>NW_026988416.1:0-4800000 GCF_030222135.1 Aotus nancymaae
CAAACCCTAACCCTAACCCTAACCCTAACCCTAACCCTAACCCTAACCCTAACCCTAACCCTAACCCTAACCCTAACCCTAACCCTAACCCTAACCCTAACCCCTAACCCTAACCCTAACCCTAACCCTAACCCTAACCCTAACCCTAACCCTAACCCTAACCCTAACCCTAACCCTAACCCTAACCCTAACCCTAACCCTAACCCTAACCCTAACCCTAACCCTAACCCTAACCCTAACCCTAACCCTAACCCTAACCCTAACCCTAACCCTAACCCTAACCCTAACCCTAACCCTAACCCTAACCCTAACCCTAACCCCTAACCCTAACCCTAACCCTAACCCTAACCCTAACCCTAACCCTAACCCTAACCCTAACCCTAACCCTAACCCTAACCCTAACCCTAACCCTAACCCTAACCCTAACCCTAACCCTAACCCTAACCCTAACCCTAACCCTAACCCTAACCCTAACCCTAACCCTAACCCTAACCCTAACCCAACCCTAACCCTAACCCTAGCCCTAACCCTAATACATTGTGACGTCATAGTGCATACTAATTAGCATGTCATCATATATTGTGACGTCATAATACATACTCATGATACTCCAGTAGATATGACACCAATTGGGGTACGAGAAATTGGTCAAAATACCTGCAAATTACGCTCTCCTAATTCCTTGTGATGTCACAATGCGGATACATTATGACGTCATAATACATTGTGACGTCATAGTGCATACTACTTAGCATGTCATCATATATTGTGACGTCATAATACATGCTCATGATACTCCAGTAGATGTGACACAAATTGGGGTAAGAGAAATTGGTCATAATACCTGCAAATTACGCTCTCCTAATACATTGTGATGTCATAATGCGGATACATTATGACGTCATAATACATTGTGACGTCATAGTGCATACTAATTAGCATGTCATCATATATTGTGACGTCATAATACATGCTCATGATTCTCCAGTAGATATGCCACAAATTGGAGTAAGAGAAATTGGTCATAATACCTGCAAATTACGCTCTCCTAATACATTGTGATGTCATAATGCGGACACATTAAGACGTCATAATACATTGTGACGTCATAGTGCATACTAATTAGCATGTCATCAGATATTGTGACGTCATAATACATGCTCATGATACTCCAGTAGATATGACACAAATTGGGTTAAGAGATATTGTTCATAATACCTGCAAATTACGCTCACCTAATACACTGTGATATCATAATGCGGATACATTATGACGTCATAATACATTGTGACGTCATAGTGCATACTAATTAGCATGTCATCATATATTGTGACGTCATAATACATGCTCATGATACTCCAGTATATATGACACATATTGGTGTAAGATTAATTGGTCAAAATACCTGCAAATTACGCTCTCATAATTCCTTGTGATGTCATAATGCGGATATATTATGATGCCATAATACACTGTGACGTCATAGTGCATAGTAATTAGCATGTCATCATATATTGTGACGTCATAATACATGCTCATGATACTCCAGTGGATATGACACAAATTGGGGTAAGAGAAATTGGTCAAAATACCTGCAAATTGCGCTCTCATAATATATTGTGATGTCATAATGCGGAAATATTATGACGTCATAATACATTGGGACGTCATAGTGCATACTAATTATGATGTCATCATATACTATGACTTCATAATACATGCTCATGATGCTCCAATAGATGTGACAAAAATTGGGGTGAGAGAAATTGGTCAAAATACCTGCAAATTGCGCTCTCATAATATATTGTGATGTCATAATTCGGAGACATTATGACGTCATAATACATTGTGCCGTCATAGTGCATACTAATTATGATGTCATCATATACTATGACGTCATAATACATGCTCATGATGCTCCAGTAGATGTGACACAAATTGGGGTAAGAGAAATTGGTCATAATACCTGCAAATTGCGCTCTCATAATATATTGTGATGTCATAATGCGGATACATTATGACGTCATAATACATTGTGACGTCATAGTGCATACTAATTATGATGTCATCATATACTGTGACGTCATAATACATGCTCATGATCCTCCAGTAGATGTGACACAAATTGGGGTAAGAGAAATTGGTCAAAATACCTGCAAATTGCACTCTCATAATATATTGTGATGTCATAATGCGGATACATTATGACGTCATAATACATTGTGACATCATAGAGCATACTAATTATGATGTCATCATATACTCTGACGTCATAATACATGCTCATGATGCTCCAATAGATGTGACACAAATTGGGGTGAGAGAAATTGGTCAAAATACCTGCAAATTGCGCTCTCATAATATATTGTGATGTCATAATGCGGATACATTATGACGTCATAATACATTGTGACGTCATAATACATTGTGACGTCATAGTGCATACTAATTATGATGTCATCATATACTATGATGTCATAATACATGCTCATGATGCTCCAGTAGATGTGACACAAATTGGGGTAAGAGAAATTGGTCATAATACCTGCAAATTGCGCTCTCATAATAAATTGTGATGTCATAATGCGGATACATTATGACGTCATAATACATTGTGACGTCATAGTGCATACTAATTATGATGTCATCACATATTATGACGACATAATACATGCTCATGATGCTCCAATAGATGTGACACAAAATGGGTTAAGAGAAATTGGTTAAAATACCTGCAAATTGCGCCCTCATAATATATTGTGATGTCATAATGCGGATACATTATGACGTCATAATACATTGTGACGTCATAATACAATGTGACGTCATAGTGCATACTAATTATGATGTCACCATATAGTGTGACGTCATAATACATGCTCATGATGCTCCAGTAGATGTGACACAAATCGGGGTAAGAGAAATTGGTCATAATATCTGCAAATTGCGCTCTCATAATAAATTGTGATGTCATAATGCGGATACATTATGACGTCATAATACATTGTGACGTCATAGTGCATATTAATTATGATGTCATCATATACTATGACGTCATAATACATGCTCATGATGCTCCAATAGATGTGACAGAAAATGGGGTAAGAGAAATTGGTCAAAATACCAGCAAATTGCGTTCTCATATTATATTGTGATGTCATAATGCGGATACATTATGACGTCATAATACATTGTGACGTCATAGTGCATGCTAATTATGATGTCATCATATACTATGACGTCATAATACATGCTCATGATTCTCCAGTAGATGTGACACAAATTGGGGTAAGAGAAATTGGTCATAATACCTGCAAATTGCGCTCTCATAATATATTGTGATGTCATAATGCGGATACATTATGACGTCATAATACATTGTGACGTCATAGTGCATATTAATTATTATAGCACCATATACTCTGACGTCATAATACATGCTCATGATGCTCCAGTTAATGTGACACAAATTGGGGTAAGAGAAATTGTTCATAATACCTGCAAATTGCGCTCTCATAATACATTGTGATGCCATAAGGCGGATACATTATGACATCATAATATATTGTGACATCATAGTGCATACTAATTATGATGTCATCATATACTATGACGTCATAATACATGCTCATGATGCTCCAATAGATGTGACACAAATTGGGGTAAGAGAAATTGGTCAAAATACATGCAAATTGCGCTCTCATAATATATTGTGCTGTTATAAGGCAGATACATTATGACATCATAATACATTGTGATGTCTTTTTGCATACTAATTATGATGTCATCATATACTATGACATCATAATACATGCTCATGATGCTCCAGTAGATGTGACACAAATTGTGGTAAGAGAAATTGGTCATAATACCTGCAAATTGCGCTCTCATAATACATTGTGATGTCATAATGCGGATACATTATGACGTCATAATACATTGTGACGTCATAGTGCATACTAATTATGATGTCACCATATACTGTGACGTCATAATACATGCTCATGATGCTCCAGTAGATGTGACACAAATTGGTGTAAGTGAAATTGGTCATAATACCTGCAAATTGCGCTCTTATAATATATTGTGATGTCATAATGCGGATATATTATGACATCATAAAACATTGTGACGTCATAGTGCATACTAATTATGATGTCACCATATACTGTGACGTCAAAATACATGCTCATGATGCTCCAGTAGACGTGACAAAAATTGGGGTAAGAGAAATTGGTCATAATACCTGCAAATTGCGCTCTCATAATATATTGTGATGTCATAATGCAGAAACATTATGACGTCATAATACATTGTGACGTCATAATGCATAGTAATTATGATGTCATCATATACTATGACGTCATAATACATGCTCATGATGCTCCAATAGATGTGACACAAATTGGGGTGAGAGAAATTGGTCAAAATACCTGCAAATTACGCTCTCATAATATATTGTGATGTCATAATGCGGATACATTATGACGTCATAATACAGTGTGACGTCATAGTGCATACTAATTATGATGTCATCATATACTATGACGTCATAATACATGCTCATGATTCTCCAGTAGATGTGCCACAAGTTGGGGTAAGAGAAATTGCTCATAATACCTGCAAATTGGGCTCTCATAATATATTGTGATGTCATAATGCGGATACATTATGACGTCATAATACATTGTGACGTCATAGTGCATATTAATAATTATGGCACCATATACTCTGACGTCATAATACATGCTCATGATGCTCCAGTAGATGTGACACAAATTGGGGTAGGAGAAATTGGTCATAATACCTGCAAATTGCGCTCTCATAATACATTGTGATGCCATAAGGCGGATACATTATGACATCATAATATAATGTGACGTCATAGTGCATACTAATTATGTTGTCATCATATACTATGACGTCATAATACATGCTCAAGATGCTCCAATAGATGTGACACAAATTGGGGTAAGAGAAATTGGTCAAAATACATGCAAATTGCGCTCTCATAATATATTGTGATGTCATAAGGCAGATACATTATGACGTCATAATACATTGTGATGTCTTTTTGCATAGTAATTATGATGTCATCATATACTATGACATCATAATACATGCTCATGATGCTCCAGTAGATGTGACACAAATTGTGGTAAGAGAAATTGGTCATAATACCTGCAAATTGCGCTCTCATAATACATTTTGATGTCATAATGCGGATACATTATGACGTCATAATACATTGTGACGTCATAGTGCATACTAATTATGATGTCACCATATACTGTGACGTCATAATACATGCTCATGATGCTCCAGTAGATGTGAGACAAATTGGGGTAAGAGAAATTGGTCATAATACCTGCAAATTGCGCTCTCATAATATATTGTGATGTCATAATGCGGATATATTATGACGTCATAATAGATTGTGACATCATAGTGCTTACTAATTATGATGTCATCATGTACTATGACGTCCTAATACATGCTCATGTTGCTCCAATAGATGTGACACAAATTGGGGTAAGAGAAATTGGTCAAAACACCTGCAAATTGCGCTCTCATAATATATTGTGATGTCATAATGCGGATATATTATGACGTCATAATACATTGTGACGTCATAGTGCATAGTAATTATGATGTCATCATATACTATGACGTCATAATACATGCTCATGATGCTCCAATAGATGTAACACAAATTGGGGTAAGAGAAATTGGTCAAAATATCTGCAAATTGCGCTCTCATAATATATTGTGATGTCATAATGCGGATACATTATGACGTCATAATACATTGTGACGTCATGGTGCATACTAATTATGATGTCATCATATACTATGACGTCATAATACATGCTCTTGATGCTCCAATAGTTATGACACAAATTGGGGTAAGAGAAATTGGTCATAATACCTGCAAATTGCGCACTCATAATATATTGTGATGTCATAATGCGGAAATATTATGACGTCATAATACATTGTGACGTCATAATGCATACTAATTATGATGTCATCATATACTATGACTTCATAATACATGCTCATGATGCTCCAATAGATGTGACACAAATTGGGGTGAGAGAAATTGGTCAAAATACCTGCAAACTGTGCTCTCATAATATATTGTGATGTCATAATTCGGAGACATTATGACGTCATAATACATTGTGTCGTCATAGTGCATAGTAATTATGATGTCATCATATACTATGACGTCATAATACATGCTCATGATGCTCCAGTAGATGTGACACAAATTGGGGTAAAAGAAATTGGTCATAATACCTGCAAATTGCGCTCTCATAATATATTGTGATGTCATAATGCGGATACATTATGACGTCATAATACATTGTGACATCATAGTGCATACTATTTATGATGTCATCATATACTATGACGTCATAATACATGCTCATGATGCTCCAATAGATGTGACACAAATTGGGGTGAGAGAAATTGGTCAAAATACCTGCAAATTGCGCTCTCATAATATATTGTGATGTCATAATGCGGATACATTATGACGTCATAATACATTGTGACGTCGTAATACATTGTGACGTCATAGTGCATACTAATTATGATGTCATCATATACTATGATGTCATAATACATGCTCATGATGCTCCAGTAGATGTGACACAAATTGGGGTAAGAGAAATTGGTCATAAAACCTGCAAATTGCGCTCTCATAATATATTGTGATGTCATAATGCGGATACATTATGACGTCATAATGCATTGTGACGTCATAGTGCATACTAATTATGATGTCATCATATACTCTGACGTCATAAATCATGCTCATGTTGCTTCAGTAGATGTGACACAAATTGGGGTAAGAGAAATTGCTCATAATACCTGCATGTTGCGCTCTCATAATATATTGTGATGTCATAATGCGGGTACATTATGACGTCATAATACATTGTGACGCCATAGTGCATACTGATTATGATGTCGTCGTATACTGTGACGTCGTAATACATGCTCATGATGCTCCAGTAGATGTGACACAAATTGGGGTAAGCGAAATTGGTCATAAAACCTGCAAATTGCGCTCTCATAATATATAGTGATGTCATAATGTGGATACATTATGACGTCATAATACATTGTGACGTCATAGTGCATACTAATTATGATGTTATCATATACTGTGACATCATAATACATGCTCATGATGCTCCAGTAGATGTGACACAAATTGGGGTAAGAGAAATTGCTCATAATACCTGCATGTTGCGCTCTCATAATATATTGTGATGTCATAATGCAGATACATTATGACGTCATAAAACATTGTGACGTCATACTGCATACTAATTATGATGTCATCATATACTGTGACGTCATAATACATGCTCATGATGCTCCAGTAGATGTGACACAAATTGGGGTAAGAGAAATTGCTCATAATACCTGCATGTTGCGCTCTCATATTATATTGTGATGTCATAATGCGGATACATTATGACGTCATAATACTTTGTGACGTCATAGTGCATACTATTTATGATGTCATCATATACTGTGACGTCATAATACATGCTCATGATGCTCCAGTAGTTGTGACACATATTGGGGTAAGCGAAATTGCTCATAATACCTGCATGTTGCGCTCTGATAATATATTGTGATGTCAAAATGCGGGTACATTATGACGTCATAATACATTGTGACGCCATAGTGCATACTGATTATGATGTCATCATATACTGTGACGTCATAATACATGCTCATGATGCTCCAGTAGATGTGACACTAATTGGGGTAAGAGAAATTGGTCATAATACCTGCAAATTGCGCTCTCATAATACATTGTGATGCCATTAGGCGGATACATTATGACATCATAATATAATGTGACGTGATAGTGCATACTAATTATGATGTCATCATATACTATGACGTCAAAATACATGCTCATGATGCTCCAGTAGACGTGACAAAAATTGGTGTAAGAGAAATTGGTCATAATACCTGCAAATTGCGCTCTCATAATATATTGTGATGACATAATGCAGATACATTATGACGTCATAATACATTGTGACGTCATAGTGCATACTAATTATGATGTCATCATATACTATGACATCATAATACATGCTCATGATGCTCCGATAGATGTGACACAAATTGGGGTGAGAGAAATTGGTCAAAATACCTGCAAATTGCGCTCTCATAATGTATTGTGATGTCATAATTCGGAGACATTATGACGTCATAATACATTGTGACGTCATAGTGCATACTAATTATGATGTCATCATATACTATGACGTCATAATACATGCTTATGATGCTCCAGTAGTTGTGACACATATTGGGGTAAGAGAAATTGGTCATAATACCTGCAAATTGCGCTCTCATAATATATTGTGATGTCATAATGCGGATACATTATGACGTCATAATACATTGTGACGTCATAGTGCATACTAATTATGATGTCATCATATATTGTGACATCATAATACATGCTCATGATGCTCCAGTAGATGTGACACAAATTGGGGTAAGAGAAATTGCTCATAATACCTGCATGTTGCGCTCTCATAATATATTGTGATGTCATAATGCGGAAACATTATGACGTCATAATACATTGTGACGTCATACTGCATACTAATTATGATGTCATCATGTACTGTGACGTCATAATACATGCTCATGATGCTCCAGTAGATGTGACACAAATTGGGGTAAGAGAAATTGCTCATAATACCTGCATGTTGCGCTCTCATATTATATTGTGATGTCATAATGCGGATACATTATGACGTCATAATACATTGTGACGTCATATTGCATACTATTTATGATGTCATCATATACTGTGACGTCATAATACATGCTCACGATGCTCCAGTAGATGTGACACAAATTGGGGTAAGAGAAATTGCTCATAATACCTGCAAATGGTGCTCTCATAATATACTGTGATGTCATAATGCTGATACATTATGACGTCATAATACATTGTGACGTCATAGTGCATACTAATTATGATGTCATCATATACTGTGACGTCATAATACATGCTCATCATGCTCCAGTAGATGTGACACAATTTGGGGTAAGAGAAATTGCTGATAATACCTGCAAATTGCGCTCTCATAATATATTGTGATGTCATAATGCAGATACATTATGACGTCATAATACATTATGACGTCATAGTGCATACTAATTATGATGTCATCATATACTGTGATGTCATAATACATGCTCATGATGCTCCAGTAGATGTGACACAAATTGGGGTAAGAGAAATTACTCATAATACCTGCATGTTGCGCTCTCATAATATATTGTGATGTCATAATGCGGATACATTATGACGTCATAATACATTGTGACGTCATAGTGCATACTAATTAAGATGTCATCATAAACTGTGACGTCATAATACATGCTCATGATGCTCCAATAGATGTGACACAAATTGAGGTAAGAGAAATTGCTCATAATACCTGCATGTTGCACTCTCATAATATATTGTGATGTCATAATGCGGATACATTATGACGTCATAATACATTGTGACGTCATTCTGCATACTAATTATGATGTCATCATATACTGTGATGTCATAATACATGCTCATGATGCTCCAGTAGATGTGACACAAATTGGGGTAATCGAAAATGGTCATAAATCCTGCAAATTGCGCTCTCATAATATAATGTGATGTCATAATGCGGATACATTATGACGTCATAATACATTTTGACGTCATAGTGCATATTAATTATGATGTCATCATATACTCTGACGTCATAAATCATGCTCATGATGCTCCAGTAGATGTGACACATATTGGGGTAAGAGAAATTGCTCATAATACCTGCATGTTGCACTCTGATAATATATTGTGATGTCATAATGCGGGTACATTATGACGTCATAATACATTGTGACGCCATAGTGCATACTGATTATGATGTCATCATATACTGTGACGTCATAATACATGCTCATGATGCTCCAGTAGATGTGACACAAATTCGGGTAAGAGAAATTGCTCACAATGCCTGCATGTTGCGGTCTCATAATATATTGTGATGTCATAATGCAGATACATTGTGACGTCATTATATATTGTGATGTCATACTGCATACTAATTATGATGTCTTCAAATACTGTGACGTCATAATACATGCTCATGATACTCCAGTAGATGTGACACAAATTGGGGTGAGCGAAATTGGTCATAAAACCTGCATGTTGCGCTCTCATAATATATTGTGATGTTATAATGCGGAAACATTATGACGTCATAATACATTGTGACGTCACAGTGCATAATAATTATGATGTCATCAAATACTGTGACATCATAATACATGCTCATGATGCTCCAGTAGATGTGACACAAATTGGGGTAAGAGAAATTGCTCATAATACCTGCATGTTGCACTCTCATAATATATTGTGATGTCATAATGCGGATACATTATGACGTCATAATACATTGTGACGTCATAGTGCATACTAATTATGATGTCATCATATACTGTGACGTCATAATACATGCTCATGATTCTCCAGTAGATGTGACACAAATTGGGGTAATTGAAATTGCTCATAATACCTGCATGTTGCGCTCTCATAATATATTGTGATGTCATAATGCGGATACATCATGACGTCATAATACATTGTGACGTCATAGTGCATAGTAATTATGATGTCATCATATACTGTGACGTCATAATACATGCTCATGATGCTCCAGTAGATGTGACACAAATTGAGGTAAGAGAAATTGCTCATAATACCTGCTTGTTGCACTCTCATAATATATTGTGATGTCATAATGCGGATACATTATGACGTCATAATACATTGTGACGTCATAGTGCATACTAATTATGATGTCATCATATACTGTGACGTCATAATACATGCTCATGATGCTCCAGTAGATGTGACACAAATTGGGGTAATCGAAAATGGTCATAAAACCTGCAAATTGCGCTCTCATAATATATTGTGATGTCATAATGCGGATACATTATGACGTCATAATACATTGTGACATCATAGTGCATACTAATTATGATGTCATCATATACTCTGACGTCATAAATCATGCTCATGATGCTCCAGTAGATGTGACACAAATTGGGGTAAGAGAAATTGCTCATAATACCTGCATGTTGCGCTCTGATAATATATTGTGATGTCATAATGCGGGTACATTATGACGTCATAATACATTGTGACGCCATAGTGCATACTGATTATGATGTCATCATATACTGTGACGTCATAATACATGCTCATGATGCTCCAGTAGATGTGACACAAATTGGGGTAAGCGAAATTGGTCATAAAACCTGCAAATTGCGCTCACATAATATATTGTGATGTCATAATGCGGATACATTATGACGTCATAATACATTGTGACGTCATACTGCATACTAATTATGATGTCATCATATACTGTGACGTCATAATACATGATCATGACGCTCCAGTAGATGTGACACAAATTCGGGTAAGAGAAATTGCTCAAAATACCTGCATGTTGCGGTCTCATAATTTATTGTGATGTCATAATGCGGATACATTGTGACGTCATAATATATTGTGACGTCATACTGCATACTAATTATGATGTCATCAAATACTGTGACGTCATAATACATGCTCATGATACTCCAGTAGATGTGACACAAATTGGGGTGAGCGAAATTGGTCATAAAACCTGCATGTTTCGCTCTCATAATATATTGTGATGTTATAATGCGGATACATTACGACATCATAATACATTGTGACGTCATAGTGCATGCTAATTATGATTTCATCATATACTGTGACGTCATAATACATGCTCATGATGCTCCAGTAGATGTGACACAAATTGAGGTAAGAGAAATTGCTCATAATATCTGCATGTTGCGCTCTCATAATATATTGTGATGTCATAATGCGGATACATTATGACGTCATAATACATTGTGACGTCATAGTGCATACTAATTATGATGTCATCATATACTGTTACGTCATAATACATGCTCATGATGCTCCAGTAGATGTGACACAAATTGAGGTAAGAGAAAATGCTCATAACACCTGCATGTTGCGCTCTCATAATATATTGTGATGTCATAATGCGGATACATTATGACGTCATAATACATTGTGACGTCATAGTGCATACTAATTATGATGTCATCATATACTGTGACGTCATAATACATGCTCATGATGCTCCAGTAGATGTGACACAAATTGGGATAAGAGAAATTGCTCATAATACCTGCATGACGCGCTCTCATAACATATTGTGATGTCATAATTCGGATACATTATGACGTCATAATACATTGTGACGTCACAGTGCATACTAATTATGATGTCATCAAATACTGTGACGTCATAATACATGCTCATGATGCTCCAGTAGATGTGACACAAATTGGGGTCATAGAAATTGCTCGTAATACCTGCATGTTGCACTCTCATAATATATTGTGATGTCATATTGCGGATACATTATGACATCATAATACATTGTGACGTCATAGTGCATACTAATTATGATGTCATCATATACTGTGACGTCACAGTACATACTCATGATGCTCCAGTAGATGTGACACAAATTGAGGTAAGAGAAATTGGTCATAATACCTGCATGTTGCGCTCTCATAATATATTATGATGTCATAATGCGGATGCATTATGACGTCATAATACATTGTGATGTCATAGTGCATACCAATTGTGATGACATCATATACTGTGACGTCATAATACCTGCTCATGATGCTCCAGTAGATGTTACACAAATTGGGGTAAGCGAAATTGCTCATAATACCTGCATGTTGCGCTCTCATAATATATTGTGATGTCATAATGCGGATACATTATGACGTCATAATACATTGTGACGTCATAGTGCATACTAATTATGATGTCATCATATACTCTGACGTCATAAATCATGCTCATGATGCTCCAGTAGATGTGACACAAATTGGGGTAAGAGAAACTGCTCATAATACCTGCATGTTGCGCTCTCATAATATATTGTGATGTCATAATGCGGGTACATTATGACGTCATAATACATTGTGACGTCATAGTGCATACTAATTATGATGTCATCATATACTGTGACGTCATAATACATGCTCATGATGCTCCAGTAGATGTGACACAAATTGGGGTAAGAGAAATTGCTCATAATACCTGCATGTTGCGCTCTCATATTATATTGTGATGTCATAATGCGGATACATTATGACGTCATAATACATTGTGACGTCATAGTGCATACTATTTATGATGTCATCATATACTGTGACATCATAATACATGCTAATGATGCTCCAGTAGTTGTGACACATATTGGGGTAAGCGAAATTGCTCATAATACCTGCATGTTGCGCTCTCATAATATATTGTGATGTCATAATGCGGATACATTATGACGTCATAATACATTGTGACGTCATAGTGCATACTAATTATGATGTCATCCTATACTCTGACGTCATAAATCATGCTCATGATGCTCCAGTAGATGTGACACAAATTGGGGTAAGAGAAATTGCTCATAATACCTGCATGTTGCGCTCTCATAATATATTGTGATGTCATAATGCGGGTACATTATGACGTCATAATACATTGTGACGCCATAGTGCATACTGATTATGATGTCATCATATACTGTGACGTCATAATACATGCTCATGATGCTCCAGTAGATGTGACACAAATTGGGGTAAGCGAAATTGGTCATAAAACCTGCAAATTGCGCTCACATAATATATTGTGATGTCATAATGCGGATACATTATGACGTCATAATACATTGTGACGTCATACTGCATACTAATTATGATGTCATCATATACTGTGACGTCATAATACGTGCTCATGATGCTCCAGTAGATGTGACACAAATTCGGGTAAGAGAAATTGTTCACAATACCTGCATGTTGCGGTCTCATAATATATTGTGATGTCATAATGCGTATACATTGTGACGTCATAATATATTGTGACGTCATACTGCATACTAATTATGATGTCATCATATACTGTGACGTCATAATACATGCTCATGATGCTACATTAGATGTGACACAAATTGGGGTAAGCGAAATTGGTCATAATACCTGCATGTTGCCCTCTCGTAATATATTGTGATGTCATAATGCGGATACTTTATGACATCATAATACATTGTGACGTCATACTGCATACTAATTATGATGTCATCATATACTGTGACGTCATAATACATGCTCATGATGCTCCAGTAGATGTGACACAAATTGGGGTAAGCGAAATTGGTCATAAAACCTGCAAATTGTGCTCTCATAATATATTGTGATGTCATAATGTGGATATATTATGACGTCATAATACATTGTGACGTCATAGTGCATACTAATTATGATGTCATCATATACTGTGACATCATAATACATGCTCAAGATGCTCCAGTAGATGTGACACAAATTGGGTTAAGAGAAATTGCTCATAACACCTGCATGTTGCGCTCTCATAATATATTGTGATGTCATGATGCGGATACATTATGACGTCATAATACATTGTGACGTCATAGTGCATACTATTTATGATGTCATCATATACTGTGACGTCATAATACATGCTCATGATGCTCCAGTAGTTGTGACACATATTGGGGTAAGCGAAATTGCTCATAATACCTGCATGTTGCGCTCTCATAATATATTGTGATGTCATAATGCGGATACATTATGACGTCATAATACATTGTGACGTCATAGTGCATACTAATTATGATGTCATCATATACTGTGACGTCATAATACATGCTCATGATGCTCCAGTAGATGTGACACAAATTGGGGTAAGAGAAATTGCTCATAATACCTGCATGTTGCGCTCTCATAATATATTGTGATGTCATAATGCAGATACATTATGACGTCATAATAAATTGTGACGTCATAGTGCATACTAATTATGATGTCATCATATACTGTGACGTCATAATACATGCTCATCATGCTCCAGTAGATGTGACACAATTTGGGGTAAGAGAAATTGCTGATAATACCTGCAAATTGCGCTCTCATAATATATTGTGATGTCATAATGCGGATACATTATGACGTCATAATACATTGTGACGTCATAGTGCATATTAATTATGATGTCATCATATACTGTGATGTCATAATACATGCTCATGATGCTCCAGTAGATGTGACACACATTGGGGTAAGAGAAATTGCTCATAATACCTGCATGTTGCGCTCTCATAATATATTGTGATGTCATAATGCGGATATATTATGATGTCATAATACATTGTGACGTCATAGTGCATACTAATTATGATGTCATCATATACTGTGACATCATAATACATGCTCATGATGCTCTAGTAGATGTGACACAAATTGAGGTAAGAGAAATTGCTCATAATACCTGCATGTTGCACTCTCATAATATATTGTGATGTCATAATACGGATACATTATGACGTCATAATACATTGTGACGTCATACTGCATACTAATTATGATGTCATCATATACTGTGACGTCATAATACATGCTGATGATGCTCCAGTAGATGTGACACAAATTTGGGTAATCGAAAATGGTCGTAAATCCTGCAAATTGCGCTCTCATAATATATTGTGATGTCATAATGCGGATACATTATGACGTCATAATACATTGTGACGTCATAGTGCATACTAATTATGATGTCATCATATACTCTGACGTCATAAATCATGCTCATGATGCTCCAGTAGATGTGACACAAATTGGGGTAGGAGAAATTGCTCATAATACCTGCATGTTGCGCTCTCATGATATATTGTGATGTCATAATGCGGGTACATTATGACGTCATAATACATTGTGACGCCATAGTGCATACTGAGTATGATGTCATCATATACTGTGACGTCATAATACATGCTCATGATGCTCCAGTAGATGTGACACAAATTGGGGTAAGCGAAATTGGTCATAAAACCTGCAAATTGCGCTCACATAATATATTGTGATGTCATAATGCGGATACATTATGACGTCATAATACATTGTGACGTCATACTGCATACTAATTATGATGTCATCATATACTGTGACGTCATAATACATGCTCATGATGCTCCAGTAGATGTGACACAAATTCGGGTAAGAGAAATTGTTCACAATACCTGCATGTTGCGGTCTCATAATATATTGTGATGTCATAATGCGGATACATTGTGACGTCATAATATATTGTGACGTCATACTGCATACTAATTATGATGTCATCATATACTGTGACGTCATAATACATGCTCATGATGCTACATTAGATGTGACACAAATTGGGGTAAGCGAAATTGGTCATAATACCTGCATGTTGCCCTCTCGTAATATATTGTGATGTCATAATGTGGATACTTTATGACATCATAATACATTGTGACGTCATACTGCATACTAATTATGATGTCATCATATACTGTGACGTCATAATACATGCTCATGATGCTCCAGTAGATGTGACACAAATTGGGGTAAGCGAAATTGGTCATAAAACCTGCAAATTGCGCTCTCATAATATATTGTGATGTCATAATGTGGATATATTATGACGTCATAATACATTGTGACGTCATAGTGCATACTAATTATGATGTCATCATATACTGTGACATCATAATACATGCTCAAGATGCTCCAGTAGATGTGACACAAATTGGGTTAAGAGAAATTGCTCATAACACCTGCATGTTGCGCTCTCATAATATATTGTGATGTCATGATGCGGATACATTATGACGTCATAATACATTGTGACGTCATAGTGCATACTAATTATGATGTCATCATATACTGTGACGTCATAATACATGCTCATGATGCTCCAGTAGATGTGACACAAATTGGGGTAATCGAAAATGGTAATAAATCCTGCAAATTGCGCTCTCATAATATATTGTGATGTCATAATGCGGATACATTATGACGTCATAATACATTGTGACGTCATAGTGCTTACTAATTATGATGTCATCATATACTGTGACGTCATAATACCTGCTCATGATGCTCCAGTAGATGTGACACAAATTGGGGTAAGAGAAATTGCTCATAATACCTGCATGTTGCGCTCTCATAATATATTGTGATGTCATAATGCGGGTACATTATGACGTCATAATACATTGTGACGCCATAGTGCATACTGATTATGATGTCATCATATACTGTGACGTCATAATACATGCTCATGATGCTCCAGTAGATGTGACACAAATTGGGGTAAGCGAAATTGGTCATAAAACCTGCAAATTGCGCTCACATAATATATTGTGATGTCATAATGCGGATACATTATGACGTCATAATACATTGTGACGTCATACTGCATACTAATTATGATGTCATCATGTACTGTGACGTCATAATACATGCTCATGATGCTCCAGTAGATGTGACACAAATTCGGGTAAGAGAAATTGTTCACAATACCTGCATGTTGCGGTCTCATAATATATTGTGATGTCATAATGCGGATACATTGTGACGTCATAATATATTGTGACGTCATACTGCGTACTAATTATGATGTCATCATATACTGTGACGTCATAATACATGCTCATGATGCTACATTAGATGTGACACAAATTGGGGTAAGCGAAATTGGTCATAATACCTGCATGTTGCGCTGTCGTAATATATTGTGATGTCATAATGCGGATACTTTATGACATCATAATACATTGTGACGTCATAGTGCATACTAATTATGATGTCATCATATACTGTGACGTCATAATACATGCTCATGATGCTCCAGTAGATGTGACACAAATTGGCTAAGCGAAATTGGTCATAAAACCTGCAAATTGCGCTCTCATAATATATTGTGATGTCATAATGCGGATATATTATGACGTCATAATACATTGTGACGTCATAGTGCATACTAATTATGATATCATCATATACTGTGACATCATAATACATGCTCAAGATGCTCCAGTAGATGTGACACAAATTGGGTTAAGAGAAATTGCTCATAACACCTGCATGTTGCGCTCTCATAATATATTGTGATGTCATGATGCGGATACATTATGACGTCATAACACATTGTGACGTCATAGTGCATACTAATTATGATGTCATCATATACTGTGACGTCATAATACATGCTCATGATGCTCCAGTAGATGTGACACAAATTGGGATAAGAGAAATTGCTCATAATACCTGCATGATGCGCTCTCATAATGTATTGTGATGTCATAAGGCGGATACATTATGACGTCATAATACATTGTGACGTCACAGTGCATACTAATTATGATGTCATCAAATACTGTGACGTCATAATACATGCTCATGATGCTCCAGTAGATGTGACACAAATTGGGGTAAGAGAAATTGCTCATAATACCTGCGTGTTGCGCTCTCATAATATATTGTGATGTCATAATGCGGATACATTATGACATCATAATACATTGTGACGTCATAGTGCATACTAATTATGTTGTCATCATATACTGTGACGTCATAGTACATGCTCATGATGCTCCAGTAGATGTGACACAAATTGGGGTAAGAGAAATTGCTCATAATACCTGCATGTTGCGCTCTCATAATATACTGTGATGTCATAATGCGGATACATTATGACGTCATAATACATTGTGATGTCATAGTGCATACCAATTGTGATGTCATCATATACTGTGACGTCATAATACATGCTCATGATGCTCCAGTAGATGTGACACAAATTGGGGTAAGAGAAATTGCTCATAATACCTGCATGTTGCGCTCTCATATTATATTGTGATGTCATAATGCGGATACATTATGACGTCATAATACATTGTGACGTCATAGTGCATACTATTTATGATGTCATCATATACTGTGACGTCATAATACATGCTCATGATGCTCCAGTAGTTGTGACACATATTGGGGTAAGCGAAATTGCTCATAATACCTGCATGTTGCGCTCTCATACTATATTGTGAAGTCATAATGCGGATACATTATGACGTCATAATACATTGTGACGTCATAGTGCATACTATTTATGATGTCATCATATACTGTGACGTCATAATACATGCTCATGATGCTCCAGTAGATGTGACACAAATTGGGGTAAGAGAAATTGCTCATAATACCTGCAAATGGCGCTCTCATAATATATTGTGATGTCATAATGCTGATACATTATGACGTCATAATACATTGTGACGTCATAGTGCATACTAATTATGATGTCATCATATACTGTGACGTCATAATACATGCTCATCATGCTCCAGTAGATGTGACACAATTTGGGGTAAGAGAAATTGCTGATAATAGCTGCAAATTGCGCTCTCATAATATATTGTGATGTCATAATGCAGATACATTATGACGTCATAATACATTATGACGTCATAGTGCATACTAATTATGATGTCATCATATACTGTGATGTCATAATACATGCTCATGATGCTCCAGTAGATGTGACACAAATTGGGGTAAGAGAAATTGCTCATAATACCTGCATGTTGCGCTCTCATAATATATTGTGATGTCATAATGCAGATACATTATGACGTCATAATACATTGTGACGTCATAGTGCATACTAATGATGATGTCATCATAAACTGTGACGTCATAATACATGCTCATGATGCTCCAGTAGATGTGACACAAATTGAGGTAAGAGAAATTGCTCATAATACCTGCATGTTGCACTCTCATAATGTATTGTGATGTCATAATGCGGATACATTATGACGTCATAATACATTGTGACGTCATAGTGCATACTATTTATGATGTCATCATATACTCTGACGTCATAAATCATGCTCATGATGCTCCAGTAGATGTGACACAAATTCGGGTAAGAGAAATTGCTCATAATACCTGCATGTTGCCCTCTGATAATATATTGTGATGTCAAAATGCGGGTTCATTATGACGTCATAATACATTGTGACGCCATAGTGCATACTGATTATGATGTCATCATATACTGTGACGTCATAATACATGCTCATGATGCTCCAGTAGATGTGACACAAATTGGGGTAAGCGAAATTGGTCAAAAAACCTGCAAATTGCGCTCACATAATATATTGTGATGTCATAATGCGGATACATTATGACGTCATAATACATTGTGACGTCATACTGTATACTAATTATGATGTCATCATATACTGTGACGTCATAATACATGATCATGATGCTCCAGTAGATGTGACACAAATTCGGGTAAGAGAAATTGCTCACAATACCTGCATGTTGCGGTCTCATAATATATTGTGATGTCATAATGCGGATACATTGTGACGTCATAATATATTGTGACGTCATACTGCATACTAATTATGATGTCATCAAGTACTGTGACGTCATAATACATGCTCATGATACTCCAGTAGATGTGACACAAATTGGGGTGAGCGAAATTGCTCATAAAACCTGCATGTTGCGCTCTCATAATATATTGTGATGTTATAATGCGGATACATTATGACATCATAATACATTGTGACGTCATAGTGCATGCTAATTATGATTTCATCATATACTGTGACGTCATAATACATGCTCATGATGCTCCAGTAGATGTGACACAAATTGAGGTAAGAGAAATTGCTCATAATACCTGCATGTTGCGCTCTCATAATATATTGTGATGTCATAATGCGAATACATTATGACGTCATAATACATTGTGACGTCATAGTGCATAGTAATTATGATGTCATCATATACTGTGACGTCATAATACATGCTCATGATGCTCCAGTAGATGTGACACAAATTGAGGTAAGAGAAATTGCTCATAATACCTGCATGTTGCACTCTCATAATATATTGTGATGTCATAATGCGGATACATTATGACGTCATAATACATTGTGACGTCACAGTGCATACCAATTATGATGTCATCATATACTGTGCCGTCATAATACATGCTCATGATGCTCCAGTAGATGTGACACAAATTGGGGTAATTGAAATTGCTCATAATACCTGCATGTTGCGCTCTCATAATATATTGTGATGTCATAATGCGGATACATCATGACGTCATAATACATTGTGACGTCATAGTGCATACTAATTATGATGTCATCATATACTGTGACGTCATAATACATGCTCATGATGCTCCAGTAGATGTGACACAAATTGAGGTAAGAGAAATTGCTCATAATACCTGCATGTTGCACTCTCATAATATATTGTGATGTCATAATGCGGATACATTATGACGTCATAATACATTGTGACGTCATAGTGCATACTAATTATGATGTCATCATATACTGTGACGTCATAATGCATGCTCATGATGCTCCAGTAGATGTGACACAAATTGGGGTAATCGAAAATGGTCATAAAACCTGCAAATTGCGCTCTCATAATATATTGTGATGTCATAATGCGGATACATTATGACGTCATAATACATTGTGACGTCATAGTGCATACTAATTATGATGTCATCATATACTCTGACGTCATAAATCATGCTCATGATGCTCCAGTAGATGTGACACAAATTCGGGTAAGAGAAATTGCTCATAATACCTGCATGTTGCCCTCTGATAATATATTGTGATGTCAAAATGCGGGTTCATTATGACGTCATAATACATTGTGACGCCATAGTGCATACTGATTATGATGTCATCATATACTGTGACGTCATAATACATGCTCATGATGCTCCAGTAGATGTGACACAAATTGGGGTAAGCGAAATTGGTCAAAAAACCTGCAAATTGCGCTCACATAATATATTGTGATGTCATAATGCGGATACATTATGACGTCATAATACATTGTGACGTCATACTGTATACTAATTATGATGTCATCATATACTGTGACGTCATAATACATGATCATGATGCTCCAGTAGATGTGACACAAATTCGGGTAAGAGAAATTGCTCACAATACCTGCATGTTGCGGTCTCATAATATATTGTGATGTCATAATGCGGATACATTGTGACGTCATAATATATTGTGACGTCATACTGCATACTAATTATGATGTCATCAAGTACTGTGACGTCATAATACATGCTCATGATACTCCAGTAGATGTGACACAAATTGGGGTGAGCGAAATTGCTCATAAAACCTGCATGTTGCGCTCTCATAATATATTGTGATGTTATAATGCGGATACATTATGACATCATAATACATTGTGACGTCATAGTGCATGCTAATTATGATTTCATCATATACTGTGACGTCATAATACATGCTCATGATGCTCCAGTAGATGTGACACAAATTGAGGTAAGAGAAATTGCTCATAATACCTGCATGTTGCGCTCTCATAATATATTGTGATGTCATAATGCGGATACATTATGACGTCATAATACATTGTGACGTCATAGTGCATAGTAATTATGATGTCATCATATACTGTGACGTCATAATACATGCTCATGATGCTCCAGTAGATGTGACACAAATTGAGGTAAGAGAAATTGCTCATAATACCTGCATGTTGCACTCTCATAATATATTGTGATGTCATAATGCGGATACATTATGACGTCATAATACATTGTGACGTCACAGTGCATACCAATTATGATGTCATCATATACTGTGACGTCATAATACATGCTCATGATGCTCCAGTAGATGTGACACAAATTGGGGTAATTGAAATTGCTCATAATACCTGCATGTTGCGCTCTCATAATATATTGTGATGTCATAATGCGGATACATCATGACGTCATAATACATTGTGACGTCATAGTGCATACTAATTATGATGTCATCATATACTGTGACGTCATAATACATGCTCATGATGCTCCAGTAGATGTGACACAAATTGAGGTAAGAGAAATTGCTCATAATACCTGCATGTTGCACTCTCATAATATATTGTGATGTCATAATGCGGATACATTATGACGTCATAATACATTGTGACGTCATAGTGCATACTAATTATGATGTCATCATATACTGTGACGTCATAATGCATGCTCATGATGCTCCAGTAGATGTGACGCAAATTGGGGTAATCGAAAATGGTCATAAAACCTGCAAATTGCGCTCTCATAATATATTGTGATGTCATAATGCGGATACATTATGACGTCATAATACATTGTGACGTCATAGTGCATACTAATTATGATGTCATCATATACTCTGACGTCATAAATCATGCTCATGATGCTCCAGTAGATGTGACACAAATTGGGGTAAGAGAAATTGCTCATAATACCTGCATGTTGCGCTCTCATAATATGTTGTGATGTCATAATGCGGGTACATTATGACGTCATAATACATTGTGACGCCATAGTGCATACTGATTATGATGTCATCATATACTGTGACGTCGTAATACATGCTCATGATGCTGCAGTAGATGTGACACAAATTGTGGTAAGCGAAATTGGTCATAAAAGCTGCAAATTGCGCTCTCATAATATATAGTGATGTCATAATGTGGATACATTATGACGTCATAATACATTGTGACGTCATAGTGCATACTAATTATGATGTCATCATATACTGTGACATCATAATACATGCTCATGATGCTCCAGTAGATGTGACACAAATTGGGGTAAGAGAAATTGCTCATAATACCTGCATGTTGCGCTCTCATAATATATTGTGATGTCATAATGCGGATACATTTTGACGTCATAATACATTGTGACGTCATACTGCATACTAATTATGATGTCATCATATACTGTGACGTCATAATACATGCTCATGATGCTCCAGTAGATGTGACACAAATTCGGGTAAGAGAAATTGTTCACAATACCTGCATGTTGCGGTCTCATAATATATTGTGATGTCATAATGCGGATACATTGTGACGTCATAATATATTGTGACATCATACTGCATACTAATTATGATGTCATCATATACTGTGACGTCATAATACATGCTCATGATGCTACATTAGATGTGACACAAATTGGGGTAAGCGAAATTGGTCATAATACCTGCATGTTGCCCTCTCGTAATATATTGTGATGTCATAATGCGGATACTTTATGACATCATAATACATTGTGACGTCATACTGCATACTAATTATGATGTCATCATATACTGTGACGTCATAATACATGCTCATGATGCTCCAGTAGTTGTGACACATATTGGGGTAAGCGAAATTGCTCATAATACCTGCATGTTGCGCTCTCATAATATATTGTGATGTCATAATGCGGATACATTATGACGTCATAATACATTGTGACGTCATAGTGCATACTAATTATGATGTCATCATATACTGTGACGTCATAATACATGCTCATGATGCTCCAGTAGATGTGACACAAATTGGGGTAAGAGAAATTGCTCATAATACCTACAAATGGCGCTCTCATAATATATTGTGATGTCATAATGCTGATACATTATGACGTCATAATACATTGTGACGTCATAGTGCATACTAATTATGATGTCATCATATACTGTGACGTCATAATACATGCTCATCATGCTCCAGTAGATGTGACACAATTTGGGGTAAGAGAAATTGCTGATAATACCTGCAAATTGCGCTCTCATAATATATTGTGATGTCATAATGCGGATACATTATGACGTCATAATACATTGTGACGTCATAGTGCATATTAATTATGATGTCATCATATACTGTGATGTCATAATACATGCTCATGATGCTCCAGTAGATGTGACACACATTGGGGTAAGAGAAATGGCTCATAATACCTGCATGTTGCGCTCTCATAATATATTGTGATGTCATAATGCGGATATATTATGAAGTCATAATACATTGTGACGTCATAGTGCATACTAATTATGATGTCATCATATACTGTGACATCATAATACATGCTCATGATGCTCTAGTAGATGTGACACAAATTGGGGTAAGAGAAATTGCTCATAATACCTGCATGTTGCACTCTCATAATATATTGTGATGTCATAATACGGATACATTATGACGTCATAATACATTGTGACGTCATACTGCATACTAATTATGATGTCATCATATACTGTGACGTCATAATACATGCTGATGATGCTCCAGTAGATGTGACACAAATTGGGGTAATCGAAAATGGTCATAAATCCTGCAAATTGCGCTCTCATAATATATTGTGATGTCATAATGCGGATACATTATGACGTCATAATACATTGTGACGTCATAGTGCATACTAATTATGATGTCATCATATACTCTGACGTCATAAATCATGCTCATGATGCTCCAGTAGATGTGACACAAATTGGGGTAGGAGAAATTGCTCATAATACCTGCATGTTGCGCTCTCATAATATATTGTGATGTCATAATGCGGGTACATTATGACGTCATAATACATTGTGACGCCATAGTGCATACTGATTATGATGTCATCATATACTGTGACGTCATAATACATGCTCATGATGCTCCAGTATATGTGACACAAATTGGGGTAAGCGAAATTGGTCATAAAACCTGCAAATTGCGCTCACATAATATATTGTGATGTCATAATGCGGATACATTATGACGTCATAATACATTGTGACGTCATACTGCATACTAATTATGATGTCATCATATACTGTGACGTCATAATACATGCTCATGATGCTCCAGTAGATGTGACACAAATTCGGGTAAGAGAAATTGTTCACAATACCTGCATGTTGCGGTCTCATAATATATTGTGATGTCATAATGCGGATACATTGTGACGTCATAATATATTGTGACGTCATACTGCATACTAATTATGACGTCATCATATACTGTGACGTCATAATACATGCTCATGATGCTACATTAGATGTGACACAAATTGGGGTAAGCGAAATTGGTCATAATACCTGCATGTTGCCCTCTCGTAATATATTGTGATGTCATAATGCGGATACTTTATGACATCATAATATATTGTGACGTCATACTGCATACTAATTATGATGTCATCATATACTGTGACGTCATAATACATGCTCATGATGCTCCAGTAGATGTGACACAAATTGGGGTAAGCGAAATTGGTCATAAAACCTGCAAATTGCGCTCTCATAATATATTGTGATGTCATAATGTGGATATATTATGACGTCATAATACATTGTGACGTGATAGTGCATACTAATTATGATGTCATCATATACTGTGACATCATAATACATGCTCAAGATGCTCCAGTAGATGTGACACAAATTGGGTTAAGAGAAATTGCTCATAACACCTGCATGTTGCGCTCTCATAATATATTGTGATGTCATGATGCGGATACATTATGACGTCATAATACATTGTGACGTCATAGTGCATACTAATTATGATGTCATCATATACTGTGACGTCATAATACATGCTCATGATGCTCCAGTAGATGTGAAACAAATTGGGGTAATCGAAAATGGTAATAAATCCTGCAAATTGCGCTCTCATAATATATTGTGATGTCATAATGCGGATACATTATGACGTCATAATACATTGTGACGTCATAGTGCATACTAATTATGATGTCATCATATACTGTGACATCATAATACCTGCTCATGATGCTCCAGTAGATGTGACACAAATTGGGGTAAGAGAAATTGCTCACAATACCTGCATGTTGCGCTCTCATAATATATTGTGATGTCATAATGCGGGTACATTATGACGTCATAATACATTGTGACGCCATAGTGCATACTGATTATGATGTCATCATATACTGTGACGTCATAATACATGCTCATGATGCTCCAGTAGATGTGACACAAATTGGGGTAAGCGAAATTGGTCATAAAACCTGCAAATTGCGCTCACATAATATATTGTGATGTCATAATGCGGATACATTATGACGTCATAATACATTGTGACGTCATACTGCATACTAATTATGATGTCATCATATACTTTGACGTCATAATACATGCTCATGATGCTCCAGTAGATGTGACACAAATTCGGGTAAGAGAAATTGTTCACAATACCTGCATGTTGCGGTCTCATAATATATTGTGATGTCATAATGCGGTTACATTGTGACGTCATAATATATTGTGACGTCATACTGCATACTAATTATGACGTCATCATATACTGTGACGTCATAATACATGCTCATGATGTTACATTAGATGTGACACGAATTGGGGTAAGCGAAATTGGTCATAATACCTGCATGTTGCGCTCTCGTAATATATTGTGATGTCATAATGCGGATACTTTATGACATCATAATACATTGTGACGTCATAGTGCATACTAATTATGATGTCATCATATACTGTGACGTCATAATACATGCTCATGATGCTCCAGTAGATGTGACACAAATTGGCTAAGCGAAATTGGTCATAAAACCTGCAAATTGCGCTCTCATAATATATTGTGATGTCATAATGCGGATATATTATGACGTCATAATACATTGTGACGTCATAGTGCATACTAATTATGATTTCATCATATACTGTGACATCATAATACATGCTCAAGATGCTCCAGTAGATGTGACACAAATTGGGTTAAGAGAAATTGCTCATAACACCTGCATGTTGCGCTATCATAATATATTGTGATGTCATGATGCGGATACATTATGACGTCATAACACATTGTGACGTCATAGTGCATACTAATTATGATGTCATCATATACTGTGACGTCATAATACATGCTCATGATGCTCCAGTAGATGTGACACAAATTGGAATAAGAGAAATTGCTCATAATACCTGCATGATGCGCTCTCATAATGTATTGTGATGTCATAATGCGGATACATTATGACGTCATAATACATTGTGACGTCACAGTGCATACTAATTATGATGTCATCAAATACTGTGACGTCATAATACATGCTCATGATGCTCCAGTAGATGTGACACAAATTGGGGTAAGAGAAATTGCTCATAATACCTGCATGTTGCGCTCTCATAATATACTGTGATGTCATAATGCGGATACATTATGACGTCATAATACATTGTGATGTCATAGTGCATACCAATTGTGATGTCATCATATACTGTGACGTCATAATACATGCTCATGATGCTCCAGTAGATGTGACACAAATTGGGGTAAGAGAAATTGCTCATAATACCTGCATGTTGCGCTCTCATATTATATTGTGATGTCATAATGCGGATACATTATGACGTCATAATACATTGTGACGTCATAGTGCATACTATTTATGATGTCATCATATACTGTGACGTCATAATACATGCTCATGATGCTCCAGTAGTTGTGACACATATTGGGGTAAGCGAAATTGCTCATAATACCTGCATGTTGCGCTCTAATAATATATTGTGATGTCATAATGCGGAAACATTATGACGTCATAATACATTGTGACGTCATACTGCATACTAATTATGATGTCATCATATACTGTGACGTCATAATACATGCTCATGATGCTCCAGTAGATGTGACACAAATTGGGGTAAGAGAAATTGCTCATAATACCTGCATGTTGCGCTCTCATACTATATTGTGATGTCATAATGCGGATACATTATGACGTCATAATACATTGTGACGTCATAGTGCATACTATTTATGATGTCATCATATACTGTGACGACATAATACATGCTCATGATGCTCCAGTAGATGTGACACAAATTGGGGTAAGAGAAATTTCTCATAATACCTGCAAATGGCGCTCTCATAATATATTGTGATGTCATAATGCTGATACATTATGACGTCATAATACATTGTGACGTCATAGTGCATACTAATTATGATGTCATCATATACTGTGACGTCATAATACATGCTCATCATGCTCCAGTAGATGTGACACAATTTGGGGTAAGAGAAATTGCTGATAATAGCTGCAAATTGCGCTCTCATAATATATTGTGATGTCATAATGCAGATACATTATGACGTCATAATACATTATGACGTCATAGTGCATACTAATTATGATGTCATCATATACTGTGACGTCATAATACATGCTCATGATGCTCCAGTAGATGTGACACAAATTGGGTTAATTGAAATTGCTCATAATACCTGCATGTTGCGCTCTCATAATATATTGTGATGTCATAATGCGGATACATCATGACGTCATAATACATTGTGACGTCATAGTGCATACTAATTATGATGTCATCATATACTGTGACGTCATAATACATGCTCATGATGCTCCAGTAGATGTGACACAAATTGAGGTAAGAGAAATTGCTCATAATACCTGCATGTTGCACTCTCATAATATATTGTGATGTCATAATGCGGATACATTATGACGTCATAATACATTGTGACGTCATGGTGCATACTAATTATGATGTCATCATATACTGTGACGTCATAATACATGCTCATGATGCTCCAGTAGATGTGACACAAATTGGGGTAATCGAAAATGGTCATAAAACCTGCAAATTGCGCTCTCATAATATATTGTGATGTCATAATGCGGATACATTATGACGTCATAATACATTGTGACGTCATAGTGCATACTAATTATGATGTCATCATATACTCTGACGTCATAAATCATGCTCATGATGCTCCAGTAGATGTGACACAAATTGGGGTAAGAGAAATTGCTCATAATACCTGCATGTTGCGCTCTCATAATATGTTGTGATGTCATAATGCGGGTACATTATGACGTCATAATACATTGTGACGCCATAGTGCATACTGATTATGATGTCATCATATACTGTGATGTCGTAATACATGCTCATGATGCTCCAGTAGATGTGACACAAATTGTGGTAAGCGAAATTGGTCATAAAAGCTGCAAATTGCGCTCTCATAATATATAGTGATGTCATAATGTGGATACATTATGACGTCATAATACATTGTGACGTCATAGTGCATACTAATTATGATGTCATCATATACTGTGACATCATAATACATGCTCATGATGCTCCAGTAGATGTGACACAAATTGGGGTAAGAGAAATTGCTCATAATACCTGCATGTTGCGCTCTCATAATATATTGTGATGTCATAATGCGGAAACATTATGACGTCATAATACATTGTGACGTCATACTGCATACTAATTATGATGTCATCATATACTGTGACGTCATAATACATGCTCATGATGCTACATTAGATGTGACACAAATTGGGTTAAGAGAAATTGCTCATAACACCTGCATGTTGCGCTCTCATAATATATTGTGATGTCATGATGCGGATACATTATGACGTCATAATACATTGTGACGTCATAGTGCATACTAATTATGATGTCATCATATACTGTGACGTCATAATACATGCTCATGATGCTCCAGTAGATGTGACACAAATTGGGATAAGAGAAATTGCTCATAATACCTGCATGATGCGCTCTCATAATATATTGTGATGTCATAATGCGGATACATTATGACGTCATAATACATTGTGACGTCACAGTGCATACTAATTATGATGTCATCAAATACTGTGACATCATAATACATGCTCATGATGCTCCAGTAGATGTGACACAAATTGGGGTAAGAGAAATTGCTCATAATACCTGCGTGTTGCGCTCTCATAATATATTGTGATGTCATAATGCGAATACATTATGACATCATAATACATTGTGACGTCATAGTGCATACTACTTATGATGTCATCATATACTGTGACGTCATAGTACATGCTCATGATGCTCCAGTAGATGTGACACAAATTGGGGTAAGAGAAATTGCTCATAATACCTGCATGTTGCGCTCTCATAATATACTGTGATGTCATAATGCGGATACATTATGACGTCATAATACATTGTGATGTCATAGTGCATACTATTTATGCTGTCATCATATACTGTGACATCATAATACATGCTCATGATGCTCCAGTAGATTTGACACAAATTGAGGTAAGAGATATGGGTCATAATACCTGCAAATTGCGGTCTCATCATATATTGTGATGTCATAATGCAGATACATTATGACGTCATAATACATTGTGACGTCATAGTGCATACTAATTATGATGTCATCATATACTGTTACGTCATAATACATGCTGATGATGCTACGGTAGATGTGACACAAATTGGGTAAGGGAAATTGCTCATAAAACCTGCAAATTGCGCTCTCATAATATATTGTGATGTCTTAATGCGGATACATTATGACGTCATAATACGTTGTGACGTCATACTGCATATTAATCATGATGTCATCATATACTGTGACATCATAATACATGCTCATGATGCTCCAGTAGATGTGACACAAATTGGGGTAATCGAAAATGGTCACAAATCCTGCAAATTGCGCTCTCATAATATATTGTGATGTCATAATGCGGATACATTATGACGTCATAATACATTGTGACGTCATGGTGCATACTAATTATGATGTCATCATATACTCTGACGTCATAAATCATGCTCATGATGCTCCAGTAGATGTGACACAAATTTGGGTAAGAGAAATTGCTCATAATACCTGCATGTTGCGCTCTCATAATATATTGTGATGTCATAATGCGGGTACATTATGACGTCATAATACATTGTGACGCCATAGTGCATACTGATTATGATGTCATCATATACTGTGACGTCATAATACATGCTCATGATGCTCCAGTAGATGTGACACAAATTGGGGTAATCGAAAATGGTCATAAAACCTCCAAATTGCGCTCTCATAATATATTGTGATGTCATAATGCGGATACATTATGACGTCATAATACATTGTGACGTCATAGTGCATACTAATTATGATGTCATCATATACTGTGACGTCATAATACATGCTCATGATGCTCCAGTAGATGTGACACAAATTGGGGTAAGAGAAATTGCTCATAATACCTGCATGTTGCGCTCTCATAATATATTGTGGTGTCATAATGCGGATACATTATGACGTCATAATACATTGTGACATCATAGTGCATACTTGTTATGATGTCATCATATGCTGTGACATCAGAATACATGCTCATGATGCTCCAGTAGATGTGACACAATTTGGGGTAAGAGAAATTGTTCATAAAACCTGCAAATTGCGCTCACATAATATATTGTGATGTCATAATGCGGATACATTATGACGTCATAATACATTGTGACATCATACTGCATATTAATCATGATGTCATCATATACTGTGACGTCATAATACATGCTCATGATGCTCCAGTAGATGTGACACAAATTGGGGTAAGAGAAATTGCTCATAATACCTGCATGTTGCGCTCTCATAATATATTTTGATGTCATAATGCGGATACATTATGATGTCATAATACATTGTGACGTCATTGTGCATACTAATTATGATGTCATCAAATACTGTGACGTCATAATACATGCTCATGATGCTCCAGTAGATGTGACACAAATTGGGGTAAGAGAAATTGCTCATAATACCTGCATGTTGCGCTCTCATAATATATTGTGATGTCATAATGCGGATACATTATGACGTCATACAACATTGTGACGCCATAGTGCATACTTGTTATGATGTCATCATATACTGTGACGTCATAATACATGCTCATGAGGCTCCAGTAGATGTGACACAAATTGGGGTAAGAGAAATTGCTCATAATACCTGCATGTTGCGCTCTCATAATATAATGTGATATCATAATGCGGATACATTATGACGTCATAATACATTGTGATGTCATAGTGCATACTAATTATAATGTCATCATATACTGTGACGTCATAATACATGCTCATGATGCTACAGTAGATGTGACACAAATTGGGGTAAGAGAAATTGCTCATAATACCTGCATGTTGCGCTCTCATAATATATTGTGATGTCATAATGTGGATACATTATGACGTCATAATACATTGTGACGTCATACTGCATACTAATTATGATGTCGTCATATACTGTGACGTCATAATACATGCTCATGATACTCCAGTAGATGTGACACAAATTGAGGTAAGAGAAATTGCTCATAATACCTGCGTGTTGCGCTCTCATAATATATTGTGATGTCATAATGCGGATACATTATGACGTCATAATACATTGTGACGTCATACTGCATACTAATTATGATGTCATCATATACTGTGACATCATAATACATGCTCTTGATGCTCCAGTAGATGTGACAGAAATTGGGGTAATCGAAAATGGTTATAAAACCTGCAAATTGCGCTCTCATAATATATTGTGATGTCATAATGCGGATACATTATGACGTCATAATACATTGTGACGTCATAGTGCATACTAATTATGATGTCATCATATACTGTGACGTCATAATATATGCTCATGATGCTGCTGTAGATGTGACACAAATTGGGGTAAGAGAAATTGCTCATAATACCTGCATGTTGCGCTCTCATAATCTATTGTGATGTCATAATGCGGATACATTATGACGTCATAATACATTTATACGTCACACTGCATACTGATTATGAAGTCATCATATACTGTGACGTCATAATACATGCTCATGATGCTCCAGTAGATGTGACACAAATTGGGGTTAGCTAAATTGGTCATAAAACCTGCAAATTGCGCTCTCATAATATATTGTGATGTCATAATGCGGATACATTATGACGTCATAATACATTGTGACGTCAGTGCATACTAATTATGATGTCATCATATACTGTGACGTCATAATACATGCTCCTGATGCTCCAGTAGATGTGACACAAATTGGGGTAAGAGAAATTGCTCATAATACCTGCATGTTGCGCTCTCATAATATATTGTGATGTCATAATGTGGATACATTATGACGTCATAATACATTGTGACGTCATAGTGCATACTAATTGTAATGTCATCATATACTGTGACGTCATAATACATGCTCATGATGCTCCAGTAGATGTGACACTAATTGGGGTAAGAGAAATTGCTCATAATACCTGCAAATTGCGCTCTCTTAATATTTTGTGATGTCATAATGCAGATACATTATGACCTCATAATACATTGTGACATCATAGTGCATACTTGTTATGATGTCATCATATGCTGTGATGTCAGAATACATGCTCATGATGCTCCAGTAGAGTTGACACAAATTGAGGTAAGAGATATGGGTCATAATACCTGCAAATTGCAGTCTCATCATATATTGTGATGTCATAATGTGGATACATTATGACGTCATAATACATTGTGACGTCATAGTGCATACTAATTATGATGTCATCATATACTGTTACGTCATAATACATGCTCATGATGCTACGGTAGATGTGACACAAATTGTGGTAAGCGAAATTGGTCATAAAACCTGCATGTTGCGCTCTCATAATATATGGTGATGTCATAATGCGGATACACTATGACGTCATAATAAATTGTGACATCATACTGCATGCTAATTATGATGTCATCATATACTGTGACGTCATAATACATGCTCATGATGCTCCAGTAGCAGTGACACAAATTCGGGTAAGCGAAATTGGTCATAAACCTGCAAATTGCACTCTCATACTATATTGTGATGTCATAATGCGAATACATTATGACGTCATAATACATTGTGACATCATAGTGCATACTAATTATGATGTCATCATATACTGTGACGTCATAATACATGCTCATGATGCTCCAGTAGATGTGACAAAAATTGGGGTAATCGAAAATGGTCATAAATCCTGCAAACTGCGCTCTCATAATATATTGTGATGTCATAATGCGGATACATTATGACGTCATAATACATTGTGACGTCATAGTGCATACTAATTATGATGTCATCATATACTCTGACGTCATAAATCATGCTCATGATGCTCCAGTAGATGTGACACAAATTGGGGTAAGAGAAATTGCTCATAATACCTGCATGTTGCGCTCTCATTATATATTGTGATGTCATAATGCGGGTACATTATGACATCATAAAAAATTGTGACGCCATAGTGCATACTGATTATGATGACATCATATACTGTGACGTCATAATACATGCTCATGATGCTCCAGTAGATGTGACACAAATTGGGGTAAGCGAAATTGGTCATAAATCCTGCAAATTGCGCTCTCATAATATATTTTGATGTCATAATGCGGATACATTATGACGTCATAATATATTGTGACGTCATAGTGCATACTAGTTATGATGTCATCATATTCTGTGACGTCATAATACATGCTCATGATGCTCCAGTAGATGTGACACAATTTGGGGTAAGAGAAATTGTTCATAAAACCTGCAAATTGCGCTCACATAATATATTGTGATGTCATAATGTGCATACATTATGACGTCATAATACATTGTGACGTCATACTGCATACTAATTATGATGTCATCATATACTGTGATGTCATAATACATACTCATGTTGCTCCAGTAGATGTGACACAAATTGGGGTAAGAGAAATTGCTCATAATACCTGCAAATTGCGCTCTCTTAATATTTTGTGATGTCATAATGCAGATACATTATGACGTCATAATACATTGTGACATCATAGTTCATACTTGTTATGATGTCATCGTATGCTGTGACATCAGAATACATGTTCATGATGCTCCAGTAGATGTGACACAAATTGGGGTAAGAGAAATTGGTCATAATACCTGCAAATTGCGCTCTCATAATATATTGTGATGTCATAATGCGGATACATTATGACGTCATAATACACTGTGACGTCATACTGCATACTAATTATGATGTCATCATATATGATGATGTCATAATACATGCTCATGATGCTCCAGTAGATGTGACTCAAATTGGGGTAAGAGAAATTGCTCATAATGCCTGCAAATTGCGCTCTCATGATATATCGTGAGGTCATAATGCTGATACATTATGACGTCATAATACATTGTGACGTCATAGTGCATACTAATTGTGATGTCATCATATACTGTGACGTCATCATACATGCTCACGATGCTCCAGTAGATGTGACACAAATTGGGGTAAGTGAAATTGCTCATAATACCTGCAAATTGCGGTCTCATAATATATTGTGATGTCATAATGCGGAAACATTATGACGTCATAATACACTGTGATGTCATACTGCATACTATTTATGCTGTCATCATATACTGTGACATCATAATACATGCTCATGATGCTCCAGTAGATTTGACACAAATTGAGGTAAGAGATATGGGTCATAATACCTGCAAATTGCGGTCTCATCATATATTGTGATGTCATAATGCAGATACATTATGACGTCATAATACATTGTGACGTCATAGTGCATACTAATTATGATGTCATCATATACTGTTACGTCATAATACATGCTCATGATGCTACGGTAGATGTGACACAAATTGGGGTAAGGGAAATTGCTCATAAAACCTGCAAATTGCGCTCTCATAATATATTGTGATGTCTTAATGCGGATACATTATGACGTCATAATACATTGTGACGTCATACTGCATATTAATCATGATGTCATTATATACTGTGACATCATAATACATGCTCATGATGCTCCAGTAGATGTGACACAAATTGGGGTAATCGAAAATGGTCACAAATCCTGCAAATTGCGCTCTCATAATATATTGTGATGTCATAATGCGGATACATTATGACGTCATAATACATTGTGACGTCATGGTGCATACTAATTATGATGTCATCATATACTCCGACGTCATAAATCATGCTCATGATGCTCCAGTAGATGTGACACAAATTGGGGTAAGAGAAATTGCTCTTAATACCTGCATGTTGCGCTCTCATAATATATTGTGATGTCATAATGCGGGTACATTATGACGTCATAATACATTGTGACGCCATAGTGCATACTGATTATGATGTCATCATATACTGTGACGTCATAATACATGCTCATGATGCTCCAGTATATGTGACACAAATTGGGGTAAGCGAAATTGGTCACAAAACCTGCAAATTGCGCTCACATAATATATTGTGATGTCATAATGTGGATACATTATGACGTCATAATACATTGTGACGTCATAGTGCATACTAATTATGATGTCATCATATACTGTGACGTCATAATACATGCTCATGATGCTCCAGTAGATGTGACACAAATTCGGGTAAGAGAAATTGCTCACAATACCTACATGTTTTGTTCTCATAATATATTGTGATGTCATAATGCGGATATATTGTGACGTCATAATATATTGTGACGTCATACTGCATCCTAATTATGATGTCATCAAATACTATGATGTCATAATACATGCTCATGACACTCCAGTATATGTGACACAAATTGGGGTGAGCGAAATTGGTCATAAAACCTGCATGTTGCGCTATCATAATATATTGTGATGTTATATTGCGGATACATTGTGACGTCATAATACATTGTGACGTCATAGTGCATGCTAATTATGATTTCATCATATACTGTGACGTCATAATACATGCTCATGATGCTCCAGTAGATGTGACACAAATTGGGGTAAGAGAAATTGCTCATAATACCTGCATATTGCGCTCTCATAATATATTGTGATGTCATAATGCGGATAAATTATGTCGTCATAATACATTGTGACGTCATAGTGCATAGTAATTATGATGTCATCATATACTGTGACGTCATAATACATGCTCATGATGCTCCAGTAGATGTGACACAATTTGGGGTAAGAGAAATTGTTCATAAAACCTGCAAATTGCGCTCACATAATATATTGTGATGTCATAATGTGCATACATTATGACGTCATAATACATTGTGACGTCATACTGCATACTAATTATGATGTCATCATATACTGTGATGTCATAATACATGCTCATGATGCTCCAGTAGATGTGACACAAATTGGGGTAAGAGAAATTGCTCATAATACCTGCAAATTCCGCTCTCTTAATATTTTGTGATGTCATAATGCAGATACATTATGACGTCATAATACATTGTGACATCATAGTGCATACTTGTTATGATGTCATCGTATGCTGTGACATCAGAATACATGCTCATGATGCTCCAGTAGATGTGACACAAATTGGGGTAAGAGAAATTGCTCATAATACCTGCAAATTGCGCTCTCATAATATATTGTGATGTCATAATGCGGATACATTATGACGTCATAAAACACTGTGACGTCATACTGCATACTAATTATGATGTCATCATATATGATGATGTCATAATACATGCTCATGATGCTCCAGTAGATGTGACTCAAATTGGGGTAAGAGAAATTGCTCATAATGCCTGCAAATTGCGCTCTCATGATATATCGTGAGGTCATAATGCTGATACATTATGACGTCATAATACATTGTGACGTCATAGTGCATACTAATTGTGATGTCCTCATATACTGTGACGTCATCATACATGCTCACGATGCTCCAGTAGATGTGACACAAATTGGGGTAAGTGAAATTGCTCATAATACCTGCAAATTGCGCTCTCATAATATATTGTGATGTCATAATGCGGAAACATTATGACGTCATAATACACTGTGATGTCATACTGCATACTATTTATGCTGTCATCATATACTGTGACATCATAATAAATGCTCATGATGCTCCAGTAGATTTGAAACAAATTGAGGTAAGAGATATGGGTCATAATACCTGCAAATTGCGGTCTCATCATATATTGTGATGTCATAATGCGGATACATTATGACGTCATAATACATTGTGACGTCATAGTGCATACTAATTATGATGTCATCATATACTGTGACGTCATAATACATGCTCATGATGCTCCAGTAGATGTGACACAAATTGGGGTAATCGAAAATGGTAATAAATCCTGCAAATTGCGCTCTCATAATATATTGTGATGTCATAATGCGGATACATTATGACGTCATAATACATTGTGACGTCATAGTGCATACTAATTATGATGTCATCATATACTGTGACGTCATAATACCTGCTCATGATGCTCCAGTAGATGTGACACAAATTGGGGTAAGAGAAATTGCTCATAATACCTGCATGTTGCGCTCTCATAATATATTGTGATGTCATAATGCGGGTACATTATGACGTCATAATACATTGTGACGCCATAGTGCATACTGATTATGATGTCATCATATACTGTGACGTCATAATACATGCTCATGATGCTCCAGTAGATGTGACACAAATTGGCGTAAGCGAAATTGGTCATAAAACCTGCAAACTGCGCTCACATAATATATTGTGATGTCATAATGCGGATACATTATGACGTCATAATACATTGTGACGTCATACTGCATACTAATTATGATGTCATCATATACTGTGACGTCATAATACATGCTCATGATGCTCCAGTAGATGTGACACAAATTCGGGTAAGAGAAATTGTTCACAATACCTGCATGTTGCGGTCTCATAATATATTGTGATGTCATAATGCGGATACATTGTGACGTCATAATATATTGTGACGTCATACTGCATACTAATTATGATGTCATCATATACTGTGACGTCATAGTACATGCTCATGATGCTACATTAGATGTGACACAAATTGGGGTAAGCGAAATTGGTCATAATACCTGCATGTTGCGCTCTCGTAATATATTGTGATGTCATAATGCGGATACTTTATGACATCATAATACATTGTGACGTCATAGTGCATACTAATTATGATGTCATCATATACTGTGACGTCATAATACATGCTCATGATGCTCCAGTAGATGTGACACAAATTGGCTAAGCGAAATTGGTCATAAAACCTGCAAATTGCGCTCTCATAATATATTGTGATGTCATAATGCGGATATATTATGACGTCATAATACATTGTGACGTCATAGTGCATACTAATTATGATGTCATCATATACTGTGACATCATAATACATGCTCAAGATGCTCCAGTAGATGTGACACAAATTGGGTTAAGAGAAATTGCTCATAACACCTGCATGTTGCGCTCTCATAATATATTGTGATGTCATGATGCGGATACATTATGACGTCATAACACATTGTGACGTCATAGTGCATACTAATTATGATGTCATCATATACTGTGACGTCATAATACATGCTCATGATGCTCCAGTAGATGTGACACAAATTGGGATAAGAGAAATTGCTCATAATACCTGCATGATGCGCTCTCATAATGTATTGTGATGTCATAATGTGGATACATTATGACGTCATAATACATTGTGACGTCACAGTGCATACTAATTATGATGTCATCAAATACTGTGACGTCATAATACATGCTCATGATGCTCCAGTAGATGTGACACAAATTGGGGTAAGAGAAATTGCTCATAATACCTGCATGTTCCGCTCTCATAATATACTGTGATGTCATAATGCGGATACATAATGACGTCATAATACATTGTGATGTCATAGTGCATACCAATTGTGATGTCATCATATACTGTGACGTCATAATACATGCTCATGATGCTCCAGTAGATGTGACACAAATTGGGGTAAGAGAAATTGCTCATAATACCTGCATGTTGCGCTCTCATATTATATTGTGATGTCATAATGCGGATTCATTATGACGTCATAATACATTGTGACGTCATAGTGCATACTATTTATGATGTCATCATATACTGTGACGTCATAATACATGCTCATGATGCTCCAGTAGTTGTGACACATATTGGGGTAAGCGAAATTGCTCATAATACCTGCATGTTGCGCTCTCATAATATATTGTGATGTCATAATGCGGAAACATTATGACGTCATAATACATTGTGACGTCATACTGCATACTAATTATGATGTCATCATATACTGTGACGTCATAATACATGCTCATGATGCTCCAGTAGATGTGACACAAATTGGGGTAAGAGAAATTGCTCATAATACCTGCATGTTGCGCTCTCATACTATATTGTGATGTCATAATGCGGATACATTATGACGTCATAATACATTGTGACGTCATAGTGCATACTATTTATGATGTCATCATATACTGTGACGTCATAATACATGCTCATGATGCTCCAGTAGATGTGACACAAATTGGGGTAAGAGAAATTGCTCATAATACCTGCAAATGGCGCTCTCATAATATATTGTGATGTCATAATGCTGATACATTATGACGTCATAATACATTGTGACGTCATAGTGCATACTAATTATGATGTCATCATATACTGTGACGTCATAATACATGCTCATCATGCTCCAGTAGATGTGACACAATTTGGGGTAAGAGAAATTGCTGATAATAGCTGCAAATTGCGCTCTCATAATATATTGTGATGTCATAATGCAGATACATTATGACGTCATAATACATTATGACGTCATAGTGCATACTAATTATGATGTCATCATATACTGTGATGTCATAATACATGCTCATGATGCTCCAGTAGATGTGACACAAATTGGGGTAAGAGAAATTGCTCATAATACCTGCATGTTGCGCTCTCATAATATATTGTGATGTCATAATGCGGATACATTATGACGTCATAATACATTGTGACGTCATAGTGCATACTAATGATGATGTCATCATAAACTGTGACGTCATAATACATGCTCATGATGCTCCAGTAGATGTGACACAAATTGAGGTAAGAGAAATTGCTCATAATACCTGCATGTTGCACTCTCATAATGTATTGTGATGTCATAATGCGGATACATTATGACGTCATAATACATTGTGACGTCATAGTGCATACTATTTATGATGTCATCATATACTCTGACGTCATAAATCATGCTCATGATGCTCCAGTAGATGTGACACAAATTGGGGTAAGAGAAATTGCTCATAATACCTGCATGTTGCGCTCTCATAATATGTTGTGATGTCATAATGCGGGTACATTATGACGTCATAATACATTGTGACGCCATAGTGCATACTGATTATGATGTCATCATATACTGTGACGTCGTAATACATGCTCATGATGCTCCAGTAGATGTGACACAAATTGTGGTAAGCGAAATTGGTCATAAAAGCTGCAAATTGCGCTCTCATAATATATAGTGATGTCATAATGTGGATACATTATGACGTCATAATACATTGTGACGTCATAGTGCATACTAATTATGATGTCATCATATACTGTGACATCATAATACATGCTCATGATGCTCCAGTAGATGTGACACAAATTGGGGTAAGAGAAATTGCTCATAATACCTGCATGTTGCGCTCTCATAATATATTGTGATGTCATAATGCGGAAACATTATGACGTCATAATACATTGTGACGTCATACTGCATACTAATTATGATGTCATCATATACTGTGACGTCATAATACATGCTCATGATGCTACATTAGATGTGACACAAATTGGGTTAAGAGAAATTGCTCATAACACCTGCATGTTGCGCTCTCATAATATATTGTGATGTCATGATGCGGATACATTATGACGTCATAATACATTGTGACGTCATAGTGCATACTAATTATGATGTCATCATATACTGTGACGTCATAATACATGCTCATGATGCTCCAGTAGATGTGACACAAATTGGCTAAGCGAAATTGGTCATAATACCTGCATGATGCGCTCTCATAATATATTGTGATGTCATAATGCGGATACATTATGACGTCATAATACATTGTGACGTCACAGTGCATACTAATTATGATGTCATCAAATACTGTGACATCATAATACATGCTCATGATGCTCCAGTAGATGTGACACAAATTGGGGTAAGAGAAATTGCTCATAATACCTGCGTGTTGCGCTCTCATAATATATTGTGATGTCATAATGCGAATACATTATGACATCATAATACATTGTGACGTCATAGTGCATACTACTTATGATGTCATCATATACTGTGACGTCATAGTACATGCTCATGATGCTCCAGTAGATGTGACACAAATTGGGGTAAGAGAAATTGCTCATAATACCTGCATGTTGCGCTCTCATAATATACTGTGATGTCATAATGCGGATACATTATGACGTCATAATACATTGTGATGTCATAGTGCATACTATTTATGCTGTCATCATATACTGTGACATCATAATACATGCTCATGATGCTCCAGTAGATTTGACACAAATTGAGGTAAGAGATATGGGTCATAATACCTGCAAATTGCGGTCTCATCATATATTGTGATGTCATAATGCAGATACATTATGACGTCATAATACATTGTGACGTCATAGTGCATACTAATTATGATGTCATCATATACTGTTACGTCATAATACATGCTCATGATGCTACGGTAGATGTGACACAAATTGGGGTAAGGGAAATTGCTCATAAAACCTGCAAATTGCGCTCTCATAATATATTGTGATGTCTTAATGCGGATACATTATGACGTCATAATACGTTGTGACGTCATACTGCATATTAATCATGATGTCATCATATACTGTGACATCATAATACATGCTCATGATGCTCCAGTAGATGTGACACATATTGGTGTAATCGAAAATGGTCAAAAATCCTGCAAATTGCGCTCTCATAATATATTGTGATGTCATAATGCGGATACATTATGACGTCATAATACATTGTGACGTCATGGTGCATACTAATTATGATGTCATCATATACTCTGACGTCATAAATCATGCTCATGATGCTCCAGTAGATGTGACACAAATTGGGGTAAGAGAAATTGCTCTTAATACCTGCATGTTGCGCTCTCATAATATATTGTGATGTCATAATGCGGGTACATTATGACGTCATAATACATTGTGACGCCATAGTGCATACTGATTATGATGTCATCATATACTGTGACGTCATAATACATGCTCATGATGCTCCAGTAGATGTGACACAAATTGGGGTAATCGAAAATGGTCATAAAACCTCCAAATTGCGCTCTCATAATATATTGTGATGTCATAATGCGGATACATTATGACGTCATAATACATTGTGACGTCATAGTGCATACTAATTATGATGCCATCATATACTGTGACGTCATAATACATGCTCATGATGCTACAGTAGATGTGACACAAATTGGGGTAAGCGAAATTGGTCATAATACCTGCATATTGCGCTCTCATAATATATTGTGATGTCATAATGCGGATACTTTATGACATCATAATACATTGTGACATCATACTGCATACTAATTATGATGTCATCATATACTGTGACGTCATAATACATGCTCATGATGCTCCAGTAGATGTGACACAAATTGGGGTAAGCGAAATTGGTCATAAAACCTGCAAATTGCGCTCTCATAATATATTGTGATGTCATAATGCGGATATATTATGACGTAATAATACATTGTGACGTCACAGTGCATACTACTTATGATGTCATCAAATACTGTGACGTCATAATACATGCTCATGATTCTCCAGTAGATGTGAAACAAATTGGGTAAGCGAAATTGCTCATAATACCTGCATGTTGCGCTCTCATAATATATTGTGATGTCATAATGCGGATACATTATGACATCATAATACATTGTGACGTCATAGTGCATACTAATTATGATGTCATCATATACTGTGACGTCATAGTACATGCTCATGATGCTCCAGTAGATGTGACACAAATTGGGGTAAGAGAAATTGCTCATAATACCTGCATGTTGCGCTCTCATAATATACTGTGATGGCGTAATGCGGATACATTATGACGTCATAATACATTGTGATGTCATAGTGCATACCAATTGTGATATCATCATATACTGTGACGTCATAATACATGCTCATGATGCTCCAGTAGATGTGACACAAATTGGGGTAAGAGAAATTGCTCATAATACCTGCATGTTGCGCTCTCATAATATATTGTGGTGTCATAATGCGGATACATTATGACGTCATAATACATTGTGACATCATAGTGCATACTTGTTATGATGTCATCATATGCTGTGACATCAGAATACATGCTCATGATGCTCCAGTAGATGTGACACAATTTGGGGTAAGAGAAATTGTTCATAAAACCTGCAAATTGCGCTCACATAATATATTGTGATGTCATAATGCGGATACATTATGACGTCATAATACATTGTGACATCATACTGCATATTAATCATGATGTCATCATATACTGTGACGTCATAATACATGCTCATGATGCTCCAGTAGATGTGACACAAATTGGGGTAAGAGAAATTGCTCATAATACCTGCATGTTGCGCTCTCATAATATATTTTGATGTCATAATGCGGATACATTATGACGTCATAATACATTGTGACGTCATTGTGCATACTAATTATGATGTCATCAAATACTGTGACGTCATAATACATGCTCATGATGCTCCAGTAGATGTGACACAAATTGGGGTAAGAGAAATTGCTCATAATACCTGCATGTTGCGCTCTCATAATATATTGTGATGTCATAATGCGGATACATTATGACGTCATACAACATTGTGACGCCATAGTGCATACTAATTATGATGTCATCATATACTGTGACGTCATAATACATGCTCATGATGCTCCAGTACATGTGACACAAATTGGGGTAAGCGAAATTGGTCACTAAACCTGCAAATTGCGCTCACATAATATATTGTGATGTCATAATGTGGATACATTATGACGTCATAATACATTGTGACGTCATAGTGCATACTAATTATGATGTCATCATATACTGTGACGTCATAATACATGCTCATGATGCTCCAGTAGATGTGACACAAATTCGGGTAAGAGAAATTGCTCACAATACCTGCATGTTTTGTTCTCATAATATATTGTGATGTCATAATGCGGATATATTGTGACGTCATAATATATTGTGACGTCATACTGCATCCTAATTATGATGTCATCAAATACTATGATGTCATAATACATACTCATGACACTCCAGTATATGTGACACAAATTGGGGTGAGCGAAATTGGTCATAAAACCTGCATGTTGCGCTCTCATAATATATTGTGATGTTATATTGCGGATACATTGTGACGTCATAATACATTGTGACGTCATAGTGCATGCTAATTATGATTTCATCATATACTGTGACGTCATAATACATGCTCATGATGCTCCAGTAGATGTGACACAAATTGGGGTAAGAGAAATTGCTCATAATACCTGCATATTGCGCTCTCATAATATATTGTGATGTCATAATGCGGATAAATTATGACGTCATAATACATTGTGACGTCATAGTGCATAGTAATTATGATGTCATCATATACTGTGATGTCATAATACATGCTCATGATGCTACAGTAGATGTGACACAAATTGGGGTAAGGGAAATTGGTCATAATACCTGCATATTGCGCTCTCATAATATATTGTGATGTCATAATGCGGATACTTTATGACATCATAATACATTGTGACATCATACTGCATACTAATTATGATGTCATCATATACTGTGACGTCATAATACATGCTCATGATGCTCCAGTAGATGTGACACAAATTGGGGTAAGAGAAATTGCTCATAATACCTGCATATTGCGCTCTCATAATATATTGTGATGTCATAATGCGGATAAATTATGACGTCATAATACATTGTGACGTCATAGTGCATAGTAATTATGATGTCATCATATACTGTGACGTCATAATACATGCTCATGATGCCACAGTAGATGTGACACAAATTGGGGTAAGGGAAATTGGTCATAATACCTGCATATTGCGCTCTCATAATATATTGTGATGTCATAATGCGGATACTTTATGACATCATAATACATTGTGACATCATACTGCATACTAATTATGATGTCATCATATACTGTGACGTCATAATACATGCTCATGATGCTCCAGTAGATGTGACACAAATTGGGGTAAGCGAAATTGGTCATAAAACCTGCAAATTGCGCTCTCATAATATATTGTGATGTCATAATGCGGATATATTATGACGTAATAATACATTGTGACGTCATAGTGCATACTAATTATGATGTCATCATATACTGTGATGTCATAATACATGCTCAAGATGCTCCAGTAGATGTGACACAAATTGGGGTAAGAGAAATTGCTCTTAATACCTGCATGTTGCGCTCTCATAATATATTGTGATGTCATAATGCGGGTACATTATGACGTCATAATACATTGTGACGCCATAGTGCATACTGATTATGATGTCATCATATACTGTGACGTCATAATACATGCTCATGATGCTCCAGTATATGTGACACAAATTGGGGTAAGCGAAATTGGTCACAAAACCTGCAAATTGCGCTCACATAATATATTGTGATGTCATAATGTGGATACATTATGACGTCATAATACATTGTGACGTCATAGTGCATACTAATTATGATGTCATCATATACTGTGACGTCATAATACATGCTCATGATGCTCCAGTAGATGTGACACAAATTCGGGTAAGAGAAATTGCTCACAATACCTGCATGTTTTGTTCTCATAATATATTGTGATGTCATAATGCGGATATATTGTGACGTCATAATATATTGTGACGTCATACTGCATCCTAATTATGATGTCATCAAATACTATGATGTCATAATACATGCTCATGACACTCCAGTATATGTGACACAAATTGGGGTGAGCGAAATTGGTCATAAAACCTGCATGTTGCGCTCTCATAATATATTGTGATGTTATATTGCGGATACATTGTGACGTCATAATACATTGTGACGTCATAGTGCATGCTAATTATGATTTCATCATATACTGTGACGTCATAATACATGCTCATGATGCTCCAGTAGATGTGACACAAATTGGGGTAAGAGAAATTGCTCATAATACCTGCATATTGCGCTCTCATAATATATTGTGATGTCATAATGCGGATAAATTATGACGTCATAATACATTGTGACGTCATAGTGCATAGTAATTATGATGTCATCATGTACTGTGACGTCATAATACATGCTCATGATGCTCCAGTAGATGTGACACAAATTGGGGTAATCGAAAATGGTCATAAAACCTCCAAATTGCGCTCTCATAATATATTGTGATGTCATAATGCGGATACATTATGACGTCATAATACATTGTGACGTCATAGTGCATACTAATTATGATGTCATCATATACTGTGACGTCATAATACATGCTCATGATGCTACAGTAGATGTGACACAAATTGGGGTAAGGGAAATTGGTCATAATACCTGCATATTGCGCTCTCATAATATATTGTGATGTCATAATGCGGATACTTTATGACATCATAATACATTGTGACATCATACTGCATACTAATTATGATGTCATCATATACTGTGACGTCATAATACATGCTCATGATGCTCCAGTAGATGTGACACAAATTGGGGTAAGCGAAATTGGTCATAAAACCTGCAAATTGCGCTCTCATAATATATTGTGATGTCATAATGCGGATATATTATGACGTAATAATACATTGTGACGTCATAGTGCATACTAATTATGATGTCATCATATACTGTGATGTCATAATACATGCTCAAGATGCTCCAGTAGATGTGACACAAATTGGGGTAAGAGAAATTGCTCATAACACCTGCATGTTGCGCTCTCATAATATATTGTGATGTCATAATGCGGATACATTATGACGTCATAATACATTGTGACGTCATAGTGCATACTAATTATGATGTCATCATATACTGTGACGTCATAATACATGCTCATGATGCTCCAGTAGATGTGACACAAATTGGGATAAGAGAAATTGCTCATAACACCTGCATGATGCGCTCTCATAATATATTGTGATGTCATAATGCGGATACATTATGACGTCATAATACATTTTGACGTCACAGTGCATACTACTTATGATGTCATCAAACACTGTGACGTCATAATACATGCTCATGATTCTCCAGTAGATGTGACACAACTTGGGTAAGCGAAATTGCTCATAATACCTGCATGTTGCGCTCTCATAATATATTGTGATGTCATAATGCGGATACATTATGACATCATAATACATTGTGACGTCATAGTGCATACTAATTATGATGTCATCATATACTGTGACGTCATAGTACATGCTCATGATGCTCCAGTAGATGTGACACAAATTGGGGTAAGAGAAATTGCTCATAATACCTGCATGTTGCGCTCTCATAATATACTGTGATGTCATAATGCGGATACATTATGACGTCATAATACATTGTGATGTCATAGTGCATACCAATTGTGATATCATCATATACTGTGACGTCATAATACATGCTCATGATGCTCCAGTAGATGTGACACAAATTGGGGTAAGAGAAATTGCTCATAATACCTGCATGTTGCGCTCTCATAATATATTGTGGTGTCATAATGCGGATACATTATGACGTCATAATACATTGTGACATCATAGTGCATACTTGTTATGATGTCATCATATGCTGTGACATCAGAATACATGCTCATGATGCTCCAGTAGATGTGACACAATTTGGGGTAAGAGAAATTGTTCATAAAACCTGCAAATTGCGCTCACATAATATATTGTGATGTCATAATGCGGATACATTATGACGTCATAATACATTGTGACATCATACTGCATATTAATCATGATGTCATCATATACTGTGACGTCATAATACATGCTCATGATGCTCCAGTAGATGTGACACAAATTGGGGTAAGAGAAATTGCTCATAATACCTGCATGTTGCGCTCTCATAATATATTGTGATGTCATAATGCGGATACATTATGACGTCACAATACATTGTGACGTCATTGTGCATACTAATTATGATGTCATCAAATACTGTGACGTCATAATACATGCTCATGATGCTCCAGTAGATGTGACACAAATTGGGGTAAGAGAAATTGCTCATAATACCTGCATGTTGCGCTCTCATAATATATTGTGATGTCATAATGCGGATACATTATGACGTCATACAACATTGTGACGCCATAGTGCATACTAATTATGATGTCATCATATACTGTGACGTCATAATACATGCTCATGAGGCTCCAGTAGATGTGACACAAATTGGGGTAAGAGAAATTGCTCATAATACCTGCATGTTGCGCTCTCATAATATAATGTGATATCATAATGCGGATACATTATGACGTCATAATACATTGTGATGTCATAGTGCATACTAATTATGATGTCATCATATACTGTGACGTCATAATACATGCTCATGATGCTACAGTAGATGTGACACAAATTGGGGTAAGAGAAATTGCTCATAATACCTGCATGTTGCGCTCTCATAATATACTGTGATGTCATAATGTGGATACATTATGACGTCATAATACATTGTGACGTCATACTGCATACTAATTATGATGTCGTCATATACTGTGACGTCATAATACATGCTCATGATACTCCAGTAGATGTGACACAAATTGAGGTAAGAGAAATTGCTCATAATACCTGCATGTTGCGCTCTCATAATATATTGTGATGTCATAATGCGGATACATTATGACGTCATAATACATTGTGACGTCATACTGCATACTAATTATGATGTCATCATATACTGTGACATCATAATACATGCTCTTGATGCTCCAGTAGATGTGACAGAAATTGGGTAATCGAAAATGGTCATAAAACCTGCAAATTGCGCTCTCATAATATATTGTGATGTCATAATGCGGATACATTATGACGTTATAATACATTGTGACGTCATAGTGCATACTAATTATGATGTCATCATATACTGTGACGTCATAATACATGCTCATGATGCTCCAGTAGATGTGAAACAAATTGGGGTAAGAGAAATTGCTCATAATACCTGCATGTTGTGCTCTCATAATATATTGTAATGTCATAATGCGGATACAATATGACGTCATAATACATTGTGACGTCATAGTGCACACTAATTATGATGTCATCATATACTGTGACGTCATAATACATGCTCATGATGCTCCAGTAGATGTGAAACAAATTGGGGTGAGCGAAATTGGTCATAAAACCTGCAAATTGCGCTCTCATAATATATTGTGATGTCATAATGCGGATACATTATGACGTCATAATACATTGTGACGTCATAGTGCATACTAATTATGATGTCATCATATACTGTGACGTCATAATATATGCTCATGATGCTGCAGTAGATGTGACACATATTGGGGTAAGAGAAATTGCTCATAATACCTGCATGTTGCGCTCTCATAATCTACTGTGATGTCATAATGCGGATACATTATGACGTCATAATACATTGTGACGTCACACTGCATACTGATTATGAAGTCATCATATACTGTGACGTCATAATACATGCTCATGATGCTCCAGTAGATGTGACACAAATTGGGGTTAGCGAAATTGGTCATAAAACCTGCAAATTGCGCTCTCATAATATATTGTGATGTCATAATGCGGATACATTATGACGTCATAATACATTGTGACGTCAGTGCATACTAATTATGATGTCATCATATACTGTGACGTCATAATACATGCTCATGATGCTCCAGTAGATGTGACACAAATTGGGGTAAGAGAAATTGCTCATAATACCTGCATGTTGCGCTCTCATAATATATTGTGATGTCATAATGTGGATACATTATGACGTCATAATACATTGTGACGTCATAGTGCATACTAATTGTAATGTCATCATATACTGTGACGTCATAATACATGCTCATGATGCTCCAGTAGATGTGACACTAATTGGGGTAAGAGAAATTGCTCATAATACCTCCAAATTGCGCTCTCTTAATATTTTGTGATGTCATAATGCAGATACATTATGACCTCATAAAACATTGTGACATCATAGTGCATACTTGTTATGATGTCATCATATGCTGTGACGTCAGAATACATGCACATGATGCTCCAGTAGATTTGACACAAATTGAGGTAAGAGATATGGGTCATAATACCTGCAAATTGCAGTCTCATCATATATTGTGATGTCATAATGCGGATACATTATGACGTCATAATACATTGTGACGTCATAGTGCATACTAATTATGATGTCATCATATACTGTTACGTCATAATACATGCTCATGATGCTACGGTAGATGTGACACAAATTGTGGTAAGCGAAATAGGTCATAAAACCTGCATGTAGCGCTGTCATAATATATTGTGATGTCATAATGCGGATACACTATGACGTCATAATACATTGTGACATCATACTGCATGCTAATTATGATGTCATCATATACTGTGACGTCATAGTACATGCTCATGATGCTCCAGTAGCTGTGACACAAATTCGGGTAAGCGAAATTGGTCATAAACCTGCAAATTGCACTCTCATAATATATTGTGATGTCATAATGCGAATACATTATGACGTCATAATACATTGTGACATCATAGTGCATACTAATTATGATGTCATCATATACTGTGACGTCATAATACATGCCCATGATGCTCCAGTAGATGTGACAAAAATTGGGGTAATCGAAAATGGTCATAAATCCTGCAAACTGCGCTCTCATAATATATTGTGATGTCATAATGCGGATACATTATGACGTCATAATACATTGTGACATCATAGTGCATACTAATTATGATGTCATCATATACTCTGACGTCATAAATCATGCTCATGATGCTCCAGTAGATGTGACACAAATTGGGGTAAGAGAAATTGCTCATAATACCTGCATGTTGCGCTCTCATTATATATTGTGATGTCATAATGCGGGTACATTATGACGTCATAAAAAATTGTGACGCCATAGTGCATACTGATTATGATGACATCATATACTGTGACGTCATAATACATGCTCATGATGCTCCAGTAGATGTGACACAAATTGGGGTAAGCGAAATTGGTCATAAATCCTGCAAATTGCGCTCTCATAATATATTGTGATGTCATAATGCGGATACATTATGACGTCATAATATATTGTGACGTCATAGTGCATACTAGTTATGATGTCATCATATTCTGTGACGTCATAATACATGCTCATGATGCTCCAGTAGATGTGACACAATTTGGGGTAAGAGAAATTGTTCATAAAACCTGCAAATTGCGCTCACATAATATATTGTGATGTCATAATGTGCATACATTATGACGTCATAATACATTGTGACGTCATACTGCATACTAATTATGATGTCATCATATACTGTGATGTCATAATACATGCTCATGATGCTCCAGTAGATGTGACACAAATTGGGGTAAGAGAAATTGCTCATAATACCTGCAAATTGCGCTCTCTTAATATTTTGTGATGTCATAATGCAGATACATTATGACGTCATAATACATTGTGACATCATAGTGCATACTTGTTATGATGTCATCGTATGCTGTGACATCAGAATACATGCTCATGATGCTCCAGTAGATGTGACACAAATTGGGGTAAGAGAAATTGCTCATAATACCTGCAAATTGCGCTCTCATAATATATTGTGATGTCATAATGCGGATACATTATGACGTCATAAAACACTGTGACGTCATACTGCATACTAATTATGATGTCATCATATATGATGATGTCATAATACATGCTCATGATGCTCCAGTAGATGTGACTCAAATTGGGGTAAGAGAAATTGCTCATAATGCCTGCAAATTGCGCTCTCATGATATATCGTGAGGTCATAATGCTGATACATTATGTCGTCATAATACATTGTGACGTCATAGTGCATACTAATTGTGATGTCCTCATATACTGTGACGTCATCATACATGCTCACGATGCTCCAGTAGATGTGACACAAATTGGGGTAAGTGAAATTGCTCATAATACCTGCAAATTGCGCTCTCATAATATATTGTGATGTCATAATGCGGAAAAATTATGACGTCATAATACACTGTGATGTCATACTGCATACTATTTATGCTGTCATCATATACTGTGACATCATAATACATGCTCATGATGCTCCAGTAGATTTGACACAAATTGAGGTAAGAGATATGGGTCATAATACCTGCAAATTGCGGTCTCATCATATATTGTGATGTCATAATGCAGATACATTATGACGTCATAATACATTGTGACGTCATAGTGCATACTAATTATGATGTCATCATATACTGTTACGTCATAATACATGCTCATGATGCTACGGTAGATGTGACACAAATTGGGGTAAGGGAAATTGCTCATAAAACCTGCAAATTGCGCTCTCATAATATATTGTGATGTCTTAATGCGGATACATTATGACGTCATAATACATTGTGACGTCATACTGCATATTAATCATGATGTCATCATATACTGTGACATCATAATACATGCTCATGATGCTCCAGTAGATGTAACACAAATTGGGGTAATCGAAAATGGTCACAAATCCTGCAAATTGCGCTCTCATAATATATTGTGATGTCATAATGCGGATACATTATGACGTCATAATACATTGTGACGTCATGGTGCATACTCATTATAATGTCATCATATACTCTGACGTCATAAATCATGCTCATGATGCTCCAGTAGATGTGACACAAATTGGGGTAAGAGAAATTGCTCTTAATACCTGCATGTTGCGCTCTCATAATATATTGTGATGTCATAATGCGGGTACATTATGACGTCATAATACATTGTGACGCCATAGTGCATACTGATTATGATGTCATCATATACTGTGACGTCATAATACATGCTCATGATGCTCCAGTATATGTGACACAAATTGGGGTAAGCGAAATTGGTCACAAAACCTGCAAATTGCGCTCACATAATATATTGTGATGTCATAATGTGGATACATTATGACGTCATAATACATTGTGACGTCATAGTGCATACTAATTATGATGTCATCATATACTGTGACATCATAATACATGCTCTTGATGCTCCAGTAGATGTGACAGAAATTGGGTAATCGAAAATGGTCATAAAACCTGCAAATTGCGCTCTCATAATATATTGTGATGTCATAATGCGGATACATTATGACGTTATAATACATTGTGACGTCATAGTGCATACTAATTATGATGTCATCATATACTGTGACGTCATAATACATGCTCATGATGCTCCAGTAGATGTGAAACAAATTGGGGTAAGAGAAATTGCTCATAATACCTGCATGTTGTGCTCTCATAATATATTGTAATGTCATAATGCGGATACAATATGACGTCATAATACATTGTGACGTCATAGTGCACACTAATTATGATGTCATCATATACTGTGACATCATAATACATGCTCATGATGCTCCAGTAGATGTGAAACAAATTGGGGTGAGCGAAATTGGTCATAAAACCTGCAAATTGCGCTCTCATAATATATTGTGATGTCATAATGCGGATACATTATGACGTCATAATACATTGTGACGTCATAGTGCATACTAATTATGATGTCATCATATACTGTGACGTCATAATATATGCTCATGATGCTGCAGTAGATGTGACACAGATTGGGGTAAGAGAAATTGCTCATAATACCTGCATGTTGCGCTCTCATAATCTACTGTGATGTCATAATGCGGATACATTATGACGTCATAATACATTGTGACGTCACACTGCATACTGATTATGAAGTCATCATATACTGTGACGTCATAATACATGCTCATGATGCTCCAGTAGATGTGACACAAATTGGGGTTAGCGAAATTGGTCATAAAACCTGCAAATTGCGCTCTCATAATATATTGTGATGTCATAATGCGGATACATTATGACGTCATAATACATTGTGACGTCAGTGCATACTAATTATGATGTCATCATATACTGTGACGTCATAATACATGCTCATGATGCTCCAGTAGATGTGACACAAATTGGGGTAAGAGAAATTGCTCATAATACCTGCATGTTGCGCTCTCATAATATATTGTGATGTCATAATGTGGATACATTATGACGTCATAATACATTGTGACGTCATAGTGCATACTAATTGTAATGTCATCATATACTGTGACGTCATAATACATGCTCATGATGCTCCAGTAGATGTGACACTAATTGGGGTAAGAGAAATTGCTCATAATACCTCCAAATTGCGCTCTCTTAATATTTTGTGATGTCATAATGCAGATACATTATGACCTCATAATACATTGTGACATCATAGTGCATACTTGTTATGATGTCATCATATGCTGTGACGTCAGAATACATGCTCATGATGCTCCAGTAGATTTGACACAAATTGAGGTAAGAGATATGGGTCATAATACCTGCAAATTGCAGTCTCATCATATATTGTGATGTCATAATGCGGATACATTATGACGTCATAATACATTGTGACGTCATAGTGCATACTAATTATGATGTCATCATATACTGTTACGTCATAATACATGCTCATGATGCTACGGTAGATGTGACACAAATTGTGGTAAGCGAAATAGGTCATAAAACCTGCATGTAGCGCTGTCATAATATATTGTGATGTCATAATGCGGATACACTATGACGTCATAATACATTGTGACATCATACTGCATGCTAATTATGATGTCATCATATACTGTGACGTCATAATACATGCTCATGATGCTCCAGTAGCTGTGACACAAATTCGGGTAAGCGAAATTGGTCATAAACCTGCAAATTGCACTCTCATAATATATTGTGATGTCATAATGCGAATACATTATGACGTCATAATACATTGTGACATCATAGTGCATACTAATTATGATGTCATCATATACTGTGACGTCATAATACATGCCCATGATGCTCCAGTAGATGTGACAAAAATTGGGGTAATCGAAAATGGTCATAAATCCTGCAAACTGCGCTCTCATAATATATTGTGATGTCATAATGCGGATACATTATGACGTCATAATACATTGTGACGTCATAGTGCATACTAATTATGATGTCATCATATACTCTGACGTCATAAATCATGCTCATGATGCTCCAGTAGATGTGACACAAATTGGGGTAAGAGAAATTGCTCATAATACCTGCATGTTGCGCTCTCATTATATATTGTGATGTCATAATGCGGGTACATTATGACGTCATAAAAAATTGTGACGCCATAGTGCATACTGATTATGATGACATCATATACTGTGACGTCATAATACATGCTCATGATGCTCCAGTAGATGTGACACAAATTGGGGTAAGCGAAATTGGTCATAAATCCTGCAAATTGCGCTCTCATAATATATTGTGATGTCATAATGCGGATACATTATGACGTCATAATATATTGTGACGTCATAGTGCATACTAGTTATGATGTCATCATATTCTGTGACGTCATAATACATGCTCATGATGCTCCAGTAGATGTGACACAATTTGGGGTAAGAGAAATTGTTCATAAAACCTGCAAATTGCGCTCACATAATATATTGTGATGTCATAATGTGCATACATTATGACGTCATAATACATTGTGACGTCATACTGCATACTAATTATGATGTCATCATATACTGTGATGTCATAATACATGCTCATGATGCTCCAGTAGATGTGACACAAATTGGGGTAAGAGAAATTGCTCATAATACCTGCAAATTGCGCTCTCTTAATATTTTGTGATGTCATAATGCAGATACATTATGACGTCATAATACATTGTGACATCATAGTGCATACTTGTTATGATGTCATCGTATGCTGTGACATCAGAATACATGCTCATGATGCTCCAGTAGATGTGACACAAATTGGGGTAAGAGAAATTGCTCATAATACCTGCAAATTGCGCTCTCATAATATATTGTGATGTCATAATGCGGATACATTATGACGTCATAAAACACTGTGACGTCATACTGCATACTAATTATGATGTCATCATATATGATGATGTCATAATACATGCTCATGATGCTCCAGTAGATGTGACTCAAATTGGGGTAAGAGAAATTGCTCATAATGCCTGCAAATTGCGCTCTCATGATATATCGTGAGGTCATAATGCTGATACATTATGACGTCATAATACATTGTGACGTCATAGTGCATACTAATTGTGATGTCCTCATATACTGTGACGTCATCATACATGCTCACGATGCTCCAGTAGATGTGACACAAATTGGGGTAAGTGAAATTGCTCATAATACCTGCAAATTGCGCTCTCATAATATATTGTGATGTCATAATGCGGAAACATTATGACGTCATAGTACACTGTGATGCCATACTGCATACTATTTATGCTGTCATCATATACTGTGACATCATAATACATGCTCATGATGCTCCAGTAGATTTGACACAAATTGAGGTAAGAGATATGGGTCATAATACCTGCAAATTGCGGTCTCATCATATATTGTGATGTCATAATGCAGATACATTATGACGTCATAATACATTGTGACGTCATAGTGCATACTAATTATGATGTCATCATATACTGTTACGTCATAATACATGCTCATGATGCTACGGTAGATGTGACACAAATTGGGGTAAGGGAAATTGCTCATAAAACCTGCAAATTGCGCTCTCATAATATATTGTGATGTCTTAATGCGGATACATTATGACGTCATAATACATTGTGACGTCATACTGCATATTAATCATGATGTCATCATATACTGTGACATCATAATACATGCTCATGATGCTCCAGTAGATGTGACACAAATTGGGGTAATCGAAAATGGTCACAAATCCTGCAAATTGCGCTCTCATAATATATTGTGATGTCATAATGCGGATACATTATGACGTCATAATACATTGTGACGTCATGGTGCATACTAATTATGATGTCATCATATACTCTGACGTCATAAATCATGCTCATGATGCTCCAGTAGATGTGACACAAATTGGGGTAAGAGAAATTGCTCACAATACCTGCATGTTTTGTTCTCATAATATATTGTGATGTCATAATGCGGATATATTGTGACGTCATAATATTTTGTGACGTCATACTGCATACTAATTATGATGTCATCAAATACTATGATGTCATAATACATGCTCATGACACTCCAGTATATGTGACACAAATTGGGGTGAGCGAAATTGGTCATAAAACCTGCATGTTGCGCTCTCATAATATATTGTGATGTTATATTGCGGATACATTGTGACGTCATAATACATTGTGACGTCATAGTGCATGCTAATTATGATTTCATCATATACTGTGACGTCATAATACATGCTCATGATGCTCCAGTAGATGTGACACAAATTGGGGTAAGAGAAATTGCTCATAATACCTGCATATTGCGCTCTCATAATATATTGTGATGTCATAATGCGGATAAATTATGACGTCATAATACATTGTGACGTCATAGTGCATAGTAATTATGATGTCATCATATACTGTGACGTCATAATACATGCTCATGATGCTCCAGTAGATGTGACACAAATTGGGGTAATCGAAAATGGTCATAAAACCTCCAAATTGCGCTCTCATAATATATTGTGATGTCATAATGCATTTACATTATGACGTCATAATACATTGTGACGTCATAGTGCATACTAATTATGATGTCATCATATACTGTGACGTCATAATACATGCTCATGATGCTACAGTAGATGTGACACAAATTGGGGTAAGCGAAATTGGTCATAATACCTGCATGTTGCGCTCTCATAATATATTGTGATGTCATAATGCGGATACTTTATGACATCATAATACATTGTGTCGTCATACTGCATACTAATTATGATGTCATCATATACTGTGACGTCATAATACATGCTCATGATGCTCCAGTAGATGTGACACAAATTGGGGTAAGCGAAATTGGTCATAAAACCTGCAAATTGCGCTCTCATAATATATTGTGATGTCATAATGCGGATACATTATGACGTCATAATACATTGTGATGTCATAGTGCATAGTAATTATGATGTCATCATATACTGTGACGTCATAATACATGCTCATGATGCTCCAGTAGATGTGACACAAATTGAGGTAAGAGAAATTGCTCATAATACCTGCATGTTGCACTCTCATAATATATTGTGATGTCATAATGCGGATACATTATGATGTCATAATACATTGTGACGTCACAGTGCATACTAATTATGATGTCATCATATAATGTGACGTCATAATACATGCTCATGATGCTCCAGTAGATGTGACACAAATTGCGGTAATTGAAATTGCTCATAATACCTGCATGTTGCGCTCTCATAATATATTGTGATGTCATAATGCGGATACATCATGACGTCATAATACATTGTGACGTCATAGTGCATACTAATTATGATGTCATCATATACTGTGACGTCATAATAGATGCTCATGATGCTCCAGTAGATGTGACACAAATTGAGGTAAGAGAAATTGCTCATAATACCTGCATGTTGCACTCTCATAATATATTGTGATGTCATAATGCGGATACATTATGACGTCATAATACATTGTGACGTCATAGTGCATACTAATTATGATGTCATCATATACTGTGACGTCATAATACATGCTCATGATGCTCCAGTAGATGTGACACAAATTGGGGTAATCGAAAATGTTCATAAAACCTGCAAATTGCGCTCTCATAATATATTGTGATGTCATAATGCGGATACATTATGACGTCATAATACATTGTGACGTCATAGTGCATAGTAATTATGATGTCATCATATACTGTGACGTCATAATATATGCTCATGATGCTGCAGTAGATGTGACACAAATTGGGGTAAGAGAAATTGCTCATAATACCTGCATGTTGCGCTCTCATAATCTATTGTGATGTCATAATGCGGGTACATTATGACGTCATAATACATTGTGACGCCATAGTGCATACTGATTATGATGTCATCATATACTGTGACGTCGTAATACATGCTCATGATGCTCCAGTAGATGTGACACAAATTGTGGTAAGCGAAATTGGTCATAAAAGCTGCAAATTGCGCTCTCATGATATATAGTGATGTCATAATGTGGATACATTATGACGTCATAATACAATGTGACGTCATAGTGCATACTAATTATGATGTCATCATATTCTGTGACATCATAATACATGCTCATGATGCTCCAGTAGATGTGACACAAATTGGGGTAAGAGAAATTGCTCATAATACCTGCATGTTGCGCTCTCATAATATATTGTGATGTCATAATGCGGAAACATTATGACGTCATAATACATTGTGACGTCATACTGCATACTAATTATGATGTCATCATATACTGTGACGTCATAATACATGCTCATGATGCTACATTAGATGTGACACAAATTGGGTTAAGAGAAATTGCTCATAACACCTGCATGTTGCGCTCTCATAATATATTGTGATGTCATGATGCGGATACATTATGACGTCATAATACATTGTGACGTCATAGTGCATACTAATTATGATGTCATCATATACTGTGACGTTATAATACATGCTCATGATGCTCCAGTAGATGTGACACAAATTGGGATAAGAGAAATTGCTCATAATACCTGCATGATGCGCTCTCATAATATATTGTGATGTCATAATGCGGATACATTATGACGGCATAATACATTGTGACGTCACAGTGCATACTAATTATGATGTCATCAAATACTGTGACATCATAATACATGCTCATGATGCTCCAGTAGATGTGACACAAATTGGGGTAAGAGAAATTGCTCATAATACCTGCGTGTTGCGCTCTCATAATATATTGTGATGTCATAATGCGAATACATTATGACATCATAATACATTGTGACGTCATAGTGCATACTACTTATGATGTCATCATATACTGTGACGTCATAGTACATGCTCATGATGCTCCAGTAGATGTGACACAAATTGGGGTAAGAGAAATTGCTCATAATACCTGCATGTTGCGCTCTCATAATATACTGTGATGTCATAATGCGGATACATTATGACGTCATAATACATTGTGATGTCATAGTGCATACTATTTATGCTGTCATCATATACTGTGACATCATAATACATGCTCATGATGCTCCAGTAGATGTGACACAAATTGGGGTAAGGGAAATTGCTCATAAAACCTGCAAATTGCGCTCTCATAATATATTGTGATGTCTTAATGCGGATACATTATGACGTCATAATACATTGTGACGTCATACTGCATATTAATCATGATGTCATCATATACTGTGACATCATAATACATGCTCATGATGCTCCAGTAGATGTGACACAAATTGGGGTAATCGAAAATGGTCACTAATCCTGCAAATTGCGCTCTCATAATATATTGTGATGTCATAATGCGGATACATTATGACGTCATAATACATTGTGACGTCATGGTGCATACTAATTATGATGTCATCATATACTCTGACGTCATAAATCATGCTCATGATGCTCCAGTAGATGTGACACAAATTGGGGTAAGAGAAATTGCTCTTAATACCTGCATGTTGCGCTCTCATAATATATTGTGATGTCATAATGCGGGTACATTATGACGTCATAATACATTGTGACGCCATAGTGCATACTGATTATGATGTCATCATATACTGTGACGTCATAATACATGCTCATGATGCTCCAGTATATGTGACACAAATTGGGGTAAGCGAAATTGGTCACAAAACCTGCAAATTGCGCTCACATAATATATTGTGATGTCATAATGTGGATACATTATGACGTCATAATACATTGTGACGTCATAGTGCATACTAATTATGATGTCATCATATACTGTGACGTCATAATACATGCTCATGATGCTCCAGTAGATGTGACACAAATTCGGGTAAGAGAAATTGCTCACAATACCTGCATGTTTTGTTCTCATAATATATTGTGATGTCATAATGCGGATATATTGTGACGTCATAATATATTGTGACGTCATACTGCATACTAATTATGATGTCATCAAATACTATGATGTCATAATACATGCTCATGACACTCCAGTATATGTGACACAAATTGGGGTGAGCGAAATTGGTCATAAAACCTGCATGTTGCGCTCTCATAATATAATGTGATGTTATATTGCAGATACATTGTGACGTCATAATACATTGTGACGTCATAGTGCATGCTAATTATGATTTCTTCATATACTGTGACGTCATAATACATGCTCATGATGCTCCAGTAGATGTGACACAAATTGGGGTAAGAGAAATTGCTCATAATACCTGCATATTGCGCTCTCATAATATATTGTGATGTCATAATGCGGATAAATTATGACGTCATAATACATTGTGACGTCATAGTGCATAGTAATTATGATGTCATCATATACTGTGACGTCATAATACATGCTCATGATGCTCCAGTAGATGTGACACAAATTGGGGTAATCGAAAATGGTCATAAAACCTCCAAATTGCGCTCTCATAATATATTGTGATGTCATAATGCGGATACATTATGACGTCATAATACATTGTGACGTCATAGTGCATACTAATTATGATGTCATCATATACTGTGACGTCATAATACATGCTCATGATGCTACAGTAGATGTGACACAAATTGGGGTAAGCGAAATTGGTCATAATACCTGCATATTGCGCTCTCATAATATATTGTGATGTCATAATGCGGATACTTTATGACATCATAATACATTGTGACATCATACTGCATACTAATTATGATGTCATCATATACTGTGACGTCATAATACATGCTCATGATGCTCCAGTAGATGTGACACAAATTGGGGTAAGCGAAATTGGTCATAAAACCTGCAAATTGCGCTCTCATAATATATTGTGATGTCATAATGCTGATATATTATGACGTAATAATACATTGTGACGTCATAGTGCATACTAATTATGATGTCTTCTTATACTGTGACATCATAATACATGCTCAAGATGCTCCAGTAGATGTGACACAAATTGGGGTAAGAGAAATTGCTCATAACACCTGCATGTTGCGCTCTCATAATATATTGTGTTGTCATAATGCGGATACATTATGACGTCATAATACATTGTGACGTCATAGTGCATACTAATTATGATGTCATCATATACTGTGACGTCATAATACATGCTCATGATGCTCCAGTAGATGTGACACAAATTGGGATAAGAGAAATTGCTCATAATACCTGCATGATGCGCTCTCATAATATATTGTGATGTCATAATGCGGATACATTATGACGTCATAATACATTGTGACGTCACAGTGCATACTACTTATGATGTCATCAAATACTGTGACGTCATAATACATGCTCATGATGCTCCAGTAGATGTGACACAAATTGGGGTAAGAGAAATTGCTCATAATACCTGCAGGTTGCGCTCTCATAATATATTGTGGTGTCATAATGCGGATACATTATGACGTCATAATACATTGTGACATCATAGTGCATACTTGTTATGATGTCATCATATGCTGTGACATCAGAATACATGCTCATGATGCTCCAGTAGATGTGACACAATTTGGGGTAAGAGAAATTGTTCATAAAACCTGCAAATTGCGCTCACATAATATATTGTGATGTCATAATGCGGATACATTATGACGTCATAATACATTGTGACATCATACTGCATATTAATCATGATCTCATCATATACTGTGACGTCATAATACATGCTCATGATGCTCCAGTAGATGTGACACAAACTGGGGTAAGAGAAATTGCTCATAATACCTGCAAGTTGCGCTCTCATAATATATTGTGATGTCATAATGCGGATACATTATGACGTCATAATACATTGTGACGTCATTGTGCATACTAATTATGATGTCATCAAATACTGTGACGTCATAATACATGCTCATGATGCTCCAGTAGATGTGACACAAATTGGGGTAAGAGAAATTGCTCATAATACCTGCATGTTGCGCTCTCATAATATATTGTGATGTCATAATGCGGATACATTATGACGTCATAATACATTGTGACGTCATACTGCATACTAATTATGATGTCATCATATACTGTGACATCATAATACATGCTCTTGATTCTCCAGTAGATGTGACAGAAATTGGGGTAATCGAAAATGGTCAGAAAACCTGCAAATTGCGCTCTCATAATATATTGTGATGTCATAATGCGGATACATTATGACGTCATAATACATTGTGACGTCATGGTGCATACTAATTATGATGTCATCATATACTCTGACGTCATAAATCATGCTCATGATGCTCCAGTAGATGTGACACAAATTGGGGTAAGAGAAATTGCTCTTAATACCTGCATGTTGCGCTCTCATAATATATTGTGATGTCATAATGCGGGTACATTATGACGTCATAATACATTGTGACGCCATAGTGCATACTGATTATGATGTCATCATATACTGTGACGTCATAATACATGCTCATGATGCTCCAGTATATGTGACACAAATTGGGGTAAGCGAAATTGGTCACAAAACCTGCAAATTGCGCTCACATAATATATTGTGATGCCATAATGTGGATACATTATGACGTCATAATACATTGTGACGTCATAGTGCATACTAATTATGATGTCATCATATACTGTGACGTCATAATACATGCTCATGATGCTCCAGTAGATGTGACACAAATTAGGGTAAGAGAAATTGCTCACAATACCTGCATGTTTTGTTCTCATAATATATTGTGATGTCATAATGCGGATATATTGTGACGTCATAATATATTGTGACGTCATACTGCATACTAATTATGATGTCATCAAATACTATGATGTCATAATACATGCTCATGACACTCCAGTATATGTGACACAAATTGGGGTGAGCGAAATTGGTCATAAAACCTGCATGTTGTGCTCTCATAATATATTGTGATGTTATATTGCGGATACATTGTGACGTCATAATACATTGTGACGTCATAGTGCATGCTAATTATGATTTCATCATATACTGTGACGTCATAATACATGCTCATGATGCTCCAGTAGATGTGACACAAATTGGGGTAAGAGAAATTGCTCTTAATACCTGCATATTGCGATCTCATAATATATTGTGATGTCATAATGCGGATAAATTATGACGTCATAATACATTGTGATGTCATAGTGCATAGTAATTATGATGTCATCATATACTGTGACGTCATAATACATGCTCATGATGCTCCAGTAGATGTGACACAAATTGGGGTAATCGAAAATGGTCATAAAACCTCCAAATTGCGCTCTCATAATATATTGTGATGTCATAATGCGGATACATTATGACGTCATAATACATTGTGACGTCATAGTGCATACTAATTATGATGTCATCATATACTGTGACGTCATAATACATGCTCATGATGCTACAGTAGATGTGACACAAATTGGGGTAAGCGAAATTGGTCATAATACCTGCATGTTGCGCTCTCATAATATATTGTGATGTCATAATGCGGATACTTTATGACATCATAATACATTGTGACGTCATACTGCATACTAATTATGATGTCATCATATACTGTGACGTCATAATACATGCTCATGATGCTCCAGTAGATGTGACACAAATTGGGGTAAGCGAAATTGGTCATAAATCCTGCAAATTGCGCTCTCATAATATATTGTGATGTCATAAAGCGGATATATTATGACGTAATAATACATTGTGACGTCATAGTGCATACTAATTATGATGTCATCATATACTGTGACATCATAATACATGCTCAAGATGCTCCAGTAGATGTGACACAAATTGGGGTAAGAGAAATTGCTCATAACACCTGCATGTTGCGCTCTCATAATATATTGTGATGTCATAATGCGGATACATTATGACGTCATAATACATTGTGACGTCATACTGCATATTAATCATGATGTCATCATATACTGTGACGTCATAATACATGCTCATGATGCTCCAGTAGATGTGACACAAATTGGGGTAAGAGAAATTGCTCAAAATACCTGCATGTTGCGCTCTCATAATATATTGTGATGTCATAATGCGGATACATTATGACGTCATAATACATTGTGACGTCATTGTGCATACTAATTATGATGTCATCAAATACTGTGACGTCATAATACATGCTCATGATGCTCCAGTAGATGTGACACAAATTGGGGTAAGAGAAATTGCTCATAATACCTGCATGTTGCGCTCTCATAATATATTGTGACGTCATAATGCGGATACATTATGACGTCATACAACATTGTGACGCCATAGTGCATACTAATTATGATGTCATCATATACTGTGACGTCATAATACATGCTCATGAGGCTCCAGTAAATGTGACACAAATTGGGGTAAGAGAAATTGCTCATAATACCTGCATGTTGCGCTCTCATAATATAATGTGATATCATAATGCGGATACATTATGACGTCATAATACATTGTGATGTCATAGTGCATACTAATTATGATGTCATCATATACTGTGACGTCATAATACATGCTCATGATGCTACAGTAGATGTGACACAAATTGGGGTAAGAGAAATTGCTCATAATACCTGCATGTTGCGCTCTCATAATATATTGTGATGTCATAATGTGGATACATTATGACGTCATAATACATTGTGACGTCATACTGCATACTAATTATGATGTCGTCATATACTGTGACGTCATAATACATGCTCATGATACTCCAGTAGATGTGACACAAATTGAGGTAAGAGAAATTGCTCATAATACCTGCATGTTGCGCTCTCATAATATATTTTGATGTCATAATGCGGATACATTATGACGTCATAATACATTGTGACGTCATACTGCATACTAATTATGATGTCATCATATACTGTGACATCATAATACATGCTCTTGATGCTCCAGTAGATGTGACAGAAATTGGGGTAATCGAAAATGGTCATAAAACCTGCAAATTGCGCTCTCATAATATATTGTGATGTCATAATGCGGATACATTATGACGTTATAATACATTGTGACGTCATAGTGCATACTAATTATGATGTCATCATATACTGTGACGTCATAATACATGCTCATGATGCTCCAGTAGATGTGAAACAAATTGGGGTAAGAGAAATTGCTCATAATACCTGCATGTTGTGCTCTCATAATATATTTTAATGTCATAATGCGGATACAATATGACGTCATAATACATTGTGACGTCATAGTGCACACTAATTATGATGTCATCATATACTGTGACGTCATAATACATGCTCATGATGCTCCAGTAGATGTGAAACAAATTGGGGTGAGCGAAATTGGTCATAAAACCTGCAAATTGCGCTCTCATAATATATTGTGATGTCATAATGCGGATATATTATGACGTCATAATACATTGTGACGTCATAGTGCATACTAATTATGATGTCATCATATACTGTGACATCATAATATATGCTCATGATGCTGCAGTAGATGTGACACAAATTGGGGTAAGAGAAATTGCTCATAATACCTGCATGTAGCGCTCTCATAATCTATTGTGATGTCATAATGCGGATACATTATGACGTCATAATACATTGTGACGTCACACTGCATACTGATTATGAAGTCATCATATACTGTGACGTCATAATACATGCTCATGATGCTCCAGTAGATGTGACACAAATTGGGGTTAGCGAAATTGGTCATAAAACCTGCAAATTGCGCTCTCATAATATATTGTGATGTCATAATGCGGATACATTATGACGTCATAATACATTGTGACGTCAGTGCATACTAATTATGATGTCATCATATACTGTGACGTCATAATACATGCTCATGATGCTCCAGTAGATGTGACACAAATTGGGGTAAGAGAAATTGCTCATAATACCTGCATGTTGCGCTCTCATAATATATTGTGATGTCATAATGCGGATACATTATGACGTCATAATACATTGTGACGTCATAGTGCATACTAATTGTAATGTCATCATATACTGTGACGTCATAATACATGCTCATGATGCTCCAGTAGATGTGACACTAATTGGGGTAAGAGAAATTGCTCATAATACCTGCAAATTGCGCTCTCTTAATATTTTGTGATGTCATAATGCAGATACATTATGACCTCATAATACATTGTGACATCATAGTGCATACTTGTTATGATGTCATCATATGCTGTGACGTCAGAATACATGCTCATGATGCTCCAGTAGATTTGACACAAATTGAGGTAAGAGATATGGGTCATAATACCTGCAAATTGCAGTCTCATCATATATTGTGATGTCATAATGAGGATACATTATGACGTCATAATACATTGTGACGTCATAGTGCATACTAATTATGAAGTCATCATATACTGTTACGTCATAATACATGCTCATGTTGCTACGGTAGATGTGACACAAATTGTGGTAAGCGAAATTGGTCATAAAACCTGCATGTTGCGCTCTCATAATATATGGTGATGTCATAATGCGGATACACTATGACGTCATAATACATTGTGACATCATACTGCATGCTAATTATGATGTCATCATATACTGTGACGTCATAATACATGCTCATGATGCTCCAGTAGCTGTGACACAAATTCGGGTAAGCGAAATTGGTCATAAACCTGCAAATTGCACTCTCATAATATATTGTGATGTCATAATGCGAATACATTATGACGTCATAATACATTGTGACATCATAGTGCATACTAATTATGATGTCATCATATACTGTGACGTCATAATACATGCTCATGATGCTCCAGTACATGTGACACAAATTGGGGTAAGAGAAATTGCTCATAATACCTGCATGTTGCGCTCTCATAATATATTGTGATGTCATAATGCGGATACATTATGACGTCATAATACATTGTGACGTCATAGTGCATACTAATTATGATGTCATCATATACTGTGATGTCATAATACATGCTCATGATGCTCCAGTAGATGTGACAGAAATTGGGGTAAGGGAAATTGCTCATAAACCCTGCAAATTGCGCTCTCATAATATATTGTGATGTCATACTGCGGATGTATTATGACGTAATAATACATTGTGACGTCATAGTGCATACTAATTATGATGTCATCATATACTGTGACGTCATAATACATGCTCATGATGCTCCAGTAGATGTGACACAAATTGGGGTAAGAGAAATTGCTCATAATACCTGCATGTTGCGCTCTCATAATATATTGTGATTTCATAATACGGATACATTATGACGTCATAATACATTGTGACATCATAGTGCATACTAATTATGATGTTATCATATACTGTGACGTCATAATACATGCTCATGATGCTCCAGTAGATGTGACACAAATTGGGATAAGAGAAATTACTCATTATACCTGCATGTTGCGCTCTCATAATATATTGTGATGTCATAATGCGGATACATTATGACGTCATAATACATTGTGACATCATTGTGCATACTAATTATGATGTCATCAAATACTGTGACGTCATAATACATGCTCATGATGCTCCAGTAGATGTGACACAAATTGGGGTAAGAGAAATTGCTCATAATACCTGCATGTTGCGCTCTCATAATATATTGTGATGTCATAATGTGGATACATTATGACGTCATAATACATTGCGACGTCATACTGCATACTAATTATGATGTCGTCATATACTGTGACGTCATAATACATGCTCATGATACTCCAGTAGATGTGACACAAATTGAGGTAAGAGAAATTGCTCATAATACCTGCATGTTGCGCTCTCATAATATATTGTGATGACATAATGCGGATACATTATGACGTCATAATACATTGTGACGTCATACTGCATACTAATTATGATGTCATCATATACTGTGACGTCATAATACATGCTCTTGATGCTCCAGTAGATGTGACAGAAATTGGGGTAATCGAAAATGGTCATAAAACCTGCAATTTGCGCTCTCATAATATATTGTGATGTCATAATGCGGATATATTATGACGTTATAATACATTGTGACGTCATAGTGCATACTAATTATGATGTCATCATATACTGTGACGTCATAATACATGCTCATGATGCTCCAGTAGATGTGAAACAAATTGGGGTAAGAGAAATTGCTCATAATACCTGCATGTTGTGCTCTCATAATATATTGTAAAGTCATAATGCGGATACAATATGACGTCATAATACATTGTGACGTCATAGTGCACACTAATTATGATGTCATCATATACTGTGACGTCATAATACATGCTCATGATGCTCCAGTAGATGTGAAACAAATTGGGGTGAGCGAAATTGGTCATAAAACCTGCAAATTGCGCTCTCATAATATATTGTGATGTCATAATGCGGATACATTATGACGTCATAATACATTGTGACGTCATAGTGCATACTAATTATGATGTCATCATATACTGTGACGTCATAATACATACTCATGATGCTGCAGTAGATGTGACAGAAATTGGGGTAAGAGAAATTGCTCATAATACCTGCATGTTGCGCTCTCATAATCTATTGTGATGTCATAATGCGGATACATTATGACGTCATAATACATTGTGACGTCATACTGCATACTGATTATGATGTCATCATATACTGTGACGTCATAATACATGCTCATGATGCTCCAGTAGATGTGACACAAATTGGGGTTAGCGAAATTGGTCATAAAACCTGCAAATTGCGCTCTCATAATATATTGTGATGTCATAATGCAGATACATTATGACGTCATAATACATTGTGACATCATAGTGCATACTAATTATGATGTCATCATATACTGTTACGTCATAATACATGCTCATGATGCTACGGTAGATGTGACACAAATTGGGGTAACCGAAATTGGTCATAAAACCTGCATGTTGCGCTCTCATAATATATTGTGATGTTATAATGCGGATACATTATGACGTCATAATACATTGCGACATCATAGTGCATACTAATTATGATGTCACCATATACTGTGACGTCATAATACATGCTCATGATGCTCCAGTAGATGTGACACAAATTGGTGTAAGAGAAATTGCTCATAAAACCTGTAAATTGCGCTCTCATAATATATTGTGATGTCTTAATGCGGATACATTATGACGTCATCATACATTGTGACGTCATACTGCATATTAATTATGATGTCATCATATCCTGTGACGTCATAATACATGCTCATGATGCTACAGTGTATGTGACACAAATTGGGGTATGCGAAATTGGTCAAAAAACCTGCAAATTGCGCTCTCATAATATATTGTGATGTCATAATGCAGATACATTATGACGTCATAATACATTGTGACATCATAGTGCATACTAATTATGATGTCATCATATACTGTGACGTCATAATACATGCTCATAATGCTCCAGTAGATGTGACACAAATTGGGGTAAGCGAAATTTGTCATAAAACCAGCAAATTGCGCTCTCATAATATATTGTGATGTCATAATGCGGATATATTATGACGTCATAATACATTGTGACGTCATAGTGCATAGTAATTATGATGTCATCATATACTGTGACGTCATAATACATGCTCATGATGCTCCAGTAGATGTGACACAAATTAGGGTAAGAGAAATTGCTCATAATACCTGCATGTTGCGCTCTCATAATATATTGTGATGTCATAATGCGGATACATTATGACGTCATAATACATTGTGACGTCATAGTGCATACTAATTATGATGTCATCAAATTCTTTGACGTCATAGTACATGCTCATGATGCTCCAGTAGATGTGACACAAATTGGGGTAAGAGAAATTGCTCATAATACCTGCATGTTGCGCTCTCATAATATATTGTAATGTCATAATGCGGATACATTATGACGTCATAATACATTGTGACGTCATAGTGCATAGTAATTATGATGTCATCATATACTGTGACGTCATAATACATGCTCATGATGCTCCAGTAGATGTGACAGAAATTGGGGTAAGAGAAATTACTCATAATACCTGCATGTTGCGCTGTCATAATATATTGCGATGTCATAATGTGGATACATTATGACGTCATAATACATTGTGATGTCATAGTGCATACTAATTATGATGTCATCATATACTGTGACGTCATAATACATGCTCATGATGCTCCAGTAGATGTGACACAAATTGGGGTAAGCGAAATTGCTCATAATACCTCCATGTTGTGCTCTGATAATATATTGTGATGTCATAATGCAGATATATTATGACGTCATAATACATTGTGACGTCATAGTGCATAGTAATTATGATGTCATCATATACTGTGACGTCATAATACATGATCATGAGGCTCCAGTAGATGTGACACAAATTAGGGTAAGAGAAATTGCTCATAATACCTGCATGTTGCGCTCTCATAATATATTGTGATGTCATAATGCGGATACATTATGACGTCATAATACATTGTGACGTCATAGTGCATACTAATTATGATGTCATCAAATTCTGTGACGTCATAATACATGCTCATGATGCTCCAGTAGATGTGACACAAATTGGGGTAAGAGAAATTGCTCATAATACCTGCATGTTGCGCTCTCATAATATATTGTGATGTCATAATGCGGATACATTATGACGTCATAATACCTTGTGACGTCATAGTGCATACTAATTATGATGTCATCATATACTGTGACGTCATAATATATGCTCATGATGCTGCAGTAGATGTGACACAAATTGGGGTAAGAGAAATTGCTCATAATACCTGCATGTTGCGCTCTCATAATCTATTGTGATGTCATAATGCGGATACATTATGACGTCATAATACATTGTGACGTCATACTGCATACTGATTATGATGTCATCATATACTGTGACGTCATAATACATGCTCATGATGCTCCAGTAGATGTGACACAATTTGGGGTTAGCGAAATTGGTCATAAAACCTGCAAATTGCGCTCTCATAATATATTGTGATGTCATAATGCGGATACATTATGACGTCATAATACATTGTGACGTCATAGTGCATACTAATTATGATGTCATCATATACTGTGACGTCATAATACATGCTCATGATGCTCCAGTAGATGTGACACAAATTGGGGTAAGAGAAATTGCTCATAATACCTGCATGTTGCGCTCTCATAATATATTGTGATGTCATAATGTGGATATATTATGACGTCATAATACATTGTGACGTCATAGTGCATACTAATTGTAATGTCATCATATACTGTGACGTCATAATACATGCTCATGATGCTCCAGTAGATGTGACACTAATTGGGGTAAGAGAAATTGCTCATAATACCTGCAAATTGCGCTCTCTTAATATTTTGTGATGTCATAATGCAGATACATTATGACCTCATAATACATTGTGACATCATAGTGCATACTTGTTATCATGTCATCATATGCTGTGACGTCAGAATACATGCTCATGATGCTCCAGTAGATTTGACACAAATTGAGGTAAGAGATATGGGTCATAATACCTGCAAATTGCCGTCTCATCATATATTGTGATGTCATAATGCGGATACATTATGACGACATTATACATTGTGACGTCATAGTGCATACTAATTATGATGTCATCATATACTGTTACGTCATAATACATGCTCATGATGATACGGTAGATGTGACACAAATTGTGGTAAGCGAAATTGGTCATAAAACCTGCATGTTTCGCTCTCATAATATATGGTGATGTCATAATGCGGATACACTATGACATCATAATACATTGTGACATCATACTGCATGCTAATTATGATGTCATCATATACTGTGACGTCATAATACATGCTCATGATGCTCCAGTAGCTGTGACACAAATTCGGGTAAGCGAAATTGGTCATAAACCTGCAAATTGCACTCTCATAATATATTGTGATGTCATAATGCGGATACATTATGACGTCATAATACATTGTGACATCATAGTGCATACTAATTATGATGTCATCATATACTGTGACGTCATAATACATGCTCATGATGCTCCAGTACATGTGACACAAATTGGGGTAAGAGAAATTGCTCATAATACCTGCATGTTGCGCTCTCATAATATATTGTGATGTCATAATGCGGATACATTATGACGTCATAATACATTGTGACGTCATAGTGCATACTAATTATGATGTCATCATATACTGTGACGTCATAATACATGCTCTTGATGCTCCAGTAGATGTGACACAAATTGGGGTAATCGAAAATGGTCATAAAACCTGCAAATTGCGCTCTCATAATATATTGTGATGTCATAATGCGGATATATTATGACGTTATAATACATTGTGACGTCATAGTGCATACTAATTATGATGTCATCATATACTGTGACGTCATAATACATGCTCATGATGCTCCAGTAGATGTGAAACAAATTGGGGTAAGAGAAATTGCTCATAATACCTGCATGTTGTGCTCTCATAATATATTGTAATGTCATAATGCGGATACAATATGACGTCATAATACATTGTGACGTCATAGTGCACACTAATTATGATGTCATCATATACTGTGACGTCATAATACATGCTCATGATGCTCCAGTAGATGTGAAACAAATTGGGGTGAGCGAAATTGGTCATAAAACCTGCAAATTGCGCTCTCATAATATATTGTGATGTCATAATGCGGATACATTATGACGTCATAATACATTGTGACGTCATAGTGCATACTAATTATGATGTCATCATATACTGTGACGTCATAATACATACTCATGATGCTGCAGTAGATGTGACAGAAATTGGGGTAAGAGAAATTGCTCATAATACCTGCATGTTGCGCTCTCATAATCTATTGTGATGTCATAATGCGGATACATTATGACGTCATAATACATTGTGACGTCATACTGCATACTGATTATGATGTCATCATATACTGTGACGTCATAATACATGCTCATGATGCTCCAGTAGATGTGACACAAATTGGGGTTAGCGAAATTGGTCATAAAACCTGCAAATTGCGCTCTCATAATATATTGTGATGTCATAATGCAGATACATTATGACGTCATAATACATTGTGACATCATAGTGCATACTAATTATGATGTCATCATATACTGTTACGTCATAATACATGCTCATGATGCTACGGTAGATGTGACACAAATTGGGGTAACCGAAATTGGTCATAAAACCTGCATGTTGCGCTCTCATAATATATTGTGATGTTATAATGCGGATACATTATGACGTCATAATACATTGCGACATCATAGTGCATACTAATTATGATGTCACCATATACTGTGACGTCATAATACATGCTCATGATGCTCCAGTAGATGTGACACAAATTGGTGTAAGAGAAATTGCTCATAAAACCTGTAAATTGCGCTCTCATAATATATTGTGATGTCTTAATGCGGATACATTATGACGTCATAATACATTGTGACGTCATACTGCATATTAATTATGATGTCATCATATCCTGTGACGTCATAATACATGCTCATGATGCTACAGTGTATGTGACACAAATTGGGGTATGCGAAATTGGTCAAAAAACCTGCAAATTGCGCTCTCATAATATATTGTGATGTCATAATGCAGATACATTATGACGTCATAATACATTGTGACATCATAGTGCATACTAATTATGATGTCATCATATACTGTGACGTCATAATACATGCTCATAATGCTCCAGTAGATGTGACACAAATTGGGGTAAGCGAAATTTGTCATAAAACCAGCAAATTGCGCTCTCATAATATAATGTGATGTCATAATGCGGATATATTATGACGTCATAATACATTGTGACGTCATAGTGCATAGTAATTATGATGTCATCATATACTGTGACGTCATAATACATGCTCATGATGCTCCAGTAGATGTGACACAAATTAGGGTAAGAGAAATTGCTCATAATACCTGCATGTTGCGCTCTCATAATATATTGTGATGTCATAATGCGGATACATTATGACGTCATAATACATTGTGACGTCATAGTGCATACTAATTATGATGTCATCAAATTCTTTGACGTCATAGTACATGCTCATGATGCTCCAGTAGATGTGACACAAATTGGGGTAAGAGAAATTGCTCATAATACCTGCATGTTGCGCTCTCATAATATATTGTAATGTCATAATGCGGATACATTATGACGTCATAATACATTGTGACGTCATAGTGCATACTAATTATGATGTCATCATATACTGTGACGTCATAATACATGCTCATGATGCTCCAGTAGATGTGACAGAAATTGGGGTAAGAGAAATTACTCATAATACCTGCATGTTGCGCTGTCATAATATATTGCGATGTCATAATGTGGATATATTATGACGTCATAATACATTGTGATGTCATAGTGCATACTAATTATGATGTCATCATATACTGTGACGTCATAATACATGCTCATGATGCTCCAGTAGATGTGACACAAATTGGGGTAAGCGACATTGCTCATAATACCTGCATGTTGTGCTCTGATAATATATTGTGATGTCATAATGCAGATATATTATGACGTCATAATACATTGTGACGTCATAGTGCATAGTAATTATGATGTCATCATATACTGTGACGTCATAATACATGATCATGAGGCTCCAGTAGATGTGACACAAATTAGGGTAAGAGAAATTGCTCATAATACCTGCATGTTGCGCTCTCATAATATATTGTGATGTCATAATGCGGATACATTATGACGTCATAATACATTGTGACGTCATAGTGCATACTAATTATGATGTCATCAAATTCTGTGACGTCATAATACATGCTCATGATGCTCCAGTAGATGTGACACAAATTGGGGTAAGAGAAATTGCTCATAATACCTGCATGTTGCGCTCTCATAATATATTGTGATGTCATAATGCGGATACATTATGACGTCATAATACCTTGTGACGTCATAGTGCATACTAATTATGATGTCATCATATACTGTGACGTCATAATATATGCTCATGATGCTGCAGTAGATGTGACACAAATTGGGGTAAGAGAAATTGCTCATAATACCTGCATGTTGCGCTCTCATAATCTATTGTGATGTCATAATGCGGATACATTATGACGTCATAATACATTGTGACGTCATACTGCATGCTGATTATGATGTCATCATATACTGTGACGTCATAATACATGCTCATGATGCTCCAGTAGATGTGACACAATTTGGGGTTAGCGAAATTGGTCATAAAACCTGCAAATTGCGCTCTCATAATATATTGTGATGTCATAATGCGGATACATTATGACGTCATAATACATTGTGACGTCATAGTGCATACTAATTATGATGTCATCATATACTGTGACGTCATAATACATGCTCATGATGCTCCAGTAGATGTGACACAAATTGGGGTAAGAGAAATTGCTCATAATACCTGCATGTTGCGCTCTCATAATATATTGTGATGTCATAATGTGGATACATTATGACGTCATAATACATTGTGACGTCATAGTGCATACTAATTGTAATGTCATCATATACTGTGACGTCATAATACATGCTCATGATGCTCCAGTAGATGTGACACTAATTGGGGTAAGAGAAATTGCTCATAATACCTGCAAATTGCGCTCTCTTAATATTTTGTGATGTCATAATGCAGATACATTATGACCTCATAATACATTGTGACATCATAGTGCATACTTGTTATCATGTCATCATATGCTGTGACGTCAGAATACATGCTCATGATGCTCCAGTAGATTTGACACAAATTGAGGTAAGAGATATGGGTCATAATACCTGCAAATTGCCGTCTCATCATATATTGTGATGTCATAATGCGGATACATTATGACGACATTATACATTGTGACGTCATAGTGCATACTAATTATGATGTCATCATATACTGTTACGTCATAATACATGCTCATGATGATACGGTAGATGTGACACAAATTGTGGTAAGCGAAATTGGTCATAAAACCTGCATGTTTCGCTCTCATAATATATGGTGATGTCATAATGCGGATACACTATGACATCATAATACATTGTGACATCATACTGCATGCTAATTATGATGTCATCATATACTGTGACGTCATAATACATGCTCATGATGCTCCAGTAGCTGTGACACAAATTCGGGTAAGCGAAATTGGTCATAAACCTGCAAATTGCACTCTCATAATATATTGTGATGTCATAATGCGGATACATTATGACGTCATAATACATTGTGACATCATAGTGCATACTAATTATGATGTCATCATATACTGTGACGTCATAATACATGCTCATGATGCTCCAGTACATGTGACACAAATTGGGGTAAGAGAAATTGCTCATAATACCAGCATGTTGCGCTCTCATAATATATTGTGATGTCATAATGCGGATACATTATGACGTCATAATACATTGTGACGTCATAGTGCATACTAATTATGATGTCATCATATACTGTGATGTCATAATACATGCTCATGATGCTCCAGTAGATGTGACACAAATTGGGGTAAGGGAAATTGCTCATAAAACCTGCAAATTGCGCTCTCATAATATATTGTGATGTCTTAATGCGGATACATTATGACGTCATAATACATTGTGACGTCATACTGCATATTAATCATGATGTCATCATATACTGTGACGTCATAATGCATGCTCATGATGCTCCTGTAGATGTGACACAAATTGGGGTAAGCGAAATTGGTCATAAAACCTGCAAATTACGCTCTCATAATATATTGTGATGTCATAAGGCGGATACATTATGACGTCATAATACATTGTGACGTCATAGTGCATACTAATTATGATGTCATCATATACTGTGACGTCATAATACATGCTCATGATGCTCCAGTAGATGTGACACAAATTGGGGTAAGCGAAATTGGTCATAATACCTGCAATTTGCGCTCTCATAATATATTGTGATGTCATACTGCGGACGTATTATGATGTAATAATACATTGTGACGTCATAGTGCATACTAATTATGATGTCATCATATACTGTGACGTCATAATACATGCTCATGATGCTCCAGTAGATGTGACACAAATTGGGGTAAGAGAAACTGCTCATAATACCTGCATGTTGCGCTCTCATAATATATTGTGATTTCATAATACGGATATATTATGACGTCATAATACATTGTGACATCATAGTGCATACTAATTGTGATGTTATCATATACTGTGACGTCATAATACATGCTCATGATGCTCCAGTAGATGTGACACAAATTGGGATAAGAGAAATTGCTCATAATACCTGCATGTTGCGCTTTCATAATATATTGTGATGTCATAATGCGGATACATTATGACGTCATAATACATTGTGACATCATTGTGCATACTAATTATGATGTCATCAAATACTGTGACATCATAATACATGCTAATGATGCTCCAGTAGATGTGAGACAAATTGGGGTAAGAGAAATTGCTCATAATAACTGCATATTGCGCTCTCATAATATATTGTGACGTCATAATGCGGATACATTATGATGTCATACAACATTGTGACGCCATAGTGCATACTAATTATGATGTCATCATATACTGTGACGTCATAATACATGCTCATGAGGCTCCAGTAGATGTGACACAAATTGGGGTAAGAGAAATTGCTCATAATACCTGCATGTTGCGCTCTCATAATATATTGTGATATCATAATGCGGATACATTATGACGACATAATACATTGTGATGTCATAGTGCATACTAATTATGATGTCATCATATACTGTGACGTCATAATACATGCTCATGATGCTCCAGTAGATGTGACACAAATTGGGGTAAGAGAAATTGCTCATAATACCTGCATGTTGCGCTCTCATAATATATTGTGATGTCATAATGTGGATACATTATGACGTCATAATACATTGTGACGTCATACTGCATACTAATTATGATGTCGTCATATACTGTGACGTCATAATACATGCTCATGATACTCCAGTAGATGTGACACAAATTGAGGTAAGGGAAATTGCTCATAATACCTGCATGTTGCGCTCTCAAAATATATTGTGATGTCATAATGCGGATACATTATGACGTCAGAATACATTGTGACGTCATACTGCATACTAATTATGATGTCATCATATACTGTGACGTCATAATACATGCTCTTGATGCTCCAGCAGATGTGACACAAATTGGGGTAAGCGAAATTTGTCATAAAACCAGGAAATTGCGCTCTCATAATATATTGTGATGTCATAATGCGGATATATTATGACGTCATAATACATTGTGACGTCATAGTGCATAGTAATTATGATGTCATCATATACTGTGACGTCATAATACATGCTCATGATGCTCCAGTAGATGTGACACAAATTATGGTAAGATAAATTGCTCATAATACCTGCATGTTGCGCTCTCATAATATATTGTGAAGTAATAATGCGGATACATTATGACGTCATAATACATTGTGACGTCATAGTGCATACTAATTATGATGTCATCAAATTCTGTGACGTCATAATACATGCTCATGATGCTCCAGTAGATGTGACACAAATTGGGGTAAGAGAAATTGCTCATAATACCTGCATGTTGCGCTCTCATAATATATTGTAATGTCATAATGCGGATACATTATGACGTCATAATACATTGTGACGTCATAGTGCATACTGATTATGATGTCATCATATACTGTGACGTCATAATACATGCTCATGATGCTCCAGTAGATGTGACAGAAATTGGGGTAAGAGAAATTACTCATAATACCTGCATGTTGCGCTTTCATAATATATTGCGATGTCATAATGTGGATACATTATGACGTCATAATACATTGTGATGTCATAGTGCATACTAATTATGATGTCATCATATACTGTGACGTCATAATACATGCTCATGATGCTCCAGTAGATGTGACACAAATTGGGGTAAGCGAAATTGCTCATAATACCTGCATGTTGTGCTCTGATAATATATTGTGATGTCATAATGCAGATATATTATGACGTCATAATACATTGTGACGTCATAGTGCATACTAATTATGATGTCATCATATACTGTGACGTCATAATACATGATCATGAGGCTCCAGTAGATGTGACACAAATTAGGGTAAGAGAAATTGCTCATAATACCTGCATGTTGCGCTCTCATAATATATTGTGATGTCATAATGCGGATACATTATGACGTCATAATACATTGTGACGTCATAGTGCATACTAATTATGATGTCATCAAATTCTGTGACGTCATAATACATGCTCATGATGCTCCAGTAGATGTGACACAAATTGGGGTAAGAGAAATTGCTCATAATACCTGCATGTTGCGCTCTCATAATATATTGTAATGTCATAATGCGGATATATTATGACGTCATAATACCTTGTGACGTCATAGTGCATACTAATTATGATGTCATCATATACTGTGACGTCATAATACATGCTCATGATGCTCCAGTAGATGTGACACAAATTGGGGTAAGAGAAATTGCTCATAATACCTGCATGTTGCGCTCTCATAATATATTGCGATGTCATAATATGGATACATTATGACGTCATAATACATTGTGATGTCATAGTGCATACTAATTATGATGTCATCATATACTGTGACGTCATAATACATGCTCATGATGCTCCAGTAGATGTGACACAAATTGGGGTAAGAAAAATTGCTCATAATACCTGCATGTTGCGCTCTCATAATATATTGTGATGTCATAATGCGGATACATTATGATGTCATAATATATTGTGACGTCATAGTGCATACTAATTATGATGTCATCATATCCTGTGACGTCATAATACATGCTCATGATGCTCCAGTAGATGTGTCACAAATTGGGGTAAGCGAAATTGCTCATAATACCTGCATGTTGCGCTCTGATAATATATTGTGATGTCATAATGCGGATATATTATGACGTCATAATACATTGTGACGTCATAGTGCATACTAATTATGATGTCATCATATACTGTGACGTCATAATACATGCTCATGAGGCTCCAGTAGATGTGACACAAATTGGGGTAAGACAAATTGCTCATAATACCTGCAAATTGCGCTCTCATAATATATTGTGATGTCATAATGCGGATACATTATGACGTCATAGCACATGGTGACGTCATAGTGCATACTCATTATGATGTCATCATATACTGTGATGTCATAATACATGCTCATGATGCTCCAGTAGATGTGACACAAATTGGGGTAAGAGAAATTGCTCATAATACCTGCATGTTGCGCTCTCATAATATATTGTGATGTCATAATGCGGATACATTATGACGTCATAATCCATTGTGACGTCATACTGCATACTAATTATGATGTCATCATATACTGTGACGTCATAATACATGCTCATGATGCTCCAGTAGATGTGACACAAATTGGGGTAAGCGAAATTGGTCATAAAACCAGCAAATTGCGCTCACATAATATATTGTGATGTCATAATGCGGATACATTATGACGTCATAATACATTGTGACGTCATAGTGCATACTAATTATGATGTCATCACATACTGTGACGTCATAATACATGCTCATGATGCTCCAGTAGATGTGACACAAATTCGGGTAAGAGAAATTGCTCACAATACCTGCATGTTGCGCTCTCATAATATATTGTGATGTCATAATGCGGATACATTGTGACGTCATAATATATTGTGACATCATACTGCATATTAATTATGATGTCATCAAATACTGTGACGTCATAATACATGCTCATGATACTCCAGTAGATGTGACACAAATTGGGGTAAGAGAAATTGCTCATAATACCTGTAAATTGGGCTCTCATAATATATTGTGATGTCATAACGCGGACACATTATGACGTCATAATACATTGTGACATCATAGTGCATACTAATTATGATGTCATCATATACTGTGACGTGATAATACATGCTCATTATGCTACAGTAGATGTGACACAAATTGGGGTAAGAGAAATTGCTCATAATACCTGCATGTTGCGCTCTCATAATATATTGTGATGTCGTAATGCGGATACATTATGACTTCATAATATATATTGAGGTCATAGTGCATACTAATTATGATGTCATCATATACTGTGACGTCGTAATACATGCTCATGATGATCCAGTAGATGTGACGCAAATTGGGGTAATCGAAAATGGTCATAAAACCTCCAAACTGCGCTCTCATAATACATTGCGATGTCATAATGCGGATACATTATGACGTCATAATACCTTGTGACGTCATAGTGCATACTAATTATGATGTCATCATATACTGTGACGTCATAATACATGCTCATGATGCTCCAGTAGATGTGACACAAATTGGGATGAGCGAAATTGGTCATAAAACCTGCATGTTGCGCTTTCATAATATATTGTGATGTTATAATGCGGATACATTATGACGTCATAATACATTGTGACGTCATAGTGCATGCTAATTATGATGTCATCATATACTGTGACGTTATAATACATGCTCATGATGCTCCAGTAGATGTGACACAAATTGAGGTAAGAGAAATTACTCATAGTACCTGCATGTTGCGCTCTCATAATATGTTGTGATATCATAATGCGGATACATTATGACGTCATAATACATTGTGACGTCATAGTGCATACTAATTATGATGTCATCATATACTGTAACGTCATAATACATGCTCATGATGCTCCAGTAGATGTGACACAAATTGGGGTAAGAGAAATTGCTCATAATACCTGCATATTGCGCTCTCATAATATATTGTGATGTCATAATGCGGATACATTATGACGTCATAATACATTGTGACATCATAATGCATAGTAATTATGATGTCATCATATACTGTGACGTCCTAATACATGCTCATGATGCTCCAGTAGATGTGACACAAATTGGGGTAATCGAAAATGGTCATAAATCCTGCAAATTGCGCTCTCATAATATATTGTGATGTCATAATGCGGATACATTATGACGTCATAATACATTGTGACGTCATAGTGCATACTAATTATGATGTCATCAAATATTGTGACGTCATAAATCATGCTCATGATGCTCCAGTAGATGTGACACAAATTGGGGTAAGAGAAATTGCTCAAAATACCTGCATGTTGCGCTCTGATAATATATTGTGATGTCATAATGCGGGTACATTATGACGTCATAATACATTGTGACGCCATAGTGCATACTGATTATGATGTCATCATATACTGTGACGTCATAATACATGCTCATGATGCTCCAGTAGATGTGACTCAAATTGGGGTAAGCGAAATTGGTCATAAAACCTGCAAATTGCGCTCACATAATATATTGTGATGTCATAATGCGGATACATTATGACGTCATAATACATTGTGACGTCATACTGCATACTAATTATGATGTCATCATATACTGTGACGTCATAATACATGCTCATGATGCTCCAGTAGATTTGACACAAATTCCGGTAAGAGAAATTGCTCACAATACCTGCATGTTGCGGTCTCATAATATATTGTGATGTCATAATGCGGACACATTGTGACGTCATAATATATTGTGACGTCATACTGCACACTAATTATGATGTCATCAAATACTGTGACGTCATAATACATGCTCATGATACTCCAGTAGATGAGACACAAATTGGGGTGAGCGAAATTGGTCATAAAACCTGCATGTTGCTCTCTCATAATATATTGTGATGTTATAATGCGGATACATTATGACGTCATAATACATTGTGACGTCATAGTGCATGCTAATTATGATTTCATCATATACTGTGACGTCATAATACATGCTCATGATTCTCCAGTAGATGTGACACAAATTGGGGTAAGAGAAATTGCTCATAACACCTGCATGTTGCGCTCCCATAATATATTGTGATGTCATAATGCGGATACATTATGACGTCATAATACATTGTGACGTCATAGTGCATACTAATTATGTTGTCATCATATACTGTAACGTCATAATACATGCTCATGATGCTCCAGTAGATGTGACACAAATTGGGGTAAGAGAAATTGCTCATAATGCCTGCATATTGCGCTCTTATAATATATTGTGATGTCATAATGCGGATACATTATGACGTCATAATACATTGTGACATCATAGTGCATACTTGTTATGATGTCATCATATGCTGTGACGTCAGAATACATGCTCATGATGCTCCAGTAGATTTGACACAAATTGAGGTAAGAGATATGGGTCATAATACCTGCAAATTGCAGTCTCATCATATATTGTGATGTCATAATGCGGATACATTATGACGACATTATACATTGTGACGTCATAGTGCATACTAATTATGATGTCATCATATACTGTTACGTCATAATACATGCTCATGATGATACGGTAGATGTGACACAAATTGTGGTAAGCGAAATTGGTCATAAAACCTGCATGTTTCGCTCTCATAATATATGGTGATGTCATAATGCGGATACACTATGACATCATAATACATTGTGACATCATACTGCATGCTAATTATGATGTCATCATATACTGTGACGTCATAATACATGCTCATGATGCTCCAGTAGCTGTGACACAAATTCGGGTAAGCGAAATTGGTCATAAACCTGCAAATTGCACTCTCATAATATATTGTGATGTCATAATGCGGATACATTATGACGTCATAATACATTGTGACATCATAGTGCATACTAATTATGATGTCATCATATACTGTGACGTCATAATACATGCTCATGATGCTCCAGTACATGTGACACAAATTGGGGTAAGAGAAATTGCTCATAATACCAGCATGTTGCGCTCTCATAATATATTGTGATGTCATAATGCGGATACATTATGACGTCATAATACATTGTGACGTCATAGTGCATACTAATTATGATGTCATCATATACTGTGATGTCATAATACATGCTCATGATGCTCCAGTAGATGTGACACAAATTGGGGTAAGGGAAATTGCTCATAAAACCTGCAAATTGCGCTCTCATAATATATTGTGATGTCTTAATGCGGATACATTATGACGTCATAATACATTGTGACGTCATACTGCATATTAATCATGATGTCATCATATACTGTGACGTCATAATGCATGCTCATGATGCTCCTGTAGATGTGACACAAATTGGGGTAAGCGAAATTGGTCATAAAACCTGCAAATTACGCTCTCATAATATATTGTGATGTCATAAGGCGGATACATTATGACGTCATAATACATTGTGACGTCATAGTGCATACTAATTATGATGTCATCATATACTGTGACGTCATAATACATGCTCATGATGCTCCAGTAGATGTGACACAAATTGGGGTAAGCGAAATTGGTCATAATACCTGCAATTTGCGCTCTCATAATATATTGTGATGTCATACTGCGGACGTATTATGATGTAATAATACATTGTGACGTCATAGTGCATACTAATTATGATGTCATCATATACTGTGACGTCATAATACATGCTCATGATGCTCCAGTAGATGTGACACAAATTGGGGTAAGAGAAATTGCTCATAATACCTGCATGTTGCGCTCTCATAATATATTGTAATGTCATAATGCGGATATATTATGACGTCATAATACCTTGTGACGTCATAGTGCATACTAATTATGATGTCATCATATACTGTGACGTCATAATACATGCTCATGATGCTCCAGTAGATGTGACACAAATTGGGGTAAGAGAAATTGCTCATAATACCTGCATGTTGCGCTCTCATAATATATTGCGATGTCATAATATGGATACATTATGACGTCATAATACATTGTGATGTCATAGTGCATACTAATTATGATGTCATCATATACTGTGACGTCATAATACATGCTCATGATGCTCCAGTAGATGTGACACAAATTGGGGTAAGCGAAATTGGTCATAAAACCAGCAAATTGCGCTCACATAATATATTGTGATGTCATAATGCGGATACATTATGACGTCATAATACATTGTGACGTCATAGTGCATACTAATTATGATGTCATCACATACTGTGACGTCATAATACATGCTCATGATGCTCCAGTAGATGTGACACAAATTCGGGTAAGAGAAATTGCTCACAATACCTGCATGTTGCGCTCTCATAATATATTGTGATGTCATAATGCGGATACATTGTGACGTCATAATATATTGTGACATCATACTGCATATTAATTATGATGTCATCAAATACTGTGACGTCATAATACATGCTCATGATACTCCAGTAGATGTGACACAAATTGGGGTAAGAGAAATTGCTCATAATACCTGTAAATTGGGCTCTCATAATATATTGTGATGTCATAACGCGGACACATTATGACGTCATAATACATTGTGACATCATAGTGCATACTAATTATGATGTCATCATATACTGTGACGTGATAATACATGCTCATTATGCTACAGTAGATGTGACACAAATTGGGGTAAGAGAAATTGCTCATAATACCTGCATGTTGCGCTCTCATAATATATTGTGATGTCGTAATGCGGATACATTATGACTTCATAATATATATTGAGGTCATAGTGCATACTAATTATGATGTCATCATATACTGTGACGTCGTAATACATGCTCATGATGCTCCAGTAGATGTGACGCAAATTGGGGTAATCGAAAATGGTCATAAAACCTCCAAACTGCGCTCTCATAATACATTGCGATGTCATAATGCGGATACATTATGACGTCATAATACCTTGTGACGTCATAGTGCATACTAATTATGATGTCATCATATACTGTGACGTCATAATACATGCTCATGATGCTCCAGTAGATGTGACACAAATTGGGATGAGCGAAATTGGTCATAAAACCTGCATGTTGCGCTTTCATAATATATTGTGATGTTATAATGCGGATACATTATGACGTCATAATACATTGTGACGTCATAGTGCATGCTAATTATGATGTCATCATATACTGTGACGTTATAATACATGCTCATGATGCTCCAGTAGATGTGACACAAATTGAGGTAAGAGAAATTACTCATAGTACCTGCATGTTGCGCTCTCATAATATGTTGTGATATCATAATGCGGATACATTATGACGTCATAATACATTGTGACGTCATAGTGCATACTAATTATGATGTCATCATATACTGTAACGTCATAATACATGCTCATGATGCTCCAGTAGATGTGACACAAATTGGGGTAAGAGAAATTGCTCATAATACCTGCATATTGCGCTCTCATAATATATTGTGATGTCATAATGCGGATACATTATGACGTCATAATACATTGTGACATCATAATGCATAGTAATTATGATGTCATCATATACTGTGACGTCCTAATACATGCTCATGATGCTCCAGTAGATGTGACACAAATTGGGGTAATCGAAAATGGTCATAAATCCTGCAAATTGCGCTCTCATAATATATTGTGATGTCATAATGCGGATACATTATGACGTCATAATACATTGTGACGTCATAGTGCATACTAATTATGATGTCATCAAATATTGTGACGTCATAAATCATGCTCATGATGCTCCAGTAGATGTGACACAAATTGGGGTAAGAGAAATTGCTCAAAATACCTGCATGTTGCGCTCTGATAATATATTGTGATGTCATAATGCGGGTACATTATGACGTCATAATACATTGTGACGCCATAGTGCATACTGATTATGATGTCATCATATACTGTGACGTCATAATACATGCTCATGATGCTCCAGTAGATGTGACTCAAATTGGGGTAAGCGAAATTGGTCATAAAACCTGCAAATTGCGCTCACATAATATATTGTGATGTCATAATGCGGATACATTATGACGTCATAATACATTGTGACGTCATACTGCATACTAATTATGATGTCATCATATACTGTGACGTCATAATACATGCTCATGATGCTCCAGTAGATTTGACACAAATTCCGGTAAGAGAAATTGCTCACAATACCTGCATGTTGCGGTCTCATAATATATTGTGATGTCATAATGCGGACACATTGTGACGTCATAATATATTGTGACCTCATACTGCACACTAATTATGATGTCATCAAATACTGTGACGTCATAATACATGCTCATGATACTCCAGTAGATGAGACACAAATTGGGGTGAGCGAAATTGGTCATAAAACCTGCATGTTGCTCTCTCATAATATATTGTGATGTTATAATGCGGATACATTATGACGTCATAATACATTGTGACGTCATAGTGCATGCTAATTATGATTTCATCATATACTGTGACGTCATAATACATGCTCATGATTCTCCAGTAGATGTGACACAAATTGGGGTAAGAGAAATTGCTCATAACACCTGCATGTTGCGCTCTCATAATATATTGTGATGTCATAATGCGGATACATTATGACGTCATAATACATTGTGACGTCATAGTGCATACTAATTATGATGTCATCATATACTGTAACGTCATAATACATGCTCATGATGCTCCAGTAGATGTGACACAAATTGGGGTAAGAGAAATTGCTCATAATGCCTGCATATTGCGCTCTTATAATATATTGTGATGTCATAATGCGGATACATTATGACGTCATAATACATTGTGACATCATAGTGCATACTTGTTATGATGTCATCATATGCTGTGACGTCAGAATACATGCTCATGATGCTCCAGTAGATTTGACACAAATTGAGGTAAGAGATATGGGTCATAATACCTGCAAATTGCAGTCTCATCATATATTGTGATGTCATAATGCGGATACATTATGACGACATTATACATTGTGACGTCATAGTGCATACTAATTATGATGTCATCATATACTGTTACGTCATAATACATGCTCATGATGATACGGTAGATGTGACACAAATTGTGGTAAGCGAAATTGGTCATAAAACCTGCATGTTTCGCTCTCATAATATATGGTGATGTCATAATGCGGATACACTATGACATCATAATACATTGTGACATCATACTGCATGCTAATTATGATGTCATCATATACTGTGACGTCATAATACATGCTCATGATGCTCCAGTAGCTGTGACACAAATTCGGGTAAGCGAAATTGGTCATAAACCTGCAAATTGCACTCTCATAATATATTGTGATGTCATAATGCGGATACATTATGACGTCATAATACATTGTGACATCATAGTGCATACTAATTATGATGTCATCATATACTGTGACGTCATAATACATGCTCATGATGCTCCAGTACATGTGACACAAATTGGGGTAAGAGAAATTGCTCATAATACCAGCATGTTGCGCTCTCATAATATATTGTGATGTCATAATGCGGATACATTATGACGTCATAATACATTGTGACGTCATAGTGCATACTAATTATGATGTCATCATATACTGTGATGTCATAATACATGCTCATGATGCTCCAGTAGATGTGACACAAATTGGGGTAAGGGAAATTGCTCATAAAACCTGCAAATTGCGCTCTCATAATATATTGTGATGTCTTAATGCGGATACATTATGACGTCATAATACATTGTGACGTCATACTGCATATTAATCATGATGTCATCATATACTGTGACGTCATAATGCATGCTCATGATGCTCCTGTAGATGTGACACAAATTGGGGTAAGCGAAATTGGTCATAAAACCTGCAAATTACGCTCTCATAATATATTGTGATGTCATAAGGCGGATACATTATGACGTCATAATACATTGTGACGTCATAGTGCATACTAATTATGATGTCATCATATACTGTGACGTCATAATACATGCTCATGATGCTCCAGTAGATGTGACACAAATTGGGGTAAGCGAAATTGGTCATAATACCTGCAATTTGCGCTCTCATAATATATTGTGATGTCATACTGCGGACGTATTATGATGTAATAATACATTGTGACGTCATAGTGCATACTAATTATGATGTCATCATATACTGTGACGTCATAATACATGCTCATGATGCTCCAGTAGATGTGACACAAATTGGGGTAAGAGAAATTGCTCATAATACCTGCATGTTGCGCTCTCATAATATATTGTAATGTCATAATGCGGATATATTATGACGTCATAATACCTTGTGACGTCATAGTGCATACTAATTATGATGTCATCATATACTGTGACGTCATAATACATGCTCATGATGCTCCAGTAGATGTGACACAAATTGGGGTAAGAGAAATTGCTCATAATACCTGCATGTTGCGCTCTCATAATATATTGCGATGTCATAATATGGATACATTATGACGTCATAATACATTGTGATGTCATAGTGCATACTAATTATGATGTCATCATATACTGTGACGTCATAATACATGCTCATGATGCTCCAGTAGATGTGACACAAATTGGGGTAAGCGAAATTGGTCATAAAACCAGCAAATTGCGCTCACATAATATATTGTGATGTCATAATGCGGATACATTATGACGTCATAATACATTGTGACGTCATAGTGCATACTAATTATGATGTCATCACATACTGTGACGTCATAATACATGCTCATGATGCTCCAGTAGATGTGACACAAATTCGGGTAAGAGAAATTGCTCACAATACCTGCATGTTGCGCTCTCATAATATATTGTGATGTCATAATGCGGATACATTGTGACGTCATAATATATTGTGACATCATACTGCATATTAATTATGATGTCATCAAATACTGTGACGTCATAATACATGCTCATGATACTCCAGTAGATGTGACACAAATTGGGGTAAGAGAAATTGCTCATAATACCTGTAAATTGGGCTCTCATAATATATTGTGATGTCATAACGCGGACACATTATGACGTCATAATACATTGTGACATCATAGTGCATACTAATTATGATGTCATCATATACTGTGACGTGATAATACATGCTCATTATGCTACAGTAGATGTGACACAAATTGGGGTAAGAGAAATTGCTCATAATACCTGCATGTTGCGCTCTCATAATATATTGTGATGTCGTAATGCGGATACATTATGACTTCATAATATATATTGAGGTCATAGTGCATACTAATTATGATGTCATCATATACTGTGACGTCGTAATACATGCTCATGATGCTCCAGTAGATGTGACGCAAATTGGGGTAATCGAAAATGGTCATAAAACCTCCAAACTGCGCTCTCATAATACATTGCGATGTCATAATGCGGATACATTATGACGTCATAATACCTTGTGACGTCATAGTGCATACTAATTATGATGTCATCATATACTGTGACGTCATAATACATGCTCATGATGCTCCAGTAGATGTGACACAAATTGGGATGAGCGAAATTGGTCATAAAACCTGCATGTTGCGCTTTCATAATATATTGTGATGTTATAATGCGGATACATTATGACGTCATAATACATTGTGACGTCATAGTGCATGCTAATTATGATGTCATCATATACTGTGACGTTATAATACATGCTCATGATGCTCCAGTAGATGTGACACAAATTGAGGTAAGAGAAATTACTCATAGTACCTGCATGTTGCGCTCTCATAATATGTTGTGATATCATAATGCGGATACATTATGACGTCATAATACATTGTGACGTCATAGTGCATACTAATTATGATGTCATCATATACTGTAACGTCATAATACATGCTCATGATGCTCCAGTAGATGTGACACAAATTGGGGTAAGAGAAATTGCTCATAATACCTGCATATTGCGCTCTCATAATATATTGTGATGTCATAATGCGGATACATTATGACGTCATAATACATTGTGACATCATAATGCATAGTAATTATGATGTCATCATATACTGTGACGTCCTAATACATGCTCATGATGCTCCAGTAGATGTGACACAAATTGGGGTAATCGAAAATGGTCATAAATCCTGCAAATTGCGCTCTCATAATATATTGTGATGTCATAATGCGGATACATTATGACGTCATAATACATTGTGACGTCATAGTGCATACTAATTATGATGTCATCAAATATTGTGACGTCATAAATCATGCTCATGATGCTCCAGTAGATGTGACACAAATTGGGGTAAGAGAAATTGCTCAAAATACCTGCATGTTGCGCTCTGATAATATATTGTGATGTCATAATGCGGGTACATTATGACGTCATAATACATTGTGACGCCATAGTGCATACTGATTATGATGTCATCATATACTGTGACGTCATAATACATGCTCATGATGCTCCAGTAGATGTGACTCAAATTGGGGTAAGCGAAATTGGTCATAAAACCTGCAAATTGCGCTCACATAATATATTGTGATGTCATAATGCGGATACATTATGACGTCATAATACATTGTGACGTCATACTGCATACTAATTATGATGTCATCATATACTGTGACGTCATAATACATGCTCATGATGCTCCAGTAGATTTGACACAAATTCCGGTAAGAGAAATTGCTCACAATACCTGCATGTTGCGGTCTCATAATATATTGTGATGTCATAATGCGGACACATTGTGACGTCATAATATATTGTGACCTCATACTGCACACTAATTATGATGTCATCAAATACTGTGACGTCATAATACATGCTCATGATACTCCAGTAGATGAGACACAAATTGGGGTGAGCGAAATTGGTCATAAAACCTGCATGTTGCTCTCTCATAATATATTGTGATGTTATAATGCGGATACATTATGACGTCATAATACATTGTGACGTCATAGTGCATGCCAATTATGATTTCATCATATACTGTGACGTCATAATACATGCTCATGATTCTCCAGTAGATGTGACACAAATTGGGGTAAGAGAAATTGCTCATAACACCTGCATGTTGCGCTCTCATAATATATTGTGATGTCATAATGCGGATACATTATGACGTCATAATACATTGTGACGTCATAGTGCATACTAATTATGATGTCATCATATACTGTAACGTCATAATACATGCTCATGATGCTCCAGTAGATGTGACACAAATTGGGGTAAGAGAAATTGCTCATAATGCCTGCATATTGCGCTCTTATAATATATTGTGATGTCATAATGCGGATACATTATGACGTCATAATACATTGTGACATCATAGTGCATACTTGTTATGATGTCATCATATGCTGTGACGTCAGAATACATGCTCATGATGCTCCAGTAGATTTGACACAAATTGAGGTAAGAGATATGGGTCATAATACCTGCAAATTGCAGTCTCATCATATATTGTGATGTCATAATGCGGATACATTATGACGACATTATACATTGTGACGTCATAGTGCATACTAATTATGATGTCATCATATACTGTTACGTCATAATACATGCTCATGATGATACGGTAGATGTGACACAAATTGTGGTAAGCGAAATTGGTCATAAAACCTGCATGTTTCGCTCTCATAATATATGGTGATGTCATAATGCGGATACACTATGACATCATAATACATTGTGACATCATACTGCATGCTAATTATGATGTCATCATATACTGTGACGTCATAATACATGCTCATGATGCTCCAGTAGCTGTGACACAAATTCGGGTAAGCGAAATTGGTCATAAACCTGCAAATTGCACTCTCATAATATATTGTGATGTCATAATGCGGATACATTATGACGTCATAATACATTGTGACATCATAGTGCATACTAATTATGATGTCATCATATACTGTGACGTCATAATACATGCTCATGATGCTCCAGTACATGTGACACAAATTGGGGTAAGAGAAATTGCTCATAATACCAGCATGTTGCGCTCTCATAATATATTGTGATGTCATAATGCGGATACATTATGACGTCATAATACATTGTGACGTCATAGTGCATACTAATTATGATGTCATCATATACTGTGATGTCATAATACATGCTCATGATGCTCCAGTAGATGTGACACAAATTGGGGTAAGGGAAATTGCTCATAAAACCTGCAAATTGCGCTCTCATAATATATTGTGATGTCTTAATGCGGATACATTATGACGTCATAATACATTGTGACGTCATACTGCATATTAATCATGATGTCATCATATACTGTGACGTCATAATGCATGCTCATGATGCTCCTGTAGATGTGACACAAATTGGGGTAAGCGAAATTGGTCATAAAACCTGCAAATTACGCTCTCATAATATATTGTGATGTCATAAGGCGGATACATTATGACGTCATAATACATTGTGACGTCATAGTGCATACTAATTATGATGTCATCATATACTGTGACGTCATAATACATGCTCATGATGCTCCAGTAGATGTGACACAAATTGGGGTAAGCGAAATTGGTCATAATACCTGCAATTTGCGCTCTCATAATATATTGTGATGTCATACTGCGGACGTATTATGATGTAATAATACATTGTGACGTCATAGTGCATACTAATTATGATGTCATCATATACTGTGACGTCATAATACATGCTCATGATGCTCCAGTAGATGTGACACAAATTGGGGTAAGAGAAATTGCTCATAATACCTGCATGTTGCGCTCTCATAATATATTGTAATGTCATAATGCGGATATATTATGACGTCATAATACCTTGTGACGTCATAGTGCATACTAATTATGATGTCATCATATACTGTGACGTCATAATACATGCTCATGATGCTCCAGTAGATGTGACACAAATTGGGGTAAGAGAAATTGCTCATAATACCTGCATGTTGCGCTCTCATAATATATTGCGATGTCATAATATGGATACATTATGACGTCATAATACATTGTGATGTCATAGTGCATACTAATTATGATGTCATCATATACTGTGACGTCATAATACATGCTCATGATGCTCCAGTAGATGTGACACAAATTGGGGTAAGAAAAATTGCTCATAATACCTGCATGTTGCGCTCTCATAATATATTGCGATGTCATAATGCGGATATATTATGACGTCATAATACATTGTGACGTCATAGTGCATACTAATTATGATGTCATCATATACTGTGACGTCATAATACATGCTCATGAGGCTCCAGTAGATGTGACACAAATTGGGGTAAGACAAATTGCTCATAATACCTGCAAATTGCGCTCTCATAATATATTGTGATGTCATAATGCGGATACATTATGACGTCATAGCACATGGTGACGTCATAGTGCATACTCATTATGATGTCATCATATACTGTGATGTCATAATACATGCTCATGATGCTCCAGTAGATGTGACACAAATTGGGGTAAGAGAAATTGCTCATAATACCTGCATGTTGCGCTCTCATAATATATTGTGATGTCATAATGCGGATACATAATGACGTCATAATCCATTGTGACGTCATACTGCATACTAATTATGATGTCATCATATACTGTGACGTCATAATACATGCTCATGATGCTCCAGTAGATGTGACACAAATTGGGGTAAGCGAAATTGGTCATAAAACCAGCAAATTGCGCTCACATAATATATTGTGATGTCATAATGCGGATACATTATGACGTCATAATACATTGTGACGTCATAGTGCATACTAATTATGATGTCATCACATACTGTGACGTCATAATACATGCTCATGATGCTCCAGTAGATGTGACACAAATTGGGGTAAGAGAAATTGCTCATAATACCTGCATGTTGCGCTCTCATAATATATTGTGATGTCGTAATGCGGATACATTATGACTTCATAATATATATTGAGGTCATAGTGCATACTAATTATGATGTCATCATATACTGTGACGTCGTAATACATGCTCATGATGCTCCAGTAGATGTGACGCAAATTGGGGTAATCGAAAATGGTCATAAAACCTCCAAACTGCGCTCTCATAATACATTGCGATGTCATAATGCGGATACATTATGACGTCATAATACCTTGTGACGTCATAGTGCATACTAATTATGATGTCATCATATACTGTGACGTCATAATACATGCTCATGATGCTCCAGTAGATGTGACACAAATTGGGATGAGCGAAATTGGTCATAAAACCTGCATGTTGCGCTTTCATAATATATTGTGATGTTATAATGCGGATACATTATGACGTCATAATACATTGTGACGTCATAGTGCATGCTAATTATGATGTCATCATATACTGTGACGTTATAATACATGCTCATGATGCTCCAGTAGATGTGACACAAATTGAGGTAAGAGAAATTACTCATAGTACCTGCATGTTGCGCTCTCATAATATGTTGTGATATCATAATGCGGATACATTATGACGTCATAATACATTGTGACGTCATAGTGCATACTAATTATGATGTCATCATATACTGTAACGTCATAATACATGCTCATGATGCTCCAGTAGATGTGACACAAATTGGGGTAAGAGAAATTGCTCATAATACCTGCATATTGCGCTCTCATAATATATTGTGATGTCATAATGCGGATACATTATGACGTCATAATACATTGTGACATCATAATGCATAGTAATTATGATGTCATCATATACTGTGACGTCCTAATACATGCTCATGATGCTCCAGTAGATGTGACACAAATTGGGGTAATCGAAAATGGTCATAAATCCTGCAAATTGCGCTCTCATAATATATTGTGATGTCATAATGCGGATACATTATGACGTCATAATACATTGTGACGTCATAGTGCATACTAATTATGATGTCATCAAATATTGTGACGTCATAAATCATGCTCATGATGCTCCAGTAGATGTGACACAAATTGGGGTAAGAGAAATTGCTCAAAATACCTGCATGTTGCGCTCTGATAATATATTGTGATGTCATAATGCGGGTACATTATGACGTCATAATACATTGTGACGCCATAGTGCATACTGATTATGATGTCATCATATACTGTGACGTCATAATACATGCTCATGATGCTCCAGTAGATGTGACTCAAATTGGGGTAAGCGAAATTGGTCATAAAACCTGCAAATTGCGCTCACATAATATATTGTGATGTCATAATGCGGATACATTATGACGTCATAATACATTGTGACGTCATACTGCATACTAATTATGATGTCATCATATACTGTGACGTCATAATACATGCTCATGATGCTCCAGTAGATTTGACACAAATTCCGGTAAGAGAAATTGCTCACAATACCTGCATGTTGCGGTCTCATAATATATTGTGATGTCATAATGCGGACACATTGTGACGTCATAATATATTGTGACCTCATACTGCACACTAATTATGATGTCATCAAATACTGTGACGTCATAATACATGCTCATGATACTCCAGTAGATGAGACACAAATTGGGGTGAGCGAAATTGGTCATAAAACCTGCATGTTGCTCTCTCATAATATATTGTGATGTTATAATGCGGATACATTATGACGTCATAATACATTGTGACGTCATAGTGCATGCCAATTATGATTTCATCATATACTGTGACGTCATAATACATGCTCATGATTCTCCAGTAGATGTGACACAAATTGGGGTAAGAGAAATTGCTCATAACACCTGCATGTTGCGCTCTCATAATATATTGTGATGTCATAATGCGGATACATTATGACGTCATAATACATTGTGACGTCATAGTGCATACTAATTATGATGTCATCATATACTGTAACGTCATAATACATGCTCATGATGCTCCAGTAGATGTGACACAAATTGGGGTAAGAGAAATTGCTCATAATGCCTGCATATTGCGCTCTTATAATATATTGTGATGTCATAATGCGGATACATTATGACGTCATAATACATTGTGACATCATAGTGCATACTTGTTATGATGTCATCATATGCTGTGACGTCAGAATACATGCTCATGATGCTCCAGTAGATTTGACACAAATTGAGGTAAGAGATATGGGTCATAATACCTGCAAATTGCAGTCTCATCATATATTGTGATGTCATAATGCGGATACATTATGACGACATTATACATTGTGACGTCATAGTGCATACTAATTATGATGTCATCATATACTGTTACGTCATAATACATGCTCATGATGATACGGTAGATGTGACACAAATTGTGGTAAGCGAAATTGGTCATAAAACCTGCATGTTTCGCTCTCATAATATATGGTGATGTCATAATGCGGATACACTATGACATCATAATACATTGTGACATCATACTGCATGCTAATTATGATGTCATCATATACTGTGACGTCATAATACATGCTCATGATGCTCCAGTAGCTGTGACACAAATTCGGGTAAGCGAAATTGGTCATAAACCTGCAAATTGCACTCTCATAATATATTGTGATGTCATAATGCGGATACATTATGACGTCATAATACATTGTGACATCATAGTGCATACTAATTATGATGTCATCATATACTGTGACGTCATAATACATGCTCATGATGCTCCAGTACATGTGACACAAATTGGGGTAAGAGAAATTGCTCATAATACCAGCATGTTGCGCTCTCATAATATATTGTGATGTCATAATGCGGATACATTATGACGTCATAATACATTGTGACGTCATAGTGCATACTAATTATGATGTCATCATATACTGTGATGTCATAATACATGCTCATGATGCTCCAGTAGATGTGACACAAATTGGGGTAAGGGAAATTGCTCATAAAACCTGCAAATTGCGCTCTCATAATATATTGTGATGTCTTAATGCGGATACATTATGACGTCATAATACATTGTGACGTCATACTGCATATTAATCATGATGTCATCATATACTGTGACGTCATAATGCATGCTCATGATGCTCCTGTAGATGTGACACAAATTGGGGTAAGCGAAATTGGTCATAAAACCTGCAAATTACGCTCTCATAATATATTGTGATGTCATAAGGCGGATACATTATGACGTCATAATACATTGTGACGTCATAGTGCATACTAATTATGATGTCATCATATACTGTGACGTCATAATACATGCTCATGATGCTCCAGTAGATGTGACACAAATTGGGGTAAGCGAAATTGGTCATAATACCTGCAATTTGCGCTCTCATAATATATTGTGATGTCATACTGCGGACGTATTATGATGTAATAATACATTGTGACGTCATAGTGCATACTAATTATGATGTCATCATATACTGTGACGTCATAATACATGCTCATGATGCTCCAGTAGATGTGACACAAATTGGGGTAAGAGAAATTGCTCATAATACCTGCATGTTGCGCTCTCATAATATATTGTAATGTCATAATGCGGATATATTATGACGTCATAATACCTTGTGACGTCATAGTGCATACTAATTATGATGTCATCATATACTGTGACGTCATAATACATGCTCATGATGCTCCAGTAGATGTGACACAAATTGGGGTAAGAGAAATTGCTCATAATACCTGCATGTTGCGCTCTCATAATATATTGCGATGTCATAATATGGATACATTATGACGTCATAATACATTGTGATGTCATAGTGCATACTAATTATGATGTCATCATATACTGTGACGTCATAATACATGCTCATGATGCTCCAGTAGATGTGACACAAATTGGGGTAAGAAAAATTGCTCATAATACCTGCATGTTGCGCTCTCATAATATATTGCGATGTCATAATGCGGATATATTATGACGTCATAATACATTGTGACGTCATAGTGCATACTAATTATGATGTCATCATATACTGTGACGTCATAATACATGCTCATGAGGCTCCAGTAGATGTGACACAAATTGGGGTAAGACAAATTGCTCATAATACCTGCAAATTGCGCTCTCATAATATATTGTGATGTCATAATGCGGATACATTATGACGTCATAGCACATGGTGACGTCATAGTGCATACTCATTATGATGTCATCATATACTGTGATGTCATAATACATGCTCATGATGCTCCAGTAGATGTGACACAAATTGGGGTAAGAGAAATTGCTCATAATACCTGCATGTTGCGCTCTCATAATATATTGTGATGTCATAATGCGGATACATAATGACGTCATAATCCATTGTGACGTCATACTGCATACTAATTATGATGTCATCATATACTGTGACGTCATAATACATGCTCATGATGCTCCAGTAGATGTGACACAAATTGGGGTAAGCGAAATTGGTCATAAAACCAGCAAATTGCGCTCACATAATATATTGTGATGTCATAATGCGGATACATTATGACGTCATAATACATTGTGACGTCATAGTGCATACTAATTATGATGTCATCACATACTGTGACGTCATAATACATGCTCATGATGCTCCAGTAGATGTGACACAAATTCGGGTAAGAGAAATTGCTCACAATACCTGCATGTTGCGCTCTCATAATATATTGTGATGTCATAATGCGGATACATTGTGACGTCATAATATATTGTGACATCATACTGCATATTAATTATGATGTCATCAAATACTGTGACGTCATAATACATGCTCATGATACTCCAGTAGATGTGACACAAATTGGGGTAAGAGAAATTGCTCATAATACCTGTAAATTGGGCTCTCATAATATATTGTGATGTCATAACGCGGACACATTATGACGTCATAATACATTGTGACATCATAGTGCATACTAATTATGATGTCATCATATACTGTGACGTGATAATACATGCTCGTTATGCTACAGTAGATGTGACACAAATTGGGGTAAGAGAAATTGCTCATAATACCTGCATGTTGCGCACTCATAATATATTGTGATGTCGTAATGCGGATACATTATGACTTCATAATATATATTGAGGTCATAGTGCATACTAATTATGATGTCATCATATACTGTGACGTCGTAATACATGCTCATGATGCTCCAGTAGATGTGACGCAAATTGGGGTAATCGAAAATGGTCATAAAACCTCCAAACTGCGCTCTCATAATACATTGCGATGTCATAATGCGGATACATTATGACGTCATAATACCTTGTGACGTCATAGTGCATACTAATTATGATGTCATCATATACTGTGACGTCATAATACATGCTCATGATGCTCCAGTAGATGTGACACAAATTGGGATGAGCGAAATTGGTCATAAAACCTGCATGTTGCGCTTTCATAATATATTGTGATGTTATAATGCGGATACATTATGACGTCATAATACATTGTGACGTCATAGTGCATGCTAATTATGATGTCATCATATACTGTGACGTTATAATACATGCTCATGATGCTCCAGTAGATGTGACACAAATTGAGGTAAGAGAAATTACTCATAGTACCTGCATGTTGCGCTCTCATAATATGTTGTGATATCATAATGCGGATACATTATGACGTCATAATACATTGTGACGTCATAGTGCATACTAATTATGATGTCATCATATACTGTAACGTCATAATACATGCTCATGATGCTCCAGTAGATGTGACACAAATTGGGGTAAGAGAAATTGCTCATAATACCTGCATATTGCGCTCTCATAATATATTGTGATGTCATAATGCGGATACATTATGACGTCATAATACATTGTGACATCATAATGCATAGTAATTATGATGTCATCATATACTGTGACGTCCTAATACATGCTCATGATGCTCCAGTAGATGTGACACAAATTGGGGTAATCGAAAATGGTCATAAATCCTGCAAATTGCGCTCTCATAATATATTGTGATGTCATAATGCGGATACATTATGACGTCATAATACATTGTGACGTCATAGTGCATACTAATTATGATGTCATCAAATATTGTGACGTCATAAATCATGCTCATGATGCTCCAGTAGATGTGACACAAATTGGGGTAAGAGAAATTGCTCAAAATACCTGCATGTTGCGCTCTGATAATATATTGTGATGTCATAATGCGGGTACATTATGACGTCATAATACATTGTGACGCCATAGTGCATACTGATTAAGATGTCATCATATACTGTGACGTCATAATACATGCTCATGATGCTCCAGTAGATGTGACTCAAATTGGGGTAAGCGAAATTGGTCATAAAACCTGCAAATTGCGCTCACATAATATATTGTGATGTCATAATGCGGATACATTATGACGTCATAATACATTGTGACGTCATACTGCATACTAATTATGATGTCATCATATACTGTGACGTCATAATACATGCTCATGATGCTCCAGTAGATTTGACACAAATTCCGGTAAGAGAAATTGCTCACAATACCTGCATGTTGCGGTCTCATAATATATTGTGATGTCATAATGCGGACACATTGTGACGTCATAATATATTGTGACGTCATACTGCACACTAATTATGATGTCATCAAATACTGTGACGTCATAATACATGCTCATGATACTCCAGTAGATGAGACACAAATTGGGGTGAGCGAAATTGGTCATAAAACCTGCATGTTGCTCTCTCATAATATATTGTGATGTTATAATGCGGATACATTATGACGTCATAATACATTGTGACGTCATAGTGCACGCTAATTATGATTTCATCATATACTGTGACGTCATAATACATGCTCATGATTCTCCAGTAGATGTGACACAAATTGGGGTAAGAGAAATTGCTCATAACACCTGCATGTTGCGCTCTCATAATATATTGTGATGTCATAATGCGGATACATTATGACGTCATAATACATTGTGACGTCATAGTGCATACTAATTATGATGTCATCATATACTGTAAAGTCATAATACATGCTCATGATGCTCCAGTAGATGTGACACAAATTGGGGTAAGAGAAATTGCTCATAATGCCTACATATTGCGCTCTTATAATATATTGTGATGTCATAATGCGGATACATTATGACGTCATAATACATTGTGACATCATAGTGCATACTTGTTATGATGTCATCATATGCTGTGACGTCAGAATACATGCTCATGATGCTCCAGTAGATTTGACACAAATTGAGGTAAGAGATATGGGTCATAATACCTGCAAATTGCAGTCTCATCATATATTGTGATGTCATAATGCGGATACATTATGACGACATTATACATTGTGACGTCATAGTGCATACTAATTATGATGTCATCATATACTGTTACGTCATAATACATGCTCATGATGATACGGTAGATGTGACACAAATTGTGGTAAGCGAAATTGGTCATAAAACCTGCATGTTTCGCTCTCATAATATATGGTGATGTCATAATGCGGATACACTATGACATCATAATACATTGTGACATCATACTGCATGCTAATTATGATGTCATCATATACTGTGACGTCATAATACATGCTCATGATGCTCCAGTAGCTGTGACACAAATTCGGGTAAGCGAAATTGGTCATAAACCTGCAAATTGCACTCTCATAATATATTGTGATGTCATAATGCGGATACATTATGACGTCATAATACATTGTGACATCATAGTGCATACTAATTATGATGTCATCATATACTGTGACGTCATAATACATGCTCATGATGCTCCAGTACATGTGACACAAATTGGGGTAAGAGAAATTGCTCATAATACCAGCATGTTGCGCTCTCATAATATATTGTGATGTCATAATGCGGATACATTATGACGTCATAATACATTGTGACGTCATAGTGCATACTAATTATGATGTCATCATATACTGTGATGTCATAATACATGCTCATGATGCTCCAGTAGATGTGACACAAATTGGGGTAAGGGAAATTGCTCATAAAACCTGCAAATTGCGCTCTCATAATATATTGTGATGTCTTAATGCGGATACATTATGACGTCATAATACATTGTGACGTCATACTGCATATTAATCATGATGTCATCATATACTGTGACGTCATAATGCATGCTCATGATGCTCCTGTAGATGTGACACAAATTGGGGTAAGCGAAATTGGTCATAAAACCTGCAAATTACGCTCTCATAATATATTGTGATGTCATAAGGCGGATACATTATGACGTCATAATACATTGTGACGTCATAGTGCATACTAATTATGATGTCATCATATACTGTGACGTCATAATACATGCTCATGATGCTCCAGTAGATGTGACACAAATTGGGGTAAGCGAAATTGGTCATAATACCTGCAATTTGCGCTCTCATAATATATTGTGATGTCATACTGCGGACGTATTATGATGTAATAATACATTGTGACGTCATAGTGCATACTAATTATGATGTCATCATATACTGTGACGTCATAATACATGCTCATGATGCTCCAGTAGATGTGACACAAATTGGGGTAAGAGAAACTGCTCATAATACCTGCATGTTGCGCTCTCATAATATATTGTGATTTCATAATACGGATATATTATGACGTCATAATACATTGTGACATCATAGTGCATACTAATTGTGATGTTATCATATACTGTGACGTCATAATACATGCTCATGATGCTCCAGTAGATGTGACACAAATTGGGATAAGAGAAATTGCTCATAATACCTGCATGTTGCGCTTTCATAACATATTGTGATGTCATAATGCGGATACATTATGACGTCATAATACATTGTGACATCATTGTGCATACTAATTATGATGTCATCAAATACTGTGACGTCATAATACATGCTAATGATGCTCCAGTAGATGTGAGACAAATTGGGGTAAGAGAAATTGCTCATAATAACTGCATATTGCGCTCTCATAATATATTGTGACGTCATAATGCGGATACATTATGATGTCATACAACATTGTGACGCCATAGTGCATACTAATTATGATGTCATCATATACTGTGACGTCATAATACATGCTCATGAGGCTCCAGTAGATGTGACACAAATTGGGGTAAGAGAAATTGCTCATAATACCTGCATGTTGCGCTCTCATAATATATTGTGATATCATAATGCGGATACATTATGACGACATAATACATTGTGATGTCATAGTGCATACTAATTATGATGTCATCATATACTGTGACGTCATAATACATGCTCATGATGCTCCAGTAGATGTGACACAAATTGGGGTAAGAGAAATTGCTCATAATACCTGCATGTTGCGCTCTCATAATATATTGTGATGTCATAATGTGGATACATTATGACGTCATAATACATTGTGACGTCATACTGCATACTAATTATGATGTCGTCATATACTGTGACGTCATAATACATGCTCATGATACTCCAGTAGATGTGACACAAATTGAGGTAAGGGAAATTGCTCATAATACCTGCATGTTGCGCTCTCAAAATATATTGTGATGTCATAATGCGGATACATTATGACGTCATAATTCATTGTGACGTCATACTGCATACTAATTATGATGTCATCATATACTGTGACGTCATAATACATGCTCTTGATGCTCCAGTAGATGTGACACAAATTGGGGTAAGCGAAATTTGTCATAAAACCAGCAAATTGCGCTCTCATAATATATTGTGATGTCATAATGCGGATATATTATGACGTCATAATACATTGTGACGTCATAGTGCATAGTAATTATGATGTCATCATATACTGTGACGTCATAATACATGATCATGAGGCTCCAGTAGATGTGACACAAATTGGGGTAAGAGAAATTGCTCATAATACCTGCATGTTGCGCTCTCATAATATATTGTGATGTCATAATGCGGATACATTATGACGTCATAATACATTGTGACGTCATAGTGCATACTAATTATGATGTCATCAAATTCTGTGACGTCATAATACATGCTCATGATGCTCCAGTAGATGTGACACAAATTGGGGTAAGAGAAATTGCTCATAATACCTGCATGTTGCGCTCTCATAATATATTGTAATGTCATAATGCGGATATATTATGACGTCATAATACCTTGTGACGTCATAGTGCATACTAATTATGATGTCATCATATACTGTGACGTCATAATACATGCTCATGATGCTCCAGTAGATGTGACACAAATTGGGGTAAGAGAAATTGCTCATAATACCTGCATGTTGCGCTCTCATAATATATTGCGATGTCATAATATGGATACATTATGACGTCATAATACATTGTGATGTCATAGTGCATACTAATTATGATGTCATCATATACTGTGACGTCATAATACATGCTCATGATGCTCCAGTAGATGTGACACAAATTGGGGTAAGAAAAATTGCTCATAATACCTGCATGTTGCGCTCTCATAATATATTGTGATGTCATAATGCGGATACATTATGATGTCATAATATATTGTGACGTCATAGTGCATACTAATTATGATGTCATCATATCCTGTGACGTCATAATACATGCTCATGATGCTCCAGTAGATGTGTCACAAATTGGGGTAAGCGAAATTGCTCATAATACCTGCATGTTGCGCTCTGATAATATATTGTGATGTCATAATGCGGATATATTATGACGTCATAATACATTGTGACGTCATAGTGCATACTAATTATGATGTCATCATATACTGTGACGTCATAATACATGCTCATGAGGCTCCAGTAGATGTGACACAAATTGGGGTAAGACAAATTGCTCATAATACCTGCAAATTGCGCTCTCATAATATATTGTGATGTCATAATGCGGATACATTATGACGTCATAATACATTGTGACGTCATAGTGCATACTAATTATGATGTCATCATATACTCTGACGTCATAAATCATGCTCATGATGCTCCAGTAGATGTGACACAAATTGGGGTAAGAGAAATTGCTCATAATACCTGCATGTTGCGCTCTCAAAATATACTGTGATGTCATAATGCGGATACATTATGACGTCATAATACATTGTGACATCATAGTGCATACTAATTATGATGTCATCATATACTGTGACATCATAATACATGCTGATGATGCTCCAGTAGATGTGACACAAATTGGGGTAAGAGAAATTGCTCATAATACCTGCATTTGCGCTCTCATAATATATTGTGATGTCATAATGCGGAAACATTATGACGTCATAATACATTGTGACGTCATACTGCATACTAATTATGATGTCATCATATACTGTGACGTCATAATACATGCTCATGATGCTCCAGTAGATGTGACACAAATTGGGGTAAGAGAAATTGCTCATAATACCGGCATGTTGCGCTCTCATATTATATTGTGATGTCATAATGCGGATACATTATGACGTCATAATACATTGTGACGTCATAGTGCATACTATTTATGATGTCATCATATACTGTGACGTCATAATACATGCTCATGATGCTCCAGTAGATGTGACACAAATTGGGGTAAGAGAAATTGCTCATAATACCTGCAAATGGCGCTCTCATAATATATTGTGATGTCATAATGCTGATACATTATGACGTCATAATACATTGTGACGTCATAGTGCATACAAATTATGATGTCATCATATACTGTGACGTCATAATACATGCTCATCATGCTCCAGTAGATGTGACACCATATGGGGTAAGAGAAATTGCTGATAATACCTGCAAATTGCGTTATCATAATATATTGTGATGTCATAATGCAGATACATTATGACGTCATAATATATTATGACGTCATAGTGCATACTAATTATGATGTCATCATATACTGTGATGTCATAATACATGCTCATGATGCTCCAGTAGATGTGACACAAATTGGGGCAAGAGAAATTGCTCATAATACCTGCATGTTGCGCTCTCATAATATATTGTGATGTCATAATGCGGATACATTATGACGTCATAATACATTGTGACATCATACTGCATACTAATTATGATGTCATCATAAACTGTGACGTCATAATACATGCTCATGATGCTCCAGTAGATGTGACACCAATTGAGGTAAGAGAAATTGCTCATAATACCTGCATGTTGCACTCTCATAATATATTGTGATGTCATAATGCGGATACATTATGACGTCATAATACATTGTGACGTCATACTGCATACTAATTATGATGTCATCATATACTGTGACGTCATAATACATGCTCATGATGCTCCAGTAGATGTGACACAAATTGGGGTAATCGAAAATGGTCATAAATCCTCCAAATTGCGCTCTCATAATATATTGTGATGTCATAATGCAGATACATTATGACGTCATAATACATTGTGACGTCATAGTGCATACTAATTATGATGTCATCATATACTCTGACGTCATAAATCATGCTCATGATGCTCCAGTAGATGTGACACAAATTGTGTTAAGAGAAATTGCTCAAAATACCTGCATGTTGCGCTCTGATAATATATTCTGATGTCATAATGCGGGTACATTATGACGTCATAATACATTGTGACGCCATAGTTCATACTGATTATGATGTCATCATATACTGTGACGTCATAATACATGCTCTTGATGCTCCAGTAGATGTGACTCAAATTGGGGTAAACGAAATTGGTCATAAAACCTGCAAATTGCGCTCACATAACATATTGTGATGTCATAATGCGGATACATTATGACGTCATAATACATTGTGACGTCATACTGCATACTAATTATGATGTCATCATATACTGTGACGTCATAATACATGCTCATGATGCTCCAGTATATTTGACACAAATTCCGGTAAGAGAAATTGCTCACAATACCTGCATGTTGCGGTCTCATAATATATTGTGATGTCATAATGCGGATACATTGTGACGTCATAATATATTGTGACGTCATACTGCATACTAATTATGATGTCATCAAATACTGTGACGTCATAATACATGCTCATGATACTCCAGTAGATGTGACACAAATTGGGGTGAGCGAAATTGGTCATAAAACCTGCATGTTGCGCTCTCATAATATATTGTGATGTTATAATGCGGATACATTATGACGTCATAATACATTGTAACGTCATAGTGCATGCTAATTATGATTTCATCATATACTGTGACGTCATAATACATGCTCATGATGCTCCAGTAGATGTGACACAAATTGGGGTAAGAGAAATTGCTCATAATACCTGCATGTTGCGCTCTCATAATATATTGTGATGTCATAATGCGGAAACATTATGACGTCATAATACATTGTGACGTTATACTGCATACTAATTATGATGTCATCATATACTGTGACGTCATAATACATGCTCATGATGCTCCAGTAGATGTGACACAAATTGGGGTAAGAGAAATTGCTCATAATACCTGCATGTTGCGCTCTCATATTATATTGTGATGTCGTAATGCGGATACATTATGACGTCATAATACATTGTGACGTCATAGTGCATACTATTTATGATGTCATCATATACTGTGACGTCATAATACATGCTCATGATGCTCCAGTAGATGTGACACAAATTGGGGTAAGAGAAATTGCTCATAATACCTGCAAATGGCGCTCTCATAATATATTGTGATGTCATAATGCTGATACATTATGACGTCATAATACATTGTGACGTCATACTGCATACTAATTATGATGTCATCATATACTGTGACGTCATAATACATGCTCATGAGGCTCCAGTAGATGTGACACAAATTGGGGTAAGAGAAATTGCTCATAATACCTGCATGTTGCGCTCTCATAATATATTGTGATATCATAATGCGGATACATTATGACGACATAATACATTGTGATGTCATAGTGCATACTAATTATGATGTCATCATATACTGTGACGTCATAATACATGCTCATGATGCTCCAGTAGATGTGACACAAATTGGGGTAAGAGAAATTGCTCATAATACCTGCATGTTGCGCTCTCATAATATATTGTGATGTCATAATGTGGATACATTATGACGTCATAATACATTGTGACGTCATACTGCATACTAATTATGATGTCGTCATATACTGTGACGTCATAATACATGCTCATGATACTCCAGTAGATGTGACACAAATTGAGGTAAGGGAAATTGCTCATAATACCTGCATGTTGCGCTCTCAAAATATATTGTGATGTCATAATGCGGATACATTATGACGTCATAATTCATTGTGACGTCATACTGCATACTAATTATGATGTCATCATATACTGTGACGTCATAATACATGCTCTTGATGCTCCAGTAGATGTGACACAAATTGGGGTAAGCGAAATTTGTCATAAAACCAGCAAATTGCGCTCTCATAATATATTGTGATGTCATAATGCGGATATATTATGACGTCATAATACATTGTGACGTCATAGTGCACAGTAATTATGATGTCATCATATACTGTGACGTCATAATACATGATCATGAGGCTCCAGTAGATGTGACACAAATTGGGGTAAGAGAAATTGCTCATAATACCTGCATGTTGCGCTCTCATAATATATTGTGATGTCATAATGCGGATACATTATGACGTCATAATACATTGTGACGTCATAGTGCATACTAATTATGATGTCATCAAATTCTGTGACGTCATAATACATGCTCATGATGCTCCAGTAGATGTGACACAAATTGGGGTAAGAGAAATTGCTCATAATACCTGCATGTTGCGCTCTCATAATATATTGTAATGTCATAATGCGGATATATTATGACGTCATAATACCTTGTGACGTCATAGTGCATACTAATTATGATGTCATCATATACTGTGACGTCATAATACATGCTCATGATGCTCCAGTAGATGTGACACAAATTGGGGTAAGAGAAATTGCTCATAATACCTGCATGTTGCGCTCTCATAATATATTGCGATGTCATAATATGGATACATTATGACGTCATAATACATTGTGATGTCATAGTGCATACTAATTATGATGTCATCATATACTGTGACGTCATAATACATGCTCATGATGCTCCAGTAGATGTGACACAAATTGGGGTAAGAAAAATTGCTCATAATACCTGCATGTTGCGCTCTCATAATATATTGTGATGTCATAATGCGGATACATTATGATGTCATAATATATTGTGACGTCATAGTGCATACTAATTATGATGTCATCATATCCTGTGACGTCATAATACATGCTCATGATGCTCCAGTAGATGTGTCACAAATTGGGGTAAGCGAAATTGCTCATAATACCTGCATGTTGCGCTCTGATAATATATTGTGATGTCATAATGCGGATATATTATGACGTCATAATACATTGTGACGTCATAGTGCATACTAATTATGATGTCATCATATACTGTGACGTCATAATACATGCTCATGAGGCTCCAGTAGATGTGACACAAATTGGGGTAAGACAAATTGCTCATAATACCTGCAAATTGCGCTCTCATAATATATTGTGATGTCATAATGCGGATACATTATGACGTCATAATACATTGTGACGTCATAGTGCATACTAATTATGATGTCATCATATACTCTGACGTCATAAATCATGCTCATGATGCTCCAGTAGATGTGACACAAATTGGGGTAAGAGAAATTGCTCATAATACCTGCATGTTGCGCTCTCAAAATATACTGTGATGTCATAATGCGGATACATTATGACGTCATAATACATTGTGACATCATAGTGCATACTAATTATGATGTCATCATATACTGTGACATCATAATACATGCTCATGATGCTCCAGTAGATGTGACACAAATTGGGGTAAGAGAAATTGCTCATAATACCTGCATTTGCGCTCTCATAATATATTGTGATGTCATAATGCGGAAACATTATGACGTCATAATACATTGTGACGTCATACTGCATACTAATTATGATGTCATCATATACTGTGACGTCATAATACATGCTCATGATGCTCCAGTAGATGTGACACAAATTGGGGTAAGAGAAATTGCTCATAATACCGGCATGTTGCGCTCTCATATTATATTGTGATGTCATAATGCGGATACATTATGACGTCATAATACATTGTGACGTCATAGTGCATACTATTTATGATGTCATCATATACTGTGACGTCATAATACATGCTCATGATGCTCCAGTAGATGTGACACAAATTGGGGTAAGAGAAATTGCTCATAATACCTGCAAATGGCGCTCTCATAATATATTGTGATGTCATAATGCTGATACATTATGACGTCATAATACATTGTGACGTCATAGTGCATACAAATTATGATGTCATCATATACTGTGACGTCATAATACATGCTCATCATGCTCCAGTAGATGTGACACCATATGGGGTAAGAGAAATTGCTGATAATACCTGCAAATTGCGTTATCATAATATATTGTGATGTCATAATGCAGATACATTATGACGTCATAATATATTATGACGTCATAGTGCATACTAATTATGATGTCATCATATACTGTGATGTCATAATACATGCTCATGATGCTCCAGTAGATGTGACACAAATTGGGGCAAGAGAAATTGCTCATAATACCTGCATGTTGCGCTCTCATAATATATTGTGATGTCATAATGCGGATACATTATGACGTCATAATACATTGTGACATCATACTGCATACTAATTATGATGTCATCATAAACTGTGACGTCATAATACATGCTCATGATGCTCCAGTAGATGTGACACCAATTGAGGTAAGAGAAATTGCTCATAATACCTGCATGTTGCACTCTCATAATATATTGTGATGTCATAATGCGGATACATTATGACGTCATAATACATTGTGACGTCATACTGCATACTAATTATGATGTCATCATATACTGTGACGTCATAATACATGCTCATGATGCTCCAGTAGATGTGACACAAATTGGGGTAATCGAAAATGGTCATAAATCCTCCAAATTGCGCTCTCATAATATATTGTGATGTCATAATGCAGATACATTATGACGTCATAATACATTGTGACGTCATAGTGCATACTAATTATGATGTCATCATATACTCTGACGTCATAAATCATGCTCATGATGCTCCAGTAGATGTGACACAAATTGTGTTAAGAGAAATTGCTCAAAATACCTGCATGTTGCGCTCTGATAATATATTCTGATGTCATAATGCGGGTACATTATGACGTCATAATACATTGTGACGCCATAGTTCATACTGATTATGATGTCATCATATACTGTGACGTCATAATACATGCTCTTGATGCTCCAGTAGATGTGACTCAAATTGGGGTAAGCGAAATTGGTCATAAAACCTGCAAATTGCGCTCACATAACATATTGTGATGTCATAATGCGGATACATTATGACGTCATAATACATTGTGACGTCATACTGCATACTAATTATGATGTCATCATATACTGTGACGTCATAATACATGCTCATGATGCTCCAGTATATTTGACACAAATTCCGGTAAGAGAAATTGCTCACAATACCTGCATGTTGCGGTCTCATAATATATTGTGATGTCATAATGCGGATACATTGTGACGTCATAATATATTGTGACGTCATACTGCATACTAATTATGATGTCATCAAATACTGTGACGTCATAATACATGCTCATGATACTCCAGTAGATGTGACACAAATTGGGGTGAGCGAAATTGGTCATAAAACCTGCATGTTGCGCTCTCATAATATATTGTGATGTTATAATGCGGATACATTATGACGTCATAATACATTGTGACGTCATAGTGCATGCTAATTATGATTTCATCATATACTGTGACGTCATAATACATACTCATGATGCTCCAGTAGATGTGACACAAATTGGGGTAAGAGAAATTGCTCATAATACCTGCATGTTGCGCTCTCATAATATATTGTGATGTCATAATGCGGAAACATTATGACGTCATAATACATTGTGACGTTATACTGCATACTAATTATGATGTCATCATATACTGTGACGTCATAATACATGCTCATGATGCTCCAGTAGATGTGACACAAATTGGGGTAAGAGAAATTGCTCATAATACCTGCATGTTGCGCTCTCATATTATATTGTGATGTCGTAATGCGGATACATTATGACGTCATAATACATTGTGACGTCATAGTGCATACTATTTATGATGTCATCATATACTGTGACGTCATAATACATGCTCATGATGCTCCAGTAGATGTGACACAAATTGGGGTAAGAGAAATTGCTCATAATACCTGCAAATGGCGCTCTCATAATATATTGTGATGTCATAATGCTGATACATTATGACGTCATAATACATTGTGACGTCATACTGCATACTAATTATGATGTCATCATATACTGTGACGTCATAATACATGCTCATCATGATCCAGTAGATGTGACACAATATGGGGTAAGAGAAATTGCTGATAATACCTGCAAATTGCGTTATCATAATATATTGTGATGTCATAGTGCAGATACATTATGACGTCATAATACATTGTGACGTCATAGTGCATACTAATTATGATGTCATCATATACTCTGACGTCATAAATCATGCTCATGATGCTCCAGTAGATGTGACACAAATTGGGGTAAGAGAAATTGCTCATAATACCTGCATGTTGCGCTCTCATAATATATTGTGATGTCATAATGCGGGTACATTATGACGTCATAATACATTGTGACGCCATAGTGCATACGGATTATGATGTCATCATATACTGTGATGTCATAATACATGCTCATGATGCTCCAGTAGATGTGACACAAAATGGGGTAAGCGAAATTGGTCATAAAACCTGCAAATTGCGCTCTCATAATATATTGTGATGTCATAATGTGGATACATTATGACGTCATAATACTTTGTGACGTCATAGTGCATATTAATTATGATGTCATCATATACTGTGACATCATAATACATGCTCATGATGCTCCAGTAGATGTGACACAAATTGGTGTAAGAGAAATTGCTCATAATACCTGCATGTTGCGCTCTCATAATACATTGTGATGTCATAATGCGGAAACATTACGACATCATAATACATTGTGACCTCATACTGCATACTAATTATGATGTCATCATATACTGTGACGTCATAATACATGCTCATGATGCTCCAGTAGATGTGACACAAATTGGGGTAAGAGAAATTGCTCATAATACCTGCATGTTGCGCTCTCATATTATATTGTGATGTCATAATGCGGATACATTATGACGTCATAATACATTGTGACGTCATAGTGCATACTATTTATGATGTCATCATATACTGTGACATCATAATACATGCTCATGATGCTCCAGTAGTTGTGACACATATTGGGGTAAGCGAAATTGCTCATAATACCTGCATGTTGCGCACTCAAAATATATTGTGATGTCATAATGCGGATACATTATGACGTCATAATACATTGTGACGTCATAGTGCATACTAATTATGATGTCATCATATACTGTGACGTCATAATACATGCTCATGATGCTCCAGTAGATGTGACACAAATTGGGGTAAGAGAAATTGCTCATAATACCTGCATGTTGCGCTCTCATAATATATTGTGATGTCATAATGCGGAAACATTATGACGTCATAATACATTGTGACGTTATACTGCATACTAATTATGATGTCATCATATACTGTGACGTCATAATACATGCTCATGATGCTCCAGTAGATGTGACACAAATTGGGGTAAGAGAAATTGCTCATAATACCTGCATGTTGCGCTCTCATATTATATTGTGATGTCATAATGCGGATACATTATGACGTCATAATACATTGTGACGTCATAGTGCATACTATTTATGATGTCATCATATACTGTGACGTCATAATACATGCTCATGATGCTCCAGTAGATGTGACACAAATTGGGGTAAGAGAAATTGCTCATAATACCTGCAAATGGCGCTCTCATAATATATTGTGATGTCATAATGCTGATACATTATGACGTCATAATACATTGTGACGTCATACTGCATACTAATTATGATGTCATCATATACTGTGACGTCATAATACATGCTCATCATGATCCAGTAGATGTGACACAATATGGGGTAAGAGAAATTGCTGATAATACCTGCAAATTGCGTTATCATAATATATTGTGATGTCATAATGCTGATACATTATGACGTCATAATACATTGTGACGTCATACTGCATACTAATTATGATGTCATCATATACTGTGACGTCATAATACATGCTCATCATGATCCAGTAGATGTGACACAATATGGGGTAAGAGAAATTGCTGATAATACCTGCAAATTGCGTTATCATAATATTTTGTGATGTCATAATGCAGATACATTGTGACGTCATAATACATTATGACGTCATAGTGCATACTAATTATGATGTCATCATATACTGTGATGTCATAATACATGCTCATGATGCTCCAGTAGATGTGACACAAATTGGGGTAAGAGAAATTGCTCATAATACCTGCATGTTGCGCTCTCATAATATATTGTGATGTCATAATGCGGATACATTATGACGTCATAATACATTGTGACGTCATAGTGCATACTAATTATGATGTCATCATATACTGTGACGTCACAATACATGCTCATGATGCTCCAGTAGATGTGACACCAATTGAGGTAAGAGAAATTGCTCATAATACCTGCATGTTGCATTCTCATAATATATTGTGATGTCATAATGCGGATACATTATGACGTCATAATACATTGTGACGTCATACTGCATACTAATTATGATGTCATCATATACTGTGACGTCATAATACATGCTCATGATGCTCCAGTAGATGTGACACAAATTGGGGTAATCGAAAATGGTCATAAATCCTGCAAATTGCGCTCTCATAATATATTGTGATGTCATAATGCGGATACATTATGACGTCATAATACATTGTGACGTCATAGTGCATAGTAATTATGATGTCATCATATACTCTGACGTCATAAATCATGCTCATGATGCTCCAGTAGATGTGACACAATTTGGGGTAAGAGGAATTGCTCATAATACCTGCATGTTGCGCTCTGATAATATATTGTGATGTCATAATGCGGGTACATTATGACGTCATAATACATTGTGACGCCCTAGTGCATACTGATTATGATGTCATCATATACTGTGACGTCATAATACATGCTCATGATGCTCCAGTAGATGTGACACAAATTCGGGTAAGAGAAATTGCTCACAATACCTGCATGTTGCGGTCTCATAATATATTGTGATGTCATAATGCGGATACATTGTGACGTCATAATATATTGTGACGTCATACTGCATACTAATTATGATGTCATCAAATACTGTGACGTCATAATACATGCTCATGATACTCCAGTAGATGTGACACAAATTGGGGTGAGCGAAATTGGTCATAAAACCTGCATGTTGCGCTCTCATAATATATTGTGATGTTATAATGCGGATACATTATGACGTCATAATACATTGTGACATCATAGTGCATACTAATTATGATGTCATCATATACTGTGACGTCATAGTACATGCTCCTGATGCTCCAGTAGATGTGACACATATTGGGGTAAGAGAAATTGCTCATAATACCTGCAGGTTGCGCTCTCATAATATATTATGATGTCATAATGCGGATACATTATGACGTCATAATACATTGTGATGTCATAGTGGATACCAATTGTGATGACATCATATACTGTGACGTCATAAGACCTGCTCATGATGCTCCAGTAGATGTGACACAAATTGGGGTAATTGAAATTGCTCATAATACCTGCATGTTGCGCTCTCATAATATATTGTGATGTCATAATGCGGATACATTATGACGTCATAATACATTGTGACGTCATAGTGCATAGTAATTATGATGTCATCATATACTGTGACGTCATAATACATGCTCATGATGCTCCAGGAGATGTGACACAAATTGGGGTAATCGAAAATGGTCATAAACCTCCAAATTGCGCTCTCATAATATATTGTGATGTCATAATGCGGATACATTATGACATCATAATACATTGTGACGTCATAGTGCATAGTGATTATGATGTCATCATATACTGTGACGTCATAATACATGCTCATGATGCTCCAGTAGATGTGACACAAATTGGGGTAAGCGAAATTGGTCATAAAACCTGCAAATTGCGCTCTCATAATATATTGTGATGTCATAATGCGGATACATTATGTCGTCATAATACATTGTGACGTCATAGTGAATAGTAATTATGCTGTCATCATATACTGAGACGTCATAATACATGCTCATGATGCTCCAGTAGATTTGACACAAATTGGGGTAAGAGAAATTGCTCATAATACCTGCAAGTTGCGCTGTCATAATATATTGTGATGTCATAATACGGATACATTATGACGTCATAATACATTGTGACGTCATAGTGCATACTGATTATGATGTCATCATATACTGTGACTTCGTAATACATGCTCATGATGCTCCAGTAGATGTGACACAAATTGTGATAAGAGAAATTGATCATAATACCTGCAAATTGCGCTCTCATAATATATTGTGATTTCATAATGCGGATACATTATGACGTCATAATACATTGTGACGTCATAGTGCATACTAATTATGATGTCATCATATACTGTGACGTCATAATACATGCTCATGATGCTCCAGTAGATGTGACACAAATTGGGGTGACCGAAATTGGTCATAACACCTGCATGTTGCGCTCTCATAATATATTGTGATGTCATAATGCGGTTACATTATGACGTCATAATACATTGTGACGTCATAGTGCATAGTAATTATGATGTCATCATATACTCTGACGTCATAAATCATGCTCATGCTGCTCCAGTAGATGTGACACAAATTGGGGTAAGAGGAATTGCTCATAATACCTGCATGTTGCGCTCTGATAATATATTGTGATGTCATAATGCGGGTACATTATGACGTCATAATACATTGTGACGCCCTAGTGCATACTGATTATGATGTCATCATATACTGTGACGTCATAATACATGCTCATGATGCTCCAGTAGATGTGACACAAATTGGGGTAAGCGAAATTGGTCATAAAACCTGCAAATTGTGCTCTCATAATATATTGTGATGTCATAATGCGGATACATTATGACGTCATAATACATTGTGACGTCATAGTGCATAGTAATTATGATTTCATCATATACTGTGATGTCATAATACATGCTCATGATGCTCCAGTAGATGTGACACAAATTGGGGTAAGATAAATTGCTCATAATACCTGCATGATGCGCTCTCATAATATATTCTGATGTCATAATGCGGATACATTGTGACGTCATAATATATTGTGACATCATACTGCATACTAATTATGATGTCATCATATACTGTGACTTCGTAATACATGCTCATGATGCTCCAGTAGATGTGACACAAATTGGGATAAGAGAAATTGATCATAATACCTGCAAATTGCGCTCTCATAATATATTGTGATTTCATAATGCGGATACATTATGACGTCATAATACATTGTGACGTCATAGTGCATACTAATTATGATGTCATCATATACTGTGACGTCATAATACATGCTCATGATGCTCCAGTAGATGTGACACAAATTGGGGTGACCGAAATTGGTCATAACACCTGCATGTTGCGCTCTCATAATATATTGTGATGTCATAATGCGGATACATTATGACGTCATAATACATTGTGACATCATACTGCATGCTAATTATGATGTCATCATATACTGTGACGTCATAATACATGCTCATGATGCTCCAGGAGATGTGACACAAACTGGGGTAATCGAAAATGGTCATAAAACCTCCAAATTGCGCTCTCATAATATATTGTGATGTCATAATGCGGATACATTATGACGTCATAATATATTGTGACGTCATAGTGCATACTAATTATGATGTCATCATATACTCTGACGTCATAAATCATGCTCATGATGCTCCAGTAGATGTGACACAAATTGGGGTAAGGGAAATTGCTCATAATACCTGCATGTTGCGCTCTCATAATATATTGTGATGTCATAATGCGGATATATTATGACGTCATAATACATTGTGACGTCATAGTTCATACTGATTATGATGTCAGCATATACTGTGACGTCATAATACATGCTCATGATGCTCCAGTAGATGTGACACAAATTGGGGTAAGCGAAATTGGTCATAAAACCTGCAAATTGCGATCTCATAATATATTGTGATGTCATAATGCGGATACATTATGACGTCATAATACATTGTGAGGTCATAGTGCATACTAATTATGATGTCATCATATACTGTGACGTCATAATACATGCTCATGATGCTCCAGTAGATGTGACACAATTTGGGGTAAGGGAAATTGCTCATAATACCTGCATGTTGCGATCTAATTATATATTGTGATGTCATAATGCGGAAATATTATGACGTCATAATACATTGTGACGTCTTAGTGCATACTAATTATGATGTCATCATATACTGTGACGTCGTAATACATTCTCATGATGCTCCAGTAGATGTGACACAAATTGGGTTAAGAGAAATTGCTCATAATACCTGCAAATTGCGCTCTCATAATATATTGTGATGTCATAATGCGGATACATTAAGACGTCATAATACATTGTGACGTCTTAGTGCATACTAATTATGATGTCATCATATACTGTGACGTCATAATACATGCTCATGATGCTCCAGTAGATGTGACACAAATTGGGGTAAGAGAAATTGCTCATAAAACCTGCAAATTGCGCTCTCATAATATATTGTGATGTCTTAATGCGGATACATTATGACGTCATAATACATTGTGACGTCATACTGCATAATAATTATGATGTCATCATATACTGTGACGTCATAATACATGCTCATGATGCTCCAGAAGATATGACACAAATTGGGGTAAGCGAAATTGGTCATAAAACCTGCAAATTGCGCTCTCATAATATATTGTGATGTCATAATGCAGCTACATTATGACGTCATAATACATTGTGACATCATAGTGCATACTAATTATGATGTCATCATATACTGTGACGTCATAATACATGCTCATGATGCTCCAGTAGATGTGACACAAATTGGGGTAAGCGAAATTGGTCATAAAACCTGCATGTTGCGCTCTCATAATATATTGTGATGTCATAATGCGGATACATTATGACCTCATAATACATTGTGACGTCATACTGCATACTAATTATGATGTCATCATATACTTTGACGTCATAATACATGCTCATGATGCTCCAGTAGATGTGACACAAATTGGGTTAAGAGAAATTGCTCATAATACCTGCATGTTGCGCTCTCATAATATATTGTGATGTCATAATGCGGATATATTATGACGTCATAATACATTGTGACGTCATAGTGCATACTAATTATGATGTCATCATATACTGTGACGTCATAATACATGCTCATGATGCACCAGTAGATGTGACACAAAGTGGGATAAGAGAAATTGCTCATAATACCTGCATGTTGCGCTCTCATAATATATTGTGATGTCATAAGGCGGATATATTTTGACGTCATAATACATTGTGACGTCATAGTGCATACTAATTATGATGTCATCATATACTGTGATGTCATAATACATGCTCATGATGCTCCAGTAGATGTGACACAAATTGGGGTAATCGAAAATGGTCATAAAACCTGCAAATTGCGCTCTCATAATATATTGTGATGTCATAATGCGGATACATTATGACGTCGTAATACATTGTGATGTCATAGTGCTTACTAATTATGATGTCATCATATACTGTGACGTCATACTACATGCTCATGATGCTACAGTAGATGTGACACAATTTGGGGTAAGCGAAATTGGTCATAATACCTGCATGTTGCGATCTCATAATATATTGTGATGTCATAATGCGGATACTTTATGACATCATAATACATTGTGACGTCATACTGCATACTAATTATGATGTCACCATATACTGTGACGTCATAATACATGCTCATGATGCTCCAGTAGATGTGACACAAATTGGGGTAAGCGAAATTGGTCATAAAACCTGCAAATTGCGCTCTCATAATATATTGTGATGTCATAATGCGGATACATTATGACGTCATAATACATTGTGACGTCATACTCCATACTAATTATGATGTCATCATATACTGTGACGTCATAATACATGCTCATGATGCTCCAGTAGATGTGACACAAATTGGGGTAAGAGAAATTGCTCATAATACCTGCATGTTGCGCTCTCATAATATATTGTGATGTCATAATGCGGATACATTATGACGTCAAAATACATTGTGACGTAATACTGCATACTAATTATGATGTCATCATATACTGTGACGTCATAATACATGCTCATGATGCTCCAGTAGATGTGAAACAAATTGGGGTAAGAGAAATTGCTCATAAAACCTGCAAATTGCGCTCTCATAATATATTGTGATGTCTTAATGCGGATACATTATGACGTCATAATACATTGTGACGTCATACTGCATTCTAATTATGATGCCATCATATACTGTGACGTCATAATACATGCTCATGATGCTCCAGTAGATGTGACACAAATTGGGGCTAGCCAAATTGGTCATAAAACCTGCAAATTGCGCTCTCATAATATATTGTGATGTCATAATGCGGCTACATTATGACGTCATAATACATTGTGACATCATAGTGCATGCTAATTATGATATCATCATTTACTGTGACGTCATAATACATGCTCATGATGCTCTAGCAGATGTCACACAAATTGGGGTAATCGAAAATGGTCATAAAACCTCCAAATTGCTCTCTCATAATATATTGTGATGTCATAATGCGGATACATTATGACGTCATATTACATTGTGACGTCATAGTGCTTACTAATTATGATGTCATCATATACTGTGACGTCATAATACATGCTCATGATGCTACAGTAGATGTGACACAAATTGGGGTAAGCGAAATTTGTCATAATACCTGCATGTTGCGCTCTCATAATATATTGTGAGGTCATAATGCGGATATATTATGACGTCATAATACATTGTGACGTCATAGTGCATACTAATTATGATGTCATCATATACTTTGACGTCATAATACATGCTCATGACGCTCCAGTAGATGTGACACAAATTGGGGTAAGAGAAATTGCTCATAATACCTGCATGTTGCGCTCTCATAATATATTGTGATGTCATAATGCGGATACATTATGACGTCATAATACATTGTGACGTCATAGTGCATACTAATTATGATGTCATCATATACTGTGACGTCATAATACATGCTCATGATGCTCCAGTAGATGTGACACAAATTGGGGTAATCGAAAATGGTCATAAAACCTGCAAATTGCGCTCTCATAATATATTGTGATGTCATAATGCGGATACATTATGACGTCATAATACATTGTGATGTCATAGTGCTTACTAATTATGATGTCATCATATACTGTGATGTCATAATACATGCTCATGATGCTACAGTAGATGTGACACAATTTGGGGTAAGCGAAATTGGTCATAATACCTGCATGTTGCGCTCTGATAATATATTGTGATGTCATAATGCGGATACTTTATGACATCATAATACATTGTGACGTCATACTGCATACTAATTATGATGTCACCATATACTGTGACGTCATAATACATGCTCATGATGCTCCAGTAGATGTGACACAAATTGGGGTAAGCGAAATTGGTCATAAAACCTGTAAATTGCGCTCTCATAATATATTGTGATGTCATAATGCGGATACATTGTGACGTCATAATACATTGTGACGTCATACTGCATACTAATTATGATGTCATCATATACTGTGACGTCATAATACATGCTCATGATGCTCCAGTAGATGTGACACAAATTGGGGTAAGAGAAATTGCTCATAATACCTGCATGTTGCGCTCTCATAATATATTGTGATGTCATAATGCGGATACATTATGACGTCAAAATACATTGTGACGTCATACTGCATACTAATTATGATGTCATCATATACTGTGACGTCATAATACATGCTCATGATGCTCCAGTAGATGTGACACAAATTGGGGTAAGAGAAATTGCTCATAATACCTGCATGTTGCGCTCTCATAATGTATTGTGATGTCATAATGCGGATACATTATGACGTCATAATACATTGTGATGTCATAGTGCATAATAATTATGATGTCATCATATACTGTGACGTCATAATACATGCTCATGATGCTCCAGTAGATGTGACACAAATTGGGGTAAGAGAAATTGCTCATAAAACCTGCAAATTGCGCTCTCATAATATATTGTGATGTCTTAATGCGGATACATTATGACGTCATAATACATTGTGACGTCATACTGCATACTAATTATGATGTCATCATATACTGTGACGTCATAATACATGCTCATGATGCTCCAGTAGATGTGACACAAATTGGGGTAAGCGAAATTGGTCATAAAACCTGCAAATTGCGCTCTCATAATATATTGTGATGTCATAATGCGGCTACATTATGACGTCATAATACATTGTGACATCATAGTGCATACTAATTATGATGTCATCATATACTGTGACGTCATAACACATGCTCATGATGCTCCAGTAGATGTGACACAAATTGGGGTAAGAGAAATTGCTCATAATACCTGCATGTTGCGCTCTCATAATATATTTTGATGTCATAATGCGGATACATTATGACGTCATAATACATTGTGACGTCATAGTGCATACTAATTATGATGTCATCATATACTGTGACGTCATAATACATGCTCATGATGCTCCAGTAGATGTGACACAAATTCGGGTAAGAGAAATTGCTCATAATACCTGCATGTTGCGCTCTCATAATATATTGTGATGTCATAATGCGGATACATGATGACGTCATAATACATTGTGATGTCATAGTGCATACTAATTATGATGTCATCATATACTGTGACGTCATAATACATGCTCATGATGCTCCAGTAGATTTGACACAAATTGGGGTAAGAGAAATTGCTCATAAAACCTGCAAATTGCGCTCTCATAATATATTGTGATGTCTTAATGCGGATACATTATGACGTCATAATACATTGTGACGTCATACTGCATAATAATTATGATGCCATCATATACTGTGACGTCATAATACATGCTCATGATGCTACAGTAGATGTGACACAAATTGGGGCTAGCCAAATTGGTCATAAAACCTGCAAATTGCGCTCTCATAATATATTGTGATGTCATAATGCGGATACATTATGACGTCATAATACATTGTGACGTCATAGTGCATAGTAATTATGATTTCATCATATACTGTGATGTCATAATACATGCTCATGATGCTCCAGTAGATGTGACACAAATTGGGGTAAGATAAATTGCTCATAATACCTGCATGATGCGCTCTCATAATATATTCTGATGTCATAATGCGGATACATTGTGACGTCATAATATATTGTGACATCATACTGCATACTAATTATGATGTCATCATATACTGTGACTTCGTAATACATGCTCATGATGCTCCAGTAGATGTGACACAAATTGGGATAAGAGAAATTGATCATAATACCTGCAAATTGCGCTCTCATAATATATTGTGATTTCATAATGCGGATACATTATGACGTCATAATACATTGTGACGTCATAGTGCATACTAATTATGATGTCATCATATACTGTGACGTCATAATACATGCTCATGATGCTCCAGTAGATGTGACACAAATTGGGGTGACCGAAATTGGTCATAACACCTGCATGTTGCGCTCTCATAATATATTGTGATGTCATAATGCGGATACATTATGACGTCATAATACATTGTGACATCATACTGCATGCTAATTATGATGTCATCATATACTGTGACGTCATAATACATGCTCATGATGCTCCAGGAGATGTGACACAAACTGGGGTAATCGAAAATGGTCATAAAACCTCCAAATTGCGCTCTCATAATATATTGTGATGTCATAATGCGGATACATTATGACGTCATAATATATTGTGACGTCATAGTGCATACTAATTATGATGTCATCATATACTCTGACGTCATAAATCATGCTCATGATGCTCCAGTAGATGTGACACAAATTGGGGTAAGGGAAATTGCTCATAATACCTGCATGTTGCGCTCTCATAATATATTGTGATGTCATAATGCGGATATATTATGACGTCATAATACATTGTGACGTCATAGTTCATACTGATTATGATGTCAGCATATACTGTGACGTCATAATACATGCTCATGATGCTCCAGTAGATGTGACACAAATTGGGGTAAGCGAAATTGGTCATAAAACCTGCAAATTGCGATCTCATAATATATTGTGATGTCATAATGCGGATACATTATGACGTCATAATACATTGTGAGGTCATAGTGCATACTAATTATGATGTCATCATATACTGTGACGTCATAATACATGCTCATGATGCTCCAGTAGATGTGACACAATTTGGGGTAAGGGAAATTGCTCATAATACCTGCATGTTGCGATCTAATTATATATTGTGATGTCATAATGCGGAAATATTATGACGTCATAATACATTGTGACGTCTTAGTGCATACTAATTATGATGTCATCATATACTGTGACGTCGTAATACATTCTCATGATGCTCCAGTAGATGTGACACAAATTGGGTTAAGAGAAATTGCTCATAATACCTGCAAATTGCGCTCTCATAATATATTGTGATGTCATAATGCGGATACATTAAGACGTCATAATACATTGTGACGTCTTAGTGCATACTAATTATGATGTCATCATATACTGTGACGTCATAATACATGCTCATGATGCTCCAGTAGATGTGACACAAATTGGGGTAAGAGAAATTGCTCATAAAACCTGCAAATTGCGCTCTCATAATATATTGTGATGTCTTAATGCGGATACATTATGACGTCATAATACATTGTGACGTCATACTGCATAATAATTATGATGTCATCATATACTGTGACGTCATAATACATGCTCATGATGCTCCAGAAGATATGACACAAATTGGGGTAAGCGAAATTGGTCATAAAACCTGCAAATTGCGCTCTCATAATATATTGTGATGTCATAATGCAGCTACATTATGACGTCATAATACATTGTGACATCATAGTGCATACTAATTATGATGTCATCATATACTGTGACGTCATAATACATGCTCATGATGCTCCAGTAGATGTGACACAAATTGGGGTAAGCGAAATTGGTCATAAAACCTGCATGTTGCGCTCTCATAATATATTGTGATGTCATAATGCGGATACATTATGACCTCATAATACATTGTGACGTCATACTGCATACTAATTATGATGTCATCATATACTTTGACGTCATAATACATGCTCATGATGCTCCAGTAGATGTGACACAAATTGGGTTAAGAGAAATTGCTCATAATACCTGCATGTTGCGCTCTCATAATATATTGTGATGTCATAATGCGGATATATTATGACGTCATAATACATTGTGACGTCATAGTGCATACTAATTATGATGTCATCATATACTGTGACGTCATAATACATGCTCATGATGCACCAGTAGATGTGACACAAAGTGGGATAAGAGAAATTGCTCATAATACCTGCATGTTGCGCTCTCATAATATATTGTGATGTCATAAGGCGGATATATTTTGACGTCATAATACATTGTGACGTCATAGTGCATACTAATTATGATGTCATCATATACTGTGATGTCATAATACATGCTCATGATGCTCCAGTAGATGTGACACAAATTGGGGTAATCGAAAATGGTCATAAAACCTGCAAATTGCGCTCTCATAATATATTGTGATGTCATAATGCGGATACATTATGACGTCATAATACATTGTGATGTCATAGTGCTTACTAATTATGATGTCATCATATACTGTGACGTCATACTACATGCTCATGATGCTACAGTAGATGTGACACAATTTGGGGTAAGCGAAATTGGTCATAATACCTGCATGTTGCGATCTCATAATATATTGTGATGTCATAATGCGGATACTTTATGACATCATAATACATTGTGACGTCATACTGCATACTAATTATGATGTCACCATATACTGTGACGTCATAATACATGCTCATGATGCTCCAGTAGATGTGACACAAATTGGGGTAAGCGAAATTGGTCATAAAACCTGCAAATTGCGCTCTCATAATATATTGTGATGTCATAATGCGGATACATTATGACGTCATAATACATTGTGACGTCATACTGCATACTAATTATGATGTCATCATATACTGTGACGTCATAATACATGCTCATGATGCTCCAGTAGATGTGACACAAATTGGGGTAAGAGAAATTGCTCATAATACCTGCATGTTGCGCTCTCATAATATATTGTGATGTCATAATGCGGATACATTATGACGTCAAAATACATTGTGACGTAATACTGCATACTAATTATGATGTCATCATATACTGTGACGTCATAATACATGCTCATGATGCTCCAGTAGATGTGAAACAAATTGGGGTAAGAGAAATTGCTCATAAAACCTGCAAATTGCGCTCTCATAATATATTGTGATGTCTTAATGCGGATACATTATGACGTCATAATACATTGTGACGTCATACTGCATACTAATTATGATGCCATCATATACTGTGACGTCATAATACATGCTCATGATGCTCCAGTAGATGTGACACAAATTGGGGCTAGCCAAATTGGTCATAAAACCTGCAAATTGCGCTCTCATAATATATTGTGATGTCATAATGCGGCTACATTATGACGTCATAATACATTGTGACATCATAGTGCATGCTAATTATGATATCATCATTTACTGTGACGTCATAATACATGCTCATGATGCTCTAGCAGATGTCACACAAATTGGGGTAATCGAAAATGGTCATAAAACCTCCAAATTGCTCTCTCATAATATATTGTGATGTCATAATGCGGATACATTATGACGTCATATTACATTGTGACGTCATAGTGCTTACTAATTATGATGTCATCATATACTGTGACGTCATAATACATGCTCATGATGCTACAGTAGATGTGACACAAATTGGGGTAAGCGAAATTTGTCATAATACCTGCATGTTGCGCTCTCATAATATATTGTGAGGTCATAATGCGGATATATTATGACGTCATAATACATTGTGACGTCATAGTGCATACTAATTATGATGTCATCATATACTTTGACGTCATAATACATGCTCATGACGCTCCAGTAGATGTGACACAAATTGGGGTAAGAGAAATTGCTCATAATACCTGCATGTTGCGCTCTCATAATATATTGTGATGTCATAATGCGGATACATTATGACGTCATAATACATTGTGACGTCATAGTGCATACTAATTATGATGTCATCATATACTGTGACGTCATAATACATGCTCATGATGCTCCAGTAGATGTGACACAAATTGGGGTAATCGAAAATGGTCATAAAACCTGCAAATTGCGCTCTCATAATATATTGTGATGTCATAATGCGGATACACTATGACGTCATAATACATTGTGATGTCATAGTGCTTACTAATTATGATGTCATCATATACTGTGACGTCATAATACATGCTCATGATGCTACAGTAGATGTGACACAATTTGGGGTAAGCGAAATTGGTCATAATACCTGCATGTTGCGCTCTGATAATATATTGTGATGTCATAATGCGGATACTTTATGACATCATAATACATTGTGACGTCATACTGCATACTAATTATGATGTCACCATATACTGTGACGTCATAATACATGCTCATGATGCTCCAGTAGATGTGACACAAATTGGGGTAAGCGAAATTGCTCATAAAACCTGTAAATTGCGCTCTCATAATATATTGTGATGTCATAATGCGGATACATTGTGACGTCATAATACATTGTGACGTCATACTGCATACTAATTATGATGTCATCATATACTGTGACGTCATAATACATGCTCATGATGCTCCAGTAGATGTGACACAAATTGGGGTAAGAGAAATTGCTCATAATACCTGCATGTTGCGCTCTCATAATATATTGTGATGTCATAATGCGGATACATTATGACGTCAAAATACATTGTGACGTCATACTGCATACTAATTATGATGTCATCATATACTGTGACGTCATAATACATGCTCATGATGCTCCAGTAGATGTGACACAAATTGGGGTAAGAGAAATTGCTCATAATACCTGCATGTTGCGCTCTCATAATGTATTGTGATGTCATAATGCGGATACATTATGACGTCATAATACATTGTGATGTCATAGTGCATAATAATTATGATGTCATCATATACTGTGACGTCATAATACATGCTCATGATGCTCCAGTAGATGTGACACAAATTGGGGTAAGAGAAATTGCTCATAAAACCTGCAAATTGCGCTCTCATAATATATTGTGATGTCTTAATGCGGATACATTATGACGTCATAATACATTGTGACGTCATACTGCATACTAATTATGATGTCATCATATACTGTGACGTCATAATACATGCTCATGATGCTCCAGTAGATGTGACACAAATTGGGGTAAGCGAAATTGGTCATAAAACCTGCAAATTGCGCTCTCATAATATATTGTGATGTCATAATGCGGCTACATTATGACGTCATAATACATTGTGACATCATAGTGCATACTAATTATGATGTCATCATATACTGTGACGTCATAACACATGCTCATGATGCTCCAGTAGATGTGACACAAATTGGGGTAAGAGAAATTGCTCATAATACCTGCATGTTGCGCTCTCATAATATATTTTGATGTCATAATGCGGATACATTATGACGTCATAATACATTGTGACGTCATAGTGCATACTAATTATGATGTCATCATATACTGTGACGTCATAATACATGCTCATGATGCTCCAGTAGATGTGACACAAATTGGGGTAAGAGAAATTGCTCATAATACCTGCATGTTGCGCTCTCATAATATATTGTGATGTCATAATGCGGATACATGATGACGTCATAATACATTGTGATGTCATAGTGCATACTAATTATGATGTCATCATATACTGTGACGTCATAATACATGCTCATGATGCTCCAGTAGATTTGACACAAATTGGGGTAAGAGAAATTGCTCATAAAACCTGCAAATTGCGCTCTCATAATATATTGTGATGTCTTAATGCGGATACATTATGACGTCATAATACATTGTGACGTCATACTGCATAATAATTATGATGCCATCATATACTGTGACGTCATAATACATGCTCATGATGCTACAGTAGATGTGACACAAATTGGGGCTAGCCAAATTGGTCATAAAACCTGCAAATTGCGCTCTCATAATATATTGTGATGTCATAATGCGGCTACATTATGACGTCATAATACATTGTGACATCATAGTGCATACTAATTATGATGTCATCATATACTGTGACGTCATAATACATGCTCATGATGCTCCAGCAGATGTCACACAAATTGGGGTAATCGAAAATGGTCATAAAACCTCCAAATTCCGCTCTCTTAATATACTGTGATGTCATAATGCGGATATATTATGACGTCATAATACATTGTGACGTCATAGTGCATACTAATTATGATGTCATCATATACTGTGACGTCACAATACATGCTCATGATGCACCAGTAGATGTGACACAAAGTGGGGTAAGAGAAATTGCTCATAATACCTGCATGTTGCGCTCTCATAATATATTGTGATGTCATAAGGCGGATATATTATGACGTCATAATACATTGTGACGTCACAGTGCATACTAATTATGATGTCATCAAATACTGTGACGTCATAATACATGCTCATGATGCTCCAGTAGATGTGACACACATTGGGGAAAGAGAAATTGCTTATAATACCTGCATGTTGCGCTCTCATAATATATTGTGATGTCATAATGCGGATACATTATGACGTCATAATGCATTGTGACGTCATAGTGCATACTAATTATGATGTCATCATATACTGTAACGTCATAATACATGCTCATGATGCTCCAGTAGATGTGACACAAATTGGGGTAATCGAAAATGGTCTTAAAACCTCCAAATTGCGCTCTCATAATATATTGTGATGTCATAATGCGGATACATTATGACGTCATAATACATTGTGATGTCATAGTGCTTACTAATTATGATGTCATCATATACTGTGACGTCATAATACATGCTCATGATGATACAGTAGATGTGACACAATTTGGGGTAAGCGAAATTGGTCATAATACCTGCATGTTGCGCTCTCATAATATATTGTGATGTCATAATGCGGATACTTTATGACATCATAATACATTGTGACGTCATACTGCATACTAATTATGATGTCACCATATACTGTGACGTCATAATACATGCTCATGATGCTCCAGTAGATGTGACACAAATTGGGGTAAGCGAAATTGGTCATAAAACCTGCAAATTGCGCTCTCATAATATATTGTGATGTCATAATGCGGCTACATTATGACGTCATAATACATTGTGAAATCACAGTGCATACTAATTATGATGTCATCATATACTGTGACGTCATAACACATGCTCATGATGCTCCAGTAGATGTGACACAAATTGGGGTAAGAGAAATTGCTCATAATACCTGCATGTTGCGCTCTCATAATATATTGTGATGTCATAATGCGGATACATTATGACATCATAATACATTGTGATGTCATAATGCGGATACATTATGACATCATAATACATTGTGATGTCATAGTGCATACTAATTATGATGTCATCATATACTGTGTCCTCATAATACATGCTCATGATGCTCCAGTAGATGTGACACAAATTGGGGTAAGAGAAATTGCTCATAATAAATTCATGTTGCGCTCTCATAATATATTGTGATGTCATAATGCGGATACATTATGACGTCATAATACATTGTGACGTCATAGTGCATACTAATTATGATGTCATCATATACTGTGACGTCATAATACATGCTCATGATGCTCCAGTAGATGTGACAAAAATTGAGGTAAGAGAAATTGCTCATAATACCTGCATGTTGCACGCTCATAATATATTGTGATGTCATAATGCGGATACATTATGACGTCATAATACATTGTGACGTCATAGTGCATAGTAATTATGATGTCATCATATACTGTGACTTCATAATACATGCTAATGATGCTCCAGTAGATGTGACACAAATTGGGGTAATCGAAAATGGTCATAAAACCTGCAAATTGCGCTCTCATAATATATTGTGATGTCATAATGCGGATACATTATGACGTCATAATACATTGTGATGTCATAGTGCATAGCAATTATGATGTCATCATATACAGTCACGTCATAAATCATGCTCATGATGCTCCAGTAGATGTGACACAAATTGGGGTAAGAGAAATTGCTCATAATACCTGCATGTTGCGCTCTCAAAATATACTGTGATGTCATAATGCGGATACATTATGACGTCATAATACATTGTGACATCATAGTGCATACTAATTATGATGTCATCATATACTGTGACATCATAATACATGCTCATGTTGCTCCAGTAGATGTGACACAAATTGGGGTAAGAGAAATTGCTCATAATACCTGCATGTTGCGCTCTCATAATATATTGTGATGTCATAATGCGGAAACATTATGACGTCATAATACATTGTGACGTCATACTGCATACTAATTATGATGTCATCATATACTGTGACGTCATAATACATGCTCATGATGCTCCAGTAGATGTGACACAAATTGGGGTAAGAGAAATTGCTCATAATACCTGCATGTTGCGCTCTCATATTATATTGTGATGTCATAATGCGGATACATTATGACGTCATAATACATTGTGACGTCATAGTGCATACTATTTATGATGTCATCATATACTGTGACGTCATAATACATGCTCATGATGCTCCAGTAGATGTGACACAAATTGGGGTAAGAGAAATTGCTCATAATACCTGCAAATGGCGCTCTCTTAATATATTGTGATGTCATAATGCTGATACATTATGACGTCATAATACATTGTGACGTCATAGTGCATACAAATTATGATGTCATCATATACTGTGACGTCATAATACATGCTCATCATGCTCCAGTAGATGTGACACAATATGGGGTAAGAGAAATTGCTGATAATACCTGCAAATTGCGTTATCATAATATATTGTGATGTCATAATGCAGATACATTATGACGTCATAATATATTATGACGTCATAGTGCATACTAATTATGATGTCATCATATACTGTGATGTCATAATACATGCTCATGATGCTCCAGTAGATGTGACACAAATTGGGGTAAGAGAAATTGCTCATAATGCCTGCATATTGCGCTCTTATAATATATTGTGATGTCATAATGCGGATACATTATGACGTCATAATACATTGTGACGTCATAGTGCATAGTAATTATGATGTCATCATATACTGTGACGTCATAATATATGCTCATGATGCTCCAGTAGATTTGACACAAATTGGGGTAAGAGAAATTGCTCATAACACCTGCATGTTGCGCTCTCATAATATATTGTGAGGTCATAATGCGGATACATTATGACGTCATAATACATTGTGACGTCATAGTGCATGCTAATTATGATTTCATCATATACTGTGACGTCATAATACATGCTCATGATGCTCCAGTAGATGTGACACAAATTCGGGTAATCGAAAATGGTCATAAATCCTGCAAATTGCGCTCTCATAATATATTGTGATGTCATAATGCGGATACATTATGACGTCATAATACATTGTGACGTCATAGTGCATACTAATTATGATGTCATCATATACTCTGACGTCATAAATCATGCTCATGATGCTCCAGTAGATGTGACACAAATTGGGGTAAGAGAAATTGCTCATAATACCTGCATGTTGCGCTCTCATAATATATTGTGATGTCATAATGCGGGTACATTATGACGTCATAATACATTGTGACGCCATAGTGCATACGGATTATGATGTCGTCATATACTGTGATGTCATAATACATGCTCATGATGCTCCAGTAGATGTGACACAAAATGGGGTAAGCGAAATTGGTCATAAAACCTGCAAATTGCGCTCTCATAATATATTGTGATGTCATAATGTGGATACATTATGACGTCATAATACTTTGTGACGTCATAGTGCATATTAATTATGATGTCATCATATACTGTGACATCATAATACATGCTCATGATGCTCCAGTAGATGTGACACAAATTGGGGTAAGAGAAATTGCTCATAATACCTGCATGTTGCGCTCTCATAATACATTGTGATGTCATAATGCGGAAATATTACGACGTCATAATACATTGTGACCTCATACTGCATACTAATTATGATGTCATCATATACTGTGACGTCATAATACATGCTCATGATGCTCCAGTAGATGTGACACAAATTGGGGTAAGAGAAATTGCTCATAATACCTGCATGTTGCGCTCTCATATTATATTGTGATGTCATAATGCGGATACATTATGACGTCATAATACATTGTGACGTCATAGTGCATACTATTTATGATGTCATCATATACTGTGACATCATAATACATGCTCATGATGCTCCAGTAGTTGTGACACATATTGGGGTAAGCGAAATTGCTCATAATACCTGCATGTTGCGCTCTCAAAATATATTGTGATGTCATAATGCGGATACATTATGACGTCATAATACATTGTGACGTCATAGTGCATACTAATTATGATGTCATCAAATACTGTGACGTCATAATACATGCTCATGATGCTCCAGTAGATGTGACACAAATTGGGGTAAGAGAAATTGCTCATAATACCTGCATGTTGCGCTCTCATAATATATTGTGATGTCATAATGCGGAAACATTATGACGTCATAATACATTGTGACGTTATACTGCATACTAATTATGATGTCATCATATACTGTGACGTCATAATACATGCTCATGATGCTCCAGTAGATGTGACACAAATTGGGGTAAGAGAAATTGCTCATAATACCTGCATGTTGCGCTCTCATATTATATTGTGATGTCATAATGCGGATACATTATGACGTCATAATACATTGTGACGTCATAGTGCATACTATTTATGATGTCATCATATACTGTGACGTCATAATACATGCTCATGATGCTCCAGTAGATGTGACACAAATTGGGGTAAGAGAAATTGCTCATAATACCTGCAAATGGCGCTCTCATAATATATTGTGATGTCATAATGCTGATACATTATGACGTCATAATACATTGTGACGTCATACTGCATACTAATTATGATGTCATCATATACTGTGACGTCATAATACATGCTCATCATGATCCAGTAGATGTAACACAATATGGGGTAAGAGAAATTGCTGATAATACCTGCAAATTGCGTTATCATAATATATTGTGATGTCATAATGCAGATACATTATGACGTCATAATACATTATGACGTCATAGTGCATACTAATTATGATGTCATCATATACTGTGATGTCATAATACATGCTCATGATGCTCCAGTAGATGTGACACAAATTGGGGTAAGAGAAATTGCTCATAATACCTGCATGTTGCGCTCTCATAATATATTGTGATGTCATAATGCGGATACATTATGACGTCATAATACATTGTGACGTCATAGTGCATACTAATTATGATGTCATCATAAACTGTGACGTCATAATACATGCTCATGATGCTCCAGTAGATGTGACACCAATTGAGGTAAGAGAAATTGCTCATAATACCTGCATGTTGCATTCTCATAATATATTGTGATGTCATAATGCGGATACATTATGACGTCATAATACATTGTGATGTCATACTGCATACTAATTATGATGTCATCATATACTGTGACGTCATAATACATGCTCATGATGCTCCAGTAGATGTGACACAAATTGGGGTAATCGAAAATGGTCATAAATCCTGCAAATTGCGCTCTCATAATATATTGTGATGTCATAATGCGGATACATTATGACGTCATAATACATTGTGACGTCATAGTGCATACTAATTATGATGTCATCATATACTCTGACGTCATAAATCATGCTCATGATGCTCCAGTAGATGTGACACAAATTGGGGTAAGAGGAATTGCTCATAATACCTGCATGTTGCGCTCTGATAATATATTGTGATGTCATAATGCGGGTACATTATGACGTCATAATACATTGTGACGCCATAGTGCATACTGATTATGATGTCATCATATACTGTGACGTCATAATACATGCTCATGATACTCCAGTAGATGTGACACAAATTCGGGTAAGAGAAATTGCTCACAATACCTGCATGTTGCGGTCTCATAATATATTGTGATGTCATAATGCGGATACATTGTGACGTCATAATATATTGTGACGTCATACTGCATACTAATTATGATGTCATCAAATACTGTGACGTCATAATACATGCTCATGATACTCCAGTAGATGTGACACAAATTGGGGTGAGCGAAATTGGTCATAAAACCTGCATGTTGCGCTCTCATAATATATTGTGATGTTATAATGCGGATACATTATGACGTCATAATACATAGTGACATCATAGTGCATACTAATTATGATGTCATCATATACTGTGACGTCATAGTACATGCTCCTGATGCTCCAGTAGATGTGACACATATTGGGGTAAGAGAAATTGCTCATAATACCTGCAGGTTGCGCTCTCATAATATATTATGATGTCATAATGCGGATACATTATGACGTCATAATACATTGTGATGTCATAGTGGATACCAATTGTGATGACATCATATACTGTGACGTCATAAAACCTGCTCATGATGCTCCAGTAGATGTGACACAAATTGGGGTAATTGAAATTGCTCATAATACCTGCATGTTGCGCTCTCATAATATATTGTGATGTCATAATGCGGATACATTATGACGTCATAATACATTGTGACGTCATAGTGCATAGTAATTATGATGTCATCATATACTGTGACGTCATAATACATGCTCATGATGCTCCAGGAGATGTGACACAAATTGGGGTAATCGAAAATGGTCATAAAACCTCCAAATTGCGCTCTCATAATATATTGTGATGTCATAATGCGGATACATTATGACGTCATAATACATTGTGACGTCATAGTGCATAGTAATTATGATTTCATCATATACTGTGATGTCATAATACATGCTCATGATGCTCCAGTAGATGTGACACAAATTGGGGTAAGATAAATTGCTCATAATACCTGCATGATGCGCTCTCATAATATATTCTGATGTCATAATGCGGATACATTGTGACGTCATAATATATTGTGACATCATACTGCATACTAATTATGATGTCATCATATACTGTGACTTCGTAATACATGCTCATGATGCTCCAGTAGATGTGACACAAATTGGGATAAGAGAAATTGCTCATAATACCTGCAAATTGCGCTCTCATAATATATTGTGATTTCATAATGCGGATACATTATGACGTCATAATACATTGTGACGTCATACTGCATACTAATTATGATGTCATCATATACTGTGACGTCATAATACATGCTCATGATGCTCCAGTAGATGTGACACAAATTGGGGTGACCGAAATTGGTCATAACACCTGCATGTTGCGCTCTCATAATATATTGTGATGTCATAATGCGGATACATTATGACGTCATAATACATTGTGACATCATACTGCATGCTAATTATGATGTCATCATATACTGTGACGTCATAATACATGCTCATGATGCTCCAGGAGATGTGACACCAACTGGGGTAATCGAAAATGGTCATAAAACCTCCAAATTGCGCTCTCATAATATATTGTGATGTCATAATGCGGATACATTATGACGTCATAATATATTGTGACGTCATAGTGCATACTAATTATGATGTCATCATATACTCTGACGTCATAAATCATGCTCATGATGCTCCAGTAGATGTGACACAAATTGGGGTAAGGGAAATTGCTCATAATACCTGCATGTTGCGCTCTCATAATATATTGTGATGTCATAATGCGGATATATTATGACGTCATAATACATTGTGACGTCATAGTTCATACTGATTATGATGTCATCATATACTGTGACGTCATAATACATGCTCATGATGCTCCAGTAGATGTGACACAAATTGGGGTAAGCGAAATTGGTCATAAAACCTGCAAATTGCGATCTCATAATATATTGTGATGTCATAATGCGGATACATTATGACGTCATAATACATTGTGAGGTCATAGTGCATACTAATTATGATGTCATCATATACTGTGACGTCATAATACATGCTCATGATGCTCCAGTAGATGTGACACAATTTGGGGTAAGGGAAATTGCTCTTAATACCTGCATGTTGCGATCTAATTATATATTGTGATGTCATAATGCGGAAATATTATGACGTCATAATACATTGTGACGTCTTAGTGCATACTAATTATGATGTCATCATATACTGTGACGTCGTAATACATTCTCATGATGCTCCAGTAGATGTGACACAAATTGGGTTAAGAGAAATTGCTCATAATACCTGCAAATTGCGCTCTCATAATATATTGTGATGTCATAATGCGGATACATTAAGACGTCATAATACATTGTGACGTCTTAGTGCATGCTAATTATGATGTCATCATATACTGTGACGTCATAATACATGCTCATGATGCTCCAGTAGATGTGACACAAATTGGGGTAAGAGAAATTGCTCATAAAGCCTGCAAATTGCGCTCTCATAATATATTGTGATGTCTTAATGCGGATACATTATGACGTCATAATACATTGTGACGTCATACTGCATACTAATTATGATGTCATCATATACTGTGACGTCATAATACATGCTCATGATGCTCCAGAAGATGTGACACAAATTGGGGTAAGCGAAATTGGTCATAAAACCTGCAAATTGCGCTCTCATAATATATTGTGATGTCATAATGCAGCTACATTATGACGTCATAATACATTGTGACATCATAGTGCATACTAATTATGATGTCATCATATACTGTGACGTCATAATACATGCTCATGATGCTCCAGTAGATGTGACACAAATTGGGGTAAGCGAAATTGGTCATAAAACCTGCATGTTGCGCTCTCTTAATATATTGTGATGTCATAATGCGGATATATTATGACGTCATAATACATTGTGACGTCATAGTGCATACTAATTATGATGTCATCATATACTGTGACGTCATAATACATGCTCATGATGCTCCAGTACATGTGACACAAATTGGGTTAAGAGAAATTGATCATAATACCTGCATGTTGCGCTCTCATAATATATTGTGATGTCATAATGCGGATATATTATGACGTCATAATACATTGTGACGTCATAGTGCATACTAATTATGATGTCATCATATACTGTGACGTCATAATACATGCTCATGATGCACCAGTAGATGTGACACAAAGTGGGATAAGAGAAATTGCTCATAATACCTGCATGTTGCGCTCTCATAATATATTGTGATGTCATAAGGCGGATATATTATGACGTCATAATACATTGTGACGTCATAGTGCATACTAATTATGATGTCATCATATACTTTGACGTCATAATACATGCTCATGTTGCTCCAGTAGATGTGACACAAATTGGGGTAAGAGAAATTGCTCATAATACCTGCATGTTGCACTCTCATAATATATTGTGATGTCATAATGCGGATACATTATGACGTCATAATACATTGTGACGTCATAGTGCATACTAATTATGATGTCATCATATACTGTGATGTCATAATACATGCTCATGATGCTCCAGTAGATGTGACACAAATTGGGGTAATCGAAAATGGTCATAAAACCTGCAAATTGCGCTCTCATAATATATTGTGATGTCATAATGCGGATACATTATGACGTCATAATACATTGTGATGTCATAGTGCTTACTAATTATGATGTCATCATATACTGTGACGTCATACTACATGCTCATGATGCTACAGTAGATGTGACACAATTTGGGGTAAGCGAAATTGGTCATAATACCTGCATGTTGCGATCTCATAATATATTGTGATGTCATAATGCGGATACTTTATGACATCATAATACATTGTGACGTCATACTGCATACTAATTATGATGTCACCATATACTGTGACGTCATAATACATGCTCATGATGCTCCAGTAGATGTGACACAAATTGGGGTAAGCGAAATTGGTCATAAATCCTGCAAATTGCGCTCTCATAATATATTGTGATGTCATAATGCGGATACATTATGACGTCATAATACATTGTGACGTCATACTGCATACTAATTATGATGTCATCATATACTGTGACGTCATAATACATGCTCATGATGCTCCAGTAGATGTGACACAAATTGGGGTAAGAGAAATTGCTCATAATACCTGCATGTTGCGCTCTCATAATATATTGTGATGTCATAATGCGGATACATTATGACGTCAAAATACATTGTGACGTCATACTGCATACTAATTATGATGTCATCATATACTGTGACGTCATAATACATGCTCATGATGCTCCAGTAGATGTGACACAAATTGGGGTAAGAGAAATTGCTCATAAAACCTGCAAATTGCGCTCTCAAAATATATTGTGATGTCTTAATGCGGAAACATTATGACGTCATAATACATTGTGACGTCATACTGCATACTAATTATGATGCCATCATATACTGTGACGTCATAATACATGCTCATGATGCTCCAGTAGATGTGACACAAATTGGGGCTAGCCAAATTGGTCATAAAACCTGCAAATTGCGCTCTCATAATATATTGTGATGTCATAATGCGGCTACATTATGACGTCATAATACATTGTGACATCATAGTGTATGCTAATTATGATATCATCATATACTGTGACGTCATAATACATGCTCATGATGCTCTAGCAGATGTCACACAAATTGGGGTAATCGAAAATGGTCATAAAACCTCCAAATTGCGCTCTCATAATATATTGTGATGTCATAATGCGGATACATTATGACGTCATATTACATTGTGACGTCATAGTGCTTACTAATTATGATGTCATCATATACTGTGACGTCATAATACATGCTCATGATGCTACAGTAGATGTGACACAAATTGGGGTAAGCGAAATTTGTCATAATACCTGCATGTTGCGCTCTCATAATATATTGTGAGGTCATAATGCGGATATATTATGACGTTATAATACATTGTGACGTCATAGTGCATACTAATTATGATGTCATCATATACTTTGACGTCATAATACATGCTCATGATGCTCCAGTAGATGTGACACAAATTGGGGTAAGAGAAATTGCTCATAATACCTGCATGTTGCGCTCTCATAATATATTGTGATGTCATAATGCGGATACATTATGACGTCATAATACATTGTGACGTCATAGTGCATACTAATTATGATGTCATCATATACTGTGACGTCATAATACATGCTCATGATGCTCCAGTAGATGTGACACAAATTGGGGTAATCGAAAATGGTCATAAAACCTGCAAATTGCGCTCTCATAATATATTGTGATGTCATAATGCGGATACATTATGACGTCATAATACATTGTGATGTCATAGTGCTTACTAATTATGATGTCATCATATACTGTGACGTCATAATACATGCTCATGATGCTACAGTAGATGTGACACAATTTGGGGTAAGCGAAATTGGTCATAATACCTGCATGTTGCGCTCTGATAATATATTGTGATGTCATAATGCGGATACTTTATGACATCATAATACATTGCGACGTCATACTGCATACTAATTATGATGTCACCATATACTGTGACGTCATAATACATGCTCATGATGCTCCAGTAGATGTGACACAAATTGGGGTAAGCGAAATTGGTCATAAAACCTGCAAATTGCGCTCTCATAATATATTGTGATGTCATAATGCGGATACATTGTGACGTCATAATACATTGTGACGTCATACTGCATACTAATTATGATGTCATCATATACTGTGACGTCATAATACATGCTCATGATGCTCCAGTAGATGTGACACAAATTGGGGTAAGAGAAATTGCTCATAATACCTGCATGTTGCGCTCTCATAATATATTGTGATGTCATAATGCGGATACATTATGACGTCAAAATACATTGTGACGTCATACTGCATACTAATTATGATGTCATCATATACTGTGACGTCATAATACATGCTCATGATGCTCCAGTAGATGTGACACAAAAAGGGGTAAGAGAAATTGTTCATAATACCTGTAAATTGGGCTCTCATAATATATTGTGATGTCATAATGCGGACACATTATGACGTCATAATACATTGTGACGTCATAGTGCATAATAATTATGATGTCATCATATACTGTGACGTCATAATACATGCTCATGATGCTCCAGTAGATGTGACACAAATTGGGGTAAGAGAAATTGCTCATAAAACCTGCAAATTGCGCTCTCATAATATATTGTGATGTCTTAATGCGGATACATTATGACGTCATAATACATTGTGACGTCATACTGCATACTAATTATGATGTCATCATATACTGTGACGTCATAATACATGCTCATGATGCTCCAGTAGATGTGACACAAATTGGGGTAAGCGAAATTGGTCATAAAACCTGCAAATTGCGCTCTCATAATATATTGTGATGTCATAATGCGGCTACATTATGACGTCATAATACATTGTGACATCATAGTGCATACTAATTATGATGTCATCATATACTGTGACGTCATAACACATGCTCATGATGCTCCAGTAGATGTGACACAAATTGGGGTAAGAGAAATTGCTCATAATACCTGCATGTTGCGCTCTCATAATATATTTTGATGTCATAATGCGGATACATTATGACGTCATAATACATTGTGACGTCATAGTGCATACTAATTATGATGTCATCATATACTGTGACGTCATAATACATGCTCATGATGCTCCAGTAGATGTGACATAAATTGGGGTAAGAGAAATTGCTCATAATACCTGCATGTTGCGCTCTCATAATATATTGTGATGTCATAATGCGGATACATTATGACGTCATAATACATTGTGATGTCATAGTGCATACTAATTATGATGTCATCATATACTGTGACGTCATAATACATGCTCATGATGCTCCAGTAGATTTGACACAAATTGGGGTAAGAGAAATTGCTCATAATACCTGCATGTTGCGCTCTCATAATATATTGTGATGTCTTAATGCGGATACATTATGACGTCATAATACATTGTGACGTCATACTGCATAATAATTATGATGCCATCATATACTGTGACGTCATAATACATGCTCATGATGCTACAGTAGATGTGACACAAATTGGGGCTAGCCAAATTGGTCATAAAACCTGCAAATTGCGCTCTCATAATATATTGTGATGTCATAATGCGGCTACATTATGACGTCATAATACATTGTGACATCATAGTGCATACTAATTATGATGTCATCATATACTGTGACGTCATAATACATGCTCATGATGCTCCAGCAGATGTCACACAAATTGGGGTAATCGAAAATGGTCATAAAACCTCCAAATTCCGCTCTCTTAATATACTGTGATGTCATAATGCGGATATATTATGACGTCATAATACATTGTGACGTCATAGTGCATACTAATTATGATGTCATCATATACTGTGACGTCATAATACATGCTCATGATGCACCAGTAGATGTGACACAAAGTGGGGTAAGAGAAATTGCTCATAATACCTGCATGTTGCGCTCTCATAATATATTGTGATGTCATAAGGCGGATATATTATGACGTCATAATACATTGTGACGTCACAGTGCATACTAATTATGATGTCATCAAATACTGTGACGTCATAATACATGCTCATGATGCTCCAGTAGATGTGACACAAATTGGGGTAAGAGAAATTGCTTATAATACCTGCATGTTGCGCTCTCATAATATATTGTGATGTCATAATGCGGATACATTATGACGTCATAATACATTGTGACGTCATAGTGCATACTAATTATGATGTCATCATATACTGTAACGTCATAATACATGCTCATGATTCTCCAGTAGATGTGACACAAATTGGGGTAATCGAAAATGGTCATAAAACCTCCAAATTGCGCTCTCATAATATATTGTGATGTCATAATGCGGATACATTATGACGTCATAATACATTGTGATGTCATAGTGCTTACTAATTATGATGTCATCATATACTGTGACGTCATAATACATGCTCATGATGCTACAGTAGATGTGACACAATTTGGGGTAAGCGAAATTGGTCATAATACCTGCATGTTGCGCTCTCATAATATATTGTGATGTCATAATGCGGATACTTTATGACATCATAATACATTGTGACGTCATACTGCATACTAATTATGATGTCACCATATACTGTGACGTCATAATACATGCTCATGATGCTCCAGTAGATGTGACACAAATTGGGGTAAGCGAAATTGGTCATAAAACCTGCAAATTGCGCTCTCATAATATATTGTGATGTCATAATGCGGCTACATTATGACGTCATAATACATTGTGAAATCATAGTGCATACTAATTATGATGTCATCATATACTGTGACGTCATAACACATGCTCATGATGCTCCAGTAGATGTGACACAAATTGGGGTAAGAGAAATTGCTCATAATACCTGCATGTTGCGCTCTCATAATATATTGTGATGTCATAATGCGGATACATTATGACATCATAATACATTGTGATGTCATAGTGCATACTAATTATGATGTCATCATATACTGTGTCCTCATAATACATGCTCATTATGCTCCAGTAGATGTGACACAAATTGGGGTAAGAGAAATTGCTCATAATAAATTCATGTTGCGCTCTCATAATATATTGTGATGTCATAATGCGGATACATTATGACGTCATAATACATTGTGACGTCATAGTGCATACTAATTATGATGTCATCATATACTGTGACGTCATAATACATGCTCATGATGCTCCAGTAGATGTGACAAAAATTGAGGTAAGAGAAATTGCTCATAATACCTGCATGTTGCACTCTCATAATATATTGTGATGTCATAATGCGGATACATTATGACGTCATAATACATTGTGACGTCATAGTGCATAGTAATTATGATGTCATCATATACTGTGACTTCATAATACATGGTAATGATGCTCCAGTTGATGTGACACAAATTGGGGTAATCGAAAATGGTCATAAAACCTGCAAATTGCGCTCTCATAATATATTGTGATGTCATAATGCGGATACATTATGACGTCATAATACATTGTGATGTCATAGTGCATAGCAATTATGATGTCATCATATACAGTCACGTCATAATACATGCTCATGATGCTCCAGTAGATGTGACACAAATTGGGGTAAGTGAAATTGGTCATAAAACCTGCAAATTGCGCTCTCATAATATATTGTGATGTCATACTGCGGATATATTATGACGTCATAATACATTGTGACGTCATAGTGCATAATAATTATGATGTCATCATATACTGTGACGTCATAATACATGCTCATGATGCTCCAGTAGATGTGACACAAATTGGGATAAGAGAAATTGCTCATAATACCTGCATGTTGCGCTCTCATAATATATTGTGATGTCATAAAGCGGATACATTATGACGTCATAATACATTGTGACGTCATAGTGCATACTAATTATGATGTCATCAAATACTGTGACGTCATAATACATGCTCATGATGCTCCAGTAGATGTGACACAAATTGGGGTAAGAGAAATTGCTCATAATACCTGCATGTTGCGCTCTCATAATATAATGTGACGTCATAATGCGGATACATTATGACGTCATACAACATTGTGACGCCATAGTGCATACTAATTATGATGTCATCATATACTGTGACGTCATAATACATGCTCATGATGCTCCAGTAGATGTGACACAAATTGGGGTAAGAGAAATTGCTCATAATACCTGCAAGTTGCGCTGTCATAATTTATTGTGATGTCATAATACGGATACATTATGACCTCATAATACATTGTGACGTCATAGTGCATACTGATTATGATGTCATCATATACTGTGACGTCATAATACATGCTCATGATGCTCCAGCAGATGTCACACAAATTGGGGTAATCGAAAATGGTCATAAAACCTCCAAATTGCGCTCTCATAATATATTGTGATGTCATAATGTGGATACATTATGACGTCATATTACATTGTGACATCATAGTGCTTACTAATTATGATGTCATCATATACTGTGACGTCATACTACATGCTCATGATGCTACAGTAGATGTGACACAAATTGGGGTAAGCGAAATTTGTCATAATACCTGCATGTTGCGCTCTCATACTATATTGTGATGTCATAATGCGGATACTTTATGACATCATAATACATTGTGACGTCATACTGCATACTAATTATGATGTCACCATATACTGTGACGTCATAATACATGCTCATGATGCTCCAGTAGATGTGACACAAATTGGGGTAAGCGAAATTGGTCATAAAACCTGCAAATTGAGCTCTCATAATATATTGTGATGTCATAAGGCGGATACATTATGACGTCATAATACATTGTGACGTCATACTGCATACTAATTATGATGTCATCATATACTGTGACGTCATAATACATGCTCATGATGCTCCAGTACATGTGACACAAATTGGGGTAAGAGAAATTGCTCATAATACCTGCTTGTTGCGCTCTCTTAATATACTGTGATGTCATAATGCGGATATATTATGACGTCATAATACATTGTGACATCATAGTGCATACTAATTATGATGTCATCATATACTGTGACGTCATAATACATGCTCATGATGCACCAGTAGATGTGACACAAAGTGGGTTAAGAGAAATTGCTCATAATACCTGCAAATTGCGCTCTCATAATATATTGTGATGTCATAATGCGGATACATTAAGACGTCATAATACATTGTGACGTCTTAGTGCATGCTAATTATGATGTCATCATATACTGTGACGTCATAATACATGCTCATGATGCTCCAGTAGATGTGACACAAATTGGGGTAAGAGAAATTGCTCATAAAGCCTGCAAATTGCGCTCTCATAATATATTGTGATGTCTTAATGCGGATACATTATGACGTCATAATACATTGTGACGTCATACTGCATACTAATTATGATGTCATCATATACTGTGACGTCATAATACATGCTCATGATGCTCCAGAAGATGTGACACAAATTGGGGTAAGCGAAATTGGTCATAAAACCTGCAAATTGCGCTCTCATAATATATTGTGATGTCATAATGCAGCTACATTATGACGTCATAATACATTGTGACATCATAGTGCATACTAATTATGATGTCATCATATACTGTGACGTCATAATACATGCTCATGATGCTCCAGTAGATGTGACACAAATTGGGGTAAGCGAAATTGGTCATAAAACCTGCATGTTGCGCTCTCATAATATATTGTGATGTCATAATGCGGATATATTATGACGTCATAATACATTGTGACGTCATAGTGCATACTAATTATGATGTCATCATATACTGTGACGTCATAATACATGCTCATGATGCTCCAGTACATGTGACACAAATTGGGTTAAGAGAAATTGATCATAATACCTGCATGTTGCGCTCTCATAATATATTGTGATGTCATAATGCGGATATATTATGACGTCATAATACATTGTGACGTCATAGTGCATACTAATTATGATGTCATCATATACTGTGACGTCATAATACATGCTCATGATGCACCAGTAGATGTGACACAAAGTGGGATAAGAGAAATTGCTCATAATACCTGCATGTTGCGCTCTCATAATATATTGTGATGTCATAAGGCGGATATATTATGACGTCATAATACATTGTGACGTCATAGTGCATACTAATTATGATGTCATCATATACTTTGACGTCATAATACATGCTCATGTTGCTCCAGTAGATGTGACACAAATTGGGGTAAGAGAAATTGCTCATAATACCTGCATGTTGCACTCTCATAATATATTGTGATGTCATAATGCGGATACATTATGACGTCATAATACATTGTGACGTCATAGTGCATACTAATTATGATGTCATCATATACTGTGATGTCATAATACATGCTCATGATGCTCCAGTAGATGTGACACAAATTGGGGTAATCGAAAATGGTCATAAAACCTGCAAATTGCGCTCTCATAATATATTGTGATGTCATAATGCGGATACATTATGACGTCATAATACATTGTGATGTCATAGTGCTTACTAATTATGATGTCATCATATACTGTGACGTCATACTACATGCTCATGATGCTACAGTAGATGTGACACAATTTGGGGTAAGCGAAATTGGTCATAATACCTGCATGTTGCGATCTCATAATATATTGTGATGTCATAATGCGGATACTTTATGACATCATAATACATTGTGACGTCATACTGCATACTAATTATGATGTCACCATATACTGTGACGTCATAATACATGCTCATGATGCTCCAGTAGATGTGACACAAATTGGGGTAAGCGAAATTGGTCATAAATCCTGCAAATTGCGCTCTCATAATATATTGTGATGTCATAATGCGGATACATTATGACGTCATAATACATTGTGACGTCATACTGCATACTAATTATGATGTCATCATATACTGTGACGTCATAATACATGCTCATGATGCTCCAGTAGATGTGACACAAATTGGGGTAAGAGAAATTGCTCATAATACCTGCATGTTGCGCTCTCATAATATATTGTGATGTCATAATGCGGATACATTATGACGTCAAAATACATTGTGACGTCATACTGCATACTAATTATGATGTCATCATATACTGTGACGTCATAATACATGCTCATGATGCTCCAGTAGATGTGACACAAATTGGGGTAAGAGAAATTGCTCATAAAACCTGCAAATTGCGCTCTCAAAATATATTGTGATGTCTTAATGCGGAAACATTATGACGTCATAATACATTGTGACGTCATACTGCATACTAATTATGATGCCATCATATACTGTGACGTCATAATACATGCTCATGATGCTCCAGTAGATGTGACACAAATTGGGGCTAGCCAAATTGGTCATAAAACCTGCAAATTGCGCTCTCATAATATATTGTGATGTCATAATGCGGCTACATTATGACGTCATAATACATTGTGACATCATAGTGTATGCTAATTATGATATCATCATATACTGTGACGTCATAATACATGCTCATGATGCTCTAGCAGATGTCACACAAATTGGGGTAATCGAAAATGGTCATAAAACCTCCAAATTGCGCTCTCATAATATATTGTGATGTCATAATGCGGATACATTATGACGTCATATTACATTGTGACGTCATAGTGCTTACTAATTATGATGTCATCATATACTGTGACGTCATAATACATGCTCATGATGCTACAGTAGATGTGACACAAATTGGGGTAAGCGAAATTTGTCATAATACCTGCATGTTGCGCTCTCATAATATATTGTGAGGTCATAATGCGGATATATTATGACGTTATAATACATTGTGACGTCATAGTGCATACTAATTATGATGTCATCATATACTTTGACGTCATAATACATGCTCATGATGCTCCAGTAGATGTGACACAAATTGGGGTAAGAGAAATTGCTCATAATACCTGCATGTTGCGCTCTCATAATATATTGTGATGTCATAATGCGGATACATTATGACGTCATAATACATTGTGACGTCATAGTGCATACTAATTATGATGTCATCATATACTGTGACGTCATAATACATGCTCATGATGCTCCAGTAGATGTGACACAAATTGGGGTAATCGAAAATGGTCATAAAACCTGCAAATTGCGCTCTCATAATATATTGTGATGTCATAATGCGGATACATTATGACGTCATAATACATTGTGATGTCATAGTGCTTACTAATTATGATGTCATCATATACTGTGACGTCATAATACATGCTCATGATGCTACAGTAGATGTGACACAATTTGGGGTAAGCGAAATTGGTCATAATACCTGCATGTTGCGCTCTGATAATATATTGTGATGTCATAATGCGGATACTTTATGACATCATAATACATTGCGACGTCATACTGCATACTAATTATGATGTCACCATATACTGTGACGTCATAATACATGCTCATGATGCTCCAGTAGATGTGACACAAATTGGGGTAAGCGAAATTGGTCATAAAACCTGCAAATTGCGCTCTCATAATATATTGTGATGTCATAATGCGGATACATTGTGACGTCATAATACATTGTGACGTCATACTGCATACTAATTATGATGTCATCATATACTGTGACGTCATAATACATGCTCATGATGCTCCAGTAGATGTGACACAAATTGGGGTAAGAGAAATTGCTCATAATACCTGCATGTTGCGCTCTCATAATATATTGTGATGTCATAATGCGGATACATTATGACGTCAAAATACATTGTGACGTCATACTGCATACTAATTATGATGTCATCATATACTGTGACGTCATAATACATGCTCATGATGCTCCAGTAGATGTGACACAAAAAGGGGTAAGAGAAATTGTTCATAATACCTGTAAATTGGGCTCTCATAATATATTGTGATGTCATAATGCGGACACATTATGACGTCATAATACATTGTGACGTCATAGTGCATAATAATTATGATGTCATCATATACTGTGACGTCATAATACATGCTCATGATGCTCCAGTAGATGTGACACAAATTGGGGTAAGAGAAATTGCTCATAAAACCTGCAAATTGCGCTCTCATAATATATTGTGATGTCTTAATGCGGATACATTATGACGTCATAATACATTGTGACGTCATACTGCATACTAATTATGATGTCATCATATACTGTGACGTCATAATACATGCTCATGATGCTCCAGTAGATGTGACACAAATTGGGGTAAGCGAAATTGGTCATAAAACCTGCAAATTGCGCTCTCATAATATATTGTGATGTCATAATGCGGCTACATTATGACGTCATAATACATTGTGACATCATAGTGCATACTAATTATGATGTCATCATATACTGTGACGTCATAACACATGCTCATGATGCTCCAGTAGATGTGACACAAATTGGGGTAAGAGAAATTGCTCATAATACCTGCATGTTGCGCTCTCATAATATATTTTGATGTCATAATGCGGATACATTATGACGTCATAATACATTGTGACGTCATAGTGCATACTAATTATGATGTCATCATATACTGTGACGTCATAATACATGCTCATGATGCTCCAGTAGATGTGACATAAATTGGGGTAAGAGAAATTGCTCATAATACCTGCATGTTGCGCTCTCATAATATATTGTGATGTCATAATGCGGATACATTATGACGTCATAATACATTGTGATGTCATAGTGCATACTAATTATGATGTCATCATATACTGTGACGTCATAATACATGCTCATGATGCTCCAGTAGATTTGACACAAATTGGGGTAAGAGAAATTGCTCATAATACCTGCATGTTGCGCTCTCATAATATATTGTGATGTCTTAATGCGGATACATTATGACGTCATAATACATTGTGACGTCATACTGCATAATAATTATGATGCCATCATATACTGTGACGTCATAATACATGCTCATGATGCTACAGTAGATGTGACACAAATTGGGGCTAGCCAAATTGGTCATAAAACCTGCAAATTGCGCTCTCATAATATATTGTGATGTCATAATGCGGCTACATTATGACGTCATAATACATTGTGACATCATAGTGCATACTAATTATGATGTCATCATATACTGTGACGTCATAATACATGCTCATGATGCTCCAGCAGATGTCACACAAATTGGGGTAATCGAAAATGGTCATAAAACCTCCAAATTCCGCTCTCTTAATATACTGTGATGTCATAATGCGGATATATTATGACGTCATAATACATTGTGACGTCATAGTGCATACTAATTATGATGTCATCATATACTGTGACGTCATAATACATGCTCATGATGCACCAGTAGATGTGACACAAAGTGGGGTAAGAGAAATTGCTCATAATACCTGCATGTTGCGCTCTCATAATATATTGTGATGTCATAAGGCGGATATATTATGACGTCATAATACATTGTGACGTCACAGTGCATACTAATTATGATGTCATCAAATACTGTGACGTCATAATACATGCTCATGATGCTCCAGTAGATGTGACACAAATTGGGGTAAGAGAAATTGCTTATAATACCTGCATGTTGCGCTCTCATAATATATTGTGATGTCATAATGCGGATACATTATGACGTCATAATACATTGTGACGTCATAGTGCATACTAATTATGATGTCATCATATACTGTAACGTCATAATACATGCTCATGATTCTCCAGTAGATGTGACACAAATTGGGGTAATCGAAAATGGTCATAAAACCTCCAAATTGCGCTCTCATAATATATTGTGATGTCATAATGCGGATACATTATGACGTCATAATACATTGTGATGTCATAGTGCTTACTAATTATGATGTCATCATATACTGTGACGTCATAATACATGCTCATGATGCTACAGTAGATGTGACACAATTTGGGGTAAGCGAAATTGGTCATAATACCTGCATGTTGCGCTCTCATAATATATTGTGATGTCATAATGCGGATACTTTATGACATCATAATACATTGTGACGTCATACTGCATACTAATTATGATGTCACCATATACTGTGACGTCATAATACATGCTCATGATGCTCCAGTAGATGTGACACAAATTGGGGTAAGCGAAATTGGTCATAAAACCTGCAAATTGCGCTCTCATAATATATTGTGATGTCATAATGCGGCTACATTATGACGTCATAATACATTGTGAAATCATAGTGCATACTAATTATGATGTCATCATATACTGTGACGTCATAACACATGCTCATGATGCTCCAGTAGATGTGACACAAATTGGGGTAAGAGAAATTGCTCATAATACCTGCATGTTGCGCTCTCATAATATATTGTGATGTCATAATGCGGATACATTATGACATCATAATACATTGTGATGTCATAGTGCATACTAATTATGATGTCATCATATACTGTGTCCTCATAATACATGCTCATTATGCTCCAGTAGATGTGACACAAATTGGGGTAAGAGAAATTGCTCATAATAAATTCATGTTGCGCTCTCATAATATATTGTGATGTCATAATGCGGATACATTATGACGTCATAATACATTGTGATGTCATAGTGCATACTAATTATGATGTCATCATATACTGTGACTTCATAATACATGCTCATGATGCTCCAGTAGATGTGACAAAAATTGAGGTAAGAGAAATTGCTCATAATACCTGCATGTTGCACTCTCATAATATATTGTGATGTCATAATGCGGATACATTATGACGTCATAATACATTGTGACGTCATAGTGCATAGTAATTATGATGTCATCATATACTGTGACTTCATAATACATGGTAATGATGCTCCAGTTGATGTGACACAAATTGGGGTAATCGAAAATGGTCATAAAACCTGCAAATTGCGCTCTCATAATATATTGTGATGTCATAATGCGGATACATTATGACGTCATAATACATTGTGATGTCATAGTGCATAGCAATTATGATGTCATCATATACAGTCACGTCATAATACATGCTCATGATGCTCCAGTAGATGTGACACAAATTGGGGTAAGTGAAATTGGTCATAAAACCTGCAAATTGCGCTCTCATAATATATTGTGATGTCATACTGCGGATATATTATGACGTCATAATACATTGTGACGTCATAGTGCATAATAATTATGATGTCATCATATACTGTGACGTCATAATACATGCTCATGATGCTCCAGTAGATGTGACACAAATTGGGATAAGAGAAATTGCTCATAATACCTGCATGTTGCGCTCTCATAATATATTGTGATGTCATAAAGCGGATACATTATGACGTCATAATACATTGTGACGTCATAGTGCATACTAATTATGATGTCATCAAATACTGTGACGTCATAATACATGCTCATGATGCTCCAGTAGATGTGACACAAATTGGGGTAAGAGAAATTGCTCATAATACCTGCATGTTGCGCTCTCATAATATAATGTGACGTCATAATGCGGATACATTATGACGTCATACAACATTGTGACGCCATAGTGCATACTAATTATGATGTCATCATATACTGTGACGTCATAATACATGCTCATGATGCTCCAGTAGATGTGACACAAATTGGGGTAAGAGAAATTGCTCATAATACCTGCAAGTTGCGCTGTCATAATTTATTGTGATGTCATAATACGGATACATTATGACCTCATAATACATTGTGACGTCATAGTGCATACTGATTATGATGTCATCATATACTGTGACGTCATAATACATGCTCATGATGCTCCAGCAGATGTCACACAAATTGGGGTAATCGAAAATGGTCATAAAACCTCCAAATTGCGCTCTCATAATATATTGTGATGTCATAATGTGGATACATTATGACGTCATATTACATTGTGACGTCATAGTGCTTACTAATTATGATGTCATCATATACTGTGACGTCATACTACATGCTCATGATGCTACAGTAGATGTGACACAAATTGGGGTAAGCGAAATTTGTCATAATACCTGCATGTTGCGCTCTCATACTATATTGTGATGTCATAATGCGGATACTTTATGACATCATAATACATTGTGACGTCATACTGCATACTAATTATGATGTCACCATATACTGTGACGTCATAATACATGCTCATGATGCTCCAGTAGATGTGACACAAATTGGGGTAAGCGAAATTGGTCATAAAACCTGCAAATTGAGCTCTCATAATATATTGTGATGTCATAAGGCGGATACATTATGACGTCATAATACATTGTGACGTCATACTGCATACTAATTATGATGTCATCATATACTGTGACGTCATAATACATGCTCATGATGCTCCAGTACATGTGACACAAATTGGGGTAAGAGAAATTGCTCATAATACCTGCTTGTTGCGCTCTCTTAATATACTGTGATGTCATAATGCGGATATATTATGACGTCATAATACATTGTGACATCATAGTGCATACTAATTATGATGTCATCATATACTGTGACGTCATAATACATGCTCATGATGCACCAGTAGATGTGACACAAAGTGGGATAAGAGAAATTGCTCATAATACCTGCATGTTGCGCTCTCATAATATATTGTGATGTCATAAGGCGGATATATTATGACGTCATAATACATTGTGACATCACAGTGCATACTAATTATGATGTCATCAAATACTGTGACGTCATAATACTTGCTCATGATGCTCCAGTAGATGTGACACAAATTGGGGTAAGAGAAATTGCTCATAATACCTGCATGTTGCGCTCTCATAATATATTGTGATGTCATAATGCGGATACATTATGACGTCAAAATACATTGCGACGTCATACTGCATACTAATTATGATGTCATCATATACTGTGACGTCATAATACATGCTCATGATGCTCCAATAGATGTGACAGAAATTGGGGTAAGAGAAATTGCTCATAATACCTGCATGTTGCGCTCTCATAATGTATTGTGATGTCATAATGCGGATACATTATGACGTCATAATACATTGTGATGTCATAGTGCATACTAATTATGATGTCATCATATACTGTGACGTCATAATACATGCTCATGATGCTCCAGTAGATGTGACACAAATTGGGGTAAGAGAAATTGCTCATAAAACCTGCAAATTGCGCTCTCATAATATATTGTGATGTCTTAATGCGGATACATTATGACGTCATAATACATTGTGACGTCATACTGCATACTAATTATGATGTCATCATATACTGTGACGTCATAATACATGCTCATGATGCTCCAGTAGATGTGACACAAATTGGGGTAAGCGAAATTGGTAATAAAACCTGCAAATTGCGCTCTCATAATATATTGTGATGTCATAATGCGGCTACATTATGACGTCATAATACATTGTGACATCATAGTGCATACTAATTATGATGTCATCATATACTGTGACGTCGTAACACATGCTCATGATGCTCCAGTAGTTGTGACACAAATTGGGGTAAGAGAAATTGCTCATAATACCTGCATGTTGCGCTCTCATAATATATTGTGATGTCATAATGCGGATACATTTTGACGTCATAATACATTGTGACGTCATAGTGCATCCTAACTATGATGTCATCATATACTGTGACGTCATAATACATGCTCATGATGCTCCAGTAGATGTGACACAAATTGGGGTAAAAGAAATTGCTCATAATACCTGCATGTTGCGCTCTCATAATATATTGTGATGTCATAAAGCGGATACATTATGACGTCATAATACATTGTGATGTCATAGTGCATACTAATTATGATGTCATCATATACTGTGACGTCATAATACATGCTCATGATCCTCCAGTAGATGTGACACAAATTGTGGTAAGAGAAATTGCTCATAAACCCTGCAAATTGCGCTCTCATAATATATTGTGATGTCTTAATGCGGATACATTATGACGTCATAATACATTGTGACGTCATACTGCATACTAATTTTGATGTCATCATATACTGTGACGTCATAATACATGCTCATGATGCTCCAGTAGATGTGACACAAATTGGGGCTAGCGAAATTGGTCATAAAACCTGCAAATTGCGCTCTCATAATATATTGTGATGTCATAATGCGGATACATTATGACGTCATAATACATTGTGACATCATAGTGCATACTAATTATGATGTAATCATATAATGTGACATCATAATACATGCTCATGATGCTCCAGCAGATGTCACACAAATTGGGGTAATCGAAAATGGTCATAAAACCTCCAAATTGCGCTCTCATAATATATTGTGATGTCATAACGCAGATACATTATGACGTCATATTACATTGTGACGTCATAGTGCTTACTAATTATGATGTCATCATATACTGTGACGTCATAATACATGCTCATGATGCTCCAATAGATGTGACACAAACTGGGGTAAGAGAAATTGCTCATAATACCTGCAAGTTGCGCTGTCATAATATATTGTGATGTCACAATACGGATACATTATGACATCATAATATATTGTGACGTCATAGTGCATACTGATTATGATGTCATCATATACTGTGACGTCATAATACATGCTCATGATGCTCCAGCAGATGTCACACAAATTGGGGTAATCGAAAATGGTCATAAAACCTCCAAATTGCGCTCTCATAATATATTGTGATGTCATAATGCGGATACATTATGACGTCATATTACATTGTGACGTCATAGTGCTTACTAATTATGATGTCATCACATACTGTGACGTCATAATACATGCTCATGATGCTACAGTAGATGTGACACAAATTGGGGTAAGCGAAATTTGTCATAATACCTGCATGTTGCGCTCTCATAATATATTGTGATGTCATAATGCGGATGCTTTATGACATCATAATACATTGTGACGTCATACTGCATACTAATTATGATGTCACCATATACTGTGACGTCATAATACATGCTCATGATGCTCCAGTAGATGTGACACAAATTGGGGTAAGCGAAATTGGTCATAAAACCTGCAAATTGAGCTCTCATAATATATTGTGATGTCATAATGCGGATACATTATGACCTCATAATACATTGTGACGTCATACTGCATACTAATTATGATGTCATCATATATTGTGACGTCATAATACATGCTCATGATGCTCCAGTAGATGTGACACAAATTTGGGTAAGAGAAATTGCTCATAATACCTGCATGTTGCGCTCTCATAATATATTGTGATGTCATAATGCGGATACATTATGACGTCATAATACATTGTGACGTCATAGTGCATACTAATTATGATGTCATCATATACTGTGACGTCATAATACATGCTCATGATGCTCCAGTAGATGTGACACAAATTGGGGTAAGAGAAATTGCTCATAATACCTGCATGTTGCGCTCTCATAATATATTGTGATGTCATAATGCGGATACATTATGACGTCATAATACATTGTGACGTCATAGTGCTTACTAATTATGATGTCATCATATACTGTGACGTCATAATACATGCTCATGATGCTCCAGTAGATGTGACACAAATTGGGGTAAGAGAAATTGCTCATAATACCTGCATGTTGCGCTCTCATAATATATTGTGATGTCATAATGCGGATACATTATGACGTCATAATACATTGTGATGTCATAGTGCATACTAATTATGATGTCATCATATACTGTGACGTCATAATACATGCTCATGATGCTCCAGTAGATGTGACACAAATTGGGGTAAGAGAAATTGCTCATAAAACCTGCAAATTGCGCTCTCATAATATATTGTGATGTCTTAATGCGGATACATTATGACGTCATAATACATTGTGACGTCATACTGCATACTAATTATGATGTCATCATATACTGTGACGTCATAATACATGCTCATGATGCTCCAGAAGATGTGACACAAATTGGGGTAAGAGAAATTGGTCATAAAACCTGCAAATTGCGCTCTCATAATATATTGTGATGTCATAATGCGGCTACATTATGACGTCATAATACATTGTGACATCATAGTGCATACTAATTATGATGTCATCATATACTGTGACGTCATAATACATGCTCATGATGCTCCAGTAGATGTGACACAAATTGGGGTAAGCGAAATTGGTCATAAAACCTGCATGTTGCGCTCTCATAATATATTGTGATGTCATAATGCGGATATATTATGACGTCATAATACATTGTGACGTCATAGTGCATACTAATTATGATGTCATCATATACTGTGACGTCATAATACATGCTCATGATGCTCCAGTACATGTGACACAAATTGGGGTAAGAGAAATTGCTCATAATACCTGCATGTTGCGCTCTCATAATATATTGTGATGTCATAATGCGGATATATTATGACGTCATAATACATTGTGACGTCATAGTGCATACTAATTATGATGTCATCATATACTGTAACGTCATAATACAGCTCATGATGCACCAGTAGATGTGACACAAAGTGGGATAAGAGAAATTGCTCATAATACCTGCATGTTGCGCTCTCATAATATATTGTGATGTCATAAGGCGGATATATTATGACGTCATAATACATTGTGACGTCACAGTGCATACTAATTATGATGTCATCAAATACTGTGACGTCATAATACATGCTCATGATGCTCCAGTAGATGTGACACAAATTGGGGTAAGAGAAATTGCTCATAATAACTGCATGTTGCGCTCTCATAATATATTGTGATGTCAAAATGCGGATATATTATGACGTCATAATACATTGTGACGTCATAGTGCATACTAATTATGATGTCATCATATACTTTGACGTCATAATACATGCTCATGATGCTCCAGTAGATGTGACACAAATTGAGGTAAGAGAAATTGCTCATAATACCTGCATGTTGCACTCTCATAATATATTGTGATGTCACAATGCGGATATATTATGACGTCATAATACATTGTGACGTCATAGTGCATAGTAATTATGATGTCATCATATACTGTGACGTCATAATACATGCTCATGATGCTCCAGTAGATGTGACACAAATTGGGGTAATCGAAAATGGTCATAAAACCTGCAAATTGCGGTCTCATAATATATTGTGATGTCATAATGCGTATACATTATGACGTCATAATACATTGTGATGTCATAGTGCATAGTAATTATGATGTCATCATATACAGTGACGTCATAATACATGCTCATGATGCTCCAGTAGATGTGACACAAATTGGGGTAAGTGAAATTGGTCATAAAACCTGCAAATTGCGCTCTCATAATATATTGTGATGTCATACTGCGGATATATTATGACGTCATAATACATTGTGACGTCATAGTGCATACTAATTATGATGTCATCAAATACTGTGACATCATAATACATGCTCATGATGCTCCAGTAGATGTGACACAAATTGGGGTAAGAGAAATTGCTCATAATACCTGCATGTTGCGCTCTCATAATATATTGTGATGTCATAATGCGGATATATTATGACGTCATAATACATTGTGACGTCATAGTGCATACTAATTATGATGTCATCATATACTTTGACGTCATAATACATGCTCATGATGCTCCAGTAGATGTGACACAAATTGGGGTAAGAGAAATTGCTCATAATACCTGCATGTTGCGCTCTCATAATATATTGTGATGTCATAATGCGGATACATTATGACGTCATAATACATTGTGACGTCATAGTGCATACTAATTATGATGTCATCATATAGTGTGACGTCATAATACATGCTCATGATGCTCCAGTAGATGTGACACAAATTGGGGTAATCGAAAATGGTCATAAAACCTCCAAATTGCGCTCTCATAATATATTGTGATGTCATAATGCGGATACATTATGACGTCATAATACATTGTGATGTCATAGTGCTTACTAATTATGATGTCATCATATACTGTGACGTCATAATACATGCTCATGATGCTACAGTAGATGTGACACAATTTGGGGTAAGCGAAATTGGTCATAATACCTGCATGTTGCGCTCTCATAATATATTGTGATGTCATAATGCGGATACTTTATGACATCATAATACATTGTGACGTCATACTGCATACTAATTATGATGTCACCATATACTGTGACGTCATAATACATGCTCATGATGCTCCAGTAGATGTGACACAAATTGGGGTAAGCGAAATTGGTCATAAAACCTGCAAATTGCGCTCTCATAATATATTGTGATGTCATAATGCGGATACATTATGACGTCATAATACATTGTGACGTCATACTGCATGCTAATTATGATGTCATCATATACTGTGACGTCATAATACATGCTCATGATGCTCCAGTAGATGTGACACAAATTGGGGTAAGAGAAATTGCTCATAATACCTGCATGTTGCGCTCTCATAATATATTGTGATGTCATAATGCGGATACATTATGACGTCAAAATACATTGTGACGCCATACTGCATACTAATTATGATGTCATCATATACTGTGACGTCATAATACATGCTCATGATGCTCCAGTAGATGTGACACAAATTGGGGTAAGAGAAATTGCTCATAATACCTGCATGTTGCGCTGTCATAATGTATTGTGATGTCATAATGCGGATACATTATGACGTCATAATACATTGTGATGTCATAGTGCATAATAATTATGATGTCATCATATACTGTGACGTCATAATACATGCTCATGATGCTCCAGTAGATGTGACACAAATTGGGGTAAGAGAAATTGCTCATAAAACCTGCAAATTGAGCTCTCATAATATATTGTGATGTCTTAATGCGAATACATTATGACGTCATAATACATTGTGATGTCATAGTGCATACTAATTATGATGTCATCATATACTGTGACGTCATAATACATGCTCATGATGCTCCAGTAGATGTGACACAAATTGGGGTAAAAGAAATTGATCATAATACCTGCATGTTGCGCTCTCATAATATATTGTGATGTCATAATGCGGATACATTATGACGTCATAATACATTGTGATGTCATAGTGCATACTAATTATGATGTCATCATATACTGTGACGTCATAATACATGCTCATGATGCTCCAGTAGATGTGACACAAATTGCGGTAAGCGAAATTGGTCATAAAACCTGCAAATTGCGCTCTCATAATATATTGTGATGTCATAATGCGGCTACATTATGACGTCATAATACATTGTGACATCATAGTGCATACTAATTATGATGTCATCATATACTGTGACGTCATAATACATGCTCATGATGCTCCAGTAGATGTGACACAAATTGGGGTAAGAGAAATTGGTCATAATATCTGCATGTTGCGGTCTCATAATATATTGTGATGTCATAATGCGGATACATTATGACGTCATAATACATTGTGACGTCATAGTGCATACTAATTATGATGTCATCATATACTGTGACGTCATAATACATGCTCATGATGCTCCAGTAGATGTGACACAAATTGGGGTAAAAGAAATTGCTCATAATACCTGCATGTTGCGCTCTCATAATATATTGTGATGTCATAATGCGGATACATTATGACGTCATAATACATTGTGATGTCATAGTGCATACTAATTATGATGTCATCATATACTGTGACGTCATAATACATGCTCATGATGCTCCAGTAGATGTGACACAAATTGGGGTAAGAGAAATTGCTCATAAAACCTGCAAATTGCGCTCTCATAATATATTGTGATGTCTTAATGCGGATACATTATGACGTCATAATACATTGTGACGTCATACTGCATACTAATTATGATGTCATCATATACTGTGACGTCATAATACATGCTCATGATGCTCCAGTAGATGTGACACAAATTGGGGCTAGCGAAATTGGTCATAAAACCTGCAAATTGCGCTCTCATAATATATTGTGATGTCATAATGCGGCTACATTATGACGTCATAATACATTGTGACATCATAGTGCATACTAATTATGATCTCATCATATACTGTGACGTCATAATACATGCTCATGATGCTCCAGTAGATGTGACACAAATTGGGGCTAGCGAAATTGGTCATAAAACCTGCAAATTGCGCTCTCATAATATATTGTGATGTCATAATGCGGATACATTATGACGTCATAATACATTGTGACATCATAGTGCATACTAATTATGATGTCATCATATAATGTGACGTCATAATACATCCTCATGATGCTCCAGCAGATGTCACACAAATTGGGGTAATCGAAAATGGTCATAAAACCTCCAAATTGCGCTCTCATAATATATTGTGATGTCATAACGCGGATACATTATGACGTCATATTACATTGTGACGTCATAGTGCTTACTAATTATGATGTCATCATATACTGTGACGTCATAATACATGCTCATGATGCTACAGTAGATGTGACACAATTTGGGGTAAGCGAAATTGGTCATAATACCTGCATGTTGCGCTCTCATAATATATTGTGATGTCATAATGCGGATACTTTATGATATCATAATACATTGTGACGTCATACTGCATACTAATTATGATGTCACCATATACTGTGACGTCATAATACATGCTCATGATGCTCCAGTAGATGTGACACAAATTGGGGTAAGCGAAATTGGTCATAAAACCTGCAAATTGCGCTCTCATAATATATTGTGATGTCATAATGCGGATACATTATGACGTCATAATACATTGTGAAGTCATACTGCATACTAATTATGATGTCATCATATACTGTGACGTCATAATACATGCTCATGATTCTCCAGTAGATGTGACACAAATTGGGGTAAGCGAAATTTGTCATAATACCTGCATGTTGCGCTCTCATAATATATTGTGATGTCATAATGCGGATGCTTTATGACATCATAATACATTGTGACGTCATACTGCATACTAATTATGATGTCACCATATACTGTGACGTCATAATACATGCTCATGATGCTCCAGTAGATGTGACACAAATTGGGGTAAGCGAAATTGGTCATAAAACCTGCAAATTGAGCTCTCATAATATATTGTGATGTCATAATGCGGATACATTATGACCTCATAATACATTGTGACGTCATACTGCATACTAATTATGATGTCATCATATATTGTGACGTCATAATACATGCTCATGATGCTCCAGTAGATGTGACACAAATTTGGGTAAGAGAAATTGCTCATAATACCTGCATGTTGCGCTCTCATAATATATTGTGATGTCATAATGCGGATACATTATGACGTCATAATACATTGTGACGTCATAGTGCATACTAATTATGATGTCATCATATACTGTGACGTCATAATACATGCTCATGATGCTCCAGTAGATGTGACACAAATTGGGGTAAGAGAAATTGCTCATAATACCTGCATGTTGCGCTCTCATAATATATTGTGATGTCATAATGCGGATACATTATGACGTCATAATACATTGTGACGTCATAGTGCTTACTAATTATGATGTCATCATATACTGTGACGTCATAATACATGCTCATGATGCTCCAGTAGATGTGACACAAATTGGGGTAAGAGAAATTGCTCATAATACCTGCATGTTGCGCTCTCATAATATATTGTGATGTCATAATGCGGATACATTATGACGTCATAATACATTGTGATGTCATAGTGCATACTAATTATGATGTCATCATATACTGTGACGTCATAATACATGCTCATGATGCTCCAGTAGATGTGACACAAATTGGGGTAAGAGAAATTGCTCATAAAACCTGCAAATTGCGCTCTCATAATATATTGTGATGTCTTAATGCGGATACATTATGACGTCATAATACATTGTGACGTCATACTGCATACTAATTATGATGTCATCATATACTGTGACGTCATAATACATGCTCATGATGCTCCAGAAGATGTGACACAAATTGGGGTAAGCGAAATTGGTCATAAAACCTGCAAATTGCGCTCTCATAATATATTGTGATGTCATAATGCGGCTACATTATGACGTCATAATACATTGTGACATCATAGTGCATACTAATTATGATGTCATCATATACTGTGACGTCATAATACATGCTCATGATGCTCCAGTAGATGTGACACAAATTGGGGTAAGCGAAATTGGTCATAAAACCTGCATGTTGCGCTCTCATAATATATTGTGATGTCATAATGCGGATATATTATGACGTCATAATACATTGTGACGTCATAGTGCATACTAATTATGATGTCATCATATACTGTGACGTCATAATACATGCTCATGATGCTCCAGTACATGTGACACAAATTGGGGTAAGAGAAATTGCTCATAATACCTGCATGTTGCGCTCTCATAATATATTGTGATGTCATAATGCGGATATATTATGACGTCATAATACATTGTGACGTCATAGTGCATACTAATTATGATGTCATCATATACTGTAACGTCATAATACAGCTCATGATGCACCAGTAGATGTGACACAAAGTGGGATAAGAGAAATTGCTCATAATACCTGCATGTTGCGCTCTCATAATATATTGTGATGTCATAAGGCGGATATATTATGACGTCATAATACATTGTGACGTCACAGTGCATACTAATTATGATGTCATCAAATACTGTGACGTCATAATACATGCTCATGATGCTCCAGTAGATGTGACACAAATTGGGGTAAGAGAAATTGCTCATAATAACTGCATGTTGCGCTCTCATAATATATTGTGATGTCAAAATGCGGATATATTATGACGTCATAATACATTGTGACGTCATAGTGCATACTAATTATGATGTCATCATATACTTTGACGTCATAATACATGCTCATGATGCTCCAGTAGATGTGACACAAATTGAGGTAAGAGAAATTGCTCATAATACCTGCATGTTGCACTCTCATAATATATTGTGATGTCACAATGCGGATATATTATGACGTCATAATACATTGTGACGTCATAGTGCATAGTAATTATGATGTCATCATATACTGTGACGTCATAATACATGCTCATGATGCTCCAGTAGATGTGACACAAATTGGGGTAATCGAAAATGGTCATAAAACCTGCAAATTGCGGTCTCATAATATATTGTGATGTCATAATGCGTATACATTATGACGTCATAATACATTGTGATGTCATAGTGCATAGTAATTATGATGTCATCATATACAGTGACGTCATAATACATGCTCATGATGCTCCAGTAGATGTGACACAAATTGGGGTAAGTGAAATTGGTCATAAAACCTGCAAATTGCGCTCTCATAATATATTGTGATGTCATACTGCGGATATATTATGACGTCATAATACATTGTGACGTCATAGTGCATACTAATTATGATGTCATCAAATACTGTGACATCATAATACATGCTCATGATGCTCCAGTAGATGTGACACAAATTGGGGTAAGAGAAATTGCTCATAATACCTGCATGTTGCGCTCTCATAATATATTGTGATGTCATAATGCGGATATATTATGACGTCATAATACATTGTGACGTCATAGTGCATACTAATTATGATGTCATCATATACTTTGACGTCATAATACATGCTCATGATGCTCCAGTAGATGTGACACAAATTGGGGTAAGAGAAATTGCTCATAATACCTGCATGTTGCGCTCTCATAATATATTGTGATGTCATAATGCGGATACATTATGACGTCATAATACATTGTGACGTCATAGTGCATACTAATTATGATGTCATCATATAGTGTGACGTCATAATACATGCTCATGATGCTCCAGTAGATGTGACACAAATTGGGGTAATCGAAAATGGTCATAAAACCTCCAAATTGCGCTCTCATAATATATTGTGATGTCATAATGCGGATACATTATGACGTCATAATACATTGTGATGTCATAGTGCTTACTAATTATGATGTCATCATATACTGTGACGTCATAATACATGCTCATGATGCTACAGTAGATGTGACACAATTTGGGGTAAGCGAAATTGGTCATAATACCTGCATGTTGCGCTCTCATAATATATTGTGATGTCATAATGCGGATACTTTATGACATCATAATACATTGTGACGTCATACTGCATACTAATTATGATGTCACCATATACTGTGACGTCATAATACATGCTCATGATGCTCCAGTAGATGTGACACAAATTGGGGTAAGCGAAATTGGTCATAAAACCTGCAAATTGCGCTCTCATAATATATTGTGATGTCATAATGCGGATACATTATGACGTCATAATACATTGTGACGTCATACTGCATGCTAATTATGATGTCATCATATACTGTGACGTCATAATACATGCTCATGATGCTCCAGTAGATGTGACACAAATTGGGGTAAGAGAAATTGCTCATAATACCTGCATGTTGCGCTCTCATAATATATTGTGATGTCATAATGCGGATACATTATGACGTCAAAATACATTGTGACGCCATACTGCATACTAATTATGATGTCATCATATACTGTGACGTCATAATACATGCTCATGATGCTCCAGTAGATGTGACACAAATTGGGGTAAGAGAAATTGCTCATAATACCTGCATGTTGCGCTGTCATAATGTATTGTGATGTCATAATGCGGATACATTATGACGTCATAATACATTGTGATGTCATAGTGCATAATAATTATGATGTCATCATATACTGTGACGTCATAATACATGCTCATGATGCTCCAGTAGATGTGACACAAATTGGGGTAAGAGAAATTGCTCATAAAACCTGCAAATTGAGCTCTCATAATATATTGTGATGTCTTAATGCGAATACATTATGACGTCATAATACATTGTGATGTCATAGTGCATACTAATTATGATGTCATCATATACTGTGACGTCATAATACATGCTCATGATGCTCCAGTAGATGTGACACAAATTGGGGTAAAAGAAATTGATCATAATACCTGCATGTTGCGCTCTCATAATATATTGTGATGTCATAATGCGGATACATTATGACGTCATAATACATTGTGATGTCATAGTGCATACTAATTATGATGTCATCATATACTGTGACGTCATAATACATGCTCATGATGCTCCAGTAGATGTGACACAAATTGCGGTAAGCGAAATTGGTCATAAAACCTGCAAATTGCGCTCTCATAATATATTGTGATGTCATAATGCGGCTACATTATGACGTCATAATACATTGTGACATCATAGTGCATACTAATTATGATGTCATCATATACTGTGACGTCATAATACATGCTCATGATGCTCCAGTAGATGTGACACAAATTGGGGTAAGAGAAATTGGTCATAATATCTGCATGTTGCGGTCTCATAATATATTGTGATGTCATAATGCGGATACATTATGAGGTCATAATACATTGTGACGTCATAGTGCATACTAATTATGATGTCATCATATACTGTGACGTCATAATACATGCTCATGATGCTCCAGTAGATGTGACACAAATTGGGGTAAAAGAAATTGCTCATAATACCTGCATGTTGCGCTCTCATAATATATTGTGATGTCATAATGCGGATACATTATGACGTCATAATACATTGTGATGTCATAGTGCATACTAATTATGATGTCATCATATACTGTGACGTCATAATACATGCTCATGATGCTCCAGTAGATGTGACACAAATTGGGGTAAGAGAAATTGCTCATAAAACCTGCAAATTGCGCTCTCATAATATATTGTGATGTCTTAATGCGGATACATTATGACGTCATAATACATTGTGACGTCATACTGCATACTAATTATGATGTCATCATATACTGTGACGTCATAATACATGCTCATGATGCTCCAGTAGATGTGACACAAATTGGGGCTAGCGAAATTGGTCATAAAACCTGCAAATTGCGCTCTCATAATATATTGTGATGTCATAATGCGGCTACATTATGACGTCATAATACATTGTGACATCATAGTGCATACTAATTATGATCTCATCATATACTGTGACGTCATAATACATGCTCATGATGCTCCAGTAGATGTGACACAAATTGGGGCTAGCGAAATTGGTCATAAAACCTGCAAATTGCGCTCTCATAATATATTGTGATGTCATAATGCGGATACATTATGACGTCATAATACATTGTGACATCATAGTGCATACTAATTATGATGTCATCATATAATGTGACGTCATAATACATCCTCATGATGCTCCAGCAGATGTCACACAAATTGGGGTAATCGAAAATGGTCATAAAACCTCCAAATTGCGCTCTCATAATATATTGTGATGTCATAACGCGGATACATTATGACGTCATATTACATTGTGACGTCATAGTGCTTACTAATTATGATGTCATCATATACTGTGACGTCATAATACATGCTCATGATGCTACACTAGATGTGACACAATTTGGGGTAAGCGAAATTGGTCATAATACCTGCATGTTGCGCTCTCATAATATATTGTGATGTCATAATGCGGATACTTTATGATATCATAATACATTGTGACGTCATACTGCATACTAATTATGATGTCACCATATACTGTGACGTCATAATACATGCTCATGATGCTCCAGTAGATGTGACACAAATTGGGGTAAGCGAAATTGGTCATAAAACCTGCAAATTGCGCTCTCATAATATATTGTGATGTCATAATGCGGATACATTATGACGTCATAATACATTGTGAAGTCATACTGCATACTAATTATGATGTCATCATATACTGTGACGTCATAATGCATGCTCATGATTCTCCAGTAGATGTGACACAAATTGGGGTAAGAGAAATTGCTCATAATACCTCCATGTTGCGCTCTCATAATATATTGTTATGTCATAATGCGGATACATTATGACGTCAAAATACATTGTGACGTCATACTGCATACTAATTATGATGTCATCATATACTGTGACGTCATAATACATGCTCATGATGCTCCAGTAGATGTGACACAAATTGGGGTAAGAGAAATTGCTCATAATACCTGCATGTTGCGCTCTCATAATGTATTGTGATGTTATAATGCAGATACATTATGACGTCATAATACATTGTGATGTCATAGTGCATAATAATTATGATGTCATCATATACTGTGACGTCATAATACATGCTCATGATGCTCCAGTAGATGTGACACAAATTGGGGTAAGAGAAATTGCTCATAAAACCTGCAAATTGCGCTCTCATAATACATTGTGATGTCTTAATGCGGATACATTATGACGTCATAATACATTGTGACATCATAGTGCATACTAATTATGATGTCATCATATACTGTGACGTCATAATACATGCTCATGATGCTCCAGTAGATGTGACACAAATTGGGGTAAGCGAAATTGGTCATAAAACCTGCATGTTGCGCTCTCATAATATATTGTGATGTCATAATGCGGATATATTATGACGTCATAATACATTGTGACGTCATAGTGCATACTAATTATGATGTCATCATATACTGTGACGTCATAATACATGCTCATGATGCTCCAGTACATGTGACACAAATTGGGGTAAGAGAAATTGCTCATAATACCTGCATGTTGCGCTCTCATAATATATTGTGATGTCATAATGCGGATATATTATGACGTCATAATATATTGTGACGTCATAGTGCATACTAATTATGATGTCATCATATACTGTGACGTCATAATACATGCTCATGATGCACCAGTAGATGTGACACAAAGTGGGATAAGAGAAATTGCTCATAATACCTGCATGTTGCGCTCTCATAATATATTGTGATGTCATAAGGCGGATATATTATGACGTCATAATACATTGTGACGTCACAGTGCATACTAATTATGATGTCATCAAATACTGTGACGTCATAATACATGCTCATGATGCTCCAGTAGATGTGACACAAATTGGGGTAAGAGAAATTGCTCATAATAACTGCATGTTGCGCTCTCATAATATATTGTGATGTCATAATGCGGATATATTATGACGTCATAATACATTGTGACGTCATAGTGCATACTAATTATGATGTCATCATATACTTTGACGTCATAATACATGCTCATGATGCTCCAGTAGATGTGACACAAATTGAGGTAAGAGAAATTGCTCATAATACCTGCATGTTGCACTCTCATAATATATTGTGATGTCACAATGCGGATACATTATGACGTCATAATACATTGTGACGTCATAGTGCATAGTAATTATGATGTCATCATATACTGTGACGTCATAATACATGCTCATGATGCTCCAGCAGATGTCACACAAATTGGGGTAATCGAAAATGGTCATAAAACCTCCAAATTGCGCTCTCATAATATATTGTGATGTCATAATGCGGATACATTATGACGTCATATTACATTGTGACGTCATAGTGCTTACTAATTATGATGTCATCATATACTGTGACGTCATAATACATGCTCATGATGCTACAGTAGATGTGACACAAATTGGGGTAAGCGAAATTTGTCATAATACCTGGATGTTGCGCTCTCATAATATATTGTGATGTCATAATGCGGATACTTTATGACATCATAATACATTGTGACGTCATACTGCATACTAATTATGATGTCACCATATACTGTGACGTCATAATACATGCTCATGATGCTCCAGTAGATGTGACACAAATTGGGGTAAGCGAAATTGGTCATAAAACCTGCAAATTGAGCTCTCATAATATATTGTGATGTCATAATGCGTATACATTATGACCTCATAATACATTGTGACGTCATAAAGCATACTAATTATGATGTCATCATATATTGTGACGTCATAATACATGCTCATGATGCTCCAGTAGATGTGACACAAATTTGGGTAAGAGAAATTGCTCATAATACCTGCATGTTGCGCTCTCATAATATATTGTGATGTCATAATGCGGATACATTATGACGTCATAATACATTGTGACGTCATAGTGCATACTAATTATGATGTCATCATATACTGTGACGTCATAATACATGCTCATGATGCTCCAGTAGATGTGACACAAATTGGGGTAAGAGAAATTGCTCATAATACCTGCATGTTGCGCTCTCATAATATATTGTGATGTCGTAATGCGGATACATTATGACGTCAAAATACATTGTGACGTCATACTGCATACTAATTATGATGTCATCATATACTGTGACGTCATAATACATGCTCATGATGCTCCAGTAGATGTGACACAAATTGGGGTAAGAGAAATTGCTCATAAAACCTGCAAATTGCGCTCTCATAATATATTGTGATGTCTTAATGCGGATACATTATGACGTCATAATACATTGTGACGTCATACTGCATACTAATTATGATGCCATCATATACTGTGACGTCATAATACATGCTCATGATGCTCCAGTAGATGTGACACAAATTGGGGCTAGCCAAATTGGTCATAAAACCTGCAAATTGCGCTCTCATAATATATTGTGATGTCATAATGCGGCTACATTATGACGTCATAATACATTGTGACATCATAGTGCATGCTAATTATGATGTCATCATATACTGTGACGTCATAATACATGCTCATGATGCTCTAGCAGATGTCACACAAATTGGGGTAATCGAAAATGGTCATAAAACCTCCAAATTGCGCTCTCATAATATATTGTGATGTCATAATGCGGATACATTATGACGTCATATTACATTGTGACGTCATAGTGCTTACTAATTATGATGTCATCATATACTGTGACGTCATAATACATGCTCATGATGCTACAGTAGATGTGACACAAATTGGGGTAAGCGAAATTGGTCATAAAAGCTGCAAATTGAGCTCTCATAATATATTGTGATGTCATAAGGCGGATACATTATGACCTCATAATACATTGTGACGTCATACTGCATACTAATTATGATGTCATCATATACTTTGACGTCATAATACATGCTCATGATGCTCCAGTAGATGTGACACAAATTGGGGTAATCGAAAATGGTCATAAAACCTCCAAATTGCGCTCTCATAATATATTGTGATGTCATAATGCGGATACATTGTGACGTCATATTACATTGTGACGTCATAGTGCTTACTAATTATGATGTCATCATATACTGTGACGTCATAATACATGCTCATGATGCACCAGTAGATGTGACACAAATTGGGATAAGAGAAATTGCTCATAATACCTGCATGTTGCGCTCTCATAATATATTGTGATGTCATAAGGCGGATATATTATGACGTCATAATACATTGTGACATCACAGTGCATACTAATTATGATGTCATCAAATACTGTGACGTCATAATACATGCTCATGATGCTCCAGTAGATGTGACACAAATTGGGGTAAGAGAAATTGCTCATAATACCTGCATGTTGCGCTCTCATAATATATTGTGATGTCATAATGCGGATATATTATGACATCATAATACATTGTGACGTCATAGTGCATACTAATTATGATGTCATCATATACTTTGACGTCATAATACATGCTCATGATGCTCCAGTAGATGTGACACAAATTGGGGTAAGAGAAATTGCTCATAATACCTGCATGTTGCGCTCTCATAATATATTGTGATGTCATAATGCGGATACATTATGACGTCATAATACATTGTGACGTCATAGTGCATACTAATTATGATGTCATCATATACTGTGACGTCATAATACATGCTCATGATGCTCCAGTAGATGTGACACAAATTGGGGTAATCGAAAATGGTCATAAAACCTCCAAATTGCGCTCTCATAATATATTGTGATGTCATAATGCGGATACATTATGACGTCATAATACATTGTGATGGCATAGTGCTTACTAATTATGATGTCATCATATACTGTGACGTCATAATACATGCTCATGATGCTACAGTAGATGTGACACAATATGGCGTAAGCGAAATTGGTCATAATACCTGCATGTTGCGCTCTCATAATATATTGTGATGTCATAATGCTGATACATTATGACGTCATAATACATTGTGACGTCATACTGCATACTAATTATGATGTCACCATATACTGTGACGTCATAATACATGCTCATGATGCTCCAGTAGATGTGACACAAATTGGGGTAAGCGAAATTGGTCATAAAACCTGCAGATTGCGCTCTCATAATATATTGTGATGTCATAATGCTGATACATTATGACGTCATAATACATTGTGACGTCATACTGCATACTAATTATGATGTCATCATATACTGTGACGTCATAATACATGCTCATGATGCTCCAGTAGATGTGACACAAATTGGGGTAAGAGAAATTGCTCATAATACATGCATGTTGCGCTCTCATAATATATTGTGATGTCATAATGCGGATACATTATGACGTCAAAATACATTGTGACGTCATACTGCATACTAATTATGATGTCATTATATACTGTGACGTCATAATACATGCTCATGATGCTCCAGTAGATGTGACACAAATTGGGGTAAGAGAAATTGCTCATAATACCTGCATGTTGCGCTCTCATAATGTATTGTGATGTCATAATGCGGATACATTATGACGTCATAATACATTGTGATGTCATAGTGCATACTAATTATGATGTCATCATATACTGTGACGTCATAATAGATGCTCATGATGCTCCAGTAGATGTGACACAAATTGGGGTAAGAGAAATTGCTCATAAAACCTGCAAATTGCGCTCTCATATTATATTGTGATGTCTTAATGCGGATACATTATGACGTCATAATACATTGTGACGTCATACTGCATACTAATTATGATGTCATCATATACTGTGACGTCATAATACATGCTCATGATGCTCCAGTAGATGTGACACAAATTGGGGTAAGCGAAATTGGTCATAAAACCTGCAAATTGCGCTCTCATAATATATTGTGATGTCATAATGCGGCTACATTATGACGTCATAATACATTGTGACATCATAGTGCATACTAATTATGATGTCATCATATACTGTGACGTCGTAACACATGCTCATGATGCTCCAGTAGATGTGACACAAATTGGGGTAAGAGAAATTGCTCATAATACCTGCATGTTGCGCTCTCATAATATATTGTGATGTCATAATGCGGATACATTATGACATCATAATACATTGTGACGTCATAGTGCATACTAATTATGATGTCATCATATACTGTGACGTCATAATACATGCTCATGATGCTCCAGTAGATGTGACACAAATTGGGGTAAGGGAAATTGCTCATAATACCTGCAAGTTGCGCTGTCATAATATATTGTGATGTCATAATACGGATACATTATGACGTCATAATATATTGTGACGTCATAGTGCATACTGATTATGATGTCATCATATACTGTGACGTCATAATACATGCTCATGATGCTCCAGCAGATGTCACACAAATTGGGGTAATCGAAAATGGTCATAAAACCTCCAAATTGCGCTCTCATAATATATTGTGATGTCATAATGCGGATACATTATGACGTCATATTACATTGTGACATCATAGTGCTTACTAATTATGATGTCATCACATACAGTGACGTCATAATACATGCTCATGATGCTACAGTAGATGTGACACAAATTGGGGTAAGCGAAATTTGTCATAATACCTGCATGTTGCGCTCTCATAATATATTGTGATGTCATAATGCGGATACTTTATGACATCATAATACATTGTGACGTCATACTGCATACTAATTATGATGTCACCATATACTGTGACGTCATAATACATGCTCATGATGCTCCAGTAGATGTGACACAAATTGGGGTAAGCGAAATTGGTCATAAAACCTGCAAATTGAGCTCTCATAATATATTGTGATGTCATAATGCGGATACATTATAACCTCATAATACATTGTGACGTCATACTGCATACTAATTATGATGTCATCATATATTGTGACGTCATAATACATGCTCATGATGCTCCAGTAGATGTGACACAAATTTGGGTAAGAGAAATTGCTCATAATACCTGCATGTTGCGCTCTCATAATATATTGTGATGTCATAATGCGGATACATTATGACGTCATAATACATTGTGACGTCATAGTGCATACTAATTATGATGTCATCATATACTGTGACGTCATAATACATGCTCATGATGCTCCAGTAGATGTGACACAAATTGGGGTAAGAGAAATTCATCATAATACCTGCATGTTGCGCTCTCCTAATATATTGTGATGTCATAATGCGGATACATTATGACGTCATAATACATTGCGATGTCATAGTGCATACTAATTATGATGTCATCATATACTGTGACGTCATAATACATGCTCATGATGCTCCAGTAGATGTGACACAAATTGGGGTAAGAGAAATTGCTCATAAAACCTGCAAATTGCGCTCTCATAATACATTGTGATGTCTTAATGCGGATACATTATGACGTCATAATACATTGTGACGTCATACTGCATACTAATTATGATGTCATCATATACTGTGACGTCATAATACATGCTCATGATGCTCCAGAAATGTGACACAAATTGGGGTAAGCGAAATTGGTCATAAAACCTGCAAATTGCGCTCTCATAATATATTGTGATGTCATAATGCAGGTACATTATGACGTCATAATACATTGTGACATCATAGTGCATACTAATTATGATGTCATCATATACTGTGACGTCATAATACATGCTCATGATGCTCCAGTAGATGTGACACAAATTGGGGTAAGCGAAATTGGTCATAAAACCTGCATGTTGCGCTCTCATAATATATTGTGATGTCATAATGCGGATATATTATGACGTCATAATGCATTGTGACGTCATAGTGCATACAAATTATGATGCCATCATATACTGTGACGTCATAATACATGCTCATGGTGCTCCAGTACATCTGACACAAATTGGGGTAAGAGAAATTGCTCATAATACCTGCATGTTGCGCTCTCATAATATATTGTGATGTCATAATGCGGATATATTATGACGTCATAATACATTGTGACGTCATAGTGCATACTAATTATGATGTCATCATATACTGTGACGTCATAATACATGCTCATGATGCACCAGTAGATGTGACACAAAGTGGGACAAGAGAAATTGCTCATAATACCTGCATGTTGCGCTCTCACAATATATTGTGATGTCATAAGGCGGATATATTATGACGTCATAATACATTGTGACGTCACAGTGCATACTAATTATGATGTCATCAAATACTGTGACGTCATAATACATGCTCATGATCCTCCAGTAGATGTGACACAAATTGGGGTAAGAGAAATTGCTCATAATAACTGCATGTTGCGCTCTCATAATATATTGTGATGTCATAATGCGGATATATTATGACGTCATAATACATTGTGACGTCATAGTGCATACTAATTATGATGTCATCATATACTTTGACGTCATAATACATGCTCATGATGCTCCAGTAGATGTGACACAAATTGAGGTAAGAGAAATTGCTCATAATACCTGCATGTTGCACTCTCATAATATATTGTGATGTCACAATGCGGATACATTATGACGTCATAATACATTGTGACGTCATAGTGCATAGTAATTATGATGTCATCATATACTGTGACGTCATAATACATGCTCATGATGCTCCAGTAGATGTGACACAAATTGGGGTAATCGAAAATGGTCATAAAACCTGCAAATTGCGGTCTCATAATATATTGTGATGTCATAATGCGGATACATTATGACGTCATAATACATTGTGATGTCATAGTGCATAGTAATTATGATGTCATCATATACAGTGACGTCATAATACATGCTCATGATGCTCCAGTAGATGTGACACAAATTGGGGTAAGAGAAATTGCTCATAATAACTGCATGTTGCGCTCTCATAATATATTGTGATGTCATAATGCGGATATATTATGACGTCATAATACATTGTGACGTCATAGTGCATACTAATTATGATGTCATCATATACTTTGACGTCATAATACATGCTCATGATGCTCCAGTAGATGTGACACAAATTGAGGTAAGAGAAATTGCTCATAATACCTGCATGTTGCACTCTCATAATATATTGTGATGTCACAATGCGGATACATTATGACGTCATAATACATTGTGACGTCATAGTGCATAGTAATTATGATGTCATCATATACTGTGACGTCATAATACATGCTCATGATGCTCCAGTAGATGTGACACAAATTGGGGTAATCGAAAATGGTCATAAAACCTGCAAATTGCGGTCTCATAATATATTGTGATGTCATAATGCGGATACATTATGACGTCATAATACATTGTGATGTCATAGTGCATAGTAATTATGATGTCATCATATACAGTGACGTCATAATACATGCTCATGATGCTCCAGTAGATGTGACACAAATTGGGGTAAGTGAAATTGGTCATAAAACCTGCAAATTGCGCTCTCATAATATATTGTGATGTCATACTGCGGATATATTATGACGTCATAATACATTGTGACGTCATAGTGCATACTAATTATGATGTCATCAAATACTGTGACGTCATAATACATGCTCATGATGCTCCAGTAGATGTGACACAAATTGGGGTAAGAGAAATTGCTCATAATACCTGCATGTTGCGCTCTCATAATATATTGTGATGTCATAATGCGGATATATTATGACGTCATAATACATTGTGACGTCATAGTGCATACTAATTATGATGTCATCATATACTTTGACGTCATAATACATGCTCATGATGCTCCAGTAGATGTGACACAAATTGGGGTAAGAGAAATTGCTCATAATACCTGCATGTTGCGCTCTCATAATATATTGTGATGTCATAATGCGGATACATTATGACGTCATAATACATTGTGACGTCATAGTGCATACTAATTATGATGTCATCATATACTGTGACGTCATAATACATGCTCATGATGCTCCAGTAGATGTGACACAAATTGGGGTAATCGAAAATGGTCATAAAACCTCCAAATTGCGCTCTCATAATATATTGTGATGTCATAATGCGGATACATTATGACGTCATAATACATTGTGATGTCATAGTGCTTACTAATTATGATGTCATCATATACTGTGACGTCATAATACATGCTCATGATGCTACAGTAGATATGACACAATTTGGGGTAAGCGAAATTGGTCATAATACCTGCATGTTGCGCTCTCATAATATATTGTGATGTCGTAATGCGGATACTTTATGACATCATAATACATTGTGACGTCATACTGCATACTAATTATGATGTCACCATATACTGTGACGTCATAATACATGCTCATGATGCTCCAGTAGATGTGACACAAATTGGGGTAAGCGAAATTGCTCATAATACCTGCATGTTGCGCTCTCATAATATATTGTGATGTCATAATGCGGATACATTATGACGTCATAATACATTTTGACGTCATACTGCATACTAATTATGATGTCATCATATACTGTGACGTCATAATACATGCTCATGATGCTCCAGTAGATGTGACACAAATTGGGGTAAGAGAAATTGCTCATGATACCTGCATGTTGCGCTCTCATAATATATTGTGATGTCATAATGCGGATACATTATGACGTCAAAATACATTGTGACGTCATAGTGCATACTAATTATGATGTCATCATATACTGTGACGTCATAATACATGCTCATGATGCTCCAGCAGATGTCACACAAATTGGGGTAAGAGAAATTGCTCATAATACCTGCATGTTGCGCTCTCATAATGTATTGTGATGTCATAATGCGGATACATTATGACGTCATAATACATTTTGATGTCATAGTGCATAATAATTATGATGTCATCATATACTGTGACGTCATAATACATGCTCATGATGCTCCAGTAGATGTGACACAAATTGGGGTAAGAGAAATTGCTCATAAAACCTGCAAATTGCGCTCTCATAATATATTGTGATGTCTTAATGCGGATACATTATGACGTCATAATACATTGTGATGTCATAGTGCATACTAATTATGATGTCATCATATACTGTGACGTCATAATACATGCTCATGATGCTCCAGTAGATGTGACACAAATTGGGGTAAAAGAAATTGCTCATAATACCTGCATGTTGCGCTCTCATAATATATTGTGATGTCATAATGCGGATACATTATGACGTCATAATACATTGTGACATCATAGTGCATACTAATTATGATGTAATCATATAATGTGACATCATAATACATGCTCATGATGCTCCAGCAGATGTCACACAAATTGGGGTAATCGAAAATGGTCATAAAACCTCCAAATTGCGCTCTCATAATATATTGTGATGTCATAACGCAGATACATTATGACGTCATATTACATTGTGACGTCATAGTGCTTACTAATTATGATGTCATCATATACTGTGACGTCATAATACATGCTCATGATGCTCCAATAGATGTGACACAAACTGGGGTAAGAGAAATTGCTCATAATACCTGCAAGTTGCGCTGTCATAATATATTGTGATGTCACAATACGGATACATTATGACATCATAATATATTGTGACGTCATAGTGCATACTGATTATGATGTCATCATATACTGTGACGTCATAATACATGCTCATGATGCTCCAGCAGATGTCACACAAATTGGGGTAATCGAAAATGGTCATAAAACCTCCAAATTGCGCTCTCATAATATATTGTGATGTCATAATGCGGATACATTATGACGTCATATTACATTGTGACGTCATAGTGCTTACTAATTATGATGTCATCACATACTGTGACGTCATAATACATGCTCATGATGCTACAGTAGATGTGACACAAATTGGGGTAAGCGAAATTTGTCATAATACCTGCATGTTGCGCTCTCATAATATATTGTGATGTCATAATGCGGATGCTTTATGACATCATAATACATTGTGACGTCATACTGCATACTAATTATGATGTCACCATATACTGTGACGTCATAATACATGCTCATGATGCTCCAGTAGATGTGACACAAATTGGGGTAAGCGAAATTGGTCATAAAACCTGCAAATTGAGCTCTCATAATATATTGTGATGTCATAATGCGGATACATTATGACCTCATAATACATTGTGACGTCATACTGCATACTAATTATGATGTCATCATATATTGTGACGTCATAATACATGCTCATGATGCTCCAGTAGATGTGACACAAATTTGGGTAAGAGAAATTGCTCATAATACCTGCATGTTGCGCTCTCATAATATATTGTGATGTCATAATGCGGATACATTATGACGTCATAATACATTGTGACGTCATAGTGCATACTAATTATGATGTCATCATATACTGTGACGTCATAATACATGCTCATGATGCTCCAGTAGATGTGACACAAATTGGGGTAAGAGAAATTGCTCATAATACCTGCATGTTGCGCTCTCATAATATATTGTGATGTCATAATGCGGATACATTATGACGTCATAATACATTGTGACGTCATAGTGCTTACTAATTATGATGTCATCATATACTGTGACGTCATAATACATGCTCATGATGCTCCAGTAGATGTGACACAAATTGGGGTAAGAGAAATTGCTCATAATACCTGCATGTTGCGCTCTCATAATATATTGTGATGTCATAATGCGGATACATTATGACGTCATAATACATTGTGATGTCATAGTGCATACTAATTATGATGTCATCATATACTGTGACGTCATAATACATGCTCATGATGCTCCAGTAGATGTGACACAAATTGGGGTAAGAGAAATTGCTCATAAAACCTGCAAATTGCGCTCTCATAATATATTGTGATGTCTTAATGCGGATACATTATGACGTCATAATATATTGTGACGTCATACTGCATACTAATTATGATGTCATCATATACTGTGACGTCATAATACATGCTCATGATGCTCCAGAAGATGTGACACAAATTGGGGTAAGCGAAATTGGTCATAAAACCTGCAAATTGCGCTCTCATAATATATTGTGATGTCATAATGCGGCTACATTATGACGTCATAATACATTGTGACATCATAGTGCATACTAATTATGATGTCATCATATACTGTGACGTCATAATACATGCTCATGATGCTCCAGTAGATGTGACACAAATTGGGGTAAGCGAAATTGGTCATAAAACCTGCATGTTGCGCTCTCATAATATATTGTGATGTCATAATGCGGATATATTATGACGTCATAATACATTGTGACGTCATAGTGCATACTAATTATGATGTCATCATATACTGTGACGTCATAATACATGCTCATGATGCTCCAGTACATGTGACACAAATTGGGGTAAGAGAAATTGCTCATAATACCTGCATGTTGCGCTCTCATAATATATTGTGATGTCATAATGCGGATATATTATGACGTCATAATACATTGTGACGTCATAGTGCATACTAATTATGATGTCATCATATACTGTAACGTCATAATACAGCTCATGATGCACCAGTAGATGTGACACAAAGTGGGATAAGAGAAATTGCTCATAATACCTGCATGTTGCGCTCTCATAATATATTGTGATGTCATAAGGCGGATATATTATGACGTCATAATACATTGTGACGTCACAGTGCATACTAATTATGATGTCATCAAATACTGTGACGTCATAATACATGCTCATGATGCTCCAGTAGATGTGACACAAATTGGGGTAAGAGAAATTGCTCATAATAACTGCATGTTGCGCTCTCATAATATATTGTGAAGTCAAAATGCGGATATATTATGACGTCATAATACATTGTGACGTCATAGTGCATACTAATTATGATGTCATCATATACTTTGACGTCATAATACATGCTCATGATGCTCCAGTAGATGTGACACAAATTGAGGTAAGAGAAATTGCTCATAATACCTGCATGTTGCACTCTCATAATATATTGTGATGTCACAATGCGGATATATTATGACGTCATAATACATTGTGACGTCATAGTGCATAGTAATTATGATGTCATCATATACTGTGACGTCATAATACATGCTCATGATGCTCCAGTAGATGTGACACAAATTGGGGTAATCGAAAATGGTCATAAAACCTGCAAATTGCGGTCTCATAATATATTGTGATGTCATAATGCGTATACATTATGACGTCATAATACATTGTGATGTCATAGTGCATAGTAATTATGATGTCATCATATACAGTGACGTCATAATACATGCTCATGATGCTCCAGTAGATGTGACACAAATTGGGGTAAGTGAAATTGGTCATAAAACCTGCAAATTGCGCTCTCATAATATATTGTGATGTCATACTGCGGATATATTATGACGTCATAATACATTGTGACGTCATAGTGCATACTAATTATGATGTCATCAAATACTGTGACATCATAATACATGCTCATGATGCTCCAGTAGATGTGACACAAATTGGGGTAAGAGAAATTGCTCATAATACCTGCATGTTGCGCTCTCATAATATATTGTGATGTCATAATGCGGATATATTATGACGTCATAATACATTGTGACGTCATAGTGCATACTAATTATGATGTCATCATATACTTTGACGTCATAATACATGCTCATGATGCTCCAGTAGATGTGACACAAATTGGGGTAAGAGAAATTGCTCATAATACCTGCATGTTGCGCTCTCATAATATATTGTGATGTCATAATGCGGATACATTATGACGTCATAATACATTGTGACGTCATAGTGCATACTAATTATGATGTCATCATATAGTGTGACGTCATAATACATGCTCATGATGCTCCAGTAGATGTGACACAAATTGGGGTAATCGAAAATGGTCATAAAACCTCCAAATTGCGCTCTCATAATATATTGTGATGTCATAATGCGGATACATTATGACGTCATAATACATTGTGATGTCATAGTGCTTACTAATTATGATGTCATCATATACTGTGACGTCATAATACATGCTCATGATGCTACAGTAGATGTGACACAATTTGGGGTAAGCGAAATTGGTCATAATACCTGCATGTTGCGCTCTCATAATATATTGTGATGTCATAATGCGGATACTTTATGACATCATAATACATTGTGACGTCATACTGCATACTAATTATGATGTCACCATATACTGTGACGTCATAATACATGCTCATGATGCTCCAGTAGATGTGACACAAATTGGGGTAAGCGAAATTGGTCATAAAACCTGCAAATTGCGCTCTCATAATATATTGTGATGTCATAATGCGGATACATTATGACGTCATAATACATTGTGACGTCATACTGCATGCTAATTATGATGTCATCATATACTGTGACGTCATAATACATGCTCATGATGCTCCAGTAGATGTGACACAAATTGGGGTAAGAGAAATTGCTCATAATACCTGCATGTTGCGCTCTCATAATATATTGTGATGTCATAATGCGGATACATTATGACGTCAAAATACATTGTGACGCCATACTGCATACTAATTATGATGTCATCATATACTGTGACGTCATAATACATGCTCATGATGCTCCAGTAGATGTGACACAAATTGGGGTAAGAGAAATTGCTCATAATACCTGCATGTTGCGCTGTCATAATGTATTGTGATGTCATAATGCGGATACATTATGACGTCATAATACATTGTGATGTCATAGTGCATAATAATTATGATGTCATCATATACTGTGACGTCATAATACATGCTCATGATGCTCCAGTAGATGTGACACAAATTGGGGTAAGAGAAATTGCTCATAAAACCTGCAAATTGAGCTCTCATAATATATTGTGATGTCTTAATGCGAATACATTATGACGTCATAATACATTGTGATGTCATAGTGCATACTAATTATGATGTCATCATATACTGTGACGTCATAATACATGCTCATGATGCTCCAGTAGATGTGACACAAATTGGGGTAAAAGAAATTGATCATAATACCTGCATGTTGCGCTCTCATAATATATTGTGATGTCATAATGCGGATACATTATGACGTCATAATACATTGTGATGTCATAGTGCATACTAATTATGATGTCATCATATACTGTGACGTCATAATACATGCTCATGATGCTCCAGTAGATGTGACACAAATTGCGGTAAGCGAAATTGGTCATAAAATCTGCAAATTGCGCTCTCATAATATATTGTGATGTCATAATGCGGCTACATTATGACGTCATAATACATTGTGACATCATAGTGCATACTAATTATGATGTCATCATATACTGTGACGTCATAATACATGCTCATGATGCTCCAGTAGATGTGACACAAATTGGGGTAAGAGAAATTGGTCATAATATCTGCATGTTGCGGTCTCATAATATATTGTGATGTCATAATGCGGATACATTATGACGTCATAATACATTGTGACGTCATAGTGCATACTAATTATGATGTCATCATATACTGTGACGTCATAATACATGCTCATGATGCTCCAGTAGATGTGACACAAATTGGGGTAAAAGAAATTGCTCATAATACCTGCATGTTGCGCTCTCATAATATATTGTGATGTCATAATGCGGATACATTATGACGTCATAATACATTGTGATGTCATAGTGCATACTAATTATGATGTCATCATATACTGTGACGTCATAATACATGCTCATGATGCTCCAGTAGATGTGACACAAATTGGGGTAAGAGAAATTGCTCATAAAACCTGCAAATTGCGCTCTCATAATATATTGTGATGTCTTAATGCGGATACATTATGACGTCATAATACATTGTGACGTCATACTGCATACTAATTATGATGTCATCATATACTGTGACGTCATAATACATGCTCATGATGCTCCAGTAGATGTGACACAAATTGGGGCTAGCGAAATTGGTCATAAAACCTGCAAATTGCGCTCTCATAATATATTGTGATGTCATAATGCGGCTACATTATGACGTCATAATACATTGTGACATCATAGTGCATACTAATTATGATCTCATCATATACTGTGACGTCATAATACATGCTCATGATGCTCCAGTAGATGTGACACAAATTGGGGCTAGCGAAATTGGTCATAAAACCTGCAAATTGCGCTCTCATAATATATTGTGATGTCATAATGCGGATACATTATGACGTCATAATACATTGTGACATCATAGTGCATACTAATTATGATGTCATCATATAATGTGACGTCATAATACATCCTCATGATGCTCCAGCAGATGTCACACAAATTGGGGTAATCGAAAATGGTCATAAAACCTCCAAATTGCGCTCTCATAATATATTGTGATGTCATAACGCGGATACATTATGACGTCATATTACATTGTGACGTCATAGTGCTTACTAATTATGATGTCATCATATACTGTGACGTCATAATACATGCTCATGATGCTACAGTAGATGTGACACAATTTGGGGTAAGCGAAATTGGTCATAATACCTGCATGTTGCGCTCTCATAATATATTGTGATGTCATAATGCGGATACTTTATGATATCATAATACATTGTGACGTCATACTGCATACTAATTATGATGTCACCATATACTGTGACGTCATAATACATGCTCATGATGCTCCAGTAGATGTGACACAAATTGGGGTAAGCGAAATTGGTCATAAAACCTGCAAATTGCGCTCTCATAATATATTGTGATGTCATAATGCGGATACATTATGACGTCATAATATATTGTGAAGTCATACTGCATACTAATTATGATGTCATCATATACTGTGACGTCATAATACATGCTCATGATTCTCCAGTAGATGTGACACAAATTGGGGTAAGAGAAATTGCTCATAATACCTCCATGTTGCGCTCTCATAATATATTGTTATGTCATAATGCGGATACATTATGACGTCAAAATACATTGTGACGTCATACTGCATACTAATTATGATGTCATCATATACTGTGACGTCATAATACATGCTCATGATGCTCCAGTAGATGTGACACAAATTGGGGTAAGAGAAATTGCTCATAATACCTGCATGTTGCGCTCTCATAATGTATTGTGATGTTATAATGCAGATACATTATGACGTCATAATACATTGTGATGTCATAGTGCATAATAATTATGATGTCATCATATACTGTGACGTCATAATACATGCTCATGATGCTCCAGTAGATGTGACACAAATTGGGGTAAGAGAAATTGCTCATAAAACCTGCAAATTGCGCTCTCATAATACATTGTGATGTCTTAATGCGGATACATTATGACGTCATAATACATTGTGACATCATAGTGCATACTAATTATGATGTCATCATATACTGTGACGTCATAATACATGCTCATGATGCTCCAGTAGATGTGACACAAATTGGGGTAAGCGAAATTGGTCATAAAACCTGCATGTTGCGCTCTCATAATATATTGTGATGTCATAATGCGGATATATTATGACGTCATAATACATTGTGACGTCATAGTGCATACTAATTATGATGTCATCATATACTGTGACGTCATAATACATGCTCATGATGCTCCAGTACATGTGACACAAATTGGGGTAAGAGAAATTGCTCATAATACCTGCATGTTGCGCTCTCATAATATATTGTGATGTCATAATGCGGATATATTATGACGTCATAATATATTGTGACGTCATAGTGCATACTAATTATGATGTCATCATATACTGTGACGTCATAATACATGCTCATGATGCACCAGTAGATGTGACACAAAGTGGGATAAGAGAAATTGCTCATAATACCTGCATGTTGCGCTCTCATAATATATTGTGATGTCATAAGGCGGATATATTATGACGTCATAATACATTGTGACGTCACAGTGCATACTAATTATGATGTCATCAAATACTGTGACGTCATAATACATGCTCATGATGCTCCAGTAGATGTGACACAAATTGGGGTAAGAGAAATTGCTCATAATAACTGCATGTTGCGCTCTCATAATATATTGTGATGTCATAATGCGGATATATTATGACGTCATAATACATTGTGACGTCATAGTGCATACTAATTATGATGTCATCATATACTTTGACGTCATAATACATGCTCATGATGCTCCAGTAGATGTGACACAAATTGAGGTAAGAGAAATTGCTCATAATACCTGCATGTTGCACTCTCATAATATATTGTGATGTCACAATGCGGATACATTATGACGTCATAATACATTGTGACGTCATAGTGCATAGTAATTATGATGTCATCATATACTGTGACGTCATAATACATGCTCATGATGCTCCAGCAGATGTCACACAAATTGGGGTAATCGAAAATGGTCATAAAACCTCCAAATTGCGCTCTCATAATATATTGTGATGTCATAATGCGGATACATTATGACGTCATATTACATTGTGACGTCATAGTGCTTACTAATTATGATGTCATCATATACTGTGACGTCATAATACATGCTCATGATGCTACAGTAGATGTGACACAAATTGGGGTAAGCGAAATTTGTCATAATACCTGGATGTTGCGCTCTCATAATATATTGTGATGTCATAATGCGGATACTTTATGACATCATAATACATTGTGACGTCATACTGCATACTAATTATGATGTCACCATATACTGTGACGTCATAATACATGCTCATGATGCTCCAGTAGATGTGACACAAATTGGGGTAAGCGAAATTGGTCATAAAACCTGCAAATTGAGCTCTCATAATATATTGTGATGTCATAATGCGTATACATTATGACCTCATAATACATTGTGACGTCATAAAGCATACTAATTATGATGTCATCATATATTGTGACGTCATAATACATGCTCATGATGCTCCAGTAGATGTGACACAAATTTGGGTAAGAGAAATTGCTCATAATACCTGCATGTTGCGCTCTCATAATATATTGTGATGTCATAATGCGGATACATTATGACGTCATAATACATTGTGACGTCATAGTGCATACTAATTATGATGTCATCATATACTGTGACGTCATAATACATGCTCATGATGCTCCAGTAGATGTGACACAAATTGGGGTAAGAGAAATTGCTCATAATACCTGCATGTTGCGCTCTCATAATATATTGTGATGTCGTAATGCGGATACATTATGACGTCAAAATACATTGTGACGTCATACTGCATACTAATTATGATGTCATCATATACTGTGACGTCATAATACATGCTCATGATGCTCCAGTAGATGTGACACAAATTGGGGTAAGAGAAATTGCTCATAAAACCTGCAAATTGCGCTCTCATAATATATTGTGATGTCTTAATGCGGATACATTATGACGTCATAATACATTGTGACGTCATACTGCATACTAATTATGATGCCATCATATACTGTGACGTCATAATACATGCTCATGATGCTCCAGTAGATGTGACACAAATTGGGGCTAGCCAAATTGGTCATAAAACCTGCAAATTGCGCTCTCATAATATATTGTGATGTCATAATGCGGCTACATTATGACGTCATAATACATTGTGACATCATAGTGCATGCTAATTATGATGTCATCATATACTGTGACGTCATAATACATGCTCATGATGCTCTAGCAGATGTCACACAAATTGGGGTAATCGAAAATGGTCATAAAACCTCCAAATTGCGCTCTCATAATATATTGTGATGTCATAATGCGGATACATTATGACGTCATATTACATTGTGACGTCATAGTGCTTACTAATTATGATGTCATCATATACTGTGACGTCATAATACATGCTCATGATGCTACAGTAGATGTGACACAAATTGGGGTAAGCGAAATTGGTCATAAAAGCTGCAAATTGAGCTCTCATAATATATTGTGATGTCATAAGGCGGATACATTATGACCTCATAATACATTGTGACGTCATACTGCATACTAATTATGATGTCATCATATACTTTGACGTCATAATACATGCTCATGATGCTCCAGTAGATGTGACACAAATTGGGGTAATCGAAAATGGTCATAAAACCTCCAAATTGCGCTCTCATAATATATTGTGAGGTCATAATGCGGATACATAGTGACGTCATATTACATTGTGACGTCATAGTGCTTACTAATTATGATGTCATCATATACTGTGACGTCATAATACATGCTCATGATGCACCAGTAGATGTGACACAAATTGGGATAAGAGAAATTGCTCATAATACCTGCATGTTGCGCTCTCATAATATATTGTGATGTCATAAGGCGGATATATTATGACGTCATAATACATTGTGACATCACAGTGCATACTAATTATGATGTCATCAAATACTGTGACGTCATAATACATGCTCATGATGCTCCAGTAGATGTGACACAAATTGGGGTAAGAGAAATTGCTCATAATACCTGCATGTTGCGCTCTCATAATATATTGTGATGTCATAATGCGGATATATTATGACATCATAATACATTGTGACGTCATAGTGCATACTAATTATGATGTCATCATATACTTTGACGTCATAATACATGCTCATGATGCTCCAGTAGATGTGACACAAATTGGGGTAAGAGAAATTGCTCATAATACCTGCATGTTGCGCTCTCATAATATATTGTGATGTCATAATGCGGATACATTATGACGTCATAATACATTGTGACGTCATAGTGCATACTAATTATGATGTCATCATATACTGTGACGTCATAATACATGCTCATGATGCTCCAGTAGATGTGACACAAATTGGGGTAATCGAAAATGGTCATAAAACCTCCAAATTGCGCTCTCATAATATATTGTGATGTCATAATGCGGATACATTATGACGTCATAATACATTGTGATGGCATAGTGCTTACTAATTATGATGTCATCATATACTGTGACGTCATAATACATGCTCATGATGCTACAGTAGATGTGACACAATATGGCGTAAGCGAAATTGGTCATAATACCTGCATGTTGCGCTCTCATAATATATTGTGATGTCATAATGCGGATACTTTATGACATCATAATACATTGTGCCGTCATACTGCATACTAATTATGATGTCACCATATACTGTGACGTCATAATACATGCTCATGATGCTCCAGTAGATGTGACACAAATTGGGGTAAGCGAAATTGGTCATAAAACCTGCAGATTGCGCTCTCATAATATATTGTGATGTCATAATGCTGATACATTATGACGTCATAATACATTGTGACGTCATACTGCATACTAATTATGATGTCATCATATACTGTGACGTCATAATACATGCTCATGATGCTCCAGTAGATGTGACACAAATTGGGGTAAGAGAAATTGCTCATAATACATGCATGTTGCGCTCTCATAATATATTGTGATGTCATAATGCGGATACATTATGACGTCAAAATACATTGTGACGTCATACTGCATACTAATTATGATGTCATCATATACTGTGACGTCATAATACATGCTCATGATGCTCCAGTAGATGTGACACAAATTGGGGTAAGAGAAATTGCTCATAATACCTGCATGTTGCGCTCTCATAATGTATTGTGATGTCATAATGCGGATACATTATGACGTCATAATACATTGTGATGTCATAGTGCATACTAATTATGATGTCATCATATACTGTGACGTCATAATAGATGCTCATGATGCTCCAGTAGATGTGACACAAATTGGGGTAAGAGAAATTGCTCATAAAACCTGCAAATTGCGCTCTCATAATATATTGTGATGTCTTAATGCGGATACATTATGACGTCATAATACATTGTGACGTCATACTGCATACTAATTATGATGTCATCATATACTGTGACGTCATAATACATGCTCATGATGCTCCAGTAGATGTGACACAAATTGGGGTAAGCGAAATTGGTCATAAAACCTGCAAATTGCGCTCTCATAATATATTGTGATGTCATAATGCGGCTACATTATGACGTCATAATACATTGTGACATCATAGTGCATACTAATTATGATGTCATCATATACTGTGACGTCGTAACACATGCTCATGATGCTCCAGTAGATGTGACACAAATTGGGGTAAGAGAAATTGCTCATAATACCTGCATGTTGCGCTCTCATAATATATTGTGATGTCATAATGCGGATACATTATGACATCATAATACATTGTGACGTCATAGTGCATACTAATTATGATGTCATCATATACTGTGACGTCATAATACATGCTCATGATGCTCCAGTAGATGTGACACAAATTGGGGTAAGGGAAATTGCTCATAATACCTGCAAGTTGCGCTGTCATAATATATTGTGATGTCATAATACGGATACATTATGACGTCATAATATATTGTGACGTCATAGTGCATACTGATTATGATGTCATCATATACTGTGACGTCATAATACATGCTCATGATGCTCCAGCAGATGTCACACAAATTGGGGTAATCGAAAATGGTCATAAAACCTCCAAATTGCGCTCTCATAATATATTGTGATGTCATAATGCGGATACATTATGACGTCATATTACATTGTGACATCATAGTGCTTACTAATTATGATGTCATCACATACAGTGACGTCATAATACATGCTCATGATGCTACAGTAGATGTGACACAAATTGGGGTAAGCGAAATTTGTCATAATACCTGCATGTTGCGCTCTCATAATATATTGTGATGTCATAATGCGGATACTTTATGACATCATAATACATTGTGACGTCATACTGCATACTAATTATGATGTCACCATATACTGTGACGTCATAATACATGCTCATGATGCTCCAGTAGATGTGACACAAATTGGGGTAAGCGAAATTGGTCATAAAACCTGCAAATTGAGCTCTCATAATATATTGTGATGTCATAATGCGGATACATTATAACCTCATAATACATTGTGACGTCATACTGCATACTAATTATGATGTCATCATATATTGTGACGTCATAATACATGCTCATGATGCTCCAGTAGATGTGACACAAATTTGGGTAAGAGAAATTGCTCATAATACCTGCATGTTGCGCTCTCATAATATATTGTGATGTCATAATGCGGATACATTATGACGTCATAATACATTGTGACGTCATAGTGCATACTAATTATGATGTCATCATATACTGTGACGTCATAATACATGCTCATGATGCTCCAGTAGATGTGACACAAATTGGGGTAAGAGAAATTCATCATAATACCTGCATGTTGCGCTCTCCTAATATATTGTGATGTCATAATGCGGATACATTATGACGTCATAATACATTGCGATGTCATAGTGCATACTAATTATGATGTCATCATATACTGTGACGTCATAATACATGCTCATGATGCTCCAGTAGATGTGACACAAATTGGGGTAAGAGAAATTGCTCATAAAACCTGCAAATTGCGCTCTCATAATACATTGTGATGTCTTAATGCGGATACATTATGACGTCATAATACATTGTGACGTCATACTGCATACTAATTATGATGTCATCATATACTGTGACGTCATAATACATGCTCATGATGCTCCAGAAATGTGACACAAATTGGGGTAAGCGAAATTGGTCATAAAACCTGCAAATTGCGCTCTCATAATATATTGTGATGTCATAATGCAGGTACATTATGACGTCATAATACATTGTGACATCATAGTGCATACTAATTATGATGTCATCATATACTGTGACGTCATAATACATGCTCATGATGCTCCAGTAGATGTGACACAAATTGGGGTAAGCGAAATTGGTCATAAAACCTGCATGTTGCGCTCTCATAATATATTGTGATGTCATAATGCGGATATATTATGACGTCATAATGCATTGTGACGTCATAGTGCATACAAATTATGATGTCATCATATACTGTGACGTCATAATACATGCTCATGATGCTCCAGTACATCTGACACAAATTGGGGTAAGAGAAATTGCTCATAATACCTGCATGTTGCGCTCTCATAATATATTGTGATGTCATAATGCGGATATATTATGACGTCATAATACATTGTGACGTCATAGTGCATACTAATTATGATGTCATCATATACTGTGACGTCATAATACATGCTCATGATGCACCAGTAGATGTGACACAAAGTGGGACAAGAGAAATTGCTCATAATACCTGCATGTTGCGCTCTCACAATATATTGTGATGTCATAAGGCGGATATATTATGACGTCATAATACATTGTGACGTCACAGTGCATACTAATTATGATGTCATCAAATACTGTGACGTCATAATACATGCTCATGATCCTCCAGTAGATGTGACACAAATTGGGGTAAGAGAAATTGCTCATAATAACTGCATGTTGCGCTCTCATAATATATTGTGATGTCATAATGCGGATATATTATGACGTCATAATACATTGTGACGTCATAGTGCATACTAATTATGATGTCATCATATACTTTGACGTCATAATACATGCTCATGATGCTCCAGTAGATGTGACACAAATTGAGGTAAGAGAAATTGCTCATAATACCTGCATGTTGCACTCTCATAATATATTGTGATGTCACAATGCGGATACATTATGACGTCATAATACATTGTGACGTCATAGTGCATAGTAATTATGATGTCATCATATACTGTGACGTCATAATACATGCTCATGATGCTCCAGTAGATGTGACACAAATTGGGGTAATCGAAAATGGTCATAAAACCTGCAAATTGCGGTCTCATAATATATTGTGATGTCATAATGCGGATACATTATGACGTCATAATACATTGTGATGTCATAGTGCATAGTAATTATGATGTCATCATATACAGTGACGTCATAATACATGCTCATGATGCTCCAGTAGATGTGACACAAATTGGGGTAAGAGAAATTGCTCATAATAACTGCATGTTGCGCTCTCATAATATATTGTGATGTCATAATGCGGATATATTATGACGTCATAATACATTGTGACGTCATAGTGCATACTAATTATGATGTCATCATATACTTTGACGTCATAATACATGCTCATGATGCTCCAGTAGATGTGACACAAATTGAGGTAAGAGAAATTGCTCATAATACCTGCATGTTGCACTCTCATAATATATTGTGATGTCACAATGCGGATACATTATGACGTCATAATACATTGTGACGTCATAGTGCATAGTAATTATGATGTCATCATATACTGTGACGTCATAATACATGCTCATGATGCTCCAGTGGATGTGACACAAATTGGGGTAATCGAAAATGGTCATAAAACCTGCAAATTGCGGTCTCATAATATATTGTGATGTCATAATGCGGATACATTATGACGTCATAATACATTGTGATGTCATAGTGCATAGTAATTATGATGTCATCATATACAGTGACGTCATAATACATGCTCATGATGCTCCAGTAGATGTGACACAAATTGGGGTAAGTGAAATTGGTCATAAAACCTGCAAATTGCGCTCTCATAATATATTGTGATGTCATACTGCGGATATATTATGACGTCATAATACATTGTGACGTCATAGTGCATACTAATTATGATGTCATCAAATACTGTGACGTCATAATACATGCTCATGATGCTCCAGTAGATGTGACACAAATTGGGGTAAGAGAAATTGCTCATAATACCTGCATGTTGCGCTCTCATAATATATTGTGATGTCATAATGCGGATATATTATGACGTCATAATACATTGTGACGTCATAGTGCATACTAATTATGATGTCATCATATACTTTGACGTCATAATAAATGCTCATGATGCTCCAGTAGATGTGACACAAATTGGGGTAAGAGAAATTGCTCATAATACCTGCATGTTGCGCTCTCATAATATATTGTGATGTCATAATGCGGATACATTATGACGTCATAATACATTGTGACGTCATAGTGCATACTAATTATGATGTCATCATATACTGTGACGTCATAATACATGCTCATGATGCTCCAGTAGATGTGACACAAATTGGGGTAATCGAAAATGGTCATAAAACCTCCAAATTGCGCTCTCATAATATATTGTGATGTCATAATGCGGATACATTATGACGTCATAATACATTGTGATGTCATAGTGCTTACTAATTATGATGTCATCATATACTGTGACGTCATAATACATGCTCATGATGCTCCAGTAGATGTGACACAAATTGGGGTAATCGAAATTGGTCATAAAACCTCCAAATTGCGCTCTCATAATATATTGTGATGTCATAATGCGGATACATTATGACGTCATAATACATTGTGATGTCATAGTGCTTACTAATTATGATGTCATCATATACTGTGACGTCATAATACATGCTCATGATGCTCCAGTAGATGTGACACAAATTGGGGTAATCGAAATTGGTCATAAAACCTCCAAATTGCGCTCTCATAATATATTGTGATGTCATAATGCGGCTACATTATGACGTCATAATACATTGTGAAATCATAGTGCATACTAATTATGATGTCATCATATACTGTGACGTCATAACACATGCTCATGATGCTCCAGTAGATGTGACACAAATTGGGGTAAGAGAAATTGCTCATAATACCTGCATGTTGCGCTCTCATAATATATTGTGATGTCATAATGCGGATACATTATGACGTCATAATACATTGTGACGTCATAGTGCATACTAATTATGATGTCATCATATACTGTGACGTCATAATACATGCTCATGATGCTCCAGTAGATGTGACACAAATTGGGGTAATCGAAAATGGTCATAAAACCTCCAAATTGCGCTCTCATAATATATTGTGATGTCATAATGCGGATACATTATGACGTCATAATACATTGTGATGTCATAGTGCTTACTAATTATGATGTCATCATATACTGTGACGTCATAATACATGCTCATGATGCTCCAGTAGATGTGACACAAATTGGGGTAATCGAAATTGGTCATAAAACCTCCAAATTGCGCTCTCATAATATATTGTGATGTCATAATGCGGATACATTATGACGTCATAATACATTGTGATGTCATAGTGCTTACTAATTATGATGTCATCATATACTGTGACGTCATAATACATGCTCATGATGCTCCAGTAGATGTGACACAAATTGGGGTAATCGAAATTGGTCATAAAACCTGCAAATTGCGCTCTCATAATATATTGTGATGTCATAATGCGGCTACATTATGACGTCATAATACATTGTGACATCATAGTGCATACTAATTATGATGTCATCATATACTGTGACGTCATAATACATGCTCATGATGCTCCAGTAGATGTGACACAAATTGGGGTAAGAGAAATTGCTCATAATACCTGCATGTTGCGCTCTCATAATATATTGTGATGTCATAATGCGGATACATTATGACCTCATAATACATTGTGACGTCATACTGCATACTAATTATGATGTCATCATATATTGTGACGTCATAATACATGCTCATGATGCTCCAGTAGATGTGACACAAATTGGGGTAAGCGAAATTGGTCATAAAACCTGCAAATCGCGCTCTCATAATATATTGTGATGTCATAATGCGGCTACATTATGACGTCATAATACATTGTGAAATCATAGTGCATACTAATTATGATGTCATCATATACTGTGACGTCATAATACATGCTCATGATGCTCCAGTAGATGTGACACAAATTGGGGTAAGAGAAATTGCTCATAATACCTGCATGTTGCGCTCTCATAATATATTGTGATGTCATAATGCGGATACATTATGACCTCATAATACATTGTGACGTCATACTGCATACTAATTATGATGTCACCATATACTGTGACGTCATAATACATGCTCATGATGCTCCAGTAGATGTGACACAAATTGGGGTAAGCGAAATTGGTCATAAAACCTGCAAATCGCGCTCTCATAATATATTGTGATGTCATAATGCGGCTACATTATGACGTCATAATACATTGTGAAATCATAGTGCATACTAATTATGATGTCATCATATACTGTGACGTCATAACACATGCTCATGATGCTCCAGTAGATGTGACACAAATTGGGGTAAGAGAAATTGCTCATAATACCTGCATGTTGCGCTCTCATAATATATTGTGATGTCATAATGCGGATACATTATGACGTCATAATACATTGTGACGTCATAGTGCATACTAATTATGATGTCATCATATACTGTGACGTCATAATACATGCTCATGATGCTCCAGCAGATGTCACACAAATTGGGGTAATCGAAAATGGTCATAAAACCTCCAAATTGCGCTCTCATAATATATTGTGATGTCATAATGCGGATACAATATGACGTCATATTACATTGTGACGTCATAGTGCTTACTAATTATGATGTCATCATGTACTGTGACGTCATAATACTTGCTCATGATGCTAGAGTAGATGTGACACAAATTGGGGTAAGCGAAATTTGTCATAATACCTGCATGTTGCGCTCTCATAATATATTGTGATGTCATAATGCGGATACTTTATGACATCATAATACATTGTGACGTCATACTGCATACTAATTATGATGTCACCATATACTGTGACGTCATAATACATGCTCATGATGCTCCAGTAGATGTGACACAGATTGGGGTAAGCGAAATTGGTCATAAAACCTGCAAATTGAGCTCTCATAATATATTGTGATGTCATAATGCGGATACATTATGACCTCATAATACATTGTGACGTCATACTGCATACTAATTATGATGTCATCATATACTGTGACGTCATAATACATGCTCATGATGCTCCAGTAGATGTGACACAAATTGGGGTAAGCGAAATTGGTCATAAAACCTGCAAATCGCGCTCTCATAATATATTGTGATGTCATAATGCGGCTACATTATGACGTCATAATACATTGTGAAATCATAGTGCATACTAATTATGATGTCATCATATACTGTGACGTCATAACACATGCTCATGATGCTCCAGTAGATGTGACACAAATTGGGGTAAGAGAAATTGCTCATAATACCTGCATGTTGCGCTCTCATAATATATTGTGATGTCATAATGCGGATACATTATGACGTCATAATACATTGTGACGTCATAGTGCATACTAATTATGATGTCATCATATACTGTGACGTCATAATACATGCTCATGATGCTCCAGTAGATGTGACACAAATTGGGGTAATCGAAAATGGTCATAAAACCTCCAAATTGCGCTCTCATAATATATTGTGATGTCATAATGCGGATACATTATGACGTCATAATACATTGTGATGTCATAGTGCTTACTAATTATGATGTCATCATATACTGTGACGTCATAATACATGCTCATGATGCTCCAGTAGATGTGACACAAATTGGGGTAATCGAAATTGGTCATAAAACCTCCAAATTGCGCTCTCATAATATATTGTGATGTCATAATGCGGATACATTATGACGTCATAATACATTGTGATGTCATAGTGCTTACTAATTATGATGTCATCATATACTGTGACGTCATAATACATGCTCATGATGCTCCAGTAGATGTGACACAAATTGGGGTAATCGAAATTGGTCATAAAACCTGCAAATTGCGCTCTCATAATATATTGTGATGTCATAATGCGGCTACATTATGACGTCATAATACATTGTGACATCATAGTGCATACTAATTATGATGTCATCATATACTGTGACGTCATAATACATGCTCATGATGCTCCAGTAGATGTGACACAAATTGGGGTAAGAGAAATTGCTCATAATACCTGCATGTTGCGCTCTCATAATATATTGTGATGTCATAATGCGGATACATTATGACCTCATAATACATTGTGACGTCATACTGCATACTAATTATGATGTCATCATATATTGTGACGTCATAATACATGCTCATGATGCTCCAGTAGATGTGACACAAATTTGGGTAAGAGAAATTGCTCATAATACCTGCATGTTGCGCTCTCATAATATATTGTGATGTCATAATGCGGATACATTATGACGTCATAATACATTGTGACGTCATAGTGCATACTAATTATGATGTCATCATATACTGTGACGTCATAACACATGCTCATGATGCTCCAGTAGATGTGACACAAATTGGGGTAAGAGAAATTGCTCATAATACCTGCATGTTGCGCTCTCATAATATATTGTGATGTCGTAATGCGGATACATTATGACGTCAAAATACATTGTGACGTCATACTGCATACTAATTATGATGTCATCATATACTGTGACGTCATAATACATGCTCATGATGCTCCAGTAGATGTGACACAAATTGGAGTAAGAGAAATTGCTCATAAAACCTGCAAATTGCACTCTCATAATATATTGTGATGTCTTAATGCGGATACATTATGACGTCATAATACATTGTGACGTCATACTGCATAATAATTATGATGCCATCATATACTGTGACGTCATAATACATGCTCATGATGCTACAGTAGATGTGACACAAATTGGGGCTAGCCAAATTGGTCATAAAACCTGCAAATTGCGCTCTCATAATATATTGTGATGTCATAATGCGGCTATATTATGACGTCATAATACATTGTGACATCATAGTGCATACTAATTATGATGTCATCATATACTGTGACGTCATAATACATGCTCATGATGCTCCAGCAGATGTCACACAAATTGGGGTAATCGAAAATGGTCATAAAACCTCCAAATTGCGCTCTCATAATATATTGTGATGTCATAATGCGGATACAATATGACGTCATATTACATTGTGACGTCATAGTGCTTACTAATTATGATGTCATCATGTACTGTGACGTCATAATACTTGCTCATGATGCTAGAGTAGATGTGACACAAATTGGGGTAAGCGAAATTTGTCATAATACCTGCATGTTGCGCTCTCATAATATATTGTGATGTCATAATGCGGATACTTTATGACATCATAATACATTGTGACGTCATACTGCATACTAATTATGATGTCACCATATACTGTGACGTCATAATACATGCTCATGATGCTCCAGTAGATGTGACACAGATTGGGGTAAGCGAAATTGGTCATAAAACCTGCAAATTGAGCTCTCATAATATATTGTGATGTCATAATGCGGATACATTATGACCTCATAATACATTGTGACGTCATACTGCATACTAATTATGATGTCATCATATACTGTGACGTCATAATACATGCTCATGATGCTCCAGTAGATGTGACACAAATTGGGGTAAGCGAAATTGGTCATAAAACCTGCAAATCGCGCTCTCATAATATATTGTGATGTCATAATGCGGCTACATTATGACGTCATAATACATTGTGAAATCATAGTGCATACTAATTATGATGTCATCATATACTGTGACGTCATAACACATGCTCATGATGCTCCAGTAGATGTGACACAAATTGGGGTAAGAGAAATTGCTCATAATACCTGCATGTTGCGCTCTCATAATATATTGTGATGTCATAATGCGGATACATTATGACCTCATAATACATTGTGACGTCATACTGCATACTAATTATGATGTCATCATATACTGTGACGTCATAATACATGCTCATGATGCTCCAGTAGATGTGACACAAATTTGGGTAAGAGAAATTGCTCATAATACCTGCATGTTGCGCTCTCATAATATATTGTGATGTCATAATGCGGATACATTATGACGTCATAATACATTGTGACGTCATAGTGCATACTAATTATGATGTCATCATATACTGTGACGTCATAATACATGCTCATGATGCTCCAGTAGATGTGACACAAATTTGGGTAAGAGAAATTGCTCATAATACCTGCATGTTGCGCTCTCATAATATATTGTGATGTCATAATGCGGATACATTATGACGTCATAATACATTGTGACGTCATAGTGCATACTAATTATGATGTCATCATATACTGTGACGTCATAACACATGCTCATGATGCTCCAGTAGATGTGACACAAATTGGGGTAAGAGAAATTGCTCATAATACCTGCATGTTGCGCTCTCATAATATATTGTGATGTCGTAATGCGGATACATTATGACGTCAAAATACATTGTGACGTCATACTGCATACTAATTATGATGTCATCATATACTGTGACGTCATAATACATGCTCATGATGCTCCAGTAGATGTGACACAAATTGGAGTAAGAGAAATTGCTCATAAAACCTGCAAATTGCGCTCTCATAATATATTGTGATGTCTTAATGCGGATACATTATGACGTCATAATACATTGTGACGTCATACTGCATAATAATTATGATGCCATCATATACTGTGACGTCATAATACATGCTCATGATGCTACAGTAGATGTGACACAAATTGGGGCTAGCCAAATTGGTCATAAAACCTGCAAATTGCGCTCTCATAATATATTGTGATGTCATAATGCGGCTATATTATGACGTCATAATACATTGTGACATCATAGTGCATACTAATTATGATGTCATCATATACTGTGACGTCATAATACATGCTCATGATGCTCCAGCAGATGTCACACAAATTGGGGTAATCGAAAATGGTCATAAAACCTCCAAATTGCGCTCTCATAATATATTGTGATGTCATAATGCGGATACAATATGACGTCATATTACATTGTGACGTCATAGTGCTTACTAATTATGATGTCATCATGTACTGTGACGTCATAATACTTGCTCATGATGCTAGAGTAGATGTGACACAAATTGGGGTAAGCGAAATTTGTCATAATACCTGCATGTTGCGCTCTCATAATATATTGTGATGTCATAATGCGGATACTTTATGACATCATAATACATTGTGACGTCATACTGCATACTAATTATGATGTCACCATATACTGTGACGTCATAATACATGCTCATGATGCTCCAGTAGATGTGACACAGATTGGGGTAAGCGAAATTGGTCATAAAACCTGCAAATTGAGCTCTCATAATATATTGTGATGTCATAATGCGGATACATTATGACCTCATAATACATTGTGACGTCATACTGCATACTAATTATGATGTCATCATATACTGTGACGTCATAATACATGCTCATGATGCTCCAGTAGATGTGACACAAATTGGGGTAAGCGAAATTGGTCATAAAACCTGCAAATCGCGCTCTCATAATATATTGTGATGTCATAATGCGGCTACATTATGACGTCATAATACATTGTGAAATCATAGTGCATACTAATTATGATGTCATCATATACTGTGACGTCATAACACATGCTCATGATGCTCCAGTAGATGTGACACAAATTGGGGTAAGAGAAATTGCTCATAATACCTGCATGTTGCGCTCTCATAATATATTGTGATGTCATAATGCGGATACATTATGACGTCATAATACATTGTGACGTCATAGTGCATACTAATTATGATGTCATCATATACTGTGACGTCATAATACATGCTCATGATGCTCCAGTAGATGTGACACAAATTGGGGTAATCGAAAATGGTCATAAAACCTCCAAATTGCGCTCTCATAATATATTGTGTTGTCATAATGCGGATACATTATGACGTCATAATACATTGTGATGTCATAGTGCTTACTAATTATGATGTCATCATATACTGTGACGTCATAATACATGCTCATGATGCTCCAGTAGATGTGACACAAATTGGGGTAATCGAAATTGGTCATAAAACCTCCAAATTGCGCTCTCATAATATATTGTGATGTCATAATGCGGATACATTATGACGTCATAATACATTGTGATGTCATAGTGCTTACTAATTATGATGTCATCATATACTGTGACGTCATAATACATGCTCATGATGCTCCAGTAGATGTGACACAAATTGGGGTAATCGAAATTGGTCATAAAACCTGCAAATTGCGCTCTCATAATATATTGTGATGTCATAATGCGGCTACATTATGACGTCATAATACATTGTGACATCATAGTGCATACTAATTATGATGTCATCATATACTGTGACGTCATAATACATGCTCATGATGCTCCAGTAGATGTGACACAAATTGGGGTAAGAGAAATTGCTCATAATACCTGCATGTTGCGCTCTCATAATATATTGTGATGTCATAATGCGGATACATTATGACCTCATAATACATTGTGACGTCATACTGCATACTAATTATGATGTCATCATATATTGTGACGTCATAATACATGCTCATGATGCTCCAGTAGATGTGACACAAATTTGGGTAAGAGAAATTGCTCATAATACCTGCATGTTGCGCTCTCATAATATATTGTGATGTCATAATGCGGATACATTATGACGTCATAATACATTGTGACGTCATAGTGCATACTAATTATGATGTCATCATATACTGTGACGTCATAACACATGCTCATGATGCTCCAGTAGATGTGACACAAATTGGGGTAAGAGAAATTGCTCATAATACCTGCATGTTGCGCTCTCATAATATATTGTGATGTCGTAATGCGGATACATTATGACGTCAAAATACATTGTGACGTCATACTGCATACTAATTATGATGTCATCATATACTGTGACGTCATAATACATGCTCATGATGCTCCAGTAGATGTGACACAAATTGGAGTAAGAGAAATTGCTCATAAAACCTGCAAATTGCGCTCTCATAATATATTGTGATGTCTTAATGCGGATACATTATGACGTCATAATACATTGTGACGTCATACTGCATAATAATTATGATGCCATCATATACTGTGACGTCATAATACATGCTCATGATGCTACAGTAGATGTGACACAAATTGGGGCTAGCCAAATTGGTCATAAAACCTGCAAATTGCGCTCTCATAATATATTGTGATGTCATAATGCGGCTATATTATGACGTCATAATACATTGTGACATCATAGTGCATACTAATTATGATGTCATCATATACTGTGACGTCATAATACATGCTCATGATGCTCCAGCAGATGTCACACAAATTGGGGTAATCGAAAATGGTCATAAAACCTCCAAATTGCGCTCTCATAATATATTGTGATGTCATAATGCGGATACAATATGACGTCATATTACATTGTGACGTCATAGTGCTTACTAATTATGATGTCATCATGTACTGTGACGTCATAATACTTGCTCATGATGCTAGAGTAGATGTGACACAAATTGGGGTAAGCGAAATTTGTCATAATACCTGCATGTTGCGCTCTCATAATATATTGTGATGTCATAATGCGGATACTTTATGACATCATAATACATTGTGACGTCATACTGCATACTAATTATGATGTCACCATATACTGTGACGTCATAATACATGCTCATGATGCTCCAGTAGATGTGACACAAATTGGGGTAAGAGAAATTGCTCATAATACCTGCATGTTGCGCTCTCTTAATATACTGTGATGTCATAATGCGGATATATTATGACGTCATAATACATTGTGACGTCATAGTGCATACTAATTATGATGTCATCATATACTGTGACGTCATAATACATGCTCATGATGCACCAGTAGATGTGACACAAAGTGGGATAAGAGAAATTGCTCATAATACCTGCATGTTGCGCTCTCATAATATATTGTGATGTCATAAGGCGGATATATTATGACGTCATAATACATTGTGACGTCACAGTGCATACTAATTATGATGTCATCAAATACTGTGACGTCATAATACATGCTCATGATTCTCCAGTAGATGTGACACAAATTGGGGTAAGAGAAATTGCTCATAATACCTGCATGTTGCGCTCTCATAATATATTGTGATGTCATAATGCGGATATATTATGACGTCATAATACATTGTGACGTCATAGTGCATACTAATTATGATGTCATCATATACTGTGACGTCATAATACATGCTCATGATGCTCCAGTAGATGTGACACAAATTGGGGTAATCGAAAATGGTCATAAAACCTCCAAATTGCGCTCTCATAATATATTGTGATGTCATAATGCGGATACATTATGACGTCATAATACATTGTGATGTCATAGTGCTTAATAATTATGATGTCATCATATACTGTGACGTCATAATACATGCTCATGATGCTACAGTAGATGTGACACAATTTGGGGTAAGCGAAATTGGTCATAATACCTGCATGTTGCGCTCTCATAATATATTGTGATGTCATAATGCGGATACTTTATGACATCATAATACATTGTGACGTCATACTGCATACTAATTATGATGTCACCATATACTGTGACGTCATAATACATGCTCATGATGCTCCAGTAGATGTGACACAAATTGGGGTAAGCGAAATTGGTCATAAAACCTGCAAATCGCGCTCTCATAATATATTGTGATGTCATAATGCGGCTACATTATGACGTCATAATACATTGTGAAATCATAGTGCATACTAATTATGATGTCATCATATACTGTGACGTCATAACACATGCTCATGATGCTCCAGTAGATGTGACACAAATTGGGGTAAGAGAAATTGCTCATAATACCTGCATGTTGCGCTCTCATAATATATTGTGATGTCATAATGCGGATACATTATGACGTCATAATACATTGTGACGTCATAGTGCATACTAATTATGATGTCATCATATACTGTGACGTCATAATACATGCTCATGATGCTCCAGTAGATGTGACACAAATTGGGGTAATCGAAAATGGTCATAAAACCTCCAAATTGCGCTCTCATAATATATTGTGATGTCATAATGCGGATACATTATGACGTCATAATACATTGTGATGTCATAGTGCTTACTAATTATGATGTCATCATATACTGTGACGTCATAATACATGCTCATGATGCTCCAGTAGATGTGACACAAATTGGGGTAATCGAAATTGGTCATAAAACCTCCAAATTGCGCTCTCATAATATATTGTGATGTCATAATGCGGATACATTATGACGTCATAATACATTGTGATGTCATAGTGCTTACTAATTATGATGTCATCATATACTGTGACGTCATAATACATGCTCATGATGCTCCAGTAGATGTGACACAAATTGGGGTAATCGAAATTGGTCATAAAACCTGCAAATTGCGCTCTCATAATATATTGTGATGTCATAATGCGGCTACATTATGACGTCATAATACATTGTGACATCATAGTGCATACTAATTATGATGTCATCATATACTGTGACGTCATAATACATGCTCATGATGCTCCAGTAGATGTGACACAAATTGGGGTAAGAGAAATTGCTCATAATACCTGCATGTTGCGCTCTCATAATATATTGTGATGTCATAATGCGGATACATTATGACCTCATAATACATTGTGACGTCATACTGCATACTAATTATGATGTCATCATATATTGTGACGTCATAATACATGCTCATGATGCTCCAGTAGATGTGACACAAATTTGGGTAAGAGAAATTGCTCATAATACCTGCATGTTGCGCTCTCATAATATATTGTGATGTCATAATGCGGATACATTATGACGTCATAATACATTGTGACGTCATAGTGCATACTAATTATGATGTCATCATATACTGTGACGTCATAACACATGCTCATGATGCTCCAGTAGATGTGACACAAATTGGGGTAAGAGAAATTGCTCATAATACCTGCATGTTGCGCTCTCATAATATATTGTGATGTCGTAATGCGGATACATTATGACGTCAAAATACATTGTGACGTCATACTGCATACTAATTATGATGTCATCATATACTGTGACGTCATAATACATGCTCATGATGCTCCAGTAGATGTGACACAAATTGGAGTAAGAGAAATTGCTCATAAAACCTGCAAATTGCGCTCTCATAATATATTGTGATGTCTTAATGCGGATACATTATGACGTCATAATACATTGTGACGTCATACTGCATAATAATTATGATGCCATCATATACTGTGACGTCATAATACATGCTCATGATGCTACAGTAGATGTGACACAAATTGGGGCTAGCCAAATTGGTCATAAAACCTGCAAATTGCGCTCTCATAATATATTGTGATGTCATAATGCGGCTATATTATGACGTCATAATACATTGTGACATCATAGTGCATACTAATTATGATGTCATCATATACTGTGACGTCATAATACATGCTCATGATGCTCCAGCAGATGTCACACAAATTGGGGTAATCGAAAATGGTCATAAAACCTCCAAATTGCGCTCTCATAATATATTGTGATGTCATAATGCGGATACAATATGACGTCATATTACATTGTGACGTCATAGTGCTTACTAATTATGATGTCATCATGTACTGTGACGTCATAATACTTGCTCATGATGCTAGAGTAGATGTGACACAAATTGGGGTAAGCGAAATTTGTCATAATACCTGCATGTTGCGCTCTCATAATATATTGTGATGTCATAATGCGGATACTTTATGACATCATAATACATTGTGACGTCATACTGCATACTAATTATGATGTCACCATATACTGTGACGTCATAATACATGCTCATGATGCTCCAGTAGATGTGACACAGATTGGGGTAAGCGAAATTGGTCATAAAACCTGCAAATTGAGCTCTCATAATATATTGTGATGTCATAATGCGGATACATTATGACCTCATAATACATTGTGACGTCATACTGCATACTAATTATGATGTCATCATATACTGTGACGTCATAATACATGCTCATGATGCTCCAGTAGATGTGACACAAATTGGGGTAAGAGAAATTGCTCATAATACCTGCATGTTGCGCTCTCTTAATATACTGTGATGTCATAATGCGGATATATTATGACGTCATAATACATTGTGACGTCATAGTGCATACTAATTATGATGTCATCATATACTGTGACGTCATAATACATGCTCATGATGCACCAGTAGATGTGACACAAAGTGGGATAAGAGAAATTGCTCATAATACCTGCATGTTGCGCTCTCATAATATATTGTGATGTCATAAGGCGGATATATTATGACGTCATAATACATTGTGACGTCACAGTGCATACTAATTATGATGTCATCAAATACTGTGACGTCATAATACATGCTCATGATTCTCCAGTAGATGTGACACAAATTGGGGTAAGAGAAATTGCTCATAATACCTGCATGTTGCGCTCTCATAATATATTGTGATGTCATAATGCGGATATATTATGACGTCATAATACATTGTGACGTCATAGTGCATACTAATTATGATGTCATCATATACTGTGACGTCATAATACATGCTCATGATGCTCCAGTAGATGTGACACAAATTGGGGTAATCGAAAATGGTCATAAAACCTCCAAATTGCGCTCTCATAATATATTGTGATGTCATAATGCGGATACATTATGACGTCATAATACATTGTGATGTCATAGTGCTTAATAATTATGATGTCATCATATACTGTGACGTCATAATACATGCTCATGATGCTACAGTAGATGTGACACAATTTGGGGTAAGCGAAATTGGTCATAATACCTGCATGTTGCGCTCTCATAATATATTGTGATGTCATAATGCGGATACTTTATGACATCATAATACATTGTGACGTCATACTGCATACTAATTATGATGTCACCATATACTGTGACGTCATAATACATGCTCATGATGCTCCAGTAGATGTGACACAAATTGGGGTAAGCGAAATTGGTCATAAAACCTGCAAATCGCGCTCTCATAATATATTGTGATGTCATAATGCGGCTACATTATGACGTCATAATACATTGTGAAATCATAGTGCATACTAATTATGATGTCATCATATACTGTGACGTCATAACACATGCTCATGATGCTCCAGTAGATGTGACACAAATTGGGGTAAGAGAAATTGCTCATAATACCTGCATGTTGCGCTCTCATAATATATTGTGATGTCATAATGCGGATACATTATGACGTCATAATACATTGTGACGTCATAGTGCATACTAATTATGATGTCATCATATACTGTGACGTCATAATACATGCTCATGATGCTCCAGTAGATGTGACACAAATTGGGGTAATCGAAAATGGTCATAAAACCTCCAAATTGCGCTCTCATAATATATTGTGATGTCATAATGCGGATACATTATGACGTCATAATACATTGTGATGTCATAGTGCTTACTAATTATGATGTCATCATATACTGTGACGTCATAATACATGCTCATGATGCTACAGTAGATATGACACAATTTGGGGTAAGCGAAATTGGTCATAATACCTGCATGTTGCGCTCTCATAATATATTGTGATGTCGTAATGCGGATACTTTATGACATCATAATACATTGTGACGTCATACTGCATACTAATTATGATGTCACCATATACTGTGACGTCATAATACATGCTCATGATGCTCCAGTAGATGTGACACAAATTGGGGTAAGCGAAATTGCTCATAATACCTGCATGTTGCGCTCTCATAATATATTGTGATGTCATAATGCGGATACATTATGACGTCATAATACATTTTGACGTCATACTGCATACTAATTATGATGTCATCATATACTGTGACGTCATAATACATGCTCATGATGCTCCAGTAGATGTGACACAAATTGGGGTAAGAGAAATTGCTCATGATACCTGCATGTTGCGCTCTCATAATATATTGTGATGTCATAATGCGGATACATTATGACGTCAAAATACATTGTGACGTCATAGTGCATACTAATTATGATGTCATCATATACTGTGACGTCATAATACATGCTCATGATGCTCCAGCAGATGTCACACAAATTGGGGTAAGAGAAATTGCTCATAATACCTGCATGTTGCGCTCTCATAATGTATTGTGATGTCATAATGCGGATACCTTATGACGTCATAATACATTTTGATGTCATAGTGCATAATAATTATGATGTCATCATATACTGTGACGTCATAATACATGCTCATGATGCTCCAGTAGATGTGACACAAATTGGGGTAAGAGAAATTGCTCATAAAACCTGCAAATTGCGCTCTCATAATATATTGTGATGTCTTAATGCGGATACATTATGACGTCATAATACATTGTGATGTCATAGTGCATACTAATTATGATGTCATCATATACTGTGACGTCATAATACATGCTCATGATGCTCCAGTAGATGTGACACAAATTGGGGTAAAAGAAATTGCTCATAATACCTGCATGTTGCGCTCTCATAATATATTGTGATGTCATAATGCGGATACATTATGACGTCATAATACATTGTGATGTCATAGTGCATACTAATTATGATGTCATCATATACTGTGACGTCATAATACATGCTCATGATGCTCCAGTAGATGTGACACAAATTGGGGTAAGCGAAATTGGTCATAAAACCTGCAAATTGCGCTCTCATAATATATTGTGATGTTATAATGCGGCTACATTATGACGTCATAATACATTGTGACATCATAGTGCATACTAATTATGATGTCATCATATACTGTGACGTCATAATACATGCTCATGATGCTCCAGTAGATGTGACACAAATTGGGGTAAGAGAAATTGCTCATAATACCTGCATGTTGCGCTCTCATAATATATTGTGATGTCATAATGCGGATACATTATGACGTCATAATACATTGTGACGTCATAGTGCATACTAATTATGATGTCATCATATACTGTGACGTCATAATACATGCTCATGATGCTCCAGTAGATGTGACACAAATTGGGGTAAAAGAAATTGCTCATAATACCTGCATGTTGCGCTCTCATAATATATTGTGATGTCATAATGCGGATACATTATGACGTCATAATACATTGTGATGTCATAGTGCATACTAATTATGATGTCATCATATAGTGTGACGTCATAATACATGCTCATGATGCTCCAGTAGATGTGACACAAATTGGGGTAAGCGAAATTGGTCATAAAACCTGCAAATTGCGCTCTCATAATATATTGTGATGTCATAATGCGGCTACATTATGACGTCATAATACAGTGTGACATCATAGTGCATACTAATTATGATGTCATCATATACTGTGACGTCATAATACATGCTAATGATGCTCCAGTAGATGTGACACAAATTCGGGTAAGAGAAATTGCTCATAATACCTGCATGTTGCGCTCTCATAATATATTGTGATGTCATAATGCGGATACATTATGACGTCATAATACATTGTGACGTCATAGTGCATACTAATTATGATGTCATCATATACTGTGACGTCATAATACATGCTCATGATGCTCCAGTAGATGTGACACAAATTGGGGTAAAAGAAATTGCTCATAATACCTGCATGTTGCGCTCTCATAATATATTGTGATGTCATAATGCGGATACATTATGACGTCATAATACATTGTGACATCATAGTGCATACTAATTATGATGTCATCATATACTGTGACGTCATAATACATGCTCATGATGCTCCAGTTGATGTGAAACAAATTGGGGTAAGAGAAATTGCTCATAATACCTGCATGTTGCGCTCTCATAATATATTGTGATGTCATAATGCGGATACATTATGACGTCATAATACATTGTGACGTCATAGTGCATACTAATTATGATGTCATCATATACTGTGACGTCATAATACATGCTCATGATGCTCCAGTAGATGTGACACAAATTGGGGTAAAAGAAATTGCTCATAATACCTGCATGTTGCGCTCTCATAATATATTGTGATGTCATAATGCGGATACATTATGACGTCATAATACATTGTGATGTCATAGTGCATACTAATTATGATGTCATCATATACTGTGACGTCATAATACATGCTCATGATGCTCCAGTAGATGTGACACAAATTGGGGTAAGCGAAATTGGTCATAAAACCTGCAAATTGCGCTCTCATAATATATTGTGATGTCATAATGCGGCTACATTATGACGTCATAATACATTGTGACATCATAGTGCATACTAATTATGATGTCATCATATACTGTGACGTCATAATACATGCTCATGATGCTCCAGTAGATGTGACACAAATTGGGGTAAGAGAAATTGCTCATAATACCTGCATGTTGCGCTCTCATAATATATTGTGATGTCATAATGCGGATACATTATGACCTCATAATACATTGTGACGTCATACTGCATACTAATTATGATGTCATCATATATTGTGACGTCATAATACATGCTCATGATGCTCCAGTAGATGTGACACAAATTTGGGTAAGAGAAATTGCTCATAATACCTGCATGTTGCGCTCTCATAATATATTGTGATGTCATAATGCGGATACATTATGACGTCATAATACATTGTGACGTCATAGTGCATACTAATTATGATGTCATCATATACTGTGACGTCATAACACATGCTCATGATGCTCCAGTAGATGTGACACAAATTGGGGTAAGAGAAATTGCTCATAATACCTGCATGTTGCGCTCTCATAATATATTGTGATGTCGTAATGCGGATACATTATGACGTCAAAATACATTGTGACGTCATACTGCATACTAATTATGATGTCATCATATACTGTGACGTCATAATACATGCTCATGATGCTCCAGTAGATGTGACACAAATTGGAGTAAGAGAAATTGCTCATAAAACCTGCAAATTGCGCTCTCATAATATATTGTGATGTCTTAATGCGGATACATTATGACGTCATAATACATTGTGACGTCATACTGCATAATAATTATGATGCCATCATATACTGTGACGTCATAATACATGCTCATGATGCTACAGTAGATGTGACACAAATTGGGGCTAGCCAAATTGGTCATAAAACCTGCAAATTGCGCTCTCATAATATATTGTGATGTCATAATGCGGCTATATTATGACGTCATAATACATTGTGACATCATAGTGCATACTAATTATGATGTCATCATATACTGTGACGTCATAATACATGCTCATGATGCTCCAGCAGATGTCACACAAATTGGGGTAATCGAAAATGGTCATAAAACCTCCAAATTGCGCTCTCATAATATATTGTGATGTCATAATGCGGATACAATATGACGTCATATTACATTGTGACGTCATAGTGCTTACTAATTATGATGTCATCATGTACTGTGACGTCATAATACTTGCTCATGATGCTAGAGTAGATGTGACACAAATTGGGGTAAGCGAAATTTGTCATAATACCTGCATGTTGCGCTCTCATAATATATTGTGATGTCATAATGCGGATACTTTATGACATCATAATACATTGTGACGTCATACTGCATACTAATTATGATGTCACCATATACTGTGACGTCATAATACATGCTCATGATGCTCCAGTAGATGTGACACAGATTGGGGTAAGCGAAATTGGTCATAAAACCTGCAAATTGAGCTCTCATAATATATTGTGATGTCATAATGCGGATACATTATGACCTCATAATACATTGTGACGTCATACTGCATACTAATTATGATGTCATCATATACTGTGACGTCATAATACATGCTCATGATGCTCCAGTAGATGTGACACAAATTGGGGTAAGAGAAATTGCTCATAATACCTGCATGTTGCGCTCTCTTAATATACTGTGATGTCATAATGCGGATATATTATGACGTCATAATACATTGTGACGTCATAGTGCATACTAATTATGATGTCATCATATACTGTGACGTCATAATACATGCTCATGATGCACCAGTAGATGTGACACAAAGTGGGATAAGAGAAATTGCTCATAATACCTGCATGTTGCGCTCTCATAATATATTGTGATGTCATAAGGCGGATATATTATGACGTCATAATACATTGTGACGTCACAGTGCATACTAATTATGATGTCATCAAATACTGTGACGTCATAATACATGCTCATGATTCTCCAGTAGATGTGACACAAATTGGGGTAAGAGAAATTGCTCATAATACCTGCATGTTGCGCTCTCATAATATATTGTGATGTCATAATGCGGATATATTATGACGTCATAATACATTGTGACGTCATAGTGCATACTAATTATGATGTCATCATATACTGTGACGTCATAATACATGCTCATGATGCTCCAGTAGATGTGACACAAATTGGGGTAATCGAAAATGGTCATAAAACCTCCAAATTGCGCTCTCATAATATATTGTGATGTCATAATGCGGATACATTATGACGTCATAATACATTGTGATGTCATAGTGCTTAATAATTATGATGTCATCATATACTGTGACGTCATAATACATGCTCATGATGCTACAGTAGATGTGACACAATTTGGGGTAAGCGAAATTGGTCATAATACCTGCATGTTGCGCTCTCATAATATATTGTGATGTCATAATGCGGATACTTTATGACATCATAATACATTGTGACGTCATACTGCATACTAATTATGATGTCACCATATACTGTGACGTCATAATACATGCTCATGATGCTCCAGTAGATGTGACACAAATTGGGGTAAGCGAAATTGGTCATAAAACCTGCAAATCGCGCTCTCATAATATATTGTGATGTCATAATGCGGCTACATTATGACGTCATAATACATTGTGAAATCATAGTGCATACTAATTATGATGTCATCATATACTGTGACGTCATAACACATGCTCATGATGCTCCAGTAGATGTGACACAAATTGGGGTAAGAGAAATTGCTCATAATACCTGCATGTTGCGCTCTCATAATATATTGTGATGTCATAATGCGGATACATTATGACGTCATAATACATTGTGATGTCATAGTGCATACTAATTATGATGTCATCATATACAGTGACGTCATAATACATGCTCATGATGCTCCAGTAGATGTGACACAAATTGGGGTAAGTGAAATTGGTCATAAAACCTGCAAATTGCGCTCTCATAATATACTGTGATGTCATACTGCGGATATATTATGACGTCATAATGCATTGTGACGTCATAGTGCATACTAATTATGATGTCATCATATACTGTGACGTCATAATACATGCTCATGATGCTCCAGTAGATGTGACACAAATTGGGATAGGAGAAATTGCTCATGATACCAGCATGTTGCGCTCTCATAATGAACTGTGATGTCATAATGCGGATACATTATGACGTCATAATACATTGTGACGTCATAGTGCATACTAATTATGATGTCATCAAATACTGTGACGTCATAATACATGCTCATGATGCTCCAGTAGATGTGACACAAATTGGGGTAAGAGAAATTGCTCATAATACCTGCATGTTGCGCTCTCATAATATATAGTGATGTCATAATGCGGATACATTATGACGACATAATACATTGTGACGTCATAGTGCATACTGATTATGATGTCATCATATACTGTGACGTCATAATACATGCTCATGATGCTCCAGTAGATGTGACACAATTTGGGGTAAGCGAAATTGGTCATAAAACCTGCAAATTGCGCTCTCATAATATATTGTGATCTCATAATGCGGATACATTATGACGTCATAATACATTGTGACGTCATAGTGCATACTAATTATGCTGTCATCATATACTGAGACGTCATAATACATGCTCATGATGCTCCAGTAGATTTGACACAAATTGGTGTAAGAGAAATTGCTCATAATACCTGCAAGTTGCGCTGTCATAATATATTGTGATGTCATAATACGGATACATTATGACGTCATAATACATTGTGACGTCATAGTGCATACTGATTATGATGTCATCATATACTGTGACGTCATAATACATGCTCATGATGCTCCAGTAGATGTGACACAAATTGGGGTAAGCGAAATTGGTCATAAAACCTGCAAATTGTGCTCTTATAATATATTGTGATGTCATAATGCGGATACATTATGACGTCATAATACATTGTGACGTCATAGTGCATACTAATTATGATGTCATCATATACTGCGACGTCATAATACATGCTCATGATGCTCCAGTAGATGTGACACAAATTGGGGTAAGAGAAATTGCTCATAATACCTGCATGTTGCGCTCTCATAATATATTCTGATGTCATAATGCGGATACATTGTGACGTCATAATATATTGTGACGTCATACTGCATACTAATTATGATGTCATCATATACTGTGACGTCGTAATACATGCTCATGATGCTCCTGTAGATGTGACACAAATTGGGGTAAGAGAAATTGCTCATAATACCTGCATGTTGCGCTCTCATAATATATTGTGATGTCATAATGCGGATACATTATGACGTCATAATACATTGTGATGTCATAGTGCTCACTAATTATGATGTCATCATATACTGTGACGTCATAGTACATGCTCATGATGCTCCAGTAGATGTGACACAAATTGGGTAAAGAGAAATTTCTCATAAAACCTGCAAATTGCGCTCTCATAATATATTGTGATGCCTTAATGCGGATACATTTTGACGTCATAATACATTGTGATGTCATACTGCATACTAATTATGATGTCATCATATACTGTGACGTCATAATACATGCTCATGATGCTCCAGTAGATGTGACACAAATTGGTGTAAGAGAAATTGCTCATAATACCTGCATGTTGCGCTCTCATAATATATTGTGATGTCATAATGCGGATACATTATGACATCATAATACATTGTGATGTCATAGTGCATACTAATTATGATGTCATCATATACTGTGCCCTCATAATACATGCTCATGATGCTCCAGTAGATGTGACACAAATTGGGGTAAGAAAAATTGCTCATAATACCTTCATGTTGCGCTCTCATAATATATTGTGTTGTCATAATGCGGATACATTATGACGTCATAATACATTCTGACGTCATAGTGCATACTAATTATGATGTCATCATATACTGTGACGTCATAATACATGCTCATGATGCTCTAGTAGATGTGACACAAATTGAGGTAAGAGAAATTGCTCATAATACCTGCATGTTGCAGTCTCATAATATATTGTGATGTCATAATGCGGATACAGTATGACGTCATAATACATTGTGACGTCATAGTGCATACTAATTATGATGTCATCATATACTGTGACATCATAATACATGCTCATGATGCTCCAGTAGATGTGACACTAATTGGGGTAATCGAAAATGGTCATAAAACCTGCAAATTGCGCTCTCATAATATATTCTGATGTCATAATGCGGATACATTATGACGTCATAATACATTGTGATGTCATAGTGCATACTAATTATGATGTCATCATATACAGTGACGTCATAATACATGCTCATGATGCTCCAGTAGATGTGACACAAATTGGGGTAAGTGAAATTGGTCATAAAACCTGCAAATTGCGCTCTCATAATATATTGTGATGTCATACTGCGGATATATTATGACGTCATAATACATTGTGACGTCATAGTGCATACTAATTATGATGTCATCATATACTGTGACGTCATAATACATGCTCATGATGATCCAGTAGATGTGACACAAATTGGGTAAGAGAAATTGCTCATAATACCTGCATGTTGCGCTCTCATAATATATTGTGATGTCATAATGCGGATACATTATGACGTCATAATACATTGTGACGTCATAGTGCATACTAATTATGATGTCATCAAATACTGTGACGTCATAATACCTGCTCATGATGCTCCAGTAGATGTGACACAAATTGGGGTAAGAGAAATTCCTCATAATACCTGCTTGTTGCGCTCTCATAATATGTAGTGATGTCATAATGCGGATACATTATGACGTCATAATACATTGTGACGTCATAGTGCATACTGATTATGATGTCATCATATACTGTGACGTCATAATACATGCTCATGATGCTCCAGTAGATGTGACACAAATTGGGGTAAGAGAAATTGCTCCTAATACCTGCATGTTGCGCTCTCATAATATATTGTGATGTCATAATGCGGATACATTATGACGTCATAATACATTGTGATGTCATAGTGCATACTAATTATGATGTCATCATATACTGTGACGTCATAATACATGCTCATGATGCTCCAGTAGATGTGACACAAATTGGGATAAGAGAAATTGCTCATGACACCTGCATGTTGCGCTCTCATAATATATTGTGATGTCATAATGCGGATACATTATGACGTCATAATACATTGTGACGTCATAGTGCATACTAATTATGATGTCATCAAATACTGTGACGTCATAATACATGCTCATGATGCTCCAGTAGATGTGACACAAATTGGGGTAAGAGAAATTGCTCATAATACCTGCATGTTGCGCTCTCATAATATATAGTGATGTCATAATGCGGATACATTATGACGTCATAATACATTGTGACGTCATAGTGCATACTGATTATGATGTCATCATATACTGTGACGTCATAATACATGCTCATGATGCTCCAGTAGATGTGACACAATTTGGGGTAAGCGAAATTGGTCATAAAACCTGCAAATTGCGCTCTCATAATATATTGTGATGTCATAATGCGGATACATTATGACGTCATAATACATTGTGACGTCATAGTGCATACTAATTATGCTGTCATCATATACTGAGACGTCATAATACATGCTCATGATGCTCCAGTAGATTTGACACAAATTGGTGTAAGAGAAATTGCTCATAATACCTGCAAGTTCGCTGTCATAATATATTGTGATGTCATAATACGGATACATTATGACGTCATAATACATTGTGACGTCATAGTGCATACTGATTATGATGTCATCATATACTGTGACGTCATAATACATGCTCATGATGCTCCAGTAGATGTGACACAAATTGGGGTAAGCGAAATTGGTCATAAAACCTGCAAAATGTGCTCTCATAATATATTGTGATGTCATAATGCGGATACATTATGACGTCATAATACATTGTGACGTCATAGTGCATACTAATTATGATGTCATCATATACTGTGACGTCATAATACATGCTCATGATGCTCCAGTAGATGTGACACAAATTGGGGTAAGAGAAATTGCTCATAATACCTGCATGTTGCGCTCTCATAATATATTCTGATGTCATAATGCGGATACATTGTGACGTCATAATATATTGTGACGTCATACTGCATACTAATTATGATGTCATCATATACTGTGACGTCGTAATACATGCTCATGATGCTCCAGTAGATGTGACACAAATTGGGTTAAGAGAAATTGCTCATAATACCTGCAAATTGCGCTCTCATTATATATTGTGATGTCATAATGCGGATACATTATGACGTCATAATACATTGTGACGTCATAGTGCATACTAATTATGATGTCATCATATACTGTGACATCATAATACATGCTCATGATGCTCCAGTAGATGTCACACAAATTGGGGTAATCGAAAATGTTCATAAAACCTCCAAATTGCGCTCTCATAATATATTGTGATGTCATAATGCGGATACATTATGACGTCATATTACATTGTGACATCATAGTGCTTACTAATTATGATGTCATCATATACTGTGACGTCATAATACATGCTCATGATGCTACAGTAGATGTGACACAAATTGGGGTAAGCGAAATTGGTCATAATACCTGCATGTTGCGCTCTCATAATATATTGTGATGTCATAATGCGGATACTTTATGACATCATAATACATTGTGACGTCATACTGCATACTAATTATGATGTCACCATATACTGTGACGTCATAATACATGCTCATGATGCTCCAGTAGATGTGACACAAATTGGGGTAAGCGAAATTGGTCATAAAACCTGCAAATTGCGCTCTCATAATATATTGTGATGTCATAATGCGGATACATTATGACGTCATAATACATTGTGACGTCATAGTGCATACTAATTATGATGTCATCATATACTGTGACGTCATAATACATGCTCATGATGCTCCAGTAGCTGTGACACAAATTGGGGTAAAAGAAATTGCTCATAATACCTGCATGTTGCGCTCTCATAATATATTGTGATGTCATAATGCGGATACATTATGACGTCATAATACATTGTGACGTCATAGTGCATACTAATTATGATGTCATCATATACTGTGACGTCATAATACATGCTCATGATGCTCCAGTAGATGTGACACAAATTGGGGTAATCGAAAATGGTCATAAAACCTCCAAATTGCGCTCTCATAATATATTGTGATGTCATAATGCGGATACATTATGACGTCATAATACATTGTGATGTCATAGTGCTTACTAATTATGATGTCATCATATACTGTGACGTCATAATACATGCTCATGATGCTACAGTAGATATGACACAATTTGGGGTAAGCGAAATTGGTCATAATACCTGCATGTTGCGCTCTCATAATATATTGTGATGTCGTAATGCGGATACTTTATGACATCATAATACATTGTGACGTCATACTGCATACTAATTATGATGTCACCATATACTGTGACGTCATAATACATGCTCATGATGCTCCAGTAGATGTGACACAAATTGGGGTAAGCGAAATTGCTCATAATACCTGCATGTTGCGCTCTCATAATATATTGTGATGTCATAATGCGGATACATTATGACGTCATAATACATTTTGACGTCATACTGCATACTAATTATGATGTCATCATATACTGTGACGTCATAATACATGCTCATGATGCTCCAGTAGATGTGACACAAATTGGGGTAAGAGAAATTGCTCATGATACCTGCATGTTGCGCTCTCATAATATATTGTGATGTCATAATGCGGATACATTATGACGTCAAAATACATTGTGACGTCATAGTGCATACTAATTATGATGTCATCATATACTGCGACGTCATAATACATGCTCATGATGCTCCAGCAGATGTCACAGAAATTGGGGTAAGAGAAATTGCTCATAATACCTGCATGTTGCGCTCTCATAATGTATTGTGATGTCATAATGCGGATACATTATGACGTCATAATACATTTTGATGTCATAGTGCATAATAATTATGATGTCATCATATACTGTGACGTCATAATACATGCTCATGATGCTCCAGTAGATGTGACACAAATTGGGGTAAGAGAAATTGCTCATAAAACCTGCAAATTGCGCTCTCATAATATATTGTGATGTCTTAATGCGGATACATTATGACGTCATAATACATTGTGATGTCATAGTGCATACTAATTATGATGTCATCATATACTGTGACGTCATAATACATGCTCATGATGCTCCAGTAGATGTGACACAAATTGGGGTAAAAGAAATTGCTCATAATACCTGCATGTTGCGCTCTCATAATATATTGTGATGTCATAATGCGGATACATTATGACGTCATAATACATTGTGATGTCATAGTGCATACTAATTATGATGTCATCATATACTGTGACGTCATAATACATGCTCATGATGCTCCAGTAGATGTGACACAAATTGGGGTAAGCGAAATTGGTCATAAAACCTGCAAATTGCGCTCTCATAATATATTGTGATGTTATAATGCGGCTACATTATGACGTCATAATACATTGTGACATCATAGTGCATACTAATTATGATGTCATCATATACTGTGACGTCATAATACATGCTCATGATGCTCCAGTAGATGTGACACAAATTGGGGTAAGAGAAATTGCTCATAATACCTGCATGTTGCGCTCTCATAATATATTGTGATGTCATAATGCGGATACATTATGACGTCATAATACATTGTGACGTCATAGTGCATACTAATTATGATGTCATCATATACTGTGACGTCATAATACATGCTCATGATGCTCCAGTAGATGTGACACAAATTGGGGTAAAAGAAATTGCTCATAATACCTGCATGTTGCGCTCTCATAATATATTGTGATGTCATAATGCGGATACATTATGACGTCATAATACATTGTGATGTCATAGTGCATACTAATTATGATGTCATCATATAGTGTGACGTCATAATACATGCTCATGATGCTCCAGTAGATGTGACACAAATTGGGGTAAGCGAAATTGGTCATAAAACCTGCAAATTGCGCTCTCATAATATATTGTGATGTCATAATGCGGCTACATTATGACGTCATAATACAGTGTGACATCATAGTGCATACTAATTATGATGTCATCATATACTGTGACGTCATAATACATGCTAATGATGCTCCAGTAGATGTGACACAAATTCGGGTAAGAGAAATTGCTCATAATACCTGCATGTTGCGCTCTCATAATATATTGTGATGTCATAATGCGGATACATTATGACGTCATAATACATTGTGACGTCATAGTGCATACTAATTATGATGTCATCATATACTGTGACGTCATAATACATGCTCATGATGCTCCAGTAGATGTGACACAAATTGGGGTAAAAGAAATTGCTCATAATACCTGCATGTTGCGCTCTCATAATATATTGTGATGTCATAATGCGGATACATTATGACGTCATAATACATTGTGACATCATAGTGCATACTAATTATGATGTCATCATATACTGTGACGTCATAATACATGCTCATGATGCTCCAGTAGATGTGAAACAAATTGGGGTAAGAGAAATTGCTCATAATACCTGCATGTTGCGCTCTCATAATATATTGTGATGTCATAATGCGGATACATTATGACGTCATAATACATTGTGACGTCATAGTGCATACTAATTATGATGTCATCATATACTGTGACGTCATAATACATGCTCATGATGCTCCAGTAGATGTGACACAAATTGGGGTAAAAGAAATTGCTCATAATACCTGCATGTTGCGCTCTCATAATATATTGTGATGTCATAATGCGGATACATTATGACGTCATAATACATTGTGATGTCATAGTGCATACTAATTATGATGTCATCATATACTGTGACATCATAATACATGCTCATGATGCTCCAGTAGATGTGACACAAATTGGGGTAAGCGAAATTGGTCATAAAACCTGCAAATTGCGCTCTCATAATATATTGTGATGTCATAATGCGGCTACATTATGACGTCATAATACATTGTGACATCATAGTGCATACTAATTATGATGTCATCATATACTGTGACGTCATAATACATGCTCATGATGCTCCAGTAGATGTGACACAAATTGGGGTAAGAGAAATTGCTCATAATACCTGCATGTTGCGCTCTCATAATATATTGTGATGTCATAATGCGGATACATTATGACCTCATAATACATTGTGACGTCATACTGCATACTAATTATGATGTCATCATATATTGTGACGTCATAATACATGCTCATGATGCTCCAGTAGATGTGACACAAATTTGGGTAAGAGAAATTGCTCATAATACCTGCATGTTGCGCTCTCATAATATATTGTGATGTCATAATGCGGATACATTATGACGTCATAATACATTGTGACGTCATAGTGCATACTAATTATGATGTCATCATATACTGTGACGTCATAACACATGCTCATGATGCTCCAGTAGATGTGACACAAATTGGGGTAAGAGAAATTGCTCATAATACCTGCATGTTGCGCTCTCATAATATATTGTGATGTCGTAATGCGGATACATTATGACGTCAAAATACATTGTGACGTCATACTGCATACTAATTATGATGTCATCATATACTGTGACGTCATAATACATGCTCATGATGCTCCAGTAGATGTGACACAAATTGGAGTAAGAGAAATTGCTCATAAAACCTGCAAATTGCGCTCTCATAATATATTGTGATGTCTTAATGCGGATACATTATGACGTCATAATACATTGTGACGTCATACTGCATACTAATTATGATGCCATCATATACTGTGACGTCATAATACATGCTCATGATGCTCCAGTAGATGTGACACAAATTGGGGCTAGCCAAATTGGTCATAAAACCTGCAAATTGCGCTCTCATAATATATTGTGATGTCATAATGCGGCTACATTATGACGTCATAATACATTTTGACATCATAGTGTATGCTAATTATGATGTCATCATATACTGTGACGTCATAATACATGCTCATGATGCTCTAGCAGATGTCACAGAAATTGGGGTAATCGAAAATGGTCATAAAACCTCCAAATTGCGCTCTCATAATATATTGTGATGTCATAATGCGGATACATTATGACGTCATATTACATTGTGACGTCATAGTGCTTACTAATTATGATGTCATCATATACTGTGACGTCATAATACATGCTCATGATGCTACAGTAGATGTGACACAAATTGGGGTAAGCGAAATTTGTCATAATACCTGCATGTTGCGCTCTCATAATATATTGTGAGGTCATAATGCGGATATATTATGACGTCATAATACATTGTGACGTCATAGTGCATACTAATTATGATGTCATCATATACTTTGACGTCATAATACATGCTCATGATGCTCCAGTAGATGTGACACAAATTGGGGTAAGAGAAATTGCTCATAATACCTGCATGTTGCGCTCTCATAATATATTGTGATGTCATAATGCGGATACATTATGACGTCAAAATACATTGTGACGTCATAGTGCATACTAATTATGATGTCATCATATACTGTGACGTCATAATACATGCTCATGATGCTCCAGTAGATGTGACACAAATTGGGGTAATCGAAAATGGTCATAAAACCTGCAAATTGCGCTCTCATAATATATTGTGATGTCATAATGCGGATACATTATGACGTCATAATACATTGTGATGTCATAGTGCTTACGAATTATGATGTCATCATATACTGTGACGTCATAATACATGCTCATGATGCTCCATTAGATGTGACACAAATTGGGGTAAGAGAAATTGCTCATAAAACCTGCAAATTGCGCTCTCATAATATATTGTGATGTCTTAATGCGGATACATTATGACGTCATAATACATTGTGACGTCATACTGCATAATAATTATGATGCCATCATATACTGTGACGTCATAATACATGCTCATGATGCTACAGTAGATGTGACACAAATTGGGGCTAGCCAAATTGGTCATAAAACCTGCAAATTGCGCTCTCATAATATATTGTGATGTCATAATGCGGCTATATTATGACGTCATAATACATTGTGACATCATAGTGCATACTAATTATGATGTCATCATATACTGTGACGTCATAATACATGCTCATGATGCTCCAGCAGATGTCACACAAATTGGGGTAATCGAAAATGGTCATAAAACCTCCAAATTGCGCTCTCATAATATATTGTGATGTCATAATGCGGATACAATATGACGTCATATTACATTGTGACGTCATAGTGCTTACTAATTATGATGTCATCATGTACTGTGACGTCATAATACTTGCTCATGATGCTAGAGTAGATGTGACACAAATTGGGGTAAGCGAAATTTGTCATAATACCTGCATGTTGCGCTCTCATAATATATTGTGATGTCATAATGCGGATACTTTATGACATCATAATACATTGTGACGTCATACTGCATACTAATTATGATGTCACCATATACTGTGACGTCATAATACATGCTCATGATGCTCCAGTAGATGTGACACAGATTGGGGTAAGCGAAATTGGTCATAAAACCTGCAAATTGAGCTCTCATAATATATTGTGATGTCATAATGCGGATACATTATGACCTCATAATACATTGTGACGTCATACTGCATACTAATTATGATGTCATCATATACTGTGACGTCATAATACATGCTCATGATGCTCCAGTAGATGTGACACAAATTGGGGTAAGAGAAATTGCTCATAATACCTGCATGTTGCGCTCTCTTAATATACTGTGATGTCATAATGCGAATATATTATGACGTCATAATACATTGTGACGTCATAGTGCATACTAATTATGATGTCATCATATACTGTGACGTCATAATACATGCTCATGATGCACCAGTAGATGTGACACAAAGTGGGATAAGAGAAATTGCTCATAATACCTGCATGTTGCGCTCTCATAATATATTGTGATGTCATAAGGCGGATATATTATGACGTCATAATACATTGTGACGTCGCAGTGCATACTAATTATGATGTCATCAAATACTGTGACGTCATAATACATGCTCATGATTCTCCAGTAGATGTGACACAAATTGGGGTAAGAGAAATTGCTCATAATACCTGCATGTTGCGCTCTCATAATATATTGTGATGTCATAATGCGGATATATTATGACGTCATAATACATTGTGACGTCATAGTGCATACTAATTATGATGTCATCATATACTGTGACGTCATAATACATGCTCATGATGCTCCAGTAGATGTGACACAAATTGGGGTAATCGAAAATGGTCATAAAACCTCCAAATTGCGCTCTCATAATATATTGTGATGTCATAATGCGGATACATTATGACGTCATAATACATTGTGATGTCATAGTGCTTACTAATTATGATGTCATCATATACTGTGACGTCATAATACATGCTCATGATGCTACAGTAGATGTGACACAATTTGGGGTAAGCGAAATTGGTCATAATACCTGCATGTTGCGCTCTCATAATATATTGTGATGTCATAATGCGGATACTTTATGACATCATAATACATTGTGACGTCATACTGCATACTAATTATGATGTCACCATATACTGTGACGTCATAATACATGCTCATGATGCTCCAGTAGATGTGACACAAATTGGGGTAAGCGAAATTGGTCATAAAACCTGCAAATCGCGCTCTCATAATATATTGTGATGTCATAATGCGGCTACATTATGACGTCATAATACATTGTGAAATCATAGTGCATACTAATTATGATGTCATCATATACTGTGACGTCATAACACATGCTCATGATGCTCCAGTAGATGTGACACAAATTGGGGTAAGAGAAATTGCTCATAATACCTGCATGTTGCGCTCTCATAATATATTGTGATGTCATAATGCGGATACATTATGACGTCATAATACATTGTGATGTCATAGTGCATACTAATTATGATGTCATCATATACAGTGACGTCATAATACATGCTCATGATGCTCCAGTAGATGTGACACAAAATGGGGTAAGTGAAATTGGTCATAAAACCTGCAAATTGCGCTCTCATAATATACTGTGATGTCATACTGCGGATATATTATGACGTCATAATGCATTGTGACGTCATAGTGCATACTAATTATGATGTCATCATATACTGTGACGTCATAATACATGCTCATGATGCTCCAGTAGATGTGACACAAATTGGGATAGGAGAAATTGCTCATGATACCTGCATGTTGCGCTCTCATAATGAACTGTGATGTCATAATGCGGATACATTATGACGTCATAATACATTGTGACGTCATAGTGCATACTAATTATGATGTCATCAAATACTGTGACGTCATAATACATGCTCATGATGCTCCAGTAGATGTGACACAAATTGGGGTAAGAGAAATTGCTCATAATACCTGCATGTTGCGCTCTCATAATATATAGTGATGTCATAATGCGGATACATTATGACGACATAATACATTGTGACGTCATAGTGCATACTGATTATGATGTCATCATATACTGTGACGTCATAATACATGCTCATGATGCTCCAGTAGATGTGACACAATTTGGGGTAAGCGAAATTGGTCATAAAACCTGCAAATTGCGCTCTCATAATATATTGTGATCTCATAATGCGGATACATTATGACGTCATAATACATTGTGACGTCATAGTGCATACTAATTATGCTGTCATCATATACTGAGACGTCATAATACATGCTCATGATGCTCCAGTAGATTTGACACAAATTGGTGTAAGAGAAATTGCTCATAATACCTGCAAGTTGCGCTGTCATAATATATTGTGATGTCATAATACGGATACATTATGACGTCATAATACATTGTGACGTCATAGTGCATACTGATTATGATGTCATCATATACTGTGACGTCATAATACATGCTCATGATGCTCCAGTAGATGTGACACAAATTGGGGTAAGCGAAATTGGTCATAAAACCTGCAAATTGTGCTCTTATAATATATTGTGATGTCATAATGCGGATACATTATGACGTCATAATACATTGTGACGTCATAGTGCATACTAATTATGATGTCATCATATACTGCGACGTCATAATACATGCTCATGATGCTCCAGTAGATGTGACACAAATTGGGGTAAGAGAAATTGCTCATAATACCTGCATGTTGCGCTCTCATAATATATTCTGATGTCATAATGCGGATACATTGTGACGTCATAATATATTGTGATGTCATACTGCATACTAATTATGATGTCATCATATACTGTGACGTCGTAATACATGCTCATGATGCTCCTGTAGATGTGACACAAATTGGGGTAAGAGAAATTGCTCATAATACCTGCATGTTGCGCTCTCATAATATATTGTGATGTCATAATGCGGATACATTATGACGTCATAATACATTGTGATGTCATAGTGCTCACTAATTATGATGTCATCATATACTGTGACGTCATAGTACATGCTCATGATGCTCCAGTAGATGTGACACAAATTGGGTAAAGAGAAATTTCTCATAAAACCTGCAAATTGCGCTCTCATAATATATTGTGATGCCTTAATGCGGATACATTTTGACGTCATAATACATTGTGATGTCATACTGCATACTAATTATGATGTCATCATATACTGTGACGTCATAATACATGCTCATGATGCTCCAGTAGATGTGACACAAATTGGTGTAAGAGAAATTGCTCATAATACCTGCATGTTGCGCTCTCATAATATATTGTGATGTCATAATGCGGATACATTATGACATCATAATACATTGTGATGTCATAGTGCATACTAATTATGATGTCATCATATACTGTGCCCTCATAATACATGCTCATGATGCTCCAGTAGATGTGACACAAATTGGGGTAAGAGAAATTGCTCATAATACCTTCATGTTGCGCTCTCATAATATATTGTGTTGTCATAATGCGGATACATTATGACGTCATAATACATTCTGACGTCATAGTGCATACTAATTATGATGTCATCATATACTGTGACGTCATAATACATGCTCATGATGCTCTAGTAGATGTGACACAAATTGAGGTAAGAGAAATTGCTCATAATACCTGCATGTTGCAGTCTCATAATATATTGTGATGTCATAATGCGGATACAGTATGACGTCATAATACATTGTGACGTCATAGTGCATACTAATTATGATGTCATCATATACTGTGACATCATAATACATGCTCATGATGCTCCAGTAGATGTGACACTAATTGGGGTAATCGAAAATGGTCATAAAACCTGCAAATTGCGCTCTCATAATATATTCTGATGTCATAATGCGGATACATTATGACGTCATAATACATTGTGATGTCATAGTGCATACTAATTATGATGTCATCATATACAGTGACGTCATAATACATGCTCATGATGCTCCAGTAGATGTGACACAAATTGGGGTAAGTGAAATTGGTCATAAAACCTGCAAATTGCGCTCTCATAATATATTGTGATGTCATACTGCGGATATATTATGACGTCATAATACATTGTGACGTCATAGTGCATACTAATTATGATGTCATCATATACTGTGACGTCATAATACATGCTCATGATGATCCAGTAGATGTGACACAAATTGGGTAAGAGAAATTGCTCATAATACCTGCATGTTGCGCTCTCATAATATATTGTGATGTCATAATGCGGATACATTATGACGTCATAATACATTGTGACGTCATAGTACATACTAATTATGATGTCATCAAATACTGTGACGTCATAATACCTGCTCATGATGCTCCAGTAGATGTGACACAAATTGGGGTAAGAGAAATTCCTCATAATACCTGCTTGTTGCGCTCTCATAATATGTAGTGATGTCATAATGCGGATACATTATGACGTCATAATACATTGTGACGTCATAGTGCATACTGATTATGATGTCATCATATACTGTGACGTCATAATACATGCTCATGATGCTCCAGTAGATGTGACACAAATTGGGGTAAGAGAAATTGCTCCTAATACCTGCATGTTGCGCTCTCATAATATATTGTGATGTCATAATGCGGATACATTATGACGTCATAATACATTGTGATGTCATAGTGCATACTAATTATGATGTCATCATATACTGTGACGTCATAATACATGCTCATGATGCTCCAGTAGATGTGACACAAATTGGGATAAGAGAAATTGCTCATGACACCTGCATGTTGCGCTCTCATAATATATTGTGATGTCATAATGCGGATACATTATGACGTCATAATACATTGTGACGTCATAGTGCATACTAATTATGATGTCATCAAATACTGTGACGTCATAATACATGCTCATGATGCTCCAGTAGATGTGACACAAATTGGGGTAAGAGAAATTGCTCATAATACCTGCATGTTGCGCTCTCATAATATATAGTGATGTCATAATGCGGATACATTATGACGTCATAATACATTGTGACGTCATAGTGCATACTGATTATGATGTCATCATATACTGTGACGTCATAATACATGCTCATGATGCTCCAGTAGATGTGACACAATTTGGGGTAAGCGAAATTGGTCATAAAACCTGCAAATTGCGCTCTCATAATATATTGTGATGTCATAATGCGGATACATTATGACGTCATAATACATTGTGACGTCATAGTGCATACTAATTATGCTGTCATCATATACTGAGACGTCATAATACATGCTCATGATGCTCCAGTAGATTTGACACAAATTGGTGTAAGAGAAATTGCTCATAATACCTGCAAGTTCGCTGTCATAATATATTGTGATGTCATAATACGGATACATTATGACGTCATAATACATTGTGACGTCATAGTGCATACTGATTATGATGTCATCATATACTGTGACGTCATAATACATGCTCATGATGCTCCAGTAGATGTGACACAAATTGGGGTAAGCGAAATTGGTCATAAAACCTGCAAAATGTGCTCTCATAATATATTGTGATGTCATAATGCGGATACATTATGACGTCATAATACATTGTGACGTCATAGTGCATACTAATTATGATGTCATCATATACTGTGACGTCATAATACATGCTCATGATGCTCCAGTAGATGTGACACAAATTGGGGTAAGAGAAATTGCTCATAATACCTGCATGTTGCGCTCTCATAATATATTCTGATGTCATAATGCGGATACATTGTGACGTCATAATATATTGTGACGTCATACTGCATACTAATTATGATGTCATCATATACTGTGACGTCGTAATACATGCTCATGATGCTCCAGTAGATGTGACACAAATTGGGTTAAGAGAAATTGCTCATAATACCTGCAAATTGCGCTCTCATTATATATTGTGATGTCATAATGCGGATACATTATGACGTCATAATACATTGTGACGTCATAGTGCATACTAATTATGATGTCATCATATACTGTGACATCATAATACATGCTCATGATGCTCCAGTAGATGTCACACAAATTGGGGTAATCGAAAATGTTCATAAAACCTCCAAATTGCGCTCTCATAATATATTGTGATGTCATAATGCGGATACATTATGACGTCATATTACATTGTGACATCATAGTGCTTACTAATTATGATGTCATCATATACTGTGACGTCATAATACATGCTCATGATGCTACAGTAGATGTGACACAAATTGGGGTAAGCGAAATTGGTCATAATACCTGCATGTTGCGCTCTCATAATATATTGTGATGTCATAATGCGGATACTTTATGACATCATAATACATTGTGACGTCATACTGCATACTAATTATGATGTCACCATATACTGTGACGTCATAATACATGCTCATGATGCTCCAGTAGATGTGACACAAATTGGGGTAAGCGAAATTGGTCATAAAACCTGCAAATTGCGCTCTCATAATATATTGTGATGTCATAATGCGGATACATTATGACGTCATAATACATTGTGACGTCATAGTGCATACTAATTATGATGTCATCATATACTGTGACGTCATAATACATGCTCATGATGCTCCAGTAGCTGTGACACAAATTGGGGTAAAAGAAATTGCTCATAATACCTGCATGTTGCGCTCTCATAATATATTGTGATGTCATAATGCGGATACATTATGACGTCATAATACATTGTGATGTCATAGTGCTTACTAATTATGATGTCATCATATACTGTGACGTCATAATACATGCTCATGATGCTCCAGCAGATGTCACACAAATTGGGGTAATCTAAAATGGTCATAAAACCTCCAAATTGCGCTCTCATAATATATTGTGATGTCATAATGCGGATACATTATGACGTCATATAACATTGTGACGTCATAGTGCTTACTAATTATGATGTCATCATATACTGTGACGTCATAATACATGCTCATGATGCTACAGTAGATGTGACACAAATTGGGGTAAGCGAAATTTGTCATAATACCTGCATGTTGCGCTCTCATAATATATTGTGATGTCATAATGCGGACACTTTATGACATCATAATACATTGTGACGTCATACTGCATACTAATTTTGATGTCACCATATACTGTGACGTCATAATACATGCTCATGATGCTCCAGTAGATGTGACACAAATTGGGGTAAGCGAAATTGGTCATAAAACCTGCAAATTGCGCTCTCATAATATATTGTGATGTCATAATGCAGCTACATTATGACGTCATAATACATTGTGACACCATAGTGCATACTAATTATGATGTCATCATATACTGTGACGTCATAATACATGCTCATGATGCTCCAGTAGATGTGACACAAATTGGGGTAAGCGAAATTGGTCTTAAAACCTGCATGTTGCGCTCACATAATATATTGTGATGTCATAATGCGGATATATTATGACGTCATAATACATTGTGACGTCATAGTGCATACTAATTATGATGTCATCATATACTGTGACGTCATAATACATGCTCATGATGCTCCAGTAGATGTGACACAAATTGGGGTAAAAGAAATTGCTCATAATACCTGCATGTTGCGCTCTCATAATATATTGTGATGTCATAATGCGGATAAATTATGACGTCATAATACATTGTGACGTCATAGTGCATAGTAATTATGATGTCATCATATACTGTGACGTCATAATACATGCTCATGATGCACCAGTAGATGTGACACAAAGTGGGATAAGAGAAATTGCTCATAATACCTGCATGTTGCGCTCACATAATATATTGTGATGTCATAAGGCGGATATATTATGACGTCATAATACATTGTGACGTCACAGTGCATACTAATTATGATGTCATCAAATACTGTGACGTCATAATACATGCTCATGATGCTCCAGTAGATATGACACAAATTGGGGTAAGAGAAATTGCTCATAATACCTGCATGTTGCGCTCTCATAATATATTGTGATGTCATAATGCGGATATATTATGACGTCATAATACATTGTGACGTCATAGTGCATACTAATTATGATGTCATCATATACTTTGACGTCATAATACATGCTCATGATGCTCCAGTAGATGTGACACAAATTGGGGTAAGAGAAATTGCTCATAATACCTGCATGTTGCGCTCTCATAATATATTGTGATGTCATAATGCGGATACATTATGACGTCATAATACATTGTGACGTCATAGTGCATACTAATTATGATGTCATCATATACTGTGACGTCATAATACATGCTCATGATGCTCCAGTAGATGTGACACAAATTGGGGTAATCGAAAATGGTCATAAAACCTCCAAATTGCGCTCTCATAATATATTGTGATGTCATAATGCGGATACATTATGACGTCATAATACATTGTGATGTCATAGTGCATACTAATTATGATGTCATCATATACTGTGACGTCATAATACATGCTCATGATGCTACAGTAGATGTGACACAATTTGGGGTAAGCAAAATTGGTCATAATACCTGCATGTTGCGCTCTCATAATATATTGTGATGTCATAATGCGGATACATTATGACGTCAAAATACATTGTGACGTCATACTGCATACTAATTATGATGTCATCATATACTGTGACGTCATAATACATGCTCATGATGCTCCAGTAGATGTGACACAAATTGGGGTAAGAGAAATTGCTCATAATACCTGCATGTTGCGCTCTCATAATGTATTGTGATGTCATAATGCGGATACATTATGACGTCATAATACATTGTGATGTCATAGTGCATAATAATTATGATGTCATCATATACTGTGACGTCATAATACATGCTCATGATGCTCCAGTAGATGTGACACAAATTGGGGTAAGAGAAATTGCTCATAAAACCTGCAAATTGCGCTCTCATAATATATTGTGATGTCTTAATGCGGATATATTATGACGTCATAATACATTGTGACGTCATACTGCATACTAATTATGATGTCATCATATACTGCGACGTCATAATACATGCTCATGATGCTCCAGTAGATGTGACACAAATTGGGGTAAGAGAAATTGCTCATAATACCTGCATGTTGCGCTCTCATAATATATTGTGATGTCATAAGGCGGACACATTATGACGTCATAATACATTGTGACGTCATAGTGCATACTAATTATGATGTTATCATATACTGTGACGTCATAATACATGCTCATGAGGCTCCAGTAGATGTGACACAAATTGGTGTAAGAGAAATTGCTCATAATACCTGCATGTTGCGCTCTCATAATATATTGTGATGTCATAATGCGGATACATTATGACATCATAATACATTGTGATGTCATAGTGCATACTAATTATGATGTCATCATATACTGTGTCCTCATAATACATGCTCATGATGCTCCAGTAGATGTGACACAAATTGTGGTAAGAGAAATTGCTCATAATACCTGCATGTTGCGCTCTCATAATATATTGTGATGTCATAATGCGGATATATTATGACGTCATAATACATTGTGACGTCATAGTGCATACTAATTATGATGTCATCATATACTGTGACGTCATAATACATGCTCATGATGCACCAGTAGATGTGACACAAAGTGCGATAAGAGTAATTGCTCATAATACCTGCATGTTGCGCTCTCATAATATATTGTGATGTCATAAGGTGGATATATTATGACGTCATAATACATTGTGACGTCACAGTGCATACTAATTATGATGTCATCAAATACTGTGACGTCATAATACATGCTCATGATGCTCCAGTAGATGTGACACAAATTGGGGTAAGAGAAATTGCTCATAATACCTGCATGTTGCGCTATCATAATTTATTGTGATGTCATAATGCGGATATATTATGACGTCATAATACATTGTGACGTCATAGTGCATACTCATTATGATGTCATCATATACTTTGACGTCATAATACATGCTCATGATGCTCCAGTAGATGTGACACAAATTGGGGTAAGAGAAATTGCTCATAATACCTGCATGTTGCGCTCTCATAATATATTGTGATGTCATAATGCGGATACATTATGACGTCATAATACATTGTGACGTCATAGTGCATACTAATTATGATGTCATCATATACTGTGACGTCATAATACATGCTCATGATGCTCCAGTAGATGTGACACAAATTGGGGTAATCGAAAATGGTCATAAAACCTCCAAATTGCGCTCTCATAATATATTGTGATGTCATAATGCGGATACATTATGACGTCATAATACATTGTGATGTCATAGTGCTTACTAATTATGATGTCATCATATACTGTGACGTCATAATACATGCTCATGATGCTACAGTAGATGTGACACAATTTGGGGTAAGCGAAATTGGTCATAATACCTGCATGTTGCGCTCTCATAATATATTGTGATGTCATAATGCGGATACTTTATGACATCATAATACATTGTGACGTCATACTGCATACTAATTATGATGTCACCATATACTGTGACGTCATAATACATGCTCATGATGCTCCAGTAGATGTGACACAAATTGGGGTAAGCGAAATTGGTCATAAAACCTGCAAATTGCGCTCTCATAATATATTGTGATGTCATAATGCGGATACATTATGACGTCATAATACATTGTGACGTCATAGTGCATACTAATTATGATGTCATCATATACTGTGACGTCATAATACATGCTCATGATGCTCCAGCAGATGTCACACAAATTGGGGTATTCTAAAATGGTCATAAAACCTCCAAATTGCGCTCTCATAATATATTGTGATGTCATAATGCGGATACATTATGACGTCATATAACATTGTGACGTCATAGTGCTTACTAATTATGATGTCATCATATACTGTGACGTCATAATACATCCTCATGATGCTACAGTAGATGTGACACAAATTGGGGTAAGGGAAATTGCTCATAATACCTGCAAGTTGCGCTCTCATTATATATTGTGATGTCATAATGCGGAAATATTATGACGTCATAATACATTGTGACGTCTTAGTGCATACTAATTATGATGTCATCATATACTGTGACGTCGTAATACATTCTCATGATGCTCCAGTAGATGTGACACAAATTGGTGTAATCGAAAATGGTCATAAAACCTCCAAATTGCGCTCTCATAATATATTGTGATGTCATAATGCGGATACATTATGACGTCATAATACATTGTGACGTCATAGTGCATACTGATTATGATGTCATCATATTCTGTGACGTCATAATACATGCTCATGATGCTCCAGTAGATGTGACACAAATTGGGTTAAGAGAAATTGCTCATAATACCTGCAAATTGCGCTCTCATAATATATTGTGATGTCATAATGCGGATACATTATGACGTCATAATACATTGTGACGTCATAGTGCATACTAATTATGATGTCATCATATACTGTGACATCATAATACATGCTCATGATGCTCCAGTAGATGTCACACAAATTGGGGTAATCCAAAATGTTCATAAAACCTCCAAATTGCGCTCTCATAATATATTGTGATGTCATAATGCGGATACATTATGACGTCATATTACATTGTGACGTCATAGTGCTTACTAATTATGATGTCATCATATACTGTGACGTCATAATACATGCTCATGATGCTACAGTAGATGTGACACAAATTGGGGTAAGCGAAATTGGTCATAATACCTGCATGTTGCGCTCTCATAATATATTGTGATGTCATAATGCGGATACTTTATGACATCATAATACATTGTGACGTCATACTGCATACTAATTATGATGTCACCATATACTGTGACGTCATAATACATGCTCATGATGCTCCAGTAGATGTGACACAAATTGGGGTAAGCGAAATTGGTCATAAAACCTGCAAATTGCGCTCTCATAATATATTGTGATGTCATAATGCGGATACATTATGACGTCATAATACATTGTGACGTCATAGTGCATACTAATTATGATGTCATCATATACTGTGACGTCATAATACATGCTCATGATGCTCCAGTAGATGTGACACAAATTGGGGTAAAAGAAATTGCTCATAATACCTGCATGTTGCGCTCTCATAATATATTGTGTTGTCATAATGCGGATACATTATGACGTCATAATACATTGTGATGTCATAGTGCATACTAATTATGATGTCATCATATACTGTGACGTCATAATACATGCTCATGATGCTCCAGTAGATGTGACACAAATTGGGGTAAGAGAAATTGCTCATAAAACCTGCAAATTGCGCTCTCATAATATATTGTGATGTCTTAATGCGGATACATTATGACGTCATAATACATTGTGACGTCATACTGCATACTAATTATGATGTCATCATATACTGTGACGTCATAATACATGCTCATGATGCTCCAGTAGATATGACACAAATTGGGGCTAGCGAAATTGGTCAAAAAACCTGCAAATTGCGCTCTCATAATATATTGTGATGTCATAATGCAGCTACATTATGACGTCATAATACATTGTGACATCATAGTGCAAACTAATTATGATGTCATCATATACTGTGACGTCATAATACATGCTCATGATGCTCCAGCAGATGTCACACAAATTGGGGTAATCTAAAATGGTCATAAAACCTCCAAATTGCGCTCCCATAATATATTGTGATGTCATAATGCGGATACATTATGACGTCATATAACATTGTGACGTCATAGTGCTTACTAATTATGATGTCATCATATACTGTGACGTCATAATACATGCTCATGATGCTACAGTAGATGTGACACAAATTGGGGTAAGCGAAATTTGTCATAATACCTGCATGTTGCGCTCTCATAATATATTGTGATGTCATAATGCGGATACTTTAGGACATCATAATACATTGTGACGTCATACTGCATACTAATTATGATGTCACCATATACTGTGACGTCATAATACATGCTCATGATGCTCCAGTAGATGTGACACAAATTGGGGTAAGAGAAATTGGTCATAAAACCTGCAAATTGAGCTCTCATAATATATTGTGATGTCATAATGCGGATACATTATGACCTCATAATACATTGTGACGTCATACTGCATACTAATTATGATGTCATCATATACTTTGACGTCATAATACATGCTCATGATGCTCCAGTAGATGTGACACAAATTGGGGTAAGAGAAATTGCTCATAATACCTGCATGTTGCGCTCTCATAATATATTGTGATGTCATAATGCGGATACATTATGACGTCATAATACATTGTGACGTCATAGTGCATACTAATTATGATGTCATCATATACTGTGACGTCATAATACATGCTCATGATGCTCCAGTAGATGTGACACAAATTGGGGTAATCGAAAATGGTCATAAAACCTCCAAATTGCGCTCTCATAATATATTGTGATGTCATAATGCGGATACATTATGACGTCATAATACATTGTGATGTCATAGTGCTTACTAATTATGATGTCATCATATACTGTGACGTCATAATACATGCTCATGATGCTACAGTAGATGTGACACAATTTGGGGTAAGCAAAATTGGTCATAATACCTGCATGTTGCGCTCTCATAATATATTGTGATGTCATAATGCGGATACTTTATGACATCATAATACATTGTGACATCATACTGCATACTAATTATGATGTCACCATATACTGTGACGTCATAATACATGCCCCTGATGCTCCAGTAGATGTGACACAAATTGGGGTAAGCGAAATTGGTCATAAAACCTGCAAATTGCGCTCTCATAATATATTGTGATGTCATAATGCGGATATATTATGACGTCATAATACATTGTGACGTCATACTGCATACTAATTATGATGTCATCATATACTGTGACGTCATAATACATGCTCATGATGCTCCAGTAGATGTGACACAAATTGGGGTAAGAGAAATTGCTCATAATACCTGCATGTTGCGCTCTCATAATATATTGTGATGTCATAATGCGGATACATTATGACGTCAAAATACATTGTGACGTCATACTGCATACTAATTATGATGTCATCATATACTGTGACGTCATAATACATGCTCATGATGCTCCAGTAGATGTGACACAAATTGGGGTAAGAGAAATTGCTCATAATACCTGCATGTTGCGCTCTCATAATGTATTGTGATGTCATAATGCGGATACATTATGACGTCATAATACATTGTGATGTCATAGTGCATAATAATTATGATGTCATCATATACTGTGACGTCATAATACATGCTCATGATGCTCCAGTAGATGTGACACAAATTGGGGTAAGAGAAATTGCTCATAAAACCTGCAAATTGCGCTCTCATAATATATTGTGATGTCTTAATGCGGATACAATATGACGACATAATACATTGTGACGTCATACTGCATACTAATTATGATGTCATCATATACTGTGACGTCATAATACATGCTCATGATGCTCCAGTAGATGTGACACAAATTGGGGTAAGCGAAATTGGTCATAAAACCTGCAAATTGCGCTCTCATAATATATTGTGATGTCATAATGCGGCTACATTATGACGTCATAATACATTGTGACATCATAGTGCATACTAATTATGATGTCATCATATACTGTGACGTCATAACACATGCTCATGATGCTCCAGTAGATGTGACACAAATTGGGGTAAGAGAAATTGCTCATAATACCTGCATGTTGCGCTCTCATAATATATTGTGATGTCATAATGCGGATACATTATGACGTCATAATACATTGTGACGTCATACTGCATACTAATTATGATGTCATCATATACTGTGACCTCATAATACATGCTCATGATGCTCCAGTAGATGTGACACAAATTGGGGTAAGAGAAATTGCTCATAATACCTGCATGTTGCGCTCTCATAATATATTGTGATGTCATAATGAGGATACATTATGACGTCAAAATACATTGTGACGTCATAGTGCATACTAATTATGATGTCATCATATACTGTGACATCATAATACATGCTCATGATGCTACAGTAGATGTGAAACAAATTGGGGTAAGAGAAATTGCTCATAATACCTGCATGTTGCGCTCTCATAGTATATTGTGATGTCATAATGCGGATACATTATGACGTCATAATACATTGTGATGTCATAGTGCTTACCAATTATGATGTCATCATATACTGTGACGTCATAGTACATGCTCATGATGCTCCAGTAGATGTGACACAAATTGGGTAAAGAGAAATTTCTCATAAAACCTTCAAATTGCGCTCTCATAATATATTGTGATGTCTTAATGCGGATACATTATGACGTCATAATACATTGTGATGTCATACTGCATACTAATTATGATGTCATCATATACTGTGACGTCATAATACATGCTCATGATGCTCCAGTAGATGTGACACAAATTGGGGTAAGAGAAATTGCTCATAATACCTGCATGTTGCGCTCTCATAATATATTGTGATGTCATAAGGCGGATACATTATGACGTCATAATACATTGTGACGTCATAGTGCATACTAATTATGATGTCATCATATACTGTGACGTCATAATACATGCTCATGATGCTCCAGTAGATGTGACACAAATTGGTGTAAGAGAAATTGCTCATAATACCTGCATGTTGCGCTCTCATAATATATTGTGATGTCATAATGCGGATACATTATGACATCATAATACATTGTGATGTCATAGTGCATACTAATTATGATGTCATCATATACTGTGTCCTCATAATACATGCTCATGATGCTCCAGTAGATGTGACACAAATTGGGGTAAGAGAAATTGCTCATAATACCTTCATGTTGCGCTCTCATAATATATTGTGATGTCATAATGCGGATACATTATGACATCATAATACATTCTGACGTCATAGTGCATACTAATTATGATGTCATCATATACTGTGACGTCATAATACATGCTCATGATGATCCAGTAGATGTGACACAAATTGAGGTAAGAGAAATTGCTCATAATACCTGCATGTTGCACTCTCATAATATATTGTGATGTCATAATGCGGATACATTATGACGTCATAATACATTGTGACGTCATAGTGCATACTATTTATGATGTCATCATATACTGTGACGTCATAATACATGCTCATGATGCTCCAGTAGATGTGACACAAATTGGGGTAATCGAAAATGGTCATAAAACCTGCAAATTGCGCTCTCATAATATATTGTGATGTCATAATGCGGATACATTATGACGTCATAATACATTGTGATGTCATAGTGCATACTAATTATGATGTCATCATTTACAGTGACGTCATAATACATGCTCATGATGCTCTAGTAGATGTGACACAAATTGGGGTAAGTGAAATTGGTCATAAAACCTGCAAATTGCGCTCTCATAATATATTGTGATGTCATACTGCGGATGTATTATGACGTCATAATACATTGTGACGTCATAGTGCATACTAATTATGATGTCATCATATACTGTGACGTCATAATACATGCTCATGATGCTCCAGTAGATGTGACACAAATTGGGATAAGAGAAATTGCTCATAATACCTGCATGTTGCGCTCTCATAATATATTGTGATGTCATAATGCGGATACATTATGACGTCATAATACATTGTGACGTCATAGTGCATACTAATTATGATGTCCTCAAATACTGTGACGTCATAATACATGCTCATGATGCTCCAGTAGATGTGACACAAATTGGGGTAAGAGAAATTGCTCATAATACCTGCATGTTGCGCTCTCATAATATATAGTGATGTCATAATGCGGATACATTATGACGTCATAATACATTGTGACGTCATAGTGCATACTGATTATGATGTCATCATATACTGTGACGTCATAATACATGCTCATGATGCTCCAGTAGATGTGACACAAATTGGGGTAAGCGAAATTGGTCATAAAACCTGCAAATTGCGATCTCATAATATATTGTGATGTCATAATGCGGATACATTATGACGTCATAATACATTGTGAGGTCATAGTGCATACTAATTATGATGTCATCATATACTGTGACGTCATAATACATGCTCATGATGCTCCAGTAGATGTGACACAAATTGGGGTAAGGGAAATTGCTCATAATACCTGCATGTTGCGCTCTCATTATATATTGTGATGTCATAATGCGGAAATATTATGACGTCATAATACATTGTGACGTCTTAGTGCATACTAATTATGATGTCATCATATACTGTGACGTCGTAATACATTCTCATGATGCTCCAGTAGATGTGACACAAATTGGTGTAATCGAAAATGGTCATAAAACCTCCAAATTGCGCTCTCATAATATATTGTGATGTCATAATGCGGATACATTATGACGTCATAATACATTGTGACGTCATAGTGCATACTAATTATGATGTCATCATATACTGTGACATCATAATACATGCTCATGATGCTCCAGTAGATGTCACACAAATTGGGGTAATCCAAAATGTTCATAAAACCTCCAAATTGCGCTCTCATAATATATTGTGATGTCATAATGCGGATACATTATGACGTCATATTACATTGTGACGTCATAGTGCTTACTAATTATGATGTCATCATATACTGTGACGTCATAATACATGCTCATGATGCTACAGTAGATGTGACACAAATTGGGGTAAGCGAAATTGGTCATAATACCTGCATGTTGCGCTCTCATAATATATTGTGATGTCATAATGCGGATACTTTATGACATCATAATACATTGTGACGTCATACTGCATACTAATTATGATGTCACCATATACTGTGACGTCATAATACATGCTCATGATGCTCCAGTAGATGTGACACAAATTGGGGTAAGCGAAATTGGTCATAAAACCTGCAAATTGCGCTCTCATAATATATTGTGATGTCATAATGCGGATACATTATGACGTCATAATACATTGTGACGTCATAGTGCATACTAATTATGATGTCATCATATACTGTGACGTCATAATACATGCTCATGATGCTCCAGTAGATGTGACACAAATTGGGGTAAAATAAATTGCTCATAATACCTGCATGTTGCGCTCTCATAATATATTGTGATGTCATAATGCGGATACATTATGACGTCATAATACATTGTGATGTCATAGTGCATACTAATTATGATGTCATCATATACTGTGACGTCATAATACATGCTCATGATGCTCCAGTAGATGTGACACAAATTGGGGTAAGAGAAATTGCTCATAAAACCTGCAAATTGCGCTCTCATAATATATTGTGATGTCTTAATGCGGATACATTATGACGTCATAATACATTGTGACGTCATACTGCATACTAATTATGATGTCATCATATACTGTGACGTCATAATACATGCTCATGATGCTCCAGTAGATGTGACACAAATTGGGGCTAGCGAAATTGGTCAAAAAACCTGCAAATTGCGCTCTCATAATATATTGTGATGTCATAATGCAGCTACATTATGACGTCATAATACATTGTGACATCATAGTGCAAACTAATTATGATGTCATCATATACTGTGACGTCATAATACATGCTAATGATGCTCCAGCAGATGTCACACAAATTGGGGCAATCTTAAATGGTCATAAAACCTCCAAATTGCGCTCCCATAATATATTGTGATGTCATAATGCGGATACATTATGACGTCATATAACATTGTGACGTCATAGTGCTTACTAATTATGATGTCATCATATACTGTGACGTCATAATACATGCTCATGATGCTACAGTAGATGTGACACAAATTGGGGTAAGCGAAATTTGTCATAATACCTGCATGTTGCGCTCTCATAATATATTGTGATGTCATAATGCGGATACTTTAGGACATCATAATACATTGTGACGTCATACTGCATACTAATTATGATGTCACCATATACTGTGACGTCATAATACATGCTCATGATGCTCCAGTAGATGTGACACAAATTGGGGTAAGCGAAATTGGTCATAAAACCTGCAAATTGAGCTCTCATAATATATTGTGATGTCATAATGCGGATACATTATGACCTCATAATACATTGTGACGTCATACTGCATACTAATTATGATGTCATCATATACTTTGACGTCATAATACATGCTCATGATGCTCCAGTAGATGTGACACAAATTGGGGTAAGAGAAATTGCTCATAATACCTGCATGTTGCGCTCTCATAATATATTGTGATGTCATAATGCGGATACATTATGACGTCATAATACATTGTGACGTCATAGTGCATACTAATTATGATGTCATCATATACTGTGACGTCATAATACATGCTCATGATGCTCCAGTAGATGTGACACAAATTGGGGTAATCGAAAATGGTCATAAAACCTCCAAATTGCGCTCTCATAATATATTGTGATGTCATAATGCGGATACATTATGACGTCATAATACATTGTGATGTCATAGTGCTTACTAATTATGATGTCATCATATACTGTGACGTCATAATACATGCTCATGATGCTACAGTAGATGTGACACAATTTGGGGTAAGCAAAATTGGTCATAATACCTGCATGTTGCGCTCTCATAATATATTGTGATGTCATAATGCGGATACTTTATGACATCATAATACATTGTGACATCATACTGCATACTAATTATGATGTCACCATATACTGTGACGTCATAATACATGCTCCTGATGCTCCAGTAGATGTGACACAAATTGGGGTAAGCGAAATTGGTCATAAAACCTGCAAATTGCGCTCTCATAATATATTGTGATGTCATAATGCGGATACATTATGACGTCATAATACATTGTGACGTCATACTGCATACTAATTATGATGTCATCATATACTGTGACGTCATAATACATGCTCATGATGCTCCAGTAGATGTGACACAAATTGGGGTAAGAGAAATTGCTCATAATACCTGCATGTTGCGCTCTCATAATATATTGTGATGTCATAATGCGGATACATTATGACGTCAAAATACATTGTGACGTCATACTGCATACTAATTATGATGTCATCATATACTGTGACGTCATAATACATGCTCATGATGCTCCAGTAGATGTGACACAAATTGGGGTAAGAGAAATTGCTCATAATACCTGCATGTTTCGCTCTCATAATGTATTGTGATGTCATAATGCGGATACATTATGACGTCATAATACATTGTGATGTCATAGTGCATAATAATTATGATGTCATCATATACTGTGACGTCATAATACATGCTCATGATGCTCCAGTAGATGTGACACAAATTGGGGTAAGAGAAATTGCTCATAAAACCTGCAAATTGCGCTCTCATAATATATTGTGATGTCATAATGCGGATACATTATGACGTCATAATACATTGTGACGTCATAGTGCATACTAATTATGATGTCATCATATACTGTGACGTCATAATACATGCTCATGATGCTCCAGTAGATGTGACACAAATTGGGGTAAAATAAATTGCTCATAATACCTGCATGTTGCGCTCTCATAATATATTGTGATGTCATAATGCGGATACATTATGACGTCATAATACATTGTGATGTCATAGTGCATACTAATTATGATGTCATCATATACTGTGACGTCATAATACATGCTCATGATGCTCCAGTAGATGTGACACAAATTGGGGTAAGAGAAATTGCTCATAAAACCTGCAAATTGCGCTCTCATAATATATTGTGATGTCTTAATGCGGATACATTATGACGTCATAATACATTGTGACGTCATACTGCATACTAATTATGATGTCATCATATACTGTGACGTCATAATACATGCTCATGATGCTCCAGTAGATGTGACACAAATTGGGGCTAGCGAAATTGGTCAAAAAACCTGCAAATTGCGCTCTCATAATATATTGTGATGTCATAATGCAGCTACATTATGACGTCATAATACATTGTGACATCATAGTGCAAACTAATTATGATGTCATCATATACTGTGACGTCATAATACATGCTAATGATGCTCCAGCAGATGTCACACAAATTGGGGCAATCTAAAATGGTCATAAAACCTCCAAATTGCGCTCCCATAATATATTGTGATGTCATAATGCGGATACATTATGACGTCATATAACATTGTGACGTCATAGTGCTTACTAATTATGATGTCATCATATACTGTGACGTCATAATACATGCTCATGATGCTACAGTAGATGTGACACAAATTGGGGTAAGCGAAATTTGTCATAATACCTGCATGTTGCGCTCTCATAATATATTGTGATGTCATAATGCGGATACTTTAGGACATCATAATACATTGTGACGTCATACTGCATACTAATTATGATGTCACCATATACTGTGACGTCATAATACATGCTCATGATGCTCCAGTAGATGTGACACAAATTGGGGTAAGCGAAATTGGTCATAAAACCTGCAAATTGAGCTCTCATAATATATTGTGATGTCATAATGCGGATACATTATGACCTCATAATACATTGTGACGTCATACTGCATACTAATTATGATGTCATCATATACTTTGACGTCATAATACATGCTCATGATGCTCCAGTAGATGTGACACAAATTGGGGTAAGAGAAATTGCTCATAATACCTGCATGTTGCGCTCTCATAATATATTGTGATGTCATAATGCGGATACATTATGACGTCATAATACATTGTGACGTCATAGTGCATACTAATTATGATGTCATCATATACTGTGACGTCATAATACATGCTCATGATGCTCCAGTAGATGTGACACAAATTGGGGTAATCGAAAATGGTCATAAAACCTCCAAATTGCGCTCTCATAATATATTGTGATGTCATAATGCGGATACATTATGACGTCATAATACATTGTGATGTCATAGTGCTTACTAATTATGATGTCATCATATACTGTGACGTCATAATACATGCTCATGATGCTACAGTAGATGTGACACAATTTGGGGTAAGCAAAATTGGTCATAATACCTGCATGTTGCGCTCTCATAATATATTGTGATGTCATAATGCGGATACTTTATGACATCATAATACATTGTGACATCATACTGCATACTAATTATGATGTCACCATATACTGTGACGTCATAATACATGCTCCTGATGCTCCAGTAGATGTGACACAAATTGGGGTAAGCGAAATTGGTCATAAAACCTGCAAATTGCGCTCTCATAATATATTGTGATGTCATAATGCGGATACATTATGACGTCATAATACATTGTGACGTCATACTGCATACTAATTATGATGTCATCATATACTGTGACGTCATAATACATGCTCATGATGCTCCAGTAGATGTGACACAAATTGGGGTAAGAGAAATTGCTCATAATACCTGCATGTTGCGCTCTCATAATATATTGTGATGTCATAATGCGGATACATTATGACGTCAAAATACATTGTGACGTCATACTGCATACTAATTATGATGTCATCATATACTGTGACGTCATAATACATGCTCATGATGCTCCAGTAGATGTGACACAAATTGGGGTAAGAGAAATTGCTCATAATACCTGCATGTTTCGCTCTCATAATGTATTGTGATGTCATAATGCGGATACATTATGACGTCATAATACATTGTGATGTCATAGTGCATAATAATTATGATGTCATCATATACTGTGACGTCATAATACATGCTCATGATGCTCCAGTAGATGTGACACAAATTGGGGTAAGAGAAATTGCTCATAAAACCTGCAAATTGCGCTCTCATAATATATTGTGATGTCTTAATGCGGATACAATATGACAACATAATACATTGTGACGTCATACTGCATACTAATTATGATGTCATCATATACTGTGACGTCATAATACATGCTCATGATGCTCCAGTAGATGGGACACAAATTGGGGTAAGCGAAATTGGTCATAAAACCTGCAAATTGCGCTCTCATAATATATTGTGATGTCATAATGCGGCTACATTATGACGTCATAATACATTGTGACATCATAGTGCATACTAATTATGATGTCATCATATACTGTGACGTCATAACACATGCTCATGATGCTCCAGTAGATGTGACACAAATTGGGGTAAGAGAAATTGCTCATAATACCTGCATGTTGCGCTCTCATAATATATTGTGATGTCATAATGCGGATACATTATGACGTCATAATACATTGTGACGTCATACTGCATACTAATTATGATGTCATCATATACTGTGACGTCATAATACATGCTCATGATGCTCCAGTAGATGTGACACAAATTGGGGTAAGAGAAATTGCTCATAATACCTGCATGTTGCGCTCTCATAATATATTGTGATGTCATAATGAGGATACATTATGACGTCAAAATACATTGTGACGTCATAGTGCATACTAATTATGATGTCATCATATACTGTGACATCATAATACATGCTCATGATGCTACAGTAGATGTGAAACAAATTGGGGTAAGAGAAATTGCTCATAATACCTGCATGTTGCGCTCTCATAATATATTGTGATGTCATAATGCGGATACATTATGACGTCATAATACATTGTGATGTCATAATGCTTACTAATTATGATGTCATCATATACTGTGACGTCATAGTACATGCTCATGATGCTCCAGTAGATGTGACACAAATTGGGTAAAGAGAAATTTCTCATAAAACCTTCAAATTGCGCTCTCATAATATATTGTGATGTCTTAATGCGGATACATTATGATGTCATAATACATTGTGATGTCATACTGCATACTAATTATGATGTCATCATATACTGTGACGTCATAATACATGCTCATGATGCTCCAGTAGATGTGACACAAATTGGGGTAAGAGAAATTGCTCATAATACCTGCATGTTGCGCTCTCATAATATATTGTGATGTCATAAGGCGGATACATTATGACGTCATAATACATTGTGACGTCATAGTGCATACTAATTATGATGTTATCATATACTGTGACGTCATAATACATGCTCATGATGCTCCAGTAGATGTGACACAAATTGGGGTAAGGGAAATTGCTCATAATACCTGCATGTTGCGCTCTCATAATATATTGTGATGTCATAATGCGGATACATTATGACATCATAATACATTGTGATGTCACAGTGCATACTAATTATGATGTCATCATATACTGTGTCCTCATAATACATGCTCATGATGCTCCAGTAGATGTGACAGAAATTGGGGTAAGAGAAATTGCTCATAATACCTTCATGTTGCGCTCTCATAATATATTGTGATGTCATAATGCGGATACATTATGACGTCATAATACATTGTGACGTCATAGTGCATACTAATTATGATGTCATCATATACTGTGACGTCATAATACATGTTCATGATGATCCAGTAGATGTGACACAAACTGAGGTAAGAGAATTTGCTCATAATACCTGCATGTTGCACTCTCATAATATATTGTGATGTCATAATGCGGATACATTATGACGTCATAATACATTGTGACGTGATAGTGCATACTAATTATGATGTCATCATATACTGTGACGTCATAATACATGCTCATGATGCTCCAGTAGATGTGACACAAATTGGGGTAATCGAAAATGGTCATAAAACCTGCAAATTGCGCTCTCATAATATATTGTGATGTCATAATGCGGATACATTATGACGTCATAATACATTGTGATGTCATAGTGCATACTAATTATGATGTCATCATTTACAGTGACGTCATAATACATGCTCATGATGCTCTAGTAGATGTGACACAAATTGGGGTAAGTGAAATTGGTCATAAAACCTGCAAATTGCGCTCTCATAATATATTGTGATGTCATACTGCGGATGTATTATGACGTCATAATACATTGTGACGTCATAGTGCATACTAATTATGATGTCATCATATACTGTGACGTCAAAATACATGCTCATGATGCTCCAGTAGATGTGACACAAATTGGGATAAGAGAAATTGCTCATAATACCTGCATGTTGCGCTCTCATAATATATTGTGATGTCATAATGCGGATACATTATGACGTCATAATACATTGTGACGTCATAGTGCATACTAATTATGATGTCATCAAATACTGTGACGTCATAATACATGCTCATGATGCTCCAGTAGATGTGACACAAATTGGGGTAAGAGAAATTGCTCATAATACCTGCATGTTGCGCTCTCATAATATATAGTGATGTCATAATGCGGATACATTATGACGTCATAATACATTGTGACGTCATAGTGCATACTGATTATGATGTCATCATATACTGTGACGTCATAATACATGCTCATGATGCTCCAGTAGATGTGACACAAATTGGGGTAAGCGAAATTGGTCATAAAACCTGCAAATTGCGATCTCATAATATATTGTGATGTCATAATGCGGATACATTATGACGTCATAATACATTGTGAGGTCATAGTGCATACTAATTATGATGTCATCATATACTGTGACGTCATAATACATGCTCATGATGCTCCAGTAGATGTGACACAAATTGGGTTAAGAGAAATTGCTCATAATACCTGCAAATTGCGCTCTCATAATATATTGTGATGTCATAATGCGGATACATTATGACGTCATAATACATTGTGACGTCATAGTGCATACTAATTATGATGTCATCATATACTGTGACATCATAATACATGCTCATGATGCTCCAGTAGATGTCACACAAATTGGGGAAATCCAAAATGTTCATAAAACCTACAAATTGCGCTCTCATAATATATTGTGATGTCATAATGCGGATACATTATGACGTCATATTACATTGTGACGTCATAGTGCTTACTAATTATGATGTCATCATATACTGTGACGTCATAATACATGCTCATGATGCTACAGTAGATGTGACACAAATTGGGGTAAGCGAAATTGGTCATAATACCTGCATGTTGCGCTCTCATAATATATTGTGATGTCATAATGCGGATACTTTATGACATCATAATACATTGTGACGTCATACTGCATACTAATTATGATGTCACCATATACTGTGACGTCATAATACATGCTCATGATGCTCCAGTAGATGTCACACAAATTGGGGTAAGCGAAATTGGTCATAAAACCTGCAAATTGCGCTCTCATAATATATTGTGATGTCATAATGCGGATACATTATGACGTCATAATACATTGTGACGTCATAGTGCATACTAATTATGATGTCATCATATACTGTGACGTCATAATACATGCTCATGATGCTCCAGTAGATGTGACACAAATTGGCGTAAAAGAAATTGCTCATAATACCTGCATGTTGCGCTCTCATAATATATTGTGATGTCATAATGCGGATACATTATGACGTCATAATACATTGTGATGTCATAGTGCATACTAATTATGATGTCATCATATACTGTGACGTCATAATACATGCTCATGATGCTCCAGTAGATGTGACACAAATTGGGGTAAGAGAAATTGCTCATAAAACCTGCAAATTGCGCTCTCATAATATATTGTGATGTCTTAATGCGGATACATTATGACGTCATAATACATTGTGACGTCATACTGCATACTAATTATGATGTCATCATATACTGTGACGTCATAATACATGCTCATGATGCTCCAGTAGATGTGACACAAATTGGGGCTAGCGAAATTGGTCATAAAACCTGCAAATGCGCTCTCATAATATATTGTGATGTCATAATGCGGCTACATTATGACGTCATAATACATTGTGACATCATAGTGCAAACTAATTATGATGTCATCATATACTGTGACGTCATAATACATGCTCATGATGCTCCAGCAGATGTCACACAAATTGGGGTAATCTAAAATGGTCATAAAACCTCCAAATTGCGCTCTCATAATATATTGTGATGTCATAATGCGGATACATTATGACGTCATATAACATTGTGACGTCATAGTGCTTACTAATTATGATGTCATCATATACTGTGACGTCATAATGCATGCTTATGATGCTACAGTAGATGTGACACAAATTGGGGTAAGCGAAATTTGTCATAATACCTGCATGTTGCGCTCTCATAATATATTGTGATGTCATAATGCGGATACTTTATGACATCATAATACATTGTGACGTCATACTGCATACTAATTATGATGTCACCATATACTGTGACGTCATAATACATGCTCATGATGCTCCAGTAGATGTGACACAAATTGGGGTAAGCGAAATTGGTCATAAAACCTGCAAATTGAGATCTCATAATATATTGTGATGTCATAATGCGGATACATTATGACCTCATAATACATTGTGACGTCATACTGCATACTAATTATGATGTCATCATATACTGTGACGTCATAATACATGCTCATGATGCTCCAGTAGATGTGACACAAATTGGGGTAAGAGAAATTGCTCATAATACCTGCATGTTGCGCTCTCATAATATATTGTGATGTCATAATGCAGATACATTATGACGTCATAATACATTGTGACGTCATAGTGCATACTAATTATGATGTCATCATATACTGTGACATCATAATACATGCTCATGATGCTCCAGTAGATGTGAAACAAATTGGGGTAAGAGAAATTGCTCATAATACCTGCATGTTGCGCTCTCATAATATATTGTGAAGTCATAATGCGGATACATTATGACGTCATAATACATTGTGATGTCATAGTGCTTACTAATTATGATGTCATCATATACTGTGACGTCATAATACATGCTCATGATGCTCCAGTAGATGTGACACAAATTGGGAAAAGAGAAATTTCTCATAAAACCTGCAAATTGCGCTCTCATAATATATTGTGATGTCTTAATGCGGATATATTATGACGTCATAATACATTGTGACGTCATACTGCATACTAATTATGATGTCATCATATACTGCGACGTCATAATACATGCTCATGATGCTCCAGTAGATGTGACACAAATTGGGGTAAGAGAAATTGCTCATAATACCTGCATGTTGCGCTCTCATAATATATTGTGATGTCATCAGGCGGACACATTATGACGTCATAATACATTGTGACGTCATAGTGCATACTAATTATGATGTTATCATATACTGTGATGTCATAATACATGCTCATGATGCTCCAGTAGATGTGACACAAATTGGTGTAAGAGAAATTGCTCATAATACCTGCATGTTGCGCTCTCATAATATATTGTGAAGTCATAATGCGGATACATTATGACATCATAATACATTGTGATGTCATAGTGCATACTAATTATGATGTCATCATATACTGTGTCCTCATAATACATGCTCATGATGCTCCAGTAGATGTGTCACAAATTGGGGTAAGAGAAATTGCTCATAATACCTTCATGTTGCGCTCTCATAATATATTGTGATGTCATAATGCAGATACATTATGACGTCATAATACATTCTGACGTCATAGTGCATACTAATTATGATGTCGTCATATACTGTGACGTCATAATACATGCTCATGATGCTCCAGTAGATGTGACACAAATTGAGGTAAGAGAAATTGCTCATAATACCTGCATGTTGCACTCTCATAATATATTGTGATGTCATAATGCGGATACATTATGAAATCATAATACATTGTGACGTCATAGTGCATAGTAATTATGATGTCATCATATACTGTGACGTCATAATACATGCTCATGATGCTCCAGTAGATGTGACACAAATTGGGGTAATCGAAAATAGTCATAAAACCTGCAAATTGCGCTCTCATAATATATTGTGATGTCATAATGCGGATACATTATGACGTCATAATACGTTGTGACGTCATAGTGCATACTAATTATGATGTCATCATATACTGTGACGTCATAAATCATGCTCATGATGCTCCAGTAGATGTGACACAAATTGGGGTAAGAGAAATTGCTCATAATACCTGCATGTTGCGCTCTCATAATATATTGTGATGTCATAATGCGGATACATTATGACGTCATAATACATTGTGACGTCATAGTGCATACTGATTATGATGTCAGCATATACTGTGACGTCATAATACATGCTCATGATGCTCCAGTAGATGTGACACAAATTGCGGTAAGCGAAATTGGTCATAAAACCTGCAAATTGCGCTCTCATAATATATTGTGATGTCATAATGCGGATACATTATGACGTCATAATACATTGTGACGTCATAGTGCATACTAATTATGATGTCGTCGTATACTGTGACGTCATAATACATGCTCATGATGCTCCAGTAGATGTGACACAAATTGGGGTAAGCGAAATTGGTCATAAAACCTGCAAATTGCGCTCACATAATATATTGTGATGTCATAATGTGGATACATTATGACGTCATAATACATTGTGACTTCATACTGCATACTAATTATGATGTCATCATATACTGTGACGTCATAATACATGCTCATGATGCTCCAGTAGATGTGACACAAATTCGGGTAAGAGAAATTGCTCATAATACCTGCATGTTGCGCTCTCTTAATATATTGTGATGTCACAATGCGGATACATTGTGACGTCATAATATACTGTGACGTCATACTGCATACTAATTATGATGTCAAAATATACTGTGACGTCATAATACATGCTTATGATGCTCCAGTAGATGTGACACAAATTGGGGTAAGAGAAATTGTTCATAATACCTGTAAATTGGGCTCTCATAATATATTGTGATGTCATAACGCGGACACATTATGACATCATAATACATTGTGACGTCATAGTGCATACTAATTATGATGTCATCATATACTGTGATGTCATAATACATGCTCATGATGCTCCAGTATATGTGACACAAATTGGGGTAAGAGAAATAGCTCATAATACCTGCAAATGGCGCTCTCATAAAATTTTTGATGTCATAATGCTGATACATTATGACTTAATAAAACATTGTGACGTCATAGTGCATAATAATTATGATGTCACCATATACTGTGACGTTATAATACATGCTCATGATGCTCCAGTAGATATGACACAAATTGGGTTAAGAGAAATTGCTCATAATACCTGCAAATTGCGCTCTCATAATATTTTGTGATGTCATAATTCAGATACATTATGACGTCATAATACATTGTGACGTCATAGTGCATACTAATTATGATGTCATCATATACTGTGATGTCATAATACATGCTCATGATGCTCCAGTAGATGTGACACAAATTGTGGTAAGAGAAATAGCTCATAATACCTGCAAATTGCGCTCTCTTAATATTTTGTGATGTCATAATGCGGATACATTATGACGTCATAATACATTGTGACATCATAGTGCATACTTGTTATGATGTCATCATATGCTGTGACGTCATAATACATGCTCATGATGCTCCAGTAGATGTGACACAAATTGGGGTAAGAGAAATTGCTCATAATACCTGCAAATTGCGCTCTCATAATATATTCTGATATCATAATGCGGATATATTATGACGTCATAATACACTGTGACGTCATACTGCATACTAATTATGATGTCATCATATACGATGATGTCATAATACATGCTCATGATGCTTCAGTAGATGTGACACAAATTGGGGTAAAGAAATTGCTCATAATACCTGCAAATTGCGCTCTCATAATATACTGTGATGTCATAATGCGGATACATTATAACGTCATAATACATTGTGAGGTCATACTGCATACTAATTATGATGTCATCATATACTGTGACGTCATAATACATGCTCATGATGCTCCAGTAGATGTGACACAAATTGGGGTAAGAGAAATTGCTCAAAATACCTGCATGTTGCGCTCTCATAATATATTGTGATGTCATAATGCGGATACATTATGACGTCATAATACATTGTGACGTCATAGTGCATACTAATTATGGTGTCAACATATACTGTGATGTCATAATACATGCTCATGATGCTCCGGTAGATGTGACACAAATTGGGGTAAGAGAAATTGCTCATAATACTTGCAAATTGCACTCTCATAATATATTGTGATGTCATAATGCGGATACATTATGACGTCATAATAAATTGTGACGCCATAGTGCATACTAATTATCATGTCATCATATACTGTGACATCATAATACATGCTCATGATGCTCCAGTAGATGTGACACAAATTGGGGTAAGAGAAATTGCTCATAATGCCTGCAAATTGCGCTCTCATAATATATTGTGATGTCATAATGCGGATACATTATGACGTCATAATACACTGTGATGTCATACTGCATACTAATTATGCTGTCATCATATACTGTGACGTCATAATACATGCTCATGATGCTCCAGTAGACTTGACACAAATTGCGGTAAGAGATATGGGTCATAATACCTGCAAATTGCGGTCTCATCATATATTGTTATGTCATAATGCGGATACATTATGACGTCATAATACATTGTGACGTCATAGTGCATGCTAATTATGATGTCAAAATATACTGTGATGTCATAATACATGCTCATGATGCTCCAGTAGATGTGACACAAATTGGGGTAAGAGAAATTGCTCATAATACCTGCAAATTGTGCTCTCATAATATAGTGTGATGGCATAATGCTGATATATTATGACGTCATAATACATTGTGACGTAATAGTGCATACTAATTATGATGTCACCATATACTGTGACGTCATAATACATGCTCATGATGCTCCAGTAGATGTGACACAAATTGGGGTAAGAGAAATGGGTCAAAATACCTGCAAATTGCGATCTCATAATATATTGTGATGTCATAATGCGGATACATTGTGACGTCATAATACATTGTGATGTCATAGTGCATACTAATTATGATGTCATCATATACTGTGACGTCATAATACATGCTGATGATGCTCCAATAGATGTGACACAAATTGGGGTAAGCGAAATTGCTCATAATACCTGCAAATTAAGCTCTCAAAGTATACTGTGATGTCATAACACGGACACATTATGACGTCATAATATATTGTGTCATCATAGTGCATACTAATTATGATGTCATCATATACTGTGACGTCATAATACATGCTAATGATGCTCCAGTAGATGTGACACAAATTGGGGTAAGAGAAGTTGCTCATAATACCTGCAAATTGCGCTCTCATTATATATTGTGATGTCATAATGCTGATACATTATGACGTCGTAATACATTGTGACATCATAGTGCATACTAATTATGATGTCATCATATACTGTGACGTCATAATACATGCTAATGATACTCCAGTAGATGTGACACAAGTTGGGGTAAGCGAAATTGCTCATAATATCTGCAAATTGCGCTCTCATAATATATTGTGATGTCATAAAGCGGATACATTATGAAGTCATAATACACTGTGACGACATAGTGCATACTAGTTATGATGTCATCATATGCTGTGACGTCATAATACATGCTCATGATGCTCCAGTAGATGTGACTCAAATTGGGGTAAGCAAAATTGCTCATAATACCTGCAAATTGCGCTCTCATAATATATTGTGATGTCATAATGCAGATATATTATGACGTCATAATATATTGTGACGTCATAGTGCATACTAATTATGAGGTCATCATATACTCTGACGTCAAAATACATGCTCATGATTCTCCAGTAGATGTGACACAAATTGTGGTAAGAGATATTGCTCATAATACCTGCAAATTGCGCTCTCATAATATTTTCTGATATCATAATGCGGATACATTATGACATCATAATACATTGTGACATCATAGTGCATACTAGTTATGATGTCATCATATTCTGTGACGTCATAATACATGCTCATGATGCTCCAGTAGATGTGACACAAATTGGGGTAAGAGAAATTGCTCATAATACCTGCAAATTACGCTCTCATAATATATTGTGATATCATAATGCGGATAGATTATGACGTCATAATACATTGTGACGTCATACTGCATACTAATTATGATGTCATCATATACTGTGACGTCATAATACATGCTCATGATGCTCCAGTAGATGTGACACAAATTGGGGTAAGAGAAATTGGTCATAATGCCTGCAAATTGCGCTCTCATAATATATTGTGATGTCATAATGCGGATACATTATGACGTCATACTGCATCGTGACGTCATAGTGCATACTAATTATGATGTCATCATATACTGTGATGTCATAATACATGCTCATGATGCTTCAGTAGATGTGACACAAATTGTGGGAAGAGAAATTGCTCATAATACCTGCAAATTGCGCTCTCATAATATATTGTGATGTCATAATGCGGATACATTATGGTGCCATAATACATTGTGACGTCATAGAGCATACTAATTATGATTTCATCATATACTGTGACGTCATAATGCATGCTCATGATGCTCCAGTAGATGTGACACAAATTGGGTTAAGAGAAATTGCTCATAATTCCTGCAAATTGCGCTCTCATAATATATTGTGATGTCATAATGCGGATACATTATGACGACATAATAGATTGTGACGTCATAGTGCATACTAATTATGATGTCATCATATACTGTGACGTCATAATACATGCTCATGAGGCTCCAGTAGATGTGACACAAATTGGGGTAAGCAAAATTTGTCATGAAACCTGCAAATTGCGCTCTCATAATATATTGTGATGTCATTATGCGGATACATTATGGCGTCATAATACATTGTGACGTCATAGTGCATACTAATTATGATGTCAACATATACTGTGATGTCATAATACATGCTCGTGATGCTCCAGTAGATGTGACACAAATTGGGGTAAGAGAAATTGCTCATAATACCTGCAAATTGCTTTCTCATAATATATTGTGATGTCATAATGCGGATACATTATGACGACATAATATATTGTGACATCATAGTATATACTGATTATGATGCCATCATATACTGTGATGTCATAATACATGCTCATGATGCTCCAGTAGATGTGACACAAATTGGGGTAAGGGAAATTGCTCATAATACCTGCAAATTGCCCTCTCATAATATATTGTGATGTCATAATGCGGATACATTATGACGTCATAATACATTGTGATGTCATAGTGCATACTAGTTATGATGCCATCATATACTGTGACGTCTTAATACATGCTCATGATGCTCCAGTAGATGTGACACCAATTGGGGTAATAGAAATTGCTCATAATACCTGCAAATTGCGCTCTCATTATATATTGTGATGTCATAATGCGGATACATTATGACGTCATAATACATTGTGACGTCATAGTGCATACTAATTATGATGTCATCATATACTGTGACGTCATAATACATGCTCATGATGCTCCAGTAGATGTGACACAAATTGGGTAAGAGAAGTTGCTCATAATACCTGCAAATTGCGCTCTCATAATATATTGTGATGTCATAATGCTGACACATTATGACGTCATAATACATTGTGACGTCATAGTAGATACTAATTATGATGTCATCATATACTGTGACGTCATAATACATGTTCATGATGCTCCAGTAGATGTGACACAGATAGGGATAAGAGAAATTGCTCATAATACCTGCATGTTGCGCTCTCATAATATATTGTGATGTCATAATGCGGATACATTATGATGTCATAATACATTGTGATGTCATAGTGCATACTAATTATGATGTCATCATATACTGTGACGTCATAATACATGCTCATGATGCTCCAGTAGATGTGACACAAATTGGGGTAAGAGAAATTGCTCATAATACCTGCCTGTTGCGCTCTCATAATATATTGTGATGTCATAATGCGGATAGTTTATGACATCATAATACATTGTGACGACATACTGCATACTAATTATGATGTCATCATATACTGTGACGTTATAATACATGCTCATGATGCTCCAGTAGATGTGACACATATTGGGGTAAGCGAAATTGGTCATAAAACCTGCAAATTGCGCTCTCATAATATATTGTGATGTCATAAAGAGGATACATTATGACGTCATAATACATTGTGACGTCATAGTGCATAGTAATTATGATGTCATCATATACTGTGACGTCATAATACATGCTCATGATGCTCCAGTAGATGTGACACAATTTGGGGTAATCGAAAATGGTCATAAAAACTCCAAATTGCGCTCTCAAAATACATTGTGATGTTATAATGCGGATACATTATGACGTCATAATACATTGTGACATCATTGTGCATACTAATTATGATGTCATCAAATACTGTGACATCATAATACATGCTCATGATGCTCCAGTAGATGTGACACATATTGGGGTAAGAGAAATTGCTCATAATACCTGCATATTGCGCTCTCATAATATATTGTGACGTCATAATGCGGATACATTATGACGTCATACAATATTGTGACGCCATAGTGCATACTAATTATGATGTCATCATATATTGTGAGGTCATAATACATGCTCATGATGCTCCAGTAGATGTGACACAAATTGGGATAAGAGAAATTGCTCATAATACCTCCATGTTGCGCCCTCATAATATATTGTGATGTCATAATGCGGATACATTATGACGTCATAATACATTCTGACGTCATAGTGCATACTAATTATGATGTCATCAAATACTGTGAGGTCATAATACATGCTAATGATGCTCCAGTAGATGTGACACAAATTGGGGTAAGAGAAATTGCTCATAATACCTGCATGTTGCGCTCTCAAAATATATTGTGATGTCATAATGCGGATACATTATGACGTCATAATACATTGTGACGTCATAGTGCATACTATTTATGATGTCATCATATACTGTGACGTCATAATACATGCTCATGCTGCTACAGTAGATGTGACACAAATTGGGGTAAGCGAAATTGGTCATAATACCTGCATGTTGCGCTCTCATAATATATTGTGATGTCATAATGCGGATAGTTTATGACATCATAATACATTGTGACGACATACTGCATACTAATTATGATGTCATCATATACTGTGACGTCATACTACATGCTCATAATGCTCCAGTAGATGTGACACAAATTGGGGTAAGCGAAATTGGTCATAAAACCTGCAAATTGCGCTCTCATAATATATTGTGATGTCATAATGCGGATACATTATGACGTCATAATATATTGTGACGTCATAGTGCATACTAATTATGATGTCATCATATACTGTGACGTCATAATACATGCTCATGATGCTCCAGTAGATGTGACACAAATTGGGGTAAGCAAAATTTGTCATGAAACCTGCAAATTGCGCTCTCATAATATCTTGTGATGTCATTATGCGGATATATTATGACGTCATAATACGTTGTGACGTCATAGTGCATACTAGTTATGATGTCAACATATACTGTGATGTCATAATACATGCTCATGATGCTCCAGTAGATGTGACACAAATTGGGGTAAGAGAAATTGCTCATAATGCCTGCAAATTGCTTTCTCATAATATATTGTGATGTCATAATGCGGATACATTATGACGTCATAATACATTGTGACGTCATAGTGCATACTGATTATGATGCCATCATATACTGTGATGTCATAATACATGCTCATGATGCTCCAGTAGATGTGACACAAAATGGGGTAAGAGAAATTTCTCATAATACCTGCAAATTGCGCTCTCATTATATATTGTGATGTCATAATGCGGATACATTATGACGTCATAATACATTGTGACGTCATAGTGCATACTAATTATGATGTCATCATATACTGTGACATCATAATACATGCTCGTGTTGCTCCAGTAGATGTGACACAAATTGGGGTCAGAGAAATTGCTCATAATACCTGCAAATTGCGCTCTCATAATATATTGTGATGTCATAATGCGGATACATTATGACGTCATAATACATTGTCACGTCATAGTGCATACTGATTATGATGTCATCATATACTGTGACGTCATAATACATGCTCATGATGCTCCAGTAGATGTGACACAAATTGGGGTAAGAGAAATTGCTCATAATACCTGCAAATTGCCCTCTCATAATATATTGGGATGTCATAATGCGGATACATTATGACGTCATAATACATTGTGACGTCATAGTGCATACTAGTTATGATGCCATCATATACTGTGATGACTTAATACATGCTCATGATGCTCCAGTAGATGTGACACAAATTGGGATAAGAGAAATTGCTCATAATACCTGCAAATTGCTTTCTCATAATATATTGTGATGTCATAATGCGGATACATTATGACATCATAATACATTGTCACGCCATAGTGCATACTGATTATGATGTCATCATATACTGTGACGTCTTAATACATGCTCATGATGCTCCAGTAGATGTGACACCAATAGGGGTTAGAGAAATTCCTCATAATACCTGCAAATTGCGCTCTCATAATATATTGTGATGTCATAATGCGGATACATTATGACGTCATAATACATTGTGACATCATTGTGCATACTAATTATGATGTCATCAAATACTGTGACGTCATAATACATGCTCATGATGCTCCAGTAGATGTGACACATATTGGGGTAAGAGAAATTGCTCATAATACCTGCATATTGCGCTCTCATAATATATTGTGACGTCATAATGCGGATACATTATGACGTCATACAACATTGTGACGCCATAGTGCATACTAATTATGATGTCATCATATACTGTGACGTCATAATACATGCTCATGAGGCTCCAGTAGATGTGACACAAATTGGGGTAAGAGAAATTGCTCATAATACCTGCATGTTGCGCTCTCATAATATATTGTGATATCATAATGCGGATACATTATGACGACATAATACATTGTGATGTCATAGTGCATACTAATTATGATGTCATCATATACTGTGACGTCATAATACATGCTCATGATGCTCCAGTAGATGTGACACAAATTGGGGTAAGAGAAATTGCTCATAATACCTGCAAATTGCGCTCTCTTAATATTTTGTGATGTCATAAGGCGGATACATTATGACGTCATAATACGTTGTGACGTCATAGTGCATACTAATTATGATGTCATCATATACTGTGATGTCATAATACATGCTCATGATGCTCCAGTAGATGTGAAACAAATTGGGGTAAGAGAAATTGCTCATAATACCTGCATGTTGTGCTCTCATAATATATTGTAATGTCATAATGCGGATACAATATGACATCATAATACATTGTGACGTCATAGTGCACACTAATTATGATGTCATCATATACTGTGACGTCATAATACATGCTCATCATGCTCCAGTAGATGTGAAACAAATTGGGGTAAGCGAAATTCGTCATAAAACCTGCAAATTGCGCTCTCACAATATATTGTGATGTCATAATGCGGATACATTATGACGTCATAATACATTGTGACATCATAGTGCATACTAATTATGATGTCATCATATACTGTTACGTCATAATACATGCTCATGATGCTACGGTAGATGTGACACAAATTGGGGTAACCGAAATTGGTCATAAACCTGCATGCTGCGCTCTCATAATATATTGTGATGTCATAATGCGGATACACTATGACGTCATAATACATTGTGACATCATACTGCATGCTAATTATGATGTCATCATATGCTGTGACGTCATACTACATGCTCATGATGCTCCAGTAGATGTGACACAAATTCGGGTAAGCGAAATTGGTCATAAAACCTGCAAATTGCACTCTCATAATATATTGTGATGTCATAATGCGGATACATTATGACGTCATAATACATTGTGACATCATAGTGCATACTATTTATGATGTCACCATATACTGTGACGTCATAATACATGCTCATGATGCTCCAGTAGATGTGACACAAATTGGTGTAAGAGAAATTGCTCATAAAACCTGTAAACTGCGCTCTCATAATATATTGTGATGTCTTAATGCGGATACATTATGACGTCATAATACATTGTGACGTCATACTGCATATTAATTATGATGTCATCATATCCTGTGACGTCATAATACATGCTGATGATGCTACAGTGTATGTGACACAAATTGGGGTATGCGAAATTGGTCATAAAACCTGCAAATTGCGCTCTCATAATATATTGTGATGTCATAATGCAGATACATTATGACGTCATAATACATTGTGACATCATAGTGCATACTAATTATGATGTCATCATATACTGTGACGTCATAATACATGCTCATGATGCTCCAGTAGATGTGACAGAAATTGGGGTAAGCGAAATTTGTCATAAAACCAGCAAATTGCGCTCTCATAATATATTGTGATGTCATAATGCGGATATATTATGACGTCATAATACATTGTGACGTCATAGTGCATAGTAATTATGATGTCATCATATACTGTGACGTCATAATACATGCTCATGATGCTCCAGTAGATGTGACACAAATTGGGGTAAGAGAAATTGCTCATAATACCTGCATGTTGCGCTCTCATAATATATTGCGATGTCATAATATGGATACATTATGACGTCATAATACATTGTGATGTCATAGTGCATACTAATTATGATGTCATCATATACTGTGACGTCATAATACATGCTCATGATGCTCCAGTAGATGTGACACAAATTGGGGTAAGAAAAATTGCTCATAATACCTGCATGTTGCGCTCTCATAATATATTGTGATGTCATAATGCGGATACATTATGATGTCATAATATATTGTGACGTCATAGTGCATACTAATTATGATGTCATCATATACTGTGACGTCATAATACATGCTCATGATGCTCCAGTAGATGTGTCACAAATTGGGGTAAGCGAAATTGCTCATAATACCTGCATGTTGCGCTCTGATAATATATTGTGATGTCATAATGCGGATATATTATGACGTCATAATACATTGTGACGTCATAGTGCATACTAATTATGATGTCATCATATACTGTGACGTCATAATACATGCTCATGAGGCTCCAGTAGATGTGACACAAATTGGGGTAAGACAAATTGCTCATAATACCTGCAAATTGCGCTCTCATAATATATTGTGATGTCATAATGCGGATACATTATGACGTCATAGCAAATGGTGACGTCATAGTGCATACTCATTATGATGTCATCATATACTGTGATGTCATAATACATGCTCATGATGCTCCAGTAGATGTGACACAAATTGGGGTAAGAGAAATTGCTCATAATACCTGCATGTTGCGCTCTCATAATATATTGTGATGTCATAATGCGGATACATTATGACGTCATAATCCATTGTGACGTCATACTGCATACTAATTATGATGTCATCATATACTGTGACGTCATAATACATGCTCATGATGCTCCAGTAGATGTGACACAAATTGGGGTAAGCGAAATTGGTCATAAAACCTGCAAATTGCGCTCACATAATATATTGTGATGTCATAATGCGGATACATTATGACGTCATAATACATTGTGACGTCATAGTGCATACTAATTATGATGTCATCATATACTGTGACGTCATAATACATGCTCATGATGCTCCAGTAGATGTGACACAAATTCGGGTAAGAGAAATTGCTCACAATACCTGCATGTTGCGCTCTCATAATATATTGTGATGTCATAATGCGGATACATTGTGACGTCATAATATATTGTGACATCATACTGCATACTAATTATGATGTCATCAAATACTGTGACGTCATAATACATGCTCATGATACTCCAGTAGATGTGACACAAATTGGTGTAAGAGAAATTGCTCATAATACCTGTAAATTGGGCTCTCATAATATATTGTGATGTCATAACGCGGACACATTATGACGTCATAATACATTGTGACATCATAGTGCTTACTAATTATGATGTCATCATATACTATGACGTGATAATACATACTCATGATGCTACAGTAGATGTGACACAAATTGGGGTAAGAGAAATTGCTCATAATACCTGCATATTGCGCTCTCATAATATATTGTGATGTCGTAATGCGGATACATTATGACTTCATAATATATATTGAGGTCATAGTGCATACTAATTATGATGTCATCATATACTGTGACGTCGTAATACATGCTCATGATGCTCCAGTAGATGTGAGGCAAATTGGGGTAATCGAAAATGGTCATAAAACCTCCAATCTGCGCTCTCATAATACTTTGCGATGTCATAATGCGGATACATTATGACGTCATAATACCTTGTGACGTCATAGTGCATACTAATTATGATGTCATCATATACTGTGACGTCATAATACATGCTCATGATGCTCCAGTAGATGTGACACAAATTGGGGTGAGCGAAATTGGTCATAAAACCTGCATGTTGCGCTTTCATAATATATTGTGATGTTATAATGCGGATACATTATGACGTCATAATACATTGTGACGTCATAGTGCATGCTAATTATGATGTCATCATATACTGTGACGTTATAATACATTCTCATGATGCTCCAGTAGATGTGACACAAATTGAGGTAAGAGAAATTACTCATAGTACCTGCATGTTGCGCTCTCATAATATGTTGTGATATCATAAGGCGGATACATTATGACGTCATAATACATTGTGACGTCATAGTGCATACTAATTATGATGTCATCATATACTGTAACGTCATAATACATGCTCATGATGCTTCAGTAGATGTGACACAAATTGGGGTAAGAGAAATTGCTCATAATACCTGCATATTGCGCTCTCATAATATACTGTGATGTCATAATGCGGATACATTATGACGTCATAATACATTGTGACATCATAATGCATAGTAATTATGATGGCATCATATACTGTGACGTCATAATACATGCTCATGATGCTCCAGTAGATGTGACACAAATTGGGGTAATCGAAAATGGTCATAAAACCTCCAAATTGCGCTCTCATAATATATTGTGATGTCATAATGCGGATACATTATGACGTCATAATACATTGTAACGTCATAGTGCATACTAATTATGATGGTGTCATATACTGTGACGTCATAATACATGCTCATGATGCTCCAGTAGATGTGACACAAATAGGGGTAAGCGAAATTGGTCATAATACCTGCATGTTGCGCTCTCATAATATATTGTGATGTCATAATGCGGATACTTTATGACATCATAATACATTGTGACGTCATACTGCATACTAATTATGATGTCATCATATACTGTGACGTCATAGTACATGCTCATGATGCTCCAGTAGATGTGACACAAATTGTGGTAAGTGAAATTGGTCATAAAACCTGCAAATTGCGCTCTCATAATATATTGTGATGTCATAATGCGGATATATTATGACGTCATAATACATTGTGACGTCATAGTGCATACTAATTATGATGTCATCATATACTGTGATGTCATAATACATGCTCATGATGCTCCAGTAGATGTGACACAAATTGGGGTAAGAGAAATTGCTCATAACACCTGCATGTTGCGCTCTCATAATATATTGTGATGTCATAATGCGGATACATTATGACGTCATAATACATTGTGACGTCATAGTGCATACTAATTATGATGTCATCATATACTGTGACGTCATAATACATGCTCATGATGCTCCAGTAGATGTGACACAAATTGGGATAAGAGAAATTGCTCATAATACCTGAATGATGCACTCTCATAATATATTGTGATGTCATAATGCGGATACATTATGACGTCATAATACATTGTGACGTCACAGTGCATACTAATTATGATGTCATCAAATACTGTGACGTCATAATACATGCTCATGATGCTCCAGTAGATGTGACACAAATTGGGGTAAGAGAAATTGCTCATAATACTTGCATGTTGCGCTCTCATAATATATTGTGATGTCATAATGCGGATACATTATGACATCATAATACATTGTGACGTCATAGTGCATACTAATTATGATGTCATCATATACTGTGACGTCATAGTACATGCTCATGATGCTCCAGTAGATGTGACACAAATTGGGGTAAGAGAAATTGCTCATAATTCCTGCATGTTGCGCTCTCATAATATATTGGGATGTCATAATGCGGATACATTATGACGTCATAATACATTGTGATGTCATAGTGCATACCAATTGTGATGTCATCATATACTGTGACGTCATAATACATGCTCATGATGCTCCAGTAGATGTGACACAAATTGGGGTAAGAGAAATTGCTCATAATACCTGCATGTTGCGCTCTCATAATATATTGAGATGTCATAATGCGGATACATTATGAGGTCATAATACATTGTGACGTCATAGTGCATACTAATTATGATGTCATCATATACTGTGACGTCATAATACATGCTCATGATGCTCCAGCAGATGTGACACAAATTGAGGTAAGAGAAATTGCTCATAATACCTGCATGTTGCGCTCTCATAATATATTGTGATGTCATAATGCGGATACATTATGACGTCATAATACATTGTGACGTCATAGTGCATACTAATTATGATGTCATCATATACTGTGACGTCATAATACATGCTCATGATGCTCCAGCAGATGTGACACAAATTGAGGTAAGAGAAATTGCTCATAATACCTGCATGTTGCGCTCTCATAATATATTGTGATGTCATAATGCGGATACATTATGACGTCATAATACATTGTGACGTCATAGTGCATACTGTTTATGATGTCATCATATACTGTGAAGTCATAACACATGCTCATGATGCTCCAGTAGTTTTGACACATATTGGGGTAAGCGAAATTGCTCATAATACCTGCATGTTGCGCTCTCATAATATATTGTGATGTCATAATGCGGATATAGTATGACGTCATAATACATTGTGACATTATAGTGCATACTAATTATGATGTCATCATATACTGTGATGTCATAATACATGCTCATGAGGCTCCAGTAGATGTGACACAAATTGAGGTAAGACAAATTGCTCATAATACCTGCAAATTGCGCTCTCAAAATATATTGTGATGTCATAATGCGGATAAAATATGACGTCATAGTATATTGTGACTTCATAGTGCATACTCATTATGATGTCATCATATACTGTGACGTCATAATACATGCTCATGATGCTCCAGTAGATGTGACACAAATTGAGGTAAGAGAAATTGCTCATAATACCTGCATGTTGCACTCTCATAATATATTGTGATGTCATAATGCGGATACATTATGACGTCATAATACATTGTGACGTCATACTGTATACTAATTATGATGTCATCATATACTGTGATGTCATAATACATGCTCATGATGCTCCAGTAGATGTGACACAAATTGGGGTAATCGAAAATGGTCATAAATCCAGCAAATTGCGCTCTCATAATATATTGTGATGTCATAATGCGGATACATTATGACGTCATAATACATTGTGACGTCATAGTGCAAACTATTTATGATGTCATCATATACTCTGACGTCATAAATCATGCTCATGATGCTCCAGTAGATGTGACACAAATTGGGGTAAGAGAAATTGCTCAAAATACCTGCATGTTGCGCTCTGATAATATATTGTGATGTCATAATGCGGGTACATTATGACGTCATAATACATTGTGAGGCCATAGTGCATACTGATTATGATGTCATCATATACTGTGACGTCATAATACATGCTCATGATGCTCCAGTAGATGTGACTCAAATTGGGGTAAGCGAAATTGGTCATAAAACCTGCAAATTGCGCTCACATAATATATTGTGATGTCATAATGCGGATACATTATGATATCATAATATATTGTGACTTCATACTGCATACTAATTATGATGTCATCATATACTGTGACGTTATAATACATGCTCATAATGCTCCAGTAGATTTGACACAAATTCCGGTAAGAGAAATTGCTCACAATACCTGCATGTTGCGGTCTCATAATATATTGTGATGTCATAATGCGGACACATTGTGACGTCATAATATATTGTGACGTCATACTGCATACTAATTATGATGTCATCAAATACTGTGACGTCATAATACATGCTCATGATACTCCAGTAGATGTGACACAAATTGGGGTGAGCGAAATTGGTCATAAAACCTGCATGTTGCGCTCTCATAATATATTGTGATGTTATAATGCGGATACATTATGACGTCATAATACATTGTGACGTCATAGTGCATGCTAATTATGATTTCATCATATACTGTGACGTCATAATACATGCTCATGATGCTCCAGTAGATGTGACACAAATTGGGGTAAGAGAAATTGCTCATAACACCTGCATGTTGCGCTCTCATAATATATTGTGATGTCATAATGCGGATACATTATGACGTCATAATACATTGTGACGTCATAGTGCATACTAATTATGATGTCATCATATACTGTAACGTCATAATACATGCTCATGATGCTCCAGTAGATGTGACACAAATTGGGGTAAGAGAAATTGCTCATAATACCTGCATGTTGCGCTCTCATATTATATTGTGATGTCATAATGCGGATACATTATGACGTCATAATACATTGTGACGTCATAGTGCATACTATTTATGATGTCATCATATACTGTGACGTCATAATACATGCTCATGATGCTCCAGTAGTTGTGACACATATTGGGGTAAGCGAAATTGCTCATAATACCTGCATGTTGCGCTCTCAAAATATATTGTGATGTCATAATGCGGATACATTATGACGTCATAATACATTGTGACATCATAGTGCATACTAATTATGATGTCATCATATACTGTGACATCATAATACATGCTCATGATGCTCCAGTAGATGTGACACAAATTGGGGTAAGAGAAATTGCTCATAATACCTGCATGTTGGGCTCTCATAATATATTGTGATGTCATAATGCGGAAACATTATGACGTCATAATACATTGTGACGTCATACTGCATACTAATTATGATGTCATCATATACTGTGACGTCATAATACATGCTCATGATGCTCCAGTAGATGTGACACAAATTGGGGTAAGAGAAATTGCTCATAATACCTGCATGTTGCGCTCTCATATTATATTGTGATGTCATAATGCGGATACATTATGACGTCATAATACATTGTGACGTCATAGTGCATACTATTTATGATGTCATCATATACTGTGACATCATAATACATGCTCATGATGCTCCAGTAGATGTGACACAAATTGGGGTAAGAGAAATTGCTCATAATACCTGCAAATGGCGCTCTCATAATATATTGTGATGTCATAATGCTGATACATTATGACGTCATAATACATTGTGACGTCATAGTGCATACTAATTATGATGTCATCATATACTGTGACGTCATAATACATGCTCATGATGCTCCAGTAGATGTGACTCAAATTGGGGTAAGCGAAATTGGTCATAAAACCTGCAAATTGCGCTCACATAATATATTGTGATGTCATAATGCGGATACATTATGACGTCATAATACATTGTGACGTCATACTGCATACTAATTATGATGTCATCATATACTGTGACGTCATAATACATGCTCATGATGCTCCAGTAGATTTGACACAAATTCCGGTAAGAGAAATTGCTCACAATACCTGCATGTTGCGGTCTCATAATATATTGTGATGTCATAATGCGGATACATTGTGACGTCATAATATATTGTGACGTCATACTGCATACTAATTATGATGTCATCAAATACTGTGACGTCATAATACATGCTCATGATGCTCCAGTAGATGTGACACAAATTGGGGTGAGCGAAATTGGTCATAAAACCTGCATGTTGCGCTCTCATAATATATTGTGATGTTATAATGCGGATACATTATGACGTCATAATACATTGTGACATCATAGTGCATGCTAATTATGATTTCATCATATACTGTGACGTCATAATACATGCTCATGATGCTCCAGTAGATGTGACACAAATTGGGGTAAGAGAAATTACTCATAACACCTGCATGTTGCGCTCTCATAATATATTGTGATGTCATAATGCGGATACATTATGACGTCATAATACATTGTGACGTCATAGTGCATACTAATTATGATGTCATCATATACTGTAACGTCATAATACATGCTCATGATGCTCCAGTAGATGTGACACAAATTGGGGTAAGAGAAATTGCTCATAATGCCTGCATATTGCGCTCTTATAATATATTGTGATGTCATAATGCGGATACATTATGACGTCATAATACATTGTGACGTCATAGTGCATAGTAATTATGATGTCATCATATACTGTGACGTCATAATACATGCTCATGATGCTCCAGTAGATATGACACAAATTCGGGTAATCGAAAATGGTCATAAATCCTGCAAATTGCGCTCTCATAATATATTGTGATGTCATAATGCGGATACATTATGACGTCATAATACATTGTGACGTCATAGTGCATACTAATTATGATGTCATCATATACTCTGACGTCATAAATCATGCTCATGATGCTCCAGTAGATGTGACACAAATTGGGGTAAGAGAAATTGCTCATAATACCTGCATGTTGCGCTCTCATAATATATTGTGATGTTATAATGCGGGTACATTATGACGTCATAATACATTGTGACGTCATAGTGCATACTGATTATGATGTCATCATATACTGTGACGTCATAATACATGCTCATGATGCTCCAGTAGGTGTGACACAAATTGGGGTAAGCGAAATTGGTCATAAAACCTGCAAATTGCGCTCTCATAATATATAGTGATGTCATAATGTGGATACATTATGACGTCATAATACATTGTGACGTCATAGTGCATATTAATTATGATGTCATCATATACTGTGACATCATAATACATGCTCATGATGCTCCAGTATATGTGACACATATTGGGGTAAGCGAAATTGCTCATAATACCTGCATGTTGCGCTCTCATAATATATTGTGATGTCATAATGCGGATATATTATGACGTCATAATACATTGTGACGTTATAGTGCATACTAATTATGATGTCATCATATACTGTGATGTCATAATACATGCTCATGAGGCTCCAGTAGATGTGACACAAATTGAGGTAAGACAAATTGCTCATAATACCTGCAAATTGCGCTCTCAAAATATATTGTGATGTCATAATGCGGATAAAATATGACGTCATAGTATATTGTGACTTCATAGTGCATACTCATTATGATGTCATCATATACTGTGACGTCATAATACATGCTCATGATGCTCCAGTAGATGTGACACAAATTGAGGTAAGAGAAATTGCTCATAATACCTGCATGTTGCACTCTCATAATATATTGTGATGTCATAATGCGGATACATTATGACGTCATAATACATTGTGACGTCATACTGTATACTAATTATGATGTCATCATATACTGTGATGTCATAATACATGCTCATGATGCTCCAGTAGATGTGACACAAATTGGGGTAATCGAAAATGGTCATAAATCCTGCAAATTGCGCTCTCATAATATATTGTGATGTCATAATGCGGATACATTATGACATCATAATACATTGTGACGTCATAGTGCATACTAATTATGATGTCATCATATACTCTGACGTCATAAATCATGCTCATGATGCTCCAGTAGATGTGACACAAATTGGGGTAAGAGAAATTGCTCAAAATACCTGCATGTTGCGCTCTGATAATATATTGTGATGTCTTAATGCGGGTACATTATGACGTCATAATACATTGTGACGCCATAGTGCATACTGATTATGATGTCATCATATACTGTGACGTCATAATACATGCTCATGATGCTCCAGTAGATGTGACTCAAATTGGGGTAAGCGAAATTGGTCATAAAACCTGCAAATTGCGCTCACATAATATATTGTGATGTCATAATGCGGATACATTATGATATCATAATACATTGTGACTTCATACTGCATACTAATTATGATGTCATCATATACTGTGACGTCATAATACATGCTCATAATGCTCCAGTAGATTTGACACAAATTCCGTTAAGAGAAATTGCTCACAATACCTGCATGTTGCGGTCTCATAATATATTGTGATGTCATAATGCGGACACATTGTGACGTCATAATATATTGTGACGTCATACTGCATACTAATTATGATGTCATCAAATACTGTGACGTCATAATACATGCTCATGATACTCCAGTAGATGTGACACAAATTGGGGTGAGCGAAATTGGTCATAAAACCTGCATGTTGCGCTCTCATAATATATTGTGATGTTATAATGCGGATACATTATGACGTCATAATAAATTGTGACGTCATAGTGCATGCTAATTATGATTTCATCATATACTGTGACGTCATAATACATGCTCATGATGCTCCAGTAGATGTGACACAAATTGGGGTAAGAGAAATTGCTCATAACACCTGCATGTTGCGCTCTCATAATATATTGTGATGTCATAATGCGGATACATTATGACGTCATAATACATTGTGACGTCATAGTGCATACTAATTATGATGTCATCATATACTGTAACGTCATAATACATGCTCATGATGCTCCAGTAGATGTGACACAAATTGGGGTAAGAGAAATTGCTCATAATACCTGCATGTTGCGCTCTCATATTATATTGTGATGTCATAATGCGGATACATTATGACGTCATAATACATTGTGACGTCATAGTGCATACTATTTATGATGTCATCTTATACTGTGACGTCATAATACATGCTCATGATGCTCCAGTAGTTGTGACACATATTGGGGTAAGCGAAATTTCTCATAATACCTGCATGTTGCGCTCTCAAAATATATTGTGATGTCATAATGCGGATACATTATGACGTCATAATACATTGTGACATCATAGTGCATACTAATTATGATGTCATCATATACTGTGACATCATAATACATGCTCATGATGCTCCAGTAGATGTGACACAAATTGGGGTAAGAGAAATTGCTCATAATACCTGCATGTTGGGCTCTCATAATATATTGTGATGTCATAATGCGGAAACATTATGACGTCATAATACATTGTGACGTCATACTGCATACTAATTATGATGTCATCATATACTGTGACATCATAATACATGCTCATGATGCTCCAGTAGATGTGACACAAATTGGGGTAAGAGAAATTGCTCATAATACCTGCATGTTGCGCTCTCATATTATATTGTGATGTCATAATGCGGATACATTATGACGTCATAATACATTGTGACGTCATAATGCATACTATTTATGATGTCCTCATATACTGTGACATCATAATACATGCTCATGATGCTCCAGTAGATGTGACACAAATTGGGGTAAGAGAAATTGCTCATAATACCTGCAAATGGCGCTCTCATAATATATTGTGATGTCATAATGCTGATACATTATGACGTCATAATACATTGTGACGTCATAGTGCATACTAATTATGATGTCATCATATACTGTGACGTCATAATACATGCTCATGATGCTCCAGTAGATGTGACTCAAATTGGGGTAAGAGAAATTGGTCATAAAACCTGCAAATTGCGCTCACATAATATATTGTGATGTCATAATGCGGATACATTATGACGTCATAATACATTGTGACGTCATACTGCATACTAATTATGATGTCATCAGATACTGTGACGTCATAATACATGCTCATGATGCTCCAGTAGATTTGACACAAATTCCGGTAAGAGAAATTGCTCACAATACCTGCATGTTGCGGTCTCATAATATATTGTGATGTCATAATGCGGATACATTGTGACGTCATAATATATTGTGACGTCATACTGCATACTAATTATGATGTCATCAAATACTGTGACGTCATAATACATGCTCATGATGCTCCAGTAGATGTGACACAAATTGGGGTGAGCGAAATTGGTCATAAAACCTGCATGTTGCGCTCTCATAATATATTGTGATGTTATAATGCGGATACATTATGACGTCATAATACATTGTGACGTCATAGTGCATGCTAATTATGATTTCATCATATACTGTGACGTCATAATACATGCTCATGATGCTCCAGTAGATGTGACACAAATTGGGGTAAGAGAAATTACTCATAACACCTGCATGTTGCGCTCTCATAATATATTGTGATGTCATAATGCGGATACATTATGACGTCATAATACATTGTGACGTCATAGTGCATACTAATTATGATGTCATCATATACTGTAACGTCATAATACATGCTCATGATGCTCCAGTAGATGTGACACAAATTGGGATAAGAGAAATTGCTCATAATGCCTGCATATTGCGCTCTTATAATATATTGTGATGTCATAATGCGGATACATTATGACGTCATAATACATTGTGACGTCATAGTGCATAGTAATTATGATGTCATCAAATACTGTGACGTCATAATACATGCTCATGATGCTCCAGTAGATGTGACACAAATTCGGGTAATCGAAAATGGTCATAAATCCTGCAAATTGCGCTCTCATAATATATTGTGATGTCATAATGCGGATACATTATGACGTCATAATACATTGTGACGTCATAATGCATACTAATTATGATGTCATCATATACTCTGACGTCATAAATCATGCTCATGATGCTCCAGTAGATGTGACACAAATTGGGGTAAGAGAAATTGCTCATAATACCTGCATGTTGCGCTCTCATAATATATTGTGATGTTATAATGCGGGTACATTATGACGTCATAATACATTGTGACGTCATAGTGCATACTGATTATGATGTCATCATATACTGTGACGTCATAATACATGCTCATGATGCTCCAGTAGGTGTGACACAAATTGGGGTAAGCGAAATTGGTCATAAAACCTGCAAATTGCGCTCTCATAATATATAGTGATGTCATAATGTGGATACATTATGACGTCATAATACATTGTGACGTCATAGTGCATATTAATTATGATGTCATCATATACTGTGACATCATAATACATGCTCATGATGCTCCAGTAGATGTGACACATATTGGGGTAAGCGAAATTGCTCATAATACCTGCATGTTGCGCTCTCATAATATATTGTGATGTCATAATGCGGATATATTATGACGTCATAATACATTGTGACGTTATAGTGCATACTAATTATGATGTCATCATATACTGTGACGTCATAATACATGCTCATGATGCTAGAGTAGATGTGACACAAATTGAGGTAAGAGAAATTGCTCATAATACCTGCATGTTGCACTCTCATAATATATTGTGATGTCATAATGCGGATACATTATGACGTCATAATACATTGTGACGTCATACTGTATACTAATTATGATGTCATCATATACTGTGATGTCATAATACATGCTCATGATGCTCCAGTAGATGTGACACAAATTGGGGTAATCGAAAATGGTCATAAATCCTGCAAATTGCGCTCTCATAATATATTGTGATGTCATAATGCGGATACATTATGACGTCATAATACATTGTGACGTCATAGTGCATACTAATTATGATGTCATCATATACTCTGACGTCATAAATCATGCTCATGATGCTCCAGTAGATGTGACACAAATTGGGGTAAGAGAAATTGCTCAAAATACCTGCATGTTGCGCTCTGATAATATATTGTGAAGTCATAATGCGGGTACATTATGACGTCATAATACATTGTGACGCCATAGTGCATACTGATTATGATGTCATCATATACTGTGACGTCATAATACATGCTCATGATGCTCCAGTAGATGTGACTCAAATTGGGGTAAGCGAAATTGGTCATAAAACCTGCAAATTGCGCTCACATAATATATTGTGATGTCATAATGCGGATACATTATGATATCATAATACATTGTGACTTCATACTGCATACTAATTATGATGTCATCATATACTGTGACGTCATAATACATGCTCATAATGCTCCAGTAGATTTGACACAAATTCCGGTAAGAGAAATTCCTCACAATACCTGCATGTTGCGGTCTCATAATATATTGTGATGTCATAATGCGGACACATTGTGACGTCATAATATATTGTGACGTCATACTGCATACTAATTATGATGTCATCAAATACTGTGACGTCATAATACATGCTCATGATACTCCAGTAGATGTGACACAAATTGGGGTGAGCGAAATTGGTCATAAAACCTGCATGTTGCGCTCTCATAATATATTGTGATGTTATAATGCGGATACATTATGACGTCATAATACATTGTGACGTCATAGTGCATGCTAATTATGATTTCATCATATACTGTGACGTCATAATACATGCTCATGATGCTCCAGTAGATGTGACACAAATTGGGGTAAGAGAAATTGCTCATAACACCTGCATGTTGCGCTCTCATAATATATTGTGATGTCATAATGCGGATACATTATGACGTCATAATACATTGTGACGTCATAGTGCATACTAATTATGATGTCATCATATACTGTAACGTCATAATACATGCTCATGATGCTCCAGTAGATGTGACACAAATTGGGGTAAGAGAAATTGCTCATAATACCTGCATGTTGCGCTCTCATATTATATTGTGATGTCATAATGCGGATACATTATGACGTCATAATACATTGTGACATCATAGTGCATACTATTTATGATGTCATCATATACTGTGACGTCATAATACATGCTCATGATGCTCCAGTAGTTGTGACACATACTGGGGTAAGCGAAATTGCTCATAATACCTGCATGTTGCGCTCTCAAAATATATTGTGATGTCATAATGCGGATACATTATGACGTCATAATACATTGTGACATCATAGTGCATACTAATTATGATGTCATCATATACTGTGACATCATAATACATGCTCATGATGCTCCAGTAGATGTGACACAAATTGGGGTAAGAGAAATTGCTCATAATACCTGCATGTTGTGCTCTCATAATATATTGTGATGTCATAATGCGGAAACATTATGACGTCATAATACATTGTGACGTCATACTGCATACTAATTATGATGTCATCATATACTGTGACGTCATAATACATGCTCATGATGCTCCAGTAGATGTGACTCAAATTGGGGTAAGCGAAATTGGTCATAAAACCTGCAAATTGCGCTCACATAATATATTGTGATGTCATAATGCGGATACATTATGACGTCATAATACATTGTGACGTCATACTGCTTACTAATTATGATGTCATCATATACTGTGACGTCATAATACATGCTCATGATGCTCCAGTAGATTTGACACAAATTCCGGTAAGAGAAATTGCTCACAATACCTGCATGTTGCGGTCTCATAATATATTGTGATGTCATAATGCGGATACATTGTGACGTCATAATATATTGTGACGTCATACTGCATACTAATTATGATGTCATCAAATACTGTGACGTCATAATACATGCTCATGATGCTCCAGTAGATGTGACACAAATTGGGGTGAGCGAAATTGGTCATAAAACCTGCATGTTGCGCTCTCATAATATATTGTGATGTTATAATGCGGATACATTATGACGTCATAATACATTGTGACGTCATAGTGCATGCTAATTATGATTTCATCATATACTGTGACGTCATAATACATGCTCATGATGCTCCAGTAGATGTGACACAAATTGGGGTAAGAGAAATTACTCATAACACCTGCATGTTGCGCTCTCATAATATATTGTGATATCATAATGCGGATACATTATGACGTCATAATACATTGTGACGTCATAGTGCATACTAATTATGATGTCATCATATACTGTAACGTCATAATACATGCTCATGATGCTCCAGTAGATGTGACACAAATTGGGGTAAGAGAAATTGCTAATAATGCCTGCATATTGCGCTCTTATAATATATTGTGATGTCATAATGCGGATACATTATGACGTCATAATACATTGTGACGTCATAGTGCATAGTAATTATGATGTCATCAAATACTGTGACGTCATAATACATGCTCATGATGCTCCAGTAGATGTGACACAAATTCGGGTAATCGAAAATGGTCATAAATCCTGCAAATTGCGCTCTCATAATATATTGTGATGTCATAATGCGGATACATTATGACGTCATAATACATTGTGACGTCATAATGCATACTAATTATGATGTCATCATATACTCTGACGTCATAAATCATGCTCATGATGCTCCAGTAGATGTGACACAAATTGGGGTAAGAGAAATTGCTCATAATACCTGCATGTTGTGCTCTCATAATATATTGTGATGTTATAATGCGGGTACATTATGACGTCATAATACATTGTGACGTCATAGTGCATACTGATTATGATGTCATCATATACTGTGACGTCATAATACATGCTCATGATGCTCCAGTAGGTGTGACACAAATTGGGGTAAGCGAAATTGGTCATAAAACCTGCAAATTGCGCTCTCATAATATATAGTGATGTCATAATGTGGATACATTATGACGTCATAATACATTGTGACGTCATAGTGCATATTAATTATGATGTCATCATATACTGTGACATCATAATACATGCTCATGATGCTCCAGTAGATGTGACACAAATTGGGGTAAGAGAAATTGCTCATAATACCTGCATGTTGCGCTCTCATAATATATTGTGATGACATAATGCGGAAACATTATGACGTCATAATACATTGTGACCTCATACTGCATACTAATTATGATGTCATCATATACTGTGACGTCATAATACATGCTCATGATGCTCCAGTAGATGTGACACAAATTGGGGTAAGAGAAATTGCTCATAATACCTGCATGTTGCGCTCTCATATTATATTGTGATGTCATAATGCGGATACATTATGACGTCATAATACATTGTGACGTCATAGTGCATACTATTTATGATGTCATCATATACTGTGACATTATAATACATGCTCATGATGCTCCAGTAGTTGTGACACATATTGGGGTAAGCGAAATTGCTCATAATACCTGCATGTTGCGCTCTCAAAATATATTGTGATGTCATAATGCGGATACATTATGACGTCATAATACATTGTGACGTCATAGTGCATACTAATTATGATGTCATCATATCCTGTGACGTCATAATACATGCTCATGATGCTCCAGTAGATGTGACACAAATTGGGGTAAGAGAAATTGCTCATAATACCTGCATGTTGCGCTCTCATAATATATTGTGATGTCATAATGCGGAAACATTATGACGTCATAATACATTGTGACGTTATACTGCATACTAATTATGATGTCATCATATACTGTGATGTCATAATACATGCTCATGATGCTCCAGTAGATGTGACACAAATTGGGGTAAGAGAAATTGCTCATAATACCTGCATGTTGCGCTCTCATATTATATTGTGATGTCATAATGCGGATACATTATGACGTCATAATACATTGTGACGTCATAGTGCATACTATTTATGATGTCATCATATACTGTGACGTCATAATACATGCTCATGATGCTCCAGTAGATGTGACACAAATTGGGGTAAGAGAAATTGCTCATAATACCTGCAAATGGCGCTCTCATAATATATTGTGATGTCATAATGCTGATACATTATGACGTCATAATACATTGTGACGTCATAGTGCATACTAATTATGATGTCATCATATACTGTGACGTCATAATACATGCTCATCATGATCCAGTAGATGTGACACAATATGGGGTAAGAGAAATTGCTGATAATACCTGCAAATTGCGTTATCATAATATATTGTGATGTCATAATGCAGATATATTATGACGTCATAATACATTATGATGTCATAGTGCATACTAATTATGATGTCATCATATACTGTGATGTCATAATACATGCTCATGATGCTCCAGTAGATGTGACACAAATTGGGGTAAGAGAAATTGCTCATAATACCTGCATGTTGCGCTCTCATAATATATTGTGATGTCATAATGCGGATACATTATGACGTCATAATACATTGTGACGTCATAGTGCATACTAATTATGATGTCATCATAAACTGTGACGTCATAATACATGCTCATGATGCTCCAGTAGATGTGACACCAATTGAGGTAAGAGAAATTGCTCATAATACCTGCATGTTGCACTCTCGTAATATATTGTGATGTCATAATGCGGATACATTATGACGTCATAATACATTGTGACGTCATACTGCATACTAATTATGATGTCATCATATAATGTGACGTCATAATACATGCTCATGATGCTCCAGTAGATGTGACACAAATTGGGATAATCAAAAATGGTCATAAATCCTGCAAATTGCGCTCTCATAATATATTGTGATGTCATAATGCGGATACATTATGACGTCATAATACATTGTGACGTCATAGTGCATACTAATTATGATGTCATCATATACTCTGACGTCATAAATCATGCTCATGATGCTCCAGTAGATGTGACACAAATTGGGGTAAGAGAAATTGCTCATAATACCTGCATGTTGCGCTCTGATAATATATTGTGATGTCATAATGCGGGTACATTATGACGTCATAATACATTGTGACGCCATAGTGCATACTGATTATGATGTCATCATATACTGTGACGTCATAATACATGCTCATGATGCTCCAGTAGATGTGACACAAATTCGGGTAAGAGAAATTGCTCACAATACCTGCATGTTGCGGTCTCATAATATATTGTGATGTCATAATGCGGATACATTGTGACGTCATAATATATTGTGACGTCATACTGCATACTAATTATGATGTCATCAAATACTGTGACATCATAGTACATGCTCATGATGCTCCAGTAGATGTGACACAAATTGGGGTAAGAGAAATTGCTCATAATACCTGCAGGTTGCGCTCTCATAATATATTATGATGTCATAATGCGGATACATTATGACGGCATAATACATTGTGATGTCATAGTGCATACCAATTGTGATGACATCATATACTGTGACGTCATAATACCTGCTCATGATGCTCCAGTAGATGTGACACAAATTGGGGTAATTGAAATTGCTCATAATACCTGCATGTTGCGCTCTCATAATATATTGTGATGTCATAATGCGGATACATTATGACGTCATAATACATTGTGACGTCATAGTGCATAGTAATTATGATGTCATCATATACTGTGACGTCATAATACATGCTCATGATGCTCCAGTTGATGTGACACAAATTGGGGTAAGAGAAATTGCTCATAATACCTGCATGTTGCACTCTCATAATATATTGTGATGTCATAATGCGGATACATTGTGACGTCATAATATATTGTGACGTCATTCTGCATACTAATTATGATGTCATCATATACTGTGACTTCGTAATACATGCTCATGATGCTCCAGTAGATGTGACACAAATTGGGGTAAGAGAAATTGCTCATAATACCTGCAAATTGCGCTCTCATAATATATTGTGATTTCATAATGCGGATACATTATGACGTCATAATACATTGTGACGTCACAGTGCATACTAATTATGATGTCATCATATACTGTGACGTCATAATACATGCTCATGATGCTACAGTAGATGTGACACAAATTGGGGTGAGCGAAATTGGTCATAACACCTGCATGTTGCGCTCTCATAATATATTGTGATGTCATAATGCGGATACATTATGACGTCATAATACATTGTGACATCATACTGCATGCTAATTATGATGTCATCATATACTGTGACGTCATAATACATGCTCATGATGCTCCAGTAGATGTGACACAAATTGGGGTAAGCGAAATTGGTCATAAAACCTGCAAATTGCGCTCTCATAATATATTGTGATGTCATAATGCGGATACATTATGACATCATAATACATTGTGACGTCATAGTGCATACTGATTATGATGTCATATACTGAGACGTCATAATACATGCTCATGATGCTCCAGTAGATTTGACACATATTGGGGTAAGAGAAATTGCTCATAATACCTGCAAGTTGCGCTGTCATAATATATTGTGATGTCATAATACGGATACATTATGACGTCATAATACATTGTGACGTCATAGTGCATACTGATTATGATGTCATCATATACTGTGTCGTCATAATACATGGTCATGATGCTCCAGTAGATGTGACACAAATTGGGGTAAGCGAAATTGGTCACAAAACCTGCAAATTGTGCTCTCATAATATATTGTGATTTCATAATGCGGATACATTATGACGTCATAATACATTGTGACGTCATAGTGCATACTAATTATGATGTCATCATATACTGTGACGTCATAATACATGCTCATGATGCTCCAGTAGATGTGACACAAATTGGGGTAAGAGAAATTGCTCATAATACCTGCATGTTGCGCTCTCATAATATATTCTGATGTCATAATGCGGATACATTGTGACGTCATAATATATTGTGACATCATACTGCATACTAATTATGATGTCATCATATACTGTGACTTCGTAATACATGCTCATGATGCTCCAGTAGATGTGACACAAATTGGGGTAAGAGAAATTGCTCATAATACCTGCAAATTGCGCTCTCATAATATATTGTGATGTCATAATGCGGATACATTATGACGTCATAATACATTGTGACGTCATAGTGCATAGTAATTATGATGTCATCATATACTGTGACGTCATAATACATGCTCATGATGCTCCAGTTGATGTGACACAAATTGGGGTAAGAGAAATTGCTCATATTACCTGCATGTTGCACTCTCATAATATATTGTGATGTCATAATGCGGATACATTGTGACGTCATAATATATTGTGACGTCATTCTGCATACTAATTATGATGTCATCATATACTGTGACTTCGTAATACATGCTCATGATGCTCCAGTAGATGTGACACAAATTGGGGTAAGAGAAATTGCTCATAATACCTGCAAATTGCGCTCTCATAATATATTGTGATTTCATAATGCGGATACATTATGACGTCATAATACATTGTGACGTCACAGTGCATACTAATTATGATGTCATCATATACTGTGACGTCATAATACATGCTCATGATGCTACAGTAGATGTGACACAAATTGGGGTGAGCGAAATTGGTCATAACACCTGCATGTTGCGCTCTCATAATATATTGTGATGTCATAATGCGGATACATTATGACGTCATAATACATTGTGACATCATACTGCATGCTAATTATGATGTCATCATATACTGTGACGTCATAATACATGCTCATGATGCTCCAGGAGATGTGACACAAATTGGGGTAATCGAAAATGGTCATAAAACCTCCAAATTGCGCTCTCATAATATATTGTGATGTCATAATGCGGATACATTATGACGTCATAATACATTGTGACGTCACAGTGCATACTGATTATGATGTCATCATATACTGTGACGTCATAATACATGCTCATGATGCTCCAGTAGATGTGACACAAATTGGGGTAAGCGAAATTGGTCATAAAACCTGCAAATTGCGCTCTCATAATATATTGTGATGTCATAATGCGGATACATTATGACATCATAATACATTGTGACGTCATAGTGCATACTGATTATGATGTCATATACTGAGACGTCATAATACATGCTCATGATGCTCCAGTAGATTTGACACATATTGGGGTAAGAGAAATTGCTCATAATACCTGCAAGTTGCGCTGTCATAATATATTGTGATGTCATAATACGGATACATTATGACGTCATAATACATTGTGACGTCATAGTGCATACTGATTATGATGTCATCATATACTGTGTCGTCATAATACATGGTCATGATGCTCCAGTAGATGTGACACAAATTGGGGTAAGCGAAATTGGTCACAAAACCTGCAAATTGTGCTCTCATAATATATTGTGATTTCATAATGCGGATACATTATGACGTCATAATACATTGTGACGTCATAGTGCATACTAATTATGATGTCATCATATACTGTGACGTCATAATACATGCTCATGATGCTCCAGTAGATGTGACACAAATTGGGGTAAGAGAAATTGCTCATAATACCTGCATGTTGCGCTCTCATAATATATTCTGATGTCATAATGCGGATACATTGTGACGTCATAATATATTGTGACATCATACTGCATACTAATTATGATGTCATCATATACTGTGACTTCGTAATACATGCTCATGATGCTCCAGTAGATGTGACACAAATTGGGGTAAGAGAAATTGCTCATAATACCTGCAAATTGCGCTCTCATAATATATTGTGATTTCATAATGCGGATACATTATGACGTCATAATACATTGTGACGTCATAGTGCATACTAATTATGATGTCATCATATACTGTGACGTCATAATACATGCTCATGATGCTACAGTAGATGTGACACAAATTGGGGTGAGCGAAATTGGTCATAACACCTGCATGTTGCGCTCTCATAATATATTGTGATGTCATAATGCGGATACATTATGACGTCATAATACATTGTGACATCATACTGCATGCTCATTATGATGTCATCATATACTGTGACGTCATAATACATGCTCATGATGCTCCAGGAGATGTTACACAAATTGGGGTAAAAGAAATTGCTCATAATACCTGCATGTTGCGCTCTCATAATATATTGTGACGTCATAATGCGGATACATTATGACGTCATAATACATTGTGATGTCATAGTGCATACTAATTATGATGTCATCATATACTGTGACGTCATAATACATGTTCATGATGCTCCAGTAGATATGACACAAATTGGGGTAAGAGAAATTGCTCATAAAACCTGCAAATTGCGCTCTCATAATATATTGTGATGTCTTAATGCGGATACATTATGACGTCATAATACATTGTGACGTCATACTGCATACTAATTATGATGTCATCATATACTGTGACGTCATAATACATGCTCATGATGCTCCAGTAGATGTGACACAAATTGGGGCTAGCGAAATTGGTCATAAAACTTGCAAATTGCGCTCTCATAATATATTGTGATGTCATAATGCGGCTACATTATGACGTCATAATACATTGTGACATCATAGTGCATACTAATTATGATGTCATCATATACTGTGACGTCATAATACATGCTCATGATGCTCCAGCAGATGTCACACAAATTGGGGTAAGAGAAATTGCTCATAACACCTGCATGTTGCGCTCTCATAATATATTGTGATGTCATAATGCGGATACATTATGACGTCATAATACATTGTGACGTCATAGTGCATACTAATTATGATGTCATCATATACTGTAACGTCATAATACATGCTCATGATGCTCCAGTAGATGTGACACAAATTGGGGTAAGAGAAATTGCTCATAATACCTGCATGTTGCGCTCTCATATTATATTGTGATGTCATAATGCGGATACATTATGACGTCATAATACATTGTGACATCATAGTGCATACTATTTATGATGTCATCATATACTGTGACGTCATAATACATGCTCATGATGCTCCAGTAGTTGTGACACATATTGGGGTAAGCGAAATTGCTCATAATACCTGCATGTTGCGCTCTCAAAATATATTGTGATGTCATAATGCGGATACATTATGACGTCATAATACATTGTGACATCATAGTGCATACTAATTATGATGTCATCATATACTGTGACATCATAATACATGCTCATGATGCTCCAGTAGATGTGACACAAATTGGGGTAAGAGAAATTGCTCATAATACCTGCATGTTGGGCTCTCATAATATATTGTGATGTCATAATGCGGAAACATTATGACGTCATAATACATTGTGACGTCATACTGCATACTAATTATGATGTCATCATATACTGTGACATCATAATTCATGCTCATGATGCTCCAGTAGATGTGACACAAATTGGGGTAAGAGAAATTGCTCATAATACCTGCATGTTGCGCTCTGATATTATATTGTGATGTCATAATGCGGATACATTATGACGTCATAATACATTGTGACGTCATAGTGCATACTATTTATGATGTCATCATATACTGTGACATCATAATACATGCTCATGATGCTCCAGTAGATGTGACACAAATTGGGGTAAGAGAAATTGCTCATAATACCTGCAAATGGCGCTCTCATAATATATTGTGATGTCATAATGCTGATACATTATGACGTCATAATACATTGTGACGTCATAGTGCATACTAATTATGATGTCATCATATACTGTGACGTCATAATACATGCTCATGATGCTCCAGTAGATGTGACTCAAATTGGGGTAAGCGAAATTGGTCATAAAACCTGCAAATTGCGCTCACATAATATATTGTGATGTCATAATGCGGATACATTATGACGTCATAATACATTGTGACGTCATACTGCATACTAATTATGATGTCATCATATACTGTGGCGTCATAATACATGCTCATGATGCTCCAGTAGATTTGACACAAATTCCGGTAAGAGAAATTGCTCACAATACCTGCATGTTGCGGTCTCATAATATATTGTGATGTCATAATGCGGATACATTGTGACGTCATAATATATTGTGACGTCATACTGCATACTAATTATGATGTCATCAAATACTGTGACGTCATAATACATGCTCATGATGCTCCAGTAGATGTGACACAAATTGGGGTGAGCGAAATTGGTCATAAAACCTGCATGTTGCGCTCTCATAATATATTGTGATGTTATAATGCGGATACATTATGACGTCATAATACATTGTGACGTCATAGTGCATGCTAATTATGATTTCGTCATATACTGTGACGTCATAATACATGCTCATGATGCTCCAGTAGATGTGACACAAATTGGGGTAAGAGAAATTACTCATAACACCTGCATGTTGCGCTCTCATAATATATTGTGATGTCATAATGCGGATACATTATGACGTCATAATACATTGTGACGTCATAGTGCATACTAATTATGATGTCATCATATACTGTAACGTCATAATACATGCTCATGATGCTCCAGTAGATGTGACACAATTTGGGGTAAGAGAAATTGCTCATAATGCCTGCATATTGCGCTCTTATAATATATTGTGATGTCATAATGCGGATACATTATGACGTCATAATACATTGTGACGTCATAGTGCATAGTAATTATGATGTCATCAAATACTGTGACGTCATAATACATGCTCATGATGCTCCAGTAGATGTGACACAAATTCGGGTAATCGAAAATGGTCATAAATCCTGCAAATTGCGCTCTCATAATATATTGTGATGTCATAATGCGGATACATTATGACGTCATAATACATTGTGACGTCATAATGCATACTAATTATGATGTCATCATATACTCTGACGTCATAAATCATGCTCATGATGCTCCAGTAGATGTGACACAAATTGGGGTAAGAGAAATTGCTCATAATACCTGCATGTTGTGCTCTCATAATATATTGTGATGTCATAATGCAGATACATTATGACGTCATAATACATTGTGACGTCATAGTGCATACTGATTATGATGTCATCATATACTGTGACGTCATAATACATGCTCATGATGCTCCAGTAGATGTGACACAAATTGGGGTAAGAGAAATTGCTCATAATACCTGCAAATTGCGCTCTCATAATATATTGTGATGTTATAATGCGGGTACATTATGACGTCATAATACATTGTGACGTCATAGTGCATACTGATTATGATGTCATCATATACTGTGACGTCATAATACATGCTCATGATGCTCCAGAAGGTGTGACACAAATTGGGGTAAGCGAAATTGGTCATAAAACCTGCAAATTGCGCTCTCATAATATATAGTGATGTCATAATGTGGATACATTATGACGTCATAATACATTGTGACGTCATAGTGCATATTAATTATGATGTCATCATATACTGTGACATCATAATACATGCTCATGATGCTCCAGTAGATGTGACACAAATTGGGGTAAGAGAAATTGCTCATAATACCTGCATGTTGCGCTCTCATAATATATTGTGATGACATAATGCGGAAACATTATGACGTCATAATACATTGTGACCTCATACTGCATACTAATTATGATGTCATCATATACTGTGACGTCATAATACATGCTCATGATGCTCCAGTAGATGTGACACAAATTGGGGTAAGAGAAATTGCTCATAATACCTGCATGTTGCGCTCTCATATTATATTGTGATGTCATAATGCGGATACATTATGACGTCATAATACATTGTGACGTCATAGTGCATACTATTTATGATGTCATCATATACTGTGACATCATAATACATGCTCATGATGCTCCAGTAGTTGTGACACATATTGGGGTAAGCGAAATTGCTCATAATACCTGCATGTTGCGCTCTCAAAATATATTGTGATGTCATAATGCGGATACATTATGACGTCATAATACATTGTGACGTCATAGTGCATACTAATTATGATGTCATCATATCCTGTGACGTCATAATACATGCTCATGATGCTCCAGTAGATGTGACACAAATTGGGGTAAGAGAAATTGCTCATAATACCTGCATGTTGCGCTCTCATAATATATTGTGATGTCATAATGCGGAAACATTATGACGTCATAATACATTGTGACGTTATACTGCATACTAATTATGATGTCATCATATACTGTGACATCATAATACATGCTCATGATGCTCCAGTAGATGTGACACAAATTGGGGTAAGAGAAATTGCTCATAATACCTGCATGTTGCGCTCTCATATTATATTGTGATGTCATAATGCGGATACATTATGACGTCATAATACATTGTGACGTCATAGTGCATACTATTTATGATGTCATCATATACTGTGACGTCATAATACATGCTCATGATGCTCCAGTAGATGTGACACAAATTGGGGTAAGAGAAATTGCTCATAATACCTGCAAATGGCGCTCTCATAATATATTGTGATGTCATAATGCTGATACATTATGACGTCATAATACATTGTGACGTCATAGTGCATACTAATTATGATGTCATCATATACTGTGACGTCATAATACATGCTCATCATGATCCAGTAGATGTGACACAATATGGGGTAAGAGAAATTGCTGATAATACCTGCAAATTGCGTTATCATAATATATTGTGATGTCATAATGCAGATATATTATGACGTCATAATACATTATGATGTCATAGTGCATACTAATTATGATGTCATCATATACTGTGATGTCATAATACATGCTCATGATGCTCCAGTAGATGTGACACAAATTGGGGTAAGAGAAATTGCTCATAATACCTGCATGTTGCGCTCTCATAATATATTGTGATGTCATAATGCGGATACATTATGACGTCATAATACATTGTGACGTCATAGTGCATACTAATTATGATGTCATCATAAACTGTGACGTCATAATACATGCTCATGATGCTCCAGTAGATGTGAAACCAATTGAGGTAAGAGAAATTGCTCATAATACCTGCATGTTGCACTCTCATAATATATTGTGATGTCATAATGCGGATACATTATGACGTCATAATACATTGTGACGTCATACTGCATACTAATTATGATGTCATCATATAATGTGACGTCATAATACATGCTCATGATGCTCCAGTAGATGTGACACAAATTGGGATAATCAAAAATGGTCATAAATCCTGCAAATTGCGCTCTCATAATATATTGTGATGTCATAATGCGGATACATTATGACGTCATAATACATTGTGACGTCATAGTGCATACTAATTATGATGTCATCATATACTCTGACGTCATAAATCATGCTCATGATGCTCCAGTAGATGTGACACAAATTGGGGTAAGAGAAATTGCTCATAATACCTGCATGTTGCGCTCTGATAATATATTGTGATGTCATAATGCGGGTACATTATGACGTCATAATACATTGTGACGCCATAGTGCATACTGATTATGATGTCATCATATACTGTGACGTCATAATACATGCTCATGATGCTCCAGTAGATGTGACACAAATTCGGGTAAGAGAAATTGCTCACAATACCTGCATGTTGCGGTCTCATAATATATTGTGATGTCATAATGCGGATACATTGTGACGTCATAATATATTGTGACGTCATACTGCATACTAATTATGATGTCATCAAATACTGTGACGTCATAATACATGCTCATGATACTCCAGTAGATGTGACACAAATTGGGGTGAGCGAAATTGGTCATAAAACCTGCATGTTGCGCTCTCATAATATATTGTGATGTCATAATGCGGATACATTATGACGTCATAATACATTGTGACATCATAGTGCATACTAATTATGATGTCATCACATATTGTGACGTCATAGTACATGCTCATGATGCTCCAGTAGATGTGACACAAATTGGGGTAAGAGAAATTGCTCATAATACCTGCAGGTTGCGCTCTCATAATATATTATGACGTCGTAATGCGGATACATTATGACGTCATAATACATTGTGATGTCATAGTGCATACCAATTGTGATGACATCATATACTGTGACGTCATAATACCTGCTCATGATGCTCCAGTAGATGTGACACAAATTGGGGTAATTGAAATTGCTCATAATACCTGCATGTTGCGCTCTCATAATATATTGTGATGTCATAATGCGGATACATTATGACGTCATAATACATTGTGACGTCATAGTGCATAGTAATTATGATGTCATCATATACTGTGACGTCATAATACATGCTCATGATGCTCCAGTTGATGTGACACAAATTGGGGTAAGAGAAATTGCTCATAATACCTGCATGTTGCACTCTCATAATATATTGTGATGTCATAATGCGGATACATTGTGACGTCATAATATATTGTGACGTCATTCTGCATACTAATTATGATGTCATCATATACTGTGACTTCGTAATACATGCTCATGATGCTCCAGTAGATGTGACACAAATTGGGGTAAGAGAAATTGCTCATAATACCTGCAAATTGCGCTCTCATAATATATTGTGATTTCATAATGCGGATACATTATGACGTCATAATACATTGTGACGTCACAGTGCATACTAATTATGATGTCATCATATACTGTGACGTCATAATACATGCTCATGATGCTACAGTAGATGTGACACAAATTGGGGTGAGCGAAATTGGTCATAACACCTGCATGTTGCGCTCTCATAATATATTGTGATGTCATAATGCGGATACATTATGACGTCATAATACATTGTGACATCATACTGCATGCTAATTATGATGTCATCATATACTGTGACGTCATAATACATGCTCATGATGCTCCAGGAGATGTGACACAAATTGGGGTAATCGAAAATGGTCATAAAACCTCCAAATTGCGCTCTCATAATATATTGTGATGTCATAATGCGGATACATTATGACGTCATAATACATTGTGACGTCACAGTGCATACTGATTATGATGTCATCATATACTGTGACGTCATAATACATGCTCATGATGCTCCAGTAGATGTGACACAAATTGGGGTAAGCGAAATTGGTCATAAAACCTGCAAATTGCGCTCTCATAATATATTGTGATGTCATAATGCGGATACATTATGACGTCATAATACATTGTGACGTCATAGTGCATACTAATTATGCTGTCATATACTGAGACGTCATAATACATGCTCATGATGCTCCAGTAGATTTGACACATATTGGGGTAAGAGAAATTGCTCATAATACCTGCAAGTTGCGCTGTCATAATATATTGTGATGTCATAATACGGATACATTATGACGTTATAATACATTGTGACGTCATAGTGCATACTGATTATGATGTCATCATATACTGTGTCGTCATAATACATGCTCATGATGCTCCAGTAGATGTGACACAAATTGGGGTAAGCGAAATTGGTCACAAAACCTGCAAATTGTGCTCTCATAATATATTGTGATTTCATAATGCGGATACATTATGACGTCATAATACATTGTGACGTCATAGTGCATACTAATTATGATGTCATCATATACTGTGACGTCATAATACATGCTCATGATGCTCCAGTAGATGTGACACAAATTGGGGTAAGAGAAATTGCTCATAATACCTGCATGTTGCGCTCTCATAATATATTCTGATGTCATAATGCGGATACATTGTGACGTCATAATATATTGTGACATCATACTGCATACTAATTATGATGTCATCATATACTGTGACTTCGTAATACATGCTCATGATGCTCCAGTAGATGTGACACAAATTGGGGTAAGAGAAATTGCTCATAATACCTGCAAATTGCGCTCTCATAATATATTGTGATTTCATAATGCGGATACATTATGACGTCATAATACATTGTGACGTCATAGTGCATACTAATTATGATGTCATCATATACTGTGACGTCATAATACATGCTCATGATGCTACAGTAGATGTGACACAAATTGGGGTGAGCGAAATTGGTCATAACACCTGCATGTTGCGCTCTCATAATATATTGTGATGTCATAATGCGGATACATTATGACGTCATAATACATTGTGACATCATACTGCATGCTCATTATGATGTCATCATATACTGTGACGTCATAATACATGCTCATGATGCTCCAGGAGATGTTACACAAATTGGGGTAAAAGAAATTGCTCATAATACCTGCATGTTGCGCTCTCATAATATATTGTGACGTCATAATGCGGATACATTATGACGTCATAATACATTGTGATGTCATAGTGCATACTAATTATGATGTCATCATATACTGTGACGTCATAATACATGTTCATGATGCTCCAGTAGATATGACACAAATTGGGGTAAGAGAAATTGCTCATAAAACCTGCAAATTGCGCTCTCATAATATATTGTGATGTCTTAATGCGGATACATTATGACGTCATAATACATTGTGACGTCATACTGCATACTAATTATGATGTCATCATATACTGTGACGTCATAATACATGCTCATGATGCTCCAGTAGATGTGACACAAATTGGGGCTAGCGAAATTGGTCATAAAACTTGCAAATTGCGCTCTCATAATATATTGTGATGTCATAATGCGGCTACATTATGACGTCATAATACATTGTGACATCATAGTGCATACTAATTATGATGTCATCATATACTGTGACGTCATAATACATGCTCATGATGCTCCAGCAGATGTCACACAAATTGGGGTAATCGAAAATGGTCATAAAACCTCCAAATTGCGCTCTCATAATATATTGTGATGTCATAATGTGGATACATTATGACGTCATATTACATTGTGACGTCATAGTGCTTACGAATTATGATGTCATCATATACTGTGACGTCATAATACATGCTCATGATGCTACAGTAGATGTGACACAAATTGGGGTAAGCGAAATTTGTCATAATACCTGCATGTTGCGCTCTCATAGTATATTGTGATGTCATAATGCGGATACTTTATGACATCATAATACATTGTGACGTCATACTGCATACTAATTATGATGTCACCATATACTGTGACGTCATAATACATGCTCATGATGCTCCAGTAGATGTGACACAAATTGGGGTAAGCGAATTTGGTCATAAAACCTGCAAATTGAGCTCTCATAATATATTGTGATGTCATAATGCGGATACATTATGACCTCATAATACATTGTGACGTCATAGTGCATACTAATTATGATGTCATCATATACTGTGACGTCATAATACATGCTCATGATGCTCCAGTACATGTGACACAAATTGGGGTAAGAGAAATTGCTCATAATACCTGCATGTTGCGCTCTCATAATATATTGTGATGTCATAAAGCGGATATATTATGACGTCATAATACATTGTGACGTCACAGTGCATACTGATTATGATGTCATCATATACTGTGACGTCATAATACATGCTCATGATGCACCAGTAGATGTGACACAAAGTGGGATAAGAGAAATTGCTCATAATACCTGCATGTTGCGCTCTCATAATATATTGTGATGTCATAATGCAGATATATTATGACGTCATAATACATTATGATGTCATAGTGCATACTAATTATGATGTCATCATATACTGTGATGTCATAATACATGCTCAAGATGCTCCAGTAGATGTGACACAAATTGGGGTAAGAGAAATTGCTCATAATACCTGCATGTTGCGCTCTCATAATATATTGTGATGTCATAATGCGGATACATTATGACGTCATAATACATTGTGACGTCATAGTGCATACTAATTATGATGTCATCATAAACTGTGACGTCATAATACATGCTCATGATGCTCCAGTAGATGTGAAACCAATTGAGGTAAGAGAAATTGCTCATAATACCTGCATGTTGCACTCTCATAATATATTGTGATGTCATAATGCGGATACATTATGACGTCATAATACATTGTGACGTCATAGTGCATACTAATTATGATGTCATCATATACTGTGACGTCATAATACATGCTCATGATGCTCCAGTAGATGTGACACAAATTGGGGTGAGCGAAATTGGTCATAACACCTGCATGTTGCGCTCTCATAATATATTGTGATGTCATAATGCGGATACATTATGACGTCATAATACATTGTGACATCATACTGCATGCTGATTATGATGTCATCATATACTGTGACGTCATAATACATGCTCATGATGCTCCAGGAGATGTTACACAAATTGGGGTAAAAGAAATTGCTCATAATACCTGCATGTTGCGCTCTCATAATATATTGTGACGTCATAATGCGGATACATTATGACGTCATAATACATTGTGATGTCATAGTGCATACTAATTATGATGTCATCATATACTGTGACATCATAATACATGTTCATGATGCTCCAGTAGATATGACACAAATTGGGGTAAGAGAAATTGCTCATAAAACCTGCAAATTGCGCTCTCATAATATATTGTGATGTCTTAATGCGGATACATTATGACGTCATAATACATTGTGACGTCATACTGCATACTAATTATGATGTCATCATATACTGTGACGTCATAATACATGCTCATGATGCTCCAGTAGATGTGACACAAATTGGGGCTAGCGAAATTGGTCATAAAACTTGCAAATTGCGCTCTCATAATATATTGTGATGTCATAATGCGGCTACATTATGACGTCATAATACATTGTGACATCATAGTGCATACTAATTATGATGTCATCATATACTGTGACGTCATAATACATGCTCATGATGCTCCAGCAGATGTCACACAAATTGGGGTAATCGAAAATGGTCATAAAACCTCCAAATTGCGCTCTCATAATATATTGTGATGTCATAATGTGGATACATTATGACGTCATATTACATTGTGACGTCATAGTGCTTACGAATTATGATGTCATCATATACTGTGACGTCATAATACATGCTCATGATGCTACAGTAGATGTGACACAAATTGGGGTAAGCGAAATTTGTCATAATACCTGCATGTTGCGCTCTCATAGTATATTGTGATGTCATAATGCGGATACTTTATGACATCATAATACATTGTGACGTCATACTGCATACTAATTATGATGTCACCATATACTGTGACGTCATAATACATGCTCATGATGCTCCAGTAGATGTGACACAAATTGGGGTAAGCGAAATTGGTCATAAAACCTGCAAATTGAGCTCTCATAATATATTGTGATGTCATAATGCGGATACATTATGACCTCATAATACATTGTGACGTCATAGTGCATACTAATTATGATGTCATCATATACTGTGACGTCATAATACATGCTCATGATGCTCCAGTACATGTGACACAAATTGGGGTAAGAGAAATTGCTCATAATACCTGCATGTTGCGCTCTCATAATATATTGTGATGTCATAAAGCGGATATATTATGACGTCATAATACATTGTGACGTCACAGTGCATACTGATTATGATGTCATCATATACTGTGACGTCATAATACATGCTCATGATGCACCAGTAGATGTGACACAAAGTGGGATAAGAGAAATTGCTCATAATACCTGCATGTTGCGCTCTCATAATATATTGTGATGTCATAATGCAGATATATTATGACGTCATAATACATTATGATGTCATAGTGCATACTAATTATGATGTCATCATATACTGTGATGTCATAATACATGCTCATGATGCTCCAGTAGATGTGACACAAATTGGGGTAAGAGAAATTGCTCATAATACCTGCATGTTGCGCTCTCATAATATATTGTGATGTCATAATGCGGATACATTATGACGTCATAATACATTGTGACGTCATAGTGCATACTAATTATGATGTCATCATAAACTGTGACGTCATAATACATGCTCATGATGCTCCAGTAGATGTGAAACAAATTGAGGTAAGAGAAATTGCTCATAATACCTGCATGTTGCACTCTCATAATATATTGTGATGTCATAATGCGGATACATTATGACGTCATAATACATTGTGACGTCATACTGCATACTAATTATGATGTCATCATATAATGTGACGTCATAATACATGCTCATGATGCTCCAGTAGATGTGACACAAATTGGGATAATCAAAAATGGTCATAAATCCTGCAAATTGCGCTCTCATAATATATTGTGATGTCATAATGCGGATACATTATGACGTCATAATACATTGTGACGTCATAGTGCATACTAATTATGATGTCATCATATACTCTGACGTCATAAATCATGCTCATGATGCTCCAGTAGATGTGACACAAATTGGGGTAAGAGAAATTGCTCATAATACCTGCATGTTGCGCTCTGATAATATATTGTGATGTCATAATGCGGGTACATTATGACGTCATAATACATTGTGACGCCATAGTGCATACTGATTATGATGTCATCATATACTGTGACGTCATAATACATGCTCATGATGCTCCAGTAGATGTGACACAAATTCGGGTAAGAGAAATTGCTCACAATACCTGCATGTTGCGGTCTCATAATATATTGTGATGTCATAATGCGGATACATTGTGACGTCATAATATATTGTGACGTCATACTGCATACTAATTATGATGTCATCAAATACTGTGACGTCATAATACATGCTCATGATACTCCAGTAGATGTGACACAAATTGGGGTGAGCGAAATTGGTCATAAAACCTGCATGTTGCGCTCTCATAATATATTGTGATGTCATAATGCGGATACATTATGACGTCATAATACATTGTGACATCATAGTGCATACTAATTATGATGTCATCACATATTGTGACGTCATAGTACATGCTCATGATGCTCCAGTAGATGTGACACAAATTGGGGTAAGAGAAATTGCTCATAATACCTGCAGGTTGCGCTCTCATAATATATTATGATGTCGTAATGCGGATACATTATGACGTCATAATACATTGTGATGTCATAGTGCATACCAATTGTGATGACATCATATACTGTGACGTCATAATACCTGCTCATGATGCTCCAGTAGATGTGACACAAATTGGGGTAATTGAAATTGCTCATAATACCTGCATGTTGCGCTCTCATAATATATTGTGATGTCATAATGCGGATACATTATGACGTCATAATACATTGTGACGTCATAGTGCATAGTAATTATGATGTCATCATATACTGTGACGTCATAATACATGCTCATGATGCTCCAGTTGATGTGACACAAATTGGGGTAAGAGAAATTGCTCATAATACCTGCATGTTGCACTCTCATAATATATTGTGATGTCATAATGCGGATACATTGTGACGTCATAATATATTGTGACGTCATTCTGCATACTAATTATGATGTCATCATATACTGTGACTTCGTAATACATGCTCATGATGCTCCAGTAGATGTGACACAAATTGGGGTAAGAGAAATTGCTCATAATACCTGCAAATTGCGCTCTCATAATATATTGTGATTTCATAATGCGGATACATTATGACGTCATAATACATTGTGACGTCACAGTGCATACTAATTATGATGTCATCATATACTGTGACGTCATAATACATGCTCATGATGCTACAGTAGATGTGACACAAATTGGGGTGAGCGAAATTGGTCATAACACCTGCATGTTGCGCTCTCATAATATATTGTGATGTCATAATGCGGATACATTATGACGTCATAATACATTGTGACATCATACTGCATGCTAATTATGATGTCATCATATACTGTGACGTCATAATACATGCTCATGATGCTCCAGGAGATGTGACACAAATTGGGGTAATCGAAAATGGTCATAAAACCTCCAAATTGCGCTCTCATAATATATTGTGATGTCATAATGCGGATACATTATGACGTCATAATACATTGTGACGTCACAGTGCATACTGATTATGATGTCATCATATACTGTGACGTCATAATACATGCTCATGATGCTCCAGTAGATGTGACACAAATTGGGGTAAGCGAAATTGGTCATAAAACCTGCAAATTGCGCTCTCATAATATATTGTGATGTCATAATGCGGATACATTATGACGTCATAATACATTGTGACGTCATAGTGCATACTAATTATGCTGTCATATACTGAGACGTCATAATACATGCTCATGATGCTCCAGTAGATTTGACACATATTGGGGTAAGAGAAATTGCTCATAATACCTGCAAGTTGCGCTGTCATAATATATTGTGATGTCATAATACGGATACATTATGACGTTATAATACATTGTGACGTCATAGTGCATACTGATTATGATGTCATCATATACTGTGTCGTCATAATACATGCTCATGATGCTCCAGTAGATGTGACACAAATTGGGGTAAGCGAAATTGGTCACAAAACCTGCAAATTGTGCTCTCATAATATATTGTGATTTCATAATGCGGATACATTATGACGTCATAATACATTGTGACGTCATAGTGCATACTAATTATGATGTCATCATATACTGTGACGTCATAATACATGCTCATGATGCTCCAGTAGATGTGACACAAATTGGGGTAAGAGAAATTGCTCATAATACCTGCATGTTGCGCTCTCATAATATATTCTGATGTCATAATGCGGATACATTGTGACGTCATAATATATTGTGACATCATACTGCATACTAATTATGATGTCATCATATACTGTGACTTCGTAATACATGCTCATGATGCTCCAGTAGATGTGACACAAATTGGGGTAAGAGAAATTGCTCATAATACCTGCAAATTGCGCTCTCATAATATATTGTGATTTCATAATGCGGATACATTATGACGTCATAATACATTGTGACGTCATAGTGCATACTAATTATGATGTCATCATATACTGTGACGTCATAATACATGCTCATGATGCTACAGTAGATGTGACACAAATTGCGGTGAGCGAAATTGGTCATAACACCTGCATGTTGCGCTCTCATAATATATTGTGATGTCATAATGCGGATACATTATGACGTCATAATACATTGTGACATCATACTGCATGCTCATTATGATGTCATCATATACTGTGACGTCATAATACATGCTCATGATGCTCCAGGAGATGTTACACAAATTGGGGTAAAAGAAATTGCTCATAATACCTGCATGTTGCGCTCTCATAATATATTGTGACGTCATAATGCGGATACATTATGACGTCATAATACATTGTGATGTCATAGTGCATACTAATTATGATGTCATCATATACTGTGACGTCATAATACATGTTCATGATGCTCCAGTAGATATGACACAAATTGGGGTAAGAGAAATTGCTCATAAAACCTGCAAATTGCGCTCTCATAATATATTGTGATGTCTTAATGCGGATACATTATGACGTCATAATACATTGTGACGTCATACTGCATACTAATTATGATGTCATCATATACTGTGACGTCATAATACATGCTCATGATGCTCCAGTAGATGTGACACAAATTGGGGCTAGCGAAATTGGTCATAAAACTTGCAAATTGCGCTCTCATAATATATTGTGATGTCATAATGCGGCTACATTATGACGTCATAATACATTGTGACATCATAGTGCATACTAATTATGATGTCATCATATACTGTGACGTCATAATACATGCTCATGATGCTCCAGCAGATGTCACACAAATTGGGGTAATCGAAAATGGTCATAAAACCTCCAAATTGCGCTCTCATAATATATTGTGATGTCATAATGTGGATACATTATGACGTCATATTACATTGTGACGTCATAGTGCTTACGAATTATGATGTCATCATATACTGTGACGTCATAATACATGCTCATGATGCTACAGTAGATGTGACACAAATTGGGGTAAGCGAAATTTGTCATAATACCTGCATGTTGCGCTCTCATAGTATATTGTGATGTCATAATGCGGATACTTTATGACATCATAATACATTGTGACGTCATACTGCATACTAATTATGATGTCACCATATACTGTGACGTCATAATACATGCTCATGATGCTCCAGTAGATGTGACACAAATTGGGGTAAGCGAAATTGGTCATAAAACCTGCAAATTGAGCTCTCATAATATATTGTGATGTCATAATGCGGATACATTATGACCTCATAATACATTGTGACGTCATAGTGCATACTAATTATGATGTCATCATATACTGTGACGTCATAATACATGCTCATGATGCTCCAGTACATGTGACACAAATTGGGGTAAGAGAAATTGCTCATAATACCTGCATGTTGCGCTCTCATAATATATTGTGATGTCATAGAGCGGATATATTATGACGTCATAATACATTGTGACGTCACAGTGCATACTGATTATGATGTCATCATATACTGTGACGTCATAATACATGCTCATGATGCACCAGTAGATGTGACACAAAGTGGGATAAGAGAAATTGCTCATAATACCTGCATGTTGCGCTCTCATAATATATTGTGATGTCATAAGGCGGATATATTATGACGTCATAATACATTGTGACATCACAGTGCATACTAATTATGATGTCATCAAATACTGTGACGTCATAATACATGCTCATGATGCTCCAGTAGATGTGACACAAATTGGGGTAAGAGAAATTGCTCATAATACCTGCATGTTGCGCTCTCATAATATATTGTGATGTCATAATGAGGATATATTATGAAGTCATAATACATTGTGACGTCATAGTGCATACTAATTATGATGTCATCATATACTTTGACGTCATAATACATGCTCATGATGCTCCAGTAGATGTGACACAAATTGGGGTAAGAGAAATTGCTCATAATACCTGCATGTTGCGCTCTCATAATATATTGTGATGTCATAATGCAGATACATTATGACGTCATAATACATTGTGACGTCATAGTGCATACTAATTATGATGTCATCATATACTGTGACGTCATAATACATGCTCATGATGCTCCAGTAGATGTGACACAAATTGGGGTAAGAGAAATTGCTCATAATACCTGCATGTTGCGCTCTCATAATATATTGTGATGTCATAATGCGGATACATTATGACGTCATAATACATTGTGACGTCATAGTGCATACTAATTATGATGTCATCATATACTGTGACGTCATAAATCATGCTCATGATGCTCCAGTAGATGTGACACAAATTGGGGTAAGAGAAATTGCTCATAATACCTGCATGTTGCGCTCTGATAATATATTGTGATGTCATAATGCGGGTACATTATGACGTCATAATACATTGTGACGCCATAGTGCATACTGATTATGATGTCATCATATACTGTGACGTCATAATACATGCTCATGATGCTCCAGTAGATGTGACACAAATTCGGGTAAGAGAAATTGCTCACAATACCTGCATGTTGCGGTCTCATAATATATTGTGATGTCATAATGCGGATACATTGTGACGTCATAATATATTGTGACGTCATACTGCATACTAATTATGATGTCATCAAATACTGTGACGTCATAATACATGCTCATGATACTCCAGTAGATGTGACACAAATTGGGGTGAGCGAAATTGGTCATAAAACCTGCATGTTGCGCTCTCATAATATATTGTGATGTCATAATGCGGATACATTATGACGTCATAATACATTGTGACATCATAGTGCATACTAATTATGATGTCATCACATATTGTGACGTCATAGTACATGCTCATGATGCTCCAGTAGATGTGACACAAATTGGGGTAAGAGAAATTGCTCATAATACCTGCAGGTTGCGCTCTCATAATATATTATGATGTCGTAATGCGGATACATTATGACGTCATAATACATTGTGATGTCATAGTGCATACCAATTGTGATGACATCATATACTGTGACGTCATAATACCTGCTCATGATGCTCCAGTAGATGTGACACAAATTGGGGTAATTGAAATTGCTCATAATACCTGCATGTTGCGCTCTCATAATATATTGTGATGTCATAATGCGGATACATTATGACGTCATAATACATTGTGACGTCATAGTGCATAGTAATTATGATGTCATCATATACTGTGACGTCATAATACATGCTCATGATGCTCCAGTTGATGTGACACAAATTGGGGTAAGAGAAATTGCTCATAATACCTGCATGTTGCACTCTCATAATATATTGTGATGTCATAATGCGGATACATTGTGACGTCATAATATATTGTGACGTCATTCTGCATACTAATTATGATGTCATCATATACTGTGACTTCGTAATACATGCTCATGATGCTCCAGTAGATGTGACACAAATTGGGGTAAGAGAAATTGCTCATAATACCTGCAAATTGCGCTCTCATAATATATTGTGATTTCATAATGCGGATACATTATGACGTCATAATACATTGTGACGTCACAGTGCATACTAATTATGATGTCATCATATACTGTGACGTCATAATACATGCTCATGATGCTACAGTAGATGTGACACAAATTGGGGTGAGCGAAATTGGTCATAACACCTGCATGTTGCGCTCTCATAATATATTGTGATGTCATAATGCGGATACATTATGACGTCATAATACATTGTGACATCATACTGCATGCTAATTATGATGTCATCATATACTGTGACGTCATAATACATGCTCATGATGCTCCAGGAGATGTGACACAAATTGGGGTAATCGAAAATGGTCATAAAACCTCCAAATTGCGCTCTCATAATATATTGTGATGTCATAATGCGGATACATTATGACGTCATAATACATTGTGACGTCACAGTGCATACTGATTATGATGTCATCATATACTGTGACGTCATAATACATGCTCATGATGCTCCAGTAGATGTGACACAAATTGGGGTAAGCGAAATTGGTCATAAAACCTGCAAATTGCGCTCTCATAATATATTGTGATGTCATAATGCGGATACATTATGACGTCATAATACATTGTGACGTCATAGTGCATACTAATTATGCTGTCATATACTGAGACGTCATAATACATGCTCATGATGCTCCAGTAGATTTGACACATATTGGGGTAAGAGAAATTGCTCATAATACCTGCAAGTTGCGCTGTCATAATATATTGTGATGTCATAATACGGATACATTATGACGTTATAATACATTGTGACGTCATAGTGCATACTGATTATGATGTCATCATATACTGTGTCGTCATAATACATGCTCATGATGCTCCAGTAGATGTGACACAAATTGGGGTAAGCGAAATTGGTCACAAAACCTGCAAATTGTGCTCTCATAATATATTGTGATTTCATAATGCGGATACATTATGACGTCATAATACATTGTGACGTCATAGTGCATACTAATTATGATGTCATCATATACTGTGACGTCATAATACATGCTCATGATGCTCCAGTAGATGTGACACAAATTGGGGTAAGAGAAATTGCTCATAATACCTGCATGTTGCGCTCTCATAATATATTCTGATGTCATAATGCGGATACATTGTGACGTCATAATATATTGTGACATCATACTGCATACTAATTATGATGTCATCATATACTGTGACTTCGTAATACATGCTCATGATGCTCCAGTAGATGTGACACAAATTGGGGTAAGAGAAATTGCTCATAATACCTGCAAATTGCGCTCTCATAATATATTGTGATTTCATAATGCGGATACATTATGACGTCATAATACATTGTGACGTCATAGTGCATACTAATTATGATGTCATCATATACTGTGACGTCATAATACATGCTCATGATGCTACAGTAGATGTGACACAAATTGCGGTGAGCGAAATTGGTCATAACACCTGCATGTTGCGCTCTCATAATATATTGTGATGTCATAATGCGGATACATTATGACGTCATAATACATTGTGACATCATACTGCATGCTCATTATGATGTCATCATATACTGTGACGTCATAATACATGCTCATGATGCTCCAGGAGATGTTACACAAATTGGGGTAAAAGAAATTGCTCATAATACCTGCATGTTGCGCTCTCATAATATATTGTGACGTCATAATGCGGATACATTATGACGTCATAATACATTGTGATGTCATAGTGCATACTAATTATGATGTCATCATATACTGTGACGTCATAATACATGTTCATGATGCTCCAGTAGATATGACACAAATTGGGGTAAGAGAAATTGCTCATAAAACCTGCAAATTGCGCTCTCATAATATATTGTGATGTCTTAATGCGGATACATTATGACGTCATAATACATTGTGACGTCATACTGCATACTAATTATGATGTCATCATATACTGTGACGTCATAATACATGCTCATGATGCTCCAGTAGATGTGACACAAATTGGGGCTAGCGAAATTGGTCATAAAACTTGCAAATTGCGCTCTCATAATATATTGTGATGTCATAATGCGGCTACATTATGACGTCATAATACATTGTGACATCATAGTGCATACTAATTATGATGTCATCATATACTGTGACGTCATAATACATGCTCATGATGCTCCAGCAGATGTCACACAAATTGAGGTAATCGAAAATGGTCATAAAACCTCCAAATTGCGCTCTCATAATATATTGTGATGTCATAATGTGGATACATTATGACGTCATATTACATTGTGACGTCATAGTGCTTACGAATTATGATGTCATCATATACTGTGACGTCATAATACATGCTCATGATGCTACAGTAGATGTGACACAAATTGGGGTAAGCGAAATTTGTCATAATACCTGCATGTTGCGCTCTCATAGTATATTGTGATGTCATAATGCGGATACTTTATGACATCATAATACATTGTGACGTCATACTGCATACTAATTATGATGTCACCATATACTGTGACGTCATAATACATGCTCATGATGCTCCAGTAGATGTGACACAAATTGGGGTAAGCGAAATTGGTCATAAAACCTGCAAATTGAGCTCTCATAATATATTGTGATGTCATAATGCGGATACATTATGACCTCATAATACATTGTGACGTCATAGTGCATACTAATTATGATGTCATCATATACTGTGACGTCATAATACATGCTCATGATGCTCCAGTACATTTGACACAAATTGGGGTAAGAGAAATTGCTCATAATACCTGCATGTTGCGCTCTCATAATATATTGTGATGTCATAAAGCGGATATATTATGACGTCATAATACATTGTGACGTCACAGTGCATACTGATTATGATGTCATCATATACTGTGACGTCATAATACATGCTCATGATGCACCAGTAGATGTGACACAAAGTGGGATAAGAGAAATTGCTCATAATACCTGCATGTTGCGCTCTCATAATATATTGTGATGTCATAAGGCGGATATATTATGACGTCATAATACATTGTGACATCACAGTGCATACTAATTATGATGTCATCAAATACTGTGACGTCATAATACATGCTCATGATGCTCCAGTAGATGTGACACAAATTGGGGTAAGAGAAATTGCTCATAATACCTGCATGTTGCGCTCTCATAATATATTGTGATGTCATAATGCGGATATATTATGAAGTCATAATACATTGTGACGTCATAGTGCATACTAATTATGATGTCATCATATACTTTGACGTCATAATACATGCTCATGATGCTCCAGTAGATGTGACACAAATTGGGGTAAGAGAAATTGCTCATAATACCTGCATGTTGCGCTCTCATAATATATTGTGATGTCATAATGCAGATACATTATGACGTCATAATACATTGTGACGTCATAGTGCATACTAATTATGATGTCATCATATACTGTGACGTCATAATACATGCTCATGATGCTCCAGTAGATGTGACACAAATTGGGGTAAGAGAAATTGCTCATAATACCTGCAAATTGCGCTCTCATAATATATTGTGATTTCATAATGCGGATACATTATGACGTCATAATACATTGTGACGTCACAGTGCATACTAATTATGATGTCATCATATACTGTGACGTCATAATACATGCTCATGATGCTACAGTAGATGTGACACAAATTGGGGTGAGCGAAATTGGTCATAACACCTGCATGTTGCGCTCTCATAATATATTGTGATGTCATAATGCGGATACATTATGACGTCATAATACATTGTGACATCATACTGCATGCTAATTATGATGTCATCATATACTGTGACGTCATAATACATGCTCATGATGCTCCAGTAGATGTGACACAAATTGGGGTAAGAGAAATTGCTCATAATACCTGCATGTTGCGCTCTCATAATATATTGTGATGACATAATGCGGAAACATTATGACGTCATAATACATTGTGACCTCATACTGCATACTAATTATGATGTCATCATATACTGTGACGTCATAATACATGCTCATGATGCTCCAGTAGATGTGACACAAATTGGGGTAAGAGAAATTGCTCATAATACCTGCATGTTGCGCTCTCATATTATATTGTGATGTCATAATGCGGATACATTATGACGTCATAATACATTGTGACGTCATAGTGCATACTATTTATGATGTCATCATATACTGTGACATCATAATACATGCTCATGATGCTCCAGTAGTTGTGACACATATTGGGGTAAGCGAAATTGCTCATAATACCTGCATGTTGCGCTCTCAAAATATATTGTGATATCATAATGCAGATACATTATGACGTCATAATACATTGTGACGTCATAGTGCATACTAATTATGATGTCATCATATCCTGTGACGTCATAATACATGCTCATGATGCTCCAGTAGATGTGACACAAATTGGGGTAAGAGAAATTGCTCATAATACCTGCATGTTGCGCTCTCATAATATATTGTGATGTCATAATGCGGAAACATTATGACGTCATAATACATTGTGACGTTATACTGCATACTAATTATGATGTCATCATATACTGTGACGTCATAATACATGCTCATGATGCTCCAGTAGATGTGACACAAATTGGGGTAAGAGAAATTGCTCATAATACCTGCATGTTGCGCTCTCATATTATATTGTGATGTCATAATGCGGATACATTATGACGTCATAATACATTGTGACGTCATAGTGCATACTATTTATGATGTCATCATATACTGTGACGTCATAATACATGCTCATGATGCTCCAGTAGATGTGACACAAATTGGGGTAAGAGAAATTGCTCATAATACCTGCAAATGGCGCTCTCATAATATATTGTGATGTCATAATGCTGATACATTATGACGTCATAATACATTGTGACGTCATAGTGCATACTAATTATGATGTCATCATATACTGTGACGTCATAATACATGCTCATCATGATCCAGTAGATGTGACACAATATGGGGTAAGAGAAATTGCTGATAATACCTGCAAATTGCGTTATCATAATATATTGTGATGTCATAATGCAGATATATTATGACGTCATAATACATTATGATGTCATAGTGCATACTAATTATGATGTCATCATATACTGTGATGTCATAATACATGCTCATGATGCTCCAGTAGATGTGACACAAATTGGGGTAAGAGAAATTGCTCATAATACCTGCATGTTGCGCTCTCATAATATATTGTGATGTCATAATGCGGATACATTATGACGTCATAATACATTGTGACGTCATAGTGCATACTAATTATGATGTCATCATAAACTGTGACGTCATAATACATGCTCATGATGCTCCAGTAGATGTGACACCAATTGAGGTAAGAGAAATTGCTCATAATACCTGCATGTTGCACTCTCATAATATATTGCGATGTCATAATGCGGATACATTATGACGTCATAATACATTGTGACGTCATACTGCATACTAATTATGATGTCATCATATAATGTGACGTCATAATACATGCTCATGATGCTCCAGTAGATGTGACACAAATTGGGATAATCAAAAATGGTCATAAATCCTGCAAATTGCGCTCTCATAATATATTGTGATGTCATAATGCGGATACATTATGACGTCATAATACATTGTGACGTCATAGTGCATACTAATTATGATGTCATCATATACTCTGACGTCATAAATCATGCTCATGATGCTCCAGTAGATGTGACACAAATTGGGGTAAGAGAAATTGCTCATAATACCTGCATGTTGCGCTCTGATAATATATTGTGATGTCATAATGCGGGTACATTATGACGTCATAATACATTGTGACGCCATAGTGCATACTGATTATGATGTCATCATATACTGTGACGTCATAATACATGCTCATGATGCTCCAGTAGATGTGACACAAATTCGGGTAAGAGAAATTGCTCACAATACCTGCATGTTGCGGTCTCATAATATATTGTGATGTCATAATGCGGATACATTGTGACGTCATAATATATTGTGACGTCATACTGCATACTAATTATGATGTCATCAAATACTGTGACGTCATAATACATGCTCATGATACTCCAGTAGATGTGACACAAATTGGGGTGAGCGAAATTGGTCATAAAACCTGCATGTTGCGCTCTCATAATATATTGTGATGTCATAATGCGGATACATTATGACGTCATAATACATTGTGACATCATAGTGCATACTAATTATGATGTCATCACATATTGTGACGTCATAGTACATGCTCATGATGCTCCAGTAGATGTGACACAAATTGGGGTAAGAGAAATTGCTCATAATACCTGCAGGTTGCGCTCTCATAATATATTATGATGTCATAATGCGGATACATTATGACGTCATAATACATTGTGATGTCATAGTGCATACCAATTGTGATGACATCATATACTGTGACGTCATAATACCTGCTCATGATGCTCCAGTAGATGTGACACAAATTGGGGTAATTGAAATTGCTCATAATACCTGCATGTTGCGCTCTCATAATATATTGTGATGTCATAATGCGGATACATTATGACGTCATAATACATTGTGACGTCATAGTGCATAGTAATTATGATGTCATCATATACTGTGACGTCATAATACATGCTCATGATGCTCCAGTTGATGTGACACAAATTGGGGTAAGAGAAATTGCTCATAATACCTGCATGTTGCACTCTCATAATATATTGTGATGTCATAATGCGGATACATTGTGACGTCATAATATATTGTGACGTCATTCTGCATACTAATTATGATGTCATCATATACTGTGACTTCGTAATACATGCTCATGATGCTCCAGTAGATGTGACACAAATTGGGGTAAGAGAAATTGCTCATAATACCTGCAAATTGCGCTCTCATAATATATTGTGATTTCATAATGCGGATACATTATGACGTCATAATACATTGTGACGTCACAGTGCATACTAATTATGATGTCATCATATACTGTGACGTCATAATACATGCTCATGATGCTACAGTAGATGTGACACAAATTGGGGTGAGCGAAATTGGTCATAACACCTGCATGTTGCGCTCTCATAATATATTGTGATGTCATAATGCGGATACATTATGACGTCATAATACATTGTGACATCATACTGCATGCTAATTATGATGTCATCATATACTGTGACGTCATAATACATGCTCATGATGCTCCAGGAGATGTGACACAAATTGGGGTAATCGAAAATGGTCATAAAACCTCCAAATTGCGCTCTCATAATATATTGTGATGTCATAATGCGGATACATTATGACGTCATAATACATTGTGACGTCACAGTGCATACTGATTATGATGTCATCATATACTGTGACGTCATAATACATGCTCATGATGCTCCAGTAGATGTGACACAAATTGGGGTAAGCGAAATTGGTCATAAAACCTGCAAATTGCGCTCTCATAATATATTGTGATGTCATAATGCGGATACATTATGACGTCATAATACATTGTGACGTCATAGTGCATACTAATTATGCTGTCATATACTGAGACGTCATAATACATGCTCATGATGCTCCAGTAGATTTGACACATATTGGGGTAAGAGAAATTGCTCATAATACCTGCAAGTTGCGCTGTCATAATATATTGTGATGTCATAATACGGATACATTATGACGTCATAATACATTGTGACGTCATAGTGCATACTGATTATGATGTCATCATATACTGTGTCGTGATAATACATGCTCATGTTGCTCCAGTAGATGTGACACAAATTGGGGTAAGCGAAATTGGTCACAAAACCTGCAAATTGTGCTCTCATAATATATTGTGATTTCATAATTCGGATACATTATGACGTCATAATACATTGTGACGTCATAGTGCATACTAATTATGATGTCATCATATACCGTGACGTCATAATACATGCTCATGATGCTCCAGTAGATGTGACACAAATTGGGGTAAGAGAAATTGCTCATAATACCTGCATGTTGCGCTCTCATAATATATTCTGATGTCATAATGCGGATACATTGTGACGTCATAATATATTGTGACATCATACTGCGTACTAATTATGATGTCATCATATACTGTGACTTCGTAATACATGCTCATGATGCTCCAGTAGATGTGACACAAATTGGGGTAAGAGAAATTGCTCATAATACCTGCAAATTGCGCTCTCATAATATATTGTGATTTCATAATGCGGATACATTATGACGTCATAATACATTGTGACGTCATAGTGCATACTAATTATGATGTCATCATATACTGTGACGTCATAATACATGCTCATGATGCTACAGTAGATGTGACACAAATTGGGGTGAGCGAAATTGGTCATAACACCTGCATGTTGCGCTCTCATAATATATTGTGATGTCATAATGCGGATACATTATGACGTCATAATACATTGTGACATCATACTGCATGCTAATTATGATGTCATCATATACTGTGACGTCATAATACATGCTCATGATGCTCCAGGAGATGTTACACAAATTGGGGTAAAAGAAATTGCTCATAATACCTGCATGTTGCGCTCTCATAATATATTGTGACGTCATAATGCGGATACATTATGACGTCATATTACATTGTGACGTCATAGTGCTTACGAATTATGATGTCATCATATACTGTGACGTCATAATACATGCTCATGATGCTACAGTAGATGTGACACAAATTGGGGTAAGCGAAATTTGTCATAATACCTGCATGTTGCGCTCTCATAGTATATTGTGATGTCATAATGCGGATACTTTATGACATCATAATACATTGTGACGTCATACTGCATACTAATTATGATGTCACCATATACTGTGACGTCATAATACATGCTCATGATGCTCCAGTAGATGTGACACAAATTGGGGTAAGCGAAATTGGTCATAAAACCTGCAAATTGAGCTCTCATAATATATTGTGATGTCATAATGCGGATACATTATGACCTCATAATACATTGTGACGTCATAGTGCATACTAATTATGATGTCATCATATACTGTGACGTCATAATACATGCTCATGATGCTCCAGTACATGTGACACAAATTGGGGTAAGAGAAATTGCTCATAATACCTGCATGTTGCGCTCTCATATTATATTGTGATGTCATAAAGCGGATATATTATGACGTCATAATACATTGTGACGTCACAGTGCATACTGATTATGATGTCATCATATACTGTGACGTCATAATACATGCTCATGATGCACCAGTAGATGTGACACAAAGTGGGATAAGAGAAATTGCTCATAATACCTGCATGTTGCGCTCTCATAATATATTGTGATGTCATAAGGCGGATATATTATGACGTCATAATACATTGTGACGTCACAGTGCATACTAATTATGATGTCATCAAATACTGTGACGTCATAATACATGCTCATGATGCTCCAGTAGATGTGACACAAATTGGGGTAAGAGAAATTGCTCATAATACCTGCATGTTGCGCTCTCATAATATATTGTGATGTCATAATGCGGATACATTATGACGTCATAATACATTGTGACATCATACTGCATGCTGATTATGATGTCATCATATACTGTGACGTCATAATACATGCTCATGATGCTCCAGGAGATGTTACACAAATTGGGGTAAAAGAAATTGCTCATAATACCTGCATGTTGCGCTCTCATAATATATTGTGACGTCATAATGCGGATACATTATGACGTCATAATACATTGTGATGTCATAGTGCATACTAATTATGATGTCATCATATACTGTGACATCATAATACATGTTCATGATGCTCCAGTAGATATGACACAAATTGGGGTAAGAGAAATTGCTCATAAAACCTGCAAATTGCGCTCTCATAATATATTGTGATGTCTTAATGCGGATACATTATGACGTCATAATACATTGTGACGTCATACTGCATACTAATTATGATGTCATCATATACTGTGACGTCATAATACATGCTCATGATGCTCCAGTAGATGTGACACAAATTGGGGCTAGCGAAATTGGTCATAAAACTTGCAAATTGCGCTCTCATAATATATTGTGATGTCATAATGCGGCTACATTATGACGTCATAATACATTGTGACATCATAGTGCATACTAATTATGATGTCATCATATACTGTGACGTCATAATACATGCTCATGATGCTCCAGCAGATGTCACACAAATTGGGGTAATCGAAAATGGTCATAAAACCTCCAAATTGCGCTCTCATAATATATTGTGATGTCATAATGTGGATACATTATGACGTCATATTACATTGTGACGTCATAGTGCTTACGAATTATGATGTCATCATATACTGTGACGTCATAATACATGCTCATGATGCTACAGTAGATGTGACACAAATTGGGGTAAGCGAAATTTGTCATAATACCTGCATGTTGCGCTCTCATAGTATATTGTGATGTCATAATGCGGATACTTTATGACATCATAATACATTGTGACGTCATACTGCATACTAATTATGATGTCACCATATACTGTGACGTCATAATACATGCTCATGATGCTCCAGTAGATGTGACACAAATTGGGGTAAGCGAAATTGGTCATAAAACCTGCAAATTGAGCTCTCATAATATATTGTGATGTCATAATGCGGATACATTATGACCTCATAATACATTGTGACGTCATAGTGCATACTAATTATGATGTCATCATATACTGTGACGTCATAATACATGCTCATGATGCTCCAGTACATGTGACACAAATTGGGGTAAGAGAAATTGCTCATAATACCTGCATGTTGCGCTCTCATAATATATTGTGATGTCATAAAGCGGATATATTATGACGTCATAATACATTGTGACGTCACAGTGCATACTGATTATGATGTCATCATATACTGTGACGTCATAATACATGCTCATGATGCACCAGTAGATGTGACACAAAGTGGGATAAGAGAAATTGCTCATAATACCTGCATGTTGCGCTCTCATAATATATTGTGATGTCATAATGCAGATATATTATGACGTCATAATACATTATGATGTCATAGTGCATACTAATTATGATGTCATCATATACTGTGATGTCATAATACATGCTCATGATGCTCCAGTAGATGTGACACAAATTGGGGTAAGAGAAATTGCTCATAATACCTGCATGTTGCGCTCTCATAATATATTGTGATGTCATAATGCGGATACATTATGACGTCATAATACATTGTGACGTATTAGTGCATACTAATTATGATGTCATCATAAACTGTGACGTCATAATACATGCTCATGATGCTCCAGTAGATGTGAAACCAATTGAGGTAAGAGAAATTGCTCATAATACCTGCATGTTGCACTCTCATAATATATTGTGATGTCATAATGCGGATACATTATGACGTCATAATACATTGTGACGTCATACTGCATACTAATTATGATGTCATCATATAATGTGACGTCATAATACATGCTCATGATGCTCCAGTAGATGTGACACAAATTGGGATAATCAAAAATGGTCATAAATCCTGCAAATTGCGCTCTCATAATATATTGTGATGTCATAATGCGGATACATTATGACGTCATAATACATTGTGACGTCATAGTGCATACTAATTATGATGTCATCATATACTCTGACGTCATAAATCATGCTCATGATGCTCCAGTAGATGTGACACAAATTGGGGTAAGAGAAATTGCTCATAATACCTGCATGTTGCGCTCTGATAATATATTGTGATGTCATAATGCGGGTACATTATGACGTCATAATACATTGTGACGCCATAGTGCATACTGATTATGATGTCATCATATACTGTGACGTCATAATACATGCTCATGATGCTCCAGTAGATGTGACACAAATTCGGGTAAGAGAAATTGCTCACAATACCTGCATGTTGCGGTCTCATAATATATTGTGATGTCATAATGCGGATACATTGTGACGTCATAATATATTGTGACGTCATACTGCATACTAATTATGATGTCATCAAATACTGTGACGTCATAATACATGCTCATGATACTCCAGTAGATGTGACACAAATTGGGGTGAGCGAAATTGGTCATAAAACCTGCATGTTGCGCTCTCATAATATATTGTGATGTCATAATGCGGATACATTATGACGTCATAATACATTGTGACATCATAGTGCATACTAATTATGATGTCATCACATATTGTGACGTCATAGTACATGCTCATGATGCTCCAGTAGATGTGACACAAATTGGGGTAAGAGAAATTGCTCATAATACCTGCAGGTTGCGCTCTCATAATATATTATGATGTCGTAATGCGGATACATTATGACGTCATAATACATTGTGATGTCATAGTGCATACCAATTGTGATGACATCATATACTGTGACGTCATAATACCTGCTCATGATGCTCCAGTAGATGTGACACAAATTGGGGTAATTGAAATTGCTCATAATACCTGCATGTTGCGCTCTCATAATATATTGTGATGTCATAATGCGGATACATTATGACGTCATAATACATTGTGACGTCATAGTGCATAGTAATTATGATGTCATCATATACTGTGACGTCATAATACATGCTCATGATGCTCCAGTTGATGTGACACAAATTGGGGTAAGAGAAATTGCTCATAATACCTGCATGTTGCACTCTCATAATATATTGTGATGTCATAATGCGGATACATTGTGACGTCATAATATATTGTGACGTCATTCTGCATACTAATTATGATGTCATCATATACTGTGACTTCGTAATACATGCTCATGATGCTCCAGTAGATGTGACACAAATTGGGGTAAGAGAAATTGCTCATAATACCTGCAAATTGCGCTCTCATAATATATTGTGATTTCATAATGCGGATACATTATGACGTCATAATACATTGTGACGTCACAGTGCATACTAATTATGATGTCATCATATACTGTGACGTCATAATACATGCTCATGATGCTACAGTAGATGTGACACAAATTGGGGTGAGCGAAATTGGTCATAACACCTGCATGTTGCGCTCTCATAATATATTGTGATGTCATAATGCGGATACATTATGACGTCATAATACATTGTGACATCATACTGCATGCTAATTATGATGTCATCATATACTGTGACGTCATAATACATGCTCATGATGCTCCAGGAGATGTGACACAAATTGGGGTAATCGAAAATGGTCATAAAACCTCCAAATTGCGCTCTCATAATATATTGTGATGTCATAATGCGGATACATTATGACGTCATAATACATTGTGACGTCACAGTGCATACTGATTATGATGTCATCATATACTGTGACGTCATAATACATGCTCATGATGCTCCAGTAGATGTGACACAAATTGGGGTAAGCGAAATTGGTCATAAAACCTGCAAATTGCGCTCTCATAATATATTGTGATGTCATAATGCGGATACATTATGACGTCATAATACATTGTGACGTCATAGTGCATACTAATTATGCTGTCATATACTGAGACGTCATAATACATGCTCATGATGCTCCAGTAGATTTGACACATATTGGGGTAAGAGAAATTGCTCATAATACCTGCAAGTTGCGCTGTCATAATATATTGTGAGGTCATAATACGGATACATTATGACGTTATAATACATTGTGACGTCATAGTGCATACTGATTATGATGTCATCATATACTGTGTCGTCATAATACATGCTCATGATGCTCCAGTAGATGTGACACAAATTGGGGTAAGCGAAATTGGTCACAAAACCTGCAAATTGTGCTCTCATAATATATTGTGATTTCATAATGCGGATACATTATGACGTCATAATACATTGTGACGTCATAGTGCATACTAATTATGATGTCATCATATACTGTGACGTCATAATACATGCTCATGATGCTCCAGTAGATGTGACACAAATTGGGGTAAGAGAAATTGCTCATAATACCTGCATGTTGCGCTCTCATAATATATTCTGATGTCATAATGCGGATACATTGTGACGTCATAATATATTGTGACATCATACTGCATACTAATTATGATGTCATCATATACTGTGACTTCGTAATACATGCTCATGATGCTCCAGTAGATGTGACACAAATTGGGGTAAGAGAAATTGCTCATAATACCTGCAAATTGCGCTCTCATAATATATTGTGATTTCATAATGCGGATACATTATGACGTCATAATACATTGTGACGTCATAGTGCATACTAATTATGATGTCATCATATACTGTGACGTCATAATACATGCTCATGATGCTACAGTAGATGTGACACAAATTGCGGTGAGCGAAATTGGTCATAACACCTGCATGTTGCGCTCTCATAATATATTGTGATGTCATAATGCGGATACATTATGACGTCATAATACATTGTGACATCATACTGCATGCTCATTATGATGTCATCATATACTGTGACGTCATAATACATGCTCATGATGCTCCAGGAGATGTTACACAAATTGGGGTAAAAGAAATTGCTCATAATACCTGCATGTTGCGCTCTCATAATATATTGTGACGTCATAATGCGGATACATTATGACGTCATAATACATTGTGATGTCATAGTGCATACTAATTATGATGTCATCATATACTGTGACGTCATAATACATGTTCATGATGCTCCAGTAGATATGACACAAATTGGGGTAAGAGAAATTGCTCATAAAACCTGCAAATTGCGCTCTCATAATATATTGTGATGTCTTAATGCGGATACATTATGACGTCATAATACATTGTGACGTCATACTGCATACTAATTATGATGTCATCATATACTGTGACGTCATAATACATGCTCATGATGCTCCAGTAGATGTGACACAAATTGGGGCTAGCGAAATTGGTCATAAAACTTGCAAATTGCGCTCTCATAATATATTGTGATGTCATAATGCGGCTACATTATGACGTCATAATACATTGTGACATCATAGTGCATACTAATTATGATGTCATCATATACTGTGACGTCATAATACATGCTCATGATGCTCCAGCAGATGTCACACAAATTGAGGTAATCGAAAATGGTCATAAAACCTCCAAATTGCGCTCTCATAATATATTGTGATGTCATAATGTGGATACATTATGACGTCATATTACATTGTGACGTCATAGTGCTTACGAATTATGATGTCATCATATACTGTGACGTCATAATACATGCTCATGATGCTACAGTAGATGTGACACAAATTGGGGTAAGCGAAATTTGTCATAATACCTGCATGTTGCGCTCTCATAGTATATTGTGATGTCATAATGCGGATACTTTATGACATCATAATACATTGTGACGTCATACTGCATACTAATTATGATGTCACCATATACTGTGACGTCATAATACATGCTCATGATGCTCCAGTAGATGTGACACATATTGGGGTAAGCGAAATTGGTCATAAAACCTGCAAATTGAGCTCTCATAATATATTGTGATGTCATAATGCGGATACATTATGACCTCATAATACATTGTGACGTCATAGTGCATACTAATTATGATGTCATCATATACTGTGACGTCATAATACATGCTCATGATGCTCCAGTACATGTGACACAAATTGGGGTAAGAGAAATTGCTCATAATACCTGCATGTTGCGCTCTCATAATATATTGTGATGTCATAAAGCGGATATATTATGACGTCATAATACATTGTGACGTCACAGTGCATACTGATTATGATGTCATCATATACTGTGACGTCATAATACATGCTCATGATGCACCAGTAGATGTGACACAAAGTGGGATAAGAGAAATTGCTCATAATACCTGCATGTTGCGCTCTCATAATATATTGTGATGTCATAAGGCGGATATATTATGACGTCATAATACATTGTGACATCACAGTGCATACTAATTATGATGTCATCAAATACTGTGACGTCATAATACATGCTCATGATGCTCCAGTAGATGTGACACAAATTGGGGTAAGAGAAATTGCTCATAATACCTGCATGTTGCGCTCTCATAATATATTGTGATGTCATAATGCGGATATATTATGAAGTCATAATACATTGTGACGTCATAGTGCATACTAATTATGATGTCATCATATACTTAGACGTCATAATACATGCTCATGATGCTCCAGTAGATGTGACACAAATTGGGGTAAGAGAAATTGCTCATAATACCTGCATGTTGCGCTCTCATAATATATTGTGATGTCATAATGCAGATACATTATGACGTCATAATACATTGTGACGTCATAGTGCATACTAATTATGATGTCATCATATACTGTGACGTCATAATACATGCTCATGATGCTCCAGTAGATGTGACACAAATTGGGGTAAGAGAAATTGCTCATAATACCTGCAAATTGCGCTCTCATAATATATTGTGATTTCATAATGCGGATACATTATGACGTCATAATACATTGTGACGTCACAGTGCATACTAATTATGATGTCATCATATACTGTGACGTCATAATACATGCTCATGATGCTACAGTAGATGTGACACAAATTGGGGTGAGCGAAATTGGTCATAACACCTGCATGTTGCGCTCTCATAATATATTGTGATGTCATAATGCGGATACATTATGACGTCATAATACATTGTGACATCATACTGCATGCTAATTATGATGTCATCATATACTGTGACGTCATAATACATGCTCATGATGCTCCAGTAGATGTGACACAAATTGGGGTAAGAGAAATTGCTCATAATACCTGCATGTTGCGCTCTCATAATATATTGTGATGACATAATGCGGAAACATTATGACGTCATAATACATTGTGACCTCATACTGCATACTAATTATGATGTCATCATATACTGTGACGTCATAATACATGCTCATGATGCTCCAGTAGATGTGACACAAATTGGGGTAAGAGAAATTGCTCATAATACCTGCATGTTGCGCTCTCATATTATATTGTGATGTCATAATGCGGATACATTATGACGTCATAATACATTGTGACGTCATAGTGCATACTATTTATGATGTCATCATATACTGTGACATCATAATACATGCTCATGATGCTCCAGTAGTTGTGACACATATTGGGGTAAGCGAAATTGCTCATAATACCTGCATGTTGCGCTCTCAAAATATATTGTGATATCATAATGCAGATACATTATGACGTCATAATACATTGTGACGTCATAGTGCATACTAATTATGATGTCATCATATCCTGTGACGTCATAATACATGCTCATGATGCTCCAGTAGATGTGACACAAATTGGGGTAAGAGAAATTGCTCATAATACCTGCATGTTGCGCTCTCATAATATATTGTGATGTCATAATGCGGAAACATTATGACGTCATAATACATTGTGACGTTATACTGCATACTAATTATGATGTCATCATATACTGTGACGTCATAATACATGCTCATGATGCTCCAGTAGATGTGACACAAATTGGGGTAAGAGAAATTGCTCATAATACCTGCATGTTGCGCTCTCATATTATATTGTGATGTCATAATGCGGATACATTATGACGTCATAATACATTGTGACGTCATAGTGCATACTATTTATGATGTCATCATATACTGTGACGTCATAATACATGCTCATGATGCTCCAGTAGATGTGACACAAATTGGGGTAAGAGAAATTGCTCATAATACCTGCAAATGGCGCTCTCATAATATATTGTGATGTCATAATGCTGATACATTATGACGTCATAATACATTGTGACGTCATAGTGCATACTAATTATGATGTCATCATATACTGTGACGTCATAATACATGCTCATCATGATCCAGTAGATGTGACACAATATGGGGTAAGAGAAATTGCTGATAATACCTGCAAATTGCGTTATCATAATATATTGTGATGTCATAATGCAGATATATTATGACGTCATAATACATTATGATGTCATAGTGCATACTAATTATGATGTCATCATATACTGTGATGTCATAATACATGCTCATGATGCTCCAGTAGATGTGACACAAATTGGGGTAAGAGAAATTGCTCATAATACCTGCATGTTGCGCTCTCATAATATATTGTGATGTCATAATGCGGATACATTATGACGTCATAATACATTGTGACGTCATAGTGCATACTAATTATGATGTCATCATAAACTGTGACGTCATAATACATGCTCATGATGCTCCAGTAGATGTGACACCAATTGAGGTAAGAGAAATTGCTCATAATACCTGCATGTTGCACTCTCATAATATATTGCGATGTCATAATGCGGATACATTATGACGTCATAATACATTGTGACGTCATACTGCATACTAATTATGATGTCATCATATAATGTGACGTCATAATACATGCTCATGATGCTCCAGTAGATGTGACACAAATTGGGATAATCAAAAATGGTCATAAATCCTGCAAATTGCGCTCTCATAATATATTGTGATGTCATAATGCGGATACATTATGACGTCATAATACATTGTGACGTCATAGTGCATACTAATTATGATGTCATCATATACTCTGACGTCATAAATCATGCTCATGATGCTCCAGTAGATGTGACACAAATTGGGGTAAGAGAAATTGCTCATAATACCTGCATGTTGCGCTCTGATAATATATTGTGATGTCATAATGCGGGTACATTATGACGTCATAATACATTGTGACGCCATAGTGCATACTGATTATGATGTCATCATATACTGTGACGTCATAATACATGCTCATGATGCTCCAGTAGATGTGACACAAATTCGGGTAAGAGAAATTGCTCACAATACCTGCATGTTGCGGTCTCATAATATATTGTGATGTCATAATGCGGATACATTGTGACGTCATAATATATTGTGACGTCATACTGCATACTAATTATGATGTCATCAAATACTGTGACGTCATAATACATGCTCATGATACTCCAGTAGATGTGACACAAATTGGGGTGAGCGAAATTGGTCATAAAACCTGCATGTTGCGCTCTCATAATATATTGTGATGTCATAATGCGGATACATTATGACGTCATAATACATTGTGACATCATAGTGCATACTAATTATGATGTCATCACATATTGTGACGTCATAGTACATGCTCATGATGCTCCAGTAGATGTGACACAAATTGGGGTAAGAGAAATTGCTCATAATACCTGCAGGTTGCGCTCTCATAATATATTATGATGTCATAATGCGGATACATTATGACGTCATAATACATTGTGATGTCATAGTGCATACCAATTGTGATGACATCATATACTGTGACGTCATAATACCTGCTCATGATGCTCCAGTAGATGTGACACAAATTGGGGTAATTGAAATTGCTCATAATACCTGCATGTTGCGCTCTCATAATATATTGTGATGTCATAATGCGGATACATTATGACGTCATAATACATTGTGACGTCATAGTGCATAGTAATTATGATGTCATCATATACTGTGACGTCATAATACATGCTCATGATGCTCCAGTTGATGTGACACAAATTGGGGTAAGAGAAATTGCTCATAATACCTGCATGTTGCACTCTCATAATATATTGTGATATCATAATGCGGATACATTGTGACGTCATAATATATTGTGACGTCATTCTGCATACTAATTATGATGTCATCATATACTGTGACTTCGTAATACATGCTCATGATGCTCCAGTAGATGTGACACAAATTGGGGTAAGAGAAATTGCTCATAATACCTGCAAATTGCGCTCTCATAATATATTGTGATTTCATAATGCGGATACATTATGACGTCATAATACATTGTGACGTCACAGTGCATACTAATTATGATGTCATCATATACTGTGACGTCATAATACATGCTCATGATGCTACAGTAGATGTGACACAAATTGGGGTGAGCGAAATTGGTCATAACACCTGCATGTTGCGCTCTCATAATATATTGTGATGTCATAATGCGGATACATTATGACGTCATAATACATTGTGACATCATACTGCATGCTAATTATGATGTCATCATATACTGTGACGTCATAATACATGCTCATGATGCTCCAGGAGATGTGACACAAATTGGGGTAATCGAAAATGGTCATAAAACCTCCAAATTGCGCTCTCATAATATATTGTGATGTCATAATGCGGATACATTATGACGTCATAATACATTGTGACGTCACAGTGCATACTGATTATGATGTCATCATATACTGTGACGTCATAATACATGCTCATGATGCTCCAGTAGATGTGACACAAATTGGGGTAAGCGAAATTGGTCATAAAACCTGCAAATTGCGCTCTCATAATATATTGTGATGTCATAATGCGGATACATTATGACGTCATAATACATTGTGACGTCATAGTGCATACTAATTATGCTGTCATATACTGAGACGTCATAATACATGCTCATGATGCTCCAGTAGATTTGACACATATTGGGGTAAGAGAAATTGCTCATAATACCTGCAAGTTGCGCTGTCATAATATATTGTGATGTCATAATACGGATACATTATGACGTCATAATACATTGTGACGTCATAGTGCATACTGATTATGATGTCATCATATACTGTGTCGTGATAATACATGCTCATGTTGCTCCAGTAGATGTGACACAAATTGGGGTAAGCGAAATTGGTCACAAAACCTGCAAATTGTGCTCTCATAATATATTGTGATTTCATAATTCGGATACATTATGACGTCATAATACATTGTGACGTCATAGTGCATACTAATTATGATGTCATCATATACTGTGACGTCATAATACATGCTCTAGATGCTCCAGTAGATGTGACACAAATTGGGGTAAGAGAAATTGCTCATAATACCTGCATGTTGCGCTCTCATAATATATTCTGATGTCATAATGCGGATACATTGTGACGTCATAATATATTGTGACATCATACTGCGTACTAATTATGATGTCATCATATACTGTGACTTCGTAATACATGCTCATGATGCTCCAGTAGATGTGACACAAATTGGGGTAAGAGAAATTGCTCATAATACCTGCAAATTGCGCTCTCATAATATATTGTGATTTCATAATGCGGATACATTATGACGTCATAATACATTGTGACGTCATAGTGCATACTAATTATGATGTCATCATATACTGTGACGTCATAATACATGCTCATGATGCTACAGTAGATGTGACACAAATTGGGGTGAGCGAAATTGGTCATAACACCTGCATGTTGCGCTCTCATAATATATTGTGATGTCATAATGCGGATACATTATGACGTCATAATACATTGTGACATCATACTGCATGCTAATTATGATGTCATCATATACTGTGACGTCATAATACATGCTCATGATGCTCCAGGAGATGTTACACAAATTGGGGTAAAAGAAATTGCTCATAATACCTGCATGTTGCGCTCTCATAATATATTGTGACGTCATAATGCGGATACATTATGACGTCATATTACATTGTGACGTCATAGTGCTTACGAATTATGATGTCATCATATACTGTGACGTCATAATACATGCTCATGATGCTACAGTAGATGTGACACAAATTGGGGTAAGCGAAATTTGTCATAATACCTGCATGTTGCGCTCTCATAGTATATTGTGATGTCATAATGCGGATACTTTATGACATCATAATACATTGTGACGTCATACTGCATACTAATTATGATGTCACCATATACTGTGACGTCATAATACATGCTCATGATGCTCCAGTAGATGTGACACAAATTGGGGTAAGCGAAATTGGTCATAAAACCTGCAAATTGAGCTCTCATAATATATTGTGATGTCATAATGCGGATACATTATGACCTCATAATACATTGTGACGTCATAGTGCATACTAATTATGATGTCATCATATACTGTGACGTCATAATACATGCTCGTGATGCTCCAGTACATGTGACACAAATTGGGGTAAGAGAAATTGCTCATAATACCTGCATGTTGCGCTCTCATAATATATTGTGATGTCATAAAGCGGATATATTATGACGTCATAATACATTGTGACGTCACAGTGCATACTGATTATGATGTCATCATATACTGTGACGTCATAATACATGCTCATGATGCACCAGTAGATGTGACACAAAGTGGGATAAGAGAAATTGCTCATAATACCTGCATGTTGCGCTCTCATAATATATTGTGATGTCATAAGGCGGATATATTATGACGTCATAATACATTGTGACGTCACAGTGCATACTAATTATGATGTCATCAAATACTGTGACGTCATAATACATGCTCATGATGCTCCAGTAGATGTGACACAAATTGGGGTAAGAGAAATTGCTCATAATACCTGCATGTTGCGCTCTCATAATATATTGTGATGTCATAATGCGGATATATTATGAAGTCATAATACATTGTGACGTCATAGTGCATACTAATTATGATGTCATCATATATTTTGACGTCATAATACATGCTCATGATGCTCCAGTAGATGTGACACAAATTGGGGTAAGAGAAATTGCTAATAATACCTGCATGTTGCGCTCTCATAATATATTGTGATGTCATAATGCAGATACATTATGACGTCATAATACATTGTGACGTCATAGTGCATACTAATTATGATGTCATCATATACTGTGACGTCATAATACATGTTCATGATGCTCCAGTAGATATGACACAAATTGGGGTAAGAGAAATTGCTCATAAAACCTGCAAATTGCGCTCTCATAATATATTGTGATGTCTTAATGCGGATACATTATGACGTCATAATACATTGTGACGTCATACTGCATACTAATTATGATGTCATCATATACTGTGACGTCATAATACATGCTCATGATGCTCCAGTAGATGTGACACAAATTGGGGCTAGCGAAATTGGACATAAAACTTGCAAATTGCGCTCTCATAATATATTGTGATGTCATAATGCGGCTACATTATGACGTCATAATACATTGTGACATCATACTGCATACTAATTATGATGTCATCATATACTGTGACGTCATAATACATGCTCATGATGCTCCAGCAGATGTCACACAAATTGGGGTAATCGAAAATGGTCATAAAACCTCCAAATTGCGCTCTCATAATATATTGTGATGTCATAATGTGGATACATTATGACGTCATATTACATTGTGACGTCATAGTGCTTACGAATTATGATGTCATCATATACTGTGACGTCATAATACATGCTCATGATGCTACAGTAGATGTGACACAAATTGGGGTAAGCGAAATTTGTCATAATACCTGCATGTTGCGCTCTCATAGTATATTGTGATGTCATAATGCGGATACTTTATGACATCATAATACATTGTGACGTCATACTGCATACTAATTATGATGTCACCATATACTGTGACGTCATAATACATGCTCATGATGCTCCAGTAGATGTGACACAAATTGGGGTAAGCGAAATTGGTCATAAAACCTGCAAATTGAGCTCTCATAATATATTGTGATGTCATAATGCGGATACATTATGACCTCATAATACATTGTGACGTCATAGTGCATACTAATTATGATGTCATCATATACTGTGACGTCATAATACATGCTCATGATGCTCCAGTACATGTGACACAAATTGGGGTAAGAGAAATTGCTCATAATACCTGCATGTTGCGCTCTCATAATATATTGTGATGTCATAAAGCGGATATATTATGACGTCATAATACATTGTGACGTCACAGTGCATACTGATTATGATGTCATCATATACTGTGACGTCATAATACATGCTCATGATGCACCAGTAGATGTGACACAAAGTGGGATAAGAGAAATTGCTCATAATACCTGCATGTTGCGCTCTCATAATATATTGTGATGTCATAAGGCGGATATATTATGACGTCATAATACATTGTGACGTCACAGTGCATACTAATTATGATGTCATCAAATACTGTGACGTCATAATACATGCTCATGATGCTCCAGTAGATGTGACACAAATTGGGGTAAGAGAAATTGCTCATAATACCTGCATGTTGCGCTCTCATAATATATTGTGATGTCATAATGCGGATATATTATGAAGTCATAATACATTGTGACGTCATAGTGCATACTAATTATGATGTCATCATATATTTTGACGTCATAATACATGCTCATGATGCTCCAGTAGATGTGACACAAATTGGGGTAAGAGAAATTGCTAATAATACCTGCATGTTGCGCTCTCATAATATATTGTGATGTCATAATGCAGATACATTATGACGTCATAATACATTGTGACGTCATAGTGCATACTAATTATGATGTCATCATATACTGTGACGTCATAATACATGCTCATGATGCTCCAGTAGATGTGACACAAATTGGGGTAAGAGAAATTGCTCATAATACCTGCAAATTGCGCTCTCATAATATATTGTGATTTCATAATGCGGATACATTATGACGTCATAATACATTGTGACGTCACAGTGCATACTAATTATGATGTCATCATATACTGTGACGTCATAATACATGCTCATGATGCTACAGTAGATGTGACACAAATTGGGGTGAGCGAAATTGGTCATAACACCTGCATGTTGCGCTCTCATAATATATTGTGATGTCATAATGCGGATACATTATGACGTCATAATACATTGTGACATCATACTGCATGCTAATTATGATGTCATCATATACTGTGACGTCATAATACATGCTCATGATGCTCCAGGAGATGTGACACAAATTGGGGTAATCGAAAATGGTCATAAAACCTCCAAATTGCGCTCTCATAATATATTGTGATGTCATAATGCGGATACATTATGACGTCATAATACATTGTGACGTCACAGTGCATACTGATTATGATGTCATCATATACTGTGACGTCATAATACATGCTCATGATGCTCCAGTAGATGTGACACAAATTGGGGTAAGCGAAATTGGTCATAAAACCTGCAAATTGCGCTCTCATAATATATTGTGATGTCATAATGCGGATACATTATGACGTCATAATACATTGTGACGTCATAGTGCATACTAATTATGCTGTCATATACTGAGACGTCATAATACATGCTCATGATGCTCCAGTAGATTTGACACATATTGGGGTAAGAGAAATTGCTCATAATACCTGCAAGTTGCGCTGTCATAATATATTGTGATGTCATAATACGGATACATTATGACGTCATAATACATTGTGACGTCATAGTGCATACTGATTATGATGTCATCATATACTGTGTCGTCATAATACATGCTCATGATGCTCCAGTAGATGTGACACAAATTGGGGTAAGCGAAATTGGTCACAAAACCTGCAAATTGTGCTCTCATAATATATTGTGATTTCATAATGCGGATACATTATGACGTCATAATACATTGTGACGTCATAGTGCATACTAATTATGATGTCATCATATACTGTGACGTCATAATACATGCTCATGATGCTCCAGTAGATGTGACACAAATTGGGGTAAGAGAAATTGCTCATAATACCTGCATGTTGCGCTCTCATAATATATTCTGATGTCATAATGCGGATACATTGTGACGTCATAATATATTGTGACATCATACTGCATACTAATTATGATGTCATCATATACTGTGACTTCGTAATACATGCTCATGATGCTCCAGTAGATGTGACACAAATTGGGGTAAGAGAAATTGCTCATAATACCTGCAAATTGCGCTCTCATAATATATTGTGATTTCATAATGCGGATACATTATGACGTCATAATACATTGTGACGTCATAGTGCATACTAATTATGATGTCATCATATACTGTGACGTCATAATACATGCTCATGATGCTACAGTAGATGTGACACAAATTGGGGTGAGCGAAATTGGTCATAACACCTGCATGTTGCGCTCTCATAATATATTGTGATGTCATAATGCGGATACATTATGACGTCATAATACATTGTGACATCATACTGCATGCTAATTATGATGTCATCATATACTGTGACATCATAATACATGCTCATGATGCTCCAGGAGATGTTACACAAATTGGGGTAAAAGAAATTGCTCATAATACCTGCATGTTGCGCTCTCATAATATATTGTGACGTCATAATGCGGATACATTATGACGTCATAATACATTGTGATGTCATAGTGCATACTAATTATGATGTCATCATATACTGTGACGTCATAATACATGTTCATGATGCTCCAGTAGATATGACACAAATTGGGGTAAGAGAAATTGCTCATAAAATCTGCAAATTGCGCTCTCATAATATATTGTGATGTCTTAATGCGGATACATTATGACGTCATAATACATTGTGACGTCATACTGCATACTAATTATGATGTCATCATATACTGTGACGTCATAATACATGCTCATGATGCTCCAGTAGATGTGACACAAATTGGGGCTAGCGAAATTGGTCATAAAACTTGCAAATTGCGCTCTCATAATATATTGTGATGTCATAATGCGGCTACATTATGACGTCATAATACATTGTGACATCATAGTGCATACTAATTATGATGTCACCATATACTGTGACGTCATAATACATGCTCATGATGCTCCAGCAGATGTCACACAAATTGGGGTAATCGAAAATGGTCATAAAACCTCCAAATTGCGCTCTCATAATATATTGTGATGTCATAATGTGGATACATTATGACGTCATATTACATTGTGACGTCATAGTGCTTACTAATTATGATGTCATCATATACTGTGACGTCATAATACATGCTCATGATGCTACAGTAGATGTGACACAAATTGGGGTAAGCGAAATTTGTCATAATACCTGCATGTTGCGCTCTCATAGTATATTGTGATGTCATAATGCGGATACTTTATGACATCATAATACATTGTGACGTTATACTGCATACTAATTATGATGTCACCATATACTGTGACGTCATAATACATGCTCATGATGCTCCAGTAGATGTGACACAAATTGGGGTAAGCGAAATTGGTCATAAAACCTGCAAATTGAGCTCTCATAATATATTGTGATGTCATAATGCGGATACATTATGACCTCATAATACATTGTGACGTCATAGTGCATACTAATTATGATGTCATCATATACTGTGTCGTCATAATACATGCTCATGATGCTCCAGTACATGTGACACAAATTGGGGTAAGAGAAATTGCTCATAATACCTGCATGTTGCGCTCTCATAATATATTGTGATGTCATAATGCGGATATATTATGACGTCATAATACATTGTGACGTCACAGTGCATACTGATTATGATGTCATCATATACTGTGACGTCATAATACATGCTCATGATGCACCAGTAGATGTGACACAAAGTGGGATAAGAGAAATTGCTCATAATACCTGCATGTTGCGCTCTCATAATATATTGTGATGTCATAAGGCGGATATATTATGACGTCATAATACATTGTGACGTCACAGTGCATACTAATTATGATGTCATCAAATACTGTGACGTCATAATACATGCTCATGATGCTCCAGTAGATGTGACACAAATTGGGGTAAGAGAAATTGCTCATAATACCTGCATGTTGCGCTCTCATAATATATTGTGATGTCATAATGCGGATATATTATGAAGTCATAATACATTGTGACGTCATAGTGCCTACTAATTATGATGTCATCATATACTTTGACGTCATAATACATGCTCATGATGCTCCAGTAGATGTGACACAAATTGGGGTAAGAGAAATTGCTCATAATACCTGCATGTTGCGCTCTCATAATATATTGTGATGTCATAATGCAGATACATTATGACGTCATAATACATTGTGACGTCATAGTGCATACTAATTATGATGTCATCATATACTGTGACGTCATAATACATGCTCATGATGCTCCAGTAGATGTGACACAAATTGGGGTAATCGAAAATGGTCATAAAACCTGCAAATTGCGCTCTCATAATATATTGTGATGCCATAATGCGGATACATTATGACGTCATAATATATTGTGACGTCATAGTGCATACTAATTATGATGTCATCATATACTCTGACGTCATAAATCATGCTCATGATGCTCCAGTAGATGTGACACAAATTGGGGTAAGGGAAATTGCGCATAATACCTGCATGTTGCGCTCTCATAATATATTGTGATGTCATAATGCGGATATATTATGACGTCATAATACATTGTGACGTCATAGTTCATACTGATTATGATGTCATCATATACTGTGACGTCATAATACATGCTCATGATGCTCCAGTAGATGTGACACAAATTGGGGTAAGCGAAATTGGTCATAAAACCTGCAAATTGCGATCTCATAATATATTGTGATGTCATAATGCGGATACATTATGACGTCATAATACATTGTGAGGTCATAGTGCATACTAATTATGATGTCATCATATACTGTGACGTCATAATACATGCTCATGATGCTCCAGTAGATGTGACACAAATTGGGGTAAAAGAAATTGCTCATAATACCTGCATGTTGCGCTCTCATAATATATTGTGACGTCATAATGCGGATACATTATGACGTCATGATACATTGTGATGTCATAGTGCATACTAATTATGATGTCATCATATAGTGTGACGTCATAATACATGTTCATGATGCTCCAGTAGATGTGACACAAATTGGGGTAAGAGAAATTGCTCATAAAACCTGCAAATTGCGCTCTCATAATATATTGTGAGGTCATAATGCGGCTACATTATGACGTCATAATACATTGTGACATCATAGTGCATACTAATTATGATGTCATCATATACTGTGACGTCATAATACATGCTCATGATGCTCCAGCATAATGTCACACAAATTGGGGTAATCGAAAATGGTCATAAAACCTCCAAATTGCGCTCTCATAATATATTGTGATGTCATAATGCGGATACATTATGACCTCATAATACATTGTGACGTCATAGTGCATACTAATTATGATGTCATCATATACTGTGACGTCATAATACATGCTCATGATGCTCCAGTACATGTGACACAAATTGGGGTAAGAGAAATTGCTCATAATACCTGCATGTTGCGCTCTCATAATATATTGTGATGTCATAATGCGGATATATTATGACGTCATAATACATTGTGACGTCACAGTGCATACTGATTATGATGTCATCATATACTGTGACGTCATAATACATGCTCATGATGCACCAGTAGATGTGACACAAAGTGGGATAAGAGAAATTGCTCATAATACCTGCATGTTGCGCTCTCATAATATATTGTGATGTCATAAGGCGGATATATTATGACGTCATAATACATTGTGACGTCACAGTGCATACTAATTATGATGTCATCAATTACTGTGACGTCATAATACATGCTCATGATGCTCCAGTAGATGTGACACAAATTGGGGTAAGAGAAATTGCTCATAATACCTGCATGTTGCGCTCTCATAATATATTGTGATGTCATAATGCGGATATATTATGAAGTCATAATACATTGTGACGTCATAGTGCATACTAATTATGATGTCATCATATACTTTGACGTCATAATACATGCTCATGATGCTCCAGTAGATGTGACAAAAATTGGGGTAAGAGAAATTGCTCATAATACCTGCATGTTGCGCTCTCATAATATATTGTGATGTCATAATGCGGATACATTATGACGTCATAATACATTGTGACGTCATAGTGCATACTAATTATGATGTCATCATATACTGTGACGTCATAATACATGCTCATGATGCTCCAGTAGATGTGACACAAATTGGGGTAATCGAAAATGGTCATAAAACCTGCAAATTGCGCTCTCATAATATATTGTGATGCCATAATGCGGATACATTATGACGTCATAATATATTGTGACGTCATAGTGCATACTAATTATGATGTCACCATATACTCTGACGTCATAAATCATGCTCATGATGCTCCAGTAGATGTGACACAAATTGGGGTAAGGGAAATTGATCATAATACCTGCATGTTGCGCTCTCATAATATATTGTGATGTCATAATGCGGATATATTATGACGTCATAATACATTGTGACGTCATAGTTCATACTGATTATGATGTCATCATATACTGTGACGTCATAATACATGCTCATGATGCTCCAGTAGATGTGACACAAATTGGGGTAAGCGAAATTGGTCATAAAACCTGCAAATTGCGATCTCATAATATATTGTGATGTCATAATGCGGATATATTATGACGTCATAATACATTGTGACGTCATAGTGCATACTAATTATGATGTCATCATATACTCTGACGTCATAAATCATGCTCATGATGCTCCAGTAGATGTGACACAAATTGGGGTTAGAGAAATTGCTCATAATACCTGCATGTTGCGCTCTGATAATATATTGTGATGTCATAATGCGGGTACATTATGACGTCATAATACATTGTGACGCCATAGTGCATACTGATTATGATGTCATCATATACTGTGACATCATAATACATGCTCATGATGCTCCAGTAGATGTGACACAAATTCGGGTAAGAGAAATTGCTCACAATACCTGCATGTTGCGGTCTCATAATATATTGTGATGTCATAAGGCGGATACATTGTGACGTCATAATATATTGTGACGTCATACTGCATACTAATTATGATGTCATCAAATACTGTGACGTCATAATACATGCTCATGATACTCCAGTAGATGTGACACAAATTGGGGTGAGCGAAATTGGTCATAAAACCTGCATGTTGCGCTCTCATAATATATTGTGATGTCATAATGCGGATACATTATGACGTCATAATACATTGTGACATCATAGTGCATACTAATTATGATGTCATCACATATTGTGACGTCATAGTACATGCTCATGATGCTCCAGTAGATGTGACACAAATTGGGGTAAGAGAAATTGCTCATAATACCTGCAGGTTGCGCTCTCATAATATATTATGATGTCATAATGCGGATACATTATGACGGCATAATACATTGTGATGTCATAGTGCATACCAATTGTGATGACATCATATACTGTGACGTCATAATACCTGCTCATGATGCTCCAGTAGATGTGACACAAATTGGGGTAATTGAAATTGCTCATAATACCTGCATGTTGCGCTCTCATAATATATTGTGATGTCATAATGCGGATACATTATGACGTCATAATACATTGTGACGTCATAGTGCATAGTAATTATGATGTCATCATATACTGTGACGTCATAATACATGCTCATGATGCTCCAGTTGATGTGACACAAATTGGGGTAAGAGAAATTGCTCATAATACCTGCATGTTTCACTCTCATAATATATTGTGATGTCATAATGCGGATACATTGTGACGTCATATTATATTGTGACGTCATTCTGCATACTAATTATGATGTCATCATATACTGTGACTTCGTAATACATGCTCATGATGCTCCAGTAGATGTGACACAAATTGGGGTAAGAGAAATTGCTCATAATACCTGCAAATTGCGCTCTCATAATATATTGTGATTTCATAATGCGGATACATTATGACGTCATAATACATTGTGACGTCACAGTGCATACTAATTATGATGTCATCATATACTGTGACGTCATAATACATGCTCATGATGCTACAGTAGATGTGACACAAATTGGGGTGAGCGAAATTGGTCATAACACCTGCATGTTGCGCTCTCATAATATATTGTGATGTCATAATGCGGATACATTATGACGTCATAATACATTGTGACATCATACTGCATGCTAATTATGATGTCATCATATACTGTGACGTCATAATACATGCTCATGATGCTCCAGGAGATGTGACACAAATTGGGGTAATCGAAAATGGTCATAAAACCTCCAAATTGCGCTCTCATAATATATTGTGATGTCATAATGCGGATACATTATGACGTCATAATACATTGTGACGTCACAGTGCATACTGATTATGATGTCATCATATACTGTGACGTCATAATACATGCTCATGATGCTCCAGTAGATGTGACACAAATTGGGGTAAGCGAAATTGGTCATAAAACCTGCAAATTGCGCTCTCATAATATATTGTGATGTCATAATGCGGATACATTATGACGTCATAATACATTGTGACGTCATAGTGCATACTAATTATGCTGTCATATACTGAGACGTCATAATACATGCTCATGATGCTCCAGTAGATTTGACACATATTGGGGTAAGAGAAATTGCTCATAATACCTGCAAGTTGCGCTGTCATAACATATTGTGATGTCATAATACGGATACATTATGACGTCATAATACATTGTGACGTCATAGTGCATACTGATTATGATGTCATCATATACTGTGTCGTCATAATACATGCTCATGATGCTCCAGTAGATGTGACACAAATTGGGGTAAGCGAAATTGGTCATAAAACCTGCAAATTGTGCTCTCATAATATATTGTGATTTCATAATGCGGATACATTATGACGTCATAATACATTGTGACGTCATAGTGCATACTAATTATGATGTCATCATATACTGTGACGTCATAATACATGCTCATGATGCTCCAGTAGATGTGACACAAATTGGGGTAAGAGAAATTGCTCATAATACCTGCATGTTGCGCTCTCATAATATATTCTGATGTCATAATGCGGATACATTGTGACGTCATAATATATTGTGACATCATACTGCATACTAATTATGATGTCATCATATACTGTGACTTCGTAATACATGCTCATGATGCTCCAGTAGATGTGACACAAATTGGGGTAAGAGAAATTGCTCATAATACCTGCAAATTGCGCTCTCATAATATATTGTGATTTCATAATGCGGATACATTATGACGTCATAATACATTGTGACGTCATAGTGCATACTAATTATGATGTCATCATATACTGTGACGTCATAATACATGCTCATGATGCTACAGTAGATGTGACACAAATTGGGGTGATCGAAATTGGTCATAACACCTGCATGTTGCGCTCTCATAATATATTGTGATGTCATATTGCGGATACATTATGACGTCATAATACATTGTGACATCATACTGCATGCTAATTATGATGTCATCATATACTGTGACGTCATAATACATGCTCATGATGCTCCAGGAGATGTTACACAAATTGGGGTAAAAGAAATTGCTCATAATACCTGCATGTTGCGCTCTCATAATATATTGTGACGTCATAATGCGGATACATTATGACGTCATAATACATTGTGATGTCATAGTGCATACTAATTATGATGTCATCATATACTGTGACGTCATAATACATGTTCATGATGCTCCAGTAGATATGACACAAATTGGGGTAAGAGAAATTGCTCATAAAACCTGCAAATTGCGCTCTCATAATATATTGTGATGTCTTAATGCGGATACCTTATGACGTCATAATACATTGTGACGTCATACTGCATACTAATTATGATGTCATCATATACTGTGACGTCATAATACATGCTCATGATGCTCCAGTAGATGTGACACAAATTGGGGCTAGCGAAATTGGTCATAAAACTTGCAAATTGCGCTCTCATAATATATTGTGATGTCATAATGCGGCTACATTATGACGTCATAATACATTGTGACATCATAGTGCATACTAATTATGATGTCATCATATACTGTGACGTCATAATACATGCTCATGATGCTCCAGCAGATGTTACACATATTGGGGTAATCGAAAATGGTCATAAAACCTCCAAATTGCGCTCTCATAATATATTGTGATGTCTTAATGTGGATACATTATGACGTCATATTACATTGTGACGTCATAGTGCTTACTAATTATGATGTCATCATATACTGTGACGTCATAATACATGCTCATGATGCTACAGTAGATGTGACACAAATTGGGGTAAGCGAAATTTGTCATAATACCTGCATGTTGCGCTCTCATAGTATATTGTGATGTCATAATGCGGATACTTTATGACATCATAATACATTGTGACGTCATACTGCATACTAATTATGATGTCACCATATACTGTGACGTCATAATACATGCTCATGATGCTCCAGTAGATGTGACACAAATTGGGGTAAGCGAAATTGGTCATAAAACCTGCAAATTGAGCTCTCATAATATATTGTGATGTCATAATGCGGATACATTATGACCTCATAATACATTGTGACGTCATAGTGCATACTAATTATGATGTCATCATATACTGTGACGTCATAATACATGCTCATGATGCTCTAGTACATGTGACACAAATTGGGGTAAGAGAAATTGCTCATAATACCTGCATGTTGCGCTCTCATAATATATTGTGATGTCATAATGCGGATATATTATGACGTCATAATACATTGTGACGTCACAGTGCATACTGATTATGATGTCATCATATACTGTGACATCATAATACATGCTCATGATGCACCAGTAGATGTGACACAAAGTGGGATAAGAGAAATTGCTCATAATACCTGCATGTTGCGCTCTCATAATATTTTGTGAAGTCATAAGGCGGATATATTATGACGTCATAATACATTGTGACGTCACAGTGCATACTAATTATGATGTCATCAAATACTGTGACGTCATAATACATGCTCATGATGCTCCAGTAGATGTGACACAAATTGGGGTAAGAGAAATTGCTCATAATACCTGCATGTTGCGCTCTCATAATATATTGTGATGTCATAATGCGGATATATTATGAAGTCATAATACATTGTGACGTCATAGTGCATACTAATTATGATGTCATCATATACTTTGACGTCATAATACATGCTCATGATGCTCCAGTAGATGTGACAGAAATTGGGGTAAGAGAAATTGCTCATAATACCTGCATGTTGCGCTCTCATAATATATTGTGATGTCATATTGCGGATACATTATGACGTCATAATATATTGTGACGTCACAGTGCATACTAATTATGATGTCATCATATACTCTGACGTCATAAATCATGCTCATGATGCTCCAGTAGATGTGACACAAATTGGGGTAAGGGAAATTGCGCATAATACCTGCATGTTGCGCTCTCATAATATATTGTGATGTCATAATGCGGATATATTATGACGTCATAATACATTGTGACGTCATAGTTCATACTGATTATGATGTCATCATATACTGTGACGTCATAATACATGCTCATGATGCTCCAGTAGATGTGACACAATTTGGGGTAAGCGAAATTGGTCATAAAACCTGCAAATTGCGATCTCATAATATATTGTGATGTCATAATGCGGATACATTATGACGTCATAATACATTGTGAGGTCATAGTGCATACTAATTATGATGTCATCATATACTGTGACGTCATAATACATGCTCATGATGCTCCAGTAGATGTGACACAAATTGGGGTAAAAGAAATTGCTCATAATACCTGCATGTTGCGCTCTCATAATATATTGTGACGTCATAATGCGGATACATTATGACGTCATGATACATTGTGATGTCATAGTGCATACTAATTATGATGTCATCATATAGTGTGACGTCATAATACATGTTCATGATGCTCCAGTAGATGTGACACAAATTGGGGTAAGAGAAATTGCTCATAAAACCTGCAAATTGCGCTCTCATAATATATTGTGATGTCTTAATGCGGATACATTATAACGTCATAATACATTGTGACGTCATACTGCATACTAATTATGATGTCATCATATACTGTGATGTCATAATACATGCTCATGATGCTCCAGTAGATGTGACACAAATTGGGGCTAGCGAAATTGGTCATAAAACTTGCAAATTGCGCTCTCATAATATATTGTGATGTCATAATGCGGCTACATTATGACGTCATAATACATTGTGACATCATAGTGCATACTAATTATGATGTCATCATATACTGTGACGTCATAATACATGCTCATGATGCTCCAGCATAATGTCACACAAATTGGGGTAATCGAAAATGGTCATAAAACCTCCAAATTGCGCTCTCATAATATATTGTGATGTCATAATGCGGATACATTATGACCTCATAATACATTGTGACGTCATAGTGCATACTAATTATGATGTCATCATATAATGTGACGTCATAATACATGCTCATGATGCTCCAGTACATGTGACACAAATTGGGGTAAGAGAAATTGCTCATAATACCTGCATGTTGCGCTCTCATAATATATTGTGATGTCATAATGCGGATATATTATGACGTCATAATACATTGTGACGTCACAGTGCATACTGATTATGATGTCATCATATACTGTGACGTCATACTACATGCTCATGATGCACCAGTAGATGTGACACAAAGTGGGATAAGAGAAATTGCTCATAATACCTGCATGTTGCGCTCTCATAATATATTGTGATGTCTTAAGGCGGATATATTATGACGTCATAATACATTGTGACGTCACAGTGCATACTAATTATGATGTCATCAAATACTGTGACGTCATAATACATGCTCATGATGCTCCAGTAGATGTGACACAAATTGGGGTAAGAGAAATTGCTCATAATACCTGCATGTTGCGCTCTCATAATATATTGTGATGTCATAATGCGGATACATTATGACGTCATAATACATTGTGACATCATAGTGCATACTAATTATGATGTCATCACATATTGTGACGTCATAGTACATGCTCATGATGCTCCAGTAGATGTGACACAAATTTGGGTAAGAGAAATTGCTCATAATACCTGCAGGTTGCGCTCTCATAATATATTATGATGTCATAATGCGGATACATTATGACGTCATAATACATTGTGATGTCATAGTGCATACCAATTGTGATGACATCATATACTGTGACGTCATAATACCTGCTCATGATGCTCCAGTAGATGTGACACAAATTGGGGTAATTGAAATTGCTCATAATACCTGCATGTTGCGCTCTCATAATATATTGTGATGTCATAATGCGGATACATTATGACGTCATAATACATTGTGACGTCATAGTGCATAGTAATTATGATGTCATCATATACTGTGACGTCATAATACATGCTCATGATGCTCCAGTTGATGTGACACAAATTGGGGTAAGAGAAATTGCTCATAATACCTGCATGTTTCACTCTCATAATATATTGTGATGTCATAATGCGGATACATTGTGACGTCATAATATATTGTGACGTCATTCTGCATACTAATTATGATGTCATTATATACTGTGACTTCGTAATACATGCTCATGATGCTCCAGTAGATGTGACACAAATTGGGGTAAGAGAAATTGCTCATAATACCTGCAAATTGCGCTCTCATAATATATTGTGATTTCATAATGCGGATACATTATGACGTCATAATACATTGTGACGTCACAGTGCATACTAATTATGATGTCATCATATACTGTGACGTCATAATACATGCTCATGATGCTACAGTAGATGTGACACAAATTGGGGTGAGCGAAATTGGTCATAACACCTGCATGTTGCGCTCTCATAATATATTGTGATGTCATAATGCGGATACATTATGACGTCATAATACATTGTGACATCATACTGCATGCTAATTATGATGTCATCATATACTGTGACGTCATAATACATGCTCATGATGCTCCAGGAGATGTGACACAAATTGGGGTAATCGAAAATGGTCATAAAACCTCCAAATTGCGCTCTCATAATATATTGTGATGTCATAATGCGGATACATTATGACGTCATAATACATTGTGACGTCACAGTGCATACTGATTATGATGTCATCATATACTGTGACGTCATAATACATGCTCATGATGCTCCAGTAGATGTGACACAAATTGGGGTAAGCGAAATTGGTCATAAAACCTGCAAATTGCGCTCTCATAATATATTGTGATGTCATAATGCGGATACATTATGACGTCATAATACATTGTGACGTCATAGTGCATACTAATTATGCTGTCATATACTGAGACGTCATAATACATGCTCATGATGCTCCAGTAGATTTGACACATATTGGGGTAAGAGAAATTGCTCATAATACCTGCAAGTTGCGCTGTCATAACATATTGTGATGTCATAATACGGATACATTATGACGTCATAATACATTGTGACGTCATAGTGCATACTGATTATGATGTCATCATATACTGTGTCGTCATAATACATGCTCATGATGCTCCAGTAGATGTGACACAAATTGGGGTAAGCGAAATTGGTCATAAAACCTGCAAATTGTGCTCTCATAATATATTGTGATTTCATAATGCGGATACATTATGACGTCATAATACATTGTGACGTCATAGTGCATACTAATTATGATGTCATCATATACTGTGACGTCATAATACATGCTCATGATGCTCCAGTAGATGTGACACAAATTGGGGTAAGAGAAATTGCTCATAATACCTGCATGTTGCGCTCTCATAATATATTCTGATGTCATAATGCGGATACATTGTGACGTCATAATATATTGTGACATCATACTGCATACTAATTATGATGTCATCATATACTGTGACTTCGTAATACATGCTCATGATGCTCCAGTAGATGTGACACAAATTGGGGTAAGAGAAATTGCTCATAATACCTGCAAATTGCGCTCTCATAATATATTGTGATTTCATAATGCGGATACATTATGACGTCATAATACATTGTGACGTCATAGTGCATACTAATTATGATGTCATCATATACTGTGACGTCATAATACATGCTCATGATGCTACAGTAGATGTGACACAAATTGGGGTGATCGAAATTGGTCATAACACCTGCATGTTGCGCTCTCATAATATATTGTGATGTCATAATGCGGATACATTATGACGTCATAATACATTGTGACATCATACTGCATGCTAATTATGATGTCATCATATACTGTGACGTCATAATACATGCTCATGATGCTCCAGGAGATGTTACACAAATTGGGGTAAAAGAAATTGCTCATAATACCTGCATGTTGCGCTCTCATAATATATTGTGACGTCATAATGCGGATACATTATGACGTCATAATACATTGTGATGTCATAGTGCATACTAATTATGATGTCATCATATACTGTGACGTCATAATACATGTTCATGATGCTCCAGTAGATATGACACAAATTGGGGTAAGAGAAATTGCTCATAAAACCTGCAAATTGCGCTCTCATAATATATTGTGATGTCTTAATGCGGATACCTTATGACGTCATAATACATTGTGACGTCATACTGCATACTAATTATGATGTCATCATATACTGTGACGTCATAATACATGCTCATGATGCTCCAGTAGATGTGACACAAATTGGGGCTAGCGAAATTGGTCATAAAACTTGCAAATTGCGCTCTCATAATATATTGTGATGTCATAATGCGGCTACATTATGACGTCATAATACATTGTGACATCATAGTGCATACTAATTATGATGTCATCATATACTGTGACGTCATAATACATGCTCATGATGCTCCAGCAGATGTTACACAAATTGGGGTAATCGAAAATGGTCATAAAACCTCCAAATTGCGCTCTCATAATATATTGTGATGTCTTAATGTGGATACATTATGACGTCATATTACATTGTGACGTCATAGTGCTTACTAATTATGATGTCATCATATACTGTGACGTCATAATACATGTTCATGATGCTACAGTAGATGTGACACAAATTGGGGTAAGCGAAATTTGTCATAATACCTGCATGTTGCGCTCTCATAGTATATTGTGATGTCATAATGCGGATACTTTATGACATCATAATACATTGTGACGTCATACTGCATACTAATTATGATGTCACCATATACTGTGACGTCATAATACATGCTCATGATGCTCCAGTAGATGTGACACAAATTGGGGTAAGCGAAATTGGTCATAAAACCTGCAAATTGAGCTCTCATAATATATTGTGATGTCATAATGCGGATACATTATGACCTCATAATACATTGTGACGTCATAGTGCATACTAATTATGATGTCATCATATACTGTGACGTCATAATACATGCTCATGATGCTCTAGTACATGTGACACAAATTGGGGTAAGAGAAATTGCTCATAATACCTGCATGTTGCGCTCTCATAATATATTGTGATGTCATAATGTGGATATATTATGACGTCATAATACATTGTGACGTCACAGTGCATACTGATTATGATGTCATCATATACTGTGACATCATAATACATGCTCATGATGCACCAGTAGATGTGACACAAAGTGGGATAAGAGAAATTGCTCATAATACCTGCATGTTGCGCTCTCATAATATTTTGTGAAGTCATAAGGCGGATATATTATGACGTCATAATACATTGTGACGTCACAGTGCATACTAATTATGATGTCATCAAATACTGTGACGTCATAATACATGCTCATGATGCTCCAGTAGATGTGACACAAATTGGGGTAAGAGAAATTGCTCATAATACCTGCATGTTGCGCTCTCATAATATATTGTGATGTCATAATGCGGATATATTATGAAGTCATAATACATTGTGACGTCATAGTGCATACTAATTATGATGTCATCATATACTTTGACGTCATAATACATGCTCATGATGCTCCAGTAGATGTGACACAAATTGGGGCTAGCGAAATTGGTCATAAAACTTGCAAATTGCGCTCTCATAATATATTGTGATGTCATAATGCGGATACATTATGACGTCATATTACATTGTGACGTCATAGTGCTTACTAATTATGATGTCATCATATACTGTGACGTCATAATACATGCTCATGATGCTACAGTAGATGTGACACAAATTGGGGTAAGCGAAATTTGTCATAATACCTGCATGTTGCGCTCTCATAGTATATTGTGATGTCATAATGCGGATACTTTATGACATCATAATACATTGTGACGTCATACTGCATACTAATTATGATGTCACCATATACTGTGACGTCATAATACATGCTCATGATGCTCCAGTAGATGTGACACAAATTGGGGTAAGCGAAATTGGTCATAAAACCTGCAAATTGAGCTCTCATAATATATTGTGATGTCATAATGCGGATACATTATGACCTCATAATACATTGTGCCGTCATAGTGCATACTAATTATGATGTCATCATATACTGTGATGTCATAATACATGCTCATGATGCTCCAGTACATGTGACACAAATTGGGGTAAGAGAAATTGCTCATAATACCTGCATGTTGCGCTCTCATAATATATTGTGATGTCATAATGCGGATATATTATGACGTCATAATACATTGTGACGTCACAGTGCATACTGATTATGATGTCATCATATACTGTGACGTCATAATACATGCTCATGATGCACCAGTAGATGTGACACAAAGTGGGATAAGAGAAATTGCTCATAATACCTGCATGTTGCGCTCTCATAATATATTGTGATGTTATAAGGCGGATATATTATGACGTCATAATACATTGTGACGTCACAGTGCATACTAATTATGATGTCATCATATACTGTTACGTCATAATACATGCTCATGATGCTCCAGTAGATGTGACACAAATTGGGGTAAGCGAAATTGGTCATAAAATCTGCAAATTGCGCTCTCATAATATATTGTGATGTCATAATGCGGATACATTGTGACGTCATAATACATTGTGACGTCATAGTGCATACTAATTATGATGTCATCATATACTGTGACATCATAATACATGCTCATGATGCTCCAGTAGATGTGACACAATTTGTGGTAAGAGAAATTGCTCATAATACCTGCATGTTGCGCTCTCATAATATATTGTGATGTCATAATGCGGAAACATTATGACGTCATAATACATTGTGACGTCATACTGCATACTAATTATGATGTCATCATATACTGTGACGTCATAATATATCCTCATGATGCTCCAGTAGATGTGACACAAATTGGGGTAAGAGAAATTGCTCATAATACCTGCAGGTTGCGCTCTCATAATATATTGTGATGTCATAATGCGGATACATTATGACGTCATAATACATTGTGACGTCATAGTGCATACTGTTTATGATGTCATCATATACTGTGAAGTCATAATACATGCTCATGATGCTCCAGTAGTTTTGACACATATTGGGGTAAGCGAAATTGCTCATAATACCTGCATGTTGCGCTCTCATAATATATTGTGATGTCATAATGCGGATATATTATGACGTCATAATACATTGTGACGTTATAGTGCATACTAATTATGATGTTATCATATACTGTGATGTCATAATACATGCTCATGAGGCTCCAGTAGATGTGACACAAATTGAGGTAAGACAAATTGCTCATAATACCTGCAAATTGCGCTCTCAAAATATATTGTGATGTCATAATGCGGATAAAATATGACGTCATAGTATATTGTGACTTCATAGTGCATACTCATTATGATGTCATCATATACTGTGACGTCATAATACATGCTCATGATGCTCCAGTAGATGTGACACAAATTGGGGTAAGAGAAATTGCTCATAATTCCTGCATGTTGCGCTCTCATATTATATTGTGATGTCATAATGCGGATACATTATGACGTCATAATACATTGTGACGTCATAGTGCATACTATTTATGATGTCATCATATACTGTGACATCATAATTCATGCTCATGATGCTCCAGTAGATGTGACACAAATTGGGGTAAGAGAAATTGCTCATAATACCTGCAAATGGCGCTCTCATAATATATTGTGATGTCATAATGCTGATACATTATGACGTCATAATACATTGTGACGTCATAGTGCATACTAATTATGATGTCATCATATACTGTGACGTCATAATACATGCTCATCATGCTCCAGTAGATGTGACACAATATGGGGTAAGAGAAATTGCTGATAATACCTGCAAATTGCGTTATCATAATATATTGTGATGTCATAATGCAGATACATTATGACGTCATAATATATTATGACGTCATAGTGCATACTAATTATGATGTCATCATATACTGTGATGTCATAATACATGCTCATGATGCTCCAGTAGATGTGAAACAAATTGGGGTAAGAGAAATTGCTCATAATACCTGCATGTTGCGCTCTCATAATATATTGTGATGTCATAATGAGGATACATTATGACGTCATAATACATTGTGACGTCATACTGCATACTAATTATGATGTCATCATAAACTGTGACGTCATAATACATGCTCATGATGCTCCAGTAGATGTGACACCAATTGAGGTAAGACAAATTGCTCATAATACCTGCAAATTGCGCTCTCAAAATATATTGTGATGTCATAATGCTGATACATTATGACGTCATAATACATTGTGACATCATACTGCATACTAATTATGATGTCATCATATACTGTGACTTCGTAATACATGCTCATGATGCTCCAGTAGATGTGACACAAATTGGGGTAAGAGAAATTGCTCATAATACCTGCAAATTGCGCTCTCATAATATATTGTGATTTCATAATGCGGATACATTATGACGTCATAATACATTGTGACGTCATAGTGCATACTAATTATGATGTCATCATATACTCTGACGTCATAAATCATGCTCATGATGCTCCAGTAGATGTGACACAAATTGGGGTAAGGGAAATTGCTCATAATACCTGCATGTTGCGCTCTCATAATATATAGTGATGTCATAATGCGGATATATTATGACGTCATAATACATTGTGACGTCATAGTTCATACTGATTATGATGTCATCATATACTGTGACGTCATAATACATGCTCATGATGCTCCAGTAGATGTGACACAAATTGGGGTAAGCGAAATTGGTCATAAAACCTGCAAATTGCGATCTCATAATATATTGTGATGTCATAATGCGGATACATTATGACGTCATAATACATTGTGACGTCATAGTGCATACTAATTATGATGTCATCATATACTGTGACGTCATAATACATGCTCATGATGCTCCAGTAGATGTGACACAAATTGGGGCTAGCGAAATTGGTCATAATACTTGCAAATTGCGCTCTCATAATATATTGTGATGTCATAATGCGGCTACATTATGACGTCATAATACATTGTGACATCATAGTGCATACTAATTATGATGTCATCATATACTGTGACGTCATAATACATGCTCATGATGCTCCAGCAGATGTCACACAAATTGGGGTAATCGAAAATGTTCATAAAACCTCCAAATTGCGCTCTCATAATATATTGTGATGTCATAATGCGGATACATTATGACGTCATATTACATTGTGACGTCATAGTGCTTACTAATTATGATGTCATCATATACTGTGACGTCATAATACATGCTCATGATGCTACAGTAGATGTGACACAAATTGGGGTAAGCGAAATTTGTCATAATACCTGCATGTTGCGCTCTCATAGTATATTGTGATGTCATAATGCGGATACTTTATGACATCATAATACATTGTGACGTCATACTGCATACTAATTATGATGTCACCATATACTGTGACGTCATAATACATGCTCATGATGCTCCAGTAGATGTGACACAAATTGGGGTAAGCGAAATTGGTCATAAAACCTGCAAATTGAGCTCTCATAATATATTGTGATGTCATAATGCGGATACATTATGACCTCATAATACATTGTGACGTCATAGTGCATGCTAATTATGATGTCATCATATACTGTGACATCATAATACATGCTCATGATGCTCCAGTACATGTGACACAAATTGGGGTAAGAGAAATTGCTCATAATACCTGCATGTTGCGCTCTAATAATATATTGTGATGTCATAATGCGGATATATTATGACGTCATAATACATTGTGACGTCACAGTGCATACTGATTATGATGTCATCATATACTGTGACGTCATAATACATGCTCATGATGCACCAGTAGATGTGACACAAAGTGGGATAAGAGAAATTGCTCATAATACCTGCATGTTGCGCTCTCATAATATATTGTGATGTCATAAGGCGGATATATTATGACGTCATAATACATTGTGACGTCACAGTGCATACTAATTATGATGTCATCAAATACTGTGACGTCATAATACATGCTCATGATGCTCCAGTAGATGTGACACAAATTGGGGTAAGAGAAATTGCTCATAATACCTGCATGTTGCGCTCTCATAATATATTGTGATGTCATAATGCGGATATATTATGAAGTCATAATACATTGTGACGTCAAAGTGCATACTAATTATGATGTCATCATATACTGTGACGTCATAATACATGCTCATGATGCTCCAGTAGATGTGACACAAATTGGGGTAAGAGAAATTGCTCATAATACCTGCATGTTGCGCTCTCATAATATATTGTGATGTCATAATGCGGATACATTATGACATCATAATACATTGTGACATCATACTGCATACTAATTATGATGTCATCATATACTCTGACGTCATAAATCATGATCATGATGCTCCAGTAGATGTGACACAACTTGGGGTAAGCGAAATTGGTCATAAAATCTGCAAATTGCGCTCCCATAATATATTGTGATGTCATAATGCGGATACATTATGACGTCATAATACATTGTGACGTCATAGTGCATACTAATTATGATGTCATCATATACTGTGACATCATAATACATGCTCATGATGCTCCAGTAGATGTGACACAATTTGGGGTAAGAGAAATTGCTCATAATACCTGCATGTTGCGCTCTCATAATATATTGTGATGTCATAATGCGGAAACAGTATGACGTCATAATACATTGTGACGTCATACTGCATACTAATTATGATGTCATCATATACTGTGACGTCATAATATATCCTCATGATGCTCCAGTAGATGTGACACAAATTGGGGTAAGAGAAATTGCTCATAATACCTGCATGTTGCGCTCTCATAATATATTGTGATGTCATAATGCGGATACATTATGACGTCATAATACATTGTGACGTCATAGTGCATACTGTTTATGATGTCATCATATACTGTGAAGTCATAATACATGCTCATGATGCTCCAGTAGTTTTGACACATATTGGGGTAAGCGAAATTGCTCATAATACCTGCATGTTGCGCTCTCATAATATATTGTGATGTCATAATGCGGATATATTATGACGTCATAATACATTGTGACGTTATAGTGCATACTAATTATGATGTCATCATATACTGTGATGTCATAATACATGCTCATGAGGCTCCAGTAGATGTGACACAAATTGAGGTAAGACAAATTTCTCATAATACCTGCAAATTGCGCTCTCAAAATATATTGTGATGTCATAATGCGGATAAAATATGACGTCATAGTATATTGTGACTTCATAGTGCATACTCATTATGATGTCATCATATACTGTGACGTCATAATACATGCTCATGATGCTCCAGTAGATGTGACACAAATTGGGGTAAGAGAAATTGCTCATAATACCTGCATGTTGCGCTCTCATATTATATTGTGATGTCATAATGCGGATACATTATGACGTCATAATACATTGTGACGTCATAGTGCATACTATTTATGATGTCATCATATACTGTGACATCATAATACATGCTGATGATGCTCCAGTAGATGTGACACAAATTGGGGTAAGAGAAATTGCTCATAATACCTGCAAATGGCGCTCTCATAATATATTGTGATGTCATAATGCTGATACATTATGACGTCATAATACATTGTGACGTCATAGTGCATACTAATTATGATGTCATCATATACTGTGACGTCATAATACATGCTCATCATGCTCCAGTAGATGTGACACAATATGGGGTAAGAGAAATTGCTGATAATACCTGCAAATTGCGTTATCATAATATATTGTGATGTCATAATGCAGATACATTATGACGTCATAATATATTATGACGTCATAGTGCATACTAATTATGATGTCATCATATACTGTGATGTCATAATACATGCTCATGATGCTCCAGTAGATGTGACACAAATTGGGGTAAGAGAAATTGCTCATAATACCTGCATGTTGCGCTCTCATAGTATATTGTGATGTCATAATGCGGATACATTATGACGTCATAATACATTGTGACGTCATACTGCATACTAATTATGATGTCATCATAAACTGTGACGTCATAATACATGCTCATGATGCTCCAGTAGATGTGACACCAATTGAGGTAAGAGAAATTGCTCATAATACGTGCATGTTGCACTCTCATAATATATTGTGATGTCATAATGCGGATACATTATGACGTCATAATACATTGTGACGTCATACTGCATACTAATTATGATGTCATCATATACTGTGACGTCATAATACATGCTCATGATGCTCCAGTAGATGTGACACAAATTGGGTTAATCGAAAATGGTCATAAATCCTGCAAATTGCGCTCTCATAATATATTGTGATGTCATAATGCGGATACATTATGACGTCATAATACATTGTGACGCCATAGTGCATACTGATTATGATGTCATCATATACTGTGACGTCATAATACATGCTCATGATGCTCCAGTAGATGTGACTCAAATTGGGGTAAGCGAAATTGGTCATAAAACCTGCAAATTGCGCTCACATAATATATTGTGATGTCATAATGCGGATACATTATGGCGTCATAATACATTGTGACGTCATAGTGCATACTAATTATGATGTCATCATATACTGTGACGTCATAATACATGCTCATGATGCTCCAGTAGATTTGACACAATTTCCGGTAAGAGAAATTGCTCACAATACCTGCATGTTGCGGTCTCATAATATATTGTGATGTCATAAAGCGGATACATTGTGACGTCATAATATATTGTGACGTCAAACTGCATACTAATTATGATGTCATCAAATACTGTGACGTCATAATACATGCTCATGATGCTCCAGTAGATGTGACACAAATTGGGGTGAGCGAAATTGGTCATAAAACCTGCATGTTGCGCTCTCATAATATATTGTGATGTTATAATGCGGATACATTATGACGTCATAATACATTGTGACGTCATAGTGCATGCTAATTATGATTTCATCATATACTGTGACGTCATAATACATGCTCATGATGCTCCAGTAGATGTGACACAAATTGGGGTAAGAGAAATTACTCATAACACCTGCATGTTGCGCTCTCATAATATATTGTGATGTCATAATGCGGATACATTATGACGTCATAATACATTGTGACGTCATAGTGCATACTAATTATGATGTCATCATATACTGTAACGTCATAATACATGCTCATGATGCTCCAGTAGATGTGACACAAATTGGGGTAAGAGAAATTGCTCATAATGCCTGCATATTGCGCTCTTATAATATATTGTGATGTCATAATGCGGATACATTATGACGTCATAATACATTGTGACGTCATAGTGCATAGTAATTATGATGTCATCATATACTGTGACGTCATAATACATGCTCATGATGCTCCAGTAGATGTGACACAAATTCGGGTAATCGAAAATGGTCATAAATCCTGCAAATTGCGCTCTCATAATATATTGTGATGTCATAATGCGGATACATTATGACGTCATAATACATTGTGACGTCATAGTGCATACTAATTATGATGTCATCATATACTCTGACGTCATAAATCATGCTCATGATGCTCCAGTAGATGTGACACAAATTGGGGTAAGAGAAATTGCTCATAATACCTGCATGTTGCGCTCTCATAATATATTGTGATGTCATAATGCGGGTACATTATGACGTCATAATACATTGTGACGTCATAGTGCATACTGATTATGATGTCATCATATACTGTGACGTCATAATACATGCTCATGATGCTCCAGTAGGTGTGACACAAATTGGGGTAAGCGAAATTGGTCATAAAACCTGCAAATTGCGCTCTCATAATATATAGTGATGTCATAATGTGGATTCATTATGACGTCATAATACATTGTGACGTCATAGTGCATATTAATTATGATGTCATCATATACTGTGACATCATAATACATGCTCATGATGCTCCAGTAGATGTGACACAAATTGGGGTAAAAGAAATTGCTCATAATACCTGCATGTTGCGCTCTCATAATATATTGTGATGACATAATGCGGAAACATTATGACGTCATAATACATTGTGACCTCATACTGCATACTAATTATGATGTCATCATATACTGTGACGTCATAATACATGCTCATGATGCTCCAGTAGATGTGACACAAATTGGGGTAAGAGAAATTGCTCATAATACCTGCATGTTGCGCTCTCATATTATATTGTGATGTCATAATGCGGATACATTATGACGTCATAATACATTGTGACGTCATAGTTCATACTGATTATGATGTCATCATATACTGTGACGTCATAATACATGCTCATGATGCTCCAGTAGATGTGACACAAATTGGGGTAAGCGAAATTGGTCATAAAACCTGCAAATTGCGATCTCATAATATATTGTGATGTCATAATGCGGATATATTATGACGTCATAATACATTGTGAGGTCATAGTGCATACTAATTATGATGTCATCATATACTGTGACGTCATAATACATGCTCATGATGCTCCAGTAGATGTGACACAAATTGGGGTAAAAGAAATTGCTCATAATACCTGCATGTTGCGCTCTCATAATATATTGTGACGTCATAATGCGGATACATTATGACGTCATAATACATTGTGATGTCATAGTGCATACTAATTATGATGTCATCATATACTGTGACGTCATAATACATGTTCATGATGCTCCAGTAGATGTGACACAAATTGGGGTAAGAGAAATTGCTCATAAAACCTGCAAATTGCGCTCTCATAATATATTGTGATGTCTTAATGCGGATACATTATGACGTCATAATACATTGTGACGTCATACTGCATACTAATTATGATGTCATCATATACTGTGACGTCATAATACATGCTCATGATGCTCCAGTAGATGTGACACAAATTGGGGCTAGCGAAATTGGTCATAAAACTTGCAAATTGCGCTCTCATAATATATTGTGATGTCATAATGCGGCTACATTATGACGTCATAATACATTGTGACATCATAGTGCATACTAATTATGATGTCATCATATACTGTGACGTCATAATACATGCTCATGATGCTCCAGCAGATGTCACACAAATTGGGGTAATCGAAAATGTTCATAAAACATCCAAATTGCGCTCTCATAATATATTGTGATGTCATAATGCGGATACATTATGACGTCATATTACATTGTGACGTCATAGTGCTTACTAATTATGATGTCATCATATACTGTGACGTCATAATACATGCTCATGATGCTACAGTAGATGTGACACAAATTGGGGTAAGCGAAATTTGTCATAATACCTGCATGTTGCGCTCTCATAGTATATTGTGATGTCATAATGCGGATACTTTATGACATCATAATACATTGTGACGTCATACTGCATACTAATTATGATGTCACCATATACTGTGACGTCATAATACATGCTCATGATGCTCCAGTAGATGTGACACAAATTGGGGTAAGCGAAATTGGTCATAAAACCTGCAAATTGAGCTCTCATAATATATTGTGATGTCATAATGCGGATACATTATGACCTCATAATACATTGTGCCGTCATAGTGCATACTAATTATGATGTCATCATATACTGTGATGTCATAATACATGCTCATGATGCTCCAGTACATGTGACACAAATTGGGGTAAGAGAAATTGCTCATAATACCTGCATGTTGCGCTCTCATAATATATTGTGATGTCATAATGCGGATATATTATGACGTCATAATACATTGTGACGTCACAGTGCATACTGATTATGATGTCATCATATACTGTGACGTCATAATACATGCTCATGATGCACCAGTAGATGTGACACAAAGTGGGATAAGAGAAATTGCTCATAATACCTGCATGTTGCGCTCTCATAATATATTGTGATGTCATAAGGCGGATATATTATGACGTCATAATACATTGTGACGTCACAGTGCATACTAATTATGATGTCATCATATACTGTGACGTCATAATACATGCTCATGATGCTCCAGTAGATGTGACACAAATTGGGGTAAGAGAAATTGCTCATAATACCTGCATGTTGCGCTCTCATAATATATTGTGATGTCATAATGCGGATATATTATGAAGTCATAATACATTGTGACGTCATAGTGCATACTAATTATGATGTCATCATATACTTTGACGTCATAATACATGCTCATGATGCTCCAGTAGATGTGACACAAATTGGGGTAAGAGAAATTGCTCATAATACCTGCATGTTGCGCTCTCATAATATATTGTGATGTCATAATGCGGATACATTATGACGTCATAATACATTGTGACGTCATACTGCATACTAATTATGATGTCATCATATACTCTGACGTCATAAATCATGCTCATGATGCTCCAGTAGATGTGATACAACTTGGGGTAAGCGAAATTGGTCATAAAATCTGCAAATTGCGCTCTCATAATATATTGTGATGTCATAATGCGGATACATTGTGACGTCATAATACATTGTGACGTCATAGTGCATACTAATTATGATGTCATCATATACTGTGACATCATAATACATGCTCATGATGCTCCAGTAGATGTGACACAATTTGTGGTAAGAGAAATTGCTCATAATACCTGCATGTTGCGCTCTCATAATATATTGTGATGTCATAATGCGGAAACATTATGACGTCATAATACATTGTGACGTCATACTGCATACTAATTATGATGTCATCATATACTGTGACGTCATAATATATCCTCATGATGCTCCAGTAGATGTGACACAAATTGGGGTAAGAGAAATTGCTCATAATACCTGCAGGTTGCGCTCTCATAATATATTGTAATGTCATAATGCGGATACATTATGACGTCATAATACATTGTGACGTCATAGTGCATACTGTTTATGATGTCATCATATACTGTGAAGTCATAATACATGCTCATGATGCTCCAGTAGTTTTGACACATATTGGGGTAAGCGAAATTGCTCATAATACCTGCATGTTGCGCTCTCATAATATATTGTGATGTCATAATGCGGATATATTATGACGTCATAATACATTGTGACGTTATAGTGCATACTAATTATGATGTCATCATATACTGTGACGTCATAATACATGCTCATCATGCTCCAGTAGATGTGACACAATATGGGGTAAGAGAAATTGCTGATAATACCTGCAAATTGCGTTATCATAATATATTGTGATGTCATAATGCAGATACATTATGACGTCATAATATATTATGACGTCATAGTGCATACTAATTATGATGTCATCATATACTGTGATGTCATAATACATGCTCATGATGCTCCAGTAGATGTGACACAAATTGGGGTAAGAGAAATTGCTCATAATACCTGCATGTTGCGCTCTCATAATATATTGTGATGTCATAATGAGGATACATTATGACGTCATAATACATTGTGACGTCATACTGCATACTAATTATGATGTCATCATAAACTGTGACGTCATAATACATGCTCATGATGCTCCAGTAGATGTGACACCAATTGAGGTAAGAGAAATTGCTCATAATACGTGCATGTTGCACTCTCATAATATATTGTGATGTCATAATGCGGATACATTATGACGTCATAATACATTGTGACGTCATACTGCATACTAATTATGATGTCATCATATACTCTGACGTCATAATACATGCTCATGATGCTCCAGTAGATGTGACACAAATTGGGGTGATCGAAAATGGTCATAAATCCTGCAAATTGCGCTCTCATAATATATTGTGATGTCATAATGCGGATACATTATGACGTCATAATACATTGTGACGTCATAGTGCATACTAATTATGATGTCATCATATACTCTGACGTCATAAATCATGCTCATGATGCTCCAGTAGATGTGACACAAATTGGGGTAAGAGAAATTGCTCAAAATACCTGCATGTTGCGCTCTGATAATATATTGTGATGTCATAATGCGGGTACATTATGACGTCATAATACATTGTGACGCCATAGTGCATACTGATTATGATGTCATCATATACTGTGACGTCATAATACATGCTCATGATGCTCCAGTAGATGTGACACAAATTGGGGTAAGAGAAATTGGTCATAAAACCTGCAAATTGCGCTCTCATAATATATTCTGATGTCATAATGCGGATACATTGTGACGTCATAATATATTGTGACATCATACTGCATACTAATTATGATGTCATCATATACTGTGACTTCGTAATACATGCTCATGATGCTCCAGTAGATGTGACACAAATTGGGGTAAGAGAAATTGCTCATAATACCTGCAAATTGCGCTCTCATAATATATTGTGATTTCATAATGCGGATACATTATGACGTCATAATACATTGTGACGTCATAGTGCATACTAATTATGATGTCATCATATACTCTGACGTCATAAATCATGCTCATGATGCTCCAGTAGATGTGACACAAATTGGGGTAAGGGAAATTGCTCATAATACCTGCATGTTGCGCTCTCATAATATATAGTGATGTCATAATGCGGATATATTATGACGTCATAATACATTGTGACGTCATAGATCATACTGATTATGATGTCATCATATACTGTGACGTCATAATACATGCTCATGATGCTCCAGTAGATGTGACACAAATTGGGGTAAGCGAAATTGGTCATAAAACCTGCAAATTGCGATCTCATAATATATTGTGATGTCATAATGCGGATACATTATGACGTCATAATACATTGTGACGTCATAGTGCATACTAATTATGATGTCATCATATACTGTGACGTCATAATACATGCTCATGATGCTCCAGTAGATGTGACACAAATTGGGGCTAGCGAAATTGGTCATAATACTTGCAAATTGCGCTCTCATAATATATTGTGATGTCATAATGCGGCTACATTATGACGTCATAATACATTGTGACATCATAGTGCATACTAATTATGATGTCATCATATACTGTGACGTCATAATACATGCTCATGATGCTCCAGCAGATGTCACACAAATTGGGGTAATCGAAAATGTTCATAAAACCTCCAAATTGCGCTCTCATAATATATTGTGATGTCATAATGCGGATACATTATGACGTCATATTACATTGTGACGTCATAGTGCTTACTAATTATGATGTCATCATATACTGTGACGTCATAATACATGCTCATGATGCTACAGTAGATGTGACACAAATTGGGGTAAGCGAAATTTGTCATAATACCTGCATGTTGCGCTCTCATAGTATATTGTGATGTCATAATGCGGATACTTTATGACATCATAATACATTGTGACGTCATACTGCATACTAATTATGATGTCACCATATACTGTGACGTCATAATACATGCTCATGATGCTCCAGTAGATGTGACACAAATTGGGGTAAGCGAAATTGGTCATAAAACCTGCAAATTGAGCTCTCATAATATATTGTGATGTCATAATGCGGATACATTATGACCTCATAATACATTGTGACGTCATAGTGCATGCTAATTATGATGTCATCATATACTGTGACATCATAATACATGCTCATGATGCTCCAGTACATGTGACACAAATTGGGGTAAGAGAAATTGCTCATAATACCTGCATGTTGCGCTCTCATAATATATTGTGATGTCATAATGCGGATATATTATGACGTCATAATACATTGTGACGTCACAGTGCATACTGATTATGATGTCATCATATACTGTGACGTCATAATACATGCTCATGATGCACCAGTAGATGTGACACAAAGTGGGATAAGAGAAATTGCTCATAATACCTGCATGTTGCGCTCTCATAATATATTGTGATGTCATAAGGCGGATATATTATGACGTCATAATACATTGTGACGTCACAGTGCATACTAATTATGATGTCATCAAATACTGTGACGTCATAATACATGCTCATGATGCTCCAGTAGATGTGACACAAATTGGGGTAAGAGAAATTGCTCATAATACCTGCATGTTGCGCTCTCATAATATATTGTGATGTCATAATGCGGATATATTATGAAGTCATAATACATTGTGACGTCATAGTGCATACTAATTATGATGTCATCATATACTGTGACGTCATAATACATGCTCATGATGCTCCAGTAGATGTGACACAAATTGGGGTAAGAGAAATTGCTCATAATACCTGCATGTTGCGCTCTCATAATATATTGTGATGTCATAATGCGGATACATTATGACGTCATAATACATTGTGACGTCATACTGCATACTAATTATGATGTCATCATATACTCTGACGTCATAAATCATGATCATGATGCTCCAGTAGATGTGACACAACTTGGGGTAAGCGAAATTGGTCATAAAATCTGCAAATTGCGCTCCCATAATATATTGTGATGTCATAATGCGGATACATTATGACGTCATAATACATTGTGACGTCATAGTGCATACTAATTATGATGTCATCATATACTGTGACATCATAATACATGCTCATGATGCTCCAGTAGATGTGACACAATTTGGGGTAAGAGAAATTGCTCATAATACCTGCATGTTGCGCTCTCATAATATATTGTGATGTCATAATGCGGAAACAGTATGACGTCATAATACATTGTGACGTCATACTGCATACTAATTATGATGTCATCATATACTGTGACGTCATAATATATCCTCATGATGCTCCAGTAGATGTGACACAAATTGGGGTAAGAGAAATTGCTCATAATACCTGCATGTTGCGCTCTCATAATATATTGTGATGTCATAATGCGGATACATTATGACGTCATAATACATTGTGACGTCATAGTGCATACTGTTTATGATGTCATCATATACTGTGAAGTCATAATACATGCTCATGATGCTCCAGTAGTTTTGACACATATTGGGGTAAGCGAAATTGCTCATAATACCTGCATGTTGCGCTCTCATAATATATTGTGATGTCATAATGCGGATATATTATGACGTCATAATACATTGTGACGTTATAGTGCATACTAATTATGATGTCATCATATACTGTGATGTCATAATACATGCTCATGAGGCTCCAGTAGATGTGACACAAATTGAGGTAAGACAAATTTCTCATAATACCTGCAAATTGCGCTCTCAAAATATATTGTGATGTCATAATGCGGATAAAATATGACGTCATAGTATATTGTGACTTCATAGTGCATACTCATTATGATGTCATCATATACTGTGACGTCATAATACATGCTCATGATGCTCCAGTAGATGTGACACAAATTGGGGTAAGAGAAATTGCTCATAATACCTGCATGTTGCGCTCTCATATTATATTGTGATGTCATAATGCGGATACATTATGACGTCATAATACATTGTGACGTCATAGTGCATACTATTTATGATGTCATCATATACTGTGACATCATAATACATGCTGATGATGCTCCAGTAGATGTGACACAAATTGGGGTAAGAGAAATTGCTCATAATACCTGCAAATGGCGCTCTCATAATATATTGTGATGTCATAATGCTGATACATTATGACGTCATAATACATTGTGACGTCATAGTGCATACTAATTATGATGTCATCATATACTGTGACGTCATAATACATGCTCATCATGCTCCAGTAGATGTGACACAATATGGGGTAAGAGAAATTGCTGATAATACCTGCAAATTGCGTTATCATAATATATTGTGATGTCATAATGCAGATACATTATGACGTCATAATATATTATGACGTCATAGTGCATACTAATTATGATGTCATCATATACTGTGATGTCATAATACATGCTCATGATGCTCCAGTAGATGTGACACAAATTGGGGTAAGAGAAATTGCTCATAATACCTGCATGTTGCGCTCTCATAGTATATTGTGATGTCATAATGCGGATACATTATGACGTCATAATACATTGTGACGTCATACTGCATACTAATTATGATGTCATCATAAACTGTGACGTCATAATACATGCTCATGATGCTCCAGTAGATGTGACACCAATTGAGGTAAGAGAAATTGCTCATAATACGTGCATGTTGCACTCTCATAATATATTGTGATGTCATAATGCGGATACATTATGACGTCATAATACATTGTGACGTCATACTGCATACTAATTATGATGTCATCATATACTGTGACGTCATAATACATGCTCATGATGCTCCAGTAGATGTGACACAAATTGGGTTAATCGAAAATGGTCATAAATCCTGCAAATTGCGCTCTCATAATATATTGTGATGTCATAATGCGGATACATTATGACGTCATAATACATTGTGACGCCATAGTGCATACTGATTATGATGTCATCATATACTGTGACGTCATAATACATGCTCATGATGCTCCAGTAGATGTGACTCAAATTGGGGTAAGCGAAATTGGTCATAAAACCTGCAAATTGCGCTCACATAATATATTGTGATGTCATAATGCGGATAAATTATGGCGTCATAATACATTGTGACGTCATACTGCATACTAATTATGATGTCATCATATACTGTGACGTCATAATACATGCTCATGATGCTCCAGTAGATTTGACATAAATTCCGGTAAGAGAAATTGCTCACAATACCTGCATGTTGCGGTCTCATAATATATTGTGATGTCATAAAGCGGATACATTGTGACGTCATAATATATTGTGACGTCAAACTGCATACTAATTATGATGTCATCAAATACTGTGACGTCATAATACATGCTCATGATGCTCCAGTAGATGTGACACAAATTGGGGTGAGCGAAATTGGTCATAAAACCTGCATGTTGCGCTCTCATAATATATTGTGATGTTATAATGCGGATACATTATGACGTCATAATACATTGTGACGTCATAGTGCATGCTAATTATGATTTCATCATATACTGTGACGTCATAATACATGCTCATGATGCTCCAGTAGATGTGACACAAATTGGGGTAAGAGAAATTACTCATAACACCTGCATGTTGCGCTCTCATAATATATTGTGATGTCATAATGCGGATACATTATGACGTCATAATACATTGTGACGTCATAGTGCATACTAATTATGATGTCATCATATACTGTAACGTCATAATACATGCTCATGATGCTCCAGTAGATGTGACACAAATTGGGGTAAGAGAAATTGCTCATAATGCCTGCATATTGCGCTCTTATAATATATTGTGATGTCATAATGCGGATACATTATGACGTCATAATACATTGTGACGTCATAGTGCATAGTAATTATGATGTCATCATATACTGTGACGTCATAATACATGCTCATGATGCTCCAGTAGATGTGACACAAATTCGGGTAATCGAAAATGGTCATAAATCCTGCAAATTGCGCTCTCATAATATATTGTGATGTCATAATGCGGATACATTATGACGTCATAATACATTGTGACGTCATAGTGCATACTAATTATGATGTCATCATATACTCTGACGTCATAAATCATGCTCATGATGCTCCAGTAGATGTGACACAAATTGGGGTAAGAGAAATTGCTCATAATACCTGCATGTTGCGCTCTCATAATATATTGTGATGTCATAATGCGGGTACATTATGACGTCATAATACATTGTGACGTCATAGTGCATACTGATTATGATGTCATCATATACTGTGACGTCATAATACATGCTCATGATGATCCAGTAGGTGTGACACAAATTGGGGTAAGCGAAATTGGTCATAAAACCTGCAAATTGCGCTCTCATAATATATAGTGATGTCATAATGTGGGTACATTATGACGTCATAATACATTGTGACGTCATAGTGCATATTAATTATGATGTCATCATATACTGTGACATCATAATACATGCTCATGATGCTCCAGTAGATGTGACACAAATTGGGGTAAGAGAAATTGCTCATAATACCTGCATGTTGCGCTCTCATAATATATTGTGATGACATAATGCGGAAACATTATGACGTCATAATACATTGTGACCTCATACTGCATACTAATTATGATGTCATCATATACTGTGACGTCATAATACATGCTCATGATGCTCCAGTAGATGTGACACAAATTGGGGTAAGAGAAATTGCTCATAATACCTGCATGTTGCGCTCTCATATTATATTGTGATGTCATAATGCGGATACATTATGACGTCATAATACATTGTGACGTCATAGTGCATACTATTTATGATGTCATCATATACTGTGACATCATAATACATGCTCATGATGCTCCAGTATTTGTGACACATATTGGGGTAAGCGAAATTGCTCATAATACCTGCATGTTGCGCTCTCATAATATATTGTGATGTCATAATGCGGATACATTATGACGTCATAATACATTGTGACGTCATACTGCATACTAATTATGATGTCATCATATACTGTGACGTCATAATACATGCTCATGATGCTGCAGTAGATGTGACACAAATTGGGGTAAGAGAAATTGCTCATAATACCTGCATGTTGCGCTCTCATAATATATTGTGATGTCATAATGCGGAAACATTATGACGTCATAATACATTGTGACGTTATACTGCATACTAATTATGATGTCATCATATACTGTGACGTCATAATACATGCTCATGATGCTCCAGTAGATGTGACACAAATTGGGGTAAGAGAAATTGCTCATAATACCTGCATGTTGCGCTCTCATATTATATTGTGATGTCATAATGCGGATACATTATGACGTCATAATGCATTGTGACGTCATAGTGCATACTATTTATGATGTCATCATATACTGTGACGTCATAATACATGCTCATGATGCTCCAGCAGATGTCACACAAATTGGGGTAATCGAAAATGGTCATAAAACCTCCAAATTGCGCTCTCATAATATATTGTGATGTCATAATGTGGATACATTATGACGTCATATTACATTGTGACGTCATAGTGCTTACTAATTATGATGTCATCATATACTGTGACGTCATAATACATGCTCATGATGCTACAGTAGATGTGACACAAATTGGGGTAAGCGAAATTTGTCTTAATACCTGCATGTTGCGCTCTCATAGTATATTGTGATGTCATAATGCGGATAATTTATGACATCATAATACATTGTGACGTCATACTGCATACTAATTATGATGTCACCATATACTGTGACGTCATAATACATGCTCATGATGCTCCAGTAGATGTGACACAAATTGGGGTAAGCGAAATTGGTCATAAAACCTGCAAATTGAGCTCTCATAATATATTGTGATGTCATAATGCGGATACATTATGACCTCATAATACATTGTGACGTCATAGTGCATACTAATTATGATGTCATCATATACTGTGACGTCATAATACATGCTCATGATGCTCCAGTAGATGTGAAACAAATTGGGGTAAGAGAAATTGCTCATAATACCTGCATGTTGCGCTCTCATAATATATTGTGATGTCATAAGGCGGATATATTATGACGTCATAATACATTGTGACGTCACAGTGCATACTGATTATGATGTCATCAAATACTGTGACGTCATAATACATGCTCATGATGCTCCAGTAGATGTGACACAAATTGGGGTAAGAGAAATTGCTCATAATACCTGCATGTTGCGCTCTCATAATATATTGTGATGTCATAATGCGGATATATTATGAAGTCATAATACATTGTGACGTCATAGTGCATACTAATTATGATGTCATCATATACTTTGACGTCATAATACATGCTCATGATGCTCCAGTAGATGTGACACAAATTGGGGTAAGAGAAATTGCTCATAATACCTGCATGTTGCGCTCTCATAATATATTGTGATGTCATAATGCGGATACATTATGACGTCATAATACATTGTGATGTCATAGTGCATACTAATTATGATGTCATCATATACTGTGACGTCATAATACATGCTCATGATGCTCCAGTAGATATGACACAAATTGGGGTAATCGAAAATGGTCATAAAACCTGCAAATTGCGCTCTCATAATATATTGTGATGCCATAATGCGGATACATTATGACGTCATAATATATTGTGACGTCATAGTGCATACTAATTATGATGTCATCATATACTCTGACGTCATAAATCATGCTCATGATGCTCCAGTAGATGTGACACAAATTGGGGTAAGGGAAATTGCTCATAATACCTGCATGTTGCGCTCTCATAATATATTGTGATGTCATAATGCGGATATATTATGACGTCATAATACATTGTGACGTCATAGTTCATACTGATTATGATGTCATCATATACTGTGACGTCATAATACATGCTCATGATGCTCCAGTAGATGTGACACAAATTGGGGTAAGCGAAATTGGTCATAAAACCTGCAAATTGCGATCTCATAATATATTGTGATGTCATAATGCGGATACATTATGACGTCATAATACATTGTGAGGTCATAGTGCATACTAATTATGATGTCATCATATACTGTGACGTCATAATACATGCTCATGATGCTCCAGTAGATGTGACACAAATTGGGGTAAAAGAAATTGCTCATAATACCTGCATGTTGCGCTCTCATAATATATTGTGACGTCATAATGCGGATACATTATGACGTCATAATACATTGTGATGTCATAGTGCATACTAATTATGATGTCATCATATAGTGTGACGTCATAATACATGTTCATGATGCTCCAGTAGATGTGACACAAATTGGGGTAAGAGAAATTGCTCATAAAACCTGCAAATTGCGCTCTCATAATATATTGTGATGTCTTAATGCGGATACATTATGACGTCATAATACATTGTGACGTCATACTGCATACTAATTATGATGTCATCATATACTGTGATGTCATAATACATGCTCATGATGCTCCAGTACATGTGACACAAATTGGGGTAAGAGAAATTGCTCATAATACCTGCATGTTGCGCTGTCATAATATATTGTGATGTCATAATGCGGATATATTATGACGTCATAATACATTGTGACGTCACAGTGCATACTGATTATGATGTCATCATATACTGTGACGTCATAATACATGCTCATGATGCACCAGTAGATGTGACACAAAGTGGGATAAGAGAAATTGCTCATAATACCTGCATGTTGCGCTCTCATAATATATTGTGATGTCATAAGGTGGATATATTATGACGTCATAATACATTGTGACATCACAGTGCATACTAATTATGATGTCATCAAATACTGTGACGTCATAATACATGCTCATGATGCTCCAGTAGATGTGACACAAATTGGGGTAAGAGAAATTGCTCATAATACCTGCATGTTGCGCTCTCATAATATATTGTGATGTCATAATGCGGATATATTATGAAGTCATAATACATTGTGACATCATAGTGCATACTAATTATGATGTCATCATATACTTTGACGGCATAATACATGCTCATGATGCTCCAGTAGATGTGACACAAATTGGGGTAAGAGAAATTGCCCATAATACCTGCATGTTGCGCTCTCATAATATATTGTGATGTCATAATGCGGATACATTATGACGTCATAATACATTGTGACGTCATAGTGCATACTAATTATGATGTCATCATATACAGTGACGTCATAATACATGCTCATGATGCTCCAGTAGATGTGACACAAATTGGGGTAATCGAAAATGGTCATAAAACCTGCAAATTGCGCTCTCATAATATATTGTGATGTCATAATGCGGATACATTATGACGTCATAATACATTGTGATGTCATAGTGCTTACTAATTATGATGTCATCATATACTGTGACGTCACAATACATGCTCATGATGCTACAGTAGATGTGACACAATTTGGGGTAAGCGAAATTGGTCATAATACCTGCATGTTGCGATCTCATAATATATTGTGATGTCATAATGCGGATACTTTATGACATCATAATACATTGTGACGTCATACTGCATACTAATTATGATGTCACCATATACTGTGACGTCATAATACATGCTCATGATGCTCCAGTAGATGAGACACAAATTGGGGTAAGCGAAATTGGTCATAAAACCTGCAAATTGCGCTCTCATAATATATTGTGATGTCATAATGCGGATACATTATGACGTCATAATACATTGTGACGTCATACTGCATACTAATTATGATGTCATCATATACTGTGACGTCATAATACATGCTCATGATGCTCCAGTAGATGTGACACAAATTCGGGTAATCGAAAATGGTCATAAATCCTGCAAATTGCGCTCTCATAATATATTGTGACGTCATAATGCGGATACATTATGACGTCATAATACATTGTGACGTCATAGTGCATACTAATTATGATGTCATCATATACTCTGACGTCATAAATCATGCTCATGATGCTCCAGTAGATGTGACACACATTGGGGTAAGAGAAATTGCTCAAAATACCTGCATGTTGCACTCTCATAATATATTGTGATGTCATAATGCGGGTACATTATGACGTAATAATATATTGTGACGTCATAGTGCATACTGATTATGATGTCATCATATACTGTGACGTCATAATACATGCTCATGATGCTCCAGTAGGTGTGACACAAATTGGGGTAAGCGAAATTGGTCATAAAACCTGCAAATTGCGCTCTCATAATATATTGTGATGTCATAATGTGGATACATTATGAAGTCATAATACATTGTGACGTCATAGTGCATATTAATTATGATGTCATCATATACTGTGACATCATAATACATGCTCATGATGCTCCAGTAGATGTGACACAAATTGGGGTAAGAGAAATTGCTCATAATACCTGCATGTTGCGCTCTCATAATATATTGTGATGACATAATGCGGAAACATTATGACGTCATAATACTTTGTGACCTCATACTGCATACTAATTATGATGTCATCATATACTGTGACGTCATAATACATGCTCATGATGCTCCAGTAGATGTGACACAAATTGGGGTAATCGAAAATGGTCATAAATCCTGCAAATTGCGCTCTCATAATATATTGTGATGTCATAATGCGGATACATTATGACGTCATAATACATTGTGACGTCATAGTGCATATTAATTATGATGTCATCATATACTCTGACGTCATAAATCATGCTCATGATGCTCCAGTAGATGTGACACAAATTGGGGCAAGAGAAATTGCTCATAATACCTGCATGTTGCGCTCTGATAATATATTGTGATGTCATAATGCGGGTACATTATGACGTCATAATACATTGTGACGCCATAGTGCATACTGATTATGATGTCATCATATATTGTGACGTCATAATACATGCTCATGATGCTCCAGTAGATGTGACACAAATTCGGGTAAGAGAAATTGCTCACAATACCTGCATGTTGCGTTCTCATAATATATTGTGATGTCATAATGCGGATACATTGTGACGTCATAATATATTGTGACATCATACTGCATACTAATTATGATGTCATCAAATACTGTGACGTCATAATACATGCTCATGATACTCCAGTAGATGTGACACAAATTGGGGTGAGCGAAATTGGTCATAAAACCTGCATGTTGCGCTCTCATAATATATTGTGATGTTATAATGCGGATACATTATGACGTCATAATACATTGTGACATCATAGTGCATACTAATTATGATGTCATCATATACTGTGACGTCATAATACATGCTCATGATGCACCAGTAGATGTGACACAAAGTGGGATAAGAGAAATTGCTCATAATACCTGCATGTTGCGCTCTCATAATATATTGTGATGTCATAAGGCGGATATATTATGACGTCATAATACATTGTGACGTCACAGTGCATACTAATTATGATGTCATCAAATACTGTGACGTCATAATACATGCTCATGATGCTCCAGTAGATGTGACACAAATTGGGGTAAGAGAAATTGCTCATAATACCTGCATGTTGCGCTCTCATAATATATTGTGATGTCATAATGCGGATATATTATGAAGTCATAATACATTGTGACGTCATAGTGCATACTAATTATGATGTCATCATATACTTTGACGTCATAATACATGCTCATGATGCTCCAGTAGATGTGACACAAATTGGGGTAAGAGAAATTGCTCATAATACCTGCATGTTGCGCTCTCATAATATATTGTGATGTCATAATGCGGATACATTATGACGTCATAGTACATTGTGACGTCATAGTGCATACTAATTATGATGTCATCATATACTGTGACGTCATAATACATGCTCATGATGCTCCAGTAGATGTGACACAAATTGGGGTAATCGAAAATGGTCATAAAACCTGCAAATTGCGCTCTCATAATATATTGTGATGCCATAATGCGGATACATTATGACGTCATAATACATTGTGACGTCATAGTGCATACTAATTATGATGTCATCATATACTCTGACGTCATAAATCATGCTCATGATGCTCCAGTAGATGTGACACAAATTGGGGTAAGGGAAATTGCTCATAATACCTGCATGTTGCGCTCTCATAATATATTGTGATGTCATAATGCGGATATATTATGACGTCATAATATATTGTGACGTCATAGTTCATACTGATTATGATGTCATCATATACTGTGACGTCATAATACATGCTCATGATGCTCCAGTAGATGTGACACAAATCGGGGTAAGCGAAATTGGTCATAAAACCTGCAAATTGCGATCTCATAATATATTGTGATGTCATAATGCGGATACATTATGACGTCATAATACATTGTGAGGTCATAGTGCATACTAATTATGATGTCATCATATACTGTGACGTCATAATACATGCTCATGATGCTCCAGTAGATGTGACACAAATTGGGGTAAAAGAAATTGCTCATAATACCTGCATGTTGCGCTCTCATAATATATTGTGACGTCATAATGCGGATACATTATGACGTCATAATACATTGTGATGTCATAGTGCATACCAATTATGATGTCATCATATACTGTGACGTCATAATACATGTTCATGATGCTCCAGTAGATGTGACACAAATTGGGGTAAGAGAAATTGCTCATAAAACCTGCAAATTGCGCTCTCATAATATATTGTGATGTCTTAATGCGGATACATAATGACGTCATAATACATTGTGACGTCATACTGCATACTAATTATGATGTCATCATATACTGTGACGTCATAATACATGCTCATGATGCTCCAGTAGATGTGACACAAATTGGGGCTAGCGAAATTGGTCATAAAACTTGCAAATTGCGCTCTCATAATATATTGTGATGTCATAATGCGGCTACACTATGACGTCATAATACATTGTGACGTCATACTGCATACTAATTATGATGTCATCATATACTGTGACGACATAATACATGCTCATGATGCTACAGTAGATGTGACACAAATTGGGGTAAGCGAAATTGGTCATAAAACCTGCAAATTGAGCTCTCATAATATATTGTGATGTCATAATGCGGATACATTATGACCTCATAATACATTGTGACGTCATAGTGCATACTAATTATGATGTCATCATATACTGTGACGTCATAATACATGCTCATGATGCTCCAGTACATGTGACACAAATTGGGGTAAGCGAAATTGGTCATAAAACCTGCAAATTGAGCTCTCATAATATATTGTGATGTCATAATGCGGATACATTATGACCTCATAATACATTGTGACGTCATAGTGCATACTAATTATGATGTCATCAAATACTGTGACGTCATAATACATGCTCATGATGCACCAGTAGATGTGACACAAAGTGGGATAAGAGAAATTGCTCATAATACCTGCATGTTGCGCTCTCATAATATATTGTGATGTCATAAGGCGGATATATTATGACGTCATAATACATTGTGACGTCACAGTGCATACTAATTATGATGTCATCAAATACTGTGACGTCATAATACATGCTCATGATGCTCCAGTAGATGTGACACAAATTGGGGTAAGAGAAATTGCTCATAAAACCTGCAAATTGCGCTCTCATAATATATTGTGATGTCTTAATGCGGATACATTATGACGTCATAATACATTGTGACGTCATACTGCATACTAATTATGATGTCATCATATACTGTGATGTCATAATACATGCTCATGATGCTCCAGTACATGTGACACAAATTGGGGTAAGAGAAATTGCTCATAATACCTGCATGTTGCGCTGTCATAATATATTGTGATGTCATAATGCGGATATATTATGACGTCATAATACATTGTGACGTCACAGTGCATACTGATTATGATGTCATCATATACTGTGACGTCATAATACATGCTCATGATGCACCAGTAGATGTGACACAAAGTGGGATAAGAGAAATTGCTCATAATACCTGCATGTTGCGCTCTCATAATATATTGTGATGTCATAAGGTGGATATATTATGACGTCATAATACATTGTGACATCACAGTGCATACTAATTATGATGTCATCAAATACTGTGACGTCATAATACATGCTCATGATGCTCCAGTAGATGTGACACAAATTGGGGTAAGAGAAATTGCTCATAATACCTGCATGTTGCGCTCTCATAATATATTGTGATGTCATAATGCGGATATATTATGAAGTCATAATACATTGTGACGTCATAGTGCATACTAATTATGATGTCATCATATACTTTGACGGCATAATACATGCTCATGATGCTCCAGTAGATGTGACACAAATTGGGGTAAGAGAAATTGCCCATAATACCTGCATGTTGCGCTCTCATAATATATTGTGATGTCATAATGCGGATACATTATGACGTCATAATACATTGTGACGTCATAGTGCATACTAATTATGATGTCATCATATACAGTGACGTCATAATACATGCTCATGATGCTCCAGTAGATGTGACACAAATTGGGGTAATCGAAAATGGTCATAAAACCTGCAAATTGCGCTCTCATAATATATTGTGATGTCATAATGCGGATACATTATGACGTCATAATACATTGTGATGTCATAGTGCTTACTAATTATGATGTCATCATATACTGTGACGTCACAATACATGCTCATGATGCTACAGTAGATGTGACACAATTTGGGGTAAGCGAAATTGGTCATAATACCTGCATGTTGCGATCTCATAATATATTGTGATGTCATAATGCGGATACTTTATGACATCATAATACATTGTGACGTCATACTGCATACTAATTATGATGTCACCATATACTGTGACGTCATAATACATGCTCATGATGCTCCAGTAGATGAGACACAAATTGGGGTAAGCGAAATTGGTCATAAAACCTGCAAATTGCGCTCTCATAATATATTGTGATGTCATAATGCGGATACATTATGACGTCATAATACATTGTGACGTCATACTGCATACTAATTATGATGTCATCATATACTGTGACGTCATAATACATGCTCATGATGCTCCAGTAGATGTGACACAAATTCGGGTAATCGAAAATGGTCATAAATCCTGCAAATTGCGCTCTCATAATATATTGTGACGTCATAATGCGGATACATTATGACGTCATAATACATTGTGACGTCATAGTGCATACTAATTATGATGTCATCATATACTCTGACGTCATAAATCATGCTCATGATGCTCCAGTAGATGTGACACACATTGGGGTAAGAGAAATTGCTCAAAATACCTGCATGTTGCACTCTCATAATATATTGTGATGTCATAATGCGGGTACATTATGACGTAATAATATATTGTGACGTCATAGTGCATACTGATTATGATGTCATCATATACTGTGACGTCATAATACATGCTCATGATGCTCCAGTAGGTGTGACACAAATTGGGGTAAGCGAAATTGGTCATAAAACCTGCAAATTGCGCTCTCATAATATATTGTGATGTCATAATGTGGATACATTATGAAGTCATAATACATTGTGACGTCATAGTGCATATTAATTATGATGTCATCATATACTGTGACATCATAATACATGCTCATGATGCTCCAGTAGATGTGACACAAATTGGGGTAAGAGAAATTGCTCATAATACCTGCATGTTGCGCTCTCATAATATATTGTGATGACATAATGCGGAAACATTATGACGTCATAATACTTTGTGACCTCATACTGCATACTAATTATGATGTCATCATATACTGTGACGTCATAATACATGCTCATGATGCTCCAGTAGATGTGACACAAATTGGGGTAATCGAAAATGGTCATAAATCCTGCAAATTGCGCTCTCATAATATATTGTGATGTCATAATGCGGATACATTATGACGTCATAATACATTGTGACGTCATAGTGCATATTAATTATGATGTCATCATATACTCTGACGTCATAAATCATGCTCATGATGCTCCAGTAGATGTGACACAAATTGGGGCAAGAGAAATTGCTCATAATACCTGCATGTTGCGCTCTGATAATATATTGTGATGTCATAATGCGGGTACATTATGACGTCATAATACATTGTGACGCCATAGTGCATACTGATTATGATGTCATCATATATTGTGACGTCATAATACATGCTCATGATGCTCCAGTAGATGTGACACAAATTCGGGTAAGAGAAATTGCTCACAATACCTGCATGTTGCGTTCTCATAATATATTGTGATGTCATAATGCGGATACATTGTGACGTCATAATATATTGTGACATCATACTGCATACTAATTATGATGTCATCAAATACTGTGACGTCATAATACATGCTCATGATACTCCAGTAGATGTGACACAAATTGGGGTGAGCGAAATTGGTCATAAAACCTGCATGTTGCGCTCTCATAATATATTGTGATGTTATAATGCGGATACATTATGACGTCATAATACATTGTGACATCATAGTGCATACTAATTATGATGTCATCATATACTGTGACGTCATAATACATGCTCATGATGCACCAGTAGATGTGACACAAAGTGGGATAAGAGAAATTGCTCATAATACCTGCATGTTGCGCTCTCATAATATATTGTGATGTCATAAGGCGGATATATTATGACGTCATAATACATTGTGACGTCACAGTGCATACTAATTATGATGTCATCAAATACTGTGACGTCATAATACATGCTCATGATGCTCCAGTAGATGTGACACAAATTGGGGTAAGAGAAATTGCTCATAATACCTGCATGTTGCGCTCTCATAATATATTGTGATGTCATAATGCGGATATATTATGAAGTCATAATACATTGTGACGTCATAGTGCATACTAATTATGATGTCATCATATACTTTGACGTCATAATACATGCTCATGATGCTCCAGTAGATGTGACACAAATTGGGGTAAGAGAAATTGCTCATAATACCTGCATGTTGCGCTCTCATAATATATTGTGATGTCATAATGCGGATACATTATGACGTCATAGTACATTGTGACGTCATAGTGCATACTAATTATGATGTCATCATATACTGTGACGTCATAATACATGCTCATGATGCTCCAGTAGATGTGACACAAATTGGGGTAATCGAAAATGGTCATAAAACCTGCAAATTGCGCTCTCATAATATATTGTGATGCCATAATGCGGATACATTATGACGTCATAATACATTGTGACGTCATAGTGCATACTAATTATGATGTCATCATATACTCTGACGTCATAAATCATGCTCATGATGCTCCAGTAGATGTGACACAAATTGGGGTAAGGGAAATTGCTCATAATACCTGCATGTTGCGCTCTCATAATATATTGTGATGTCATAATGCGGATATATTATGACGTCATAATATATTGTGACGTCATAGTTCATACTGATTATGATGTCATCATATACTGTGACGTCATAATACATGCTCATGATGCTCCAGTAGATGTGACACAAATCGGGGTAAGCGAAATTGGTCATAAAACCTGCAAATTGCGATCTCATAATATATTGTGATGTCATAATGCGGATACATTATGACGTCATAATACATTGTGAGGTCATAGTGCATACTAATTATGATGTCATCATATACTGTGACGTCATAATACATGCTCATGATGCTCCAGTAGATGTGACACAAATTGGGGTAAAAGAAATTGCTCATAATACCTGCATGTTGCGCTCTCATAATATATTGTGACGTCATAATGCGGATACATTATGACGTCATAATACATTGTGATGTCATAGTGCATACCAATTATGATGTCATCATATACTGTGACGTCATAATACATGTTCATGATGCTCCAGTAGATGTGACACAAATTGGGGTAAGAGAAATTGCTCATAAAACCTGCAAATTGCGCTCTCATAATATATTGTGATGTCTTAATGCGGATACATAATGACGTCATAATACATTGTGACGTCATACTGCATACTAATTATGATGTCATCATATACTGTGACGTCATAATACATGCTCATGATGCTCCAGTAGATGTGACACAAATTGGGGCTAGCGAAATTGGTCATAAAACTTGCAAATTGCGCTCTCATAATATATTGTGATGTCATAATGCGGCTACACTATGACGTCATAATACATTGTGACGTCATACTGCATACTAATTATGATGTCATCATATACTGTGACGACATAATACATGCTCATGATGCTACAGTAGATGTGACACAAATTGGGGTAAGCGAAATTGGTCATAAAACCTGCAAATTGAGCTCTCATAATATATTGTGATGTCATAATGCGGATACATTATGACCTCATAATACATTGTGACGTCATAGTGCATACTAATTATGATGTCATCATATACTGTGACGTCATAATACATGCTCATGATGCTCCAGTACATGTGACACAAATTGGGGTAAGCGAAATTGGTCATAAAACCTGCAAATTGAGCTCTCATAATATATTGTGATGTCATAATGCGGATACATTATGACCTCATAATACATTGTGACGTCATAGTGCATACTAATTATGATGTCATCAAATACTGTGACGTCATAATACATGCTCATGATGCACCAGTAGATGTGACACAAAGTGGGATAAGAGAAATTGCTCATAATACCTGCATGTTGCGCTCTCATAATATATTGTGATGTCATAAGGCGGATATATTATGACGTCATAATACATTGTGACGTCACAGTGCATACTAATTATGATGTCATCAAATACTGTGACGTCATAATACATGCTCATGATGCTCCAGTAGATGTGACACAAATTGGGGTAAGAGAAATTGCTCATAATACCTGCATGTTGCGCTCTCATAATATATTGTGATGTCATAATGCGGATATATTATGAAGTCATAATACATTGTGACGTCATAGTGCATACTAATTATGATGTCATCATATACTTTGACGTCATAATACATGCTCATGATGCTCCAGTAGATGTGACACAAATTGGGGTAAGAGAAATTGCTCATAATACCTGCATATGCGCTCTCATAATATATTGTGATGTCATAATGCGGATACATTATGACGTCATAATACATTGTGACGTCATAGTGCATACTAATTATGATGTCATCATATACTGTGACGTCATAATACGTGCTCATGATGCTCCAGTAGATGTGACACAAATTGGGGTAATCGAAAATGGTCATAAAACCTGCAAATTGCGCTCTCATAATATATTGTGATGTCATAATGCGGATACATTATGACGTCATAATACATTGTGACGTCATAGTGCTTACTAATTATGATGTCATCATATACTGTGACGTCATAATACATGCTCATGATGCTACAGTAGATGTGACACAATTTGGGGTAAGCGAAATTGGTCATAATACCTGCATGTTGCGATCTCATAGTATATTGTGATGTCATAATGCGGATACTTTATGACATCATAATACATTGTGACGTCATACTGCATACTAATTATGATGTCACCATATACTGTGACGTCATAATACATGCTCATGATGCTCCAGTAGATGTGACACAAATTGGGGTAAGCGAAATTGGTCATAAAACCTGCAAATTGAGCTCTCATAATATATTGTGATGTCATAATGCGGATACATTATGACCTCATAATACATTGTGACGTCATAGTGCATACTAATTATGATGTCATCATATACTGTGACGTCATAATACATGCTCATGATGCTCCAGTACATGTGACACAAATTGGGGTAAGAGAAATTGCTCATAATACCTGCATGTTGCGCTCACATAATATATTGTGATGTCATAATGCGGATATATTATGACGTCATAATACATTGTGACGTCACAGTGCATACTGATTATGATGTCATCATATACTGTGACGTCATAATACATGCTCATGATGCACCAGTAGATGTGACACAAAGTGGGATAAGAGAAATTGCTCATAATACCTGCATGTTGCGCTCTCATAATATATTGTGATGTCATAATGCGGATACTTTATGACATCATAATACATTGTGACGTCATACTGCATACTAATTATGATGTCATCATATACTTTGACGTCATAATACATGCTCATGATGCTCCAGTAGATGTGACACAAATTGGGGTAAGAGAAATTGCTCATAATACCTGCATGTTGCGCTCTCATAATATATTGTGATGTCATAATGCGGATACATTATGACGTCATAATACATTGTGACGTCATAGTGCATACTAATTATGATGTCATCATATACTGTGACGTCATAATACATGCTCATGATGCTCCAGTAGATGTGACACAAATTGGGGTAATCGAAAATGGTCATAAAACCTGCAAATTGCGCTCTCATAATATATTGTGATGTCATAATGCGGATACATTATGACGTCATAATACATTGTGATGTCATAGTGCTTACTAATTATGATGTCATCATATACTGTGACGTCACAATACATGCTCATGATGCTACAGTAGATGTGACACAATTTGGGGTAAGCGAAATTGGTCATAATACCTGCATGTTGCGATCTCATAATATATTGTGATGTCATAATGCGGATACTTTATGACATCATAATACATTGTGACGTCATACTGCATACTAATTATGATGTCACCATATACTGTGACGTCATAATACATGCTCATGATGCTCCAGTAGATGTGACACAAATTGGGGTAAGCGAAATTGGTCATAAAACCTGCAAATTGCGCTCTCATAATATATTGTGATGTCATAATGCGGATACATTATGACGTCATAATACATTGTGACGTCATACTGCATACTAATTATGATGTCATCATATACTGTGACGTCATAATACATGCTCATGATGCTCCAGTAGATGTGACACAAATTCGGGTAATCGAAAATGGTCATAAATCCTGCAAATTGCGCTCTCATAATATATTGTGATGTCATAATGCGGATACATTATGACGTGATAATACATTGTGACGTCATAGTGCATACTAATTATGATCTCATCATATACTCTGACGTCATAAATCATGCTCATGATGCTCCAGTAGATGTGACACAAATTGGGGTAAGAGAAATTGCTCAAAATACCTGCATGTTGCGCTCTCATAATATATTGTGATGTCATAATGCGGGTACATTATGACGGAATAATATATTGTGACGTCATAGTGCATACTGATTATGATGTCATCATATACTGTGACGTCATAATACATGCTCATGATGCTCCAGTAGGTGTGACACAAATTGGGGTAAGCAAAATTGGTCATAAAACCTGCAAATTGCGCTCTCATAATATATTGTGATGTCATAATGTGGATACATTATGACGTCATAATACATTGTGACGTCATAGTGCATATTAATTATGATGTCATCATATACTGTGACATCATAATACATGCTCATGATGCTCCAGTAGATGTGACACAAATTGGGGTAAGAGAAATTGCTCATAATACCTGCATGTTGCGCTCTCATAATATATTGTGATGACATAATGCGGAAACATTATGACGTCATAATACTTTGTGACCTCATACTGCATACTAATTATGATGTCATCATATACTGTGACGTCATAATACATGCTCATGATGCTCCAGTAGATGTGACACAAATTGGGGTAATCGAAAATGGTCATAAATCCTGCAAATTGCGCTCTCATAATATATTGTGATGTCATAATGCGGATACATTATGACGTCATAATACATTGTGACGTCATAGTGCATACTAATTATGATGTCATCATATACTCTGACGTCATAAAACATGCTCATGATGCTCCAGTAGATGTGACACAAATTGGGGCAAGAGAAATTGCTCATAATACCTGCATGTTGCGCTCTGATAATATATTGTGATGTCATAATGCGGGTACATTATGACGTCATAATACATTGTGACGCCATAGTGCATACTGATTATGATGTCATCATATACTGTGACGTCATAATACATGCTCATGATGCTCCAGTAGATGTGACACAAATTCGGGTAAGAGAAATTGCTCACAATACCTGCATGTTGCGGTCTCATAATATATTGTGATGTCATAATGCGGATACATTGTGACGTCATAATATATTGTGACGTCATACTGCATACTAATTATGATGTCATCAAATACTGTGACGTCATAATACATGCTCATGATACTCCAGTAGATGTGACACAAATTGGGGTGAGCGAAATTGGTCATAAAACCTGCATGTTGCGCTCTCATAATATATTGTGATGTTATAATGCGGATACATTATGACGTCATAATACATTGTGACATCATAGTGCATACTAATTATGATGTCATCATATACTGTGACGTCATAGTACATGCTCATGATGCTCCAGTACATGTGACACAAATTGGGGTAAGAGAAATTGCTCATAATACCTGCATGTTGCGCTCTCATAATATATTGTGATGTCATAATGCGGATATATTATGACGTCATAATACATTGTGACGTCACAGTGAATACTGATTATGATGTCATCATATACTGTGACGTCATAATACATGCTCATGATGCACCAGTAGATGTGACACAAAGTGGGATAAGAGAAATTGCTCATAATACCTGCATGTTGCGCTCTCATAATATATTGTGATGTCATAAGGCGGATATATTATGACGTCATAATACATTGTGACGTCACAGTGCATACTAATTATGATGTCATCAAATACTGTGACGTCATAATACATGCTCATGATGCTCCAGTAGATGTGACACAAATTGGGGTAAGAGAAATTGCTCATAATACCTGCATGTTGCGCTCTCATAATATATTGTGATGTCATAATGCGGATATATTATGAAGTCATAATACACTGTGACGTCATAGTGCATACTAATTATGATGTCATCATATACTTTGACGTCATAATACATGCTCATGATGCTCCAGTAGATGTGACACAAATTGGGGTAAGAGAAATTGCTCATAATACATGCATGTTGCGCTCTCATAATATATTGTGATGTCATAATGCGGATACATTATGACGTCATAGTACATTGTGACGTCATAGTGCATACTAATTATGATGTCATCATATACTGTGACGTCATAATACATGCTCATGATGCTCCAGTAGATGTGACACAAATTGGGGTAATCGAAAATGGTCATAAAACCTGCAAATTGCGCTCTCATAATATATTGTGATGCCATAATGCGGATACATTATGACGTCATAATATATTGTGACGTCATAGTGCATACTAATTATGATGTCATCATATACTCTGACGTCATAAATCATGCTCATGATGCTCCAGTAGATGTGACACAAATTGGGGTAAGGGAAATTGCTCATAATACCTGCATGTTGCGCTCTCATAATATATTGTGATGTCATAATGCGGATATATTATGACGTCATAATATATTGTGACGTCATAGTTCATACTGATTATGATGTCATCATATACTGTGACGTCATAATACATGCTCATGATGCTCCAGTAGATGTGACACAAATCGGGATAAGCGAAATTGGTCATAAAACCTGCAAATTGCGATCTCATAATATATTGTGATGTCATAATGCGGATACATTATGACGTCATAATTCATTGTGAGGTCATAGTGCATACTAATTATGATGTCATCATATACTGTGACGTCATAATACATGCTCATGATGCTCCAGTAGATGTGACACAAATTGGGGTAAAAGAAATTGCTCATAATACCTGCATGTTGCGCTCTCATAATATATTGTGATGTCATAATGCGGCTACATTATGACGTCATAATACATTGTGACATCATAGTGCATACTAATTATGATGTCATCATATACTGTGACGTCATAATACATGCTCATGATGCTCCAGCAGATGTCACACAAATTGGGGTAATCGAAAATGGTCATAAAACCTCCAAATTGCGCTCTCATAATATATTGTGATGTCATAATGCGGATACATTATGACGTCATATTACATTGTGACGTCATAGTGCTTACTAATTATGATGTCATCATATACTGTGACGTCATCATACATGCTCATGATGCTACAGTAGATGTGACACAAATTGGGGTAAGCGAAATTTGTCATAATACCTGCATGTTGCGCTCTCATAGTATATTGTGATGTCATAATGCGGATACTTTATGACATCATAATACATTGTGACGTCATACTGCATACTAATTATGATGTCACCATATACTGTGACGTCATAATACATGCTCATGATGCTCCAGTAGATGTGACACAAATTGGGGTAAGCGAAATTGGTCATAAAACCTGCAAATTGAGCTCTCATAATATATTGTGATGTCATAATGCGGATACATTATGACCTCATAATACATTGTGACGTCATAGTGCATACTAATTATGATGTCATCATATACTGTGACGTCATAATACATGCTCATGATGCTCCAGTACATGTGACACAAATTGGGGTAAGAGAAATTGCTCATAATACCTGCATGTTGCGCTCTCATAATATATTGTGATGTCATAATGCGGATATATTATGACGTCATAATACATTGTGATGTCACAGTGCATACTGATTATGATGTCATCATATACTGTGACGTCATAATACATGCTCAAGATGCACCAGTAGATGTGACACAAAGTGGGATAAGAGAAATTGCTCATAATACCTGCATGTTGCGCTCTCATAATATATTGTGATGTCATAAGGCGGATATATTATGACGTCATAATACATTGTGACGTCACAGTGCATACTAATTATGATGTCATCAAATACTGTGACGTCATAATACATGCTCATGATGCTCCAGTAGATGTGACACAAATTGGGGTAAGAGAAATTGCTCATAATACCTGCATGTTGCGCTCTCATAATATATTGTGATGTCATAATGCGGATATATTATGAAGTCATAATACATTGTGACGTCATAGTGCATACTAATTATGATGTCATCATATACTTTGACGTCATAATACATGCTCATGATGCTCCAGTAGATGTGACACAAATTGGGGTAAGAGAAATTGCTCATAATACCTGCATGTTGCGCTCTCATAATATATTGTGATGTCATAATGCGGATAAATTATGACGTCATAATACATTGTGACGTCATAGTGCATACTAATTATGATGTCATCATATACTGTGACGTCATAATACGTGCTCATGATGCTCCAGTAGATGTGACACAAATTGGGGTAATCGAAAATGGTCATAAAACCTGCAAATTGCGCTCTCATAATATATTGTGATGTCATAATGCGGATACATTATGACGTCATAATACATTGTGACGTCATAGTGCTTACTAATTATGATGTCATCATATACTGTGACGTCATAGTACATGCTCATGATGCTACAGTAGATGTGACACAATTTGGGGTAAGCGAAATTGGTCATAATACCTGCATGTTGCGATCTCATAATATATTGTGATGTCATAATGCGGATACTTTATGACATCATAATACATTGTGACGTCATACTGCATACTAATTATGATGTCACCATATACTGTGACGTCATAATACATGCTCATGATGCTCCAGTAGATGTGACACAAATTGGGGTAAGCGAAATTGGTCATAAAACCTGCAAATTGCGCTCTCATAATATATTGTGATGTCATAATGCGGATACATTATGACGTCATAATACATTGTGACGTCATACTGCATACTAATTATGATGTCATCATATACTGTGACGTCATAATACATGCTCATGATGCTCCAGTAGATGTGACACAAATTGGGGTAAGAGAAATTGCTCATAATACCTGCATGATGCGCTCTCATAATATATTGTGATGTCATAATGCGGATACATTATGACGTCAAAATACATTGTGACGTCATACTGCATAATAATTATGATGTCATCATATACTGTGACGTCATAATACATGCTCATGATGCTCCAGTAGATGTGACACAAATTGGGGTAAGCGAAATTGGTCATAAAACCTGCAAATTGCGCTCTCATAATATATTGTGATGTCATAATGCGGCTACATAATGACGTCATAATACATTGTGACATCATAGTGCATACTAATTATGATGTCATCATATACAGTGACATCATAATACATGCTCATGATGCTCCAGTAGATGTGACACAAATTGGGGTAAGAGAAATTGCTCATAATACCTGCATGTTGCGCTCTCATAATATATTGTGATGTCATAATGCGGATACATTATGACGTCATAATACATTGTGACGTCATAGTGCATACTAATTATGATGTCATCATATACTGTGACGTCATAATACATGCTCATGATGCTCCAGTAGATGTGACACAAATTGGGGTAAAAGAAATTGCTCATAATACCTGCATGTTGCGCTCTCATAATATATTGTGATGTCATAATGCGGATACATTATGACGTCATAATACATTGTGATGTCATAGTGCATACTAATTATGATGTCATCATATACTGTGACGTCATAATACATGCTCATGATGCTCCAGTAGATGTGACACAAATTGGGGTAAGAGTAATTGCTCATAAAACCTGCAAATTGCGCTCTCATAATATATTGTGATGTCTTAATGCGGATACATTATGACGTCATAATACATTGTGACGTCATACTGCATACTAATTATGATGTCATCATATACTGTGACGTCATAATACATGCTCATGATGCTCCAGTAGATGTGACACAAATTGGGGCTAGCGAAATTGGTCATAAAACCTGCAAATTGCGCTCTCATAATATATTGTGATGTCATAATGCGGCTACATTATGACGTCATAATACATTGTGACATCATAGTGCATACTAATTATGATGTCATCATATACTGTGACGTCATAATACATGCTCATGATGCTCCAGCAGATGTCACACAAATTGGGGTAATCGAAAATGGTCATAAAACCTCCAAATTGCGCTCTCATAATATATTGTGATGTCATAACGCGGATACATTATGACGTCATATTACATTGTGACGTCATAGTGCTTACTAATTATGATGTCATCATATACTGTGACGTCATAATACATGCTCATGATGCTCCAGTAGATGTGACACAAATTGGTGTAAGAGAAATTGCTCTTAATACCTGCATGTTGCGCTCTCATAATATATTGTGATGTCATAATGCGGATACATTATGACATCATAATACATTGTGATGTCATAGTGCATACTAATGATGATGTCATCATATACTGTGTCCTCATAATACATGCTCATGATGCTCCAGTAGATGTGACACAAATTGGGGTAAGAGAAATTGCTCATAATACCTTCATGTTGCGCTCTCATAATATATTGTGATGTCATAATGCGGATACATTATGACGTCATAATACATTGTGACGTCATAGTGCATACTAATTATGATGTCATCATATACTGTGACGTCATAATACATGCTCATGATGCTCCAGAAATGTGACACAAATTGGGGTAATCGAAAATGGTCATAAAACCTCCAAATTGCGCTCTCATAATATATTGTGATGTCATAATGCGGATACATTATGACGTCATAATACATTGTGATGTCATAGTGCTTACTAATTATGATGTCATCATATACTGTGACGTCATAATACATGCTCATGATGCTACAGTAGATGTGACACAATTTGGGGTAAGCGAAATTGGTCATAATACCTGCATGTTGCGCTATCATAATATATTGTGATGTCATAATGCGGATACTTTATGACATCATAATACATTGTGACGTCATACTGCATACTAATTATGATGTCACCATATACTGTGACGTCATAATACATGCTCATGATGCTCCAGTAGATGTGACACAAATTGGGGTAAGCGAAATTGGTCATAAAACCTGCAAATTGCACTCTCATACTATATTGTGATGTCATAATGCGGATACATTATGACGTCATAATACATTGTGACGTCATACTGCATACTAATTATGATGTCATCATATACTGTGACGTCATAATACATGCTCATGATGCTCCAGTAGATGTGACACAAATTGGGGTAAGAGAAATTGCTCATAATACCTGCATGTTGCCCTCTCATAATGTATTGTGATGTCATAATGCGGATACATTATGACGTCATAATACATTGTGATGTAATAGTGCATAATAATTATGATGTCATCATATACTGTGACGTCATAATACATGCTCATGATGCTCCAGTAGATGTGACACAAATTGGGGTAAGAGAAATTGCTCATAAAACCTGCAAATTGCGCTCTCATAATATATTGTGATGTCTTAATGCGGATACATTATGACGTCATAATACATTGTGACGTCATACTGCATACTAATTATGATGTCATCATATACTGTGACGTCATAATACATGCTCATGATGCTCCAGTAGATGTGACACAAATTGGGGTAAGCGAAATTGGTCATAAAACCTGCAAATTGCGCTCTCATAATATATTGTGATGTCATAATGCGGCTACATTTTGACGTCATAATACATTGTGACATCATAGTGCATACTAATTATGATGTCATCATATACTGTGACGTCATAATACATGCTCATGATGCTCCAGTAGATGTGACACAAATTGGGGTAAGAGAAATTGCTCATAATACCTGCATGTTGCGCTGTCAAAATATATTGTGATGTCATAATACGGATACATTATGACGTCATAATACATTGTGACGTCATAGTGAATACTGATTATGATGTCATCATATACTGTGACGTCATAATACATGCTCATGATGCTCCAGCAGATGTCACACAAATTGGGGTAATCGAAAATGCTCATAAAACCTCCAAATTGCGCTCTCATAATATATTGTGATGTCATAATGCGGATACATTATGACGTCATATTACATTGTGACGTCATAGTGCTTACTAATTATGATGTCATCATATACTGTGACGTCATAATACATGCTCATGATGCTACAGTAGATGTGAAACAAATTGGGGTAAGCGAAATTTGTCATAATACCTGCATGTTGCGCTCTCATAATATATTGTGATGTCATAATGCGGATATATTATGACGTCATAATACATTGTGACGTCATAGTGCATACTAATTATGATGTCATCATATACTGTGACGTCATAATACATGCTCATGATGCTCCAGTATATGTGACACAAATTGGGGTAAGAGAAATTGCTCATAATACCTGCATGTTGCGCTCTCATAATATATTGTGATGTCATAATGTGGATATATTATGACGTCATAATACATTGTGACGTCATAGTGCATACTAATTATGATGTCATCATATACTGTGACGTCATAATACATGCTCATGATGCACCAGTAGATGTGACACAAAGTGGGATAAGAGAAATTGCTCATAATACCTGCATGTTGCGCTCTCATAATATATTGAGATGTCATAAGGCGGATATATTATGACGTCATAATACATTGTGACGTCTCAGTGCATACTAATTATGATGTCATCAAATACTGTGACATCATAATACATGCTCATGGTGCTCCAGTAGATGTAAGACAAATTGGGGTAAGAGAAATTGCTCATAATACCTGCATGTTGCGCTCTCATAATATATTGTGATGTCATAATGCGGCTACATTATGACGTCATAATACATTGTGACATCACAGTGCATACTAATTATGATGTCATCATATACTGTGACGTCGTAACACATGCTCATGATGCTCCAGTAGATGTGACACAAATTGGGGTAAGAGAAATTGCTCATAATACCTGCATGTTGCGCTCTCATAATATATTGTGAGGTCATAATGCGGATACATTATGACGTCATAATACATTGTGACGTCATAGTGCATACTAATTATGATGTCATCATATACTGTGACGTCATAATACATGCTCATGATGCTCCAGTAGATGTGACACAAATTGGGGTAAAAGAAATTGCTCATAATAACTGCTTGTTGCACTCTCATAATATATTGTGATGTCATAATGCGGATACATTATGACGTCATAATACATTGTGATGTCATAGTGCATACTAATTATGATGTCAACATATACTGTGATGTCATAATACATGCTCATGATGCTCCGGTAGATGTGACACAAATTGGGGTAAGAGAAATTGCTCATAATACCTGCAAATTGCACTCTCATAATATATTGTGATGTCATAATGCGGATACATTATGACGTCATAATAAATTGTGACGTCATAGTGCATACTAATTATCATGTCATCATATACTGTGACGTCATAATACATGCTCATGATGCTCCAGTAGATGTGACACAAATTGGGGTAAGAGAAATTGCTCATAATGCCTGCAAATTGCGCTCTCATAATATATTGTGATGTCATAATGCGGATACATTATGACGTCATAATACACTGTGATGTCATACTGCATACTAATTATGCTGTCATCATATACTGTGACGTCATAATACATGCTCATGATGCTCCAGTAGATGTGACACAAATTGGGGTAAGCGAAATTGCTCATAATACCTGCAAATTAAGCTCTCAAAGTATACTGTGATGTCATAACACGGACACATTATGACGTCATAATATATTGTGTCATCATAGTGCATACTAATTATGATGTCATCATATACTGTGACGTCATAATACATGCTAATGATGCTCCAGTAGATGTGACACAAATTGTGGTAAGAGAAGTTGCTCATAATACCTGCAAATTGCGCTCTCATTATACATTGTGATGTCATAATGCTGATACATTATGACGTCGTAATACATTGTGACATCATAGTGCATACTAATTATGATGTCATCATATACTGTGACGTCATAATACATGCTAATGATGCTCCAGTAGATGTGACACAAATTGATGTAAGCGAAATTGCTCATAATATCTGCAAATTGCGCTCTCATAATATATTGTGATGTCATAATGCGGATACATTATGACGTCATAATACATTGTGACGACATAGTGCATACTAGTTATGATGTCATCATATGCTGTGACGTCATAATACATGCTCATGATTCTCCAGTAGATGTGACTCAAATTGGGGTAAGCGAAATTGCTCATAATACCTGCAAATTGCGCTCTCATAATATATTGTGATGTCATAATGCAGATACATTATGACGTCATAATATATTGTGACGTCATAGTGCATACTAATTATGATGTCATCATATACTGTGACGTCAAAATACATGCTCATGATTCTCCAGTAGATGTGACACAAATTGTGGTAAGAGACATTGCTCATAATACCTGCAAATTGCGCTCTCATAATATTTTCTGATATCATAATGCGGATACATTATGAAATCATAATACATTGTGACGTCATAGTGCATACTAGTTATGATGTCATCATATTCTGTGACGTCATAATACATGCTCATGACGCTCCAGTAGATGTGACACAAATTGGGGTAAGAGAAATTGCTCATAATACCTGCAAATTACGCTCTCATAATATATTGTGATATCATAATGCGGATAGATTATGACGTCATAATACAGTGTGACGTCATACTGCATACTAATTATGATGTCATCATATACTGTGACGTCATAATACATGCTCATGATGCTCCAGTAGATGTGACACAAATTGGGGTAAGAGAAATTGGTCATAATGCCTGCAAATTGCGCTCTGATAATATATTGTGATGTCATAATGCGGATACATTATGACGTCATACTGCATCGTGACGTCATAGTGCATACTAATTATGATGTCATCATATACTGTGATGTCATAATACATGCTCATGATGCTTCAGTAGATGTGACACAAATTGGGGGAAGAGAAATTGCTCATAATACCTGCAAATTGCGCTCTCATAATATATTGTGATGTCATAATGCGGATACATTATGGTGCCATAATACATTGTGACGTCATAGAGCATACTAATTATGATTTCATCATATACTGTGACGTCATAATGCATGCTCATGATGCTCCAGTAGATGTGACACAAATTGGGGTAAGAGAAATTGCTCATAATACCTGCAAATTGCGCTCTCATAATATATTGTGATGCCATAATGCAGATATATTATGACGTCATAATACATTGTGACGTCATAGTGCATACTAATTATGATGTCATCATATACTGTGACGTCATAATACATGCTCATGAGGCTCCAGTTGATGTGACACAAATTGGGGTAAGACAAATTGCTCATAATACCTGCAAATTGCGCTCTCATAATATATTGTGATGTCATAATGCGGATACAATATGATGTCATAGTATATTGTGACGTCATAGTGCATACTCATTATGATGTCATCATATACTGTGACGTCATAATACATGCTCATGATGCTCCAGTAGATGTGACACAAATTGGGGTAAGAGAATTTGTTCATAATACCTGCATGTTGCGCTCTCATAATACATTGAGATGTCATAATGCGGATACACTATGACGTCATAATACATTGTGACGTCATAGTGCATACTAATAATGATGTCATCATATACTGTGATGTCATAATACATGCTCATCATTCTCCAGTAGATGTGACACAAATTGGGGTAAGAGAAATTGCTCAAAATACCTGCAAATTGCGCTCTCATAATATTTTGTGATGTCATAATTCAGATACATTATGACGTCATAATACATTGTGACGTCATAGTGCATACTAATTATGATGTCATCATATACTGTGATGTCATAATACATGCTCATGATGCTCCAGTAGATGTGACACAAATTGTGGTAAGAGAAATAGCTCATAATACCTGCAAATTGCGCTCTCTTAATATTTTGTGATGTCATAATGCGGATACATTATGACGTCATAATACATTGTGACATCATAGTGCATACTTGTTATGATGTCATCATATGCTGTGACGTCATAATACATGCTCATGATGCTCCAGTAGATGTGACAAAAATTGGGGTAAGAGAAATTGCTCATAATACCTGCAAATTGCGCTCTCATAATATATTGTGATGTCATAAGGCGGATACATTATAACGTCATAATACATTGTGAGGTCATACTGCATACTAATTATGATGTCATCATATACTGTGACGTCATAATACATGCTCTTGATGCTCCAGTAGATGTGACACAAATTGGGGTAAGAGAAATTGCTCAAAATACCTGCATGTTGCGCTCTCATAATATATTGTGATGTCATAATGCGGATACATTATGACGTCATAATACATTGTGACGTCATAGTGCATACTAATTATGATGTCAACATATACTGTGATGTCATAATACATGCTCATGATGCTCCGGTAGATGTGACACAAATTGGGGTAAGAGAAATTGCTCATAATACCTGCAAATTGCACTCTCATAATATATTGTGATGTCATAATGCGGATACATTATGACGTCATAATAAATTGTGACGCCATAGTGCATACTAATTATCATGTCATCATATACTGTGACGTCATAATACATGCTCATGATGCTCCAGTAGATGTGACACAAATTGGGGTAAGAGAAATTGCTCATAATGCCTGCAAATTGCGCTCTCACAATATATTGTGATGTCATAATGCGGATACATTATGACGTCATAATACACTGTGATGTCATACTGCATACTAATTATGCTGTCATCATATACTGTGACGTCATAATACATGCTCATGATGCTCCGGTAGATGTGACACAAATTGCGGTAAGAGATATGGGTCATAATACCTGCAAATTGCGGTCTCATCATATATTGTGATGTCATAATGCGGATACATTATGACGTCATAATTCATTGTGACGTCATAGTGCATGGTAATTATGATGTCAAAATATACTGTGATGTCATAATACATGCTCATGATGCTCCAGTAGATGTGACACAAATTGGGGTAAGAGAAATTGCTCATAATACCTGCAAATTGTGCTCTCTAAATATAGTGTGATGTCATAATGCTGATATATTATGACGTCATAATACATTGTGACGTAATAGTGCATACTAATTATGATGTCACCATATACTGTGACGTCATAATACATGCTCATGATGCTCCAGTAGATGTGACACAAATTGGGGTAAGAGAAATGGGTCGTAATACCTGCAAATTGCGATCTCATAATATATTGTGATGTCATAATGCGCATACATTGTGACGTCATAATACATTGTGATGTCATAGTGCATACTAATTATGATGTCATCATATACTGTGACGTCATAATACATGCTCATGCTGCTACAGTAGATGTGACACAAATTGGGGTAAGCGAAACTGGTCATAATACCTGCATGTTGCGCTCTCATAATATATTGTGATGTCATAATGCGGATAGTTTATGACATCATAATACATTGTGACGACATACTGCATACTAATTATGATGTCATCATATACTGTGACGTCATACTACATGCTCATGATGCTCCAGTAGATGTGACACAAATTGGGGTAAGCGAAATTGGTCATAAAACCTGCAAATTGCGCTCTCATAATATATTGTGATGTCATAATGCGGATACATTATGACGTCATAATATATTGTGACGTCATAGTGCATACTAATTATGATGTCATCATATACTGTGACGTCATAATACATGCTCATGATGCTCCAGTAGATGTGACACAAATTGGGGTAAGCGAAATTGGTCATAAAACCTGCAAATTGCGCTCTCATAATATTTTGTGATGTCATAATGTGTATATATTATGACGTCATAATACATTGTGACGTTATAGTGCATACTAATTATGATTTCATCATATACTGTGACGTCATAATACATGCTCATGATGCTCCATTAGATGTGACACAAATTGGTGTAAGAGAAATTGCTCATAATACCTGCAAATTGCGCTCTCATAATATATTGTGATGTCATAATGCGGATACATTATGACGTCATAATACATTGTGACATCATAGTGCATACTAATCATGATGTCATCATATACTGTGACGTCATAATACATGCTCATGATGCTCCAGTAGATGTGACAGAAATTGGGGTAAGCAAAATTTGTAATGAAACCTGCAAATTGCGCTCTCATAATATATTGTGATGTCATTATGCAGATATATTATGACGTCATAATACGTTGTGACGTCATAGTGCATACTAGTTATGATGTCAACATATACTGTGATGTCATAATACATGCTCATGATGGTCCAGTAGATGTGACACAAATTGGGGTAAGAGAAATTGCTCATAATGCCTGCAAATTGCTTTCTCATAATATATTGTGATGTCATAATGCGGATACATTATGACGTCATAATACATTGTGACGTCATAGTGCATACTGATTATGATGCCATCATATACTGTGATGTCATAATACATGCTCATGATGCTCCAGTAGATGTGACACAAAATGGGGTAAGAGAAATTTCTCATAATACCTGCAAATTGCGCTCTCATTATATATTGTGATGTCATAATGCGGATACATTATGACGTCATAATACATTGTGACGTCATAGTGCATACTAATTATGATGTCATCATATACTGTGACATCATATTACATGCTCGTGTTGCTCCAGTAGATGTGACACAAATTGGGGTCAGAGAAATTGCTCATAATACCTGCAAATTGGGCTCTCATAATATATTGTGATGTCATAATGCGGATACATTATGACGTCATAATACATTGTCACGTCATAGTGCATACTGATTATGATGTCATCATATACTGTGACGTCATAATACATGCTCATGATGCTCCAGTAGATGTGACACAAATTGGGGTAAGAGAAATTGGTCATAAAACCTGCAAATTGCGCTCTCATAATATATTGTGATGCCATAATGTGGATACATTATGACGTCATAATATATTGTGACGTCATAGTGCATACTAATTATGATGTCATCATATACTGTGACGTCATAATACATGCTCATGATGCTCCAGTAGATGTGACACAAATTGGGGTAAGCGAAATTGGTCATAAAACCTGCAAATTGCGCTCTCATAATATTTTGTGATGTCATAATGTGTATATATTATGACGTCATAATACATTGTGACGTCATAGTGCATACTAATTATGATTTCATCATATACTGTGACGTCATAATACATGCTCATGATGCTCCATTAGATGTGACACAAATTGGTGTAAGAGAAATTGCTCATAATACCTGCAAATTGCGCTCTCATAATATATTGTGATGTCATAATGCGGATACATTATGACGTCATAATACATTGTGACATCATAGTGCATACTAATCATGATGTCATCATATACTGTGACGTCATAATACATGCTCATGATGCTCCAGTAGATGTGACACAAATTGGGGTAAGCAAAATTTGTCATGAAACCTGCAAATTGCGCTCTCATAATATATTGTGATGTCATTATGCAGATATATTATGACGTCATAATACGTTGTGACGTCATAGTGCATACTAGTTATGATGTCAACATATACTGTGATGTCATAATACATGCTCATGATGCTCCAGTAGATGTGACACAAATTGGGGTAAGAGAAATTGCTCATAATGCCTGCAAATTGCTTTCTCATAATATATTGTGATGTCATAATGCGGATACATTATGACGTCATAATACATTGTGACGTCATAGTGCATACTGATTATGATGCCATCATATACTGTGATGTCAAAATACATGCTCATGATGCTCCAGTAGATGTGACACAAAATGGGGTAAGAGAAATTTCTCATAATACCTGCAAATTGCGCTCTCATTATATATTGTGATGTCATAATGCGGATACATTATGACGTCATAATACATTGTGACGTCATAGTGCATACTAATTATGATGTCATCATATACTGTGACATCATATTACATGCTCGTGTTGCTCCAGTAGATGTGACACAAATTGGGGTCAGAGAAATTGCTCATAATACCTGCAAATTGGGCTCTCATAATATATTGTGATGTCATAATGCGGATACATTATGACGTCATAATACATTGTCACGTCATAGTGCATACTGATTATGATGTCATCATATACTGTGACGTCATAATACATGCTCATGATGCTCCAGTAGATGTGACACAAATTGGGGTAAGAGAAATTGGTCATAAAACCTGCAAATTGCGCTCTCATAATATATTGTGATGCCATAATGTGGATACATTATGACGTCATAATATATTGTGACGTCATAGTGCATACTAATTATGATGTCATCATATACTGTGACGTCATAATACATGCTCATGATGCTCCAGTAGATGTGACACAAATTGGGGTAAGCGAAATTGGTCATAAAACCTGCAAATTGCGCTCTCATAATATTTTGTGATGTCATAATGTGTATATATTATGACGTCATAATACATTGTGACGTCATAGTGCATACTAATTATGATTTCATCATATACTGTGACGTCATAATACATGCTCATGATGCTCCATTAGATGTGACACAAATTGGTGTAAGAGAAATTGCTCATAATACCTGCAAATTGCGCTCTCATAATATATTGTGATGTCATAATGCGGATACATTATGACGTCATAATACATTGTGACATCATAGTGCATACTAATCATGATGTCATCATATACTGTGACGTCATAATACATGCTCATGATGCTCCAGTAGATGTGACACAAATTGGGGTAAGCAAAATTTGTCATGAAACCTGCAAATTGCGCTCTCATAATATATTGTGATGTCATTATGCAGATATATTATGACGTCATAATACGTTGTGACGTCATAGTGCATACTAGTTATGATGTCAACATATACTGTGATGTCATAATACATGCTCATGATGCTCCAGTAGATGTGACACAAATTGGGGTAAGAGAAATTGCTCATAATGCCTGCAAATTGCTTTCTCATAATATATTGTGATGTCATAATGCGGATACATTATGACGTCATAATACATTGTGACGTCATAGTGCATACTGATTATGATGCCATCATATACTGTGATGTCATAATACATGCTCATGATGCTCCAGTAGATGTGACACAAAATGGGGTAAGAGAAATTTCTCATAATACCTGCAAATTGCGCTCTCATTATATATTGTGATGTCATAATGCGGATACATTATGACGTCATAATACATTGTGACGTCATAGTGCATACTAATTATGATGTCATCATATACTGTGACATCATATTACATGCTCGTGTTGCTCCAGTAGATGTGACACAAATTGGGGTCAGAGAAATTGCTCATAATACCTGCAAATTGGGCTCTCATAATATATTGTGATGTCATAATGCGGATACATTATGACGTCATAATACATTGTCACGTCATAGTGCATACTGATTATGATGTCATCATATACTGTGACGTCATAATACATGCTCATGATGCTCCAGTAGATGTGACACAAATTGGGGTAAGAGAAATTGCTCATAATACCTGCAAATTGCCCTCTCATAATATATTGGGATGTCATAATGCGGATACATTATGACGTCATAATACATTGTGACGTCATAGTGCATGCTAGTTATGATGCCATCATATACTGTGACGTCTTAATACATGCTCATGATGCTCCAGTAGATGTGACCCCAATTGGGGTAAGAGAAATTGCTCATAATACCTGCAAATTGCTTTCTCATAATATATTGTGATGTCATAATGCGGATACATTATGACATCATAATACATTGTCACGTCATAGTGCATACTGATTATGATGTCATCATATACTGTGACGTCGTAATACATGCTCATGATGCTCCAATAGATGTGACACATATTGGGGTGAGAGAAATTGCTCATAATACCTGCAAATTGCCCTCTCATAATATATTGGGATGTCATAATGCGGATACATTATGACGTCATAATACATTGTGACATCATAGTGCATACTAGTTATGATGCCATCATAAACTGTGACGTCTTAATACATGCTCATGATGCTACAGTAGATGTGACACAAATTGCGGTAAGCGAAATTGGTCATAAAACCTGCATGTTGCGCTCTCATAATATATTGTGATGTCATAATTCGGATAGTTTATGACATCATAATACATTGTGACGACATACTGCATACTAATTATGATGTCATCATATACTGTGACGTCATAATACATGCTCATGATGCTCCAGTAGATGTGACACATATTGGGGTAAGCGAAATTGGTCATAAAACCTGCAAATTGCGCTCTCATAATATATTGTGATGTCATAAAGCGGATACATTATGACGTCATAATACATTGTGACGTCATATTGCATACTAATTATGATGTCATCATATACTGTAACGTCATAATACATGCTCATGATGCTCCAGTAGATGTGACACAAATTGGGGTAAGAGAAATTGCTCATAATACCTGCATGTTGCGCTCTCATAATATATTGTGATGTCATAATGCGGATACATTATGACGTCATAATACATTGTGACGTCATAGTGCATACTAATTATGATGTCATCATATATTTTGACGTCATAATACATGCTCATGATGCTCCAGTTGATGTGACACAAATTGAGGTAAGAGAAATTGATCATAATACCTGCATGTTGCACTCTCATAATATATTGTGATGTCATAATGCGGATACATTATGACGTCATAATACATTGTGACATCATACTGCATACTAATTATGATGTCATCATATACTGTGACGTCATAATTCATGCTCATGATGCTCCAGTAGATGTGACACAAATTGGGGTAAGAGAAATTGCTCAAAATACCTGCATGTTGCGCTCTCATAATATATTGTGATGTCATAATGCGGATACATTATGACGTCATAATACATTGTGACGTCATAGTGCATACTAATTTTGATGTCAACATATACTGTGATGTCATAATACATGCTCATGATGCTCCGGTAGATGTGACACAAATTGGGGTAAGAGAAATTGCTCATAATACCTGCAAATTGCACTCTCATAATATATTGTGATGTCATAATGCGGATACATTATGACGTCATAATACATTGTGATGTCATAGTGCATACTAATTACGATGTCATCATATACTGTGACATCATAATACATGCTCATGATGCTACAGTAGATGTGACACAAACTGGGGTAAGAGAAATTGCTCATAAAACATGCAAATTGCGCTCTCATAATATATTGTGATGTCTTAATGCGGATACATTATGACATCATAATACATTGTGACATCATACTGCACATTAATCATGATGTCATCATATACTGTGACGTCATAATACATGGTCATGATGCTCCAGTAGATGTGACACAAATTGGGGTAAGAGAAATTGGTCATAAAACCTGCAAATTGCGCTCTCATAATATCTTGTGATGTCATAATGCGGATACATTATGACATCATAATACATTGTGACGTCATAGTGCATACTAATTATGATGTCATCATATACTGTGACTTCATAATACATGCTCATGATGCTCCAGTAGATGTGACACAAATTGGGGTAAGTGAAATTGGTCATAAAACCTGCAAGTTGCGCTCTCATAATATATTGTGATGTCATACTGCGGATATATTATGACGTCAATAATACATTGTGACGTCATAGTGCATACTAATTATGATGTCATCATATACTGTGACGTCATAATACATGCTCATGATGCTCCAGTAGATGTGACACAAATTGGGGTAAGAGAAATTGCTCATAATATCTGCATGTTGCGCTCTCATAATATATTGTGTTGTCATAATGCGGATACATTATGACGTCATAATACATTGTGATGTCATAGTGCATACTAATTACGATGTCATCATATACTGTGATGTCATAATACATGCTCATGATGCTCCAGTAGATGTGACACATCTGGGCTAAGAGAAATTGCTCATAAAACATGCAAATTGCGCTCTCATAATATATTGTGATGTCTTAATGCGGATACATTATGACGTCATAATACATTGTGACATCATACTGCACATTAATCACGATGTCATCATATACTGTGACGTCATAATACATGGTCATGATGCTCCAGTAGATGTGACACAAATTGGGGTAAGAGAAATTGGTCATAAAACCTGCAAATTGCGCTCTCATAATATATTGTGATGTCATAGTGTGGATACATTATGACGTCATAATACATTGTGACGTCATAGTGCATACTAATTATGATGTCATCATATACTGTGACTTCATAATACAAGCTCATGATGCTCCAGTAGATGTGACACAAATTGGGGTAAGTGAAATTGGTCATAAAACCTGCAAATTGCGCTCTCATATTATATTGTGATGTCATACTGCGGATATATTATGACGTCAATAATACATTGTGACGTCATAGTGCATACTAATTATGATGTCATCATATACTGTGACGTCATAATACATGCTAATGATGCTCCAGTAGATGTGACACAAATTGGGGTAAGAGAAATTGCTCATAATACCTGCATGTTGCGCTCTCATAATATATTATGATGTCATAATACGGATACATTATGACGTCATAATACATTGTGACATCATAGTGCATACCAATTATGATGTCATCATATACTGTGACGTCATAATACATGCTCATGATGCTCCAGTAGATGTGACACAAATTGGGGTAAGAGAAATTGGTCATAAAACCTGCAAATTGCGGTCTCATAATATATTGTGATGTCCTAAAGCGGATACATTATGACGTCATAATACATTGTGTCATCATAGTGCATACTAATTATGATGTCCTCATATACTGTAAGGTCATAATACATGCTCATGATGCTCCAGTAGATGTGACACAAATTCGGGTAAGAGAAATTGCTCATAATACTTGCATGTTGCGCTCTCATAATATATTGTGATGTCATAATGCGGATACATTATGACGTCATAATACATTGTGACATCATAGTGCATACTAATTATGATGTCATCATATATTTTGACGTCATAATACATGCTCATGATGCTCCAGTTGATGTGACACAAATTGAGGTAAGAGAAATTGCTCATAATACCTGCATGTTGCACTCTCATAATATATTGTGACGTCATAATGCGGATACATTATGACGTCATAATACATTGTGACGTCATACTGCATACTAATTATGATGTCATCATATACTGTGACGTCATAATTCATGCTCATGATGCTCCAGTAGATGTGACACAAATTGGGGTAAGAGAAATTCCTCATAATACCGGCAAATTGCGCTCTCATAATATATTGTGATGTCATAATGCGGAAACATTATGACGTCATAATACATTTTGACGTCATACTGCATACTAATTATGATGTCATCATATACTGTGACGTCATAATACATGCTCATGATGCTCCAGTAGATGTGACACAAATTGGGGTAAGAGAAATTGCTCATAATACCTGCATGTTGCGCTCTCATAATATATTGTGTTGTCATAATGCGGATACATTATGACGTCATAATACATTGTGATGTCATAGTGCATACTAATTACGATGTCATCATATACTGTGACGTCATAATACATGCTCATGATGCTCCAGTAGATGTGACACAAACTGGGGAAAGAGAAATTGCTCATAAAACATGCAAATTGCGCTCTCATAATATATTGTGATGTCTTAATGCGGATACATTATGACGTCATAATACATTGTGACATCATACTGCACATTAATCATGATGTCATCATATACTGTGACGTCATATTACATGGTCATGATGCTCCAGTAGATGTGACACAAATTGGGGTAAGAGAAATTCGTCATAAAACCTGCAAATTGCGCTCTCATAATATATTGTGATGTCATAATGCGGATACATTATGACGTCATAATACATTGTGACGTCATAGTGCATACTAATTATGATGTCATCATATACTGTGACTTCATAATACATGCTCATGATGCCCCAGTAGATGTGACACAAATTGGGGTAAGTGAAATTGGTCATAAACCCTGCAAATTGCGCTCTCATAATATATTGTGATGTCATACTGCGGATATATTACGACGTCAATAATATATTGTGACGTCATAGTGCATACTAATTATGATGTCATCATATACTGTGACGTCATAATACATGCTCATGATGCTCCAGTAGATGTGACACAAATTGGGGTAAGAGAAATTGCTCATAATACCTGCATGTTGCGCTCTCATAATATATTGTGTTGTCATAATGCGGACACATTATGACGTCATAATACATTGTGATGTCATAGTGCATACTAATTACGATGTCATCATATACTGTGACGTCATAATACATGCTCATGATGCTCCAGTAGATGTGACACATCTGGGCTAAGAGAAATTGCTCATAAAACATGCAAATTGCGCTCTCATAATATATTGTGATGTCTTAATGCGGATACATTATGACGTCATAATACATTGTGACATCATACTGCACATTAATCATGATGTCATCATATACTGTGACGTCATAATACATGGTCATGATGCTCCAGTAGCTGTGACACAAATTGGGGTAAGAGAAATTGGTCATAAAACCTGCAAATTGCGCTCTCATAATATATTGTGATGTCATAATGCGGATACATTATGACGTCATAATACATTGTGACGTCATAGTGCATACTAATTATGATGTCATCATATACTGTGACTTCATAATACAAGCTCATGATGCTCCAGTAGATGTGACACAAATTGGGGTAAGTGAAATTGGTCATAAAACCTGCAAATTGCGCTCTCATAATATATTGTGATGTCATACTGCGGATATATTATGACGTCAATAATACATTGTGACGTCATAGTGCATACTAATTATGATGTCATCATATACTGTGACGTCATAATACATGCTAATGATGCTCCAGTAGATGTGACACAAATTGGGGTAAGAGAAATTGCTCATAATACCTGCATGTTGCGCTCTCATAATATATTATGATGTCATAATACGGATACATTATGACGTCATAATACATTGTGACATCATAGTGCATACTAATTATGATGTCATCATATACTGTGACGTCATAATACATGCTCATGATGCTCCAGTAGTTGTGACACAAATTGGGGTAAGAGAAATTGGTCATAAAACCTGCATGTTGCGCTTTCATAATATATTGTGATGTCATAATGCGGATACATTATGACGTCATAATACATTGTGATGTCATAGTGCATACTAATTATGATGTCATCATATACTGTGACGTCATTATACATGCTCATGATGCTCCAGTAGATGTGACACAAATTGGGGTAAGAGAAATTGCTCATAATACCTGCATGTTGCGCTCTCATAATATATTGTGATGTCATAATGTGGATACATTATGACGTCATAATACATTGTGACGTCATAGTGCATACTAATTATGATGTCATCATATACTGTGACGTCATAATACATGCTCATGATGCTCCATTAGATGTGACACAATTTGAGGTAAGAGAAATTGCTCATAATACCTGCATGTTGCGCTCTCATAATATATTGTGATGTCATAATGCGGATACATTATGACGTCATAATACATTGTGACGTCATACTGCATACTAATTATTATGTCATCATATACTGTGACGTCATAATACATGCTCATGATGCTCCAGTAGATGTGACACAATTTGGGGTAATCGAAATTGGTCATAAAACCTGCAAATTGCGCTCTCATAATATATTGTGATGTCATAATGCGGATACATTATGACGTCATAATACATTGTGACGTCATAGTGCATACTAATTATGATGTCATCATATACTGTGACGTCATAATACATGCTCATGATGCTCCAGTAGATGTGAAACAAATTGGGGTAAGAGAAATTGCTCATAATACCTGGATGTTGTGCTCTCATAATATATTGTAATGTCATAATGCGGATACAATATGACGTCATAATACATTGTGACGTCATAGTGCACACTAATTATGATGTCATCATATACTGTGATGTCATAATACATGCTCATGATGCTCCAGTAGATTTGACACAAATTGAGGTAAGAGAAATTGCTCATAATACCTGCATGTTGCGCTCTCATAATATATTGTGATGTCATAATGCGGATACATTATGACGTCATAATACATTGTGACGTCATACTGCATACTAATTATGATGTCATCATATACTGTGACGTCATAATACATGCTCATGATGCTCCAGTAGATGTGACACAATTTGGGGTAATCGAAATTGGTCATAAAACCTGCAAATTGCGCTCTCATAATATATTGTGATGTCATAATGCGGATATATTATGACGTCATAATACATTGTGACGTCATAGTGCATACTAATTATGATGTCATCATATACTGTGACGTCATAATACATGCTCATGATGCTCCAGTAGATGTGAAACAAATTGGGGTAAGAGAAATTGCTCATAATACCTGCATGTTGTGCTCTCATACTATATTGTAATGTCATAATGCGGATACAATATGACGTCATAATACATTGTGACGTCATAGTGCACACTAATTATGATGTCATCATATACTGTGACGTCATAATACATGCTCATGATGCTCCAGTAGATGTGACACAAATTGGGGTAAGAGAAATTGCTCATTATACCTGCATGTTGCGCTCTCATAATATATTGTGATGTCATAATGCGGAAACATTATGACGTCATAATATATTGTGACGTCATACTGCATACTAATTATGATGTCATCATATACTGTGACGTCATAATACATGCTCATGATGCTCCAGCAGATGTGACACAAATTGGGGTAATCGAAAATGGTCATAAAACCTGCAAATTGCGCTCTCATCATATATTGTGATGTTACAATGCGGATACATTATGACGTCATAATACATTGTGACGTCATAGTGCATACTAATTATGATGTCATCATATACTCTGACGTCATAAATCATGCTCATGATGCTCCAGTAGATATGACAAAAATTGGGGTAAGAGAAATTGCTCATAATACCTGCATGTTGCGCTCTCATAATATATTGTGATGTCATAATGCGGAAACATTATGACGTCATAATACATTGTGACGTCATAGTGCATACTAATTATGATGTCATCATATACTGTGACATCATAATACATGCTCATGATGCTCCAGTAGATGTGACACAAATTGGGGTAAGAGAAATTGCTCATAATACCTGCATGTTGCGCTCTCATAATATATTGTGATGTCATAATGTGGATACATTATGACGTCATAATACATTGTGACGTCATAGTGCATACTATTTATGATGTCATCATATACTGTGACGTCATAATACATGCTCATGAATCTCCAGTAGTTGTGACACAAATTGGGGTAAGCGAAATTGCTCATAATACCTGCATGTTGCGCTCTCATAATATATTGTGATGTCATAATGCGGATAATATGACGTCATAATACATTGTGACGTTATATTGCATACTAATTATGATGTCATCATATACTGTGACGTCATAATACATGCTCATGAGGCTCCAGTGGATGTGACACAAATTGAGGTAAGACAAATTGCCCATAATACCTGCAAATTGCGCTCTCATAATATATTGTGATGTCATAATGCGGATACAATATGACGTCATAGTATATTGTGACGTCATAGTGCATACTCATGATGATTTCATCATATACTGTGACGTCATAATACATGCTGATGATGCTCCAGTAGATGTGACACAAATTGGGGTAAGAGAAATTGCTCATAATAAGTGGATGTTGCGCTCTCATAATATATTGTGATGTCATAATGCGGATACATTATGACATCATAATACATTGTGACGTCATACTGCATACTAATTATGATGTCATCATATACTGTGACGTCATAATACATGCTCATGATGCTCCATTAGATGTGACACAAATTGGGGTAAGAGAAATTGTTCATAAAACCTGCAAATTGCGCTCACATAATATATTGTGATGTCATAATGCGGATACATTATGACGTCATAATACATTGTGACGTCATACTGCATACTAATTATGATGTCATCATATACTGTGACGTCATAATACATGCTCATGATGCTGCAGTAGATGTGACACAAATTCGGGTAAGAAAAATTGCTCATAATACCTGCATGTTGCGCTCTCATAATATATTGTGATGTCATAATGCGGACACATTGTGACGTCATAATATAGTGTGACGTCATACTGCATACTAATTATGACGTCATCATATACTGTGACGTCATAATACATGCTCATGATGCTCCAGTAGATGTGACACAAATTGGGGTAAGAGAAATTGTCCATAATACCTGTAAATTGGGCTCTCATAATATATTGTGATGTCATAACGCGGACACATTATGACGTCATAATACACTGTGACGTCATAGTGCATACTAATTATGATGTCATCATATACTGTGACGTCATAATACATGCTCATGATGCTCCAGTAGACGTGACACAAATTGGGGTAAGAGAAATTGCTCATAATACATGCAAATGGCGCTCTCATAATATATTGTGATGTCATAATGCTGATACATTATGACTTAATAAAACATTGTGACGTCATAGTGCATAATAATTATGATGTCACCATATACTGTGACGTCATAATACATGCTCATGATGCTCCAGTAGATGTGACACAAATTGGGGTAAGAGAAATTGCTCATAATACCTGCAAATTGCGCTCTCATAATATACTGTAATGTCATAATGCGGATACATGATGACGTCATAATACATTGTGACGTCACAGTGCATACTAATTATGATGTCATCATATACTGTGACGTCATAATACATGCTCATGATGCTGCAGCAGATGTGACACAAATTGTGGTAAGAGAAATTGCTCATAATACCTGCAAATGGCGCTCTCATAATATATTGTGATGTCATAATGCTGATACATTATGACGTCATAATATATTGTGACGTCATAGTGCATACTAATTATGATGTCATCATATACTGTGACGTCAAAATACATGCTCATGTTGCTCCATTAGATGTGACACAATTTGGGGTAAGAGAAATTGCTGATAATACCTGCAAATTGAGCTCCCATAATATATTGTGATGTCATAATGCAGATACAATATGACGTCATAATACATTGTGACGTCATAGTGCATACTAATTATGATGTCATCATATACTGTGATGTCATAATACATGCTCATGATGCTCCAGTAGATGTGACACAAATTGGGGTAAGAGAAATTGCTCATAATACCTGCAAATTGCGCTCTCTTAATATTTTGTGATGTCATAATGCAGATACATTATGACGTCATAATACATTGTGACATCATAGTGCATACTTGTTATGATGTCATCATATGCTGTGACGTCATAATACATGCTCATGATGCTCCAGTAGATGTGACACAAATTGGGGTAAGAGAAATTGCTCATAATAACTGCAAATTGCGCTCTCATAATATACTGTGATGTCATCATGCGGATACATTATGACGTCATAATACACTGTGACGTCATACTGCATACTAATTATGATGTCATCATACAATGATGTCATAATACATGCTCATGATGCTCCAGTAGATGTGACTCAAATTGGGGTAAGATAAATTGCTTATAATGCATGCAAATTGCGCTCTCATGATATATCGTGATGTCATAATGCTGATACATTATGACGTCATAATACGTTGTGACGTCATAGTGCATACTAATTGTGATGTCATCATATACTGTGACCTCATCATACATGCTCATGATGCTCCAGTAGATGTGACACAAATTGGGGTAAGAGAAATTGCTCATAATACCTGCAAATTGCGCTCCCATAATATACTGTGATGTCATAATGTGGATACATTATGACGTCATAATACACTGTGATGTCATACTGCATACTAATTATGCTGTCATCATATACTGTGACATCATCATACATGCTCATGATGCTCCAGTATATTTGACACAAATTGCGGTAAGAGATATGGGTCATAAGACCTGCAAATTGCGGTCTCATCGTATATTGTGATGTCATAATGCGGATACATTATGACGTCATAATACAATGTGACGTCATAGTGCATACTAATTATGATGTCATCATATACTGTTACGTCATAATACATGCTCATGATGCTACGGTAGATGTGACACAAATTGGGGTAAGCGAAATTGGTCATAAACCTGCATGTTGCGCTCTCATAATATATTGTGATGTCATAATGCGGATACACTATGACGTCATAATACATTGTGACGTCATACTGCATGCTAATTATGATGTCATCATATACTGTGACGTCATAATACATTCTCATGATCCTCCAGTAGATGTGACACAAATTGGGGTAAGAGAAATTGTTCATTATACCGGCATGTTGCGCTCTCAAAATATATTGCGATGTCATAATGCGGATACATTATGACGTCATAATACCTTGTGATTTCATAGTGCATACTAATTATGATGTCATCATATACTGTGACGTCATAATACATGCTCATGATGCTCCAGTAGATGTGACACAAATTGGGGTAAGAGAAATTGCTCATAATACCTGCATGTTGCGCTCTCATAATATATTGTGATGTCATAATGCGGATACATTATGACGTCATAATACATTGTGACGTCATAGTGCATACTAATTATGATGTCATCATATACTGTGACGTCATAATACATGCTCATGATGCTCCAGTTGATGTGACACAAATTGAGGTAAGAGAAATTGCTCATAATACCTGCATGTTGCACTCTCATAATATATTGTGACGTCATAATGCGGATACATTATGACGTCATAATACATTGTGACGTCATACTGCATACTAATTATGATGTCATCATATACTGTGACGTCATAATACATGCTCATGATGCTCCAGTAGATGTGACACAAATAGGGGTAAGAGAAATTCCTCATAATACCTTCAAATTGCGCTCTCATAATATATTGTGATGTCATAATGCGGAAACATTATGACGTCATAATACATTGTGACGTCATACTGCATACTAATTATGATGTCATCATATACTGTGACGTCATAATACATGCTCATGATGCTCCAGTAGATGTGACACAAATTGGGGTAAGAGAAATTGCTCATAATACCTGCATGTTGCGCTCTCATAATATATTGTGATGTAATAATGCGGCTACATTATGACGTCATAATACATTGTGACGTCATAGTGCATACTAATTATGATGTCATCATATACTGTGACGTCATAATACATGCTCATGATGCTCCAGTAGATGTGACACAATTTGGGGTAAGAGAAATTGCTGATAATACCAGCAAATTGCGCTCTCATAATATATTGTGATGTCATAATGCAGATACATTATGACGTCATAATACATTGTGACGTCATAGTGCATACTAATTATGATGTCATCATATATTGTGATGTCATAATACATGCTCATGATGCCCCAGTAGATGTGACACAAATTGGGGTTAGAGAAATTGCTCATAATACCTGCAAATTGCGCTCTCATAATATATTGTGATGTCATAATGCGGATACATTATGACGTCATAATACACTGTGATGTCATACTGCATACTAATTATGCTGTCATCATATACTGTGACGTCAAAATACATGCTCATGATGCTCCAGTAGATTTGACACAAATTGTGGTAATAGATATGGGTTATAATACCTGCAAATTGCGGTCTCATCATATATTGTGATGTCATAATGCGGATACATTATGACGTCATAATATATTGTGACGTCATAGTGCATACTAATTATGATGTCATCATATACTGTTACGTCATAATACATGCTCATGATGCTACGGTAGATGTGACACAAATTGGGGTAACCGAAATTGGTCATAAAACCTGCATGTTGCGCTCTCATAATATATTGTGATGTCATAATGCGGATACACTATGACGTCATAATACATTGTGACATCATACTGCATGCTAATTATGATGTTATCATATACTGTGACGTCCTAATACATGCTCATGTTGCTCCAGTAGATGTGACACAAATTCGGGTAAGCGAAATTGGTCATAAAACCTGCAAACTGCACTCTCATAATATATTGTGATGTCATAATACGGATACATTATGACGTCATAATACATTGTGACATCATAGTGCATACTAATTATGATGTCATCATATACTGTGACGTCATAATACATGCTCATGATGCTCCAGTAGATGTGACACAAATTGGGGTAAGAGAAATTGCTCATAATACCTGCATGTTGCGCTCTCATAATATATTGTGTTGTCATAATGCGGATACATTATGACGTCATAATACAATGTGATGTCATACTGCATACTAATTACGATGTCATCATATACTGTGACGTCATAATACATGCTCATGATGCTCCAGTAGATGTGACACAAATTGGGGTAAGAGAAATTGCTCATAATACCTGCATGTTGCGCTCTCATAATATATTGTGATGTCATAATGTGGATACATTATGACGTCATAATACATTGTGACGTCATAGTGCATACTATTTATGATGTCATCATATACTGTGACGTCATAATACATGCTCATGAATCTCCAGTAGTTGTGACACAAATTGGGGTAAGCGAAATTGCTCATAATACCTGCATGTTGCGCTCTCATAATATATTGTGATGTCATAATGCGGATAATATGACGTCATAATACATTGTGACGTTATATTGCATACTAATTATGATGTCATCATATACTGTGACGTCATAATACATGCTCATGAGGCTCCAGTAGATGTGACACAAATTGAGGTAAGACAAATTGCCCATAATACCTGCAAATTGCGCTCTCATAATATATTGTGATGTCATAATGCGGATACAATATGACGTCATAGTATATTGTGACGTCATAGTGCATACTCATGATGATTTCATCATATACTGTGACGTCATAATGCATGCTGATGATGCTCCAGTAGATGTGACACAAATTGGGGTAAGAGAAATTGCTCATAATAAGTGGATGTTGCGCTCTCATAATATATTGTGATGTCATAATGCGGATACATTATGACATCATAATACATTGTGACGTCATACTGCATACTAATTATGATGTCATCATATACTGTGACGTCATAATACATGCTCATGATGCTCCATTAGATGTGACACAAATTGGGGTAAGAGAAATTGTTCATAAAACCTGCAAATTGCGCTCACATAATATATTGTGATGTCATAATGCGGATACATTATGACGTCATAATACATTGTGACGTCATACTGCATACTAATTATGATGTCATCATATACTGTGACGTCATAATACATGCTCATGATGCTGCAGTAGATGTGACACAAATTCGGGTAAGAAAAATTGCTCATAATACCTGCATGTTGCGCTCTCATAATATATTGTGATGTCATAATGCGGATACATTGTGACGTCATAATATATTGTGACGTCATACTGCATACTAATTATGACGTCATCATATACTGTGACGTCATAATACATGCTCATGATGCTCCAGTAGATGTGACACAAATTGGGGTAAGAGAAATTGTCCATAATACCTGTAAATTGGGCTCTCATAATATATTGTGATGTCATAACGCGGACACATTATGACGTCATAATACACTGTGACGTCATAGTGCATACTAATTATGATGTCATCATATACTGTGACGTCATAATACATGCTCATGATGCTCCAGTAGACGTGACACAAATTGGGGTAAGAGAAATTGCTCATAATACATGCAAATGGCGCTCTCATAATATATTGTGATGTCATAATGCTGATACATTATGACTTAATAAAACATTGTGACGTCATAGTGCATAATAATTATGATGTCACCATATACTGTGACGTCATAATACATGCTCATGATGCTCCAGTAGATGTGACACAAATTGGGGTAAGAGAAATTGCTCATAATACCTGCAAATTGCGCTCTCATAATATACTGTAATGTCATAATGCGGATACATGATGACGTCATAATACATTGTGACGTCACAGTGCATACTAATTATGATGTCATCATATACTGTGACGTCATAATACATGCTCATGATGCTGCAGCAGATGTGACACAAATTGGGGTAAGAGAAATTGCTCATAATACCTGCAAATGGCGCTCTCATAATATATTGTGATGTCATAATGCTGATACATTATGACGTCATAATACATTGTGACGTCATAGTGCATACTAACTATGATGTCATCATATACTGTGACGTCATAGTACATGCTCATGATGCTCCATTAGATGTGACACAATTTGGGGTAAGAGAAATTGCTGATAATACCTGCAAATTGAGCTCCCATAATATATTGTGATGTCATAATGCAGATACATTATGACGTCATAATACATTGTGACGTCATAGTGCATACTAATTATGATGTCATCATATACTGTGATGTCATAATACATGCTCATGATGCTCCAGTAGATGTGACACAAATTGGGGTAAGAGAAATTGCTCATAATACCTGCAAATTGCGCTCTCTTAATATTTTGTGATGTCATAATGCAGATACATTATGACGTCATAATACATTGTGACATCATAGTGCATACTTGTTATGATGTCATCATATGCTGTGACGTCATAATACATGCTCATGATGCTCCAGTAGATGTGACACAAATTGGGGTAAGAGAAATTGCTCATAATAACTGCAAATTGCGCTCTCATAATATACTGTGATGTCATAATGCGGATACATTATGACGTCATAATACACTGTGACGTCACACTGCATACTAATTATGATGTCATCATACAATGATGTCATAATACATGCTCATGATGCTCCAGTAGATGTGACTCAAATTGGGGTAAGATAAATTGCTTATAATGCATGCAAATTGCGCTCTCATGATATATCGTGATGTCATAATGCTGATACATTATGACGTCATAATACGTTGTGACGTCATAGTGCATACTAATTGTGATGTCATCATATACTGTGACCTCATCATACATGCTCATGATGCTCCAGTAGATGTGACACAAATTGGGGTAAGAGAAATTGCTCATAATACCTGCAAATTGCGCTCCCATAATATATTGTGATGTCATAATGTGGATACATTATGACGTCATAATACACTGTGATGTCATACTGCATACTAATTATGCTGTCATCATATACTGTGACATCATCATACATGCTCATGATGCTCCAGTATATTTGACACAAATTGCGGTAAGAGATATGGGTCATAATACCTGCAAATTGCGGTCTCATCGTATATTGTGATGTCATAATGCGGATACATTATGACGTCATAATACAATGTGACGTCATAGTGCATACTAATTATGATGTCATCATATACTGTTACGTCATAATACATGCTCATGATGCTACGGTAGATGTGACACAAATTGGGGTAAGCGAAATTGGTCATAAACCTGCATGTTGCGCTCTCATAATATATTGTGATGTCATAATGCGGATACACTATGACGTCATAATACATTGTGACGTCATACTGCATGCTAATTATGATGTCATCATATACTGTGACGTCATAATACATTCTCATGATCCTCCAGTAGATGTGACACAAATTGGGGTAAGAGAAATTGTTCATTATACCGGCATGTTGCGCTCTCAAAATATATTGCGATGTCATAATGCGGATACATTATGACGTCATAATACCTTGTGATTTCATAGTGCATACTAATTATGATGTCATCATATACTGTGACGTCATAATACATGCTCATGATGCTCCAGTAGATGTGACACAAATTGGGGTAAGAGAAATTGCTCATAATACCTGCATGTTGCGCTCTCATAATTTATTGTGATGTCATAATGCGGATACATTATGACGTCATAATACATTGTGACGTCATAGTGCATACTAATTATGATGTCATCATATACTGTGACGTCATAATACATGCTCATGATGCTCCAGTTGATGTGACACAAATTGAGGTAAGAGAAATTGCTCATAATACCTGCATGTTGCACTCTCATAATATATTGTGACGTCATAATGCGGATACATTATGACGTCATAATACATTGTGACGTCATACTGCATACTAATTATGATGTCATCATATACTGTGACGTCATAATACATGCTCATGATGCTCCAGTAGATGTGACACAAATAGGGGTAAGAGAAATTCCTCATAATACCTTCAAATTGCGCTCTCATAATATATTGTGATGTCATAATGCGGAAACATTATGACGTCATAATACATTGTGACTTCATACTGCATACTAATTATGATGTCATCATATACTGTGACGTCATAATACATGCTCATGATGCTCCAGTAGATGTGACACAAATTGGGGTAAGAGAAATTGCTCATAATACCTGCATGTTGCGCTCTCATAATATATTGTGATGTAATAATGCGGCTACATTATGACGTCATAATACATTGTGACGTCATAGTGCATACTAATTATGATGTCATCATATACTGTGACGTCATAATACATGCTCATGATGCTCCAGTAGATGTGACACAATTTGGGGTAAGAGAAATTGCTGATAATACCAGCAAATTGCGCTCTCATAATATATTGTGATGTCATAATGCAGATACTTTATGACGTCATAATACATTGTGACGTCATAGTGCATACTAATTATGATGTCATCATATACTGTGACGTCATAATACATGCTCATGATGCTCCAGTAGATGTGACACAAATTGGGGTAAGAGAAATTGCTCATAATACCTGCAAATTGCGCTCCCATAATATATTGTGATGTCATAATGCGGATACATTATGACGTCATAATACACTGTGATGTCATACTGCATACTAATTATGCTGTCATCATATACTGTGACGTCATAATACATGCTCATGATGCTCCAGTAGATTTGACACAAATTGTGGTAATAGATATGGGTTATAATACCTGCAAATTGCGGTCTCATCATATATTGTGATGTCATAATGCGGATACATTATGACGTCATAATATATTGTGACGTCATAGTGCATACTAATTATGATGTCATCATATACTGTTAGGTCATAATACATGCTCATGATGCTACGGTAGATGTGACACAAATTGGGGTAACCGAAATTGGTCATAAAACCTGCATGTTGCGCTCTCATAATATATTGTGATGTCATAATGCGGATACACTATGACGTCATAATACATTGTGACATCATACTGCATGCTAATTATGATGTCATCATATACTGTGACGTCCTAATACATGCTCATGTTGCTCCAGTAGATGTGACACAAATTCGGGTAAGCGAAATTGGTCATAAAACCTGCAAACTGCACTCTCATAATATATTGTGATGTCATAATACGGATACATTATGACGTCATAATACATTGTGACATCATAGTGCATACTAATTATGATGTCATCATATACTGTGACGTCATAATACATGCTCATGATGCTCCAGTAGATGTGACACAAATTGGGGTAAGAGAAATTGCTCATAATACCTGCATGTTGCGCTCTCATAATATATTGTGTTGTCATAATGCGGATACATTATGACGTCATAATACAATGTGATGTCATAGTGCATACTAATTACGATGTCATCATATACTGTGACGTCATAATACATGCTCATGATGCTCCAGTAGATGTGACACAAACTGGGGTAAGAGAAATTGCTCATAAAACATGCAAATTGCGCTCTCATAATATATTGTGATGTCATAATGCGGATAATATGACGTCATAATACATTGTGACGTTATAGTGCATACTAATTATGATGCCATCATATACTGTGACGTCATAATACATGCTCATGAGGCTCCAGTAGATGTGACACAAATTGGGGTAAGAGAAATTGTCCATAATACCTGTAAATTGGGCTCTCATAATATATTGTGATGTCATAAAGCGGACACATTATGACGTCATAATACATTGTGACGTCATAGTGCATACTGATTATGATGTCATCATATACTGTGACGTCATAATACATGCTCATGATGCTCCAGTAGACGTGTCACAAATTGGGGTAAGAGAAATTGCTCATAATACATGCAAATGGCGCTCTCATAATATATTGTGATGTCATAATGTGGATACATTATGACGTCATAATACACTGTGACGTCATACTGCATACTAATTATGCTGTCATCATATACTCTGACATCATAATACATGCTCATGATGTTCCAGTAGATTTGAAACAAATTGCGGTAAGAGATATGGGTCATAATACCTGCAAATTGCGGTCTCATCGTATATTGTGATGTCATAATGCGGATACATTATGACGTCATAATACAATGTGACGTCATAGTGCATACTTATGATGTCATCATATACTGTTACGTCATTATACATGCTCATGATGCTACGGTAGATGTGCCACAAATTGGGGTAAGCGAAATTGGTCATAAAACCTGCATGTTGCGCTCTCATAATATATTGTGATGTCATAATGCGGATACACTATGAGGTCATAATACATTGTGACGTCATACTGCATGCTAATTATGATGTCATCATATACTGTGACGTCATAATACATTCTCATGATCCTCCAGTAGATGTGACACAAATTGGGGTAAGAGAAATTGCTCATTATACCTGCATGTTGCACTCTCATAATATATTGTGATGCCATAATGCGGATACATTATGACGTCATAATACATTGTGACGTCATACTGCATACTAATTATGATGTCATCATATACTGTGACGTCATAATACATGCTCATGATGCTCCAGTAGATGTGACACAAATTGGGGTAAGAGAAATTCCTCATAATACCTGCAAATTGCGCTCTCATAATATATTGTGATGTCATAATGCGGAAACATTATGACGTCATAATACATTGTGACGTCATACTGCATACTAATTATGATCTCATCATATACTGTGACGTCATAATACATGCTCATGATGCTCCAGTAGATGTGACACAAATTGGGGTAAGAGAAATTGCTCATAATACCTGCATGTTGCGCTCTCATAATATATTGTGTTGTCATAATGCGGATACATTATGACGTCATAATACATTGTGATGTCATAGTGCATACTAATTACGAGGTCATCATATACTGTGACATCATAATACATGCTCATGATGCTCCAGTAGATGTGACACAAACTGGGGTAAGAGAAATTGCTCATAAAACATGCAAATTGCGTTCTCATAACATATTGTGATGTCTTAATGCGGATACATTATGACGTCATAATACATTGTGACATCATACTGCACATTAATCATGATGTCATCATATACTGTGACGTCATAATACATGGTCATGATGCTCCAGTAGATGTGACACAAATTGGGGTAAGAGAAATTGGTCATAAAACCTGAAAATTGCACTCTCATAATATATTGTGATGACATAATGCGGATACATTATGACGTCATAATACATTGTGACGTCATAGTGCATACTAATTATGATGTCATCATATACTGTGACTTCATAATACATGCTCATGATGCTCCAGTAGATGTGACACAAATTGGGGTAAGTGAAATTGGTCATAAAACCTGCAAATTGCGCTCTCATAATATATTGTGATGTCATACTGCGGATATATTATGACGTCAGTAATACATTGTGACGTCATAGTGCATACTAATTATGATCTCATCATATACTGTGACGTCATAATACATGCTCATGATGCTCCAGTAGATGTGACACAAATTGGGGTAATAGAAATTGCTCATAATACCTGCATGTTGCGCTCTCATAATATATTGTGTTGTCATAATGCGGATACATTATGACGTCATAATGCATTGTGATGTCATAGTGCATACTAATTACGATGTCATCATATAGTGTGACGGCATAATACATACTCATGATGCTCCAGTAGATGTGACACAAACTGGGGTAAGAGAAATTGCTCATAAAACATGCAAATTGCGCTCTCATAATATATTGTGATGTCATAATGCGGATACATTATGACGTCATAATACATTGTGACGTCATACTGCATACTAATTATGAAGTCATCATATACTGTGACGTCATAATACATGCTCATGATGCTCCAGTAGATGTGAAACAAATTGGGGTAAGCGAAATTGGTCATAAAACCTGCAAATTGCGCTCTCATTATATATTGTGATGTCATAATGCGGATATATTATGACGTCATAATACATTGTGACGTCATACTGCATACTAATTATGATGTCATCATATACTCTGACGTCATAATACATGCTCATGATGCCCCAGTAGATGTGACACAAATTCGGGTAAGAGAAATTGCTCACAATACTTGCATGTTGCGCTCTCATAATATATTGTGATATCATAATGCGGATACATTGTGACGTCATAATATATTGTGATGTCATAGTGCATACTAATTATGATGTCATCATATACTGTGACGTCATAATACATGCTCATGATGCTCCAGTAGATGTGACACAAATTGGGGTAAGAGAAATTGCTCATAATACCTGCAAATTGCGCTCTCATAATATATTGTGATGTCATAATGAGGATACATTATGACGTCATAATACACTGTGACGTCAAAGTGCATACTGATTATGATGTCATCATATACTGTGACATCATAATACATACTCATGATGCTCCAGTAGATGTGACACAAATTGTGGTAAGCGAAATTGGTCATAAAACCTGCAAATTGCGCTTTCATAATATATTGTGATGATATAATGCGGATACATTATGACGTCATAATACATTGTGACGTCATAGTTCATACTAATTATGATGTCATCATATACTGTGACGTCATAATACATGCTCATGATGCTCCAGTAGATGTGACACAAATTCGGGTAAGAGAAATTGCTCATAATTCCTTCATGTTGCGCTCTCATTATATATTGTGATGTCATAAAGCGGATACATTATGACGTCATAATACATTGTGACGTCATAGTGCATACTAATTATGATGTCATCATATACTGTGACGTCATAATACATGCTCATGATGCTCCAGTAGATGTGACACAAATTGGGGTAATCGAAAATAGTCATAAATCCTCCAAATTGCGCTCTCATAATATATTGTGATGTCATAATGCGGATACATTATGACGTCATAATACATTGTGACGTCATAGTGCATACTAATTATGATGTCATCAAATACTGTGAGGTCATAATACATGCTCATGATGCTCCAGTAGTTGTGACACAAATTGGGGTAAGAGAAATTGCTCATAATACCTGCATGTTGCGCTCTCATAATATATTGTGACGTCATAATGCGGATACATTATGACGTCATACAACATTGTGACGCCATAGTGCATACTAAATATGATGTCATCATATACTGTGACGTCATAATACATGCTCATGATGCTCCAGTAGATGTGACACAAATTGGGGTAAGAGAAATTGGTCATAAAACCTGCAAATTGCGCTCTCATAATATATTGTGATGTCATACTGCGGATATATTATGACGTCAATAATACATTGACACGTCATAGTGCATACTAATTATGATGTCATCATATACTGTGACGTCATAATACATGCTAATGATGCTCCAGTAGATGTGACACAAATTGGGGTAAGAGAAATTGCTCATAATACCTGCATGTTGCGCTCTCATAATATATTGTGATGTCATAATACGGATACATTATGACGTCATAATACATTGTGACATCATAGTGCATACTAATTATGATGTCATCATATACTGTGACGTCATAATACATGCTCATGATGCTCCAGTAGATGTGACACAAGTTGGGATAAGAGAAATTGCTCATAATACCTGCATGTTGCCCTCTCATAATATATTGTGATGTCATAATGCGGATACATTATGACGTCATAATACATTGTGACGTCATAGTGCATACTAATTATGATGTCATCAAATACTGTGACGTCATAATACATGCTCAGGATGCTCCAGTAGTTGTGACACAAATTGGGGTAAGAGAAATTGCTCATAATACCTGCATGTTGCGCTCTCATAATATATTGTGACGTCATAATGCGGATACATTATGACATCATACAACATTGTGACGCCATAGTGCATACTAAATATGATGTCATCATATACTGTGACATCATAATACATGCTCATGATGCTCCAGAAGATGTGACACAAATTGGGGTAAGAGAAATTGGTCATAAAACCTGCATGTTGCGCTCTCATAATATACTGTGATGTCATAATGCAGATACATTATGACGTCATAATACATTGTGATGTCATAGTGCATACTAATTATGATGTCATCATATACTGTGACGTCATTATACATGCTCATGATGCTCCAGTAGATGTGACACAAATTGGGGTAAGAGAAATTGCTCATAATACCTGCATGTTGCGCTCTCATAATATATTGTGATGTCATAATGTGGATACATTATGACGTCATAATACATTGTGACGTCATAGTGCATACTAATTATGATGTCATCATATACTGTGACGTCATAATACATGCTCATGATGCTCCATTAGATGTGACACAAATTGAGGTAAGAGAAATTGCTCATAATACCTGCATGTTGCGCTCTCATAATATATTGTGATGTCATAATGCGGATACATTATGACGTCATAATACATTGTGACGTCATACTGCATACTAATTATGATGTCATCATATACTGTGATGTCATAATACATGCTCATGAGGCTCCAGTAGATGTGACACAAATTGGGGTAAGACAAATTGCTCATAATACCTGCAAATTGCGCTCTCATAATATATTGTGATGTCATAATGAGGATAGATTATGACGTCATAGCACATTGTGACGTCATAGTGCATACTCATTATGATGTCATCATATACTGTGACGTCATAATACATGCTCATGATGCTCCAGTAGATGTGACACAAATTGGGGTAAGAGAAATTGCTCATAATACCTGCATGTTGCGCTGTCATAATATATTGTGATGTCATAATGCGGATACATTATGACGTCATAATACATTGTGACGTCATACTGCAAACTAATTATGATGTCATCATATACTGTGACGTCATAATACATGCTCATGATGCTCCAGTAGATGTGAAACAATTTTGGTAAGCGAAATTGGTCATAAAACCTGCAAATTGCGCTCACATAATATATTGTGATGTCATAATGCGGATACATTATGACGTCATAATACATTGTGATGTCATACTGCATACTAATTATGATGTCATCATATACTCTGACGTCATAATACATGCTCATGATGCTCCAGTAGATGTGACACAAATTCGGGTAAGAGTAATTGCTCACAATACTTGCATGTTGCGCTCTCATAATATATTGTGATATCATAATGCGGATACATTGTGACGTCATAATATATTGTGACGTCATACTGCATACTAATTATGATGTCATCATATACTGTGACGTCATAATACATGCTCATGATGCTCCAGTAGATGTGACACAAATAGGGGTAAGAGAAATTGTTCATAATACCTGTAAATTGGGCTCTCATAATATATTGTGATGTCATAATGCGGATACATTATGACGTCATAATACATTGTGACGTCATAGTGCATACTAATTATGATGTCATCATATACTGTGACGTCATAATACATGCTCATGATGCTCCAGTAGATGTGACACAAATTGGGGTAAGAGAAATTGCTCATAATACCTGCATGTTGCCCTCTCATTATATATTGTGATGTCATAATACGGATACATTATGACGTCATAATACATTGTGACGTCATAGTGCATACTAATTATGATGTCATCAAATACTGTGACGTCATAATACATGTTCATGATGCTCCAGTAGTTGTGACACAAATTGGGGTAAGAGAAATTGCTCATAATACCTGCATGTTGCGCTCTCATAATATACTGTGACGTCATAATGCGGATACATTATGACGTCATACAACATTGTGACGCCATAGTGCATACTAAATATGATGTCATCATATACTGTGACGTCATAATACATGCTCATGATGCTCCAGGAGATGTGACACAAATTGGGGTAAGAGAAATTGGTCATAAAACCTGCATGTTGCGCTCTCATAATATATTGTGATGTCATAATGCGGATACATTATGACGTCATAATACATTGTGATGTCATAGTGCATACTAATTATGATGTCATCATATACTGTGACGTCATTATACATGCTCATGATGCTCCAGTAGATGTAACACAAATTGTGGTAAGAGAAATTGCTCATAATACCTGCATGTTGCGCTCTCATAATATATTGTGATGTCATAATGTGGATACATTATGACGTCATAATACATTGTGACGTCATAGTGCATACTAATTATGATGTCATCATATACTGTGACGTCATAATACATGCTCATGATGCTCCAGTAGATGTGACACAAATTGAGGTAAGAGAAATTGCTCATAATACCTGCATGTTGCGCTCTCATAATATATTGTGATGTCATAATGCGGATACATTATGACGTCATAATATATTGTGACGTCATACTGCATACTAATTATGATGTCATCATATATTGTGACGTCATAATACATGCTCATGATGCTCCAGTAGATGTGAAAGAAATTGGGGTAAGCGAAATTGGTCATAAAACCTGCAAATTGCGCTCTCATAATATATTGTGATGTCATAATGTGGATACATTATGACATCACAATACATTGTGACATCATAGTGCATACTAATTATGAGAAATTGCTGATAATACCTGCATGTTGTGCTCTCATATTCTATTGTGATGTCATAATGCGGATACATTATGACGTCATAATACATTGTGATGTCATAGTGCATACTAATTATGATGTCATCATATACTGTGACGTCATTATACATGCTCATGATGCTCCAGTAGATGTGACACAAACTGGGGTAAGAGAAATTGCTCATAAAACCTGCAAATTGAGCTTTCATAATATATTGTGATGATATAATGCGGATACATTATGACGTCATAATACATTGTGACATCATAGTGCATACTAATTATGATGTCATCATATACTGTGACGTCATAATACATGCTCATGATGCTCCAGTAGATGTGACACAAATTCGGGTAAGAGAAATTGCTCATAATTCCTTCATGTTGTGCTCTCATAATATATTGTGATGTCATAAAGCGGATACATTATGACGTCATAATATATTGTGACGTCATAGTGCATACTAATTATGATGTCATCATATACTGTGACGTCATAATACATGCTCATGATGCTCCAGTAGATGTGACACAAATTGTGGTAATCGAAAATGGTCATAAAACCTCCAAATTGAGCTCTCATAATATATTGTGATGTCATAATGCGGATACATTATGACGTCATAATACATTGTGTCGTCATAGTGCATACTAATTATGATGTCATCATATACTGTGTCGTCATAATACATGCTCATGATGCTACAGTAGATGTGACACAAATTGGGGTAAGCGAAGTTGGTCATAAAACCTGCATGTTACGCTCTCATAATATATTGTGATGTCATAATGTGGATACATTATGACGTCATAATAGATTGTGACATCATAATGCATGTTAATTATGATGTCATCATATACTGTGACATCATAATACATGCTCATGATGCTCCAGTAGATGTGACACAAATTCGGGTAAGCGAAATTGGTCATAAAACCTGCATATTGCACTCTCATAATATATTGTGATGTCATACTGCGGATATATTATGACGTCATAATACATTGTGACGTCATAGTGCATACTGATTATGATGTCATCATATACTGTGACGTCATAATACATGCTCATGATGCTCCAGTAGATGTGACACAAATTGGGGTAAGCGAAATTGGTCATAAAACCTGCAAATTGCGCTCTCATAACATATTGTGATGTCATAATGCGGATACATTATGACGTCATAATACATTGTGCCGTCATACTGCATACTAATTAGGATGTCATCATATACTGTGACGTCATAATACATGCTCATGATGCTCCAGTAGATGTGACACAAATTTGGGTAAGAGAAATTGCTCATAATACCTGCATGTTGCGCTCTCATAATATATTGTGATGTCATAAGGCGGATACATTATGACGTCATAATACATTGTGACGTCATACTGCATACTAATTATGATGTCATCATATACTGTGACGTCATAATACATGCTCATGATGCTCCATTAGATGTGACACAAATTGGGGTAAGCGAAATTGCTCATAATACCTGCATGTTGCGCTCTCATAATATATTGTGATGTCATAATGCGGATATATTATGACGTCATAATACATTGTGACGTCATAGTGCATACTAATTATGATGTCATCATATACTGTGACGTCATAATACATGCTCATGAGGCTCCAGTAGATGTGACACAAATTGGGGTAAGACAAATTGATCATAATACCTGCAAATTGCGCTCTCATAATATATTGTGATGTCATAATGAGGATACATTATGACGTCATAGCACATTGTGACGTCATAGTGCATACTCATTATGATGTCATCATATACTGTGACGTCATAATACATGCTCATGATGCTCCAGTAGATGTGACACAAATTGAGGTAAGAGAAATTGGTCATAAAACCTGCATGTTGCGCTCTCATAATATATTGTGATGTCATAATGCGGATACATTATGACGTCATAATACATTGTGATGTCATAGTGCATACTAATTATGATGTCATCATATACTGTGACGTCATTATACATGCTCATGATGCTCCAGTAGATGTGACACAAATTGTGGGAAGAGAAATTGCTCATAATACCTGCATGTTGCGCTCTCATAATATATTGAGATGTCATAATGTGGATACATTATGACGTCATAATACATTGTGACGTCAAAGTGCATACTAATTATGATGTCATCATATACTGTGACGTCATAATACATGCTCATGATGCTCCAGTAGATGTGACACAAATTGAGGTAAGAGAAATTGCTCATAATACCTGCATGTTGCGCTCTCATAATATATTGTGATGTCATAATGCGGATACATTATGACATCATAATACATTGTGACGTCATACTGCATACTAATTATGATGTCATCATATACTGTGACGTCATAATACATACTCATGATGCTCCAGTAGATGTGAAAGAAATTGGGGTAAGCGAAATTGGTCATAAAACCTGCAAATTGCGCTCTCATAATATATTGTGATGTCATAATGCGGATACATTATGACGTCATAATACATTGTGACGTCATAGTGCATACTAATTATGATGTCATCATATACTGTGACGTCATAATACATGATCATGATGCTCCAGTAGATGTGACACAAATTGGGGTCAGAGAAATTGCTCATAATACCTGCATGTTGCGCTCTCATAATATATTGTGATGTCATAATGTGGATACATTATGACGTCATAATACATTGTGACGTCATACTGCATACTAATTATGATGTCATCATATACGGTGACGTCATAATACATGCTCATGATGCTCCAGTAGATGTGACACAAATTGCGGTAAGAGAAATTGCTCATAATACCTGCAAATTGCGCTCTCATAATATATTGTGATGTCATAATGAGGATACATTATGACGTCATAATACACTGTGACGTCATAATGCATACTAATTATGATGTCATCATATACTGTGACATCATAATACATGCTCATGATGCTCCAGTAGATGTGACACAAATTGGGGTAAGCGAAATTGGTCATAAAACCTGCAAATTGCGCTCTCATAATATATTGTGATGTCATAATGCGGATACATTATGACGTCATAATACATTGTGACGTCATAGTACATACTAATTATGATGTCATCATATACTGTGACGTCATAATACATGCTCATGATGCTCCAGTAGATGTGACACAAATTGGGGTAAGAGAAATTGCTCATAATACCTGCATGTTGCGCTCTCATAATATATTGTGATGTCATAAAGCGGATACATTATGACGTCATAATACATTGTGACGTCATAGTGCATACTAATTATGATGTCATCATATACTGTGACGTCATAATACATGCTCATGATGCTCCAGTAGATGTGACAGAAATTGGGGTAATCGAAAATGGTCATAAAACCTCCAAATTGCGCTCTCATAATATATTGTGATGTCATAATGCGGATACATTATGACGTCATAATACATTGTGACGTCATAGTACATACTATTTAGGTGTCATCATATACTGTGACGTCATAATACATGCTCAGGATGCTACAGTAGATGTGACAAAAATTGGGGTAAGCGAAATTGGTCATAAAACCTGCATGTTGCGCTCTCATAATATATTGTGATGTCATAATGCGGATACATTATGACGTCATAATACATTGTGACATCATACTGCATGCTAATTATGATGTCATCATATACTGTGAGGTCATAATACATGCTCATGATGCTCCAGTAGATGTGACACATATTCGGGTAAGAGAAATTGGTCATAAAACCTGCAAATTGCACTCTTATAATATATTGTGATGTCATAATGCGGATACATTATGACGTCATAATATATTGTGACGTCATAGTGCATACTAATTATGATGTCATCATATACTGTGACGTCATAATACATGCTCATGATGCTCCAGTAGATGTGACACAAATTGGGGTAAGAGAAATTGCTCATAATACCTGCATGTTGCGCTCTCATAATATATTGTGATGTGATAATGCGGATACATTATGACGTCATAACACATTGTGACGTCACAGTGCATACTAATTATGATGTCATCATATACTGTGACGTCATAATACGTGCTCATGATGCTCCAGTAGATGTGACACAGATTGTGGTAATCGAAAATGGTCATAAAACCTCCAAATTGTGCTCTCATAATATATTGTGATGTCATAATGCGGATACATTATGACGTCATAATACATTGTGACGTCATAGTGCATACTAATTATGATGTCATCATACACTGTGACGTCATAATACATGCTCATGATGCTCCAGTAGATGTGACACAAATTGGGGTAAGAGAAATTGCTCATAATACCTGCATGTTGCGCTCTCATAATATATTGTGATGTCATAATGCGGATACATTATGACGTCATAATACATTGTGACGTCATACTGCATACTAATTATGATGTCATCATATACTGTGACGTCATAATACATGCTCATGATGCTCCAGTAGATGTGACACAAATTGGGGTAAGAGAAATTGCTCATAATACCTGCATGTTCCGCTCTCATAATATATTGTGATGTCATAATGCGGATACATTATGACGTCATAATACATTGTGACGTCATAGTGCATACTAATTATGATGTCATCATACACTGTGACTTCATAATACATGCTCATGATGCTCCAGTAGATGTGACACAAATTGGGGTAAGTGAAATTGGTCATAAAACCTGCAAATTGCGCTCTCATAATATATTGTGATGTCATACTGCGGATATATTATGACGTCAATAATACATTGTGACGTCATAGTGCATACTAATTATGATGTCATCATATACTGTGACGTCATAATACATGCTCATGATGCTCCAGTAGATGTGACACAAATTGGGGTAAGAGAAATTGCTCATAATACCTGCATGTTGCGCTCTCATAATATATTGTGTTGTCATAATGCGGATACATTATGACGTCATAATACATTGTGATGTCATAGTGCATACTAATTACGATGTCATCATATACTGTGATGTCATAATACATGCTCATGATGCTCCAGTAGATGTGACACATCTGGGCTAAGAGAAATTGCTCATAAAACATGCAAATTGCGCTCTCATAATATATTGTGATGTCTTAATGCGGATACATTATGACGTCATAATACATTGTGACATCATACTGCACATTAATCACGATGTCATCATATACTGTGACGTCATAATACATGGTCATGATGCTCCAGTAGATGTGACACAAATTGGGGTAAGAGAAATTGGTCATGAAACCTGCAAATTGCGCTCTCATAATATATTGTGATGTCATAGTGCGGATACATTATGACGTCATAATACATTGTGACGTCATAGTGCATACTAATTATGATGTCATCATATACTGTGACTTCATAATACAAGCTCATGATGCTCCAGTAGATGTGACACAAATTGGGGTAAGTGAAATTGGTCATAAAACCTGCAAATTGCGCTCTCATATTATATTGTGATGTCATACTGCGGATATATTATGACGTCAATAATACATTGTGACGTCATAGTGCATACTAATTATGATGTCATCATATACTGTGACGTCATAATACATGCTAATGATGCTCCAGTAGATGTGACACAAATTGGGGTAAGAGAAATTGCTCATAATACCTGCATGTTGCGCTCTCATAATATATTATGATGTCATAATACGGATACATTATGACGTCATAATACATTGTGACATCATAGTGCATACCAATTATGATGTCATCATATACTGTGACGTCATAATACATGCTCATGATGCTCCAGTAGATGTGACACAAATTGGGGTAAGAGAAATTGGTCATAAAACCTGCAAATTGCGGTCTCATAATATATTGTGATGTCCTAAAGCGGATACATTATGACGTCATAATACATTGTGTCTTCATAGTGCATACTAATTATGATGTCCTCATATACTGTAAGGTCATAATACATGCTCATGATGCTCCAGTAGATGTGACACAAATTCGGGTAAGAGAAATTGCTCATAATACTTGCATGTTGCGCTCTCATAATATATTGTGATGTCATAATGCGGATACATTATGACGTCATAATACATTGTGACATCATAGTGCATACTAATTATGATGTCATCATATATTTTGACGTCATAATACATGCTCATGATGCTCCAGTTGATGTGACACAAATTGAGGTAAGAGAAATTGCTCATAATACCTGCATGTTGCACTCTCATAATATATTGTGACCTCATAATGCGGATACATTATGACGTCATAATACATTGTGACGTCATACTGCATACTAATTATGATGTCATCATATACTGTGACGTCATAATTCATGCTCATGATGCTCCAGTAGATGTGACACAAATTGGGGCAAGATAAATTGCTCATAATACCTGCAAATTGCGCTCTCATAATATATTGTGATGTCATAATGCGGATACACTATGACGTCATAATGCATTGTGACATCATACTGCATGCTAATTATGATGTCATCATATACTGTGACGTCCTAATACATGCTCATGTTGCTCCAGTAGATGTGACACAAATTCGGGTAAGCGAAATTGGTCATAAAACCTGCAAACTGCACTCTCATAATATATTGTGATGTCATAATACGGATACATTATGACGTCATAATACATTGTGACATCATAGTGCATACTAATTATGATGTCATCATATACTGTGACATCATAATACATGCTCATGATGCTCCAGTAGATGTGACACAAATTGGGGTAAGAGAAATTGCTCATAATACCTGCATGTTGCGCTCTCATAATATATTGTGTTGTCATAATGCGGATACATTATGACGTCATAATACATTGTGATGTCATAGTGCATACTAATTACGATGTCATCATATACTGTGACGTCATAATACATGCTCATGATGCTCCAGTAGATGTGACACAAACTGGGGTAAGAGAAATTGCTCATAAAACATGCAAATTGCGCTCTCATAATATATTGTGATGTCTTAATGCGGATACATTATGACGTCATAATACATTGTGACATCATACTGCACATTAATCATGATGTCATCATATACTGTGACGTCATATTACATGGTCATGATGCTCCAGTAGATGTGACACAAATTGGGGTAAGAGAAATTCGTCATAAAACCTGCAAATTGCGCTCTCATAATATATTGTGATGTCATAATGCGGATACATTATGACGTCATAATACATTGTGACGTCATAGTGCATACTAATTATGATGTCATCATATACTGTGACTTCATAATACATGCTCATGATGCTCCAGTAGATGTGACACAAATTGGGGTAAGTGAAATTGGTCATAAACCCTGCAAATTGCGCTCTCATAATATATTGTGATGTCATACTGCGGATATATTACGACGTCAATAATATATTGTGACGTCATAGTGCATAGTAATTATGATGTCATCATATACTGTGACGTCATAATACATGCTCATGATGCTCCAGTAGATGTGACACAAATTGGGGTAAGAGAAATTGCTCATAATACCTGCATGTTGCGCTCTCATAATATATTGTGTTGTAATAATGCGGATACATTATGACGTCATAATACATTGTGATGTCATAGTGCATACTAATTACGATGTCATCATATACTGTGACGTCATAATACATGCTCATGATGCTCCAGTAGATGTGACACATCTGGGCTAAGAGAAATTGCTCATAAAACCTGCAAATTGCGCTCTCATAATATATTGTGATGTCATACTGCGGATATATTATGACGTCAATAATACATTGTGACGTCATAGTGCATACTAATTATGATGTCATCATATACTGTGACGTCATAATACATGCTAATGATGCTCCAGTAGATGTGACACAAATTGGGATAAGAGAAATTGCTCATAATACCTGCATGTTGCCTCTCATAATATATTGTGATGTCATAATACGGATACATTATGACGTCATAATACATTGTGACATCATAGTGCATACTAATTATGATGTCATCATATACTGTGACGTCATAATACATGCTCATGATGCTCCAGTAGATGTGACACAAATTGGGATAAGAGAAATTGCTCATAATACCTGCATGTTGCCCTCTCATTATATATTGTGATGTCATAATACGGATACATTATGACGTCATAATACATTGTGACGTCATAGTGCATACTAATTATGATGTCATCAAATACTGTGACGTCATAATACATGCTCATGATGCTCCAGTAGTTGTGACACAAATTGGGGTAAGAGAAATTGCTCATAATACCTGCATGTTGCGCTCTCATAATATACTGTGACGTCATAATGCGGATACATTATGACGTCATACAACATTGTGACGCCATAGTGCATACTAAATATGATGTCATCATATACTGTGACGTCATAATACATGCTCATGATGCTCCAGGAGATGTGACACAAATTGGGGTAAGAGAAATTGGTCATAAAACCTGCATGTTGCGCTCTCATAATATATTGTGATGTCATAATGCGGATACATTATGACGCCATAATACATTGTGATGTCATAGTGCATACTAATTATGATGTCATCATATACTGTGACGTCATTATACATGCTCATGATGCTCCAGTAGATGTGACACAAATTGTGGTAAGAGAAATTGCTCATAATACCTGCATGTTGCGCTCTCATAATATATTGTGATGTCATAATGTGGATACATTATGACGTCATAATACATTGTGACGTCATAGTGCATACTAATTATGATGTCATCATATACTGTGACGTCATAATACATGCTCATGATGCTCCAGTAGATGTGACACAGATTGAGGTAAGAGAAATTGCTCATAATACCTGCATGTTGCGCTCTCATAATATATTGTGATGTCATAATGCGGATACATTATGACGTCATAATATATTGTGACGTCATACTGCATACTAATTATGATGTCATCATATACTGTGACGTCATAATACATGCTCATGATGCTCCAGTAGATGTGAAAGAAATTGGGGTAAGCGAAATTGGTCATAAAACCTGCAAATTGCGCTCTCATAATATATTGTGATGTCATAATGTGGATACATTATGACGTCACAATACATTGTGACGTCATAGTGCATACTAATTATGAGAAATTGCTGATAATACCTGCATGTTGTGCTCTCATATTCTATTGTGATGTCATAATGCGGATACATTATGACGTCATAATACATTGTGACGTCATACTGCATACTAATTATGATGTCATCATATACTGTGACGTCATAATACATGCTCATGATGCTCCAGTAGATGTGACACAAATTTGGGTAAGAGAAATTGCTCACAATTCTTGCATGTTGCGCTCTCATAATATATTGTGATATCATAATGCGGATACATTGTGACGTCATAATATATTGTGACGTCATACTGCATACTAATTATGATGTCATAATATACTGCGACGTCATAATACATACTCATGATGCTCCAGTAGATGTGACACAAATTGGGGTAAGCGAAATTGGTCATAAAACCTGCAAATTGCGCTTTCATAATATATTGTGATGATATAATGCGGATACATTATGACGTCATAATACATTGTGACATCATAGTGCATACTAATTATGATGTCATCATATACTGTGACGTCATAATACATGCTCATGATGCTCCAGTAGATGTGACACAAATTCGGGTAAGAGAAATTGCTCATAATTCCTTCATGTTGTGCTCTCATAATATATTGTGATGTCATAAAGCGGATACATTATGACGTCATAATACATTGTGACGTCATAGTGCATACTAATTATGATGTCATCATATACTGTGACGTCATAATACATGCTCATGATGCTCCAGTAGATGTGACACAAATTGGGGTAATCGAAAATGGTCATAAAACCTCCAAATTGAGCTCTCATAATATATTGTGATGTCATAATGCGGATACATTATGACGTCATAATACATTGTGTCGTCATAGTGCATACTAATTATGATGTCATCATATACTGTGTCGTCATAATACATACTCATGATGCTACAGTAGATGTGACACAAATTGGGGTAAGCGAAGTTGGTCATAAAACCTGCATGTTACGCTCTCATAATATATTGTGATGTCATAATGTGGATACATTATGACGTCATAATAGATTGTGACATCATAATGCATGCTAATTATGATGTCATCATATACTGTGACGTCATAATACATGCTCATGATGCTCCAGTAGTTGTGACACAAATTGGGGTAAGAGAAATTGCTCATAATACCTGCATGTTGCGCTCTCATAATATACTGTGACGTCATAATGCGGATACATTATGACGTCATACAACATTGTGACGCCATAGTGCATACTAAATATGATGTCATCATATACTGTGACGTCATAATACATGCTCATGATGCTCCAGGAGATGTGACACAAATTGGGGTAAGAGAAATTGGTCATAAAACCTGCATGTTGCGCTCTCATAATATATTGTGATGTCATAATGCGGATACATTATGACGTCATAATACATTGTGATGTCATAGTGCATACTAATTATGATGTCATCATATACTGTGACGTCATTATACATGCTCATGATGCTCCAGTAGATGTGACACAAATTGTGGTAAGAGAAATTGCTCCTAATACCTGCATGTTGCGCTCTCATAATATATTGTGATGTCATAATGTGGATACATTATGACGTCATAATACATTGTGACGTCATAGTGCATACTAATTATGATGTCATCATATACTGTGACGTCATAATACATGCTCATGATGCTCCAGTAGATGTGACACAAATTGAGATAAGAGAAATTGCTCATAATACCTGCATGTTGCGCTCTCATAATATATTGTGATGTCATAATGCGGATACATTATGACGTCATAATATATTGTGACGTCATACTGCATACTAATTATGATGTCATCATATACTGTGACGTCATAATACATGCTCATGATGCTCCAGTAGATGTGAAAGAAATTGGGGTAAGCGAAATTGGTCATAAAACCTGCAAATTGCGCTCTCATAATATATTGTGATGTCATAATGTGGATACATTATGACGTCACAATACATTGTGACGTCATAGTGCATACTAATTATGAGAAATTGCTGATAATACCTGCATGTTGTGCTCTCATATTCTATTGTGATGTCATAATGCGGATACATTATGACGTCATAATACATTGTGACGTCATACTGCATACTAATTATGATGTCATCATATACTGTGACGTCATAATACATGCTCATGATGCTCCAGTAGATGTGACACAAATTTGGGTAAGAGAAATTGCTCACAATACTTGCATGTTGCGCTCTCATAATATATTGTGATATCATCATGCGGATACATTGTGACGTCATAATATATTGTGACGTCATACTGCATATTAATTATGATGTCATAATATACTGCGACGTCATAATACATACTCATGATGCTCCAGTAGATGTGACACAAATTGGGGTAAGCGAAATTGGTCATAAAACCTGCAAATTGCGCTTTCATAATATATTGTGATGATATAATGCGGACACATTATGATGTCATAATACATTGTGACGACATAATGCATACTAATTATGATGTCATCATATACTGTGACGTCATAATACATGCTCATGATGCTCCAGTAGATGTGACACAAATTGGGGTAAGAGAAATTGCTCATAATACCTGCATGTTGCGCTCTCATAATATATTGTGATGTCATAAAACGGATACATTATGACGTCATAATACATTGTGACGTCATAGTGCATACTAATTATGATGTCATCATATACTGTGACGTCATAATACATGCTCATGATGCTCCAGTAGATGTGACAGAAATTGGGGTAATCGAAAATGGTCATAAAACCTCCAAATTGCGCTCTCATAATATATTGTGATGTTATAATGCGGATACATTATGACGTCATAATACATTGTGACGTCATAGTGCATACTATTTAGGTGTCATCATATACTGTGACGTCATAATACATGCTCAGGATGCTACAGTAGATGTGACAAAAATTGGGGTAAGCGAAATTGGTCATAAAACCTGCATGTTGCGCTCTCATAATATATTGTGATGTCATAATGCGGATACATTATGACGTCATAATACATTGTGACATCATACTGCATGCTAATTATGATGTCATCATATACTGTGAGGTCATAATACATGCTCATGATGCTCCAGTAGATGTGACACATATTCGGGTAAGAGAAATTGGTCATAAAACCTGCAAATTGCACTCTTATAATATATTGTGATGTCATAATGCGGATACATTATGACGTCATAATATATTGTGACGTCATAGTGCATACTTATTATGATGTCATCATATACTGTGACGTCATAATACATGCTCATGATGCTCCAGTAGATGTGACACAAATTGGGGTAAGAGAAATTGCTCATAATACCTGCATACTGCGCTCTCATAATATATTGTGATGTGATAATGCGGATACATTATGACGTCATAACACATTGTGACGTCACAGTGCATACTAATTATGATGTCATCATATACTGTGACGTCATAATACATGCTCATGATGCTCCAGTAGATGTGACACAGATTGTGGTAATCGAAAATGGTCATAAAACCTCCAAATTGTGCTCTCATAATATATTGTGATGTCATAATGCGGATACATTATGACGTCATAATACATTGTGACGTCATAGTGCATACTAATTATGATGTCATCATACACTGTGACGTCATAATACATGCTCATGATGCTCCAGTAGATGTGACACAAATTGGGGTAAGAGAAATTGCTCATAATACCTGCATGTTGCGCTCTCATAATATATTGTGATGTCATAATGCGGATACATTATGACGTCATAATACATTGTGACGTCATACTGCATACTAATTATGATGTCATCATATACTGTGACGTCATAATACATGCTCATGATGCTCCAGTAGATGTGACACAAATTGGGGTAAGAGAAATTGCTCATAATACCTGCATGTTGCGCTCTCATAATATATTGTGATGTCATAATGCGGATATATTATGACGTCATAATACATTGTGAAGTCATAGTGCATACTAATTATGATGTCATCATACACTGTGACTTCATAATACATGCTCATGATGCTCCAGTAGATGTGACACAAATTGGGGTAAGTGAAATTGGTCATAAAACCTGCAAATTGCGCTCTCATAATATATTGTGATGTCATACTGCGGATATATTATGACGTCAATAATACATTGTGACGTCATAATGCATACTAATTATGATGTCATCATATACTGTGACATCATAATACATGCTCATGATGCTCCAGTAGATGTGACACAAATTGGGGTAAGAGAAATTGCTCATAATACCTGCATGTTGCGCTCTCATAATATATTGTGTTGTCATAATGCGGATACATTATGACGTCATAATACATTGTGATGTCATAGTGCATACTAATTACGATGTCATCATATACTGTGATGTCATAATACATGCTCATGATGCTCCAGTAGATGTGACACATCTGGGCTAAGAGAAATTGCTCATAAAACATGCAAATTGCGCTCTCATAATATATTGTGATGTCTTAATGCGGATACATTATGACGTCATAATACATTGTGACATCATACTGCACATTAATCACGATGTCATCATATACTGTGACGTCATAATACATGGTCATGATGCTCCAGTAGATGTGACACAAATTGGGATAAGAGAAATTGGTCATAAAACCTGCAAATTGTGCTCTCATAATATATTGTGATGTCATAGTGCGGATACATTATGACGTCATAATACATTGTGACGTCATAGTGCATACTAATTATGATGTCATCATATACTGTGACTTCATAATACAAGGTCATGATGCTCCAGTAGATGTGACACAAATTGGGGTAAGTGAAATTGGTCATAAAACCTGCAAATTGCGCTCTCATATTATATTGTGATGTCATACTGCGGATATATTATGACGTCAATAATACATTGTGACGTCATAGTGCATACTAATTATGATGTCATCATATACTGTGACGTCATAATACATGCTAATGATGGTCCAGTAGATGTGACACAAATTGGGGTAAGAGAAATTGCTCATAATACCTGCATGTTGCGCTCTCATAATATATTATGATGTCATAATACGGATACATTATGACGTCATAATACATTGTGACATCATAGTGCATACCAATTATGATGTCATCATATACTGTGACGTCATAATACATGCTCATGATGCTCCAGTAGATGTGACACAAATTGGGGTAAGAGAAATTGGTCATAAAACCTGCAAATTGCGGTCTCATAATATATTGTGATGTCCTAAAGCGGATACATTATGACGTCATAATACATTGTGTCATCATAGTGCATACTAATTATGATGTCCTCATATACTGTAAGGTCATAATACATGCTCATGATGCTCCAGTAGATGTGACACAAATTCGGGTAAGAGAAATTGCTCATAATACTTGCATGTTGCGCTCTCATAATATATTGTGATGTCATAATGCGGATACATTATGACGTCATAATACATTGTGACATCATAGTGCATACTAATTATGATGTCATCATATATTTTGACGTCATAATACATTCTCATGATGCTCCAGTTGATGTGACACAAATTGAGGTAAGAGAAATTGCTCATAATACCTGCATGTTGCACTCTCATAATATATTGTGACGTCATAATGCGGATACATTATGACGTCATAATACATTGTGACGTCATACTGCATGCTAATTATGATGTCATCATATACTGTGACGTCATAATTCATGCTCATGATGCTCCAGTAGATGTGACACAAATTGGGGTAAGAGAAATTCCTCATAATACCTGCAAATTGCGCTCTCATAATATATTGTGATGTCATAATGCGGAAACATTATGACGTCATAATGCATTGTGACGTCATACTGCATACTAATTATGATGTCATCATATACTGTGACGTCATAATACATGCTCATGATGCTCCAGTAGATGTGACACAAATTGGGGTAAGAGAAATTGCTCATAATACCTGCATGTTGCGCTCTCATAATATATTGTGATGTCATAATGCGGATACATTATGACGTCATAATACATTGTGACGTCATAGTGCATACTAATTATGATGTCATCATATATTGTGATGTCATAATACATGCTCATGATGCTCCAGTAGATGTGACACAAATTGGGGTTAGAGAAATTGCTCATAATACCTGCAAATTGCGCTCTCATAATATATTGTGATGTCATAATGCGGATACACTATGACGTCATAATGCATTGTGACATCATACTGCATGCTAATTATGATGTCATCATATACTGTGACGTCCTAATACATGCTCATGTTGCTCCAGTAGATGTGACACAAATTCGGGTAAGCGAAATTGGTCATAAAACCTGCAAACTGCACTCTCATAATATATTGTGATGTCATAATACGGATACATTATGACGTCATAATACATTGTGACATCACAGTGCATACTAATTATGATGTCATCATATACTGTGACATCATAATACATGCTCATGATGCTCCAGTAGATGTGACACAAATTGGGGTAAGAGAAATTGCTCATAATACCTGCATGTTGCGCTGTCATAATATATTGTGATGTCATAATGCGGATACATTATGACGTCATAATACATTGTGACGTCATACTGCAAACTAATTATGATGTCATCATATACTGTGACGTCATAATACATGCTCATGTTGCTCCAGTAGATGTGAAACAATTTTGGTAAGCGAAATTGGTCATAAAACCTGCAAATTGCGCTCACATAATATATTGTGATGTCATAATGCGGATACATTATGACGTCATAATACATTGTGATGTCATACTGCATACTAATTATGATGTCATCATATACTCTGACGTCATAATACATGCTCATGATGCTCCAGTAGATGTGACACAAATTCGGGTAAGAGTAATTGCTCACAATACTTGCATGTTCCGCTCTCATAATATATTGTGATATCATAATGCGGATACATTGTGACGTCATAATATATTGTGACGTCATACTGCATACTAATTATGATGTCATCATATACTGTGACGTCATAATACATGCTCATGATGCTCCAGTAGATGTGACACAAATAGGGGTAAGAGAAATTGTTCATAATACCTGTAAATTGGGCTCTCATAATATATTGTGATGTCATAATGCGTACACATTATGACGTCATAATACATTGTGACGTCATAGTGCATACTAATTATGATGTCATCATATTCTGTGACGTCATAATACATGCTCATGATGCTCCAGTAGATGTGACACAAATTGGGGTAAGAGAAATTGCTCATAATACCTGCATGTTGCCCTCTCATTATATATTGTGATGTCATAATACGGATACATTATGACGTCATAATACATTGTGACGTCATAGTGCATACTAATTATGATGTCATCAAATACTGTGACGTCATAATACATGCTCATGATGCTCCAGTAGTTGTGACACAAATTGGGGTAAGAGAAATTGCTCATAATACCTGCATGTTGCGCTCTCATAATATACTGTGACGTCATAATGCGGATACATTATGACGTCATACAACATTGTGACGCCATAGTGCATACTAAATATGATGTCATCATATACTGTGACGTCATAATACATGCTCATGATGCTCCAGGAGATGTGACACAAATTGGGGTAAGAGAAATTGGTCATAAAACCTGCATGTTGCGCTCTCATAATATATTGTGATGTCATAATGCGGATACATTATGACGTCATAATACATTGTGATGTCATAGTGCATACTAATTATGATGTCATCATATACTGTGACGTCATTATACATGCTCATGATGCTCCAGTAGATGTGACACAAATTGTGGTAAGAGAAATTGCTCATAATACCTGCATGTTGCGCTCTCATAATATATTGTGATGTCATAATGTGGATACATTATGACGTCATAATACATTGTGACGTCATAGTGCATACTAATTATGATGTCATCATATACTGTGACGTCATAATACATGCTCATGATGCTCCAGTAGATGTGACACAAATTGAGGTAAGAGAAATTGCTCATAATACCTGCATGTTGCGCTCTCATAATATATTGTGATGTCATAATGCGGATACATTATGACGTCATAATATATTGTGACGTCATACTGCATACTAATTATGATGTCATCATATATTGTGACGTCATAATACATGCTCATGATGCTCCAGTAGATGTGAAAGAAATTGGGGTAAGCGAAATTGGTCATAAAACCTGCAAATTGCGCTCTCATAATATATTGTGATGTCAAAATGTGGATACATTATGACATCACAATACATTGTGACATCATAGTGAATACTAATTATGAGAAATTGCTGATAATACCTGCATGTTGTGCTCTCATATTCTATTGTGATGTCATAATGCGGATACATTATGACGTCATAATACATTGTGATGTCATAGTGCATACTAATTATGATGTCATCATATACTGTGACGTCATTATACATGCTCATGATGCTCCAGTAGATGTGACACAAATTGGGGTAAGCGAAATTGGTCATAAAACCTGCAAATTGAGCTTTCATAATATATTGTGATGATATAATGCGGATACATTATGACGTCATAATACATTGTGACATCATAGTGCATACTAATTATGATGTCATCATATACTGTGACGTCATAATACATGCTCATGATGCTCCAGTAGATGTGACACAAATTCGGGTAAGAGAAATTGCTCATAATTCCTTCATGTTGTGCTCTCATAATATATTGTGATGTCATAAAGCGGATACATTATGACGTCATAATACATTGTGACGTCATAGTGCATACTAATTATGATGTCATCATATACTGTGACGTCATAATACATGCTCATGATGCTCCAGTAGATGTGACACAAATTGGGGTAATCGAAAATGGTCATAAAACCTCCAAATTGAGCTCTCATAATATATTGTGATGTCATAATGCGGATACATTATGACGTCATAATACATTGTGTCGTCATAGTGCATACTAATTATGATGTCATCATATACTGTGTCGTCATAATACATGCTCATGATGCTACAGTAGATGTGACACAAATTGGGGTAAGCGAAGTTGGTCATAAAACCTGCATGTTACGCTCTCATAATATATTGTGATGTCATAATGTGGATACATTATGACGTCATAATAGATTGTGACATCATAATGCATGTTAATTATGATGTCATCATATACTGTGACGTCATAATACATGCTCATGATGCTCCAGTAGATGTGACACAAATTCGGGTAAGCGAAATTGGTCATAAAACCTGTATATTGCACTCTCATAATATATTGTGATGTCATACTGCGGATATATTATGACGTCATAATACATTGTGACGTCATAGTGCATACTGATTATGATGTCATCATATACTGTGACGTCATAATACATGCTCATGATGCTCCAGTAGATGTGACACAAATTGGGGTAAGCGAAATTGGTCATAAAACCTGCAAATTGCGCTCTCATAACATATTGTGATGTCATAATGCGGATACATTATGATGTCATAATACATTGTGCCGTCATACTGCATACTAATTATGATGTCATCATATACTGTGACGTCATAATACATGCTCATGATGCTCCAGTAGATGTGACACAAATTTGGGTAAGAGAAATTGCTCATAATACCTGCATGTTGCGCTCTCATAATATATTGTGATGTCATAAGGCGGATACATTATGACGTCATAATACATTGTGACGTCATACTGCATACTAATTATGATGTCATCATATACTGTGACGTCATAATACATGCTCATGATGCTCCATTAGATGTGACACAAATTGGGGTAAGCGAAATTGCTCATAATACCTGCATGTTGCGCTCTCATAATATATTGTGATGTCATAATGCGGATATATTATGACGTCATAATACATTGTGACGTCATAGTGCATACTAATTATGATGTCATCATATACTGTGACCTCATAATACATGCTCATGAGGCACCAGTAGATGTGACACAAATTGGGGTAAGACAAATTGATCATAATACCTGCAAATTGCGCTCTCATAATATATTGTGATGTCATAATGAGGATACATTATGAAGTCATAGCACATTGTGACGTCATAGTGCATACTCATTATGATGTCATCATATACTGTGACGTCATAATACATGCTCATGATGCTCCAGTAGATGTGACACAAATTGAGGTAAGAGAAATTGGTCATAAAACCTGCATGTTGCGCTCTCATAATATATTGTGATGTCATAATGCGGATACATTATGACGTCATAATACATTGTGATGTCATAGTGCATACTAATTATGATGTCATCATATACTGTGACGTCATTATACATGCTCATGATGCTCCAGTAGATGTGACACAAATTGTGGGAAGAGAAATTGCTCATAATACCTGCATGTTGCGCTCTCATAATATATTGAGATGTCATAATGTGGATACATTATGACGTCATAATACATTGTGACGTCAAAGTGCATACTAATTATGATGTCATCATATACTGTGACGTCATAATACATGCTCATGATGCTCCAGTAGATGTGACACAAATTGAGGTAAGAGAAATTGCTCATAATACCTGCATGTTGCGCTCTCATAATATATTGTGATGTCATAATGCGGATACATTATGACATCATAATACATTGTGACGTCATACTGCATACTAATTATGATGTCATCATATACTGTGACGTCATAATACATGCTCATGATGCTCCAGTAGATGTGAAAGAAATTGGGGTAAGCGAAATTGGTCATAAAACCTGCAAATTGCGATCTCATAATATATTGTGATGTCATAATGCGGATACATTATGACGTCATAATACATTGTGACGTCATAGTGCATACTAATTATGATGTCATCATATACTGTGACGTCATTATACATGCTCATGATGCTCCAGTAGATGTGACACAAATTGTGGGAAGAGAAATTGCTCATAATACCTGCATGTTGCGCTCTCATAATATATTGAGATGTCATAATGTGGATACATTATGACGTCATAATACATTGTGACGTCAAAGTGCATACTAATTATGATGTCATCATATACTGTGACGTCATAATACATGCTCATGATGCTCCAGTAGATGTGACACAAATTGAGGTAAGAGAAATTGCTCATAATACCTGCATGTTGCGCTCTCATAATATATTGTGATGTCATAATGCGGATACATTATGACATCATAATACATTGTGACGTCATACTGCATACTAATTATGATGTCATCATATACTGTGACGTCATAATACATGCTCATGATGCTCCAGTAGATGTGAAAGAAATTGGGGTAAGCGAAATTGGTCATAAAACCTGCAAATTGCGCTCTCATAATATATTGTGATGTCATAATGCGGATACATTATGACGTCATAATACATTGTGACGTCATAGTGCATACTAATTATGATGTCATCATATTCTGTGACGTCATAATACATGCTCATGATGCTCCAGTAGATGTGACACAAATTGGGGTAAGAGAAATTGCTCATAATACCTGCATGTTGCCCTCTCATTATATATTGTGATGTCATAATACGGATACATTATGACGTCATAATACATTGTGACGTCATAGTGCATACTAATTATGATGTCATCAAATACTGTGACGTCATAATACATGCTCATGATGCTCCAGTAGTTGTGACACAAATTGGGGTAAGAGAAATTGCTCATAATACCTGCATGTTGCGCTCTCATAATATACTGTGACGTCATAATGCGGATACATTATGACGTCATACAACATTGTGACGCCATAGTGCATACTAAATATGATGTCATCATATACTGTGACGTCATAATACATGCTCATGATGCTCCAGGAGATGTGACACAAATTGGGGTAAGAGAAATTGGTCATAAAACCTGCATGTTGCGCTCTCATAATATATTGTGATGTCATAATGCGGATACATTATGACGTCATAATACATTGTGATGTCATAGTGCATACTAATTATGATGTCATCATATACTGTGACGTCATTATACATGCTCATGATGCTCCAGTAGATGTGACACAAATTGTGGTAAGAGAAATTGCTCATAATACCTGCATGTTGCGCTCTCATAATATATTGTGATGTCATAATGTGGATACATTATGACGTCATAATACATTGTGACGTCATAGTGCATACTAATTATGATGTCATCATATACTGTGACGTCATAATACATGCTCATGATGCTCCAGTAGATGTGACACAAATTGAGGTAAGAGAAATTGCTCATAATACCTGCATGTTGCGCTCTCATAATATATTGTGATGTCATAATGCGGATACATTATGACGTCATAATATATTGTGACGTCATACTGCATACTAATTATGATGTCATCATATATTGTGACGTCATAATACATGCTCATGATGCTCCAGTAGATGTGAAAGAAATTGGGGTAAGCGAAATTGGTCATAAAACCTGCAAATTGCGCTCTCATAATATATTGTGATGTCAAAATGTGGATACATTATGACATCACAATACATTGTGACATCATAGTGAATACTAATTATGAGAAATTGCTGATAATACCTGCATGTTGTGCTCTCATATTCTATTGTGATGTCATAATGCGGATACATTATGACGTCATAATACATTGTGATGTCATAGTGCATACTAATTATGATGTCATCATATACTGTGACGTCATTATACATGCTCATGATGCTCCAGTAGATGTGACACAAATTGGGGTAAGCGAAATTGGTCATAAAACCTGCAAATTGAGCTTTCATAATATATTGTGATGATATAATGCGGATACATTATGACGTCATAATACATTGTGACATCATAGTGCATACTAATTATGATGTCATCATATACTGTGACGTCATAATACATGCTCATGATGCTCCAGTAGATGTGACACAAATTCGGGTAAGAGAAATTGCTCATAATTCCTTCATGTTGTGCTCTCATAATATATTGTGATGTCATAAAGCGGATACATTATGACGTCATAATACATTGTGACGTCATAGTGCATACTAATTATGATGTCATCATATACTGTGACGTCATAATACATGCTCATGATGCTCCAGTAGATGTGACACAAATTGGGGTAATCGAAAATGGTCATAAAACCTCCAAATTGAGCTCTCATAATATATTGTGATGTCATAATGCGGATACATTATGACGTCATAATACATTGTGTCGTCATAGTGCATACTAATTATGATGTCATCATATACTGTGTCGTCATAATACATGCTCATGATGCTACAGTAGATGTGACACAAATTGGGGTAAGCGAAGTTGGTCATAAAACCTGCATGTTACGCTCTCATAATATATTGTGATGTCATAATGTGGATACATTATGACGTCATAATAGATTGTGACATCATAATGCATGTTAATTATGATGTCATCATATACTGTGACGTCATAATACATGCTCATGATGCTCCAGTAGATGTGACACAAATTCGGGTAAGCGAAATTGGTCATAAAACCTGTATATTGCACTCTCATAATATATTGTGATGTCATACTGCGGATATATTATGACGTCATAATACATTGTGACGTCATAGTGCATACTGATTATGATGTCATCATATACTGTGACGTCATAATACATGCTCATGATGCTCCAGTAGATGTGACACAAATTGGGGTAAGCGAAATTGGTCATAAAACCTGCAAATTGCGCTCTCATAACATATTGTGATGTCATAATGCGGATACATTATGATGTCATAATACATTGTGCCGTCATACTGCATACTAATTATGATGTCATCATATACTGTGACGTCATAATACATGCTCATGATGCTCCAGTAGATGTGACACAAATTTGGGTAAGAGAAATTGCTCATAATACCTGCATGTTGCGCTCTCATAATATATTGTGATGTCATAAGGCGGATACATTATGACGTCATAATACATTGTGACGTCATACTGCATACTAATTATGATGTCATCATATACTGTGACGTCATAATACATGCTCATGATGCTCCATTAGATGTGACACAAATTGGGGTAAGCGAAATTGCTCATAATACCTGCATGTTGCGCTCTCATAATATATTGTGATGTCATAATGCGGATATATTATGACGTCATAATACATTGTGACGTCATAGTGCATACTAATTATGATGTCATCATATACTGTGACCTCATAATACATGCTCATGAGGCACCAGTAGATGTGACACAAATTGGGGTAAGACAAATTGATCATAATACCTGCAAATTGCGCTCTCATAATATATTGTGATGTCATAATGAGGATACATTATGAAGTCATAGCACATTGTGACGTCATAGTGCATACTCATTATGATGTCATCATATACTGTGACGTCATAATACATGCTCATGATGCTCCAGTAGATGTGACACAAATTGAGGTAAGAGAAATTGGTCATAAAACCTGCATGTTGCGCTCTCATAATATATTGTGATGTCATAATGCGGATACATTATGACGTCATAATACATTGTGATGTCATAGTGCATACTAATTATGATGTCATCATATACTGTGACGTCATTATACATGCTCATGATGCTCCAGTAGATGTGACACAAATTGTGGGAAGAGAAATTGCTCATAATACCTGCATGTTGCGCTCTCATAATATATTGAGATGTCATAATGTGGATACATTATGACGTCATAATACATTGTGACGTCAAAGTGCATACTAATTATGATGTCATCATATACTGTGACGTCATAATACATGCTCATGATGCTCCAGTAGATGTGACACAAATTGAGGTAAGAGAAATTGCTCATAATACCTGCATGTTGCGCTCTCATAATATATTGTGATGTCATAATGCGGATACATTATGACATCATAATACATTGTGACGTCATACTGCATACTAATTATGATGTCATCATATACTGTGACGTCATAATACATGCTCATGATGCTCCAGTAGATGTGAAAGAAATTGGGGTAAGCGAAATTGGTCATAAAACCTGCAAATTGCGATCTCATAATATATTGTGATGTCATAATGCGGATACATTATGAGGTCATAATACATTGTGACGTCATAGTGCATACTAATTATGATGTCATCATATACTGTGACGTCATAATACATGCTCATGATGCTCCAGTAGATGTGACACAAATTGGGGTCAGAGAAATTGCTCATAATACCTGCATGTTGCGCTCTCATAATATATTGTGATGTCATAATGTGGATACATTATGACGTCATAATACATTGTGACGTCATACTGCATACTAATTATGATGTCATCATATACGGTGACGTCATAATACATGCTCATGATGCTCCAGTAGATGTGACACAAATTGCGGTAAGAGAAATTGCTCATAATACCTGCAAATTGCGCTCTCATAATATATTGTGATGTCATAATGAGGATACATTATGACGTCATAATACACTGTGACGTCATAATGCATACTAATTATGATGTCATCATATACTGTGACATCATAATACATGCTCATGATGCTCCAGTAGATGTGACACAAATTGGGGTAAGCGAAATTGGTCATAAAACCTGCAAATTGCGCTCTCATAATATATTGTGATGTCATAATGCGGATACATTATGATGTCATAATACATTGTGACGTCATAGTACATACTAATTATGATGTCATCATATACTGTGACGTCATAATACATGCTCATGATGCTCCAGTAGATGTGACACAAATTGGGGTAAGAGAAATTGCTCATAATACCTGCATGTTGCGCTCTCATAATATATTGTGATGTCATAAAGCGGATACATTATGACGTCATAATACATTGTGACGTCATAGTGCATACTAATTTTGATGTCATCATATACTGTGACGTCATAATACATGCTCATGATGCTCCAGTAGATGTGACAGAAATTGGGGTAATCGAAAATGGTCATAAAACCTCCAAATTGCGCTCTCATAATATATTGTGATGTCATAATGCGGATACATTATGACGTCATAATACATTGTGACGTCATAGTACATACTATTTAGGTGTCATCATATACTGTGACGTCATAATACATGCTCAGGATGCTACAGTAGATGTGACAAAAATTGGGGTAAGCGAAATTGGTCATAAAACCTGCATGTTGCGCTCTCATAATATATTGTGATGTCATAATGCGGATACATTATGACGTCATAATACATTGTGACATCATACTGCATGCTAATTATGATGTCATCATATACTGTGAGGTCATAATACATGCTCATGATGCTCCAGTAGATGTGACACATATTCGGGTAAGAGAAATTGGTCATAAAACCTGCAAATTGCACTCTTATAATATATTGTGATGTCATAATGCGGATACATTATGACGTCATAATATATTGTGACGTCATAGTGCATACTAATTATGATGTCATCATATACTGTGACGTCATAATACATGCTCATGATGCTCCAGTAGATGTGACACAAATTGGGGTAAGAGAAATTGCTCATAATACCTGCATGTTGCGCTCTCATAATATATTGTGATGTGATAATGCGGATACATTATGACGTCATAACACATTGTGACGTCACAGTGCATACTAATTATGATGTCATCATATACTGTGACGTCATAATACGTGCTCATGATGCTCCAGTAGATGTGACACAGATTGTGGTAATCGAAAATGGTCATAAAACCTCCAAATTGTGCTCTCATAATATATTGTGATGTCATAATGCGGATACATTATGACGTCATAATACATTGTGACGTCATAGTGCATACTAATTATGATGTCATCATACACTGTGACGTCATAATACATGCTCATGATGCTCCAGTAGATGTGACACAAATTGGGGTAAGAGAAATTGCTCATAATACCTGCATGTTGCGCTCTCATAATATATTGTGATGTCATAATGCGGATACATTATGACGTCATAATACATTGTGACGTCATACTGCATACTAATTATGATGTCATCATATACTGTGACGTCATAATACATGCTCATGATGCTCCAGTAGATGTGACACAAATTGGTGTAAGAGAAATTGCTCATAATACCTGCATGTTCCGCTCTCATAATATATTGTGATGTCATAATGCGGATACATTATGACGTAATAATACATTGTGACGTCATAGTGCATACTAATTATGATGTCATCATACACTGTGACTTCATAATACATGCTCATGATGCTCCAGTAGATGTGACACAAATTGGGGTAAGTGAAATTGGTCATAAAACCTGCAAATTGCGCTCTCATAATATATTGTGATGTCATACTGCGGATATATTATGACGTCAATAATACATTGTGACGTCATAGTGCATACTAATTATGATGTCATCATATACTGTGACGTCATAATACATGCTCATGATGCTCCAGTAGATGTGACACAAATTGGGGTAAGAGAAATTGCTCATAATACCTGCATGTTGCGCTCTCATAATATATTGTGTTGTCATAATGCGGATACATTATGACGTCATAATACATTGTGATGTCATAGTGCATACTAATTACGATGTCATCATATACTGTGATGTCATAATACATGCTCATGATGCTCCAGTAGATGTGACACATCTGGGCTAAGAGAAATTGCTCATAAAACATGCAAATTGCGCTCTCATAATATATTGTGATGTCTTAATGCGGATACATTATGACGTCATAATACATTGTGACATCATACTGCACATTAATCACGATGTCATCATATACTGTGACGTCATAATACATGGTCATGATGCTCCAGTAGATGTGACACAAATTGGGGTAAGAGAAATTGGTCATAAAACCTGCAAATTGCGCTCTCATAATATATTGTGATGTCATAGTGCGGATACATTATGACGTCATAATACATTGTGACGTCATAGTGCATACTAATTATGATGTCATCATATACTGTGACTTCATAATACAAGCTCATGATGCTCCAGTAGATGTGACACAAATTGGGGTAAGTGAAATTGGTCATAAAACCTGCAAATTGCGCTCTCATATTATATTGTGATGTCATACTGCGGATATATTATGACGTCAATAATACATTGTGACGTCATAGTGCATACTAATTATGATGTCATCATATACTGTGACGTCATAATACATGCTAATGATGCTCCAGTAGATGTGACACAAATTGGGGTAAGAGAAATTGCTCATAATACCTGCATGTTGCGCTCTCATAATATATTATGATGTCATAATACGGATACATTATGACGTCATAATACATTGTGACATCATAGTGCATACCAATTATGATGTCATCATATACTGTGACGTCATAATACATGCTCATGATGCTCCAGTAGATGTGACACAAATTGGGGTAAGAGAAATTGGTCATAAAACCTGCAAATTGCGGTCTCATAATATATTGTGATGTCCTAAAGCGGATACATTATGACGTCATAATACATTGTGTCTTCATAGTGCATACTAATTATGATGTCCTCATATACTGTAAGGTCATAATACATGCTCATGATGCTCCAGTAGATGTGACACAAATTCGGGTAAGAGAAATTGCTCATAATACTTGCATGTTGCGCTCTCATAATATATTGTGATGTCATAATGCGGATACATTATGACGTCATAATACATTGTGACGTCATACTGCATACTAATTATGATGTCATCATATATTGTGACGTCATAATACATGCTCATGATGCTCCAGTAGATGTGAAAGAAATTGGGGTAAGCGAAATTGGTCATAAAACCTGCAAATTGCGCTCTCATAATATATTGTGATGTCAAAATGTGGATACATTATGACATCACAATACATTGTGACATCATAGTGCATACTAATTATGAGAAATTGCTGATAATACCTGCATGTTGTGCTCTCATATTCTATTGTGATGTCATAATGCGGATACATTATGACGTCATAATACATTGTGATGTCATAGTGCATACTAATTATGATGTCATCATATACTGTGACGTCATTATACATGCTCATGATGCTCCAGTAGATGTGACACAAATTGGGGTAAGCGAAATTGGTCATAAAACCTGCAAATTGAGCTTTCATAATATATTGTGATGATATAATGCGGATACATTATGACGTCATAATACATTGTGACATCATAGTGCATACTAATTATGATGTCATCATATACTGTGACGTCATAATACATGCTCATGATGCTCCAGTAGATGTGACACAAATTCGGGTAAGAGAAATTGCTCATAATTCCTTCATGTTGTGCTCTCATAATATATTGTGATGTCATAAAGCGGATACATTATGACGTCATAATACATTGTGACGTCATAGTGCATACTAATTATGATGTCATCATATACTGTGACGTCATAATACATGCTCATGATGCTCCAGTAGATGTGACACAAATTGGGGTAATCGAAAATGGTCATAAAACCTCCAAATTGAGCTCTCATAATATATTGTGATGTCATAATGCGGATACATTATGACGTCATAATACATTGTGTCGTCATAGTGCATACTAATTATGATGTCATCATATACTGTGTCGTCATAAAACATGCTCATGATGCTACAGTAGATGTGACACAAATTGGGGTAAGCGAAGTTGGTCATAAAACCTGCATGTTACGCTCTCATAATATATTGTGATGTCATAATGTGGATACATTATGACGTCATAATAGATTGTGACATCATAATGCATGTTAATTATGATGTCATCATATACTGTGACGTCATAATACATGCTCATGATGCTCCAGTAGATGTGACACAAATTCGGGTAAGCGAAATTGGTCATAAAACCTGTATATTGCACTCTCATAATATATTGTGATGTCATACTGCGGATATATTATGACGTCATAATACATTGTGACGTCATAGTGCATACTGATTATGATGTCATCATATACTGTGACGTCATAATACATGCTCATGATGCTCCAGTAGATGTGACACAAATTGGGGTAAGCGAAATTGGTCATAAAACCTGCAAATTGCGCTCTCATAACATATTGTGATGTCATAATGCGGATACATTATGACGTCATAATACATTGTGCCGTCATACTGCATACTAATTATGATGTCATCATATACTGTGACGTCATAATACATGCTCATGATGCTCCAGTAGATGTGACACAAATTTGGGTAAGAGAAATTGCTCATAATACCTGCATGTTGCGCTCTCATAATATATTGTGATGTCATAAGGCGGATACATTATGACGTCATAATACATTGTGACGTCATACTGCATACTAATTATGATGTCATCATATACTGTGACGTCATAATACATGCTCATGATGCTCCATTAGATGTGACACAAATTGGGGTAAGCGAAATTGCTCATAATACCTGCATGTTGCGCTCTCATAATATATTGTGATGTCATAATGCGGATATATTATGACGTCATAATACATTGTGACGTCATAGTGCATACTAATTATGATGTCATCATATACTGTGACGTCATAATACATGCTCATGAGGCTCCAGTAGATGTGACACAAATTGGGGTAAGACAAATTGATCATAATACCTGCAAATTGCGCTCTCATAATATATTGTGATGTCATAATGAGGATACATTATGAAGTCATAGCACATTGTGACGTCTTAGTGCATACTCATTATGATGTCATCATATACTGTGACGTCATAATACATGCTCATGATGCTCCAGTAGATGTGACACAAATTGAGGTAAGAGAAATTGGTCATAAAACCTGCATGTTGCGCTCTCATAATATATTGTGATGTCATAATGCGGATACATTATGACGTCATAATACATTGTGATGTCATAGTGCATACTAATTATGATGTCATCATATACTGTGACGTCATTATACATGCTCATGATGCTCCAGTAGATGTGACACAAATTGTGGGAAGAGAAATTGCTCATAATACCTGCATGTTGCGCTCTCATAATATATTGAGATGTCATAATGTGGATACATTATGACGTCATAATACATTGTGACGTCAAAGTGCATACTAATTATGATGTCATCATATACTGTGACGTCATAATACATGCTCATGATGCTCCAGTAGATGTGACACAAATTGAGGTAAGAGAAATTGCTCATAATACCTGCATGTTGCGCTCTCATAATATATTGTGATGTCATAATGCGGATACATTATGACATCATAATACATTGTGACGTCATACTGCATACTAATTATGATGTCATCATATACTGTGACGTCATAATACATGCTCATGATGCTCCAGTAGATGTGAAAGAAATTGGGGTAAGCGAAATTGGTCATAAAACCTGCAAATTGCGCTCTCATAATATATTGTGATGTCATAATGCGGATACATTATGACGTCATAATACATTGTGACGTCATAGTGCATACTAATTATGATGTCATCATATACTGTGACGTCATAATACATGCTCATGATGCTCCAGTAGATGTGACACAAATTGGGGTCAGAGAAATTGCTCATAATACCTGCATGTTGCGCTCTCATAATATATTGTGATGTCATAATGTGGATACATTATGACGTCATAATACATTGTGACGTCATACTGCATACTAATTATGATGTCATCATATACGGTGACGTCATAATACATGCTCATGATGCTCCAGTAGATGTGACACAAATTGCGGTAAGAGAAATTGCTCATAATACCTGCAAATTGCGCTCTCATAATATATTGTGATGTCATAATGAGGATACATTATGACGTCATAATACACTGTGACGTCATAATGCATACTAATTATGATGTCATCATATACTGTGACATCATAATACATGCTCATGATGCTCCAGTAGATGTGACACAAATTGGGGTAAGCGAAATTGGTCATAAAACCTGCAAATTGCGCTCTCATAATATATTGTGATGTCATAATGCGGATACATTATGATGTCATAATACATTGTGACGTCATAGTACATACTAATTATGATGTCATCATATACTGTGACGTCATAATACATGCTCATGATGCTCCAGTAGATGTGACACAAATTGGGGTAAGAGAAATTGCTCATAATACCTGCATGTTGCGCTCTCATAATATATTGTGATGTCATAAAGCGGATACATTATGACGTCATAATACATTGTGATGTCATAGTGCATACTAATTTTGATGTCATCATATACTGTGACGTCATAATACATGCTCATGATGCTCCAGTAGATGTGACAGAAATTGGGGTAATCGAAAATGGTCATAAAACCTCCAAATTGCGCTCTCATAATATATTGTGATGTCATAATGCGGATACATTATGACGTCATAATACATTGTGACGTCATAGTACATACTATTTAGGTGTCATCATATACTGTGACGTCATAATACATGCTCAGGATGCTACAGTAGATGTGACAAAAATTGGGGTAAGCGAAATTGGTCATAAAACCTGCATGTTGCGCTCTCATAATATATTGTGATGTCATAATGCGGATACATTATGACGTCATAATACATTGTGACATCATACTGCATGCTAATTATGATGTCATCATATACTGTGAGGTCATAATACATGCTCATGATGCTCCAGTAGATGTGACACATATTCGGGTAAGAGAAATTGGTCATAAAACCTGCAAATTGCACTCTTATAATATATTGTGATGTCATAATGCGGATACATTATGACGTCATAATATATTGTGACGTCATAGTGCATACTAATTATGATGTCATCATATACTGTGACGTCATAATACATGCTCATGATGCTCCAGTAGATGTGACACAAATTGGGGTAAGAGAAATTGCTCATAATACCTGCATGTTGCGCTCTCATAATATATTGTGATGTGATAATGCGGATACATTATGACGTCATAACACATTGTGACGTCACAGTGCATACTAATTATGATGTCATCATATACTGTGACGTCATAATACGTGCTCATGATGCTCCAGTAGATGTGACACAGATTGTGGTAATCGAAAATGGTCATAAAACCTCCAAATTGTGCTCTCATAATATATTGTGATGTCATAATGCGGATACATTATGACGTCATAATACATTGTGACGTCATAGTGCATACTAATTATGATGTCATCATACACTGTGACGTCATAGTACATGCTCATGATGCTCCAGTAGATGTGACACAAATTGGGGTAAGAGAAATTGCTCATAATACCTGCATGTTGCGCTCTCATAATATATTGTGATGTCATAATGCGGATACATTATGACGTCATAATACATTGTGACGTCATACTGCATACTAATTATGATGTCATCATATACTGTGACGTCATAATACATGCTCATGATGCTCCAGTAGATGTGACACAAATTGGGGTAAGAGAAATTGCTCATAATACCTGCATGTTCCGCTCTCATAATATATTGTGATGTCATAATGCGGATACATTATGACGTCATAATACATTGTGACGTCATAGTGCATACTAATTATGATGTCATCATACACTGTGACTTCATAAAACATGCTCATGATGCTCCAGTAGATGTGACACAAATTGGGGTAAGTGAAATTGGTCATAAAACCTGCAAATTGCGCTCTCATAATATATTGTGATGTCATACTGCGGATATATTATGACGTCAATAATACATTGTGACGTCATAGTGCATACTAATTATGATGTCATCATATACTGTGACGTCATAATACATGCTCATGATGCTCCAGTAGATGTGACACAAATTGGGGTAAGAGAAATTGCTCATAATACCTGCATGTTGCGCTCTCATAATATATTGTGTTGTCATAATGCGGATACATTATGACGTCATAATACATTGTGATGTCATAGTGCATACTAATTACGATGTCATCATATACTGTGATGTCATAATACATGCTCATGATGCTCCAGTAGATGTGACACATCTGGGCTAAGAGAAATTGCTCATAAAACATGCAAATTGCGCTCTCATAATATATTGTGATGTCTTAATGCGGATACATTATGACGTCATAATACATTGTGACATCATACTGCACATTAATCACGATGTCATCATATACTGTGACGTCATAATACATGGTCATGATGCTCCAGTAGATGTGACACAAATTGGGGTAAGAGAAATTGGTCATAAAACCTGCAAATTGCGCTCTCATAATATATTGTGATGTCATAGTGCGGATACATTATGACGTCATAATACATTGTGACGTCATAGTGCATACTAATTATGATGTCATCATATACTGTGACTTCATAATACAAGCTCATGATGCTCCAGTAGATGTGACACAAATTGGGGTAAGTGAAATTGGTCATAAAACCTGCAAATTGCGCTCTCATATTATATTGTGATGTCATACTGCGGATATATTATGACGTCAATAATACATTGTGACGTCATAGTGCATACTAATTATGATGTCATCATATACTGTGACGTCATAATACATGCTAATGATGCTCCAGTAGATGTGACACAAATTGGGGTAAGAGAAATTGCTCATAATACCTGCATGTTGCGCTCTCATAATATATTATGATGTCATAATACGGATACATTATGACGTCATAATACATTGTGACATCATAGTGCATACCAATTATGATGTCATCATATACTGTGACGTCATAATACATGCTCATGATGCTCCAGTAGATGTGACACAAATTGGGGTAAGAGAAATTGGTCATAAAACCTGCAAATTGCGGTCTCATAATATATTGTGATGTCCTAAAGCGGATACATTATGACGTCATAATACATTGTGTCTTCATAGTGCATACTAATTATGATGTCCTCATATACTGTAAGATCATAATACATGCTCATGATGCTCCAGTAGATGTGACACAAATTCGGGTAAGAGAAATTGCTCATAATACTTGCATGTTGCGCTCTCATAATATATTGTGATGTCATAATGCGGATACATTATGACGTCATAATACATTGTGACATCATAGTGCATACTAATTATGATGTCATCATATATTTTGACGTCATAATACATGCTCATGATGCTCCAGTTGATGTGACACAAATAAGGTAAGAGAAATTGCTCATAATACCTGCATGTTGCACTCTCATAATATATTGTGACCTCATAATGCGGATACATTATGACGTCATAATACATTGTGACGTCATACTGCATACTAATTATGATGTCATCATATACTGTGACGTCATAATTCATGCTCATGATGCTCCAGTAGATGTGACACAAATTGGGGTAAGAGAAATTCCTCATAATACCTGCAAATTGCGCTCTCATAATATATTGTGATGTCATAATGCGGAAACATTATGACGTCATAATACATTGTGACGTCATACTGCATACTAATTATGATGTCATCATATACTGTGACGTCATAATACATGCTCATGTTGCTCCAGTAGATGTGACACAAATTGGGGTAAGAGAAATTGCTCATAATACCTGCATGTTGCACTCTCATAATATATTGTGATGTCATAATGCGGATAGTTTATGACGTCATAATACATTGTGACGTCATAGTGCATACTAATTATGATGTCATCATATACTGTGATGTCATAATACATGCTCATGATGCTCCAGTAGATGTGACACAAATTGGGGTTAGAGAAATTGCTCATAATACCTGCAAATTGCGCTCTCATAATATATTGTGATGTCATAATGCGGATACACTATGACGTCATAATGCATTGTGACATCATACTGCATGCTAATTATGATGTCATCATATACTGTGACGTCCTAATACATGCTCATGTTGCTCCAGTAGATGTGACACAAATTCGGGTAAGCGAAATTGGTCATAAAACCTGCAAACTGCACTCTCATAATATATTGTGATGTCATAATACGGATACATTATGACGTCATAATACATTGTGACATCATAGTGCATACTAATTATGATGTCATCATATACTGTGACATCATAATACATGCTCATGATGCTCCAGTAGATGTGACACAAATTGGGGTAAGAGAAATTGCTCATAATACCTGCATGTTGCGCTCTCATAATATATTGTGTTGTCATAATGCGGATACATTATGACGTCATAATACATTGTGATGTCATAGTGCATACTAATTACGATGTCATCATATACTGTGACGTCATAATACATGCTCATGATGCTCCAGTAGATGTGACACAAACTGGGGTAAGAGAAATTGCTCATAAAACATGCAAATTGCGCTCTCATAATATATTGTGATGTCTTAATGCGGATACATTATGACGTCATAATACATTGTGACATCATTCTGCACATTAATCATGATGTCATCATATACTGTGACGTCATATTACATGGTCATGATGCTCCAGTAGATGTGACACAAATTGGGGTAAGAGAAATTCGTCATAAAACCTGCAAATTGCGCTCTCATAATATATTGTGATGTCATAATGCGGATACATTATGACGTCATAATACATTGTGACGTCATAGTGCATACTAATTATGATGTCATCATATACTGTGACTTCATAATACATGCTCATGATGCTCCAGTAGATTTGACACAAATTGGGGTAAGTGAAATTGGTCATAAACCCTGCAAATTGCGCTCTCATAATATATTGTGATGTCATACTGCGGATATATTACGACGTCAATAATATATTGTGACGTCATAGTGCATACTAATTATGATGTCATCATATACTGTGACGTCATAATACATGCTCATGATGCTCCAGTAGATGTGACACAAATTCGGGTAAGCGAAATTGGTCATAAAACCTGTATATTGCACTCTCATAATATATTGTGATGTCATACTGCGGATATATTATGACGTCATAATACATTGTGACGTCATAGTGCATACTGATTATGATGTCATCATATACTGTGACGTCATAATACATGCTCATGATGCTCCAGTAGATGTGACACAAATTGGGGTAAGCGAAATTGGTCATAAAACCTGCAAATTGCGCTCTCATAACATATTGTGATGTCATAATGCGGATACATTATGATGTCATAATACATTGTGCCGTCATACTGCATACTAATTATGATGTCATCATATACTGTGACGTCATAATACATGCTCATGATGCTCCAGTAGATGTGACACAAATTTGGGTAAGAGAAATTGCTCATAATACCTGCATGTTGCGCTCTCATAATATATTGTGATGTCATAAGGCGGATACATTATGACGTCATAATACATTGTGACGTCATACTGCATACTAATTATGATGTCATCATATACTGTGACGTCATAATACATGCTCATGATGCTCCATTAGATGTGACACAAATTGGGGTAAGCGAAATTGCTCATAATACCTGCATGTTGCGCTCTCATAATATATTGTGATGTCATAATGCGGATATATTATGACGTCATAATACATTGTGACGTCATAGTGCATACTAATTATGATGTCATCATATACTGTGACGTCATAATACATGCTCATGAGGCACCAGTAGATGTGACACAAATTGGGGTAAGACAAATTGATCATAATACCTGCAAATTGCGCTCTCATAATATATTGTGATGTCATAATGAGGATACATTATGAAGTCATAGCACATTGTGACGTCATAGTGCATACTCATTATGATGTCATCATATACTGTGACGTCATAATACATGCTCATGATGCTCCAGTAGATGTGACACAAATTGAGGTAAGAGAAATTGGTCATAAAACCTGCATGTTGCGCTCTCATAATATATTGTGATGTCATAATGCGGATACATTATGACGTCATAATACATTGTGATGTCATAGTGCATACTAATTATGATGTCATCATATACTGTGACGTCATTATACATGCTCATGATGCTCCAGTAGATGTGACACAAATTGTGGGAAGAGAAATTGCTCATAATACCTGCATGTTGCGCTCTCATAATATATTGAGATGTCATAATGTGGATACATTATGACGTCATAATACATTGTGACGTCAAAGTGCATACTAATTATGATGTCATCATATACTGTGACGTCATAATACATGCTCATGATGCTCCAGTAGATGTGACACAAATTGAGGTAAGAGAAATTGCTCATAATACCTGCATGTTGCGCTCTCATAATATATTGTGATGTCATAATGCGGATACATTATGACATCATAATACATTGTGACGTCATACTGCATACTAATTATGATGTCATCATATACTGTGACGTCATAATACATGCTCATGATGCTCCAGTAGATGTGAAAGAAATTGGGGTAAGCGAAATTGGTCATAAAACCTGCAAATTGCGATCTCATAATATATTGTGATGTCATAATGCGGATACATTATGAGGTCATAATACATTGTGACGTCATAGTGCATACTAATTATGATGTCATCATATACTGTGACGTCATAATACATGCTCATGATGCTCCAGTAGATGTGACACAAATTGGGGTCAGAGAAATTGCTCATAATACCTGCATGTTGCGCTCTCATAATATATTGTGATGTCATAATGTGGATACATTATGACGTCATAATACATTGTGACGTCATACTGCATACTAATTATGATGTCATCATATACGGTGACGTCATAATACATGCTCATGATGCTCCAGTAGATGTGACACAAATTGCGGTAAGAGAAATTGCTCATAATACCTGCAAATTGCGCTCTCATAATATATTGTGATGTCATAATGAGGATACATTATGACGTCATAATACACTGTGACGTCATAATGCATACTAATTATGATGTCATCATATACTGTGACATCATAATACATGCTCATGATGCTCCAGTAGATGTGACACAAATTGGGGTAAGCGAAATTGGTCATAAAACCTGCAAATTGCGCTCTCATAATATATTGTGATGTCATAATGCGGATACATTATGATGTCATAATACATTGTGACGTCATAGTACATACTAATTATGATGTCATCATATACTGTGACGTCATAATACATGCTCATGATGCTCCAGTAGATGTGACACAAATTGGGGTAAGAGAAATTGCTCATAATACCTGCATGTTGCGCTCTCATAATATATTGTGATGTCATAAAGCGGATACATTATGACGTCATAATACATTGTGACATCATAGTGCATACTAATTTTGATGTCATCATATACTGTGACGTCATAATACATGCTCATGATGCTCCAGTAGATGTGACAGAAATTGGGGTAATCGAAAATGGTCATAAAACCTCCAAATTGCGCTCTCATAATATATTGTGATGTCATAATGCGGATACATTATGACGTCATAATACATTGTGACGTCATAGTACATACTATTTAGGTGTCATCATATACTGTGACGTCATAATACATGCTCAGGATGCTACAGTAGATGTGACAAAAATTGGGGTAAGCGAAATTGGTCATAAAACCTGCATGTTGCGCTCTCATAATATATTGTGATGTCATAATGCGGATACATTATGACGTCATAATACATTGTGACATCATACTGCATGCTAATTATGATGTCATCATATACTGTGAGGTCATAATACATGCTCATGATGCTCCAGTAGATGTGACACATATTCGGGTAAGAGAAATTGGTCATAAAACCTGCAAATTGCACTCTTATAATATATTGTGATGTCATAATGCGGATACATTATGACGTCATAATATATTGTGACGTCATAGTGCATACTAATTATGATGTCATCATATACTGTGACGTCATAATACATGCTCATGATGCTCCAGTAGATGTGACACAAATTGGGGTAAGAGAAATTGCTCATAATACCTGCATGTTGCGCTCTCATAATATATTGTGATGTGATAATGCGGATACATTATGACGTCATAACACATTGTGACGTCACAGTGCATACTAATTATGATGTCATCATATACTGTGACGTCATAATACGTGCTCATGATGCTCCAGTAGATGTGACACAGATTGTGGTAATCGAAAATGGTCATAAAACCTCCAAATTGTGCTCTCATAATATATTGTGATGTCATAATGCGGATACATTATGACGTCATAATACATTGTGACGTCATAGTGCATACTAATTATGATGTCATCATACACTGTGACGTCATAATACATGCTCATGATGCTCCAGTAGATGTGACACAAATTGGGGTAAGAGAAATTGCTCATAATACCTGCATGTTGCGCTCTCATAATATATTGTGATGTCATAATGCGGATACATTATGACGTCATAATACATTGTGACGTCATACTGCATACTAATTATGATGTCATCATATACTGTGACGTCATAATACATGCTCATGATGCTCCAGTAGATGTGACACAAATTGGTGTAAGAGAAATTGCTCATAATACCTGCATGTTCCGCTCTCATAATATATTGTGATGTCATAATGCGGATACATTATGACGTAATAATACATTGTGACGTCATAGTGCATACTAATTATGATGTCATCATACACTGTGACTTCATAATACATGCTCATGATGCTCCAGTAGATGTGACACAAATTGGGGTAAGTGAAATTGGTCATAAAACCTGCAAATTGCGCTCTCATAATATATTGTGATGTCATACTGCGGATATATTATGACGTCAATAATACATTGTGACGTCATAGTGCATACTAATTATGATGTCATCATATACTGTGACGTCATAATACATGCTCATGATGCTCCAGTAGATGTGACACAAATTGGGGTAAGAGAAATTGCTCATAATACCTGCATGTTGCGCTCTCATAATATATTGTGTTGTCATAATGCGGATACATTATGACGTCATAATACATTGTGATGTCATAGTGCATACTAATTACGATGTCATCATATACTGTGATGTCATAATACATGCTCATGATGCTCCAGTAGATGTGACACATCTGGGCTAAGAGAAATTGCTCATAAAACATGCAAATTGCGCTCTCATAATATATTGTGATGTCTTAATGCGGATACATTATGACGTCATAATACATTGTGACATCATACTGCACATTAATCACGATGTCATCATATACTGTGACGTCATAATACATGGTCATGATGCTCCAGTAGATGTGACACAAATTGGGGTAAGAGAAATTGGTCATAAAACCTGCAAATTGCGCTCTCATAATATATTGTGATGTCATAGTGCGGATACATTATGACGTCATAATACATTGTGACGTCATAGTGCATACTAATTATGATGTCATCATATACTGTGACTTCATAATACAAGCTCATGATGCTCCAGTAGATGTGACACAAATTGGGGTAAGTGAAATTGGTCATAAAACCTGCAAATTGCGCTCTCATATTATATTGTGATGTCATACTGCGGATATATTATGACGTCAATAATACATTGTGACGTCATAGTGCATACTAATTATGATGTCATCATATACTGTGACGTCATAATACATGCTAATGATGCTCCAGTAGATGTGACACAAATTGGGGTAAGAGAAATTGCTCATAATACCTGCATGTTGCGCTCTCATAATATATTATGATGTCATAATATGGATACATTATGACGTCATAATACATTGTGACATCATAGTGCATACCAATTATGATGTCATCATATACTGTGACGTCATAATACATGCTCATGATGCTCCAGTAGATGTGACACAAATTGGGGTAAGAGAAATTGGTCATAAAACCTGCAAATTGCGGTCTCATAATATATTGTGATGTCCTAAAGCGGATACATTATGACGTCATAATACATTGTGTCTTCATAGTGCATACTAATTATGATGTCCTCATATACTGTAAGGTCATAATACATGCTCATGATGCTCCAGTAGATGTGACACAAATTCGGGTAAGAGAAATTGCTCATAATACTTGCATGTTGCGCTCTCATAATATATTGTGATGTCATAATGCGGATACATTATGACGTCATAATACATTGTGACGTCATACTGCATACTAATTATGATGTCATCATATATTGTGACGTCATAATACATGCTCATGATGCTCCAGTAGATGTGAAAGAAATTGGGGTAAGCGAAATTGGTCATAAAACCTGCAAATTGCGCTCTCATAATATATTGTGATGTCAAAATGTGGATACATTATGACATCACAATACATTGTGACATCATAGTGCATACTAATTATGAGAAATTGCTGATAATACCTGCATGTTGTGCTCTCATATTCTATTGTGATGTCATAATGCGGATACATTATGACGTCATAATACATTGTGATGTCATAGTGCATACTAATTATGATGTCATCATATACTGTGACGTCATTATACATGCTCATGATGCTCCAGTAGATGTGACACAAATTGGGGTAAGCGAAATTGGTCATAAAACCTGCAAATTGAGCTTTCATAATATATTGTGATGATATAATGCGGATACATTATGACGTCATAATACATTGTGACATCATAGTGCATACTAATTATGATGTCATCATATACTGTGACGTCATAATACATGCTCATGATGCTCCAGTAGATGTGACACAAATTCGGGTAAGAGAAATTGCTCATAATTCCTTCATGTTGTGCTCTCATAATATATTGTGATGTCATAAAGCGGATACATTATGACGTCATAATACATTGTGACGTCATAGTGCATACTAATTATGATGTCATCATATACTGTGACGTCATAATACATGCTCATGATGCTCCAGTAGATGTGACACAAATTGGGGTAATCGAAAATGGTCATAAAACCTCCAAATTGAGCTCTCATAATATATTGTGATGTCATAATGCGGATACATTATGACGTCATAATACATTGTGTCGTCATAGTGCATACTAATTATGATGTCATCATATACTGTGTCGTCATAAAACATGCTCATGATGCTACAGTAGATGTGACACAAATTGGGGTAAGCGAAGTTGGTCATAAAACCTGCATGTTACGCTCTCATAATATATTGTGATGTCATAATGTGGATACATTATGACGTCATAATAGATTGTGACATCATAATGCATGTTAATTATGATGTCATCATATACTGTGACGTCATAATACATGCTCATGATGCTCCAGTAGATGTGACACAAATTCGGGTAAGCGAAATTGGTCATAAAACCTGTATATTGCACTCTCATAATATATTGTGATGTCATACTGCGGATATATTATGACGTCATAATACATTGTGACGTCATAGTGCATACTGATTATGATGTCATCATATACTGTGACGTCATAATACATGCTCATGATGCTCCAGTAGATGTGACACAAATTGGGGTAAGCGAAATTGGTCATAAAACCTGCAAATTGCGCTCTCATAACATATTGTGATGTCATAATGCGGATACATTATGACGTCATAATACATTGTGCCGTCATACTGCATACTAATTATGATGTCATCATATACTGTGACGTCATAATACATGCTCATGATGCTCCAGTAGATGTGACACAAATTTGGGTAAGAGAAATTGCTCATAATACCTGCATGTTGCGCTCTCATAATATATTGTGATGTCATAAGGCGGATACATTATGACGTCATAATACATTGTGACGTCATACTGCATACTAATTATGATGTCATCATATACTGTGACGTCATAATACATGCTCATGATGCTCCATTAGATGTGACACAAATTGGGGTAAGCGAAATTGCTCATAATACCTGCATGTTGCGCTCTCATAATATATTGTGATGTCATAATGCGGATATATTATGACGTCATAATACATTGTGACGTCATAGTGCATACTAATTATGATGTCATCATATACTGTGACGTCATAATACATGCTCATGAGGCTCCAGTAGATGTGACACAAATTGGGGTAAGACAAATTGATCATAATACCTGCAAATTGCGCTCTCATAATATATTGTGATGTCATAATGAGGATACATTATGAAGTCATAGCACATTGTGACGTCTTAGTGCATACTCATTATGATGTCATCATATACTGTGACGTCATAATACATGCTCATGATGCTCCAGTAGATGTGACACAAATTGAGGTAAGAGAAATTGGTCATAAAACCTGCATGTTGCGCTCTCATAATATATTGTGATGTCATAATGCGGATACATTATGACGTCATAATACATTGTGATGTCATAGTGCATACTAATTATGATGTCATCATATACTGTGACGTCATTATACATGCTCATGATGCTCCAGTAGATGTGACACAAATTGTGGGAAGAGAAATTGCTCATAATACCTGCATGTTGCGCTCTCATAATATATTGAGATGTCATAATGTGGATACATTATGACGTCATAATACATTGTGACGTCAAAGTGCATACTAATTATGATGTCATCATATACTGTGACGTCATAATACATGCTCATGATGCTCCAGTAGATGTGACACAAATTGAGGTAAGAGAAATTGCTCATAATACCTGCATGTTGCGCTCTCATAATATATTGTGATGTCATAATGCGGATACATTATGACATCATAATACATTGTGACGTCATACTGCATACTAATTATGATGTCATCATATACTGTGACGTCATAATACATGCTCATGATGCTCCAGTAGATGTGAAAGAAATTGGGGTAAGCGAAATTGGTCATAAAACCTGCAAATTGCGCTCTCATAATATATTGTGATGTCATAATGCGGATACATTATGACGTCATAATACATTGTGACGTCATAGTGCATACTAATTATGATGTCATCATATACTGTGACGTCATAATACATGCTCATGATGCTCCAGTAGATGTGACACAAATTGGGGTCAGAGAAATTGCTCATAATACCTGCATGTTGCGCTCTCATAATATATTGTGATGTCATAATGTGGATACATTATGACGTCATAATACATTGTGACGTCATACTGCATACTAATTATGATGTCATCATATACGGTGACGTCATAATACATGCTCATGATGCTCCAGTAGATGTGACACAAATTGCGGTAAGAGAAATTGCTCATAATACCTGCAAATTGCGCTCTCATAATATATTGTGATGTCATAATGAGGATACATTATGACGTCATAATACACTGTGACGTCATAATGCATACTAATTATGATGTCATCATATACTGTGACATCATAATACATGCTCATGATGCTCCAGTAGATGTGACACAAATTGGGGTAAGCGAAATTGGTCATAAAACCTGCAAATTGCGCTCTCATAATATATTGTGATGTCATAATGCGGATACATTATGATGTCATAATACATTGTGACGTCATAGTACATACTAATTATGATGTCATCATATACTGTGACGTCATAATACATGCTCATGATGCTCCAGTAGATGTGACACAAATTGGGGTAAGAGAAATTCCTCATAATACCTGCATGTTGCGCTCTCATAATATATTGTGATGTCATAAAGCGGATACATTATGACGTCATAATACATTGTGACGTCATAGTGCATACTAATTTTGATGTCATCATATACTGTGACGTCATAATACATGCTCATGATGCTCCAGTAGATGTGACAGAAATTGGGGTAATCGAAAATGGTCATAAAACCTCCAAATTGCGCTCTCATAATATATTGTGATGTCATAATGCGGATACATTATGACGTCATAATACATTGTGACGTCATAGTACATACTATTTAGGTGTCATCATATACTGTGACGTCATAATACATGCTCAGGATGCTACAGTAGATGTGACAAAAATTGGGGTAAGCGAAATTGGTCATAAAACCTGCATGTTGCGCTCTCATAATATATTGTGATGTCATAATGCGGATACATTATGACGTCATAATACATTGTGACATCATACTGCATGCTAATTATGATGTCATCATATACTGTGAGGTCATAATACATGCTCATGATGCTCCAGTAGATGTGACACATATTCGGGTAAGAGAAATTGGTCATAAAACCTGCAAATTGCACTCTTATAATATATTGTGATGTCATAATGCGGATACATTATGACGTCATAATATATTGTGACGTCATAGTGCATACTAATTATGATGTCATCATATACTGTGACGTCATAATACATGCTCATGATGCTCCAGTAGATGTGACACAAATTGGGGTAAGAGAAATTGCTCATAATACCTGCATGTTGCGCTCTCATAATATATTGTGATGTGATAATGCGGATACATTATGACGTCATAACACATTGTGACGTCACAGTGCATACTAATTATGATGTCATCATATACTGTGACGTCATAATACGTGCTCATGATGCTCCAGTAGATGTGACACAGATTGTGGTAATCGAAAATGGTCATAAAACCTCCAAATTGTGCTCTCATAATATATTGTGATGTCATAATGCGGATACATTATGACGTCATAATACATTGTGACGTCATAGTGCATACTAATTATGATGTCATCATACACTCTGACGTCATAGTACATGCTCATGATGCTCCAGTAGATGTGACACAAATTGGGGTAAGAGAAATTGCTCATAATACCTGCATGTTGCGCTCTCATAATATATTGTGATGTCATAATGCGGATACATTATGACGTCATAATACATTGTGACGTCATACTGCATACTAATTATGATGTCATCATATACTGTGACGTCATAATACATGCTCATGATGCTCCAGTAGATGTGACACAAATTGGGGTAAGAGAAATTGCTCATAATACCTGCATGTTCCGCTCTCATAATATATTGTGATGTCATAATGCGGATACATTATGACGTCATAATACATTGTGACGTCATAGTGCATACTAATTATGATGTCATCATACACTGTGACTTCATAAAACATGCTCATGATGCTCCAGTAGATGTGACACAAATTGGGGTAAGTGAAATTGGTCATAAAACCTGCAAATTGCGCTCTCATAATATATTGTGATGTCATACTGCGGATATATTATGACGTCAATAATACATTGTGACGTCATAGTGCATACTAATTATGATGTCATCATATACTGTGACGTCATAATACATGCTCATGATGCTCCAGTAGATGTGACACAAATTGGGGTAAGAGAAATTGCTCATAATACCTGCATGTTGCGCTCTCATAATATATTGTGTTGTCATAATGCGGATACATTATGACGTCATAATACATTGTGATGTCATAGTGCATACTAATTACGATGTCATCATATACTGTGATGTCATAATACATGCTCATGATGCTCCAGTAGATGTGACACATCTGGGCTAAGAGAAATTGCTCATAAAACATGCAAATTGCGCTCTCATAATATATTGTGATGTCTTAATGCGGATACATTATGACGTCATAATACATTGTGACATCATACTGCACATTAATCACGATGTCATCATATACTGTGACGTCATAATACATGGTCATGATGCTCCAGTAGATGTGACACAAATTGGGGTAAGAGAAATTGGTCATAAAACCTGCAAATTGCGCTCTCATAATATATTGTGATGTCATAGTGCGGATACATTATGACGTCATAATACATTGTGACGTCATAGTGCATACTAATTATGATGTCATCATATACTGTGACTTCATAATACAAGCTCATGATGCTCCAGTAGATGTGACACAAATTGGGGTAAGTGAAATTGGTCATAAAACCTGCAAATTGCGCTCTCATATTATATTGTGATGTCATACTGCGGATATATTATGACGTCAATAATACATTGTGACGTCATAGTGCATACTAATTATGATGTCATCATATACTGTGACGTCATAATACATGCTAATGATGCTCCAGTAGATGTGACACAAATTGGGGTAAGAGAAATTGCTCATAATACCTGCATGTTGCGCTCTCATAATATATTATGATGTCATAATACGGATACATTATGACGTCATAATACATTGTGACATCATAGTGCATACCAATTATGATGTCATCATATACTGTGACGTCATAATACATGCTCATGATGCTCCAGTAGATGTGACACAAATTGGGGTAAGAGAAATTGGTCATAAAACCTGCAAATTGCGGTCTCATAATATATTGTGATGTCCTAAAGCGGATACATTATGACGTCATAATACATTGTGTCTTCATAGTGCATACTAATTATGATGTCCTCATATACTGTAAGATCATAATACATGCTCATGATGCTCCAGTAGATGTGACACAAATTCGGGTAAGAGAAATTGCTCATAATACTTGCATGTTGCGCTCTCATAATATATTGTGATGTCATAATGCGGATACATTATGACGTCATAATACATTGTGACATCATAGTGCATACTAATTATGATGTCATCATATATTTTGACGTCATAATACATGCTCATGATGCTCCAGTTGATGTGACACAAATTGAGGTAAGAGAAATTGCTCATAATACCTGCATGTTGCACTCTCATAATATATTGTGACCTCATAATGCGGATACATTATGACGTCATAATACATTGTGACGTCATACTGCATACTAATTATGATGTCATCATATACTGTGACGTCATAATTCATGCTCATGATGCTCCAGTAGATGTGACACAAATTGGGGTAAGAGAAATTCCTCATAATACCTGCAAATTGCGCTCTCATAATATATTGTGATGTCATAATGCGGAAACATTATGACGTCATAATACATTGTGACGTCATACTGCATACTAATTATGATGTCATCATATACTGTGACGTCATAATACATGCTCATGTTGCTCCAGTAGATGTGACACAAATTGGGGTAAGAGAAATTGCTCATAATACCTGCATGTTGCACTCTCATAATATATTGTGATGTCATAATGCGGATAGTTTATGACGTCATAATACATTGTGACGTCATAGTGCATACTAATTATGATGTCATCATATACTGTGATGTCATAATACATGCTCATGATGCTCCAGTAGATGTGACACAAATTGGGGTTAGAGAAATTGCTCATAATACCTGCAAATTGCGCTCTCATAATATATTGTGATGTCATAATGCGGATACACTATGACGTCATAATGCATTGTGACATCATACTGCATGCTAATTATGATGTCATCATATACTGTGACGTCCTAATACATGCTCATGTTGCTCCAGTAGATGTGACACAAATTCGGGTAAGCGAAATTGGTCATAAAACCTGCAAACTGCACTCTCATAATATATTGTGATGTCATAATACGGATACATTATGACGTCATAATACATTGTGACATCATAGTGCATACTAATTATGATGTCATCATATACTGTGACATCATAATACATGCTCATGATGCTCCAGTAGATGTGACACAAATTGGGGTAAGAGAAATTGCTCATAATACCTGCATGTTGCGCTCTCATAATATATTGTGTTGTCATAATGCGGATACATTATGACGTCATAATACATTGTGATGTCATAGTGCATACTAATTACGATGTCATCATATACTGTGACGTCATAATACATGCTCATGATGCTCCAGTAGATGTGACACAAACTGGGGTAAGAGAAATTGCTCATAAAACATGCAAATTGCGCTCTCATAATATATTGTGATGTCTTAATGCGGATACATTATGACGTCATAATACATTGTGACGTCATAGTGCATACTAATTATGATGTCATCATATACTGTGACTTCATAATACATGCTCATGATGCTCCAGTAGATTTGACACAAATTGGGGTAAGTGAAATTGGTCATAAACCCTGCAAATTGCGCTCTCATAATATATTGTGATGTCATACTGCGGATATATTACGACGTCAATAATATATTGTGACGTCATAGTGCATACTAATTATGATGTCATCATATACTGTGACGTCATAATACATGCTCATGATGCTCCAGTAGATGTGACACAAATTGGGGTAAGAGAAATTGCTCATAATACCTGCATGTTGCGCTCTCATAATATATTGTGTTGTCATAATGCGGATACATTATGACGTCATAATACATTGTGATGTCATAGTGCATACTAATTACGATGTCATCATATACTGTGACGTCATAATACATGCTCATGATGCTCCAGTAGATGTGACACATCTGGGCTAAGAGAAATTGCTCATAAAACCTGCAAATTGCGCTCTCATAATATATTGTGATGTCATACTGCGGATATATTATGACGTCAATAATACATTGTGACGTCATAGTGCATACTAATTATGATGTCATCATATACTGTGACGTCATAATACATGCTAATGATGCTCCAGTAGATGTGACACAAATTGGGATAAGAGAAATTGCTCATACTACCTGCATGTTGCCTCTCATAATATATTGTGATGTCATAATACGGATACATTATGACGTCATAATACATTGTGACATCATAGTGCATACTAATTATGATGTCATCATATACTGTGACGTCATAATACATGCTCATGATGCTCCAGTAGTTGTGACACAAATTGGGGTAAGAGAAATTGCTCATAATACCTGCATGTTGCGCTCTCATAATATACTGTGACGTCATAATGCGGATACATTATGACGTCATACAACATTGTGACGCCATAGTGCATACTAAATATGATGTCATCATATACTGTGACGTCATAATACATGCTCATGATGCTCCAGGAGATGTGACACAAATTGGGGTAAGAGAAATTGGTCATAAAACCTGCATGTTGCGCTCTCATAATATATTGTGATGTCATAATGCGGATACATTATGACGTCATAATACATTGTGATGTCATAGTGCATACTAATTATGATGTCATCATATACTGTGACGTCATTATACATGCTCATGATGCTCCAGTAGATGTGACACAAATTGTGGTAAGAGAAATTGCTCATAATACCTGCATGTTGCGCTCTCATAATATATTGTGATGTCATAATGTGGATACATTATGACGTCATAATACATTGTGACGTCATAGTGCATACTAATTATGATGTCATCATATACTGTGACGTCATAATACATGCTCATGATGCTCCAGTAGATGTGACACAAATTGAGGTAAGAGAAATTGCTCATAATACCTGCATGTTGCGCTCTCATAATATATTGTGATGTCATAATGCGGATACATTATGACGTCATAATATATTGTGACGTCATACTGCATACTAATTATGATGTCATCATATACTGTGACGTCATAATACATGCTCATGATGCTCCAGTAGATGTGAAAGAAATTGGGGTAAGCGAAATTGGTCATAAAACCTGCAAATTGCGCTCTCATAATATATTGTGATGTCATAATGTGGATACATTATGACGTCACAATACATTGTGACGTCATAGTGCATACTAATTATGAGAAATTGCTGATAATACCTGCATGTTGTGCTCTCATATTCTATTGTGATGTCATAATGCGGATACATTATGACGTCATAATACATTGTGACGTCATACTGCATACTAATTATGATGTCATCATATACTGTGACGTCATAATACATGCTCATGATGCTCCAGTAGATGTGACACAAATTTGGGTAAGAGAAATTGCTCACAATACTTGCATGTTGCGCTCTCATAATATATTGTGATATCATAATGCGGATACATTGTGACGTCATAATATATTGTGACGTCATACTGCATACTAATTATGATGTCATAATATACTGCGACGTCATAATACATACTCATGATGCTCCAGTAGATGTGACACAAATTGGGGTAAGCGAAATTGGTCATAAAACCTGCAAATTGCGCTTTCATAATATATTGTGATGATATAATGCGGATACATTATGACGTCATAATACATTGTGACATCATAGTGCATACTAATTATGATGTCATCATATACTGTGACGTCATAATACATGCTCATGATGCTCCAGTAGATGTGACACAAATTCGGGTAAGAGAAATTGCTCATAATTCCTTCATGTTGTGCTCTCATAATATATTGTGATGTCATAAAGCGGACACATTATGACGTCATAATACATTGTGACGTCATAGTGCATACTAATTATGATGTCATCATATACTGTGACGTCATAATACATGCTCATGATGCTCCAGTAGATGTGACACAAATTGGGGTAATCGAAAATGGTCATAAAACCTCCAAATTGAGCTCTCATAATATATTGTGATGTCATAATGCGGATACATTATGACGTCATAATACATTGTGTCGTCATAGTGCATACTAATTATGATGTCATCATATACTGTGTCGTCATAATACATGCTCATGATGCTACAGTAGATGTGACACAAATTGGGGTAAGCGAAGTTGGTCATAAAACCTGCATGTTACGCTCTCATAATATATTGTGATGTCATAATATGGATACATTATGACGTCATAATAGATTGTGACATCATAATGCATGCTAATTATGATGTCATCATATACTGTGACGTCATAATACATGCTCATGATGCTCCAGTAGTTGTGACACAAATTGGGGTAAGAGAAATTGCTCATAATACCTGCATGTTGCGCTCTCATAATATACTGTGACGTCATAATGCGGATACATTATGACGACATACAACATTGTGACGCCATAGTGCATACTAAATATGATGTCATCATATACTGTGACGTCATAATACATGCTCATGATGCTCCAGGAGATGTGACACAAATTGGGGTAAGAGAAATTGGTCATAAAACCTGCATGTTGCGCTCTCATAATATATTGTGATGTCATAATGCGGATACATTATGACGTCATAATACATTGTGATGTCATAGTGCATACTAATTATGATGTCATCATATACTGTGACGTCATTATACATGCTCATGATGCTCCAGTAGATGTGACACAAATTGTGGTAAGAGAAATTGCTCATAATACCTGCATGTTGCGCTCTCATAATATATTGTGATGTCATAATGTGGATACATTATGACGTCATAATACATTGTGACGTCATAGTGCATAGTAATTATGATGTCATCATATACTGTGACGTCATAATACATGCTCATGATGCTCCAGTAGATGTGACACAAATTGAGGTAAGAGAAATTGCTCATAATACCTGCATGTTGCGCTCTCATAATATATTGTGATGTCATAATGCGGATACATTATGACGTCATAATATATTGTGACGTCATACTGCATACTAATTATGATGTCATCATATACTGTGACGTCATAATACATGCTCATGATCCTCCAGTAGATGTGAAAGAAATTGGGGTAAGCGAAATTGGTCATAAAACCTGCAAATTGCGCTCTCATAATATATTGTGATGTCATAATGTGGATACATTATGACGTCACAATACATTGTGACGTCATAGTGCATACTAATTATGAGAAATTGCTGATAATACCTGCATGTTGTGCTCTCATATTCTATTGTGATGTCATAATGCGGATACATTATGACGTCATAATACATTGTGACGTCATACTGCATACTAATTATGATGTCATCATATACTGTGACGTCATAATACATGCTCATGATGCTCCAGTAGATGTGACACAAATTTGGGTAAGAGAAATTGCTCACAATACTTGCATGTTGCGCTCTCATAATATATTGTGATATCATAATGCGGATACATTGTGACGTCATAATATATTGTGACGTCATACTGCATACTAATTATGATGTCATAATATACTGCGACGTCATAATACATACTCATGATGCTCCAGTAGATGTGACACAAATTGGGGTAAGCGAAATTGGTCATAAAACCTGCAAATTGCGCTTTCATAATATATTGTGATGATATAATGCGGATACATTATGACGTCATAATACATTGTGACATCATAGTGCATACTAATTATGATGTCATCATATACTGTGACCTCATAATACATGCTCATGATGCTCCAGTAGATGTGACACAAATTCGGGTAAGAGAAATTGCTCATAATTCCTTCATGTTGTGCTCTCATAATATATTGTGATGTCATAAAGCGGATACATTATGACGTCATAATACATTGTGACGTCATAGTGCATACTAATTATGATGTCATCATATACTCTGACGTCATAATACATGCTCATGATGCTCCAGTAGATGTGACACAAATTGGGGTAATCGAAAATGGTCATAAAACCTCCAAATTGAGCTCTCATAATATATTGTGATGTCATAATGCGGATACATTATGACGTCATAATACATTGTGTCGTCATAGTGCATACTAATTATGATGTCATCATATACTGTGTCGTCATAATACATGCTCATGATGCTACAGTAGATGTGACACAAATTGGGGTAAGCGAAGTTGGTCATAAAACCTGCATGTTACGCTCTCATAATATATTGTGATGTCATAATGTGGATACATTATGACGTCATAATAGATTGTGACATCATAATGCATGCTAATTATGATGTCATCATATACTGTGACATCATAATACATGCTCATGATGCTCCAGTAGATGTGACACAAATTCGGGTAAGCGAAATTGGTCATAAAACCTGTATATTGCACTCTCATAATATATTGTGATGTCATACTGCGGATATATTATGACGTCATAATACATTGTGACGTCATAGTGCATACTGATTATGATGTCATCATATACTGTGACGTCATAATACATGCTCATGATGCTCCAGTAGATGTGACACAAATTGGGGTAAGCGAAATTGGTCATAAAACCTGCAAATTGCGCTCTCATAACATATTGTGATGTCATAATGCGGATACATTATGACGTCATAATACATTGTGCCGTCATACTGCATACTAATTATGATGTCATCATATACTGTGACGTCATAATACATGCTCATGATGCTCCAGTAGATGTGACACAAATTTGGGTAAGAGAAATTGCTCATAATACCTGCATGTTGCGCTCTCATAATATATTGTGATGTCATAAGGCGGATACATTATGACGTCATAATACATTGTGACGTCATACTGCATACTAATTATGATGTCATCATATACTGTGACGTCATAATACATGCTCATGATGCTCCATTAGATGTGACACAAATTGGGGTAAGCGAAATTGCTCATAATACCTGCATGTTGCGCTCTCATAATATATTGTGATGTCATAATGCGGATATATTATGACGTCATAATACATTGTGACGTCATAGTGCATACTAATTATGATGTCATCATATACTGTGACGTCATAATACATGCTCATGAGGCTCCAGTAGATGTGACACAAATTGGGGTAAGACAAATTGCTCATAATACCTGCAAATTGCGCTCTCATAATATATTGTGATGTCATAATGAGGATACATTATGACGTCATAGCACATTGTGACGTCATAGTGCATACTCATTATGATGTCATCATATACTGTGACGTCATAATACATGCTCATGATGCTCCAGTAGATGTGACACAAATTGAGGTAAGAGAAATTGGTCATAAAACCTGCATGTTGCGCTCTCATAATATATTGTGATGTCATAATGCGGATACATTATGACGTCATAATACATTGTGATGTCATAGTGCATACTAATTATGATGTCATCATATACTGTGACGTCATTATACATGCTCATGATGCTCCAGTAGATGTGACACAAATTGTGGGAAGAGAAATTGCTCATAATACCTGCATGTTGCGCTCTCATAATATATTGAGATGTCATAATGTGGATACATTATGACGTCATAATACATTGTGACGTCAAAGTGCATACTAATTATGATGTCATCATATACTGTGACGTCATAATACATGCTCATGATGCTCCAGTAGATGTGACACAAATTGAGGTAAGAGAAATTGCTCATAATACCTGCATGTTGCGCTCTCATAATATATTGTGATGTCATAATGCGGATACATTATGACGTCATAATACATTGTGACGTCATACTGCATACTAATTATGATGTCATCATATACTGTGACGTCATAATACATGCTCATGATGCTCCAGTAGATGTGAAAGAAATTGGGGTAAGCGAAATTGGTCATAAAACCTGCAAACTGTGCTCTCATAATATATTGTGATGTCATAATGCGGATACATTATGACGTCATAATACATTGTGACGTCATAGTGCATACTAATTATGATGTCATCATATACTGTGACGTCATAATACATGCTCATGATGCTCCAGTAGATGTGACACAAATTGGGGTCAGAGAAATTGCTCATAATACCTGCATGTTGCGCTCTCATAATATATTGTAATGTCATAATGTGGATACATTATGACGTCATAATACATTGTGACGTCATACTGCATACTAATTATGATGTCATCATATACGGTGACGTCATAATACATGCTCATGATGCTCCAGTAGATGTGACACAAATTGCGGTAAGAGAAATTGCTCATAATACCTGCAAATTGCGCTCTCATAATATATTGTGATGTCATAATGAGGATACATTATGACGTCATAATACACTGTGACGTCATAATGCATACTAATTATGATGTCATCATATACTGTGACATCATAATACATGCTCATGATGCTCCAGTTGATGTGACACAAATTGGGGTAAGCGAAATTGGTCATAAAACCTGCAAATTGCGCTCTCATAATATATTGTGATGTCATAATGCGGATACATTATGACGTCATAATACATTGTGACGTCATAGTACATACTAATTATGATGTCATCATATACTGTGACGTCATAATACATGCTCATGATGCTCCAGTAGATGTGACACAAATTGGGGTAAGAGAAATTGCTCATAATACCTGCATGTTGCGCTCTCATAATATATTGTGATGTCATAAAACGGATACATTATGACGTCATAATACATTGTGACGTCATAGTGCATACTAATTATGATGTCATCATATACTGTGACGTCATAATACATGCTCATGATGCTCCAGTAGATGTGACAGAAATTGGGGTAATCGAAAATGGTCATAAAACCTCCAAATTGCGCTCTCATAATATATTGTGATGTCATAATGCGGATACATTATGACGTCATAATACATTGTGACGTCATAGTGCATACTATTTAGGTGTCATCATATACTGTGACGTCATAATACATGCTCAGGATGCTACAGTAGATGTGACAAAAATTGGGGTAAGCGAAATTGGTCATAAAACCTGCATGTTGCGCTCTCATAATATATTGTGATGTCATAATGCGGATACATTATGACGTCATAATACATTGTGACATCATACTGCATGCTAATTATGATGTCATCATATACTGTGAGGTCATAATACATGCTCATGATGCTCCAGTAGATGTGACACATATTCGGGTAAGAGAAATTGGTCATAAAACCTGCAAATTGCACTCTTATAATATATTGTGATGTCATAATGCGGATACATTATGACGTCATAATATATTGTGACGTCATAGTGCATACTAATTATGATGTCATCATATACTGTGACGTCATAATACATGCTCATGATGCTCCAGTAGATGTGACACAAATTGGGGTAAGAGAAATTGCTCATAATACCTGCATACTGCGCTCTCATAATATATTGTGATGTGATAATGCGGATACATTATGACGTCATAACACATTGTGACGTCACAGTGCATACTAATTATGATGTCATCATATACTGTGACGTCATAATACATGCTCATGATGCTCCAGTAGATGTGACACAAATTGGGGTAAGAGAAATTGCTCATAATACCTGCATGTTGCGCTCTCTTAATATATTGTGTTGTCATAATGCGGATACATTATGACGTCATAATACATTGTGATGTCATAGTGCATACTAATTACGATGTCATCATATACTGTGATGTCATAATACATGCTCATGATGCTCCAGTAGATGTGACACATCTAGGCTAAGAGAAATTGCTCATAAAACATGCAAATTGCGCTCTCATAATATATTGTGATGTCTTAATGCGGATACATTATGACGTCATAATACATTGTGACATCATACTGCACATTAATCACGATGTCATCATATACTGTGACGTCATAATACATGGTCATGATGCTCCAGTAGATGTGACACAAATTGGGATAAGAGAAATTGGTCATAAAACCTGCAAATTGCGCTCTCATAATATATTGTGATGTCATAGTGCGGATACATTATGACGTCATAATACATTGTGACGTCATAGTGCATACTAATTATGATGTCATCATATACTGTGACTTCATAATACAAGGTCATGATGCTCCAGTAGATGTGACACAAATTGGGGTAAGTGAAATTGGTCATAAAACCTGCAAATTGCGCTCTCATATTATATTGTGATGTCATACTGCGGATATATTATGACGTCAATAATACATTGTGACGTCATAGTGCATACTAATTATGATGTCATCATATACTGTGACGTCATAATACATGCTAATGATGGTCCAGTAGATGTGACACAAATTGGGGTAAGAGAAATTGCTCATAATACCAGCATGTTGCGCTCTCATAATATATTATGATGTCATAATACGGATACATTATGACGTCATAATACATTGTGACATCATAGTGCATACCAATTATGATGTCATCATATACTGTGACGTCATAATACATGCTCATGATGCTCCAGTAGATGTGACACAAATTGGGGTAAGAGAAATTGGTCATAAAACCTGCAAATTGCGGTCTCATAATATATTGTGATGTCCTAAAGCGGATACATTATGACGTCATAATACATTGTGTCATCATAGTGCATACTAATTATGATGTCCTCATATACTGTAAGGTCATAATACATGCTCATGATGCTCCAGTAGATGTGACACAAATTCGGGTAAGAGAAATTGCTCATAATACTTGCATGTTGCGCTCTCATAATATATTGTGATGTCATAATGCGGATACATTATGACGTCATAATACATTGTGACATCATAGTGCATACTAATTATGATGTCATCATATATTTTGACGTCATAATACATGCTCATGATGCTCCAGTTGATGTGACACAAATTGAGGTAAGAGAAATTGCTCATAATACCTGCATGTTGCACTCTCATAATATATTGTGACGTCATATGCGGATACATTATGACGTCATAATACATTGTGACGTCATACTGCATGCTAATTATGATGTCATCATATACTGTGACGTCATAATTCATGCTCATGATGCTCCAGTAGATGTGACACAAATTGGGGTAAGAGAAATTCCTCATAATACCTGCAAATTGCGCTCTCATAATATATTGTGATGTCATAATGCGGAAACATTATGACGTCATAATGCATTGTGACGTCATACTGCATACTAATTATGATGTCATCATATACTGTGACGTCATAATACATGCTCATGATGCTCCAGTAGATGTGACACAAATTGGTGTAAGAGAAATTGCTCATAATACCTGCATGTTGCGCTCTCATAATATATTGTGATGTCATAATGCGGATACATTATGACGTCATAATACATTGTGACGTCATAGTGCATACTAATTATGATGTCATCATATATTGTGATGTCATAATACATGCTCATGATGCTCCAGTAGATGTGACACAAATTGGGGTTAGAGAAATTGCTCATAATACCTGCAAATTGCGCTCTCATAATATATTGTGATGTCATAATGCGGATACACTATGACGTCATAATGCATTGTGACATCATACTGCATGCTAATTATGATGTCATCATATACTGTGACGTCCTAATACATGCTCATGTTGCTCCAGTAGATGTGACACAAATTCGGGTAAGCGAAATTGGTCATAAAACCTGCAAACTGCACTCTCATAATATATTGTGATGTCATAATACGGATACATTATGACGTCATAATACATTGTGACATCATAGTGCATACTAATTATGATGTCATCATATACTGTGACATCATAATACATGCTCATGATGCTCCAGTAGATGTGACACAAATTGGGGTAAGAGAAATTGCTCATAATACCTGCATGTTGCGCTCTCATAATATATTGTGTTGTCATAATGCGGATACATTATGACGTCATAATACATTGTGATGTCATAGTGCATACTAATTACGATGTCATCATATACTGTGACGTCATAATACATGCTCATGATGCTCCAGTAGATGTGACACAAACTGGGGTAAGAGAAATTGCTCATAAAACATGCAAATTGCGCTCTCATAATATATTGTGATGTCTTAATGCGGATACATTATGACGTCATAATACATTGTGACATCATACTGCACATTAATCATGATGTCATCATATACTGTGACGTCATATTACATGGTCATGATGCTCCAGTAGATGTGACACAAATTGGGGTAAGAGAAATTCGTCATAAAACCTGCAAATTGCGCTCTCATAATATATTGTGATGTCATAATGCGGATACATTATGACGTCATAATACATTGTGACGTCATAGTGCATACTAATTATGATGTCATCATATACTGTGACTTCATAATACATGCTCATGATGCTCCAGTAGATGTGACACAAATTGGGGTAAGTGAAATTGGTCATAAACCCTGCAAATTGCGCTCTCATAATATATTGTGATGTCATACTGCGGATATATTACGACGTCAATAATATATTGTGACGTCATAGTGCATACTAATTATGATGTCATCATATACTGTGACGTCATAATACATGCTCATGATGCTCCAGTAGATGTGACACAAATTGGGGTAAGAGAAATTGCTCATAATACCTGCATGTTGCGCTCTCATAATATATTGTGTTGCCATAATGCGGATACATTATGACGTCATAATACATTGTGATGTCATAGTGCATACTAATTACGATGTCATCATATACTGTGACGTCATAATACATGCTCATGATGCTCCAGTAGATGTGACACATCTGGGCTAAGAGAAATTGCTCATAAAACATGCAAATTGCGCTCTCATAATATACTGTGATGTCTTAATGCGGATACATTATGACGTCATAATACATTGTGACATCATACTGCACATTAATCATGATGTCATCATATACTGTGACGTCATAATACATGCTCATGATGCTCCAGTAGATGTGACACAAATTGAGGTAAGAGAAATTGCTCATAATACCTGCATGTTGCGCTCTCATAATATATTGTGATGTCATAATGCGGATACATTATGACGTCATAATACATTGTGACGTCATACTGCATACTAATTATTATGTCATCATATACTGTGACGTCATAATACATGCTCATGATGCTCCAGTAGATGTGACACAATTTGGGGTAATCGAAATTGGTCATAAAACCTGCAAATTGCGCTCTCATAATATATTGTGATGTCATAATGCGGATACATTATGACGTCATAATACATTGTGACGTCATAGTGCATACTAATTATGATGTCATCATATACTGTGACGTCATAATACATGCTCATGATGCTCCAGTAGATGTGAAACAAATTGGGGTAAGAGAAATTGCTCATAATACCTGCATGTTGCGCTCTCATAATATATTGTGTTGTCATAATGCGGATACATTATGACGTCATAATACATTGTGATGTCATAGTGCATACTAATTACGATGTCATCATATACTGTGATGTCATAATACATGCTCATGATGCTCCAGTAGATGTGACACATCTGGGCTAAGAGAAATTGCTCATAAAACATGCAAATTGCGCTCTCATAATATATTGTGATGTCTTAATGCGGATACATTATGACGTCATAATACATTGTGACATCATACTGCACATTAATCACGATGTCATCATATACTGTGACGTCATAATACATGGTCATGATGCTCCAGTAGATGTGACACAAATTGGGATAAGAGAAATTGGTCATAAAACCTGCAAATTGCGCTCTCATAATATATTGTGATGTCATAGTGCGGATACATTATGACGTCATAATACATTGTGACGTCATAGTGCATACTAATTATGATGTCATCATATACTGTGACTTCATAATACAAGGTCATGATGCTCCAGTAGATGTGACACAAATTGGGGTAAGTGAAATTGGTCATAATACCTGCATGTTGCGCTCTCATAATATATTATGATGTCATAATACGGATACATTATGACGTCATAATACATTGTGACATCATAGTGCATACCAATTATGATGTCATCATATACTGTGACGTCATAATACATGCTCATGATGCTCCAGTAGATGTGACACAATTTGGGGTAAGAGAAATTGCTCATAATACCTGCATGTTGCGCTCTCATAATATATTGTGATGTCATAATGTGGATACATTATGACGTCATAATACATTGTGACGTCATAGTGCATACTATTCATGATGTCATCATATACTGTGACGTCATAATACATGCTCATGAATCTCCAGTAGTTGTGACACAAATTGGGGTAAGCGAAATTGCTCATAATACCTGCATGTTGCGCTCTCATAATATATTGTGATGTCATAATGCGGATAATATGACGTCATAATACATTGTGACGTTATATTGCATACTAATTATGATGTCATCATATACTGTGACGTCATAATACATGCTCATGAGGCTCCAGTAGATGTGACACAAATTGAGGTAAGACAAATTGCCCATAATACCTGCAAATTGCGCTCTCATAATATATTGTGATGTCATAATGCGGATACAATATGACGTCATAGTATATTGTGACGTCATAGTGCATACTCATGATGATTTCATCATATACTGTGACGTCATAATACATGCTGATGATGCTCCAGTAGATGTGACACAAATTGGGGTAAGAGAAATTGCTCATAATAAGTGGATGTTGCGCTCTCATAATATATTGTGATGTCATAATGCGGATACATTATGACATCATAATACATTGTGACGTCATACTGCATACTAATTATGATGTCATCATATACTGTGACGTCATAATACATGCTCATGATGCTCCATTAGATGTGACACAAATTGGGGTAAGAGAAATTGTTCATAAAACCTGCAAATTGCGCTCACATAATATATTGTGATGTCATAATGCGGATACATTATGACGTCATAATACATTGTGACGTCATACTGCATACTAATTATGATGTCATCATATACTGTGACGTCATAATACATGCTCATGATGCTGCAGTAGATGTGACACAAATTCGGGTAAGAAAAATTGCTCATAATACCTGCATGTTGCGCTCTCATAATATATTGTGATGTCATAATGCGGATACATTGTGACGTCATAATATATTGTGACGTCATACTGCATACTAATTATGACGTCATCATATACTGTGACGTCATAATACATGCTCATGATGCTCCAGTAGATGTGACACAAATTGGGGTAAGAGAAATTGTCCATAATACCTGTAAATTGGGCTCTCATAATATATTGTGATGTCATAACGCGGACACATTATGACGTCATAATACAATGTGACGTCATAGTGCATACTAATTATGATGTCATCATATACTGTTACGTCATAATACATGCTCATGATGCTACGGTAGATGTGACACAAATTGGGGTAAGCGAAATTGGTCATAAACCTGCATGTTGCGCTCTCATAATATATTGTGATGTCATAATGCGGATACACTATGACGTCATAATACATTGTGACGTCATACTGCATGCTAATTATGATGTCATCATATACTGTGACGTCATAATACATTCTCATGATCCTCCAGTAGATGTGACACAAATTGGGGTAAGAGAAATTTTTCATTATACCGGCATGTTGCGCTCTCAAAATATATTGTGATGTCATAATGCGGATACATTATGACGTCATAATACCTTGTGATTTCATAGTGCATACTAATTATTGTGTCATCATATACTGTGACGTCATAATACATGCTCATGATGCTCCAGTAGATGTGACACAAATTGGGGTAAGAGAAATTGCTCATAATACCTGCATGTTGCGCTCTCATAATATATTGTGATGTCATAATGCGGATACATTATGACGTCATCATACATTGTGACGTCATAGTGCATACTAATTATGATGTCATCATATACTGTGACGTCATAATACATGCTCATGATGCTCCAGTTGATGTGACACAAATTGAGGTAAGAGAAATTGCTCATAATACCTGCATGTTGCACTCTCATAATATATTGTGACGTCATAATGCGGATACATTATGACGTCATAATACATTGTGACGTCATACTGCATACTAATTATGATGTCATCATATACTGTGACGTCATAATACATGCTCATGATGCTCCAGTAGATGTGACACAAATAGGGGTAAGAGAAATTCCTCATAATACCTTCAAATTGCGCTCTCATAATATATTGTGATGTCATAATGTGGAAACATTATGACGTCATAATACATTGTGACGTCATACTGCATACTAATTATGATGTCATCATATACTGTGACGTCATAATACATGCTCATGATGCTCCAGTAGATGTGACACAAATTGGGGTAAGAGAAATTGCTCATAATACCTGCATGTTGCGCTCTCATAATATATTGTGATGTAATAATGCGGCTACATTATGACGTCATAATACATTGTGACGTCATAGTGCATACTAATTATGATGTCATCATATACTGTGACGTCATAATACATGCTCATGATGCTCCAGTAGATGTGACGCAATTTGGGGTAAGAGAAATTGCTGATAATACCAGCAAATTGCGCTCTCATAATATATTGTGATGTCATAATGCAGATACATTATGACGTCATAATACATTGTGACGTCATAGTGCATACTAATTATGATGTCATCATATATTGTGATGTCATAATACATGCTCATGATGCCCCAGTAGATGTGACACAAATTGGGGTTAGAGAAATTGCTCATAATACCTGCAAATTGCGCTCTCATAATATATTGTGATGTCATAATGCGGATACATTATGACGTCATAATACACTGTGATGTCATAATGCATACTAATTATGCTGTCATCATATACTGTGACGTCATAATACATGCTCATGATGCTCCAGTAGATTTGACACAAATTGTGGTAATAGATATGGGTTATAATACCTGCAAATTGCGGTCTCATCATATATTGTGATGTCATAATGCGGATATATTATGACGTCATAATATATTGTGACGTCATAGTGCATACTAATTATGATGTCATCATATACTGTTACGTCATAATACATGCTCATGATGCTACGGTAGATGTGACACAAATTGGGGTAACCGAAATTGGTCATAAAACCTGCATGTTGCGCTCTCATAATATATTGTGATGTCATAATGCGGATACACTATGACGTCATAATACATTGTGACATCATACTGCATGCTAATTATGATGTCATCATATACTGTGACGTCCTAATACATGCTCATGTTGCTCCAGTAGATGTGACACAAATTCGGGTAAGCGAAATTGGTCATAAAACCTGCAAACTGCACTCTCATAATATATTGTGATGTCATAATACGGATACATTATGACGTCATAATACATTGTGACATCATAGTGCATACTAATTATGATGTCATCATATACTGTGACGTCATAATACATGCTCATGATGCTCCAGTAGATGTGACACAAATTGGGGTAAGAGAAATTGCTCATAATACCTGCATGTTGCGCTCTCATAATATATTGTGTTGTCATAATGCGGATACATTATGACGTTATAATACAATGTGATGTCATAGTGCATACTAATTACGATGTCATCATATACTGTGACGTCATAATACATGCTCATGATGCTCCAGTAGATGTGACACAAACTGGGGTAAGAGAAATTGCTCATAAAACATGCAAATTGCGCTCTCATAATATATTGTGATGTCATAATGCGGATAATATGACGTCATAATACATTGTGACGTTATAGTGCATACTAATTATGATGTCATCATATACTGTGACGTCATAATACATGCTCATGAGGTTCCAGTAGATGTGACACAAATTGGGGTAAGAGAAATTGTCCATAATACCTGTAAATTGGGCTCTCATAATATATTGTGATGTCATAAAGCGGACACATTATGACGTCATAATACATTGTGACGTCATAGTGCATACTGATTATGATGTCATCATATACTGTGACGTCATAATACATGCTCATGATGCTCCAGTAGACGTGTCACAAATTGGGGTAAGAGAAATTGCTCATAATACATGCAAATGGCGCTCTCATAATATATTGTGATGTCATAATGTGGATACATTATGACGTCATAATACACTGTGACGTCATACTGCATACTAATTATGCTGTCATCATATACTCTGACATCATAATACATGCTCATGATGTTCCAGTAGATTTGAAACAAATTGCGGTAAGAGATATGGGTCATAATACCTGCAAATTGCGGTCTCATCGTATATTGTGATGTCATAATGCGGATACATTATGACGTCATAATACAATGTGACGTCATAGTGCATACTTATGATGTCATCATATACTGTTACGTCATTATACATGCTCATGATGCTACGGTAGATGTGCCACAAATTGGGGTAAGCGAAATTGGTCATAAAACCTGCATGTTGCGCTCTCATAATATATTGTGATGTCATAATGCGGATACACTATGAGGTCATAATACATTGTGACGTCATACTGCATGCTAATTATGATGTCATCATATACTGTGACGTCATAATACATTCTCATGATCCTCCAGTAGATGTGACACAAATTGGGGTAAGAGAAATTGCTCATTATACCTGCATGTTGCGCTCTCATAATATATTGTGATGTCATAATGTGGATACATTATGACGTCATAATACATTGTGATTTCATAGTGCATACAAATTATGATGTCATCATATACTGTGACGTCATAATACAAGCTCATGATGCTCCAGTAGATGTGACACAAATTGGGGTAAGAGAAATTGCTCATAATACCTGCATGTTGCGCTCTCATAATATATTGTGATGTCATAATGCGGATACATTATGACGTCATAATACATTGTGACGTCATAGTGCATACTAATTATGATGTCATCATATACTGTGACGTCATAATACATGCTCATGATGCTCCAGTTGATGTGACACAAATTGAGGTAAGAGAAATTGCTCATAATACCTGCATGTTGCACTCTCATAATATATTGTGATGTCATAATGCGGATACATTATGACGTCATAATACATTGTGACGTCATACTGCATACTAATTATGATGTCATCATATACTGTGACGTCATAATACATGCTCATGATGCTCCAGTAGATGTGACACAAATTGGGGTAAGAGAAATTCCTCATAATACCTGCAAATTGCGCTCTCATAATATATTGTGATGTCATAATGCGGAAACATTATGACGTCATAATACATTGTGACGTCATACTGCATACTAATTATGATGTCATCATATACTGTGACGTCATAATACATGCTCATGATGCTCCAGTAGATGTGACACAAATTGGGGTAAGAGAAATTGCTCATAATACCTGCATGTTGCGCTCTCATAATAAATTGTGTTGTCATAATGCGGATACATTATGACGTCATAATACATTGTGATGTCATAGTGCATACTAATTACGAGGTCATCATATACTGTGACGTCATAATACATGCTCATGATGCTCCAGTAGATGTGACACAAACTGGGGTAAGAGAAATTGCTCATAAAACATGCAAATTGCGCTCTCATAACATATTGTGATGTCTTAATGCGGATACATTATGACGTCATAATACATTGTGACATCATACTGCACATTAATCATGATGTCATCATATACTGTGACGTCATAATACATGGTCATGATGCTCCAGTAGATGTGACACAAATTGGGGTAAGAGAAATTGGTCATAAAACCTGAAAATTGCACTCTCATAATATATTGTGATGACATAATGCGGATACATTATGACGTCATAATACATTGTGACGTCATAGTGCATACTAATTATGATGTCATCATATACTGTGACTTCATAATACATGCTCATGATGCTCCAGTAGATGTGACACAAATTGGGGTAAGTGAAATTGGTCATAAAACCTGCAAATTGCGCTCTCATAATATATTGTGATGTCATACTGCGGATATATTATGACGTCAATAATACATTGTGACGTCATAGTGCATACTAATTATGATCTCATCATATACTGTGACGTCATAATACATGCTCATGATGCTCCAGTAGATGTGACACAAATTGGGGTAATAGAAATTGCTCATAATACCTGCATGTTGCGCTCTCATAATATATTGTGTTGTCATAATGCGGATACATTATGACGTCATAATGCATTGTGATGTCATAGTGCATACTAATTACGATGTCATCATATAGTGTGACGTCATAATACATACTCATGATGCTCCAGTAGATGTGACACAAACTGGGGTAAGAGAAATTGCTCATAAAACATGCAAATTGCGCTCTCATAATATATTGTGATGTCTTAATGCGGATACATTATGACGTCATAATACATTGTGACATCATACTGCACATTAATGATGATGTCATCATATACTGTGGCGTCATAATACATGGTCATGATGCTCCAGTAGATGTGACACAAATTGGGGTAAGAGAAATTGGTCATAAAACCTGCAAATTGCGCTCTCATAATATATTGTGATGTCATAATGCGGATACATTATGACGTCATAATACATTGTGACGTCATAGTGTATACTAATTATGATGTCATCATATACTGTGACTTCATAATACATGCTCATGATGCTCCAGTAGATGTGACACAAATTGGGGTAAGTGAAATTGGTCATAAAACCTGCAAATTGCGCTCTCATAATATATTGTGATGTCATACTGCGGATGTATTATGACGTCAATAATACATTGTGACGTCATAGTGCATACTAATTATGATGTCATCATATACTGTGACGTCATAATACATGCTAATGATGCTCCAGTAGATGTGACACAAATTGGGGTAAGAGAAATTGCTCATAATACCTGCAAATTGCGCTCTCATAATATATTGTGATGTCATAATGCGGATACATTATGACGTCATAATACATTGTGACGTCATACTGCATACTAATTATGAAGTCATCATATACTGTGACGTCATAATACATGCTCATGATGCTCCAGTAGATGTGAAACAAATTGGGGTAAGCGAAATTGGTCATAAAACCTGCAAATTGCGCTCTCATTATATATTGTGATGTCATAATGCGGATATATTATGACGTCATAATACATTGTGACGTCATACTGCATACTAATTATGATGTCATCATATACTCTGACGTCATAATACATGCTCATGATGCTCCAGTAGATGTGACACAAATTCGGGTAAGAGAAATTGCTCACAATACTTGCATGTTGCGCTCTCATAATATATTGTGATATCATAATGCGGATACATTGTGACGTCATAATATATTGTGACGTCATAGTGCATACTAATTATGATGTCATCATATACTGTGACGTCATAATACATGCTCATGATGCTCCAGTAGATGTGACACAAATTGGGGTAAGAGAAATTGCTCATAATACCTGCAAATTGCGCTCTCATAATATATTGTGATGTCATAATGAGGATACATTATGACGTCATAATACACTGTGACGTCAAAGTGCATACTGATTATGATGTCATCATATACTGTGACATCATAATACATACTCATGATGCTCCTGTAGATGTGACACAAATTGTGGTAAGCGAAATTGGTCATAAAACCTGCAAATTGCGCTTTCATAATATATTGTGATGATATAATGCGGATACATTATGACGTCATAATACATTGTGACGTCATAGTTCATACTAATTATGATGTCATCATATACTGTGACGTCATAATACATGCTCATGATGCTCCAGTAGATGTGACACAAATTCGGGTAAGAGAAATTGCTCATAATTCCTTCATGTTGCGCTATCATTATATATTGTGATGTCATAAAGCGGATACATTATGACGTCATAATATATTGTGACGTCATAGTGCATACTAATTATGATGTCATCATATACTGTGACGTCATAATACATGCTCATGATGCTCCAGTAGATGTGACACAAATTGGGGTAATCGAAAATAGTCATAAATCCTCCAACTTGCGCTCTCATAATATATTGTGATGTCATAATGCGGATACATTATGACGTCATAATACATTGTGACGTCATAGTGCATACTAATTATGATGTCATCATATACTGTGTCGTCATAATACATGCTCATGATGCTACAGTAGATATGACACAAATTGGGGTAAGCGAAATTGGTCATAAAACCTGCATGTTGCGCTCTCATAATATATTGTGATGTCATAATGTGGATACATTATGACGTCATAATACATTGTGACATCATAATGCATGCTAATTATGATGTCATCATATACTGTGACATCATAATACATGCTCATGATGCTCCAGTAGATGTGACACAAATTCGGGTAAGCGAAATTGGTCATAAAACCTGCAAATTGCGCTCTCGTAATATATTGTGATGTCATAATGCGGATACATTATGACGTCATAATACATTGTGACGTCATAGTGTATACTAATTATGATGTCATCATATACTGTGACTTCATAATACATGCTCATGATGCTCCAGTAGATGTGACACAAATTGGGGTAAGTGAAATTGGTCATAAAAGCTGCAAATTGCGCTCTCATAATATATTGTGATGTCATACTGCGGATATATTATGACGTCAATAATACATTGTGATGTCATAGTGCATACTAATTATGATGTCATCATATACTGTGACGTCATAATACATGCTAATGATGCCCCAGTAGATGTGACACAAATTGGGGTAAGAGAAATTGCTCATAATACCTGCATGTTGCGCTCTCATAATATATTGTGATGTCATAATACGGATACATTATGACGTCATAATACATTGTGACATCATAGTGCATACTAATTATGATGTCATCATATACTGTGACGTCATAATACATGCTCATGATGCTCCAGTAGATGTGACACAAATTGGGATAAGAGAAATTGCTCATAATACCTGCATGTTGCCCTCTCATAATATATTGTGATGTCATAATGCGGATACATTATGACGTCATAATACATTGTGACGTCATAGTGCATACTAATTATGATGTCATCAAATACTGTGAGGTCATAATACATGCTCATGATGCTCCAGTAGTTGTGACACAAATTGGGGTAAGAGAAATTGCTCATAATACCTGCATGTTGCGCTCTCATAATATATTGTGACGTCATAATGCGGATACATTATGACGTCATACAACATTGTGACGCCATAGTGCATACTAAATATGATGTCATCATATACTGTGACGTCATAATACATGCTCATGATGCTCCAGTAGATGTGACACAAATTGGGGTAAGAGAAATTGGTCATAAAACCTGCAAATTGCGCTCTCATAATATATTGTGATGTCATACTGCGGATATATTATGACGTCAATAATACATTGACACGTCATAGTGCATACTAATTATGATGTCATCATATACTGTGACGTCATAATACATGCTAATGATGCTCCAGTAGATGTGACACAAATTGGGGTAAGAGAAATTGCTCATAATACCTGCATGTTGCGCTCTCATAATATATTGTGATGTCATAATACGGATACATTATGACGTCATAATACATTGTGACATCATAGTGCATACTAATTATGATGTCATCATATACTGTGACGTCATAATACATGCTCATGATGCTCCAGTAGATGTGACACAAGTTGGGATAAGAGAAATTGCTCATAATACCTGCATGTTGCCCTCTCATAATATATTGTGATGTCATAATGCGGATACATTATGACGTCATAATACATTGTGACGTCATAGTGCATACTAATTATGATGTCATCAAATACTGTGACGTCATAATACATGCTCAGGATGCTCCAGTAGTTGTGACACAAATTGGGGTAAGAGAAATTGCTCATAATACCTGCATGTTGCGCTCTCATAATATATTGTGACGTCATAATGCGGATACATTATGACATCATACAACATTGTGACGCCATAGTGCATACTAAATATGATGTCATCATATACTGTGACATCATAATACATGCTCATGATGCTCCAGAAGATGTGACACAAATTGGGGTAAGAGAAATTGGTCATAAAACCTGCATGTTGCGCTCTCATAATATACTGTGATGTCATAATGCAGATACATTATGACGTCATAATACATTGTGATGTCATAGTGCATACTAATTATGATGTCATCATATACTGTGACGTCATTATACATGCTAATGATGCTCCAGTAGATGTGACACAAATTGGGGTAAGAGAAATTGCTCATAATACCTGCATGTTGCGCTCTCATAATATATTGTGATGTCATAATGTGGATACATTATGACGTCATAATACATTGTGACGTCATAGTGCATACTAATTATGATGTCATCATATACTGTGACGTCATAATACATGCTCATGATGCTCCAGTAGATGTGACACAAATTGAGGTAAGAGAAATTGCTCATAATACCTGCATGTTGCGCTCTCATAATATATTGTGATGTCATAATGCGGATACATTATGACGTCATAATACATTGTGACGTCATACTGCATACTAATTATGATGTCATCATATACTGTGATGTCATAATACATGCTCATGAGGCTCCAGTAGATGTGACACAAATTGGGGTAAGACAAATTGCTCATAATACCTGCAAATTGCGCTCTCATAATATATTGTGATGTCATAATGAGGATAGATTTTGACGTCATAGCACATTGTGACGTCATAGTGCATACTCATTATGATGTCATCATATACTGTGACGTCATAATACATGCTCATGATGCTCCAGTAGATGTGACACAAATTGGGGTAAGAGAAATTGCTCATAATACCTGCATGTTGCGCTGTCATAATATATTGTGATGTCATAATGCGGATACATTATGACGTCATAATACATTGTGACGTCATACTGCAAACTAATTATGATGTCATCATATACTGTGACGTCATAATACATGCTCATGATGCTCCAGTAGATGTGAAACAATTTTGGTAAGCGAAATTGGTCATAAAACCTGCAAATTGCGCTCACATAATATATTGTGATGTCATAATGCGGATACATTATGACATCATAATACATTGTGATGTCATACTGCATACTAATTATGATGTCATCATATACTCTGACGTCATAATACATGCTCATGATGCTCCAGTAGATGTGACACAAATTCGGGTAAGAGAAATTGCTCACAATACTTGCATGTTGCGCTCTCATAATATATTGTGATATCATAATGCGGATACATTGTGACGTCATAATATATTGTGACGTCATACTGCATACTAATTATGATGTCATCATATACTGTGACGTCATAATACATGCTCATGATGCTCCAGTAGATGTGACACAAATAGGGGTAAGAGAAATTGTTCATAATACCTGTAAATTGGGCTCTCATAATATATTGTGATGTCATAATGCGGACACATTATGACGTCATAATACATTGTGACGTCATAGTGCATACTAATTATGATGTCATCATATACTGTGACGTCATAATACATGCTCATGATGCTCCAGTAGACGTGACACAAATTGGGGTAAGAGAAATTGCTCATAATACCTGCAAATTGCGCTCTCATAATATATTGTGATGTCATAATGAGGACACATTATGACGTCATAATACACTGTGAGGTCAAAGTGCATACTGATTATGATGTCATCATATACTGTGACATCATAATACATACTCATGATGCTCCAGTAGATGTGACACAAATTGGGGTAAGCGAAATTGGTCATAAAACCTGCAAATTGCGCTTTCATAATATATTGTGATGATATAATGCGGATACATTATGACGTCATAATACATTGGGACGTCATAGTTCATACTAATTATGATGTCATCATATACTGTGACGTCATAATACATGCTCATGATGCTCCAGTAGATGTGACACAAATTCGGGTAAGAGAAATTGCTCATAATTCCTTCATGTTGCGCTCTCATTATATATTGTGATGTCTTAAAGCGGATACATTATGACGTCATAATACATTGTGACGTCATAGTGCATACTAATTATGATGTCATCATATACTGTGACGTCATAATACATGCTCATGATGCTCCAGTAGATGTGACACAAATTGGGGTAATCGAAAATGTTCATAAAACCTCCAAATTGCGCTCTCATAATATATTGTGATGTCATAATGCGGATACATTATGACGTCATAATACATTGTGACGTCATAGTGCATACTAATTATGATGTCATCATATACTGTGTCGTCATAATACATGCTCATGATGCTACAGTAGATGTGACACAAATTGGGGTAAGCGAAATTGGTCATAAAACCTGCATGTTGCGCTCTCATAATATATTGTGATGTCATAATGTGGATACATTATGACGTCATAATACATTGTGACATCATAATGCATGCTAATTATGATGTCATCATATACTGTGACATCATAATACATGCTCATGATGCTCCAGTAGATGTGACACAAATTCGGGTAAGCGAAATTGGTCATAAAACCTGCAAATTGCGCTCTCATAATATATTGTGATGTCATAATGCGGAATCATTATGACGTCATAATACATTGTGACGTCATAGTGTATACTAATTATGATGTCATCATATACTGTGACTTCATAATACATGCTCATGATGCTCCAGTAGATGTGACACAAATTGGGGTAAATGAAATTGGTCATAAAACCTGCAAATTGCGCTCTCATAATATATTGTGATGTCATACTGCGGATATATTATGACGTCAATAATACATTGTGACGTCATAGTGCATACTAATTATGATGTCATAATATACTGTGACGTCATAATACATGCTAATGATGCTCCAGTAGATGTGACACAAATTGGGGTAAGAGAAATTGCTCATAATACCAGCATGTTGCGCTCTCATAATATATTGTGTTGTCATAATACGGATACATTATGACGTCATAATACATTGTGACATCATAGTGCATACTAATTATGATGTCATCATATACTGTGACGTCATAATACATGCTCATGATGCTCCAGTAGATGTGACACAAATTGGGATAAGAGAAATTGCTCATAATACCTGCATGTTGCCCTCTCATTATATATTGTGATGTCATAATACGGATACATTAGGACGTCATAATACATTGTGACGTCATAGTGCATACTAATTATGATGTCATCAAATACTGTGACGTCATAATACATGCTCATGATGCTCCAGTAGTTGTGACACAAATTGGGGTAAGAGAAATTGCTCATAATACCTGCATGTTGCGCTCTCATAATACACTGTGACGTCATAATGCGGATACATTATGACGTCATACAGCATTTTGACGCCATAGTGCATACTAAATATGATGTCATCATATACTGTGACGTCATAATACATGCTCATGATGCTCCAGTAGATGTGACACAAATTGGGGTAAGAGAAATTGGTCATAAAACCTGCATGTTGCGCTCTCATAATATATTGTGATGTCATAATGCGGATACATTATGACGTCATAATACATTGTGATGTCATAGTGCATACTAATTATGATGTCATCATATACTGTGACGTCATTATACATGCTCATGATGCTCCAGTAGATGTGACACAAATTGGGGTAAGAGAAATTGCTCATATTACCTGCATGTTGCGCTCTCATAATATATTGTGATGTCATAATGCGGATACATTATGACGTCATAATACATTGTGACGTCATAGTGCATACTAATTATGATGTCATCATATACTGTGACGTCATAATACATGCTCATGATGCTCCAGTAGATGTGACACAAATTGAGGTAAGAGAAATTGCTCATAATACCTGCATGTTGCGCTCTCATAATATATTGTGATGTCATAATGCGGATACATTATGACGTCATAATACATTGTGACGTCATAGTGTATACTAACTATGATGTCATCATATACTGTGACTTCATAATACATGCTCATGATGCTCCAGTAGATGTGACACAAATTGGGGTAAGTGAAATTGGTCATAAAACCTGCAAATTGCGCTCTCATAATATATTGTGATGTCATACTGCGGATATATTATGACGTCAATAATACATTGTGACGTCATAGTGCATACTAATTATGATGTCATCATATACTGTGACGTCATAATACATGCTAATGATGCTCCAGTAGATGTGACACAAATTGGGGTGAGAGAAATTGCTCATAATACCTGCATGTTGCGCTCTCATAATATATTGTGATGTCATAATACGGATACATTATGACGTCATAATACATTGTGACATCATAGTGCATACTAATTATGATGTCATCATATACTGTGACGTTATAATACATGCTCATGATGCTCCAGTAGATGTGACACAAATTTGGATAAGAGAAATTGCTCATAATACCTGCATGTTGCCCTCTCATAATATATTGTGATGTCATAATGCGGATACATTATGACGTCATAATACATTGTGACGTCATAGTGCATACTAATTATGATGTCATCAAATACTGTGACGTCATAATACATGCTCATGATGCTCCAGTAGTTGTGACACAAATTGGGGTAAGAGAAATTGCTCATAATACCTGCATGTTGCGCTCTCATAATATATTGTGACGTCATAATGCGGATACATTATGACGTCATACAACATTGTGACGCCATAGTGCATACTAAATATGATGTCATCATATACTGTGACGTCATAATACATGCTCATGATGCTCCAGAAGATGTGACACAAATTGGGGTAAGAGAAATTGGTCATAAAACCTGCATGTTGCGCTCTCATAATATACTGTGATGTCATAATGCGGATACATTATGACGTCATAATACATTGTGATGTCATAGTGCATACTAATTATGATGTCATCATATACTGTGACGTCATTATACATGCTCATGATGCTCCAGTAGAAGTGACACAAATTGGGGTAAGAGAAATTGCTCATAATACCTGCATGTTGCGCTCTCATAATATACTGTGATGTCATAATGTGGATACATTATGACGTCATAATACATTGTGACGTCATAGTGCATACTAATTATGATGTCATCATATACTGTGACGTCATAATACATGCTCATGATGTTCCAGTAGATGTGACACAAATTGAGGTAAGAGAAATTGCTCATTATACCTGCATGTTGCGCTCTCATAATATATTGTGATGTCATAATGCGGATACATTATGACGTCATAATACATTGTGACGTCATACTGCATACTAATTATGATGTCATCATATACTGTGATGTCATAATACATGCTCATGAGGCTCCAGTAGATGTGACACAAATTGGGGTAAGACAAATGGCTCATAATACCTGCAAATTGCGCTCTCATAATATATTGTGATGTCATAATGAGGATAGATTATGACGTCATAGCACATTGTGACGTCATAGTGCATACTCATTATGATGTCATCATATACTGTGACGTCATAATACATGCTCATGATGCTCCAGTAGATGTGACACAAATTGGGGTAAGAGAAATTGCTCATAATACCTGCATGTTGCGCTGTCATAATATATTGTGATGTCATAATGCGGATACATTATGACGTCATAATACATTGTGACGTCATACTGCAAACTAATTATGATGTCATCATATACTGTTACGCCATAATACATGCTCATGATGCTCCAGTAGATGTGAAACAATTTTGGTAAGCGAAATTGGTCATAAAACCTGCAAATTGCGCTCACATAATATATTGTGATGTCATAATGCGGATACATTATGACGTCATAATACATTGTGACGTCATACTGCATACTAATTATGATGTCATCATATACTCTGACGTCATAATACATGCTCATGATGCTCCAGTAGATGTGACACAAATTCGGGTAAGAGAAATTGCTCACAATACTTGCATGTTGCGCTCTCATAATATATTGTGATATCATAATGCGGATACATTGTGACGTCATAATATATTGTGACGTCATACTGCATACTAATTATGATGTCATCATATACTGTGATGTCATAATACATGCTCATGATGCTCCAGTAGATGTGACACAAATAGGGGTAAGAGAAATTGTTCATAATACCTGTAAATTGGGCTCTCATAATATATTGTGATGTCATAATGCGGACACATTATGACGTCATAATACATTGTGACGTCATAGTGCATACTAATTATGATGTCATCATATACTGTGACGTCATAATACATGCTCATGATGCTCCAGTAGACGTGACACAAATTGGGGTAAGAGAAATTGCTCATAATACCTGCAAATTGCGCTCTCATAATATATTGTGATGTCATAATGAGGACACATTATGACGTCATAATACACTGTGAGGTCAAAGTGCATACTGATTATGATGTCATCATATACTGTGACATCATAATACATACTCATGATGCTCCAGTAGATGTGACACAAATTGGGGTAAGCGAAATTGGTCATAAAACCTGCAAATTGCGCTTTCATAATATATTGTGATGATATAATGCGGATACATTATGACGTCATAATACATTGTGACGTCATACTGCATACTAATTATGATGTCATCATATACTGTGACGTCATAATACATGCTCATGATGCTCCAGTAGATGTGACACAAATTGGGGTAATCGAAAATGGTCATAAAACCTCCAAGTTGCGCTCTCATAATATATTGTGATGTCATAATGCGGATACATTATGACGTCATAATACATTGTGACGTCATAGTGCATACTAATTATGATGTCATCATATACTGTGTCGTCATAATACATGCTCATGATGCTCCAGTAGATGTGACACAAATTGGGGTAAGCGAAATTGGTCATAAAACCTGCATGTTGCGCTCTCATAATATATTGTGATGTCATAATGTGGATACATTATGACGTCATAATACATTGTGACATCATAGTGCATACAAATTATGATGTCATCATATACTGTGACGTCATAATACATGCTCATGATGCTCCAGTAGATGTGACACAAATTGGGATAAGAGAAATTGCTCATAATACCTGCATGTTGCCCTCTCATTATATATTGTGATGTCATAATACGGATACATTATGACGTCATAATACATTGTGACGTCATAGTGCATACTAATTATGATGTCATCAAATACTGTGACGTCATAATACATGCTCATGATGCTCCAGTAGTTGTGACACAAATTGGGGTAAGAGAAATTGCTCATAATACCTGCATGTTGCGCTCTCATAATATACTGTGACGTCATAATGCGGATACATTATGACGTCATACAACATTGTGACGCCATAGTGCATACTAAATATGATGTCATCATATACTGTGACGTCATAATACATGCTCATGATGCCCCAGGAGATGTGACACAAATTGGGGTAAGAGAAATTGGTCATAAAACCTGCATGTTGCGCTCTCATAATATATTGTGATGTCATAATGCGGATACATTATGACGTCATAATACATTGTGACATCATACTGCATGCTAATTATGAAGTCATCATATACTGTGACGTCATTATACATGCTCATGATGCTCCAGTAGATGTGACACAAATTGTGGTAAGAGAAATTGCTCATAATACCTGCATGTTGCGCTCTCATAATATATTGTGATGTCATAATGTGGATACATTATGACGTCATAATACATTGTGACGTCATAGTGCATACTAATTATGATGTCATCATATACTGTGACGTCATAATACATGCTCATGATGCTCCAGTAGATGTGACACAAATTGAGGTAAGAGAAATTGCTCATAATACCTGCATGTTGCGCTCTCATAATATATTGTGATGTCATAATGCGGATACATTATGACGTCATAATATATTGTGACGTCATACTGCATACTAATTATGATGTCATCATATACTGTGACGTCATAATACATGCTCATGATGCTCCAGTAGATGTGAAAGAAATTGGGGTAAGCGAAATTGGTCATAAAACCTGCAAATTGCGCTCTCATAATATATTGTGATGTCATAATGTGGATACATTATGACGTCATAATACATTGTGACGTCATAGTGCATACTAATTATGAGAAATTGCTGATAATACCTGCATGTTGTGCTCTCATATTCTATTGTGATGTCATAATGCGGATACATTATGACGTCATAATACATTGTGACGTCATACTGCATACTAATTATGATGTCATCATATACTGTGACGTCATAATACATGCTCATGATGCTCCAGTAGATGTGACACAAATTTGGGTAAGAGAAATTGCTCACAATACTTGCATGTTGCGCTCTCATAATATATTGTGATATCATAATGCGGATACATTGTGACGTCATAATATATTGTGACGTCATACTGCATACTAATTATGATGTCATAATATACTGCGACGTCATAATACATACTCATGATGCGCCAGTAGATGTGACACAAATTGGGGTAAGCGAAATTGGTCATAAAACCTGCAAATTGCGCTTTCATAATATATTGTGATGATATAATGCGGATACATTATGACGTCATAATACATTGTGACATCATAGTGCATACTAATTATGATGTCATCATATACTGTGACGTCATAATACATGCTCATGATGCTCCAGTAGATGTGACACAAATTCGGGTAAGAGAAATTGCTCATAATTCCTTCATGTTGTGCTCTCATAATATATTGTGATGTCATAAAGCGGATACATTATGACGTCATAATACATTGTGACGTCATAGTGCATACTAATTATGATGTCATCATATACTGTGACGTCATAATACATGCTCATGATGCTCCAGTAGATGTGACACAAATTGGGGTAATCGAAAATGGTCATAAAACCTCCAAATTGAGCTCTCATAATATATTGTGATGTCATAATGCGGATACATTATGACGTCATAATACATTGTGTCGTCATAGTGCATACTAATTATGATGTCATCATATACTGTGTCGTCATAATACATGCTCATGATGCTACAGTAGATGTGACACAAATTGGGGTAAGCGAAATTGGTCATAAAACCTGCATGTTACGCTCTCATAATATATTGTGATGTCATAATGTGGATACATTATGACGTCATAATAGATTGTGACATCATAATGCATGCTAATTATGATGTCATCATATACTGTGACATCATAATACATGCTCATGATGCTCCAGTAGATGTGACACAAATTCGGGTAAGCGAAATTGGTCATAAAACCTGTATATTGCACTCTCATAATATATTGTGATGTCATACTGCGGATATATTATGACGTCATAATACATTGTGCCGTCATAGTGCATACTGATTATGATGTCATCATATACTGTGACGTCATAATACATGCTCATGATGCTCCAGTAGATGTGACACAAATTGGTGTAAGCGAAATTGGTCATAAAACCTGCAAATTGCGCTCTCATAACATATTGTGATGTCATAATGCGGATACATTATGACGTCATAATACATTGTGCCGTCATACTGCATACTAATTATGATGTCATCATATACTGTGACGTCATAATACATGCTCATGATGCTCCAGTAGATGTGACACAAATTTGGGTAAGAGAAATTGCTCATAATACCTGCATGTTGCGCTCTCATAATATATTGTGATGTCATAAGGCGGATACATTATGACGTCATAATACATTGTGACATCATACTGCATACTAATTATGATGTCATCATATACTGTGACGTCATAATACATGCTCATGATGCTCCATTAGATGTGACACAAATTGGGGTAAGCGAAATTGCTCATAATACCTGCATGTTGCGCTCTCATAATATATTGTGATGTCATAATGCGGATATATTATGACGTCATAATACATTGTGACGTCATAGTGCATACTAATTATGATGTCATCATATACTGTGACGTCATAATACATGCTCATGAGGCTCCAGTAGATGTGACACAAATTGGGGTAAGACAAATTGCTCATAATACCTGCAAATTGCGCTCTCATAATATATTGTGATGTCATAATGAGGATACATTATGACGTCATAGCACATTGTGACGTCATAGTGCATACTCATTATGATGTCATCATATACTGTGACGTCATAATACATGCTCATGATGCTCCAGTAGATGTGACACAAATTGAGGTAAGAGAAATTGGTCATAAAACCTGCATGTTGCGCTCTCATAATATATTGTGATGTCATAATGCGGATACATTATGACGTCATAATACATTGTGATGTCATAGTGCATACTAATTATGATGTCATCATATACTGTGACGTCATTATACATGCTCATGATGCTCCAGTAGATGTGACACAAATTGTGGGAAGAGAAATTGCTCATAATACCTGCATGTTGCGCTCTCATAATATATTGAGATGTCATAATGTGGATACATTATGACGTCATAATACATTGTGACGTCAAAGTGCATACTAATTATGATGTCATCATATACTGTGACGTCATAATACATGCTCATGATGCTCCAGTAGATGTGACACAAATTGAGGTAAGAGAAATTGCTCATAATACCTGCATGTTGCGCTCTCATAATATATTGAGATGTCATAATGTGGATACATTATGACGTCATAATACCTTGTGATTTCATAGTGCATACTAATTATTGTGTCATCATATACTGTGACGTCATAATACATGCTCATGATGCTCCAGTAGATGTGACACAAATTGGGGTAAGAGAAATTGCTCATAATACCTGCATGTTGCGCTCTCATAATATATTGAGATGTCATAATGTGGATACATTATGACGTCATAATACATTGTGACGTCAAAGTGCATACTAATTATGATGTCATCATATACTGTGACGTCATAATACATGCTCATGATGCTCCAGTAGATGTGACACAAATTGAGGTAAGAGAAATTGCTCATAATACCTGCATGTTGCGCTCTCATAATATATTGTGATGTCATAATGCGGATACATTATGACGTCATAATACATTGTGACGTCATACTGCATACTAATTATGATGTCATCATATACTGTGACGTCATAATACATGCTCATGATGCTCCAGTAGATGTGAAAGAAATTGGGGTAAGAGAAATTGGTCATAAAACCTGCAAATTGCGCTCTCATAATATATTGTGATGTCATAATGCGGATACATTATGACGTCATAATACATTGTGACGTCATAGTGCATACTAATTATGATGTCATCATATACTGTGACGTCATAATACATGCTCATGATGCTCCAGTAGATGTGACACAAATTGGGGTCAGAGAAATTGCTCATAATACCTGCATGTTGCGCTCTCATAATATATTGTGATGTCATAATGTGGATACATTATGACGTCATAATACATTGTGACGTCATACTGCATACTAATTATGATGTCATCATATACGGTGACGTCATAATACATGCTCATGATGCTCCAGTAGATGTGACACAAATTGCGGTAAGAGAAATTGCTCATAATACCTGCAAATTGCGCTCTCATAATATATTGTGATGTCATAATGAGGATACATTATGACGTCATAATACACTGTGACGTCATAATGCATACTAATTATGATGTCATCATATACTGTGACATCATAATACATGCTCATGATGCTCCAGTAGATGTGACACAAATTGGGGTAAGCGAAATTGGTCATAAAACCTGCAAATTGCGCTCTCATAATATATTGTGATGTCATAATGCGGATACATTATGACGTCATAATACATTGTGACGTCATAGTACATACTAATTATGATGTCATCATATACTGTGACGTCATAATACATGCTCATGATGCTCCAGTAGATGTGACACAAATTGGGGTAAGAGAAATTGCTCATAATACCTGCATGTTGCGCTCTCATAATATATTGTGATGTCATAAAGTGGATACATTATGACGTCATAATACATTGTGACGTCATAGTGCATACTAATTATGATGTCATCATATACTGTGACGTCATAATACATGCTCATGATGCTCCAGTAGATGTGACAGAAATTGGGGTAATCGAAAATGGTCATAAAACCTCCAAATTGCGCTCTCATAATATATTGTGATGTCATAATGCGGATACATTATGACGTCATAATACATTGTGACGTCATAGTGCATACTATTTAGGTGTCATCATATACTGTGACGTCATAATACATGCTCAGGATGCTACAGTAGATGTGACAAAAATTGGGGTAAGCGAAATTGGTCATAAAACCTGCATGTTGCGCTCTCATAATATATTGTGATGTCATAATGCGGATACATTATGACGTCATAATACATTGTGACATCATACTGCATGCTAATTATGATGTCATCATATACTGTGAGGTCATAATATATGCTCATGATGCTCCAGTAGATGTGACACATATTCGGGTAAGAGAAATTGGTCATAAAACCTGCAAATTGCACTCTTATAATATATTGTGATGTCATAATGCGGATACATTATGACGTCATAATATATTGTGACGTCATAGTGCATACTAATTATGATGTCATCATATACTGTGACGTCATAATACATGCTCATGATGCTCCAGTAGATGTGACACAAATTTGGGTAAGAGAAATTGCTCATAATACCTGCATGTTGCGCTCTCATAATATATTGTGATGTCATAAGGCGGATACATTATGACGTCATAATACATTGTGACATCATACTGCATACTAATTATGATGTCATCATATACTGTGACGTCATAATACATGCTCATGATGCTCCATTAGATGTGACACAAATTGGGGTAAGCGAAATTGCTCATAATACCTGCATGTTGCGCTCTCATAATATATTGTGATGTCATAATGCGGATATATTATGACGTCATAATACATTGTGACGTCATAGTGCATACTAATTATGATGTCATCATATACTGTGACGTCATAATACATGCTCATGAGGCTCCAGTAGATGTGACACAAATTGGGGTAAGACAAATTGCTCATAATACCTGCAAATTGCGCTCTCATAATATATTGTGATGTCATAATGAGGATACATTATGACGTCATAGCACATTGTGACGTCATAGTGCATACTCATTATGATGTCATCATATACTGTGACGTCATAATACATGCTCATGATGCTCCAGTAGATGTGACACAAATTGAGGTAAGAGAAATTGGTCATAAAACCTGCATGTTGCGCTCTCATAATATATTGTGATGTCATAATGCGGATACATTATGACGTCATAATACATTGTGATGTCATAGTGCATACTAATTATGATGTCATCATATACTGTGACGTCATTATACATGCTCATGATGCTCCAGTAGATGTGACACAAATTGTGGGAAGAGAAATTGCTCATAATACCTGCATGTTGCGCTCTCATAATATATTGAGATGTCATAATGTGGATACATTATGACGTCATAATACATTGTGACGTCAAAGTGCATACTAATTATGATGTCATCATATACTGTGACGTCATAATACATGCTCATGATGCTCCAGTAGATGTGACACAAATTGAGGTAAGAGAAATTGCTCATAATACCTGCATGTTGCGCTCTCATAATATATTGTGATGTCATAATGCGGATACATTATGACGTCATAATACATTGTGACGTCATACTGCATACTAATTATGATGTCATCATATACTGTGACGTCATAATACATGCTCATGATGCTCCAGTAGATGTGAAAGAAATTGGGGTAAGAGAAATTGGTCATAAAACCTGCAAATTGCGCTCTCATAATATATTGTGATGTCATAATGCGGATACATTATGACGTCATAATACATTGTGACGTCATAGTGCATACTAATTATGATGTCATCATATACTGTGACGTCATAATACATGCTCATGATGCTCCAGTAGATGTGACACAAATTGGGGTCAGAGAAATTGCTCATAATACCTGCATGTTGCGCTCTCATAATATATTGTGATGTCATAATGTGGATACATTATGACGTCATAATACATTGTGACGTCATACTGCATACTAATTATGATGTCATCATATACGGTGACGTCATAATACATGCTCATGATGCTCCAGTAGATGTGACACAAATTGCGGTAAGAGAAATTGCTCATAATACCTGCAAATTGCGCTCTCATAATATATTGTGATGTCATAATGAGGATACATTATGACGTCATAATACACTGTGACGTCATAATGCATACTAATTATGATGTCATCATATACTGTGACATCATAATACATGCTCATGATGCTCCAGTAGATGTGACACAAATTGGGGTAAGCGAAATTGGTCATAAAACCTGCAAATTGCGCTCTCATAATATATTGTGATGTCATAATGCGGATACATTATGACGTCATAATACATTGTGACGTCATAGTACATACTAATTATGATGTCATCATATACTGTGACGTCATAATACATGCTCATGATGCTCCAGTAGATGTGACACAAATTGGGGTAAGAGAAATTGCTCATAATACCTGCATGTTGCGCTCTCATAATATATTGTGATGTCATAAAGCGGATACATTATGACGTCATAATACATTGTGACGTCATAGTGCATACTAATTATGATGTCATCATATACTGTGACGTCATAATACATGCTCATGATGCTCCAGTAGATGTGACAGAAATTGGGGTAATCGAAAATGGTCATAAAACCTCCAAATTGCGCTCTCATAATATATTGTGATGTCATAATGCGGATACATTATGACGTCATAATACATTGTGACGTCATAGTGCATACTATTTAGGTGTCATCATATACTGTGACGTCATAATACATGCTCAGGATGCTACAGTAGATGTGACAAAAATTGGGGTAAGCGAAATTGGTCATAAAACCTGCATGTTGCGCTCTCATAATATATTGTGATGTCATAATGCGGATACATTATGACGTCATAATACATTGTGACATCATACTGCATGCTAATTATGATGTCATCATATACTGTGAGGTCATAATATATGCTCATGATGCTCCAGTAGATGTGACACATATTCGGGTAAGAGAAATTGGTCATAAAACCTGCAAATTGCACTCTTATAATATATTGTGATGTCATAATGCGGATACATTATGACGTCATAATATATTGTGACGTCATAGTGCATACTAATTATGATGTCATCATATACTGTGACGTCATAATACATGCTCATGATGCTCCAGTAGATGTGACACAAATTGGGGTAAGAGAAATTGCTCATAATACCTGCATATTGCGCTCTCATAATATATTGTGATGTGATAATGCGGATACATTATGACGTCATAACACATTGTGACGTCACAGTGCATACTAATTATGATGTCATCATATACTGTGACGTCATAATACATGCTCATGATGCTCCAGTAGATATGACACAGATTGTGGTAATCGAAAATGGTCATAAAACCTCCAAATTGTGCTCTCATAATATATTGTGATGTCATAATGCGGATACATTATGACGTCATAATACATTGTGACGTCATAGTGCATACTAATTATGATGTCATCATACACTGTGACGTCATAATACATGCTCATGATGCTCCAGTAGATGTGACACAAATTGGGGTAAGAGAAATTGCTCATAATACCTGCATGTTGCGCTCTCATAATATATTGTGATGTCATAATGCGGATACATTATGACGTCATAATACATTGTGACGTCATACTGCATACTAATTATGATGTCATCATATACTGTGACGTCATAATACATGCTCATGATGCTCCAGTAGATGTGACACAAATTGGGGTAAGAGAAATTGCTCATAATACCTGCATGTTGCGCTCTCATAATATATTGTGATGTCATAATGCGGATACATTATGACGTCATAATACATTGTGACGTCATAGTGCATATAAATTATGATTTCATCATATACTGTGAGGTCATAATACATGCTCATGATGCTCCAGTAGATGTGACACAAATTGGGGTAAGCGAAATTGCTCATAATACCTGCATGTTGCGCTCTGGTAATATATTGTGATGTCATAATGCGGATTTATTATGACGTCATAATACATTGTGACGTCATAGTGCATACTAATTATGATGTCATCATATACTGTGACGTCATAATACATGCTCATGAGGCTCCAGTAGATGTGACACAAATTGGGGTAAGACAAATTGCTCATAATACCTGCAAATTGCGCTCTCATAATATATTGTGATGTCATAATGCGGATACATTATGACGTCATAATACATTGTGACGTCATACTGCATACTAATTATGATGTGATCATATACTGTGACGTTCATAATACATGCTCATGATGCTCCAGTAGATGTGACACAAATTCGGGTAAGAGAAATTGCTCACAATACCTGCTTGTTGCGCTCTCATAATATATTCTGATGTCATAATGCGGATACATTGTGACGTCATAATACATTGTGACGTCATACTGCATACTAATTATGATGTCATCATATACTGTGACGTCATAATACATGCTCATGATGCTCCAGTAGATGTGACACAAATTGGGGTAAGAGAAATTGTTCATAATACCTGTAAATTGGGCTCTCATAATATATTGTGATGTCATAACGCGGACACATTATGACGTCATAATACATTGTGACGTCATAGTGCATACTAATTATGATGTCATCATATACTGTGACATCATAATACATGCTCCTGATGCTCCAGTATATGTGACACAATTGGGGTAAGCGAAATTGGTCATAAAACGTGCAAATTCCGCTCTCATAATATATTGTGATGTCATAATGCGGATACATTATGACGTCATAATACATTGTGACGTCATAGTGCATACTAATTATGATGTCATCATATACTGTGACGTCATAATACATGCTCATGATGCTCCAGTAGATGTGACACAAATTGGGGTCAGAGAAATTGCTCATAATACCTGCATGTTGCGCTCTCATAATATATTGTGATGTCATAATGTGGATACATTATGACGTCATAATACATTGTGACGTCATACTGCATACTAATTATGATGTCATCATATACGGTGACGTCATAATACATGCTCATGATGCTCCAGTAGATGTTACACAAATTGCGGTAAGAGAAATTGCTCATAATACCTGCAAATTGCGCTCTCATAATATATTGTGATGTCATAATGAGGATACATTATGACGTCATAATACACTGTGACGTCATAATGCATACTAATTATGATGTCATCATATACTGTGACATCATAATACATGCTCATGATGCTCCAGTAGATGTGACACAGATTGTGGTAATCGAAAATGGTCATAAAACCTCCAAATTGTGCTCTCATAATATATTGTGATGTCATAATGCGGATACATTATGACGTCATAATACATTGTGACGTCATAGTGCATACTAATTATGATGTCATCATACACTGTGACGTCATAATACATGCTCATGATGCTCCAGTAGATGTGACACAAATTGGGGTAAGAGAAATTGCTCATAATACCTGCATGTTGCGCTCTCATAATATATTGTGATGTCATAATGCGGATACATTATGACGTCATAATACATTGTGACGTTATACTGCATACTAATTATGATGTCATCATATACTGTGACGTCATAATACATGCTCATGATGCTCCAGTAGATGTGACACAAATTGGGGTAAGAGAAATTGCTCATAATACCTGCATGTTGCGCTCTCATAATATATTGTGATGTCATAATGCGGATACATTATGACGTCATAATACATTGTGACGTCATAGTGCATATAAATTATGATTTCATCATATACTGTGAGGTCATAATACATGCTCATGATGCTCCAGTAGATGTGACACAAATTGGGGTAAGCGAAATTGCTCATAATACCTGCATGTTGCGCTCTGATAATATATTGTGATGTCATAATGCGGATTTATTATGACGTCATAATACATTGTGACGTCATAGTGCATACTAATTATGATGTCATCATATACTGTGACGTCATAATACATGCTCATGATGCTCCAGTAGATGTGACACAAATTGGGGTAAGACAAATTGCTCATAATACCTGCAAATTGCGCTCTCATAATATATTGTGATGTCATAATGCGGATACATTATGACGTCATAATACATTGTGACGTCATACTGCATACTAATTATGATGTCATCATATACTGCGACGTTCATAATACATGCTCATGATGCTCCAGTAGATGTGACACAAATTCGGGTAAGAGAAATTGCTCACAATACCTGCTTGTTGCGCTCTCATAATATATTCTGATGTCATAATGCGGATACATTGTGACGTCATAATATATTGTGACGTCATACTGCATACTAATTATGATGTCATCATATACGGTGACGTCATAATACATGCTCATGATGCTCCAGTAGATGTGACACAAATAGGGGTAAGAGAAATTGTTCATAATACCGGTAAATTGGGCTCTCATAATATATTGTGATGTCATAACGCGGACACATTATGACGTCATAATACATTGTGACGTCATAGTGCATACTAATTATGATGTCATCATATACTGTGACATCATAATACATGCTCCTGATGCTCCAGTAGATGTGACACATTTGGGGTAAGCGAAATTGGTCATAAAACGTGCAAATTCCGCTCTCATAATATATTGTGATGTCATAATGCGGATACATTATGACGTCATAATACATTGTGACGTCATAGTGCATACTAATTATGATGTCATCATATACTGTGACGTCATAATACATGCTCATGATGCTCCAGTAGTGGCGAGACAAATTGGGTAAGAGAAATTGCTCATAATACCTGCATATTGCGCTCTCATAATATATTGTGATGTCATAATGCGGATACATTATAACTTCATAATACATTGTGACGTCATAGTGCATACTAATTATGATGTCATCACATACTGTGACGTCGTAATACATGCTCATGATGCTCCAGTAGATGTGACACAAATTGGAGTAAGAGAAATTTCTCATAATACCTGCAAATTGCGCTCTCATAATATATTGTGATGTCATAATGCGGATACATTATGACGTCATAATACATTGTGACGTCATAGTGCATACTAATTATGATGTCATCATATACTGTGACGTCATAATACATGCTCATGATGCTACAGTAGATGTGACACAAATTGGGGTGAGCGTAATTGGTCATAACACCTGCATGTTGCGCTCTCATAATATATTGTGATGTCATAATGCGGATACATTATGACGTCATAATACATTGTGACATCATACTGCATGCTAATTATGATGTCATCATATACTGTGACGTCATAATACATGCTCATGATGCTCCAGTAGATGTGACACAAATTGGGGTAAGCGAAATTGGTCATAAAACCTGCAATTTGCACTCACATAATATATTGTGATGACATAATGCGGATACCTTAAGACGTCCTAATACATTGTGACGTCACAGTGCATACTAATTATGATGTCATCATACACTGTGACGTCATAATACATGCTCATGATGCTCCAGGAGATGTGACACAAATTGGGGTAATCGAAAATGGTCATAAAATCTCCAAATTGCGCTCTCATATTATATTGTGATGTCATAATGCGGATACATTATGACGTCATAATATATTGTGACGTCATAGTGCATACTAATTATGATGTCATCATATACTCTGACGTCATAAATCATGCTCATGATGCTCCAGTAGATGTGACACAAATTGGGGTAAGCGAAATTGGTCATAAAACCTGCATGTTGCGCTCTCATAATATATTGTGATGTCATAATGCGGATACATTATGACGTCATAATATATTGTGACGTCATAGTGCATACTAATTATGATGTCATCATATACTGTGACGTCATAATACATGCTCATGATGCTCCAGGACATGTGACACAAATTGTGGTAATCGAAATTGGTCATAAAACCTCCAAATTGCGCTCTCATATTATATTGTGATGTCATAATGCGGATACATTATGACGTCATAATACATTGTGACGTCATAGTGCATACTGATTATGATGTCATCATATACTGTGACGTCATAATACATGCTCATGATGCTCCAGTAGATGTGACACAAATTGGGGTAAGCGAAATTGGTCATAAAACCTGCAAATTGTGCTCTCATAATATATTGTGATGTCATAATGCGGATACATTATGACGTCATAATACATTGTGACGTCATAGTGCATACTAATTATGATGTCATCATATACTGTGACGTCATAATACATGCTCATGATGCTCCAGTAGATGTGACACAAATTGGGGTAAGAGAAATTGCTCATAATACCTGCATGTTGCGCTCTCATAATATATTGTGATGTCATAATGCGGATACATTATGACGTCATAATACATTGTGACGTCATACTGCATACTAATTATGATGTCATCATATACTGTGACGTCATAATACATGCTCATGATGCTCCAGTAGATGTGACACAAATTGGGGTAAGAGAAATTGCTCATAATACCTGCATGTTGCGCTCTCATAATATATTGTGATGTCATAATGCGGATATATTATGACGTCGTAATACATTGTGACGTCATAGTGCATATAAATTATGATGTCATCATATACTGTGAGGTCATAATACATGCTCATGATGCTCCAGTAGATGTGACACAAATTGGGGTAAGCGAAATTGCTCATAATACCTGCATGTTGCGCTCTGATAATATATTGTGATGTCATAATGCGGATATATTATGACGTCATAATACATTGTTACGTCATAGTGCATATTAATTATGATGTCATCATATACTGTGACGTCATAATACATGCTCATGAGGCTCCAGTAGATGTGACACAAATTGGGGTAAGACAAATTGCTCATAATACCTGCAAATTGCGCTCTCATAATATATTGTGATGTCATAATGCAGATACATTATGACGTCATAATACATTGTGACGTCATACTGCATACTAATTATGATGTCATCATATACTGTGACGTTCATAATACATGCTCATGATGCTCCAGTAGATGTGACACAAATTCGGGTAAGAGAAATTGCTCAAAATACCTGCTTGTTGCGCTCTCATAATATATTCTGATGTCATAATGCGGATACATTGTGACGTCATAATATATTGTGACGTCATACTGCATACTAAGTATGATGTCATCATATACTGTGACGTCATAATACATGCTCATGATGCTCCAGTAGATGTGACACAAATTGGGGTAAGGGAAATTGTAAATAATACCTGTAAATTGGGCTCTCATAATATATTGTGATGTCATAACGCGGACACATTATGACGTCATAATACATTGTGACGTCATAGTGCATACTAATTATGATGTCATCATATACTGTGACATCATAATACATGCTCCTGATGCTCCAGTAGATGTGACACAATTGGGGTAAGCGAAATTGGTCATAAAACGTGCAAATTCCGCTCTCATAATATATTGTGATGTCATAATGCGGATACATTATGACGTCATAATACATTGTGACGTCATAGTGCATACTAATTATGATGTCATCATATACTGTGACGTCATAATACATGCTCATGATGCTCCAGTAGTGGCGAGACAAATTGGGTAAGAGAAATTGCTCATAATACCTGCATATTGCGCTCTCATAATATATTGTGATGTCATAATGCGGATACATTATAACTTCATAATACATTGTGACGTCATAGTGCATACTAATTATGATGTCATCACATACTGTGACGTCGTAATACATGCTCATGATGCTCCAGTAGATGTGACACAAATTGGGGTAAGAGAAATTGCTCATAATACCTGCAAATTGCGCTCTCATAATATATTGTGATGTCATAATGCGGACACATTATGACGTCATAATACAGTGTGACGTCATAGTGCATACTAATTATGATGTCATCATATACTGTGACGTCATAATACATGCTCATGATGCTACAGTAGATGTGACACAAATTCGGGTGAGCGAAATTGGTCATAAAACCTGCATGTTGCGCTCTCATAATATATTGTGATGTCATAATGCGGATACATTATGACGTCATAATACATTGAGACATCATACTGCATGCTAATTATGATGTCATCATATACTGTGACGTCATAATACATGCTCATGATGCTCCAGTAGATGTGACACAAATTGGGGTAAGCGAAATTGGTCATAAAACCTGCAATTTGCACTCCCATAATATATTGTGATGACATAATGCGGATACCTTATGACGTCATAATACATTGTGACGTCACAGTGCATACTAATTATGATGTCATCATATACTGTGACGTCATAATACATGCTCATGATGCTCCAGGAGATGTGACACAAATTGGGGTAATCGAAAATGGTCATAAAATCTCCAAATTGCGCTCTCATATTATATTGTGATGTCATAATGCGGATACATTATGACGTCATAATACATTGTGACGTCATAGTGCATACTGATTATGATGTCATCATATACTGTGACGTCATAATACATGCTCATGATGCTCCAGTAGATGTGACACAAATTGGGGTAAGAGAAATTGCTCATAAAACCTGCAATTTGCACTCCCATAATATATTGTGATGACATAATGCGGATACCTTATGACGTCATAATACATTGTGACGTCACAGTGCATACTAATTATGATGTCATCATATACTGTGACGTCATAATACATGCTCATGATGCTCCAGTAGATGTGACACAAATTGGGGTAAGAGAAATTGCTCATAATACCTGCATGTTGCGCTCTCATAATATATTGTGATGTCATAATGCGGATACATTATGACGTCATAATACACTGTGACGTCACAGTGCATACTAATTATGATGGCATCATATACTGTGACGTCATATTACATGCTCATGATGCTCCAGTAGATGTGACACAAATTGGGGTAAGCGAAATTGGTCATAAAACCTGCAAATTGAGCTCTCATATTATATTGTGATGTCATAATGCGGATACATTATGACCTCATAATACATTGTGACGTCATACTGCATACTAATTATGATGTCATCATATACTGTGACGTCATAATACATGCTCATGATGCTCCAGTAGATGTGACACAAATTGGGGTAAGAGAAATTGCTCATAATACCTGCATGTTGCGCTCTCATAATATATTGTGATGTCATAATGCGGATACATTATGACGTCATAATACATTGTGACGTCATAGTGCATACTAATTATGATGTCATCATATACTGTGATGTCATAATACATGCTCATGATGCTACAGTAGATGTGACACAAATTGGGGTAAGCGAAATTGGTCATAATACCTGCATGTTGCGCTCTCATAATATATTGTGATGTCATAATGCGGATACTTTATGACATCATAATACATTGTGACGTCATACTGCATACTAATTATGATGTCACCATATACTGTGACGTCATAATACATGCTCATGATGCTCCAGTAGATGTGACACAAATTGGGGTAAGAGAAATTGCTCATAATACCTGCATGTTGCGCTCTCATAATATATTGTGATGTCATAATGCGGATACATTATGACGTCATAATACATTGTTACGTCATAGTGCATACTAATTATGATGTCATCATATACTGTGACGTCATATAACATGCTCATGGTGCTCCAGTAGATGTGACACAAATTGGGGTAAGAGAAATTGCTCATAATACCTGCATGTTGCGCTCTCATAATATATTGTGATGTCATAATGCGGATACATTATGACGTCATAATACATTGTGACGTCATACTGCATACTAATTATGATGTCATCATATACTGTGACGTCATAATACATGCTCATGATGCTCCAGTAGATGTGACACAAATTGGGGTCAGAGAAATTGCTCATAATACCTGCATGTTGCGCTCTCATAATATATTGTGATGTCATAATGCGGATACATTATGACGTCATAATACATTGTTACCTCATAGTGCATATAAATTATGATGTCATCATATACTGTGAGGTCATAATACATGCTCATGATGCTCCAGTAGATGTGACACAAATTGGGGTAAGCGAAATTGCTCATAATACCTGCATGTTGCGCTCTGATAATATATTGTGATGTCATAATGCGGATATATTATGACGTCATAATACATTGTGACGTCATAGTGCATACTAATTATGATGTCATCATATACTGTGACGTCATAATACATGCTCATGAGGCTCCAGTAGATGTGACACAAATTGGGGTAAGACAAATTGCTCATAATACCTGCAAATGGCGCTCTCATAATATATTGTGATGTCATAATGCGGATACATTATGACGTCATAATACATTGTGACGTCATACTGCATACTAATTATGATGTCACCATATACTGTGACGTTCATAATACATGCTCATGATGCTCCAGTAGATGTGACACAAATTCGGGTAAGAGAAATTGCTCACAATACCTGCTTGTTGCGCTCTCATAATATATTCTGATGTCATAATGCGGATACATTGTGACGTCATAATATATTGTGACGTCATACTGCATACTAATTATGATGTCATCATATACTGTGACGTCATAATACATGCTCATGATGCTCCAGTAGATGTGACACAAATTGGGGTAAGAGAAATTGTTCATAATACCTGTAAATTGGGCTCTCATACTATATTGTGATGTCATAACGCGGACACATTATGACGTCTTAATACATTGTGACGTCATAGTGCATACTAATTATGATGTCATCATATACTGTGACATCATAATACATGCTCCTGATGCTCCAGTAGATGTGACACAATTGGGGTAAGCGAAATTGGTCATAAAACGTGCAAATTCCGCTCTCATAATATATTGTGATGTCATAATGCGGATACATTATGACGTCATAATACATTGTGACGTCATAGTGCATACTAATTATGATGTCATCATATACTGTGACGTCATAATACATGCTCATGATGCTCCAGTAGTGGTGAGACAAATTGGGTAAGAGAAATTGCTCATAATACCTGCATATTGCGCTCTCATAATATATTGTGATGTCATAATGCGGATACATTATAATTTCATAATACATTGTGACGTCATAGTGCATACTAATTATGATGTCATCACATACTGTGACGTCGTAATACATGCTCATGATGCTCCAGTAGATGTGACACAAATTGGGGTAAGAGAAATTGGTCATAATACCTGCAAATTGCGCTCTCATAATATATTGTGATGTCATAATGCGGATACATTATGACGTCATAATACATTGTGACGTCACAGTGCATACTAATTATGATGGCATCATATACTGTGACGTCATAATACATGCTCATGATGCTCCAGTAGATGTGACACAAATTGGGGTAAGCGAAATTGGTCATAAAACCTGCAAATTGAGCTCTCATATTATATTGTGATGTCATAATGCGGATACATTATGACCTCATAATACATTGTGACGTCATACTGCATACTAATTATGATGTCATCATATACTGTGACGTCATAATACATGCTCATGATGCTCCAGTAGATGTGACACAAATTGGGGTAAGAGAAATTGCTCATAATACCTGCATGTTGCGCTCTCATAATATATTGTGATGTCATAATGCGGATACATTATGACGTCATAATACATTGTGACGTCATAGTGCATACTAATTATGATGTCATCATATACTGTGATGTCATAATACATGCTCATGATGCTCCAGTAGATGTGACACAAATTGGGGTAAGCGAAATTGGTCATAATACCTGCATGTTGCGCTCTCATAATATATTGTGATGTCATAATGCGGATACTTTATGACATCATAATACATTGTGACGTCATACTGCATACTAATTATGATGTCACCATATACTGTGACGTCATAATACATTCTCATGATGCTCCAGTAGATGTGACACAAATTGGGGTAAGCGAAATTGGTCATAAAACCTGCAAATTGCACTCTCATAATATGTTGTGATGTCATAATGCGGATACGTTATGACGTCACAATACATTGTGACGTCATACTGCATACTAATTATGATGTCATCATATACTGTGACGTCATAATACATGCTCATGATGCTCCAGTAGATGTGACACAAATTGGGGTAAGCGAAATTGGTCATAAAACCTGCAAATTGTGCTCTCATAATATATTGTGATGTCATAATGCGGATACATTATGACGTCATAATACATTGTGACGTCATAGTGCATACTAATTATGATGTCATCATATACTGTGACGTCATAATACATGCTCATGGTGCTCCAGTAGATGTGACACAAATTGGGGTAAGAGAAATTGCTCATAATACCTGCATGTTGCGCTCTCATAATATATTGTGATGTCATAATGCGGATACATTATGACGTCATAATACATTGTGACGTCATACTGCATACTAATTATGATGTCATCATATACTGTGACGTCATAATACATGCTCATGATGCTCCAGTAGATGTGACACAAATTGGGGTAAGAGAAATTGCTCATAATACCTGCATGTTGCGCTCTCATAATATATTGTGATGTCATAATGCGGATACATTATGACGTCATAATACATTGTTACGTCATAGTGCATATAAATTATGATGTCATCATATACTGTGAGGTCATAATACATGCTCATGATGCTCCAGTAGATGTGACACAAATTGGGGTAAGCGAAATTGCTCATAATACCTGCATGTTGCGCTCTGATAATATATTGTGATGTCATAATGCGGATATATTATGACGTCATAATACATTGTGACGTCATAGTGCATACTAATTATGATGTCATCATATACTGTGACGTCATAATACATGCTCATGAGGCTCCAGTAGATGTGACACAAATTGGGGTAAGACAAATTGCTCATAATACCTGCAAATGGCGCTCTCATAATATATTGTGATGTCATAATGCGGATACATTATGACGTCATAATACATTGTGACGTCATACTGCATACTAATTATGATGTCACCATATACTGTGACGTTCATAATACATGCTCATGATGCTCCAGTAGATGTGACACAAATTCGGGTAAGAGAAATTGCTCACAATACCTGCTTGTTGCGCTCTCATAATATATTCTGATGTCATAATGCGGATACATTGTGACGTCATAATATATTGTGACGTCATACTGCATACTAATTATGATGTCATCATATACTGTGATGTCATAATACATGCTCATGATGCTCCAGTAGATGTGACACAAATTGGGGTAAGAGAAATTGTTCATAATACCTGTAAATTGGGCTCTCATACTATATTGTGATGTCATAACGCGGACACATTATGACGTCATAATACATTGTGACGTCATAGTGCATACTAATTATGATGTCATCATATACTGTGACATCATAATACATGCTCCTGATGCTCCAGTAGATGTGACACAATTGGGGTAAGCGAAATTGGTCATAAAACGTGCAAATTCCGCTCTCATAATATATTGTGATGTCATAATGCGGATACATTATGACGTCATAATACATTGTGACGTCATAGTGCATACTAATTATGATGTAATCATATACTGTGATGTCATAATACATGCTCATGATGCTCCAGTAGTGGTGAGACAAATTGGGTAAGAGAAATTGCTCATAATACCTGCATATTGCGCTCTCATAATATATTGTGATGTCATAATGCGGATACATTATAACTTCATAATACATTGTGACGTCATAGTGCATACTAATTATGATGTCATCACATACTGTGACGTCGTAATACATGCTCATGATGCTTCAGTAGATGTGACACAAATTGGGGTAAGAGAAATTGCTCATAATACCTGCAAATTGCGCTCTCATAATATATTGTGATGTCATAATGCGGATACATTATGACGTCATAATACATTGTGACGTCATAGTGCATACTAATTATGATGTCATCATATACTGTGACGTCATAATACATGCTCATGATGCTACAGTAGATGTGACACAAATTGGGGTGAGCGAAATTGGTCATAACACCTGCATGTTGCGCTCTCATAATATATTGTGATGTCATAATGCGGATACATTATGACGTCATAATACACTGAGACATCATACTGCATGGTAATTATGATGTCATCATATACTGTGACGTCATAATACATGCTCATGATGCTCCAGTAGACGTGACACAAATTGGGGTAAGCGAAATTGTTCATAAAACCTGCAATTTGCACTCACATAATATATTGTGATGACATAATGCGGATACCTTATGACGTCATAATACATTGTGACGTCACAGTGCATACTAATTATGATGTCATCATATACTGTGACGTCATAATACATGCTCATGATGCTCCAGGAGATGTGACACAAATTGGGGTAATCGAAAATGGTCATAAAATCTCCAAATTGCGCTCTCATATTATATTGTGATGTCATAATGCGGATACATTATGACGTCATAATATATTGTGACGTCATAGTGCATACTAATTATGATGTCATCATATACTCTGACGTCATAAATCATGCTCATGATGCTCCAGTAGATGTGACACAAATTGGGGTAAGCGAAATTGGTCATAAAACCTGCAAATTGTGCTCTCATAATATATTGTGATGTCATAATGCGGATACATTATGACGTCATAATACATTGTGACGTCATAGTGCATACTAATTATGATGTCATCATATACTGTGACGTCATAATACATGCTCATGGTGCTCCAGTAGATGTGACACAAATTGGGGTAAGAGAAATTGCTCATAATACCTGCATGTTGCGCTCTCATAATATATTGTGATGTCATAATGCGGATACATTATGACGTCATAATACATTGTGACGTCATAGTGCATACTAATTATGATGTCATCATATACTGTGACGTCATAATACATGCTCATGATGCTCCAGTAGATGTGACACAAATTGGGGTAAGAGAAATTGCTCATAATACCTGCATGTTGCGCTCTCATAATATATTGTGATGTCATAATGCGGATACATTATGACGTCATAATACATTGTTACGTCATAGTGCATATAAATTATGATGTCATCATATACTGTGAGGTCATAATACATGCTCATGATGCTCCAGTAGATGTGACACAAATTGGGGTAAGCGAAATTGCTCATAATACCTGCATGTTGCGCTCTGATAATATATTGTGATGTCATAATGTGGATATATTATGACGTCATAATACATTGTGACGTCATAGTGCATACTAATTATGATGTCATCATATACTGTGACGTCATAATACATGCTCATGAGGCTCCAGTAGATGTGACACAAATTGGGGTAAGACAAATTGCTCATAATACCTGCAAATGGCGCTCTCATAATATATTGTGATGTCATAATGCGGATACATTATGACGTCATAATACATTGTGACGTCATACTGCATACTAATTATGATGTCACCATATACTGTGACGTTCATAATACATGCTCATGATGCTCCAGTAGATGTGACACAAATTCGGGTAAGAGAAATTGCTCACAATACCTGCTTGTTGCGCTCTCATAATTTATTCTGATGTCATAATGCGGATACATTGTGACGTCATAATATATTGTGACGTCATACTGCATACTAATTATGATGTCATCATATACTGTGACGTCATAATACATGCTCATGATGCTCCAGTAGATGTGACACAAATTGGGGTAAGAGAAATTGTTCATAATACCTGTAAATTGGGCTCTCATACTATATTGTGATGTCATAACGCGGACACATTATGACGTCATAATACATTGTGACGTCATAGTGCATACTAATTATGATGTCATCATATACTGTGACATCATAATACATGCTCCTGATGCTCCAGTAGATGTGACACAATTGGGGTAAGCGAAATTGGTCATAAAACGTGCAAATTCCGCTCTCATAATATATTGTGATGTCATAATGCGGATACATTATGACGTCATAATACATTGTGACGTCATAGTGCATACTAATTATGATGTCATCATATACTGTGACGTCATAATACATGCTCATGATGCTCCAGTAGTGGTGAGACAAATTGGGTAAGAGAAATTGCTCATAATACCTGCATATTGCGCTCTCATAATATATTGTGATGTCATAATGCGGATACATTGTGACGTCATAATATATTGTGACGTCATACTGCATACTAATTATGATGTCATCATATACTGTGACGTCATAATACATGCTCATGATGCTCCAGTAGATGTGACACAAATTGGGGTAATCGAAAATGGTCATAAAACCTCCAAATTGAGCTCTCATAATATATTGTGATGTCATAATGCGGATACATTATGACGTCATAATACATTGTGTCGTCATAGTGCATACTAATTATGATGTCATCATATACTGTGTCGTCATAATACATGCTCATGATGCTACAGTAGATGTGACACAAATTGGGGTAAGCGAAATTGGTCATAAAACCTGCATGTTACGCTCTCATAATATATTGTGATGTCATAATGTGGATACATTATGACGTCATAATAGATTGTGACATCATAATGCATGCTAATTATGATGTCATCATATACTGTGACATCATAATACATGCTCATGATGCTCCAGTAGATGTGACACAAATTCGGGTAAGCGAAATTGGTCATAAAACCTGTATATTGCACTCTCATAATATATTGTGATGTCATACTGCGGATATATTATGACGTCATAATACATTGTGCCATCATAGTGCATACTGATTATGATGTCATCATATACTGTGACGTCATAATACATGCTCATGATGCTCCAGTAGATGTGACACAAATTGGTGTAAGCGAAATTGGTCATAAAACCTGCAAATTGCGCTCTCATAACATATTGTGATGTCATAATGCGGATACATTATGACGTCATAATACATTGTGCCGTCATACTGCATACTAATTATGATGTCATCATATACTGTGACGTCATAATACATGCTCATGATGCTCCAGTAGATGTGACACAAATTTGGGTAAGAGAAATTGCTCATAATACCTGCATGTTGCGCTCTCATAATATATTGTGATGTCATAAGGCGGATACATTATGACGTCATAATACATTGTGACATCATACTGCATACTAATTATGATGTCATCATATACTGTGACGTCATAATACATGCTCATGATGCTCCATTAGATGTGACACAAATTGGGGTAAGCGAAATTGCTCATAATACCTGCATGTTGCGCTCTCATAATATATTGTGATGTCATAATGCGGATATATTATGACGTCATAATACATTGTGACGTCATAGTGCATACTAATTATGATGTCATCATATACTGTGACGTCATAATACATGCTCATGAGGCTCCAGTAGATGTGACACAAATTGGGGTAAGACAAATTGCTCATAATACCTGCAAATTGCGCTCTCATAATATATTGTGATGTCATAATGAGGATACATTATGACGTCATAGCACATTGTGACGTCATAGTGCATACTCATTATGATGTCATCATATACTGTGACGTCATAATACATGCTCATGATGCTCCAGTAGATGTGACAGAAATTGAGGTAAGAGAAATTGGTCATAAAACCTGCATGTTGCGCTCTCATAATATATTGTGATGTCATAATGCGGATACATTATGACGTCATAATACATTGTGATGTCATAGTGCATACTAATTATGATGTCATCATATACTGTGACGTCATTATACATGCTCATGATGCTCCAGTAGATGTGACACAAATTGTGGGAAGAGAAATTGCTCATAATACCTGCATGTTGCGCTCTCATAATATATTGAGATGTCATAATGTGGATACATTATGACGTCATAATACATTGTGACGTCAAAGTGCATACTAATTATGATGTCATCATATACTGTGACGTCATAATACATGCTCATGATGCTCCAGTAGATGTGACACAAATTGAGGTAAGAGAAATTGCTCATAATACCTGCATGTTGCGCTCTCATAATATATTGAGATGTCATAATGTGGATACATTATGACGTCATAATACCTTGTGATTTCATAGTGCATACTAATTATTGTGTCATCATATACTGTGACGTCATAATACATGCTCATGATGCTCCAGTAGATGTGACACAAATTGGGGTAAGAGAAATTGCTCATAATACCTGCATGTTGCGCTCTCATAATATATTGAGATGTCATAATGTGGATACATTATGACGTCATAATACATTGTGACGTCAAAGTGCATACTAATTATGATGTCATCATATACTGTGACGTCATAATACATGCTCATGATGCTCCAGTAGATGTGACACAAATTGAGGTAAGAGAAATTGCTCATAATACCTGCATGTTGCGCTCTCATAATATATTGTGATGTCATAATGCGGATACATTATGACGTCATAATACATTGTGACGTCATACTGCATACTAATTATGATGTCATCATATACTGTGACGTCATAATACATGCTCATGATGCTCCAGTAGATGTGAAAGAAATTGGGGTAAGAGAAATTGGTCATAAAACCTGCAAATTGCGCTCTCATAATATATTGTGATGTCATAATGCGGATACATTATGACGTCATAATACATTGTGACGTCATAGTGCATACTAATTATGATGTCATCATATACTGTGACGTCATAATACATGCTCATGATGCTCCAGTAGATGTGACACAAATTGGGGTCAGAGAAATTGCTCATAATACCTGCATGTTGCGCTCTCATAATATATTGTGATGTCATAATGTGGATACATTATGACGTCATAATACATTGTGACGTCATACTGCATACTAATTATGATGTCATCATATACGGTGACGTCATAATACATGCTCATGATGCTCCAGTAGATGTGACACAAATTGCGGTAAGAGAAATTGCTCATAATACCTGCAAATTGCGCTCTCATAATATATTGTGATGTCATAATGAGGATACATTATGACGTCATAATACACTGTGACGTCATAATGCATACTAATTATGATGTCATCATATACTGTGACATCATAATACATGCTCATGATGCTCCAGTAGATGTGACACAAATTGGGGTAAGCGAAATTGGTCATAAAACCTGCAAATTGCGCTCTCATAATATATTGTGATGTCATAATGCGGATACATTATGACGTCATAATACATTGTGACGTCATAGTACATACTAATTATGATGTCATCATATACTGTGACGTCATAATACATGCTCATGATGCTCCAGTAGATGTGACACAAATTGGGGTAAGAGAAATTGCTCATAATACCTGCATGTTGCGCTCTCATAATATATTGTGATGTCATAAAGTGGATACATTATGACGTCATAATACATTGTGACGTCATAGTGCATACTAATTATGATGTCATCATATACTGTGACGTCATAATACATGCTCATGATGCTCCAGTAGATGTGACAGAAATTGGGGTAATCGAAAATGGTCATAAAACCTCCAAATTGCGCTCTCATAATATATTGTGATGTCATAATGCGGATACATTATGACGTCATAATACATTGTGACGTCATAGTGCATACTATTTAGGTGTCATCATATACTGTGACGTCATAATACATGCTCAGGATGCTACAGTAGATGTGACAAAAATTGGGGTAAGCGAAATTGGTCATAAAACCTGCATGTTGCGCTCTCATAATATATTGTGATGTCATAATGCGGATACATTATGACGTCATAATACATTGTGACATCATACTGCATGCTAATTATGATGTCATCATATACTGTGAGGTCATAATATATGCTCATGATGCTCCAGTAGATGTGACACATATTCGGGTAAGAGAAATTGGTCATAAAACCTGCAAATTGCACTCTTATAATATATTGTGATGTCATAATGCGGATACATTATGACGTCATAATATATTGTGACGTCATAGTGCATACTAATTATGATGTCATCATATACTGTGACGTCATAATACATGCTCATGATGCTCCAGTAGATGTGACACAAATTTGGGTAAGAGAAATTGCTCATAATACCTGCATGTTGCGCTCTCATAATATATTGTGATGTCATAAGGCGGATACATTATGACGTCATAATACATTGTGACATCATACTGCATACTAATTATGATGTCATCATATACTGTGACGTCATAATACATGCTCATGATGCTCCATTAGATGTGACACAAATTGGGGTAAGCGAAATTGCTCATAATACCTGCATGTTGCGCTCTCATAATATATTGTGATGTCATAATGCGGATATATTATGACGTCATAATACATTGTGACGTCATAGTGCATACTAATTATGATGTCATCATATACTGTGACGTCATAATACATGCTCATGAGGCTCCAGTAGATGTGACACAAATTGGGGTAAGACAAATTGCTCATAATACCTGCAAATTGCGCTCTCATAATATATTGTGATGTCATAATGAGGATACATTATGACGTCATAGCACATTGTGACGTCATAGTGCATACTCATTATGATGTCATCATATACTGTGACGTCATAATACATGCTCATGATGCTCCAGTAGATGTGACACAAATTGAGGTAAGAGAAATTGGTCATAAAACCTGCATGTTGCGCTCTCATAATATATTGTGATGTCATAATGCGGATACATTATGACGTCATAATACATTGTGATGTCATAGTGCATACTAATTATGATGTCATCATATACTGTGACGTCATTATACATGCTCATGATGCTCCAGTAGATGTGACACAAATTGTGGGAAGAGAAATTGCTCATAATACCTGCATGTTGCGCTCTCATAATATATTGAGATGTCATAATGTGGATACATTATGACGTCATAATACATTGTGACGTCAAAGTGCATACTAATTATGATGTCATCATATACTGTGACGTCATAATACATGCTCATGATGCTCCAGTAGATGTGACACAAATTGAGGTAAGAGAAATTGCTCATAATACCTGCATGTTGCGCTCTCATAATATATTGTGATGTCATAATGCGGATACATTATGACGTCATAATACATTGTGACGTCATACTGCATACTAATTATGATGTCATCATATACTGTGACGTCATAATACATGCTCATGATGCTCCAGTAGATGTGAAAGAAATTGGGGTAAGAGAAATTGGTCATAAAACCTGCAAATTGCGCTCTCATAATATATTGTGATGTCATAATGCGGATACATTATGACGTCATAATACATTGTGACGTCATAGTGCATACTAATTATGATGTCATCATATACTGTGACGTCATAATACATGCTCATGATGCTCCAGTAGATGTGACACAAATTGGGGTCAGAGAAATTGCTCATAATACCTGCATGTTGCGCTCTCATAATATATTGTGATGTCATAATGTGGATACATTATGACGTCATAATACATTGTGACGTCATACTGCATACTAATTATGATGTCATCATATACGGTGACGTCATAATACATGCTCATGATGCTCCAGTAGATGTGACACAAATTGCGGTAAGAGAAATTGCTCATAATACCTGCAAATTGCGCTCTCATAATATATTGTGATGTCATAATGAGGATACATTATGACGTCATAATACACTGTGACGTCATAATGCATACTAATTATGATGTCATCATATACTGTGACATCATAATACATGCTCATGATGCTCCAGTAGATGTGACACAAATTGGGGTAAGCGAAATTGGTCATAAAACCTGCAAATTGCGCTCTCATAATATATTGTGATGTCATAATGCGGATACATTATGACGTCATAATACATTGTGACGTCATAGTACATACTAATTATGATGTCATCATATACTGTGACGTCATAATACATGCTCATGATGCTCCAGTAGATGTGACACAAATTGGGGTAAGAGAAATTGCTCATAATACCTGCATGTTGCGCTCTCATAATATATTGTGATGTCATAAAGCGGATACATTATGACGTCATAATACATTGTGACGTCATAGTGCATACTAATTATGATGTCATCATATACTGTGACGTCATAATACATGCTCATGATGCTCCAGTAGATGTGACAGAAATTGGGGTAATCGAAAATGGTCATAAAACCTCCAAATTGCGCTCTCATAATATATTGTGATGTCATAATGCGGATACATTATGACGTCATAATACATTGTGACGTCATAGTGCATACTATTTAGGTGTCATCATATACTGTGACGTCATAATACATGCTCAGGATGCTACAGTAGATGTGACAAAAATTGGGGTAAGCGAAATTGGTCATAAAACCTGCATGTTGCGCTCTCATAATATATTGTGATGTCATAATGCGGATACATTATGACGTCATAATACATTGTGACATCATACTGCATGCTAATTATGATGTCATCATATACTGTGAGGTCATAATATATGCTCATGATGCTCCAGTAGATGTGACACATATTCGGGTAAGAGAAATTGGTCATAAAACCTGCAAATTGCACTCTTATAATATATTGTGATGTCATAATGCGGATACATTATGACGTCATAATATATTGTGACGTCATAGTGCATACTAATTATGATGTCATCATATACTGTGACGTCATAATACATGCTCATGATGCTCCAGTAGATGTGACACAAATTGGGGTAAGAGAAATTGCTCATAATACCTGCATATTGCGCTCTCATAATATATTGTGATGTGATAATGCGGATACATTATGACGTCATAACACATTGTGACGTCACAGTGCATACTAATTATGATGTCATCATATACTGTGACGTCATAATACATGCTCATGATGCTCCAGTAGATATGACACAGATTGTGGTAATCGAAAATGGTCATAAAACCTCCAAATTGTGCTCTCATAATATATTGTGATGTCATAATGCGGATACATTATGACGTCATAATACATTGTGACGTCATAGTGCATACTAATTATGATGTCATCATACACTGTGACGTCATAATACATGCTCATGATGCTCCAGTAGATGTGACACAAATTGGGGTAAGAGAAATTGCTCATAATACCTGCATGTTGCGCTCTCATAATATATTGTGATGTCATAATGCGGATACATTATGACGTCATAATACATTGTGACGTCATACTGCATACTAATTATGATGTCATCATATACTGTGACGTCATAATACATGCTCATGATGCTCCAGTAGATGTGACACAAATTGGGGTAAGAGAAATTGCTCATAATACCTGCATGTTGCGCTCTCATAATATATTGTGATGTCATAATGCGGATACATTATGACGTCATAATACATTGTGACGTCATAGTGCATATAAATTATGATTTCATCATATACTGTGAGGTCATAATACATGCTCATGATGCTCCAGTAGATGTGACACAAATTGGGGTAAGCGAAATTGCTCATAATACCTGCATGTTGCGCTCTGGTAATATATTGTGATGTCATAATGCGGATTTATTATGACGTCATAATACATTGTGACGTCATAGTGCATACTAATTATGATGTCATCATATACTGTGACGTCATAATACATGCTCATGAGGCTCCAGTAGATGTGACACAAATTGGGGTAAGACAAATTGCTCATAATACCTGCAAATTGCGCTCTCATAATATATTGTGATGTCATAATGCGGATACATTATGACGTCATAATACATTGTGACGTCATACTGCATACTAATTATGATGTGATCATATACTGTGACGTTCATAATACATGCTCATGATGCTCCAGTAGATGTGACACAAATTCGGGTAAGAGAAATTGCTCACAATACCTGCTTGTTGCGCTCTCATAATATATTCTGATGTCATAATGCGGATACATTGTGACGTCATAATACATTGTGACGTCATACTGCATACTAATTATGATGTCATCATATACTGTGACGTCATAATACATGCTCATGATGCTCCAGTAGATGTGACACAAATTGGGGTAAGAGAAATTGTTCATAATACCTGTAAATTGGGCTCTCATAATATATTGTGATGTCATAACGCGGACACATTATGACGTCATAATACATTGTGACGTCATAGTGCATACTAATTATGATGTCATCATATACTGTGACATCATAATACATGCTCCTGATGCTCCAGTATATGTGACACAATTGGGGTAAGCGAAATTGGTCATAAAACGTGCAAATTCCGCTCTCATAATATATTGTGATGTCATAATGCGGATACATTATGACGTCATAATACATTGTGACGTCATAGTGCATACTAATTATGATGTCATCATATACTGTGACGTCATAATACATGCTCATGATGCTCCAGTAGATGTGACACAAATTGGGGTCAGAGAAATTGCTCATAATACCTGCATGTTGCGCTCTCATAATATATTGTGATGTCATAATGTGGATACATTATGACGTCATAATACATTGTGACGTCATACTGCATACTAATTATGATGTCATCATATACGGTGACGTCATAATACATGCTCATGATGCTCCAGTAGATGTTACACAAATTGCGGTAAGAGAAATTGCTCATAATACCTGCAAATTGCGCTCTCATAATATATTGTGATGTCATAATGAGGATACATTATGACGTCATAATACACTGTGACGTCATAATGCATACTAATTATGATGTCATCATATACTGTGACATCATAATACATGCTCATGATGCTCCAGTAGATGTGACACAGATTGTGGTAATCGAAAATGGTCATAAAACCTCCAAATTGTGCTCTCATAATATATTGTGATGTCATAATGCGGATACATTATGACGTCATAATACATTGTGACGTCATAGTGCATACTAATTATGATGTCATCATACACTGTGACGTCATAATACATGCTCATGATGCTCCAGTAGATGTGACACAAATTGGGGTAAGAGAAATTGCTCATAATACCTGCATGTTGCGCTCTCATAATATATTGTGATGTCATAATGCGGATACATTATGACGTCATAATACATTGTGACGTCATACTGCATACTAATTATGATGTCATCATATACTGTGACGTCATAATACATGCTCATGATGCTCCAGTAGATGTGACACAAATTGGGGTAAGAGAAATTGCTCATAATACCTGCATGTTGCGCTCTCATAATATATTGTGATGTCATAATGCGGATACATTATGACGTCATAATACATTGTGACGTCATAGTGCATATAAATTATGATTTCATCATATACTGTGAGGTCATAATACATGCTCATGATGCTCCAGTAGATGTGACACAAATTGGGGTAAGCGAAATTGCTCATAATACCTGCATGTTGCGCTCTGATAATATATTGTGATGTCATAATGCGGATTTATTATGACGTCATAATACATTGTGACGTCATAGTGCATACTAATTATGATGTCATCATATACTGTGACGTCATAATACATGCTCATGATGCTCCAGTAGATGTGACACAAATTGGGGTAAGACAAATTGCTCATAATACCTGCAAATTGCGCTCTCATAATATATTGTGATGTCATAATGCGGATACATTATGACGTCATAATACATTGTGACGTCATACTGCATACTAATTATGATGTCATCATATACTGCGACGTTCATAATACATGCTCATGATGCTCCAGTAGATGTGACACAAATTCGGGTAAGAGAAATTGCTCACAATACCTGCTTGTTGCGCTCTCATAATATATTCTGATGTCATAATGCGGATACATTGTGACGTCATAATATATTGTGACGTCATACTGCATACTAATTATGATGTCATCATATACGGTGACGTCATAATACATGCTCATGATGCTCCAGTAGATGTGACACAAATAGGGGTAAGAGAAATTGTTCATAATACCGGTAAATTGGGCTCTCATAATATATTGTGATGTCATAACGCGGACACATTATGACGTCATAATACATTGTGACGTCATAGTGCATACTAATTATGATGTCATCATATACTGTGACATCATAATACATGCTCCTGATGCTCCAGTAGATGTGACACATTTGGGGTAAGCGAAATTGGTCATAAAACGTGCAAATTCCGCTCTCATAATATATTGTGATGTCATAATGCGGATACATTATGACGTCATAATACATTGTGACGTCATAGTGCATACTAATTATGATGTCATCATATACTGTGACGTCATAATACATGCTCATGATGCTCCAGTAGTGGCGAGACAAATTGGGTAAGAGAAATTGCTCATAATACCTGCATATTGCGCTCTCATAATATATTGTGATGTCATAATGCGGATACATTATAACTTCATAATACATTGTGACGTCATAGTGCATACTAATTATGATGTCATCACATACTGTGACGTCGTAATACATGCTCATGATGCTCCAGTAGATGTGACACAAATTGGAGTAAGAGAAATTTCTCATAATACCTGCAAATTGCGCTCTCATAATATATTGTGATGTCATAATGCGGATACATTATGACGTCATAATACATTGTGACGTCATAGTGCATACTAATTATGATGTCATCATATACTGTGACGTCATAATACATGCTCATGATGCTACAGTAGATGTGACACAAATTGGGGTGAGCGTAATTGGTCATAACACCTGCATGTTGCGCTCTCATAATATATTGTGATGTCATAATGCGGATACATTATGACGTCATAATACATTGTGACATCATACTGCATGCTAATTATGATGTCATCATATACTGTGACGTCATAATACATGCTCATGATGCTCCAGTAGATGTGACACAAATTGGGGTAAGCGAAATTGGTCATAAAACCTGCAATTTGCACTCACATAATATATTGTGATGACATAATGCGGATACCTTAAGACGTCCTAATACATTGTGACGTCACAGTGCATACTAATTATGATGTCATCATACACTGTGACGTCATAATACATGCTCATGATGCTCCAGGAGATGTGACACAAATTGGGGTAATCGAAAATGGTCATAAAATCTCCAAATTGCGCTCTCATATTATATTGTGATGTCATAATGCGGATACATTATGACGTCATAATATATTGTGACGTCATAGTGCATACTAATTATGATGTCATCATATACTCTGACGTCATAAATCATGCTCATGATGCTCCAGTAGATGTGACACAAATTGGGGTAAGCGAAATTGGTCATAAAACCTGCATGTTGCGCTCTCATAATATATTGTGATGTCATAATGCGGATACATTATGACGTCATAATATATTGTGACGTCATAGTGCATACTAATTATGATGTCATCATATACTGTGACGTCATAATACATGCTCATGATGCTCCAGGACATGTGACACAAATTGTGGTAATCGAAATTGGTCATAAAACCTCCAAATTGCGCTCTCATATTATATTGTGATGTCATAATGCGGATACATTATGACGTCATAATACATTGTGACGTCATAGTGCATACTGATTATGATGTCATCATATACTGTGACGTCATAATACATGCTCATGATGCTCCAGTAGATGTGACACAAATTGGGGTAAGCGAAATTGGTCATAAAACCTGCAAATTGTGCTCTCATAATATATTGTGATGTCATAATGCGGATACATTATGACGTCATAATACATTGTGACGTCATAGTGCATACTAATTATGATGTCATCATATACTGTGACGTCATAATACATGCTCATGATGCTCCAGTAGATGTGACACAAATTGGGGTAAGAGAAATTGCTCATAATACCTGCATGTTGCGCTCTCATAATATATTGTGATGTCATAATGCGGATACATTATGACGTCATAATACATTGTGACGTCATACTGCATACTAATTATGATGTCATCATATACTGTGACGTCATAATACATGCTCATGATGCTCCAGTAGATGTGACACAAATTGGGGTAAGAGAAATTGCTCATAATACCTGCATGTTGCGCTCTCATAATATATTGTGATGTCATAATGCGGATATATTATGACGTCGTAATACATTGTGACGTCATAGTGCATATAAATTATGATGTCATCATATACTGTGAGGTCATAATACATGCTCATGATGCTCCAGTAGATGTGACACAAATTGGGGTAAGCGAAATTGCTCATAATACCTGCATGTTGCGCTCTGATAATATATTGTGATGTCATAATGCGGATATATTATGACGTCATAATACATTGTTACGTCATAGTGCATATTAATTATGATGTCATCATATACTGTGACGTCATAATACATGCTCATGAGGCTCCAGTAGATGTGACACAAATTGGGGTAAGACAAATTGCTCATAATACCTGCAAATTGCGCTCTCATAATATATTGTGATGTCATAATGCAGATACATTATGACGTCATAATACATTGTGACGTCATACTGCATACTAATTATGATGTCATCATATACTGTGACGTTCATAATACATGCTCATGATACTCCAGTAGATGTGACACAAATTCGGGTAAGAGAAATTGCTCAAAATACCTGCTTGTTGCGCTCTCATAATATATTCTGATGTCATAATGCGGATACATTGTGACGTCATAATATATTGTGACGTCATACTGCATACTAAGTATGATGTCATCATATACTGTGACGTCATAATACATGCTCATGATGCTCCAGTAGATGTGACACAAATTGGGGTAAGGGAAATTGTAAATAATACCTGTAAATTGGGCTCTCATAATATATTGTGATGTCATAACGCGGACACATTATGACGTCATAATACATTGTGACGTCATAGTGCATACTAATTATGATGTCATCATATACTGTGACATCATAATACATGCTCCTGATGCTCCAGTAGATGTGACACAATTGGGGTAAGCGAAATTGGTCATAAAACGTGCAAATTCCGCTCTCATAATATATTGTGATGTCATAATGCGGATACATTATGACGTCATAATACATTGTGACGTCATAGTGCATACTAATTATGATGTCATCATATACTGTGACGTCATAATACATGCTCATGATGCTCCAGTAGTGGCGAGACAAATTGGGTAAGAGAAATTGCTCATAATACCTGCATATTGCGCTCTCATAATATATTGTGATGTCATAATGCGGATACATTATAACTTCATAATACATTGTGACGTCATAGTGCATACTAATTATGATGTCATCACATACTGTGACGTCGTAATACATGCTCATGATGCTCCAGTAGATGTGACACAAATTGGGGTAAGAGAAATTGCTCATAATACCTGCAAATTGCGCTCTCATAATATATTGTGATGTCATAATGCGGACACATTATGACGTCATAATACAGTGTGACGTCATAGTGCATACTAATTATGATGTCATCATATACTGTGACGTCATAATACATGCTCATGATGCTACAGTAGATGTGACACAAATTCGGGTGAGCGAAATTGGTCATAAAACCTGCATGTTGCGCTCTCATAATATATTGTGATGTCATAATGCGGATACATTATGACGTCATAATACATTGAGACATCATACTGCATGCTAATTATGATGTCATCATATACTGTGACGTCATAATACATGCTCATGATGCTCCAGTAGATGTGACACAAATTGGGGTAAGCGAAATTGGTCATAAAACCTGCAATTTGCACTCCCATAATATATTGTGATGACATAATGCGGATACCTTATGACGTCATAATACATTGTGACGTCACAGTGCATACTAATTATGATGTCATCATATACTGTGACGTCATAATACATGCTCATGATGCTCCAGGAGATGTGACACAAATTGGGGTAATCGAAAATGGTCATAAAATCTCCAAATTGCGCTCTCATATTATATTGTGATGTCATAATGCGGATACATTATGACGTCATAATACATTGTGACGTCATAGTGCATACTGATTATGATGTCATCATATACTGTGACGTCATAATACATGCTCATGATGCTCCAGTAGATGTGACACAAATTGGGGTAAGAGAAATTGCTCATAAAACCTGCAATTTGCACTCCCATAATATATTGTGATGACATAATGCGGATACCTTATGACGTCATAATACATTGTGACGTCACAGTGCATACTAATTATGATGTCATCATATACTGTGACGTCATAATACATGCTCATGATGCTCCAGTAGATGTGACACAAATTGGGGTAAGAGAAATTGCTCATAATACCTGCATGTTGCGCTCTCATAATATATTGTGATGTCATAATGCGGATACATTATGACGTCATAATACACTGTGACGTCACAGTGCATACTAATTATGATGGCATCATATACTGTGACGTCATATTACATGCTCATGATGCTCCAGTAGATGTGACACAAATTGGGGTAAGCGAAATTGGTCATAAAACCTGCAAATTGAGCTCTCATATTATATTGTGATGTCATAATGCGGATACATTATGACCTCATAATACATTGTGACGTCATACTGCATACTAATTATGATGTCATCATATACTGTGACGTCATAATACATGCTCATGATGCTCCAGTAGATGTGACACAAATTGGGGTAAGAGAAATTGCTCATAATACCTGCATGTTGCGCTCTCATAATATATTGTGATGTCATAATGCGGATACATTATGACGTCATAATACATTGTGACGTCATAGTGCATACTAATTATGATGTCATCATATACTGTGATGTCATAATACATGCTCATGATGCTACAGTAGATGTGACACAAATTGGGGTAAGCGAAATTGGTCATAATACCTGCATGTTGCGCTCTCATAATATATTGTGATGTCATAATGCGGATACTTTATGACATCATAATACATTGTGACGTCATACTGCATACTAATTATGATGTCACCATATACTGTGACGTCATAATACATGCTCATGATGCTCCAGTAGATGTGACACAAATTGGGGTAAGAGAAATTGCTCATAATACCTGCATGTTGCGCTCTCATAATATATTGTGATGTCATAATGCGGATACATTATGACGTCATAATACATTGTTACGTCATAGTGCATACTAATTATGATGTCATCATATACTGTGACGTCATATAACATGCTCATGGTGCTCCAGTAGATGTGACACAAATTGGGGTAAGAGAAATTGCTCATAATACCTGCATGTTGCGCTCTCATAATATATTGTGATGTCATAATGCGGATACATTATGACGTCATAATACATTGTGACGTCATACTGCATACTAATTATGATGTCATCATATACTGTGACGTCATAATACATGCTCATGATGCTCCAGTAGATGTGACACAAATTGGGGTCAGAGAAATTGCTCATAATACCTGCATGTTGCGCTCTCATAATATATTGTGATGTCATAATGCGGATACATTATGACGTCATAATACATTGTTACCTCATAGTGCATATAAATTATGATGTCATCATATACTGTGAGGTCATAATACATGCTCATGATGCTCCAGTAGATGTGACACAAATTGGGGTAAGCGAAATTGCTCATAATACCTGCATGTTGCGCTCTGATAATATATTGTGATGTCATAATGCGGATATATTATGACGTCATAATACATTGTGACGTCATAGTGCATACTAATTATGATGTCATCATATACTGTGACGTCATAATACATGCTCATGAGGCTCCAGTAGATGTGACACAAATTGGGGTAAGACAAATTGCTCATAATACCTGCAAATGGCGCTCTCATAATATATTGTGATGTCATAATGCGGATACATTATGACGTCATAATACATTGTGACGTCATACTGCATACTAATTATGATGTCACCATATACTGTGACGTTCATAATACATGCTCATGATGCTCCAGTAGATGTGACACAAATTCGGGTAAGAGAAATTGCTCACAATACCTGCTTGTTGCGCTCTCATAATATATTCTGATGTCATAATGCGGATACATTGTGACGTCATAATATATTGTGACGTCATACTGCATACTAATTATGATGTCATCATATACTGTGACGTCATAATACATGCTCATGATGCTCCAGTAGATGTGACACAAATTGGGGTAAGAGAAATTGTTCATAATACCTGTAAATTGGGCTCTCATACTATATTGTGATGTCATAACGCGGACACATTATGACGTCTTAATACATTGTGACGTCATAGTGCATACTAATTATGATGTCATCATATACTGTGACATCATAATACATGCTCCTGATGCTCCAGTAGATGTGACACAATTGGGGTAAGCGAAATTGGTCATAAAACGTGCAAATTCCGCTCTCATAATATATTGTGATGTCATAATGCGGATACATTATGACGTCATAATACATTGTGACGTCATAGTGCATACTAATTATGATGTCATCATATACTGTGACGTCATAATACATGCTCATGATGCTCCAGTAGTGGTGAGACAAATTGGGTAAGAGAAATTGCTCATAATACCTGCATATTGCGCTCTCATAATATATTGTGATGTCATAATGCGGATACATTATAACTTCATAATACATTGTGACGTCATAGTGCATACTAATTATGATGTCATCACATACTGTGACGTCGTAATACATGCTCATGATGCTCCAGTAGATGTGACACAAATTGGGGTAAGAGAAATTGGTCATAATACCTGCAAATTGCGCTCTCATAATATATTGTGATGTCATAATGCGGATACATTATGACGTCATAATACATTGTGACGTCACAGTGCATACTAATTATGATGGCATCATATACTGTGACGTCATAATACATGCTCATGATGCTCCAGTAGATGTGACACAAATTGGGGTAAGCGAAATTGGTCATAAAACCTGCAAATTGAGCTCTCATATTATATTGTGATGTCATAATGCGGATACATTATGACCTCATAATACATTGTGACGTCATACTGCATACTAATTATGATGTCATCATATACTGTGACGTCATAATACATGCTCATGATGCTCCAGTAGATGTGACACAAATTGGGGTAAGAGAAATTGCTCATAATACCTGCATGTTGCGCTCTCATAATATATTGTGATGTCATAATGCGGATACATTATGACGTCATAATACATTGTGACGTCATAGTGCATACTAATTATGATGTCATCATATACTGTGATGTCATAATACATGCTCATGATGCTCCAGTAGATGTGACACAAATTGGGGTAAGCGAAATTGGTCATAATACCTGCATGTTGCGCTCTCATAATATATTGTGATGTCATAATGCGGATACTTTATGACATCATAATACATTGTGACGTCATACTGCATACTAATTATGATGTCACCATATACTGTGACGTCATAATACATTCTCATGATGCTCCAGTAGATGTGACACAAATTGGGGTAAGCGAAATTGGTCATAAAACCTGCAAATTGCACTCTCATAATATGTTGTGATGTCATAATGCGGATACGTTATGACGTCACAATACATTGTGACGTCATACTGCATACTAATTATGATGTCATCATATACTGTGACGTCATAATACATGCTCATGATGCTCCAGTAGATGTGACACAAATTGGGGTAAGCGAAATTGGTCATAAAACCTGCAAATTGTGCTCTCATAATATATTGTGATGTCATAATGCGGATACATTATGACGTCATAATACATTGTGACGTCATAGTGCATACTAATTATGATGTCATCATATACTGTGACGTCATAATACATGCTCATGGTGCTCCAGTAGATGTGACACAAATTGGGGTAAGAGAAATTGCTCATAATACCTGCATGTTGCGCTCTCATAATATATTGTGATGTCATAATGCGGATACATTATGACGTCATAATACATTGTGACGTCATACTGCATACTAATTATGATGTCATCATATACTGTGACGTCATAATACATGCTCATGATGCTCCAGTAGATGTGACACAAATTGGGGTAAGAGAAATTGCTCATAATACCTGCATGTTGCGCTCTCATAATATATTGTGATGTCATAATGCGGATACATTATGACGTCATAATACATTGTTACGTCATAGTGCATATAAATTATGATGTCATCATATACTGTGAGGTCATAATACATGCTCATGATGCTCCAGTAGATGTGACACAAATTGGGGTAAGCGAAATTGCTCATAATACCTGCATGTTGCGCTCTGATAATATATTGTGATGTCATAATGCGGATATATTATGACGTCATAATACATTGTGACGTCATAGTGCATACTAATTATGATGTCATCATATACTGTGACGTCATAATACATGCTCATGAGGCTCCAGTAGATGTGACACAAATTGGGGTAAGACAAATTGCTCATAATACCTGCAAATGGCGCTCTCATAATATATTGTGATGTCATAATGCGGATACATTATGACGTCATAATACATTGTGACGTCATACTGCATACTAATTATGATGTCACCATATACTGTGACGTTCATAATACATGCTCATGATGCTCCAGTAGATGTGACACAAATTCGGGTAAGAGAAATTGCTCACAATACCTGCTTGTTGCGCTCTCATAATATATTCTGATGTCATAATGCGGATACATTGTGACGTCATAATATATTGTGACGTCATACTGCATACTAATTATGATGTCATCATATACTGTGATGTCATAATACATGCTCATGATGCTCCAGTAGATGTGACACAAATTGGGGTAAGAGAAATTGTTCATAATACCTGTAAATTGGGCTCTCATACTATATTGTGATGTCATAACGCGGACACATTATGACGTCATAATACATTGTGACGTCATAGTGCATACTAATTATGATGTCATCATATACTGTGACATCATAATACATGCTCCTGATGCTCCAGTAGATGTGACACAATTGGGGTAAGCGAAATTGGTCATAAAACGTGCAAATTCCGCTCTCATAATATATTGTGATGTCATAATGCGGATACATTATGACGTCATAATACATTGTGACGTCATAGTGCATACTAATTATGATGTAATCATATACTGTGATGTCATAATACATGCTCATGATGCTCCAGTAGTGGTGAGACAAATTGGGTAAGAGAAATTGCTCATAATACCTGCATATTGCGCTCTCATAATATATTGTGATGTCATAATGCGGATACATTATAACTTCATAATACATTGTGACGTCATAGTGCATACTAATTATGATGTCATCACATACTGTGACGTCGTAATACATGCTCATGATGCTTCAGTAGATGTGACACAAATTGGGGTAAGAGAAATTGCTCATAATACCTGCAAATTGCGCTCTCATAATATATTGTGATGTCATAATGCGGATACATTATGACGTCATAATACATTGTGACGTCATAGTGCATACTAATTATGATGTCATCATATACTGTGACGTCATAATACATGCTCATGATGCTACAGTAGATGTGACACAAATTGGGGTGAGCGAAATTGGTCATAACACCTGCATGTTGCGCTCTCATAATATATTGTGATGTCATAATGCGGATACATTATGACGTCATAATACACTGAGACATCATACTGCATGGTAATTATGATGTCATCATATACTGTGACGTCATAATACATGCTCATGATGCTCCAGTAGACGTGACACAAATTGGGGTAAGCGAAATTGTTCATAAAACCTGCAATTTGCACTCACATAATATATTGTGATGACATAATGCGGATACCTTATGACGTCATAATACATTGTGACGTCACAGTGCATACTAATTATGATGTCATCATATACTGTGACGTCATAATACATGCTCATGATGCTCCAGGAGATGTGACACAAATTGGGGTAATCGAAAATGGTCATAAAATCTCCAAATTGCGCTCTCATATTATATTGTGATGTCATAATGCGGATACATTATGACGTCATAATATATTGTGACGTCATAGTGCATACTAATTATGATGTCATCATATACTCTGACGTCATAAATCATGCTCATGATGCTCCAGTAGATGTGACACAAATTGGGGTAAGCGAAATTGGTCATAAAACCTGCAAATTGTGCTCTCATAATATATTGTGATGTCATAATGCGGATACATTATGACGTCATAATACATTGTGACGTCATAGTGCATACTAATTATGATGTCATCATATACTGTGACGTCATAATACATGCTCATGGTGCTCCAGTAGATGTGACACAAATTGGGGTAAGAGAAATTGCTCATAATACCTGCATGTTGCGCTCTCATAATATATTGTGATGTCATAATGCGGATACATTATGACGTCATAATACATTGTGACGTCATACTGCATACTAATTATGATGTCATCATATACTGTGACGTCATAATACATGCTCATGATGCTCCAGTAGATGTGACACAAATTGGGGTAAGAGAAATTGCTCATAATACCTGCATGTTGCGCTCTCATAATATATTGTGATGTCATAATGCGGATACATTATGACGTCATAATACATTGTTACGTCATAGTGCATATAAATTATGATGTCATCATATACTGTGAGGTCATAATACATGCTCATGATGCTCCAGTAGATGTGACACAAATTGGGGTAAGCGAAATTGCTCATAATACCTGCATGTTGCGCTCTGATAATATATTGTGATGTCATAATGTGGATATATTATGACGTCATAATACATTGTGACGTCATAGTGCATACTAATTATGATGTCATCATATACTGTGACGTCATAATACATGCTCATGAGGCTCCAGTAGATGTGACACAAATTGGGGTAAGACAAATTGCTCATAATACCTGCAAATGGCGCTCTCATAATATATTGTGATGTCATAATGCGGATACATTATGACGTCATAATACATTGTGACGTCATACTGCATACTAATTATGATGTCACCATATACTGTGACGTTCATAATACATGCTCATGATGCTCCAGTAGATGTGACACAAATTCGGGTAAGAGAAATTGCTCACAATACCTGCTTGTTGCGCTCTCATAATTTATTCTGATGTCATAATGCGGATACATTGTGACGTCATAATATATTGTGACGTCATACTGCATACTAATTATGATGTCATCATATACTGTGACGTCATAATACATGCTCATGATGCTCCAGTAGATGTGACACAAATTGGGGTAAGAGAAATTGTTCATAATACCTGTAAATTGGGCTCTCATACTATATTGTGATGTCATAACGCGGACACATTATGACGTCATAATACATTGTGACGTCATAGTGCATACTAATTATGATGTCATCATATACTGTGACATCATAATACATGCTCCTGATGCTCCAGTAGATGTGACACAATTGGGGTAAGCGAAATTGGTCATAAAACGTGCAAATTCCGCTCTCATAATATATTGTGATGTCATAATGCGGATACATTATGACGTCATAATACATTGTGACGTCATAGTGCATACTAATTATGATGTCATCATATACTGTGACGTCATAATACATGCTCATGATGCTCCAGTAGTGGTGAGACAAATTGGGTAAGAGAAATTGCTCATAATACCTGCATATTGCGCTCTCATAATATATTGTGATGTCATAATGCGGATACATTGTGACGTCATAATATATTGTGACGTCATACTGCATACTAATTATGATGTCATCATATACTGTGACGTCATAATACATGCTCATGATGCTCCAGTAGATGTGACACAAATTGGGGTAATCGAAAATGGTCATAAAACCTCCAAATTGAGCTCTCATAATATATTGTGATGTCATAATGCGGATACATTATGACGTCATAATACATTGTGTCGTCATAGTGCATACTAATTATGATGTCATCATATACTGTGTCGTCATAATACATGCTCATGATGCTACAGTAGATGTGACACAAATTGGGGTAAGCGAAATTGGTCATAAAACCTGCATGTTACGCTCTCATAATATATTGTGATGTCATAATGTGGATACATTATGACGTCATAATAGATTGTGACATCATAATGCATGCTAATTATGATGTCATCATATACTGTGACATCATAATACATGCTCATGATGCTCCAGTAGATGTGACACAAATTCGGGTAAGCGAAATTGGTCATAAAACCTGTATATTGCACTCTCATAATATATTGTGATGTCATACTGCGGATATATTATGACGTCATAATACATTGTGCCGTCATAGTGCATACTGATTATGATGTCATCATATACTGTGACGTCATAATACATGCTCATGATGCTCCAGTAGATGTGACACAAATTGGTGTAAGCGAAATTGGTCATAAAACCTGCAAATTGCGCTCTCATAACATATTGTGATGTCATAATGCGGATACATTATGACGTCATAATACATTGTGCCGTCATACTGCATACTAATTATGATGTCATCATATACTGTGACGTCATAATACATGCTCATGATGCTCCAGTAGATGTGACACAAATTTGGGTAAGAGAAATTGCTCATAATACCTGCATGTTGCGCTCTCATAATATATTGTGATGTCATAAGGCGGATACATTATGACGTCATAATACATTGTGACATCATACTGCATACTAATTATGATGTCATCATATACTGTGACGTCATAATACATGCTCATGATGCTCCATTAGATGTGACACAAATTGGGGTAAGCGAAATTGCTCATAATACCTGCATGTTGCGCTCTCATAATATATTGTGATGTCATAATGCGGATATATTATGACGTCATAATACATTGTGACGTCATAGTGCATACTAATTATGATGTCATCATATACTGTGACGTCATAATACATGCTCATGAGGCTCCAGTAGATGTGACACAAATTGGGGTAAGACAAATTGCTCATAATACCTGCAAATTGCGCTCTCATAATATATTGTGATGTCATAATGAGGATACATTATGACGTCATAGCACATTGTGACGTCATAGTGCATACTCATTATGATGTCATCATATACTGTGACGTCATAATACATGCTCATGATGCTCCAGTAGATGTGACAGAAATTGAGGTAAGAGAAATTGGTCATAAAACCTGCATGTTGCGCTCTCATAATATATTGTGATGTCATAATGCGGATACATTATGACGTCATAATACATTGTGATGTCATAGTGCATACTAATTATGATGTCATCATATACTGTGACGTCATTATACATGCTCATGATGCTCCAGTAGATGTGACACAAATTGTGGGAAGAGAAATTGCTCATAATACCTGCATGTTGCGCTCTCATAATATATTGAGATGTCATAATGTGGATACATTATGACGTCATAATACATTGTGACGTCAAAGTGCATACTAATTATGATGTCATCATATACTGTGACGTCATAATACATGCTCATGATGCTCCAGTAGATGTGACACAAATTGAGGTAAGAGAAATTGCTCATAATACCTGCATGTTGCGCTCTCATAATATATTGAGATGTCATAATGTGGATACATTATGACGTCATAATACCTTGTGATTTCATAGTGCATACTAATTATTGTGTCATCATATACTGTGACGTCATAATACATGCTCATGATGCTCCAGTAGATGTGACACAAATTGGGGTAAGAGAAATTGCTCATAATACCTGCATGTTGCGCTCTCATAATATATTGAGATGTCATAATGTGGATACATTATGACGTCATAATACATTGTGACGTCAAAGTGCATACTAATTATGATGTCATCATATACTGTGACGTCATAATACATGCTCATGATGCTCCAGTAGATGTGACACAAATTGAGGTAAGAGAAATTGCTCATAATACCTGCATGTTGCGCTCTCATAATATATTGTGATGTCATAATGCGGATACATTATGACGTCATAATACATTGTGACGTCATACTGCATACTAATTATGATGTCATCATATACTGTGACGTCATAATACATGCTCATGATGCTCCAGTAGATGTGAAAGAAATTGGGGTAAGAGAAATTGGTCATAAAACCTGCAAATTGCGCTCTCATAATATATTGTGATGTCATAATGCGGATACATTATGACGTCATAATACATTGTGACGTCATAGTGCATACTAATTATGATGTCATCATATACTGTGACGTCATAATACATGCTCATGATGCTCCAGTAGATGTGACACAAATTGGGGTCAGAGAAATTGCTCATAATACCTGCATGTTGCGCTCTCATAATATATTGTGATGTCATAATGTGGATACATTATGACGTCATAATACATTGTGACGTCATACTGCATACTAATTATGATGTCATCATATACGGTGACGTCATAATACATGCTCATGATGCTCCAGTAGATGTGACACAAATTGCGGTAAGAGAAATTGCTCATAATACCTGCAAATTGCGCTCTCATAATATATTGTGATGTCATAATGAGGATACATTATGACGTCATAATACACTGTGACGTCATAATGCATACTAATTATGATGTCATCATATACTGTGACATCATAATACATGCTCATGATGCTCCAGTAGATGTGACACAAATTGGGGTAAGCGAAATTGGTCATAAAACCTGCAAATTGCGCTCTCATAATATATTGTGATGTCATAATGCGGATACATTATGACGTCATAATACATTGTGACGTCATAGTACATACTAATTATGATGTCATCATATACTGTGACGTCATAATACATGCTCATGATGCTCCAGTAGATGTGACACAAATTGGGGTAAGAGAAATTGCTCATAATACCTGCATGTTGCGCTCTCATAATATATTGTGATGTCATAAAGTGGATACATTATGACGTCATAATACATTGTGACGTCATAGTGCATACTAATTATGATGTCATCATATACTGTGACGTCATAATACATGCTCATGATGCTCCAGTAGATGTGACAGAAATTGGGGTAATCGAAAATGGTCATAAAACCTCCAAATTGCGCTCTCATAATATATTGTGATGTCATAATGCGGATACATTATGACGTCATAATACATTGTGACGTCATAGTGCATACTATTTAGGTGTCATCATATACTGTGACGTCATATTACATGCTCAGGATGCTACAGTAGATGTGACAAAAATTGGGGTAAGCGAAATTGGTCATAAAACCTGCATGTTGCGCTCTCATAATATATTGTGATGTCATAATGCGGATACATTATGACGTCATAATACATTGTGACATCATACTGCATGCTAATTATGATGTCATCATATACTGTGAGGTCATAATATATGCTCATGATGCTCCAGTAGATGTGACACATATTCGGGTAAGAGAAATTGGTCATAAAACCTGCAAATTGCACTCTTATAATATATTGTGATGTCATAATGCGGATACATTATGACGTCATAATATATTGTGACGTCATAGTGCATACTAATTATGATGTCATCATATACTGTGACGTCATAATACATGCTCATGATGCTCCAGTAGATGTGACACAAATTTGGGTAAGAGAAATTGCTCATAATACCTGCATGTTGCGCTCTCATAATATATTGTGATGTCATAAGGCGGATACATTATGACGTCATAATACATTGTGACATCATACTGCATACTAATTATGATGTCATCATATACTGTGACGTCATAATACATGCTCATGATGCTCCATTAGATGTGACACAAATTGGGGTAAGCGAAATTGCTCATAATACCTGCATGTTGCGCTCTCATAATATATTGTGATGTCATAATGCGGATATATTATGACGTCATAATACATTGTGACGTCATAGTGCATACTAATTATGATGTCATCATATACTGTGACGTCATAATACATGCTCATGAGGCTCCAGTAGATGTGACACAAATTGGGGTAAGACAAATTGCTCATAATACCTGCAAATTGCGCTCTCATAATATATTGTGATGTCATAATGAGGATACATTATGACGTCATAGCACATTGTGACGTCATAGTGCATACTCATTATGATGTCATCATATACTGTGACGTCATAATACATGCTCATGATGCTCCAGTAGATGTGACACAAATTGAGGTAAGAGAAATTGGTCATAAAACCTGCATGTTGCGCTCTCATAATATATTGTGATGTCATAATGCGGATACATTATGACGTCATAATACATTGTGATGTCATAGTGCATACTAATTATGATGTCATCATATACTGTGACGTCATTATACATGCTCATGATGCTCCAGTAGATGTGACACAAATTGTGGGAAGAGAAATTGCTCATAATACCTGCATGTTGCGCTCTCATAATATATTGAGATGTCATAATGTGGATACATTATGACGTCATAATACATTGTGACGTCAAAGTGCATACTAATTATGATGTCATCATATACTGTGACGTCATAATACATGCTCATGATGCTCCAGTAGATGTGACACAAATTGAGGTAAGAGAAATTGCTCATAATACCTGCATGTTGCGCTCTCATAATATATTGTGATGTCATAATGCGGATACATTATGACGTCATAATACATTGTGACGTCATACTGCATACTAATTATGATGTCATCATATACTGTGACGTCATAATACATGCTCATGATGCTCCAGTAGATGTGAAAGAAATTGGGGTAAGAGAAATTGGTCATAAAACCTGCAAATTGCGCTCTCATAATATATTGTGATGTCATAATGCGGATACATTATGACGTCATAATACATTGTGACGTCATAGTGCATACTAATTATGATGTCATCATATACTGTGACGTCATAATACATGCTCATGATGCTCCAGTAGATGTGACACAAATTGGGGTCAGAGAAATTGCTCATAATACCTGCATGTTGCGCTCTCATAATATATTGTGATGTCATAATGTGGATACATTATGACGTCATAATACATTGTGACGTCATACTGCATACTAATTATGATGTCATCATATACGGTGACGTCATAATACATGCTCATGATGCTCCAGTAGATGTGACACAAATTGCGGTAAGAGAAATTGCTCATAATACCTGCAAATTGCGCTCTCATAATATATTGTGATGTCATAATGAGGATACATTATGACGTCATAATACACTGTGACGTCATAATGCATACTAATTATGATGTCATCATATACTGTGACATCATAATACATGCTCATGATGCTCCAGTAGATGTGACACAAATTGGGGTAAGCGAAATTGGTCATAAAACCTGCAAATTGCGCTCTCATAATATATTGTGATGTCATAATGCGGATACATTATGACGTCATAATACATTGTGACGTCATAGTACATACTAATTATGATGTCATCATATACTGTGACGTCATAATACATGCTCATGATGCTCCAGTAGATGTGACACAAATTGGGGTAAGAGAAATTGCTCATAATACCTGCATGTTGCGCTCTCATAATATATTGTGATGTCATAAAGCGGATACATTATGACGTCATAATACATTGTGACGTCATAGTGCATACTAATTATGATGTCATCATATACTGTGACGTCATAATACATGCTCATGATGCTCCAGTAGATGTGACAGAAATTGGGGTAATCGAAAATGGTCATAAAACCTCCAAATTGCGCTCTCATAATATATTGTGATGTCATAATGCGGATACATTATGACGTCATAATACATTGTGACGTCATAGTGCATACTATTTAGGTGTCATCATATACTGTGACGTCATAATACATGCTCAGGATGCTACAGTAGATGTGACAAAAATTGGGGTAAGCGAAATTGGTCATAAAACCTGCATGTTGCGCTCTCATAATATATTGTGATGTCATAATGCGGATACATTATGACGTCATAATACATTGTGACATCATACTGCATGCTAATTATGATGTCATCATATACTGTGAGGTCATAATATATGCTCATGATGCTCCAGTAGATGTGACACATATTCGGGTAAGAGAAATTGGTCATAAAACCTGCAAATTGCACTCTTATAATATATTGTGATGTCATAATGCGGATACATTATGACGTCATAATATATTGTGACGTCATAGTGCATACTAATTATGATGTCATCATATACTGTGACGTCATAATACATGCTCATGATGCTCCAGTAGATGTGACACAAATTGGGGTAAGAGAAATTGCTCATAATACCTGCATATTGCGCTCTCATAATATATTGTGATGTGATAATGCGGATACATTATGACGTCATAACACATTGTGACGTCACAGTGCATACTAATTATGATGTCATCATATACTGTGACGTCATAATACATGCTCATGATGCTCCAGTAGATATGACACAGATTGTGGTAATCGAAAATGGTCATAAAACCTCCAAATTGTGCTCTCATAATATATTGTGATGTCATAATGCGGATACATTATGACGTCATAATACATTGTGACGTCATAGTGCATACTAATTATGATGTCATCATACACTGTGACGTCATAATACATGCTCATGATGCTCCAGTAGATGTGACACAAATTGGGGTAAGAGAAATTGCTCATAATACCTGCATGTTGCGCTCTCATAATATATTGTGATGTCATAATGCGGATACATTATGACGTCATAATACATTGTGACGTCATACTGCATACTAATTATGATGTCATCATATACTGTGACGTCATAATACATGCTCATGATGCTCCAGTAGATGTGACACAAATTGGGGTAAGAGAAATTGCTCATAATACCTGCATGTTGCGCTCTCATAATATATTGTGATGTCATAATGCGGATACATTATGACGTCATAATACATTGTGACGTCATAGTGCATATAAATTATGATTTCATCATATACTGTGAGGTCATAATACATGCTCATGATGCTCCAGTAGATGTGACACAAATTGGGGTAAGCGAAATTGCTCATAATACCTGCATGTTGCGCTCTGGTAATATATTGTGATGTCATAATGCGGATTTATTATGACGTCATAATACATTGTGACGTCATAGTGCATACTAATTATGATGTCATCATATACTGTGACGTCATAATACATGCTCATGAGGCTCCAGTAGATGTGACACAAATTGGGGTAAGACAAATTGCTCATAATACCTGCAAATTGCGCTCTCATAATATATTGTGATGTCATAATGCGGATACATTATGACGTCATAATACATTGTGACGTCATACTGCATACTAATTATGATGTGATCATATACTGTGACGTTCATAATACATGCTCATGATGCTCCAGTAGATGTGACACAAATTCGGGTAAGAGAAATTGCTCACAATACCTGCTTGTTGCGCTCTCATAATATATTCTGATGTCATAATGCGGATACATTGTGACGTCATAATACATTGTGACGTCATACTGCATACTAATTATGATGTCATCATATACTGTGACGTCATAATACATGCTCATGATGCTCCAGTAGATGTGACACAAATTGGGGTAAGAGAAATTGTTCATAATACCTGTAAATTGGGCTCTCATAATATATTGTGATGTCATAACGCGGACACATTATGACGTCATAATACATTGTGACGTCATAGTGCATACTAATTATGATGTCATCATATACTGTGACATCATAATACATGCTCCTGATGCTCCAGTATATGTGACACAATTGGGGTAAGCGAAATTGGTCATAAAACGTGCAAATTCCGCTCTCATAATATATTGTGATGTCATAATTCGGATACATTATGACGTCATAATACATTGTGACGTCATAGTGCATACTAATTATGATGTCATCATATACTGTGACGTCATAATACATGCTCATGATGCTCCAGTAGATGTGACACAAATTGGGGTCAGAGAAATTGCTCATAATACCTGCATGTTGCGCTCTCATAATATATTGTGATGTCATAATGTGGATACATTATGACGTCATAATACATTGTGACGTCATACTGCATACTAATTATGATGTCATCATATACGGTGACGTCATAATACATGCTCATGATGCTCCAGTAGATGTTACACAAATTGCGGTAAGAGAAATTGCTCATAATACCTGCAAATTGCGCTCTCATAATATATTGTGATGTCATAATGAGGATACATTATGACGTCATAATACACTGTGACGTCATAATGCATACTAATTATGATGTCATCATATACTGTGACATCATAATACATGCTCATGATGCTCCAGTAGATGTGACACAGATTGTGGTAATCGAAAATGGTCATAAAACCTCCAAATTGTGCTCTCATAATATATTGTGATGTCATAATGCGGATACATTATGACGTCATAATACATTGTGACGTCATAGTGCATACTAATTATGATGTCATCATACACTGTGACGTCATAATACATGCTCATGATGCTCCAGTAGATGTGACACAAATTGGGGTAAGAGAAATTGCTCATAATACCTGCATGTTGCGCTCTCATAATATATTGTGATGTCATAATGCGGATACATTATGACGTCATAATACATTGTGACGTCATACTGCATACTAATTATGATGTCATCATATACTGTGACGTCATAATACATGCTCATGATGCTCCAGTAGATGTGACACAAATTGGGGTAAGAGAAATTGCTCATAATACCTGCATGTTGCGCTCTCATAATATATTGTGATGTCATAATGCGGATACATTATGACGTCATAATACATTGTGACGTCATAGTGCATATAAATTATGATTTCATCATATACTGTGAGGTCATAATACATGCTCATGATGCTCCAGTAGATGTGACACAAATTGGGGTAAGCGAAATTGCTCATAATACCTGCATGTTGCGCTCTGATAATATATTGTGATGTCATAATGCGGATTTATTATGACGTCATAATACATTGTGACGTCATAGTGCATACTAATTATGATGTCATCATATACTGTGACGTCATAATACATGCTCATGATGCTCCAGTAGATGTGACACAAATTGGGGTAAGACAAATTGCTCATAATACCTGCAAATTGCGCTCTCATAATATATTGTGATGTCATAATGCGGATACATTATGACGTCATAATACATTGTGACGTCATACTGCATACTAATTATGATGTCATCATATACTGCGACGTTCATAATACATGCTCATGATGCTCCAGTAGATGTGACACAAATTCGGGTAAGAGAAATTGCTCACAATACCTGCTTGTTGCGCTCTCATAATATATTCTGATGTCATAATGCGGATACATTGTGACGTCATAATATATTGTGACGTCATACTGCATACTAATTATGATGTCATCATATACGGTGACGTCATAATACATGCTCATGATGCTCCAGTAGATGTGACACAAATAGGGGTAAGAGAAATTGTTCATAATACCGGTAAATTGGGCTCTCATAATATATTGTGATGTCATAACGCGGACACATTATGACGTCATAATACATTGTGACGTCATAGTGCATACTAATTATGATGTCATCATATACTGTGACATCATAATACATGCTCCTGATGCTCCAGTAGATGTGACACATTTGGGGTAAGCGAAATTGGTCATAAAACGTGCAAATTCCGCTCTCATAATATATTGTGATGTCATAATGCGGATACATTATGACGTCATAATACATTGTGACGTCATAGTGCATACTAATTATGATGTCATCATATACTGTGACGTCATAATACATGCTCATGATGCTCCAGTAGTGGCGAGACAAATTGGGTAAGAGAAATTGCTCATAATACCTGCATATTGCGCTCTCATAATATATTGTGATGTCATAATGCGGATACATTATAACTTCATAATACATTGTGACGTCATAGTGCATACTAATTATGATGTCATCACATACTGTGACGTCGTAATACATGCTCATGATGCTCCAGTAGATGTGACACAAATTGGAGTAAGAGAAATTTCTCATAATACCTGCAAATTGCGCTCTCATAATATATTGTGATGTCATAATGCGGATACATTATGACGTCATAATACATTGTGACGTCATAGTGCATACTAATTATGATGTCATCATATACTGTGACGTCATAATACATGCTCATGATGCTACAGTAGATGTGACACAAATTGGGGTGAGCGTAATTGGTCATAACACCTGCATGTTGCGCTCTCATAATATATTGTGATGTCATAATGCGGATACATTATGACGTCATAATACATTGTGACATCATACTGCATGCTAATTATGATGTCATCATATACTGTGACGTCATAATACATGCTCATGATGCTCCAGTAGATGTGACACAAATTGGGGTAAGCGAAATTGGTCATAAAACCTGCAATTTGCACTCACATAATATATTGTGATGACATAATGCGGATACCTTAAGACGTCCTAATACATTGTGACGTCACAGTGCATACTAATTATGATGTCATCATACACTGTGACGTCATAATACATGCTCATGATGCTCCAGGAGATGTGACACAAATTGGGGTAATCGAAAATGGTCATAAAATCTCCAAATTGCGCTCTCATATTATATTGTGATGTCATAATGCGGATACATTATGACGTCATAATATATTGTGACGTCATAGTGCATACTAATTATGATGTCATCATATACTCTGACGTCATAAATCATGCTCATGATGCTCCAGTAGATGTGACACAAATTGGGGTAAGCGAAATTGGTCATAAAACCTGCATGTTGCGCTCTCATAATATATTGTGATGTCATAATGCGGATACATTATGACGTCATAATATATTGTGACGTCATAGTGCATACTAATTATGATGTCATCATATACTGTGACGTCATAATACATGCTCATGATGCTCCAGGACATGTGACACAAATTGTGGTAATCGAAATTGGTCATAAAACCTCCAAATTGCGCTCTCATATTATATTGTGATGTCATAATGCGGATACATTATGACGTCATAATACATTGTGACGTCATAGTGCATACTGATTATGATGTCATCATATACTGTGACGTCATAATACATGCTCATGATGCTCCAGTAGATGTGACACAAATTGGGGTAAGCGAAATTGGTCATAAAACCTGCAAATTGTGCTCTCATAATATATTGTGATGTCATAATGCGGATACATTATGACGTCATAATACATTGTGACGTCATAGTGCATACTAATTATGATGTCATCATATACTGTGACGTCATAATACATGCTCATGATGCTCCAGTAGATGTGACACAAATTGGGGTAAGAGAAATTGCTCATAATACCTGCATGTTGCGCTCTCATAATATATTGTGATGTCATAATGCGGATACATTATGACGTCATAATACATTGTGACGTCATACTGCATACTAATTATGATGTCATCATATACTGTGACGTCATAATACATGCTCATGATGCTCCAGTAGATGTGACACAAATTGGGGTAAGAGAAATTGCTCATAATACCTGCATGTTGCGCTCTCATAATATATTGTGATGTCGTAATGCGGATATATTATGACGTCGTAATACATTGTGACGTCATAGTGCATATAAATTATGATGTCATCATATACTGTGAGGTCATAATACATGCTCATGATGCTCCAGTAGATGTGACACAAATTGGGGTAAGCGAAATTGCTCATAATACCTGCATGTTGCGCTCTGATAATATATTGTGATGTCATAATGCGGATATATTATGACGTCATAATACATTGTGACGTCATAGTGCATACTAATTATGATGTCATCATATACTGTGACGTCATAATACATGCTCATGAGGCTCCAGTAGATGTGACACAAATTGGGGTAAGACAAATTGCTCATAATACCTGCAAATTGCGCTCTCATAATATATTGTGATGTCATAATGCAGATACATTATGACGTCATAATACATTGTGACGTCATACTGCATACTAATTATGATGTCATCATATACTGTGACGTTCATAATACATGCTCATGATGCTCCAGTAGATGTGACACAAATTCGGGTAAGAGAAATTGCTCAAAATACCTGCTTGTTGCGCTCTCATAATATATTCTGATGTCATAATGCGGATACATTGTGACGTCATAATATATTGTGACGTCATACTGCATACTAAGTATGATGTCATCATATACTGTGACGTCATAATACATGCTCATGATGCTCCAGTAGATGTGACACAAATTGGGGTAAGGGAAATTGTAAATAATACCTGTAAATTGGGCTCTCATAATATATTGTGATGTCATAACGCGGACACATTATGACGTCATAATACATTGTGACGTCATAGTGCATACTAATTATGATGTCATCATATACTGTGACATCATAATACATGCTCCTGATGCTCCAGTAGATGTGACACAATTGGGGTAAGCGAAATTGGTCATAAAACGTGCAAATTCCGCTCTCATAATATATTGTGATGTCATAATGCGGATACATTATGACGTCATAATACATTGTGACGTCATAGTGCATACTAATTATGATGTCATCATATACTGTGACGTCATAATACATGCTCATGATCCTCCAGTAGTGGCGAGACAAATTGGGTAAGAGAAATTGCTCATAATACCTGCATATTGCGCTCTCATAATATATTGTGATGTCATAATGCGGATACATTATAACTTCATAATACATTGTGACGTCATAGTGCATACTAATTATGATGTCATCACATACTGTGACGTCGTAATACATGCTCATGATGCTCCAGTAGATGTGACACAAATTGGGGTAAGAGAAATTGCTCATAATACCTGCAAATTGCGCTCTCATAATATATTGTGATGTCATAATGCGGACACATTATGACGTCATAATACAGTGTGACGTCATAGTGCATACTAATTATGATGTCATCATATACTGTGACGTCATAATACATGCTCATGATGCTACAGTAGATGTGACACAAATTGGGGTGAGCGAAATTGGTCATAAAACCTGCATGTTGCGCTCTCATAATATATTGTGATGTCATAATGCGGATACATTATGACGTCATAATACATTGAGACATCATACTGCATGCTAATTATGATGTCATCATATACTGTGACGTCATAATACATGCTCATGATGCTCCAGTAGATGTGACACAAATTGGGGTAAGCGAAATTGGTCATAAAACCTGCAATTTGCACTCCCATAATATATTGTGATGACATAATGCGGATACCTTATGACGTCATAATACATTGTGACGTCACAGTGCATACTAATTATGATGTCATCATATACTGTGACGTCATAATACATGCTCATGATGCTCCAGGAGATGTGACACAAATTGGGGTAATCGAAAATGGTCATAAAATCTCCAAATTGCGCTCTCATATTATATTGTGATGTCATAATGCGGATACATTATGACGTCATAATACATTGTGACGTCATAGTGCATACTGATTATGATGTCATCATATACTGTGACGTCATAATACATGCTCATGATGCTCCAGTAGATGTGACACAAATTGGGGTAAGAGAAATTGCTCATAAAACCTGCAATTTGCACTCCCATAATATATTGTGATGACATAATGCGGATACCTTATGACGTCATAATACATTGTGACGTCACAGTGCATACTAATTATGATGTCATCATATACTGTGACGTCATAATACATGCTCATGATGCTCCAGTAGATGTGACACAAATTGGGGTAAGAGAAATTGCTCATAATACCTGCATGTTGCGCTCTCATAATATATTGTGATGTCATAATGCGGATACATTATGACGTCATAATACACTGTGACGTCACAGTGCATACTAATTATGATGGCATCATATACTGTGACGTCATATTACATGCTCATGATGCTCCAGTAGATGTGACACAAATTGGGGTAAGCGAAATTGGTCATAAAACCTGCAAATTGAGCTCTCATATTATATTGTGATGTCATAATGCGGATACATTATGACCTCATAATACATTGTGACGTCATACTGCATACTAATTATGATGTCATCATATACTGTGACGTCATAATACATGCTCATGATGCTCCAGTAGATGTGACACAAATTGGGGTAAGAGAAATTGCTCATAATACCTGCATGTTGCGCTCTCATAATATATTGTGATGTCATAATGCGGATACATTATGACGTCATAATACATTGTGACGTCATAGTGCATACTAATTATGATGTCATCATATACTGTGATGTCATAATACATGCTCATGATGCTACAGTAGATGTGACACAAATTGGGGTAAGCGAAATTGGTCATAATACCTGCATGTTGCGCTCTCATAATATATTGTGATGTCATAATGCGGATACTTTATGACATCATAATACATTGTGACGTCATACTGCATACTAATTATGATGTCACCATATACTGTGACGTCATAATACATGCTCATGATGCTCCAGTAGATGTGACACAAATTGGGGTAAGAGAAATTGCTCATAATACCTGCATGTTGCGCTCTCATAATATATTGTGATGTCATAATGCGGATACATTATGACGTCATAATACATTGTTACGTCATAGTGCATACTAATTATGATGTCATCATATACTGTGACGTCATATAACATGCTCATGGTGCTCCAGTAGATGTGACACAAATTGGGGTAAGAGAAATTGCTCATAATACCTGCATGTTGCGCTCTCATAATATATTGTGATGTCATAATGCGGATACATTATGACGTCATAATACATTGTGACGTCATACTGCATACTAATTATGATGTCATCATATACTGTGACGTCATAATACATGCTCATGATGCTCCAGTAGATGTGACACAAATTGGGGTAAGAGAAATTGCTCATAATACCTGCATGTTGCGCTCTCATAATATATTGTGATGTCATAATGCGGATACATTATGACGTCATAATACATTGTTACCTCATAGTGCATATAAATTATGATGTCATCATATACTGTGAGGTCATAATACATGCTCATGATGCTCCAGTAGATGTGACACAAATTGGGGTAAGCGAAATTGCTCATAATACCTGCATGTTGCGCTCTGATAATATATTGTGATGTCATAATGCGGATATATTATGACGTCATAATACATTGTGACGTCATAGTGCATACTAATTATGATGTCATCATATACTGTGACGTCATAATACATGCTCATGAGGCTCCAGTAGATGTGACACAAATTGGGGTAAGACAAATTGCTCATAATACCTGCAAATGGCGCTCTCATAATATATTGTGATGTCATAATGCGGATACATTATGACGTCATAATACATTGTGACGTCATACTGCATACTAATTATGATGTCACCATATACTGTGACGTTCATAATACATGCTCATGATGCTCCAGTAGATGTGACACAAATTCGGGTAAGAGAAATTGCTCACAATACCTGCTTGTTGCGCTCTCATAATATATTCTGATGTCATAATGCGGATACATTGTGACGTCATAATATATTGTGACGTCATACTGCATACTAATTATGATGTCATCATATACTGTGACGTCATAATACATGCTCATGATGCTCCAGTAGATGTGACACAAATTGGGGTAAGAGAAATTGTTCATAATACCTGTAAATTGGGCTCTCATACTATATTGTGATGTCATAACGCGGACACATTATGACGTCTTAATACATTGTGACGTCATAGTGCATACTAATTATGATGTCATCATATACTGTGACATCATAATACATGCTCCTGATGCTCCAGTAGATGTGACACAATTGGGGTAAGCGAAATTGGTCATAAAACGTGCAAATTCCGCTCTCATAATATATTGTGATGTCATAATGCGGATACATTATGACGTCATAATACATTGTGACGTCATAGTGCATACTAATTATGATGTCATCATATACTGTGACGTCATAATACATGCTCATGATGCTCCAGTAGTGGTGAGACAAATTGGGTAAGAGAAATTGCTCATAATACCTGCATATTGCGCTCTCATAATATATTGTGATGTCATAATGCGGATACATTATAACTTCATAATACATTGTGACGTCATAGTGCATACTAATTATGATGTCATCACATACTGTGACGTCGTAATACATGCTCATGATGCTCCAGTAGATGTGACACAAATTGGGGTAAGAGAAATTGGTCATAATACCTGCAAATTGCGCTCTCATAATATATTGTGATGTCATAATGCGGATACATTATGACGTCATAATACATTGTGACGTCACAGTGCATACTAATTATGATGGCATCATATACTGTGACGTCATAATACATGCTCATGATGCTCCAGTAGATGTGACACAAATTGGGGTAAGCGAAATTGGTCATAAAACCTGCAAATTGAGCTCTCATATTATATTGTGATGTCATAATGCGGATACATTATGACCTCATAATACATTGTGACGTCATACTGCATACTAATTATGATGTCATCATATACTGTGACGTCATAATACATGCTCATGATGCTCCAGTAGATGTGACACAAATTGGGGTAAGAGAAATTGCTCATAATACCTGCATGTTGCGCTCTCATAATATATTGTGATGTCATAATGCGGATACATTATGACGTCATAATACATTGTGACGTCATAGTGCATACTAATTATGATGTCATCATATACTGTGATGTCATAATACATGCTCATGATGCTCCAGTAGATGTGACACAAATTGGGGTAAGCGAAATTGGTCATAATACCTGCATGTTGCGCTCTCATAATATATTGTGATGTCATAATGCGGATACTTTATGACATCATAATACATTGTGACGTCATACTGCATACTAATTATGATGTCACCATATACTGTGACGTCATAATACATGCTCATGATGCTCCAGTAGATGTGACACAAATTGGGGTAAGCGAAATTGGTCATAAAACCTGCAAATTGCACTCTCATAATATGTTGTGATGTCATAATGCGGATACGTTATGACGTCACAATACATTGTGACGTCATACTGCATACTAATTATGATGTCATCATATACTGTGACGTCATAATACATGCTCATGATGCTCCAGTAGATGTGACACAAATTGGGGTAAGCGAAATTGGTCATAAAACCTGCAAATTGTGCTCTCATAATATATTGTGATGTCATAATGCGGATACATTATGACGTCATAATACATTGTGACGTCATAGTGCATACTAATTATGATGTCATCATATACTGTGACGTCATAATACATGCTCATGGTGCTCCAGTAGATGTGACACAAATTGGGGTAAGAGAAATTGCTCATAATACCTGCATGTTGCGCTCTCATAATATATTGTGATGTCATAATGCGGATACATTATGACGTCATAATACATTGTGACGTCATAGTGCATACTAATTATGATGTAATCATATACTGTGATGTCATAATACATGCTCATGATGCTCCAGTAGTGGTGAGACAAATTGGGTAAGAGAAATTGCTCATAATACCTGCATATTGCGCTCTCATAATATATTGTGATGTCATAATGCGGATACATTATAACTTCATAATACATTGTGACGTCATAGTGCATACTAATTATGATGTCATCACATACTGTGACGTCGTAATACATGCTCATGATGCTTCAGTAGATGTGACACAAATTGGGGTAAGAGAAATTGCTCATAATACCTGCAAATTGCGCTCTCATAATATATTGTGATGTCATAATGCGGATACATTATGACGTCATAATACATTGTGACGTCATAGTGCATACTAATTATGATGTCATCATATACTGTGACGTCATAATACATGCTCATGATGCTACAGTAGATGTGACACAAATTGGGGTGAGCGAAATTGGTCATAACACCTGCATGTTGCGCTCTCATAATATATTGTGATGTCATAATGCGGATACATTATGACGTCATAATACACTGAGACATCATACTGCATGGTAATTATGATGTCATCATATACTGTGACGTCATAATACATGCTCATGATGCTCCAGTAGACGTGACACAAATTGGGGTAAGCGAAATTGTTCATAAAACCTGCAATTTGCACTCACATAATATATTGTGATGACATAATGCGGATACCTTATGACGTCATAATACATTGTGACGTCACAGTGCATACTAATTATGATGTCATCATATACTGTGACGTCATAATACATGCTCATGATGCTCCAGGAGATGTGACACAAATTGGGGTAATCGAAAATGGTCATAAAATCTCCAAATTGCGCTCTCATATTATATTGTGATGTCATAATGCGGATACATTATGACGTCATAATATATTGTGACGTCATAGTGCATACTAATTATGATGTCATCATATACTCTGACGTCATAAATCATGCTCATGATGCTCCAGTAGATGTGACACAAATTGGGGTAAGCGAAATTGGTCATAAAACCTGCAAATTGTGCTCTCATAATATATTGTGATGTCATAATGCGGATACATTATGACGTCATAATACATTGTGACGTCATAGTGCATACTAATCATGATGTCATCATATACTGTGACGTCATAATACATGCTCATGGTCCTCCAGTAGATGTGACACAAATTGGGGTAAGAGAAATTGCTCATAATACCTGCATGTTGCGCTCTCATAATATATTGTGATGTCATAATGAGGATACATTATGACGTCATAATACATTGTGACGTCATACTGCATACTAATTATGATGTCATCATATACTGTGACGTCATAATACATGCTCATGATGCTCCAGTAGATGTGACACAAATTGGGGTAAGAGAAATTGCTCATAATACCTGCATGTTGCGCTCTCATAATATATTGTGATGTCATAATGCGGATACATTATGACGTCATAATACATTGTTACGTCATAGTGCATATAAATTATGATGTCATCATATACTGTGAGGTCATAATACATGCTCATGATGCTCCAGTAGATGTGACACAAATTGGGGTAAGCGAAATTGCTCATAATACCTGCATGTTGCGCTCTGATAATATATTGTGATGTCATAATGTGGATATATTATGACGTCATAATACATTGTGACGTCATAGTGCATACTAATTATGATGTCATCATATACTGTGACGTCATAATACATGCTCATGAGGCTCCAGTAGATGTGACACAAATTGGGTTAAGACAAATTGCTCATAATACCTGCAAATGGCGCTCTCATAATATATTGTGATGTCATAATGCGGATACATTATGACGTCATAATACATTGTGACGTCATACTGCATACTAATTATGATGTCACCATATACTGTGACGTTCATAATACATGCTCATGATGCTCCAGTAGATGTGACACAAATTCGGGTAAGAGAAATTGCTCACAATACCTGCTTGTTGCGCTCTCATAATTTATTCTGATGTAATAATGCGGATACATTGTGACGTCATAATATATTGTGACGTCATACTGCATACTAATTATGATGTCATCATATACTGTGACGTCATAATACATGCTCATGATGCTCCAGTAGATGTGACACAAATTGGGGTAAGAGAAATTGGTCATAATACCTGCAAATTGCGCTCTCATACTATATTGTGATGTCATAACGCGGACACATTATGACGTCATAATACATTGTGACGTCATAGTGCATACTAATTATGATGTCATCATATACTGTGACATCATAATACATGCTCCTGATGCTCCAGTAGATGTGACACAATTGGGGTAAGCGAAATTGGTCATAAAACGTGCAAATTCCGCTCTCATAATATATTGTGATGTCATAATGCGGATACATTATGACGTCATAATACATTGTGACGTCATAGTGCATACTAATTATGATGTCATCATATACTGTGACGTCATAATACATGCTCATGATGCTCCAGTAGTGGTGAGACAAATTGGGTAAGAGAAATTGCTCATAATACCTGCATATTGCGCTCTCATAATATATTGTGATGTCATAATGCGGATACATTATAACTTCATAATACATTGTGACGTCATAGTGCATACTAATTATGATGTCATCACATACTGTGACGTCGTAATACATGCTCATGATGCTCCAGTAGATGTGACACAAATTGGGGTAAGAGAAATTGGTCATAATACCTGCAAATTGCGCTCTCATAATATATTGTGATGTCATAATGCGGATACATTATGACGTCATAATACATTGTGACGTCACAGTGCATACTAATTATGATGGCATCATATACTGTGACGTCATAATACATGCTCATGATGCTCCAGTAGATGTGACACAAATTGGGGTAAGCGAAATTGGTCATAAAACCTGCAAATTGAGCTCTCATATTATATTGTGATGTCATAATGCGGATACATTATGACCTCATAATACATTGTGACGTCATACTGCATACTAATTATGATGTCATCATATACTGTGACGTCATAATACATGCTCATGATGCTCCAGTAGATGTGACACAAATTGGGGTAAGAGAAATTGCTCATAATACCTGCATGTTGCGCTCTCATAATATATTGTGATGTCATAATGCGGATACATTATGACGTCATAATACATTGTGACGTCATAGTGCATACTAATTATGATATCATCATATACTGTGATGTCATAATACATGCTCATGATGCTACAGTAGATGTGACACAAATTGGGGTAAGCGAAATTGGTCATAATACCTGCATGTTGCGCTCTCATAATATATTGTGATGTCATAATGCGGATACTTTATGACATCATAATATATTGTGACGTCATACTGCATACTAATTATGATGTCACCATATACTGTGACGTCATAATACATGCTCATGATGCTCCAGTAGATGTGACACAAATTGGGGTAAGCGAAATTGGTCATAAAACCTGCAAATTGCGCTCTCATAATATGTTGTGATGTCATAATGCGGATACGTTATGACGTCACAATACATTGTGACGTCATACTGCATACTAATTATGATGTCATCATATACTGTGACGTCATAATACATGCTCATGATGCTCCAGTAGATGTGACACAAATTGGGGTAAGCGAAATTGGTCATAAAACCTGCAAATTGTGCTCTCATAATATATTGTGATGTCATAATGCGGATACATTATGACGTCATAATACATTGTGACGTCATAGTGCATACTAATTATGATGTCATCATATACTGTGACGTCATAATACATGCTCATGGTGCTCCAGTAGATGTGACACAAATTGGGGTAAGAGAAATTGCTCATAATACCTGCATGTTGCACTCTCATAATATATTGTGATGTCATAATGCGGATACATTATGACGTCATAATACATTGTGACGTCATACTGCATACTAATTATGATGTCATCATATACTGTGACGTCATAATACATGCTCATGATGCTCCAGTAGATGTGACACAAATTGGGGTAAGAGAAATTGCTCATAATACCTGCATGTTGCGCTCTCATAATATATTGTGATGTCATAATGCGGATACATTATGACGTCATAATACATTGTTACGTCATAGTGCATATAGATTATGATGTCATCATATACTGTGAGGTCATAATACATTCTCATGATGCTCCAGTAGATGTGACACAAATTGGGGTAAGCGAAATTGCTCATAATACCTGCATGTTGCGCTCTGATAATATATTGTGATGTCATAATGCGGATATATTATGACGTCATAATACATTGTGACGTCATAGTGCATACTAATTATGATGTCATCATATACTGTGACGTCATAATACATGCTCATGAGGCTCCAGTAGATGTGACACAAATTGGGGTAAGACAAATTGCTCATAATACCTGCAAATGGCGCTCTCATAATATATTGTGATGTCATAATGCGGATACATTATGACGTCATAATACATTGTGACGTCATACTGCATACTAATTATGATGTCACCATATACTGTGACGTTCATAATACATGCTCATGATGCTCCAGTAGATGTGACACAAATTCGGGTAAGAGAAATTGCTCACAATACCTGCTTGTTGCGCTCTCATAATATATTCTGATGTCATAATGCGGATACATTGTGACGTCATAATATATTGTGACGTCATACTGCATACTAATTATGATGTCATCATATACTGTGACGTCATAATACATGCTCATGATGCTCCAGTAGATGTGACACAAATTGGGGTAAGAGAAATTGTTCATAATACCTGTAAATTGGGCTCTCATACTATATTGTGATGTCATAACGCGGACACATTATGACGTCATAATACATTGTGACGTCATAGTGCATACTAATTATGATGTCATCATATACTGTGACATCATAATACATGCTCCTGATGCTCCAGTAGATGTGACACAATTGGGGTAAGCGAAATTGGTCATAAAACGTGCAAATTCCGCTCTCATAATATATTGTGATGTCATAATGCGGATACATTATGACGTCATAATACATTGTGACGTCATAGTGCATACTAATTATGATGTCATCATATACTGTGACGTCATAATACATGCTCATGATGCTCCAGTAGTGGTGAGACAAATTGGGTAAGAGAAATTGCTCATAATACCTGCATATTGCGCTCTCATAATATATTGTGATGTCATAATGCGGATACATTATAACTTCATAATACATTGTGACGTCATAGTGCATACTAATTATGATGTCATCACATACTGTGACGTCGTAATACATGCTCATGATGCTCCAGTAGATGTGACACAAATTGGGGTAAGAGAAATTGCTCATAATACCTGCAAATTGCGCTCTCATTATATATTGTGATGTCATAATGCGGATACATTATGACGTCATAATACATTGTGACGTCATAGTGCATACTAATTATGATGTCATCATATACTGTGACGTCATAATACATGCTCATGATGCTACAGTAGATGTGACACAAATTGGGGTGAGCGAAATTGTTCATAACACCTGCATGTTGCGCTCTCATAATATATTGTGATGTCATAATGCGGATACATTATGACGTCATAATACACTGAGACATCATACTGCATGGTAATTATGATGTCATCATATACTGTGACGTCATGATACATGCTCATGATGCTCCAGTAGACGTGACACAAATTGGGGTAAGGGAAATTGTTCATAAAACCTGCAATTTGCACTCACATAATATATTGTGATGACATAATGCGGATACCTTATGACGTCATAATACATTGTGACGTCACAGTGCATACTAATTATGATGTCATCATATACTGTGACGTCATAATACATGCTCATGATGCTCCAGGAGATGTGACACAAATTGGGGTAATCGAAAATGGTCATAAAATCTCCAAATTGCGCTCTCATATTATATTGTGATGTCATAATGCGGATACATTATGACGTCATAATATATTGTGACGTCATAGTGCATACTAATTATGATGTCATCATATACTCTGACGTCATAAATCATGCTCATGATGCTCCAGTAGATGTGACACAAATTGGGGTAAGCGAAATTGGTCATAAAACCTGCAAATTGTGCTCTCATAATATATTGTGATGTCATAATGCGGATACATTATGACGTCATAATACATTGTGACGTCATAGTGCATACTAATTATGATGTCATCATATACTGTGATGTCATAATACATGCTCATGATGCTCCAGGAGATGTGACACAAATTGGGGTAAGCGAAATTGCTCATAAAACCTCCAAATTGCGCTCTCATATTATATTGTGATGTCATAATGCGGATACATTATGACGTCATAATACATTGTGACGTCATAGTGCATACTGATTATGATGTCATCATATACTGTGACGTCATAATACATGCTCATGATGCTCCAGTAGATGTGACACAAATTGGGGTAAGCGAAATTGGTCATAAAACCTGCAAATTGTGCTCTCATAATATATTGTGATGTCATAATGCGGATATATTATGACATCATAATACATTGTGACGTCATAGTGCATACTAATTATGATGTCATCATATACTGTGACGTCATAATACATGCTCATGATGCTCCAGTAGATGTGACACAAATTGGGGTAAGAGAAATTGCTCATAATACCTGCATGTTGCGCTCTCATAATACATTGTGATGTCATAATGCGGATACATTATGACGTCATAATACATTGTGACGTCATAGTGCATATAAATTATGATGTCATCATATACTGTGAGGTCATAATACATGCTCATCATGCTCCAGTAGATGTGACACAAATTGGGGTAAGCGAAATTGCTCATAATACCTGCATGTTGCGCTCTGATATTATATTGTGATGTCATAATGTGGATATATTATGACGTCATAATACATTGTGACGTCATAGTGCATACTAATTATGATGTCATCATACACTGTGACGTCATAATACATGCTCATGATGCTCCAGTAGATGTGACACAAATTCGGGTAAGAGAAATTGCTCACAATACCTGCTTGTTGCGCTCTCATAATATATTCTGATGTCATAATGCGGATACATTGTGACGTCATAATATATTGTGACGTCATACTGCATACTAATTATGATGTCATCATATACTGTGACGTCATAATACATGCTCATGATGCTCCAGTAGATGTGACACAAATTGGGGTAAGAGAAATTGTTCATAATACCTGTAAATTGGGCTCTCATAACATATTGTGATGTCATAACGCGGACACATTATGACATCATAATACATTGTGACGTCATAGTGCATACTAATTATGATGTCATCATATACTGTGACATCATAATACATGCTCCTAATGCTCCAGTAGATGTGACACAATTGGGGTAAGCGAAATTGGTCATAAAACGTGCAAATTCCGCTCTCATAATATATGGTGATGTCATAATGCGGATACATTATGACGTCATAATACATTGTGGCGTCATAGTGCATACTAATTATGATGTCATCATATACTGTGACGTCATAATACATGCTCATGATGCTCCAGTAGTGGTGAGACAAATTGGGTAAGAGAAATTGCTCATAATACCTACATATTGCGCTCTCATAATATATTGTGATGTCATAATGCGGATACATTATAACTTCATAATACATTGTGACGTCATACTGCATACTAATTTTGATGTCATCACATACTGTGACGTCGTAATACATGCTCATGATGCTCCAGTAGATGTGACACAAATTCGGGTAAGCGAAATTGGTCATAAAACCTGCAATTTGCACTCACATAATATATTGTGATGACATAATGCGGATACCTTATGACGTCATAATACATTGTGACGTCACAGTGCATACTAATTATGATGTCATCATATACTGTGACGTCATAATACATGCTCATGATGCTCCAGTAGATGTGACACAAATTGGGGTAAGAGAAATTGCTCATAATACCTGCAAATTGCGCTCTCAAAATATATTGTGATGTCATAATGCGGATACATTATGACGTCATAATACATTGTGACGTCATAGTGCATACTAATTATGATGTCATCATATACTGTGATGTCATAATACATGCTCAAGATGCTCCAGGAGATGTGACACAAATTGGGGTAATCGAAAATGGTCATAAAACCTCCAAATTGCGCTCTCATATTATATTGTGATGTCATAATGCGGATACATTATGACGTCATAATATATTGTGACGTCATAGTGCATACTAATTATGATGTCATCATATACTCTGACGTCATAAATCATGCTCATGATGCTCCAGTAGATGTGACACAAATTGGGGTAAGGGAAATTGCTCATAATACCTGCATGTTGCGGTCTCATAATATATTGTGATGTCATAATGGGGATACATTATGACGTCATAATACATTGTGACGTCATAGTTCATACTGATTATGATGTCATCATATACTGTGACGTCATAATACATGCTCATGATGCTCCAGTAGATGTGAAACAAATTGGGGTAAGCGAAATTGGTCATAAAACCTGCAAATTGCGCTCTCTTAATATATTGTGATGTCATAATGCGGATACATTATGACGTCATAATACATTGTAACGTCATAGGGCATACTGATTATGATGTCATCATATACTGTGACGTCATAATACATGCTCATGATGCTCCAGTAGATGTGACACAAATTGGGGTCAGAGAAATTGCTCATAATATCTGCAAATTGCTTTCTCATAATATATTGTGATGTCATAATGCGGATACATTATGACGTCATAATATATAGTCACGTCATAGTGCATACTGATTTTGATATCATCATATACTGTGACGTCATAATACATGCTCATGATGCTCCAGTAGATGTGACACAAATTGGGGTAAGAGAAATTGCTCATAATACCTGCAAATTGCCCTCTCATAATATATTGGGATGTCATAATGCGGATACATTATGACGTCATAATACATTGTGACGTCATAGTGCATACTAGTTCTGATGCCATCATATACTGTGACGTCTTAATACATGCTCATGATGCTCCAGTAGATGTGACTCCAATTGGGGTAAGAGAAATTGCTCATAATACCTGCAAATTGCGCTCTCATTATATATTGTGATGTCATAATGCGGATACATTATGACGTCATAATACATTGTGACGTCATAGTTCATACTGATTATGATGTCATCATATACTGTGACGTCATAATACATGCTCATGATGCTCCAGTAGATGTGAAACAAATTGGGGTAAGCGAAATTGGTCATAAAACCTGCAAATTGCGCTCTCATAATATATTGTGATGTCATAAAGCGGATACATTATGACGTCATAATACATTGTGACGTCATAGAGCATACTAATTATGATGTCATCATATACTGTGACGTCATAATACATGCTCATGATGCTCCAGTAGATGTGACACAAATTGGGGTAAGAGAAACTGCTCATAATACCTGCAAATTACGCTCTCATAATATATTGTGATGTCATAATGCGGATAGAATATGATGTCATAATACATTGTGACGTCATACTGCATACTAATTATGATGTCATCATATACTGTGACGTCATAATACATGCTCATTATGCTCCAGTAGATATGACACAAATTGGGGTAAGAGAAACTGCTCATAATACCTGCAAATTACGCTCTCATAATATATTGTGATGTCATAATGCGGATAGAATATGATGTCATAATACATTGTGACGTCATACTGCATACTAATTATGATGTCATCATATACTGTGACGTCATAATACATGCTCATGATGCTCCAGTAGATGTGACACAAATTGGGGTAAGAGAAATGGGTCATAATACCTGCAAATTGCGATCTCATAATATATTGTGATGTCATAATGCGGATACATTATGACGTCATAATATATTGTGACGTCATAGTGCATACTAATTATGATGTCATCATATACTGTGATGTCATAATACATGCTCATGATGCTCCAGTAGATGTGACACAAATTGGGGAAAGAGAAATTGTTCATAATACCTGTAAATTGGGCTCTCATACTATATTGTGATGTCATAACGCGGACACATTATGACGTCATAATACATTGTGACGTCATAGTGCATACTAATTATGATGTCATCATATACTGTGACATCATAATACATGCTCCTGATGCTCCAGTAGATGTGACACAATTGGGGTTAGCGAAATTGCTCATAAAACGTGCAAATTCCGCTCTCATAATATATTGTGATGTCATAATGCGGATACATTATGACGTCATAATACATTGTGACGTCATAGTGCATACTAATTATGATGTCATCATATACTGTGACGTCATAATACATGCTCATGATGCTCCAGTAGATGTGACACAAATTGGGGTAAGAGAAATTGCTCATAATACCTGCAAATTGCGCTCTCAAAATATATTGTGATGTCATAATGCGGATACATTATGACGTCATAATACATTGTGACGTCATAGTGCATACTAATTATGATGTCATCATATACTGTGACGTCATAATACATGCTCATGATGCTCCAGGAGATGTGACACAAATTGGGGTAATCGAAAATGGTCATAAAACGTCCAAATTGCGCTCTCATATTATATTGTGATGTCATAATGCGGATACATTATGACGTCATAATATATTGTGACGTCATAGTGCATACTAATTATGATGTCATCATATACTCTGACGTCATGAATCATGCTCATGATGCTCCAGTAGATGTGACACAAATTGGGGTAAGGGAAATTGCTCATAATACCTGCATGTTGCGGTCTCATAATATATTGTGATGTCATAATGGGGATACATTATGACGTCATAATACATTGTGACGTCATAGTTCATACTGATTATGATGTCATCATATACTGTGACGTCATAATACATGCTCATGATGCTCCAGTAGATGTGAAACAAATTGGGGTAAGCGAAATTGGTCATAAAACCTGCAAATTGCGCTCTCTTAATATATTGTGATGTCATAATGCGGATACATTATGACGTCATAATACATTGTGACGTCATAGGGCATACTGATTATGATGTCATCATATACTGTGACGTCATAATACATGCTCATGATGCTCCAGTAGATGTGACACAAATTGGGGTCAGAGAAATTGCTCATAATATCTGCAAATTGCTTTCTCATAATATATTGTGATGTCATAATGCGGATACATTATGACGTCATAATATATAGTCACGTCATAGTGCATACTGATTTTGATGTCATCATATACTGTGACGTCATAATACATGCTCATGATGCTCCAGTAGATGTGACACAAATTGGGGTAAGAGAAATTGCTCATAATACCTGCAAATTGCCCTCTCATAATATATTGGGATGTCATAATGCGGATACATTATGACGTCATAATACATTGTGACGTCATAGTGCATACTAGTTCTGATGCCATCATATACTGTGACGTCTTAATACATGCTCATGATGCTCCAGTAGATGTGACTCCATTTGGGGTAAGAGAAATTGCTCATAATACCTGCAAATTGCGCTCTCATAATATATTGTGATGTCATAATGCGGATACATTATGACGTCATAATACATTGTGACGTCATAGTTCATACTGATTATGATGTCATCATATACTGTGACGTCATAATACATGCTCATGATGCTCCAGTAGATGTGAAACAAATTGGGGTAAGCGAAATTGGTCATAAAACCTGCAAATTGCGCTCTCATAATATATTGTGATGTCATAAAGCGGATACATTATGACGTCATAATACATTGTGACGTCATAGTGCATACTAATTATGATGTCATCATATACTGTGACGTCATAATACATGCTCATGATGCTCCAGTAGATGTGACACAAATTGGGGTAAGAGAAATTGCTCATAATACCTGCAAATTGCGCTCTCATAATATATTGTGATGTCATAATGCGGATACATTATGATGCCATAATACATTGTGACGTCATAGAGCATACTAATTATGATGTCATCATATACTGTGACGTCATAATACATGCTCATTATGCTCCAGTAGATATGACACAAATTGGGGTAAGAGAAATTGCTCATAATACCTGCAAATTACGCTCTCATAATATATTGTGATGTCATAATGCGGATAGAATATGATGTCATAATACATTGTGACGTCATACTGCATACTAATTATGATGTCATCATATACTGTGACGTCATAATACATGCTCATGATGCTCCAGTAGATGTGACACAAATTGGGGTAAGAGAAATGGGTCATAATACCTGCAAATTGCGATCTCATAATATATTGTGATGTCATAATGCGGATACATTATGACGTCATAATATATTGTGACGTCATAGTGCATACTAATTATGATGTCATCATATACTGTGATGTCATAATACATGCTCATGTTGCTCCAGTAGATGTGACACAAATTGGGGTAAGAGAAATTGCTCATAATACCTGCAAATTGCGCTCTCAGAATATATTGTGATGTCAAAATGCGGATACATTATGACGTCATAATACATTGTGACGTCATAGTGCATACTAATTATGATGTCAACATATACTCTGATGTCATAATACACGCTCATGATGCTCCAGTACATGTGAAACAAATTGGGGTAAGAGAAATTGCTCATAATACCTGCAAATTGCACTCTCATAATATATTGTGATGTCATAATGCGGATACATTGTGACGTCATAATAAATTGTGACGCCATAGTGCATACTAATTATGATGTCATCATATACTGTGACGTCATAATACATGCTCATGATGCTCCAGTAGATGTGAAACAAATTGGGGTAAGAGAAATTGGTCATAATGCCTGCAAATTGTGCTCTCATAATATATTGTGATGTCATAATGCGGATACATTATAAAGTCATACTGCATTGTGACGTCACAGTGCATACTAATTATGATGTCATCATATACTGTGACGTCATAATACATGCTCATGATGCTTCAGTAGATGTGACACAAATTGGGGTAAGAGAAATTGCTCATAATACCTGCAAATTGCGCTCTCATAATATATTGTGATGTCATAATGCGGATACTTTATGACGTCATAATACATTGTGACGTCATAGTGCATGCTAATTATGATGTCATCATATACTGTGACGTCATAATACATGCTCATGATGCTCCATTAGATGTGACACAAATTGGGGTAAGAGAAATTGCTCATAATACCTGAAAATTGCGCTCTCAGAATATATTGTGATGTCATAATGCGGATACATTATGACGTCATAATACATTGTGACGTCATAGTGCATACTAATTATGATGTCAACATATACTTTGATGTCATAATAGATGCTCATGATGCTCCGGTAGATGTGACACATATTGGGGTAAGAGAAATTGCTCATAATACCTGCAAATTGCACTCTCATAATATATTGTGATGTCATAATGCGGATACATTATGACGTCATAATAAATTGTGACGCCATAGTGCATACTAATTATCATGTCATCATATACTGTGATGTCATAATACATGCTCATGATGCTCCAGTAGATGTGACACAAATTGGGGTAAGAGAAATTGCTCATAATGCCTGCAAATTGCGCTCTCATAATATACTGTGATGTCATAATGCGGATACATTATGACGTCATAATACACTGTGACGTCATACTGCATACTAATTATGCTGTCATCATATACTCTGACGTCATAATACATGCTCATGGTGCTCCAGTAGATGTGACACAAATTGCGGTAAGAGATATGGGTCATAATACCTGCAAATTGCGGTCTCATCATATATTGTGATGTCATAATGCGGATACATTATGACGTCATAATACATTGTGACGTCATAGTGCATGTTAATTATGATGTCAAAATATACTGTGATGTCATAATACATGCTCATGATGCTCCAGTAGATGTGACACAAATTGGGGTAAGAGAAATTGCTCATAATACCTGCATGTTGGGCTCTCATAATATATTGTGATGTCATAATGCGGATACATTATGACGTCATAATACATTGTGATGTCATAGTGCATACTAATTATGATGTCATCATATACTGTGACGTCATAATACATGCTCATGATGCTCCAGTAGATGTGACACAAATTGGGGTAAGAGAAATTGCTCATAAAACCTGCAAATTGCGCTCTCATAATATATTTTGATGTCTTAATGCGGATATATTATGACGTCATAATACATTGTGACGTCATACTGCATACTAATTATGATGTCATCATATACTGTGACGTCATAATACATGCTCATGATCCTCCAGTAGATGTGTCACAAATTGGGGTAAGCGAAATTGGTCATAAAACCTGCAAATTGCGCTCTCATAATATATTGTGATGTCATAATGCGGATACATTATGACGTCATAATACATTGTGACATCATAGTGCATACTAATTATGATGTCATCATATACTGTGACGTCATAATACATGCTCATGATGCTCCAGTAGATGTGACACAAATTGCGGTAAGCGAAATTGGTCATAAAACCTGCATGTTGCACTCTCATAATATATTGTGATGTCATAATGCGGATATATTATGACGTCATAATACATTGTGACGTCATAGTGCATACTAATTATGATGTCATCATATACTGTGACGTCATAATACATGCTCATGATGCTCCAGTAGATGTGACACAAATTGGGGTAAGAGAAATTGCTCATAATACCTGCATGTTGCGCTCTCATAATATATTGTGATGTCATAATGCGGATATATTATGACGTCATAATATATTGTGACGTCATAGTGCATACTAATTATGATGTCATCATATACTGTGACGTCACAATACATGCTCATGATGCACCAGTAGATGTGACACAAATTGGGATAAGAGAAATTTCTCATAATACCTGCATGTTGCGCTCTCATAATATACTGTGATGTCATAAGGCGGATATATTATGACGTCATAATACATTGTGACGTCACAGTGCATACTAATTATGATGTCATCAAATACTGTGACGTCATAATACATGCTCATGATGCTCCAGTAGATGTCACACAAATTGGGGTAATCGAAAATGGTCCTAAAACCTCCAAATTGCGCTCTCATAATATATTGTGATGTCATAATGCGGATACATTATGTCGTCTTAATACATTGTGACGTCATAGTGCTTACTAATTATGATGTCATCATATACTGTGACGTCATAATACATGCTCATGATGCTACAGTAGATGTGACACAAATTGGGGTAAGCGAAATTGGTCATAATACCTGCATGTTGCGCTCTCATAATATATTGTGATGTCATAATGCGGATAATTTATGACATCATAATACATTGTGACGTCATACTGCATACTAATTATGATGTCACCATATACTGTGACGTCATAATACATGCTCATGATGCTCCAGTAGATGTGACACAAATTGGGGTAAGCGAAATTGGTCATAAAACCTGCAAATTGAGCTCTCATATTATACTGTGATGTCATAATGCGGATACATTATGACTTCATAATACATTGTGACGTCATACTGCATACTAATTATGATGTCATCATATACTCTGACGTCATAATACATGCTCATGATGCTCCAGTAGATGTGACACAAATTGGGGTAAGAGTAATTGCTCATAATACCTGCATGTTGCGCTCTCATAATATATTGTGATGTCATAATGCGGATACATTATAACTTCATAATACATTGTGACGTCATAGTGCATACTAATTATGATGTCATCACATACTGTGACGTCGTAATACATGCTCATGATGCTCCAGTAGATGTGACACAAATTGGGGTAAGAGAAATTGCTCATAATACCTGCAAATTGCGCTCTCATAATATATTGTGATGTCATAATGCGGATACATTATGACGTCATAATACATTGTGACGTCATAGTGCATACTAATTATGATGTCATCATATACTGTGACGTCATAATACATGCTCATGATGCTACAGTAGATGTGACACAAATTGGGGAGAGCGAAATTGGTCATAACACCTGCATGTTGCGCTCTCATAATATATTGTGATGTCATAATGCGGATACATTATGACGTCATAATACACTGAGACATCATACTGCATGGTAATTATGATGTCATCATATACTGTGACGTCATAATACATGCTCATGATGCTCCAGTAGACGTGACACAAATTGGGGTAAGCGAAATTGTTCATAAAACCTGCAATTTGCACTCACATAATATATTGTGATGACATAATGCGGATACCTTATGACGTCATAATACATTGTGACGTCACAGTGCATACTAATTATGATGTCATCATATACTGTGACGTCATAATACATGCTCATGATGCTCCAGGAGATGTGACACAAATTGGGGTAATCGAAAATGGTCATAAAATCTCCAAATTGCGCTCTCATATTATATTGTGATGTCATAATGCGGATACATTGTGACGTCATAATATATTGTGACGTCATAGTGCATACTAATTATGATGTCATCATATACTCTGACGTCATAAATCATGCTCATGATGCTCCAGTAGATGTGACACAAATTGGGGTAAGCGAAATTGGTCATAAAACCTGCAAATTGTGCTCTCATAATATATTGTGATGTCATAATGCGGATACATTATGACGTCATAATACATTGTGACGTCATAGTGCATACTAATTATGATGTCATCATATACTGTGATGTCATAATACATGCTCATGATGCTCCAGGAGATGTGACACAAATTGGGGTAAGCGAAATTGCTCATAAAACCTCCAAATTGCGCTCTCATATTATATTGTGATGTCATAATGCGGATACATTATGACGTCATAATACATTGTGACGTCATAGTGCATACTGATTATGATGTCATCATATACTGTGACGTCATAATACATGCTCATGATGCTCCAGTAGATGTGACACAAATTGGGGTAAGCGAAATTGGTCATAAAACCTGCAAATTGTGCTCTCATAATATATTGTGATGTCATAATGCGGATACATTATGACGTCATAATACATTGTGACGTCATAGTTCATACTAATTATGATGTCATCATATACTGTGACGTCATAATACATGCTCATGATGCTCCAGTAGATGTGACACAAATTGGGGTAAGCGAAATTGCTCATAATACCTGCATGTTGCGCTCTGATATTATATTGTGATGTCATAATGCGGATATATTATGACGTCATAATACATTGTGACGTCATAGTGCATACTAATTATGATGTCATCATACACTGTGACGTCATAATACATGCTCATGATGCTCCAGTAGATGTGACACAAATTCGGGTAAGAGAAATTGCTCACAATACCTGCTTGTTGCGCTCTCATAATATATTCTGATGTCATAATGCGGATACATTGTGACGTCATAATATATTGTGACGTCATACTGCATACTAATTATGATGTCATCATATACTGTGACGTCATAATACATGCTCATGATGCTCCAGTAGATGTGACACAAATTGGGGTAAGAGAAATTGTTCATAATACCTGTAAATTGGGCTCTCATAACATATTGTGATGTCATAACGCGGACACATTATGACGTCATAATACATTGTGACGTCATAGTGCATACTAATTATGATGTCATCATATACTGTGACATCATAATACATGCCCCTAATGCTCCAGTAGATGTGACACAATTGGGGTAAGCGAAATTGGTCATAAAACGTGCAAATTCCGCTCTCATAATATATGGTGATGTCATAATGCGGATACATTATGACGTCATAATACATTGTGACGTCATAGTGCATACTAATTATGATGTCATCATATACTGTGACGTCATAATACATGCTCATGATGCTCCAGTAGTGGTGAGACAAATTGGGTAAGAGAAATTGCTCATAATACCTACATATTGCGCTCTCATAATATATTGTGATGTCATATTGCGGATACATTATAACTTCATAATACATTGTGACGTCATACTGCATACTAATTTTGATGTCATCACATACTGTGACGTCGTAATACATGCTCATGATGCTCCAGTAGATGTGACACAAATTCGGGTAAGCGAAATTGGTCATAAAACCTGCAATTTGCACTCACATAATATATTGTGATGACATAATGCGGATACCTTATGACGTCATAATACATTGTGACGTCACAGTGCATACTAATTATGATGTCATCATATACTGTGACGTCATAATACATGCTCATGATGCTCCAGTAGATGTGACACAAATTGGGGTAAGGGAAATTGCTCATAATACCTGCATGTTGCGGTCTCATAATATATTGTGATGTCATAATGGGGATACATTATGACGTCATAATACATTGTGACGTCATAGTTCATACTGATTATGATGTCATCATATACTGTGACGTCATAATACATGCTCATGATGCTCCAGTAGATGTGACACAAATTGGGGTAAGCGAAATTGGTCATAAAACCTGCAAATTGCGCTCTCTTAATATATTGTGATGTCATAATGCGGATACATTATGACGTCATAATACATTGTGACGTCATAGGGCATACTGATTATGATGTCATCATATACTGTGACGTCATAATACATGCTCATGATGCTCCAGTAGATGTGACACAAATTGGGGTCAGAGAAATTGCTCATAATATCTGCAAATTGCTTTCTCATAATATATTGTGATGTCATAATGCGGATACATTATGACGTCATAATATATAGTCACGTCATAGTGCATACTGATTTTGATGTCATCATATACTGTGACGTCATAATACATGCTCATGATGCTCCAGTAGATGTGACACAAATTGGGGTAAGAGAAATTGCTCATAATACCTGCAAATTGCCCTCTCATAATATATTGGGATGTCATAATGCGGATACATTATGACGTCATAATACATTGTGACGTCATAGTGCATACTAGTTCTGATGCCATCATATACTGTGACGTCTTAATACATGCTCATGATGCTCCAGTAGATGTGACACAAATTGGGGTAAGAGAAATTGCTCATAATACCTGAAAATTGCGCTCTCATTATATATTGTGATGTCATAATGCGGATACATTATGACGTCATAATACATTGTGACGTCATAGTGCATACTAATTATGATGTCATCATATACTGTGACGTCATAATACATGCTCATGATGCTCTAGTAGATGTGACACAAATTGGGGTAAGAGAAATTGCTCATAATACCTGCCTGTTGCGCTCTCATAATATATTGTGATGTCATAATGCGGATAGTTTATGACATCATAATACATTGTGACGACATACTGCATACTAATTATGATGTCATCATATACTGTGACGTCATAATACATGCTCATGATGCTCCAGTAGATGTGACACATATTGGGGTAAGCGAAATTGGTCATAAAACCTGCAAATTGCGCTCTCATAATATATTGTGATGTCATAATGCGGATACATTATGGCGTCATAATACATTGTGACGTCATAGTGCATACTAATTATGATGTCATCATATACTGTGACGTCATAATACATGCTCATGATGCTCCAGTAGATGTGACACAAATTGGGGTAAGAGAAATTGCTCATAATACCTGCAAATTGCGCTCTCATAATATATTGTGATGTCATAATGCGGATATATTATGATGCCATAATACATTGTGACGTCACAGAGCATACTAATTATGATGTCATCATATACTGTGACGTCATAATACATGCTCATTATGCTCCAGTAGATATGACACAAATTGGGGTAAGAGAAATTGCTCATAATACCTGCAAATTACGCTCTCATAATATATTGTGATGTCATAATGCGGATAGAATATGATGTCATAATACATTGTGACGTCATACTGCATACTAATTATGATGTCATCATATACTGTGACGTCATAATACATGCTCATGATGCTCCAGTAGATGTGACACAAATTGGGGTAAGAGAAATGGGTCATAATACCTGCAAATTGCGATCTCATAATATATTGTGATGTCATAATGCGGATACATTATGACGTCATAATATATTGTGACGTCATAGTGCATACTAATTATGATGTCATCATATACTGTGATGTCATAATACATGCTCATGTTGCTCCAGTAGATGTGACACAAATTGGGGTAAGAGAAATTGCTCATAATACCTGCAAATTGCGCTCTCAGAATATATTGTGATGTCAAAATGCGGATACATTATGACGTCATAATACATTGTGACGTCATAGTGCATACTAATTATGATGTCAACATATACTCTGATGTCATAATACACGCTCATGATGCTCCAGTACATATGAAACAAATTGGGGTAAGAGAAATTGCTCATAATACCTGCAAATTGCACTCTCATAATATATTGTGATGTCATAATGCGGATATATTGTGACGTCATAATAAATTGTGACGCCATAGTGCATACTAATTATGATGTCATCATATACTGTGACGTCATAATACATGCTCATGATGCTCCAGTAGATGTGAAACAAATTGGGGTAAGAGAAATTGGTCATAATGCCTGCAAATTGTGCTCTCATAATATATTGTGATGTCATAATGCGGATACATTATAAAGTCATACTGCATTGTGACGTCACAGTGCATACTAATTATGATGTCATCATATACTGTGACGTCATAATACATGCTCATGATGCTTCAGTAGATGTGACACAAATTGGGGTAAGAGAAATTGCTCATAATACCTGCAAATTGCGCTCTCATAATATATTGTGATGTCATAATGCGGATACTTTATGACGTCATAATACATTGTGACGTCATAGTGCATGCTAATTATGATGTCATCATATACTGTGACGTCATAATACATGCTCATGATGCTCCATTAGATGTGACACAAATTGGGGTAAGAGAAATTGCTCATAATACCTGAAAATTGCGCTCTCAGAATATATTGTGATGTCATAATGCGGATACATTATGACGTCATAATACATTGTGACGTCATAGTGCATACTAATTATGATGTCAACATATACTTTGATGTCATAATAGATGCTCATGATGCTCCGGTAGATGTGACACATATTGGGGTAAGAGAAATTGCTCATAATACCTGCAAATTGCACTCTCATAATATATTGTGATGTCATAATGCGGATACATTATGACGTCATAATAAATTGTGACGCCATAGTGCATACTAATTATCATGTCATCATATACTGTGACGTCATAATACATGCTCATGATGCTCCAGTAGATGTGACACAAATTGGCGTAAGAGAAATTGCTCATAATGCCTGCAAATTGCGCTCTCATAATATACTGTGATGTCATAATGCGGATACATTATGACGTCATAATACACTGTGACGTCATACTGCATACTAATTATGCTGTCATCATATACTCTGACGTCATAATACATGCTCATGGTGCTCCAGTAGATGTGACACAAATTGCGGTAAGAGATATGGGTCATAATACCTGCAAATTGCGGTCTCATCATATATTGTGATGTCATAATGCGGATACATTATGACGTCATAATACATTGTGACGTCATAGTGCATGCTAATTATGATGTCAAAATATACTGTGATGTCATAATACATGCTCATGATGCTCCAGTAGATGTGACACAAATTGGGGTAAGAGAAATTGCTCATAATACCTGCATGCTGGGCTCTCATAATATATTGTGATGTCATAATGCGGATACATTATGACGTCATAATACATTGTGATGTCATAGTGCATACTAATTATGATGTCATCATATACTGTGACGTCATAATACATGCTCATGATGCTCCAGTAGATGTGACACAAATTGGGGTAAGAGAAATTGCTCATAAAACCTGCAAATTGCGCTCTCATAATATATTTTGATGTCTTAATGCGGATATATTATGACGTCATAATACATTGTGACGTCATACTGCATACTAATTATGATGTCATCATATACTGTGACGTCATAATACATGCTCATGATCCTCCAGTAGATGTGTCACAAATTGGGGTAAGCGAAATTGGTCATAAAACCTGCAAATTGCGCTCTCATAATATATTGTGATGTCATAATGCGGATACATTATGACGTCATAATACATTGTGACATCATAGTGCATACTAATTATGATGTCATCATATACTGTGACGTCATAATACATGCTCATGATGCTCCAGTAGATGTGACACAAATTGCGGTAAGCGAAATTGGTCATAAAACCTGCATGTTGCACTCTCATAATATATTGTGATGTCATAATGCGGATATATTATGACGTCATAATACATTGTGACGTCATAGTGCATACTAATTATGATGTCATCATATACTGTGACGTCATAATACATGCTCATGATGCTCCAGTAGATGTGACACAAATTGGGGTAAGAGAAATTGCTCATAATACCTGCATGTTGCGCTCTCATAATATATTGTGATGTCATAATGCGGATATATTATGACGTCATAATATATTGTGACGTCATAGTGCATACTAATTATGATGTCATCATATACTGTGACGTCACAATACATGCTCATGATGCACCAGTAGATGTGACACAAATTGGGATAAGAGAAATTTCTCATAATACCTGCATGTTGCGCTCTCATAATATATTGTGATGTCATAAGGCGGATATATTATGACGTCATAATACATTGTGACGTCACAGTGCATACTAATTATGATGTCATCAAATACTGTGACGTCATAATACATGCTCATGATGCTCCAGTAGATGAGACACAAATTGGGGTAAGAGAAATTGCTCATAATATCTGCATGTTGCGCTCTCATAATATATTGTGATGTCATAATGCGGATACATTATGACGTCATAATACATTGTGACGTCACAGTGCATACTAATTATGATGTCATTAAATACTGTGACGTCATAATACATGCTCATGATGCTCCAGTAGATGTCACACAAATTGGGGTAATCGAAAATGGTCCTAAAACCTCCAAATTGCGCTCTCATAATATGTTGTGATGTCATAATGCGGATACGTTATGACATCACAATACATTGTGACGTCATACTGCATACTAATTATGATGTCATAATATACTGTGACGTCATAATACATGCTCATGATGCTCCAGTAGATGTGACACAAATTGGGGTAAGAGAAATTGCTCATAATACCTGCATGTTGCGCTCTCATAATATATTGTGATGTCATAATGCGGATACATTATGACGTCAAAATACATTGTGACGTCATACTGCATACTAATTATGATGTCATCATATACTGTGACGTCATAATACATGCTCATGATGCTCCAGTAGATGTGACACAAATTGGGGTAAGAGAAATTGCTCATAATACCTGCATGTTGCGCTCTCATAATGTATTGAGATGTCATAATGCGGATACATTATGACGTCATAATACATTGTGATGTCATAGTGCATAATAATTATGATGTCATCATATACTGTGACGTCATAATAAATGCTCATGATGCTCCAGTAGATGTGACACAAATTGGGGTAAGAGAAATTGCTCATAAAACCTGCAAATTGCGCTCTCATACTATATTGTGATGTCTTAATGCGGATACATTATGACGTCATAATACATTGTGACGTCATACTGCATACTAATTATGATGTCATCATATACTGTGACGTCATAATACATGCTCATGATGCTCCAGTAGATGTGACACAAATTGGGGTAAGCGAAATTGGTCATAAAACCTGCAAATTGCGCTCTCATAATATATTGTGATGTCATAATGCGGCTACATTATGACGTCATAATACATTGTGACGTCATACTGCATACTAATTATGATGTCATCACATACTGTGACGTCATAACACATGCTCATGATGCTCCAGTAGATGTGACACAAATTGGGGTAAGAGAAATTGCTCATAATACCTGCATGTTGCGCTCTCATAATATATTGTGATGTCATAATGCGGATATATTATGACGTCATAATACATTGTGACGTCATACTGCATACTAATTATGATGTCATCATATACTGTGACGTCATAATACATGCTCATGATGCTCCAGTAGATGTGACACAAATTGGTGTAAGAGAAATTGCTCATAATACCTGCATGTTGCGCTCTCATAATATATTGTGATGTCATAATGCGGATACATTATGACGTCATAATACATTGTGACGTCATAGTGCATACTAATTATGATGTCATCATATACTGTGACATCATAATACATGCTCATGATGCTCCAGTAGATGTGACACAAATTGGGGTAAGAGAAATTTCTCATAATACCTGCATGTTGCGCACTCATAATGTATTGTGACGTCATAATGCGGATACATTATGACGTCATAATACATTGTGATGTCATAGTGCATACTAATTATGATGTCATCATATACTGTGACGTCATAATACATGCTCATGATGCTCCAGTAGATGTGACACAAATTGGGGTAAGAGAAATTGCTCATAATACCTGCATGTTGCGCTCTCATAATATATTGTGATGTCATAATGCGGATACATTATGAAGTCATAATACATTGTGATGTCATAGTGCTTACTAATAATGATGTCATCATATATTGTGACGTCATAATACATGCTCATGATGCTCCAGTAGATGTGACGCAAATTGGGATAAGAGAAATTTCTCATAAAACCTGCAAATTGCGCTCTCATAATATATTGTGATGTCTTAATGCGGATACATTATGACGTCATAATACATTGTGACGTCATACTGCATACAAATTATGATGTCATCATATACTGTGACGTCATAATACATGCTCATGATGCTCCAGTAGATGAGACACAAATTGGGGTAAGCGAAATTGGTCATAAAACCTGCAAATTGCGCTCTCATAATATATTGTGATGTCATAATGCGGCTACATTATGACGTCATAATACATTGTGACATCATAGTGCATACTAATTGTGATGTCATCATATACTGTGACGTCATAATACATGCTCATGATGCTCCAGTAGATGTGACACAAATTGGGGTAAGAGAAATTGCTCATAATACCTGCATGTTGCGCTCTCATAATATATTGTGATGTCATAATGCGGATACATTATGACGTCATAATACATTGTGACGTCATAGTGCATACTAATTATGATGTCATCATATACTCTGACGTCATAATACATGCTCATGATGCTCCAGTAGATGTGAAACAAATTGGGGTAAGAGAAATTGCTCATAATACCTGCATGTTGCGCTCTCATAATATATTGTGATGTAATAATGCGGATACATTATGACGTCATAATACATTGTGATGTCATAGTGCTTACTAATTATGATGTCATCATATACTGTGACGTCATAATACATGCTCATGATGCTCCAGTAGATGTGACGCAAATTGGGATAAGAGAAATTTCTCATAAAACCTGCAAATTGCGCTCTCATAATATATTGTGATGTCATAATGCGGATACATTATGACGTCATAATACATTGTGACGTCATACTGCATACTAATTATGATGTCATCATATACTGTGACTTCATAATACATGCTCATGATGCTCCAGTAGATGTGACACAAATTGGGATAAGAGAAATTGCTCATAATACCTGCATGTTGCGCTCTCATAATACATTGTGATGTCATAAGGCGGATACATTATGACGTCATAATACATTGTGACGTCATAGTGCATACTAATTATGATGTTATCACATACTGTGACGTCATAATACATGCTCATGATGCTCCAGTAGATGTGACACACATTGGTGTAAGAGAAATTGCTCATAATACCTGCATGTTGCGCTCTCATAATATATTGTGATGTCATAATGCGGATACATTATGACATCATAATACATTGTGATGTAATAGTGCATACTAATTATGATGTCATCATATACTGTGACCTCATAATACATGCTCATGATGCTCCAGTAGATGTGACACAAATTGGGGTAAGAGAAATTGCTCATAATACCTTCATGTTGCGCTCTCATAATATATTGTGATGTCATAATGCGGATACATTATGACGTCATAGTACATTGTGACGTCATAGTGCATACTAATTATGATGTCATCATATACTGTGACGTCATAAATCATGCTCATGATGCTCCAGTAGATGTGACACAAATTGGGGTTAGAGAAATTGCTCATAATACCTGCATGTTGCGCTCTCATAATATATTGTGATGTCATAATGCGGATACATTATGACGTCATAATACATTGTGACGTCATAGTGCATACTGATTATGATGTCATCATATACTGTGACGTCATAATACATGCTCATGATGCTCCAGTAGATGTGACGCAAATAGCGGTAAGCGAAATTGGTCATAAAACCTGCAAATTGCGCTCTCATAATATATTGTGATGTCATAATGCGGATACATTATGACGTCATAATACATTGTGACGTCATAGTGCATACTAATTATGATGTCATCATATACTGTGATGTCATAATACATGCTCATGATGCTCCAGTAGATGTGACACAAATTGGGGTAAGAGAAAATGCTCATAATACCTGCAAATTGCGCTCTCATAATATATTGTGATGTCATAATGCGGAAACATTATGACGTCATAATACATTGTGACGTCATACTGCATACTATTTATGATGTCATCATATACTCTGACGTCATAATACATGCTCATGATGCTCCAGTAGATGTGACACAAATTGTGGTAAGAGAAATTGCTCATAATACCTGCATGTTGCGCTCTCATAATATATTGTGATGTCATAATGCGGATACATTATGACGTCATAATACATTGTGACGTCATACTTCATACTAATTATGATGTGATCATATACGGTGACATCATAATACATGCTCATGATGCTCCAGTAGATGTGACACAAATTGGGTAAGCGAAATTGCTCATAATACCTGCATGTTGCGCTCTCATATTATATTGTGATGCCATAATGCGGATATATTATGACGTCATAATACATTGTGACGTCATAGTGCATACTAATTATGATGTCATCATATACTGTGACGTCATAATACATGCTCATGAGACTCCAGTTGATGTGACACAAATTGGGGTAAGAGAAATTGCTCATAATACCTGCAAATTGCGCTCTCATAATATATTGTGATGTCATCATGCGGATACAATATGACGTCATAGTATATTGTGACGTCATAGTGCATACTCATTATGATGTCATCATATACTGTGACGTCATAATACATGCTCATGATGCTCCAGTAGATGTGACACAAATTGGGGTAAGAGAATTTGCTCATAATACCTGCATGTTGCGCTCTCATAATATATTGTGATGTCATAATGCGGATACAGTATGACGTCATAATACATTGTGACGTCATACTGCATACTAATTATGATGTCATCATATACTGTGACGTCATAATACATGCTCATGTTGCTCCAGTAGATGTGACACAAATTGGGGTAAGCGAAATTGGTCATAAAACCTGCAAATTGCGCTCACATAATATATTGTGATGTCATAATGCGGATACATTATGATGTCATAATACATTGTGACGTCATACTGCATACTAATTATGATGTCATCATATACTGTGACGTCATAATACATGCTCATGATGCTCCAGTAGATGTGACACAAATTCGGGTAAGAGAAATTGCTCATAATACATGCATGTTGCGCTCTCATAATATATTGTGATGTCATAATGCGGATACATTGTGACGTCATAATTTATTGTGACGTCATAGTGCATACTAATTATGATGTCATCATATACTGTGACATCATAATACATGCTCATGATGCTCCAGTAGATGTGACACAAATTGGGGTAAGAGAAATTTCTCATAATACCTGCATGTTGCGCTCTCATAATGTATTGTGACGTCATAATGCGGATACATTATGACGTCATAATACATTGTGATGTCATAGTGCATACTAATTATGATGTCATCATATACTGTGACGTCATAATACATGCTCATGATGCTCCAGTAGATGTGAAACAAATTGGGGTAAGAGAAATTGCTCATAATACCTGCATGTTGCGCTCTCATAATATATTGTGATGTCATAATGCGGATACATTATGACGTCATAATACATTGTGATGTCATAGTGCTTACTAATTATGATGTCATCATATACTGTGACGTCATAATACATGCTCATGATGCTCCAGTAGATGTGACGCAAATTGGGATAAGAGAAATTTCTCATAAAACCTGCAAATTGCGCTCTCATAATATATTGTGATGTCTTAATGCGGATACATTTTGACGTCATAATACATTGTGACATCATACTGCATACTAATTATGATGTCATCATATACTGTGACGTCATAATACATGCTCATGATGCTCCAGTAGATGTGACACAAATTGGGATAAGAGAAATTGCTCATAATACCTGCATGTTGCGCTCTCATAATATATTGTGATGTCATAATGCGGATACATTATGACGTCATAATACATTGTGACGTCATAGTGCATACTAATTATGATGTTATCACATACTGTGACGTCATAATACCTGCTCATGATGCTCCAGTAAATGTGACACACATTGGTGTAAGAGAAATTGCTCATAAAACCTGCAAATTGCGCTCTCATAATATATTGTGATGTCTTAATGCGGATACATTATGACGTCATAATACATTGTGACGTCATACTGCATACAAATTATGATGTCATCATATACTGTGACGTCATAATACATGCTCATGATGCTCCAGTAGATGAGACACAAATTGGGGTAAGCGAAATTGGTCATAAAACCTGCAAATTGCGCTCTCATAATATATTGTGATGTCATAATGCGGCTACATTATGACGTCATAATACATTGTGACATCATAGTGCATACTAATTGTGATGTCATCATATACTGTGACGTCATAATACATGCTCATGATGCTCCAGTAGATGTGACACAAATTGGGGTAAGAGAAATTGCTCATAATACCTGCATGTTGCGCTCTCATAATATATTGTGATGTCATAATGCGGATACATTATGACGTCATAATACATTGTGACGTCATAGTGCATACTAATTATGATGTCATCATATACTCTGACGTCATAATACATGCTCATGATGCTCCAGTAGATGTGAAACAAATTGGGGTAAGAGAAATTGCTCATAATACCTGCATGTTGCGCTCTCATAATATATTGTGATGTAATAATGCGGATACATTATGACGTCATAATACATTGTGATGTCATAGTGCTTACTAATTATGATGTCATCATATACTGTGACGTCATAATACATGCTCATGATGCTCCAGTAGATGTGACGCAAATTGGGATAAGAGAAATTTCTCATAAAACCTGCAAATTGCGCTCTCATAATATATTGTGATGTCATAATGCGGATACATTATGACGTCATAATACATTGTGACGTCATACTGCATACTAATTATGATGTCATCATATACTGTGACTTCATAATACATGCTCATGATGCTCCAGTAGATGTGACACAAATTGGGATAAGAGAAATTGCTCATAATACCTGCATGTTGCGCTCTCATAATACATTGTGATGTCATAAGGCGGATACATTATGACGTCATAATACATTGTGACGTCATAGTGCATACTAATTATGATGTTATCACATACTGTGACGTCATAATACATGCTCATGATGCTCCAGTAGATGTGACACACATTGGTGTAAGAGAAATTGCTCATAATACCTGCATGTTGCGCTCTCATAATATATTGTGATGTCATAATGCGGATACATTATGACATCATAATACATTGTGATGTAATAGTGCATACTAATTATGATGTCATCATATACTGTGACCTCATAATACATGCTCATGATGCTCCAGTAGATGTGACACAAATTGGGGTAAGAGAAATTGCTCATAATACCTTCATGTTGCGCTCTCATAATATATTGTGATGTCATAATGCGGATACATTATGACGTCATAGTACATTGTGACGTCATAGTGCATACTAATTATGATGTCATCATATACTGTGACGTCATAAATCATGCTCATGATGCTCCAGTAGATGTGACACAAATTGGGGTTAGAGAAATTGCTCATAATACCTGCATGTTGCGCTCTCATAATATATTGTGATGTCATAATGCGGATACATTATGACGTCATAATACATTGTGACGTCATAGTGCATACTGATTATGATGTCATCATATACTGTGACGTCATAATACATGCTCATGATGCTCCAGTAGATGTGACGCAAATAGCGGTAAGCGAAATTGGTCATAAAACCTGCAAATTGCGCTCTCATAATATATTGTGATGTCATAATGCGGATACATTATGACGTCATAATACATTGTGACGTCATAGTGCATACTAATTATGATGTCATCATATACTGTGATGTCATAATACATGCTCATGATGCTCCAGTAGATGTGACACAAATTGGGGTAAGAGAAAATGCTCATAATACCTGCAAATTGCGCTCTCATAATATATTGTGATGTCATAATGCGGAAACATTATGACGTCATAATACATTGTGACGTCATACTGCATACTATTTATGATGTCATCATATACTCTGACGTCATAATACATGCTCATGATGCTCCAGTAGATGTGACACAAATTGTGGTAAGAGAAATTGCTCATAATACCTGCATGTTGCGCTCTCATAATATATTGTGATGTCATAATGCGGATACATTATGACGTCATAATACATTGTGACGTCATACTTCATACTAATTATGATGTGATCATATACGGTGACATCATAATACATGCTCATGATGCTCCAGTAGATGTGACACAAATTGGGTAAGCGAAATTGCTCATAATACCTGCATGTTGCGCTCTCATATTATATTGTGATGCCATAATGCGGATATATTATGACGTCATAATACATTGTGACGTCATAGTGCATACTAATTATGATGTCATCATATACTGTGACGTCATAATACATGCTCATGAGACTCCAGTTGATGTGACACAAATTGGGGTAAGAGAAATTGCTCATAATACCTGCAAATTGCGCTCTCATAATATATTGTGATGTCATCATGCGGATACAATATGACGTCATAGTATATTGTGACGTCATAGTGCATACTCATTATGATGTCATCATATACTGTGACGTCATAATACATGCTCATGATGCTCCAGTAGATGTGACACAAATTGGGGTAAGAGAATTTGCTCATAATACCTGCATGTTGCGCTCTCATAATATATTGTGATGTCATAATGCGGATACAGTATGACGTCATAATACATTGTGACGTCATACTGCATACTAATTATGATGTCATCATATACTGTGACGTCATAATACATGCTCATGTTGCTCCAGTAGATGTGACACAAATTGGGGTAAGCGAAATTGGTCATAAAACCTGCAAATTGCGCTCACATAATATATTGTGATGTCATAATGCGGATACATTATGATGTCATAATACATTGTGACGTCATACTGCATACTAATTATGATGTCATCATATACTGTGACGTCATAATACATGCTCATGATGCTCCAGTAGATGTGACACAAATTCGGGTAAGAGAAATTGCTCATAATACATGCATGTTGCGCTCTCATAATATATTGTGATGTCATAATGCGGATACATTGTGACGTCATAATTTATTGTGACGTCATAGTGCATACTAATTATGATGTCATCATATACTGTGACATCATAATACATGCTCATGATGCTCCAGTAGATGTGACACAAATTGGGGTAAGAGAAATTTCTCATAATACCTGCATGTTGCGCTCTCATAATGTATTGTGACGTCATAATGCGGATACATTATGACGTCATAATACATTGTGATGTCATAGTGCATACTAATTATGATGTCATCATATACTGTGACGTCATAATACATGCTCATGATGCTCCAGTAGATGTGAAACAAATTGGGGTAAGAGAAATTGCTCATAATACCTGCATGTTGCGCTCTCATAATATATTGTGATGTCATAATGCGGATACATTATGACGTCATAATACATTGTGATGTCATAGTGCTTACTAATTATGATGTCATCATATACTGTGACGTCATAATACATGCTCATGATGCTCCAGTAGATGTGACGCAAATTGGGATAAGAGAAATTTCTCATAAAACCTGCAAATTGCGCTCTCATAATATATTGTGATGTCTTAATTCGGATACATTTTGACGTCATAATACATTGTGACATCATACTGCATACTAATTATGATGTCATCATATACTGTGACGTCATAATACATGCTCATGATGCTCCAGTAGATGTGACACAAATTGGGATAAGAGAAATTGCTCATAATACCTGCATGTTGCGCTCTCATAATATATTGTGATGTCATAATGCGGATACATTATGACGTCATAATACATTGTGACGTCATAGTGCATACTAATTATGATGTTATCACATACTGTGACGTCATAATACCTGCTCATGATGCTCCAGTAAATGTGACACACATTGGTGTAAGAGAAATTGCTCATAATACCTGCATGTTGCGCTCTCATAATATATTGTGATGTCATAATGCGGATACATTATGACATCATAATACATTGTGATGTCATAGTGCATACTAATTATGATGTCATCATATACTGTGACCTCATAATACATGCTCATGATGCTCCAGTAGATGTGACACAAATTGAGGTAAGAGAAATTGCTCATAATACCTTCATGTTGCGCTCTCATAATATATTGTGATGTCATAATGCGGATATATTATGACGTCATAGTACATTGTGACGTCATACTGCATACTAATTATGATGTCATCATATACTGTGACGTCATAAATCATGCTCATGATGCTCCAGTAGATGTGACACAAATTGGAGTAAGAGAAATTGCTCATAATACCTGCATGTTGCGCTCTCATAATATATTGTGATGTCATAATGCGGATACATTATGACGTCATAATACATTGTGACATCATAGTGCATACTAATTATGATGTCATCAAATACTGTGACGTCATAATACATGCTCAGGATGCTCCAGTAGTTGTGACACAAATTGGGGTAAGAGAAATTGCTCATAATACCTGCATGTTGCGCTCTCATAATATATTGTGACGTCATAATGCGGATACATTATGACATCATACAACATTGTGACGCAATAGTGCATACTAAATATGATGTCATCATATACTGTGACATCATAATACATGCTCATGATGCTCCAGAAGATGTGACACAAATTGGGGTAAGAGAAATTGGTCATAAAACCTGCATGTTGCGCTCTCATAATATACTGTGATGTCATAATGCAGATACATTATGACGTCATAATACATTGTGATGTCATAGTGCATACTAATTATGATGTCATCATATACTGTGACGTCATTATACATGCTCATGATGCTCCAGTAGATGTGACACAAATTGGGGTAAGAGAAATTGCTCATAATACCTGCATGTTGCGCTCTCATAATATATTGTGATGTCATAATGTGGATACATTATGACGTCATAATACATTGTGACGTCATAGTGCATACTAATTATGATGTCATCATATACTGTGACGTCATAATACATGCTCATGATGCTCCAGTAGATGTGACACAAATTGAGGTAAGAGAAATTGCTCATAATACCTGCATGTTGCGCTCTCATAATATATTGTGATGTCATAATGCGGATACATTATGACGTCATAATACATTGTGACGTCATACTGCATACTAATTATGATGTCATCATATACTGTGATGTCATAATACATGCTCATGAGGCTCCAGTAGATGTGACACAAATTGGGGTAAGACAAATGGCTCATAATACCTGCAAATTGCGCTCTCATAATATATTGTGATGTCATAATGAGGATAGATTATGACGTCATAGCACATTGTGACGTCATAGTGCATACTCATTATGATGTCATCATATACTGTGACGTCATAATACATGCTCATGATGCTCCAGTAGATGTGACACAAATTGGGGTAAGAGAAATTGCTCATAATACCTGCATGTTGCGCTGTCATAATATATTGTGATGTCATAATGCGGATACATTATGACGTCATAATACATTGTGACGTCATACTGCAAACTATTTATGATGTCATCATATACTGTGACGTCATAATACATCCTCATGATGCTCCAGTAGATGTGAAACAATTTTGGTAAGCGAAATTGGTCATAAAACCTGCAAATTGCGCTCACATAATATATTGTGATGTCATAATGCGGATACATTATGACGTCATAATACATTGTGATGTCATACTGCATACTAATTATGATGTCATCATATACTGTGACGTCATAATACATGCTCATGATGCTCCAGTAGATGTGACACAAATTCGGGTAAGAGAAATTGCTCACAATACTTGCATGTTGCGCTCTCATAATATATTGTGATATCATAATGCGGATACATTGTGACGTCATAATATATTGTGACGTCATACTGCATACTAATTATGATGTCATCATATACTGTGACGTCATAATACATGCTCATGATGCTCCAGTAGATTTGACACAAATAGGGGTAAGAGAAATTGTTCATAATACCTGTAAATTGGGCTCTCATAATATATTGTGATGTCATAATGCGGACACATTATGACGTCATAATACATTGTGACGTCATAGTGCATACTAATTATGATGTCATCATATACTGTGACGTCATAATACATGCTCATGATGCTCCAGTAGACGTGACACAAATTGGGGTAAGAGAAATTGCTCATAATACCTGCAAATTGCGCTCTCATAATATATTGTGATGTCATAATGAGGACACATTATGACGTCATAATACACTGTGAGGTCAAAGTGCATACTGATTATGATGTCATCATATACTGTGACATCATAATACATACTCATGATGCTCCAGTAGATGTGACACAAATTGGGGTAAGCGAAATTGGTCATAAAACCTGCAAATTGCGCTTTCATAATATATTGTGATGATATAATGCGGATACATTATGACGTCATAATACATTGGGACGTCATAGTTCATACTAATTATGATGTCATCATATACTGTGACGTCATAATACATGCTCATGATGCTCCAGTAGATGTGACACAAATTCGGGTAAGAGAAATTGCTCATAATTCCTTCATGTTGCGCTCTCATTATATATTGTGATGTCTTTAAGCGGATTCATTATGACGTCATAATACATTGTGACATCATAGTGCATACTAATTATGATGTCATCATATACTGTGACGGCATAATACATGCTCATGATGCTCCAGTAGATGTGACACAAATTGGGGTAATCGAAAATGTTCATAAAACCTCCAAATTGCGCTCTCATAATATATTGTGATGTCATAATGCGGATACATTAGGACGTCATAATACATTGTGACGTCATAGTGCATACTAATTATGATGTCATCATATACTGTGTCGTCATAATACATGCTCATGATGCTACAGTAGATGTGACACAAATTGGGGTAAGCGAAATTGGTCATAAAACCTGCATGTTGCGCTCTCATAATATATTGTGATGTCATAATGTGGATACATTATGACGTCATAATACATTGTGACATCATAATGCATGCTAATTATGATGTCATCATATACTGTGACATCATAATACATGCTCATGATGCTCCAGTAGATGTGACACAAATTCGGGTAAGCGAAATTGGTCATAAAACCTGCAAATTGCGCTCTCATAATATATTGTGATGTCATACTGCGGATATATTATGACGTCAATAAGACATTGTGACGTCATAGTGCATACTAATTATGATGTCATAATATACTGTGACGTCATAATACATGCTAATGATGCTCCAGTAGATGTGACACAAATTGGGGTAAGAGAAATTGCTCATAATACCTGCATGTTGCGCTCTCATAATATATTGTGTTGTCATAATACGGATACATTATGACGTCATAATACATTGTGACATCATAGTGCATACTAATTATGATGTCATCATATACTGTGACGTCATAATACATGCTCATGATGCTCCAGTAGATGTGACACAAATTTGGATAAGAGAAATTGCTCATAATACCTGCATGTTGCCCTCTCATTATATATTGTGATGTCATAATACGGATACATTATGACGTCATAATACATTGTGACGTCATAGTGCATACTAATTATGATGTCATCAAATACTGTGACGTCATAATACATGCTCATGATGCTCCAGTAGTTGTGACACAAATTGGGGTAAGAGAAATTGCTCATAATACCTGCATGTTGCGCTCTCATAATATACTGTGACGTCATAATCCGGATACATTATGACGTCATACAGCATTTTGACGCCATAGTGCATACTAAATATGATGTCATCATATACTGTGACGTCATAATACATGCTCATGATGCTCCAGTAGATGTGACACAAATTGGGGTAAGAGAAATTGGTCATAAAACCTGCATGTTGCGCTCTCATAATATATTGTGATGTCATAATGCGGATACATTATGACGTCATAATACATTGTGATGTCATAGTGCATACTAATTATGATGTCATCATATACTGTGACGTCATTATACATGCTCATGATGCTCCAGTAGATGTGACACAAATTGGGGTAAGAGAAATTGCTCATAATACCTGCATGTTGCGCTCTCATAATATATTGTGATGTCATAATGTGGATACATTATGACGTCATAATACATTGTGACGTCATAGTGCATACTAATTATGATGTCATCATATACTGTGACGTCATAATACATGCTCATGATGCTCCAGTATATGTGACACAAATTGAGGTAAGAGAAATTGCTCATAATACCTGCATGTTGCGCTCTCATAATATATTGTGATGTCATAATGCGGATACATTATGACGTCATAATACATTGTGACGTCATAGTGTATACTAATTATGATGTCATCATATACTGTGACTTCATAATACATGCTCATGATGCTCCAGTAGATGTGACACAAATTGGGGTAAGTGAAATTGGTCATAAAACCTACAAATTGTGCTCTCATAATATATTGTGATGTCATACTGCGGATATATTATGACGTCAATAATACATTGTGACGTCATAGTGCATACGAATTATGATGTCATCATATACTGTGACGTCATAATACATGCTAATGATGCTCCAGTAGATGTGACACAAATTGGGGTGAGAGAAATTGCTCATAATACCTGCAGGTTGCGCTCTCATAATATATTGTGATGTCATAATACGGATACATTATGACGTCATAATACATTGTGACATCATAGTGCATACTAATTATGATGTCATCATATACTGTGACGTCGTAATACATGCTCATGATGCTCCAGTAGATGTGACACAAATTGGGATAAGAGAAATTGCTCATAATACCTGCATGTTGCCCTCTCATAATATATTGTGATGTCATAATGCGGATACATTATGACGTCATAATACATTGTGACGTCATAGTGCATACTAATTATGATGTCATCAAATACTGTGACGTCATAATACATGCTCATGATGCTCCAGTAGTTGTGACACAAATTGGGGTAAGAGAAATTGCTCATAATACCTGCATGTTGCGCTCTCATAATATATTTTGACGTCATAATGCGGATACATTATGACGTCATACAACATTGTGACGCCATAGTGCATACTAAATATGATGTCATCATATACTGTGACGTCATAATACATGCTCATGATGCTCCAGAAGATGTGACACAAATTGGGGTAAGAGAAATTGGTCATAAAACCTGCATGTTGCGCTCTCATAATATACTGTGATGTCATAATGTGGATACATTATGACGTCATAATACATTGTGATGTCATAGTGGATACTAATTATGATGTCATCATATACTGTGACGTCATTATACATGCTCATGATGCTCCAGTAGATGTGACACAAATTGGGGTAAGAGAAATTGCTCATAATACCTGCATGTTGCGCTCTCATAATATATTGTGATGTCATAATGAGGATAGATTATGACGTCATAGCACATTGTGACGTCATAATGCATACTCATTATGATGTCATCATGTACTGTGACGTCATAATACATGCTCATGATGCTCCAGTAGATGTGACACAAATTGGGGTAAGAGAAATTGCTCATCATACCTGCATGTTGCGCTGTCATAATATATTGTGATGTCATAATGCGGATACATTATGACGTCATAATACATTGTGACGTCATACTGCAAACTAATTATGATGTCATCATATACTGTTACGTCATAATACATGCTCATGATGCTCCAGTAGATGTGAAACAATTTTGGTAAGCGAAATTGGTCATAAAACCTGCAAATTGCGCTCACATAATATATTGTGATGTCATAATGCGGATACATTATGACGTCATAATACATTGTGACGTCATACTGCATACTAATTATGATGTCATCATATACTCTGACGTCATAATACATGCTCATGATGCTCCAGTAGATGTGACACAAATTCGGGTAAGAGAAATTGCTCACAATACTTGCATGTTGCGCTCTCATAATATATTGTGATATCATAATGCGGATACATTGTGACGTCATAATATATTGTGACGTCATACTGCATACTAATTATGATGTCATCATATACTGTGACGTCATAATACATGCTCATGATGCTCCAGTAGATGTGACACAAATAGGGGTAAGAGAAATTGTTCATAATACCTGTAAATTGGGCTCTCATAATATATTGTGATGTCATAATGCGGACACATTATGACGTCATAATACATTGTGACGTCATAGTGCATACTAATTATGATGTCATCATATACTGTGACGTCATAATACATGCTCATGATGCTCCAGTAGACGTGACACAAATTGGGGTAAGAGAAATTGCTCATAATACCTGCAAATTGCGCTCTCATAATATATTGTGATGTCATAATGAGGACACATTATGACGTCATAATACACTGTGAGGTCAAAGTGCATACTGATTATGATGTCATCATATACTGTGACATCATAATACATACTCATGATGCTCCAGTAGATGTGACACAAATTGGGGTAAGCGAAATTGGTCATAAAACCTGCAAATTGCGCTTTCATAATATATTGTGATGATATAATGCGGATACATTATGACGTCATAATACATTGTGACGTCATAGTGCATACTAATTATGATGTCATCATATACTGTGACGTCATAATACATGCTCATGATGCTCCAGTAGATGTGACACAAATTGGGGTAATCGAAAATGGTCATAAAACCTCCAAGTTGCGCTCTCATAATATATTGTGATGTCATAATGCGGATACATTATGACGTCATAATACATTGTGACGTCATAGTGCATACTAATTATGATGTCATCATATACTGTGTCGTCATAATACATGCTCATGATGCTCCAGTAGATGTGACACAAATTGGGGTAAGCGAAATTGGTCATAAAACCTGCATGTTGCGCTCTCATAATATATTGTGATGTCATAATGTGGATACATTATGACGTCATAATATATTGTGACATCATAATGCATGCTAATTATGATGTCATCATATACTGTGACATCATAATACATGCTTATGATGCTCCAGTAGATGTGACACAAATTCGGGTTAGCGAAATTGGTCATAAAACCTGCAAATTGCGCTCTCATAATATATTGTGATGTCATAATGCGGAATCATTATGACGTCATAATACATTGTGACGTCATAGTGTATACTAATTATGATGTCATCATATACTGTGACTTCATAATACATGCTCATGATGCTCCAGTAGATGTGACACAAATTGGGGTAAATGAAATTGGTCATAAAACCTGCAAATTGCGCTCTCATAATATATTGTGATGTCATACTGCGGATATATTATGACGTCAATAATACATTGTGACGTCATAGTGCATACTAATTATGATGTCATCATATACTGTGACGTCATAATACATGCTAATGATGCTCCAGTAGATGTGACACAAATTGGGATAAGAGAAATTGCTCATAATACCTGCATGTTGCCCTCTCATAATATATTGTGATGTCATAATACGGATACATTATGACGTCATAATACATTGTGACATCATAGTGCATACTAATTATGATGTCATCATATACTGTGACGTCATAATACATGCTCATGATGCTCCAGTAGATGTGACACAAATTGGGATAAGAGAAATTGCTCATAATACCTGCATGTTGCCCTCTCATTATATATTGTGATGTCATAATACGGATACATTATGACGTCATAATACATTGTGACGTCATAGTGCATACTAATTATGATGTCATCAAATACTGTGACGTCATAATACATGCTCATGATGCTCCAGTAGTTGTGACACAAATTGGGGTAAGAGAAATTGCTCATAATACCTGCATGTTGCGCTCTCATAATATACTGTGACGTCATAATGCGGATACATTATGACGTCATACAGCATTTTGACGCCATAGTGCATACTAAATATGATGTCATCATATACTGTGACGTCATAATACATGCTCATGATGCTCCAGTAGATGTGACACAAATTGGGGTAAGAGAAATTGCTCATAAAACCTGCATGTTGTGCTCTCATAATATATTGTGATGTCATAATGCGGATACATTATGACGTCATAATACATTGTGATGTCATAGTGCATACTAATTATGATGTCATCATATACTGTGACGTCATAATACATGCTCATGATGCTCCAGTAGATGTGACACAAATTGGGGTAATCGAAAATGGTCATAAAACCTCCAAATTGAGCTCTCATAATATATTGTGATGTCATAATGCGGATACATTATGACGTCATAATACATTGTGTCGTCATAGTGCATACTAATTATGATGTCATCATATACTGTGTCGTCATAATACATGCTCATGATGCTCCAGTAGATGTGACACAAATTCGGGTAAGCGAAATTGGTCATAAAACCTGTATATTGCACTCTCATAATATATTGTGATGTCATACTGCGGATATATTATGACGTCATAATACATTGTGACGTCATAGTGCATACTGATTATGATGTCATCATATACTGTGACGTCATAATACATGCTCATGATGCTCCAGTAGATGTGACACAAATTGGGGTAAGCGAAATTGGTCATAAAACCTGCAAATTGCGCTCTCATAACATATTGTGATGTCATAATGCGGATACATTATGACGTCATAATACATTGTGCCGTCATACTGCATACTAATTATGATGTCATCATATACTGTGACGTCATAATACATGCTCATGATGCTCCAGTAGATGTGACACAAATTTGGGTAAGAGAAATTGCTCATAATACCTGCATGTTGCGCTCTCATAATATATTGTGATGTCATAAGGCGGATACATTATGACGTCATAATACATTGTGACGTCATACTGCATACTAATTATGATGTCATCATATACTGTGACGTCATAATACATGCTCATGATGCTCCATTAGATGTGACACAAATTGGGGTAAGCGAAATTGCTCATAATACCTGCATGTTGCGCTCTCATAATATATTGTGATGTCATAATGCGGATATATTATGACGTCATAATACATTGTGACGTCATAGTGCATACTAATTATGATGTCATCATATACTGTGACGTCATAATACATGCTCATGAGGCTCCAGTAGATGTGACACAAATTGGGGTAAGACAAATTGCTCATAATACCTGCAAATTGCGCTCTCATAATATATTGTGATGTCATAATGAGGATACATTATGACGTCATAGCACATTGTTACGTCATAGTGCATACTCATTATGATGTCATCATATACTGTGACGTCATAATACATGCTCATGATGCTCCAGTAGATGTGACACAAATTGAGGTAAGAGAAATTGGTCATAAAACCTGCATGTTGCGCTCTCATAATATATTGTGATGTCATAATGCGGATACATTATGACGTCATAATACATTGTGATGTCATAGTGCATACTAATTATGATGTCATCATATACTGTGACGTCATTATACATGCTCATGATGCTCCAGTAGATGTGACACAAATTGTGGGAAGAGAAATTGCTCATAATACCTGCATGTTGCGCTCTCATAATATATTGAGATGTCATAATGTGGATACATTATGACGTCATAATACATTGTGACGTCAAAGTGCATACTAATTATGATGTCATCATATACTGTGACGTCATAATACATGCTCATGATGCTCCAGTAGATGTGACACAAATTGAGGTAAGAGAAATTGCTCATAATACCTGCATGTTGCGCTCTCATAATATATTGTGATGTCATAATGCGGATACATTATGACGTCATAATACATTGTGACGTCATACTGCATACTAATTATGATGTCATCATATACTGTGACGTCATAATACATGCTCATGATGCTCCAGTAGATGTGAAAGAAATTGGGGTAAGCGAAATTGGTCATAAAACCTGCAAATTGCGCTCTCATAATATATTGTGATGTCATAATGCGGATACATTATGACGTCATAATACATTGTGACGTCATAGTGCATACTAATTATGATGTCATCATATACTGTGACGTCATAATACATGCTCATGATGCTCCAGTAGATGTGACACAATTTGGGGTCAGAGAAATTGCTCATAATACCTGCATGTTGCGCTCTCATAATATATTGTGATGTCATAATGTGGATACATTATGACGTCATAATACATTGTGACATCATACTGCATACTAATTATGATGTCATCATATACGGTGACGTCATAATACATGCTCATGATGCTCCAGTAGATGTGACACAAATTGCGGTAAGAGAAATTGCTCATAATACCTGCAAATTGCGCTCTCATAATATATTGTGATGTCATAATGAGGATACATTATGACGTCATAATACACTGTGACGTCATAATGCATACTAATTATGATGTCATCATATACTGTGACATCATAATACATGCTCATGATGCTCCAGTAGATGTGACACAAATTGGGGTAAGCGAAATTGGTCATAAAACCTGCAAATTGCGCTCTCATAATATATTGTGATATCATAATGCGGATACATTATGACGTCATAATACATTGTGACGTCATAGTACATACTAATTATGATGTCATCATATACTGTGACGTCATAATACATGCTCATGATGCTCCAGTAGATGTGACACAAATTGGGGTAAGAGAAATTGCTCATAATACCTGCATGTTGCGCTCTCATAATATATTGTGATGTCATAAAGCGGATACATTATGACGTCATAATACATTGTGACGTCATAGTGCATACTAATTATGATGTCATCATATACTGTGACGTCATAATACATGCTCATGATGCTCCAGTAGATGTGACAGAAATTGGGGTAATCGAAAATGGTCATAAAACCTCCAAATTGCGCTCTCATAATATATTGTGATGTCATAATGCGGATACATTATGACGTCATAATACATTGTGACGTCATAGTGCATACTATTTAGGTGTCATCATACACTGTGACGTCATAATACATGCTCATGATGCTCCAGTAGATGTGACACAAATTGGGGTAAGAGAAATTGCTCATAATACCTGCATGTTGCGCTCTCATAATATATTGTGATGTCATAATGCGGATACATTATGACGTCATAATACATTGTGACGTCATACTGCATACTAATTATGATGTCATCATATACTGTGACGTCATAATACATGCTCATGATGCTCCAGTAGATGTGACACAAATTGGGGTAAGAGAAATTGCTCATAATACCTGCATGTTGCGCTCTCATAATATATTGTGATGTCATAATGCGGATACATTATGACGTCATAATGCATTGTGACGTCATAGTGCATATAAATTATGATTTCATCATATACTGTGAGGTCATAATACATGCTCATGATGCTCCAGTAGATGTGACACAAATTGGGGTAAGCGAAATTGCTCATAATACCTGCATGTTGCGCTCTGATAATATATTGTGATGTCATATTGCGGATTTATTATGACGTCATAATACATTGTGACGTCATAGTGCATACTAATTATGATGTCATCATATACTGTGACGTCATAATACATGCTCATGAGGCTCCAGTAGATGTGACACAAATTGGGGTAAGACAAATTGCTCATAATACCTGCAAATTGCGCTCTCATAATATATTGTGATGTCATAATGCGGATACATTATGACGTCATAATACATTGTGACGTCATACTGCATACTAATTATGATGTCATCATATACTGTGACGTTCATAATACATGCTCATGATGCTCCAGTAGATGTGACACAAATTCGGGTAAGAGAAATTGCTCACAATACCTGCTTGTTGCGCTCTCATAATATATTCTGATGTCATAATGCGGATACATTGTGACGTCATAATATATTGTGACGTCATACTGCATACTAATTATGATGTCATCATATACTGTGACGTCATAATACATGCTCATGATGCTCCAGTAGATGTGACACAAATTGGGGTAAGAGAAATTGTTCATAATACCTGTAAATTGGGCTCTCATACTATATTGTGATGTCATAACGCGGACACATTATGACGTCATAATACATTGTGACGTCATAGTGCATACTAATTATGATGTCATCATATACTGTGACATCATAATACATGCTCCTGATGCTCCAGTAGATGTGACACAATTGGGGTAAGCGAAATTGGTCATAAACCGTGCAAATTCCGCTCTCATAATATATTGTGATGTCATAATGCGGATACATTATGACGTCATAATACATTGTGACGTCATAGTGCATACTAATTATGATGTCATCATATACTGTGACGTCATAATACATGCTCATGATGCTCCAGTAGATGTGACACAAATTGGGGTCAGAGAAATTGCTCATAATACCTGCATGTTGCGCTCTCATAATATATTGTGATGTCATAATGTGGATACATTATGACGTCATAATACATTGTGACGTCATACTGCATACTAATTATGATGTCATCATATACGGTGACGTCATAATACATGCTCATGATGCTCCAGTAGATGTGACACAAATTGCGGTAAGAGAAATTGCTCATAATACCTGCAAATTGCGCTCTCATAATATATTGTGATGTCATAATGAGGATACATTATGACGTCATAATACACTGTGACGTCATAATGCATACTAATTATGATGTCATCATATACTGTGACATCATAATACATGCTCATGATGCTCCAGTAGATGTGACACAAATTGGGGTAAGCGAAATTGGTCATAAAACCTGCAAATTGCGCTCTCATAATATATTGTGATGTCATAATGCGGATACATTATGACGTCATAATACATTGTGACGTCATAGTACATACTAATTATGATGTCATCATATACTGTGACGTCATAATACATGCTCATGATGCTCCAGTAGATGTGACACAAATTGGGGTAAGAGAAATTGCTCATAATACCTGCATGTTGCGCTCTCATAATATATTGTGATGTCATAAAGCGGATACATTATGACGTCATAATACATTGTGACGTCATAGTGCATACTAATTATGATGTCATCATATACTGTGACGTCATAATACATGCTCATGATGCTCCAGTAGATGTGACAGAAATTGGGGTAATCGAAAATGGTCATAAAACCTCCAAATTGCGCTCTCATAATATATTGTGATGTCATAATGCGGATACATTATGACGTCATAATACATTGTGACGTCATAGTGCATACTATTTAGGTGTGATCATATACTGTGACGTCATAATACATGCTCATGATGCTACAGTAGATGTGACAAAAATTGGGGTAAGCGAAATTGGTCATAAAACCTGCATGTTGCGCTCTCATAATATATTGTGATGTCATAATGCGGATACATTATGACGTCATAATACATTGTGACATCATACTGCATGCTAATTATGATGTCATCATATACTGTGAGGTCATAATACATGCTCATGATGCTCCAGTAGATGTGACACATATTCGGGTAAGAGAAATTGGTCATAAAACCTGCAAATTGCACTCTTATAATATATTGTGATGTCATAATGCGGATACATTATGACGTCATAATATATTGTGACGTCATAGTGCTTACTAATTATGATGTCATCATATACTATGACGTCATAATACATGCTCATGATGCTCCAGTAGATGTGACACAAATTGGGGTAAGAGAAATTGCTCATAATACCTGCATATTGCGCTCTCATAATATATTGTGATGTGATAATGCGGATACATTATGACGTCATAACACATTGTGACGTCACAGTGCATACTAATTATGATGTCATCATATACTGTGACGTCATAATACATGCTCATGATGCTCCAGTAGATGTGACACAGATTGTGGTAATCGAAAATGGTCATAAAACCTCCAAATTTTGCTCTCATAATATATTGTGATGTCATAATGCGGATACATTATGACGTCATAATACATTGTGACGTCATAGTGCATACTAATTATGATGTCATCATACACTGTGACGTCATAATAAATGCTCATGATGCTCCAGTAGATGTGACACAAATTGGGGTAAGAGAAATTGCTCATAATACCTGCATGTTGCGCTCTCATAATATATTGTGATGTCATAATGCGGATACATTATGACGTCATAATACATTGTGACGTCATACTGCATACTAATTATGATGTCATCATATACTGTGACGTCATAATACATGCTCATGATGCTCCAGTAGATGTGACACAAATTGGGGTAAGAGAAATTGCTCATAATACCTGCATGTTGCGCTCTCATAATATATTGTGATGTCATAATGCGGATACATTATGACGTCATAATACTTTGTGACGTCATAGTGCATATAAATTATGATTTAATCATATACTGTGAGGTCATAATACATGCTCATGATGCTCCAGTAGATGTGACACAAATTGGGGTAAGCGAAATTGCTCATAATACCTGCATGTTGCGCTCTGATAATATATTGTGATGTCATAATGCGGATTTATTATGACGTCATAATACATTGTGACGTCATAGTGCATACTAATTATGATGTCATCATATACTGTGACGTCATAATACATGCTCATGAGGCTCCAGTAGATGTGACACAAATTGGGGTAAGACAAATTGCTCATAATACCTGCAAATTGCGCTCTCATAATATATTGTGATGTCATAATGCGGATACATTATGACGTCATAATACATTGTGACGTCATACTGCATACTAATTATGATGTCATCATATACTGTGACGTTCATAATACATGCTCATGATGCTCCAGTAGATGTGACACAAATTCGGGTAAGAGAAATTGCTCACAATACCTGCTTGTTGCGCTCTCATAATATATTCTGATGTCATAATGCGGATACATTGTGACGTCATAATATATTGTGACGTCATACTGCATACTAATTATGATGTCATCATATACGGTGACGTCATAATACATGCTCATGATGCTCCAGTAGATGTGACACAAATTGGGGTAAGAGAAATTGTTCATAATACCTGTAAATTGGGCTCTCATAATATATTGTGATGTCATAACGCGGACACATTATGACGTCATAATACATTGTGACGTCATAGTGCATACTAATTATGATGTCATCATATACTGTGACATCATAATACATGCTCCTGATGCTCCAGCAGATGTGACACATTTGGGGTAAGCGAAATTGGTCATAAAACGTGCAAATTCCGCTCTCATAATATATTGTGATGTCATAATGCGGATACATTATGACGTCATAATACATTGTGACGTCATAGTGCATACTAATTATGATGTCATCATATACTGTGACGTCATAATACATGCTCATGATGCTCCAGTAGTGGCGAGACAAATTGGGTAAGAGAAATTGCTCATAATACCTGCATATTGCGCTCTCATAATATATTGTGATGTCATAATGCGGATACATTATAACTTCATAATACATTGTGACGTCATAGTGCATACTAATTATGATGTCATCACATACTGTGACGTCGTAATACATGCTCATGATGCTCCAGTAGATGTGACACAAATTGGGGTAAGAGAAATTGCTCATAATACCTGCAAATTGCGCTCTCATAATATATTGTGATGTCATAATGCGGATACATTATGACGTCATAATACATTGTGACGTCATAGTGCATACTAATTATGATGTCATCATACACTGTGACGTCATAATACATGCTCATGATGCTCCAGTAGATGTGACACAAATTGGGGTAAGAGAAATTGCTCATAATACCTGCATGTTGCGCTCTCATAATATATTGTGATGTCATAATGCGGATACATTATGACGTCATAATACATTGTGACGTCATACTGCATACTAATTATGATGTCATCATATACTGTGACGTCATAATACATGCTCATGATGCTCCAGTAGATGTGACACAAATTGGGGTAAGAGAAATTGCTCATAATACCTGCATGTTGCGCTCTCATAATATATTGTGATGTCATAATGCGGATACATTATGACGTCATAATACATTGTGACGTCATAGTGCATATAAATTATGATTTCATCATATACTGTGAGGTCATAATACATGCTCATGATGCTCCAGTAGATGTGACACAAATTGGGGTAAGCGAAATTGCTCATAATACCTGCATGTTGCGCTCTGATAATATATTGTGATGTCATAATGCGGATTTATTATGACGTCATAATACATTGTGACGTCATAGTGCATACTAATTATGATGTCATAATATACTGTGACGTCATAATACATGCTCATGAGGCTCCAGTAGATGTGACACAAATTGGGGTAAGACAAATTGCTCATAATACCTGCAAATTGCGCTCTCATAATATATTGTGATGTCATAATGCGGATACATTATGACGTCATAATACATTGTGACGTCATACTGCATACTAATTATGATGTCATCATATACTGTGACGTTCATAATACATGCTCATGATGCTCCAGTAGATGTGACACAAATTCGGGTAAGAGAAATTGCTCACAATACCTGCTTGTTGCGCTCTCATAATATATTCTGATGTCATAATGCGGATACATTGTGACGTCATAATATATTGTGACGTCATACTGCATACTAATTATGATGTCATCATATACGGTGACGTCATAATACATGCTCATGATGCTCCAGTAGATGTGACACAAATTGGGGTAAGAGAAATTGTTCATAATACCTGTAAATTGGGCTCTCATACTATATTGTGATGTCATAACGCGGACACATTATGACGTCATAATACATTGTGACGTCATAGTGCATACTAATTATGATGTCATCATATACTGTGACATCATAATACATGCTCCTGATGCTCCAGTAGATGTGACACAATTGGGGTAAGCGAAATTGGTCATAAAACGTGCAAATTCCGCTCTCATAATATATTGTGATGTCATAATGCGGATACATTATGACGTCATAATACATTGTGACGTCATAGTGCATACTAATTATGATGTCATCATATACTGTGACGTCATAATACATGCTCATGATGCTCCAGTAGATGTGACACAAATTGGGGTCAGAGAAATTGCTCATAATACCTACATGTTGCGCTCTCATAATATATTGTGATGTCATAATGTGGATACATTATGACGTCATAATACATTGTGACGTCATACTGCATACTAATTATGATGTCATCATATACGGTGACGTCATAATACATGCTCATGATGCTCCAGTAGATGTGACACAAATTGCGGTAAGAGAAATTGCTCATAATACCTGCAAATTGCGCTCTCATAATATATTGTGATGTCATAATGAGGATACATTATGACGTCATAATACACTGTGACGTCATAATGCATACTAATTATGATGTCATCATATACTGTGACATCATAATACATGCTCATGATGCTCCAGTAGATGTGACACAAATTGGGGTAAGCGAAATTGGTCATAAAACCTGCAAATTGCGCTCTCATAATATATTGTGATGTGATAATGCGGATACATTATGACGTCATAACACATTGTGACGTCACAGTGCATACTAATTATGATGTCACCATATACTGTGACGTCATAATACATGCTCATGATGCTCCAGTAGATGTGACACAGATTGTGGTAATCGAAAATGGTCATAAAACCTCCAAATTGTGCTCTCATAATATATTGTGATGTCATAATGCGGATACATTATGACGTCATAATACATTGTGACGTCATAGTGCATACTAATTATGATGTCATCATACACTGTGACGTCATAATACATGCTCATGATGCTCCAGTAGATGTGACACAAATTGGGGTAAGAGAAATTGCTCATAATACCTGCATATTGCGCTCTCATAATATATTGTGATGTGATAATGCGGATACATTATGACGTCATAACACATTGTGACGTCACAGTGCATACTAATTATGATGTCATCATATACTGTGACGTCATAATACATGCTCATGATGCTCCAGTAGATGTGACACAGATTGTGGTAATCGAAAATGGTCATAAAACCTCCAAATTGTGCTCTCATAATATATTGTGATGTCATAATGCGGATACATTATGACGTCATAATACATTGTGACGTAATAGTGCATACTAATTATGATGTCATCATACACTGTGACGTCATAATACATGCTCATGATGCTCCAGTAGATGTGACACAAATTGGGGTAAGAGAAATTGCTCATAATACCTGCATGTTGCGCTCTCATGATATATTGTGATGTCATAATGCGGATACATTATGACGTCATAATACATTGTGACGTCATACTGCATACTAATTATGATGTCATCATATAGTGTGACGTCATAATACATGCTCATGATGCTCCAGTAGATGTGACACAAATTGGGGTAAGAGAAATTGCTCATAATACCTGCATGTTGCGCTCTCATAATATATTGTGATGTCATAATGCGGATACATTATGACGTCATAATACATTGTGACGTCATAGTGCACATAAATTATGATTTCATCATATACTGTGAGGTCATAATACATGCTCATGATGCTCCAGTAGATGTGACACAAATTGGGGTAAGCGAAATTGCTCATAATACCTGCATGTTGCGCTCTGATAATACATTGTGATGTCATAATGCGTATTTATTATGACGTCATAATACATTGTGACGTCATAGTGCATACTAATTATGATGTCATCATATACTGTGACGTCATAATACATGCTCATGAGGCTCCAGTAGATGTGACACAAATTGGGGTAAGACAAATTGCTCATAATACCTGCAAATTGCGCTCTCATAATATATTGTGATGTCATAATGCGGATACATTATGACGTCATAATACATTGTGACGTCATACTGCATACTAATTATGATGTCATCATATACTGTGACGTTCATAATACATGCTCATGATGCTCCAGTAGATGTGACACAAATTCGGGTAAGAGAAATTGCTCACAATACCTGCTTGTTGCGCTCTCATAATATATTCTGATGTCATAATGCGGATACATTGCGACGTCATAATATATTGTGACGTCATACTGCATACTAATTATGATGTCATCATATACGGTGACTTCATAATACATGCTCATGATGCTCCAGTAGATGTGACACAAATTGGGGTAAGAGAAATTGTTCATAATACCTGTAAATTGGGCTCTCATAATATATTGTGATGTCATAACGCGGACACATTATGACGTCATAATACATTGTGACGTCATAGTGCATACTAATTATGATGTCATCATATACTGTGACATCATAATACATGCTCCTGATGCTCCAGCAGATGTGACACATTTGGGGTAAGCGAAATTGGTCATAAAACGTGCAAATTCCGCTCTCATAATATATTGTGATGTCATAATGCGGATACATTATGACGTCATAATACATTGTGACGTCATAGTGCATACTAATTATGATGTCATCATATACTGTGACGTCATAATACATGCTCATGATGCTCCAGTAGTGGCGAGACAAATTGGGTAAGAGAAATTGCTCATAATACCTGCATATTGCGCTCTCATAATATATTGTGATGTCATAATGCGGATACATTATAACTTCATAATACATTGTGACGTCATAGTGCATACTAATTATGATGTCATCACATACTGTGACGTCGTAATACATGCTCATGATGCTCCAGTAGATGTGACACAAATTGGGGTAAGAGAAATTGCTCATAATACCTGCAAATTGCGCTCTCATAATATATTGTGATGTCATAATGCGGATACAATATGACGTCATAATACATTGTGACGTCATAGTGCATACTAATTATGATGTCATCATATACTGTGACGTCATAATACATGCTCATGATGCTACAGTAGATGTGACACAAATTGGGGTGAGCGGAATTGGTCATAACACCTGCATGTTGCGCTCTCATAATATATTGTGATGTCATAATGCGGATACATTATGACGTCATAATACATTGAGACATCATACTGCATGCTAATTATGATGTCATCATATACTGTGACGTCATAATACATGCTCATGATGCTCCAGTAGATGTGAAACAAATTGGGGTAAGCGAAATTGGTCATAAAACCTGCAATTTGCACTCACATAATATATTGTGATGACATAATGCGGATACCTTATGACGTCATAATACATTGTGACGTCACAGTGCATACTAATTATGATGTCATCATACACTGTGACGTCATAATACATGCTCATGATGCTCCAGGAGATGTGACACAAATTGGGGTAATCGAAAATGGTCATAAAATCTCCAAATTGCGCTCTCATATTATATTGTGATGTCATAATGCGGATACATTATGACGTCATAATATATTGTGACGTCATAGTGCATACTAATTATGATGTCATCATATACTCTGACGTCATAAATCATGCTCATGATGCTCCAGTAGATGTGACACAAATTGGGGTAAGCGAAATTGGTCATAAAACCTGCATGTTGCGCTCTCATAATATATTGTGATGTCATAATGCGGATACATTATGACGTCATAATATATTGTGACGTCATAGTGCATACTAATTATGATGTCATCATATACTGTGACGTCATAATACATGCTCATGATGCTCCAGGACATGTGACACAAATTGTGGTAATCGAAATTGGTCATAAAACCTCCAAATTGCGCTCTCATATAATATTGTGATGTCATAATGCGGATACATTATGACGTCATAATACATTGTGACGTCATAGTGCATACTGATTATGATGTCATCATATACTGTGACGTCATAATACATGCTCATGATGCTCCAGTAGATGTGACACAAATTGGGGTAAGCGAAATTGGTCATAAAACCTGCAAATTGTGCTCTCATAATATATTGTGATGTCATAATGCGGATACATTATGACGTCATAATACATTGTGACGTCATAGTGCATACTAATTATGATGTCATCATATACTGTGACGTCATAATACATGCTCATGATGCTCCAGTAGATGTGACACAAATTGGGTTAAGAGAAATTGCTCATAATACCTGCATGTTGCGCTCTCATAATATATTGTGATGTCATAATGCGGATACATTATGACGTCATAATACATTGTGACGTCATACTGCATACTAATTATGATGTCATCATATACTGTGACGTCATAATACATGCTCATGATGCTCCAGTAGATGTGACACAAATTGGGGTAAGAGAAATTGCTCATAATACCTGCATGTTGCGCTCTCATAATATATTGTGATGTCATAATGCGGATACATTATGACGTCGTAATACATTGTGACGTCATAGTGCATATAAATTATGATGTCATCATATACTGTGAGGTCATAATACATGCTCATGATGCTCCAGTAGATGTGACACAAATTGGGGTAAGCGAAATTGCTCATAATACCTGCATGTTGCGCTCTGATAATATATTGTGATGTCATAATGCGGATATATTATGACGTCATAATACATTGTGACGTCATAGTGCATACTAATTATGATGTCATCATATACTGTGACGTCATAATACATGCTCATGAGGCTCCAGTAGATGTGACACAAATTGGGGTCAGAGAAATTGCTCATAATACCTACATGTTGCGCTCTCATAATATATTGTGATGTCATAATGTGGATACATTATGACGTCATAATACATTGTGACGTCATACTGCATACTAATTATGATGTCATCATATACGGTGACGTCATAATACATGCTCATGATGCTCCAGTAGATGTGACACAAATTGCGGTAAGAGAAATTGCTCATAATACCTGCAAATTGCGCTCTCATAATATATTGTGATGTCATAATGAGGATACATTATGACGTCATAATACACTGTGACGTCATAATGCATACTAATTATGATGTCATCATATACTGTGACATCATAATACATGCTCATGATGCTCCAGTAGATGTGACACAAATTGGGGTAAGCGAAATTGGTCATAAAACCTGCAAATTGCGCTCTCATAATATATTGTGATGTGATAATGCGGATACATTATGACGTCATAACACATTGTGACGTCACAGTGCATACTAATTATGATGTCATCATATACTGTGACGTCATAATACATGCTCATGATGCTCCAGTAGATGTGACACAGATTGTGGTAATCGAAAATGGTCATAAAACCTCCAAATTGTGCTCTCATAATATATTGTGATGTCATAATGCGGATACATTATGACGTCATAATACATTGTGACGTCATAGTGCATACTAATTATGATGTCATCATACACTGTGACGTCATAATACATGCTCATGATGCTCCAGTAGATGTGACACAAATTGGGGTAAGAGAAATTGCTCATAATACCTGCATATTGCGCTCTCATAATATATTGTGATGTGATAATGCGGATACATTATGACGTCATAACACATTGTGACGTCACAGTGCATACTAATTATGATGTCATCATATACTGTGACGTCATAATACATGCTCATGATGCTCCAGTAGATGTGACACAGATTGTGGTAATCGAAAATGGTCATAAAACCTCCAAATTGTGCTCTCATAATATATTGTGATGTCATAATGCGGATACATTATGACGTCATAATACATTGTGACGTAATAGTGCATACTAATTATGATGTCATCATACACTGTGACGTCATAATACATGCTCATGATGCTCCAGTAGATGTGACACAAATTGGGGTAAGAGAAATTGCTCATAATACCTGCATGTTGCGCTCTCATGATATATTGTGATGTCATAATGCGGATACATTATGACGTCATAATACATTGTGACGTCATACTGCATACTAATTATGATGTCATCATATAGTGTGACGTCATAATACATGCTCATGATGCTCCAGTAGATGTGACACAAATTGGGGTAAGAGAAATTGCTCATAATACCTGCATGTTGCGCTCTCATAATATATTGTGATGTCATAATGCGGATACATTATGACGTCATAATACATTGTGACGTCATAGTGCACATAAATTATGATTTCATCATATACTGTGAGGTCATAATACATGCTCATGATGCTCCAGTAGATGTGACACAAATTGGGGTAAGCGAAATTGCTCATAATACCTGCATGTTGCGCTCTGATAATACATTGTGATGTCATAATGCGTATTTATTATGACGTCATAATACATTGTGACGTCATAGTGCATACTAATTATGATGTCATCATATACTGTGACGTCATAATACATGCTCATGAGGCTCCAGTAGATGTGACACAATTTGGGGTAAGACAAATTGCTCATAATACCTGCAAATTGCGCTCTCATAATATATTGTGATGTCATAATGCGGATACATTATGACGTCATAATACATTGTGACGTCATACTGCATACTAATTATGATGTCATCATATACTGTGACGTTCATAATACATGCTCATGATGCTCCAGTAGATGTGACACAAATTCGGGTAAGAGAAATTGCTCACAATACCTGCTTGTTGCGCTCTCATAATATATTCTGATGTCATAATGCGGATACATTGCGACGTCATAATATATTGTGACGTCATACTGCATACTAATTATGATGTCATCATATACGGTGACTTCATAATACATGCTCATGATGCTCCAGTAGATGTGACACAAATTGGGGTAAGAGAAATTGTTCATAATACCTGTAAATTGGGCTCTCATAATATATTGTGATGTCATAACGCGGACACATTATGACGTCATAATACATTGTGACGTCATAGTGCATACTAATTATGATGTCATCATATACTGTGACATCATAATACATGCTCCTGATGCTCCAGCAGATGTGACACATTTGGGGTAAGCGAAATTGGTCATAAAACGTGCAAATTCCGCTCTCATAATATATTGTGATGTCATAATGCGGATACATTATGACGTCATAATACATTGTGACGTCATAGTGCATACTAATTATGATGTCATCATATACTGTGACGTCATAATACATGCTCATGATGCTCCAGTAGTGGCGAGACAAATTGGGTAAGAGAAATTGCTCATAATACCTGCATATTGCGCTCTCATAATATATTGTGATGTCATAATGCGGATACATTATAACTTCATAATACATTGTGACGTCATAGTGCATACTAATTATGATGTCATCACATACTGTGACGTCGTAATACATGCTCATGATGCTCCAGTAGATGTGACACAAATTGGGGTAAGAGAAATTGCTCATAATACCTGCAAATTGCGCTCTCATAATATATTGTGATGTCATAATGCGGATACAATATGACGTCATAATACATTGTGACGTCATAGTGCATACTAATTATGATGTCATCATATACTGTGACGTCATAATACATGCTCATGATGCTACAGTAGATGTGACACAAATTGGGGTGAGCGGAATTGGTCATAACACCTGCATGTTGCGCTCTCATAATATATTGTGATGTCATAATGCGGATACATTATGACGTCATAATACATTGAGACATCATACTGCATGCTAATTATGATGTCATCATATACTGTGACGTCATAATACATGCTCATGATGCTCCAGTAGATGTGAAACAAATTGGGGTAAGCGAAATTGGTCATAAAACCTGCAATTTGCACTCACATAATATATTGTGATGACATAATGCGGATACCTTATGACGTCATAATACATTGTGACGTCACAGTGCATACTAATTATGATGTCATCATACACTGTGACGTCATAATACATGCTCATGATGCTCCAGGAGATGTGACACAAATTGGGGTAATCGAAAATGGTCATAAAATCTCCAAATTGCGCTCTCATATTATATTGTGATGTCATAATGCGGATACATTATGACGTCATAATATATTGTGACGTCATAGTGCATACTAATTATGATGTCATCATATACTCTGACGTCATAAATCATGCTCATGATGCTCCAGTAGATGTGACACAAATTGGGGTAAGCGAAATTGGTCATAAAACCTGCATGTTGCGCTCTCATAATATATTGTGATGTCATAATGCGGATACATTATGACGTCATAATATATTGTGACGTCATAGTGCATACTAATTATGATGTCATCATATACTGTGACGTCATAATACATGCTCATGATGCTCCAGGACATGTGACACAAATTGTGGTAATCGAAATTGGTCATAAAACCTCCAAATTGCGCTCTCATATAATATTGTGATGTCATAATGCGGATACATTATGACGTCATAATACATTGTGACGTCATAGTGCATACTAATTATGATGTCATCATATACTCTGACGTCATAAATCATGCTCATGATGCTCCAGTAGATGTGACACAAATTGGGGTAAGCGAAATTGGTCATAAAACCTGCAAATTGTGCTCTCATAATATATTGTGATGTCATAATGCGGATACATTATGACGTCATAATACATTGTGACGTCATAGTGCATACTAATTATGATGTCATCATATACTGTGACGTCATAATACATGCTCATGATGCTCCAGTAGATGTGACACAAATTGGGTTAAGAGAAATTGCTCATAATACCTGCATGTTGCGCTCTCATAATATATTGTGATGTCATAATGCGGATACATTATGACGTCATAATACATTGTGACGTCATACTGCATACTAATTATGATGTCATCATATACTGTGACGTCATAATACATGCTCATGATGCTCCAGTAGATGTGACACAAATTGGGGTAAGAGAAATTGCTCATAATACCTGCATGTTGCGCTCTCATAATATATTGTGATGTCATAATGCGGATACATTATGACGTCGTAATACATTGTGACGTCATAGTGCATATAAATTATGATGTCATCATATACTGTGAGGTCATAATACATGCTCATGATGCTCCAGTAGATGTGACACAAATTGGGGTAAGCGAAATTGCTCATAATACCTGCATGTTGCGCTCTGATAATATATTGTGATGTCATAATGCGGATATATTATGACGTCATAATACATTGTGACGTCATAGTGCATACTAATTATGATGTCATCATATACTGTGACGTCATAATACATGCTCATGAGGCTCCAGTAGATGTGACACAAATTGGGGTAAGACAAATTGCTCATAATACCTGCAAATTGCGCTCTCATAATATATTGTGATGTCATAATGCAGATACATTATGACGTCATAATACATTGTGACGTCATACTGCATACTAATTATGATGTCATCATATACTGTGACGTTCATAATACATGCTCATGATGCTCCAGTAGATGTGACACAAATTCGGGTAAGAGAAATTGCTCACAATACCTGCTTGTTGCGCTCTCATAATATATTCTGATGTCATAATGCGGATACATTGTGACGTCATAATATATTGTGACGTCATACTGCATACTAAGTATGATGTCATCATATACTGTGACGTCATAATACATGCTCATGATGCTCCAGTAGATGTGACACAAATTGGGGTAAGGGAAATTGTTCATAATACCTGTAAATTGGGCTCTCATAATATATTGTGATGTCATAATGCGGATATATTATGACGTCATAATACATTGTGACGTCATAGTGCATACCAATTATGTTGTCATCATATACTGTGACGTCATAATACATGCTCATGATGCTCCAGTAGTGGCGAGACAAATTGGGTAAGAGAAATTGCTCATAATACCTGCATATTGCGCTCTCATAATATATTGTGATGTCATAATGCGGATACATTACAACTTCATAATACATTGTGACGTCATAGTGCATACTAATTATGATGTCATCACATACTGTGACGTCGTAATACATGCTCATGATGCTCCAGTAGATGTGACACAAATTGGGGTAAGAGAAATTGCTCATAATACCTGCAAATTGCGCTCTCATAATATATTGTGATGTCATAATGCGGACACATTATGACGTCATAATACAGTGTGACGTCTTAGTGCATACTAATTATGATGTCATCATATACTGTGACGTCATAATACATGCTCATGATGCTCCAGTAGATGTGACACAAATTGGGGTGAGCGAAATTGGTCATAAAACCTGCATGCTGCGCTCTCATAATATATTGTGATGTCATAATGCGGATACATTATGACGTCATAATACATTGAGACATCATACTGCATGCTAATTATGATGTCATCATATACTGTGACGTCATAATACATGCTCATGATGCTCCAGTAGATGTGACACAAATTGGGGTAAGCGAAATTGGTCATAAAACCTGCAATTTGCACTCCCATAATATATTGTGATGACATAATGCGGATACCTTATGACGTCATAATACATTGTGACGTCACAGTGCATACTAATTATGATGTCATCATATACTGTGACGTCATAATACATGCTCATGATGCTCCAGGAGATGTGACACAAATTGGGGTAATCGAAAATGGTCATAAAATCTCCAAATTGCGCTCTCATATTATATTGTGATGTCATAATGCGGATACATTATGACGTCATAATATATTGTGACGTCATAGTGCATACTAATTATGATGTCATCATATACTCTGACGTCATAAATCATGCTCATGATGCTCCAGTAGATGTGACACAAATTGGGGTAAGCGAAATTGGTCATAAAACCTGCAAATTGTGCTCTCATAATATATTGTGATGTCATAATGCGGATACATTATGACGTCATAATACATTGTGACGTCATAGTGCATACTAATTATGATGTCATCATATACTGTGACGTCATAATACATGCTCATGATGCTCCAGGAGATGTGACACAAATTGGGGTAATCAAAATTGGTCATAAAACCTCCAAATTGCGCTCTCATATTATATTGTGATGTCATAATGCGGATACATTATGACGTCATAATACATTGTGACGTCATAGTGCATACTGATTATGATGTCATCATATACTGTGACGTCATAATACATGCTCATGATGCTCCAGTAGATGTGACACAAATTGGGGTAAGCGAAATTGGTCATAAAACCTGCAATTTGCACTCCCATAATATATTGTGATGACATAATGCGGATACCTTATGACGTCATAATACATTGTGACGTCACAGTGCATACTAATTATGATGTCATCATATACTGTGACGTCATAATACATGCTCATGATGCTCCAGTAGATGTGACACAAATTGGGGTAAGAGAAATTGCTCATAATACCTGCATGTTGCGCTCTCATAATATATTGTGATGTCATAATGCGGATACATTATGACGTCATAATACATTGTGACGTCACAGTGCATACTAATTATGATGGCATCATATACTGTGACGTCATAATACATGCTCATGATGCTCCAGTAGATGTGACACAAATTGGGGTAAGCGAAATTGGTCATAAAACCTGCAAATTGAGCTCTCATATTGTATTGTGATGTCATAATGCGGATACATTATGACCTCATAATACATTGTGACGTCATACTGCATACTAATTATGATGTCATCATATACTGTGACGTCATAATACATGCTCATGATGCTCCAGTAGATGTGACACAAATTGGGGTAAGAGAAATTGCTCATAATACCTGCATGTTGCGCTCTCATAATATATTGTGATGTAATAATGCGGATACATTATGACGTCATAATACATTGTGACGTCATAGTGCATACTAATTATGATGTCATCATATACTGTGATGTCATAATACATGCTCATGATGCTACAGTAGATGTGACACAAATTGGGGTAAGCGAAATTGGTCATAATACCTGCATGTTGCGCTCTCATAATATATTGTGATGTCATAATGCGGATACTTTATGACATCATAATACATTGTGACGTCATACTGCATACTAATTATGATGTCACCATATACTGTGACGTCATAATACATGCTCATGATGCTCCAGTAGATGTGACACAAATTGGGGTAAGCGAAATTGGTCATAAAACCTGCAAATTGCGCTCTCCTAATATGTTGTGATGTCATAATGCGGATACGTTATGACGTCACAATACATTGTGACGTCATACTGCATACTAATTATGATGTCATCATATACTGTGACGTCATAATACATGCTCATGATGCTCCAGTAGATGTGACACAAATTGGGGTAAGCGAAATTGGTCATAAAACCTGCAAATTGTGCTCTCATAATATATTGTGATGTCATAATGCGGATACATTATGACGTCATAATACATTGTGACGTCATAGTGCATACTAATTATGATGTCATCATATACTGTGACGTCATAATACATGCTCATGGTGCTCCAGTAGATGTGACACAAATTGGGGTAAGAGAAATTGCTCATAATACCTGCATGTTGCGCTCTCATAATATATTGTGATGTCATAATGCGGATACATTATGACGTCATAATACATTGTGACGTCATACTGCATACTAATTATGATGTCATCATATACTGTGACGTCATAATACATGCTCATGATGCTCCAGTAGATGTGACACAAATTGGGGTAAGAGAAATTGCTCATAATACCTGCATGTTGCGCTCTCATAATATATTGTGATGTCATAATGCGGATACATTATGACGTCATAATACATTGTTACGTCATAGTGCATATAAATTATGATGTCATCATATACTGTGAGGTCATAATACATGCTCATGATGCTCCAGTAGATGTGACACAAATTGGGGTAAGCGAAATTGCTCATAATACCTGCATGTTGCGCTCTGATAATATATTGTGATGTCATAATGCGGATATATTATGACGTCATAATACATTGTGACGTCATAGTGCATACTAATTATGATGTCATCATATACTGAGACGTCATAATACATGCTCATGAGGCTCCAGTAGATGTGACACAAATTGGGGTAAGACAAATTGCTCATAATACCTGCAAATGGCGCTCTCATAATATATTGTGATGTCATAATGCGGATACATTATGACGTCATAATACATTGTGACGTCATACTGCATACTAATTATGATGTCACCATATACTGTGACGTTCATAATACATGCTCATGATGCTCCAGTAGATGTGACACAAATTCGGGTAAGAGAAATTGCTCACAATACCTGCTTGTTGCGCTCTCATAATATATTCTGATGTCATAATGCGGATACATTGTGACGTCATAATATATTGTGACGTCATACTGCATACTAAGTATGATGTCATCATATACTGTGACGTCATAATACATGCTCATGATGCTCCAGTAGATGTGACACAAATTGGGGTAAGGGAAATTGTTCATAATACCTGTAAATTGGGCTCTCATAATATATTGTGATGTCATAATGCGGATATATTATGACGTCATAATACATTGTGACGTCATAGTGCATACCAATTATGTTGTCATCATATACTGTGACGTCATAATACATGCTCATGATGCTCCAGTAGTGGCGAGACAAATTGGGTAAGAGAAATTGCTCATAATACCTGCATATTGCGCTCTCATAATATATTGTGATGTCATAATGCGGATACATTACAACTTCATAATACATTGTGACGTCATAGTGCATACTAATTATGATGTCATCACATACTGTGACGTCGTAATACATGCTCATGATGCTCCAGTAGATGTGACACAAATTGGGGTAAGAGAAATTGCTCATAATACCTGCAAATTGCGCTCTCATAATATATTGTGATGTCATAATGCGGACACATTATGACGTCATAATACAGTGTGACGTCTTAGTGCATACTAATTATGATGTCATCATATACTGTGACGTCATAATACATGCTCATGATGCTCCAGTAGATGTGACACAAATTGGGGTGAGCGAAATTGGTCATAAAACCTGCATGCTGCGCTCTCATAATATATTGTGATGTCATAATGCGGATACATTATGACGTCATAATACATTGAGACATCATACTGCATGCTAATTATGATGTCATCATATACTGTGACGTCATAATACATGCTCATGATGCTCCAGTAGATGTGACACAAATTGGGGTAAGCGAAATTGGTCATAAAACCTGCAATTTGCACTCCCATAATATATTGTGATGACATAATGCGGATACCTTATGACGTCATAATACATTGTGACGTCACAGTGCATACTAATTATGATGTCATCATATACTGTGACGTCATAATACATGCTCATGATGCTCCAGGAGATGTGACACAAATTGGGGTAATCGAAAATGGTCATAAAATCTCCAAATTGCGCTCTCATATTATATTGTGATGTCATAATGCGGATACATTATGACGTCATAATATATTGTGACGTCATAGTGCATACTAATTATGATGTCATCATATACTCTGACGTCATAAATCATGCTCATGATGCTCCAGTAGATGTGACACAAATTGGGGTAAGCGAAATTGGTCATAAAACCTGCAAATTGTGCTCTCATAATATATTGTGATGTCATAATGCGGATACATTATGACGTCATAATACATTGTGACGTCATAGTGCATACTAATTATGATGTCATCATATACTGTGACGTCATAATACATGCTCATGATGCTCCAGGAGATGTGACACAAATTGGGGTAATCAAAATTGGTCATAAAACCTCCAAATTGCGCTCTCATATTATATTGTGATGTCATAATGCGGATACATTATGACGTCATAATACATTGTGACGTCATAGTGCATACTGATTATGATGTCATCATATACTGTGACGTCATAATACATGCTCATGATGCTCCAGTAGATGTGACACAAATTGGGGTAAGCGAAATTGGTCATAAAACCTGCAATTTGCACTCCCATAATATATTGTGATGACATAATGCGGATACCTTATGACGTCATAATACATTGTGACGTCACAGTGCATACGAATTATGATGTCATCATATACTGTGACGTCATAATACATGCTCATGATGCTCCAGTAGATGTGACACAAATTGGGGTAAGAGAAATTGCTCATAATACCTGCATGTTGCGCTCTCATAATATATTGTGATGTCATAATGCGGATACATTATGACGTCATAATACATTGTGACGTCACAGTGCATACTAATTATGATGGCATCATATACTGTGACGTCATAATACATGCTCATGATGCTCCAGTAGATGTGACACAAATTGGGGTAAGCGAAATTGGTCATAAAACCTGCAAATTGAGCTCTCATATTGTATTGTGATGTCATAATGCGGATACATTATGACCTCATAATACATTGTGACGTCATACTGCATACTAATTATGATGTCATCATATACTGTGACGTCATAATACATGCTCATGATGCTCCAGTAGATGTGACACAAATTGGGGTAAGAGAAATTGCTCATAATACCTGCATGTTGCGCTCTCATAATATATTGTGATGTAATAATGCGGATACATTATGACGTCATAATACATTGTGACGTCATAGTGCATACTAATTATGATGTCATCATATACTGTGATGTCATAATACATGCTCATGATGCTACAGTAGATGTGACACAAATTGGGGTAAGCGAAATTGGTCATAATACCTGCATGTTGCGCTCTCATAATATATTGTGATGTCATAATGCGGATACTTTATGACATCATAATACATTGTGACGTCATACTGCATACTAATTATGATGTCACCATATACTGTGACGTCATAATACATGCTCATGATGCTCCAGTAGATGTGACACAAATTGGGGTAAGCGAAATTGGTCATAAAACCTGAAAATTGCGCTCTCCTAATATGTTGTGATGTCATAATGCGGATACGTTATGACGTCACAATACATTGTGACGTCATACTGCATACTAATTATGATGTCATCATATACTGTGACGTCATAATACATGCTCATGATGCTCCAGTAGATGTGACACAAATTGGGGTAAGCGAAATTGGTCATAAAACCTGCAAATTGTGCTCTCATAATATATTGTGATGTCATAATGCGGATACATTATGACGTCATAATACATTGTGACGTCATAGTGCATACTAATTATGATGTCATCATATACTGTGACGTCATAATACATGCTCATGGTGCTCCAGTAGATGTGACACAAATTGGGGTAAGAGAAATTGCTCATAATACCTGCATGTTGCGCTCTCATAATATATTGTGATGTCATAATGCGGATACATTATGACGTCATAATACATTGTGACGTCATACTGCATACTAATTCTGATGTCATCATATACTGTTACGTCATAATACATGCTCATGATGCTCCAGTAGATGTGACACAAATTGGGGTAAGAGAAATTGCTCATAATACCTGCATGTTGCGCTCTCATAATATATTGTGATGTCATAATGCGGATACATTATGACGTCATAATACATTGTTACGTCATAGTGCATATAAATTATGATGTCATCATATACTGTGAGGTCATAATACATGCTCATGATGCTCCAGTAGATGTGACACAAATTGGGGTAAGCGAAATTGCTCATAATACCTGCATGTTGCGCTCTGATAATATATTGTGATGTCATAATGCGGATATATTATGACGTCATAATACATTGTGACGTCATAGTGCATACTAATTATGATGTCATCATATACTGAGACGTCATAATACATGCTCATGAGGCTCCAGTAGATGTGACACAAATTGGGGTAAGACAAATTGCTCATAATACCTGCAAATGGCGCTCTCATAATATATTGTGATGTCATAATGCGGATACATTATGACGTCATAATACATTGTGACGTCATACTGCATACTAATTATGATGTCACCATATACTGTGACGTTCATAATACATGCTCATGATGCTCCAGTAGATGTGACACAAATTCGGGTAAGAGAAATTGCTCACAATACCTGCTTGTTGCGCTCTCATAATATATTCTGATGTCATAATGCGGATACATTGCGACGTCATAATATATTGTGACGTCATACTGCATACTAATTATGATGTCATCATATACTGTGACGTCATAATACATGCTCATGATGCTCCAGTAGATGTGACACAAATTGGGGTAAGAGAAATTGTTCATAATACCTGTAAATTGGGCTCTCATACTATATTGTGATGTCATAACGCGGACACATTATGACGTCATAATACATTGTGACGTCATAGTGCATACTAATTATGATGTCATCATATACTGTGACATCATAATACATGCTCCTGATGCTCCAGTAGATGTGACACAATTGGGGTAAGCGAAATTGGTCATAAAACGTGCAAATTCCGCTCTCATAATATATTGTGATGTCATAATGCGGATACATTATGACGTCATAATACATTGTGACGTCATAGTGCATACTAATTATGATGTCATCATATACTGTGACGTCATAATACATGCTCATGATGCTCCAGTAGTGGTGAGACAAATTGGGTAAGAGAAATTTCTCATAATACCTGCATATTGCGCTCTCATAATATATTGTGATGTCATAATGCGGATACATTATAACTTCATAATACATTGTGACGTCATAGTGCATACTAATTATGATGTCATCACATACTGTGATGTCGTAATACATGCTCATGAGGCTCCAGTAGATGTGACACAAATTGGGGTAAGAGAAATTGGTCATAATACCTGCAAATTGCGCTCTCATAATATATTGTGATGTCATAATGCGGATACATTATGACGTCATAATACATTGTGACGTCACAGTGCATACTAATTATGATGGCATCATATACTGTGACGTCATAATACATGCTCATGATGCTCCAGTAGATTTGACCCAAATTGGGGTAAGCGAAATTGGTCATAAAACCTGCAAATTGAGCTCTCATATTATATTGTGATGTCATAATGCGGATACATTATGACCTCATAATACATTGTGACGTCATACTGCATACTAATTATGATGTCATCATATACTGTGACGTCATAATACATGCTCATGATGCTCCAGTAGATGTGACACAAATTGGGGTAAGAGAAATTGCTCATAATACCTGCATGTTGCGCTCTCATAATATATTGTGATGTCATAATGCGGATACATTATGACGTCATAATACATTGTGACGTCATAGTGCATACTAATTATGATGTCATCATATACTGTGATGTCATAATACATGCTCATGATGCTACAGTAGATGTGACACAAATTGGGGTAAGCGAAATTGGTCATAATACCTGCATGTTGCGCTCTCATAATATATTGTGATGTCATAATGCGGATACTTTATGACATCATAATACATTGTGACGTCATACTGCATACTAATTATGATGTCACCATATACTGTGACGTCATAATACATGCTCATGATGCTCCAGTAGATGTGACACAAATTGGGGTAAGCAAAATTGGTCATAAAACCTGCAAATTGCGCTCTCATAATATGTTGTGATGTCATAATGCGGATACGTTATGACGTCACAATACATTGTGACGTCATACTGCATACTAATTATGATGTCATCATATACTGTGAGGTCATAATACATGCTCATGTTGCTCCAGTAGATGTGACACAAATTGGGGTAAGCGAAATTGGTCATAAAACCTGCAAATTGTGCTCTCATAATATATTGTGATGTCATAATGCGGATACATTATGACGTCATAATACATTGTGACGTCATAGTGCATACTAATTATGATGTCATCATATACTGTGACGTCATAATACATGCTCATGGTGCTCCAGTAGATGTGACACAAATTGGGGTAAGAGAAATTGCTCATAATACCTGCATGTTGCGCTCTCATAATATATTGTGATGTCATAATGCGGATACATTATGACGTCATAATACATTGTGACGTCATACTGCATACTAATTATGATGTCATCATATACTGTTACGTCATAATACATGCTCATGATGCTCCAGTAGATGTGACACAAATTGGGGTAAGAGAAATTGCTCATAATACCTGCATGTTGCGCTCTCATAATATATTGTGATGTCATAATGCGGATACATTATGACGTCATAATACATTGTTACGTCATAGTGCATATAAATTATGATGTCATCATATACTGTGAGGTCATAATACATGCTCATGATGCTCCAGTAGATGTGACACAAATTGGGGTAAGCGAAATTGCTCATAATACCTGCATGTTGCGCTCTGATAATATATTGTGATGTCATAATGCGGATATATTATGACGTCATAATACATTGTGACGTCATAGTGCATACTAATTATGATGTCATCATATACTGTGACGTCATAATACATGCTCATGAGGCTCCAGTAGATGTGACACAAATTGGGGTAAGACAAATTGCTCATAATACCTGCAAATGGCGCTCTCATAATATATTGTGATGTCATAATGCGGATACATTATGACGTCATAATACATTGTGACGTCATACTGCATACTAATTATGATGTCACCATATACTGTGACGTTCATAATACATGCTCATGATGCTCCAGTAGATGTGACACAAATTCGGGTAAGAGAAATTGCTCACAATACCTGCTTGTTGCGCTCTCATAATATATTCTGATGTCATAATGCGGATACATTGTGACGTCATAATATATTGTGACGTCATACTGCATACTAATTATGATGTCATCATATACTGTGACGTCATAATACATGCTCATGATGCTCCAGTAGATGTGACACAAATTGGGGTAAGAGAAATTGTTCATAATACCTGTAAATTGGGCTCTCATACGATATTGTGATGTCATAACGCGGACACATTATGACGTCATAATACATTGTGACGTCATAGTGCATACTAATTATGATGTCATCATATACTGTGACATCATAATACATGCTCCTGATGCTCCAGTAGATGTGACACAATTGGGGTAAGCGAAATTGGTCATAAAACGTGCAAATTCCGCTCTCATAATATATTGTGATGTCATAATGCGGATACATTATGACGTCATAATACATTGTGACGTCATAGTGCATACTAATTATGATGTCATCATATACTGGGACGTCATAATACATGCTCATGATGCTCCAGTAGTGGTGAGACAAATTGGGTAAGAGAAATTGCTCATAATACCTGCATGTTGCGCTCTCATAATATATTGTGATGTCATAAAGCGGATACATTATAACTTCATAATACATTGTGACGTCATAGTGCATACTAATTATGATGTCATCACATACTGTGACGTCGTAATACATGCTCATGATGCTCCAGTAGATGTGACACAAATTGGGGTAAGAGAAATTGCTCATAATACCTGCAAATTGCGCTCTCATAATATATTGTGATGTCATAATGCGGATACATTATGACGTCATAATACATTGTGACGTCATAGTGCATACTAATTATGATGTCATCATATACTGTGACGTCATAATACATGCTCATGATGCTACAGTAGATGTGACACAAATTGGGGTGAGCGAAATTGGTCATAACACCTGCATGTTGCGCTCTCATAATATATTGTGATGTCATAATGCGGATACATTATGACGTCATAATACACTGAGACATCATACTGCATGGTAATTATGATGTCATCATATACTGTGACGTCATAATACATGCTCATGATGCTCCAGTAGACGTGACACAAATTGGGGTAAGCGAAATTGTTCATAAAACCTGCAATTTGCACTCACATAATATATTGTGATGACATAATGCGGATACCTTATGACGTCATAATACATTGTGACGTCACAGTGCATACTAATTATGATGTCATCATATACTGTGACGTCATAATACATGCTCATGATGCTCCAGGAGATGTGACACAAATTGGGGTAATCGAAAATGGTCATAAAATCTCCAAATTGCGCTCTCATATTATATTGTGATGTCATAATGTGGATACATTATGACGTCATAATATATTGTGACGTCATAGTGCATACTAATTATGATGTCATCATATACTCTGACGTCATAAATCATGCTCATGATGCTCCAGTAGATGTGACACAAATTGGGGTAAGCGAAATTGGTCATAAAACCTGCAAATTGTGCTCTCATAATATATTGTGATGTCATAATGCGGATACATTATGACGTCATAATACATTGTGACGTCATAGTGCATACTAATTATGATGTCATCATATACTGTGACGTCATAATACATGCTCATGGTGCTCCAGTAGATGTGACACAAATTGGGGTAAGAGAAATTGCTCATAATACCTGCATGTTGCGCTCTCATAATATATTGTGATGTCATAATGCGGATACATTATGACGTCATAATACATTGTGACGTCATACTGCATACTAATTATGATGTCATCATATACTGTGACGTCATAATACATGCTCATGATGCTCCAGTAGATGTGACACAAATTGGGGTAAGAGAAATTGCTCATAATACCTGCATGTTGCGCTCTCATAATATATTGTGATGTCATAATGCGGATACATTATGACGTCATAATACATTGTTACGTCATAGTGCATATAAATTATGATGTCATCATATACTGTGAGGTCATAATACATGCTCATGATGCTCCAGTAGATGTGACACAAATTGGGGTAAGCGAAATTGCTCATAATACCTGCATGTTGCGCTCTGATAATATATTGTGATGTCATAATGCGGATATATTATGACGTCATAATACATTGTGACGTCATAGTGCATACTAATTTTGATGTCATCATATACTGTGACGTCATAATACATGCTCATGAGGCTCCAGTAGATGTGACACAAATTGGGGTAAAACAAATTGCTCATAATACCTGCAAATGGGGCTCTCATAATATATTGTGATGTCATAATGCGGATACATTATGACGTCATAATACATTGTGACGTCATACTGCATACTAATTATGATGTCACCATATACTGTGACGTTCATAATACATGCTCATGATGCTCCAGTAGATGTGACACAAATTCGGGTAAGAGAAATTGCTCACAATACCTGCTTGTTGCGCTCTCATAATATATTCTGATGTCATAATGCGGATACATTGTGACGTCATAATACATTGTGACGTCATACTGCATACTAATTATGATGTCATCATATACTGTGACGTCATAATACATGCTCATGATGCTCCAGTAGATGTGGCACAAATTGTTGTTAGAGAAATTGCTCATAATACCTGCATGTTGCGCTCTGATAATATATTGTGATGTCATAATGCGGATACATTATGACGTCATAATACATTGTGACGTCATACTGCATACTAATTATGATGTCATCATATACTGTGACGTCAAAATACATGCTCATGATGCTCCAGTAGATGTGACACAAATTGGGGTAAGCGAATTTGGTCATAAAACCTGCAAATTGCGCTCTCATAATATATTGTGATGTCATAATGCGGATACATTATGACGTTATAATACATTGTGACATCATAGTGCATACTAATTATGATGTCATCATATACTGTGACGTCATAATACATGCTCATGATGCTCCAGTAGATGTGACACAAATTGGGGTAAGAGAAATTGCTCATAATACCTGCATGTTGCGCTCTCATAATATATTGTGATGTCATAATGCGGATACATTATGACGTTATAATACATTGTGACGTCATAGTGCATACTAATTATGATGTCATCATATACTGTGATGTCATAATACATGCTCATGATGCTCCAGTAGATGTGACACAAATTGGGTTCAGAGAAATTGCTCACAATACCTGCAAGTTGCGCTCTCATCATGTATTGTGATGTCATAATGCGGATACATTATGACGTCATAATACATTGTGACGTCATACTGCATACTAATTATGATGTCATCATATACTGTGAGGTCATAATACATGCTCATGATGCTCCAGTAGATGTGACACAAATTGGGGTAAGCGAAATTTGTCATAAAACCTGCAAATTGCGCTCTCATAATATATTGTGATGTCATAAAGCGGATACATTTTGACGTCATAATACATTGTGACGTCATAGTGCTTACTAATTATGATGTCATCATATACTGTGACGTCAAAATACATTCTCATGATGCTCCAGTAGATGTGACACAAATTGGGGTAAGAGAAATTGCTCATAATACCTGCATGTTGCGCTCTCATAATATATTGTGATGTCATAATGCGGATACATTATGACGTCATAATACATTGTGACGTCATACTGCATACTAATTATGATGTCATCATATACTGTGATGTCATAATACATGCTCATGACGCTCCAGTAGATGTGATACAAATTGGGGTAATCGAAATTGGTCATAAATCCTGCAAATTGCGCTCTCATAATATATTGTGATGTCATAATGCGGATATATTATGACGTCATAATACATTGTGACGTCATAGTGCATACTAATTATGATGTCATCATATACTGTGACGTCATAATACATGCTCATGGTGCTCCAGTAGATGTGACACAAATTGGGGTAAGAGAAATTGCTCATAATACCTGCATGTTGCGCTCTCATAATATATTGTGATGTCATAATGCGGATACATTATGACGTCATAATACATTGTGACGTCATACTGCATACTAATTATGATGTCATCATATACTGTGACGTCATAATACATGCTCATGATGCTCCAGTAGATGTGACACAAATTGGGGTAAGAGAAATTGCTCATAATACCTGCATGTTGCGCTCTCATAATATATTGTGATGTCATAATGCGGATACATTATGACGTCATAATACATTGTTACGTCATAGTGCATATAAATTATGATGTCATCATATACTGTGAGGTCATAATACATGCTCATGATGCTCCAGTAGATGTGACACAAATTGGGGTAAGCGAAATTGCTCATAATACCTGCATGTTGCGCTCTGATAATATATTGTGATGTCATAATGCGGATATATTATGACGTCATAATACATTGTGACGTCATAGTGCATACTAATTATGATGTCATCATATACTGTGACGTCATAATACATGCTCATGAGGCTCCAGTAGATGTGACACAAATTGGGGTAAGACAAATTGCTCATAATACCTGCAAATGGCGCTCTCATAATATATTGTGATGTCATAATGCGGATACATTATGACGTCATAATACATTGTGACGTCATACTGCATACTAATTATGATGTCACCATATACTGTGACGTTCATAATACATGCTCATGATGCTCCAGTAGATGTGACACAAATTCGGGTAAGAGAAATTGCTCACAATACCTGCTTGTTGCGCTCTCATAATATATTCTGATGTCATAATGCGGATACATTGTGACGTCATAATATATTGTGACGTCATACTGCATACTAATTATGATGTCATCATATACTGTGACGTCATAATACATGCTCATGATGCTCCAGTAGATGTGACACAAATTGGGGTAAGAGAAATTGTTCATAATACCTGTAAATTGGGCTCTCATACTATATTGTGATGTCATAACGCGGACACATTATGACGTCATAATACATTGTGACGTCATAGTGCATACTAATTATGATGTCATCATATACTGTGACATCATAATACATGCTCCTGATGCTCCAGTAGATGTGACACAATTGGGGTAAGCGAAATTGGTCATAAAACGTGCAAATTCCGCTCTCATAATATATTGTGATGTCATAATGCGGATACATTATGACGTCATAATACATTGTGACGTCATAGTGCATACTAATTATGATGTCATCATATACTGTAACGTCATAATACATGCTCATGATGCTCCAGTAGTGGTGAGACAAATTGGGTAAGAGAAATTGCTCATAATACCTGCATGTTGCGCTCTCATAATATATTGTGATGTCATAATGCGGATACATTATAACTTCATAATACATTGTGACGTCATAGTGCATACTAATTATGATGTCATCACATACTGTGACGTCGTAATACATGCTCATGATGCTCCAGTAGATGTGACACAAATTGGGGTAAGAGAAATTGCTCATAATACCTGCAAATTGCGCTCTCATAATATATTGTGATGTCATAATGCGGATACATTATGACGTCATAATACATTGTGACGTCATAGTGCATACTAATTATGATGTCATCATATACTGTGACGTCATAATACATGCTCATGATGCTACAGTAGATGTGACACAAATTGGGGTGAGCGAAATTGGTCATAACACCTGCATGTTGCGCTCTCATAATATATTGTGATGTCATAATGCGGATACATTATGACGTCATAATACACTGAGACATCATACTGCATGGTAATTATGATGTCATCATATACTGTGACGTCATAATACATGCTCATGATGCTCCAGTAGACGTGACACAAAGTGGGGTAAGCGAAATTGTTCATAAAACCTGCAATTTGCACTCACATAATATATTGTGATGACATAATGCGGATACCTTATGACGTCATAATACATTGTGACGTCACAGTGCATACTAATTATGATGTCATCATATACTGTGACGTCATAATACATGCTCATGATGCTCCAGGAGATGTGACACAAATTGGGGTAATCGAAAATGGTCATAAAATCTCCAAATTGCGCTCTCATATTATATTGTGATGTCATAATGCGGATACATTATGACGTCATAATATATTGTGACGTCATAGTGCATACTAATTATGATGTCATCATATACTCTGACGTCATAAATCATGCTCATGATGCTCCAGTAGATGTGACACAAATTGGGGTAAGCGAAATTGGTCATAAAACCTGCAAATTGTGCTCTCATAATATATTGTGATGTCATAATGCGGATACATTATGACGTCATAATACATTGTGACGTCATAGTGCATACTAATTATGATGTCATCATATACTGTGACGTCATAATACATGCTCATGGTGCTCCAGTAGATGTGACACAAATTGGGGTAAGAGAAATTGCTCATAATACCTGCATGTTGCGCTCTCATAATATATTGTGATGTCATAATGCGGATACATTATGACGTCATAATACATTGTGACGTCATACTGCATACTAATTATGATGTCATCATATACTGTGACGTCATAATACATGCTCATGATGCTCCAGTAGATGTGACACAAATTGGGGTAAGAGAAATTGCTCATAATACCTGCATGTTGCGCTCTCATAATATATTGTGATGTCATAATGCGGATACATTATGACGTCATAATACATTGTTACGTCATAGTGCATATAAATTATGATGTCATCATATACTGTGAGGTCATAATACATGCTCCTGATGCTCCAGTAGATGTGACACAAATTGGGGTAAGCGAAATTGCTCATAATACCTGCATGTTGCGCTCTGATAATATATTGTGATGTCATAATGCGGATATATTATGACGTCATAATACATTGTGACGTCATAGTGCATACTAATTATGATGTCATCATATACTGTGACGTCATAATACATGCTCATGATGCTCCAGTAGATGTGACACAAATTGGGGTAAGACAAATTGCTCATAATACCTGCAAATGGCGCTCTCATAATATATTGTGATGTCATAATGCGGATACATTATGACGTCATAATACATTGTGACGTCATACTGCATCCTAATTATGATGTCACCATATACTGTGACGTTCATAATACATGCTCATGATGCTCCAGTAGATGTGACACAAATTCGGGTAAGAGAAATTGCTCACAATACCTGCTTGTTGCGCTCTCATAATATATTCTGATGTCATAATGCGGATACATTGTGACGTCATAATACATTGTGACGTCATACTGCATACTAATTATGATGTCATCATATACTGTGACGTCATAATACATGCTCATGATGCTCCAGTAGATGTGGCACAAATTGTTGTTAGAGAAATTGCTCATAATACCTGCATGTTGCGCTCTGATAATATATTGTGATGTCATAATGCGGATACATTATGACGTCATAATACATTGTGACGTCATACTGCATACTAATTATGATGTCATCATATACTGTGACGTCAAAATACATGCTCATGATGCTCCAGTAGATGTGACACAAATTGGGGTAAGCGAATTTGGTCATAAAACCTGCAAATTGCGCTCTCATAATATATTGTGATGTCATAATGCGGATACATTATGACGTTATAATACATTGTGACATCATAGTGCATACTAATTATGATGTCATCATATACTGTGACGTCATAATACATGCTCATGATGCTCCAGTAGATGTGACACAAATTGGGGTAAGAGAAATTGCTCATAATACCTGCATGTTGCGCTCTCATAATATATTGTGATGTCATAATGCGGATACATTATGACGTTATAATACATTGTGACGTCATAGTGCATACTAATTATGATGTCATCATATACTGTGACGTCATAATACATGCTCATGATGCTCCAGTAGATGTGACACAAATTGGGTTCAGAGAAATTGCTCACAATACCTGCAAGTTGCGCTCTCATCATGTATTGTGATGTCATAATGCGGATACATTATGACGTCATAATACATTGTGACGTCATACTGCATACTAATTATGATGTCATCATATACTGTAAGGTCATTATACATGCTCATGATGCTCCAGTAGATGTGACACAAATTGGGGTAAGCGAAATTTGTCATAAAACCTGCAAATTGCGCTCTCATAATATATTGTGATGTCATAAAGCGGATACATTTTGACGTCATAATACATTGTGACGTCATAGTGCTTACTAATTATGATGTCATCATATACTGTGACGTCAAAATACATTCTCATGATGCTCCAGTAGATGTGACACAAATTGGGGTAAGAGAAATTGCTCATAATACCTGCATGTTGCGCTCTCATAATATATTGTGATGTCATAATGCGGATACATAATGACGTCATAATACATTGTGACGTCATACTGCATACTAATTATGATGTCATCATATACTGTGATGTCATAATACATGCTCATGACGCTCCAGTAGATGTGATACAAATTGGGGTAATCGAAATTGGTCATAAATCCTGCAAATTGCGCTCTCATAATATATTGTGATGTCATAATGCGGAATCATTATGACGTCATAATACATTGTGACGTCATACTGCATACTAATTATGATGTCATCATATACTGTGACGTCATAATACATGCCCATGACGCTCCAGTAAATGTGACACGAATTGGGGTAAGCGAAATTGGTCATAAAACCTGCAAATTGCGCTCTCATAATATATTGTGATATCATAATGCGGATACATTAGGACGTCATAATACATTGTGACGTCATAGTGCATACTAATTATGATGTCATCAAATACTGTGACGTCATAATACATGCTCATGATGCTCCATTAAATGTGACACAAATTGGGGTAAGAGAAATTGCTCATAATACCTGCATGTCGCGCTCTCATAATATATTGTGATGTCATAATGCGGATACATTAGGACGTCATAATACATTGTGAGGTCATAGTGCATACTAATTATGATGTCATCATATACTGTGACGTCATAATACATGCTCATGATGCTCCATTAGATGTGACACAAATTGGGGTAAGAGAAATTGCTCAATTTCCTGCATGTTGCGCTCTCATATATATTGTGATGTCATAATGCGGATACATTATGACGTCATAATACATTGTGACGTCATAGTGCATACTAATTATGATGTCATCATATACTGTGACGTCATAATACATGCTCATGATGCTCCAGTAGATGTGACACAAATTGTTGTTAGAGAAATTGCTCATAATACCTGCATGTTGCGCTCTGATAATATATTGTGATGTCATAATGCGGATACATTATGACGTCATAATACATTGTGACGTCATAGTGTATACTAATTATGATGTCATCATATACTGTGACGTCAAAATACATGCTCATGATGCTCCAGTAGATGTGACACAAATTGGGGTAATCGAAAATGGTCATAAAACCTGCAAATTGCGCTCTCATAATATATTGTGATGTTATAATGCGAATACATTGTGACGTCATAATACATTGTGATGCCATAGTGCATACTAATTATGATGTCATCATATACTGTGACGTCATAATACATGCTCATGATGCTCCAGTAGATGTGACACAAATTGGGTTAAGAGAAATTGCTCACAATACCTGCAAGTTGCGCTCTCATCATGTATTGTGATGTCATAATGCGGATACATTATGACGTCATAATACATTGTGACGTCATACTGCATACTAATTATGATGTCATCATATACTGTGAGGTCATAATACATGCTCATGATGCTCCAGTAGATGTGACACAAATTGGGGTAAGCGAAATTTGTCATAAAACCTGCAAATTGCGCTCTCATAATATATTGTGATGTCATAAAGCGGATACATTTTGACGTCATAATACATTGTGACGTCATAGTGCTTACTAATTATGATGTCATCATATACTGTGACGTCAAAATACATTCTCATGATGCTCCAGTAGATGTGACACAAATTGGGGTAAGAGAAATTGCTCATAATACCTGCATGTTGCGCTCTCATAATATATTGTGATGTCATAATGCGGATACATTATGACGTCATAATACATTGTGACGTCATACTGCATACTAATTATGATGTCATCATATACTGTGATGTCATAATACATGCTCATGACGCTCCAGTAGATGTGATACAAATTGGGGTAATCGAAATTGGTCATAAATCCTGCAAATTGCGCTCTCATAATATATTGTGATGTCATAATGCGGATATATTATGACGTCATAATACATTGTGACGTCATAGTGCATACTAATTATGATGTCATCATATACTGTGACGTCATAATACATGCTCATGGTGCTCCAGTAGATGTGACACAAATTGGGGTAAGAGAAATTGCTCATAATACCTGCATGTTGCGCTCTCATAATATATTGTGATGTCATAATGCGGATACATTATGACGTCATAATACATTGTGACGTCATACTGCATACTAATTATGATGTCATCATATACTGTGACGTCATAATACATGCTCATGATGCTCCAGTAGATGTGACACAAATTGGGGTAAGAGAAATTGCTCATAATACCTGCATGTTGCGCTCTCATAATATATTGTGATGTCATAATGCGGATACATTATGACGTCATAATACATTGTTACGTCATAGTGCATATAAATTATGATGTCATCATATACTGTGAGGTCATAATACATGCTCATGATGCTCCAGTAGATGTGACACAAATTGGGGTAAGCGAAATTGCTCATAATACCTGCATGTTGCGCTCTGATAATATATTGTGATGTCATAATGCGGATATATTATGACGTCATAATACATTGTGACGTCATAGTGCATACTAATTATGATGTCATCATATACTGTGACGTCATAATACATGCTCATGAGGCTCCAGTAGATGTGACACAAATTGGGGTAAGACAAATTGCTCATAATACCTGCAAATGGCGCTCTCATAATATATTGTGATGTCATAATGCGGATACATTATGACGTCATAATACATTGTGACGTCATACTGCATACTAATTATGATGTCACCATATACTGTGACGTTCATAATACATGCTCATGATGCTCCAGTAGATGTGACACAAATTCGGGTAAGAGAAATTGCTCACAATACCTGCTTGTTGCGCTCTCATAATATATTCTGATGTCATAATGCGGATACATTGTGACGTCATAATATATTGTGACGTCATACTGCATACTAATTATGATGTCATCATATACTGTGACGTCATAATACATGCTCATGATGCTCCAGTAGATGTGACACAAATTGGGGTAAGAGAAATTGTTCATAATACCTGTAAATTGGGCTCTCATACTATATTGTGATGTCATAACGCGGACACATTATGACGTCATAATACATTGTGACGTCATAGTGCATACTAATTATGATGTCATCATATACTGTGACATCATAATACATGCTCCTGATGCTCCAGTAGATGTGACACAATTGGGGTAAGCGAAATTGGTCATAAAACGTGCAAATTCCGCTCTCATAATATATTGTGATGTCATAATGCGGATACATTATGACGTCATAATACATTGTGACGTCATAGTGCATACTAATTATGATGTCATCATATACTGTAACGTCATAATACATGCTCATGATGCTCCAGTAGTGGTGAGACAAATTGGGTAAGAGAAATTGCTCATAATACCTGCATGTTGCGCTCTCATAATATATTGTGATGTCATAATGCGGATACATTATAACTTCATAATACATTGTGACGTCATAGTGCATACTAATTATGATGTCATCACATACTGTGACGTCGTAATACATGCTCATGATGCTCCAGTAGATGTGACACAAATTGGGGTAAGAGAAATTGCTCATAATACCTGCAAATTGCGCTCTCATAATATATTGTGATGTCATAATGCGGATACATTATGACGTCATAATACATTGTGACGTCATAGTGCATACTAATTATGATGTCATCATATACTGTGACGTCATAATACATGCTCATGATGCTACAGTAGATGTGACACAAATTGGGGTGAGCGAAATTGGTCATAACACCTGCATGTTGCGCTCTCATAATATATTGTGATGTCATAATGCGGATACATTATGACGTCATAATACACTGAGACATCATACTGCATGGTAATTATGATGTCATCATATACTGTGACGTCATAATACATGCTCATGATGCTCCAGTAGACGTGACACAAAGTGGGGTAAGCGAAATTGTTCATAAAACCTGCAATTTGCACTCACATAATATATTGTGATGACATAATGCGGATACCTTATGACGTCATAATACATTGTGACGTCACAGTGCATACTAATTATGATGTCATCATATACTGTGACGTCATAATACATGCTCATGATGCTCCAGGAGATGTGACACAAATTGGGGTAATCGAAAATGGTCATAAAATCTCCAAATTGCGCTCTCATATTATATTGTGATGTCATAATGCGGATACATTATGACGTCATAATATATTGTGACGTCATAGTGCATACTAATTATGATGTCATCATATACTCTGACGTCATAAATCATGCTCATGATGCTCCAGTAGATGTGACACAAATTGGGGTAAGCGAAATTGGTCATAAAACCTGCAAATTGTGCTCTCTTAATATATTGTGATGTCATAATGCGGATACATTATGACGTCATAATACATTGTGACGTCATAGTGCATACTAATTATGATGTCATCATATACTGTGACGTCATAATACATGCTCATGGTGCTCCAGTAGATGTGACACAAATTGGGGTAAGAGAAATTGCTCATAATACCTGCATGTTGCGCTCTCATAATATATTGTGATGTCATAATGCGGATACATTATGACGTCATAATACATTGTGACGTCATACTGCATACTAATTATGATGTCATCATATACTGTGACGTCATAATACATGCTCATGATGCTCCAGTAGATGTGACACAAATTGGGGTAAGAGAAATTGCTCATAATACCTGCATGTTGCGCTCTCATAATATATTGTGATGTCATAATGCGGATACATTATGACGTCATAATACATTGTTACGTCATAGTGCATATAAATTATGATGTCATCATATACTGTGAGGTCATAATACATGCTCCTGATGCTCCAGTAGATGTGACACAAATTGGGGTAAGCGAAATTGCTCATAATACCTGCATGTTGCGCTCTGATAATATATTGTGATGTCATAATGCGGATATATTATGACGTCATAATACATTGTGACGTCATAGTGCATACTAATTATGATGTCATCATATACTGTGACGTCATAATACATGCTCATGATGCTCCAGTAGATGTGACACAAATTGGGGTAAGACAAATTGCTCATAATACCTGCAAATGGCGCTCTCATAATATATTGTGATGTCATAATGCGGATACATTATGACGTCATAATACATTGTGACGTCATACTGCATCCTAATTATGATGTCACCATATACTGTGACGTTCATAATACATGCTCATGATGCTCCAGTAGATGTGACACAAATTCGGGTAAGAGAAATTGCTCACAATACCTGCTTGTTGCGCTCTCATAATATATTCTGATGTCATAATGCGGATACATTGTGACGTCATAATACATTGTGACGTCATACTGCATACTAATTATGATGTCATCATATACTGTGACGTCATAATACATGCTCATGATGCTCCAGTAGATGTGGCACAAATTGTTGTTAGAGAAATTGCTCATAATACCTGCATGTTGCGCTCTGATAATATATTGTGATGTCATAATGCGGATACATTATGACGTCATAATACATTGTGACGTCATACTGCATACTAATTATGATGTCATCATATACTGTGACGTCAAAATACATGCTCATGATGCTCCAGTAGATGTGACACAAATTGGGGTAAGCGAATTTGGTCATAAAACCTGCAAATTGCGCTCTCATAATATATTGTGATGTCATAATGCGGATACATTATGACGTTATAATACATTGTGACATCATAGTGCATACTAATTATGATGTCATCATATACTGTGACGTCATAATACATGCTCATGATGCTCCAGTAGATGTGACACAAATTGGGGTAAGAGAAATTGCTCATAATACCTGCATGTTGCGCTCTCATAATATATTGTGATGTCATAATGCGGATACATTATGACGTTATAATACATTGTGACGTCATAGTGCATACTAATTATGATGTCATCATATACTGTGACGTCATAATACATGCTCATGATGCTCCAGTAGATGTGACACAAATTGGGTTCAGAGAAATTGCTCACAATACCTGCAAGTTGCGCTCTCATCATGTATTGTGATGTCATAATGCGGATACATTATGACGTCATAATACATTGTGACGTCATACTGCATACTAATTATGATGTCATCATATACTGTAAGGTCATTATACATGCTCATGATGCTCCAGTAGATGTGACACAAATTGGGGTAAGCGAAATTTGTCATAAAACCTGCAAATTGCGCTCTCATAATATATTGTGATGTCATAAAGCGGATACATTTTGACGTCATAATACATTGTGACGTCATAGTGCTTACTAATTATGATGTCATCATATACTGTGACGTCAAAATACATTCTCATGATGCTCCAGTAGATGTGACACAAATTGGGGTAAGAGAAATTGCTCATAATACCTGCATGTTGCGCTCTCATAATATATTGTGATGTCATAATGCGGATACATAATGACGTCATAATACATTGTGACGTCATACTGCATACTAATTATGATGTCATCATATACTGTGATGTCATAATACATGCTCATGACGCTCCAGTAGATGTGATACAAATTGGGGTAATCGAAATTGGTCATAAATCCTGCAAATTGCGCTCTCATAATATATTGTGATGTCATAATGCGGAATCATTATGACGTCATAATACATTGTGACGTCATACTGCATACTAATTATGATGTCATCATATACTGTGACGTCATAATACATGCCCATGACGCTCCAGTAAATGTGACACGAATTGGGGTAAGCGAAATTGGTCATAAAACCTGCAAATTGCGCTCTCATAATATATTGTGATATCATAATGCGGATACATTAGGACGTCATAATACATTGTGACGTCATAGTGCATACTAATTATGATGTCATCAAATACTGTGACGTCATAATACATGCTCATGATGCTCCATTAAATGTGACACAAATTGGGGTAAGAGAAATTGCTCATAATACCTGCATGTCGCGCTCTCATAATATATTGTGATGTCATAATGCGGATACATTAGGACGTCATAATACATTGTGAGGTCATAGTGCATACTAATTATGATGTCATCATATACTGTGACGTCATAATACATGCTCATGATGCTCCATTAGATGTGACACAAATTGGGGTAAGAGAAATTGCTCAATTTCCTGCATGTTGCGCTCTCATATATATTGTGATGTCATAATGCGGATACATTATGACGTCATAATACATTGTGACGTCATAGTGCATACTAATTATGATGTCATCATATACTGTGACGTCATAATACATGCTCATGATGCTCCAGTAGATGTGACACAAATTGTTGTTAGAGAAATTGCTCATAATACCTGCATGTTGCGCTCTGATAATATATTGTGATGTCATAATGCGGATACATTATGACGTCATAATACATTGTGACGTCATAGTGTATACTAATTATGATGTCATCATATACTGTGACGTCAAAATACATGCTCATGATGCTCCAGTAGATGTGACACAAATTGGGGTAATCGAAAATGGTCATAAAACCTGCAAATTGCGCTCTCATAATATATTGTGATGTTATAATGCGAATACATTGTGACGTCATAATACATTGTGATGCCATAGTGCATACTAATTATGATGTCATCATATACTGTGACGTCATAATACATGCTCATGATGCTCCAGTAGATGTGACACAAATTGGGTTAAGAGAAATTGCTCACAATACCTGCAAGTTGCGCTCTCATCATGTATTGTGATGTCATAATGCGGATACATTATGACGTCATAATACATTGTGATGTCATACTGCATACTAATTATGATGTCATCATATACTGTGACGTCATAATACATGCTCATGATGCTCCAGTAGATGTGACACAAATTGGGGTAAGCGAAATTGGTCATAAAACCTGCAAATTGCGCTCTCATAATATATTGTGATGTCATAATGCGGATACATTTTGACGTCATAATACATTGTGACATCATAGTGCTTACTAATTATGATGTCATCATATACTGTGACGTCAAAATACATGCTCATGATGCTCCAGTAGATGTGACACAAATTGGGGTAAGAGAAATTGCTCATAATACCTGCATGTTGCGCTCTCATAATATATTGTGATGTCATAATGCGGATACATAATGACGTCATAATACATTGTGACGTCATACTGCATACTATTTATGATGTCATCATATACTGTGATGTCATAATACATGCTCATGACGCTCCAGTAGATGTGACACAAATTGGGGTAAGCGAAATTGGTCATAAATCCTGCAAATTGCGCTCTCATAATATATTGTGATGTCATAATGCGGATACATTATGACGTCATAATACATTGTGACGTCATACTGCATACTAATTATGATGTCATCATATACTGTGACGTCATAATACATGCTCATGACGCTCCAGTAAATGTGACACGAATTGGGGTAAGCGAAATTGGTCATAAAACCTGCAAATTGCGCTCTTATAATATATTGTGATATCATAATGCGGATACATTAGGACGTCATAATACATTGTGACGTCATAGTGCATACTAATTATGATGTCATCATATACTGTGACGTCATAATACATGCTCATGATGCTCCATTAGATGTGACACAAATTGGGGTAAGAGAAATTGCTAATAATACCTGCATGTTGCGCTCTCATAATATATTGTGATGTCATAATGCGGATACATTAGGACGTCATAATACATTGTGACGTCATAGTGCATACTAATTATGATGTCATCATATACTGTGACGTCATAATACATGCTCATGATGCTCCACTAGATGTGACCCAAATTGTTGTTAGAGAAATGGCTCATAATGCCTGCATGTTGCGCTCTGATAATATATTGTGATGTCATAATGCGGATACATTATGACGTCATAATACATTGTGACGTCATACTGCATAGTAATTATGATGTCATCATATACTGTGACGTCAAAATACATGCTCATGATGCTCCAGTAGATGTGACACAAATTGGGGTTAGCGAATTTGGTCATAAAACCTGCAAATTGCGCTCTCATAATATATTGTGATGTCATAATGCGGATATATTATGACGTTATAATACATTGTGACGTCATAGTGCATACTAATTATGATGTCATCATATACTGTGACGTCATAATACATGCTCATGATGCTCCAGGACATGTGACACAAATTGGGGTAAGAGAAATTGCTCAGAATACCTGCATGTTGCGCTCTCATAATATATTGTGATGTCATAATGCGGATATATTATGACGTCATAACACATTGTGACGTCATAGTGCATACTAATTATGATGTCATCATATACTGTGATGTCATAATACATGCTCATGATGCTCCAGTAGATGTGACACAAATTGGGGTAATCGATAATGGTCATAAAACCTGCAAATTAGGCTCTCATAATATATTGTGATGTTATAATGCGGATACATTGTGACGTCATAATACATTGTGACGTCATAGTGCATACTAATTATGATGTCATCATATACTGTGACGTCATAATACATGCTCATGATGCTCCAGTAGATGTGACACAAATTGGGTTAAGAGAAATTGCTCACAATACCTGCAAGTTGCGCTCTCATCATGTATTGTGATGTCATAATGCGGATACATTATGACGTCATAATACATTGTGACGTCATACTGCATACTAATTATGATGTCATCATATACTGTGACATCATAATACATGCTCATGACGCTCCAGTAAATGTGACACGAATTGGGGTAAGCGAAATTAGTCATAAAACCTGCAAATTGCGCTCTCATAATATATTGTGATATCATAATGCGGATACACTAGGACGTCATAATATATTGTGACGTCATAGTGCATACTAATTATGATGTCATCATATACTGTGACGTCATAATACATGCTCATGATGCTCCATTAGATGTGACACAAATTGGGGTAAGAGAAATTGCTCAATTTCCTGCATGTTGCGCTCTCATATATATTGTGATGTCATAATGCGGATACATTATGACGTCATAATACATTGTGACGTCATAGTGCTTACTAATTATGATGTCATCATATACTGTGACGTCATAATACATGCTCATGATGCTCCAGTAGATGTGGCACAAATTGTTGTTAGAGAAATTGCTCATAATACCTGCATGTTGCGCTCTGATAATATATTGTGATGTCATAATGCGGATACATTAGGACGTCATAATACATTGTGACGTCATACTGCATACTAATTATGATGTCATCATATACTGTGACGTCAAAATACATGCTCATGATGCTCCAGTAGATGTGACACAAATTGGGGTAAGCGAATTTGGTCATAAAACCTGCAAATTGCGCTCTCATAATATATTGTGATGTCATAATGCGGATACATTATGACGTTATAATACATTGTGACGTCATAGTGCATACTAATTATGATGTCATCATATACTGTGACGTCATAATACATGCTCATGATGCTCCAGTAGATGTGACACAAATTGGGGTAAGAGAAATTGCTCAATTTCCTGCATGTTGCGCTCTCATATATATTGTGATGTCATAATGCGGATACATTATGACGTCATAATACATTGTGACGTCATAGTGCTTACTAATTATGATGTCATCATATACTGTGACGTCATAATACATGCTCATGATGCTCCAGTAGATGTGGCACAAATTGTTGTTAGAGAAATTGCTCATAATACCTGCATGTTGCGCTCTGATAATATATTGTGATGTCATAATGCGGATACATTATGACGTCATAATACATTGTGACGTCATACTGCATACTAATTATGATGTCATCATATACTGTGACGTCAAAATACATGCTCATGATGCTCCAGTAGATGTGACACAAATTGGGGTAAGCGAATTTGGTCATAAAACCTGCAAATTGCGCTCTCATAATATATTGTGATGTCATAATGCGGATACATTATGACGTTATAATACATTGTGACGTCATAGTGCATACTAATTATGATGTCATCATATACTGTGACGTCATAATACATGCTCATGATGCTCCAGTAGATGTGACACAAATTGGGGTAAGAGAAATTGCTCATAATACCTGCATGTTGCGCTCTCATAATATATTGTGATGTCATAATGCGGATACATTATGACGTTATAATACATTGTGACGTCATAGTGCATACTAATTATGATGTCATCATATACTGTGACGTCATAATACATGCTCATGATGCTCCAGTAGATGTGACACAAATTGGGTTCAGAGAAATTGCTCACAATTCCTGCAAGTTGCGCTCTCATCATGTATTGTGATGTCATAATGCGGATACATTATGACGTCATAATACATTGTGACGTCATACTGCATACTAATTATGATGTCATCATATACTGTGAGGTCATAATACATGCTCATGATGCTCCAGTAGATGTGACACAAATTGGGGTAAGCGAAATTTGTCATAAAACCTGCAAATTGCGCTCTCATAATATATTGTGATGTCATAAAGCGGATACATTTTGACGTCATAATACATTGTGACGTCATAGTGCTTACTAATTATGATGTCATCATATACTGTGACGTCAAAATACATTCTCATGATGCTCCAGTAGATGTGACACAAATTGGGGTAAGAGAAATTGCTCATAATACCTGCATGTTGCGCTCTCATAATATATTGTGATGTCATAATGCGGATACATAATGACGTCATAATACATTGTGACGTCATACTGCATACTAATTATGATGTCATCATATACTGTGATGTCATAATACATGCTCATGACGCTCCAGTAGATGTGATACAAATTGGGGTAATCGAAATTGGTCATAAATCCTGCAAATTGCGCTCTCATAATATATTGTGATGTCATAATGCGGACACATTATGACGTCATAATACATTGTGACGTCATACTGCATACTAATTATGATGTCATCATATACTGTGACGTCATAATACATGCCCATGACGCTCCAGTAAATGTGACACGAATTGGGGTAAGCGAAATTGGTCATAAAACCTGCAAATTGCGCTCTCATAATATATTGTGATATCATAATGCGGATACATTAGGAAGTCATAATACATTGTGACGTCATAGTGCATACTAATTATGATGTCATCAAATACTGTGACGTCATAATACATGCTCATGATGCTCGATTAGATGTGACACAAATTGGGGTAAGAGAAATTGCTCATAATACCTGCATGTTGCGCTCTCATAATATATTGTGATGTCATAATGCGGATACATTAGGACGTCATAATACATTGTGAGGTCATAGTGCATACTAATTATGATGTCATCATATACTGTGACGTCATAATACATGCTCATGATGCTCCATTAGATGTGACACAAATTGGGGTAAGAGAAATTGCTCAATTTCCTGCATGTTGCGCTCTCATATATATTGTGATGTCATAATGCGGATACATTATGACGTCATAATACATTGTGACGTCATAGTGCATACTAATTATGATGTCATCATATACTGTGACGTCATAATACATGCTCATGATGCTCCAGTAGATGTGACACAAATTGTTGTTAGAGAAATTGCTCATAATACCTGCATGTTGCGCTCTGATAATATATTGTGATGTCTTAATGCGGATACATTATGACGTCATAATACATTGTGACGTCATACTGCATACTAATTATGATGTCATCATATAGTGTGACGTCAAAATACATGCTCATGATGCTCCAGTAGATGTGACACAAATTGGGGTAATCGAAAATGGTCATAAAACCTGCAAATTGCGCTCTCATAATATATTGTGATGTTATAATGCGGATACATTGTGACGTCATAATACATTGTGATGCCATAGTGCATACTAATTATGATGTCATCATATACTGTGACGTCATAATACATGCTCATGATGCTCCAGTAGATGTGACACAAATTGGGTTAAGAGAAATTGCTCACAATACCTGCAAGTTGCGCTCTCATCATGTATTGTGATGTCATAATGCAGATACATTATGACGTCATAATACATTGTGATGTCATACTGCATACTAATTATGATGTCATCATATACTGTGACGTCATAATACATGCTCATGATGCTCCAGTAGATGTGACACAAATTGGGGTAAGCGAAATTGTTCATAAAACCTGCAAATTTCACTCTAATAATATATTGTGATGTCATAATGCGGATACATTATGACGTCATAATACATTGTGACGTCATAGTGCATACTAATTATGATGTCATCATATACTGTGACGTCATAACACATGCTCATGATGCTCCAGTAGATGTGAAACAAATTGGGGTAAGAAAAATTGCTCATGATACCTGGATGTTGCGCTCTCATAATATATTGTGATGTCATAATGAGGATATATTATGATGTCATAATATATTGTGACGTCATAGTGCATACTTATTATGATGTCATCATATACTGCGACGTCATAATACATGCTCATGATTCTGCAGTAGATGTTACACAAATTGGGGTACGAGAAATTGCTCATAATACCTGCATGTTGCGCTCTCATAATATACTGTGATGTCATAATGCGGATACATTATGATGTCATAATACAATGTGACGTCATAGTGAATACTAATTATGATGTCATCATATACTGTGACGTCATAATACATGCTCTTGTTGCACCAGTAGATGTGACACAATTTGCGGTAAGAGAAATTGCTCATAATACCTTCATGTTGCGCTCTCATAATATATTGTGATGTCATAATGCGGATACATTATGACGTCATAATACATTGTGAAGTCATACTGCATACTAATTACGATGTCATCATATACTGTGACGTCATAATACATGCTCATGATGCTCCAGTAGATGTGACACAAATTGCGGAAAGAGAAATTGCTCATAATACCTGCATGTTGCGCTCTCATAATATATTGTGATGTCATAATGCGAATACATTATGACATCATAATACATTGTGACGTCATACTGCATACTAATTATGATGTCATCCTACACTGTGACGTCATAATACATGCTCATGATGCTCCAGTAGATGTGACACAAATTGGGTTAAGCGAAATTGGTAATAAAACCTGCAAATTGCGCTCTCATAATATATTGCGATGTCATAATGCGGATACATTATGACTTCATAATACTTTGTGACGTCATAGTGCATACTAATTATGATGTCATCATATACTGTGATGTCATAATACATCCTCATGATGCTCCAGTAGATGTGACACAAATTGGGGTAAGAGAAATTGCTCATAATACCTGCAAATTGCGCTCTCATAATATATTGTGATGTCATAATGCGGATACATTATGAAGTCATAATACACTGTGACGTCATACTGCATACTAATTATTATGTCAACATATACTGTGACGTCATAATACATGCTCATGATGCTCCAGTAGATGTGACACAAATTGGGGTAATCGAAAATGGTCATAAAACCTGCAAATTGCGCTCTCATAATATATTGTGATGTTATAATGAGGGTACATTGTGACGTCATAATACATTGTGACGTCATAGTGCCTACTAATTATGCTGTCATCATATACTGTGACGTCATAACACATGCTCATGATGCTCCAGTAGATGTGACACAAATTGGGTTAAGAGAAATTGCTCATAATATCTGCATGTTGCGCTCTCATAATGTATTGTGATGTCATAATGCGGACACATTATGACGTCATAATACATTGTGACGTCATACTGCATACTAATTATGATGTCATCATATACTGTGACGTCATAATACATGCTCATGATGCTCCAGTAGATGTGACACAAATTGGGGTTAGCGAATTTGGTCATAAAACCTGCAAATTGCGCTCTCATAATATATTGTGATGTCATAATGCGGATATATTATGACGTTATAATACATTGTGACGTCATAGTGCATACTAATTATGATGTCATCATATACTTTGACGTCATAATACATGCTCATGATGCTCCAGGACATGTGACACAAATTGGGGTAAGAGAAATTGCTCAGAATACCTGCATGTTGCGCTCTCATAATATATTGTGATGTCATAATGCGGATATATTATGACGTCATAACACATTGTGACGTCATAGTGCATACTAATTATGATGTCATCATATACTGTGATGTCATAATACATGCTCATGATGCTCCAGGACATGTGACACAAATTGGGGTAATCGAAAATGGTCATAAAACCTGCAAATTGCGCTCTCATAATATATTGTGATGTTATAATGCGGATACATTGTGACGTCATAATACATTGTGACGTCATAGTGCATACTAATTATGATGTCATCATATACTGTGACGTCATAATACATGCTCATGATGCTCCAGTAGATGTGACACAAATTGGGTTAAGAGAAATTGCTCACAATACCTGCAAGTTGCGCTCTCATCATGTATTGTGATGTCATAATGCGGATACATTATGACGTCATAATACATTGTGACGTCATACTGCATACTAATTATGATGTCATCATATACTGTGACGTCATAATACATGCTCATGACGCTCCAGTAAATGTGACACGAATTGGGGTAAGCGAAATTAGTCATAAAACCTGCAAATTGCGCTCTCATAATATATTGTGATATCATAATGCGGATACATTAGGACGTCATAATACATTGTGACGTCATAGTGCATACTAATTATGATGTCATCATATACTGTGACGTCATAATACATGCTCATGATGCTCCATTAGATGTGACACAAATTGGGGTAAGAGAAATTGCTCAATTTCCTGCATGTTGCGCTCTCATATATATTGTGATGTCATAATGCGGATACATTATGACGTCATAATACATTGTGACGTCATAGTGCTTACTAATTATGATGTCATCATATACTGTGACGTCATAATACATGCTCATGATGCTCCAGTAGATGTGGCACAAATTGTTGTTAGAGAAATTGCTCATAATACCTGCATGTTGCGCTCTGATAATATATTGTGATGTCATAATGCGGATACATTATGACGTCATAATACATTGTGACGTCATACTGCATACTAATTATGATGTCATCATATACTGTGACGTCAAAATACATGCTCATGATGCTCCAGTAGATGTGACACAAATTGGGGTAAGCGAATTTGGTCATAAAACCTGCAAATTGCGCTCTCATAATATATTGTGATGTCATAATGCGGATACATTATGACGTTATAATACATTGTGACGTCATAGTGCATACTAATTATGATGTCATCATATACTGTGACGTCATAATACATGCTCATGATGCTCCAGTAGATGTGACACAAATTGGGGTAAGAGAAATTGCTCATAATACCTGCATGTTGCGCTCTCATAATATATTGTGATGTCATAATGCGGATACATTATGACGTTATAATACATTGTGACGTCATAGTGCATACTAATTATGATGTCATCATATACTGTGACGTCATAATACATGCTCATGATGCTCCAGTAGATGTGACACAAATTGGGTTCAGAGAAATTGCTCACAATTCCTGCAAGTTGCGCTCTCATCATGTATTGTGATGTCATAATGCGGATACATTATGACGTCATAATACATTGTGACGTCATACTGCATACTAATTATGATGTCATCATATACTGTGAGGTCATAATACATGCTCATGATGCTCCAGTAGATGTGACACAAATTGGGGTAAGCGAAATTTGTCATAAAACCTGCAAATTGCGCTCTCATAATATATTGTGATGTCATAAAGCGGATACATTTTGACGTCATAATACATTGTGACGTCATAGTGCTTACTAATTATGATGTCATCATATACTGTGACGTCAAAATACATTCTCATGATGCTCCAGTAGATGTGACACAAATTGGGGTAAGAGAAATTGCTCATAATACCTGCATGTTGCGCTCTCATAATATATTGTGATGTCATAATGCGGATACATAATGACGTCATAATACATTGTGACGTCATACTGCATACTAATTATGATGTCATCATATACTGTGATGTCATAATACATGCTCATGACGCTCCAGTAGATGTGATACAAATTGGGGTAATCGAAATTGGTCATAAATCCTGCAAATTGCGCTCTCATAATATATTGTGATGTCATAATGCGGACACATTATGACGTCATAATACATTGTGACGTCATACTGCATACTAATTATGATGTCATCATACACTGTGACGTCATAATACATGCCCATGACGCTCCAGTAAATGTGACACGAATTGGGGTAAGCGAAATTGGTCATAAAACCTGCAAATTGCGCTCTCATAATATATTGTGATATCATAATGCGGATACATTAGGAAGTCATAATACATTGTGACGTCATAGTGCATACTAATTATGATGTCATCAAATACTGTGACGTCATAATACATGCTCATGATGCTCGATTAGATGTGACACAAATTGGGGTAAGAGAAATTGCTCATAATACCTGCATGTTGCGCTCTCATAATATATTGTGATGTCATAATGCGGATACATTAGGACGTCATAATACATTGTGAGGTCATAGTGCATACTAATTATGATGTCATCATATACTGTGACGTCATAATACATGCTCATGATGCTCCATTAGATGTGACACAAATTGGGGTAAGAGAAATTGCTCAATTTCCTGCATGTTGCGCTCTCATATATATTGTGATGTCATAATGCGGATACATTATGACGTCATAATACATTGTGACGTCATAGTGCATACTAATTATGATGTCATCATATACTGTGACGTCATAATACATGCTCATGATGCTCCAGTAGATGTGACACAAATTGTTGTTAGAGAAATTGCTCATAATACCTGCATGTTGCGCTCTGATAATATATTGTGATGTCTTAATGCGGATACATTATGACGTCATAATACATTGTGACGTCATACTGCATACTAATTATGATGTCATCATATACTGTGACGTCAAAATACATGCTCATGATGCTCCAGTAGATGTGACACAAATTGGGGCAAGAGAAATTGGTCATAAAACCTGCAAATTGCGCTCTCATAATATATTGTGATGTTATAATGCGGATACATTGTGACGTCATAATACATTGTGATGCCATAGTGCATACTAATTATGATGTCATCATATACTGTGACGTCATAATACATGCTCATGATGCTCCAGTAGATGTGACACAAATTGGGTTAAGAGAAATTGCTCACAATACCTGCAAGTTGCGCTCTCATCATGTATTGTGATGTCATAATGCAGATACATTATGACGTCATAATACATTGTGATGTCATACTGCATACTAATTATGATGTCATCATATACTGTGACGTCATAATACATGCTCATGATGCTCCAGTAGATGTGACACAAATTGGGGTAAGCGAAATTGTTCATAAAACCTGCAAATTTCACTCTAATAATATATTGTGATGTCATAATGCGGATACATTATGACGTCATAATACATTGTGACGTCATAGTGCATACTAATTATGATGTCATCATATACTGTGACGTCATAACACATGCTCATGATGCTCCAGTAGATGTGAAACAAATTGGGGTAAGAAAAATTGCTCATGATACCTGGATGTTGCGCTCTCATAATATATTGTGATGTCATAATGAGGATATATTATGATGTCATAATATATTGTGACGTCATAGTGCATACTTATTATGATGTCATCATATACTGTGACGTCATAATACATGCTCATGATTCTGCAGTAGATGTTACACAAATTGGGGTACGAGAAATTGCTCATAATACCTGCATGTTGCGCTCTCATAATATACTGTGATGTCATAATGCGGATACATTATGATGTCATAATACAATGTGACGTCATAGTGAATACTAATTATGATGTCATCATATACTGTGACGTCATAATACATGCTCTTGTTGCACCAGTAGATGTGACACAATTTGCGGTAAGAGAAATTGCTCATAATACCTTCATGTTGCGCTCTCATAATATATTGTGATGTCATAATGCGGATACATTATGACGTCATAATACATTGTGAAGTCATACTGCATACTAATTACGATGTCATCATATACTGTGACGTCATAATACATGCTCATGATGCTCCAGTAGATGTGACACAAATTGCGGAAAGAGAAATTGCTCATAATACCTGCATGTTGCGCTCTCATAATATATTGTGATGTCATAATGCGAATACATTATGACATCATAATACATTGTGACGTCATACTGCATACTAATTATGATGTCATCCTACACTGTGACGTCATAATACATGCTCATGATGCTCCAGTAGATGTGACACAAATTGGGTTAAGCGAAATTGGTAATAAAACCTGCAAATTGCGCTCTCATAATATATTGCGATGTCATAATGCGGATACATTATGACTTCATAATACTTTGTGACGTCATAGTGCATACTAATTATGATGTCATCATATACTGTGATGTCATAATACATCCTCATGATGCTCCAGTAGATGTGACACAAATTGGGGTAAGAGAAATTGCTCATAATACCTGCAAATTGCGCTCTCATAATATATTGTGATGTCATAATGCGGATACATTATGAAGTCATAATACACTGTGACGTCATACTGCATACTAATTATTATGTCAACATATACTGTGACGTCATAATACATGCTCATGATGCTCCAGTAGATGTGACACAAATTGGGGTAATCGAAAATGGTCATAAAACCTGCAAATTGCGCTCTCATAATATATTGTGATGTTATAATGAGGGTACATTGTGACGTCATAATACATTGTGACGTCATAGTGCCTACTAATTATGCTGTCATCATATACTGTGACGTCATAACACATGCTCATGATGCTCCAGTAGATGTGACACAAATTGGGTTAAGAGAAATTGCTCATAATATCTGCTTGTTGCGCTCTCATAATGTATTGTGATGTCATAATGCGGACACATTATGACGTCATAATACATTGTGACGTCATACTGCATACTAATTATGATGTCATCATATACTGTGACGTCATAATACATGCTCATGATGCTCCAGTAGATGTGACACAAATTGGGGAAAGAGAAATTGCTCATAATACCTGCATGTTGCGCTCTCATAATATATTGTGCTGTCATAATGCGGATATATTATGACGTCATAATATATTGTGATGTCATACTGCATACTAATTATGATGTCATCCTATACTGTGACGTCATAATACATGCTCATGATGCTTCAGGAGATGTGACACAAATTGGGGTAAGCGAAATTGTTCATAAAACCTGCAAATTGCGCTCTCATAATATATTGTGATGTCATAATGCGGATACATTAGGACGTCATAATAAATTGTGACGTCATACTGCATACTAATAATGATGTCATCATATACTGTGACGTCATAATACATGCTCATGACGCTCCAGTAGATGTGACACAAATTGGGGTAAGCGAAATTGGTCATAAAACCTGCAAATTGCGCTCTCATAATATATTGTGATGTCATAATGCGGATACATTAGGACGTCATAATACATTGTGACGTCATAGTGCATACTAATTATGATGTCATCATATACTGTGACGTCATAATACATGCTCATGATGCTCCAGTAGATGTGACACAAATTGCGGTAATCGAAAATGGTCATAAAACCTGCAAATTGCGCTCTCATAATATATTGTAATGTTATAATGCGGATACATTGTGACGTCATAATACATTGTGACGTCATAGTGCATACTAATTATGATGTCATCATATACTGTGACGTCATAATACATGCTCATGATGCTCCAGTAGATGTGACACAATTTGGGTTAAGAGAAATTGCTCATAATATCTGCATGTTGCCCTCTCATAATGTAGTGTGATGTCATAATGCGGATACATTATTACGTCATAATACATTGTGACGTCATACTGCATACTAATTATGATGTCATCATATACTGTGACGTCATAATACATGCTCATGATGCTCCAGTAGATGTGACACAAATTGGGGTAAGCGAAATTGGTCATAAAACCTGCAAATTGCGCTCTCATAATATATTGTGATGTCATAATGCAGATACATTATGACGTCATAATACATTGTGACGTCATAGTGCTTACTAATTATGATGTCATCATATGCTGTGACGTCAAAATACATACTCATGATGCTCCAGTAGATGTGACACAAATTGGGGTAAGAGAAATTGCTCATAATACCTGCATGTTGCGCTCTCATAATATATTGTGATGTCATAATGCGGAAACATAATGACGTCATAATACATTGTGACGTCATACTGCATACTAATTATGATGTCATCATATACTGTGATGTCATAATACATGCTCATGACGCTCCAGTAGATGTGACACAAATTGGGGTAAGTGAAATTGGTCATAAATCCTGCAAATTGCGCTCTCATAATATATTGTGATGTCATAATGCGGATACATTATGACGCCATAATACATTGCGACGTCATAGTGCATACTAATTATGATGTCATCATATACTGTGACGTCATAATACATGCTCATGACGCTCCAGTAAATGTGACACAAATTGGGGTAAGAGAAATTGCTCATAATAACTTCATGTTGCGCTCTCATAATATATTGTGATGTCAAAATGCGGATACATTAGGACGTCATAATACATTGTGACGTAATAGTGCATACTAATTATGATGTCATCATATACTGTGACGTCATAATACATGCTAGTGATGCTCCAGTAGATGTGACACAAATTGGGGTAAGCGAAATTGGTCATAAAACCTGCAAATTGCGCTCTCATAATATATTGTGATGTCACAATGCGGATACATTGTGACGTCATAATACATTGTGACGTCATAGTGCATATTAATTATGATGTCATCATATACTGTGACGTCATAATACATGCTCATGATGCTCCAGTAGATGTGACACAAATTGGGTTAAGAGAAATTGCTCATAATATCTGCATGTTGCGCTCTCATAATGTATTGTGATGTCATAATGCGGATACATTATTACGTCATAATATATTGTGACGTCATACTGCATACTAATTATGATGTCATCATATACTGTGACGTCATAATACATGCTCATGATGCTCCAGTAGATGTGACACAAATTGGGGTAAGCGAAATTGGTCATAAAACCTGCAAATTGCGCTCTCATAATATATTGTGATGTCATAATGCGGATACATTATGACGTCATAATACATTGTGACGTCATAGTGCTTACTAATTATGATGTCATCATATACTGTGACGTCAAAATACATACTCATGATGCTCCAGTAGATGTGACACAAATTGGGGTAAGAGAAATTGCTCATAATACCTGCATGTTGCGCTCTCATAATATATTGTGATTTCATAATGCGGATACATAATGACGTCATAATACATTGTGACGTCATACTGCATACTAATTATGATGTCATCATATACTGTGATGTCATAATACATGCTCATGACGCTCCAGTAGATGTGACACAAATTGGGGTAAGCGAAATTGGTCATAAATCCTGCAAATTGCGCTCTCATAATATATTGTGATGTCATAATGCGGATACATTATGACGACATAATACATTATGACGTCATAGTGCATACTAATTATGATGTCATCATATACTGTGACGTCATAATACATGCTCATGACGCTCCAGTAAATGTGACACAAATTGGGGTAAGAGAAATTGCTCATAATAGCTTCATGTTGCGCTCTCATAATATATTGTGATGTCAAAATGCGGATACATTAGGACGTCATAATACATTGTGACGTAATAGTGCATACTAATTATGATGTCATCATATACTGTGAGGTCATAATACATGCTCATGATGCTCCAGTAGATGTGACACAAATTGGGGTAAGCGAAATTGGTCATAAAACCTGCAAATTGCGCTCTCATAATATATTGTGATGTCATAAAGCGGATACATTTTGACGTCATAATACATTGTGACGTCATAGTGCTTACTAATTATGATGTCATCATATACTGTGACGTCAAAATACATTCTCATGATGGTCCAATAGATGTGACACAAATTGGGGTAAGAGAAATGGCTCATAATACCTGCATGTTGCGCTCTCATAATATATTGTGATGTCATAATGCGAATACATAATGACGTCATAATACATTGTGACGTCATACTGCATGCTAATTATGATGTCATCATAAACTGTGATGTCATAATACATGCTCATGATGCTCCAGTAGATGTGATACAAATTGGGGTAAGCGAAATTGGTCATAAATCCTGCAAATTGCGCTCTCATAATATATTGTGATGTCATAATGCGGACACATTATGACGTCATAATACATTGTGACGTCATACTGCATACTAATTATGATGTCATCATATACTGTGACGTCATAATACATGCCCATGACGCTCCAGTAAATGTGAGACGTATTGGGGTAAGCGAAATTGGTCATAAAACCTGCAAATTGCGCTCTCATAATATATTGTGATATCATAATGCGGATACATTAGGACGTCATAATACATTGTGACGTCATAGTGCATACTAATTATGATGTCATCAAATACTGTGACGTCATAATACATGCTCATGATGCTCCATTAGATGTGACACAAATTGGGGTAAGAGAAATTGCTCATAATACCTGCATGTTGCGCTCTCATAATATATTGTGATGTCATAATGCGGATACATTAGGACGTCATAATACATTGTGAGGTCATAGTGCATACTAATTATGATGTCATCATATACTGTGACGTCATAATACATGCTCATGATGCTCCATTAGATGTGATACAAATTGGGGTAAGAGAAATTGCTCAATTTCCTGCATGTTGCGCTCTCATATATATTGTGATGTCATAATGCGGATACATTATGACGTCATAATACATTGTGAGGTAATAGTGCATACTAATTTTGATGTCATCATATACTGTGACGTCATAATACATGCTCATGATGCTCCAGTAGATGTGACACAAATTGTTGTTAGAGAAATTGCTCATAATACCTGCATGTTGCGCTCTGATAATATATTGTGATGTCATAATGCGGATACATTATGACGTCATAATATATTGTGACGTCATACTGCATACTGATTATGATGTCATCATATACTGTGACGTCAAAATACATGCTCATGATGCTCCAGTAGATGTGACACAAATTGGGGTAATCGAAAATGGTCATAAAACCTGCAAATTGCGATCTCATAATATATTGTGATGTTATAATGCAGATACATTGTGACGTCATAATACATTGTGATGCCATAGTGCATACTAATTATGATGTCATCATATACTGTGACGTCATAATACATGCTCATGATGCTCCAGTAGATGTGACACAAATTGGGTTAAGAGAAATTACTCACAATACCTGCAAGTTGCGCTCTCATCATGTATTGTGATGTCATAATGCGGATACATTATGACGTCATAATACATTGTGATGTCATACTGCATACTAATTATGATGTCATCATATACTGTGACGTCATAATACATGCCCATGATGCTCCAGTAGATGTGACACAAATTGGGGTAAGCGAAATTGGTCATAAAACCTGGAAATTGCGCTCTCATAATATATTGTGATGTCATAATGCGGATACATTTTGACGTCATAATACATTGTGACGTCATAGTGCTTACTAATTATGATGTCATCATATACTGTGACGTCAAAATACATGCTCATGATGCTCCAGTAGATGTGACACAAATTGGGGTAAGAGAAATTGCTCATAATACCTGCATGTTGCGCTCTCATAATATATTGTGATGTCATAATGCGGATACATAATGACGTCATAATACATTGTGACGTCATACTGCATACTAATTATGATGTCATCATATACTGTGATGTCATAATACATGCTCATGACGCTCCAGTAGATGTGACACAAATTGGGGTAAGCGAAATTGGTCATAAATCCTGCAAATTGCGCTCTCATAATATATTGTGATGTCATAAGGCGGATACATTATGACGTCATAATACATTGTGACGTCATACTGCATACTAATTATGATGTCATCATATACTGTGACGTCATAATACATGCTCATGACGCTCCAGTAAATGTGACACGAATTGGGGTAAGCGAAATTGGTCATAAAACCTGCAAATTGCGCTCTCATAATATATTGTGATATCATAATGCGGATACATTAGGACGTCATAATACATTGTGACGTCATAGTGCATACTAATTATGATGTCATCATATACTGTGACGTCATAATACATGCTCATGATGCTCCATTAGATGTGACACAAATTGGGGTAAGAGAAATTGCTAATAATACCTGCATGTTGCGCTCTCATAATATATTGTGATGTCATAATGCGGATACATTAGGACGTCATAATACATTGTGACGTCATAGTGCATACTAATTATGATGTCATCATATACTGTGACGTCATAATACATGCTCATGATGCTCCAGTAGATGTGACACAAATTGGGGTAATCGAAAATGGTCATAAAACCTGCAAATTCCGCTCTCATAATATATTGTGATGTTATAATGCGGATACATTGTGACGTCATAATACATTGTGACGTCATAGTGCATACTAATTATGATGTCATCATATACTGTGACGTCATAATACATGCTCATGATGCTCCAGTAGATGTGACACAAATTGGGTTAAGAGAAATTGCTCATAATATCTGCAGGTTGCGCTCTCATAATGTATTGTGACGTCATAATGCGGACACATTATGACGTCATAATACATTGTGACGTCATACTGCATACTAATTATGATGTCATCATATACTGTGACGTCATAATACATGCTCATGATGCTCCAGTAGATGTGACACAAATTGGGGTAAGCGAAATTGGTCATAAAACCTGCAAATTGCGCTCTCATAATATATTGTGATGTCACAATGCGGATACATTTTGACGTCATAATACATTGTGACGTCATAGTGCTTACTAATTATGATGTCATCATATACTGTGACGTCAAAATACATGCTCATGATGCTCCAGTAGATGTGACACAAATTGGGGTAAGAGAAATTGCTCATAATACCTGCATGTTGCGCTCTCATAATATATTGTGATGTCATAATGCGGATACATTATGACATCATAATACATTGTGACGTCATACTGCATACTAATTATGATGTCATCATATACTGTGATGTCATAATACATGCTCATGACGCTCCAGTGGATGTGACACAAATTCGGGTAAGCGAAATTTTTCATAAAACCTGCAAATTTCACTCTAATAATATATTGTGATGTCATAATGCGGATACATTATGACGTCATAATACATTGTGACGTCATAGTGCATACTAATTATGATGTCATCATATACTGTGACGTCATAACACATGCTCATGATGCTCCAGTAGATGTGAAACAAATTGGGGTAAGAAAAATTGCTCATGATACCTGGATGTTGCGCTCTCATAATATATTGTGATGTCATAATGAGGATATATTATGATGTCATAATATATTGTGACGTCATAGTGCATACTTATTATGATGTCATCATATACTGTGACGTCATAATACATGCTCATGATTCTGCAGTAGATGTTACACAAATTGGGGTACGAGAAATTGCTCATAATACCTGCATGTTGCGCTCTCATAATATATTGTGATGTCATAATGCGGATACATTATGATGTCATAATACAATGTGACGTCATAGTGAATACTAATTATGATGTCATCATATACTGTGACGTCATAATACATGCTCTTGTTGCACCAGTAGATGTGACACAATTTGCGGTAAGAGAAATTGCTCATAATACCTTCATGTTGCGCTCTCATAATATATTGTGATGTCATAATGCGGATACATTATGACGTCATAATACATTGTGACGTCATACTGCATACTAATTACGATGTCATCATATACTGTGACGTCATAATACATGCTCATGATGCTCCAGTAGATGTGACACAAATTGCGGAAAGGGAAATTGCTCATAATACCTGCATGTTGCGCTCTCTTAATATATTGTGATGTCATAATGCGAATACATTATGACATCATAATACATTGTGACGTCATACTGCATACTAATTATGATGTCATCCTACACTGTGACGTCATAATACATGCTCATGATGCTCCAGTAGATGTGACACAAATTGGGTTAAGCGAAATTGGTAATAAAACCTGCAAATTGCGCTCTCATAATATATTGCGATGTCATAATGCGGATACATTATGACTTCATAATACTTTGTGACGTCATAGTGCATACTAATTATGATGTCATCATATACTGTGATGTCATAATACATCCTCATGATGCTCCAGTAGATGTGACACAAATTGTGGTAAGAGAAATTGCTCATAATACCTGCAAATTGCGCTCTCATAATATATTGTGATGTCATAATGCGGATACATTATGAAGTCATAATACACTGTGACGTCATACTGCATACTAATTATTATGTCAACATATACTGTGACGTCATAATACATGCTCATGATGCTCCATTAGATGTGACACAAATTGGGGTAAGAGAAATTGCTCATAATACCTGCATGTTGCGCTCTCATAATATATTGTGATGTCATAATGCGGATACATTAGGACGTCATAATACATTGTAAGGTCATAGTGCATACTAATTATGATGTCATCATATACTGTGACGTCATAATACATGCTCATGATGCTCCATTAGATGTGATACAAATTGGGGTAAGAGAAATTGCTCAATTTCCTGCATGTTGCGCTCTCATATATATTGTGATGTCATAATGCGGATACATTATGACGTCATAATACATTGTGAGGTAATAGTGCATACTAATTTTGATGTCATCATATACTGTGACGTCATAATACATGCTCATGATGCTCCAGTAGATGTGACACAAATTGTTGTTAGAGAAATTGCTCATAATACCTGCATGTTGCGCTCTGATAATATATTGTGATGTCATAATGCGGATACATTATGACGTCATAATACATTGTGACGTCATACTGCATACTAATTATGATGTCATCATATACTGTGACGTCAAAATACATGCTCATGATGCTCCAGTAGATGTGACACAAATTGGGGTAATCGAAAATGGTCATAAAACCTGCAAATTGCGCTCTCATAATATATTGTGATGTTATAATGCGGATACATTGTGACGTCATAATACATTGTGATGCCATAGTGCATACTAATTATGATGTCATCATATACTGTGACGTCATAATACATGCTCATGATGCTCCAGTAGATGTGACACAAATTGGGTTAAGAGAAATTACTCACAATACCTGCAAGTTGCGCTCTCATCATGTATTGTGATGTCATAATGCGGATACATTATGACGTCATAATACATTGTGATGTCATACTGCATACTAATTATGATGTCATCATATACTGTGACGTCATAATACATGCCCATGATGCTCCAGTAGATGTGACACAAATTGGGGTAAGCGAAATTAGTCATAAAACCTGCAAATTGCGCTCTCATAATATATTGTGATGTCATAATGCGGATACATTTTGACGTCATAATACATTGTGACGTCATAGTGCTTACTAATTATGATGTCATCATATACTGTGACGTCAAAATACATGCTCATGATGCTCCAGTAGATGTGACACAAATTGGGGTAAGAGAAATTGCTCATAATACCTGCATGTTGCGCTCTCATAATATATTGTGATGTCATAATGCGGATACATAATGACGTCATAATACATTGTGACGTCATACTGCATACTAATTATGATGTCATCATATACTGTGATGTCATAATACATGCTCATGACGCTCCAGTAGATGTGACACTAATTGGGGTAAGCGAAATTGGTCATAAATCCTGCAAATTGCGCTCTCATAATATATTGTGATGTCATAATGCGGATACATTATGACGTCATAATACATTGTGACGTCATACTGCATACTAATTATGATGTCATCATATACTGTGACGTCATAATACATGCTCATGACGCTCCAGTAAATGTGACACGAATTGGGGTAAGCGAAATTGGTCATAAAACCTGCAAATTGCGCTCTCATAATATATTGTGATATCATAATGCGGATACATTAGGACGTCATAATACATTGTGACGTCATAGTGCATACTAATTATGATGTCATCATATACTGTGACGTCATAATACATGCTCATGATGCTCCATTAGATGTGACACAAATTGGGGTAAGAGAAATTGCTAATAATACCTGCATGTTGCGCTCTCATAATATATTGTGATGTCATAATGCGGATACATTAGGACGTCATAATACATTGTGACGTCATAGTGCATACTAATTATGATGTCATCATATACTGTGACGTCATAATACATGCTCATGATGCTCCAGTAGATGTGACACAAATTGGGGTAATCGAAAATGGTCATAAAACCTGCAAATTGCGCTCTCATAATATATTGTGATGTTATAATGCGGATACATTGTGACGTCATAATACATTGTGACGTCATAGTGCATACTAATTATGATGTCATCATATACTGTGACGTCATAATACATGCTCATGATGCTCCAGTAGATGTGACACAAATTGGGTTAAGAGAAATTGCTCATAATACCTGCATGTTGCGCTCTCATAATATATTGTGATGTCATAATGCGGATACATTATGACATCATAATACATTGTGACGTCATACTGCATACTAATTATGATGTCATCATATACTGTGATGTCATAATACATGCTCATGACGCTCCAGTGGATGTGACACAAATTCGGGTAAGCGAAATTTTTCATAAAACCTGCAAATTTCACTCTAATAATATATTGTGATGTCATAATGCGGATACATTATGACGTCATAATACATTGTGACGTCATAGTGCATACTAATTATGATGTCATCATATACTGTGACGTCATAACACATGCTCATGATGCTCCAGTAGATGTGAAACAAATTGGGGTAAGAAAAATTGCTCATGATACCTGGATGTTGCGCTCTCATAATATATTGTGATGTCATAATGAGGATATATTATGATGTCATAATATATTGTGACGTCATAGTGCATACTTATTATGATGTCATCATATACTGTGACGTCATAATACATGCTCATGATTCTGCAGTAGATGTTACACAAATTGGGGTACGAGAAATTGCTCATAATACCTGCATGTTGCGCTCTCATAATATATTGTGATGTCATAATGCGGATACATTATGATGTCATAATACAATGTGACGTCATAGTGAATACTAATTATGATGTCATCATATACTGTGACGTCATAATACATGCTCTTGTTGCACCAGTAGATGTGACACAATTTGCGGTAAGAGAAATTGCTCATAATACCTTCATGTTGCGCTCTCATAATATATTGTGATGTCATAATGCGGATACATTATGACGTCATAATACATTGTGACGTCATACTGCATACTAATTACGATGTCATCATATACTGTGACGTCATAATACATGCTCATGATGCTCCAGTAGATGTGACACAAATTGCGGAAAGGGAAATTGCTCATAATACCTGCATGTTGCGCTCTCTTAATATATTGTGATGTCATAATGCGAATACATTATGACATCATAATACATTGTGACGTCATACTGCATACTAATTATGATGTCATCCTACACTGTGACGTCATAATACATGCTCATGATGCTCCAGTAGATGTGACACAAATTGGGTTAAGCGAAATTGGTAATAAAACCTGCAAATTGCGCTCTCATAATATATTGCGATGTCATAATGCGGATACATTATGACTTCATAATACTTTGTGACGTCATAGTGCATACTAATTATGATGTCATCATATACTGTGATGTCATAATACATCCTCATGATGCTCCAGTAGATGTGACACAAATTGGGGTAAGAGAAATTGCTCATAATACCTGCAAATTGCGCTCTCATAATATATTGTGATGTCATAATGCGGATACATTATGAAGTCATAATACACTGTGACGTCATACTGCATACTAATTATTATGTCAACATATACTGTGACGTCATAATACATGCTCATGATGCTCCAGTAGATGTGACACAAATTGGGGTAATCGAAAATGGTCATAAAACCTGCAAATTGCGCTCTCATAATATATTGTGATGTTATAATGAGGGTACATTGTGACGTCATAATACATTGTGACGTCATAGTGCCTACTAATTATGCTGTCATCATATACTGTGACGTCATAACACATGCTCATGATGCTCCAGTAGATTTGACACAAATTGGGTTAAGAGAAATTGCTCATAATATCTGCATGTTGCGCTCTCATAATGTATTGTGATGTCATAATGCGGACACATTATGACGTCATAATACATTGTGACGTCATACTGCATACTAATTATGATGTCATCATATACTGTGACGTCATAATACATGCTCATGATGCTCCAGTAGATGTGACACAAATTGGGGAAAGAGAAATTGCTCATAATACCTGCATGTTGCGCTCTCATAATATATTGTGCTGTCATAATGCGGATATATTATGACGTCATAATATATTGTGATGTCATACTGCATACTAATTATGATGTCATCCTATACTGTGACGTCATAATACATGCTCATGATGCTTCAGGAGATGTGACACAAATTGGGGTAAGCGAAATTGTTCATAAAACCTGCAAATTGCGCTCTCATAATATATTGTGATGTCATAATGCGGATACATTAGGACGTCATAATAAATTGTGACGTCATACTGCATACTAATAATGATGTCATCATATACTGTGACGTCATAATACATGCTCATGACGCTCCAGTAGATGTGACACAAATTGGGGTAAGCGAAATTGGTCATAAAACCTGCAAATTGCGCTCTCATAATATATTGTGATGTCATAATGCGGATACATTAGGACGTCATAATACATTGTGACGTCATAGTGCATACTAATTATGATGTCATCATATACTGTGACGTCATAATACATGCTCATGATGCTCCAGTAGATGTGACACAAATTGCGGTAATCGAAAATGGTCATAAAACCTGCAAATTGCGCTCTCATAATATATTGTAATGTTATAATGCGGATACATTGTGACGTCATAATACATTGTGACGTCATAGTGCATACTAATTATGATGTCATCATATACTGTGACGTCATAATACATGCTCATGATGCTCCAGTAGATGTGACACAATTTGGGTTAAGAGAAATTGCTCATAATATCTGCATGTTGCGCTCTCATAATGTAGTGTGATGTCATAATGCGGATACATTATTACGTCATAATACATTGTGACGTCATACTGCATACTAATTATGATGTCATCATATACTGTGACGTCATAATACATGCTCATGATGCTCCAGTAGATGTGACACAAATTGGGGTAAGCGAAATTGGTCATAAAACCTGCAAATTGCGCTCTCATAATATATTGTGATGTCATAATGCAGATACATTATGACGTCATAATACATTGTGACGTCATAGTGCTTACTAATTATGATGTCATCATATGCTGTGACGTCAAAATACATACTCATGATGCTCCAGTAGATATGACACAAATTGGGGTAAGAGAAATTGCTCATAATACCTGCATGTTGCGCTCTCATAATATATTGTGATGTCATAATGCGGATACATAATGACGTCATAATACATTGTGACGTCATACTGCATACTAATTATGATGTCATCATATACTGTGATGTCATAATACATGCTCATGACGCTCCAGTAGATGTGACACAAATTGGGGTAAGCTAAATTGGTCATAAATCCTGCAAATTGCGCTCTCATAATATATTGTGATGTCATAATGCGGATACATTATGACGCCATAATACATTGTGACGTCATAGTGCATACTAATTATGATGTCATCATATACTGTGACGTCATAATACATGCTCATGACGCTCCAGTAAATGTGACACAAATTGGGGTAAGAGAAATTGCTCATAATAACTTCATGTTGCGCTCTCATAATATATTGTGATGTCAAAATGCGGATACATTAGGACGTCATAATACATTGTGACGTAATAGTGCATACTAATTATGATGTCATCATATACTGTGACGTCATAATACATGCTCATGATGCTCCAGTAGATGTGACACAAATTGGGTTAAGAGAAATTGCTCATAATATCTGCATGTTGCGCTCTCATAATGTATTGTGAGGTCATAATGCGGACACATTATGACGTCATAATACATTGTGACGTCATACTGCATACTAATTATGATGTCATCATATACTGTGACGTCATAATACATGCTAGTGATGCTCCAGTAGATGTGACACAAATTGGGGTAAGCGAAATTGGTCATAAAACCTGCAATTTGCGCTCTCATAATATATTGTGATGTCACAATGTGGATACATTGTGACGTCATAATACATTGTGACGTCATAGTGCATATTAATTATGATGTCATCATATACTGTGACGTCATAATGCATGCTCATGATGCTCCAGTAGAAGTGACACAAATTGGGTTAAGAGAAATTGCTCATAATATCTGCATGTTGCGCTCTCATAATGTATTGTGATGTCATAATGCGGATACATTATTACGTCATAATATATTGTGACGTCATACTGCATACTAATTATGATGTCATCATATACTGTGACGTCATAATACATGCTCATGATGCTCCCGTAGATGTGACACAAATTGGGGTAAGCGAAATTGGTCATAAAACCTGCAAATTGCGCTCTCATAATATATTGTGATGTCATAATGCGGATACATTATGACGTCATAATACATTGTGATGTCATAGTGCTTACTAATTATGATGTCATCATATACTGTGACGTCAAAATACATACTCATGATGCTCCAGTAGATGTGACACAAATTGGGGTAAGAGAAATTGCTCATAATACCTGCATGTTGCGCTCTCATAATATATTGTGATTTCATAATGCGGATACATAATGACGTCATAATACATTGTGACGTCATACTGCATACTAATTATGATGTCATCATCTACTGTGATGTCATAATACATGCTCATGACGCTCCAGTAGATGTGACACAAATTGGGGTAAGCGAAATTGGTCATAAATCCTGCAAATTGCGCTCTCATAATATATTGTGATGTCATAATGCGGATACATTATGACGCCATAATACATTATGACGTCATAGTGCATACTAATTTTGATGCCATCATATACTGTGACGTCATAATACATGCTCAGGACGCTCCAGTAAATGTGACACAAATTGGGGTAAGAGAAATTGCTCATAATAACTTCATGTTGCGCTCTCATAATATATTGTGATGTCAAAATGCGGATACATTAGGACGTCATAATACATTGTGACGTAATAGTGCATACTAATTATGATGTCATCATATACTGTGACGTCATAATACATGCTCATGATGCTCCAGTAGATGTGACACAAATTGGGATAAGAGAAATTGCTCATAATATCTGCATGTTGCGCTCTCATAATGCATTGTGAGGTCATAATGCGGACACATTATGACGTCATAATACATTGTGACGTCATACTGCATACTAATTATGATGTTATCATATACTGTGACGTCATAATACATCCTAGTGATGCTCCAGTAGATGGGACACAAATTGGGGTAAGCAAAATTGGTCATAAAACCTGCAAATTGCGCTCTCATAATATATTGTGATGTCACAATGCGGATACATTTTGACGTCATAATACATTGTGAAGTCATAGTGCTTACTAATTATGATGTCATCATATACTGTGACGTCAAAATACATGCTCATGATGCTCCAGGAGATGTGACACAAATAGGGGTAAGAGAAATTGCTCATAATACCTGCATGTTGCGCTCTCATAATATATTGTGATGTCATAATGCGGATACATAATGACGTCATAATACATTGTGACGTCATACTGCATACTAATTATGATGTCATCATATACTGTGATGTCATAATACATGCTCATGACGCTCCAGTAGATGTGACACAAATTGGGGTAAGCGAAATTGGTCATAAATCCTGCAAATTGCGCTCTCATAATATATTGTGATGTCATAATGCGGATACATTATGACGTCATAATACATTGTGACGTCATAGTGCATAGTAATTATGATGTCATCATATACTGTGATGTCATAATACATGCTCAAGATTCTGCAGTAGATGTGACACAAATTTGGGTACGAGAAATTGCTCATAATACCTGCATGTTGCGCTCTCATAATATATTGTGATGTAATAATGCGGATACATTATGACGTCATAAGATATTGCGACGTCATAGTGCATACTAATTATGATGTCATCCTATGCTGTGACGTCATAATACATGCTCATGATGCTCCAGTAGATGTGACACAAATTGGGGTAAGCGAAATTGGTAAAAAAACCTGCAAATTGCGCTCTCATAATATATTGTGATGTCATAATGCGGATACATTTTGACGTCATAATACATTGTGACGTCATAGTGCATACTAATTATGATGTCATCATATACTGTGACGTCATAACACATGCTCATGATGCTCCAGTAGATGTGAAACAAATTGGGGTAAGAGAAATTGCTCATGATACCTGCATGTTGCGCTCTCATAATATATTGTGATGTCATAATGCGGATACATTATGACGTCATAATATATTGTGATGACATAGTGCATACTTATTATGATGTCTTCATATACTGTGACGTCATAATACATGCTCATGATGCTCCAGTAGACGTGACACAAATTGGGGTACGAGAAATTGCTCATAATACCTGCATGTTGCGCTCTCATAATATATTGTGATGTAATAATGCGGATACATTATGACGTCATAAGACATTGTGACGTCATACTGCATACTAATTATGATGTCATCCTATGCTGTGACGTCATAATACATGCTCATGATGCTCCAGTAGATGTGACACAAATTGGGGTAAGCGAAATTGGTAAAAAAACCTGCAAATTGCGCTCTCATAATATATTGTGATGTCATAATGCGGATACATTATGATGTCATAATACTTTGTGACGTCATAATGCATACTAATTATGATGTCATCATATACTCTGACGTCATAATCCATGGTGATGATGCTGCAGTAGATGTGACACAAATTGGGTAAGCGAAATTGGTCATGAAACCTGCAAATTGCGCTCTAATAATATGTTGAGATGTCATAATGCGGATACATTATGACGTCATATTACATTGTGACGTCATAGTGCATACTAATTATGATGTCATCATATACTGTGATGTCATAATACATGCTCATGATGCTCCAGTAGATGTGACACAAATTGGGGCAAGATAAATTGCTTATAATACCTGCATGTTGCGCTCTCATAATATATTGTGATGTCATAATGCGGATACATTATGACGTCATAATACATTGTAACGTAATAATGCATACTAATTATGATGTCATCATATACTCTGACGTCATAATACATGCTGACGATGCTGCAGTAGATGTGACACAAATTGGGGTAAGCGAAATTGGTCATGAAACCTGCAAATTGCGCTCTCATAATATATTGTGATGTCATAATGCGGATACCTTATGACGTCCTAATACATTGTGACATCATACCGCATACTAATTATGATGTCATCATATACTCTGACGTCATAATACATGCTCATGATGCTCCAGTAGATGTGACACAAATTGGGGCAACAGAAATTGCTCATAATACCTGCATGTTTGGCTCTCATAATATATTGTGATGTCATAATGCGGATACATTATGATGTCATAATACATTGTGACGTCATACTGCATACTAATTATGATGTCATCATATACTATGACGTCATAATACATGCTCATGATGCTCCAGTAGATGTGACACAAATTGGGGTAAGAGAAATTGGTCATAATACCTGCATGTTGCGCTCTCATAGAATATTGTGATGTCATAATGCGAATACATTATCACGTCATAATACATTGTGACGTTATACTGCATGCTAATTTTGATGTCATCATATACTCTGATGTCATAATACATGCTGATGATGCTGCAGTAGATGTGACACAAATTGGGGTAAGAGAAATTGCTCATAATACCTGCATGTTGCGCTCTCATAATATATTGTGATGCCATAATGCGGATACATTATGACGTCATAATACATTGTGACGTCATACTGCATACTAATTATGATGTCATCATATACTCTGACGTCATAATACATGCTGATGATGCTGCAGTAGATGTGACACAAATTGGGGTAAGCGAAATTGGTCATGAAACCTGCAAATTGCGCTCTCATAATATATTGTGATGTCATAATGCGGATACATTATGACGTCATAATACATTGTGACGTCATAATGCATACTAATTATGATGTCATCATATACTGTGACGTCATAATACATGCTCATGATGCTCCAGTAGATGTGACACAAATTGGGCCAGAGAAATTGCTCATAATACCTGCATGTTGCGCTCTCATAATATATTGTGATGTCATAATGCGGATACATAATGACGTGATAATACATTGTGACGTCATACTGCATACTAATTATGATGTCATCATACTCTGACGTCATAATACATGCTCATGATGCTCCAGTAGATGTGACACAAATTGGGGTAAGAGAAATTGCTCAGAATACCTGCATGTTGCGCTCCCATAATATATTGTGATGTCATAATGCGGATACATTATGACATCATAATACATTGTGACGTCATAGTGCATATTAATTATGATGTCATCATATACTGTGACGTCATAATACATGCTCGTGATGCTCCAGTAGATGTGACACAAATTGGGGTAAGAGAAATTGCTCATAATACCTGCATGTTGCGCTCTCATAATATATTGTGATGCCAAAATGCGGATACATTATGACGTCATAATACATTGTGACGTCATAGTGCATACTAATTATGATGTCATCATATACTCTGACGACATAATACATGCTGATGATGCTGCAGTAGATGTGACACAAATTGGGGTAAGCGAAATTGGTCATGAAACCTGCAAATTGCGCTCTCATAATATATTGTGATGTCATAATGCGGATACATTATGACGTCATAATACATTGTGACGTCATAGTGCATACTAATTATGATGTCATCATATACTGTGACGTCATAATACATGCTCATGATGCTCCACTAGATTTGACAAAAATTGGGCCAGAGAAATTTCTCATAATACCTGCATGTTGCACTCTCATAATATATTGTGATGTCATAATGCGGATACATAATGACGTGGTAATACATTGTGACGTCATACTGCATACTAATTATGATGTCATCATACTCTGACGTCATAATACATGCTCATGATGCTCCAGTAGATGTGACACGAATTGGGGTAAGAGAAATTGCTCAGAATACCTGCATGCTGCGCTCCCATAATATATTGTGATGTCATAATGCGGATACATTTTGACGTCATAATACATTGTGATGTAATACTGCATACTAATTATGATGTCATCATATACTCTGACGTCATAATACATGCTGATGATGCTGCAGTAGGTGTGACACAAATTGGGGTAAGCGAAATTGGTCATGAAACCTGCAAATTGCGCTCTCATAATATATTGTGATGTCATAATGCGGATACATTATGACGTAATAATACATTGTGACGTCATAGTGCATACTAATTATGATGTCATCATATACTGTGACGTCATAATACATGCTCATGATGCTCCAGTAGATGTGACACAAATTGGGGCAAGAGAAATTGCTCATAATACCTGCATGTTGCGCTCCCATAATATATTGTGATGTCATAATGCGGATACATTATGACGTCATAATACATTGTGACGTCATACTGCATACTAATTATGATGTCATCATATACTCTGACGTCATATACATACTGATGATGCTGCAGTACATGTGACACAAATTGCGGTAAGCCAAATAGATCATGAAACCTGCAAATTGCGCTCTCATAATATATTGTGATGTCATAATGCGGATATATTATGACGTCATAATACATTGTGACGTCATAGTGCATACTAATTATAATGTCATCATATACTGTGACGTCATAATACATGCTCATGATGCTCCAGTAGATGTGACACAAATTGGGGTAAGAGAAATTGCTCATAATACCTGCATGTTGTGCTCTCATAATATATTGTGATGTCATAATGCGGATACATTATGACATCATAATACATTGTGACGTCATACTGCATACTAATTATGATGTCATCATATACTCTGACGTCATAATACATGCTGATGATGCTGCAGTAGATGTGACACAAATTGGGGTTAGCGAAATTGGTCATGAAACCTGCAAATTGCGCTCTCATAATATATTGTGATGTCATAATGGGGATACATTATGACATCATAATACAATGTGACGTCATACTGCATACTTAATATGATGTCATCATATACTCTGACGTCATAATACATGCTCATGATGCTCCAGTAGATGTGACACAAATTGGGGCAAGAGAAATTGGTCATAATACCTGCATGTTGCGCTCTCATAATATATTGTGATGTCATAATGCGGATACATTATGACGTCATAATACATTGTGACGTCATACTGCATACTAATTATGATGTCATCATATACTCTGATGTCATAATACATGCTCATGACGCTCCAGTAGATGTGACACAAATTGGGGTAAGCGAAATTGGTCATAAATCCTGCAAATTGCGCTCTCATAATATATTGTGATGTCATAATGCGGATACATTATGAAGTCATAATACATTGTGACGTCATACTGCATACTAATTATGATGTCATCATATACTGTGACGTCATAATACATGCTCGTGACGCTCCAGTAAATGTGACACGAATTGGGGTAAGCGAAATTGGTCATAAAACCTGCAAATTGCGCTCTCATAATATATTGTGATATCATAATGCGGATACATTAGGACGTCATAATACATTGTGACGTCATAGTGCATACTAATTATGATGTCATCATATACTGTGATGTCATAACACATGCTCATGATGCTCCAGTAGATGTGAAACAAATTGGGGTAAGAAAAATTGCTCATGATACCTGGATGTTGCGCTCTCATAATATATTGTGATGTCATAATGAGGATATATTATGATGTCATAATATATTGTGACGTCATAGTGCATACTTATTATGATGTCATCATATACTGTGACGTCATAATACATGCTCATGATTCTGCAGTAGATGTTACACAAATTGGGATACGAGGAATTGCTCATAATACCTGCATGTTGCGCTCTCATAATATATTGTGATGTCATAATGCGGATACATTATGATGTCATAATACAATGTGACGTCATAGTGAATACTAATTATGATGTCATCATATACTGTGACGTCATAATACATGCTCTTGTTGCACCAGTAGATGTGAAACAATTTGCGGTAAGAGAAATTGCTCATAATACCTTCATGTTGCGCTCTCATAATATATTGTGATGTCATAATGCGGATACATTATGACGTCATAATACATTGTGACGTCATACTGCATACTAATTACGATGTCATCATATACTGTGACGTCATAATACATGCTCATGATGCTCCAGTAGATGTGACACAAATTGCGGAAAGAGAAATTGCTCATAATACCTGCATGTTGCGCTCTCATAATATATTGTGATGTCATAATGCGAATACATTATGACATCATAATACATTGTGACGTCATACTGCATACTAATTATGATGTCATCCTACACTGTGACGTCATAATACATTCTCATGATGCTCCAGTAGATGTGACACAAATTGGGTTAAGCGAAATTGGTAATAAAACCTGCAAATTGCGCTCTCATAATATATTGCGATGTCATAATGCGGATACATTATGACTTCATAATACTTTGTGACGTCATAGTGCATACTAATTATGATGTCATCATATACTGTGATGTCATAATACATCCTCATGATGCTCCAGTAGATGTGACACAAATTGGGGTAAGAGAAATTGCTCATAATACCTGCAAATTGCGCTCTCATAATATATTGTGATGTCATAATGCGGATACATTATGACGTCATAATACACTGTGACGTCATACTGCATACTAATTATTATGTCAACATATACTGTGACGTCATAATACATGCTCATGATGCTCCAGTAGATGTGACACAAAATGGGGTAATCGAAAATGGTCATAAAACCTGCAAATTGCGCTCTCATAATATATTGTGATGTTATAATGAGGGTACATTGTGACGTCATAATACATTGTGACGTCATAGTGCCTACTAATTATGCTGTCATCATATACTGTGACGTCATAACACATGCTCATGATGCTCCAGTAGATGTGACACAAATTGGGTTAAGAGAAATTGCTCATAATATCTGCATGTTGCGCTCTCATAATGTATTGTGATGTCATAATGCGGACACATTATGACGTCATAATACATTGTGACGTCATACTGCATACTAATTATGATGTCATCATATACTGTGACGTCATAATACATGCTCATGATGCTCCAGTAGATGTGACACAAATTGGGGAAAGAGAAATTGCTCATAATACCTGCATGTTGCGCTCTCATAATATATTGTGCTGTCATAATGCGGATATATTATGACGTCATAATATATTGTGATGTCATACTGCATACTAATTATGATGTCATCCTATACTGTGACGTCATAATACATGCTCATGATGCTTCAGGAGATGTGACACAAATTGGGGTAAGCGAAATTGTTCATAAAACCTGCAAATTGCGCTCTCATAATATATTGTGATGTCATAATGCGGATACATTAGGACGTCATAATAAATTGTGACGTCATACTGCATACTAATAATGATGTCATCATATACTGTGACGTCATAATACATGCTCATGACGCTCCAGTAGATGTGACACAAATTGGGGTAAGCGAAATTGGTCATAAAACCTGCAAATTGCGCTCTCATAATATATTGTGATGTCATAATGCGGATACATTAGGACGTCATAATACATTGTGACGTCATAGTGCATACTAATTATGATGTCATCATATACTGTGACGTCATAATACATGCTCATGATGCTCCAGTAGATGTGACACAAATTGCGGTAATCGAAAATGGTCATAAAACCTGCAAATTGCGCTCTCATAATATATTGTAATGTTATAATGCGGATACATTGTGACGTCATAATATATTGTGACGTCATAGTGCATACTAATTATGATGTCATCATATACTGTGACGTCATAATACAAGCTCATGATGCTCCAGTAGATGTGACACAATTTGGGTTAAGAGAAATTGCTCATAATATCTGCATGTTGCGCTCTCATAATGTAGTGTGATGTCATAATGCGGATACATTATTACGTCATAATACATTGTGACGTCATACTGCATACTAATTATGATGTCATCATATACTGTGACGTCATAATACATGCTCATGATGCTCCAGTAGATGTGACACAAAGTGGGGTAAGCGAAATAGGTCATAAAACCTGCAAATTGCGCTCTCATAATATATTGTGATGTCATAATGCAGATACATTATGACGTCATAATACATTGTGACGTCATAGTGCTTACTAATTATGATGTCATCATATGCTGTGACGTCAAAATACATACTCATGATGCTCCAGTAGATGTGACACAAATTGGGGTAAGAGAAATTGCTCATAATACCTGCATGTTGCGCTCTCATAATATATTGTGATGTCATAATGCGGATATATATTGACGTCATAATACATTGTGACGTCATACTGCATACTAATTATGATGTCATCATATACTGTGATGTCATAATACATGCTCATGACGCTCCAGTAGATGTGACACAAATTGGGGTAAGCGAAATTGGTCATAAATCCTGCAAATTGCGCTCTCATAATATATTGTGATGTCATAATGCGGATATATTATGACGCCATAATACATTGTGACGTCATAGTGCATACTAATTATGATGTCATCATATACTGTGACGTCATAATACATGCTCATGACGTTCCAGTAAATGTGACACAAATTGGGGTAAGAGAAATTGCTCATAATAACTTCATGTTGCGCTCTCATAATATATTGTGATGTCAAAATGCGGATACATTAGGACGTCATAATACATTGTGATGTAATAGTGCATACTAATTATGATGTCATCATATACTGTGACGTCATAATACATGCTCATGATGCTCCAGTAGATGTGACACAAATTGGGTTAAGAGAAATTGCTCATAATATCTGCATGTTGCGCTCTCATAATGTATTGTGAGGTCATAATGCGGACACATTATGACGTCATAATACATTGTGACGTAATAGTGCATACTAATTATGATGTCATCATATACTGTGACGTCATAATACATGCTCATGATGCTCCAGTAGATGTGACACAAATTGGGTTAAGAGAAATTGCTCATAATATCTGCATGTTGCGCTCTCATAATGTATTGTGATGTCATAATGCGGATATATTATTACGTCATAATATATTGTGACGTCATACTGCATACTAATTATGATGTCATCATATACTGTGACGTCATAATACATGCTCATGATGCTCCAGTAGATGTGACACAAATTGGGGTAAGCGAAATTGGTCATAAAACCTGCAAATTGCGCTCTCATAATATATTGTGATGTCATAATGGGGATACATTATGACGTCATAATACATTGTGACGTCATAGTGCTTACTAATTATGATGTCATCATATACTGTGACGTCAAAATACATACTCATGATGCTCCAGTAGATGTGACACAAATTGGGGTAAGAGAAATTGCTCATAATACCTGCATGTTGCGCTCTCATAATATATTGTGATTTCATAATGCGGATACATAATGACGTCATAATACATTGTGACGTCATACTGCATACTAATTATGATGTCATCATATACTGTGATGTCATAATACATGCTCATGACACAAATTGGGGTAAGCGAAATTGGTCATAAATCCTGCAAATTGCGCTCTCATAATATATTGTGATGTCAAAATGCGGATACATTAGGACGTCATAATACATTGTGACGTAATAGTGCATACTAATTATGATGTCATCATATACTGTGACGTCATAATACATGCTCATGATGCTCCAGTAGATGTGACACAAATTGGGATAAGAGAAATTGCTCATAATATCTGCATGTTGCGCTCTCATAATGCATTGTGAGGTCATAATGCGGACACATTATGACGTCATAATACATTGTGACGTCATACTGCATACTAATTATGATGTCATCATATACTGTGACGTCATAATACATGCTAGTGATGCTCCAGTAGATGGGACACAAATTGGGGTAAGCGAAATTGGTCATAAAACCTGCAAATTGCGCTCTCATAATATATTGTGATGTCACAATGCGGATACATTTTGACGTCATAATACATTGTGACGTCATAGTGCTTACTAATTATGATGTCATCATATACTGTGACGTCAAAATACATGCTCATGATGCTCCAGTAGATGTGACACAAATTGGGTTAAGAGAAATTGCTCATAATATCTGCATGTTGCGCTCTCATAATGTATTGTGAGGTCATAATGCGGACACATTATGATGTCATAATACATTGTGACGTCATACTGCATACTAATTATGATGTCATCATATACTGTGACGTCATAATACATGCTAGTGATGCTCCAGTAGATGTGACACAAATTGGGGTAAGCGAAATTGGTCATAAAACCTGCAAATTGCGCTCTCATAATATATTGTGATGTCACAATGCGGATACATTGTGACGTCATAATACATTGTTACGTCATAGTGCATATTAATTATGATGTCATCATATACTGTGACGTCATAATACATGCTCATGATGCTCCAGTAGATGTGACACAAATTGGGTTAAGAGAAATTGCTCATAATATCTGCATGTTGCGCTCTCATAATGTATTGTGATGTCATAATGTGGATATATTATTACGTCATAATATATTGTGACGTCATACTGCATACTAATTATGATGTCATCATATACTGTGACGTCATAATACATGCTCATGATGCTCCAGTAGATGTGACACAAATTGGGGTAAGCGAAATTGGTCATAAAACCTGCAAATTGCGCTCTCATAATATATTGTGATGTCATAATGGGGATACATTATGACGTCATAATACATTGTGACGTCATAGTGCTTACTAATTATGATGTCATCATATACTGTGACGTCAAAATACATACTCATGATGCTCCAGTAGATGTGACACAAATTGGGGTAAGAGAAATTGCTCATAATACCTGCATGTTGCGCTCTCATAATATATTGTGATTTCATAATGCGGATACATAATGACGTCATAATACATTGTGACGTCATACTGCATACTAATTATGATGTCATCATATACTGTGATGTCATAATACATGCTCATGACACAAATTGGGGTAAGCGAAATTGGTCATAAATCCTGCAAATTGCGCTCTCATAATATATTGTGATGTCAAAATGCGGATACATTAGGACGTCATAATACATTGTGACGTAATAGTGCATACTAATTATGATGTCATCATATACTGTGACGTCATAATACATGCTCATGATGCTCCAGTAGATGTGACACAAATTGGGATAAGAGAAATTGCTCATAATATCTGCATGTTGCGCTCTCATAATGCATTGTGAGGTCATAATGCGGACACATTATGACGTCATAATACATTGTGACGTCATACTGCATACTAATTATGATGTCATCATATACTGTGACGTCATAATACATGCTAGTGATGCTCCAGTAGATGGGACACAAATTGGGGTAAGCGAAATTGGTCATAAAACCTGCAAATTGCGCTCTCATAATATATTGTGATGTCACAATGCGGATACATTTTGACGTCATAATACATTGTGACGTCATAGTGCTTACTAATTATGATGTCATCATATACTGTGACGTCAAAATACATGCTCATGATGCTCCAGGAGATGTGACACAAATAGGGGTAAGAGAAATTGCTCATAATATCTGCATGTTGCGCTCTCATAATATATTGTGATGTCATAATGCGGATACATAATGACGTCATAATACATTGTGACGTCATACTGCATACTAATTATGATGTCATCATATACTGTGATGTCATAATACATGCTCATGACGCTCCAGTAGATGTGACACAAATTGGGGTAAGCGAAATTGGTCATAAATCCTGCAAATTGCGCTCTCATAATATATTGCGATGTCATAATGCAGATACATTATGACGACATAACACATTGTGACGTCATAGTGCATAGTAATTATGATGTCATCATATACTGTGATGTCATAATACATGCTCAAGATTCTGCAGTACATGTGACACAAATTTGGGTACGAGAAATTGCTCATAATACCTGCATGTTGCGCTCTCATAATATATTGTGATGTAATAATGCGGATACATTATGACGTCATAAGATATTGTGACGTCATAGTGCATACTAATTATGATGTCATCCTATGCTGTGACGTCATAATACATGCTCATGATGCTCCAGTAGATGTGACACAAATTGGGGTAAGCGAAATTGGTAAAAAAACCTGCAAATTGCGCTCTCATAATATATTGTGATGTCATAATGCGGATACATTTTGACGTCATAATACATTGTGACGTCATAGTGCATACTAATTATGATGTCATCATATACTGTGACGTCATAACACATGCTCATGATGCTCCAGTAGATGTGAAACAAATTGGGGTAAGAGAAATTGCTCATGATACCTGCATGTTGCGCTCTCATAATATATTGTGATGTCATAATGCGGATACATTATGACGTCATAATATAATGTGATGACATAGTGCATACTTATTATGATGTCTTCATATACTGTGACGTCATAATACATGCTCATGATGCTCCAGTAGACGTGACACAAATTGGGGTACGAGAAATTGCTCATAATACCTGCATGTTGCGCTCTCATAATATATTGTGATGTAATAATGCGGATACATTATGACGTCATAAGACATTGTGACGTCATACTGCATACTAATTATGATGTCATCCTATGCTGTGACGTCATAATACATGCTCATGATGCTCCAGTAGATGTGACACAAATTGGGGTAAGCGAAATTGGTAAAAAAACCTGCAAATTGCGCTCCCATAATATATTGTGATGTCATAATGCGGATACATTATGATGTCATAATACTTTGTGACGTCATAATGCATACTAATTATGATTTCATCATATACTCTGACGTCATAATCCATGGTGATGATGCTGCAGTAGATGTGACACATATTGGGTAAGCGAAATTGGTCATGAAACCTGCAAATTGCGCTCTCATAATATATTGAGATGTCATAATGCGGATACATTATGACGTCATATTACATTGTGACGTCATAGTGCATACTAATTATGATGTCATCATATACTGTGATGTCATAATACATGCTCATGATGCTCCAGTAGATGTGACACAAATTGGGGCAAGATAAATTGCTTATAATACCTGCATGTTGCGCTCTCATAATATATTGTGATGTCATAATGCGGATACATTATGACGTCATAATACATTGTGACGTAATAATGCATACTAATTATGATGTCATCATATACTCTGACGTCATAATACATGCTGACGATGCTGCAGTAGATGTGACACAAATTGGGGTAAGCGAAATTGGTCATGAAACCTGCAAATTGCGCTCTCATAATATATTGTGATGTCATAATGCGGATACCTTATGACGTCCTAATACATTGTGACGTCATACTGCATACTAATTATGATGTCATCATATACTCTGAAGTCATAATACATGCTCATGATGCTCCAGTAGATGTGACACAAATTGGGGCAACAGAAATTGCTCATAATACCTGCATGTTGGGCTCTCATAATATATTGTGATGTCATAATGCGGATACATTATGATGTCATAATACATTGTGACGTCATACTGCATACTAATTATGATGTCATCATATACTCTGACGTCATAATACATGCTGATGATTCTGCAGTAGATGTGACACAAATTGGGGTAAGCGAAATTGGTCATGAAACCTGCAAATTGCGCTCTCATAATATATTGTGATGTCATTATGCGGGTACATTATGACGTCATAATACATTGTGACGTCATACTGCATACTAATTATGATGTCATCATATACTATGACGTCATAATACATGCTCATGATGCTCCAGTAGATGTGACACAAATTGGGGCAAGAGAAATTGGTCATAATACCTGCATGTTGCGCTCTCATAGTATATTGTGATGTCATAATGCGAATACATTATCACGTCATAATACATTGTGACGTTATACTGCATACTAATTTTGATGTCATCATATACTCTGATGTCATAATACATGCTGATGATGCTGCAGTAGATGTGACACAAATTGGGGTAAGAGAAATTGCTCATAATGCCTGCATGTGGCGCTCTCATAATATATTGTGATGCCATAATGCGGATACATTATGACGTCATAATACATTGTGACGTCATACTGCATGCTAATTATGATGTCATCATATACTCTGACGTCATAATACATGCTGATGATGCTGCAGTGGATGTGACACAAATTGGGGTAAGCGAAATTGGTCATGAAACCTGCAAATTGCGCTCTCATAATATATTGTGATGTCATAATGCGGATACATTATGACGTCATAATACATTGTGACGTCATTGTGCATACTAATTATGATGTCATCATATACTGTGACGTCATAATACATGCTCATGATGCTCCAGTAGATGTGACACAAATTGGGCCAGAGAAATTGCTCATAATACCTGCATGTTGCGCTCTCATAATATATTGTGATGTCATAATGCGGATACATAATGACGTGATAATACATTGTGACGTCATACTGCATACTAATTATGATGTCATCATACTCTGACGTCATAATACATGCTCATGATGCTCCAGTAGATGTGACACAAATTGGGGTAAGAGAAATTGCTCAGAATACCTGCATGTTGCGCTCCCATAATATATTGTGATGTCATAATGCGGATACATTATGACATCATAATACATTGTGACGTCATAGTGCATATTAATTATGATGTCATCATATACTGTGACGTCATAATACATGCTCATGATGCTCCAGTAGATGTGACACAAATTGGGGTAAGAGAAATTGCTCATAATACCTGCATGTTGCGCTCTCATAATATATTGTGATGCCAAAATGCGGATACATTATGACGTCATAATACAGTGTGACGTCATACTGCATACTAATTATGATGTCATCATATACTCTGACGACATAATACATGCTGATGATGCTGCAGTAGATGTGACACAAATTGGGGTAAGCGAAATTGGTCATGAAACCTGCAAATTGCGCTCTCATAATATATTGTGATGTCATAATGCGGATACATTATGACGTCATAATACATTGTGACGTCATAGTGCATACTAATTATGATGTCATCATATACTGTGACGTCATAATACATGCTCATGATGCTCCACTAGATGTGACAAAAATTGGGCCAGAGAAATTTCTCATAATACCTGCATGTTGCGCTCTCATAATATATTGTGATGTCATAATGCGGATACATAATGACGTGATAATACATTGTGACGTCATACTGCATACTAATTATGATGTCATCATACTCTGACGTCATAATACATGCTCATGATGGTCCAGTAGATGTGACACAAATTGGGGTAAGAGAAATTGCTCAGAATACCTGCATGTTGCGCTCCCATAATATATTGTGATGTCATAATGCGGATACATTTTGACGTCATAATACATTGTGACGTCATAGTGCATACTAATTATGATGTCATCATATACTGTGACGTCATAATACATGCTCATGATGCTCCAGTAGATGTGACACAAATTGGGGTAAGAGAAATTGCTCATAATACCGGCATGTTGCGCTCTCATAATGTATTGTGATGTCATAATGCGGATACATTATGACGTCATAATACATTGTGATGTAATACTGCATACTAATTATGATGTCATCATATACTCTGACGTCATAATACATGCTGATGATGCTGCAGTAGGTGTGAAACAAATTGGGGTAAGCGAAATTGGTCATGAAACCTGCAAATGGCGCTCTTATAATATATTGTGATGTCATAATGCGGATACATTATGACGTCATAATACATTGTGACGTCATAGTGCATAATATTTATGATGTCATCATATACTGTGACGTCAAAATACATGCTCATGATGCTCCAGTAGATGTGGCACAAATTGGGGTAAGAGAAACTGCTCATAATACCTGCATGTTGCGCTCTCATAATATATTGTGATGTCATAATGCGGATACATTATGATATCATAATACATTGTGACGTCATACTGCGTACTAATTATGATGTCATCATACTCTGACGTCATAATACATGCTGATGATGCTGCAGTAGATGTGACACAAATTGGGGTAAGCGAAATTGGTCATGAAACCTGCAAATTGCGCTCTCATAATATATTGTGATGTCATAATGCGGATACATTATGACGTCATAATACATTGTGACGTCATACTGCATACTAATTATGATGTCATCATATACTCTGACGTCATAATACATGCTCATGATGCTCCAGTAGATGTGACACAAATTGGGGCAAGAGAAATTGCTCATAATACCTGCATGTTGCGCTCTCATAATATATTGTGATGTCATAATGCGGATACATTACGACGTCATAATACATTGTGACGTCATACTGCATACTAATTATGATGTCATCATATACTCTGATGTCATAATACATGCTCATGATGCTGCAGTAGATGTGACACAAATTGGGTTAAGCGAAATTGGTCATGAAACCTGCAAATTGCGCTCTCATAATATATTGTGATGTCATAATGCGGATACATAATGACGTCATAATATATTGTGACATCATATTGCATACTAATTATGATGTCATCATATACTGTGACGTCATAATACATGCTCATGATGCTCCAGTAGATGTGACACAAATTGGGGCAAGAGAAATTGCTCATAATACCTGCATGTTGGGCTCTCATAATATATTGTGATGTCATAATGCGGATACATTATGACGTCATAATACATTGTGACGTCATACTGCATACTAATTATGAGGTCATCATATACTCTGACGTCATAATACATTCTGATGATGCTGCAGTAGATGTGACACAAGTTGGGGTAAGCGAAATTGGTCATGAAACCTGCAAATTGCGCTCTCATAATATATTGTGATGTCATAATGCGGGTACATTATGACGTCATAATGCATTGTGACGTCATAGTGCATACTAATTATGATGTCATCATATACTCTGACGTCATAATACATGCTCATGATGCTCCAGTAGATGTGACACAAATTGGGGCAAGAGAAATTGGTAATAATACCTGCATGTTGCGCTCTAATAATATATTGTGATGTCATAATGCGGATACATTATCACGTCATAATACATTGTGACGTTATACTGCATACTAATTATGATGTCATCATATACACTGATGTCATAATACATGCTGATGATGCTGCAGTAGATGTGACACAAATTGCGGTAAGAGAAATTGCTCATAATACCTGCATGCTGCGCTCTCATAATATATAGTGATGTCTTAATGCGGATACATTATGACGTCATAATACATTGGGACATCATACTGCATACTAATTATGATGTCATCATATACTGTGACGTCATAATACATGCTCATGATGCTCCAGTAGATGTGACACAAATTGGGGTAATCGAAAATGGTCATAAAACCTGCAAATTGCGCTCTCATAATATATTGTGAGGTCATAATGCGGATACATTATGACGTCATAATACATTGTGATGTCATAGTGCATACTAATTATGATGTCATCATATACTGTGACGTCATAATAAATGCTCATGATGCTCCAGTAGATGTGACACAAATTGGGGTAAGAGAAATTGCTCATAATACCTGCATGTTGCGCTCTCATAATATATTGTGATGTCATAATGCGGATACATTATGACGTCATATTACATTGTGACGTCATACTGCATACTAATTATGATGTCATCTTATACTCTGACGTCATAATACATGCTGATGATGCTGCAGTAGATGTGACACAAATTGGGGTAAGCGAAATTGGTCATGAAACCTGCAAATTGCGCTCTCATAATATATTGTGATGTCATAATGCGGATACATTTTGACGTCATAATACATTGTGACGTCATAGTGCATACTAATTATGAAGTCATCATATACTGTGACGTCATAATTCATGCTCATGATGCTCCAGTAGATGTGACACGAATTGGGGTAAGAGAAATTGCTCATAATACCTTCATGTTGCGCTCTCATAATATATTGTGAGGTCATAATGCGGATACATTATGACGTCATAATACATTGTGACGTCATACTGCATACTAATTATGATGTCATCATATACTCTGACATCATAATACATGCTCATGATGCTCCAGTAGATGTGACACTAATTGGGGTAAGCGAAATTGGTCATAAAACCTGCAAATTGTGCTCTCATAATATATTGTGATGTCATAATGCTTATACATTATGACATCATAATACATTGTGACGTCATAGTGCATACTAATTATGATGTAATCATATTCTGTGACGTCATAATTCATGCTCATGATGCTCCAGTAGATGTGACACAAATTGGGGAAAGAGAAATTGCTCATAATGCCTACATGTTGCGCTCTCATAATATATTGTGATGTCATAATGCGGATACATTATGACGTCATAATACATTGTGACGTCATACTGCATACTAATTATGATGTCATCATATACTGTGACGTCATAATACATGCTCATGATGCTCCAGTAGATGTCACACAAATTGGGGTAAGATAAATTGCTCATAATACCTGCATGTTGCGCTCTCATAATATATTGTGATGTCATAATGCGGATACATTTTGACGTCATAATACATTGAGACGTCATACTGCATACTAATTATGATGTCATCATATACTCTGACGTCATAATACATGCTGATGATGCTGCAGTAGATGTGACACAAATTGGGGTAAGCGAAATTGGTCATGAAACCTGCAAATTGCGCTCTCATAATACATTGTGATGACATAATGCGGATACATTATGATGTCATAATACATTGTGACGTCATAGTGCATACTAATTATGATGTTATCATATACTGTGACGTCATAATACATGCTCATGATGCTCCAGTAGATGTGACACAAATTGGGGTAAGAGAAATTGCTCATAATACCTGCATGTTGCGCTCTCATAATATATTGTGATGTCATAATGCGGATACATTATGACGGCATAATACATTGTGACGTCATACTGCATACTAATTATGATGTCATCATATACTCTGACGTCATAATACATGCTGATGATGCTGCAGTAGATGTGACACAGATTGGGGTAAGCGAAGTTGGTCATGAAACCTGCAAATTGCGCTCTAATTATATATTGTGAAGTCATAATGCGGATACATTATGATGTCATAATACATTGTGACGTCATAGTGCATACTAATTATGATGTCATCATATACTGTGACGTCATAATACATGCTCATGATGCTCCAGTAGATGTGACACAAATTGGGGTAAGAGAAATTGCTCATAATACATGCATGTTGCGCTCTCATAATATATTGTGATGTCATAATGCGGATACATTATGACGTCATAATACATTGTGACGTCATACTGCATACTAATTATGATGTCATCATATACTGTGACGTCATAATGCACGCTCATGATCCTCCAGTAGATGTGACACAAATTGGGGTAAGAGAAATTGCTCATAATAACTGCATGTTGCGCTCTCATAATACATTGTGATGTCATAATGCGGATACATTATGATGTCATAATACATTGTGACGTCATACTGCATACTAATTATGATGTCATCATATACTGTGACGTCATAATACATGCTCATGATGCTCCAGTAGATGTGACACAATTTGGGGTAAGCGAAATTGGTCATAAAACCTGCAAATTGCGCTCTCATAATATATTGTGATGTTATTATGCGGATACATTATGACGTCATAATACATTGTGACGTCATAGTGCATACTAATTATGTTGTCATCATATACTGTGACGTCATAATACATGCTCATGATGCTCCAGTAGATGTGACACAAATTGGGGTAAGAGAAATTGCTCATAATACCTGCATGTTGCGCTCTCATAATGTATTGTGATGTCATAATGCGGATACATTATAACGTCATAATACACTGTGACATCATACTGCATACTAATTATGATGTCATCATATACTGTGACGTCATAATACATGCTCATGATGCTCCAGTAGATGTGACACTAATTGGGGTAAGCGAAATTGGTCATAAAACCTGCAAATTGTGCTCTCATAATATATTGTGATGTCATAATGCGGATACATTATGACGTCATAATACATTGTGACGTCATACTGCATACTAATTATGATGTCATCATATACTGTGACGTCATAATACATGCTCATGATGCTCCAGTAGATGTGACACAAGTTGGGGTAAGAGAAATTTCTCATAATACCTGCATGTTGCGCTCTCATAATACATTGTGATGTCATAATGTGGATACATTATGACATCATAATACATTGTGACGTCATACTGCATACTAATTATGATGTCATCATATACTGTGATGTCATAATACATGCTCATGATGCTCCAGTAGATGTGACACAATTTGGGGTAAGCGAAATTGGTCATAAAACCTGCAAATTGCGCTCTCATAATATATTGTGATGTTATAATGCGGATACATTATGACGTCATAATACATTGTGACGTCATAGTGCATACTAATTATGATGTCATCATATACTGTGACATCATAATACATGCTCATGATGCTCCAGTAGACGTGACACAAATTGGGGTAAGAGAAATTGCTCATAATACCTGCATGTTGCGCTCTCATAATGTATTGTGATGTCATAATGCGGATACATTATAACGTCATAATACACTGTGACATCATACTGCATACTAATTATGATGTCATCATATACTGTGACGTCATAATACATGCTCATGATGCTCCAGTAGATGTGACACTAATTGGGGTAAGCGAAATTGGTCATTAAACCTGCAAATTGTGCTCTCATAATATATTGTGATGTCATAATGCGGATACATTATGACGTCATAATACATTGTGACGTCATACTGCATACTAATTATGATGTCATCATATACTGTGACGTCATAATACATGCTCATGATGCTCCAGTAGATGTGACACAAGTTGGGGTAAGAGAAATTTCTCATAATACCTGCATGTTGCGCTCTCATAATACATTGTGATGTCATAATGTGGATACATTATGACATCATAATACATTGTGACGTCATACTGCATACTAATTATGATGTCATCATATACTGTGACGTCATAATACATGCTCATGATGCTCCAGTAGATGTGACACAATTTGGGGTAAGCGAAATTGGTCATAAAACCTGCAAATTGCGCTCTCATAATATATTGTGATGTTATAATGCGGATACATTATGACGTCATAATACATTGTGACGTCATAGTGCATACTAATTATGATGTCATCATATACTGTGACATCATAATACATGCTCATGATGCTCCAGTAGACGTGACACAAATTGGGGTAAGAGAAATTGCTCATAATACCTGCATGTTGCGCTCTCATAATGTATTGTGATGTCATAATGCGGATACATTATAACGTCATAATACACTGTGACATCATACTGCATACTAATTATGATGTCATCATATACTGTGACGTCATAATACATGCTCATGATGCTCCAGTAGATGTGACACTAATTGGGGAAAGCGAAATTGGTCATAAAACCTGCAGATTGCGCTCTCATAATATATTGTGATGTCATAATGCGGATACATTATGACGTCATAATACATTGTGACGTCATAGTGCATACTAATTATGATGAAATCATATACTGTGACGTCATAATTCATGCTCATGATGCTCCAGTAGATGTGACACAAATTGGGGTAAGAGAAATAGCTCATAATACCTACATGTTGCGCTCTCATAATATATTGTGATGTCATAATGCGGATACATTATGACGTCATAATACATTGTGACGTCATGCTGCATACTAATTATGATGTCATCATATACTGTGACGTCATAATACATGCTCATGATGCTCCAGTAGATGTGACACAAATTGTGGTAATCGAAAATGGTCATAAAACCTGCATATTGCGCTCTCATAATATATTGTGATGTCATAATGCGGATACATTATGATGTCATAATATTGTGACGTCATAGTGCATACTAATTATGATGTCATCATATACTGTGACGTCATAATACATGCTCATGATGCTCCAGTGGATGTGACACAAATTGGGGTAAGCGAAATTGGTCATAATACCTGCATGTTGCGCTCTCATAATATATTGTGATGTCATATTGCGGACACATTATGACGTCATAATACATTGTGACGTCATACTGTATACTAATTATGATGTCATCATATACTGGGACGTCATAATACATGCTCATGATGCTCCAGTAGGTGTGACACAAATTGGGGTAAGAGAAGTTGCTCATAATACCTGCAAATTGCGCTCTCATAATATATTGTGATGTCATAATGCGGATACATTATGACATCATAGTACATTGTGACGTCATAGTGCATACTAATTATGATGTCATCATATACTCTGACGTCATAATACATGCTGATGATGCTGCAGTAGATGTGACACAAATTGGGGTAAGCGAAATTGGTCATGAAACCTGCAAATTGCGCTCTCATAATACATTGTGATGACATAATGCGGATACATTATGACGTCATAATACATTGTGACGTCATAGTGCATACTAATTATGATGTTATCATATACTGTGACGTCATAATACATGCTGATGATGCTCCAGTAGATGTGACACAAATTGGGGTAAGAGAAATTGCTCATAATACCTGCATGTTGCGCTCTCATAATATATTGTGATGTCATAATGCGGATACATTATGATGTCATAATACATTGTGACGTCATACTGCATACTAATTATGATGTCATCATATACTCTGACGTCATAATACATGCTGATGATGCTGCAGTAGATGTGACACAGATTGGGGTAAGCGAAGTTGGTCAAGAAACCTGCAAATTGCGCTCTAATTATATATTGTGATGTCATAATGCGGATACATTATGATGTCATAATACATTGTGACGTCATAGTGCATAATAATTATGATGTCATCATATACTGTGACGTCATAATACATGCTCATGATGCTCCAGTAGATGTGACACAAAATGGGGTAATCGAAAATCGTCATAAAACCTGCAAATTGCGCTCTCATAATATATTGTGATGTCATAATGCGGATACATTATGACGTCATAATACATTGTGACGTCATACTGCATACTAATTATGATGTCATCATATACTGTGACGCCATAATACATGCTCATGATGCTGCAGTAGATGTGACACAAATTGGGGTAAGAGAAATTGCTCATAATACCTGCATGTTGCGCTCTCATAATATATTGTGATGTCATAATGCGGATACATTATGACGTCATAATACATTGTGACGTCATACTGCATACTAATTATGATGTCATCATATACTGTGACGTCATAATACACGCTCATGATGCTCCAGTAGATGTGACACAAATTGGGGTAAGAGAAATTGCTCATAATACCTGCATGTTGCGCTCTCATAATACATTGTGATGTCATAATGCGGATACATTATGATGTCATAATACATTGTGACGTCATACTGCATACTAATTATGATGTCATCATATACTGTGACGTCATAATACATGCTCATGATGCTCCAGTAGATGTGACACAATTTGGGGTAAGCGAAATTGGTCATAAAACCTGCAAATTGCGCTCTCATAATATATTGTGATGTTATAATGCGGATACATTATGACGTCATAATACATTGTGACGTCATAGTGCATACTAATTATGATGTCATCATATACTGTGACGTCATAATACATGCTCATGATGCTCCAGTAGATGTGACACAAATTGGGGTAAGAGAAATTGCTCATAATACCTGCATGTTGCGCTCTCATAATGTATTGTGATGTTATAATGCGGATACATTATAACGTCATAATACACTGTGACATCATACTGCATACTAATTATGATGTCATCATATACTGTGACGTCATAATACATGCTCATGATTCTCCAGTAGATGTGACACTAATTGGGGTAAGCGAAATTGGTCATAAAACCTGCAAATTGTGCTCTCATAATATATTGTGATGTCATAATGCGGATACATTATGACGTCATAATACATTGTGACGTCATACTGCATACTAATTATGATGTCATCATATACTGTGACGTCATAATACATGCTCATGATGCTCCAGTAGATGTGACACAAATTGGGGTAAGAGAAATTTCTCATAATACCTGCATGTTGCGCTCTCATAATACATTGTGATGTCATAATGTGGATACATTATGACATCATAATACATTGTGACGTCATACTGCATACTAATTATGATGTCATCATATACTGTGACGTCATAATACATGCTCATGATGCTCCAGTAAATGTGACACAATTTGGGGTAAGCGAAATTGGTCATAAAACCTGCAAATTGCGCTCTCATAATATATTGTGATGTTATAATGCGGATACATTATGACGTCATAATGCATTGTGACGTCATAGTGCATACTAATTATGATGTCATCATATACTGTGACATCATAATACATGCTCATGATGCTCCAGTAGATGTGACACAAATTGGGGTAAGAGAAATTGCTCATAATACCTGCATGTTGCGCTCTCATAATGTATTGTGATGTCATAATGCGGATACATTATAACGTCATAATACACTGTGACATCATACTGCATACTAATTATGATGTCATCATATACTGTGACGTCATAATACATGCTCATGATGCTCCAGTGGATGTGACACAAATTGGGGTAAGCGAAATTGGTCATAATACCTGCATGTTGCGCTCTCATAATATATGGTGATGTCATATTGCGGACACATTATGACGTCATAATACATTGTGACGTCATAGTGCATACTAATTATGATGAAATCATATACTGTGACGTCATAATTCATGCTCATGATGCTCCAGTAGATGTGACACAAATTGGGGTAAGAGAAATAGCTCATAATACCTACATGTTGCGCTCTCATAATATATTGTGATGTCATAATGCGGATACATTATGACGTCATAATACATTGTGACGTCATGCTGCATACTAATTATGATGTCATCATATACTGTGACGTCATAATACATGCTCATGATGCTCCAGTAGATGTGACACAAATTGTGGTAATCGAAAATGGTCATAAAACCTGCATATTGCGCTCTCATAATATATTGTGATGTCATAATGCGGATACATTATGATGTCATAATATTGTGACGTCATAGTGCATACTAATTATGATGTCATCATATACTGTGACGTCATAATACATGCTCATGATGCTCCAGTGGATGTGACACAAATTGGGGTAAGCGAAATTGGTCATAATACCTGCATGTTGCGCTCTCATAATATATTGTGATGTCATATTGCGGACACATTATGACGTCATAATACATTGTGACGTCATACTGTATACTAATTATGATGTCATCATATACTGGGACGTCATAATACATGCTCATGATGCTCCAGTAGGTGTGACACAAATTGGGGTAAGAGAAGTTGCTCATAATACCTGCAAATTGCGCTCTCATAATATATTGTGATGTCATAATGCGGATACATTATGACATCATAGTACATTGTGACGTCATAGTGCATACTAATTATGATGTCATCATATACTCTGACGTCATAATACATGCTGATGATGCTGCAGTAGATGTGACACAATTTTGGGTAAGCGAAATTGGTCATGAAACCTGCAAATTGCGCTCTCATAATACATTGTGATGACATAATGCGGATACATTATGACGTCATAATACATTGTGACGTCATAGTGCATACTAATTATGATGTTATCATATACTGTGACGTCATAATACATGCTGATGATGCTCCAGTAGATGTGACACAAATTGGGGTAAGAGAAATTGCTCATAATACCTGCATGTTGCGCTCTCATAATATATTGTGATGTCATAATGCGGATACATTATGATGTCATAATACATTGTGACGTCATACTGCATACTAATTATGATGTCATCATATACTCTGACGTCATAATACATGCTGATGATGCTGCAGTAGATGTGACACAGATTGGGGTAAGCGAAGTTGGTCAAGAAACCTGCAAATTGCGCTCTAATTATATATTGTGATGACATAATGCGGATACATTATGATGTCATAATACATTGTGACGTCATAGTGCATTATAATTATGATGTCATCATATACTGTGACGTCATAATACATGCTCATGATGCTCCAGTAGATGTGACACAAAATGGGGTAATCGAAAATGGTCATAAAACCTGCAAATTGCGCTCTCATAATATATTGTGATGTCATAATGCGGATACATTATGACGTCATAATACATTGTGACGTCATACTGCATACTAATTATGATGTCATCATATACTGTGACGTCATAATACATGCTCATGATGCTGCAGTAGATGTGACACAAATTGGGGTAAGAGAAATTGCTCATAATACCTGCATGTTGCGCTCTCATAATATATTGTGATGTCATAATGCGGATACATTATGACGTCATAATACATTGTGACGTCATACTGCATACTAATTATGATGTCATCATATACTGTGACGTCATAATACACGCTCATGATGCTCCAGTAGATGTGACACAAATTGGGGTAAGAGAAATTGCTCATAATACCTGCATGTTGCGCTCTCATAATACATTGTGATGTCATAATGCGGATACATTATGATGTCATAATACATGGTGACGTCATACTGCATACTAATTATGATGTCATCATATACTGTGACGTCATAATACATGCTCATGATGCTCCATTAGATTTGACACAATTTGGGGTAAGCGAAATTGGTCATAAAACCTGCAAATTGCGCTCTCATAATATATTGTGATGTTATAATGCGGATACATTATGACGTCATAATACATTGTGACGTCATACTGCATACTAATTATGATGTCATCATATACTGTGACGTCATAATACATGCTCATGATGCTCCAGTAGATGTGACACAAATTGGGGTAAGAGAAATTGCTCATAATACCTGCATGTTGCGCTCTCATAATGTATTGTGATGTTATAATGCGGATACATTATAACGTCATAATACACTGTGACATCATACTGCATACTAATTATGATGTCATCATATACTGTGACGTCATAATACATGCTCATGATGCTCCAGTAGATGTGACACTAATTGGGGTAAGCGAAATTGGTCATAAAACCTGCAAATTGTGCTCTCATAATATATTGTGATGTCATAATGCGGATACATTATGACGTCATAATACATTGTGACGTCATACTGCATACTAATTATGATGTCATCATATACTGTGACGTCATAATACATGCTCATGATGCTCCAGTAGATGTGACACAAATTGGGGTAAGAGAAATTTCTCATAATACCTGCATGTTGCGCTCTCATAATACATTGTGATGTCATAATGTGGATACATTATGACATCATAATACATTGTGACGTCATACTGCATACTAATTATGATGTCATCATATACTGTGACGTCATAATACATGCTCATGATGCTCCAGTAAATGTGACACAATTTGGGGTAAGCGAAATTGGTCATAAAACCTGCAAATTGCGCTCTCATAATATATTGTGATGTTATAATGCGGATACATTATGACGTCATAATACATTGTGACGTCATAGTGCATACTAATTATGATGTCATCATATACTGTGACATCATAATACATGCTCATGATGCTCCAGTAGATGTGACACAAATTGGGGTAAGAGAAATTGCTCATAATACCTGCATGTTGCGCTCTCATAATGTATTGTGATGTCATAATGCGGATACATTATAACGTCATAATACACTGTGACATCATACTGCATACTAATTATGATGTCATCATATACTGTGACGTCATAATACATGCTCATGATGCTCCAGTGGATGTGACACAAATTGGGGTAAGCGAAATTGGTCATAATACCTGCATGTTGCGCTCTCATAATATATTGTGATGTCATATTGCGGACACATTATGACGTCATAATACATTGTGACGTCATACTGTATACTAATTATGATGTCATCATATACTGTGACGTCATAATACATGCTCATGATGCTCCAGTAGGTGTGACACAAGTTGGGGTAAGAGAAATTGCTCATAATACCTGCAAATTGCGCTCTCATAATATACTGTGATGTCATAATGCGGATACATTATGACATCATAGTACATTGTGACGTCATAGTGCATACTAATTATGATGTCATCATATACTGTGACATCATAATACATGCTCATGATGCTCCAGTAGATGTGACACAAATTGGGGTAAGAGAAATTGCTCATAATACCTGCAAATTGCGCTCTCATAATATATTGTGATGTCATAATGCGGATACATTATGACGTCATAATACATTGTGACGTCATAGTGCATACTAATTATGATATCATCATATACTGTGACGTCATAATACATGCTCATGACGCTCCAATAGATGTGACACAGATTGGGGTAAGAGAAATTGCTCATAATACCTGCAAATTACGCTCTCATAATATATGGTGACGTCAAAATGCGGATACATTATGACGTCATAATACATTGTGACGTCATAGTGCATACTAATTATAATGTCATCATATACTGTGACCTCATAATACATGCTCATGATGCTCCAGTAGATGTGACACAAATTGGGGCACGAGAAATTGCTCATAATACCTGCATGTTGCGCTCACATAATATATTGTGATGTCATAATGCGGACACATTATGACGTCATAATACATTGTGACGTCATAGTGCTTACTAATTATGATGTCATCATATACTGTGACGTCATAATACATACTCTTGATGCTCCAGTAGATATGACACAAATTGTGGTAAGAGAAATTGCTCATAATACCTGCATGTTGCCCTCTCACAATAAATTGTGATGTCAAAATGCGGATACTTTATGACGTCATAGTACATTGTGACGTCATACTGCATACTAATTATGATGTCATCATATACTGTGATGTCATAATACATGCTCATGACGCTCCAGTAGATGTGACACAAATTGGGGTAAGCGAAATTGGTCATAAAACCTGCAAATTGCGCTCTCATAATATATTGTGATGTCATAATGCGGATACATTATGACGTCATAATACATTGTGACGTCATAGTGCATACTAATTATGATGTCATCATATACTGTGACGTCATAATACATGCTCATGATGCTCCAGTAGATGTGACACAAATTGGGGTGAGAGAAATTGCTCATAATACCTGCATGTTGCGCTCTCATAATATATTGTGATGTTATAATGCGGATACATTATGACGTCATAATATATTGTGACGTCATAGTGCATACTAATTATGATGTCATCATATACTGTGACGTCATAATACATGCTCATGATGCTCCAGTAGATGTGACACAAATTGGGGAAAGAGAAATTGCTCATAATACCTGCATGTTGCGCTCTCATAATATATTGTGATGTCATAATGCGGATACATTATGACGTCATAATGCATTGTGACGTCATATTGCATACTAATTATGATGTCATCATATACTGTGACGTCATAATACATGCTCATGATGCTCCAGTAGATGTGACACAATTGGGGTAAAAGAAATTGCTCATAATATCTGCATGTTGCGCTCTAATAATGTATTGTGATGTCATAATGTGGATACATTATGACGTCATAATACATTGTGACATCATACTGCATACTAATTATGATGTCATCATATACTGTGATGTCATAATACATGCTCATGACGCTCCAGTAGATGTGACACAAATTGGGGTAAGAGAAATTGCTCATAATTCCTGGATGTTGCGCTCTCATAATATATTGTGAGGTCATAATGCGGATACATAATGACGTCATAATACATTGTGACGTCATACAGCATACTAATTATGATGTCATCATATACTGTGATGTCATAATACATGCTCATGACTCTCCAGTAGATGTGACACAAATTGGGGTAAGCGAAATTGCTCATAATACCTGCAAATTGCGCTCTCATAATATATTGTGATGTCATAATGCGGATACATTATGACGTCATAATACATTGTGACGTCATAGTGCATACTAATTATGATGTCATCATATACTCTGACGTCATAATACATGCTGATGATGCTGTAGTAGATGTGACACAAATTGGGGTAAGGGAAATTGGTCATGAAACCTGCAAATTGCACTCTCATAATATATTGTGCTGTCATAATGCGGATACATTATGACGTCATAATACATTGTGACGTCATACTGCATACTAATTATGATGTCATCATATACTGTGACGTCATAATACATGCTCATGATGCTCCAGTAGATGTGACACAAATCGGGGTAGAGAAATTGCTCATAATACCTGCATGTTGTGCTCTCATAATATATTGTGATGTCATAATGCGGATACATTATGACGTCATAATACGTTGTGATGTCATACTGCAAACTAATTATGATGTCATCATATACTCTTACGTCTTAATACATGCTGATGATGCTGCAGTAGCTGTGACACAAATTGGGGTAAGCGAAATTGGTCATAAAACTTGTAAACTGCGCTCACATAATATATTGTGATGTCCTTATGCGGATACATTATGAGGTCATAATACATTGTGACGTCATATTGCATACTAATTATGATGTCATCATATACTGTGACGTCATAATACATGCTGATGATGCTGCAGTAGATGTGACACAAATTGGGGTAAGCGAAATTGGTCATGAAACCTGCAAATTGCGCTCTCATAATATATATTGATGTCATAATGCGGATACATTATGACGTCATAATAAATTGTGACGTCATAGTGCATACTAATTATGATGTCATCATATACTGAGACGTCTTAATACATGCTCATGATGCTCCAGTAGATGTGAAACAAATTGGGGTAAGAGAAATTGCTCATAATACCTGCATGTTGCGCTCTCATAATACATTGTGATGTCATAATGCGGATACATTATGACGTCATAATACATTGTGACGTCATACTGCATACTAATTATGATGTCATCATATACTGTGACGTCAAAATACATGCTCATGATGCTCCAGTAGATGTGACACAAATTGGGGTAATCGAAAATGGTCATAAAACCTGCAAATTGCGCTCTCATAATATATTGTGATGTTATAATGCGGATACATTGTGACGTCATAATACATTGTGATGCCATAGTGCATACTAATTATGATGTCATCATATACTGTGACGTCATAATACATGCTCATGATGCTCCAGTAGATGTGACACAAATTGGGGTAAGAGAAATTGCTCATAATACCTGCATGTTGCGCTCTCATAATATATTGTGATGTCATAATGCGGATACATAATGACGTCATAATACATTGTGACGTCATACTGCATACTATTTATGATGTCATCATATACTGTGATGTCATAATACATGCTCATGACGCTCCAGTAGATGTGACACAAATTGGGGTAAGCGAAATTGGTCATAAATCCTGCAAATTGCGCTCTCATAATATATTGTGATGTCATAATGCGGATACATTATGACGTCATAATACATTGTGACGTCATACTGCATACTAATTATGATGTCATCATATACTGTGACGTCATAATACATGCTCATGACGCTCCAGTAAATGTGACACGAATTGGGGTAAGCGAAATTGGTCATAAAACCTGCAAATTGCGCTCTTATAATATATTGTGATATCATAATGCGGATACATTAGGACGTCATAATACATTGTGACGTCATAGTGCATACTAATTATGATGTCATCATATACTGTGACGTCATAATACATGCTCATGATGCTCCATTAGATGTGACACAAATTGGGGTAAGAGAAATTGCTAATAATACCTGCATGTTGCGCTCTCATAATATATTGTGATGTCATAATGCGGATACATTAGGACGTCATAATACATTGTGACGTCATAGTGCATACTAATTATGATGTCATCATATACTGTGACGTCATAATACATGCTCATGATGCTCCAGTAGATGTGACACAAATTGGGGTAATCGAAAATGGACATAAAACCTGCAAATTGCGCTCTCATAATATATTGTGATGTTATAATGCGGATACATTGTGACGTCATAATACATTGTGACGTCATAGTGCATACTAATTATGATGTCATCATATACTGTGACGTCATAATACATGCTCATGATGCTCCAGTAGATGTGACACAAATTGGGTTAAGAGAAATTGCTCATAATATCTGCAGGTTGCGCTCTCATAATGTATTGTGACGTCATAATGCGGACACATTATGACGTCATAATACATTGTGACGTCATACTGCATACTAATTATGATGTCATCATATACTGTGACGTCATAATACATGCTCATGATGCTCCAGTAGATGTGACACAAATTGGGGTAAGAGAAATTGCTCATAATACCTGCATGTTGCGCTCTCATAATATATTGTGATGTCATAATGCGGATACATTATGACATCATAATACATTGTGACGTCATACTGCATACTAATTATGATGTCATCATATACTGTGATGTCATAATACATGCTCATGACGCTCCAGTGGATGTGACACAAATTCGGCTAAGCGAAATTGTTCATAAAACCTGCAAATTTCACTCTAATAATATATTGTGATGTCATAATGCGGATACATTATGACGTCATAATACATTGTGACGTCATAGTGCATACTAATTATGATGTCATCATATACTGTGACGTCATAACACATGCTCATGATGCTCCAGTAGATGTGAAACAAATTGGGGTAAGAAAAATTGCTCATGATACCTGGATGTTGCGCTCTCATAATATATTGTGATGTCATAATGAGGATATATTATGATGTCATAATATATTGTGACGTCATAGTGCATGCTTATTATGATGTCATCATATACTGTGACGTCATAATACATGCTCATGATTCTGCAGTAGATGTTACACAAATTGGGGTACGAGAAATTGCTCATAATACCTGCATGTTGCGCTCTCATAATATACTGTGATGTCATAATGCGGATACATTATGATGTCATAATACAATGTGACGTCATAGTGAATACTAATTATGATGTCATCATATACTGTGACGTCATAATACATGCTCTTGTTGCACCAGTAGATGTGACACAATTTGCGGTAAGAGAAATTGCTCATAATACCTTCATGTTGCGCTCTCATAATATATTGTGATGCCATAATGCGGATACATTATGACGTCATAATACATTGTGAAGTCATACTGCATACTAATTACGATGTCATCATATACTGTGACGTCATAATACATGCTCATGATGCTCCAGTAGATGTGACACAAATTGCGGAAAGAGAAATTGCTCATAATACCTGCATGTTGCGCTCTCATAATATATTGTGATGTCATAATGCGAATACATTATGACATCATAATACATTGTGACGTCATACTGCATACTAATTATGATGTCATCCTACTCTGTGACGTCATAATACATGCTCATGATGCTCCAGTAGATGTGACACAAATTGGGTTAAGCGAAATTGGTAATAAAACCTGGAAATTGCGCTCTCATAATATATTGCGATGTCATAATGCGGATACATTATGACTTCATAATACTTTGTGACGTCATAGTGCATACTAATTATGATGTCATCATATACTGTGATGTCATAATACATCCTCATGATGCTCCAGTAGATGTGACACAAATTGGGGTAAGAGAAATTGCTCATAATACCTGCAAATTGCGCTCTCATAATATATTGTGATGTCATAATGCGGATACATTATGAAGTCATAATACACTGTGACGTCATACTGCATACTAATTATTATGTCAACATATACTGTGACGTCATAATACATGCTCATGATGCTCCAGTAGATGTGACACAAATTGGGGTAAACGAAAATGGTCATAAAACCTGCAAATTGCGCTCTCATAATATATTGTGATGTTATAATGAGGGTACATTGTGACGTCATAATACATTGTGACGTCATAGTGCCTACTAATTATGCTGTCATCATATACTGTGACGTCATAACACATGCTCATGATGCTCCAGTAGATGTGACACAAATTGGGTTAAGAGAAATTGCTCATAATATCTGCATGTTGCGCTCTCATAATGTATTGTGATGTCATAATGCGGACACATTATGACGTCAAAATACATTGTGACGTCATACTGCATACTAATTATGATGTCATCATATACTGTGACGTCATAATACATGCTCATGATGCTCCAGTAGATGTGACACAAATTGGGGAAAGAGAAATTGCTCATAATACCTGCATGTTGCGCTCTCATAATATATTGTGCTGTCATAATGCGGATATATTATGACGTCATAATATATTGTGATGTCATACTGCATACTAATTATGATGTCATCCTATACTGTGACATCATAATACATGCTCATGATGCTTCAGGAGATGTGACACAAATTGGGGTAAGCGAAATTGTTCATAAAACCTGCAAATTGCGCTCTCATAATATATTGTGATGTCATAATGCGGATACATTAGGACGTCATAATAAATTGTGACGTCATACTGCATACTAATAATGATGTCATCATATACTGTGACGTCATAATACATGCTCATGACGCTCCAGTAGATGTGACACAAATTGGGGTAAGCGAAATTGGTCATAAAACCTGCAAATTGCGCTCTCATAATATATTGTGATGTCATAATGCGGATACATTAGGACGTCATAATACATTGTGACGTCATAGTGCATACTAATTATGATGTCATCATATACTGTGACGTCATAATACATGCTCATGATGCTCCAGTAGATGTGACACAAATTGCGGTAATCGAAAATGGTCATAAAACCTGCAAATTGCGCTCTCATAATATATTGTAATGTTATAATGCGGATACATTGTGACGTCATAATACATTGTGACGTCATAGTGCATACTAATTATGATGTCATCATATACTGTGACGTCATAATACATGCTCATGATGCTCCAGTAGATGTGACACAATTTGGGTTAAGAGAAATTGCTCATAATATCTGCATGTTGCGCTCTCATAATGTAGTGTGATGTCATAATGCGGATACATTATTACGTCATAATACATTGTGACGTCATACTGCATACTAATTATGATGTCATCATATACTGTGACGTCATAATACATGCTCATGATGCTCCAGTAGATGTGACACAAATTGGGGTAAGCGAAATTGGTCATAAAACCTGCAAATTGCGCTCTCATAATATATTGTGATGTCATAATGCAGATACATTATGACGTCATAATACATTGTGACGTCATAGTGCTTACTAATTATGATGTCATCATATGCTGTGACGTCAAAATACATACTCATGATGCTCCAGTAGATGTGACACAAAATGGGGTAAGAGAAATTGCTCATAATACCTGCATGTTGCGCTCTCATAATATATTGTGATGTCATAATGCGGATACATAATGACGTCATAATACATTGTGACGTCATACTGCATACTAATTATGATGTCATCATATACTGTGATGTCATAATACATGCTCATGATGCTCCAGTAGATGTGACACAAATTGGGGTAAGCTAAATTGGTCATAAATCCTGCAAATTGCGCTCTCATAATATATTGTGATGTCATAATGCGGATACATTATGACGCCATAATACATTGTGACGTCATAGTGCATACTAATTATGATGTCATCATATACTGTGACGTCATAATACATGCTCATGACGCTCCAGTAAATGTGACACAAATTGGGGTAAGAGAAATTGCTCATAATAACTTCATGTTGCGCTCTCATAATATATTGTGATGTCAAAATGCGGATACATTAGGACGTCATAATACATTGTGACGTAATAGTGCATACTAATTATGATGTCATCATATACTGTGACGTCATAATACATGCTCATGATGCTCCAGTAGATGTGACACAAATTGGGTTAAGAGAAATTGCTCATAATATCTGCATGTTGCGCTCTCATAATGTATTGTGAGGTCATAATGCGGACACATTATGACGTCATAATACATTGTGACGTCATACTGCATACTAATCATGATGTCATCATATACTGTGACGTCATAATACATGCTAGTGATGCTCCAGTAGATGTGACACAAATTGGGGTAAGCGAAATTGGTCATAAAACCTGCAAATTGCGCTCTCATAATATATTGTGATGTCACAATGCGGATACATTGTGACGTCATAATACATTGTGACGTCATAGTGCATATTAATTATGATGTCATCATATACTGTGACGTCATAATACATGCTCATGATGCTCCAGTAGATGTGACACAAATTGGGTTAAGAGAAATTGCTCATAATATCTGCATGTTGCGCTCTCATAATGTATTGTGATGTCATAATGCGGATACATTATTACGTCATAATATATTGTGACGTCATACTGCATACTAATTATGATGTCATCATATACTGTGACGTCATAATACATGCTCATGATGCTCCAGTAGATGTGACACAAATTGGGGTAAGCGAAATTGGTCATAAAACCTGCAAATTGCGCTCTCATAATATATTGTGATGTCATAATGCGGATACATTATGACGTCATAATACATTGTGACGTCATAGTGCTTACTAATTATGATGTCATCATATACTATGACGTCAAAATACATACTCATGATGCTCCAGTAGATGTGACACAAATTGGGGTAAGAGAAATTGCTCATAATACCTGCATGTTGCGCTCTCATAATATATTGTGATTTCATAATGCGGATACATAATGACGTCATAATACATTGTGACGTCATACTGCATACTAATTATGATGTCATCATATACTGTGATGTCATAATACATGCTCATGACGCTCCAGTAGATGTGACACAAATTGGGGTAAGCGAAATTGGTCATAAATCCTGCAAATTGCGCTCTCATAATATATTGTGATGTCATAATGCGGATACATTATGACGCCATAATACATTATGACGTCATAGTGCATACTAATTTTGATGTCATCATATACTGTGACGTCATAATACATGCTCAGGACGCTCCAGTAAATGTGACACAAATTGGGGTAAGAGAAATTGCTCATAATAACTTCATGTTGCGCTCTCATAATATATTGTGATGTCAAAATGCGGATACATTAGGACGTCATAATACATTGTGACGTAATAGTGCATACTAATTATGATGTCATCATATACTGTGACGTCATAATACATGCTCATGATGCTCCAGTAGATGTGACACAAATTGGGATAAGAGAAATTGCTCATAATATCTGCATGTTGCGCTCTCATAATGCATTGTGAGGTCATAATGCGGACACATTATGACGTCATAATACATTGTGACGTCATACTGCATACTAATTATGATGTCATCATATACTGTGACGTCATAATACATGCTAGTGATGCTCCAGTAGATGGGACACAAATTGGGGTAAGCGAAATTGGTCATAAAACCTGCAAATTGCGCTCTCATAATATATTGTGATGTCACAATGCGGATACATTTTGACGTCATAATACATTGTGAAGTCATAGTGCTTACTAATTATGATGTCATCATATACTGTGACGTCAAAATACATGCTCATGATGCTCCAGGAGATGTGACACAAATAGGGGTAAGAGAAATTGCTCATAATACCTGCATGTTGCGCTCTCATAATATATTGTGATGTCATAATGCGGATACATAATGACGTCATAATACATTGTGACGTCATACTGCATACTAATTATGATGTCATCATATACTGTGATGTCATAATACATGCTCATGACGCTCCAGTAGATGTGACACAAATTGGGGTAAGCGAAATTGGTCATAAATCCTGCAAATTGCGCTCTCATAATATATTGTGATGTCATAATGCGGATACATTATGACGTCATAATACATTGTGACGTCATAGTGCATAGTAATTATGATGTCATCATATACTGTGATGTCATAATACATGCTCAAGATTCTGCAGTAGATGTGACACAAATTTGGGTACGAGAAATTGCTCATAATACCTGCATGTTGCGCTCTCATAATATATTGTGATGTAATAATGCGGATACATTATGACGTCATAAGATATTGTGACGTCATAGTGCATACTAATTATGATGTCATCCTATGCTGTGACGTCATAATACATGCTCATGATGCTCCAGTAGATGTGACACAAATTGGGGTAAGCGAAATTGGTAAAAAAAACCTGCAAATTGCGCTCTCATAATATATTGTGATGTCATAATGCGGATACATTATGATGTCATAATACTTTGTGACGTCATAATGCATACTAATTATGATGTCATCATATACTCTGACGTCATAATCCATGGTGATGATGCTGCAGTAGATGTGACACAAATTGGGTAAGCGAAATTGGTCATGAAACCTGCAAATTGCGCTCTAATAATATATTGAGATGTCATAATGCGGATACATTATGACGTCATATTACATTGTGACGTCATAGTGCATACTAATTATGATGTCATCATATACTGTGATGTCATAATACATGCTCATGATGCTCCAGTAGATGTGACACAAATTGGGGCAAGATAAATTGCTTATAATACCTGCATGTTGCGCTCTCATAATATATTGTGATGTCATAATGCGGATACATTATGACGTCATAATACATTGTAACGTAATAATGCATACTAATTATGATGTCATCATATACTCTGACGTCATAATACATGCTGACGATGCTGCAGTAGATGTGACACAAATTGGGGTAAGCGAAATTGGTCATGAAACCTGCAAATTGCGCTCTCATAATATATTGTGATGTCATAATGCGGATACCTTATGACGTCCTAATACATTGTGACGTCATACTGCATACTAATTATGATGTCATCATATACTCTGACGTCATAATACATGCTCATGATGCTCCAGTAGATGTGACACAAATTGGGGCAACAGAAATTGCTCATAATACCTGCATGTTTGGCTCTCATAATATATTGTGATGTCATAATGCGGATACATTATGATGTCATAATACATTGTGACGTCATAGTGCATACTAATTATGATGTCATCATATACTCTGACGTCATAATACATGCTGATGATTCTGCAGTAGATGTGACACAAATTGGGGTAAGCGAAATTGGTCATGAAACCTGCAAATTGCGCTCTCATAATATATTGTGATGTCATTATGCGGGTACATTATGACGTCATAATACATTGTGACGTCATACTGCATACTAATTATGATGTCATCATATACTATGACATCATAATACATGCTCATGATGCTCCAGTAGATGTGACACAAATTGGGGCAAGAGAAATTGGTCATAATACCTGCATGTTGCGCTCTCATAATATATTGTGATGTCATAATGCGAATACATTATCACGTCATAATACATTGTGACGTTATACTGCATACTAATTTTGATGTCATCATATACTCTGATGTCATAATACATGCTGATGATGCTGCAGTAGATGTGACACAAATTGGGGTAAGAGAAATTGCTCATAATACCTGCATGTTGCGCTCTCATAATATATTGTGATGCCATAATGCGGATACATTATGACGTCATAATACATTGTGACGTCATACTGCATACTAATTATGATGTCATCATATACTCTGACGTCATAATACATGCTGATGATGCTGCAGTAGATGTGACACAAATTGGGGTAAGCGAAATTGGTCATGAAACCTGCAAATTGCGCTCTCATAATATATTGTGATGTCATAATGCGGATACATTATGACGTCATAATACATTGTGACGTCATAGTGCATACTAATTATGATGTCATCATATACTGTGACGTCATAATACATGCTCATGATGCTCCAGTAGATGTGACACAAATTGGGCCAGAGAAATTGCTCATAATACCTGCATGTTGCGCTCTCATAATATATTGTGATGTCATAATGCGGATACATAATGACGTGATAATACATTGTGACGTCATACTGCATACTAATTATGATGTCATCATACTCTGACGTCATAATACATGCTCATGATGCTCCAGTAGATGTGACACAAATTGGGGTAAGAGAAATTGCTCAGAATACCTGCATGTTGCGCTCCCATAATATATTGTGATGTCATAATGCAGATACATTATGACATCATAATACATTGTGACGTCATAGTGCATATTAATTATGATGTCATCATATACTGTGACGTCATAATACATGCTCGTGATGCTCCAGTAGATGTGACACAAATTGGGGTAAGAGAAATTGCTCATAATACCTGCATGTTGCGCTCTCATAATATATTGTGATTTCATAATGCGGATACATAATGACGTCATAATACATTGTGACGTCATACTGCATACTAATTATGATGTCATCATATACTGTGATGTCATAATACATGCTCATGACGCTCCAGTAGATGTGACACAAATTGGGGTAAGCGAAATTGGTCATAAATCCTGCAAATTGCGCTCTCATAATATATTGTGATGTCATAATGCGGATACATTATGACGCCATAATACATTATGACGTCATAGTGCATACTAATTTTGATGTCATCATATACTGTGACGTCATAATACATGCTCAGGACGCTCCAGTAAATGTGACACAAATTGGGGTAAGAGAAATTGCTCATAATAACTTCATGTTGCGCTCTCATAATATATTGTGATGTCAAAATGCGGATACATTAGGACGTCATAATACATTGTGACGTAATAGTGCATACTAATTATGATGTCATCATATACTGTGACGTCATAATACATGCTCATGATGCTCCAGTAGATGTGACACAAATTGGGATAAGAGAAATTGCTCATAATATCTTCATGTTGCGCTCTCATAATGCATTGTGAGGTCATAATGCGGACACATTATGACGTCATAATACATTGTGACGTCATACTGCATACTAATTATGATGTCATCATATACTGTGACGTCATAATACATGCTAGTGATGCTCCAGTAGATGGGACACAAATTGGGGTAAGCGAAATTGGTCATAAAACCTGCAAATTGCGCTCTCATAATATATTGTGATGTCACAATGCGGATACATTTTGACGTCATAATACATTGTGAAGTCATAGTGCTTACTAATTATGATGTCATCATATACTGTGACGTCAAAATACATGCTCATGATGCTCCAGGAGATGTGACACAAATAGGGGTAAGAGAAATTGCTCATAATACCTGCATGTTGCGCTCTCATAATATATTGTGATGTCATAATGCGGATACATAATGACGTCATAATACATTGTGACGTCATACTGCATACTAATTATGATGTCATCATATACTGTGATGTCATAATACATGCTCATGACGCTCCAGTAGATGTGACACAAATTGGGGTAAGCGAAATTGGTCATAAATCCTGCAAATTGCGCTCTCATAATATATTGTGATGTCATAATGCGGATACATTATGACGTCATAATACATTGTGACGTCATAGTGCATAGTAATTATGATGTCATCATATACTGTGATGTCATAATACATGCTCAAGATTCTGCAGTAGATGTGACACAAATTTGGGTACGAGAAATTGCTCATAATACCTGCATGTTGCGCTCTCATAATATATTGTGATGTAATAATGCGGATACATTATGACGTCATAAGATATTGTGACGTCATAGTGCATACTAATTATGATGTCATCCTATGCTGTGACGTCATAATACATGCTCATGATGCTCCAGTAGATGTGACACAAATTGGGGTAAGCGAAATTGGTAAAAAAAACCTGCAAATTGCGCTCTCATAATATATTGTGATGTCATAATGCGGATACATTATGATGTCATAATACTTTGTGACGTCATAATGCATACTAATTATGATGTCATCATATACTCTGACGTCATAATCCATGGTGATGATGCTGCAGTAGATGTGACACAAATTGGGTAAGCGAAATTGGTCATGAAACCTGCAAATTGCGCTCTAATAATATATTGAGATGTCATAATGCGGATACATTATGACGTCATATTACATTGTGACGTCATAGTGCATACTAATTATGATGTCATCATATACTGTGATGTCATAATACATGCTCATGATGCTCCAGTAGATGTGACACAAATTGGGGCAAGATAAATTGCTTATAATACCTGCATGTTGCGCTCTCATAATATATTGTGATGTCATAATGCGGATACATTATGACGTCATAATACATTGTAACGTAATAATGCATACTAATTATGATGTCATCATATACTCTGACGTCATAATACATGCTGACGATGCTGCAGTAGATGTGACACAAATTGGGGTAAGCGAAATTGGTCATGAAACCTGCAAATTGCGCTCTCATAATATATTGTGATGTCATAATGCGGATACCTTATGACGTCCTAATACATTGTGACGTCATACTGCATACTAATTATGATGTCATCATATACTCTGACGTCATAATACATGCTCATGATGCTCCAGTAGATGTGACACAAATTGGGGCAACAGAAATTGCTCATAATACCTGCATGTTTGGCTCTCATAATATATTGTGATGTCATAATGCGGATACATTATGATGTCATAATACATTGTGACGTCATAGTGCATACTAATTATGATGTCATCATGTACTCTGACGTCATAATACATGCTGATGATTCTGCAGTAGATGTGACACAAATTGGGGTAAGCGAAATTGGTCATGAAACCTGCAAATTGCGCTCTCATAATATATTGTGATGTCATTATGCGGGTACATTATGACGTCATAATACATTGTGACGTCATACTGCATACTAATTATGATGTCATCATATACTATGACATCATAATACATGCTCATGATGCTCCAGTAGATGTGACACAAATTGGGGCAAGAGAAATTGGTCATAATACCTGCATGTTGCGCTCTCATAGAATATTGTGATGTCATAATGCGAATACATTATCACGTCATAATACATTGTGACGTTATACTGCATACTAATTTTGATGTCATCATATACTCTGATGTCATAATACATGCTGATGATGCTGCAGTAGATGTGACACAAATTGGGGTAAGAGAAATTGCTCATAATACCTGCATGTTGCGCTCTCATAATATATTGTGATGCCATAATGCGGATACATTATGACGTCATAATACATTGTGACGTCATACTGCATACTAATTATGATGTCATCATATACTCTGACGTCATAATACATGCTGATGATGCTGCAGTAGATGTGACACAAATTGGGGTAAGCGAAATTGGTCATGAAACCTGCAAATTGCGCTCTCATAATATATTGTGATGTCATAATGCGGATACATTATGACGTCATAATACATTGTGACGTCATAGTGCATACTAATTATGATGTCATCATATACTGTGACGTCATAATACATGCTCATGATGCTCCAGTAGATGTGACACAAATTGGGCCAGAGAAATTGCTCATAATACCTGCATGTTGCGCTCTCATAATATATTGTGATGTAATAATGCGGATACATAATGACGTGATAATACATTGTGACGTCATACTGCATACTAATTATGATGTCATCATACTCTGACGTCATAATACATGCTCATGATGCTCCAGTAGATGTGACACAAATTGGGGTAAGAGAAATTGCTCAGAATACCTGCATGTTGCGCTCCCATAATATATTGTGATGTCATAATGCAGATACATTATGACATCATAATACATTGTGACGTCATAGTGCATATTAATTATGATGTCATCATATACTGTGACGTCATAATACATGCTCGTGATGCTCCAGTAGATGTGACACAAATTGGGGTAAGAGAAATTGCTCATAATACCTGCATGTTGCGCTCTCATAATATATTGTGATGCCAAAATGCGGATACATTATGACGTCATAATACATTGTGACGTCATAGTGCATACTAATTATGATGTCATCATATACTCTGACGACATAATACATGCTGATGATGCTGCAGTAGATGTGACACAAATTGGGGTAAGCGAAATTGGTCATGAAACCTGCAAATTGCGCTCTCATAATATATTGTGATGTCATAATGCGGATACATTATGACGTCATAATACATTGTGACGTCATAGTGCATACTAATTATGATGTCATCATATACTGTGACGTCATAATACATGCTCATGATGCTCCACTAGATGTGACAAAAATTGGGCCAGAGAAATTTCTCATAATACCTGCATGTTGCGCTCTCATAATATATTGTGATGTCATAATGCGGATACATAATGACGTGATAATACATTGTGACGTCATACTGCATACTAATTATGATGTCATCATACTCTGACGTCATAATACATGCTCATGATGCTCCAGTAGATGTGACACAAATTGGGGTAAGAGAAATTGCTCAGAATACCTGCATGTTGCGCTCCCATAATATATTGTGATGTTATAATGCGGATACATTTTGACGTCATAATACATTGTGATGTAATACTGCATACTAATTATGATGTCATCATATACTCTGACGTCATAATACATGCTGATGATGCTGCAGTAGGTGTGACACAAATTGGGGTAAGCGAAATTGGTCATGAAACCTGCAAATTGCGCTCTCATAATATATTGTGATGTCATAATGCGGATACATTATGACGTAATAATACATTGTGACGTCATAGTGCATACTAATTATGATGTCATCATATACTGTGACGTCATAATACATGCTCATGATGCTCCAGTAGATGTGACACAAATTGGGGCAAGAGAAATTGCTCATAATACCTGCATGTTGCGCTCCCATAATATATTGTGATGTCATAATGCGGATACATTATGACGTCATAATACATTGTGACGTCATACTGCATACTAATTATGATGTCATCATATACTCTGACGTCATATACATACTGATGATGCTGCAGTACATGTGACACAAATTGGGGTAAGCCAAATAGATCATGAAACCTGCAAATTGCGCTCTCATAATATATTGTGATGTCATAATGCGGATATATTATGACGTCATAATACATTGTGACGTCATAGTGCATACTAATTATAATGTCATCATATACTGTGACGTCATAATACATGCTCATGATGCTCCAGTAGATGTGACACAAATTGGGGTAAGAGAAATTGCTCATAATACCTGCATGTTGTGCTCTCATAATATATTGTGATGTCATAATGCGGATACATTATGACATCATAATACATTGTGACGTCATACTGCATACTAATTATGATGTCATCATATACTCTGACGTCATAATACATGCTGATGATGCTGCAGTAGATGTGACACAAATTGGGGTTAGCGAAATTGGTCATGAAACCTGCAGATTGCGCTCTCATAATATATTGTGATGTCATAATTGGGATACATTATGACGTCATAATACAATGTGACGTCATACTGCATACTTAATATGATGTCATCATATACTCTGACGTCATAATACATGCTCATGATGCTCCAGTAGATGTGACACAAATTGGGGCAAGAGAAATTGGTCATAATACCTGCATGTTGCGCTCTCATAATATATTGTGATGTCATAATGCGGATACATTATGACGTCATAATACATTGTGACGTCATACTGCATAATAATTATGATGTCATCATATACTCTGATGTCATAATACATGCTCATGACGCTCCAGTAGATGTGACACAAATTGGGGTAAGCGAAATTGGTCATAAATCCTGCAAATTGCGCTCTCATAATATATTGTGATGTCATAATGCGGATACATTATGACGTCATAATACATTGTGACGTCATACTGCATACTAATTATGATGTCATCATATACTGTGACGTCATAATACATGCTCATGACGCTCCAGTAAATGTGACACAAATTGGGGTAAGCGAAATTGGTCATAAAACCTGCAAATTGCGCTCTCATAATATATTGTGATATCATAATGCGGATACATTAGGACGTCATAATACATTGTGACGTCATAGTGCATACTAATTATGATGTCATCATATACTGTGATGTCATAACACATGCTCATGATGCTCCAGTAGATGTGAAACAAATTGGGGTAAGAAAAATTGCTCATGATACCTGGATGTTGCGCTCTCATAATATATTGTGATGTCATAATGAGGATATATTATGATGTCATAATATATTGTGACGTCATAGTGCATACTTATTATGATGTCATCATATACTGTGACGTCATAATACATGCTCATGATTCTGCAGTAGATGTTACACAAATTGGGGTACGAGAAATTGCTCATAATACCTGCATGTTGCGCTCTCATAATATATTGTGATGTCATAATGCGGATACATTATGATGTCATAATACAATGTGACGTCATAGTGAATACTAATTATGATGTCATCATATACTGTGACGTCATAATACATGCTCTTGTTGCACCAGTAGATGTGACACAATTTGCGGTAAGAGAAATTGCTCATAATACCTTCATGTTGCGCTCTCATAATATATTGTGATGTCATAATGCGGATACATTATGACGTCATAATACATTGTGATGTCATACTGCATACTAATTACGATGTCATCATATACTGTGACGTCATAATACATGCTCATGATGCTCCAGTAGATGTGACACAAATTGCGGAAAGAGAAATTGCTCATAATACCTGCATGTTGCGCTCTCATAATATATTGTGATGTCATAATGCGAATACATTATGACACCATAATACATTGTGACGTCATACTGCATACTAATTATGATGTCATCCTACACTGTGACGTCATAATACATTCTCATGATGCTCCAGTAGATGTGACACAAATTGGGTTAAGCGAAATTGGTAATAAAACCTGCAAATTGCGCTCTCATAATATATTGCGATGTCATAATGCGGATACATTATGACTTCATAATACTTTGTGACATCATAGTGCATACTAATTATGATGTCATCATATACTGTGATGTCATAATACATCCTCATGATGCTCCAGTAGATGTGACACAAATTGGGGTAAGAGAAATTGCTCATAATACCTGCAAATTGCGCTCTCATAATATATTGTGACGTCATAATGTGGATACATTATGACGTCATAATACACTGTGACGTCATACTGCATACTAATTATTATGTCAACATATACTGTGACGTCATAATACATGCTCATGATGCTCCAGTAGATGTGACACAAAATGGGGTAATCGAAAATGGTCATAAAACCTGCAAATTGCGCTCTCATAATATATTGTGATGTTATAATGAGGGTACATTGTGACGTCATAATACATTGTGACGTCATAGTGCCTACTAATTATGCTGTCATCATATACTGTGACGTCATAACACATGCTCACGATGCTCCAGTAGATGTGACACAAATTGGGTTAAGAGAAATTGCTCATAATATCTGCATGTTGCGCTCTCATAATGTATTGTGATGTCATAATGCGGACACATTATGACGTCATAATACATTGTGACGTCATACTGCATACTAATTATGATGTCATCATATACTGTGACGTCATAATACATGCTCATGATGCTCCAGTAGATGTGACACAAATTGGGGAAAGAGAAATTGCTCATAATACCTGCATGTTGCGCTCTCATAATATATTGTGCTGTCATAATGCGGATATATTATGACGTCATAATATATTGTGATGTCATACTGCATACTAATTATGATGTCATCCTATACTGTGACGTCATAATACATGCTCATGATGCTTCAGGAGATGTGACACAAATTGGGGTCAGCGAAATTGTTCATAAAACCTGCAAATTGCGCTCTCATAATATATTGTGATGTCATAATGCGGATACATTAGGACGTCATAATAAATTGTGACGTCATACTGCATACTAATAATGATGTCATCATATACTGTGACGTCATAATACATGCTCATGACGCTCCAGTAGATGTGACACAAATTGGGGTAAGCGAAATTGGTCATAAAACCTGCAAATTGCGCTCTCATAATATATTGTGATGTCATAATGCGGATACATTAGGACGTCATAATACATTGTGACGTCATAGTGCATACTAATTATGATGTCATCATATACTGTGACGTCATAATACATGCTCATGATGCTCCAGTAGATGTGACACAAATTGCGGTAATCGAAAATGGTCATAAAACCTGCAAATTGCGCTCTCATAATATATTGTAATGTTATAATGCGGATATATTGTGACGTCATAATACATTGTGACGTCATAGTGCATACTAATTATGATGTCATCATATACTGTGACGTCATAATACATGCTCATGATGCTCCAGTAGATGTGACACAATTTGGGTTAAGAGAAATTGCTCATAATATCTGCATGTTGCGCTCTCATAATGTAGTGTGATGTCATAATGCGGATACATTATTACGTCATAATACATTGTGACGTCATACTGCATACTAATTGTGATGTCATCATATACTGTGACGTCATAATACATGCTCATGATGCTCCAGTAGATGTGACACAAATTGGGGTAAGCGAAATTGGTCATAAAACCTGCAAATTGCGCTCTCATAATATATTGTGATGTCATAATGCAGATACATTATGACGTCATAATACATTGTGACGTCATAGTGCTTACTAATTATGATGTCATCATATGCTGTGACGTCAAAATACATACTCATGATGCTCCAGTAGATGTGACACAAATTGGGGTAAGAGAAATTGCTCATAATACCTGCATGTTGCGCTCTCATAATATATTGTGATGTCATAATGCGGATATATAATGACGTCATAATACATTGTGACGTCATACTGCATACTAATTATGATGTCATCATATACTGTGATGTCATAATACATGCTAATGATGCTCCAGTAGATGTGACACAAATTGGGGTAAGCGAAATTGGTCATAAATCCTGCAAATTGCGCTCTCATAATATATTGTGATGTCATAATGCGGATACATTATGACGCCATAATACATTGTGACATCATAGTGCATACTAATTATGATGTCATCATATACTGTGACGTCATAATACATGCTCATGACGCTCCAGTAAATGTGACACAAATTGGCGTAAGAGAAATTGCTCATAATAACTTCATGTTGCGCTCTCATAATATATTGTGATGTCAAAATGCGGATACATTAGGACGTCATAATACATTGTGACGTAATAGTGCATACTAATTATGATGTCATCATATACTGTGACGTCATAATACATGCTCATGATGCTCCAGTAGATGTGACACAAATTGGGTTAAAGAAATTGCTCATAATATCTGCATGTTGCGATCTCATAATGTATTGTGAGGTCATAATGCGGACACATTATGACGTCATAATACATTGTGACGTCATACTGCATACTAATTATGATGTCATCATATACTGTGACGTCATAATACATGCTAGTGATGCTCCAGTAGATGTGACACAAATTGGGGTAAGCGAAATTGGTCATAAAACCTGCAAATTGCGCTCTCATAATATATTGTGATGTCACAATGCGGATACATTGTGACGTCATAATACATTGTTACGTCATAGTGCATATTAATTATGATGTCATCATATACTGTGACGTCATAATACATGCTCATGATGCTCCAGTAGATGTGACACAAATTGGGTTAAGAGAAATTGCTCATAATATCTGCATGTTGCGCTCTCATAATGTATTGTGATGTCATAATGCGGATACATTATTACGTCATAATATATTGTGACGTCATACTGCATACTAATTATGATGTCATCATATACTGTGACGTCATAATACATGCTCATGATGCTCCAGTAGATGTGACACAAATTGGGGTAAGCGAAATTGGTCATAAAACCTGCAAATTGCGCTCTCATAATATATTGTGATGTCATAATGCGGATACATTATGACGTCATAATACATTGTGACGTCATAGTGCTTACTAATTATGATGTCATCATATACTGTGACGTCAAAATACATACTCATGATGCTCCAGTAGATGTGACACAAATTGGGGTAAGAGAAATTGCTCATAATACCTGCATGTTGCGCTCTCATAATATATTGTGATTTCATAATGCGGATATATAATGACGTCATAATACATTGTGACGTCATACTGCATACTAATTATGATGTCATCATATACTGTGATGTTATAATACATGCTCATGACACAAATTGGGGTAAGCGAAATTGGTCATAAATCCTGCAAATTGCGCTCTCATAATATATTGTGATGTCAAAATGCGGATACATTAGGACGTCATAATACATTGTGACGTAATAGTGCATACTAATTATGATGTCATCATATACTGTGACGTCATAATACATGCTCATGATGCTCCAGTAGATGTGACACAAATTGGGATAAGAGAAATTGCTCATAATATCTGCATGTTGCGCTCTCATAATGCATTGTGAGGTCATAATGCGGACACATTATGACGTCATAATACATTGTGACGTCATACTGCATACTAATTATGATGTCATCATATACTGTGACGTCATAATACATGCTAGTGATGCTCCAGTAGATGGGACACAAATTGGGGTAAGCGAAATTGGTCATAAAACCTGCAAATTGCGCTCTCATAATATATTGTGATGTCACAATGCGGATACATTTTGACGTCATAATACATTGTGACGTCATAGTGCTTACTAATTATGATGTCATCATATACTGTGACGTCAAAATACATGCTCATGATGCTCCAGGAGATGTGACACAAATAGGGGTAAGAGAAATTGCTCATAATACCTGCATGTTGCGCTCTCATAATATATTGTGATGTCATAATGCGGATACATAATGACGTCATAATACATTGTGACGTCATACTGCATACTAATTATGATGTCATCATATACTGTGATGTCATAATACATGCTCATGACGCTCCAGTAGATGTGACACAAATTGGGGTAAGCGAAATTGGTCATAAATCCTGCAAATTGCGCTCTCATAATATATTGCGATGTCATAATGCGGATACATTATGACGACATAATACATTGTGACGTCATAGTGCATAGTAATTATGATGTCATCATATACTGTGATGTCATAATACATGCTCAAGATTCTGCAGTAGATGTGACACAAATTTGGGTACGAGAAATTGCTCATAATACCTGCATGTTGCGCTCTCATAATATATTGTGATGTAATAATGCGGATACATTATGACGTCATAAGATATTGTGACGTCATAGTGCATACTAATTATGATGTCATCCTATGCTGTGACGTCATAATACATGCTCATGATGCTCCAGTAGATGTGACACAAATTGGGGTAAGCGAAATTGGTAAAAAAACCTGCAAATTGCGCTCTCATAATATATTGTGATGTCATAATGCGGATACATTTTGACGTCATAATACATTGTGACGTCATAGTGCATACTAATTATGATGTCATCATATACTGTGACGTCATAACACATGCTCATGATGCTCCAGTAGATGTGAAACAAATTGGGGTAAGAGAAATTGCTCATGATACCTGCATGTTGCGCTCTCATAATATATTGTGATGTCATAATGCGGATACATTATGACGTCATAATATAATGTGATGACATAGTGCATACTTATTATGATGTCTTCATATACTGTGACGTCATAATACATGCTCATGATGCTCCAGTAGACGTGACACAAATTGGGGTACGAGAAATTGCTCATAATACCTGCATGTTGCGCTCTCATAATATATTGTGATGTAATAATGCGGATACATTATGACGTCATAAGACATTGTGACGTCATACTGCATACTAATTATGATGTCATCCTATGCTGTGACGTCATAATACATGCTCATGATGCTCCAGTAGATGTGACACAAATTGGGGTAAGCGAAATTGGTAAAAAAACCTGCAAATTGCGCTCTCATAATATATTGTGATGTCATAATGCGGATACATTATGATGTCATAATACTTTGTGACGTCATAATGCATACTAATTATGATGTCATCATATACTCTGACGTCATAATCCATGGTGATGATGCTGCAGTAGATGTGACACATATTGGGTAAGCGAAATTGGTCATGAAACCTGCAAATTGCGCTCTCATAATATATTGAGATGTCATAATGCGGATACATTATGACGTCATATTACATTGTGACGTCATAGTGCATACTAATTATGATGTCATCATATACTGTGATGTCATAATACATGCTCATGATGCTCCAGTAGATGTGACACAAATTGGGGCAAGATAAATTGCTTATAATACCTGCATGTTGCGCTCTCATAATATATTGTGATGTCATAATGCGGATACATTATGACGTCATAATACATTGTGACGTAATAATGCATACTAATTATGATGTCATCATATACTCTGACGTCATAATACATGCTGACGATGCTGCAGTAGATGTGACACAAATTGGGGTAAGCGAAATTGGTCATGAAACCTGCAAATTGCGCTCTCATAATATATTGTGATGTCATAATGCGGATACCTTATGACGTCCTAATACATTGTGACGTCATACTGCATACTAATTATGATGTCATCATATACTCTGACGTCATAATACATGCTCATGATGCTCCAGTAGATGTGACACAAATTGGGGCAACAGAAATTGCTCATAATACCTGCATGTTGGGCTCTCATAATATATTGTGATGTCATAATGCGGATACATTATGATGTCATAATACATTGTGACGTCATACTGCATACTAATTATGATGTCATCATATACTCTGACGTAATAATACATGCTGATGATTCTGCAGTAGATGTGACACAAATTGGGGTAAGCGAAATTGGTCATGAAACCTGCAAATTGCGCTCTCATAATATAGTGTGATGTCATTATGCGGGTACATTATGACGTCATAATACATTGTGACGTCATACTGCATACTAATTATGATGTCATCATATACTATGACGTCATAATACATGCTCATGATGCTCCAGTAGATGTGACACGAATTGGGGCAAGAGAAATTGGTCATAATACCTGCATGTTGCGCTCTCATAGTATATTGTGATGTCATAATGCGAATACATTATCACGTCATAATACATTGTGACGTTATACTGCATACTAATTTTGATGTCATCATATACTCTGATGTCATAATACATGCTGATGATGCTGCAGTAGATGTGACACAAATTGGGGTAAGAGAAATTGCTCATAATGCCTGCATGTGGCGCTCTCATAATATATTGTGATGCCATAATGCGGATATATTATGACGTCATAATACATTGTGACGTCATACTGCATGCTAATTATGATGTCATCATATACTCTGACGTCATAATACATGCTGATGATGCTGCAGTGGATGTGACACAAATTGGGGTAAGCGAAATTGGTCATGAAACCTGCAAATTGCGCTCTCATAATATATTGTGATGTCATAATGCGGATACATTATGACGTCATAATACATTGTGACGTCATAGTGCATACTAATTATGATGTCATCATATACTGTGACGTCATAATACATGCTCATGATGCTCCAGTAGATGTGACACAAATTGGGCCAGAGAAATTGCTCATAATACCTGCATGTTGCGCTCTCATAATATATTGTGATGTCATAATGCGGATACATAATGACGTGATAATACATTGTGACGTCATACTGCATACTAATTATGATGTCATCATACTCTGACGTCATAATACATGCTCATGATGCTCCAGTAGATGTGACACAAATTGGGGTAAGAGAAATTGCTCAGAATACCTGCATGTTGCGCTCCCATAATATATTGTGATGTCATAATGCGGATACATTATGACATCATAATACATTGTGACGTCATAGTGCATATTAATTATGATGTCATCATATACTGTGACGTCATAATACATGCTCATGATGCTCCAGTAGATGTGACACAAATTGGGGTAAGAGAAATTGCTCATAATACCTGCATGTTGCGCTCTCATAATATATTGTGATGCCAAAATGCGGATACATTATGACGTCATAATACAGTGTGACGTCATACTGCATACTAATTATGATGTCATCATATACTCTGACGACATAATACATGCTGATGATGCTGCAGTAGATGTGACACAAATTGGGGTAAGCGAAATTGGTCATGAAACCTGCAAATTGCGCTCTCATAATATATTGTGATGTCATAATGCGGATACATTATGACGTCATAATACATTGTGACGTCATAGTGCTTACTAATTATGATGTCATCATATACTGTGACGTCATAATACATGCTCATGATGCTCCACTAGATGTGACAAAAATTGGGCCAGAGAAATTTCTCATAATACCTGCATGTTGCGCTCTCATAATATATTGTGATGTCATAATGCGGATACATAATGACGTGATAATACATTGTGACGTCATACTGCATACTAATTATGATGTCATCATACTCTGACGTCATAATACATGCTCATGATGGTCCAGTAGATGTGACACAAATTGGGGTAAGAGAAATTGCTCAGAATACCTGCATGTTGCGCTCCCATAATATATTGTGATGTCATAATGCGGATACATTTTGACGTCATAATACATTGTGACGTCATAGTGCATACTAATTATGATGTCATCATATACTGTGACGTCATAATACATGCTCATGATGGTCCAGTAGATGTGACACAAATTGGGGTAAGAGAAATTGCTCATAATACCGGCATGTTGCGCTCTCATAATGTATTGTGATGTCATAATGCGGATACATTATGACGTCATAATACATTGTGATGTAATACTGCATACTAATTATGATGTCATCATATACTCTGACGTCATAATACATGCTGATGATGCTGCAGTAGGTGTGACACAAATTGGGGTAAGCGAAATTGGTCATGAAACCTGCAAATGGCGCTCTTATAATATATTGTGATGTCATAATGCGGATACATTATGACGTCATAATACATTGTGACGTCATAGTGCATAATATTTATGATGTCATCATATACTGTGACGTCAAAATAAATGCTCATGATGCTCCAGTAGATGTGGCACAAATTGGGGTAAGAGAAACTGCTCATAATACCTGCATGTTGCGCTCTCATAATATATTGTGATGTCATAATGCGGATACATTATGATATCATAATACATTGTGACGTCATACTGCGTACTAATTATGATGTCATCATACTCTGACGTCATAATACATGCTGATGATGCTGCAGTAGATGTGACACAAATTGGGGTAAGCGAAATTGGTCATGAAACCTGCAAATTGCGCTCTCATAATATATTGTGATGTCATAATGCGGATACATTATGACGTCATAATACATTGTGACGTCATACTGCATACTAATTATGATGTCATCATATACTCTGACGTCATAATACATGCTCATGATGCTCCAGTAGATGTGACACAAATTGGGGCAAGAGAAATTGCTCATAATACCTGCATGTTACGCTCTCATAATATATTGTGATGTCATAATGTGGACACATTATGACGTCATAATACATTGTGACGTCATACTGCATACTATTTATGATGTCATCATATACTCTGACGTCATAATACATGCTGATGATGCTGCAGTAGATGTGACACAAATTGGGGTAAGCGAAATTGGTCATGAAACCTGCAAATTGCACTCTCATAATATATTGTGATGTCATAATGCGGATACATTATGACGTCATAATACACTGTGACGTCATAGTGCATACTAATTATGATGTCATCATATACTGTGACGTCATAATACATGCTCATGATTCTCCAGTACATGTGACACAAATTGGGGTAATCGAAAATGGTCATAAAACCTGCAAATTGCGCTCTCATAATATATTGTGATGTCATAATGCGGATACATTATGACGTCATAATACATTGTGACATCATACTGCATACTAATTATGATGTCTTCATATACTCTGACGTCATAATACATGCTCATGATGCTCCAGTAGATGTGACACAAATTGGGGCAAGAGAAATTGCTCATAATACCTGCATGTTGCGCTCTCATAATATATTGTGATGTCATAATGCGGATACATTACGACGTCATAATACATTGTGACGTCATACTGCATACTAATTAAGACGTCATCATATACTCTGATGTCATAATACATGCTCATGATGCTGCAGTAGATGTGACACAAATTGGGTTAAGCGAAATTGGTCATGAAACCTGCAAATTGCGCTCTCATAATATATTGTGATGTCATAATGCGGATACATTATGACGTCATAATACATTGTGACATCATATTGCATACTAATTATGATGTCATCATATACTGTGACGTCATAATACATGCTCATGATGCTCCAGTAGATGTGACACAAATTGGGGCAAGAGAAATTGCTCATAATACCTGCATGTTGGGCTCTCATAATATATTGTGATGTCATAATGCGGATACATTATGACGTCATAATACATTGTGACGTCATACTGCATACTAATTATGAGGTCATCATATACTCTGACGTCATAATACATTCTGATGATGCTGCAGTAGATGTGACACAAGTTGGGGTAAGCGAAATTGGTCATGAAACCTGCAAATTGCGCTCTCATAATATATTGTGATGTCATAATGCGGGTACATTATGACGTCATAATGCATTGTGACGTCTTACTGCATACTAATTATGATGTCATCATATACTCTGACGTCATAATACATGCTCATGATGCTCCAGTAGATGTGACACAAATTGCGGTAAGAGAAATTGCTCATAATACCTGCATGCTGCGCTCTCATAATATATAGTGATGTCTTAATGCGGATACATTATGACGTCATAATACATTGTGACATCATACTGCATACTAATTATGATGTCATCATATACTGTGACGTCATAATACATGCTCATGATGCTCCAGTAGATGTGACACAAATTGGGGTAATCGAAAATGGTCATAAAACCTGCAAATTGCGCTCTCATAATATATTGTGAGGTCATAATGCGGATACATTATGACGTCATAATACATTGTGATGTCATAGTGCATACTAATTATGATGTCATCATATACTGTGACGTCATAATAAATGCTCATGATGCTCCAGTAGATGTGACACAAATTGGGGTAAGAGAAATTGCTCATAATACCTGCATGTTGTGCTCTCATAATATATTGTGATGTCATAATGCGGATACATTATGACGTCATATTACATTGTGACACCATACTGCATACTAATTATGATGTCATCATATACTCTGACGTCATAATACATGCTGATGATGCTGCAGTAGATGTGACACAAATTGGGGTAAGCGAAATTGGTCATGAAACCTGCAAATTGCGCTCTCATAATATATTGTGATGTCATAATGCGGATACATTTTGACGTCATAATACATTGTGACGTCATAGTGCATACTAATTATGAAGTCATCATATACTGTGACGTCATAATTCATGCTCATGATGCTCCAGTAGATGTGACACGAATTGGGGTAAGAGAAATTGCTCATAATACCTTCATGTTGCGCTCTCATAATATATTGTGAGGTCATAATGCGGATACATTATGACGTCATAATACATTGTGACGTCATACTGCATACTAATTATGATGTCATCATATACTCTGACATCATAATACATGCTGATGATGCTGCAGTAGATGTGACACAAATTGGGGTAAGAGAAATTGCTCATAATACCTGCATGTTGCGCTCTCATAATATATTGTGATGTCATAATGCGGATACATTATGACGTCATAATACATTGTGACGTCATACTGCATAGTAATTATGATGTCATCATATACTGTGACGTCATAATACATGCTCATGATGCTCCAGTAGATGTGACACAAATTGGGGTAAGAGAAATTTCTCATAATACCAGCATGTTGCGCTCTCATAATGTATTGTGATGTCATAATGCGGATACATTATAACGTCATAATACACTGTGACATCATACTGCATACTAATTATGATGTCATCATATACTGTGACGTCATAATACATGCTCATGATGCTCCAGTAGATGTGACACTAATTGGGGTAAGCGAAATTGGTCATAAAACCTGCAAATTGTGCTCTCATAATATATTGTGATGTCATAATGCTTATACATTATGACATCATAATACATTGTGACGTCATAGTGCATACTAATTATGATGTAATCATATTCTGTGACGTCATAATTCATGCTCATGATGCTCCAGTAGATGTGACACAAATTGGGGAAAGAGAAATTGCTCATAATGCCTACATGTTGCGCTCTCATAATATATTGTGATGTCATAATGCGGATACATTATGACGTCATAATACATTGTGATGTCATACTGCATACTAATTATGATGTCATCATATACTGTGACGTCATAATACATTCTCATGATGCTCCAGTAGATGTCACACAAATTGGGGTAAGATAAATTGCTCATAATACCTGCATATTGCGCTCTCATAATGTATTGTGATGTCATAATGCGGATACATTATGACGTCATAATACATTGTGACGTCATACTGCATACTAATTATGATGTCATCATATACTCTGACGTCATAATACATGCTGATGATGCTGCAGTAGATGTGACACAAATTGGGGTAACCGAAATTGGTCATGAAACCTGCAAATTGCGCTCTCATAATACATTGTGATGACATAATGCGGATACATTATGACGTCATAATACATTGTGACGTCATAGTGCATACTAATTATGATGTTATCATATACGGTGACGTCATAATACATGCTCATGATGCTCCAGTAGATGTGACACAAATTGGGGTAAGAGAAATTGCTCATAATACCTGCATGTTGCGCTCTCATAATATATTGTGATGTCATAATGCGGATACATTATGACGGCATAATACATTGTGACGTCATACTGCATACTAATTATGATGTCATCATATACTCTGACGTCATAATACATGCTGATGATGCTGCAGTAGATGTGACACAGATTGGGGTAAGCGAAGTTGGTCATGAAACCTGCAAATTGCGCTCTAATTATATATTGTGATGTCATAATGCGGATACATTATGGTGTCATAATACATTGTGACGTCATAGTGCATACTAATTATGATGTCATCATATACTGTGACGTCATAATACATGCTCATGATGCTCCAGTAGATGTGACACAAATTGGGGTAAGAGAAATTGCTCATAATACATGCATGTTGCGCTCTCATAATATATTGTGATGTCATAATGCGGATACATTATGACGTCATAATACATTGTGACATCATACTGCATAGTAATTATGATGTCATCATATACTGTGACGTCATAATTCACGCTCATGATCCTCCAGTAGATGTGACACAAATTGGGGTAAGAGAAATTGCTCATAATAACTGCATGTTGCGCTCTCATAATACATTGTGATGTCATAATGCGGATACATTATGATGTCATAATACATTGTGACGTCATACTGCATACTAATTATGATGTCATCATATACTGTGACGTCATAATACATGCTCATGATGCTCCAGTAGATGTGACACAATTTGGGGTAAGCGAAATTGGTCATAAAACCTGCAAATTGCGCTCTCATAATATATTGTGATGTTATAATGCGGATACATTATGACGTCATAATACATTGTGACGTCATAGTGCATACTAATTATGTTGTCGTCATATACTGTGACGTCATAATACATGCTCATGATGCTCCAGTAGATGTGACACAAATTGGGGTAAGAGAAATTGCTCATAATACCTGCATGTTGCGCTCTCATAATGTATTGTGATGTCATAATGCGGATACATTATAACGTCATAATGCACTGTGACATCATACTGCATACTAATTATGATGTCATCATATACTGTGACGTCATAATACATGCTCATGATGCTCCAGTAGATGTGACACTAATTGGGGTAAGCGAAATTGGTCATAAAACCTGCAAATTGTGCTCTCATAATATATTGTGATGTCATAATGCGGATACATTATGACGTCATAATACATTGTGACGTCATACTGCATACTAATTATGATGTCATCATATACTGTGACGTCATAATACATGCTCATGATGCTCCAGTAGATGTGACACAAGTTGGGGTAAGAGAAATTTCTCATAATACCTGCATGTTGCGCTCTCATAATACATTGTGATGTCATAATGTGGATACATTATGACATCATAATACATTGTGACGTCATACTGCATACTAATTATGATGTCATCATATACTGTGACGTCATAATACATGCTCATGATGCTCCAGTAGATGTGACACAATTTGGGGTAAGCGAAATTGGTCATAAAACCTGCAAATTGCGCTCTCATAATATATTGTGATGTTATAATGCGGATACATTATGATGTCATAATACATTGTGATGTCATAGTGCATACTAATTATGATGTCATCATATACTGTGACATCATAACACATGCTCATGATGCTCCAGTAGATGTGACACAAATTGGGGTAAGAGAAATTGCTCATAATACCTGCATGTTGCGCTCTCATAATGTATTGTGATGTCATAATGCGGATACATTATAACGTCATAATACACTGTGACATCATACTGCATACTAATTATGATGTCATCATATACTGTGACGTCATAATACATGCTCATGATGCTCCAGTAGATGTGACACTAATTGGGGAAAGCGAAATTGGTCATAAAACCTGCAGATTGCGCTCTCATAATATATTGTGATGTCATAATGCGGATACATTATGACGTCATAATACATTGTGACGTCATAGTGCATACTAATTATGATGAAATCATATACTGTGACGTCATAATTCATGCTCATGATGCTCCAGTAGATGTGACACAAATTGGGGTAAGAGAAATAGCTCATAATACCTACATGTTGCGCTCTCATAATATATAGTGATGTCATAATGCGGATACATTATGACGTCATAATACATTGTGACGTCATGCTGCATACTAATTATGATGTCATCATATACTGTGACGTCATAATACATGCTCATGATGCTCCAGTAGATGTGACACAAATTGTGGTAATCGAAAATGGTCATAAAACCTGCATATTGCGCTCTCATAATATATTGTGATGTCATAATGCGGATACATTATGATGTCATAATATTGTGACGTCATAGTGCATACTAATTATGATGTCATCATATACTGTGACGTCATAATACATGCTCATGATGCTCCAGTGGATGTGACACAAATTGGGGTAAGCGAAATTGGTCATAATACCTGCATGTTGTGCTCTCATAATATATTGTGATGTCATATTGCGGACACATTATGACGTCATAATACATTGTGACGTCATACTGTATACTAATTATGATGTCATCATATACTGGGACGTCATAATACATGCTCATGATGCTCCAGTAGGTGTGACACAAATTGGGGTAAGAGAAGTTGCTCATAATACCTGCAAATTGCGCTCTCATAATATATTGTGATGTCATAATGCGGATACATTATGACATCATAGTACATTGTGACGTCATAGTGCATACTAATTATGATGTCATCATATACTCTGACGTCATAATACATGCTGATGATGCTGCAGTAGATGTGACACAAATTGGGGTAAGCGAAATTGGTCATGAAACCTGCAAATTGCGCTCTCATAATACATTGTGATGACATAATGCGGATACATTATGACGTCATAATACATTGTGACGTCATAGTGCATACTAATTATGATGTTATCATATACTGTGACGTCATAATACATGCTGATGATGCTCCAGTAGATGTGACACAAATTGGGGTAAGAGAAATTGCTCATAATACCTGCATGTTGCGCTCTCATAATATATTGTGATGTCATAATGCGGATACATTATGATGTCATAATACATTGTGATGTCATACTGCATACTAATTATGATGTCATCATATACTCTGACGTCATAATACATGCTGATGATGCTGCAGTAGATGTGACACAGATTGGGGTAAGCGAAGTTGGTCAAGAAACCTGCAAATTGCGCTCTAATTATATATTGTGATGTCATAATGCGGATACATTATGATGTCATAATACATTGTGACGTCATAGTGCATAATAATTATGATGTCATCATATACTGTGACGTCATAATACATGCTCATGATGCTCCAGTAGATGTGACACAAAATGGGGTAATCGAAAATGGTCATAAAACCTGCAAATTGCGCTCTCATAATATATTGTGATGTCATAATGCGGATACATTATGACGTCATAATACATTGTGACGTTATACTGCATACTAATTATGATGTCATCATATACTGTGACGTCATAATACATGCTCATGATGCTGCAGTAGATGTGACACAAATTGGGGTAAGAGAAATTGCTCATAATACCTGCATGTTGCGCTCTCATAATATATTGTGATGTCATAATGCGGATACATTATGACGTCATAATACATTGTGACGTCATACTGCAAACTAATTATGATGTCATCATATACTCTGACGTCATAATACATGCTCATGATGCTCCAGTAGATGTGACACAAATTGGGGTAAGAGAAATTGCTCATAATACCTGCATGTTGCGCTCTCATAATACATTGTGATGTCATAATGCGGATACATTATGATGTCATAATACATTGTGACGTCATAGTGCATACTAATTATGATGTCATCATATACTGTGACGTCATAATACATGCTCATGATGCTCCAGTAGATGTGACACAAATTGGGGTAAGAGAAATTGCTCATAATACCTGCATGTTGCGCTCTCATAATGTATTGTGATGTTATAATGCGGATACATTATAACTTCATAATACACTGTGACATCATACTGCATAATAATTATGATGTCATCATATACTGTGATATCATAATACATGCTCATGATGCTCCAGTAGATGTGACACTAATTGGGGTAAGCGAAATTGGTCATAAAACCTGCAAATTGTGCTCTCATAATATATTGTGATGTCATAATGCGGATACATTATGACGTCACAATACATTGTGACGTCATACTGCATACTAATTATGATGTCATCATATACTGTGACGTCATAATACATGCTCATGATGCTCCAGTAGATGTGACACAAATTGGGGTAAGAGAAATTTCTCAAAATACCTGCATGTTGCGCTCTCATAATACATTGTGATGTCATAATGTGGATACATTATGACATCATAATACATTGTGACGTCATACTGCATACTAATTATGATGTCATCATATACTGTGACGTCATAATACATGCTCATGATGCTCCAGTAGATGTGACACAATTTGGGGTAAGCGAAATTGGTCATAAAACCTGCAAATTGCGCTCTCATAATATATTGTGATGTTATAATGCGGATACATTATGACGTCATAATACATTGTGACGTCATAGTGCATACTAATTATGTTGTCGTCATATACTGTGACGTCATAATACATGCTCATGATGCTCCAGTAGATGTGACACAAATTGGGGTAAGAGAAATTGCTCATAATACCTGCATGTTGCGCTCTCATAATGTATTGTGATGTCATAATGCGGATACATTATAACGTCATAATACACTGTGACATCATACTGCATACTAATTATGATGTCATCATATACTGTGACGTCATAATACATGCTCATGATGCTCCAGTAGATGTGACACTAATTGGGGTAAGCGAAATTGGTCATAAAACCTGCAAATTGTGCTCTCATAATATATTGTGATGTCATAATGCGGATACATTATGACGTCATAATACATTGTGACGTCATACTGCATACTAATTATGATGTCATCATATACTGTGACGTCATAATACATGCTCATGATGCTCCAGTAGATGTGACACAAGTTGGGGTAAGAGAAATTTCTCATAATACCTGCATGTTGCGCTCTCATAATACATTGTGATGTCATAATGTGGATACATTATGACATCATAATACATTGTGACGTCATACTGCATACTAATTATGATGTCATCATATACTGTGACGTCATAATACATGCTCATGATGCTCCAGTAGATGTGACACAATTTGGGGTAAGCGAAATTGGTCATAAAACCTGCAAATTGCGCTCTCATAATATATTGTGATGTTATAATGCGGATACATTATGACGTCATAATACATTGTGACGTCATAGTGCATACTAATTATGATGTCATCATATACTGTGACATCATAACACATGCTCATGATGCTCCAGTAGATGTGACACAAATTGGGGTAAGAGAAATTGCTCATAATACCTGCATGTTGCGCTCTCATAATGTATTGTGATGTCATAATGCGGATACATTATAACGTCATAATACACTGTGACATCATACTGCATACTAATTATGATGTCATCATATACTGTGACGTCATAATACATGCTCATGATGCTCCAGTAGATGTGACACTAATTGGGGAAAGCGAAATTGGTCATAAAACCTGCAGATTGCGCTCTCATAATATATTGTGATGTCATAATTCGGATACATTATGACGTCATAATACATTGTGACGTCATAGTGCATACTAATTATGATGAAATCATATACTGTGACGTCATAATTCATGCTCATGATGCTCCAGTAGATGTGACACAAATTGGGGTAAGAGAAATAGCTCATAATACCTACATGTTGCGCTCTCATAATATATAGTGATGTCATAATGCGGATACATTATGACGTCATAATACATTGTGACGTCATGCTGCATACTAATTATGATGTCATCATATACTGTGACGTCATAATACATGCTCATGATGCTCCAGTAGATGTGACACAAATTGTGGTAATCGAAAATGGTCATAAAACCTGCATATTGCGCTCTCATAATATATTGTGATGTCATAATGCGGATACATTATGATGTCATAATATTGTGACGTCATAGTGCATACTAATTATGATGTCATCATATACTGTGACGTCATAATACATGCTCATGATGCTCCAGTGGATGTGACACAAATTGGGGTAAGCGAAATTGGTCATAATACCTGCATGTTGCGCTCTCATAATATATTGTGATGTCATATTGCGGACACATAATGACGTCATAATACATTGTGACGTCATACTGTATACTAATTATGATGTCATCATATACTGGGACGTCATAATACATGCTCATGATGCTCCAGTAGGTGTGACACAAATTGGGGTAAGAGAAGTTGCTCATAATACCTGCAAATTGCGCTCTCATAATATATTGTGATGTCATAATGCGGATACATTATGACATCATAGTACATTGTGACGTCATAGTGCATACTAATTATGATGTCATCATATACTCTGACGTCATAATACATGCTGATGATGCTGCAGTAGATGTGACACAAATTGGGGTAAGCGAAATTGGTCATGAAACCTGCAAATTGCGCTCTCATAATACATTGTGATGACATAATGCGGATACATTATGACGTCATAATACATTGTGACGTCATAGTGCATACTAATTATGATGTTATCATATACTGTGACGTCATAATACATGCTGATGATGCTCCAGTAGATGTGACACAAATTGGGGTAAGAGAAATTGCTCATAATACCTGCATGTTGCGCTCTCATAATATATTGTGATGTCATAATGCGGATACATTATGATGTCATAATACATTGTGATGTCATACTGCATACTAATTATGATGTCATCATATACTCTGACGTCATAATACATGCTGATGATGCTGCAGTAGATGTGACACAGATTGGGGTAAGCGAAGTTGGTCAAGAAACCTGCAAATTGCGCTCTAATTATATATTGTGATGTCATAATGCGGATACATTATGATGTCATAATACATTGTGACGTCATAGTGCATAATAATTATGATGTCATCATATACTGTGACGTCATAATACATGCTCATGATGCTCCAGTAGATGTGACACAAAATGGGGTAATCGAAAATGGTCATAAAACCTGCAAATTGCGCTCTCATAATATATTGTGATGTCATAATGCGGATACATTATGACGTCATAATACATTGTGACGTCATACTGCATACTAATTATGATGTCATCATATACTGTGACGTCATAATACATGCTCATGATGCTGCAGTAGATGTGACACAAATTGGGGTAAGAGAAATTGCTCATAATACCTGCATGTTGCGCTCTCATAATATATTGTGATGTCATAATGCGGATACATTATGACGTCATAATACATTGTGACGTCATACTGCAAACTAATTATGATGTCATCATATACTCTGACGTCATAATACATGCTCATGATGCTCCAGTAGATGTGACACAAATTGGGGTAAGAGAAATTGCTCATAATACCTGCATGTTGCGCTCTCATAATACATTGTGATGTCATAATGCGGATACATTATGATGTCATAATACATTGTGACGTCATACTGCATACTAATTATGATGTCATCATATACTGTGACGTCATAATACATGCTCATGATGCTCCAGTAGATGTGACACAATTTGGGGTAAGCGAAATTGGTCATAAAACCTGCAAATTGCGCTCTCATAATATATTGTGATGTTATAATGCGGATACATTATGACGTCATAATACATTGTGACGTCATAGTGCATACTAATTATGATGTCATCATATACTGTGACGTCATAATACATGCTCATGATGCTCCAGTAGATGTGACACAAATTGGGGTAAGAGAAATTGCTCATAATACCTGCATGTTGCGCTCTCATAATGTATTGTGATGTTATAATGCGGATACATTATAACGTCATAATACACTGTGACATCATACTGCATAATAATTATGATGTCATCATATACTGTGATATCATAATACATGCTCATGATGCTCCAGTAGATGTGACACTAATTGGGGTAAGCGAAATTGGTCATAAAACCTGCAAATTGTGCTCTCATAATATATTGTGATGTCATAATGCGGATACATTATGACGTCACAATACATTGTGACGTCATACTGCATACTAATTATGATGTCATCATATACTGTGACGTCATAATACATGCTCATGATGCTCCAGTAGATGTGACACAAATTGGGGTAAGAGAAATTTCTCAAAATACCTGCATGTTGCGCTCTCATAATACATTGTGATGTCATAATGTGGATACATTATGACATCATAATACATTGTGACGTCATACTGCATACTAATTATGATGTCATCATATACTGTGACGTCATAATACATGCTCATGATGCTCCAGTAGATGTGACACAATTTGGGGTAAGCGAAATTGGTCATAAAACCTGCAAATTGCGCTCTCATAATATATTGTGATGTTATAATGCGGATACATTATGACGTCATAATACATTGTAACGTCATAGTGCATACTAATTATGTCGTCGTCATATACTGTGACGTCATAATACATGCTCATGATGCTCCAGTAGATGTGACACAAATTGGGGTAAGAGAAATTGCTCATAATACCTGCATGTTGCGCTCTCATAATGTATTGTGATGTCATAATGCGGATACATTATAACGTCATAATACACTGTGACATCATACTGCATACTAATTATGATGTCATCATATACTGTGACGTCATAATACATGCTCATGATGCTCCAGTAGATGTGACACTAATTGGGGTAAGCGAAATTGGTCATAAAACCTGCAAATTGTGCTCTCATAATATATTGTGATGTCATAATGCGGATACATTATGACGTCATAATACATTGTGACGTCATACTGCATACTAATTATGATGTCATCATATACTGTGACGTCATAATACATGCTCATGATGCTCCAGTAGATGTGACACAAGTTGGGGTAAGAGAAATTTCTCATAATACCTGCATGTTGCGCTCTCATAATACATTGTGATGTCATAATGTGGATACATTATGACATCATAATACATTGTGACGTCATACTGCATACTAATTATGATGTCATCATATACTGTGACGTCATAATACATGCTCATGATGCTCCAGTAGATGTGACACAATTTGGGGTAAGCGAAATTGGTCATAAAACCTGCAAATTGCGCTCTCATAATATATTGTGATGTTATAATGCGGATACATTATGACGTCATAATACATTGTGACGTCATAGTGCATACTAATTATGATGTCATCATATACTGTGACATCATAACACATGCTCATGATGCTCCAGTAGATGTGACACAAATTGGGGTAAGAGAAATTGCTCATAATACCTGCATGTTGCGCTCTCATAATGTATTGTGATGTCATAATGCGGATACATTATAACGTCATAATACACTGTGACATCATACTGCATACTAATTATGATGTCATCATATACTGTGACGTCATAATACATGCTCATGATGCTCCAGTAGATGTGACACTAATTGGGGAAAGCGAAATTGGTCATAAAACCTGCAGATTGCGCTCTCATAATATATTGTGATGTCATAATGCGGATACATTATGACGTCATAATACATTGTGACGTCATAGTGCATACTAATTATGATGAAATCATATACTGTGACGTCATAATTCATGCTCATGATGCTCCAGTAGATGTGACACAAATTGGGGTAAGAGAAATAGATCATAATACCTACATGTTGCGCTCTCATAATATATAGTGATGTCATAATGCGGATACATTATGACGTCATAATACATTGTGACGTCATGCTGCATACTAATTATGATGTCATCATATACTGTGACGTCATAATACATGCTCATGATGCTCCAGTAGATGTGACACAAATTGTGGTAATCGAAAATGGTCATAAAACCTGCATATTGCGCTCTCATAATATATTGTGATGTCATAATGCGGATACATTATGATGTCATAATATTGTGACGTCATAGTGCATACTAATTATGATGTCATCATATACTGTGACGTCATAATACATGCTCATGATGCTCCAGTGGATGTGACACAAATTGGGGTAAGCGAAATTGGTCATAATACCTGCATGTTGCGCTCTCATAATATATTGTGATGTCATATTGCGGACACATTATGACGTCATAATACATTGTGACGTCATACTGTATACTAATTATGATGTCATCATATACTGGGACGTCATAATACATGCTCATGATGCTCCAGTAGGTGTGACAAAAATTGGGGTAAGAGAAGTTGCTCATAATACCTGCAAATTGCGCTCTCATAATATATTGTGATGTCATAATGCGGATACATTATGACATCATAGTACATTGTGACGTCATAGTGCATACTAATTATGATGTCATCATATACTCTGACGTCATAATACATGCTGATGATGCTGCAGTAGATGTGACACAAATTGGGGTAAGCGAAATTGGTCATGAAACCTGCAAATTGCGCTCTCATAATACATTGTGATGACATAATGCGGATACATTATGACGTCATAATACATTGTGACGTCATAGTGCATACTAATTATGATGTTATCATATACTGTGACGTCATAATACATGCTGATGATGCTCCAGTAGATGTGACACAAATTGGGGTAAGAGAAATTGCTCATAATACCTGCATGTTGCGCTCTCATAATATATTGTGATGTCATAATGCGGATACATTATGATGTCATAATACATTGTGATGTCATACTGCATACTAATTATGATGTCATCATATACTCTGACGTCATAATACATGCTGATGATGCTGCAGTAGATGTGACACAGATTGGGGTAAGCGAAGTTGGTCAAGAAACCTGCAAATTGCGCTCTAATTATATATTGTGATGTCATAATGCGGATACATTATGATGTCATAATACATTGTGACGTCATAGTGCATAATAATTATGATGTCATCATATACTGTGACGTCATAATACATGCTCATGATGCTCCAGTAGATGTGACAGAAATTGGGGTACGAGAAATTGCTCATAATACCTGCATGTTGCGCTCACATAATATATTGTGATGTCATAATGCGGATACATTATGACGGCATAATACATTTTGACGTCATACTGCATACTAATTATGATGTCATCATATACTGTGACGTCATAATACATGCTCATGATGCTCCAGTAGATGTGACACAAATTGGGGTAAGAGAAATTTCTCAAAATACCTGCATGTTGCGCTCTCATAATACATTGTGATGTCATAATGTGGATACATTATGACATCATAATACATTGTGACGTCATACTGCATACTAATTATGATGTCATCATATACTGTGACGTCATAATACATGCTCATGATGCTCCAGTAGATGTGACACAATTTGGGGTAAGCGAAATTGGTCATAAAACCTGCAAATTGCGCTCTCATAATATATTGTGATGTTATAATGCGGATACATTGTGACGTCATAATACATTGTGACGTCATAGTGCATACTAATTATGATGTCATCATATACTGTGACGTCATAATACATGCTCATGATGCTCCAGTAGATGTGACACAAATTGGGGTAAGAGAAATTGCTCATAATACCTGCATGTTGCGCTCTCATAATGTATTGTGATGTCATAATGCGGATACATTATAACGTCATAATACACTGTGACATCATACTGCATACTAATTATGATGTCATCATATACTGTGACGTCATAATACATGCTCATGATGCTCCAGTGGATGTGACACAAATTGGGGTAAGCGAAATTGGTCATAAAACCTGCAAATTGCGCTCTTATAATATATTGTGATGTCATATTGCGGACACATTATGACGTCATAATACATTGTGACGTCATACTGTATACTAATTATGATGTCATCATATACTGTCACGTCATAATACATGCTCATGATGCTCCAGTAGGTGTGACACAAATTGGCTTAAGAGAAATTGCTCATAATACCTGCAAATTGCGCTCTCATAATATATTGTGATGTCATAATGCGGATACATTATGACATCATAGTACATTGTGACGTCATAGTGCATACTAATTATGATGTCATCATATACTGTGACATCATAATACATGCTCATGATGCTCCAGTAGATGTGACACAAATTGGGGTAAGAGAAATTGCTCATAATACCTGCAAATTGCGCTCTCATAATATATTGTGATGTCATAATGCGGATACATTATGACGTCATAATACATTGTGACGTCATAGTGCATACTAATTATGATATCATCATATACTGTGACGTCATAATACATGCTCATGACGCTCCAATAGATGTGACACAGATTGGGGTAAGAGAAATTGCTCATAATACCTGCAAATTACGCTCTCATAATATATGGTGACGTCAAAATGCGGATACATTATGACGTCATAATACATTGTGACGTCATAGTGCATACTATTTATAATGTCATCATATACTGTGACGTCATAATACATGCTCATGATGCTCCAGTAGATGTGACAGAAATTGGGGTACGAGAAATTGCTCATAATACCTGCATGTTGCGCTCACATAATATATTGTGATGTCATAATGCGGATACATTATGACGGCATAATACATTGTGACGTCATACTGTATACTAATTATGATGTCATCATATACTGTGACGTCATAATACATGCTCATCATGCTCCAGTAGATGTGACACAAATTGGGGTAATCGAAAATGGTCATTAAACCTGCAAATTGCGGTCTCATAATATATTGTGATGTCATAATGCGGATACATTATGACGTCATAATACATTGTGACGTCATAGTGCATACTAATTATGATGTCATCATATACTGTGACGTCATAATGCATGCTCATGATGCTCCAGTAGATGTGACACAAATTGGGGAAAGAGAAATTGCTCATAATACCTGCATGTTGCGCTCTCATAATATATTGTGATGTCATAATGCGGATACATTATGACGTCATAATACATTGTGACGTCATACTGCATACTAATTATGATGTCATCATATACTCTGACGTCATAATACATGCTGATGATGCTGCAGTAGATGTGACACAAATTGGGGTAAGCGAAATTGGTCATGAAACCTGCAAATTGCGCTCTCATAATATATTGTGATGTCATAATGCGGATATATTATGTCGTCATAATACATTGTGACGTCATAGTGCGTACTAATTATGATGTCATCATATACTGTGACGTCATAATACATGCTCATGATGCTCCAGTAGATGTGACACAAATTGGGTTAAGAGAAATTGCTCAGAATACCTGCATGTTGCGCTCTCATAATGTATTGTGATGTCATAATGCGGATACATTATAACGTCATAATACACTGTGACATCATACTGCATACTAATTATGATGTCATCATATACTGTGACGTCATAATACATGCTCATGATGCTCCAGTAGATGTGACACTAATTGGGGTAAGCGAAATTGGTCATAAAACCTGCAAATTGCGCTCTCATAATATATTGTGATGTCATAATGCGGATATATTATGACGTCATAATACATTGTGACGTCATAGTGCATACTAATTATGATGTAATCATATCCTGTGACGTCATAATACATGCTCATGATGCTCCAGTAGATGTGACACAAATTGGGGTAATCGAAATTTGTCATGAAACCTGCAAATTGCGCTCTCATAATATATTGTGATGTCATAATGCGGACACATTATGACGTCATAATACATTGTGACGTCATAGTGCTTACTAATTATGATGTCATCATATACTGTGACGTCATAATACATACTCTTGATGCTCCAGTAGATATGACACAAATTGTGGTAAGAGAAATTGCTCATAATACCTGCATGTTGCCCTCTCACAATAAATTGTGATGTCAAAATGCGGATACTTTATGACGTCATAATACATTGTGACGTCATACTGCATACTAATTATGATGTCATCATATACTGTGATGTCATAATACATGCTCATGACGCTCCAGTAGATGTGACACAAATTGGGGTGAGAGAAATTGCTCATAATACCTGCATGTTGCGCTCTCATAATATATTGTGATGTCATAATGCGGATACATTATGACGTCATAATATATTGTGACGTCATAGTGCATACTAATTATGATGTCATCATATACTGTGACGTCATAATACATGCTCATGATGCTCCAGTAGATGTGACACAAATTGGGGAAAGAGAAATTGCTCATAATACCTGCATGTTGCGCTCTCATAATATATTGTGATGTCATAATGCGGATACATTATGACGTCATAATACATTGTGACGTCATAGTGCATACTAATTATGATGTCATCATATACTGTGACGTCATAATACATGCTCATGATGCTCCAGTAGATGTGACACAATTGGGGTAAAGGAAATTGCTCATAATATCTGCATGTTGCGCTCTAATAATGTATTGTGATGTCATAATGTGGATATATTATGACGTCATAATACATTGTGACATCATACTGCATACTAATTATGATGTCATCATATACTGTGATGTCATAATACATGCTCATGACGCTCCAGTAGATGTGACACAAATTGGGGTAAGAGAAATTGCTCATAATACCTGGATGTTGCGCTCTCATAATATATTGTGAGGTCATAATGCGGATACATAATGACGTCATAATACATTGTGACGTCATACAGCATACTAATTATGATGTCATCATATACTGTGATGTCATAATACATGCTCATGACTCTCCAGTAGATGTGACACAAATTGGGGTAAGCGAAATTGGTCATAAATGCTGCAAATTGCGCTCTCATAATATATTGTGTTGTCATAATGCGGATACATTATGACGTCATAATACATTGTGACGTCATAGTGCATACTAATTATGATGTCATCATATACTCTGACGTCATAATACATGCTGATGATGCTGTAGTAGATGTGACACAAATTGGGGTAAGGGAAATTGGTCATGAAACCTGCAAATTGCACTCTCATAATATATTGTGCTGTCATAATGCGGATACATTATGACGTCATAATACATTGTGACGTCATACTGCATACTAATTATGATGTCATCATATACTGTGACGTCATAATACATGCTCATGATGCTCCAGTAGATGTGACACAAATCGGGGTAGAGAAATTGCTCATAATACCTGCATGTTGTGCTCTCATAATATATTGTGATGTCATAATGCGGATACATTATGACGTCATAATACATTGTGATGTCATACTGCAAACTAATTATGATGTCATCATATACTCTTACGTCTTAATACATGCTGATGATGCTGCAGTAGCTGTGACACAAATTGGGGTAAGCGAAATTGGTCATAAAACTTGTAAATTGCGCTCACATAATATATTGTGATGTCCTTATGCGGATACATTATGAGGTCATAATACATTGTGACGTCATACTGCATACTAATTATGATGTCATCATATACTGTGACGTCATAATACATGCTGATGATGCTGCAGTAGATGTGACACAAATTGGGGTAAGCGAAATTGGTCATGAAACCTGCAAATTGCGCTCTCATAATATATTTTGATGTCATAATGCGGATACATTATGACGTCATAATACATTGTGACGTCATAGTGCATACTAATTATGATGTCATCATATACTGAGACGTCTTAATACATGCTCATGATGCTCCAGTAGATGTGAAACAAATTGGGGTAAGAGAAATTGCTCATAATACCTGCATGTTGCGCTCTCATAATACATAGTGATGTCATAATGCGGATACATTATGACGTCATAATACATTGTGACGTCATACTGCATACTAATTATGATGTCATCATATACTGTGACGTCATAATACATGCTCATCATGCTCCAGTAGATGTGACACAAATTGGGGTAATCGAAAATGGTCATGAAACCTGCAAATTGCGCTCTCATAATATATTGTGATGTCATAATGCGGATACATTATGACGTCATAATACATTGTGACGTCATAGTGCATACTAATTACGATGTCATCATATACTGTGACGTCATAATGCATGCTCATGAATGCTCCAGTAGATGTGACACAAATTGGGGTAAGAGAAATTGGTCATAATACCTGCATGTTGCGCTCTCATAATACATTGTGATGTCATAATGCGGATACATTATGACGTCATAATACATTGTGACGTCATACTGCATACTAATTATGATTTCATCATATACTGTGACGTCATAATACATGCTCATGATGCTCCAGTAGATGTGACACAATTTGGGGTAAGCGAAATTGGTCATAAAACCTGCAAATTGCGCTCTCATAATATATTGTTATGTTATAATGCGGATACATTATGACGTCATAATACATTGTGACGTCATAGTGCATACTAATTATGATGTCATCATATACTGTGACGTCATAATACATGCTCATGATGCTCCAGTAGATGTGACACAAATTGGGGTAAAAGAAATTGCTCATAATATCTGCATGTTGCGCTCTAATAATGTATTGTGATGTCATAATGCAGATACATTATGACGTCATAATACATTGTGACATCATACTGCATACCAATTATGATGTCATCATATACTGTGACGTCATAGCACATGCTCATGATGCTCCAGTAGATGTGACACAAATTGGGGTAAGCGAAATTGGTCATAAAACCTGCAAATTGCGCTCTCTAAATACATTGTGATGTCATAATGCGGATACATTTTGACGTCATAATACATTGTGACGTCATAGTGCTTACTAATTATGATGTCATCATATACTGTGACGTCAAAATGCATGCTCATGATGCTCCAGTAGATGTGAAACAAATTGGGGTAAGAGAAATTGCTCATAATAGCTGCATGTTGCGCTCTCATAATATATTGTGATGTCATAATGCGGATACATAATGACGTCATAATACATTGTGACGTCATACTGCATACTAATTATGATGTCATCATACACTGTGATGTCATAATACATGCTCATGACGCTCCACTAGATGTGACACAAATTGGGGTAAGCGAAATTTGTCATAAATGCTGCAAATTGCACTCTCATAATATATTGTGTTGTCATAATGCGGATACATTATGACGTCATAATACATTGTGACGTCATAGTGCATACTAATTATGCTGTCATCATATACTGTGACGTCATAATACATGCTCATGATGCTCCAGTAGATGTGAAACAAATTGGGGTAAGAGAAATCGCTCACAATTACTGTATGTTGCGCTCTCATAATATATTGTGATGTCATAATGCGGATACATTATGACGTCAGAATACATTGTGACGTCATAGTGCATACTAATTATGATGTCATCATATACTGTGACGTCATAATACATGCTCATGATGCTCCAGTAGATGTGACACAAATTGGGGTAAGAGAAATTGCTCATAATACCTGCATGTTGCGCTCTCATAATATGTTGTGATGTCATAATGCGGATACATTATGACGTCATAATACATTGTGACGTCATAGTGCATACTAATTATGATGTCATCATATACTGTGACGTCATAATACATGCTCATGATGCTCTAGTAGATGTGACACAAATTGGGGAAAGAGAAATTGCTCATAATACCTGGATGTTGCGCTCTCATAATATATTGTGAGGTCATAATGCGGATACATAATGACGTCATAATACATTGTGACGTCATACAGCATACTAATTATGATGTCATCATATACTGTGATGTCATAATACATGCTCATGACTCTCCAGTAGATGTGACACAAATTGGGGTAAGCGAAATTGGTCATAAATGCTGCAAATTGCGCTCTCATAATATATTGTGTTGTCATAATGCGGATACATTATGACGTCATAATACATTGTGACGTCATAGTGCATACTAATTATGATGTCATCATATACTCTGACGTCATAATACATGCTGATGATGCTGTAGTAGATGTGACACAAATTGGGGTAAGGGAAATTGGTCATGAAACCTGCAAATTGCACTCTCATAATATATTGTGCTGTCATAATGCGGATACATTATGACGTCATAATACATTGTGACGTCATACTGCATACTAATTATGATGTCATCATATACTGTGACGTCATAATACATGCTCATGATGCTCCAGTAGATGTGACACAAATCGGGGTAGAGAAATTGCTCATAATACCTGCATGTTGTGCTCTCATAATATATTGTGATGTCATAATGCGGATACATTATGACGTCATAATACATTGTGATGTCATACTGCAAACTAATTATGATGTCATCATATACTCTTACGTCTTAATACATGCTGATGATGCTGCAGTAGCTGTGACACAAATTGGGGTAAGCGAAATTGGTCATAAAACTTGTAAATTGCGCTCACATAATATATTGTGATGTCCTTATGCGGATACATTATGAGGTCATAATACATTGTGACGTCATACTGCATACTAATTATGATGTCATCATATACTGTGACGTCATAATACATGCTGATGATGCTGCAGTAGATGTGACACAAATTGGGGTAAGCGAAATTGGTCATGAAACCTGCAAATTGCGCTCTCATAATATATTTTGATGTCATAATGCGGATACATTATGACGTCATAATACATTGTGACGTCATAGTGCATACTAATTATGATGTCATCATATACTGAGACGTCTTAATACATGCTCATGATGCTCCAGTAGATGTGAAACAAATTGGGGTAAGAGAAATTGCTCATAATACCTGCATGTTGCGCTCTCATAATACATAGTGATGTCATAATGCGGATACATTATGACGTCATAATACATTGTGACGTCATACTGCATACTAATTATGATGTCATCATATACTGTGACGTCATAATACATGCTCATCATGCTCCAGTAGATGTGACACAAATTGGGGTAATCGAAAATGGTCATGAAACCTGCAAATTGCGCTCTCATAATATATTGTGATGTCATAATGCGGATACATTATGACGTCATAATACATTGTGACGTCATAGTGCATACTAATTACGATGTCATCATATACTGTGACGTCATAATGCATGCTCATGAATGCTCCAGTAGATGTGACACAAATTGGGGTAAGAGAAATTGGTCATAATACCTGCATGTTGCGCTCTCATAATACATTGTGATGTCATAATGCGGATACATTATGACGTCATAATACATTGTGACGTCATACTGCATACTAATTATGATTTCATCATATACTGTGACGTCATAATACATGCTCATGATGCTCCAGTAGATGTGACACAATTTGGGGTAAGCGAAATTGGTCATAAAACCTGCAAATTGCGCTCTCATAATATATTGTTATGTTATAATGCGGATACATTATGACGTCATAATACATTGTGACGTCATAGTGCATACTAATTATGATGTCATCATATACTGTGACGTCATAATACATGCTCATGATGCTCCAGTAGATGTGACACAAATTGGGGTAAAAGAAATTGCTCATAATATCTGCATGTTGCGCTCTAATAATGTATTGTGATGTCATAATGCAGATACATTATGACGTCATAATACATTGTGACATCATACTGCATACCAATTATGATGTCATCATATACTGTGACGTCATAGCACATGCTCATGATGCTCCAGTAGATGTGACACAAATTGGGGTAAGCGAAATTGGTCATAAAACCTGCAAATTGCGCTCTCTAAATACATTGTGATGTCATAATGCGGATACATTTTGACGTCATAATACATTGTGACGTCATAGTGCTTACTAATTATGATGTCATCATATACTGTGACGTCAAAATGCATGCTCATGATGCTCCAGTAGATGTGAAACAAATTGGGGTAAGAGAAATTGCTCATAATAGCTGCATGTTGCGCTCTCATAATATATTGTGATGTCATAATGCGGATACATAATGACGTCATAATACATTGTGACGTCATACTGCATACTAATTATGATGTCATCATACACTGTGATGTCATAATACATGCTCATGACGCTCCACTAGATGTGACACAAATTGGGGTAAGCGAAATTTGTCATAAATGCTGCAAATTGCGCTCTCATAATATATTGTGTTGTCATAATGCGGATACATTATGACGTCATAATACATTGTGACGTCATAGTGCATACTAATTATGCTGTCATCATATACTGTGACGTCATAATACATGCTCATGATGCTCCAGTAGATGTGAAACAAATTGGGGTAAGAGAAATCGCTCACAATTACTGTATGTTGCGCTCTCATAATATATTGTGATGTCATAATGCGGATACATTATGACGTCAGAATACATTGTGACGTCATAGTGCATACTAATTATGATGTCATCATATACTGTGACGTCATAATACATGCTCATGATGCTCCAGTAGATGTGACACAAATTGGGGTAAGAGAAATTGCTCATAATACCTGCATGTTGCGCTCTCATAATATGTTGTGATGTCATAATGCGGATACATTATGACGTCATAATACATTGTGACGTCATAGTGCATACTAATTATGATGTCATCATATACTGTGACGTCATAATACATGCTCATGATGCTCTAGTAGATGTGACACAAATTGGGGAAAGAGAAATTGCTCATAATACCTGCATGTTGCGCTCTCAGAATATATTGTGATGTCATAATGCGGATACATTATGACGTCATAATACATTGTGACGTCATAGTGCATACTAATTATGATGTCATCATATACTGTGACGTCATAATACATGCTCATGATGCTCCAGTAGATGTGACACATTGGGGTAAGCGAAATTGGTCATAATACCTGCATGTTGCGCTCTCATAATATATTGTGATGTCATAATGCGGATACATTATGACGTCATAATACATTGTGACGTCATACTGCATACTAATTATGATGTCATCATATACTGTGATGTCATAATACATGGTCATGATGCTCCAGTAGATGTGACACAAATTGGGGTAAGAGAAATTGCTCATAATACCTGCATGTTGCGCTCTAATAATATATTGTGATGTCATAATGCAGATACATTATGACGTCATAATACATTGTGACGTCTTACTGCATACTAATTATGATGTCATCATATACTCTGACGTCATAATACATGCTGATGACGCTGCAGTAGATGTGACACAAATTGGGGTAAGCGAAATTGGTCATGAAACCTGGAAATTGCGCTCTCATAATATATTGTGATGTCATAATGCGGATACATTATGACGTCATAATACATTGTGACGTCATACTGCATACTAATTATGATGTCATCATATACTGTGATGCCATAATGCATGCTCATGATGCTCCAGTAGATGTGACACAAATCGGGGTAAGAGAAATTGCTCCTAATACCTGCATGTTGCGCTCTCATAATATATTGTGATGTCATTATGCGGATACATTATGACGTCATAATACATTGTGACGTCATACTGCATACTAATTACGATGTCATCATATACTCTGACGTCATAATACATGCTGATGATGCTGCAGTAGATGTGACACAAATTGGGGTAAGCGAAATTGGTCATAAAACCTGCAAATTGCGCTCTCATAATATATTGTGATGTCATAATGCGGACACATTATGACGTCATAATACATTGTGATATCATAGTGCATACTAATTATGATGTCATAATATACTGTGACGTCATAATTCATGCTCATGATGCTCCAGTAGATGTGACACAAATTGGGGTAAGAGAAATTGTTCATAATACCTGCATGTTGCGCTCTCATAATATATTGTGATGTCATAATGCGGATACATTATGACGTCATAAAACATTGTGACGTCATAGTGCATACTAATTATGATGTCATCATATACTCTGACGTCATAATACATGCTGATGATGCTGCAGTAGATGTGACACAAATTGGGGTAAGCGAAATTGCTCATGAAACCTGCAAATTGCGCTCTCAAAATATATTGTGATGTCATAATGTGGATATATTATGTCGTCATAATACATTGTGACGTCATAGTGCGTACTAAGTATGATGTCATCATATAGTGTGACGTCATAATACATGCTCATGATGCTCCAGTAGATGTGACACAAATTGGGGTAAGAGAAATTGCTCAGAATACCTGCATGTTGCGCTCTCATAATGTATTGTGATGTCATAATGCGGATACATTATAACGTCATAATACACTGTGACATCATACTGCATACTAATTATGATGTCATCATATACTGTGACGTCATAATACATGCTCATGATGCTCCAGTAGATGTGACACTAATTGGGGTAAGCGAAATTGGTCATAAAACCTGCAAATTGCGCTCTCATAATATATTGTGATGTCATAATGCGGATATATTATGACGTCATAATACATTGTGACGTAATAGTGCATACTAATTATGATGTAATCATATACTGTGACGTCATAATTCATGCTCATGATGCTCCAGTAGATGTGACACAAATTGGGGTAAGAGAAATTGCTCATAATACCTACATGTTGCGCTCTCATAATGTATTGTGATGTCATAATGCGGATACATTATGACGTCATAATACATTGTGACGTCATACTGCATACTAATTATGATGTCATCATATACTGTGACGTCATAATACATGCTCATGATGCTCCAGTAGATGTGACACAAATTGGGGTAAGAGAAATTGCTCATAATACCTGCATGTTGCGCTCTCATAATATATTGTGATGTCATAATGCGGATATATTATGACGTTATAATACATTGTGACGTCATACTGCATACTAATTATGATGTCATCATATACTCTGACGTCATAATACATGCTGATGATGCTGCAGTAGATGTGACACAAATTGGGGTAAGCGAAATTGGTGATGAAACCTGCAAATTGCGCTCTCATAATATATTGTGATGTCATAATGCGGATACATTATGACGTCATAATACATTGTGACGTCATAGTGCATACTAATTATGATGTCATCGTATACTGTGACATCATAATACATGCTCATGATTCTCCAGTAGATGTGACACAAATTGGGGTAAGAGAAATTGCTCATAATACCTGCAAGTTGCGCTCTCATAATATATTGTGATGTCATAATGCGGATACATTATGCGTCATAATACATTGTGACGTTATACTGCATACTAATTATGATGTCATCATATACTGTCATATGATGTCATAATACATTGTGACGTCATAGTGCTTACTAATTATGATGTCATCATATACTGTGACGTCATAATACATACTCTTGATGCTCCAGTAGATATGACACAAATTGGGGTAAGAGAAATTGCTCATAATACCTGCATGTTGCCCTCTCACAATAAATTGTGATGTCAAAATGCGGATACTTTATGACGTCATAATACATGCTCATGATGCTCCAGTAGATGTGACACAAATCGGGGTAGAGAAATTGCTCATAATACCTGCATGTTGTGCTCTCATAATATATTGTGATGTCATAATGCGGATACATTATGACGTCATAATACATTGTGATGTCATACTGCAAACTAATTATGATGTCATCATATACTCTTACGTCTTAATACATGCTGATGATGCTGCAGTAGCTGTGACACAAATTGGGGTAAGCGAAATAGGTCATAAAACTTGTAAATTGCGCTCACATAATATATTGTGATGTCCTAATGCGGATACATTATGAGGTCATAATACATTGTGACGTCATACTGCATACTAATTATGATGTCATCATATACTGTGACGTCATATTACGTGCTCATGATGCTCCAGTAGATTTGACACAAATTGGGGTAAGAGAAATTGCTCATAATACCTGCATGTTGCGCTCTCATAATATATTGTGATGTCATAATGCGGATACATTATGACGTCATAATATATTGTGACGTCATACTGCATACTAATTATGATGTCATCATATACTGTGACGTCATAATACATGCTGATGATGCTGCAGTAGATGTGACACAAATTGGGGTAAGCGAAATTGGTCATGAAACCTGCAAATTGCGCTCTCATAATATATTTTGATGTCATAATGCGGATACATTATGACGTCATAATACATTGTGACGTCATAGTGCATACTAATTATGATGTCATCATATACTGAGACGTCTTAATACATGCTCATGATGCTCCAGTAGATGTGAAACAAATTGGGGTAAGAGAAATTGCTCATAATACCCGCATGTTGCGCTCTCATAATACATTGTGATGTCATAATGCGGATACATTATGACGTCATAATACATTGTGACGTCATACTGCATACTAATTATGATGTCATCATATACTGTGACGTCATAATACATGCTCATCATGCTCCAGTAGATGTGACACAAATTGGGGTAATCGAAAATGGTCATGAAACCTGCAAATTGCGCTCTCATAATATATTGTGATGTCATAATGCGGATACATTATGACGTCATAATACATTGTGACGTCATAGTGCATACTAATTACGATGTCATCATATACTGTGACGGCATAATGCATGCTCATGAATGCTCCAGTAGATGTGACACAAATTGGGGTAAGAGAAATTGGTCATAATACCTGCATGTTGCGCTCTCATAATACATTGTGATGTCATAATGCGGATACATTATGACGTCATAATACATTGTGACGTCATACTGCATACTAATTATGATTTCATCATATACTGTGACGTCATAATACATGCTCATGATGCTCCAGTAGATGTGACACAATTTGGGGTAAGCGAAATTGGTCATAAAACCTGCAAATTGCGCTCTCATAATATATTGTTATGTTATAATGCGGATACATTATGACGTCATAATACATTGTGACGTCATAGTGCATACTAATTATGATGTCATCATATACTGTGACGTCATAATACATGCTCATGATGCTCCAGTAGATGTGACACAAATTGGGGTAATCGAAATTTGTCATGAAACCTGCAAATTGCGCTCTCATAATATATTGTGATGTCATAATGCGGACACATTATGACGTCATAATACATTGTGACGTCATACTGCATACTAATTATGATGTCATCATATACTGTGACGTCATAATACATACTCTTGATGCTCCAGTAGATATGACACAAATTGGGGTAAGAGAAATTGCTCATAATACCTGCATGTTGCCCTCTCACAATAAATTGTGATGTCAAAATGCGGATACTTTATGACGTCATAATACATTGTGACGTCATACTGCATACTAATTATGATGTCATCATATACTGTGATGTCATAATACATGCTCATGACGCTCCAGTAGATGTGACACAAATTGGGGTAAGCGAAATTGGTCATAAAACCTGCAAATTGCGCTCTCATAATATATTGTGATGTCATATTGCGGATACATTATGACGTCATAATACATTGTGACGTCATAGTGCATACTAATTATGATGTCATCATATACTGTGACGTCATAATACATGCTCATGATGCTCCAGTAGATGTGACACAAATTGGGGTGAGAGAAATTGCTCATAATACCTGCATGTTGCGCTCTCATAATATATTGTGATGTCATAATGCGGATACATTATGACGTCATAATACATTGTGACGTCATAGTGCATACTAATTATGATGTCATCATATACTGTGACGTCATAATACATGCTCATGATGCTCCAGTAGATGTGACACAAATTGGGGAAAGAGAAATTGCTCATAATACCTGCATGTTGCGCTCTCATAATATATTGTGATGTCATAATGCGGATACATTATGACGTCATAATACATTGTGACGTCATAGTGCATACTAATTATGATGTCATCATATACTGTGACGTCATAATACATGCTCATGATGCTCCAGTAGATGTGACACAATTGGGGTAAAAGAAATTGCTCATAATATCTGCATGTTGCGCTCTAATAATGTATTGTGATGTCATAATGCGGATACATTATGACGTCATAATACATTGTGACATCATACTGCATACTAATTATGATGTCATCATATACTGTGATGTCATAATACATGCTCATGACGCTCCAGTAGATGTGACACAAATTGGGGTAAGAGAAATTGCTCATAATACCTGGATGTTGCGCTCTCATAATATATTGTGAGGTCATAATGCGGATACATAATGACGTCATAATATATTGTGACGTCATACAGCATACTAATTATGATGTCATCATATACTGTGATGTCATAATACATGCTCATGACTGTCCAGTAGATGTGACACAAATTGGGGTAAGCGATATTGGTCATAAATGCTGCAAATTGCGCTCTCATAATATATTGTGTTGTCATAATGCGGATACATTATTTCGTCATAATACATTGTGACGTCATAGTGCATACTAATTATGATGTCATCATATACTCTGACGTCATAATACATGCTGATGATGCTGTAGTAGATGTGACACAAATTGGGGTAAGCGAAATTGGTCATGAAACCTGCAAATTGCACTCTCATAATATATTGTGCTGTCATAATGCGGATACATTATGACGTCATAATACATTGTGACGTCATACTGCATACTAATTATGATGTCATCATATACTGTGATGTCATAATACATGCTCATGATGCTCCAGTAGATGTGACACAAATCGGGGTAGAGAAATTGCTCATAATACCTGCATGTTGTGCTCTCATAATATATTGTGATGTCATAATGCGGATACATTATGACGTCATAATACATTGTGATGTCATACTGCAAACTAATTATGATGTCATCATATACTCTTACGTCTTAATACATGCTGATGATGCTGCAGTAGCTGTGACACAAATTGGGGTAAGCGAAATAGGTCATAAAACTTGTAAATTGCGCTCACATAATATATTGTGATGTCCTTATGCGGATACATTATGAGGTCATATTACATTGTGACGTCATACTGCATACTAATTATGATGTCATCATATACTGTGACGTCATATTACGTGCTCATGATGCTCCAGTAGATTTGACACAAATTGGGGTAAGAGAAATTGCTCATAATACCTGCATGTTGCGCTCTCATAATATATTGTGATGTCATAATGCGGATACATTATGACGTCATAATACATTGTGACGTCATACTGCATACTAATTATGATGTCATCATATACTGTGTCGTCATAATACATGCTCATGATGCTGCAGTAGATGTGACACAAATTGGGGTAAGCGAAATTGCTCATGAAACCTGCAAATTGCGCTCTCAAAATATATTGTGATGTCATAATGTGGATATATTATGTCGTCATAATACATTGTGACGTCATAGTGCGTACTAATTATGATGTCATCATATAGTGTGACGTCATAATACATGCTCATGATGCTCCAGTAGATGTGACACAAATTGGGGTAAGAGAAATTGCTCAGAATACCTGCATGTTGCGCTCTCATAATGTATTGTGATGTCATAATGCGGATACATTATAACGTCATAATACACTGTGACATCATACTGCATACTAATTATGATGTCATCATATACTGTGACGTCATAATACATGCTCATGATGCTCCAGTAGATGTGACACTAATTGGGGTAAGCGAAATTGGTCATAAAACCTGCAAATTGCGCTCTCATAATATATTGTGATGTCATAATGCGGATATATTATGACGTCATAATACATTGTGACGTAATAGTGCATACTAATTATGATGTAATCATATACTGTGACGTCATAATTCATGCTCATGATGCTCCAGTAGATGTGACACAAATTGGGGTAAGAGAAATTGCTCATAATACCTACATGTTGCGCTCTCATAATGTATTGTGATGTCATAATGCGGATACATTATGACGTCATAATACATTGTGACGTCATACTGCATACTAATTATGATGTCATCATATACTGTGACGTCATAATACATGCTCATGATGCTCCAGTAGATGTGACACAAATTGGGGTAAGAGAAATTGCTCATAATACCTGCATGTTGCGCTCTCATAATATATTGTGATGTCATAATGCGGATATATTATGACGTCATAATACATTGTGACGTCATACTGCATACTAATTATGATGTCATCATATACTCTGACGTCATAATACATGCTGATGATGCTGCAGTAGATGTGACACAAATTGGGGTAAGCGAAATTGGTGATGAAACCTGCAAATTGCGCTCTCATAATATATTGTGATGTCATAATGCGGATACATTATGACGTCATAATACATTGTGACGTCATAGTGCATACTAATTATGATGTCATCGTATACTGTGACATCATAATACATGCTCATGATTCTCCAGTAGATGTGACACAAATTGGGGTAAGAGAAATTGCTCATAATACCTGCAAGTTGCGCTCTCATAATATATTGTGATGTCATAATGCGGATACATTATGCGTCATAATACATTGTGACGTTATACTGCATACTAATTATGATGTCATCATATACTGTCATATGATGTCATAATACATTGTGACGTCATAGTGCTTACTAATTATGATGTCATCATATACTGTGACGTCATAATACATACTCTTGATGCTCCAGTAGATATGACACAAATTGGGGTAAGAGAAATTGCTCATAATACCTGCATGTTGCCCTCTCACAATAAATTGTGATGTCAAAATGCGGATACTTTATGACGTCATAATACATGCTCATGATGCTCCAGTAGATGTGACACAAATCGGGGTAGAGAAATTGCTCATAATACCTGCATGTTGTGCTCTCATAATATATTGTGATGTCATAATGCGGATACATTATGACGTCATAATACATTGTGATGTCATACTGCAAACTAATTATGATGTCATCATATACTCTTACGTCTTAATACATGCTGATGATGCTGCAGTAGCTGTGACACAAATTGGGGTAAGCGAAATAGGTCATAAAACTTGTAAATTGCGCTCACATAATATATTGTGATGTCCTAATGCGGATACATTATGAGGTCATAATACATTGTGACGTCATACTGCATACTAATTATGATGTCATCATATACTGTGACGTCATATTACGTGCTCATGATGCTCCAGTAGATTTGACACAAATTGGGGTAAGAGAAATTGCTCATAATACCTGCATGTTGCGCTCTCATAATATATTGTGATGTCATAATGCGGATACATTATGACGTCATAATACATTGTGACGTCATACTGCATACTAATTATGATGTCATCATATACTGTGTCGTCATAATACATGCTGATGATGCTGCAGTAGATGTGACACAAATTGGGGTAAGCGAAATTGGTCATGAAACCTGCAAATTGCGCTCTCATAATATATTTTGATGTCATAATGCGGATACATTATGACGTCATAATACATTGTGACGTCATAGTGCATACTAATTATGATGTCATCATATACTGAGACGTCTTAATACATGCTCATGATGCTCCAGTAGATGTGAAACAAATTGGGGTAAGAGAAATTGCTCATAATACCCGCATGTTGCGCTCTCATAATACATTGTGATGTCATAATGCGGATACATTATGACGTCATAATACATTGTGACGTCATACTGCATACTAATTATGATGTCATCATATACTGTGACGTCATAATACATGCTCATCATGCTCCAGTAGATGTGACACAAATTGGGGTAATCGAAAATGGTCATGAAACCTGCAAATTGCGCTCTCATAATATATTGTGATGTCATAATGCGGATACATTATGACGTCATAATACATTGTGACGTCATAGTGCATACTAATTACGATGTCATCATATACTGTGACGGCATAATGCATGCTCATGAATGCTCCAGTAGATGTGACACAAATTGGGGTAAGAGAAATTGGTCATAATACCTGCATGTTGCGCTCTCATAATACATTGTGATGTCATAATGCGGATACATTATGACGTCATAATACATTGTGACGTCATACTGCATACTAATTATGATTTCATCATATACTGTGACGTCATAATACATGCTCATGATGCTCCAGTAGATGTGACACAATTTGGGGTAAGCGAAATTGGTCATAAAACCTGCAAATTGCGCTCTCATAATATATTGTTATGTTATAATGCGGATACATTATGACGTCATAATACATTGTGACGTCATAGTGCATACTAATTATGATGTCATCATATACTGTGACGTCATAATACATGCTCATGATGCTCCAGTAGATGTGACACAAATTGGGGTAATCGAAATTTGTCATGAAACCTGCAAATTGCGCTCTCATAATATATTGTGATGTCATAATGCGGACACATTATGACGTCATAATACATTGTGACGTCATACTGCATACTAATTAGGATGTCATCATATACTGTGACGTCATAATACATACTCTTGATGCTCCAGTAGATATGACACAAATTGGGGTAAGAGAAATTGCTCATAATACCTGCATGTTGCCCTCTCACAATAAATTGTGATGTCAAAATGCGGATACTTTATGACGTCATAATACATTGTGACGTCATACTGCATACTAATTATGATGTCATCATATACTGTGATGTCATAATACATGCTCATGACGCTCCAGTAGATGTGACACAAATTGGGGTAAGCGAAATTGGTCATAAAACCTGCAAATTGCGCTCTCATAATATATTGTGATGTCATATTGCGGATACATTATGACGTCATAATACATTGTGACGTCATAGTGCATACTAATTATGATGTCATCATATACTGTGACGTCATAATACATGCTCATGATGCTCCAGTAGATGTGACACAAATTGGGGTGAGAGAAATTGCTCATAATACCTGCATGTTGCGCTCTCATAATATATTGTGATGTCATAATGCGGATACATTATGACGTCATAATACATTGTGACGTCATAGTGCATACTAATTATGATGTCATCATATACTGTGACGTCATAATACATGCTCATGATGCTCCAGTAGATGTGACACAAATTGGGGAAAGAGAAATTGCTCATAATACCTGCATGTTGCGCTCTCATAATATATTGTGATGTCATAATGCGGATACATTATGACGTCATAATACATTGTGACGTCATAGTGCATACTAATTATGATGTCATCATATACTGTGACGTCATAATACATGCTCATGATGCTCCAGTAGATGTGACACAATTGGGGTAAAAGAAATTGCTCATAATATCTGCATGTTGCGCTCTAATAATGTATTGTGATGTCATAATGCGGATACATTATGACGTCATAATACATTGTGACATCATACTGCATACTAATTATGATGTCATCATATACTGTGATGTCATAATACATGCTCATGACGCTCCAGTAGATGTGACACAAATTGGGGTAAGAGAAATTGCTCATAATACCTGGATGTTGCGCTCTCATAATATATTGTGAGGTCATAATGCGGATACATAATGACGTCATAATATGTTGTGACGTCATACAGCATACTAATTATGATGTCATCATATACTGTGATGTCATAATACATGCTCATGACTGTCCAGTAGATGTGACACAAATTGGGGTAAGCGATATTGGTCATAAATGCTGCAAATTGCGCTCTCATAATATATTGTGTTGTCATAATGCGGATACATTATTTCGTCATAATACATTGTGACGTCATAGTGCATACTAATTATGATGTCATCATATACTCTGACGTCATAATACATGCTGATGATGCTGTAGTAGATGTGACACAAATTGGGGTAAGCGAAATTGGTCATGAAACCTGCAAATTGCACTCTCATAATATATTGTGCTGTCATAATGCGGATACATTATGACGTCATAATACATTGTGACGTCATACTGCATACTAATTATGATGTCATCATATACTGTGATGTCATAATACATGCTCATGATGCTCCAGTAGATGTGACACAAATCGGGGTAGAGAAATTGCTCATAATACCTGCATGTTGTGCTCTCATAATATATTGTGATGTCATAATGCGGATACATTATGACGTCATAATACATTGTGATGTCATACTGCAAACTAATTATGATGTCATCATATACTCTTACGTCTTAATACATGCTGATGATGCTGCAGTAGCTGTGACACAAATTGGGGTAAGCGAAATAGGTCATAAAACTTGTAAATTGCGCTCACATAATATATTGTGATGTCCTAATGCGGATACATTATGAGGTCATATTACATTGTGACGTCATACTGCATACTAATTATGATGTCATCATATACTGTGACGTCATATTACGTGCTCATGATGCTCCAGTAGATGTGACACAAATTGGGGTAAGAGAAATTGCTCATAATACCTGCATGTTGCGCTCTCATAATATATTGTGATGTCATAATGCGGATACATTATGACGTCATAATACATTGTGACGTCATACTGCATACTAATTATGATGTCATCATATACTGTGACGTCATAATACATGCTGATGATGCTGCAGTAGATGTGACACAAATTGGGGTAAGCGAAATTGGTCATGAAACCTGCAAATTGCGCTCTCATAATATATTTTGATGTCATAATGCGGATACATTATGACGTCATAATACATTGTGACGTCATAGTGCATACTAATTATGATGTCATCATATACTGAGACGTCTTAATACATGCTCATGATGCTCCAGTAGATGTGAAACAAATTGGGGTAAGAGAAATTGCTCATAATACCCGCATGTTGCGCTCTCATAATACATTGTGATGTCATAATGCGGATACATTATGACGTCATAATACATTGTGACGTCATAGTGCATACTAATTACGATGTCATCATATACTGTGACGGCATAATGCATGCTCATGAATGCTCCAGTAGATGTGACACAAATTGGGGTAAGAGAAATTGGTCATAATACCTGCATGTTGCACTCTCATAATACATTGTGATGTCATAATGCGGATACATTATGACGTCATAATACATTGTGACGTCATACTGCATACTAATTATGATTTCATCATATACTGTGACGTCATAATACATGCTCATGATGCTCCAGTAGATGTGACACAATTTGGGGTAAGCGAAATTGGTCATAAAACCTGCAAATTGCGCTCTCATAATATATTGTTATGTTATAATGCGGATACATTATGACGTCATAATACATTGTGACGTCATAGTGCATACTAATTATGATGTCATCATATACTGTGACGTCATAATACATGCTCATGATGCTCCAGTAGATGTGACACAAATTGGGGTAATCGAAATTTGTCATGAAACCTGCAAATTGCGCTCTCATAATATATTGTGATGTCATAATGCGGACACATTATGACGTCATAATACATTGTGACGTCATAGTGCTTACTAATTATGATGTCATCATATACTGTGACGTCATAATACATACTCTTGATGCTCCAGTAGATATGACACAAATTGGGGTAAGAGAAATTGCTCATAATACCTGCATGTTGCCCTCTCACAATAAATTGTGATGTCAAAATGCGGATACTTTATGACGTCATAATACATTGTGACGTCATACTGCATACTAATTATGATGTCATCATATACTGTGATGTCATAATACATGCTCATGACGCTCCAGTAGATGTGACACAAATTGGGGTAAGCGAAATTGGTCATAAAACCTGCAAATTGCGCTCTCATAATATATTGTGATGTCATATTGCGGATACATTATGACGTCATAATACATTGTGACGTCATAGTGCATACTAATTATGATGTCATCATATACTGTGACGTCATAATACATGCTCATGATGCTCCAGTAGATGTGACACAAATTGGGGTGAGAGAAATTGCTCATAATACCTGCATGTTGCGCTCTCATAATATATTGTGATGTCATAATGCGGATACATTATGACGTCATAATACATTGTGACGTCATAGTGCATACTAATTATGATGTCATCATATACTGTGACGTCATAATACATGCTCATGATGCTCCAGTAGATGTGACACAAATTGGGGAAAGAGAAATTGCTCATAATACCTGCATGTTGCACTCTCATAATATATTGTGATGTCATAATGCGGATACATTATGACGTCATAATACATTGTGACGTCATAGTGCATACTAATTATGATGTCATCATATACTGTGACGTCATAATACATGCTCATGATGCTCCAGTAGATGTGACACAATTGGGGTAAAAGAAATTGCTCATAATATCTGCATGTTGCGCTCTAATAATGTATTGTGATGTCATAATGCGGATACATTATGACGTCATAATACATTGTGACATCATACTGCATACTAATTATGATGTCATCATATACTGTGATGTCATAATACATGCTCATGACGCTCCAGTAGATGTGACACAAATTGGGGTAAGAGAAATTGCTCATAATACCTGGATGTTGCGCTCTCATAATATATTGTGAGGTCATAATGCGGATACATAATGACGTCATAATATATTGTGACGTCATACAGCATACTAATTATGATGTCATCATATACTGTGATGTCATAATACATGCTCATGACTGTCCAGTAGATGTGACACAAATTGGGGTAAGCGATATTGGTCATAAATGCTGCAAATTGCGCTCTCATAATATATTGTGTTGTCATAATGCGGATACATTATTTCGTCATAATACATTGTGACGTCATAGTGCATACTAATTATGATGTCATCATATACTCTGACGTCATAATACATGCTGATGATGCTGTAGTAGATGTGACACAAATTGGGGTAAGCGAAATTGGTCATGAAACCTGCAAATTGCACTCTCATAATATATTGTGCTGTCATAATGCGGATACATTATGACGTCATAATACATTGTGACGTCATACTGCATACTAATTATGATGTCATCATATACTGTGATGTCATAATACATGCTCATGATGCTCCAGTAGATGTGACACAAATCGGGGTAGAGAAATTGCTCATAATACCTGCATGTTGTGCTCTCATAATATATTGTGATGTCATAATGCGGATACATTATGACGTCATAATACATTGTGATGTCATACTGCAAACTAATTATGATGTCATCATATACTCTTACGTCTTAATACATGCTGATGATGCTGCAGTAGCTGTGACACAAATTGGGGTAAGCGAAATAGGTCATAAAACTTGTAAATTGCGCTCACATAATATATTGTGATGTCCTAATGCGGATACATTATGAGGTCATATTACATTGTGACGTCATACTGCATACTAATTATGATGTCATCATATACTGTGACGTCATATTACGTGCTCATGATGCTCCAGTAGATTTGACACAAATTGGGGTAAGAGAAATTGCTCATAATACCTGCATGTTGCGCTCTCATAATATATTGTGATGTCATAATGCGGATACATTATGACGTCATAATACATTGTGACGTCATACTGCATACTAATTATGATGTCATCATATACTGTGACGTCATAATACATGCTGATGATGCTGCAGTAGATGTGACACAAATTGGGGTAAGCGAAATTGGTCATGAAACCTGCAAATTGCGCTCTCATAATATATTTTGATGTCATAATGCGGATACATTATGACGTCATAATACATTGTGACGTCATAGTGCATACTAATTATGATGTCATCATATACTGAGACGTCTTAATACATGCTCATGATGCTCCAGTAGATGTGAAACAAATTGGGGTAAGAGAAATTGCTCATAATACCCGCATGTTGCGCTCTCATAATACATTGTGATGTCATAATGCGGATACATTATGACGTCATAATACATTGTGACGTCATAGTGCATACTAATTACGATGTCATCATATACTGTGACGGCATAATGCATGCTCAAGAATGCTCCAGTAGATGTGACACAAATTGGGGTAAGAGAAATTGGTCATAATACCTGCATGTTGCACTCTCATAATACATTGTGATGTCATAATGCGGATACATTATGACGTCATAATACATTGTGACGTCATACTGCATACTAATTATGATTTCATCATATACTGTGACATCATAATACATGCTCATGATGCTCCAGTAGATGTGACACAATTTGGGGTAAGCGAAATTGGTCATAAAACCTGCAAATTGCGCTCTCATAATATATTGTTATGTTATAATGCGGATACATTATGACGTCATAATACATTGTGACGTCATAGTGCATACTAATTATGATGTCATCATATACTGTGACGTCATAATACATGCTCATGATGCTCCAGTAGATGTGACACAAATTGGGGTAATCGAAATTTGTCATGAAACCTGCAAATTGCGCTCTCATAATATATTGTGATGTCATAATGCGGACACATTATGACGTCATAATACATTGTGACGTCATAGTGCTTACTAATTATGATGTCATCATATACTGTGACGTCATAATACATACTCTTGATGCTCCAGTAGATATGACACAAATTGGGGTAAGAGAAATTGCTCATAATACCTGCATGTTGCCCTCTCACAATAAATTGTGATGTCAAAATGCGGATACTTTATGACGTCATAATACATTGTGACGTCATACTGCATACTAATTATGATGTCATCATATACTGTGATGTCATAATACATGCTCATGACGCTCCAGTAGATGTGACACAAATTGGGGTAAGCGAAATTGGTCATAAAACCTGCAAATTGCGCTCTCATAATATATTGTGATGTCATATTGCGGATACATTATGACGTCATAATACATTGTGACGTCATAGTGCATACTAATTATGATGTCATCATATACTGTGACGTCATAATACATGCTCATGATGCTCCAGTAGATGTGACACAAATTGGGGTGAGAGAAATTGCTCATAATACCTGCATGTTGCGCTCTCATAATATATTGTGATGTCATAATGCGGATACATTATGACGTCATAATACATTGTGACGTCATAGTGCATACTAATTATGATGTCATCATATACTGTGACGTCATAATACATGCTCATGATGCTCCAGTAGATGTGACACAAATTGGGGAAAGAGAAATTGCTCATAATACCTGCATGTTGCGCTCTCATAATATATTGTGATGTCATAATGCGGATACATTATGACGTCATAATACATTGTGACGTCATAGTGCATACTAATTATGATGTCATCATATACTGTGACGTCATAATACATGCTCATGATGCTCCAGTAGATGTGACACAATTGGGGTAAAAGAAATTGCTCATAATATCTGCATGTTGCGCTCTAATAATGTATTGTGATGTCATAATGCGGATACATTATGACGTCATAATACATTGTGACATCATACTGCATACTAATTATGATGTCATCATATACTGTGATGTCATAATACATGCTCATGACGCTCCAGTAGATGTGACACAAATTGGGGTAAGAGAAATTGCTCATAATACCTGGATGTTGCGCTCTCATAATATATTGTGAGGTCATAATGCGGATACATAATGACGTCATAATATATTGTGACGTCATACAGCATACTAATTATGATGTCATCATATACTGTAATGTCATAATACATGCTCATGACTGTCCAGTAGATGTGACACAAATTGGGGTAAGCGATATTGGTCATAAATGCTGCAAATTGCGCTCTCATAATATATTGTGTTGTCATAATGCGGATACATTATTTCGTCATAATACATTGTGACGTCATAGTGCATACTAATTATGATGTCATCATATACTCTGACGTCATAATACATGCTGATGATGCTGTAGTAGATGTGACACAAATTGGGGTAAGCGAAATTGGTCATGAAACCTGCAAATTGCACTCTCATAATATATTGTGCTGTCATAATGCGGATACATTATGACGTCATAATACATTGTGACGTCATACTGCATACTAATTATGATGTCATCATATACTGTGACGTCATAATACATGCTCATGATGCTCCAGTAGATGTGACACAAATCGGGGTAGAGAAATTGCTCATAATACCTGCATGTTGTGCTCTCATAATATATTGTGATGTCATAATGCGGATACATTATGACGTCATAATACATTGTGATATCATACTGCAAACTAATTATGATGTCATCATATACTCTTACGTCTTAATACATGCTGATGTTGCTGCAGTAGCTGTGACACAAATTGGGGTAAGCGAAATAGGTCATAAAACTTGTAAATTGCGCTCACATAATATATTGTGATGTCCTAATGCGGATACATTATGAGGTCATAATACATTGTGACGTCATACTGCATACTAATTATGATGTCATCATATACTGTGACGTCATATTACGTGCTCATGATGCTCCAGTAGATTTGACACAAATTGGGGTAAGAGAAATTGCTCATAATACCTGCATGTTGCGCTCTCATAATATATTGTGATGTCATAATGCGGATACATTATGACGTCATAATACATTGTGACGTCATACTGCATACTAATTATGATGTCATCATATACTGTGACGTCATAATACATGCTGATGATGCTGCAGTAGATGTGACACAAATTGGGGTAAGCGAAATTGGTCATGAAACCTGCAAATTGCGCTCTCATAATATATTTTGATGTCATAATGCGGATACATTATGACGTCATAATACATTGTGACGTCATAGTGCATACTAATTATGATGTCATCATATACTGAGACGTCTTAATACATGCTCATGATGCTCCAGTAGATGTGAAACAAATTGGGGTAAGAGAAATTGCTCATAATACCCGCATGTTGCGCTCTCATAATACATTGTGATGTCATAATGCGGATACATTATGACGTCATAATACATTGTGACGTCATACTGCATACTAATTATGATGTCATCATATACTGTGACGTCATAATATATGCTCATCATGCTCCAGTAGATGTGACACAAATTGGGGTAATCGAAAATGGTCATGAAACCTGCAAATTGCGCTCTCATAATATATTGTGATGTCATAATGCGGATACATTATGACGTCATAATACATTGTGACGTCATAGTGCATACTAATTACGATGTCATCATATACTGTGACGGCATAATGCATGCTCATGAATGCTCCAGTAGATGTGACACAAATTGGGGTAAGAGAAATTGGTCATAATACCTGCATGTTGCGCTCTCATAATACATTGTGATGTCATAATGCGGATACATTATGACGTCATAATACATTGTGACGTCATACTGCATACTAATTATGATTTCATCATATACTTTGACGTCATAATACATGCTCATGATGCTCCAGTAGATGTGACACAATTTGGGGTAAGCGAAATTGGTCATAAAACCTGCAAATTGCGCTCTCATAATATATTGTTATGTTATAATGCGGATACATTATGACGTCATAATACATTGTGACGTCATAGTGCATACTAATTATGATGTCATCATATACTGTGACGTCATAATACATGCTCATGATGCTCCAGTAGATGTGACACAAATTGGGGTAATCGAAATTTGTCATGAAACCTGCAAATTGCGCTCTCATAATATATTGTGATGTCATAATGCGGACACATTATGACGTCATAATACATTGTGACGTCATAGTGCTTACTAATTATGATGTCATCATATACTGTGACGTCATAATACATACTCTTGATGCTCCAGTAGATATGACACAAATTGGGGTAAGAGAAATTGCTCATAATACCTGCATGTTGCCCTCTCACAATAAATTGTGATGTCAAAATGCGGATACTTTATGACGTCATAATACATTGTGACGTCATACTGCATACTAATTATGATGTCATCATATACTGTGATGTCATAATACATGCTCATGACGCTCCAGTAGATGTGACACAAATTGGGGTAAGCGAAATTGGTCATAAAACCTGCAAATTGCGCTCTCATAATATATTGTGATGTCATATTGCGGATACATTATGACGTCATAATACATTGTGACGTCATAGTGCATACTAATTATGATGTCATCATATACTGTGACGTCATAATACATGCTCATGATGCTCCAGTAGATGTGACACAAATTGGGGAAAGAGAAATTGCTCATAATACCTGCATGTTGCGCTCTCATAATATATTGTGATGTCATAATGCGGATACATTATGACGTCATAATACATTGTGACATCATAGTGCATACTAATTATGATGTCATCATATACTGTGACGTCATAATACATGCTCATGATGCTCCAGTAGATGTGACACAATTGGGGTAAAAGAAATTGCTCATAATATCTGCATGTTGCGCTCTAATAATGTATTGTGATGTCATAATGCGGATACATTATGACGTCATAATACATTGTGACATCATACTGCATACTAATTATGATGTCATCATATACTGTGATGTCATAATACATGCTCATGACGCTCCAGTAGATGTGACACAAATTGGGGTAAGAGAAATTGCTCATAATACCTGGATGTTGCGCTCTCATAATATATTGTGAGGTCATAATGCGGATACATAATGACGTCATAATATATTGTGACGTCATACAGCATACTAATTATGATGTCATCATATACTGTGATGTCATAATACATGCTCATGACTGTCCAGTAGATGTGACACAAATTGGGGTAAGCGATATTGGTCATAAATGCTGCAAATTGCGCTCTCATAATATATTGTGTTGTCATAATGCGGATACATTATTTCGTCATAATACATTGTGACGTCATAGTGCATACTAATTATGATGTCATCATATACTCTGACGTCATAATACATGCTGATGATGCTGTAGTAGATGTGACACAAATCGGGGTAGAGAAATTGCTCATAATACCTGCATGTTGTGCTCTCATAATATATTGTGATGTCATAATGCGGAAACATTATGACGTCATAATACATTGTGATATCATACTGCAAACTAATTATGATGTCATCATATACTCTTACGTCTTAATACATGCTGATGTTGCTGCAGTAGCTGTGACACAAATTGGGGTAAGCGAAATAGGTCATAAAACTTGTAAATTGCGCTCACATAATATATTGTGATGTCCTAATGCGGATACATTATGAGGTCATAATACATTGTGACGTCATACTGCATACTAATTATGATGTCATCATATACTGTGACGTCATATTACGTGCTCATGATGCTCCAGTAGATTTGACACAAATTGGGGTAAGAGAAATTGCTCATAATACCTGCATGTTGCGCTCTCATAATATATTGTGATGTCATAATGCGGATACATTATGACGTCATAATACATTGTGACGTCATACTGCATACTAATTATGATGTCATCATATACTGTGACGTCATAATACATGCTGATGATGCTGCAGTAGATGTGACACAAATTGGGGTAAGCGAAATTGGTCATGAAACCTGCAAATTGCGCTCTCATAATATATTTTGATGTCATAATGCGGATACATTATGACGTCATAATACATTGTGACGTCATAGTGCATACTAATTATGATGTCATCATATACTGAGACGTCTTAATACATGCTCATGATGCTCCAGTAGATGTGAAACAAATTGGGGTAAGAGAAATTGCTCATAATACCCGCATGTTGCGCTCTCATAATACATTGTGATGTCATAATGCGGATACATTATGACGTCATAATACATTGTGACGTCATACTGCATACTAATTATGATGTCATCATATACTGTGACGTCATAATATATGCTCATCATGCTCCAGTAGATGTGACACAAATTGGGGTAATCGAAAATGGTCATGAAACCTGCAAATTGCGCTCTCATAATATATTGTGATGTCATAATGCGGATACATTATGACGTCATAATACATTGTGACGTCATAGTGCATACTAATTACGATGTCATCATATACTGTGACGGCATAATGCATGCTCATGAATGCTCCAGTAGATGTGACACAAATTGGGGTAAGAGAAATTGGTCATAATACCTGCATGTTGCGCTCTCATAATACATTGTGATGTCATAATGCGGATACATTATGACGTCATAATACATTGTGACGTCATACTGCATACTAATTATGATTTCATCATATACTTTGACGTCATAATACATGCTCATGATGCTCCAGTAGATGTGACACAATTTGGGGTAAGCGAAATTGGTCATAAAACCTGCAAATTGCGCTCTCATAATATATTGTTATGTTATAATGCGGATACATTATGACGTCATAATACATTGTGACGTCATAGTGCATACTAATTATGATGTCATCATATACTATGACGTCATAATACATGCTCATGATGCTCCAGTAGATGTGACACAAATTGGGGTAATCGAAATTTGTCATGAAACCTGCAAATTGCGCTCTCATAATATATTGTGATGTCATAATGCGGACACATTATGACGTCATAATACATTGTGACGTCATAGTGCTTACTAATTATGATGTCATCATATACTGTGACGTCATAATACATACTCTTGATGCTCCAGTAGATATGACACAAATTGGGGTAAGAGAAATTGCTCATAATACCTGCATGTTGCCCTCTCACAATAAATTGTGATGTCAAAATGCGGATACTTTATGACGTCATAATACATTGTGACGTCATACTGCATACTAATTATGATGTCATCATATACTGTGATGTCATAATACATGCTCATGACGCTCCAGTAGATGTGACACAAATTGGGGTAAGCGAAATTGGTCATAAAACCTGCAAATTGCGCTCTCATAATATATTGTGATGTCATATTGCGGATACATTATGACGTCATAATACATTGTGACGTCATAGTGCATACTAATTATGATGTCATCATATACTGTGACGTCATAATACATGCTCATGATGCTCCAGTAGATGTGACACAAATTGGGGTGAGAGAAATTGCTCATAATACCTGCATGTTGCGCTCTCATAATATATTGTGATGTCATAATGCGGATACATTATGACGTCATAATACATTGTGACGTCATAGTGCATACTAATTATGATGTCATCATATACTGTGACGTCATAATACATGCTCATGATGCTCCAGTAGATGTGACACAAATTGGGGAAAGAGAAATTGCTCATAATACCTGCATGTTGCGCTCTCATAATATATTGTGATGTCATAATGCGGATACATTATGACGTCATAATACATTGTGACGTCATAGTGCATACTAATTATGATGTCATCATATACTGTGACGTCATAATACATGCTCATGATGCTCCAGTAGATGTGACACAATTGGGGTAAAAGAAATTGCTCATAATATCTGCATGTTGCGCTCTAATAATGTATTGTGATGTCATAATGCGGATACATTATGACGTCATAATACATTGTGACATCATACTGCATACTAATTATGATGTCATCATATACTGTGATGTCATAATACATGCTCATGACGCTCCAGTAGATGTGACACAAATTGGGGTAAGAGAAATTGCTCATAATACCTGGATGTTGCGCTCTCATAATATATTGTGAGGTCATAATGCGGATACATAATGACGTCATAATATATTGTGACGTCATACAGCATACTAATTATGATGTCATCATATACTGTGATGTCATAATACATGCTCATGACTGTCCAGTAGATGTGACACAAATTGGGGTAAGCGATATTGGTCATAAATGCTGCAAATTGCGCTCTCATAATATATTGTGTTGTCATAATGCGGATACATTATTTCGTCATAATACATTGTGACGTCATAGTGCATACTAATTATGATGTCATCATATACTCTGACGTCATAATACATGCTGATGATGCTGTAGTAGATGTGACACAAATTGGGGTAAGCGAAATTGGTCATGAAACCTGCAAATTGCACTCTCATAATATATTGTGCTGTCATAATGCGGATACATTATGACGTCATAATACATTGTGACGTCATACTGCATACTAATTATGATGTCATCATATACTGTGACGTCATAATACATGCTCATCATGCTCCAGTAGATGTGACACAAATTGGGGTAATCGAAAATGGTCATGAAACCTGCAAATTGCGCTCTCATAATATATTGTGATGTCATAATGCGGATACATTATGACGTCATAATACATTGTGACGTCATAGTGCATACTAATTACGATGCCATCATATACTGTGACGGCATAATGCATGCTCATGAATGCTCCAGTAGATGTGACACAAATTGGGGTAAGAGAAATTGGTCATAATACCTGCATGTTGCGCTCTCATAATACATTGTGATGTCATAATGCGGATACATTATGACGTCATAATACATTGTGACGTCATACTGCATACTAATTATGATTTCATCATATACTGTGACGTCATAATACATGCTCATGATGCTCCAGTAGATGTGACACAATTTGGGGTAAGCGAAATTGGTCATAAAACCTGCAAATTGCGCTCTCATAATATATTGTTATGTTATAATGCGGATACATTATGACGTCATAATACATTGTGACGTCATAGTGCATACTAATTATGATGTCATCATATACTGTTACGTCATAATACATGCTCATGATGCTCCAGTAGATGTGACACAAATTGGGGTAAAAGAAATTGCTCATAATATCTGCATGTTGCGCTCTAATAATGTATTGTGATGTCATAATGCGGATACATTATGACGTCATAATACATTGTGACATCATACTGCATACCAATTATGATGTCATCATATACTGTGACGTCATAGCACATGCTCATGATGCTCCAGTAGATGTGACACAAATTGGGGTAAGCGAAATTGGTCATAAAACCTGCAAATTGCGCTCTCATAATACATTGTGATGTCATAATGCGGATACATTTTGACGTCATAATACATTGTGACGTCATAGTGCTTACTAATTATGATGTCATCATATACTGTGATGTCAAAATGCATGCTCATGATGCTCCAGTAGATGTGAAACAAATTGGGGTAAGAGAAATTGCTCATAATACCTGCATGTTGCGCTCTCATAATATATTGTGATGTCATAATGCGGATACATTATGACGTCATAATACATTGTGACGTCATACTGCATACTAATTATGATGTCATCATATACTGTGATGTCATAATACATGCTCATGACGCTCCAGTAGATGTGACACAAATTGGGGTAAGCGAAATTTGTCATAAATGCTGCAAATTGCGCTCTCATAATATATTGTGTTGTCATAATGCGGATACATTATGACGTCATAATACATTGTGACGTCATAGTGCATACTAATTATGCTGTCATCACATACTGTGACGTCATAATACATGCTCATGATGCTCCAGTAGATGTGAAACAAATTGGGGTAAGAGAAATCGCTCACAATTACTGTATGTTGCGCTCTCATAATATATTGTGATGTCATAATGCGGATACATTATGACGTCAGAATACATTGTGACGTCATAGTGCATACTAATTATGATGTCATCATATGCTGTGACGTCATAATACATGCTCATGATGCTCCAGTAGATGTGACACAAATTGGGGTAAGAGAAATTGCTCATAATACCTGCATGTTGCGCTCTCATAATATGTTGTGATGTCATAATGCGGATACATTATGACGTCATAATACATTGTGACGTCATAGTGCATACTAATTATGATGTCATCATATACTGTGACGTCATAATACATGCTCATGATGCTCCAGTAGATGTGAAATAAATTGGGGAAAGAGAAATTGCTCATAATACCTGCATGTTGCGCTCTCATAATATATTGTGATGTCATAATGCGGATACATTATGACGTCATAATACATTGTGACGTCATAGTGCATACTAATTATGATGTCATCATATACTGTGACGTCATAATACATGCTCATGATGCTCCAGTAGATGTGACACAAATTGGGGTAAGCGAAATTGGTCATAATACCTGCATGTTGCGCTCTCATAATATATTGTGATGTCATAATGCGGATACATTATGACGTCATAATACATTGTGACGTCATAGTGCATACTAATTATGATGTCATCATATACTGTGATGTCATAATACATGGTCATGATGCTCCAGTAGATGTGACACAAATTGGGGTAAGAGAAATTGCTCATAATACCTACATGTTGCGCTCTAATAATATATTGTGATGTCATAATGCAGATACATTATGACGTCATAATACATTGTGACGTCTTACTGCATACTAATTATGATGTCACCATATACTCTGACGTCATAATACATGCTGATGACGCTGCAGTAGATGTGACACAAATTGGGGTAAGCGAAATTGGTCATGAAACCTGGAAATTGCGCTCTCATAATATATTGTGATGTCATAATGCGGATACATTATGACGTCATAATACATTGTGACGTCATACTGCATACTAATTATGATGTCATCATATACTGTGATGCCATAATGCATGCTCATGATGCTCCAGTAGATGTGACACAAATTGGGGCAAGAGAAATTGCTCCTAATACCTGCATGTTGCGCTCTCATAATATATTGTGATGTCATTATGCGGATACATTATGACGTCATAATACATTGTGACATCATACTGCATACTAATTATGATGTCATCATATACTGTGATGTCATAATACATGCTCATGACGCTCCAGTAGTTGTGACACAAATTGGGGTAAGAGAAATTGCTCATAATACCTGGATGTTGCGCTCTCATAATATATTGTGAGGTCATAATGCGGATACATAATGACGTCATAATATATTGTGACGTCATACAGCATACTAATTATGATGTCATCATATACTGTGATGTCATAATACATGCTCATGACTGTCCAGTAGATGTGACACAAATTGGGGTAAGCGATATTGGTCATAAATGCTGCAAATTGCGCTCTCATAATATATTGTGTTGTCATAATGCGGATACATTATTTCGTCATAATACATTGTGACGTCATAGTGCATACTAATTATGATGTCATCATATACTCTGACGTCATAATACATGCTGATGATGCTGTAGTAGATGTGACACAAATTGGGGTAAGCGAAATTGGTCATGAAACCTGCAAATTGCACTCTCATAATATATTGTGCTGTCATAATGCGGATACATTATGACGTCATAATACATTGTGACGTCATAGTGCATACTAATTATGATGTCATCATATACTGAGACGTCTTAATACATGCTCATGATGCTCCAGTAGATGTGAAACAAATTGGGGTAAGAGAAATTGCTCATAATACCCGCATGTTGCTCTCTCATAATACATTGTGATGTCATAATGCGGATACATTATGACGTCATAATACATTGTGACGTCATACTGCATACTAATTATGATGTCATCATATACTGTGACGTCATAATACATGCTCATCATGCTCCAGTAGATGTGACACAAATTGGAGTAATCGAAAATGGTCATGAAACCTGCAAATTGCGCTCTCATAATATATTGTGATGTCATAATGCGGATACATTATGACGTCATAATACATTGTGACGTCATAGTGCATACTAATTACGATGTCATCATATATTGTGACGGCATAATGCATGCTCATGAATGCTCCAGTAGATGTGACACAAATTGGGGTAAGAGAAATTGGTCATAATACCTGCATGTTGCGCTCTCATAATACATTGTGATGTCATAATGCGGATACATTATGACGTCATAATACATTGTGACGTCATACTGCATACTAATTATGATTTCATCATATACTGTGACGTCATAATACATGCTCATGATGCTCCAGTAGATGTGACAAAATTTGGGGTAAGCGAAATTGGTCATAAAACCTGCAAATTGCGCTCTCATAATATATTGTTATGTTATAATGCGGATACATTATGACGTCATAATACATTGTGACGTCATAGTGCATACTAATTATGATGTCATCATATACTGTGACGTCATAATACATGCTCATGATGCTCCAGTAGATGTGACACAAATTGGGGTAAAAGAAATTGCTCATAATATCTGCATGTTGCGCTCTAATAATGTATTGTGATGACATAATGCGGACACATTATGACGTCATAATACATTGTGACATCATACTGCATACCAATTATGATGTCATCATATACTGTGACGTCATAGCACATGCTCATGATGCTCCAGTAGATGTGACACAAATTGGGGTAAGCGAAATTGGTCATAAAACCTGCAAATTGCGCTCTCATAATACATTGTGATGTCATAATGCGGATACATTTTGACGTCATAATACATTGTGACATCATACTGCATACTAATTATGATGTCATCATATACTGTGATGTCATAATACATGCTCATGACGCTCCAGTAGATGTGACACAAATTGGGGTAAGAGAAATTGCTCATAATACCTGGATGTTGCGCTCTCATAATATATTGTGAGGTCATAATGCGGATACATAATGACGTCATAATATATTGTGACGTCATACAGCATACTAATTATGATGTCATCATATACTGTGATGTCATAATACATGCTCATGACTGTCCAGTAGATGTGACACAAATTGGGGTAAGCGATATTGGTCATAAATGCTGCAAATTGCGCTCTCATAATATATTGTGTTGTCATAATGCGGATACATTATTTCGTCATAATACATTGTGACGTCATAGTGCATACTAATTATGATGTCATCATATACTCTGACGTCATAATACATGCTGATGATGCTGTAGTAGATGTGACACAAATTGGGGTAAGCGAAATTGGTCATGAAACCTGCAAATTGCACTCTCATAATATATTGTGCTGTCATAATGCGGATACATTATGACGTCATAATACATTGTGACGTCATACTGCATACTAATTATGATGTCATCATATACTGTGACGTCATAATACATGCTCATCATGCTCCAGTAGATGTGACACAAATTGGGGTAATCGAAAATGGTCATGAAACCTGCAAATTGCGCTCTCATAATATATTGTGATGTCATAATGCGGATACATTATGACGTCATAATACATTGTGACGTCATAGTGCATACTAATTACGATGCCATCATATACTGTGACGGCATAATGCATGCTCATGAATGCTCCAGTAGATGTGACACAAATTGGGGTAAGAGAAATTGGTCATAATACCTGCATGTTGCGCTCTCATAATACATTGTGATGTCATAATGCGGATACATTATGACGTCATAATACATTGTGACGTCATACTGCATACTAATTATGATTTCATCATATACTGTGACGTCATAATACATGCTCATGATGCTCCAGTAGATGTGACACAATTTGGGGTAAGCGAAATTGGTCATAAAACCTGCAAATTGCGCTCTCATAATATATTGTTATGTTATAATGCGGATACATTATGACGTCATAATACATTGTGACGTCATAGTGCATACTAATTATGATGTCATCATATACTGTTACGTCATAATACATGCTCATGATGCTCCAGTAGATGTGACACAAATTGGGGTAAAAGAAATTGCTCATAATATCTGCATGTTGCGCTCTAATAATGTATTGTGATGTCATAATGCGGATACATTATGACGTCATAATACATTGTGACATCATACTGCATACCAATTATGATGTCATCATATACTGTGACGTCATAGCACATGCTCATGATGCTCCAGTAGATGTGACACAAATTGGGGTAAGCGAAATTGGTCATAAAACCTGCAAATTGCGCTCTCATAATACATTGTGATGTCATAATGCGGATACATTTTGACGTCATAATACATTGTGACGTCATAGTGCTTACTAATTATGATGTCATCATATACTGTGATGTCAAAATGCATGCTCATGATGCTCCAGTAGATGTGAAACAAATTGGGGTAAGAGAAATTGCTCATAATACCTGCATGTTGCGCTCTCATAATATATTGTGATGTCATAATGCGGATACATTATGACGTCATAATACATTGTGACGTCATACTGCATACTAATTATGATGTCATCATATACTGTGATGTCATAATACATGCTCATGACGCTCCAGTAGATGTGACACAAATTGGGGTAAGCGAAATTTGTCATAAATGCTGCAAATTGCGCTCTCATAATATATTGTGTTGTCATAATGCGGATACATTATGACGTCATAATACATTGTGACGTCATAGTGCATACTAATTATGCTGTCATCACATACTGTGACGTCATAATACATGCTCATGATGCTCCAGTAGATGTGAAACAAATTGGGGTAAGAGAAATCGCTCACAATTACTGTATGTTGCGCTCTCATAATATATTGTGATGTCATAATGCGGATACATTATGACGTCAGAATACATTGTGACGTCATAGTGCATACTAATTATGATGTCATCATATACTGTGACGTCATAATACATGCTCATGATGCTCCAGTAGATGTGACACAAATTGGGGTAAGAGAAATTGCTCATAATACCTGCATGTTGCGCTCTCATAATATGTTGTGATGTCATAATGCGGATACATTATGACGTCATAATACATTGTGACGTCATAGTGCATACTAATTATGATGTCATCATATACTGTGACGTCATAATACATGCTCATGATGCTCCAGTAGATGTGAAATAAATTGGGGAAAGAGAAATTGCTCATAATACCTGCATGTTGCGCTCTCATAATATATTGTGATGTCATAATGCGGATACATTATGACGTCATAATACATTGTGACGTCATAGTGCATACTAATTATGATGTCATCATATACTGTGACGTCATAATACATACTCATGATGCTCCAGTAGATGTGACACAAATTGGGGTAAGCGAAATTGGTCATAATACCTGCATGTTGCGCTCTCATAATATATTGTGATGTCATAATGCGGATACATTATGACGTCATAATACATTGTGACGTCATAGTGCATACTAATTATGATGTCATCATATACTGTGATGTCATAATACATGGTCATGATGCTCCAGTAGATGTGACACAAATTGGGGTAAGAGAAATTGCTCATAATACCTACATGTTGCGCTCTAATAATATATTGTGATGTCATAATGCAGATACATTATGACGTCATAATACATTGTGACGTCTTACTGCATACTAATTATGATGTCACCATATACTCTGACGTCATAATACATGCTGATGACGCTGCAGTAGATGTGACACAAATTGGGGTAAGCGAAATTGGTCATGAAACCTGGAAATTGCGCTCTCATAATATATTGTGATGTCATAATGCGGATACATTATGACGTCATAATACATTGTGACGTCATACTGCATACTAATTATGATGTCATCATATACTGTGATGCCATAATGCATGCTCATGATGCTCCAGTAGATGTGACACAAATTGGGGCAAGAGAAATTGCTCCTAATACCTGCATGTTGCGCTCTCATAATATATTGTGATGTCATTATGCGGATACATTATGACGTCATAATACATTGTGACATCATACTGCATACTAATTATGATGTCATCATATACTGTGATGTCATAATACATGCTCATGACGCTCCAGTAGTTGTGACACAAATTGGGGTAAGAGAAATTGCTCATAATACCTGGATGTTGCGCTCTCATAATATATTGTGAGGTCATAATGCGGATACATAATGACGTCATAATATATTGTGACGTCATACAGCATACTAATTATGATGTCATCATATACTGTGATGTCATAATACATGCTCATGACTGTCCAGTAGATGTGACACAAATTGGGGTAAGCGATATTGGTCATAAATGCTGCAAATTGCGCTCTCATAATATATTGTGTTGTCATAATGCGGATACATTATTTCGTCATAATACATTGTGACGTCATAGTGCATACTAATTATGATGTCATCATATACTCTGACGTCATAATACATGCTGATGATGCTGTAGTAGATGTGACACAAATTGGGGTAAGCGAAATTGGTCATGAAACCTGCAAATTGCACTCTCATAATATGTTGTGCTGTCATAATGCGGATACATTATGACGTCATAATACATTGTGACGTCATACTGCATACTAATTATGATGTCATCATATACTGTGACGTCATAATACATGCTCATGATGCTCCAGTAGATGTGACACAAATCGGGGTAGAGAAATTGCTCATAATACCTGCATGTTGTGCTCTCATAATATATTGTGATGTCATAATGCGGATACATTATGACGTCATAATACATTGTGATGTCATACTGCAAACTAATTATGATGTCATCATATACTCTTACGTCTTAATACATGCTGATGATGCTGCAGTAGCTGTGACACAAATTGGGGTAAGCGAAATAGGTCATAAAACTTGTAAATTGCGCTCACATAATATATTGTGATGTCCTAATGCGGATACATTATGAGGTCATAATACATTGTGACGTCATACTGCATACTAATTATGATGTCATCATATACTGTGACGTCATATTACGTGCTCATGATGCTCCAGTAGATTTGACACAAATTGGGGTAAGAGAAATTGCTCATAATACCTGCATGTTGCGCTCTCATAATATATTGTGATGTCATAATGCGGATACATTATGACGTCATAATACATTGTGACGTCATACTGCATACTAATTATGATGTCATCATATACTGTGACGTCATAATACATGCTGATGATGCTGCAGTAGATGTGACACAAATTGGGGTAAGCGAAATTGGTCATGAAACCTGCAAATTGCGCTCTCATAATATATTTTGATGTCATAATGCGGATACATTATGACGTCATAATACATTGTGACGTCATAGTGCATACTAATTATGATGTCATCATATACTGAGACGTCTTAATACATGCTCATGATGCTCCAGTAGATGTGAAACAAATTGGGGTAAGAGAAATTGCTCATAATACCCGCATGTTGCGCTCTCATAATACATTGTGATGTCATAATGCGGATACATTATGACGTCATAATACATTGTGACGTCATACTGCATACTAATTATGATGTCATCATATACTGTGACGTCATAATACATGCTCATCATGCTCCAGTAGATGTGACACAAATTGGGGTAATCGAAAATGGTCATGAAACCTGCAAATTGCGCTCTCATAATATATTGTGATGTCATAATGCGGATACATTATGACGTCATAATACATTGTGACGTCATAGTGCATACTAATTACGATGTCATCATATACTGTGACGGCATAATGCATGCTCATGAATGCTCCAGTAGATGTGACACAAATTGGGGTAAGAGAAATTGGTCATAATACCTGCATGTTGCGCTCTCATAATACATTGTGATGTCATAATGCGGATACATTATGACGTCATAATACATTGTGACGTCATACTGCATACTAATTATGATTTCATCATATACTGTGACGTCATAATACATGCTCATGATGCTCCAGTAGATGTGACACAATTTGGGGTAAGCGAAATTGGTCATAAAACCTGCAAATTGCGCTCTCATAATATATTGTTATGTTATAATGCGGATACATTATGACGTCATAATACATTGTGACGTCATAGTGCATACTAATTATGATGTCATCATATACTGTGACGTCATAATACATGCTCATGATGCTCCAGTAGATGTGACACAAATTGGGGTAAAAGAAATTGCAGATAATATCTGCATGTTGCGCTCTAATAATGTATTGTGATGTCATAATGCGGACACATTATGACGTCATAATACATTGTGACATCATACTGCATACCAATTATGATGTCATCATATACTGTGACGTCATAGCACATGCTCATGATGCTCCAGTAGATGTGACACAAATTGGGGTAAGCGAAATTGGTCATAAAACCTGCAAATTGCGCTCTCATAATACATTGTGATGTCATAATGCGGATACATTTTGACGTCATAATACATTGTGACGTCATAGTGCTTACTAATTATGATGTCATCATATACTGTGACGTCAAAATGCATGCTCATGATGCTCCAGTAGATGTGAAACAAATTGGGGTAAGAGAAATTGCTCATAATACCTGCATGTTGCGCTCTCATAATATATTGTGATGTCATAATGCGGATACATAATGACGTCATAATACATTGTGACGTCATACTGCATACTAATTATGATGTCATCATATACTGTGATGTCATAATACATGCTCATGACGCTCCAGTAGATGTGACACAAATTGGGGTAAGCGAAATTTGTCATAAATGCTGCAAATTGCGCTCTCATAATATATTGTGTTGTCATAATGCGGATACATTATGACGTCATAATACATTGTGACGTCATAGTGCATACTAATTATGCTGTCATCACATACTGTGACGTCATAATACATGCTCATGATGCTCCAGTAGATGTGAAACAAATTGGGGCAAGAGAAATCGCTCACAATTACTGTATGTTGCGCTCTCATAATATATTGTGATGTCATAATGCGGATACATTATGACGTCAGAATACATTGTGACGTCATAGTGCATACTAATTATGATGTCATCATATACTGTGACGTCATAATACATGCTCATGATGCTCCAGTAGATGTGACACAAATTGGGGTAAGAGAAATTGCTCATAATACCTGCATGTTGCGCTCTCATAATATGTTGTGATGTCATAATGCGGATACATTATGACGTCATAATACATTGTGACGTCATAGTGCATACTAATTATGATGTCATCATATACTGTGACGTCATAATACATGCTCATGATGCTCCAGTAGATGTGAAATAAATTGGGGAAAGAGAAATTGCTCATAATACCTGCATGTTGCGCTCTCAGAATATATTGTGATGTCATAATGCGGATACATTATGACGTCATAATACATTGTGACGTCATAGTGCATACTAATTATGATGTCATCATATACTGTGACGTCATAATACATGCTCATGATGCTAAGTAGATGTGACACAAATTGGGGTAAGCGAAATTGGTCATAATACCTGCATGTTGCGCTCTCATAATATATTGTGATGTCATAATGCGGATACATTATGACGTCATAACACATTGTGACGTCATAGTGCATACTAATTATGATGTCATCATATACTGTGATGTCATAATACATGGTCATGATGCTCCAGTAGATGTGACACAAATTGGGGTAAGAGAAATTGCTCATAATACCTACATGTTGCGCTCTAATAATATATTGTGATGTCATAATGCAGATACATTATGACGTCATAATACATTGTGACGTCTTACTGCATACTAATTATGATGTCATCATATACTCTGACGTCATAATACATGCTGATGACGCTGCAGTAGATGTGACACAAATTGGGGTAAGCGAAATTGGTCATGAAACCTGGAAATTGCGCTCTCATAATATATTGTGATGTCATAATGCGGATACATTATGACGTCATAATACATTGTGACGTCATACTGCATACTAATTATGATGTCATCATATACTGTGATGCCATAATGCATGCTGATGATGCTGCAGTAGATGTGACACAAATTGGGGCAAGAGAAATTGCTCCTAATACCTGCATGTTGCGCTCTCATAATATATTGTGATGTCATTATGCGGATACATTATGACGTCATAATACATTGTGACGTCATACTGCATACTAATTACGATGTCATCATATACTCTGACGTCATAATACATGCTGATGATGCTGCAGTAGATGTGACACAAATTGGGGTAAGCGAAATTGGTCATAAAACCTGCAAATTGCGCTCTCATAATATATTGTGATGTCATTATGCGGACACATTATGACGTCATAATACATTGTGATATCATAGTGCATACTAATTATGATGTCATAATATACTGTGACGTCATAATTCATGCTCATGATGCTCCAGTAGATGTGACACAAATTGGGGTAAGAGAAATTGCTCATAATACCTGCATGTTGCGCTCTCATAATATATTGTGATGTCATAATGCGGATACATTATGACGTCATAAAACATTGTGACGTCATAGTGCATACTAATTATGATGTCATCATATACTATGACGTCATAATACATGCTCATGATGCTCCAGTAGATGTGACACAAATTGGGGCAAGAGAAATTGCTCATAATACCTGCATGTTGCGCTCTCATAATATAATGTGATATCATAATGCGGATACATTATGATGACATAATACATTGTGACGTCATACTGCATACTAATTATGATGTCATCATATACTCTGACGTCATAAGACATGCTGATGATGCTGCAGTAGATGTGACACAAATTGGGGTAAGCAAAATTTGTCATGAAACCTGCAAATTGCGCTCTCATAATATATTGTGATGTCATAATGCGGATACATTATGACGTCATAATACATTGTGACGTCATAGTGCATACTAATTATGATGTCATCATATACTGTGACGTCATAATACATGCTCATGATGCTCCAGTGGATGTGAAACAAATTGGGGTAAGAGAAATCGCTCACAATTATTGTATGTTGCGCTCTCATAATATATTGTGATGTCATAAAGCGGATACATTATGACGTCATAATACATTGTGACGTCATAGTGCATACTAATTATGATGTCATCATATACTGTGACGTCATAATACATACTCTTGATGCTCCAGTAGATATGACACAAATTGGGGTAAGAGAAATTGCTCATAATACCTGCATGTTGCCCTCTCACAATAAATTGTGATGTCAAAATGCGGATACTTTATGACGTCATAATACATTGTGACGTCATACTGCATACTAATTATGATGTCATCATATACTGTGATGTCATAATACATGCTCATGACGCTCCAGTAGATGTGACACAAATTGGGGTAAGCGAAATTGGTCATAAAACCTGCAAATTGCGCTCTCATAATATATTGTGATGTCATAATGCGGATACATTATGACGTCATAATACATTGTGACGTCATAGTGCATACTAATTATGATGTCATCATATACTGTGACGTCATAATACATGCTCATGATGCTCCAGTAGATGTGACACAAATTGGGGTGAGAGAAATTGCTCATAATACCTGCATGTTGCGCTCTCATAATATATTGTGATGTCATAATGCGGATACATTATGACGTCATAATGCATTGTGACGTCATAGTGCATACTAATTATGATGTCATCATATACTGTGACGTCATAATACATGCTCATGATGCTCCAGTAGATGTGACACAAATTGGGGACAGAGAAATTGCTCATAATACCTGCATGTTGCGCTCTCATAATATATTGTGATGTCATAATGCGGATACATTATGACGTCATAATACATTGTGACGTCATAGTGCATACTAATTATGATGTCATCATATACTGTGACGTCATAATACATGCTCATGATGCTCCAGTAGATGTGACACAAATTGGGGTAAGCGAAATTGGTCATAATACCTGCATGTTGCGCTCTCATAATATATTGTGATGTCATAATGCGGATTTATTATGACGTCATAATACATTGTGACGTCATAGTGCATACTAATTATGATGTCATCATATAATGTGATGTCATAATACATGCTCATGATGCTCCAGTAGATGTGACACAAATTGGGGTAAGAGAAATTGCTCATAATACCTGCATGTTGCGCTCTCATAATATATTGTGATGTCATAATGCGGATACATTATGACGTCATAATACATTGTGACGTCATACTGCATACTAATTATGATGTCATCATATACTGTGATGCCATAATGCATGCTCATGATGCTCCAGTAGATGTGACACAAATTGGGGCAAGAGAAATTGCTCATAATACCTGCATGGTGCGCTCTCATAATATATTGTGATGTCATAATGTGGATATATTATGACATCATAATACATTGTGACGTCATACTGAATACTAATTACGATGTCATCATATACTCTGACGTCATAATACATGCTGATGATGCTGCAGTAGATGTGACACAAATTGGGGTAAGCGAAATTGGTCATAAAACCTGCAAATTGCGCTCTCATAATATATTGTGATGTCATAATGCGGTCACATTATGACGTCATAATACATTGTGATGTCATAGTGCATAGTAATTATGATGTCATCATATACTGTGACGTCATAATACATGCTCATGATGCTCCAGTAGATGTGACACAAATTGTGGTAAGAGAAATTGCTCATAATACCTGCATGTTGCGCTCTCATAATATATTGTGATGTCATAATGCGGATACATTATGACGTCATAATACATTATGACGTCATAGTGCATACTAATTATGATGTCATCATATACTATGACGTCATAATACATGTTCATGATGCTCCAGTAGATGTGAAACAAATTGGGGCAAGAGAAATTGCTCATAATACCTGCATGTTGCGCTCTCATAATATATTGTGATGTCATAATGCGGATACATTATGATGACATAATACATTGTGACGTCATACTGCATACTAATTATGATGTCATCATATACTCTGACGTCATAATACATGCTGATGATGCTGCAGTAGATGTGACACAAATTGGGGTAAGCAAAATTTGTCATGAAACCTGCAAATTGCGCTCTCATAATATATTGTGATGTCATAATGCGGATACATTATGACGTCATAATACATTGTGACGTCATAGTGCATACTAATTATGATGTCATCATATACTGTGACGTCATAATACATGCTCATGATGCTCCAGTGGATGTGAAACAAATTGGGGTAAGAGAAATCGCTCACAATTATTGTATGTTGCGCTCTCATAATATATTGTGATGTCATAATGCGGATACATTATGACGTCATAATACATTGTGACGTCATAGTGCATACTAATTATGATGTCATCATATACTGTGACGTCATAATACATACTCTTGATGCTCCAGTAGATATGACACAAATTGGGGTAAGAGAAATTGCTCATAATACCTGCATGTTGCCCTCTCACAATAAATTGTGATGTCAAAATGCGGATACTTTATGACGTCATAATACATTGTGACGTCATACTGCATACTAATTATGATGTCATCATATACTGTGATGTCATAATACATGCTCATGACGCTCCAGTAGATGTGACACAAATTGGGGTAAGCGAAATTGGTCATAAAACCTGCAAATTGCGCTCTCATAATATATTGTGATGTCATAATGCGGATACATTATGACGTCATAATACATTGTGACGTCATAGTGCATACTAATTATGATGTCATCATATACTGTGACGTCATAATACATGCTCATGATGCTCCAGTAGATGTGACACAAATTGGGGTGAGAGAAATTGCTCATAATACCTGCATGTTGCGCTCTCATAATATATTGTGATGTCATAATGCGGATACATTATGACGTCATAATGCATTGTGACGTCATAGTGCATACTAATTATGATGTCATCATATACTGTGACGTCATAATACATGCTCATGATGCTCCAGTAGATGTGACACAAATTGGGGACAGAGAAATTGCTCATAATACCTGCATGTTGCGCTCTCATAATATATTGTGATGTCATAATGCGGATACATTATGACGTCATAATACATTGTGGCGTCATAGTGCATACTAATTATGATGTCATCATATACTGTGACGTCATAATACATGCTCATGATGCTCCAGTAGATGTGACACAAATTGGGGTAAGCGAAATTGGTCATAATACCTGCATGTTGCGCTCTCATAATATATTGTGATGTCATAATGCGGATTTATTATGACGTCATAATACATTGTGACGTCATAGTGCATACTAATTATGATGTCATCATATAATGTGATGTCATAATACATGCTCATGATGCTCCAGTAGATGTGACACAAATTGGGGTAAGAGAAATTGCTCATAATACCTGCATGTTGCGCTCTCATAATATATTGTGATGTCATAATGCGGATACATTATGACGTCATAATACATTGTGACGTCATACTGCATACTAATTATGATGTCATCATATACTGTGATGCCATAATGCATGCTCATGATGCTCCAGTAGATGTGACACAAATTGGGGCAAGAGAAATTGCTCATAATACCTGCATGTTGCGCTCTCATAATATATTGTGATGTCATAATGTGGATATATTATGACATCATAATACATTGTGACGTCATACTGAATACTAATTACGATGTCATCATATACTCTGACGTCATAATACATGCTGATGATGCTGCAGTAGATGTGACACAAATTGGGGTAAGCGAAATTGGTCATAAAACCTGCAAATTGCGCTCTCATAATATATTGTGATGTCATAATGCGGGCACATTATGACGTCATAATACATTGTGATGTCATAGTGCATAGTAATTATGATGTCATCATATACTGTGACGTCATAATACATGCTCATGATGCTCCAGTAGATGTGACACAAATTGTGGTAAGAGAAATTGCTCATAATACCTGCATGTTGCGCTCTCATAATATATTGTGATGTCATAATGCGGATACATTATGACGTCATAATACATTATGACGTCATAGTGCATACTAATTATGATGTCATCATATACTATGACGTCATAATACATGTTCATGATGCTCCAGTAGATGTGAAACAAATTGGGGCAAGAGAAATTGCTCATAATACCTGCATGTTGCGCTCTCATAATATATTGTGATGTCATAATGCGGATACATTATGACGTCATAATACATTGTGACGTCATTCTGCATACTAATTATGATGTCATCATATACTGTGACGTCATAATACATGCTCATGATGCTCCAGTAGATGTGACACAATTTGGGGTAAGCGAAATTGGTCATAAAACCTGCAAATTGCGCTCTCATAATATATTGTGATGTTATAATGCGGATACATTATGACGTCATAATACATTGTGACGTCATACTGCATACTATTTATGATGTCATCATATACTGTGACGTCATAATACATGCTCATGATGCTCCAATAGATGTGACACAAATTGGGGTAAGAGAAATTGCTCATAATACCTGCATGTTGCGCTCTCATAATGTGTTGTGATGTCATAATGCGGATACATTATGATGTCATAACATTGTGACGTCATAGTGCATACTAATTATTTTGTCATCATATACTGTGACGTCATAATACATGCTCATGATGCTCCAGTAGATGTGACACAAATTGGGGCAAGAGAAATTGCTCATAATACCTGCATGTTGCGCTCTCATAATATATTGTGATGTCATAATGCGGATACATTATGACGTCATAATACATTGTGACGTGATACTGCATACTAATTATGATGTCATCATATACTCTGACGTCATAATACATGCTGATGATGCTGCAGTAGATGTGACACAAATTGGGGTAAGCGAAATTGGTCATGAAACCTGCAAATTGCGCTCTCATAATATATTGTGATGTCATAATGCGGATACATTATGACGTCATAATACATTGTGACGTCATAGTGTATACTAATTATGATGTCATCATATACTGTGACGTCATAATACATGCTCATGATGCTCCAGTAGATGTGACACAAATTGGGTTAAGAGAAATTGCTCATAATACCTGCATGTTGCGCTCTCATAATATATTGTGATGTCATAATGCGGATACATTATGACATCATAATACATTGTGACGTCATAATGCTTACTAATTATGATGTCATCATATACTGTGACGTCATAATACATGTTCATGATGCTCCTGCAGACATGACACAAATTGTGGTAAGAGAAATTGCTCATAATACCTGCATGTTGCGCTCTCAGAATATATTGTGATGTCATAATGCGGATACATTATGACGTCATAATACATTGTGATGTCATACTGCATACTAATTATGATGTCATCATATACTGTGACGTCATAATACATGCTCATGATGCTCCAGTAGATATGACACAAATTGGGGTAAGAGAAATTGCTCATAATACCTGCATGTTGCGCTCTCATAATACATTGTGATGTCATAATGCGGATACATTATGACGTCATAATACATTGTGACGTCAGAGTGCATACTAATTATGATGTCATCATATACTGTGACGTCATAATACATGCTCATGATGCTCCAGTAGATGTGACACAAATTGGGGTAAGCGAAATTTGTCATAATACCTGCATGTTGCGCTCTCATAATATATTGTGATGTCATATTGCGGACACATTATGAGGTCATAATACATTGTCACGTCATACTGTATACTAATTATGATGTCATCATATACTGTGACGTCATAATACATGCTCATGATGCTCCAGTAGATGTGACACAAATTGGGGTAAGAGAAATTGCTCATAATACCTGCATGTTGCGCTCTCATAATATATTGTGATGACATAATGCGGATACATTATGACGTCATAATACATTGTGACGTCATACTGCATACTAGTTATGATGTCATCATATACTCTGACGTCATAATACATGCTGATGATGCTGCAGTAGATGTGACACAAATAGGGGTAAGCGAAATTTGTCATGAAACCTGCAAATTGCGCTCTCATAATATATTGTGATGTCATAATGCGGATACATTATGACGTCATAATACATTGTGACGTCATACTGCATACTAATTATGATGTCATCATATACTCTGACGTCATAATACATGCTGATGATGCTGCAGTAGATGTGAGACAAATTGGGGTAAGCGAAATTGGTCATGAAACCTGCAAATTGCGCTCTCATAATATATTGTGATGTCATAATGCGGATACATTATGACGTCATAATACATTGTGACGTCATAGTGCATACTAATTATGATGTCATCATATACTGTGACGTCATAATACATGCTCATGATGCTCCAGTAGATGTGACACAAATTGGGGTAAGAGAAATTGCTCATAATACCTGCATGTTGCGCTCTCATAATATATTGTGATGTCATAATGTGGATACATTATGACATCATAATATATTGTGACGTCATACTGCATACTAATTATGATGTCATCATATACTCTGACGTCATAATACATGCTGATGATGCTGCAGTAGATGTGAAACAAATTGGGGTAAGCGAAATTTCTCATGTAACCTGCAAATTGCGCCCTCATAATATATTGTGATATCATAATGCGGATACATTATGATGTCATAATACATTGTGACGTCATAGTGCATACTAATTATGATGTCATCATATACTGTGACATCATAATACATGCTCATGATGCTCCAGTAGATGTGACACAAATTGGGGCATGAGAAATTGCTCATAATACCTGCATGTTGCGCTCTCATAATACATTGTGATGTCATAATGCGGATACATTATGACGTCATAATACATTGTGACGTCATACTGCATACTAATTATGATGTCATCACATACTCTGACGTCATAATACATGCTGATGATGCTGCAGTAGATGTGACACAAATTGGGGTAAGCGAAATTGGTCATGAAACCTGCATATTGCGCTCTCATAATATATTGTGATGTCATAATGCGGATACATTATGACGTCATAATACATTGTGACGTGATACTGCATACTAATTATGATGTCATCATATACTGTGACGTCATAATACATGCTCATGATGCTCCAGTAGATGTGACACAAATTGGGGTAAGAGAAATTGCTCATAATACCTGCATGTTGTGCTCTCATAATATATTGTGATGTCATAATGCGGATACATTATGACATCATAATAAATTGTGATGTCATACTGCATACTAATTATGATGTCATCATATACTCTGACGTCATAATACATGCTGATGATGCTGCAGTAGATGTGACACAAATTGGGGTAAGCGAAATTGGTCATGAAACCTGCAAATTGCGCTCTCATAATATATTGTGATGTCATAATGCGGATACATTATGACGTCATAATACATTGTGACGTCATACTGCATACTAATTATGATGTCATCATATACTGTGACGTCATAATACATGCTCATGATGCTCCAGTACGTGTGACACAAATTGGGATAAGCGAAATTGGTCATAATACCTGCATATTGCGCTCTCATAATATATTGTGATGTCATAATGCGGATACATTTTGACGTCATAATACATTGTGATGTCATACTGCATACTAATTATGATGTCATCATATACTGTGACGTCATAATACATGCTCATGATGCTCCAGTAGATGTGACACAAATTGGGGTAAGAGAAATTTCTCATAATACCTGCATGTTGCGCTCTCATAATACATTGTGATGTCATAATGCGGATACATTATGACGTCATAATACATTGTGACGTCAGAGTGCATACTAATTATGATGTCATCATATACTGTGACGTCATAATACATGCTCATGATGCTCCAGTAGATGTGACACAATATGGGGTAAGCGAAATTGGTCATAATACCTGCATGTTGCGCTCTCATAATATATTGTGATGTCATATTGCGGACACATTATGAGGTCATAATACATTGTCACGTCATACTGTATACTAATTATGATGTCATCATATACTGTGACATCATAATACATGCTCATGATGCTCCAGGAGATGTGACACAAATTGGGGTAAGAGAAATTGCTCATAATACATGCATGTTGCGCTCTCATTATATATTGTGATGTCATAATGCGGATACATTATGACATCATAATAAATTGTGATGTCATACTGCATACTAATTATGATGTCATCATATACTCTGACGTCATAATACATGCTGATGATGCTGCAGTAGATGTGACACAAATTGGGGTAAGCGAAATTGGTCATGAAACCTGCAAATTGCGCTCTCATAATATATTGTGATGTCATAATGCGGATACATTATGACGTCATAATACATTGTGACGTCATACTGCATACTAATTATGATGTCATCATATACTGTGACGTCATAATACATGCTCATGATGCTCCAGTACGTGTGACACAAATTGGGATAAGCGAAATTGGTCATAATACCTGCATATTGCGCTCTCATAATATATTGTGATGTCATAATGCGGATACATTTTGACGTCATAATACATTGTGATGTCATACTGCATACTAATTATGATGTCATCATATACTGTGACGTCATAATACATGCTCATGATGCTCCAGTAGATGTGACACAAATTGGGGTAAGAGAAATTTCTCATAATACCTGCATGTTGCGCTCTCATAATACATTGTGATGTCATAATGCGGATACATTATGACGTCATAATACATTGTGACGTCAGAGTGCATACTAATTATGATGTCATCATATACTGTGACGTCATAATACATGCTCATGATGCTCCAGTAGATGTGACACAATATGGGGTAAGCGAAATTGGTCATAATACCTGCATGTTGCGCTCTCATAATATATTGTGATGTCATATTGCGGACACATTATGAGGTCATAATACATTGTCACGTCATACTGTATACTAATTATGATGTCATCATATACTGTGACATCGTAATACATGCTCATGATGCTCCAGGAGATGTGACACAAATTGGGGTAAGAGAAATTGCTCATAATACCTGCATGTTGCGCTCTCATAATATATTGTGATGTCATAATGCGGATACATTATGACGTCATAATATATTGTGACGTCATAGTGCATACTAATTATGATGTCATCATATACTGTGACGTTATAATACATGCTCATGATGCTCCAGTAGATGTGACACAAATTGGGGTAAGAGAAATTGCTCATAATACCTGCATGTTGCGCTCTCATAATATATTGTGATTTCATAATGCGGATACATTAAGACATCATAATACATTGTGACGTCATACTGCATACTAATTATGATGTCATCATATACTCTGACGTCATAATACATGCTGATGATGCTGCAGTAGATGTGACACAAATTGGGGTAAGCGAAATTGGTCATGAAACCTGCAAATTGCGCTCACATAATATATTGTGATGTCATAATGCGGATACATTTTGACGTCATAATACATTGTGACGTCATACTGCATACTAATTATGATGTCATCATATACTGTGACGTCATAATACATGCTCATGATGCTCCAGTACGTGTGACACAAATTGGGGTAAGCGAAATTGGTCATAATACCTGCATATTGCGCTCTCATAATATATTGTGATGTCATATTGTGGACACATTATGGCGTCATAATACATTGTCACGTCATACTGTATACTAATTATGATGTCATCATATACTGTGACGTCATAATACATGCTCATGATGCTCCAGTAGATGTGACACAAATTGGGGTAAGAGAAATTGCTCATAATACCTGCATGTTGCGCTCTCATAATATATTGTGATGTCATAATGCGGATACATTATGACGTCATAATACATTGTGACGTCATACTGCATACTAATTATGATGTCATCATATACTCTGACGTCATAATACATGCTGATGATGCTGCAGTAGATGTAACACAAATTGGGGTAAGCGAAATTGGTCATGAAACCTGCAAATTGCGCTCTCATAATATATTGTGATGTCATATTGCGGACACATTATGACGTCATAATACATTGTCACGTCATACTGTATACTAATTATGATGTCATCATATACTGTGACGTCATAATACATGCTCATGATGCTCCAGTAGATGTGACACAAATTTGGGCAAGAGAAATTGCTCATAATACCTGCATGTTGCGCTCTCATAATATATTTTGATGTCATAATGCGGATACATTATAACGTCATAATACATTGTGACGTCATAGTGCATACTAATTATGATGTCATCATATACTGTGACGTCATAGTACATGCTCATGATGCTCCAGTAGATGTGACACAAATTGGGGTAAGAGAAATTGCTCATAATACCTGCATGTTGCGCTCTCATAATACATTGTGATGTCATAATGCGGATACATTATGACGTCATAATACATTGTGACGTCATACTGCATACTAATTATGATGTCATCATATACTGTGGCGTCATAATATATGCTCATGATGCTCCTGTAGACGTGACACAAATTGTGGTAAGTGAAATTGCTCATAATACCGGCATGTTGCGCTCTTATAATATATTGTGATGTCATAATGCGGATACATTATGACGTCATAATACATTGTGATGTCATACTGCATACTAATTATGATGTCATCATATACTGTGACGTCATAATACATGCTCATGATGCTCAAGTAGATGTGACACAAAATGGGGTAATCGAAAATGGTCATAAAACCTGCATGTTGCGCTCTCATAATACATTGTGATGTCATAATGCGGATACATTATGACGTCATAATACATTGTGACGTCATATTGCATACTAATTATGATGTCATCATATACTGTGACGTCATAATACATGCTCATGATGCTCCAGTAGATGTGACACAAATTGGGGTAAGAGAAATTGCTCATAATACCTGTAAATTGCGCTCTCATAATATATTGTGATGTCATAATGCGGATACATTATGACATCATAGTACACTGTGATGTCATAGTGCATACTAATTATGATGTCATCATATACTGTGACATCATAATACATGCTCATGATGCTCCAATAGATGTGACACAAATTGGGGTAAGAGAAATTGCTCATAATACCTGCAAATTGCGCTCTCATAATATATTGTGATGTCATAATGCGGATACATTATGACATCATAGCACATTGTGATGTCATAGTGCATACTAATTATGATGTCATCATATACTGTGACGTCATAATACATGCTCTTGATGCTCCAGTACATGTGACACAAAATGGGGTAATCGAAAATGGTCATAAAACCTGCATGTTGCGCTCTCATAATACATTGTGATGTCATAATGCGCATACATTATGACGTCATAATACATTGTGACGTCATACTGCATACTAATTATGATGTCATCATATACTGTGACGCCATAATACATGCTCATGATGCTCCAGTAGTTGTGACACAAATTGGGGTAAGCGAAATTGGTCATAATACCAGCATGTTGCGGTCTCATAATATATTGTGATGTCATATTGCGGACACATTATGACGTCATAATACATTGTCACGTCATACTGTATACTAATTATGATGTCATCATATACTGTGACGTCATAATACATTCTCATGTTGCTCCAGTAGATGTGACACAAATTGGGGTAAGAGAAATTGCTCATAATACCTGCCTGTTGCGCTCTCATAATACATTGTGATGTCATAATGCAGATACATTATGACGTCATAATACATTGTGACGTCATACTGCATACTAATTATGATGTCATCATATACTGTGACGTCATAATACATGCTCATGTTGCTCCAGTAGATTTGACACAAATTGGGGTAAGCGAAATTGGTCATAATACCTGCATGTTGCACTCTCATAATATATTGTGATGTCATATTGCGGACACATTATGACGCCATAATACATTGTCACGTCATACTGTATACTAATTATGATGTCATCATGTACTGTGACGTCATAATACATGCTCATGATGCTCCAGTAGATGTGACACAAATTGGGGTAAGAGAAATTGCTCACAATACCTGCATGTTGCGCTCTCATAATACATTGTGATGTCATAATGCGGATAAATTATGACGTCATAATACATTGTGACGTCATACTGCATACTAATTATGATGTCATCATATACTGTGGCCTCATAATACATGCTCATGATGCTCCAGTAGATGTGACACAAATTGGGGTAATCGAAAATGGTCATAAAACCTGCAAATTGCGCTCTCATAATATATTGTGATGTTATAATGAGGATACATTGTGACATCATAATACATTGTGACGTCTTAGTGCATGCTAATTATGATGTCATCATATACTGTGACGTCATAATACATGCTCATGATGCTCCAGTAGTTGTGACACAAATTGGGTTAAGAGAAATTGCACATAGTATCTGCATGTTGCGCTCTCATAATGTATTGTGATGTCATAATGCGGATACATTATGACGTCATAATACATTGTGACGTCATAGTGCATACTAATTATTATGTCATCATATACTGTGGAGTCATAATACATGCTCATGATGCTCCAGTAGATGTGACACAAATTGTGGTAAGAGAAATTGCTCATAATACCTGCATGTTACGCTCTCATAATATATTGTGATGTCATAATGCGGATTCATTATGACGTCATAATACATTGTGACGTCATAGTGCATACTAATGATGTCATCATATACTGTGACGTCATAATACATGCTCATGACGCTCCAGTAAATGTGACACAAATTGGGGTAATCGAAATTGGTCATAAAACCTGCAAATTGCGCTCTCATAATATATTGTGATGTCATAATGCGGATACATTAGGACGTCATAATACATTGTGACGTCATAGTGCATACTAATTATGATGTCATCATATACTGTGACGTCATAATACATGCTCATGATGCTCCATTAGGTGTGACACAAATTGGGGTAAGAGAAATTGCTCATAATACCTGCATGTTGCGCTCTCATATATATTGTGATGTCATAATGCGGATACATTATGACGTCATAATACATTGTGACGTCATACTGCATACTAATTATGATGTCATCATATACTGTGACGTCATAATACATGCTCATGATGCTCCAGTAGATGTGACAGAAATTGGGGTTAGAGAAATTGCTCATAATACCTGCATGTTGCGCTCTGATAATATATTGTGATGTCATAATGCGGATACATTATGACGTCATAATATATTGTGACGTCATACTGCATACTAATTATGATGTCATCATATACTGGGACGTCAAAATGCATGCTCATGATGCTCCAGTAGATTTGACACAAATTGGGGTAAGCGAATTTGGTCATAAAACCTGCAAATTGCGCTCTCATAATATATTGTGATGTCATAATGCGGATACATTATGACGTCATAATACATTGTGACGTCATAATGCATACTATTTATGATGTCATCATATACTGTGACGTCATAATACATGCTCATGATGCTCCAGAAGATCTGACACAAATTGGGTTAAGAGAAATTGCTCACAATACCTGCGAGTTGCGCTCTCATCATGTATTGTGATGTCATAATGCGGATACATTATGACGTCATAATACATTGTGACGTCATACTGCATACTAATTATGATGTCATCATATACTGTGACGTCATAATACATGCTCATGATGATCCAGTAGATGTGACACAAATTGGGGTAAGCGAAATTGGTCATAATACCTGCATGTTGCACTCTCATAATATATTGTGATGTCATATTGCGGACACATTATGACGTCATAATACATTGTCACGTCATACTGTATACTAATTATGATGTCATCATATACTGTGACGTCATAATACATGCTCATGATGCTCCAGTAGATGTGACACAAATTGGGGTAAGAGAAATTGCTCATAATACCTGCATGTTGCACTCTCATAATACATTGTGATGTCATAATGCGGATACATTATGACGTCATAATACATTGTGACGTCATACTGCATACTAATTATGATGTCATCATATACTGTGGCGTCATAATACATGCTCATGATGCTCCAGTAGATGTGACACAAATTGGGGTAATCGAAAATGGTCATAAAACCTGCAAATTGCGCTCTCATAATATATTGTGATGTTATAATGAGGATACATTGTGACGTCATAATACATTGTGACGTCATAGTGCATACTAATTATGATGTCATCATATACTGTGACGTCATAATACATGCTAATGATGCTCCAGTATTTGTGACACAAATTGGGTTAAGAGAAATTGCTCATAATATCTGCATGTTGCGCTCTCATAATGTATTGTGATGTCATAATGCGGATACATTATGACGTCATAATACATTGTGACGTCATAGTGCATACTAATTATGATGTCATCATATACTGTGACCTCAAAATACATGCTCATGATGCTCCAGTAGATGTGACACAAATTGTGGTAAGAGAAATTGCTCATAATACCTGCATGTTGCGCTCTCATAATATATTGTGATGTCATAATGCGGATTCATTATGACGTCATAATACATTTTGACGTCATAGTGCATACTAATTATGATGTCATCATATACTGTGACGTCATAATACATGCTCATGACGCTCCAGTAAATGTGACACAAATTGGGGTAAGCGAAATTGGTCATAATACCTGCAAATTGCGCTCTCATAATATATTGTGATGTCATAATGCGGATACATTAGGACGTCATAATACATTGTGACGTCATAGTGCATACTAATTATGATGTCATCATATACTGTGACGTCATAATACATGCTCATGATGCTCCAGTAGATGTGACACAAATTGGGGTAAGAGAAATTGCTCATAATACCTGCAAATTGCGCTCTCATAATATATTGTGATGTCATAATGCGGATACATTATGACGTCATAATACATTGTGACGTCATGGTGCATACTAATTATGATGTCATCATATACTGTGACATCATAATACATGCTCATGATGCTCCAGTAGATGTGACACAAATTGGGGTAAGAGTAATTGCTCATAATACCTGCATGTTGCGCTCTCATAATATAGTGTGATGTCATAATGCAGATATATTATGACGTCATAATACATTGTGACGTAATAGTGCATACTAATTATGATGTCATCATATACTGTGACGTCATAATACATGCTCATGATGCTCCAGTAGATGTGACACAAATTGGGTTAAGAGAAATTGCTCATAATACCTGCATTTTGCGCTCTCATAATATATTGTGATGTCATAATGCGGATACATTATGACGTCATAATACATTGTGACGTCATAGTGCATACTAATTATGATGTCATCATATACTGTGACGTCATAATACATGCTCATGATGCTCCAGTAGATGTGACACAAATTGGGGTAATCGAAATTGGTCATAATACCTGCATGTTGCGCTCTCATAATGTATTGTGATGTCATAATGCGGATACATTATGACGTCATAATACATTGTGAGGTCATACTGCATACTAATTATGATGTCATCATATACTGTGACGTCATAATACATGCTCATGATGCTCCAGTAGATGTGACAAAAATTGGGGTAAGAGAAATTGCTCATAATACCTGCATGTTGCGCTCTCATAATATATTGTGATATCATAATGTGGATACATAATGACGTCATAATACATTGTGACGTCATACTGCATACTAATTATGATGTCATCATATACTGTGACGTCATAATACATGCTTATGATGCTTCAGTAGATGAGACACAAATTGGGGCAGCGAAATTGCTCATAAAACCTGCAAATTGCGCTCTCATAATATATTGTGATGTCATAATGCGGATACATTATGACGTCATACTACATTGTGACGTCATATTGCATACTAATTATGATGTCATCATATACTGTGACATCATAATACATGCTCATGATGCTCCAGTAGATGTGACACAAATTGGGGTAAGCGAAATTGGTCATAAAAACTGCAAATTGCGCTCTTATAATATATTGTGATGTCATAATGCGGATACATTATGACGTCATACTGCATTGTGACGTCATAGTGCATACTAATTATGATGTCCTCATATACTGCGAAGTCATAATACATGCTCATGATGCTCCAGTAGATGTGACACAAATTGGGGTAAGCGAAATTGGTCATAAAACCTGCAAATTGCGCTCTCATAATATATTGTGATGTCATAATGCGGATACATTATGACGTCATAATACATTGTGATTTCATACTACATACTAATTATGATGTCATCATATACTGTGACGTCATAATACATGCTCATGTTGCTCCAGTAGATGTGACACAAATTGGGGTAAGAGAAATTCCTCATAATACCTGCATGTTGCGCTCTCGTAATACATTGTGATGTCATAATGCAGATACATTATGATGTCATAATACATTGTGACGTCATACTGCATACTAATTATGATGTCATCATATACTGTGACGTCATAATACATGCTCATGATGCTCCAGTAGATTTGACACAAATTGGGGTAAGAGAAAATGCTCATAATACCTGCATGTTGCGCTCTCATAATACATTGTGATGTCATAATGCGGATACATTATGACGTCATAATACATTGTGATGTCATACTGCATACTAATTATGATGTCATCATATACTATGGCGTCATAATACATGCTCATGATGCTCCTGTAGATGTGACACAAATTGGGGTAAGCGAAATTGGTCATAATACCTGCATGTTGCGCTCTCATAATATATTGTGATGTCATATTGCGGACACATTATGACGTCATAATACATTGTCACGTCATACTGGATACTAATTATGATGACATCATATACTGTGACGTCATAATACATGCTCATGATGCTCCAGTAGATGTGACACAAATTGGGGTAAGAGAAATTGCTCATAATACCTGCATGTTGCGCTCTCATAATACATTGTGATGTCATGATGCGGACACATTTTGACGTCATAATACATTGTCACGTCATACTGTATACTAATTATGATGTCATCATATACTGTGACGTCATAGTACATGCTCATGATGCTCCAGTAGATGTGACACAAATTGGGGTAAGAGAAATTGCTCATAATACCTGCATGTTGCGCTCTCATAATACATTGTGATGTCATAATGTGGATACATTATGACGTCATAATACATTGTGATGTCATACTGCATACTAATTATGATGTCATCATATACTGTGGCGTCATAATACATGCTCATGATGCTCCTGTAGACATGACACAAATTGTGGTAAGAGAAATTGCTCATAATACCTGCATGTTGGGCTCTCATAATATATTGTGATGTCATAATGCAGATACATTATGACGTCATAATACATTGTGACGTCATACTGCATACTAATTATGATGTCATCATATACTGTGACGTCATAATACATGCTCATGATGCTCCAGTAGATGTGACACAAAATGGGGTAATCGAAAATGGTCATAAATCCTGTATGTTGCGCTCTCATAATACATTGTGATGTCATAATGCGGATACATTATGACGTCATAATACATTGTGACGTCATACTGCATACTAATTATGATGTCATCATATACTGTGACGCCATAATACATGCTCATGATGCTCCAGTAGATGTGACACAAATTGGGGTAAGCGAAATTGGTCATAATACCTGCATGTTGCGCTCTCATAATATATTGTGATGTCATATTGCGGACACATTATGACGTCATAATACATTGTCACGTCATACTGTATACTAATTATGATGTCATCATATACTGTGACGTCATAATACATGCTCATGATGCTCCAGTAGATGTGACACAAATTGGGGTAAGAGAAATTGCTCATAATACCTGCAAATTGCGCTCTCATAATATATTGTGATGTCATAATGCGGATACATTATGACGTCATAATACATTGTGACGTCATACTGCATACTAATTATGATGTCATCATATACTGTGACGTCATAATACATGCTCATGATGCTCCAGTAGATGTGACACAAATTGGGGTAAGCGAAATTGGTCATAATACCTGCATGTTGCGCTCTCATAATATATTGTGATGTCATATTGCGGACACAGTATGACGTCATAATACATTGTCACGTCATACTGTATACTAATTATGATGTCATCATATACTGTGGCGTCATAATACATGCTCATGATGCTCCAGTAGATGTGACACAAATTGGGGAAAGAGAAATTGCTCATAATACCTGCATGTTGCGCTCTCATAATATATTTTGATGTCATAATGCGGATACATTATGACGTCATAATACATTGTGACGTCATACTGCAAACTAATTATGATGTCATCGTATACTGTGACGTCATAATACATGCTCATGATGCTCCAGTAGATGTGACACAAATTGGGGTAAGCGAAATTGGTCATAAAACCTGCAAATTGCCCTCTCATAATATATTGTGATGTCATATTGCGGACACATTATGACGTCATAATACATTGTGACGTCATAGTGCATACTAATTATGATGTCATCATATACTGTGACGTCATAATACATGCTCATGATGGTCCAGTAGATGTGACACAAATTGGGGTAAGAGAAATTGCTCATAATACCTGCATGTTGCGCTCTCATAATATATTGTGATGTCATAATGTGGATACATTATGACATCATAATATATTGTGACGTCATACTGCATACTAATTATGATGTCATCATATACTCTGACGTCATAATACATGCTGATGATGCTGCAGTAGATGTGACACAAATTGGGGTAAGCGAAATTTCTCATGTAACCTGCAAATTGCGCCCTCATAATATATTGTGATATCATAATGCGGATACATTATGACGTCATAATACATTGTGACGTCATAGTGCATACTAATTATGATGTCATCATATACTGTGACATCATAATACATGCTCATGATGCTCCAGTAGATGTGACACAAATTGGGGCTTGAGAAATTGCTCATAATACCTGCATGTTGCGCTCTCATAATATATTGTGATGTCATAATGCGGATACATTATGACGTCTTAATACATTGTGACGTCATACTGCATACTAATTATAATGTCATCATATACTCTGACGTCATAATACATGCTGATGATGCTGCAGTAGATGTGACACAAATTGGGGTAAGCGAAATTGGTCATGAAACCTGCAAATTGCGCTCTCATAATATATTGTGATGTCATAATGCGGATACATTATGACGTCATAATACATTGTGACGTGATACTGCATACTAATTATGATGTCATCATATACTGTGACGTCATAATACATGCTCATGATGCTCCAGTAGATGTGACACAAATTGGGGTAAGAGAAATTGCTCATAATACCTGCATGTGGTGCTCTCATAATATATTGTGATGTCATAATGCGGATACATTATGACGTCATAATAAATTGTGATGTCATACTGCATACTAATTATGATGTCATCATATACTCTGACATCATAATACATGCTGATGATGCTGCAGTAGATGTGACACAAATTGGGGTAAGCGAAATTGGTCATGAAACCTGCAAATTGCGCTCTCATAATATATTGTGATGTCATAATGCGGATACATTATGACGTCATAATACATTGTGACGTCATAGTGCATACTAATTATGATGTCATCATATACTGTGACTACATAATACATGCTCATGATTCTCCAGTAGATGTGACACAAATTGGGGTAAGAGAAATTGCTCATAATACCTGCATGTTGCGCTCTCATAATATTTTGTGATGTCATAATGCGGATACATTATGACGTCATAATACATTGTGACGTCATACTGCATACTAATTATGATGTCATCATATACTCTGACGTCATAATACATGCTGATGATGCTGCAGTAGATGTGACACAAATTGGGGTAAGCGAAATTGGTCACGAAACCTGCAAATTGCGCTCTCATAATATATTGTGATGTCATAATGCGGATACATTTTGACGTCATAATACATTGTGACGTCATACTGCATACTAATTATGATGTCATCATATACTGTGACGTCATAATACATGCTCATGATGCTCCAGTACGTGTGACACAAATTGGGATAAGCGAAATTGGTCATAATACCTGCATATTGCGCTCTCATAATATATTGTGATGTCATAATGCGGATACATTATGACGTCATAATACATTGTGACGTCATACTGCATACTAATTATGATGTCATCATATACTGTGACGTCATAATACATGCTCATGATGCTCCAGTAGATGTGACACAAATTGGGGTAAGAGAAATTGCTCATAATACCTGCATGTTGCGCTCTCATAATACATTGTGATGTCATAATGCGGATACATTATGACGTCATAATACATTGTGACGTCATACTGCATACTAATTATGGTGTCATCATATACTCTGACGTCATAATACATGCTGATGATGCTTCAGTAGATGTGACACAAATTGGGGTAAGCGAAATTTGTCATAAAACCTGCAAATTGAGCTCTCATAATATATTGTGATGTCATAATGCGGATACATTATGACATCATAATACATTGTGATGTCATAGTGCATACTAATTATGATGTCATCATCTACTGTGACGTCATAATTCATGCTAATGATGCTCCAGTAGATGTGACACAAATTGGGGTAAGAGAAATTGCTCATAATACCTGCATGTTGCGCTCTCATAATATATTGTGATGTCATAATGCGGATACATTATGACGTCATAATACATTGTGACGTCATAGTGCATACTAATTACGATGTCATCATATACTGTGATGTCATAATACATGCTCATGATGCTCCAGTAGATGTGACACAAATTGGGGCAAGAGAAATTGCTCATAATACCTGCATGTTGCGCTCTCACAATATATTGTGATGTCATAATGCGGATACATTATGACGTCATAATACATTGTGCCGTCATACTGCATACTAATTATGATGTCATCATATACTCTGACGTCATAATACATGCTGATGATGCTGCAGTAGATGTGACACAAATTGGGGTAAGCGAAATTGGTCACGAAACCTGCAAATTGCGCTCTCATAATATATTGTGATGTCATAATGCGGATACATTATGACGTCATAATACATTGTGACGTCATACTGCATACTAATTATGATGTCATCATATACTGTGACGTCATAATACATGCTCATGATGCTCCAGTACGTGTGACACAAATTGGGATAAGCGAAATTGGTCATAATACCTGCATATTGCGCTCTCATAATATATTGTGATGTCATAATGCGGATATATTATGACGTCATAATACATTGTGACGTCATACTGCATACTAATTATGATGTCATCATATACTGTGACGTCATAATACATGCTCATGATGCTCCAGTAGATGTGACACAAATTGGGGTAAGAGAAATTGCTCATAATACCTGCATGTTGCGCTCTCATAATACATTGTGATGTCATAATGCGGATACATTATGACGTCATAATACATTGTGACGTCATACTACATACTAATTATGATGTCATCATATACTGTGACGTCATAATACATGCTCATGATGCTCCAGTAGATGTGACACAATTTGGGGTAAGTGAAATTGGTCATAAAACCTGCAAATTGCGCTCTCATAATATATTGTGATGTTATAATGCGGATACATTATGACGTCATAATACATTGTGACGTCATACTGCATACTAATTATGATGTCATCATATACTGTGACGTCATAATACATGCTCATGATGCTCCAGTAGATGTGACACAAATTGGGGTAAGAGAAATTGCTCATAATATCTGCATGTTGCGATCTCATAATGTATTGTGATGTCATAATGCGGATACATTATGACGTCATAATACATTGTGACGTCATACTGCATACTAATTATGATGCCATCATATACTGTGACGTCATAATACATGCTCATGATGCTCCATTAGATGTGACAAAAATTGGGGTAAGCGAAATCGGTCATAATACCTGCATGTTGCGCTCTCATAATATATTGTGGTGTCATATTGCGGACACATTATGACATCATAATACATTGTCATGTCATACTGTATACTAATTATGATGTCATCATATACTGTGGCGTCATAATACATGCTCATGATGCTCCTGTAGACGTGACACAAATTGTGGTAAGAGAAATTGGTCATAATACCTGCATGTTGCGCTCTCATAATATATTGAGATGTCATATTGCGGACACATTATGACATCATAATACATTGTCATGTCATACTGTATACTAATTATGATGTCATCATATACTGTGACGTCATAATACATGCTCATGATGCTCCAGTAGATGTGACACAAATTGGGGTAAGAGAAATTGCTCATAATACCTGCAAATTGCGCTCTCATAATATATTGTGATGTCATATTGCGGATACATTATGACGTCATAATACATTGTGACGTCATACTGCATACTAATTATGATGTCATCATATACTGTGACGTCATAATACATGCTCATGATGCTCCAGTAGATGTGACACAAATTGGGGTAAGCGAAATTGGTCATAATACCTGCATGTTGCGCTCTCATAATATATTGTGATGTCATATTGCGGACACAGTATGACGTCATAATACATTGTCACGTCATACTGTATACTAATTATGATGTCATCATATACTGTGGCGTCATAATACATGCTCATGATGCTCCAGTAGATGTGACACAAATTGGGGCAAGAGAAATCGCTCATAATACCTGCATGTTGCGCTCTCATAATATATTTTGATGTCATAATGCGGATACATTATGACGTCATAATACATTGTGACGTCATACTGCAAACTAATTATGATGTCATCGTATACTGTGACGTCATAATACATGCTCATGATGCTCCAGTAGATGTGACACAAATTGGGGTAAGCGAAATTGGTCATAAAACCTGCAAATTGCCCTCTCATAATATATTGTGATGTCATATTGCGGACACATTATGACGTCATAATACATTGTCACGTCATACTGAATACTAATTATGATGTCATCATATACTGTGACGTCATAATATATGCTCATGATGCTCCAGTAGATGTGACACAAATTGGGGTAAGAGAAATTGCTCATAATACCTGCATGTTGCGCTCTCAAAATACATTGTGATGTCATAATGCGGATACAATATGACGTCATAATACATTGTGACGTCATACTGCATACTAATTATGATGTCATCATATACTGTGGGGTCATAATACATGCTCATGATGCTCCTGCAGACATGACACAAATTGTGGTAAGAGAAATTGCACATAATACCTGTATGTTGCGCTCTCATAATATATTGTGATGTCATAATGCGGATACATTATGACGTCATAATACATTGTGACGTCATACTGCATACTAATTATGATGTCATCATATACTGTGACGTCATAATACATGCTCATGATGCTCCAGTAGATGTGACACAAATTGGGGTAAGAGAAATTGCTCATAATACCTGCATGTTGCGCTCTCATAATACATTGTGATGTCATAATGCGGATACATTATGACGTCGTAATACATTGTGACGTCAGAGTGCATACTAATTATGATGTCATCATATACTGTGACGTCATAATACATGCTCATGATGCTCCAGTAGATGTGACACAAATTGGGGTAAGCGAAATTGGTCATAATACCTGCAAGTTGCGCTCTCATAATATATTGTGATGTCATATTTCGGACACATTATGAGGTCATAATACACTGTCACGTCATACTGTATACTAATTATGATGTCATCATATACTGTGACGTCATAATACATGCTCATGATGCTCCAGTAGATGTGACACAAATTGGGGTAAGAGAAATTGCTCATAATACCTGCATGTTGCGATCTCATAATATATTGTGATGTCATAATGCGGATACTTTATGACGTCATAATACATTGTGACGTCATACTGCATACTAATTATGATGTCATCATATACTCTGACGTCATAATACATGCTGATGATGCTGCAGTAGATGTAACACAAATTGGGGTAAGCGAAATTGGTCATGAAACCTGCAAATTGCGCTCTCATAATATATTGTGATGTCATATTGCGGACACATTATGACGTCATAATACATTGTCACGTCATACTGTATACTAATTATGATGTCATCATATACTGTGACGTCATAATACATGCTCATGATGATCCAGTAGATGTGACACAAATTGGGGCAAGAGATATTGCTCATAATACCTGCATGTTGCGCTCTCATAATACATTGTGATGTCATAATGAGGATACATTATGACGTCATAATACATTGTGACGTCATACTGCATACTAATTATGATGTCATCATATACTGTGACGTCATAATACATGCTCATGATGCTCCAGTAGATGTGACACAAAATGGGGTAATCGAAAATGGTCATAAACCCTGCAAATTGCGCTCTCATAATATATTGTGATGTCATAATGCGGATACATTATGGCGTCATAATACATTGTGACGTCATACTGCATACTAATTTTGATGTCATCATATACTCTGACGTCATAATACATGCTGATGATGCTGCAGTTGATGTAACACAAATTGGGGTAAGCGAAATTGGTCATGAAACCTGCAAATTGCGCTCTCATAATATATTGTGATGTCATATTGCGGACACATTATGACGTCATAATACATTGTGACGTCATACTGCATACTAATTATGATGTCATCATATACTGTGGCATCATAATACATGCTCATGATGCTCCAGTAGATGTGACACAAATTGGGGCAAGAGAAATTGCTCATAATACCTGCATGTTGCGCTCTCATAATATATTTTGATGTCATAATGCGGATACATTATGACGTCATAATACATTGTGACGTCATACTGCATACTAATTATGATGTCATCATATACTGTGACGTCATAATACATGCTCATGATGCTCCAGTAGATGTGACACAAATTGGGGTAAGCGAAATTGTTCATAAAACCTGCAAATTGCGCTCTCATAATATATTGTGAAGTCATATTGCGGACACATTATGACATCATAATACATTGTCACGTCATACTGCATACTAATTATGATGTCATCATATACTGTGGCGTCATAATACATGCTCATGATGCTCCTGCAGACATGACACAAATTGTGGTAAGAGAAAATGCTCAAAATACCTGCATGTTGCGCTCTCAGAATATATTGTGATGTCATAATGCGGATACATTATGACGTCATAATACATTGTGATGTCATACTGCATACTAATTATGATGTCATCATATACTGTGACGTCATAATACATGCTTATGATGCTCCAGTAGATGTGACACAGATTGGGGTAAGAGAAATTGCTCATAATACCTGCATGTTGCGCTCTCATAATACATTGTGATGTCATAATGCGGATACATTATGACATCATAATACATTGTGACGTCAGAGTGCATACTAATTATGTTGTCATCATGTACTGTGACGTCATAATACAAGCTCATGATGCTCTAGTAGATGTGACACAAATTGGGGTAAGCGAAATTGGTCATAATACCTGCATGTTGCGCTCTCATAATATATTGTGATGTCATATTGCGGACACATTATGAGGTCATAATACATTGTCACGTCATACTGTATACTAATTATGATGTCATCATATACTGTGACGTCATAATACATGCTCATGATGCTCCAGTAGATGTGACACAAATTGGGGTAAGAGAAATTGCTCATAATACCTGCATGTTGCGCTCTCATAATATATTGTGATGTAATAATGCGGATACATTATGACGTCATAATACATTGTGACGTCATAATGCATACTAATTATGATGTCATCATATACTGTGACGTCATAATACATGCTCATGATGCTCCAGTAGATGTGACACAAATTGGGGTAAGAGAAATTGCTCATAATACCTGCATGTTGCGCCCTCATAATATATTGTGATGACATAATGCGGATACATTATGACGTCAAAATACATTGTGACATCATACTGCATACTAATTATGATGTCATCATATACTGTGACGTCATATTACATGCTGATGATGCTCCAGTAGGTGTGACACAAATTGGGGTAAGCGAAATTGGTCATAAAACATGCAAGTTGCGCTCTCATAATATATTGTGATGTCATAATGCGGATACATTATGACGTCATAATACATTGTGACGTCATAGTGCATACTAGTTATGATATCATCATATACTGTTACGTCATAATTCATGCTCATGATCCTCCAGTAGATGTGACACAAATTGGGGTAAGCGAAATTGCTAATAATACCTGCATGTTGCGCTCTCATAATACATTGTGATGTCGTAAAGCGGATATATTATGACGTCATAATACATTGTGACGTCATACTGCATACTAATTATGATGTCATCATATACTGTGACGTCATAATACATGCTCATGATGCTCCAGTAGATGTGACACAAATTGGGGTAAGCGAAATTGGTCATAATACCTGCATGTTGCGCTCTCATAATATATTGTGATGTCATATTGCGGACACATTATGACGTCATAATACATTGTCACGTCATACTGTATACTAATTATGATGTCATCATATACTGTGACGTCATAATACATGCTCATGATGCTCCAGTAGATGTGACACAAATTGGGGTAAGAGAAATTGCTCAGAATACCTTGAAATTGCGCTCTCATATTATATTGTGATGTCATAATGCGGATACATTATGACATCATAGTACATTGTGATGTCATAGTGCATACTAATTAAGATGTCATCATATACTGTGACATCATAAAACATGCTCATGATGCTCCAGTAGATGTGACACAAATTGGGGTAAGAGAAATTGCTCATAATACCTGCAAATTGCGCTCTCATAATATATTGTGATGTCCTAATGCGGATACATTATGACGTCATAATACATTGTGACGTCATACTGCATACTAATTATGATGTCATCATATACTGTGACGTCATAATACATGCTCATGATGCTCCAGTTGATGTGACACAAATTGGGGTAAGCGAAATTGGTCATAATACCTGCATGTTGCGCTCTCATAATATATTGTGATGACATATTGCGGACACATTATGACGTCATAATACATTGTCACGTCATACTGTATACTAATTATGATGTCATCATATACTGTGACGTCATAATACATGCTCATGATGCTCCAGTAGATGTGACACAAATTGGGGTAAGAGAAATTGCTCATAATACCTGCATGTTGCGCTCTCATAATACATTGTGATGTCATAATGCGGATACATTATGACGTCATAATACATTGTGATGTCATACTGCATACTAATTATGATGTCATCATATACTGTGGCGTCATAATACATGCTCATGATGCTCCTGTAGACGTGACACAAATTGTGGTAAGTGAAATTGCTCATAATACCTGCATGTTGCGCTCTCATAATATATTGTGATGTCATAATGCGGATACATTATGACGTCATAATACATTGTGATGTCATACTGCATACTAATTATGATGTCATCATATACTGTGACGTCAAAATACATGCTCATGATGCTCAAGTACATGTGACACAAAATGGGGTAATCGAAAATGGTCATAAAACCTGCATGTTGCGCTCTCATAATACATTGTGATGTCATAATGCGGATACATTATGACGTCATAATACATTGTGACGTCATACTGCATACTAATTATGATGTCATCATATACTCTGACGTCATAATACATGCTCATGATGCTCCAGTAGATGTGACACAAATTGGGGTAAGCGAAATTGCTCATAATACCTGCATGTTGCGCTCTCATAATATATTGTGATGTCATATTGCGGACAGATTATGACGTCATAATACATTGTGACGTCATAGTGCATACTAATTATGATGTCATCATATACTGTGATGTCATAATACATGCTCATGATGCTCCAGTAGATGTGACACAAATTGGGGCATGTGAAATTGCTCATAATACCTGCATGTTGCGCTCTCATAATACATTGTGACGTCATAATGCGGATACATTATGACATCATAATACATTGTGACGTCATAGTGCATACTAATTATGATGTCATCACATACTCTGACGTCATAATACATGCTCATGATGCTCCAGTAGATGTGACACAAATTGGGGTAAGAGAAATTGCTCATGAAACCTGCAAATTGCGATCTCATAATATATTGTGATGTCATAATGCGGATACATTATGACGTCATAATACACTGTGATGTCATAGTGCATACTAATTATGATGTCATCATATACTGTGACGTCATAATACATGCTCATGATGCTCCAGTACATGTGACACAAAATGGGGTAATCGAAAATGGTCATAAAACCTGCATGTTGCGCTCTCATAATACATTGTGATGTCATAATGTGGATACATTATGACGTCATAATACATTGTGACGTCATACTGCATACTAATTATGATGTCATCATAAACTGTGACGCCATAATACATGCTCATGATGCTCCAGTAGATGTGACACAAATTGGGGTAAGCGAAATTGGTCATAATACCAGCATGTTGCGCTCTCATAATATATTGTGATGTCATATTGCGGACACATTATGACGTCAAAATACATTGTCACGTCATACTGTATACTAATTATGATGTCATCATATACTGTGACGTCATAATACATGCTCATGATGCTCCAGTAGATGTGACACAAATTGGGGTAAGAGAAATTGCTCATAATACCTGCAAATTGCGCTCTCATAATATATTGTGATGTCATAAAGCGGATACATTATGACGTCATAATACATTGTGACGTCATAGTGCATACTAATTATGATGTCATCATATACTGTGACATCATAATACATGCTCATGATGCTCCAATAGATGTGACACAGATTGGGGTAAGAGAAATTGCTCATAATACCTGCAAATTACGCTCTCATAATATATGGTGACGTCATAATGCGGATACATTATGACGTCATAATACATTGTGACGTCATAGTGCATACTAATTATGATGTCATCATATACTGTGACGTCATAATACATGCTCATGATGCTCCAGTAGATGTGACACATTTTGGGGTACGAGAAATTGCTCATAATACCTGCATGTTGTGCTCTCATAATACATTGTGATGTCATAATGCGGAAGCATTATGACGTCGTAATACATTGTGACGTCATACTGCATACTAATTATGATGTCATCATATACTGTGACGTCATAATACATGCTCATGATGCTCCAGTAGATGTGACACTAAATGGGGTAATCGAAAATGGTCATAAAACCTGCAAATTGCGCTCTCATAATATATTGTGATGTCATAATGCGGATACATTATGACGTCATAATACATTGTGATTTCATACTGCATACTAATTATGATGTCATCATATACTGTGACGTCATAATACATTCTCATGTTGCTCCAGTAGATGTGACACAAATTGGGGTAAGAGAAATTGCTCATAATACCTGCAAGTTGCGCTCTCATAATACATTGTGATGTCATAATGCAGATACATTATGACGTCATAATACATTGTGACGTCATACTGCATACTAATTATGATGTCATCATATACTGTGACGTCATAATACATGCTCATGATGCTCCAGTAGATGTGACACAAATTGGGGTAAGCGAAATTGGTCATAATACCTGCATGTTGCGCTCTCATAATATATTGTGATGTCATATTGCGGACACATTATGACGTCATAATACATTTTGACGTCATAGTGCATACTAATTATGATGTCATCGTATACTGTGACGTCATAATACATGCTCATGATGCTCCAGTAGATGTGACACAAATTGGGGCATGAGAAATTGCTCATAATACCTGCATGTTGCGCTCTCATAATACATTGTGATGTCATAATGCGGATACATTATGACGTCATAATACATTGTGACGTCATACTGCATACTAATTATGATATCATAATATACTATGGCGTCATAATACATGCTCATGATGCTCCTGTAGATGTGACACAAATTGGGGTAAGTGAAATTGGTCATAATACCTGCATGTTGCGCTCTCATAATATATTGTGATGTCATATTGCGGACACATTGTGACGTCATAATACATTGTCACGTCATACTGTATACTAATTATGATGTCATCATATACTGTGATGACATAATACATGCTCATGATGCTCCAGTAGATGTGACACAAATTGGGGTAAGAGAAATTGCTCATAATACCTGCATGTTGCGCTCTCATACTACATTGTGATGTCATAATGCGGATACATTATGACGTCATAATACATTGTGTCGTCATACTGCATACTAATTATGATGTCATCATATACTGTGACGTCAAAATACATGCTCATGATGCTCCAGTAGATGTGACACAAATTGGGGTAAGGGAAATTGGTCATGAAACCTGCAAATTGCCCTCTCATAATATATTGTGATGTCATAATGCGGATACATTATGACGTCATAATACATTGTGACGTCATAGTGCATACTAATTATGATGTCATCATATACTTTGGCGTCATAATACATGCTCATGATGCTCCTGTAGACGTGACACAAATTGTGGTAAGAGAAATTGCTCATAATACCTGCATGTTGCGCTCTCATAATATATTGTAATGTCATAATGCGGATACATTATGACGTCATAATACATTGTGACGTCATACTGCATACTAATTATGATGTCATCATATACTGTGACGTCATAATACATGCTCATGATGCTCCAGTAGATGTGACACAATATGGGGTAAGCGAAAATGGTCATAAAACCTGCAAATTGCGCTCTCATAATATATTGTGATGTCATAATGCGGATACATTATGACGTCATAATACATTGTGACTTCATACTGCATACTATTTATCATGTCATCATATACTGTGACGTCTTAATACATGCTCATGATGCTCCAGTAGATGTGACACAAATTGGGGTAAGAGAAATTGCTCATAATACCTGCATGTTGCGCTCTCATAATACATTGTGATGTCATAATGCGGATATATTATGACGTCATAATACATTGTGACGTCATACTGCATACTAATTATGATGTCATCATATACTGTGACATCATAATACATGCTCATGATGCTCCAGTAGATGTGACACAAACTGGGGTAAGCGAAATTGGTCATAATACCTGCATGTTGCGCTCTCATAATATATTGTGATGTCATATTGCGGACACATTATGACGTCATAATACATTGTCATGTCATACTGTATACTAATTATGATGTCATCATATCCTGTGACGTCATAATACATGCTCATGATGCTCCAGTAGACGTGACACAAATTGGGGTAAGAGAAATTGCTCATAAAACCTGCAAATTGCGCTCTCATAATATATTGTGATGTCATAATGCGGATACATTATGACATCATAGTACATTGTGATGTCATAGTGCATACTAATTATGATGTCATCATATGCTGTGACATCATAATACATGCTCATGATGCTCCAGTAGATGTGACACAAATTGGGGTAATCGAAAATGGTCATAAAACCTGCAAATTGCGCTCTCATAATATATTGTGAAGTTATAATGAGGACACATTGTGACGTCATAATACATTGTGACGTCATAGTGCATACTAATTATGATGTCATCATATACTGTGACGTCATAATACATGCTCATGATGCTCCAGTAGTTGTGACACAAATTGGGGTAAGAGAAATTGCTCATAATATCTGCATGTTGCGCTCTCATAATGTATTGTGATGTCATAATGCGGATACATTATGACGTCATAATACATTGTGACGTCATAGTGCATACTAATTATGATGTCATCATATACTGTGACCTCAAAATACATGCTCATGATGCTCCAGTAGATGTGACACAAATTGTGGTAAGAGAAATTGCTCATAATACCTGCATGTTACGCTCTCATAATATATTGTGATGTCATAATGCGGATTCTTTATGACGTCATAATACATTGTCACGTCATAGTGCATACTAATTATGATGTCATCATATACTGTGACGTCATAATACATGCTCATGACGCTCCAGTAAATGTGACACAAATTGGGGTAACCGAAATTGGTCATAAAACCTGCAAATTGTGCTCTCATAATATATTGTGATGTCATAATGCGGATACATTAGGACGTCATAATACATTGTGACGTCATAGTGCATACTAATTATGATGTCATCATATACTGTGACGTCATAATACATGCTCATGATGCTCCATTAGGTGTGACACAAATTGGGGTAAGAGAAATTGCTCATAATACCTGCAAATTGCGCTCTCATAATATATTGTGATGTCATAATGCGGATACATTATGACATCATAGTACATTGTGATGTCATACTGCATACTAATTATGATGTCATCATATACTGTGACGTCATAATACATGCTCATGATGCTCCAGTACATGTGACACAAAATGGGGTAATCGAAAATGGTCATAAAACCTGCATGTTGCGCTCTCATAATACATTGTGATGTCATAATGCGGATACATTATGACATCATAATACATTGTGACGTCATACTGCATACTAATTATGATGTCATCATAAACTGTGACGCCATAATACATGCTCATGATGCTCCAGTAGATGTGACACAAATTGGGGTAAGCGAAATTGGTCATAATACCAGCATGTTGCGCTCTCATAATATATTGTGATGTCATAATGCGGATACATTATGACGTCATAATACATTGTCACGTCATACTGTATACTAATTATGATGTCATCATATACTGTGACGTCATAATACATGCTCATGATGCTCCAGTAGATGTGACACAAATTGGGGTAAGAGAAATTGCTCATAATACCTGCAAATTGCGCTCTCATAATATATTGTGATGTCATAAAGCGGATACATTATGACGTCATAATACATTGTGACGTCATAGTGCATACTAATTATGATGTCATCATATACTGTGACATCATAATACATGCTCATGATGCTCCAATAGATGTGACACAGATTGGGGTAAGAGAAATTGCTCATAATACCTGCAAATTACGCTCTCATAATATATGGTGACGTCATAATGCGGATACATTATGACGTCATAATACATTGTGACGTCATAGTGCATACTAATTATGATGTCATCATATACTGTGACGTCATAATACATGCTCATGATGCTCCAGTAGATGTGACACAATTTGGGGTACGAGAAATTGCTCATAATACCTGCATGTTGCGCTCTCATAATACATTGTGATGTCATAATGCGGATGCATTATGACGTCGTAATACATTGTGACGTCATACTGCATACTAATTATGATGTCATCATATACTGTGACGTCATAATACATGCTCATGATGCTCCAGTAGATGTGACACTAAATGGGGTAATCGAAAATGGTCATAAAACCTGCAAATTGCGCTCTCATAATATATTGTGATGTCATAATGCGGATACATTATGACGTCATAATACATTGTGATTTCATACTGCATACTAATTATGATGTCATCATATACTGTGATGTCATAATACATTCTCATGTTGCTCCAGTAGATGTGACACAAATTGGGGTAAGAGAAATTGCTCATAATACCTGCATGTTGCGCTCTCATAATACATTGTGATGTCATAATGCAGATACATTATGACGTCATAATACATTGTGACGTCATACTGCATACTAATTATGATGTCATCATATACTGTGACGTCATAATACATGCTCATGATGCTCCAGTAGATGTGACACAAATTGGGGTAAGCGAAATTGGTCATAATACCTGCATGTTGCGCTCTCATAATATATTGTGATGTCATATTGCGGACACATTATGACGTCATAATACATTGTCACGTCATACTGTATACGAATTATGATGTCATCATATACTGTGACGTCATAATACATGCTCATGATGCTCCAGTAGATGTGACACAAATTGGGGTAAGAGAAATTGCTCTTAATACCTGCATGTTGCGCTCTCAAAATACATTGTGATGTCATAATGCGCATACAGTATGACGTCATAATACATTCTGACGTCATACTGCATACTAATTATGATATCATCATATACTATGGCGTCATAATACATGCTCATGATGCTCCTGTAGATGTGACACAAATTGGGGTAAGTGAAATTGGTCATAATACCTGCATGTTGCGCTCTCATAATATATTGTGATGTCATATTGCGGACACATTATGACGTCATAATACATTGTCACGTCATACTGTATACTAATTATGATGTCATCATATACTGTGACGACATAATACATGCTCATGATGCTCCAGTAGATGTGACACAAATTGGGGTAAGAGAAATTGCTCATAATACCTGCATGTTGCGCTCTCATACTACATTGTGATGTCATAATGCGGATACATTATGACGTCATAATACATTGTGACGTCATACTGCATACTAATTATGATGTCATCATATACTGTGACGTCAAAATACATGCTCATGATGCTCCAGTAGGTGTGACACAAATTGGGGTAAGGGAAATTGGTCATGAAACCTGCAAATTGCCCTCTCATAATATATTGTGATGTCATAATGCGGATACATTATGACGTCATAATACATTGTGACGTCATAGTGCATACTAATTATGATGTCATCATATACTTTGGCGTCATAATACATGCTCATGATGCTCCTGTAGACGTGACACAAATTGTGGTAAGAGAAATTGCTCATAATACCTGCATGTTGCGCTCTCATAATATATTGTGATGTCATAATGCGGATACATTATGACGTCATAATACATTGTGACGTCATACTGCATAATAATTATGATGTCATCATATACTGTGATGTCATAATACATGCTCATGATGCTCCAGTAGATGTGACACAAAATGGGGTAATCGAAAATGGTCATAAAATCTGCAAATTGCGCTCTCATAATATATTGTGATGTCATAATGCGGATACATTATGACGTCATAATACATTGTGACTTCATACTGCATACTATTTATGATGTCATCATATACTGTGACGTCTTAATACATGCTCATGATGCTCCAGTAGATGTGACACAAATTGGGGTAATCGAAAATGGTCATAAACCCTGCAAATTGCGCTCTCATAATATATTGTGATGTTATAATGAGGATACATTGTGACGTCATAATACATTGTGACGTCATAGTGCATACTAATTATGATGTCATCATATACTGTGACGTCATAATACATGTTCATGATGCTCCAGTAGATGTGACACAAATTGGGGTTAGAGAAATTGCTCATAATACCTGCATGTTGCGCTCTGATAATATATTGTGATGTCATAATGCGGATACATTATGACGTCATAATACATTGTGACGTCATACTGCATACTAATTATGATGTCATCATATACTGGGACGTCAAAATACATGCTCATGATGCTCCAGTAGACGTGACACAAATTGGGGTAAGAGAAATTGCTCATAAAACCTGCAAATTGCGCTCTCATAATATATTGTGATGTCATAATGCGGATACATTATGACATCATAGTACATTGTGATGTCATAGTGCATACTAATTATGATGTCATCATATGCTGTGACATCATAATATATGCTCATGATGCTCCAGTAGATGTGACACAAATTGGGGTAATCGAAAATGGTCATAAAACCTGCAAATTGCGCTCTCATAATATATTGTGAAGTTATATTGAGGATACATTGTGACGTCATAATACATTGTGACGTCATAGTGCATACTAATTATGATGTCATCATATACTGTGACGTCATAATACATGCTCATGATGCTCCAGTAGTTGTGACACAAATTGGGTTAAGGGAAATTGCTCATAATATCTGCATGTTGCGCTCTCATAATGTATTGTGATGTCATAATGCGGATACATTATGACGTCATAATACATTGTGACGTCATAGTGCATACTAATTATTATGTCATCATATACTGTGACCTCAAAATACATGCTCATGATGCTCCAGTAGATGTGACACAAATTGTGGTAAGAGAATTTGCTCATAATACCTGCATGTTACGCTCTCATAATATATTGTGATGTCATAATGCGGATTCATTATGACGTCATAATACATTGTCACGTCATAGTGCATACTAATTATGATGTCATCATATACTGTGACGTCATAATACATGCTCATGACGCTCCATTAAATGTGACACAAATTGGGGTAAGTGAAATTGGTCATAAAACCTGCAAATTGCGCTCTCATAATATATTGTGATGTCATAATGCGGATACATTAGGACGTCATAATACATTGTGACGTCATAGTGCATACTAATTATGATGTCATCATATACTGTGACGTCATAATACATGCTCATGATGCTCCATTAGGTGTGACACAAATTGTGGTAAGAGAAATTGCTCAATTTCCTGCATGTTGCGCTCTCATATATATTGTGATGTCATAATGCGGATACATTATGACGTCATAATACATTGTGACGTCATAGTGCATACTAATTATGATGTCATCATATACTGTGACGTCATAATACATGCTCATGATTCTCCAGTAGATGTGACACAAATTGGGGTTAGAGAAATTGCTCATAATACCTGCATGTTGCGCTCTGATAATATATTGTGATGTCATAATGCGGATACATTATGACGTCATAATACATTGTGACGTCATAGTGCATACTATTTATGATGTCATCATATACTGTGACGTCATAATACATGCTCATGATGCTCCAGTAGATGTGACACAAATTGGGTTAAGAGAAATTGCTCACAATACCTGCAAGTTGCGCTCTCATCAAGCATTGTGATGTCATAATGCGGATACATTATGACGTCATAATACATTGTGACGTCATACTGCATACCAGTTATGATGTCATCATATACTGTGACGTCATAATACATGCTCATGATGATCCAGTAGATGTGACACAAATTGGGGTAAGCGAATTTGGTCATAAAACCTGCAAACTGCGCTCTCAAAATATATTGTGATGTCATAATGCGGATACATTATGACGTCATAATACATTGTGACGTCATAGTGCATACTAATTATGATGTCATCATATACTGTGACGTCATAATACATGCTCATGACGCTCCAGTAAATGTGACACAAATTGGGGTAAGCGAAATTGGTCATAAAACCTGCAAATTGGGCTCTCATAATATATTGTGATGTCATAATGCGGATACATTAGGACGTCATAATACATTGTGACGTCATAGTGCATACTAATTATGATGTCATCATATACTGTGACGTCATAATACATGCTCATGATGCTCCATTAGGTGTGACACAAATTGGGGTAAGAGAAATTGCTCAATTCCCTGCATGTTGCGCTCTCATATATATTGTGATGTCATAATGCGGATATATTATGACGTCATAATACATTGTGACGTCATAGTGCATACTAATTATGATGTCATCATATACTGTGACGTCATAATACATGCTCATGATGCTCCAGTAGATGTGACACAAATTGGGGTTTGAGAAATTGCTCATAATACCTGCATCTTGCGCTCTGATAATATATTGTGATGTCATAATGCGGATACATTATGACGTCATAATACATTGTGACGTCATACTGCATACTAATTATGATGTCATCATATACTGGGACGTCAAAATACATGCTCATGATGCTCCAGTAGATTTGACACAAATTGGGGTAAGCGAATTTGGTCATAAAACCTGCAAATTGCGCTCTCATAATATATTGTGATGTCATAATGCGGATACATTATGACGTCATAATACATTGTGACGTCATAGTGCATACTAATTATGATGTCATCATATACTGTGACGTCATAATACATGCTCATGATGCTCCAGTAGATGTGACACAAATTCGGTTAAGAGAAATTGCTCACAATACCTGCAAGTTGCGCTCTCATCATGTATTGTGATTTCATAATGCGGATACATTATGACGTCATAATACATTGTGACGTCATACTGCATACTAATTATGATGTCATCATATACTGTGACGTCATAATACATGCTCATGATGCTCCAGTAGATGTGACACAAATTGGGGTAAGCGAAATTGGTCATAATACCTGCATGTTGCACTCTCATAATATATTGTGATGTCATATTGCGGACACATTATGACGTCATAATACATTGTCACGTCATACTGTATACTAATTATGATGTCATCATATACTGTGACGTCATAATACATGCTCATGATGCTCCAGTAGATGTGACACAAATTGGGGCAAGAGAAATTGCTCATAATACCTGCATGTTGCGCTCTCATAATACATTGTGATGTCATAATGCGGATACATTATGACATCATAATACATTGTGACGTCATACTGCATACTAATTATGATGTCATCATATACTGTGGCGTCATAATACATGCTCATGATGCTCCAGTAGATGTGACACAAATTGGGGTAATCGAAAATGGTCATAAACCCTGCAAATTGCGCTCTCATAGTATATTGTGATGTTATAATGAGGATACATTGTGACGTCATAATACATTGTGACGTCATAGTGCATACTAATTATGATGTCATCATATACTGTGACGTCATAATACATGTTCATGATGCTCCAGTAGATGTGACACAAATTGGGGTTAGAGAAATTGCTCATAATACCTGCATGTTGCGCTCTGATAATATATTGTGATGTCATAATGCGGATACATTATGACGTCATAATACATTGTGATGTCATACTGCATACTAATTATGATGTCATCATATACTGGGACGTCAAAATACATGCTCATGATGCTCCAGTAGATGTGACACAAATTGGGGTAAGCGAATTTGGTCATAAAACCTGCAAACTGCGCTCTCATAATATATTGTGATGTCATAATGCGGATACATTATGACGTCATAATACATTGTGACGTCATAGTGCATACTAATTATGATGTCATCATATACTGTGACGTCATAATACATGCTCATGACGCTCCAGTAAATGTGACACAAATTGGGGTAAGCGAAATTGGTCATAAAACCTGCAAATTGCGCTCTCATAATATATTGTGATGTCATAATGCGGATACATTAGGACGTCATAATACATTGTGACGTCATAGTGCATACTAATTATGATGTCATCATATACTGTGACGTCATAATACATGCTCATGATGCTCCATTAGGTGTGACACAAATTGGGGTAAGAGAAATTGCTCAATTTCCTGCATGTTGCGCTCTCATATATATTGTGATGTCATAATGCGGATACATTATGACGTCATAATACATTGTGACGTCATAGTGCATACTAATTATGATGTCATCATATACTGTGACGTCATAATACATGCTCATGATGCTCCAGTAGATGTGACACAAATTGGGGTTAGAGAAATTGCTCATAATACCTGCATGTTGCGCTCTGATAATATATTGTGATGTCATAATGCGGATACATTATGACGTCATAATACATTGTGACGTCATACTGCATACTAATTATGATGTCATCATATACTGGGACGTCAAAATACATGCTCATGATGCTCCAGTAGATTTGACACAAATTGGGGTAAGCGAATTTGGTCATAAAACCTGCAAATTGCGCTCTCATAATATATTGTGATGTCATAATGCGGATACATTATGACGTCATAATACATTGTGACGTCATAGTGCATACTAATTATGATGTCATCATATACTGTGACGTCATAATACATTCTCATGATGCTCCAGTAGATGTGACACAAATTCGGTTAAGAGAAATTGCTCACAATACCTGCAAGTTGCGCTCTCATCATGTATTGTGATTTCATAATGCGGATACATTATGACGTCATAATACATTGTGACGTCATACTGCATACTAATTATGATGTCATCATATACTGTGACGTCATAATACATGCTCATGATGCTCCAGTAGATGTGACACAAATTGGGGTAATCGAAAATGGTCATAAACCCTGCAAATTGCGCTCTCATAATATATTGTGATGTTATAATGAGGATACATTGTGACGTCATAATACATTGTGACGTCATAGTGCATACTAATTATGATGTCATCATATACTGTGACGTCATAATACATGTTCATGATGCTCCAGTAGATGTGACACAAATTGGGGTTAGAGAAATTGCTCATAATACCTGCATGTTGCGCTCTGATAATATATTGTGATGTCATAATGCGGATACCTTATGACGTCATAATACATTGTGACGTCATACTGCATACTAATTATGATGTCATCATATACTGGGACGTCAAAATACATGCTCATGATGCTCCAGTAGATGTGACACAAATTGGGGTAAGCGAATTTGGTCATAAAACCTGCAAACTGCGCTCTCATAATATATTGTGATGTCATAATGCGGATACATTATGACGTCATAATACATTGTGACGTCATAGTGCATACTATTTATGATGTCATCATATACTGTGACGTCATAATACATGCTCATGATGCTCCAGTAGATGTGACACAAATTGGGTTAAGAGAAATTGCTCACAATACCTGCAAGTTGCGCTCTCATCATGTATTGTGATGTCATAATGCGGATACATTATGACGTCATAATACATTGTGACATCATACTGCATACTAATTATGATGTCATCATATACTGTGACGTCATAATACATGCTCATGATGATCCAGTAGATGTGACACAAATTGGGGTAAGCGAAATTGGTCATAATACCTGCATGTTGCACTCTCATAATATATGGTGATGTCATATTGCGGACACATTATGACGTCATAATACATTGTCACGTCATACTGTATACTAATTATGATGTCATCATATACTGTGACGTCATAATACATGCTCATGATGCTCCAGTAGATGTGACACAAATTGGGGTAAGAGAAATTGCTCATAATACCTGCATGTTGCGCTCTCATAATGTATTGTGATGTCATAATGCGGATACATTATGACGTCATAATACATTGTGACGTCATACTGCATACTAATTATGATGTCATCATATACTGTGGCATCAGAATACATGCTCATGATGCTCCAGTAGATGTGACACAAATTGGGGTAATCGAAAATGGTCATAAAACCTGCAAATTGCGCTCTCATAATATATTGTGATGTTATAATGAGGATACATTGTGACGTCATAATACATTGTGACGTCATAGTGCATACTAATTATGATGTCATCATATACTGTGACGTCATAATACATGCTCATGATGCTCCAGTATTTGTGACACAAATTGGGTTAAGAGAAATTGCTCATAATATCTGCATGTTGCGCTCTCATAATGTATTGTGATGTCATACTGCGGATACATTATGACGTCATAATACATTGTGACGTCATAGTGCATACTAATTATGATGTCATCATATACTGTGACCTCAAAATACATGCTCATGATGCTCCAGTAGATGTGACACAAATTGGGGTAAGCGAAATTGGTCATAATACCTGCATGTTGCGCTCTCATAATATATTGTGATGCCATATTGCGGACACATTATGACGTCATAATACATTGTCACGTCATACTGTATACTAATTATGATGTCATCATATACTGTGACATCATAATACATGCTCATGATGCTCCAGTAGATGTGACACAAATTGGGGTAAGAGAAATTGCTCATAATACCTGCAAGTTGCGCTCTCATAATACATTGTGATGTCATAATGCGGATACATTATGACGTCATAATACATTGTGACGTCATACTGCATACTAATTATGATGTCATCATATACTGTGGCGTCATAATACATGCTCATGATGCTCCTGTAGACGTGACACAAATTGTGGTAAGAGAAATTGCTCATAATACCTGCATGTTCCGCTCTCATAATATATTGTGATGTCATAATGCGGATACATTATGACGTCATAATACATTGTGACGTCATACTGCATAATGATTATGATGTCATCATATACTGTGACGTCATAATACATGCTCATGATGCTCCAATAGATGTGACACAAAAAGTGGTAATCGAAAATGGTCATAAAACCTGCAAATTGCGCTCTCATAATATATTGTGATGTCATAATGCGGATACATTATGACGTCATAATACATTGTGATTTCATACTGCATACTAATTATGATGTCATCATATACTGTGACGTCATAATACATGCTCATGTTGCTCCAGTAGATGTGACACAAATTGGGGTAAGAGAAATTCCTCATAATACCTGCATGTTGCGCTCTCATAATACATTGTGATGTCATAATGCAGATACATTATGATGTCATAATACATTGTGACGTCATACTGCATACTAATTATGATGTCATCATATACTGTGACATCATAATACATGCTCATGATGCTCCAGTAGATGTGACACAAATTGGGGTAAGCGAAATTGGTCATAGTACCTGCATGTTGCGCTCTAATAATATATTGTGATGTCATATTGCGGACACATTATGACGTCATAATACATTGTCACGTCATACTGTATACTAATTATGATGTCATCATATACTGTGACGTCATAATACATGCTCATGGTGCTCCAGTAGATGTGACACAAATTGGGGTAAGAGAAATTGCTCACAATACCTGCAAGTTGCGCTCTCATCATGTATTGTGATGTCATAATGCGGATACATTATGACGTCATAATACATTGTGACGTCATACTGCATACTAATTATGATGTCATCATATACTGTGACGTCATAATACATGCTCATGATGATCCAGTAGATGTGACACAAATTGGGGTAAGCGAAATTGGTCATAATACCTGCATGTTGCACCCTCATAATATATTGTGATGTCATATTGCGGACACATTATGACGTCATAATACATTGTCACGTCATACTGTATACTAATTATGATGTCATCATATACTGTGATGTCATAATACATGCTCATGATGCTCCAGTAGATGTGACACAAATTGGGGTAAGAGAAATTGCTCATAATACCTGCATGTTGCGCTCTCATAATACATTGTGATGTCATAATGCGGATACATTATGACGTCATAATACATTTTGACGTCATACTGCATACTAATTATGATGTCATCATATACTGTGGCGTCATAATACATGCTCATGATGCTCCAGTAGATGTGACACAAATTGGGGTAATCGAAAATGGTCATAAAACCTGCAAATTGCGCTCTCATAATATATTGTGATGTTATAATGAGGATACATTGTGACGTCATAATACATTGTGACGTCATAGTGCATACTAATTATGATGTCATCATATACTGTGACGTCATAATACATGCTCATGATGCTCCAGTATTTGTGACACAAATTGGGTTAAGAGAAATTGCTCATAATATCTGCATGTTGCGCTCTCATAATGTATTGTGATGTCATACTGCGGAAACATTATGACGTCATAATACATTGTGACGTCATAGTGCATACTAATTATGATGTCATCATATACTGTGACCTCAAAATACATGCTCATGATGCTCCAGTAGATGTGACACAAATTGTGGTAAGAGAAATTGCTCATAATACCTGCATGTTGCGCTCTCATAATATATTGTGATGTCATAATGCGGATTCATTATGACGTCATAATACATTGTGACGTCATAGTGCATACTAATTATGATGTCATCATATACTGTGACGTCATAATACATGCTCATGACGCTCCAGTAAATGTGACACAAATTGGGGTAAGCGAAATTGGTCATAAAACCTGCAAATTGCGCTCTCATAATATATTGTGATGTCATAATGCGGATACATTAGGACGTCATAATACATTGTGACGTCATAGTGCATACTAATTATGATGTCATCATATACTGTGACGTCATAATACATGCTCATGATGCTCCAGTAGATGTGACACAAATTGGGGTAAGAGAAATTGCTCAATTTCCTGCATGTTGCGCTCTTATATATATTGTGATGTCATAATGCGGATACATTATGACGTCATAATACATTGTGACGTCATAGGGCATACTAATTATGATGTCATCATATGCTGTGACGTCATAATACATGCTCATGATGCTCCAGTAGATGTGACACAAATTGTGGTTAGAGAAATTGGTCATAATACCTGCATGTTTCGCTCTGATAATATATTGTGATGTCATAATGCGGATACATTATGACGTCATAATACATTGTGACGTCATACTGCATACTAATTATGATGTCATCATATACTGGGACGTCAAAATACATGCTCATGATGCTCCAGTAGATGTGACACAAATTGGGGTAAGCGAATTTGGTCATAAAACCTGCAAATTGCGCTCTCATAATATATTGTGATGTCATAATGCGGATACATTATGACGTCATAATACATTGTGACGTCATAGTGCATACTAATTATGATGTCATCATATACTGTGACGTCATAATACATGCTCATGATGCTCCAGTAGATGTGACACAAATTGGGTTAAGAGAAATTGCTCACAATACCTGCAAGTTGCGCTCTCATCATGTATTGTGATGTCATAATGCGGATACATTATGACGTCATAATACATTGTGACGTCATACTGCATACTAATTATGATGTCATCATATACTGTGAGGTCATAGTACATGCTCATGATGCTCCAGTAGATGTGACACAAATTGGGGTAAGCGAAATTGGTCATAATACCTGCATGTTGCACTCTCATAATATATTGTGATGTCATAATGCGGGCACATTATGACGTCATAATACATTGTGATGTCATAGTGCATAGTAATTATGATGTCATCATATACTGTGACGTCATAATACATGCTCATGATGCTCCAGTAGATGTGACACAAATTGTGGTAAGAGAAATTGCTCATAATACCTGCATGTTGCGCTCTCATAATATATTGTGATGTCATAATGCGGATACATTATGACGTCATAATACATTATGACGTCATAGTGCATACTAATTATGATGTCATCATATACTATGACGTCATAATACATGTTCATGATGCTCCAGTAGATGTGAAACAAATTGGGGCAAGAGAAATTGCTCATAATACCTGCATGTTGCGCTCTCATAATATATTGTGATGTCATAATGCGGATACATTATGACGTCATAATACATTGTGACGTCATTCTGCATACTAATTATGATGTCATCATATACTGTGACGTCATAATACATGCTCATGATGCTCCAGTAGATGTGACACAATTTGGGGTAAGCGAAATTGGTCATAAAACCTGCAAATTGCGCTCTCATAATATATTGTGATGTTATAATGCGGATACATTATGACGTCATAATACATTGTGACGTCATACTGCATACTATTTATGATGTCATCATATACTGTGACGTCATAATACATGCTCATGATGCTCCAATAGATGTGACACAAATTGGGGTAAGAGAAATTGCTCATAATACCTGCATGTTGCGCTCTCATAATGTGTTGTGATGTCATAATGCGGATACATTATGATGTCATAACATTGTGACGTCATAGTGCATACTAATTATTTTGTCATCATATACTGTGACGTCATAATACATGCTCATGATGCTCCAGTAGATGTGACACAAATTGGGGCAAGAGAAATTGCTCATAATACCTGCATGTTGCGCTCTCATAATATATTGTGATGTCATAATGCGGATACATTATGACGTCATAATACATTGTGACGTGATACTGCATACTAATTATGATGTCATCATATACTCTGACGTCATAATACATGCTGATGATGCTGCAGTAGATGTGACACAAATTGGGGTAAGCGAAATTGGTCATGAAACCTGCAAATTGCGCTCTCATAATATATTGTGATGTCATAATGCGGATACATTATGACGTCATAATACATTGTGACGTCATAGTGTATACTAATTATGATGTCATCATATACTGTGACGTCATAATACATGCTCATGATGCTCCAGTAGATGTGACACAAATTGGGTTAAGAGAAATTGCTCATAATACCTGCATGTTGCGCTCTCATAATATATTGTGATGTCATAATGCGGATACATTATGACATCATAATACATTGTGACGTCATAATGCTTACTAATTATGATGTCATCATATACTGTGACATCATAATGCATTCTCATGATGCTCCAGTAGATGTGACACAAAATGGGGCAAGAGAAATTGCTCAGAATACCTGCATGTTGCGCTCTCATAATATATTGTGATGTCATAATGCGGATACATTATGACGTCATAATACATTGTGACGTCATACTGCATACTAATTATGATGTCATCATATACTCTGACGTCATAATACATGCTGATGATGCTGCAGTAGATGTGACAAAAATTGGGGTAAGGGAAATTGGTCATGAAAGCTGCAAATTGCGCTCTCATAATATATTGTGATGTCATAATGCGGATACATTATGACGTCATAATACATTGTGACGTCATACTGCATACTGATTATGATGTCATCATATACTGTGACGTCATAATACATGCTCATGATGCTCCAGTAGATGTGACACAAATTGGTGTAAGAGAAATTGCTCATAATACCTGCATGTTGCGCTCTCATAATATATTGTGATGTCATAATGCGGATACATTATGACATCATAATATATTGTGACATCATACTGCATACTAATTATGATGTCATAATATACTCTGACGTCATAATACATGCTGCTGATGCTGCAGTAGATGTGACACAAATTGGGGTAAGCGAAATTGGTCATGAAACCTGCAAATTGCGCTCTCATAATATATTGTGCTGTCATAATGCGGATACATTATGACGTCATAATACATTGTGACGTCATACTGCATACTAATTATGATGTCATCATATACTGTGGCGTCATAATACATGCTCATGATGCTCCAGTAGATGTTACACAAATTGGGGTAAGAGAAATTGCTCATAATACCTGCATGTTGCGCTCTCATAATATATTGTGATGTCATAATGCGGATACATTATGACGTCATAATACATTGTGACTTCATACTGCATACTAATTATGATGTCATCATATACTGTGACGTCATAATACATGCTCATGAAGCTCCAGTAGATGTGACACAAATTGGGGCAAGAGAAATTGCTCATAATACCTGCATGTTGCGCTCTCATAATATATTTTGATGTCAAAATGCGGATACATTATGACGTCATAATACATTGTGACGTCATACTGCATACTAATTATGATGTCATCATATACTGTGACATCATAATACATGCTCATGATGCTCCAGTAGATGTGACACAAATTGGGGTAAGAGAAATTACTCATAATACCTGCATGTTGCTCTCTCATAATATATTGTGATGTCATAATGCGGATACATTATGACATCATAATATATTGTGACGTCATACTGCATACTAATTATGATGTCATCATATACTCTGACGTCATAATACATGCTGATGATGCTGCAGTAGATGTGACACAAATTGGGGTAAGAGAAATTGCTCATAATACCTTCATGTTGCGCTCTCATAATATATTGTGATGTCATAATGCGGATACATTATGACGTCATAATACATTTTGACGTCATACTGCATACTAAATACGATACCATCATATACTGTGACGTCATAATACATGATGATGATGCTGCAGTAGATGTGACAAAAATTGGGGTAAGCGAAATTGGTCATGAAACCTGCAAATTGCGCTCTCATAATATATTGTGATGTCATAATTCGGATACATTATGACGTCATAATACATTGTGACGTCATAGTGCATACTAATTATGATGTCATCATATACTGTGACATCATAATACATGCTCATGATGCTCCAGTAGATGTGACACAAATTGGGGCAAGAGAAATTGCTCATAATACCTGCATATTGCGCTCTCATAATATATTTTGATGTCAAAATGCGGATACATTATGACGTCATAATACATTGTAACGTCATACTGCATACTAATTATGATGTCATCATATAGTCTGATGTCATAAAACATGCTGATGATGCTGCAGTAGATGTGACACAAATTGGGGTAAGAGAAATTGGTCATGAAATCTGCAAATTGCGCTCGCATAATATATTATGATGTCATAATGCGGATACATTATGACGTCATAATACACTGTGATGTCATAGTGCATACTAATTATGATGTCATCATATACTGTGACGTCATAATACATGCTCAGGATGCTCCAGTAGATGTGACACAAATTAGGGCAAGAGAAATTGCTCATAATACCTGCATGTTGCGCTCTCACAATAAATTGTGATGTCATAATGCGGATATATTATGACGTCATAATACATTGGGACGTCATACTGCATACTAATTATGATGTCATCATATACTGTGACATCATAATACATGCTCATGACGCTCCAGTAGATGTGACACAAATTGGGGTAAGCGAAATTGTTCATAAAACCTGCAAATTGCGCTCTCATAATATATTGTGATGTCATAATGCGGATACATTATGACGTCATAATACATTGTGACGTCATAGTGCATCCTAATTATGATGTCATCATATACTGTGACGTCATAATACATGCTCAGGATACTCCAGTAGACGTGACACAAATTGCGGTAAGACAAATTGCTCATAATACCTGCATGTTGCGCTCTCATAATATATTGTGATGTCATAATGCGGATACATTATGACGTCATAATACATTGTGACGTCATACTGCATACTAATTATGATGTCATCATATACTCTGACGTCATAATACATGCTGATGATGCTGCAGTAGATGTGACAAAATTTGGGGTAAGCGAAATTGGTCATGAAACCTGCAAATTGCGCTCTCATAATATATTGTGATGTCATAATGCGGATACATTATGACGTCATAATATATTGTGACGTCATACTGCATACTAATTATGATGTCATCATATACTGTGACGTCATAATACATGCTCATGATGCTCCAGTAGACGTGACACAAATTGGGGTAAGAGAAATTGCTCATAATACCTGCATGTTGTGCTCTCATAATATATTGTGATGTCATAATGCGGATACATTATGACGTCATAATAAATTGTGATGTCATACTGCATACTAATTATGATGTCATCATATACTCTGACGTCATAATACATGCTGATGATGCTGCAGTAGATGTGACACAAATTGGGGTAAGCGAAATTGGTCATGAAACCTGCAAATTGCGCTCTCATAATATATTGTGATGTCATAATGCGGATACATTATGACGTCATAATATATTGTGACGTCATACTACATACTAATTATGATGTCATCATATACTGTGACGTCATAATACATGCTCATGATGCTCCAGTAGATTTGACACAATTTGGGGTAAGTGAAATTGGTCATAAAACCTGCAAATTGCGCTCTCATAATATATTGTGATGTTATAATGCGGATACATTATGACGTCATAATACATTGTGACGTCATAGTGCATACTAATTATGATGTCATCATATACTGTGACGTCATAATACATGCTCATGATGCTCCAGTAGATGTGACACAAATTGGGGTAAGAGAAATTACTCATAATATCTGCATGTTGCGCTCTCATAATGTATTGTGATGTCATAATGCGGATACATTATGACGTCATAATACATAGTGACGTCATATTGCATACTAATTATGATATCATCATATACTGTGACGTCATAATACATGCTCATGATGCTCCAGTAGATGTGACACAAATTGGGGTAAGCGAAATTGGTCATAAAACCTGCAAATTGCGCTCTCATAATATATTGTGATGTCATAATGCGGATACATTTTGACGTCATAATACATTGTGACGTCATAGTGCTTACTAATTATGTTGTCATCATATACTGTGGCGTCATAATACATGCTCATGATGCTCCTGTAGACGTGACACAAATTGTGGTAAGAGAAACTGCTCATAATACCTGCATGTTGCGCTCTCATAATATATTGTGATGTCATAATGCGGATACATTATGACGTCATAATACATTGTGACGTCATACTGCATACTAATTATGATGTCATCATATACTGTGACGTCATAATACAAGCTCATGATGCTCCAGTAGATGTGACACAAAATGGGGTAATCGAAAATGGTCATAAAACCTGCAAATTGCGCTCTCATAATATATTGTGATGTCATAATGCAGATACATTATGACGTCATAATACATTGTGACTTCATACTGCGTACTAATTATGATGTCATCATATACTGTGACGTCATAATACATGCTCATGATGCTCCAGTAGATGTGACACAAATTGGGGTAAGCGAAATTGGTCATAATACCTGCATGTTGCGCTCTCATAATATATTGTGATGTCATAATGCGGATACACTATGACGTCATAATACATTGTGACATCATACTGCATACTAATTATGATGTCATCATATACTGTGACATCATAATACATGCTCATGATGCTCCAGTAGATGTGACACAAATTGGGGCAAGAGAAATTGCTCATAATACCTGCATGTTCCGCTCTCATAATATATTTTGATGTCAAAATGCGGATACATTATGACGTCATAATACATTGTGACGTCATACTGCATACTAATTATGATGTCATCATATACTGTGACATCATAATACATTCTCATGATGCTCCAGTAGATGTGACACAAATTGGGGTAAGAGAAATTGCTCATAATACCTGCATGTTGCTCTCTCATAATATATTGTGATGTCATAATGGGGATACATTATGACATCATAATATATTGTGACGTCATACTGCATACTAATTATGATGTCATCATATATCCTGACGTCATAATACATGCTGATGATGCTGCAGTAGATGTGACACAAATTGTGGTAAGAGAAATTGCTCATAATACCTTCATGTTGCGCTCTCATAATATATTGTGATGTCATAATGCGGATACATTATGACGTCATAATACATTGTGACGTCATACTGCATACTAAATACGATGTCATCATATACTGTGACGTCATAATACATGCTGATGATGCTGCAGCAGATGTGACAAAAATTGGGGTAAGCGAAATTGGTCATGAAACCTGCAAATTGCGCTCTCATAATATATTGTGATGTCATAATGCGGATACATTATGACGTCATAATACATTGTGACGTCATAGTGCATACTAATTATGATGTCATCATATACTGTGACATCATAATACATGCTCATGATGCTCCAGTAGATGTGACACAAATTGGGGCAAGAGAAATTGCTCATAATACCTGCATGTTGCGCTCTCATAATACATTTTGATGTCAAAATGCGGATACATTATGACGTCATAATATATTGTAACGTCATACTGCATACTAATTATGATGTCATCATATACTGTGACATCATAATACATGCTCATGATGCTCCAGTAGATGTGACACAAATTGGGGTAAGAGAAATTGCTCATAATACCTGCATGTTGCGCTCTCATAATATATTGTGATGTCATAATGCGGATACATTATGACATCATAATATATTGTGACGTCATACTGCATACTAATTATGATGTCATCATATACTCTGACGTCATAATACATGCTGATGATGCTGCAGTAGATGTGACACAAATTGGGGTAAGCGAAATTGGTCATCTAACCTGCAAATTGCGCTCTGATAATATATTGTGATGTCATAATGCGGATACATTATGACGTCATAATACATTTTGACGTCATAGTGCATACTAATTATGATGTCATCGTATACTGTGACGTCATAATACATGCTCATGATGCTCCAGTAGATGTGACACAAATTGGGGCATGAGAAATTGCTCATAATACCTGCATGTTGCGCTCTCATAATACATTGTGATGTCATAATGCGGATACATTATGACGTCATAATACATTGTGATGTCACACTGCATACTAATTATGATGTCATCATATACTCTGACGTCATAATACATGCTGATGATGCTGCAGTAGATGTGACACAAATTGGGGTAAGAGAAATTGGTCATGAAACCTGCAAATTGCACTCGCATAATATATTGTGATGTCATAATGCGGATACATTATGACGTCATAATACTCTGTGACGTCATAGTGCATACTAATTATGATGTCATCATATACTGTGACGTCATAATACATGCTCAGGATGCTCCAGTAGATGTGACACAAATTGGGGTAAGAGAAATTGCTCATAATACCTGCATGTTGCGCTCTCATAATATATTGTGATGTCATAATGCGGATACATTATGACGTCATAATACATTGTGACGTCATACTGCATACTAATTATGATGTCATCATATACTCTGACGTCATAATACATGCTGATGATGCTGCAGTAGATGTGACACAAATTTTGGTGAGCGAAATTGGTCATGAAACCTGCAAATTGCGCTCTCATAATATATTGTGATGTCATAATGCGGATATATTATGACGTCATAATACATTGTGACGTCATACTGCATACTAATTATGATGTCATCATATACTGTGACGTCATAATACATGCTCATGATGCTCCAGTTGATGTGACACAAATTGGGGCAAGAGAAATTGCTCATAATACCTGCATGTTGCGCTCTCATTATATATTGTGATGTCATAATGTGGATACATTATGACGTCATAATACATTGTGACGTCATACTGCATACTAATTATGATGTCATCATATACTCTGACGTCATAATACATGCTGATGATGCTGCAGTAGATGTGACACAAATTGGGGTAAGCGAAATTGGTCATGTAACCTGCAAATTGCGCTCTCATAATATATTGTGATGTCATAATGCGGATATATTTTGACGTCATAATACATTGTGACGTCATAGTGCATACTAATTATGATGTCATCATATACTGTGACGTCATAATACATGCTCTTGATGCTCCAGTAGATGTGACACAAATTGGGGGAAGAGAAATTGCTCATAATACCTGCATCTTGCGCTCTCACAATAAATTGTGATGTCATAATGCGGATACATTATGACGTCATAATACATTGGGACGTCATACTGCATACTAATTATGATGTCATCATATACTGTGACGTCATAATACATGCTCATGACGCTCCAGTAGATGTGACAAAAATTGGGCTAAGCGAAATTGGTTATAAAACCTGCAAATTGCGCTGTCATAATATATTGTGATGTCATAATGCAGATACATTATGACGTCATAATACATTGTGATGTCATAGTGCATACTAATTATGATGTCATCATATACTGTGACGTCATAATACATGCTCAGGATGCTCCAGTAGACGTGACACAAATTGCGGTAAGAGAAATTGCTCATAATACCTGCATGTTGCGCTCTCATAATATATTGTGATGTCATAATGCGGATACATTATGACGTCATAATACATTGTGACGTCATACTGCATACTAATTATGATGTCATCATATACTCTGACGTCATAATACATTCTGATGATGCTGCAGTAGATGTGACACAAATTGGGGTAAGCGAAATTGGTCATGAAACCTGCAAATTGCGCTCTCATAATATATTGTGATGTCATAATGCGGATACATTATGACGTCATAATACATTGTGACGTCATAGTGCATACTAATTATGATGTCATCATATACTGTGACGTCATAATACATGCTCATGATTCTCCAGTAGATGTGACACAAATTGGGGCAAGAGATATTGCTCATAATACCTGCATGTTGCGCTCTCATAATATATTGTGATGTCATAATGCAGATACATTATGACGTCATAATACATTGTGACGTCATACTGCATACTAATTATGATGTCATCATATACTGTGACATCATAATACATGCTCATGATGCTCCAGTAGATGTGACACAAATTGGGGTAAGCGAAATTGGTTATAAAACCTGCAAATTGCGCTGTCATAATATATTGTGATGTCATAATGCGGATACATTATGACGTCATAATACATTGTGACGTCATAGTGCATACTAATTATGATGTCATCATATACTGTGACGTCATAATACATGCTCAGGATGCTCCAGTAGACGTGACACAAATTGCGGTAAGAGAAATTGCTCATAATACCTGCATGTTGCGCTCTCATAATATATTGTGATATCATAATGCGGATACATTATGACGTCATAATACATTGTGACGTCATACTGCATACTAATTATGATGTCATCATATACTCTGACGTCATAATACATGCTGATGATGCTGCAGTAGATGTGACACAAATTGGGGTAAGCGAAATTGGTCATGAAACCTGCAAATTGCGCTCTCATAATATATTGTGATGTCATAATGCGGATACATTATGACGTCATAATACATTGTGACGTCATAGTGCATACTAATTATGATGTCATCATATACTGTGACGTCATAATACATGCTCATTATTCTCCAGTAGATGTGACACAAATTGGGGCAAGAGATATTGCTCATAATACCTGCATGTTGCGCTCTCATAATATATTGTGATGTCATAATGCGGATACATTATGACGTCATAATACATTGTGACGTCATACTGCATACTAATTATGATGTCATCATATACTCTGACGTCATAATACATGCTGATGATGCTGCAGTAGATGTGACACAAATTGGGGTAAGCGAAATTGGTCATGAAACCTGCAAATTGCGCTCTCATAATATATTGCGATGTCATAATGCGGATACATTATGACGTCATAATACATTGTGACGTCATACTGCATACTAATTATGATGTCATCATATACTGTGACGTCATAATACATGCTCATGATGCTCCAGTAGGTGTGACACAAATTGGGGTAAGCGAAATTTGTCATAATACCTGCATGTTGCGCTCTCATAATATATTGTGATGTCATATTGCGGACACATTATGACGTCATAATACATTGTCACGTCATACTGTATACTAATTATGATGTCATCATATACTGTGACGTCATAATACATGCTCATGATGCTCCAGTCGATGTGACACAAATTGGGGTAAGAGAAATTGCTCATAATACCTGCATGTTGCGCTCTCATAATATAGTGTGATGTCATAATGCGGATACATTATGACGTCATAATACATTGTGACGTCATACTGCATACTAATTATGATGTCATCATATACTCTGACGTCATAATACATGCTGATGATGCTGCAGTAGTTGTAACACAAATTGGAGTAAGCGAAATTGGTCATGAAACCTGCAAATTGCGCTCTCATAATATATTGTGATGTCATATTGCGGACACATTATGACGTCATAATACATTGTCACGTCCTACTGTATACTAATTATGATGTCATCATATACTGTGACGTCATAATACATGCTCATGATGCTCCAGTAGGTGTGACACAAATTGGGGCAATAGAAATTGCTCATAATACCTGCATGTTGCGCTCTCATAATATATTTTGATGTCATAATGCGGATACATTATGACGTCATAATACATTGTGATGTCATAGTGCATACTAATTATGATGTCATCATATACTGTGACGTCATAATACATGCTCATGATGCTCCAGTAGATGTGACACAAATTGGGGTAAGCGAAATTGGCCATAAAACCTGCAAATTGCGCTCTCATAATATATTGTGATGTCATAATGCGGATACATTACGACGTTATAATACATTGTGACATCATAATGCATACTAATTATGATGTCATCATATACTGTGACGTCATAATACATGCTCATGATGCTCCAGTAGATGTGACACAAATTGGGGTAAGAGAAATTACTCATAATATCTGCATGTTGCGCTCTCATAATGTATTGTGATGTCATAATGCGGATACATTATGACGTCATAATACATAGTGACGTCATACTGCATACTAATTATGATATCATCATATACTTTGACGTCATAATACATGCTCATGATGCTCCAGTAGATGTGACACAAATTGGGGTAAGCGAAATTGGTCATAAAACCTGCAAATTGCGCTCTCATAATATATTGTGATGTCATAATGCGGATACATTTTGACGTCATAATACATTGTGACGTCATAGTGCTTACTAGTTATGTTGTCATCATATACTGTGGCGTCATAATACATGCTCATGATGCTCCTGTAGACGTGACAAATATTGTGGTAAGAGAAACTGCTCATAATACCTGCATGTTGCGCTCTCATAATATATTGTGATGTCATTATGCGGATACATTATTACGTCATAATACATTGTGACGTCATACTGCATACTAATTATGATGTCATCATATACTGTGACGTCATAATACAAGCTCATGATGCTCCAGTAGATGTGACACAAAATGGGGTAATCGAAAATGGTCATAAAACCTGCAAATTGCGCTCTCATAATATATTGTGATGTCATAATGCAGATACATTATGACGTCATAATACATTGTGACTTCATACTGCGTACTAATTATGATGTCATCATATACTGTGACGTCATAATACATGCTCATGATGCTCCAGTAGATGTGACACAAATTGGGGTAAGCGAAATTGGTCATAATACCTGCATGTTGCGCTCTCATAATATATTGTGATGTCATAATGCGGATACACTATGACGTCATAATACATTGTGACATCATACTGCATACTAATTATGATGTCATCATATACTGTGACATCATAATGCATGCTCATGATGCTCCAGTAGATGTGACACAAATTGGGGCAAGAGAAATTGCTCATAATACCTGCATGTTGCGCTCTCATAATATATTTTGATGTCAAAATGCGGATACATTATGACGTCATAATACATTGTGACGTCATACTGCATACTAATTATGATGTCATCATATACTGTGACATCATAATACATGCTCATGATGCTCCAGTAGATGTGACACAAATTGGGGTATGAGAAATTGCTCATAATACCTGCATGTTGCTCTCTCATAATATATTGTGATGTCATAATGGGGATACATTATGACATCATAATATATTGTGACGTCATACTGCATACTAATTATGATGTCATCATATACCCTGACGTCATAATACATGCTGATGATGCTGCAGTAGATGTGACACAAATTGTGGTAAGAGAAATTGCTCATAATACCTTCATGTTGCGCTCTCATAATATATTGTGATGTCATAATGCGGATACATTATGACGTCATAATACATTGTGACGTCATACTGCATACTAAATACGATGTCATCATATACTGTGACGTCATAATACATGCTGATGATGCTGCAGCAGATGTGACAAAAATTGGGGTAAGCGAAATTGGTCATGAAACCTGCAAATTGCGCTCTCATAATATATTGTGATGTCATAATGCGGATACATTATGACGTCATAATACATTGTGACGTCATAGTGCATACTAATTATGATGTCATCATATACTGTGACATCATAATACATGCTCATGATGCTCCAGTAGATGTGACACAAATTGGGGCAAGAGAAATTGCTCATAATACCTGCATGTTGCGCTCTCATAATACATTTTGATGTCAAAATGCGGATACATTATGACGTCATAATACATTGTAACGTCATACTGCATACTAATTATGATGTCATCATATACTGTGACATCATAATACATGCTCATGATGCTCCAGTAGATGTGACACAAATTGGGGTAAGAGAAATTGCTCATAATATCTGCATGTTGCGCTCTCATAATATATTGTGATGTCATAATGCGGATACATTATGACATCATAATATATTGTGACGTCATACTGCATACTAATTATGATGTCATCATATACTCTGACGTCATAATACATGCTGATGATGCTGCAGTAGATGTGACACAAATTGGGGTAAGCGAAATTGCTCATCTAACCTGCAAATTGCGCTCTGATAATATATTGTGATGTCATAATGCGGATACATTATGACGTCATAATACATTTTGACGTCATAGTGCATACTAATTATGATGTCATCGTATACTGTGACGTCATAATACATGCTCATGATGCTCCAGTAGATGTGACACAAATTGGGGCATGAGAAATTGCTCATAATACCTGCATGTTGCGCTCTCATAATATATTGTGATGTCATAATGCGGATACATTATGACGTCATAATACATTGTGATGTCACACTGCATACTAATTATGATGTCATCATATACTCTGACGTCATAATACATGCTGATGATGCTGCAGTAGATGTGACACAAATTGGGGTAAGAGAAATTGGTCATGAAACCTGCAAATTGCACTCGCATAATATATTGTGATGTCATAATGCGGATACATTATGACGTCATAATACTCTGTGACGTCATAGTGCATACTAATTATGATGTCATCATATACTGTGACGTCATAATACATGCTCAGGATGCTCCAGTAGATGTGACACAAATTGGGGTAAGAGAAATTGCTCATAATACCTGCATGTTGCGCTCTCATAATATACTGTGATGTCATAATGCGGATACATTATGACGTCATAATACATTGTGACGTCATACTGCATACTAATTATGATGTCATCATATACTCTGACGTCATAATACATGCTGATGATGCTGCAGTAGATGTGACACAAATTTTGGTGAGCGAAATTGGTCATGAAACCTGCAAATTGCGCTCTCATAATATATTGTGATGTCATAATGCGGATATATTATGACGTCATAATACATTGTGACGTCATACTGCATACTAATTATGATGTCATCATATACTGTGACGTCATAATACATGCTCATGATGCTCCAGTTGATGTGACACAAATTGGGGCAAGAGAAATTGCTCATAATACCTGCATGTTGCGCTCTCATTATATATTGTGATGTCATAATGTGGATACATTATGACGTCATAATACATTGTGACGTCATACTGCATACTAATTATGATGTCATCATATACTCTGACGTCATAATACATGCTGATGATGCTGCAGTAGATGTGACACAAATTGGGGTAAGCGAAATTGGTCATGTAACCTGCAAATTGCGCTCTCATAATATATAGTGATGTCATAATGCGGATACATTTTGACGTTATAATACATTGTGACGTCATAGTGCATACTAATTATGATGTCATCATATACTGTGACGTCATAATACATGATCTTGATGCTCCAGTAGATGTGACACAAATTGGGGGAAGAGAAATTGCTCATAATACCTGCATCTTGCGCTCTCACAATAAATTGTGATGTCATAATGCGGATACATTATGACGTCATAATACATTGGGACGTCATACTGCATACTAATTATGATGTCATCATATACTGTGACGTCATAATACATGCTCATGACGCTCCAGTAGATGTGACAAAAATTGGGCTAAGCGAAATTGGTTATAAAACCTGCAAATTGCGCTGTCATAATATATTGTGATGTCATAATGCGGATACATTATGACGTCATAATACATTGTGATGTCATAGTGCATACTAATTATGATGTCATCATATACTGTGACGTCATAATACATGCTCAGGATGCTCCAATAGACGTGACACAAATTGCGGTAAGAGAAATTGCTCATAATACCTGCATGTTGCGCTCTCATAATATATTGTGATGTCATAATGCGGATACATTATGACGTCATAATACATTGTGACGTCATACTGCATACTAATTATGATGTCATCATATACTCTGACGTCATAATACATTCTGATGATGCTGCAGTAGATGTGACACAAATTGGGGTAAGCGAAATTGGTCATGAAACCTGCAAATTGCGCTCTCATAATATATTGTGATGTCATAATGCGGATACATTATGACGTCATAATACATTGTGACGTCATAGTGCATACTAATTATGATGTCATCATATACTGTGACGTCATAATACATGCTCATGATTCTCCAGTAGATGTGACACAAATTGGGGCAAGAGATATTGCTCATAATACCTGCATGTTGCGCTCTCATAATATATTGTGATGTCATAATGCGGATACATTATGACGTCATAATACATTGTGACGTCATACTGCATACTAATTATGATGTCATCATATACTGTGACATCATAATACATGCTCATGATGCTCCAGTAGATGTGACACAAATTGGGGTAAGCGAAATTGGTTATAAAACCTGCAAATTGCGCTGTCATAATATATTGTGATGTCATAATGCGGATACATTATGACGTCATAATACATTGTGACGTCATAGTGCATACTAATTATGATGTCATCATATACTGTGACGTCATAATACATGCTCAGGATGCTCCAGTAGACGTGACACAAATTGCGGTAAGAGAAATTGCTCATAATACCTGCATGTTGCGCTCTCATAATATATTGTGATGTCATAATGCTGATACATTATGACGTCATAATACATTGTGACGTCATACTGCATACTAATTATGATGTCATCATATACTCTGACGTCATAATACATGCTGATGATGCTGCAGTAGATGTGACACAAATTGGGGTAAGCGAAATTGGTCATGAAACCTGCAAATTGCGCACTCATAATATATTGTGATGTCATAATGCGGATACATTATGACGTCATAATACATTGTGACGTCATAGTGCATACTAATTATGATGTCATCATATACTGTGACGTCATAATACATGCTCATGATTCTCCAGTAGATGTGACACAAATTGGGGCAAGAGATATTGCTCATAATAACTGCATGTTGCGCTCTCATAATATATTGTGATGTCATAATGCGGATACATTATGACGTCATAATACATTGTGACGTCATACTGCATACTAATTATGATGTCATCATATACTCTGACGTCATAATACATGCTGATGATGCTGCAGTAGATGTGACACAAATTGGGGTAAGCGAAATTGGTCATGAAACCTGCAAATTGCGCTCTCATAATATATTGCGATGTCATAATGCGGATACATTATGACGTCATAATACATTGTGACGTCATACTGCATACTAATTATGATGTCATCATATACTGTGACGTCATAATACATGCTCATGATGCTCCAGTAGGTGTGACACAAATTGGGGTAAGCGAAATTTGTCATAATACCTGCATGTTGCGCTCTCATAATATATTGTGATGTCATAATGGGGATACATTATGACATCATAATATATTGTGACGTCATACTGCATACTAATTATGATGTCATCATATACCCTGACGTCATAATACATGCTGATGATGCTGCAGTAGATGTGACACAAATTGTGGTAAGAGAAATTGCTCATAATACCTTCATGTTGCGCTCTCATAATATATTGTGATGTCATAATGCGGATACATTATGACGTCATAATACATTGTGACGTCATACTGCATACTAAATACGATGTCATCATATACTGTGACGTCATAATACATGCTGATGATGCTGCAGCAGATGTGACAAAAATTGGGGTAAGCGAAATTGGTCATGAAGCCTGCAAATTGCGCTCTCATAATATATTGTGATGTCATAATGCGGATACATTATGACGTCATAATACATTGTGACGTCATAGTGCATACTAATTATGATGTCATCATATACTGTGACATCATAATACATGCTCATGATGCTCCAGTAGATGTGACACAAATTGGGGCAAGAGAAATTGCTCATAATACCTGCATGTTGCGCTCTCATAATACATTTTGATGTCAAAATGCGGATACATTATGACGTCATAATACATTGTAACGTCATACTGCATACTAATTATGATGTCATCATATACTGTGACATCATAATACATGCTCATGATGCTCCAGTAGATGTGACACAAATTGGGGTAAGAGAAATTGCTCATAATACCTGCATGTTGCGCTCTCATAATATATTGTGATGTCATAATGCGGATACATTATGACATCATAATATATTGTGACGTCATACTGCATACTAATTATGATGTCATCATATACTCTGACGTCATAATACATGCTGATGATGCTGCAGTAGATGTGACACAAATTGGGGTAAGCGAAATTGGTCATCTAACCTGCAAATTGCGCTCTGATAATATATTGTGATGTCATAATGCGGATACATTATGACGTCATAATACATTTTGACGTCATAGTGCATACTAATTATGATGTCATCGTATACTGTGACGTCATAATACATGCTCATGATGCTCCAGTAGATGTGACACAAATTGGGGCATGAGAAATTGCTCATAATACCTGCATGTTGCGCTCTCATAATACATTGTGATGTCATAATGCGGATACATTATGACGTCATAATACATTGTGACGTCATACTGCATACTAATTATGATATCATCATATACTCTGACGTCATAATACATGCTGATGATGCTGCAGTAGTTGTAACACAAATTGGAGTAAGCGAAATTGGTCATGAAACCTGCAAATTGCGCTCTCATAATATATTGTGATGTCATATTGCGGACACATTATGACGTCATAATACATTGTGATGTCATAGTGCATACTAATTATGATGTCATCATATACTGTGACGTCATAATACATGCTCAGGATGCTCCAATAGACGTGACACAAATTGCGGTAAGAGAAATTGCTCATAATACCTGCATGTTGCGCTCTCATAATATATTGTGATGTCATAATGCGGATACATTATGACGTCATAATACATTGTGACGTCATACTGCATACTAATTATGATGTCATCATATACTCTGACGTCATAATACATTCTGATGATGCTGCAGTAGATGTGACACAAATTGGGGTAAGCGAAATTGGTCATGAAACCTGCAAATTGCGCTCTCATAATATATTGTGATGTCATAATGCGGATACATTATGACGTCATAATACATTGTGACGTCATAGTGCATACTAATTATGATGTCATCATATACTGTGACGTCATAATACATGCTCATGATTCTCCAGTAGATGTGACACAAATTGGGGCAAGAGATATTGCTCATAATACCTGCATGTTGCGCTCTCATAATATATTGTGATGTCATAATGCGGATACATTATGACGTCATAATACATTGTGACGTCATACTGCATACTAATTATGATGTCATCATATACTGTGACGTCATAATACATGCTCATGATGCTCCAGTAGATGTGACACAAATTGGGGTAAGCGAAATTGGTTATAAAACCTGCAAATTGCGCTGTCATAATATATTGTGATGTCATAATGCGGATACATTATGACGTCATAATACATTGTGACGTCATAGTGCATACTAATTATGATGTCATCATATACTGTGACGTCATAATACATGCTCAGGATGCTCCAGTAGACGTGACACAAATTGCGGTAAGAGAAATTGCTCATAATACCTGCATGTTGCGCTCTCATAATATATTGTGATGTCATAATGCTGATACATTATGACGTCATAATACATTGTGACGTCATACTGCATACTAATTATGATGTCATCATATACTCTGACGTCATAATACATGCTGATGATGCTGCAGTAGATGTGACACAAATTGGGGTAAGCGAAATTGGTCATGAAACCTGCAAATTGCGCTCTCATAATATATTGTGATGTCATAATGCGGATACATTATGACGTCATAATACATTGTGACGTCATAGTGCATACTAATTATGATGTCATCATATACTGTGACGTCATAATACATGCTCATGATTCTCCAGTAGATGTGACACAAATTGGGGCAAGAGATATTGCTCATAATACCTGCATGTTGCGCTCTCATAATATATTGTGATGTCATAATGCGGATACATTATGACGTCATAATACATTGTGACGTCATACTGCATACTAATTATGATGTCATCATATACTCTGACGTCATAATACATGCTGATGATGCTGCAGTAGATGTGACACAAATTGGGGTAAGCGAAATTGGTCATGAAACCTGCATGTTGCTCTCTCATAATATATTGCGATGTCATAATGCGGATACATTATGACGTCATAATACATTGTGACGTCATACTGCATACTAATTATGATGTCATCATATACTGTGACGTCATAATACATGCTCATGATGCTCCAGTAGGTGTGACACAAATTGGGGTAAGCGAAATTTGTCATAATACCTGCATGTTGCGCTCTCATAATATATTGTGATGTCATAATGGGGATACATTATGACATCATAATATATTGTGACGTCATACTGCATACTAATTATGATGTCATCATATACCCTGACGTCATAATACATGCTGATGATGCTGCAGTAGATGTGACACAAATTGTGGTAAGAGAAATTGCTCATAATACCTTCATGTTGCGCTCTCATAATATATTGTGATGTCATAATGCGGATACATTATGACGTCATAATACATTGTGACGTCATACTGCATACTAAATACGATGTCATCATATACTGTGACGTCATAATACATGCTGATGATGCTGCAGCAGATGTGACAAAAATTGGGGTAAGCGAAATTGGTCATGAAACCTGCAAATTGCGCTCTCATAATATATTGTGATGTCATAATGCGGATACATTATGACGTCATAATACATTGTGACGTCATAGTGCATACTAATTATGATGTCATCATATACTGTGACATCATAATACATGCTCATGATGCTCCAGTAGATGTGACACAAATTGGGGCAAGAGAAATTGCTCATAATACCTGCATGTTGCGCTCTCATAATACATTTTGATGTCAAAATGCGGATACATTATGACGTCATAATACATTGTAACGTCATACTGCATACTAATTATGTTGTCATCATATACTGTGACATCATAATACATGCTCATGATGCTCCAGTAGATGTGACACAAATTGGGGTAAGAGAAATTGCTCATAATACCTGCATGTTGCGCTCTCATAATATATTGTGATGTCATAATGCGGATACATTATGACATCATAATATATTGTGACGTCATACTGCATACTAATTATGATGTCATCATATACTCTGACGTCATAATACATGCTGATGATGCTGCAGTAGATGTGACACAAATTGGGGTAAGCGAAATTGGTCATCTAACCTGCAAATTGCGCTCTGATAATATATTGTGATGTCATAATGCGGATACATTATGACGTCATAATACATTTTGACGTCATAGTGCATACTAATTATGATGTCATCGTATACTGTGACGTCATAATACATGCTCATGATGCTCCAGTAGATGTGACACAAATTGGGGCATGAGAAATTGCTCATAATACCTGCATGTTGCGCTCTCATAATACATTGTGATGTCATAATGCGGATACATTATGACGTCATAATACATTGTGATGTCACACTGCATACTAATTATGATATCATCATATACTCTGACGTCATAATACATGCTGATGATGCTGCAGTAGATGTGACACAAATTGGGGTAAGAGAAATTGGTCATGAAACCTGCAAATTGCACTCGCATAATATATTGTGATGTCATAATGCGGATACATTATGACGTCATAATACTCTGTGACGTCATAGTGCATACTAATTATGATGTCATCATATACTGTGATGTCATAATACATGCTCAGGATGCTCCAGTAGATGTGACACAAATTGGGGTAAGAGAAATTGCTCATAATACCTGCATGTTGCGCTCTCATAATATACTGTGATGTCATAATGCGGATACATTATGACGTCATAATACATTGTGACGTCATACTGCATACTAATTATGATGTCATCATATACTCTGACGTCATAATACATGCTGATGATGCTGCAGTAGATGTGACACAAATTTTGGTGAGCGAAATTGGTCATGAAACCTGCAAATTGCGCTCTCATAATATATTGTGATGTCATAATGCGGATATATTATGACGTCATAATACATTGTGACGTCATACTGCATACTAATTATGATGTCATCATATACTGTGACGTCATAATACATGCTCATGATGCTCCAGTTGATGTGACACAAATTGGGGCAAGAGAAATTGCTCATAATACCTGCATGTTGCGCTCTCATTATATATTGTGATGTCATAATGTGGATACATTATGACGTCATAATACATTGTGACGTCATACTGCATACTAATTATGATGTCATCATATACTCTGACGTCATAATACATGCTGATGATGCTGCAGTAGATGTGACACAAATTGGGGTAAGCGAAATTGGTCATGTAACCTGCAAATTGCGCTCTCATAATATATTGTGATGTCATAATGCGGATACATTTTGACGTCATAATACATTGTGACGTCATAGTGCATACTAATTATGATGTCATCATATACTGTGACGTCATAATACATGCTCTTGATGCTCCAGTAGATGTGACACAAATTGGGGGAAGAGAAATTGCTCATAATACCTGCATCTTGCGCTCTCACAATAAATTGTGATGTCATAATGCGGATACATTATGACGTCATAATACATTGGGACGTCATACTGCATACTAATTATGATGTCATCATATACTGTGACGTCATAATACATGCTCATGACGCTCCAGTAGACGTGACAAAAATTGGGCTAAGCGAAATTGGTTATAAAACCTGCAAATTGCGCTGTCATAATATATTGTGATGTCATAATGCGGATACATTATGACGTCATAATACATTGTGATGTCATAGTGCATACTAATTATGATGTCATCATATACTGTGACGTCATAATACATGCTCAGGATGCTCCAATAGACGTGACACAAATTGCGGTAAGAGAAATTGCTCATAATACCTGCATGTTGCGCTCTCATAATATATTGTGATGTCATAATGCGGATACATTATGACGTCATAATACATTGTGACGTCATAGTGCATACTAATTATGATGTCATCATATACTGTGACGTCATAATACATGCTCATGATTCTCCAGTAGATGTGACACAAATTGGGGCAAGAGATATTGCTCATAATACCTGCATGTTGCGCTCTCATAATATATTGTTATGTCATAATGCGGATACATTATGACGTCATAATACATTGTGACGTCATACTGCATACTAATTATGATGTCATCATATACTGTGACATCATAATACATGCTCATGATGCTCCAGTAGATGTGACACAAATTGGGGTAAGCGAAATTGGTTATAAAACCTGCAAATTGCGCTGTCATAATATATTGTGATGTCATAATGCGGATACATTATGACGTCATAATACATTGTGACGTCATAGTGCATACTAATTATGATGTCATCATATACTGTGACGTCATAATACATGCTCAGGATGCTCCAGTAGACGTGACACAAATTGCGGTAAGAGAAATTGCTCATAATACCTGCATGTTGCGCTCTCATAATATATTGTGATGTCATAATGCGGATACATTATGACGTCATAATACATTGTGACGTCATACTGCATACTAATTATGATGTCATCATATACTCTGACGTCATAATACATGCTGATGATGCTGCAGTAGATGTGACACAAATTGGGGTAAGCGAAATTGGTCATGAAACCTGCAAATTGCGCTCTCATAATATATTGTGATGTCATAATGCGGATACATTATGACGTCATAATACATTGTGACGTCATAGTGCATACTAATTATGATGTCATCATATACTGTGACGTCATAATACATGCTCATGATTCTCCAGTAGATGTGACACAAATTGGGGCAAGAGATATTGCTCATAATACCTGCATGTTGCGCTCTCATAATATATTGTGATGTCATAATGCGGATACATTATGACGTCATAATACATTGTGACGTCATACTGCATACTACTTATGATGTCATCATATACTCTGACGTCATAATACATGCTGATGATGCTGCAGTAGATGTGACACAAATTGGGGTAAGCGAAATTGGTCATGAAACCTGCAAATTGCGCTCTCATAATATATTGCGATGTCATAATGCGGATACATTATGACGTCATAATACATTGTGACGTCATACTGCATACTAATTATGATGTCATCATATACTGTGACGTCATAATACATGCTCATGATGCTCCAGTAGGTGTGACACAAATTGGGGTAAGCGAAATTTGTCATAATACCTGCATGTTGCGCTCTCATAATATATTGTGATGTCATATTGCGGACACATTATGACGTCATAATACATTGTCACGTCATACTGTATACTAATTATGATGTCATCATATACTGTGACGTCATAATACATGCTCATGATGCTCCAGTCGATGTGACACAAATTGGGGTAAGAGAAATTGCTCATAATACCTGCATGTTGCGCTCTCATAATATAGTGTGATGTCATAATGTGGATACATTATGACGTCATAATACATTGTGACGTCATACTGCATACTAATTATGATGTCATCATATACTCTGACGTCATAATACATGCTGATGATGCTGCAGTAGTTGTAACACAAATTGGAGTAAGCGAAATTGGTCATGAAACCTGCAAATTGCGCTCTCATAATATATTGTGATGTCATATTGCGGACACATTATGACGTCATAATACATTGTCACGTCCTACTGTATACTAATTATGATGTCATCATATACTGTGACGTCATAATAAATGCTCATGATGCTCCAGTAGGTGTGACACAAATTGGGGCAAGTGAAATTGCTCATAATACCTGCATGTTGCGCTCTCATAATATATTTTGATGTCATAATGCGGATACATTATGACGTCATAATACATTGTGATGTCATAGTGCATACTAATTATGATGTCATCATATACTGTGACGTCATAATACATGCTCATGATGCTCCAGTAGATGTGACACAAATTGGGGTAAGCGAAATTGGCCATAAAACCTGCAAATTGCGCTCTCATAATATATTGTGATGTCATAATGCGGATACATTATGACGTCATAATACATTGTGACATCATAATGCATACTAATTTTGATGTCATCATATACTGTGACGTCATAACACATGCTCATGATGCTCCAGTAGATGTGACACAAATTGGGGTAAGAGAAATTGCTCATAATACCTGCATGTTGCGCTCTCATAAAATATTGTGATGTCATAATGCGGAAACATTATGACGTCAAAATACATTGTGACGTCATACTGCATACTAATTATGATGTCATCATATACTGTGACGTCATAATACATGCTCATGATGCTCCAGTAGGTGTGACACAAATTGGGGTAAACGAAATTGGTCATAAAACCTGCAAGTTGCGCTCTCATAATATATTGTGATGTCATAATGCGGATACATTATGACGTCATAATACATTGTGACGTCATAGTGCATACTAGTTATGATGTCATCATATACTGTGACGTCATAATTCATGCTCATGATCCTCCAGTAGATGTGACACAAATTGGGGTAAGAGAAATTGCTCATAATACCTGCAAATTGCGCTCTCATATTATATTGTGATGTCATAATGCGGATACATTATGACGTCATAATACATTGTGACGTCATACTGCATACTAATTATGATGTCATCATATACTGTGACGTCATAATACATGCTCATGATGCTCCAGTAGATGTGACACAAATTGGGGTAAGAGAAATTGCCCATAATACCTGCATGTTGCGCTCTCATAATACATTGTGATGTCATGATGCGGATACATTATGACGTCATAATACATTGTGACGTCATACTGCATATTAATTATGATGTCTACATATACTGTGACGTCATAATACATGCTCATGATGCTCCAATAGATGTAACACAGATTGGGGTAAGAGAAATTACTCATAATACCTGCATGTTGCGCTCTCATAATACATTGTGATGTCATAATGCGGATACATTATGACGTCATAATACATTGTGACGTCATACTGCATACTAATTATGATGTCATAATATACTATGGCGTCATAATACATGCTCATGATGCTCCTGTAGATGTGACACAAATTGGGGTAAGCGAAATTGGTCATAATACCTGCATGTTGCGCTCTCATAATACATTGTGATGTCATATTGCGGACACATTATGACGTCATAATACATTGTCACGTCATACTGTATACTAATTATGATGTCATCATATACTGTGACGTCATAATACATGCTCATGATGCTCCAGTAGATGTGACACAAATTGGGGTAAGAGAAATTGCCCATAATACCTGCATGTTGCACTCTCATAATACATTGTGATGTCATGATGCAGATACATTATGACGTCATAATACATTGTGACGTCATACTGCATACTAATTATGATGTCATCATATACTGTGACGTCATAATACATGCTCATGATGCTCCAATAGATGTGACACAGATTGGGGTAAGAGAAATTGCTCATAATACCTGCAAATTACGCTTTCATAATATATGGTGACGTCATAAAGCGGATATATTATGACGTCATAATACATTGTGACGTCATAATGCATACTAATTATGATGTCATCATATACTGTGACGTCATAATACATGCTCATTATGCTCCAGTAGATGTGACACAATTTGAGGTACGAGAAATTGCTCATAATACCTGCATGTTGCGCTCTCATAATATATTGTGTGTCATAATGCGGATACATTATGACGTCATAATATATTGTGACGTCATACTACATACTAATTATGATATCATCATATACTGTGACGTCATAATACATGCGCATGATGCTCCAGTAGATTTGACACAATTTGGGGCAAGTGAAATTGGTCATAAAACCTGCAAATTGCGCTCTCATAATATATTGTGATGTTATAATGCGGATACATTATGACGTCATAATACATTGTGACGTCATAGTGCATACTAATTATGATGTCATCATATACTGTGACGTCATAATACATGCTCATGATGCTCCAGTAGATGTGACACAAATTGGGGTAAGAGAAATTGCTCATAATATCTGCATGTTGCGCTCTCATAATGTATTGTGATGTCATAATGCGGATACATTATGACGTCATAATACATAGTGACGTCATACTGCATACTAATTATGATATCATCATATACTGTGACGTCATAATACATGCTCATGATGCTCCAGTAGATGTGACACAAATTGGGGTAAGCGAAATTGGTCATAAAACCTGCAAATTGCGCTCTCATAATATATTGTGATGTCATAATGCGGATACATTTTGACGTCATAATACATTGTGACGTCATAGTGCTTACTAATTATGATGTCATCATATACTGTGACGTCAAAATACATGCTCATGATGCTCCAGTAGATGTGACACAAATTGGGGTAAGCGAAATTGGTCATGAAACCTGCAAATTGCCCTCTCAAAATATATTGTGATGTCATAATGCGGATATATTATGACGTCATAATACATTGTGACGTCATAGTGCATACTAATTATGATGTCAACATATACTGTGGCGTCATAATACATGCTCATGATGCTCCTGTAGACGTGACACAAATTGTGGTAAGAGAAATTGCTCATAATACCTGCATGTTGCGCTCTCATAATATATTGTGATGTCATAATGCGGATACATTATGACGTCATAATACATTGTGACGTCATGCTGCATACTAATTATGATGTCATCATATACTGTGACGTCATAATACATGCTCATGATGCTCCAGTAGATGTGACACAAAATGGGGTAATCGAAAATGGTCATAAAACCTGCAAATTGCGCTCTCATAATATATTGTGATGTCATAATGCGGATGCATTATGACGTCATAATACATTGTGACTTCATACTGCATACTAATTATGATGTCATCATATACTGTGACATCATAATACATGCTCATGATGCTCCAGTAGATGTGACGCAAATTGGGGTAAGAGAAATTGCTCATAATACCTGCATGTTGCGCTCTCATAATACATTGTGATGTCATAATGCGGATACATTATGACGTCATAATACATTGTGACGTCATACTGCATACTAATTATGATGTCATCAAATACTGTGACGTCATAATACATGCTCATGATGCTCCAGTAGATGTGACACAAATTGGGGTAAGCGAAATTGGTCATAATACCTGCAAGTTGCGCTCTCATAATATATTGTGATGTCATATTGCGGACACATTATGACGTCATAATACATTGTCACGTCATACTGTATACTAATTATGATGTCATCATATACTGTGACATCATAATACATGCTCATGATGCTCCAGTAGATGTGACACAAATTGGGGTAAGAGAAATTGCTCATAATACCTGCAAATTGCGCTCTCATAATATATTGTGATGTCATAATGCGGATACATTATGACATCATAGTACATTGTGATGTTATAGTGCATACCAATTATGATGTCATCATATACTGTGACATCATAAAACATGCTCATGATGCTCCAGTAGATGTGACACAAATTGGGGTAAGAGAAATTGCTCATAATACCTGCAAATTGCGCTCTCATAATATATTGTGATGTCATAATGCGGATACATTATGAGGTCATAATACATTGTGACGTCATACTGCATACTAATTATGATGTCATCATATACTGTGACGTCATAATTCATGCTCATGATGCTCCAGTAGATGTGACACAAATTGGGGTAAGCGAAATTGGTCATAATACCTGCTTGTTGCGCTCTCATAATATATTGTGATGTCATATTGCGGACACATTATGACGTCATAATACATTGTCACGTCATACTGTATACTAATTATGATGTCATCATATACTGTGACGTCATAATACATGCTCATGATGCTCCAGTAGATGTGACACAAATTGGGGTAAGAGAAATTGCTCATAATACCTGCAAATTGCGCTCTCATAATATATTGTGATGTCATAATGCGGATACATTATGACATCATAGTACATTGTGATGTCATAGTGCATACTAATTATGATGTCATCATATACTGTGACATCATAATACATGCTCATGATGCTCCAGTAGATGTGACACAAATTGGGGTAAGAGAAATTGCTCAAAATACCTGCAATTTGCGCTCTCATAATATATTGTGATGTCAAAATGCGGACACATTATGACGTCATAATACATTGTGACGTCATACTGCATACTAATTATGATGTCATCATATACTGTGACGCCATAATACATGCTCATGATGCTCCAGTAGATGTGACACAAATTGGGGTAAGCGAAATTGGTCATAATACCTGCATGTTGCGCTCTCAGAATATATTGTGATGTCATATTGCGGACACATTATGACGTCATAATACATTGTCACGTCATACTGTATACTAATTATGATGTCATCATATACTGTGACGTCATAATACATGCTCATGATGCTCCAGTAGATGTGACACAAATTGGGGTAAGAGAAATTGCTCATAATACCTGCATGTTGCGCTCTCATAATACATTGTGATGTCATAATGCGGATACATTATGACGTCATAATACATTGTGACGTCATACTGCATACTAATTATGATGTCATCATATACTGTGGCGTCATAATACATGCTCATGATGCTCCTGTAGACATGACACAAATTGTGGTAAGAGAAATTGCTCATAATACCTGCATGTTGGGCTCTCATAATATATTGTGATGTCATAATGCGGATACATTATGACGTCATAATACATTGTGACGTCATACTGCATACTAATTATGATGTCATCATATACTGTGACGTCATAATACATGCTCATGATGCTCCAGTAGATGTGACACAAAATGGGGTAATCGAAAATGGTCATAAATCCTGCATGTTGCGCTCTCATAATACATTGTGATGTCATAATGCGGATACATTATGACGTCATAATACATTGTGACGTCATACTGCATACTAATTATGATGTCATCATATACTGTGACGTCATAATACATGCTCATGATGCTCCAGTAGATGTGACACAATTTGGGGTAAGTGAAATTGGTCATAAAACCTGCAAATTGCGCTCTCATAATATATTGTGATGTTATAATGCGGATACATTATGACGTCATAATACATTGTGTCATCATACTGCATACTAATTATGATGTCATCATATACTGTGACGTCATAATACATGCTCATGATGCTCCAGTAGATGTGACACAAATTGGTGTAAGAGAAATTGCTCATAATATCTGCATGTTGCGATCTCATAATGTATTGTGATGTCATAATGCGGATACATTATGACGTCATAATACATTGTGACGTCATACTGCATACTAATTATGATGCCATCATATACTGTGACATCATAATACATGCTCATGATGCTCCATTAGATGTGACACAAATTGGGGTAAGCGAAATCGGTCATAATACCTGCATGTTGCGCTCTCATAATATATTGTGATGTCATATTGTGGATACATTATGACATCATAATACATTGTCATGTCATACTGTATACTAATTATGATGTCATCATATACTGTGGTGTCATAATACATGCTCATGATGCTCCTGTAGACGTGACACAAATTGTGGTAAGAGAAATTGGTCATAATACCTGCATGTTGCGCTCTCATAATATATTGTGATGTCATATTGAGGACACATTATGACATCATAATACATTGTCATGTCATACTGTATACTAATTATGATGTCATCATATACTGTGATGTCATAATACATGCTCATGATGCTGCAGTGGATGTGACACAAATTGGGGTAAGAGAAATTGCTCATAATACCTGCAAATTGCGCTCTCATAATATATTGTGATGTCATAATGCGGATACATTATGACGTCATAATATATTGTGATGTCATACTGCATACTAATTATGATGTCATCATATACTGTGACGTCATAATACATGCTCATGATGCTCCAGTAGATGTGACACAAATTGGGGTAAGCGAAATTGGTCATAATACCTGCATGTTGCGCTCTCAAAATATAGTGTGATGTCATATTGCGGACACAGTATGACGTCATAATACATTGTCATGTCATACTGTATACTAATTATGATGTCATCATATACTGTGGCGTCATAATAAATGCTCATGATGCTCCAGTAGATGTGACACAAATTGGGGCAAGAGAAATTGCTCATAATACCTGCATGTTGCGCTCTCATAATATATTTTGATGTCATAATGCGGATACATTATGACGTCATAATACATTGTGACATCATACTGCATACTAATTATGATGTCATCATATACTGTGACGTCATAATACATGCTCATGATGCTCCAGTAGATGTGACACAAATTGGGGTAAGCGAAATTGGTCATAAAACCTGCAATTTGCGCTCTCATAATATATTGTGATGTCATATTGCGGACACATTATGACGTCATAATACATTGTCAAGTCATACTGAATACTAATTATGATGTCATCATATACTGTGACGTCATAATACATGCTCATGATGCTCCAGTAGATGTGACACAAATTGGGGTAAGAGAAATTGCTCATAATACCTGCATGTTGCGCTCTCAAAGTACATTGTGATGTCATAATGCGGATACAATATGACGTCATAATACATTGTGACGTCATACTGCATACTAATTATGATGTCATCATATACTGTGGCGTCATAATACATGCTCATGATGCTCCTGCAGACATGACACAAATTGTGGTAAGAGAAATTGCTCATAATACCTGCATGTTGCGCTCTCATAATATATTGTGATGTCATAATGCGGATACATTATGACGTCATAATACATTGTGACGTCATACTGCATACTAATTATGATGTCATCATATACTGTGACGTCATAATACATGCTCATGATGCTCCAGTAGATGTGACACAAATTGGGGTAAGAGAAATTGCTCATAATACCTGCATGTTGTGCTCTCATAATACATTGTGATGTCATAATGCGGATACATTATGACGTCGTAATACATTGTGACGTCAGAGTGCATACTAATTATGATGTCATCATATACTGTGAAGTCATAATACATGCTCATGATGCTCCAGTAGATGTGACACAAATTGGGGTAAGAGAAATTGCTCATAATACCTGCATGTTGCGCTCTCATAATACATTGTGATGTCATACTGCCGATACATTATGACGTCATAATACATTGTGACGTCATACTGCATACTAATTATGATGTCATCATATACTATGACGTCATAATACATGCTCATGATGCTCCAGTAGATGTGACACAAATTGTGGTAAGCGAAATTGGTCATGAAACCTGCAAATTGCGCTCTCATAATATATTGTGATGTCATATTGCGGACACATTATGACGTCATAATACATTGTCACGTCATACTGTATACTAATTATGATGTCATCATATACTGTGGCGTCATAATACATGCTCATGTTGCTCCAGTAGGTGTGACACAAATTGGGGAAAGAGAAATTGCTCATAATACCTGCATGATGCGCTCTCATAATATATTTTGATGTCATAATGCGGATACATTATGACGTCATAATACATTGTGACGTCATACTGCATACTAATTATGATGTCATCATATACTGTGACGTCATAATACATGCTCATGATGCTCCAGTAGATGTGACACAAATTGGGGTAAGCGAAATTGGTCATAAAACCTGCAAATTGCGCTCTCATAATATATTGTGAAGTCATATTGCGGACACATTATGACGTCATAATACATTGTCACGTCATACTGTATACTAATTATGATGTCATCATATACTGTGACGTCATAATAAATGCTCATGATGCTCCAGTAGATGTGACACAAATTGGGGTAAGAGAAATTGCTCATAATACCTGCATGCTGCGCTCTCAAAATACATTGTGATGTCATAATGCGGATACAATATGACGTCATAATACATTGTGACGTCATACTGCATACTAATTATGATGTCATCATATACTGTGGCGTCATAATACATGTTCATGATGCTCCTGCAGACATGACACAAATTGTGGTAAGAGAAATTGCTCATAATACCTGCATGTTGCGCTCTCAGAATATATTGTGATGTCATAATGCGGATACATTATGACGTCATAATACATTGTGATGTCATACTGCATACTAATTATGATGTCATCATATACTGTGACGTCATAATACATGCTCATGATGCTCCAGTAGATGTGACACAAATTGGGGTAAGAGAAATTGCTCATAATACCTGCATGTTGCGCTCTCATAATACATTGTGATGTCATAATGCGGATACATTATGACGTCATAATACATTGTGACGTCAGAGTGCATACTAATTATGATGTCATCATATACTGTGACGTCATAATACATGCTCATGATGCTCCAGTAGATGTGACACAAATTGGGGTAAGCGAAATTTGTCATAATACCTGCATGTTGCGCTCTCATAATATATTGTGATGTCATATTGCGGACACATTATGAGGTCATAATACATTGTCACGTCATACTGTATACTAATTATGATGTCATCATATACTGTGACGTCATAATACATGCTCATGATGCTCCAGTAGATGTGACACAAATTGGGGTAAGAGAAATTGCTCATAATACCTGCATGTTGCGCTCTCATAATATATTGTGATGTCATAATGCGGATACATTATGACGTCATAATACATTGTGACGTCATAATGCATACTAATTATGATGTCATCATATACTGTGACGTCATAATACATGCTCATGATGCTCCAGTAGATGTGACACAAATTGGGGTAAGAGAAATTGCTCATAATACCTGCATGTTGCGCCCTCATAATATATTGTGATGTCATAATGCGGATACATTATGACGTCATAATACATTGTGACGTCATACTGCATACTAATTATGATGTCATCATATACTCTGACGTCATAATACATGCTGATGATGCTTCAGTAGATGTGACACAAATTGTGGTAAGCGAAATTTGTCATAAAACCCGCAAATTGCCCTCTCATAATATATTGTGATGTCATAATGCGGATACATTATGACGTCATAATACATTGTGATGTCATAGTGCATACTAATTATGATGTCATCATCTACTGTGACGTCATAATTCATGCTCATGATGCTCCAGTAGATGTGACACAAATTGGGGTAAGAGAAATTGCTCATAATACCTGCATGTTGCGCTCTCATAATATATTGTGATGTCATAATGCGGATACATTATGACGTCATAATACATTGTGACATCATAGTGCATACTAATTATGATGTCATCATATACTGTGATGTCATAATACATGCTCATGATGCTCCAGTAGATGTGACACAAAATGGGGTAATCGAAAATGGTCATAAATCCTGCATGTTGCGCTCTCATAATACATTGTGATGTCATAATGCGGATACATTATGACGTCATAATACATTGTGACGTCATACTGCATACTAATTATGATGTCATCATATACTGTGACGTCATAATACATGCTCATGATGCTCCAGTAGATGTGACACAATTTGGGGTAAGTGAAATTGGTCATGAAACCTGCAAATTGCGCTCTCATAATATATTGTGATGTTATAATGCGGATACATTATGACGTCATAATACATTGTGTCATCATACTGCATACTAATTAGGATGTCATCATATACTGTGACGTCATAATACATGCTCATGATGCTCCAGTAGATGTGACACAAATTGGTGTAAGAGAAATTGCTCATAATATCTGCATGTTGCGATCTCATAATGTATTGTGATGTCATAATGCGGATACATTATGACGTCATAATACATTGTGACGTCATACTGCATACTAATTATGATGCCATCATATACTGTGACATCATAATACATGCTCATGATGCTCCATTAGATGTGACACAAATTGGGGTAAGCGAAATCGGTCATAATACCTGCATGTTGCGCTCTCATAATATATTGTGATGTCATATTGTGGATACATTATGACATCATAATACATTGTCATGTCATACTGTATACTAATTATGATGTCATCATATACTGTGGTGTCATAATACATGCTCATGATGCTCCTGTAGACGTGACACAAATTGTGGTAAGAGAAATTGGTCATAATACCTGCATGTTGCGCTCTCATAATATATTGTGATGTCATATTGAGGACACATTATGACATCATAATACATTGTCATGTCATACTGTATACTAATTATGATGTCATCATATACTGTGATGTCATAATACATGCTCATGATGCTGCAGTGGATGTGACACAAATTGGGGTAAGAGAAATTGCTCATAATACCTGCAAATTGCGCTCTCATAATATATTGTGATGTCATAATGCGGATACATTATGACGTCATAATATATTGTGATGTCATACTGCATACTAATTATGATGTCATCATATACTGTGACGTCATAATACATGCTCATGATGCTCCAGTAGATGTGACACAAATTGGGGTAAGCGAAATTGGTCATAATACCTGCATGTTGCGCTCTCAAAATATAGTGTGATGTCATATTGCGGACACAGTATGACGTCATAATACATTGTCATGTCATACTGTATACTAATTATGATGTCATCATATACTGTGGCGTCATAATAAATGCTCATGATGCTCCAGTAGATGTGACACAAATTGGGGCAAGAGAAATTGCTCATAATACCTGCATGTTGCGCTCTCATAATATATTTTGATGTCATAATGCGGATACATTATGACGTCATAATACATTGTGACATCATACTGCATACTAATTATGATGTCATCATATACTGTGACGTCATAATACATGCTCATGATGCTCCAGTAGATGTGACACAAATTGGGGTAAGCGAAATTGGTCATAAAACCTGCAATTTGCGCTCTCATAATATATTGTGATGTCATATTGCGGACACATTATGACGTCATAATACATTGTCAAGTCATACTGAATACTAATTATGATGTCATCATATACTGTGACGTCATAATACATGCTCATGATGCTCCAGTAGATGTGACACAAATTGGGGTAAGAGAAATTGCTCATAATACCTGCATGTTGCGCTCTCAAAGTACATTGTGATGTCATAATGCGGATACAATATGACGTCATAATACATTGTGACGTCATACTGCATACTAATTATGATGTCATCATATACTGTGGCGTCATAATACATGCTCATGATGCTCCTGCAGACATGACACAAATTGTGGTAAGAGAAATTGCTCATAATACCTGCATGTTGCGCTCTCATAATATATTGTGATGTCATAATGCGGATACATTATGACGTCATAATACATTGTGACGTCATACTGCATACTAATTATGATGTCATCATATACTGTGACGTCATAATACATGCTCATGATGCTCCAGTAGATGTGACACAAATTGGGGTAAGAGAAATTGCTCATAATACCTGCATGTTGTGCTCTCATAATACATTGTGATGTCATAATGCGGATACATTATGACGTCGTAATACATTGTGACGTCAGAGTGCATACTAATTATGATGTCATCATATACTGTGAAGTCATAATACATGCTCATGATGCTCCAGTAGATGTGACACAAATTGGGGTAAGAGAAATTGCTCATAATACCTGCATGTTGCGCTCTCATAATACATTGTGATGTCATACTGCCGATACATTATGACGTCATAATACATTGTGACGTCATACTGCATACTAATTATGATGTCATCATATACTATGACGTCATAATACATGCTCATGATGCTCCAGTAGATGTGACACAAATTGTGGTAAGCGAAATTGGTCATGAAACCTGCAAATTGCGCTCTCATAATATATTGTGATGTCATATTGCGGACACATTATGACGTCATAATACATTGTCACGTCATACTGTATACTAATTATGATGTCATCATATACTGTGGCGTCATAATACATGCTCATGATGCTCCAGTAGGTGTGACACAAATTGGGGAAAGAGAAATTGCTCATAATACCTGCATGATGCGCTCTCATAATATATTTTGATGTCATAATGCGGATACATTATGACGTCATAATACATTGTGACGTCATACTGCATACTAATTATGATGTCATCATATACTGTGACGTCATAATACATGCTCATGATGCTCCAGTAGATGTGACACAAATTGGGGTAAGCGAAATTGGTCATAAAACCTGCAAATTGCGCTCTCATAATATATTGTGAAGTCATATTGCGGACACATTATGACGTCATAATACATTGTCACGTCATACTGTATACTAATTATGATGTCATCATATACTGTGACGTCATAATAAATGCTCATGATGCTCCAGTAGATGTGACACAAATTGGGGTAAGAGAAATTGCTCATAATACCTGCATGCTGCGCTCTCAAAATACATTGTGATGTCATAATGCGGATACAATATGACGTCATAATACATTGTGACGTCATACTGCATACTAATTATGATGTCATCATATACTGTGGCGTCATAATACATGTTCATGATGCTCCTGCAGACATGACACAAATTGTGGTAAGAGAAATTGCTCATAATACCTGCATGTTGCGCTCTCAGAATATATTGTGATGTCATAATGCGGATACATTATGACGTCATAATACATTGTGATGTCATACTGCATACTAATTATGATGTCATCATATACTGTGACGTCATAATACATGCTCATGATGCTCCAGTAGATGTGACACAAATTGGGGTAAGAGAAATTGCTCATAATACCTGCATGTTGCGCTCTCATAATACATTGTGATGTCATAATGCGGATACATTATGACGTCATAATACATTGTGACGTCAGAGTGCATACTAATTATGATGTCATCATATACTGTGACGTCATAATACATGCTCATGATGCTCCAGTAGATGTGACACAAATTGGGGTAAGCGAAATTTGTCATAATACCTGCATGTTGCGCTCTCATAATATATTGTGATGTCATATTGCGGACACATTATGAGGTCATAATACATTGTCACGTCATACTGTATACTAATTATGATGTCATCATATACTGTGACGTCATAATACATGCTCATGATGCTCCAGTAGATGTGACACAAATTGGGGTAAGAGAAATTGCTCATAATACCTGCATGTTGCGCTCTCATAATATATTGTGATGTCATAATGCGGATACATTATGACGTCATAATACATTGTGACGTCATAATGCATACTAATTATGATGTCATCATATACTGTGACGTCATAATACATGCTCATGATGCTCCAGTAGATGTGACACAAATTGGGGTAAGAGAAATTGCTCATAATACCTGCATGTTGCGCCCTCATAATATATTGTGATGTCATAATGCGGATACATTATGACGTCATAATACATTGTGACGTCATACTGCATACTAATTATGATGTCATCATATACTCTGACGTCATAATACATGCTGATGATGCTTCAGTAGATGTGACACAAATTGTGGTAAGCGAAATTTGTCATAAAACCCGCAAATTGCCCTCTCATAATATATTGTGATGTCATAATGCGGATACATTATGACGTCATAATACATTGTGATGTCATAGTGCATACTAATTATGATGTCATCATCTACTGTGACGTCATAATTCATGCTCATGATGCTCCAGTAGATGTGACACAAATTGGGGTAAGAGAAATTGCTCATAATACCTGCATGTTGCGCTCTCATAATATATTGTGATGTCATAATGCGGATACATTATGACGTCATAATACATTGTGACATCATAGTGCATACTAATTATGATGTCATCATATACTGTGATGTCATAATACATGCTCATGATGCTCCAGTAGATGTGACAAAAATTGGGGCAAGAGAAATTGCTCATAATACCTGCATGTTGCGCTCTCATAATATATTGTGATGACATAATGCGGATACATTATGACGTCATAATACATTGTGACGTCATACTGCATACTAGTTATGATGTCATCATATACTCTGACGTCATAATACATGCTGATGATGCTGCAGTAGATGTGACACAAATAGGGGTAAGCGAAATTTGTCATGAAACCTGCAAATTGCGCTCTCATAATATATTGTGATGTCATAATGCGGATACATTATGACGTCATAATACATTGTGACGTCATACTGCATACTAATTATGATGTCATCATATACTCTGACGTCATAATACATGCTGATGATGCTGCAGTAGATGTGAAACAAATTGGGGTAAGCGAAATTTCTCATGTAACCTGCAAATTGCGCCCTCATAATATATTGTGATATCATAATGCGGATACATTATGATGTCATAATACATTGTGACGTCATAGTGCATACTAATTATGATGTCATCATATACTGTGACATCATAATACATGCTCATGATGCTCCAGTAGATGTGACACAAATTGGGGCATGAGAAATTGCTCATAATACCTGCATGTTGCGCTCTCATAATACATTGTGATGTCATAATGCGGATACATTATGACGTCATAATACATTGTGACGTCATACTGCATACTAATTATGATGTCATCACATACTCTGACGTCATAATACATGCTGATGATGCTGCAGTAGATGTGACACAAATTGGGGTAAAAGAAATTTGTCATGAAACCTGCAAATTGCGCTCTCATAATATATTGTGATGTCATGATGCGGATACATTATGACGTCATAATACACTGTGACGTCATAGTGCATACTAATTATGATGTCATCATATACTGTGACGTCATAATACATGCTCAGGATGCTCCAGTAGATGTGACACAAATTGGGGTAAGAGAAATTGCTCATAATACATGCATGTTGCGCTCTCATTATATATTGTGATGTCATAATGCGGATACATTATGACGTCATAATACATTGTGACGTCATACTGCATACTAATTATAATGTCATCATATACTCTGACGTCATAATTCATGCTGATGATGCTGCAGTAGATGTGACACAAATTGGGGTAAGCGAAATTGGTCATGAAACCTGCATATTGCGCTCTCATAATATATTGTGATGTCATAATGCGGATACATTATGACGTCATAATACATTGTGACGTGATACTGCATACTAATTATGATGTCATCATATACTGTGACGTCATAATACATGCTCATGATGCTCCAGTAGATGTGACACAAATTGGGGTAAGAGAAATTGCTCATAATACCTGCATGTTGTGCTCTCATAATATATTGTGATGTCATAATGCGGATACATTATGACGTCATAATAAATTGTGATGTCATACTGCATACTAATTATGATGTCATCATATACTCTGACGTCATAATACATGCTGATGATGCTGCAGTAGATGTGACACAAATTGGGGTAAGCGAAATTGGTCATGAAACCTGCAAATTGCGCTCTCATAATATATTGTGATGTCATAATGCGGATACATTATGACGTCATAATACATTGTGACGTCATACTGCATACTAATTATGATGTCATCATATACTGTGACGTCATAATACATGCTCATGATGCTCCAGTACGTGTGACACAAATTGGGATAAGCGAAATTGGTCATAATACCTGCATATTGCGCTCTCATAATATATTGTGATGTCATAATGCGGATACATTTTGACGTCATAATACATTGTGATGTCATACTGCATACTAATTATGATGTCATCATATACTGTGACGTCATAATACATGCTCATGATGCTCCAGTAGATGTGACACAAATTGGGGTAAGAGAAATTTCTCATAATACCTGCATGTTGCGCTCTCATAATACATTGTGATGTCATAATGCGGATACATTATGACGTCATAATACATTGTGACGTCAGAGTGCATACTAATTATGATGTCATCATATACTGTGACGTCATAATACATGCTCATGATGCTCCAGTAGATGTGACACAATATGGGGTAAGCGAAATTGGTCATAATACCTGCATGTTGCGCTCTCATAATATATTGTGATGTCATATTGCGGACACATTATGAGGTCATAATACATTGTCACGTCATACTGTATACTAATTATGATGTCATCATATACTGTGACATCATAATACATGCTCATGATGCTCCAGGAGATGTGACACAAATTGGGGTAAGAGAAATTGCTCATAATACCTGCATGTTGCGCTCTCATAATATATTGTGATGTCATAATGCGGATACATTATGACGTCATAATATATTGTGACGTCATAGTGCATACTAATTATGATGTCATCATATACTGTGACGTTATAATACATGCTCATGATGCTCCAGTAGATGTGACACAAATTGGGGTAAGAGAAATTGCTCATAATACCTGCATGTTGCGCTCTCATAATATATTGTGATTTCATAATGCGGATACATTAAGACATCATAATACATTGTGACGTCATACTGCATACTAATTATGATGTCATCATATACTCTGACGTCATAATACATGCTGATGATGCTGCAGTAGATGTGACACAAATTGGGGTAAGCGAAATTGGTCATGAAACCTGCAAATTGCGCTCACATAATATATTGTGATGTCATAATGCGGATACATTTTGACGTCATAATACATTGTGACGTCATACTGCATACTAATTATGATGTCATCATATACTGTGACGTCATAATACATGCTCATGATGCTCCAGTACGTGTGACACAAATTGGGGTAAGCGAAATTGGTCATAATACCTGCATATTGCGCTCTCATAATATATTGTGATGTCATATTGTGGACACATTATGGCGTCATAATACATTGTCACGTCATACTGTATACTAATTATGATGTCATCATATACTGTGACGTCATAATACATGCTCATGATGCTCCAGTAGATGTGACACAAATTGGGGTAAGAGAAATTGCTCATAATACCTGCATGTTGCGCTCTCATAATATATTGTGATGTCATAATGCGGATACATTATGACGTCATAATACATTGTGACGTCATAGTGCATACTAATTATGATGTCATCATATACTCTGACGTCATAATACATGCTGATGATGCTGCAGTAGATGTAACACAAATTGGGGTAAGCGAAATTGGTCATGAAACCTGCAAATTGCGCTCTCATAATATATTGTGATGTCATATTGCGGACACATTATGACGTCATAATACATTGTCACGTCATACTGTATACAAATTATGATGTCATCATATACTGTGACGTCATAATACATGCTCATGATGCTCCAGTAGATGTGACACAAATTTGGGCAAGAGGAATTGCTCATAATACCTGCATGTTGCGCTCTCATAATATATTTTGATGTCATAATGCGGATACATTATAACGTCATAATACATTGTGACGTCATAGTGCATACTAATTATGATGTCATCATATACTGTGACGTCATAGTACATGCTCATGATGCTCCAGTAGATGTGACACAAATTGGGGTAAGAGAAATTGCTCATAATACCTGCATGTTGCGCTCTCATAATACATTGTGATGTCATAATGCGGATACATTATGACGTCATAATACATTGTGACGTCATACTGCATACTAATTATGATGTCATCATATACTGTGGCGTCATAATATATGCTCATGATGCTCCTGTAGACGTGACACAAATTGTGGTAAGTGAAATTGCTCATAATACCGGCATGTTGCGCTCTTATAATATATTGTGATGTCATAATGCGGATACATTATGACGTCATAATACATTGTGATGTCATACTGCATACTAATTATGATGTCATCATATACTGTGACGTCATAATACATGCTCATGATGCTCAAGTAGATGTGACACAAAATGGGGTAATCGAAAATGGTCATAAAACCTGCATGTTGCGCTCTCATAATACATTGTGATGTCATAATGCGGATACATTATGACGTCATAATACATTGTGACGTCATATTGCATACTAATTATGATGTCATCATATACTGTGACGTCATAATACATGCTCATGATGCTCCAGTAGATGTGACACAAATTGGGGTAAGAGAAATTGCTCATAATACCTGTAAATTGCGCTCTCATAATATATTGTGATGTCATAATGCGGATACATTATGACATCATAGTACACTGTGATGTCATAGTGCATACTAATTATGATGTCATCATATACTGTGACATCATAATACATGCTCATGATGCTCCAATAGATGTGACACAAATTGGGGTAAGAGAAATTGCTCATAATACCTGCAAATTGCGCTCTCATAATATATTGTGATGTCATAATGCGGATACATTATGACATCATAGCACATTGTGATGTCATAGTGCATACTAATTATGATGTCATCATATACTGTGACGTCATAATACATGCTCTTGATGCTCCAGTACATGTGACACAAAATGGGGTAATCGAAAATGGTCATAAAACCTGCATGTTGCGCTCTCATAATACATTGTGATGTCATAATGCGCATACATTATGACGTCATAATACATTGTGACGTCATACTGCATACTAATTATGATGTCATCATATACTGTGACGCCATAATACATGCTCATGATGCTCCAGTAGTTGTGACACAAATTGGGGTAAGCGAAATTGGTCATAATACCAGCATGTTGCGGTCTCATAATATATTGTGATGTCATATTGCGGACACATTATGACGTCATAATACATTGTCACGTCATACTGTATACTAATTATGATGTCATCATATACTGTGACGTCATAATACATTCTCATGTTGCTCCAGTAGATGTGACACAAATTGGGGTAAGAGAAATTGCTCATAATACCTGCCTGTTGCGCTCTCATAATACATTGTGATGTCATAATGCAGATACATTATGACGTCATAATACATTGTGACGTCATACTGCATACTAATTATGATGTCATCATATACTGTGACGTCATAATACATGCTCATGTTGCTCCAGTAGATTTGACACAAATTGGGGTAAGCGAAATTGGTCATAATACCTGCATGTTGCACTCTCATAATATATTGTGATGTCATATTGCGGACACATTATGACGCCATAATACATTGTCACGTCATACTGTATACTAATTATGATGTCATCATGTACTGTGACGTCATAATACATGCTCATGATGCTCCAGTAGATGTGACACAAATTGGGGTAAGAGAAATTGCTCACAATACCTGCATGTTGCGCTCTCATAATACATTGTGATGTCATAATGCGGATAAATTATGACGTCATAATACATTGTGACGTCATACTGCATACTAATTATGATGTCATCATATACTGTGGCCTCATAATACATGCTCATGATGCTCCAGTAGATGTGACACAAATTGGGGTAATCGAAAATGGTCATAAAACCTGCAAATTGCGCTCTCATAATATATTGTGATGTTATAATGAGGATACATTGTGACATCATAATACATTGTGACGTCTTAGTGCATGCTAATTATGATGTCATCATATACTGTGACGTCATAATACATGCTCATGATGCTCCAGTAGTTGTGACACAAATTGGGTTAAGAGAAATTGCACATAGTATCTGCATGTTGCGCTCTCATAATGTATTGTGATGTCATAATGCGGATACATTATGACGTCATAATACATTGTGACGTCATAGTGCATACTAATTATTATGTCATCATATACTGTGGCGTCATAATACATGCTCATGATGCTCCAGTAGATGTGACACAAATTGTGGTAAGAGAAATTGCTCATAATACCTGCATGTTACGCTCTCATAATATATTGTGATGTCATAATGCGGATTCATTATGACGTCATAATACATTGTGACGTCATAGTGCATACTAATGATGTCATCATATACTGTGACGTCATAATACATGCTCATGACGCTCCAGTAAATGTGACACAAATTGGGGTAATCGAAATTGGTCATAAAACCTGCAAATTGCGCTCTCATAATATATTGTGATGTCATAATGCGGATACATTAGGACGTCATAATACATTGTGACGTCATAGTGCATACTAATTATGATGTCATCATATACTGTGACGTCATAATACATGCTCATGATGCTCCATTAGGTGTGACACAAATTGGGGTAAGAGAAATTGCTCATAATACCTGCATGTTGCGCTCTCATATATATTGTGATGTCATAATGCGGATACATTATGACGTCATAATACATTGTGACGTCATACTGCATACTAATTATGATGTCATCATATACTGTGACGTCATAATACATGCTCATGATGCTCCAGTAGATGTGACAGAAATTGGGGTTAGAGAAATTGCTCATAATACCTGCATGTTGCGCTCTGATAATATATTGTGATGTCATAATGCGGATACATTATGACGTCATAATATATTGTGACGTCATACTGCATACTAATTATGATGTCATCATATACTGGGACGTCAAAATGCATGCTCATGATGCTCCAGTAGATTTGACACAAATTGGGGTAAGCGAATTTGGTCATAAAACCTGCAAATTGCGCTCTCATAATATATTGTGATGTCATAATGCGGATACATTATGACGTCATAATACATTGTGACGTCATAATGCATACTATTTATGATGTCATCATATACTGTGACGTCATAATACATGCTCATGATGCTCCAGAAGATGTGACACAAATTGGGTTAAGAGAAATTGCTCACAATACCTGCGAGTTGCGCTCTCATCATGTATTGTGATGTCATAATGCGGATACATTATGACGTCATAATACATTGTGACGTCATACTGCATACTAATTATGATGTCATCATATACTGTGACGTCATAATACATGCTCATGATGATCCAGTAGATGTGACACAAATTGGGGTAAGCGAAATTGGTCATAATACCTGCATGTTGCACTCTCATAATATATTGTGATGTCATATTGCGGACACATTATGACGTCATAATACATTGTCACGTCATACTGTATACTAATTATGATGTCATCATATACTGTGACGTCATAATACATGCTCATGATGCTCCAGTAGATGTGACACAAATTGGGGTAAGAGAAATTGCTCATAATACCTGCATGTTGCACTCTCATAATACATTGTGATGTCATAATGCGGATACATTATGACGTCATAATACATTGTGACGTCATACTGCATACTAATTATGATGTCATCATATACTGTGGCGTCATAATACATGCTCATGATGCTCCAGTAGATGTGACACAAATTGGGGTAATCGAAAATGGTCATAAAACCTGCAAATTGCGCTCTCATAATATATTGTGATGTTATAATGAGGATACATTGTGACGTCATAATACATTGTGACGTCATAGTGCATACTAATTATGATGTCATCATATACTGTGACGTCATAATACATGCTAATGATGCTCCAGTATTTGTGACACAAATTGGGTTAAGAGAAATTGCTCATAATATCTGCATGTTGCGCTCTCATAATGTATTGTGATGTCATAATGCGGATACATTATGACGTCATAATACATTGTGACGTCATAGTGCATACTAATTATTATGTCATCATATACTGTGACCTCAAAATACATGCTCATGATGCTCCAGTAGATGTGACACAAATTGTGGTAAGAGAAATTGCTCATAATACCTGCATGTTGCGCTCTCATAATATATTGTGATGTCATAATGCGGATTCATTATGACGTCATAATACATTGTGACGTCATAGTGCATACTAATTATGATGTCATCATATACTGTGACGTCATAATACATGCTCATGACGCTCCAGTAAATGTGACACAAATTGGGGTAAGCGAAATTGGTCATAATACCTGCAAATTGCGCTCTCATAATATATTGTGATGTCATAATGCGGATACATTAGGACGTCATAATACATTGTGACGTCATAGTGCATACTAATTATGATGTCATCATATACTGTGACGTCATAATACATGCTCATGATGCTCCAGTAGATGTGACACAAATTGGGGTAAGCGAAATTGGTCATAATACCTGCATGTTGCGCTCTCATAATATATTGTGATGTCATATTGCGGACACATTATGACGTCATAATACATTGTCACGTCATACTGTATACTAATTATGATGTCATCATATACTGTGACATCATAATACATGCTCATGATGCTCCAGTAGATGTGACACAAATTGGGGTAAGAGAAGTTCCTCATAATACCTGCATGTTGCGCTCTGATAATACATTGTGATGTCATAATGCGGATACATTATGACGTCATAATACATTGTGACGTCATTCTGCATACTAATTATGATGTCATCATATACTGTGGCGTCATAATACATGCTCATGATGCTCCCGTAGACGTGACACAAATTGTGGTAAGAGAAATTGCTCATAATACCTGCATGTTGCGCTCTCATAATATATTGTGATGTCATAATGCGGATACATTATGACGTCATAATACATTGTGACGTCATACTGCATACTAATTACGATGTCATCATATACTGTGACGTCATAATACATGCTCATGATGCTACAGTAGATGTGACACAAAATGGGGTAATCGAAAATGGTCATAAAACCTGCAAATTGCGCTCTCATAATATATTGTGATGTCATAATGCGGATACATTATGACGTCATAATACATTGTGATTTCATACTACATACTAATTATGATGTCATCATATACTGTGACGTCATAATACATGCTCATGTTGCTCCAGTAGATGTGACACAAATTGGGGTAAGAGAAATTCCTCATAATACCTGCATGTTGCGCTCTCGTAATACATTGTGATGTCATAATGCAGATACATTATGATGTCATAATACATTGTGACGTCATACTGCATACTAATTATGATGTCATCATATACTGTGACGTCATAATACATGCTCATGATGCTCCAGTAGATTTGACACAAATTGGGGTAAGAGAAAATGCTCATAATACCTGCATGTTGCGCTCTCATAATACATTGTGATGTCATAATGCGGATACATTATGACGTCATAATACATTGTGATGTCATACTGCATACTAATTATGATGTCATCATATACTATGGCGTCATAATACATGCTCATGATGCTCCTGTAGATGTGACACAAATTGGGGTAAGCGAAATTGGTCATAATACCTGCATGTTGCGCTCTCATAATATATTGTGATGTCATATTGCGGACACATTATGACGTCATAATACATTGTCACGTCATACTGGATACTAATTATGATGACATCATATACTGTGACGTCATAATACATGCTCATGATGCTCCAGTAGATGTGACACAAATTGGGGTAAGAGAAATTGCTCATAATACCTGCATGTTGCGCTCTCATAATACATTGTGATGTCATAATGTGGATACATTATGACGTCATAATACATTGTGATGTCATACTGCATACTAATTATGATGTCATCATATACTGTGGCGTCATAATACATGCTCATGATGCTCCTGTAGACATGACACAAATTGTGGTAAGAGAAATTGCTCATAATACCTGCATGTTGGGCTCTCATAATATATTGTGATGTCATAATGCAGATACATTATGACGTCATAATACATTGTGACGTCATACTGCATACTAATTATGATGTCATCATATACTGTGACGTCATAATACATGCTCATGATGCTCCAGTAGATGTGACACAAAATGGGGTAATCGAAAATGGTCATAAATCCTGTATGTTGCGCTCTCATAATACATTGTGATGTCATAATGCGGATACATTATGACGTCATAATACATTGTGACGTCATACTGCATACTAATTATGATGTCATCATATACTGTGACGCCATAATACATGCTCATGATGCTCCAGTAGATGTGACACAAATTGGGGTAAGCGAAATTGGTCATAATACCTGCATGTTGCGCTCTCATAATATATTGTGATGTCATATTGCGGACACATTATGACGTCATAATACATTGTCACGTCATACTGTATACTAATTATGATGTCATCATATACTGTGACGTCATAATACATGCTCATGATGCTCCAGTAGATGTGACACAAATTGGGGTAAGAGAAATTGCTCATAATACCTGCAAATTGCGCTCTCATAATATATTGTGATGTCATAATGCGGATACATTATGACGTCATAATACATTGTGACGTCATACTGCATACTAATTATGATGTCATCATATACTGTGACGTCATAATACATGCTCATGATGCTCCAGTAGATGTGACACAAATTGGGGTAAGCGAAATTGGTCATAATACCTGCATGTTGCGCTCTCATAATATATTGTGATGTCATATTGCGGACACAGTATGACGTCATAATACATTGTCACGTCATACTGTATACTAATTATGATGTCATCATATACTGTGGCGTCATAATACATGCTCATGATGCTCCAGTAGATGTGACACAAATTGGGGAAAGAGAAATTGCTCATAATACCTGCATGTTGCGCTCTCATAATATATTTTGATGTCATAATGCGGATACATTATGACGTCATAATACATTGTGACGTCATACTGCAAAATAATTATGATGTCATCGTATACTGTGACGTCATAATACATGCTCATGATGCTCCAGTAGATGTGACACAAATTGGGGTAAGCGAAATTGGTCATAAAACCTGCAAATTGCCCTCTCATAATATATTGTGATGTCATATTGCGGACACATTATGACGTCATAATACATTGTGACGTCATAGTGCATACTATTTATGATGTCATCATATACTGTGACGTCATAATACATGCTCATGATGGTCCAGTAGATGTGACACAAATTGGGGTAAGAGAAATTGCTCATAATACCTGCATGTTGCGCTCTCATAATATATTGTGATGTCATAATGTGGATACATTATGACATCATAATATATTGTGACGTCATACTGCATACTAATTATGATGTCATCATATACTCTGACGTCATAATACATGCTGATGATGCTGCAGTAGATGTGACACAAATTGGGGTAAGCGAAATTTCTCATGTAACCTGCAAATTGCGCCCTCATAATATATTGTGATATCATAATGCGGATACATTATGACGTCATAATACTTTGTGACGTCATAGTGCATACTAATTATGATGTCATCATATACTGTGACATCATAATACATGCTCATGATGCTCCAGTAGATGTGACACAAATTGGGGCATGAGAAATTGCTCATAATACCTGCATGTTGCGCTCTCATAATATATTGTGATGTCATAATGCGGATACATTATGACGTCATAATACATTGTGACGTCATACTGCATACTAATTATAATGTCATCATATACTCTGACGTCATAATACATGCTGATGATGCTGCAGTAGATGTGACACAAATTGGGGTAAGCGAAATTGGTCATGAAACCTGCAAATTGCGCTCTCATTATATATTGTGATGTCATAATGCGGATACATTATGACGTCATAATACATTGTGACGTGATACTGCATACTAATTATGATGTCATCATATACTGTGACGTCATAATACATGCTCATGATGCTCCAGTAGATGTGACACAAATTGGGGTAAGAGAAATTGCTCATAATACCTGCATGTGGTGCTCTCATAATATATTGTGATGTCATAATGCGGATACATTATGACGTCATAATAAATTGTGATGTCATACTGCATACTAATTATGATGTCATCATATACTCTGACATCATAATACATGCTGATGATGCTGCAGTAGATGTGACACAAATTGGGGTAAGCGAAATTGGTCATGAAACCTGCAAATTGCGCTCTCATAATATATTGTGATGTCATAATGCGGATACATTATGACGTCATAATACATTGTGACGTCATAGTGCATACTAATTATGATGTCATCATATACTGTGACTACATAATACATGCTCATGATTCTCCAGTAGATGTGACACAAATTGGGGTAAGAGAAATTGCTCATAATACCTGCATGTTGCGCTCTCATAATATATTGTGATGTCATAATGCGGATACATTATGACGTCATAATACATTGTGACGTCATACTGCATACTAATTATGATGTCATCATATACTCTGACGTCATAATACATGCTGATGATGCTGCAGTAGATGTGACACAAATTGGGGTAAGCGAAATTGGTCACGAAACCTGCAAATTGCGCTCTCATAATATATTGTGATGTCATAATGCGGATACATTTTGACGTCATAATACATTGTGACGTCATACTGCATACTAATTATGATGTCATCATATACTGTGACGTCATAATACATGCTCATGATGCTCCAGTACGTGTGACACAAATTGGGATAAGCGAAATTGGTCATAATACCTGCATATTGCGCTCTCATAATATATTGTGATGTCATAATGCGGATACATTATGACGTCATAATACATTGTGACGTCATACTGCATACTAATTATGATGTCATCATATACTGTGACGTCATAATACATGCTCATGATGCTCCAGTAGATGTGACACAAATTGGGGTAAGAGAAATTGCTCATAATACCTGCATGTTGCGCTCTCATAATACATTGTGATGTCATAATGCGGATACATTATGACGTCATAATACATTGTGACGTCATACTGCATACTAATTATGGTGTCATCATATACTGTGACATCATAATACATGCTCATGATGCTCCAGTAGATGTGACACAAATTGGGGTAAGCGAAATTGGTCATAAAACCTGCAAATTGCGCTGTCATAATATATTGTGACGTCATAATGCATACTAATTATGATGTCATCATATACTGTGACGTCATAATACATGCTCATGATGCTCCAGTAGATGTGACACAAATTGGGGTAAGAGAAATTGCTCATAATACCTGCATGTTGCGCCCTCATAATATATTGTGATGTCATAATGCGGATACATTATGACGTCATAGTACATTGTGACGTCATACTGCATACTAATTATGATGTCATCATATACTCTGACGTCATAATACATGCTGATGATGCTTCAGTAGATGTGACACAAATTGGGGTAAGCGAAATTTGTCATAAAACCTGCAAATTGAGCTCTCATAATATATTGTGATGTCATAATGCGGATACATTATGACATCATAATACATTGTGATGTCATAGTGCATACTAATTATGATGTCATCATCTACTGTGACGTCATAATTCATGCTAATGATGCTCCAGTAGATGTGACACAAATTGGGGTCAGAGAAATTGCTCATAATACCTGCATGTTGCGCTCTCATAATATATTGTGATGTCATAATGCGGATACATTATGACGTCATAATACATTGTGACGTCATAGTGCATACTAATTACGATGTCATCATATACTGTGATGTCATAATACATGCTCATGATGCTCCAGTAGATGTGACACAAATTGGGGCAAGAGAAATTGCTCATAATACCTGCATGTTGCGCTCTCACAATATATTGTGATGTCATAATGCGGATACATTATGACGTCATAATACATTGTGCCGTCATACTGCATACTAATTATGATGTCATCATATACTCTGACGTCATAATACATGCTGATGATGCTGCAGTAGATGTGACACAAATTGGGGTAAGCGAAATTGGTCACGAAACCTGCAAATTGCGCTCTCATAATATATTGTGATGTCATAATGCGGATACATTATGACGTCATAATACATTGTGACGTCATACTGCATACTAATTATGATGTCATCATATACTGTGACGTCATAATACATGCTCATGATGCTCCAGTACGTGTGACACAAATTGGGATAAGCGAAATTGGTCATAATACCTGCATATTGCGCTCTCATAATATATTGTGATGTCATAATGCGGATATATTATGACGTCATAATACATTGTGACGTCATACTGCATACTAATTATGATGTCATCATATACTGTGACGTCATAATACATGCTCATGATGCTCCAGTAGATGTGACACAAATTGGGGTAAGAGAAATTGCTCATAATACCTGCATGTTGCGCTCTCATAATACATTGTGATGTCATAATGCGGATACATTATGACGTCATAATACATTGTGACGTCATACTACATACTAATTATGATGTCATCATATACTGTGACGTCATAATACATGCTCATGATGCTCCAGTAGATGTGACACAATTTGGGGTAAGTGAAATTGGTCATAAAACCTGCAAATTGCGCTCTCATAATATATTGTGATGTTATAATGCGGATACATTATGACGTCATAATACATTGTGACGTCATACTGCATACTAATTATGATGTCATCATATACTGTGACGTCATAATACATGCTCATGATGCTCCAGTAGATGTGACACAAATTGGGGTAAGAGAAATTGCTCATAATATCTGCATGTTGCGATCTCATAATGTATTGTGATGTCATAATGCGGATACATTATGACGTCATAATACATTGTGACGTCATACTGCATACTAATTATGATGCCATCATATACTGTGACGTCATAATACATGCTCATGATGCTCCATTAGATGTGACAAAACTTGGGGTAAGCGAAATCGGTCATAATACCTGCATGTTGCGCTCTCATAATATATTGTGGTGTCATATTGCGGACACATTATGACATCATAATACATTGTCATGTCATACTGTATACTAATTATGATGTCATCATATACTGTGGCGTCATAATACATGCTCATGATGCTCCTGTAGACGTGACACAAATTGTGGTAAGAGAAATTGGTCATAATACCTGCATGTTGCGCTCTCATAATATATTGAGATGTCATATTGCGGACACATTATGACATCATAATACATTGTCATGTCATACTGTATACTAATTATGATGTCATCATATACTGTGACGTCATAATACATGCTCATGATGCTCCAGTAGATGTGACACAAATTGGGGTAAGAGAAATTGCTCATAATACCTGCAAATTGCGCTCTCATAATATATTGTGATGTCATATTGCGGATACATTATGACGTCATAATACATTGTGACGTCATACTGCATACTAATTATGATGTCATCATATACTGTGACGTCATAATACATGCTCATGATGCTCCAGTAGATGTGACACAAATTGGGGTAAGCGAAATTGGTCATAATACCTGCATGTTGCGCTCTCATAATATATTGTGATGTCATATTGCGGACACAGTATGACGTCATAATACATTGTCACGTCATACTGTATACTAATTATGATGTCATCATATACTGTGGCGTCATAATACATGCTCATGATGCTCCAGTAGATGTGACACAAATTGGGGCAAGAGAAATCGCTCATAATACCTGCATGTTGCGCTCTCATAATATATTTTGATGTCATAATGCGGATACATTATGACGTCATAATACATTGTGACGTCATACTGCAAACTAATTATGATGTCATCGTATACTGTGACGTCATAATACATGCTCATGATGCTCCAGTAGATGTGACACAAATTGGGGTAAGCGAAATTGGTCATAAAACCTGCAAATTGCCCTCTCATAATATATTGTGATGTCATATTGCGGACACATTATGACGTCATAATACATTGTCACGTCATACTGAATACTAATTATGATGTCATCATATACTGTGACGTCATAATATATGCTCATGATGCTCCAGTAGATGTGACACAAATTGGGGTAAGAGAAATTGCTCATAATACCTGCATGTTGCGCTCTCAAAATACATTGTGATGTCATAATGCGGATACAATATGACGTCATAATACATTGTGACGTCATACTGCATACTAATTATGATGTCATCATATACTGTGGGGTCATAATACATGCTCATGATGCTCCTGCAGACATGACACAAATTGTGGTAAGAGAAATTGCACATAATACCTGTATGTTGCGCTCTCATAATATATTGTGATGTCATAATGCGGATACATTATGACGTCATAATACATTGTGACGTCATACTGCATACTAATTATGATGTCATCATATACTGTGACGTCATAATACATGCTCATGATGCTCCAGTAGATGTGACACAAATTGGGGTAAGAGAAATTGCTCATAATACCTGCATGTTGCGCTCTCATAATACATTGTGATGTCATAATGCGGATACATTATGACGTCGTAATACATTGTGACGTCAGAGTGCATACTAATTATGATGTCATCATATACTGTGACGTCATAATACATGCTCATGATGCTCCAGTAGATGTGACACAAATTGGGGTAAGCGAAATTGGTCATAATACCTGCATGTTGCGCTCTCATAATATATTGTGATGTCATATTTCGGACACATTATGAGGTCATAATACACTGTCACGTCATACTGTATACTAATTATGATGTCATCATATACTGTGACGTCATAATACATGCTCATGATGCTCCAGTAGATGTGACACAAATTGGGGTAAGAGAAATTGCTCATAATACCTGCATGTTGCGATCTCATAATATATTGTGATGTCATAATGCGGATACTTTATGACGTCATAATACATTGTGACGTCATACTGCATACTAATTATGATGTCATCATATACTCTGACGTCATAATACATGCTGATGATGCTGCAGTAGATGTAACACAAATTGGGGTAAGCGAAATTGGTCATGAAACCTGCAAATTGCGCTCTCATAATATATTGTGATGTCATATTGCGGACACATTATGACGTCATAATACATTGTCACGTCATACTGTATACTAATTATGATGTCATCATATACTGTGACGTCATAATACATGCTCATGATGATCCAGTAGATGTGACACAAATTGGGGCAAGAGAAATTGCTCATAATACCTGCATGTTGCGCTCTCATAATACATTGTGATGTCATAATGCGGATACATTATGACGTCATAATACATTGTGACGTCATACTGCATACTAATTATGATGTCATCATATACTGTGACGTCATAATACATGCTCATGATGCTCCAGTAGATGTGACACAAAATGGGGTAATCGAAAATGGTCATAAACCCTGCAAATTGCGCTCTCATAATATATTGTGATGTCATAATGCGGATACATTATGGCGTCATAATACATTGTGACGTCATACTGCATACTAATTTTGATGTCATCATATACTCTGACGTCATAATACATGCTGATGATGCTGCAGTTGATGTAACACAAATTGGGGTAAGCGAAATTGGTCATGAAACCTGCAAATTGCGCTCTCATAATATATTGTGATGTCATATTGCGGACACATTATGACGTCATAATACATTGTCACGTCATACTGTATACTAATTATGATGTCATCATATACTGTGGCATCATAATACATGCTCATGATGCTCCAGTAGATGTGACACAAATTGGGGCAAGAGAAATTGCTCATAATACCTGCATGTTGCGCTCTCATAATATATTTTGATGTCATAATGCGGATACATTATGACGTCATAATACATTGTGACGTCATACTGCATACTAATTATGATGTCATCATATACTGTGACGTCATAATACATGCTCATGATGCTCCAGTAGATGTGACACAAATTGGGGTAAGCGAAATTGGTCATAAAACCTGCAAATTGCGCTCTCATAATATATTGTGAAGTCATATTGCGGACACATTATGACATCATAATACATTGTCACGTCATACTGCATACTAATTATGATGTCATCATATACTGTGGCGTCATAATACATGCTCATGATGCTCCTGCAGACATGACACAAATTGTGGTAAGAGAAAATGCTCAAAATACCTGCATGTTGCGCTCTCAGAATATATTGTGATGTCATAATGCGGATACATTATGACGTCATAATACATTGTGATGTCATACTGCATACTAATTATGATGTCATCATATACTGTGACGTCATAATACATGCTTATGATGCTCCAGTAGATGTGACACAGATTGGGGTAAGAGAAATTGCTCATAATACCTGCATGTTGCGCTCTCATAATACATTGTGATGTCATAATGCGGATACATTATGACATCATAATACATTGTGACGTCAGAGTGCATACTAATTATGTTGTCATCATGTACTGTGACGTCATAATACAAGCTCATGATGCTCCAGTAGATGTGACACAAATTGGGGTAAGCGAAATTGGTCATAATACCTGCAAGTTGCGCTCTCATAATATATTGTGATGTCATATTGCGGACACATTATGAGGTCATAATACATTGTCACGTCATACTGTATACTAATTATGATGTCATCATATACTGTGACGTCATAATACATGCTCATGATGCTCCAGTAGATGTGACACAAATTGGGGTAAGAGAAATTGCTCATAATACCTGCATGTTGCGCTCTCATAATATATTGTGATGTAATAATGCGGATACATTATGACGTCATAATACATTGTGACGTCATAATGCATACTAATTATGATGTCATCATATACTGTGACGTCATAATACATGCTCATGATGCTCCAGTAGATGTGACACAAATTGGGGTAAGAGAAATTGCTCATAATACCTGCATGTTGCGCCCTCATAATATATTGTGATGACATAATGCGGATACATTATGACGTCAAAATACATTGTGACATCATACTGCATACTAATTATGATGTCATCATATACTGTGACGTCATATTACATGCTGATGATGCTCCAGTAGGTGTGACACAAATTGGGGTAAGCGAAATTGGTCATAAAACATGCAAGTTGCGCTCTCATAATATATTGTGATGTCATAATGCGGTTACATTATGACGTCATAATACATTGTGACGTCATAGTGCATACTAGTTATGATATCATCATATACTGTTACGTCATAATTCATGCTCATGATCCTCCAGTAGATGTGACACAAATTGGGGTAAGCGAAATTGCTAATAATACCTGCATGTTGCGCTCTCATAATACATTGTGATGTCGTAAAGCGGATATATTATGACGTCATAATACATTGTGACGTCATACTGCATACTAATTATGATGTCATCATATACTGTGACGTCATAATACATGCTCATGATGCTCCAGTAGATGTGACACAAATTGGGGTAAGCGAAATTGGTCATAATACCTGCATGTTGCGCTCTCATAATATATTGTGATGTCATATTGCGGACACATTATGACGTCATAATACATTGTCACGTCATACTGTATACTAATTATGATGTCATCATATACTGTGACGTCATAATACATGCTCATGATGCTCCAGTAGATGTGACACAAATTGGGGTAAGAGAAATTGCTCAGAATACCTGCAAATTGCGCTCTCATATTATATTGTGATGTCATAATGCGGATACATTATGACATCATAGTACATTGTGATGTCATAGTGCATACTAATTAAGATGTCATCATATACTGTGACATCATAAAACATGCTCATGATGCTCCAGTAGATGTGACACAAATTGGGGTAAGAGAAATTGCTCATAATACCTGCAAATTGCGCTCTCATAATATATTGTGATGTCCTAATGCGGATACATTATGACGTCATAATACATTGTGACGTCATACTGCATACTAATTATGATGTCATCATATACTGTGACGTCATAATACATGCTCATGATGCTCCAGTTGATGTGACACAAATTGGGGTAAGCGAAATTGGTCATAATACCTGCATGTTGCGCTCTCATAATATATTGTGATGTCATATTGCGGACACATTATGACGTCATAATACATTGTCACGTCATACTGTATACTAATTATGATGTCATCATATACTGTGACGTCATAATACATGCTCATGATGCTCCAGTAGATGTGACACAAATTGGGGTAAGAGAAATTGCTCATAATACCTGCATGTTGCGCTCTCATAATACATTGTGATGTCATAATGCGGATACATTATGACGTCATAATACATTGTGATGTCATACTGCATACTAATTATGATGTCATCATATACTGTGGCGTCATAATACATGCTCATGATGCTCCTGTAGACGTGACACAAATTGTGGTAAGTGAAATTGCTCATAATACCTGCATGTTGCGCTCTCATAATATATTGTGATGTCATAATGCGGATACATTATGACGTCATAATACATTGTGATGTCATACTGCATACTAATTATGATGTCATCATATACTGTGACGTCAAAATACATGCTCATGATGCTCAAGTACATGTGACACAAAATGGGGTAATCGAAAATGGTCATAAAACCTGCATGTTGCGCTCTCATAATACATTGTGATGTCATAATGCGGATACATTATGACGTCATAATACATTGTGACGTCATAGTGCATACTAATTATGATGTCATCATATACTGTGACGTCATAATACATTCTCATGTTGCTCCAGTAGATGTGACACAAATTGGGGTAAGAGAAATTGCTCATAATACCTGCATGTTGCGCTCTCATAATACATTGTGATGTCATAATGCAGATACATTATGACGTCATAATACATTGTGACGTCATACTGCATACTAATTATGATGTCATCATATACTGTGACGTCATAATACATGCTCATGATGCTCCAGTAGATGTGACACAAATTGGGGTAAGCGAAATTGGTCATAATACCTGCATGTTGCGCTCTCATAATATATTGTGATGTCATATTGCGGACACATTATGACGTCATAATACATTTTGACGTCATAGTGCATACTAATTATGATGTCATCGTATACTGTGACGTCATAATACATGCTCATGATGCTCCAGTAGATGTGACACAAATTGGGGCATGAGAAATAGCTCATAATACCTGCATGTTGCGCTCTCATAATACATTGTGATGTCATAATGCGGATACATTATGACGTCATAATACATTGTGACGTCATACTGCATACTAATTATGATATCATAATATACTATGGCGTCATAATACATGCTCATGATGCTCCTGTAGATGTGACACAAATTGGGGTAAGTGAAATTGGTCATAATACCTGCATGTTGCGCTCTCATAATATATTGTGATGTCATATTGCGGACACATTGTGACGTCATAATACATTGTCACGTCATACTGTATACTAATTATGATGTCATCATATACTGTGATGACATAATACATGCTCATGATGCTCCAGTAGATGTGACACAAATTGGGGTAAGAGAAATTGCTCATAATACCTGCATGTTGCGCTCTCATACTACATTGTGATGTCATAATGCGGATACATTATGACGTCATAATACATTGTGTCGTCATACTGCATACTAATTATGATGTCATCATATACTGTGACGTCAAAATACATGCTCATGATGCTCCAGTAGATGTGACACAAATTGGGGTAAGGGAAATTGGTCATGAAACCTGCAAATTGCCCTCTCATAATATATTGTGATGTCATAATGCGGATACATTATGACGTCATAATACATTTTGACGTCATAGTGCATACTAATTATGATGTCATCATATACTTTGGCGTCATAATACATGCTCATGATGCTCCTGTAGACGTGACACAAATTGTGGTAAGAGAAATTGCTCATAATACCTGCATGTTGCGCTCTCATAATATATTGTAATGTCATAATGCGGATACATTATGACGTCATAATACATTGTGACGTCATACTGCATACTAATTATGATGTCATCATATACTGTGACGTCATAATACATGCTCATGATGCTCCAGTAGATGTGACACAATATGGGGTAATCGAAAATGGTCATAAAACCTGCAAATTGCGCTCTCATAATATATTGTGATGTCATAATGCGGATACATTATGACGTCATAATACATTGTGACTTCATACTGCATACTATTTATCATGTCATCATATACTGTGACGTCTTAATACATGCTCATGATGCTCCAGTAGATGTGACACAAATTGGGGTAAGAGAAATTGCTCATAATACCTGCATGTTGCGCTCTCATAATACATTGTTATGTCATAATGCGGATATATTATGACGTCATAATACATTGTGACGTCATACTGCATACTAATTATGATGTCATCATATACTGTGACATCATAATACATGCTCATGATGCTCCAGTAGATGTGACACAAACTGGGGTAAGCGAAATTGGTCATAATACCTGCATGTTGCGCTCTCATAATATATTGTGATGTCATATTGCGGACACATTATGACGTCATAATACATTGTCATGTCATACTGTATACTAATTATGATGTCATCATATCCTGTGACGTCATAATACATGCTCATGATGCTCCAGTAGACGTGACACAAATTGGGGTAAGAGAAATTGCTCATAAAACCTGCAAATTGCGCTCTCATAATATATTGTGATGTCATAATGCGGATACATTATGACATCATAGTACATTGTGATGTCATAGTGCATACTAATTATGATGTCATCATATGCTGTGACATCATAATACATGCTCATGATGCTCCAGTAGATGTGACACAAATTGGGGTAATCGAAAATGGTCATAAAACCTGCAAATTGCGCTCTCATAATATATTGTGAAGTTATAATGAGGACACATTGTGACGTCATAATACATTGTGACGTCATAGTGCATACTAATTATGATGTCATCATATACTGTGACGTCATAATACATGCTCATGATGCTCCAGTAGTTGTGACACAAATTGGGGTAAGAGAAATTGCTCATAATATCTGCATGTTGCGCTCTCATAATGTATTGTGATGTCATAATGCGGATACATTATGACGTCATAATACATTGTGACGTCATAGTGCATACTAATTATGATGTCATCATATACTGTGACCTCAAAATACATGCTCATGATGCTCCAGTAGATGTGACACAAATTGTGGTAAGAGAAATTGCTCATAATACCTGCATGTTACGCTCTCATAATATATTGTGATGTCATAATGCGGATTCATTATGACGTCATAATACATTGTCACGTCATAGTGCATACTAATTATGATGTCATCATATACTGTGACGTCATAATACATGCTCATGACGCTCCAGTAAATGTGACACAAATTGGGGTAACCGAAATTGGTCATAAAACCTGCAAATTGCGCTCTCATAATATATTGTGATGTCATAATGCGGATACATTAGGACGTCATAATACATTGTGACGTCATAGTGCATACTAATTATGATGTCATCATATACTGTGACGTCATAATACATGCTCATGATGCTCCATTAGGTGTGACACAAATTGGGGTAAGAGAAATTGCTCATAATACCTGCAAATTGCGCTCTCATAATATATTGTGATGTCATAATGCGGATACATTATGACATCATAGTACATTGTGATGTCATACTGCATACTAATTATGATGTCATCATATACTGTGACGTCATAATACATGCTCATGATGCTCCAGTACATGTGACACAAAATGGGGTAATCGAAAATGGTCATAAAACCTGCATGTTGCGCTCTCATAATACATTGTGATGTCATAATGCGGATACATTATGACATCATAATACATTGTGACGTCATACTGCATACTAATTATGATGTCATCATAAACTGTGACGCCATAATACATGCTCATGATGCTCCAGTAGATGTGACACAAATTGGGGTAAGCGAAATTGGTCATAATACCAGCATGTTGCGCTCTCATAATATATTGTGATGTCATAATGCGGATACATTATGACGTCATAATACATTGTCACGTCATACTGTATACTAATTATGATGTCATCATATACTGTGACGTCATAATACATGCTCATGATGCTCCAGTAGATGTGACACAAATTGGGGTAAGAGAAATTGCTCATAATACCTGCAAATTGCGCTCTCATAATATATTGTGATGTCATAAAGCGGATACATTATGACGTCATAATACATTGTGACGTCATAGTGCATACTAATTATGATGTCATCATATACTGTGACATCATAATACATGCTCATGATGCTCCAATAGATGTGACACAGATTGGGGTAAGAGAAATTGCTCATAATACCTGCAAATTACGCTCTCATAATATATGGTGACGTCATAATGCGGATACATTATGACGTCATAATACATTGTGACGTCATAGTGCATACTAATTATGATGTCATCATATACTGTGACGTCATAATACATGCTCATGATGCTCCAGTAGATGTGACACAATTTGGGGTACGAGAAATTGCTCATAATACCTGCATGTTGCGCTCTCATAATACATTGTGATGTCATAATGCGGATGCATTATGACGTCGTAATACATTGTGACGTCATACTGCATACTAATTATGATGTCATCATATACTGTGACGTCATAATACATGCTCATGATGCTCCAGTAGATGTGACACTCAATGGGGTAATCGAAAATGGTCATAAAACCTGCAAATTGCGCTCTCATAATATATTGTGATGTCATAATGCGGATACATTATGACGTCATAATACATTGTGATTTCATACTGCATACTAATTATGATGTCATCATATACTGTGATGTCATAATACATTCTCATGTTGCTCCAGTAGATGTGACACAAATTGGGGTAAGAGAAATTGCTCATAATACCTGCATGTTGCGCTCTCATAATACATTGTGATGTCATAATGCAGATACATTATGACGTCATAATACATTGTGACGTCATACTGCATACTAATTATGATGTCATCATATACTGTGACGTCATAATACATGCTCATGATGCTCCAGTAGATGTGACACAAATTGGGGTAAGCGAAATTGGTCATAATACCTGCATGTTCGCTCTCATAATATATTGTGATGTCATATTGCGGACACATTATGACGTCATAATACATTGTCACGTCATACTGTATACGAATTATGATGTCATCATATACTGTGACGTCATAATACATGCTCATGATGCTCCAGTAGATGTGACACAAATTGGGGTAAGAGAAATTGCTCTTAATACCTGCATGTTGCGCTCTCAAAATACATTGTGATGTCATAATGCGCATACAGTATGACGTCATAATACATTCTGACGTCATACTGCATACTAATTATGATATCATCATATACTATGGCGTCATAATACATGCTCATGATGCTCCTGTAGATGTGACACAAATTGGGGTAAGTGAAATTGGTCATAATACCTGCATGTTGCGCTGTCATAATATATTGTGATGTCATATTGCGGACACATTATGACGTCATAATACATTGTCACGTCATACTGTATACTAATTATGATGTCATCATATACTGTGACGACATAATACATGCTCATGATGCTCCAGTAGATGTGACACAAATTGGGGTAAGAGAAATTGCTCATAATACCTGCATGTTGCGCTCTCATACTACATTGTGATGTCATAATGCGGATACATTATGACGTCATAATACATTGTGACGTCATACTGCATACTAATTATGATGTCATCATATACTGTGACGTCAAAATACATGCTCATGATGCTCCAGTAGATGTGACACAAATTGGGGTAAGGGAAATTGGTCATGAAACCTGCAAATTGCCCTCTCATAATATATTGTGATGTCATAATGCGGATACATTATGACGTCATAATACATTGTGACGTCATAGTGCATACTAATTATGATGTCATCATATACTTTGGCGTCATAATACATGCTCATGATGCTCCTGTAGACGTGACACAAATTGTGGTAAGAGAAATTGCTCATAATACCTGCATGTTGCGCTCTCATAATATATTGTGATGTCATAATGCGGATACATTATGACGTCATAATACATTGTGACGTCATACTGCATAATAATTATGATGTCATCATATACTGTGATGTCATAATACATGCTCATGATGCTCCAGTAGATGTGACACAAATTGGGGTAATCGAAAATGGTCATAAAACCTGCAAATTGCGCTCTCATAATATATTGTGAAGTTATATTGAGGATACATTGTGACGTCATAATACATTGTGACGTCATAGTGCATACTAATTATGATGTCATCATATACTGTGACGTCATAATACATGCTCATGATGCTCCAGTAGTTGTGACACAAATTGGGTTAAGGGAAATTGCTCATAATATCTGCATGTTGCGCTCTCATAATGTATTGTGATGTCATAATGCGGATACATTATGACGTCATAATACATTGTGACGTCATAGTGCATACTAATTATTATGTCATCATATACTGTGACCTCAAAATACATGCTCATGATGCTCCAGTAGATGTGACACAAATTGTGGTAAGAGAATTTGCTCATAATACCTGCATGTTACGCTCTCATAATATATTGTGATGTCATAATGCGGATTCATTATGACGTCATAATACATTGTCACGTCATAGTGCATACTAATTATGATGTCATCATATACTGTGACGTCATAATACATGCTCATGACGCTCCATTAAATGTGACACAAATTGGGGTAAGTGAAATTGGTCATAAAACCTGCAAATTGCGCTCTCATAATATATTGTGATGTCATAATGCGGATACATTAGGACGTCATAATACATTGTGACGTCATAGTGCATACTAATTATGATGTCATCATATACTGTGACGTCATAATACATGCTCATGATGCTCCATTAGGTGTGACACAAATTGTGGTAAGAGAAATTGCTCAATTTCCTGCATGTTGCGCTCTCATATATATTGTGATGTCATAATGCGGATACATTATGACGTCATAATACATTGTGACGTCATAGTGCATACTAATTATGATGTCATCATATACTGTGACGTCATAATACATGCTCATGATTCTCCAGTAGATGTGACACAAATTGGGGTTAGAGAAATTGCTCATAATACCTGCATGTTGCGCTCTGATAATATATTGTGATGTCATAATGCGGATACATTATGACGTCATAATACATTGTGACGTCATAGTGCATACTATTTATGATGTCATCATATACTGTGACGTCATAATACATGCTCATGATGCTCCAGTAGATGTGACACAAATTGGGTTAAGAGAAATTGCTCACAATACCTGCAAGTTGCGCTCTCATCAAGTATTGTGATGTCATAATGCGGATACATTATGACGTCATAATACATTGTGACGTCATACTGCATACCAGTTATGATGTCATCATATACTGTGACGTCATAATACATGCTCATGATGATCCAGTAGATGTGACACAAATTGGGGTAAGCGAATTTGGTCATAAAACCTGCAAACTGCGCTCTAATAATATATTGTGATGTCATAATGCGGATACATTATGACGTCATAATACATTGTGACGTCATAGTGCATACTAATTATGATGTCATCATATACTGTGACGTCATAATACATGCTCATGACGCTCCAGTAAATGTGACACAAATTGGGGTAAGCGAAATTGGTCATAAAACCTGCAAATTGGGCTCTCATAATATATTGTGATGTCATAATGCGGATACATTAGGACGTCATAATACATTGTGACGTCATAGTGCATACTAATTATGATGTCATCATATACTGTGACGTCATAATACATGCTCATGATGCTCCATTAGGTGTGACACAAATTGGGGTAAGAGAAATTGCTCAATTCCCTGCATGTTGCGCTCTCATATATATTGTGATGTCATAATGCGGATATATTATGACGTCATAATACATTGTGACGTCATAGTGCATACTAATTATGATGTCATCATATACTGTGACGTCATAATACATGCTCATGATGCTCCAGTAGATGTGACACAAATTGGGGTTTGAGAAATTGCTCATAATACCTGCATGTTGCGCTCTGATAATATATTGTGATGTCATAATGCGGATACATTATGACGTCATAATACATTGTGACGTCATACTGCATACTAATTATGATGTCATCATATACTGGGACGTCAAAATACATGCTCATGATGCTCCAGTAGATTTGACACAAATTGGGGTAAGCGAATTTGGTCATAAAACCTGCAAATTGCGCTCTCATAATATATTGTGATGTCATAATGCGGATACATTATGACGTCATAATACATTGTGACGTCATAGTGCACACTAATTATGATGTCATCATATACTGTGACGTCATAATACATGCTCATGATACTCCAGTAGATGTGACACAAATTCGGTTAAGAGAAATTGCTCACAATACCTGCAAGTTGCGCTCTCATCATGTATTGTGATTTCATAATGCGGATACATTATGACGTCATAATACATTGTGACGTCATAGTGCATACTAATTATGATGTCATCATATACTGTGACGTCATAATACATGCTCATGATGCTCCAGTAGATGTGACACAAATTGGGGTAAGCGAAATTGGTCATAATACCTGCATGTTGCACTCTCATAATATATTGTGATGTCATATTGCGGACACATTATGACGTCATAATACATTGTCACGTCATACTGTATACTAATTATGATGTCATCATATACTGTGACGTCATAATACATGCTCATGATGCTCCAGTAGATGTGACACAAATTGGGGCAAGAGAAATTGCTCATAATACCTGCATGTTGCGCTCTCATAATACATTGTGATGTCATAATGCGGATACATTATGACATCATAATACATTGTGACGTCATACTGCATACTAATTATGATGTCATCATATACTGTGGCGTCATAATACATGCTCATGATGCTCCAGTAGATGTGACACAAATTGGGGTAATCGAAAATGGTCATAAACCCTGCAAATTGCGCTCTCATAATATATTGTGATGTTATAATGAGGATACATTGTGACGTCATAATACATTGTGACGTCATAGTGCATACTAATTATGATGTCATCATATACTGTGACGTCATAATACATGTTCATGATGCTCCAGTAGATGTGACACAAATTGGGGTTAGAGAAATTGCTCATAATACCTGCATGTTGCGCTCTGATAATATATTGTGATGTCATAATGCGGATACATTATGACGTCATAATACATTGTGATGTCATACTGCATACTAATTATGATGTCATCATATACTGGGACGTCAAAATACATGCTCATGATGCTCCAGTAGATGTGACACAAATTGGGGTAAGCGAATTTGGTCATAAAACCTGCAAACTGCGCTCTCATAATATATTGTGATGTCATAATGCGGATACATTATGACGTCATAATACATTGTGACGTCATAGTGCATACTAATTATGATGTCATCATATACTGTGACGTCATAATACATGCTCATGACGCTCCAGTAAATGTGACACAAATTGGGGTAAGCGAAATTGGTCATAAAACCTGCAAATTGCGCTCTCATAATATATTGTGATGTCATAATGCGGATACATTAGGACGTCATAATACATTGTGACGTCATAGTGCATACTAATTATGATGTCATCATATACTGTGACGTCATAATACATGCTCATGATGCTCCATTAGGTGTGACACAAATTGGGGTAAGAGAAATTGCTCAATTTCCTGCATGTTGCGCTCTCATATATATTGTGATGTCATAATGCGGATACATTATGACGTCATAATACATTGTGACGTCATAGTGCATACTAATTATGATGTCATCATATACTGTGACGTCATAATACATGCTCATGATGCTCCAGTAGATGTGACACAAATTGGGGTTAGAGAAATTGCTCATAATACCTGCATGTTGCGCTCTGATAATATATTGTGATGTCATAATGCGGATACATTATGACGTCATAATACATTGTGACGTCATACTGCATACTAATTATGATGTCATCATATACTGGGACGTCAAAATACATGCTCATGATGCTCCAGTAGATTTGACACAAATTGGGGTAAGCGAATTTGGTCATAAAACCTGCAAATTGCGCTCTCATAATATATTGTGATGTCATAATGCGGATACATTATGACGTCATAATACATTGTGACGTCATAGTGCATACTAATTATGATGTCATCATATACTGTGACGTCATAATACATTCTCATGATGCTCCAGTAGATGTGACACAAATTCGGTTAAGAGAAATTGCTCACAATACCTGCAAGTTGCGCTCTCATCATGTATTGTGATTTCATAATGCGGATACATTATGACGTCATAATACATTGTGACGTCATACTGCATACTAATTATGATGTCATCATATACTGTGACGTCATAATACATGCTCATGATGCTCCAGTAGATGTGACACAAATTGGGGTAAGCGAAATTGGTCATAATACCTGCATGTTGCACTCTCATAATATATTGTGATGTCATATTGCGGACACATTATGACGTCATAATACATTGTCACGTCATACTGTATACTAATTATGATGTCATCATATACTGTGACGTCATAATACATGTTCATGATGCTCCTGTAGATGTGACACAAATTGGGGCAAGAGAAATTGCTCATAATACCTGCATGTTGCGCTCTCATAATACATTGTGATGTCATAATGCGGATACATTATGACATCATAATACATTGTGACGTCATACTGCATACTAATTATGATGTCATCATATACTGTGGCGTCATAATACATGCTCATGATGCTCCAGTAGATGTGACACAAATTGGGGTAATCGAAAATGGTCATAAACCCTGCAAATTGCGCTCTCATAATATATTGTGATGTTATAATGAGGATACATTGTGACGTCATAATACATTGTGACGTCATAGTGCATACTAATTATGATGTCATCATATACTGTGACGTCATAATACATGTTCATGATGCTCCAGTAGATGTGACACAAATTGGGGTTAGAGAAATTGCTCATAATACCTGCATGTTGCGCTCTGATAATATATTGTGATGTCATAATGCGGATACCTTATGACGTCATAATACATTGTGACGTCATACTGCATACTAATTATGATGTCATCATATACTGGGACGTCAAAATACATGCTCATGATGCTCCAGTAGATGTGACACAAATTGGGGTAAGCGAATTTGGTCATAAAACCTGCAAACTGCGCTCTCATAATATATTGTGATGTCATAATGCGGATACATTATGACGTCATAATACATTGTGACGTCATAGTGCATACTATTTATGATGTCATCATATACTGTGACGTCATAATACATACTCATGATGCTCCAGTAGATGTGACACAAATTGGGTTAAGAGAAATTGCTCACAATACCTGCAAGTTGCGCTCTCATCATGTATTGTGATGTCATAATGCGGATACATTATGACGTCATAATACATTGTGACATCATACTGCATACTAATTATGATGTCATCATATACTGTGACGTCATAATACATGCTCATGATGATCCAGTAGATGTGACACAAATTGGGGTAAGCGAAATTGGTCATAATACCTGCATGTTGCACTCTCATAATATATGGTGATGTCATATTGCGGACACATTATGACGTCATAATACATTGTCACGTCATACTGTATACTAATTATGATGTCATCATATACTGTGACGTCATAATACATGCTCATGATGCTCCAGTAGATGTGACACAAATTGGGGTAAGAGAAATTGCTCATAATACCTGCATGTTGCGCTCTCATAATGTATTGTGATGTCATAATGCGGATACATTATGACGTCATAATACATTGTGACGTCATACTGCATACTAATTATGATGTCATCATATACTGTGGCATCAGAATACATGCTCATGATGCTCCAGTAGATGTGACACAAATTGGGGTAATCGAAAATGGTCATAAAACCTGCAAATTGCGCTCTCATAATATATTGTGATGTTATAATGAGGATACATTGTGACGTCATAATACATTGTGACGTCATAGTGCATACTAATTATGATGTCATCATATACTGTGACGTCATAATACATGCTCATGATGCTCCAGTATTTGTGACACAAATTGGGTTAAGAGAAATTGCTCATAATATCTGCATGTTGCGCTCTCATAATGTATTGTGATGTCATACTGCGGATACATTATGACGTCATAATACATTGTGACGTCATAGTGCATACTAATTATGATGTCATCATATACTGTGACCTCAAAATACATGCTCATGATGCTCCAGTAGATGTGACACAAATTGGGGTAAGCGAAATTGGTCATAATACCTGCATGTTGCGCTCTCATAATATATTGTGATGCCATATTGCGGACACATTATGACGTCATAATACATTGTCACGTCATACTGTATACTAATTATGATGTCATCATATACTGTGACATCATAATACATGCTCATGATGCTCCAGTAGATGTGACACAAATTGGGGTAAGAGAAATTGCTCATAATACCTGCAAGTTGCGCTCTCATAATACATTGTGATGTCATAATGCGGATACATTATGACGTCATAATACATTGTGACGTCATACTGCATACTAATTATGATGTCATCATATACTGTGGCGTCATAATACATGCTCATGATGCTCCTGTAGACGTGACACAAATTGTGGTAAGAGAAATTGCTCATAATACCTGCATGTTCCGCTCTCATAATATATTGTGATGTCATAATGCGGATACATTATGACGTCATAATACATTGTGACGTCATACTGCATAATGATTATGATGTCATCATATACTGTGACGTCATAATACATGCTCATGATGCTCCAATAGATGTGACACAAAAAGTGGTAATCGAAAATGGTCATAAAACCTGCAAATTGCGCTCTCATAATATATTGTGATGTCATAATGCGGATACATTATGACGTCATAATACATTGTGATTTCATACTGCATACTAATTATGATGTCATCATATACTGTGACGTCATAATACATGCTCATGTTGCTCCAGTAGATGTGACACAAATTGGGGTAAGAGAAATTCCTCATAATACCTGCATGTTGCGCTCTCATAATACATTGTGATGTCATAATGCAGATACATTATGATGTCATAATACATTGTGACGTCATACTGCATACTAATTATGATGTCATCATATACTGTGACGTCATAATACATGCTCATGATGCTCCAGTAGATGTGACACAAATTGGGGTAAGCGAAATTGGTCATAGTACCTGCATGTTGCGCTCTAATAATATATTGTGATGTCATATTGCGGACACATTATGACGTCATAATACATTGTCACGTCATACTGTATACTAATTATGATGTCATCATATACTGTGACGTCATAATACATGCTCATGGTGCTCCAGTAGATGTGACACAAATTGGGGTAAGAGAAATTGCTCACAATACCTGCAAGTTGCGCTCTCATCATGTATTGTGATGTCATAATGCGGATACATTATGACGTCATAATACATTGTGACGTCATACTGCATACTAATTATGATGTCATCATATACTGTGACGTCATAATACATGCTCATGATGATCCAGTAGATGTGACACAAATTGGGGTAAGCGAAATTGGTCATAATACCTGCATGTTGCACCCTCATAATATATTGTGATGTCATATTGCGGACACATTATGACGTCATAATACATTGTCACGTCATACTGTATACTAATTATGATGTCATCATATACTGTGATGTCATAATACATGCTCATGATGCTCCAGTAGATGTGACACAAATTGGGGTAAGAGAAATTGCTCATAATACCTGCATGTTGCGCTCTCATAATACATTGTGATGTCATAATGCGGATACATTATGACGTCATAATACATTGTGACGTCATACTGCATACTAATTATGATGTCATCATATACTGTGGCGTCATAATACATGCTCATGATGCTCCAGTAGATGTGACACAAATTGGGGTAATCGAAAATGGTCATAAAACCTGCAAATTGCGCTCTCATAATATATTGTGATGTTATAATGAGGATACACTGTGACGTCATAATACATTGTGACGTCATAGTGCATACTAATTATGATGTCATCATATACTGTGACGTCATAATACATGCTCATGATGCTCCAGTATTTGTGACACAAATTGGGTTAAGAGAAATTGCTCATAATATCTGCATGTTGCGCTCTCATAATGTATTGTGATGTCATACTGCGGAAACATTATGACGTCATAATACATTGTGACGTCATAGTGCATACTAATTATGATGTCATCATATACTGTGACCTCAAAATACATGCTCATGATGCTCCAGTAGATGTGACACAAATTGTGGTAAGAGAAATTGCTCATAATACCTGCATGTTGCGCTCTCATAATATATTGTGATGTCATAATGCGGATTCATTATGACGTCATAATACATTGTGACGTCATAGTGCATACTAATTATGATGTCATCATATACTGTGACGTCATAATACATGCTCATGACGCTCCAGTAAATGTGACACAAATTGGGGTAAGCGAAATTGGTCATAAAACCTGCAAATTGCGCTCTCATAATATATTGTGATGTCATAATGCGGATACATTAGGACGTCATAATACATTGTGACGTCATAGTGCATACTAATTATGATGTCATCATATACTGTGACGTCATAATACATGCTCATGATGCTCCATTAGATGTGACACAAATTGGGGTAAGAGAAATTGCTCAATTTCCTGCATGTTGCGCTCTCATATATATTGTGATGTCATAATGCGGATACATTATGACGTCATAATACATTGTGACGTCATAGGGCATACTAATTATGATGTCATCATATGCTGTGACGTCATAATACATGCTCATGATGCTCCAGTAGATGTGACACAAATTGTGGTTAGAGAAATTGGTCATAATACCTGCATGTTTCGCTCTGATAATATATTGTGATGTCATAATGCGGATACATTATGACGTCATAATACATTGTGACGTCATACTGCATACTAATTATGATGTCATCATATACTGGGACGTCAAAATACATGCTCATGATGCTCCAGTAGATGTGACACAAATTGGGGTAAGCGAATTTGGTCATAAAACCTGCAAATTGCGCTCTCATAATATATTGTGATGTCATAATGCGGATACATTATGACGTCATAATACATTGTGACGTCATAGTGCATACTAATTATGATGTCATCATATACTGTGACGTCATAATACATGCTCATGATGCTCCAGTAGATGTGACACAAATTGGGTTAAGAGAAATTGCTCACAATACCTGCAAGTTGCGCTCTCATCATGTATTGTGATGTCATAATGCGGATACATTATGACGTCATAATACATTGTGACGTCATACTGCATACTAATTATGATGTCATCATATACTGTGACGTCATAATACATGCTCATGATGATCCAGTAGATGTGACACAAATTGGGGTAAGCGAAATTGGTCATAATACCTGCATGTTGCACTCTCATAATATATGGTGATGTCATATTGCGGACACATTATGACGTCATAATACATTGTCACGTCATACTGTATACTAATTATGATGTCATCATATACTGTGACGTCATAATACATGCTCATGATGCTCCAGTAGATGTGACACAAATTGGGGTAAGAGAAATTGCTCATAATACCTGCATGTTGCGCTCTCATAATGTATTGTGATGTCATAATGCGGATACATTATGACGTCATAATACATTGTGACGTCATACTGCATACTAATTATGATGTCATCATATACTGTGGCGTCAGAATACATGCTCATGATGCTCCAGTAGATGTGACAGAAATTGGGGTAATCGAAAATGGTCATAAAACCTGCAAATTGCGCTCTCATAATATATTGTGATGTTATAATGAGGATACATTGTGACGTCATAATACATTGTGACGTCATAGTGCATACTAATTATGATGTCATCATATACTGTGACGTCATAATACATGCTCATGATGCTCCAGTATTTGTGACACAAATTGGGTTAAGAGAAATTGCTCATAATATCTGCATGTTGCGCTCTCATAATGTATTGTGATGTCATACTGCGGATACATTATGACGTCATAATACATTGTGACGTCATAGTGCATACTAATTATGATGTCATCATATACTGTGACCTCAAAATACATGCTCATGATGCTCCAGTAGATGTGACACAAATTGGGGTAAGCGAAATTGGTCATAATACCTGCATGTTGCGCTCTCATAATATATTGTGATGCCATATTGCGGACACATTATGACGTCATAATACATTGTCACGTCATACTGTATACTAATTATGATGTCATCATATACTGTGACATCATAATACATGCTCATGATGCTCCAGTAGATGTGACACAAATTGGGGTAAGAGAAATTGCTCATAATACCTGCAAGTTGCGCTCTCATAATACATTGTGATGTCATAATGCGGATACATTATGACGTCATAATACATTGTGACGTCATACTGCATACTAATTATGATGTCATCATATACTGTGGCGTCATAATACATGCTCATGATGCTCCTGTAGACGTGACACAAATTGTGGTAAGAGAAATTGCTCATAATACCTGCATGTTCCGCTCTCATAATATATTGTGATGTCATAATGCGGATACATTATGACGTCATAATACATTGTGACGTCATACTGCATAATGATTATGATGTCATCATATACTGTGACGTCATAATACATGCTCATGATGCTCCAATAGATGTGACACAAAAAGTGGTAATCGAAAATGGTCATAAAACCTGCAAATTGCGCTCTCATAATATATTGTGATGTCATAATGCGGATACATTATGACGTCATAATACATTGTGATTTCATACTGCATACTAATTATGATGTCATCATATACTGTGACGTCATAATACATGCTCATGTTGCTCCAGTAGATGTGACACAAATTGGGGTAAGAGAAATTCCTCATAATACCTGCATGTTGCGCTCTCATAATACATTGTGATGTCATAATGCAGATACATTATGATGTCATAATACATTGTGACGTCATACTGCATACTAATTATGATGTCATCATATACTGTGACGTCATAATACATGCTCATGATGCTCCAGTAGATGTGACACAAATTGGGGTAAGCGAAATTGGTCATAGTACCTGCATGTTGCGCTCTAATAATATATTGTGATGTCATATTGCGGACACATTATGACGTCATAATACATTGTCACGTCATACTGTATACTAATTATGATGTCATCATATACTGTGACGTCATAATACATGCTCATGGTGCTCCAGTAGATGTGACACAAATTGGGGTAAGAGAAATTGCTCACAATACCTGCAAGTTGCGCTCTCATCATGTATTGTGATGTCATAATGCGGATACATTATGACGTCATAATACATTGTGACGTCATACTGCATACTAATTATGATGTCATCATATACTGTGACGTCATAATACATGCTCATGATGATCCAGTAGATGTGACACAAATTGGGGTAAGCGAAATTGGTCATAATACCTGCATGTTGCACCCTCATAATATATTGTGATGTCATATTGCGGACACATTATGACGTCATAATACATTGTCACGTCATACTGTATACTAATAATGATGTCATCATATACTGTGATGTCATAATACATGCTCATGATGCTCCAGTAGATGTGACACAAATTGGGGTAAGAGAAATTGCTCATAATACCTGCATGTTGCGCTCTCATAATACATTGTGATGTCATAATGCGGATACATTATGACGTCATAATACATTGTGACGTCATACTGCATACTAATTATGATGTCATCATATACTGTGGCGTCATAATACATGCTCATGATGCTCCAGTAGATGTGACACAAATTGGGGTAATCGAAAATGGTCATAAAACCTGCAAATTGCGCTCTCATAATATATTGTGATGTTATAATGAGGATACATTGTGACGTCATAATACATTGTGACGTCATAGTGCATACTAATTATGATGTCATCATATACTGTGACGTCATAATACATGCTCATGATGCTCCAGTATTTGTGACACAAATTGGGTTAAGAGAAATTGCTCATAATATCTGCATGTTGCGCTCTCATAATGTATTGTGATGTCATACTGCGGAAACATTATGACGTCATAATACATTGTGACGTCATAGTGCATACTAATTATGATGTCATCATATACTGTGACCTCAAAATACATGCTCATGATGCTCCAGTAGATGTGACACAAATTGTGGTAAGAGAAATTGCTCATAATACCTGCATGTTGCGCTCTCATAATATATTGTGATGTCATAATGCGGATTCATTATGACGTCATAATACATTGTGACGTCATAGTGCATACTAATTATGATGTCATCATATACTGTGACGTCATAATACATGCTCATGACGCTCCAGTAAATGTGACACAAATTGGGGTAAGCGAAATTGGTCATAAAACCTGCAAATTGCGCTCTCATAATATATTGTGATGTCATAATGCGGATACATTAGGACGTCATAATACATTGTGACGTCATAGTGCATACTAATTATGATGTCATCATATACTGTGACGTCATAATACATGCTCATGATGCTCCATTAGATGTGACACAAATTGGGGTAAGAGAAATTGCTCAATTTCCTGCATGTTGCGCTCTCATATATATTGTGATGTCATAATGCGGATACATTATGACGTCATAATACATTGTGACGTCATAGGGCATACTAATTATGATGTCATCATATGCTGTGACGTCATAATACATGCTCATGATGCTCCAGTAGATGTGACACAAATTGTGGTTAGAGAAATTGGTCATAATACCTGCATGTTTCGCTCTGATAATATATTGTGATGTCATAATGCGGATACATTATGACGTCATAATACATTGTGACGTCATACTGCATACTAATTATGATGTCATCATATACTGGGACGTCAAAATACATGCTCATGATGCTCCAGTAGATGTGACACAAATTGGGGTAAGCGAATTTGGTCATAAAACCTGCAAATTGCGCTCTCATAATATATTGTGATGTCATAATGCGGATACATTATGACGTCATAATACATTGTGACGTCATAGTGCATACTAATTATGATGTCATCATATACTGTGACGTCATAATACATGCTCATGATGCTCCAGTAGATGTGACACAAATTGGGTTAAGAGAAATTGCTCACAATACCTGCAAGTTGCGCTCTCATCATGTATTGTGATGTCATAATGCGGATACATTATGACGTCATAATACATTGTGACGTCATACTGCATACTAATTATGATGTCATCATATACTGTGAGGTCATAGTACATGCTCATGATGCTCCAGTAGATGTGACACAAATTGGGGTAAGCGAAATTGGTCATAATACCTGCATGTTGCACTCTCATAATATATTGTGATGTCATATTGCGGACACATTATGACGTCATAATACATTGCCACGTCATACTGTATACTAATTATGATGTCATCATATACTGTGACGTCATAATACATGCTCATGATGCTCCAGTAGATGTGACACAAATTGGGGTAAGAGAAATTGCTCATAATACCTGCATGTTGCGCTCTCATAATACATTGTGATGTCATAATGCGGATACATTATGACGTCATAATACATTGTGACGTCATACTGCATACTAATTATGATGTCATCATATACTGGGACGTCAAAATACGTGCTCATGATGCTCCAGTAGATGTGACACAAATTGGGGTAAGCGAATTTGGTCATAAAACCTGCAAATTGCGCTCTCATAATATATTGTGATGTCATAATGCGGATACATTATGACGTCATAATACATTGTGACGTCATAGTGCATACTAATTATGATGTCATCATATACTGTGACGTCATAATACATGCTCATGATGCTCCAGTAGATGTGACACAAATTGGGTTAAGAGAAATTGCTCACAATACCTGCAAGTTGCGCTCTCATCATGTATTGTGATGTCATAATGCGGATACATTATGACGTCATAATACATTGTGACGTCATACTGCATACTAATTATGATGTCATCATATACTGTGAGGTCATAGTACATGCTCATGATGCTCCAGTAGATGTGACACAAATTGGGGTAAGCGAAATTGGTCATAATACCTGCATGTTGCACTCTCATAATATATTGTGATGTCATATTGCGGACACATTATGACGTCATAAAACATTGCCACGTCATACTGTATACTAATTATGATGTCATCATATACTGTGATGTCATAATACATGCTCATGATGCTCCAGTAGATGTGACACAAATTGGGGTAAGAGAAATTGCTCATAATACCTGCATGTTGCGCTCTCATAATACATTGTGATGTCATAATGCGGATACATTATGACGTCATAATACATTGTGACGTCATACTGCATTCTAATTATGATGTCATCATATACTGTGGCGTCATAATACATGCTCATGTTGCTCCAGTAGATGTGACACAAATTGGGGTAATCGAAAATGGTCATAAAACCTGCAAATTGCGCTCTCATAATATATTGTGATGTTATAATGAGGATACATTGTGACGTCATAATACATTGTGACGTCATAGTGCATACTAATTATGATGTCATCATATACTGTGACGTCATAATACATGCCCATGATGCTCCAGTAGTTGTGACACAAATTGGGTTAAGAGAAATTGCTCATAATATCTGCATGTTGCGCTCTCATAATGTATTGTGATGTCATAATGCGGATACATTATGACGTCATAATATATTGTGACGTCATACTGCATACTAATTATGATGCCATCATATAATGTGACGTCATAATACATGCTCATGATGCTCCAGTAGATGTGACACAAATTGGGGAAAGAGAAATTGCTCATAATACCTGCATGTTGCGCTCTCATAATATATTGTGATGTCATAATGCGGATACATTATGACGTCATAATATATTTTGATGCCATACTGCATACTAATTATGATGTCATCCTATACTGTGACGTCATAATACATGCTCATGATGCTCCAGGAGATGTGACACAAATTGGGGTAAGCGAAATTGGTCATAAAACCTGCAAATTGCGCTCTCATAATATATTGTGATGTCATAATGCGGATACATTATGACGTCATAATACATTGTGACGTCATAGTGCATAGTAATTATGATGTCATCATATACTGTGACCTCAAAATACATGCTCATGATGCTCCAGTAGATGTGACACAAATTGTGGTAAGAGAAATTCCTCATAATACCTGCATGTTGCGCTCTCATAATATATTGTGATGTCATAATGCGGATTCATTATGACGTCATAATACATTGTGACGTCATAGTGCATAGTAATTATGATGTCATCATATACTGTGACGTCATAATACATGCTCATGACGCTCCAGTAAATGTGACACAAATTGGGGTAAGCGAAATTGGTCATAAAACCTGCAAATTTCGCTCTCATAATATATTGTGATGTCATAATGCGGATACATTAGGACGTCATAATACATTGTGACGTCATAGTGCATACTAATTATGATGTCATCATATACTGTGACGTCATAATACATGCTCATGATGCTCCATTAGATGTGACACAAATTGGGGTAAGAGAAATTGCTCAATTTCCTGCATGTTGCGCTCTCATATATATTGTGATGTCATAATGCGGATACATTATGACGTCATAATACATTGTGACGTCATAGGGCATACTAATTATGATGTCATCATATGCTGTGACGTCATAATACATGCTCATGATGCTCCAGTAGATGTGACACAAATTGGGGTTTGAGAAATTGGTCATAATACCTGCATGTTTCGCTCTGATAATATATTGTGATGTCATAATGCGGATACATTATGACGTCATAATACATTGTGACGTCATACTGCATACTAATTATGATGTCATCATATACTGGGACGTCAAAATACATGCTCATGATGCTCCAGTAGATGTGACACAAATTGGGGTAAGCGAATTTGGTCATAAAACCTGCAAATTGCGCTCTCATAATATATTGTGATGTCATAATGCGGATGCATTATGACGTCATAATACATTGTGACGTCATAGTGCATACTAATTATGATGTCATCATATACTGTGACGTCATAATACATGCTCATGATGCTCCAGTAGATGTGACACAAATTGGGTTAAGAGAAATTGCTCACAATACCTGAAAGTTGCGCTCTCATCATGTATTGTGATGTCATAAAGCGGATACATTATGACGTCATAATACATTGTGACGTCATACTGCATACTAATTATGATGTCATCATATACTGTGAGGTCATAGTACATGCTCATGATGCTCCAGTAGATGTGACACAAATTGGGGTAAGCGAAATTGGTCACAATACCTGCATGTTGCACTCTCATAATATATTGTGATGTCATATTGAGGACACATTATGACGTCATAATACATTGCCACGTCATACTGTATACTAATTATGATGTCATCATATACTGTGACGTCATAATACATGCTCATGATGCTCCAGTAGATGTGACAAAAATTGGGGTAAGAGAAATTGCTCATAATACCTGCATGTTGCGCTCTCATAATACATTGTGATGTCATAATGCGGATACATTATGACGTCATAATACATTGTGACGTCATACTGCATACTAATTATGATGTCATCATATACTGTGGCGTCATAATACATGCTCATGATGCTCCAGTAGATGTGACACAAATTGGGGTAATCGAAAATGTTCATAAAACCTGCAAATTGCGCTCTCATAATATATTGTGATGTTATAATGAGGATACATTGTGACGTCATAATACATTGCGACGTCATAGTGCATACTAATAATGATGTCATCATATACTGTGACGTCATAATACATGCTCATGATGCTCCAGTAGATGTGACACAAATTGGGTTAAGAGAAATTGCTCACAATACCTGCAAGTTGCGCTCTCATCATGTATTGTGATGTCAAAATGCGTATACATTATGACGTCATAATACATTGTGACGTCACACTGCATACTAATTATGATGTCATCATATACTGTGACGTCATAATACATGCTCATGATGCTCCAGTAGATGTGACACAAATTGGGGTAAGCGAAATTGGTCATAATACCTGCTTGTTGCACTCTCATAATATATTGTGATGTCATATTGCGGACACATTATGACGTCATAATACATTGTCACGTCATACTGTATACTAATTATGATGTCATCATATACTGTGACGTCATAATACATGCTCATGATGCTCCAGTAGATGTGACACAAATTGGGGTAAGAGAAATTGCTCATAATACCTGCATGTTGCGCTCTCATAATACATTGTGATGTCATAATGCGGATACATTATGACGTCATAATACATTGTGACGTCATACTGCATTCTAATTATGATGTCATCATATACTGTGGCGTCATAATACATGCTCATGTTGCTCCAGTAGATGTGACACAAATTGGGGTAATCGAAAATGGTCATAAAACCTGCAAATTGCGCTCTCATAATATATTGTGATGTTATAATGAGGATACATTGTGACGTCATAATACATTGTGACGTCATAGTGCATACTAATTATGATGTCATCATATACTGTGACGTCATAATACATGCCCATGATGCTCCAGTAGTTGTGACACAAATTGGGTTAAGAGAAATTGCTCATAATATCTGCATGTTGCGCTCTCATAATGTATTGTGATGTCATAATGCGGATACATTATGACGTCATAATATATTGTGACGTCATACTGCATACTAATTATGATGCCATCATATACTGTGACGTCATAATACATGCTCATGATGCTCCAGTAGATGTGACACAAATTGGGGAAAGAGAAATTGCTCATAATACCTGCATGCTGCGCTCTCATAATATATTGTGATGTCATAATGCGGATACATTATGACGTCATAATATATTTTGATGCCATACTGCATACTAATTATGATGTCATCCTATACTGTGACGTCATAATACATGCTCATGATGCTCCAGGAGATGTGACACAAATTGGGGTAAGCGAAATTGGTCATAAAACCTGCAAATTGCGCTCTCATAATATATTGTGATGTCATAATGCGGATACATTATGACGTCATAATACATTGTGACGTCATAGTGCATACTAATTATGATGTCATCATATACTGTGACCTCAAAATACATGCTCATGATGCTCCAGTAGATGTGACACAAATTGGGGTTAGAGAAATTGCTCATAATACCTGCATGTTGCGCTCTCAAAATATATTGTGATGTCATAATGCGGATACATTATGACGTCATAATACATTGTGACGTCATAGTGCATACTAATTATGATGTCATCATATACTGTGACGTCATAATACATGCTCATGACGCTCCAGTAAATGTGACACAAATTGGGGTAAGCGAAATTGGTCATAAAAACTGCAAATTGCGCTCTCATAATATATTGTGATGTCATAATGCGGATACATTAGGACGTCATAATACATTGTGACGTCATAGTGCATACTAATTATCATGTCATCATATACTGTGACGTCATAATACATGCTCATGATGCTCCATTAGATGTGACTCAAATTGGGGTAAGAGAAATTGCTCAATTTCCTGCTTGTTGCGCTCTCATATACATTGTGATGTCATAATGCGGATACATTATGACGTCATAATACATTGTGACGTCATAGTGCATACTAATTATGATGTCATCATATACTGTGACGTCATAATACATGCTCATGATGCTCCAGTAGATGTGACACAAATTGGGGTTAGAGAAATTGCTCATAATACCTGCATGTTGCGCTCCGATAATATATTGTGAAGTCATAATGCGGATACATTATGACGTCATAATACATTGTGACATGATACTGCATACTAATTATGATGTCATCATATACTGGGACGTCAAAATACATGCTCATGATGCTCCAGTAGATGTGACACAAATTGGGGTAAGCGAATTTGGTCATAAAACCTGCAAATTGCGCTCTCATAATATATTGTGATGTCATAATGCGGATACATTATGACGTCATAATACATTGTGACGTCATAGTGCATACTAATTATGATATCATCATATACTGTGACGTCATAATACATGCTCATGATGCTCCAGTAGATGTGACACAAATTGGGGTAAGAGAAATTGCTCATAATACCTGCATGTTGCGCTCTCATAATATATTGTGATGTCATAATGCGGATACATTATGACGTCATAATACATTGTGACGTCATAGTGCATACTAATTATGATGTCATCATATACTGTGACGTCATAATACATGCTCATGATGCTCCAGTAGATGTGACACAAATTGGGGTAATCGAAAATGGTCATAAAACCTGCAAATTGCGCTCTCATAATATATTGTGATGTTATAATGCGGATACATTGTGACGTCATAATACATTGTGACGTCATAGTGCATACTAATTATGATGTCATCATATACTGTGACGTCATAATACATGCTCATGATGCTCCAGTAGATGTGACACAAATTGGGTTAAGAGAAATTGCTCATAATACCTGCATGTTGCGCTCTCATAATATATTGTGATGTCATAATGCGGATACGTTATGACGTCATAACACATTGTGAGGTCATAGTACATACTAATTATGATGTCATCATATACTGTGATGTCATAATACATGCTCATGATGCTCCAGTAGATGTGACACAAATTGGGGTAATCGAAAATGGTCATAAAATCTGCAAATTGCGCTCTCATAATATATTGTGATGTTATAATGCGGATACATTGTGGCGTCATAATACATTGTGACGTCATAGTGCATACTAATTATGATGTCATCATATACTGTGACGTCATAATACATGCTCATGATGCTCCAGTAGATGTGACACAAATTGGGTTAAGAGAAATTGCTCACAATACCTGCAAGTTGCGCTCTCATCATGTATTGTGATGTCATAATGCGGATATATTATGACGTCATAATACATTGTGACGTCATAGTGCATACTAATTATGATGTCATCATATACTGTGACGTCATAATACATGCTCATGATGCTCCAGTAGATGTGACACAAATTGGGGTAATCGAAAATGGTCATAAAACCTGCAAATTGCGCTCTCATAATATATTGTGATGTTATAATGCGGATACATTGTGACGTCATAATACATTGTGACGTCATAGTGCATACTAATTATGATGTCATCATATACTGTGACGTCATAATACATGCTCATGATGCTCCAGTAGATGTGACACAAATTGGGGTAAGAGAAATTGCTCATAATACCTGCATGTTGCGCTCTCATAATATATTGTGATGTCATAATGCGGATACATTATGACGTCATAATACATTGTGACGTCATAGTGCATACTAATTATGATGTCATCATATACTGTGACGTCATAATACATGCTCATGATGCTCCAGTAGATGTGACACAAATTGGGGTAATCGAAAATGGTCACAAAACCTGCAAATTGCGCTCTCATAATATATTGTGATGTTATAATGCGGATACATTGTGACGTCATAATACATTGTGACGTCATAGTGCATACTAATTATGATGTCATCATATACTGTGACGTCATAATACATGCTCATGATGCTCTAGTAGATGTGACACAAATTGGGTTAAGAGAAATTGCTCACAATACCTGCAAGTTGCGCTCTCATCATGTATTGTGATGTCATAATGCGGATACATTATGACGTCATAATACATTGTGACGTCATACTGCATACTAATTATGATGTCATCATATACTGTGATGTCAAAATACATGCTCATGATCCTCCAGTAGATGTGACACAAATAGCGGTAAGCGAATTTGGTCATAAAACCTGCAAATAGCGCTCTCATAATATATTGTGATGTCATAATGCGGACACATTATGACGTCATAATACATTGTGATGTCATACTGCATACTAATTATGATGTCATCATATACTGTGACGTCATAATACATGCTCATGACGCTCCAGTAAATGTGACACGAATTGGGGTAAGCGAAATTGGTCATAAAACCTGCAAATTGCGCTCTCATAATATATTGTGATATCATAATGCGGATACATTAGGACGTCATAATACATTGTGACGTCATAGTGCATACTAATTATGATGTCATCATATACTGTGACGTCATAATACATGCTCATGATGCTCCATTAGATGTGACACAAATTGGGGTAAGAGAAATTGCTCATAATACCTGCATGTTGCGCTCTCATAATATATTGTGATGTCATAATGCGGATACATTAGGACGTCATAATACATTGTGAGGTCATAGTGCATACTAATTATGATGTCATCATATACTGTGACGTCATAATACATGCTCATGATGCTCCATTAGATGTGACACAAATTGGGGTAAGAGAAATTGCTCAATTTCCTGCATGTTGCGCTCTCATATATATTGTGATGTCATAATGCGGATACATTATGACGTCATAATACATTGTGACGTCATAGTGCATACTAATTATGATGTCATCATATACTGTGACGTCATAATACATGCTCATGATGCTCCAGTAGATGTGACACAAATTGTTGATAGAGAAATTGCTCATAATACCTGCATGTTGCGCTCTGATAATATATTGTGATGTCATAATGCGGATACATTATGACGTCATAATACATTGTGACGTCATACTGCATACTAATTATGATGTCATCATATACTGTGACGTCAAAATACATGCTCATGATGCTCCAGTAGATGTGACACAGATTGGGGTAAGCGAATTTGGTCATAAAACCTGCAAATTGCGCTCTCATAATATATTGTGATGTCATAATGCGGATACATTGTGACGTCATAATATATTGTGACGTCATAGTGCATACTAATTATGATGTCATCATATACTGTGACGTCATAATACATGCTCATGATGCTCCAGTAGATGTGACACAAATTGGGGTAAGAGAAATTGCTCATAATACCTGCATGTTGCGCTCTCATAATATATTGTGATGTCATAATGCGGATACATTATGACGTTATAATACATTGTGACGTCATAGTGCATACTAATTATGATGTCATCATATACTGTGACGTCATAATACATGCTCATGATGCTCCAGTATATGTGACACAAATTGGGTTAAGAGAAATTGCTCACAATACCTGCGAGTTGCGCTCTCATCATGTATTGTGATGTCATAATGCGGATACATTATGACGTCATAATACATTGTGACGTCATACTGCATACTAATTATGATGTCATCATATACTGTGACGTCATAATACATGCTCATGATGCTCCAGTAGATGTGACACAAATTGGGGCAAGCGAAATTGGTCATAAAACCTGCAAATTGCGCTCCCATAATATATTGTGATGTCATAATGCGGATACATTTTGATGTCATAATACATTGTGACGTCATAGTGCTTACTAATTATGATGTCATCATAAACTGTGACGTCAAAATACATGCTCATGATGCTCCAGTAGATGTGACACAAATTGGGGTAAGAGAAATTGCTCATAATACCTGCATGTTGCGCTCTCATAATATATAGTGATGTCATAATGCGGATACATAATGACGTCATAATGCATTGTGACGTCATACTGCATACTAATTATGATGTCATCATATACTGTGATGTCATAATACATGCTCATGACGCTCCAGTAGATGTGATACAAATTGGGGTAAGCCAAATTGGTCATAAATCCTGCAAATTGCGCTCTCATAATATATTGTGATGTCATAATGCGGACACATTATGACGTCATAATACATTGTGACGTCATACTGCATACTAATTATGATGTCATTATATACTGTGACGTCATAATACATGCTCATGATGCTCCATTAGATGTGACACAAATTGGGGTAAGAGAAATTGCTCAATTTCCTGCATGTTGCGCTCTCATATATATTGTGATGTCATAATGCGGATACATTATGACGTCATAATACATTGTGACGTCATAGTGCATACTAATTATGATGTCATCATATACTGTGACGTCATAATACATGCTCATGATGCTCCAGTAGATGTGACACAAATTGCGGAAAGAGAAATTGCTCATAATACCTGCATGTTGCGCTCTCATAATATATTGTGATGTCATAATGCGAATACATTATGACATCATAATACATTGTGACGTCATACTGCATACTAATTATGATGTCATCCTACACTGTGACGTCATAATACATGCTCATGATGCTCCAGTAGATGTGACACAAATTGGGTTAAGCGAAATTGGTCATAAAACCTGCAAATTGCGCTCTCATAATATATTGCGATGTCATAATGCGGATACATTATGACTTCATAATACTTTGTGACGTCATAGTGCATACTAATTATGATGTCATCATATACTGTGATGTCGTAATACATCCTCATGATGTTCCAGTAGATGTGACACAAATTGGGGTAAGAGAAATTGCTCATAATACCTGCAAATTGCGCTCTCATAATATATTGTGATGTCATAATGCGGATACATTATGACGTCATAATACACTGTGACGTCATACTGCATACTAATTATTATGTCAACATATACTGTGACATCATAATACATGCTCATGATGCTCCAGTAGATGTGACACAAATTGGGGTAATCGAAAATGGTCATAAAACCTGCAAATTGCGCTCTCATAATATATTGTGATGTTATAATGAGGGTACATTGTGACGTCATAATACATTGTGACGTCATAGTGCATACTAATTATGCTGTTATCATATACTGTGACGTCATAATACATGCTCATGATGCTCCAGTAGATGTGACACAAATTGGGTTAAGAGAAATTGGTCATAATATCTGCATGTTGCGCTCTCATAATGTATTGTGATGTCATAATGCGGACACATTATGACGTCATAATACATTGTGACGTCATGCTGAATACTAATTATGATGTCATCATATACTGTGACGTCATAATACATGCTCATGATGCTCCAGTAGATGTGACACAAATTGGGGAAAGAGAAATTGCTCATAATACCTGCATGTTGCGCTCTCATAATATATTGTGCTGTCATAATGCGGATATATTATGACGTCATAATATATTGTGATGTCATACTGCATACTAATTATGATGTCATCCTATACTGTGGCGTCATAATACATGCTCATGATGCTCCAGTAGATGTGACACAAATTGGGGTAAGCGAAATTGCTCATAATGCCTGCAAATTGCGCTCTCATAATATATTGTGATGTCATAATGCGGATACATTATGACGTCATAATACATTGTGACGTCATAGTGCTTACTAATTATGATGTCATCATATACTGTGACGTCAAAATACATACTCATGATGCTCCAGTAGATGTGACACAAATTGGGGTAAGAGAAATTGCTCATAATACCTGCATGTTGCGCTCTCATAATATATTGTGATGTCATAATGCGGATACATAATGACGTCATAATACATTGTGACGTCATACTGCATACTAATTATGATGTCATCATATACTGTGATGTCATAATACATGCTCATGACGCTCCAGTAGATGTGACACAAATTGGGGTAAGCGAAATTGGTCATAAATCCTGCAAATTGCGCTCTCATAATATATTGTGATGTCATAATGCGGATACATTATGACGCCATAATACATTGTGACGTCATAGTGCATACTAATTATGATGTCATCATATACTGTGACGTCATAATACATGCTCATGACGCTCCAGTAAATGTGACACAAATTGGGGTAAGAGAAATTGCTCATAATAACTTCATGTTGCGCTCTCATAATATATTGTGATGTCAAAATGCGGATACATTAGGACGTCATAATACATTGTGACGTAATAGTGCATACTAATTATGATGTCATCATATACTGTGACGTCATAATACATGCTCATGATGCTCCAGTAGATGTGACACAATTTGGGTTAAGAGAAATTGCTCATAATATCTGCATGTTGCGCTCTCATAATGTATTGTGACGTCATAATGCGGACACATTATGACGTCATAATACATTGTGACGTCATACTGCATACTAATTATGATGTCATCATATACTGTGACGTCATAATACATGCTAGTGATGCTCCAGTAGATGTGACACAAATTGGGGTAAGCGAAATTGGTCATAAAACCTGCAAATTGCGCTCTCATAATATATTGTGATGTCACAATGCGGATACATTGTGACGTCATAATACATTGTGACGTCATAGTGCATATTAATTATGATGTCATCATATACTGTGACGTCATAATACATGCTCATGATGCTCAAGTAGATGTGACACAAATTGGGTTAAGAGAAATTGCTCATAATATCTGCATGTTGCGCTCTCATAATATATTGTGAGGTCATAATGCGGATACATTATTACGTCATAATACATTGTGACGTCATACTGCATACTAATTATGATGTCATCATATACTGTGACGTCATAATACATGCTCATGATGCTCCAGTAGATGTGACACAAATTGGGGTAAGCGAAATTGGTCATAAAACCTGCAAATTGCGCTCTCATAATACATTGTGATGTCATAATGCGGATACATTATGACGTCATAATACATTGTGACGTCATAGTGCTTACTAATTATGATGTCATCATATACTGTGACGTCAAAATACATACTCATGATGCTCCAGTAGATGTGACACAAATTGGGGTAAGAGAAATTGCTCATAATACCTGCATGTTGCGCTCTCATAATATATTGTGATTTCATAATGCGGATACATAATGACGTCATAATACATTGTGACGTCATACTGCATACTAATTATGATGTCATCATATACTGTGATGTCATAATACATGCTCATGACGCTCCAGTAGATGTGACACAAATTGGGGTAAGCGAAATTGGTCATAAATCCTGCAAATTGCGCTCTCATAATATATTGTGATGTCATAATGCGGATACATTATGACGCCATAATACATTGTGACGTCATAGTGCATACTAATTATGATGTCATCATATACTGTGACGTCATAATACATGCTCATGACGCTCCAGTAAATGTGACACAAATTGGGGTAAGAGAAATTGCTCATAATAACTTCATGTTGCGCTCTCATAATATATTGTGATGTCAAAATGCGGATACATTAGGACGTCATAATACATTGTGACGTAATAGTGCATACTAATTATGATGTTATCATATACTGTGATGACATAATACATGCTCATGATGCTCCAGTAGATGTGACACAAATTGGGTTAAGAGAAATTGCTCATAATATCTGCATGTTGCGCTCTCATAATGTATTGTGATTTCATAATGCGGACACATTATGACCTCATAATACATTGTGACGTCATAGTGCATACTAATTATGATGTCATCATATACTGTGACGTCATAATACATGCTCATGACGCTCCAGTAAATGTGACACAAATTGGGGTAAGAGAAATTGCTCATAATACCTGCAAATTGCGCTCTCATAATATATTGTGATGTCATAATGCGGATACATTATGACGTCATAATACACTGTGACGTCATACTGCATACTAATTATGATGTCATCATATACTGTGACGTCATAATACATGCTCATGACGCTCCAGTAAATGTGACACAAATTGGGGTAAGCGAAATTGTTCATAAAACCTGCAAATTGCGCTCTCATAATATATTGTGATGTCATAATGCAGATACATTAGGACGTCATAATACATTGTGACGTCATAGTGCATACTAATTATGATTTTATCATATACTGTGACGTCATAATACATGCTCATGATGCTCCATTAGATGTGACACAAATTGGGGTAAGAGAAATTGCTCATAATACCCGCAAGTTGCGCTCTCATAATATATTGTGATGTCATAATGCGGATACATTATGACGTCATAATACATTGTGACGTCATAGTGCATACTAATTATGATGTCATCATATACTGTGACGTCATAATACATGCTCATGATGCTCCAGTAGATGTGACACAAATTGGGTTAAGAGAAATTGCTCATAATACCTGCATGTTTCGCTCTCATAATATATTGTGATGTCATAATGCGGATACATTATGACGTCATAAGACATTGTGACGTCATACTGCATACTAATTATGATGTCATCATATACTGTGACGTCATAATACATGCTCATGATGCTCCAGTAGATGTGACACAAATTGGGGTAAGAGAATTTGCTCATAATACCTGCATGTTGCGCTCTCATAATATATTGTGATGTCATAATACGGATACATTATGACGTCATAATACATTGTGACGTCATAGTGCATACTAATCATGATGTCATCATATACTGTGACGTCATAATACATGCTCATGACGCTCCAGTAAATGTGACACAAATTGGGGTAAGAGAAATTGCTCATAATAACTTCATGTTGCGCTCTCATAATATATTGTGATGTCAAAATGCGGATACATTAGGACGTCATAATACATTGTGACGTAATAGTGCATACTAATTATGATGTCATCATATACTGTGACGTTAAAATACATGCTCATGATGCTCCAGGAGATGTGACACAAATAGGGGTAAGAGAAATTGCTCATAATACCTGCATGTTGCGCTCCCATAATATATTGTGATGTCATAATGCGGATACATAATGACGTCATAATACATTGTGACGTCATTCTGCATACTAATTATGATGTCATCATATACTGTGATGTCATAATACATGCTCATGATGCTCCAGTAGATGTGACACAAATTGGGGTAAGCGAAATTGGTCATAAATCCTGCAAATTGCGCTCTCATAATATATTGTGATGTCATAATGCGGATACATTATGACGTCATAATACATTGTGACGTCATAGTGCATAGTAATTATGATGTCATCATATACTGTGATGTCATAATACATGCTCATGATTCTGCAGTAGATGTGACACAAATTGGGGTACGAGAAATTGCTCATAATACCTGCATGTTGCGCTCTCATAATATATTGTGATGTAATAATGCGGATACATTATGACGTCATAAGACATTGTGACGTCATAGTGCATACTAATTATGATGTCATCCTATGCTGTGACGTCATAATACATGCTCATGATGCTCCAGTAGATGTGACACAAATTGGGGTAAGCGAAATTGGTAAAAAAACCTGCAAATTGCGCTCTCATAATATATTGTGATGTCATAATGCGGATACATTTTGACGTCATAATACATTGTGACGTCATAGTGCATACTAATTATGATGTCATCATATACTGTGACGTCATAACACATGCTCATGATGCTCCAGTAGATGTGAAACAAATTGGGGTAAGAGAAATTGCTCATGATACCTGCATGTTGCGCTCTCATAATATATTGTGATGTCATAAGGCGAATACATTATGACGTCATAATATATTGTGATGTCATAGTGCATACTTATTATGATGTCGTCATATACTGTGACGTCATAATACATGCTCATGATTCTGCAGTAGATGTGACACAAATTGGGGTACGAGAAATTGCTCATAATACCTGCATGTTGCGCTCTCATAATATATTGTGATGTAATAATGCGGATACATTATGACGTCATAAGACATTGTGATATCATACTGCATACTAATTATGATGTCATCCTATGCTGTGACGACATAATACATGCTCATGTTGCTCCAGTAGATGTGACACAAATTGGGGTAAGCGAAATTGGTAAAAAAACCTGCAAATTGCGCTCTCATAATATATTGTGATGTCATAATGTGGATACATTTTGACGTCATAATATATTGTGACGTCATAGTGCTTACTAATTATGATGTCATCATATACTGTGACGTCAAAATACATGCTCATGATGCTCCAGTAGATGTGGCACAAATTGGGGTAAGAGAAATTACCCATAATACCTGCATTTTGCGCTCTCATAATATATTGTGAGGTCATAATGCAGATACAGAATGACGTCATAATACATTGTGACGTCATACTGCATACTAATTATGATGTCATCAGATACTGTGATGTCATAATACATGCTCATGACGCTCCAGTAGATGTGACACAAATTGGGGTAAGCGAAATTGGACATAAAACCTGCAAATTGCGCTCTCAAAATATATTGTGATGTCATAATGCGGATACATTATGACGTCATAATACATTGTGACGTCATAGTGCATACTAATTATGATGTTGTCATATACTGTGACGTCATAATACATGCTCATGATGCTCCAGTAGATGTGAAACAAATTGGGGTAAGAGAAATTGCTCATAATACCTGCATGTTGCGCTCTCATAATATATTGCGATGTCATAATGCGGATACATTATGACCTCATAATACATTGTGACGTCATACTGCATACTAATTATGATGTCATCATATACTGTGACGTCATAATACATGCTCATGATGCTCCAGTAGATGTGGCACAAATTGGGTTAAGCGAAATTGGTCATAAAACCTGCAAATTGCGCCCTCATAATATATTGTGATGTCATAATGCGGATACATTATGACGTCATAATACATTGTGACGTCATAGTGCATACTAATTATGATGTCATCATATACTGTGACGTCATAATACATGCTCATGATGCTCCAGTAGATGTGACACAAATTGGGGTAAGAGAAATTGCTCATAATACCTGCAAATTGCGCTCTCATAATATATTGTGATGTCATAATGCGGATACATTATGACGTCATAATACACTGTGACGTCATACTGCATACTAATTATGATGTCATCATATACTGTGACGTCATAATACATGCTCATGACGCTCCAGTAAATGTGACACAAATTGGGGTAAGCGAAATTGTTCATAAAACCTGCAAATTGCGCTCTCATAATATATTGTGATGTCATAATACGGATACATTAGGACGTCATAATACATTGTGACGTCATAGTGCATACTAATTATGATTTTATCATATACTGTGACGTCATAATACATGCTCATGATGCTCCATTAGATGTGACACAAATTGGGGTAAGAGAAATTGCTCATAATACCTGCAAGTTGCGCTCTCATAATATATTGTGATGTCATAATGCGGATACATTATGACGTCATAATACATTGTGACGTCATACTGCATACTAATTATGATGTCATCATATACTGTGACGTCAAAATACATGCTCATGATGCTCCAGTAGATGTGACAGAAATTGGTGTAAGCGAAATTGGTCATAAAACCTGCAAATTGCGCTCTCATAATATATTGTGATGTCATAATGCGGAAACATTATGACGTCATAATACATTGTGACGTTATAGTGCATACTAATTATGATGTCATCATATACTGTGACGTCATAATACATGCTCATGATGCTCCAGTAGATGTGACACAAATTGAGGTAAGAGAAATTGCTCATAATACCTGCATGTTGCGCTCTCATAATATATTGTGATGTCATAATGCGGATACATTATGACGTCATAATACATTGTGACGTCATACTGCATAATAATTATGATGTCATCATATACTGTGACGTCATAAAACATGCTCATGATGCTCCAGTAGATGTGACACAAATTGGGGTAATCGAAAATGGTCATAAAACCTGCAAATTGCGCTCTCATAATATATTGCGATGTCATAATGCGAATACTTTATGACGTCATAATACATTGTGACGACATGGTGCATACTAATTATGATGTCATCATATACTGTGACGTCATAATACATGCTCATGATGCTCCAGTACATGTGACACAAATTGTGGTAAGAGAAATTGCTCATAATACCTGCAAATTGCGCTCTCATAATATATTGTGATGTCATAATGCGGATATATTATGACGTCATAATACATTGTGACGTCATAGTGCATACTAATTATGATGTCATCATATACTGTGACGTCATAATACATGCTCATGATGCTCCAGTAGATGTGACACAAATTGGGTTAAGAGAAATTGCTCATAATACCTGCATGTTTCGCTCTCATAATATATTGTGATGTCATAATGCGGATACATTATGACGTCATAAGACATTGTGACGTCATACTGCATACTAATTATGATGTCATCATATACTGTGACGTCATAATACATGCTCATGATGCTCCAGTAGATGTGACACAAATTGGGGTAAGAGAATTTGCTCATAATACCTGCATGTTGCGCTCTCATAATATATTGTGATGTCATAATACGGATGCATTATGACGTCATAATACATTGTGACGTCATAGTGCATACTAATCATGATGTCATCATATACTGTGATGTCACAATACATGCTCACGATGCTCCAGTAGTTGTGACACAAATTGGGGATAGAGAAATTGCTCATAATACCTGCATGTTGCGCTCTCATAATATATTGTGAAGTCATAATGCGGATACATTATGATGTCATAATACATTGTGTCGTCATAGTGCATACTAATCATGATGTCATCATATACTGTGACATCATAATACATGCTCATGATGCTCCAGTAGATGTGACAAAAATTGGGATAAGAGAAATTGTTCATAATACCTGCATGTTGCGCTCTCATAATATATTGTGATGTCATAATGCGGATACATTATGACGTCATAATACATTGTGACGTCATAGTGCATACTAATTATGATGTCATCATATACTGTGACGTCATAATACATGCTCATGATGCTCCAGTAGATGTGACACAAATTGGGTTAAGAGAAATTGCTCATAATACCTGCATGTTTCGCTCTCATAATATATTGTGATGTCATAATGCGGATACATTATGACGTCATAAGACATTGTGACGTCATACTGCATACTAATTATGATGTCATCATATACTGTGACGTCATAATACATGCTCATGATGCTCCAGTAGATGTGACACAAATTGGGGTAAGAGAATTTGCTCATAATACCTGCATGTTGCGCTCTCATAATATATTGTGATGTCATAATACGGATGCATTATGACGTCATAATACATTGTGACGTCATAGTGCATACTAATCATGATGTCATCATATACTGTGACGTCACAATACATGCTCACGATGCTCCAGTAGTTGTGACACAAATTGGGGATAGAGAAATTGCTCATAATACCTGCATGTTGCGCTCTCATAATATATTGTGATGTCATAATGCGGATACATTATGACGTCATAATACATTGTGTCGTCATAGTGCATACTAATCATGATGTCATCATATACTGTGACATCATAATACATGCTCATGATGCTCCAGTAGATGTGACAAAAATTGGGATAAGAGAAATTGTTCATAATACCTGCATGTTGCGCTCTCATAATATATTGTGATGTCATAATGCGGATACATTATGACGTCATAATACATTGTGACGTCATAGTGCATACTAATTATGATTTCATCATATACTGCGACATCATAATACATGCTCATGATGCTCCAGTAGATGTGACACAAATTGGGGTAAGCGAAATTGGTCATAATACCTGCATGTTGCGCTCTCATAATGTATTGTGATGTCATAATGCGGATACATTATGACGTCATAATACATTGTGACGTCATACTGCATACTAATTATGATGTCATCATATACTGTGACGTCATAATACATGCTCATGATGCTCCAGTAGATGTGACACAAATTGGGGTAAGAGAAATTGCTCATAATACCTGCATGTTGCGCTCTCATAATATATTGTGATGTCATAATGCGGATACATTATGACGTCATAATACATTTTGACGTCATACTGCATACTAATTATGATGTCATCATATACTGTGACGTGTTATTACATGCTCATGATGCTGCAGTAGATGTGACACAAATTGGGGTAATCGAACATGGTCATAAAAGGAGAGAGATCCAAGATGGCTGATCACTAGCAGCTCGGGCACGTAGCTCGCAGTGAAAGCGCAAAGAACGAGAGGACGCCACACTTTCAGACGAATATTTGTAGCTCACGGACCAGGAGATTCCCAGCGGAGGATCCCCACTGGTCGCCAGTGCGACTCTTGTGGCCGGCGTGGCGGTTTTGCTGGTGCCTTAGCGTGCCAGTTTTTGGTGCAGAGTCCGGATATTCCCGGGCAGAAAAGCACCATCAATCTTAACACCGCTGTTTTGGCCGGCGCAGTGGATTGCTCAGTTTTCGGCGCTGGGAATCAAAAAGTTGGACGTCCGCTCAGAGACCTAGTTAGAAAGTCGGTAATTACAAAGACGACAGATGGATAAATATATAATCAAGGGAAGAAAGCAGCCTAAAAAGGCAGAGAACACTCAAAATCAGAATGCCTCTCCCTCTACAGGGGATCGCAATTCCTCATCAGTAATGGAACAAGGCTTAATGGAGAACGAGTGTGTTCCAGTAACAGAAGCAGGTTTCAAAACGTGGGTGATGAGAAACTTCTGTGAATTAAAAGAACTTGTTCTAACGCAATGCAAAGAAACTAAGAACCTTAAAAAAAGGTTTGACGAAATGCTAACGAGAATGGACAATTTAGAGAGGAATATAAGTGAATTGATGGAGCTGAAAAGCACCACACGAGAACTTCGCGAAGCATGCACAAGCTTAAACAGTCGAATTGATCAAGCAGAAGAAAGGATATCAGAAGTCGAGGACCAGCTCAGTGAAATGAAACGAGAAGACAAGATTGGAGAAAAAAGGATAAAAAGGAATGAGCAAAGTCTCCAGGAAATATGGGACTATGTGAAAAGACCTAATCTACGTTTGATAGGTGTACCTGAATGTGAGGAAGAGAATGAATCCAAGTTGGAAAATACTCTTCAGGATATCATTCAGGAAAACTTTCCCAACCTAGCAAGGCAAGGTAATATTCAACTCCAGGTAATACAGAGAACACCACAAAGATATTCTTCAAGAAGACCAACCCCAAGGCACATAATTGCCAGATTTATTAGGGTTGAAATGAAGGAGAAAATACTAAGGGCAGCCAGAGAGAAAGGTCAGGTTACCCATAAAGGGAAATCTATCAGACTTACAGCGGATCTCTCAGCAGAAACCCTACAAGCCAGAAAAGAGTGGGGACCAATATTTAACATCCTTAAAGAAAAGAACTTTCAACCCAGAATTTCCTATCCAGCCAAACTAAGCTTTATGAGCGAAGGAAAAATTAAATCCTTTGCGAACAAACAAGCACTTAGAGAGTTCACCACCACCAGGCCTGCTTTACAAGAGCTTCTGAAAGAAGCACTATACATATAAAGGAACAACCAATATCAGCCTTTCCAAAAATATATCAAAAAGCAAAGAACATTAATACAGCGAAAAATTTACATCAACTAATGGGCAAAACAGCCAGCTAGCATCAAACGCCAGTATTAAAGTTATATATATTTTAATTGAATAAAAAGCCAAAACCCATCGGTATGCTGCATCCAGACCCATCTTACATGCAGCGATACACAAAGACTCAAAGAGAAGGAGGAAGATTTACCAACCAGAGAGTAAAAATAAACAAATAAACAAAAAGCAGGAGATGCAATTCTCGCCTCTGATAAAGTAGACTTTAAAGCAACAAAGATCAAAAGAGGCAAAGAAGGACATTGCATAATGGTAAAAGGATCAATGTAACAAGAATAGCTAAAGATTCTATAGATCAACGAGATAGAAAATTAACAAGGATATTCAAGATTTGAACTCAGACCCGGAACAAGTAAACTTAATAAACATTTATAGAACTCTCCACTTCAAATACACAAAACATACATTACCACCTCACACCTATTCCAAAGGTGACTATATACTTGGAAGTAAATCACTCCTCAGTAATCGCATAGCATTTCATAGGTTTAAATGAAATATTGGTTGGCTGTTTGTTTGTTATCTTCTTCCCTTATTCCTTCCTGCCTACATCATTAAGTATAATTATCAGTATAAAAGAGGTTTTCAATACCCATTATTAAATTGCATTCCAGCCTGGGAAAGAAAGCAATACTCCCATTCTCTCTCCCTCTTTCTTTTCCTTTTTCCTCCTCCCCATTCTCTCTCTTTCTTTCTCTTCCTTTTTCCTCCTCCCCATTCTCTTTCTTTCTCTTCTTTTTCCTCCTCCCCATTCTCTCTCTTTCTTTCTCTTCCTTTTTCCTCCTCCCCATTCTCTCTCTTTCTTTCTCTTCCTTTTTCCTCCACCCCATTCTCTAAAAAAAAAAAAAAAAAAAAATGGTCATAAAACCTGCAAATTGCGCTCTCATAATATATTGTGATGTCATAATGCGGATACATTATGACGTCATAATGCATTGTGACGTCATAGTGCATACTAATTATGATGTCCTCATATACTGCGACGTCATAATACATGCTCATGATGCTCCAGTAGATGTGACACAAATTGGGGTAAGCGAAATTGCTCATAATACCTGCATGTTGCGCTCTCATAATGTATTGTGATGTCATAATGCGGATACATTATGACGTCATAATACATTGTGACGTCATACTGCATACTAATTATGGTGTCATCATGTACTGTGACGTCATAATACATGCTCATGATGCTCCAGTAGATGTGACACAAATTGGGGTAAGAGAAATTGCTCATAATACCTGCAAATTGCGCTCTCATAATACATTGTGATGTCACAATGCGGATACATTATGACGTCATAATATATTGTGACGTCATAGTGCATACTAATTGTGATGTCATCATATACTGTGACGTCATAATACATGCTCATGATGCTCCAGTAGATGTGACACAAATTGGGGTAAGAGAAATTGCTCATAATACCTGCGTGTTGCGCTCTCATAATATATTGTGATGTCATAATGCGGATACATTATGACGTCATAATACATTGTGACGTCATAGTGCATACTAATTATGATGTCATCATATACTGTGACGTCATAATACATGCTCATGATTCTCCAGTAGATGTGACACAAATTGGGGTAAGAGAAATTGCTCATAATACCTGCATATTGTGCTCTCATAATATATTGTGATGTCATAATGCGGATACATTATGACATCATAATACATTGTGACGTCATAGTGCATACTAATTATGATGTCATCATATACTGTGACGTCATGATACATGCTCATGATGCTCCAGAAGATGTGACACAAATTGGGTTAAGAGAAATTGCTCATAATACCTGCATGTTGCGCTCTCATAATGTATTGTGATGTCATAATGCGGATAGATTATGACGTCATAATACATTGTGACGTCATACTGCATACTAATTATGATGTCATCATATACTGTGACGTCATAATACATGCTCATGATGCTCCATTAGATGTGACACAAATTGGGGAAAGAGAAATTGCTCATAATACCTGCATGTTGCGCTCTCATAAGATATTGTGATGTCATAATGCGGATACATTATGACGTCATAATACATTGTGACGTCATAATGCATACTAATCGTGATGTAATCATATACTGTGACGCAATGATACATGCTCATGGTGCTCCGGTAGTTGTGACACAAATTGGGGTAAGAGAAATTGCTCATAATACCTGCATGTTGCGCTCTCATAATATATTGTGATGTCATAATACGGATACATTATGACGTCATAATACATTGTGACGTCATTGTGCATACTAATTATGAGATCATCATATACTGTGACGTCATAATACATGCTTATGATGCTCCAGTAGATGTGACACAAATTGGGGTAAGCGAAATTTGTCATAAAACCTGCAAATTGCGCTCTCATAATATATTGTGATGTCATAATGCGGATACATTATGACGTCATAATACATTGTGACATCATAGTGCATAGTAATTATGATGTCATCATATACTGTGACGTCATAATACATGCTCATGATGCTCCAGTAGATGTGACACAAATTGGGGTAATCCAAAATGGTCATAAAACCTGCAAGTTGCGCTCTCATAATATATTGTGATGTCATAATCCGGATACATTATGACGTCATAATACATTGTGACGTCATAGTGCATACTAATTATGATGTCATCATATGCTGCGACGTCATAATACATGATCATGATGGTCCATTAGACGTGACACAAATTGGGGTAAGAGAAATTGCTCATAATACCTGCATGTTGCGCTCTCATAATGTATTGTGATGTCATAATGCGGATACATTATGACGTCATAATACATTGTGACATCATACTGCATACTAATTATGATGTCATCATATACTGTGACGTCATAATACATGCTCATGAAGTTCCAGTAGATGTGACACAAATTGGGGGAAGCGAAATTGGTCATAAAACCTGCAAATTGCGCTCTCATAAAATATTGTGATGTCATAATGCGGATACATTATGACGTCATACTACATTGTGACGTCATACTGCATACTAATTATGATGTCATCATATACTGTGACATCATAATTCATGCTCATGTTGCTCCAGTAGATGTGACACAAATTGGGGTAAGAGAAATTGCTCATAATACCTGCATGTTGCGCTCTCATAATATATTGTGATGTCATAATGCGGATACATTATGACGTCATAATACATTGTGACGTCATACTGCATACTAATTATGATGTCATCATATACTGTGACGTCATAATACATGCTCATGATGCTCCAGTAGATGTGACACAAATTGGGGAAAGAGAAATTGCTCATAATACCTGCATGTTGCGCTCTCATAATATATTGTGATGTCATAATGCGAATACATTATGACCTCATAATACATTGTGACATCATACTGCATACTAATTATGATGTCATCATATACTGTGACGTCATAATACATGCTCATGATGCTCCAGTAGATGTGACACAAATTGGGTTAAGCGAAATTGGTCATAAAACCTGCAAATTGCGCCCTCATAATATATTGGGATGTCATAATGCGGATACATAATGAAGTCATAATACTTTGTGACGTCATAGTGCATACTAATTATGATGTCATCATATACTGTGACGTCATAATACATCCTCATGATGCTCCAGTAGATGTGACACAAATTGGGGTAAGAGAAATTGCTCATAATACCTGCAAATTGCGCTCTCATAATATATTGTGATGTCATAATGCGGATACATTATGACGTCATAATACACTGTGACGTCATACTGCATACTAATTATGATGTCACCATATACTGTGACGTCATAATACATACTCATGACCCTCCAGTAAATGTGACGCAAATTGGGGTAAGCGAAATTGGTCATAAAACATGCAAATTGCGCTCTCATAATATATTGTGATGTCATAATGCGGATACATTAGGACGTCATAATACATTGTGACGTCATAGTGCATACTAATTATGATTTCATCATATACTGTGACGTCATAATACATGCTCATGATGCTCCATTAGATGTGACACAAATTGGGGTAAGAGAAATTGCTCATAATACCTGCAAGTTGCGCTCTCATAATATATTGTGATGTCATAATGCGGACACATTATGACGTCATAATACATTGTGACGTCATAGTGCATACTAATTATGATGTCATCATATACTGTGACGTCATAATACATGCTCATGATGCTCCAGTAGATGTGACACAAATTGGGGTAAGAGAAATTGCTCATAATACCTGCATGTTGCGCTCTGATAATATATTGTGATGTCATAATGCGGATACATTATGACGTCATAATACATTGTGTCGTCATACTGCATACTAATTATGATGTCATCATATACTGTGACGTCAAAATACATGCTCATGATGCTCCAGTAGATGTGACACAAATTGGGGCAGCGAAATTGGTCATAAAACCTGCAAATTGCGCTCTCATAATATATTGTGATGTCATAATGCGGATACATTATGACGTCATACTACATTGTGACGTCATATTGCAAACTAATTATGATGTCAACATATACTGTGACATCATAATACATGCTCATGATGATCCAGTAGATGTGACACAAATTGGGGTAAGAGAAATTGCTCATAATACCTGCATTTTGCGCTCTCATAATATATTGTGATGTCATAATGCGGATACATTATGACGTCATAATACATTGTGACGTCATAGTGCATACTAATTATGATGCCATCATATACTGTGACGTCATAATACATGCTCATGAAGCTCCAGTAGATGTGACACAAATTGTGGTAATCGAAAATGGTCATAAAACCTGCAATTTGCGCTCTCATAAAATACTGTGATGTCATAATGTGGATACATTATGACGTCATAATACATTGTGACGTCATAGTGCATACTAATTATGATGTCATCAAATACTGTGACGTCATAATACATGCTCATGATGCTCCAGTAGATGTGACACAAATTGTGGTAAGAGAAATTGCTCATAATACCTGCATGTTGCGCTCTCATAATATATTGTGATGTCATAATGCGGATACATTATGACGTCATAATACATTGTGACGTCATACTGCATACTAATTATGATGTCATCATATACTGTGACGTTGTAATACATGCTCGTGATGCTCCAGTAGATGTGACAGAAATTGGGTTAATCGAAAATGATCATAAAACCTGCAAATTTCGCTCTCATAATATATTGTGATGTCATAATGCGGATACATTATGACGTCATAATACATTGTGACGTCATAGTGCATACTAATTATGATGTCATCATATACTGTGATGTCATAATACATGCTCATGATGCTCCAGTAGATGTGACACAAATAGGGGTAAGAGAAATTGGACATAATACCTGCATGTTGCGCTCTCATAATATATTGTGTGTTATAATGCGGATACATTATGACGTCATAATACATTGTGACCTCATTGTGCATACTAATTATGAGGTCATCATATACTATGACGTCATAATACATGGTTATGATGCTCCAGTAGATGTGACACAAATTGAGGTAAGCGAAATTTGTCATAAAACCTGCAAATTGCGCTCTCATAATATATTGTGATGTCATAATGCGGATATATTATGACGTCATAATACATTGTGACGTCATAGTGCATACTAATTATGATGTCATCATATACTGTGACGTCATAATACATGCTCATGTTGCACCAGTAGATGTGACACAAATTGGGGTAATCGAAAATGGTCATAAAACCTGCAAATTGCGCTCTCATAATATATTGTGATGTCATAATGCGGATACATTATGACGTCATAATACATTGTGACGTCATAGTGCATACTAATTATGATGTCATCATATACTGCGACGTCATAATACATGATCATGATGGTCCATTAGACGTGACACAAATTGGGGTAAGAGAAATTGCTCATAATTACTGCATGTTGCGCTCTCATAATGTATTGTGATGTCATAATGCGGATACATTATGACGTCATAATACATTGTGACGTCATACTGCATACTAATTATGATGTCAGCATATACTGTGACGTCAAAATACATGCTCATGATGCTACAGCAGATGTGACAAAAATTGGGGTAAGCGAAATTGCTCATAATACCTGCATGTTGCGCTCTCATAGTATATTGTGATGTCATAATGCGGATACTTTATGACATCATAATACATTGTGACGTCATATTGCATACTACTTATGATGTCATCATATACTGTGACGTCATAATACATGCTCATGATGCTCCAGTAGATGTGACACAAATTGGGGTAAGCGAAATTGGTCATAAAACCTGCAAATTGCGCTCTCATAATATATTGTGATGTCATAATGCGGATACATTATGACGTCATAATACATTGCGACGTCATAGTGCATACTAATTATGATGTCATCATATACTGTGACGTCATAATACATGCTCATGATGCTCCAGTAGATGTGACACAAATTGAGGTAAGAGAAATTGCTCATAATACCTGCAAATTGCACTCTCATAATACATTGTGATGTCATAATGCGGATACATTATGACGTCATAATACATTGTGACGTCATAGTGCATACTGATTATGATGTCATCATATACTGTGACGTCATAATACATGCTCATGATGCTCCAGTAGATGTGACTCAAATTGGGGTAAGCGAAATTGGTCATAAAACCTGCAAATTGCGCTCTCATAATATATTGTGATGTCTTAATGCGGATACATTATGACGTCATAATACATTTTGACGTCATAGTGCATACTAATTATGATTTCGTCATATGCTGTGACGTCATAATACATGCTCATGATGCTCCAGTAGATGTGACACAAATTGGGGTCATCGAAAATGGTCATAAAACCTGCAAATTGCGCTCTCATAATATATTGTGATGTCATAATGCGGATATATTATGACGTCATAATACATTGTGACGTCATAGTGCATACTAATTATGATGTCATCATATACTGTGACGTCATAATACATGCTCATGATGCTCCAGTAGATGTGACACAAATTGAGGTAAGAGAAATTGCTCATAATACCTGCAAATTGCGCTCTCATAATACATTGTGATGTCATAATGCGGATACATTATGACGTCATAATACATTGTGACGTCAGAGTGCATACTGATTATGATGTCATCATATACTGTGACGTCATAATACATGCTCATGATGCTACAGTTGATTTGACACAAATTGGCGTAAGAGTAATTGCTCATAATACCTGCATGTTGCGCTCTCATAATATATGGTGATGTCATAATGCGGATACATTATGACGTCATAATACATTGTGACGTCATACTGCATACTAATTATGGTGTCATCATATACTGTGACGTCATAATACATGCTCATGATGCTCCAGTAGATGTGACACTAATTGGGGTAAGAGAAATTGCTCATAATACCTGCAAATTGCGCTCTCATAATATATTGTGATGTCATAATGCGGATACATTATGACGTCATAACACATTGTGACGTCATAGTGCATACTAATTGTGATGTCATCATATACTGTGACGTCATAATACATGCTCATGATGCTCCAGTAGATGTGACACAAATTGGGTTAAGAGAAATTGCTCATAATACCTGCATGTTGGGCTCTCATAATATATTGTGATGTCATAATGCGGATACATTGTGACGTCATAATACATTGTGACATCATACTGCATACTAATTATGATGTCATCATATACTGTGACGTCATAATTCATGCTCATGATGCTCCAGTAGATGTGACACAAATTGGGGTAAGAGAAATTGCTCATAATACCTGCATGTTGCGCTCTCATAAAACATTGTGATATCATAATGCGGATACTTAATGACGTCATAATACATTGTGACGTCATAGTGCATACTAATTATGATGTCATCATATACTGTGACGTCATAATACATGCTCATGATGCTTCAGTAGATGTGACACAAATTGGGGCAGCGAAATTGGTCATAAAACCTGCAAATTGCGCTCTCATAATATATTGTGATGTCATAATGCGGATACATTATGACGTCATACTACATTGTGACGTCATATTGCATACTAATTATGATGTCATCATATACTGTGACATCATAATACATTCTCATGATGATCCAGTAGATGTGACACAAATTGGGGTAAGAGAAATTGCTCATAATACCTGCATTTTGCGCTCTCATAATATATTGTGATGTCATAATGCGGATACATTATGACGTCATAATACATTGTGACGTCATAGTGCATACTAATTATGATGCCATCATATACTGTTACGTCATAATACATGCTCATGAAGCTCCAGTAGATGTGACACAAATTGGGGTAATCGAAAATGGTCATAAAACCTGCAATTTGCGCTCTCATAAAATACTGTGATGACATAATGTGGATACATTATGACGTCATAATACATTGTGACGTCATAGTGCATACTAATTATGATGTCATCAAATACTGTGACGTCATAATACATGCTCATGATGCTCCAGTAGATGTGAGACAAATTGTGGTAAGAGAAATTGCTCATAATACCTGCATGTTGCGCTCTCATAATATATTGTGATGTAATAATGCGGATACATTATGACGTCATAATACATTGTGACGTCATACTGCATACTAATTATGATGTCATCATATACTGTGACGTTGTAATACATGCTCGTGATGCTCCAGTAGATGTGACAGAAATTGGGTTAATCGAAAATGGTCATAAAACCTGCAAATTTCGCTCTCATAATATATTGTGATATCATAATGCGGATACATTATGACGTCATAATACATTGTGACGTCATAGTGCATACTAATTATGATGTCATCATATACTGTGACGTCATAATACATGCTCATGATGCTCCAGCAGATGTGACACAAATTGGGTAAGAGAAATTGCTCATAATACCTGTATATTGCGCTCTCATAATATATTGTGATGTCATAATGAGGATACATTATGACGTCATAATACATTGTGACGTTATAGTGCATACTAATTATGATGTCATCATATACTGTGACGTCATAATACATGCTCATGATGCTCCAGTAGATGTGACACAAATTGAGGTAAGAGAAATTGCTCATAATACCTGCATGTTGCGCTCTCATAATATATTGTGATGTCATAATGCGGATACATTATGACGTCATAATACATTGTGACGTCATACTGCATAATAATTATGATGTCATCATATACTGTGACGTCATAAAACATGCTCATGATGCTCCAGTAGATGTGACACAAATTGGGGTAATCGAAAATGGTCATAAAACCTGCAAATTGCGCTCTCATAATATATTGCGATGTCATAATGCGAATACTTTATGACGTCATAATACATTGTGACGTCATGGTGCATACTAATTATGATGTCATCATATACTGTGACGTCATAATACATGCTCATGATGCTCCAGTACATGTGACACAAATTGTGGTAAGAGAAATTGCTCATAATACCTGCAAATTGCGCTCTCATAATATATTGTGATGTCATAATGCGGATATATTATGACGTCATAATACATTGTGACGTCATAGTGCATACTAATTATGATGTCATCATATACTGTGACGTCATAATACATGCTCATGATGCTCCAGTAGATGTGACACAAATTGGGTTAAGAGAAATTGCTCATAATACCTGCATGTTTCGCTCTCATAATATATTGTGATGTCATAATGCGGATACATTATGACGTCATAAGACATTGTGACGTCATACTGCATACTAATTATGATGTCATCATATACTGTGACGTCATAATACATGCTCATGATGCTCCAGTAGATGTGACACAAATTGGGGTAAGAGAATTTGCTCATAATACCTGCATGTTGCGCTCTCATAATATATTGTGATGTCATAATACGGATGCATTATGACGTCATAATACATTGTGACGTCATAGTGCATACTAATCATGATGTCATCATATACTGTGATGTCACAATACATGCTCACGATGCTCCAGTAGTTGTGACACAAATTGGGGATAGAGAAATTGCTCATAATACCTGCATGTTGCGCTCTCATAATATATTGTGATATCATAATGCGGATACATTATGACGTCATAATACATTGTGTCGTCATAGTGCATACTAATCATGATGTCATCATATACTGTGACATCATAATACATGCTCATGATGCTCCAGTAGATGTGACAAAAATTGGGATAAGAGAAATTGTTCATAATACCTGCATGTTGCGCTCTCATAATATATTGTGATGTCATAATGCGGATACATTATGACGTCATAATACATTGTGACGTCATAGTGCATACTAATTATGATGTCATCATATACTGTGACGTCATAATACATGCTCATGATGCTCCAGTAGATGTGACACAAATTGGGTTAAGAGAAATTGCTCATAATACCTGCATGTTTCGCTCTCATAATATATTGTGATGTCATAATGCGGATACATTATGACGTCATAAGACATTGTGACGTCATACTGCATACTAATTATGATGTCATCATATACTGTGACGTCATAATACATGCTCATGATGCTCCAGTAGATGTGACACAAATTGGGGTAAGAGAATTTGCTCATAATACCTGCATGTTGCGCTCTCATAATATATTGTGATGTCATAATACGGATGCATTATGACGTCATAATACATTGTGACGTCATAGTGCATACTAATCATGATGTCATCATATACTGTGACGTCACAATACATGCTCACGATGCTCCAGTAGTTTTGACACAAATTGGGGATAGAGAAATTGCTCATAATACCTGCATGTTGCGCTCTCATAATATATTGTGATGTCATAATGCGGATACATTATGACGTCATAATACATTGTGTCGTCATAGTGCATACTAATCATGATGTCATCATATACTGTGACATCATAATACATGCTCATGATGCTCCAGTAGATGTGACAAAAATTGGGATAAGAGAAATTGTTCATAATACCTGCATGTTGCGCTCTCATAATATATTGTGATGTCATAATGCGGATACATTATGACGTCATAATACATTGTGACGTCATAGTGCATACTAATTATGATTTCATCATATACTGCGACATCATAATACATGCTCATGATGCTCCAGTAGATGTGACACAAATTGGGGTAAGCGAAATTGGTCATAATACCTGCATGTTGCGCTCTCATAATGTATTGTGATGTCATAATGCGGATACATTATGACGTCATAATACATTGTGACGTCATACTGCATACTAATTATGATGTCATCATATACTGTGACGTCATAATACATGCTCATGATGCTCCAGTAGATGTGACACAAATTGGGGTAAGAGAAATTGCTCATAATACCTGCATGTTGCGCTCTCATAATATATTGTGATGTCATAATGCGGATACATTATGACGTCATAATACATTTTGACGTCATACTGCATACTAATTATGATGTCATCATATACTGTGACGTTTTATTACATGCTCATGATGCTGCAGTAGATGTGACACAAATTGGGGTAATCGAACATGGTCATAAAAGGAGAGAGATCCAAGATGGCTGATCACTAGCAGCTCGGGCACGTAGCTCGCAGTGAAAGCGCAAAGAACGAGAGGACGCCACACTTTCAGACGAATATTTGTAGCTCACGGACCAGGAGATTCCCAGCGGAGGATCCCCACTGGTCGCCAGTGCGACTCTTGTGGCCGGCGTGGCGGTTTTGCTGGTGCCTTAGCGTGCCAGTTTTTGGTGCAGAGTCCGGATATTCCCGGGCAGAAAAGCACCATCAATCTTAACACCGCTGTTTTGGCCGGCGCAGTGGATTGCTCAGTTTTCGGCGCTGGGAATCAAAAAGTTGGACGTCCGCTCAGAGACCTAGTTAGAAAGTCGGTAATTACAAAGACGACAGATGGATAAATATATAATCAAGGGAAGAAAGCAGCCTAAAAAGGCAGAGAACACTCAAAATCAGAATGCCTCTCCCTCTACAGGGGATCGCAATTCCTCATCAGTAATGGAACAAGGCTTAATGGAGAACGAGTGTGTTCCAGTAACAGAAGCAGGTTTCAAAACGTGGGTGATGAGAAACTTCTGTGAATTAAAAGAACTTGTTCTAACGCAATGCAAAGAAACTAAGAACCTTAAAAAAAGGTTTGACGAAATGCTAACGAGAATGGACAATTTAGAGAGGAATATAAGTGAATTGATGGAGCTGAAAAGCACCACACGAGAACTTCGCGAAGCATGCACAAGCTTAAACAGTCGAATTGATCAAGCAGAAGAAAGGATATCAGAAGTCGAGGACCAGCTCAGTGAAATGAAACGAGAAGACAAGATTGGAGAAAAAAGGATAAAAAGGAATGAGCAAAGTCTCCAGGAAATATGGGACTATGTGAAAAGACCTAATCTACGTTTGATAGGTGTACCTGAATGTGAGGAAGAGAATGAATCCAAGTTGGAAAATACTCTTCAGGATATCATTCAGGAAAACTTTCCCAACCTAGCAAGGCAAGGTAATATTCAACTCCAGGTAATACAGAGAACACCACAAAGATATTCTTCAAGAAGACCAACCCCAAGGCACATAATTGCCAGATTTATTAGGGTTGAAATGAAGGAGAAAATACTAAGGGCAGCCAGAGAGAAAGGTCAGGTTACCCATAAAGGGAAATCTATCAGACTTACAGCGGATCTCTCAGCAGAAACCCTACAAGCCAGAAAAGAGTGGGGACCAATATTTAACATCCTTAAAGAAAAGAACTTTCAACCCAGAATTTCCTATCCAGCCAAACTAAGCTTTATGAGCGAAGGAAAAATTAAATCCTTTGCGAACAAACAAGCACTTAGAGAGTTCACCACCACCAGGCCTGCTTTACAAGAGCTTCTGAAAGAAGCACTATACATATAAAGGAACAACCAATATCAGCCTTTCCAAAAATATATCAAAAAGCAAAGAACATTAATACAGCGAAAAATTTACATCAACTAATGGGCAAAACAGCCAGCTAGCATCAAACGCCAGTATTAAAGTTATATATATTTTAATTGAATAAAAAGCCAAAACCCATCGGTATGCTGCATCCAGACCCATCTTACATGCAGCGATACACAAAGACTCAAAGAGAAGGAGGAAGATTTACCAACCAGAGAGTAAAAATAAACAAATAAACAAAAAGCAGGAGATGCAATTCTCGCCTCTGATAAAGTAGACTTTAAAGCAACAAAGATCAAAAGAGGCAAAGAAGGACATTGCATAATGGTAAAAGGATCAATGTAACAAGAATAGCTAAAGATTCTATAGATCAACGAGATAGAAAATTAACAAGGATATTCAAGATTTGAACTCAGACCCGGAACAAGTAAACTTAATAAACATTTATAGAACTCTCCACTTCAAATACACAAAACATACATTACCACCTCACACCTATTCCAAAGGTGACTATATACTTGGAAGTAAATCACTCCTCAGTAATCGCATAGCATTTCATAGGTTTAAATGAAATATTGGTTGGCTGTTTGTTTGTTATCTTCTTCCCTTATTCCTTCCTGCCTACATCATTAAGTATAATTATCAGTATAAAAGAGGTTTTCAATACCCATTATTAAATTGCATTCCAGCCTGGGAAAGAAAGCAATACTCCCATTCTCTCTCCCTCTTTCTTTTCCTTTTTCCTCCTCCCCATTCTCTCTCTTTCTTTCTCTTCCTTTTTCCTCCTCCCCATTCTCTTTCTTTCTCTTCTTTTTCCTCCTCCCCATTCTCTCTCTTTCTTTCTCTTCCTTTTTCCTCCTCCCCATTCTCTCTCTTTCTTTCTCTTCCTTTTTCCTCCACCCCATTCTCTAAAAAAAAAAAAAAAAAAAAATGGTCATAAAACCTGCAAATTGCGCTCTCATAATATATTGTGATGTCATAATGCGGATACATTATGACGTCATAATGCATTGTGACGTCATAGTGCATACTAATTATGATGTCCTCATATACTGCGACGTCATAATACATGCTCATGATGCTCCAGTAGATGTGACACAAATTGGGGTAAGCGAAATTGCTCATAATACCTGCATGTTGCGCTCTCATAATGTATTGTGATGTCATAATGCGGATACATTATGACGTCATAATACATTGTGACGTCATACTGCATACTAATTATGGTGTCATCATGTACTGTGACGTCATAATACATGCTCATGATGCTCCAGTAGATGTGACACAAATTGGGGTAAGAGAAACTGCTCATAATACCTGCAAATTGCGCTCTCATAATACATTGTGATGTCACAATGCGGATACATTATGACGTCATAATATATTGTGACGTCATAGTGCATACTAATTGTGATGTCATCATATACTGTGACGTCATAATACATGCTCATGATGCTCCAGTAGATGTGACACAAATTGGGGTAAGAGAAATTGCTCATAATACCTGCGTGTTGCGCTCTCATAATATATTGTGATGTCATAATGCGGATACATTATGACGTCATAATACATTGTGACGTCATAGTGCATACTAATTATGATGTCATCATATACTGTGACGTCATAATACATGCTCATGATTCTCCAGTAGATGTGACACAAATTGGGGTAAGAGAAATTGCTCATAATACCTGCATATTGTGCTCTCATAATATATTGTGATGTCATAATGCGGATACATTATGACATCATAATACATTGTGACGTCATAGTGCATACTAATTATGATGTCATCATATACTGTGACGTCATAATACATGCTCATGATGCTCCATTAGATGTGACACAAATTGGGGAAAGAGAAATTGCTCATAATACCTGCATGTTGCGCTCTCATAAGATATTGTGATGTCATAATGCGGATACATTATGACGTCATAATGCATTGTGACGTCATAATGCATACTAATCGTGATGTAATCATGTACTGTGACGTAATGATACATGCTCATGGTGCTCCGGTAGTTGTGACACAAATTGGGGTAAGAGAAATTGCTCATAATACCTGCATGTTGCGCTCTCATAATATATTGTGATGTCATAATACGGATACATTATGACGTCATAATACATTGTGACGTCATTGTGCATACTAATTATGAGATCATCATATACTGTGACGTCATAATACATGCTTATGATGCTCCAGTAGATGTGACACAAATTGGGGTAAGCGAAATTTGTCATAAAACCTGCAAATTGCGCTCTCATAATATATTGTGATGTCAAAATGCGGATACATTATGACGTCATAATACATTGTGACATCATAGTGCATAGTAATTATGATGTCATCATATACTGTGACGTCATAATACATGCTCATGATGCTCCAGTAGATGTGACACAAATTGGGGTAATCCAAAATGGTCATAAAACCTGCAAGTTGCGCTCTCATAATATATTGTGATGTCATAATCCGGATACATTATGACGTCATAATACATTGTGACGTCATAGTGCATACTAATTATGATGTCATCATATGCTGCGACGTCATAATACATGATCATGATGGTCCATTAGACGTGACACAAATTGGGGTAAGAGAAATTGCTCATAATACCTGCATGTTGCGCTCTCATAATGTATTGTGATGTCATAATGCGGATACATTATGACGTCATAATACATTGTGACATCATACTGCATACTAATTATGATGTCATCATATACTGTGACGTCATAATACATGCTCATGAAGTTCCAGTAGATGTGACACAAATTGGGGGAAGCGAAATTGGTCATAAAACCTGCAAATTGCGCTCTCATAAAATATTGTGATGTCATAATGCGGATACATTATGACGTCATACTACATTGTGACGTCATACTGCATACTAATTATGATGTCATCATATACTGTGACATCATAATTCATGCTCATGATGCTCCAGTAGATGTGACACAAATTGGGGTAAGAGAAATTGCTCATAATACCTGCATGTTGCGCTCTCATAATATATTGTGATGTCATAATGCGGATACATTATGACGTCATAATACATTGTGACGTCATACTGCATACTAACTATGATGTCATCATATACTGTGACGTCATAATACATGCTCATGATGCTCCAGTAGATGTGACACAAATTGGGGAAAGAGAAATTGCTCATAATACCTGCATGTTGCGCTCTCATAATATATTGTGATGTCATAATGCGAATACATTATGACCTCATAATACATTGTGACATCATACTGCATACTAATTATGATGTCATCATATACTGTGACGTCATAATACATGCTCATGATGCTCCAGTAGATGTGACACAAATTGGGTTAAGCGAAATTGGTCATAAAACCTGCAAATTGCGCCCTCATAATATATTGGGATGTCATAATGCGGATACATAATGAAGTCATAATACTTTGTGACGTCATAGTGCAAACTAATTATGATGTCATCATATACTGTGACGTCATAATACATCCTCATGATGCTCCAGTAGATGTGACACAAATTGGGGTAAGAGAAATTGCTCATAATACCTGCAAATTGCGCTCTCATAATATATTGTGATGTCATAATGCGGATACATTATGACGTCATAATACACTGTGACGTCATACTGCATACTAATTATGATGTCACCATATACTGTGACGTCATAATACATACTCATGACCCTCCAGTAAATGTGACGCAAATTGGGGTAAGCGAAATTGGTCATAAAACATGCAAATTGCGCTCTCATAATATATTGTGATGTCATAATGCGGATACATTAGGACGTCATAATACATTGTGACGTCATAGTGCATACTAATTATGATTTCATCACATACTGTGACGTCATAATACATGCTCATGATGCTCCATTAGATGTGACACAAATTGGGGTAAGAGAAATTGCTCATAATACCTGCAAGTTGCGCTCTCATAATATATTGTGATGTCATAATGCGGACACATTATGACGTCATAATACATTGTGACGTCATAGTGCATACTAATTATGATGTCATCATATACTGTGACGTCATAATACATGCTCATGATGCTCCAGTAGATGTGACACAAATTGGGGTAAGAGAAATTGCTCATAATACCTGCATGTTGCGCTCTGATAATATATTGTGATGTCATAATGCGGATACATTATGACGTCATAATACATTGTGACGTCATACTGCATACTAATTATGATGTCATCATATACTGTGACGTCAAAATACATGCTCATGATGCTCCAGTAGATGTGACACAAATTGGGGCTGCGAAATTGGTCATAAAACCTGCAAATTGCGCTCTCATAATATATTGTGATGTCATAATGCGGATACATTATGACGTCATACTACATTGTGACGTCATATTGCAAACTAATTATGATGTCATCATATACTGTGACATCATAATACATGCTCATGATGATTCAGTAGATGTGACACAAATTGGGGTAAGAGAAATTGCTCATAATACCTGCATTTTGCGCTCTCATAATATATTGTGATGTCATAATGCGGATACATTATGACGTCATAATACATTGTGACTTCATAGTGCATACTAATTATGATGCCATCATATACTGTGACGTCATAATACATGCTCATGAAGCTCCAGTAGATGTGACACAAATTGGGGTAATCGAAAATGGTCATAAAACCTGCAATTTGCGCTCTCATAAAATACTGTGATGTCATAATGCGGATACATTATGACGTCATAATACATTGTGACGTCATAGTGCATACTAATTATGATGTCATCAAATACTGTGACGTCATAATACATGCTCATGATGCTCCAGTAGATGTGACACAAATTGTGGTAAGAGAAATTGCTCATAATACCTGCATGTTGCGCTCTCATAATATATTGTGATGTCATAATGCGGATACATTATGACGTCATAATACATTGTGACGTCATACTGCATACTAATTATGATGTCATCATATACTGTGACGTTGTAATACATGCTCGTGATGCTCCAGTAGATGTGACAGAAATTGGGTTAATCGAAAATGGTCATAAAACCTGCAAATTTCGCTCTCATAATATATTGTGATGTCATAATGCGGATACATTATGACGTCATAATACATTGTGACGTCATAGTGCATACTAATTATGATGTCATCATATACTGTGACGTCATAATACATGCTCATGATGCTCCAGCAGATGTGACACAAATTGGGTAAGAGAAATTGCTCATAATACCTGTATATTGCGCTCTCATAATATATTGTGATGTCATAATGAGGATACATTATGACGTCATAATACATTGTGACGTTATAGTGCATACTAATTATGATGTCATCATATACTGTGACGTCATAATACATGCTCATGATGCTCCAGTAGATGTGACACAAATTGAGGTAAGAGAAATTGCTCATAATACCTGCATGTTGCGCTCTCATAATATATTGTGATGTCATAATGCGGATACATTATGACGTCATAATACATTGTGACGTCATACTGCATAATAATTATGATGTCATCATATACTGTGACGTCATAAAACATGCTCATGATGCTCCAGTAGATGTGACACAAATTGGGGTAATCGAAAATGGTCATAAAACCTGCAAATTGCGCTCTCATAATATATTGCGATGTCATAATGCGAATACTTTATGACGTCATAATACATTGTGACGTCATGGTGCATACTAATTATGATGTCATCATATACTGTGACGTCATAATACATGCTCATGATGCTCCAGTACATGTGACACAAATTGTGGTAAGAGAAATTGCTCATAATACCTGCAAATTGCGCTCTCATAATATATTGTGATGTCATAATGCGGATATATTATGACGTCATAATACATTGTGACGTCATAGTGCATACTAATTATGATGTCATCATATACTGTGACGTCATAATACATGCTCATGATGCTCCAGTAGATGTGACACAAATTGGGTTAAGAGAAATTGCTCATAATACCTGCATGTTTCGCTCTCATAATATATTGTGATGTCATAATGCGGATACATTATGACGTCATAATACATTGTGACGTCATACTGCATACTAATTATGATGTCATCATATACTGTGACGTCATAATACATGCTCATGATGCTCCAGTAGATGTGACACAAATTGGGGTAAGAGAATTTGCTCATAATACCTGCATGTTGCGCTCTCATAATATATTGTGATGTCATAATACGGATGCATTATGACGTCATAATACATTGTGACGTCATAGTGCATACTAATCATGATGTCATCATATACTGTGATGTCACAATACATGCTCACGATGCTCCAGTAGTTGTGACACAAATTGGGGATAGAGAAATTGCTCATAATACCTGCATGTTGCGCTCTCATAATATATTGTGATGTCATAATGCGGATACATTATGACGTCATAATACATTGTGTCGTCATAGTGCATACTAATCATGATGTCATCATATACTGTGACATCATAATACATGCTCATGATGCTCCAGTAGATGTGACAAAAATTGGGATAAGAGAAATTGTTCATAATACCTGCATGTTGCGCTCTCATAATATATTGTGATGTCATAATGCGGATACATTATGACGTCATAATACATTGTGACGTCATAGTGCATACTAATTATGATGTCATCATATACTGTGACGTCATAATACATGCTCATGATGCTCCAGTAGATGTGACACAAATTGGGTTAAGAGAAATTGCTCATAATACCTGCATGTTTCGCTCTCATAATATATTGTGATGTCATAATGCGGATACATTATGACGTCATAAGACATTGTGACGTCATACTGCATACTAATTATGATGTCATCATATACTGTGACGTCATAATACATGCTCATGATGCTCCAGTAGATGTGACACAAATTGGGGTAAGAGAATTTGCTCATAATACCTGCATGTTGCTCTCTCATAATATATTGTGATGTCATAATACGGATGCATTATGACGTCATAATACATTGTGACGTCATAGTGCATACTAATCATGATGTCATCATATACTGTGACGTCACAATACATGCTCACGATGCTCCAGTAGTTGTGACACAAATTGGGGATAGAGAAATTGCTCATAATACCTGCATGTTGCGCTCTCATAATATACTGTGATGTCATAATGCGGATACATTATGACGTCATAATACATTGTGTCGTCATAGTGCATACTAATCATGATGTCATCATATACTGTGACATCATAATACATGCTCATGATGCTCCAGTAGATGTGACAAAAATTGGGATAAGAGAAATTGTTCATAATACCTGCATGTTGCGCTCTCATAATATATTGTGATGTCATAATGCGGATACATTATGACGTCATAATACATTGTGACGTCATAGTGCATACTAATTATGATTTCATCATATACTGCGACATCATAATACATGCTCATGATGCTCCAGTAGATGTGACACAAATTGGGGTAAGCGAAATTGGTCATAATACCTGCATGTTGCGCTCTCATAATGTATTGTGATGTCATAATGCGGATACATTATGACGTCATAATACATTGTGACGTCATACTGCATACTAATTATGATGTCATCATATACTGTGACGTCATAATACATGCTCATGATGCTCCAGTAGATGTGACGCAAATTGGGGTAAGAGAAATTGCTCATAATACCTGCATGTTGCGCTCTCATAATATATTGTGATGTCATAATGCGGATACATTATGACGTCATAATACATTTTGACGTCATACTGCATACTAATTATGATGTCATCATATACTGTGACGTTTTATTACATGCTCATGATGCTGCAGTAGATGTGACACAAATTGGGGTAATCGAACATGGTCATAAAAGGAGAGAGATCCAAGATGGCTGATCACTAGCAGCTCGGGCACGTAGCTCGCAGTGAAAGCGCAAAGAACGAGAGGACGCCACACTTTCAGACGAATATTTGTAGCTCACGGACCAGGAGATTCCCAGCGGAGGATCCCCACTGGTCGCCAGTGCGACTCTTGTGGCCGGCGTGGCGGTTTTGCTGGTGCCTTAGCGTGCCAGTTTTTGGTGCAGAGTCCGGATATTCCCGGGCAGAAAAGCACCATCAATCTTAACACCGCTGTTTTGGCCGGCGCAGTGGATTGCTCAGTTTTCGGCGCTGGGAATCAAAAAGTTGGACGTCCGCTCAGAGACCTAGTTAGAAAGTCGGTAATTACAAAGACGACAGATGGATAAATATATAATCAAGGGAAGAAAGCAGCCTAAAAAGGCAGAGAACACTCAAAATCAGAATGCCTCTCCCTCTACAGGGGATCGCAATTCCTCATCAGTAATGGAACAAGGCTTAATGGAGAACGAGTGTGTTCCAGTAACAGAAGCAGGTTTCAAAACGTGGGTGATGAGAAACTTCTGTGAATTAAAAGAACTTGTTCTAACGCAATGCAAAGAAACTAAGAACCTTAAAAAAAGGTTTGACGAAATGCTAACGAGAATGGACAATTTAGAGAGGAATATAAGTGAATTGATGGAGCTGAAAAGCACCACACGAGAACTTCGCGAAGCATGCACAAGCTTAAACAGTCGAATTGATCAAGCAGAAGAAAGGATATCAGAAGTCGAGGACCAGCTCAGTGAAATGAAACGAGAAGACAAGATTGGAGAAAAAAGGATAAAAAGGAATGAGCAAAGTCTCCAGGAAATATGGGACTATGTGAAAAGACCTAATCTACGTTTGATAGGTGTACCTGAATGTGAGGAAGAGAATGAATCCAAGTTGGAAAATACTCTTCAGGATATCATTCAGGAAAACTTTCCCAACCTAGCAAGGCAAGGTAATATTCAACTCCAGGTAATACAGAGAACACCACAAAGATATTCTTCAAGAAGACCAACCCCAAGGCACATAATTGCCAGATTTATTAGGGTTGAAATGAAGGAGAAAATACTAAGGGCAGCCAGAGAGAAAGGTCAGGTTACCCATAAAGGGAAATCTATCAGACTTACAGCGGATCTCTCAGCAGAAACCCTACAAGCCAGAAAAGAGTGGGGACCAATATTTAACATCCTTAAAGAAAAGAACTTTCAACCCAGAATTTCCTATCCAGCCAAACTAAGCTTTATGAGCGAAGGAAAAATTAAATCCTTTGCGAACAAACAAGCACTTAGAGAGTTCACCACCACCAGGCCTGCTTTACAAGAGCTTCTGAAAGAAGCACTATACATATAAAGGAACAACCAATATCAGCCTTTCCAAAAATATATCAAAAAGCAAAGAACATTAATACAGCGAAAAATTTACATCAACTAATGGGCAAAACAGCCAGCTAGCATCAAACGCCAGTATTAAAGTTATATATATTTTAATTGAATAAAAAGCCAAAACCCATCGGTATGCTGCATCCAGACCCATCTTACATGCAGCGATACACAAAGACTCAAAGAGAAGGAGGAAGATTTACCAACCAGAGAGTAAAAATAAACAAATAAACAAAAAGCAGGAGATGCAATTCTCGCCTCTGATAAAGTAGACTTTAAAGCAACAAAGATCAAAAGAGGCAAAGAAGGACATTGCATAATGGTAAAAGGATCAATGTAACAAGAATAGCTAAAGATTCTATAGATCAACGAGATAGAAAATTAACAAGGATATTCAAGATTTGAACTCAGACCCGGAACAAGTAAACTTAATAAACATTTATAGAACTCTCCACTTCAAATACACAAAACATACATTACCACCTCACACCTATTCCAAAGGTGACTATATACTTGGAAGTAAATCACTCCTCAGTAATCGCATAGCATTTCATAGGTTTAAATGAAATATTGGTTGGCTGTTTGTTTGTTATCTTCTTCCCTTATTCCTTCCTGCCTACATCATTAAGTATAATTATCAGTATAAAAGAGGTTTTCAATACCCATTATTAAATTGCATTCCAGCCTGGGAAAGAAAGCAATACTCCCATTCTCTCTCCCTCTTTCTTTTCCTTTTTCCTCCTCCCCATTCTCTCTCTTTCTTTCTCTTCCTTTTTCCTCCTCCCCATTCTCTTTCTTTCTCTTCTTTTTCCTCCTCCCCATTCTCTCTCTTTCTTTCTCTTCCTTTTTCCTCCTCCCCATTCTCTCTCTTTCTTTCTCTTCCTTTTTCCTCCACCCCATTCTCTAAAAAAAAAAAAAAAAAAAAATGGTCATAAAACCTGCAAATTGCGCTCTCATAATATATTGTGATGTCATAATGCGGATACATTATGACGTCATAATGCATTGTGACGTCATAGTGCATACTAATTATGATGTCCTCATATACTGCGACGTCATAATACATGCTCATGATGCTCCAGTAGATGTGACACAAATTGGGGTAAGCGAAATTGCTCATAATACCTGCATGTTGCGCTCTCATAATGTATTGTGATGTCATAATGCGGATACATTATGACGTCATAATACATTGTGACGTCATACTGCATACTAATTATGGTGTCATCATGTACTGTGACGTCATAATACATGCTCATGATGCTCCAGTAGATGTGACACAAATTGGGGTAAGAGAAACTGCTCATAATACCTGCAAATTGCGCTCTCATAATACATTGTGATGTCACAATGCGGATACATTATGACGTCATAATATATTGTGACGTCATAGTGCATACTAATTGTGATGTCATCATATACTGTGACGTCATAATACATGCTCATGATGCTCCAGTAGATGTGACACAAATTGGGGTAAGAGAAATTGCTCATAATACCTGCGTGTTGCGCTCTCATAATATATTGTGATGTCATAATGCGGATACATTATGACGTCATAATACATTGTGACGTCATAGTGCATACTAATTATGATGTCATCATATACTGTGACGTCATAATACATGCTCATGATTCTCCAGTAGATGTGACACAAATTGGGGTAAGAGAAATTGCTCATAATACCTGCATGTTGTGCTCTCATAATATATTGTGATGTCATAATGCGGATACATTATGACATCATAATACATTGTGACGTCATAGTGCATACTAATTATGATGTCATCATATACTGTGACGTCATAATACATGCTCATGATGCTCCATTAGATGTGACACAAATTGGGGAAAGAGAAATTGCTCATAATACCTGCATGTTGCGCTCTCATAAGATATTGTGATGTCATAATGCGGATACATTATGACGTCATAATGCATTGTGACGTCATAATGCATACTAATCGTGATGTAATCATGTACTGTGACGTAATGATACATGCTCATGGTGCTCCGGTAGTTGTGACACAAATTGGGGTAAGAGAAATTGCTCATAATACCTGCATGTTGCGCTCTCATAATATATTGTGATGTCATAATACGGATACATTATGACGTCATAATACATTGTGACGTCATTGTGCATACTAATTATGAGATCATCATATACTGTGACGTCATAATACATGCTTATGATGCTCCAGTAGATGTGACACAAATTGGGGTAAGCGAAATTTGTCATAAAACCTGCAAATTGCGCTCTCATAATATATTGTGATGTCAAAATGCGGATACATTATGACGTCATAATACATTGTGACATCATAGTGCATAGTAATTATGATGTCATCATATACTGTGACGTCATAATACATGCTCATGATGCTCCAGTAGATGTGACACAAATTGGGGTAATCCAAAATGGTCATAAAACCTGCAAGTTGCGCTCTCATAATATATTGTGATGTCATAATCCGGATACATTATGACGTCATAATACATTGTGACGTCATAGTGCATACTAATTATGATGTCATCATATGCTGCGACGTCATAATACATGATCATGATGGTCCATTAGACGTGACACAAATTGGGGTAAGAGAAATTGCTCATAATACCTGCATGTTGCGCTCTCATAATGTATTGTGATGTCATAATGCGGATACATTATGACGTCATAATACATTGTGACATCATACTGCATACTAATTATGATGTCATCATATACTGTGACGTCATAATACATGCTCATGAAGTTCCAGTAGATGTGACACAAATTGGGGGAAGCGAAATTGGTCATAAAACCTGCAAATTGCGCTCTCATAAAATATTGTGATGTCATAATGCGGATACATTATGACGTCATACTACATTGTGACGTCATACTGCATACTAATTATGATGTCATCATATACTGTGACATCATAATTCATGCTCATGATGCTCCAGTAGATGTGACACAAATTGGGGTAAGAGAAATTGCTCATAATACCTGCATGTTGCGCTCTCATAATATATTGTGATGTCATAATGCGGATACATTATGACGTCATAATACATTGTGACGTCATACTGCATACTAATTATGATGTCATCATATACTGTGACGTCATAATACATGCTCATGATGCTCCAGTAGATGTGACACAAATTGGGGAAAGAGAAATTGCTCATAATACCTGCATGTTGCGCTCTCATAATATATTGTGATGTCATAATGCGAATACATTATGACCTCATAATACATTGTGACATCATACTGCATACTAATTATGATGTCATCATATACTGTGACGTCATAATACATGCTCATGATGCTCCAGTAGATGTGACACAAATTGGGGTAAGCGAAATTGGTCATAAAACCTGCAAATTGCGCCCTCATAATATATTGGGATGTCATAATGCGGATACATAATGAAGTCATAATACTTTGTGACGTCATAGTGCAAACTAATTATGATGTCATCATATACTGTGACGTCATAATACATCCTCATGATGCTCCAGTAGATGTGACACAAATTGGGGTAAGAGAAATTGCTCATAATACCTGCAAATTGCGCTCTCATAATATATTGTGATGTCATAATGCGGATACATTATGACGTCATAATACACTGTGACGTCATACTGCATACTAATTATGATGTCACCATATACTGTGACGTCATAATACATACTCATGACCCTCCAGTAAATGTGACGCAAATTGGGGTAAGCGAAATTGGTCATAAAACATGCAAATTGCGCTCTCATAATATATTGTGATGTCATAATGCGGATACATTAGGACGTCATAATACATTGTGACGTCATAGTGCATACTAATTATGATTTCATCACATACTGTGACGTCATAATACATGCTCATGATGCTCCATTAGATGTGACACAAATTGGGGTAAGAGAAATTGCTCATAATACCTGCAAGTTGCGCTCTCATAATATATTGTGATGTCATAATGCGGACACATTATGACGTCATAATACATTGTGACGTCATAGTGCATACTAATTATGATGTCATCATATACTGTGACGTCATAATACATGCTCATGATGCTCCAGTAGATGTGACACAAATTGGGGTAAGAGAAATTGCTCATAATACCTGCATGTTGCGCTCTGATAATATATTGTGATGTCATAATGCGGATACATTATGACGTCATAATACATTGTGACGTCATACTGCATACTAATTATGATGTCATCATATACTGTGACGTCAAAATACATGCTCATGATGCTCCAGTAGATGTGACACAAATTGGGGTAAGAGAAATTGCTCATAATACCTGTGTGTTGCGCTCTCATAATATATTGTGATGTCATAATGCGGATACATTATGACGTCATAATACATTGTGACGTCATAGTGCATACTAATTATGATGTCATCATATACTGTGACGTCATAATACATGCTCATGATTCTCCAGTAGATGTGACACAAATTGGGGTAAGAGAAATTGCTCATAATACCTGCATATTGTGCTCTCATAATATATTGTGATGTCATAATGCGGATACATTATGACATCATAATACATTGTGACGTCATAGTGCATACTAATTATGATGTCATCATATACTGTGACGTCATGATACATGCTCATGATGCTCCAGTAGATGTGACACAAATTGGGTTAAGAGAAATTGCTCATAATACCTGCATGTTGCGCTCTCATAATGTATTGTGATGTCATAATGCGGATACATTATGACGTCATAATACATTGTGACGTCATACTGCATACTAATTATGATGTCATCATATACTGTGACGTCATAATACATGCTCATGATGCTCCATTAGATGTGACACAAATTGGGGAAAGAGAAATTGCTCATAATACCTGCATGTTGCGCTCTCATAAGATATTGTGATGTCATAATGCGGATACATTATGACGTCATAATACATTGTGACGTCATAATGCATACTAATCGTGATGTAATCATATACTGTGACGTAATGATACATGCTCATGGTGCTCCGGTAGTTGTGACACAAATTGGGGTAAGAGAAATTGCTCATAATACCTGCATGTTGCGCTCTCATAATATATTGTGATGTCATAATACGGATACATTATGACGTCATAATACATTGTGACGTCATTGTGCATACTAATTATGAGATCATCATATACTGTGACGTCATAATACATGCTTATGATGCTCCAGTAGATGTGACACAAATTGGGGTAAGCGAAATTTGTCATAAAACCTGCAAATTGCGCTCTCATAATATATTGTGATGTCATAATGCGGATACATTATGACGTCATAATACATTGTGACATCATAGTGCATAGTAATTATGATGTCATCATATACTGTGACGTCATAATACATGCTCATGATGCTCCAGTAGATGTGACACAAATTGGGGTAATCCAAAATGGTCATAAAACCTGCAAGTTGCGCTCTCATAATATATTGTGATGTCATAATCCGGATACATTATGACGTCATAATACATTGTGACGTCATAGTGCATACTAATTATGATGTCATCATATGCTGCGACATCATAATACATGATCATGATGGTCCATTAGACGTGACACAAATTGGGGTAAGAGAAATTGCTCATAATACCTGCATGTTGCGCTCTCATAATGTATTGTGATGTCATAATGCGGATACATTATGACGTCATAATACATTGTGACATCATACTGCATACTAATTATGATGTCATCATATACTGTGACGTCATAATACATGCTCATGAAGTTCCAGTAGATGTGAGACAAATTGGGGGAAGCGAAATTGGTCATAAAACCTGCAAATTGCGCTCTCATAAAATATTGTGATGTCATAATGCGGATACATTATGACGTCATACTACATTGTGACGTCATACTGCATACTAATTATGATGTCATCATATACTGTGACATCATAATTCATGCTCATGATGCTCCAGTAGATGTGACACAAATTGGGGTAAGAGAAATTGCTCATAATACCTGCATGTTGCGCTCTCATAATATATTGTGATGTCATAATGCGGATACATTATGACGTCATAATACATTGTGACGTCATACTGCATACTAATTATGATGTCATCATATACTGTGACGTCATAATACATGCTCATGATGCTCCAGTAGATGTGACACAAATTGGGGAAAGAGAAATTGCTCATAATACCTGCATGTTGCGCTCTCATAATATATTGTGATGTCATAATGCGAATACATTACGACCTCATAATACATTGTGACATCATACTGCATACTAATTATGATGTCATCATATACTGTGACGTCATAATACATGCTCATGATGCTCCAGTAGATGTGACACAAATTGGGTTAAGCGAAATTGGTCATAAAACCTGCAAATTGCGCCCTCATAATATATTGGGATGTCATAATGCGGATACATAATGAAGTCATAATACTTTGTGACGTCATAGTGCATACTAATTATGATGTCATCATATACTGTGACGTCATAATACATCCTCATGATGCTCCAGTAGATGTGACACAAATTGGGGTAAGAGAAATTGCTCATAATACCTGCAAATTGCGCTCTCATAATATATTGTGATGTCATAATGCGGATACATTATGACGTCATAATACACTGTGACGTCATACTGCATACTAATTATGATGTCACCATATACTGTGACGTCATAATACATACTCATGACCCTCCAGTAAATGTGACGCAAATTGGGGTAAGCGAAATTGGTCATAAAACATGCAAATTGCGCTCTCATAATATATTGTGATGTCATAATGCGGATACATTAGGACGTCATAATACATTGTGACGTCATAGTGCATACTAATTATGATTTCATCATATACTGTGACGTCATAATACATGCTCATGATGCTCCATTAGATGTGACACAAATTGGGGTAAGAGAAATTGCTCATAATACCTGCAAGTTGCGCTCTCATAATATATTGTGATGTCATAATGCGGACACATTATGACGTCATAATACATTGTGACGTCATAGTGCATACTAATTATGATGTCATCATATACTGTGACGTCATAATACATGCTCATGATGCTCCAGTAGATGTGACACAAATTGGGGTAAGAGAAATTGCTCATAATACCTGCATGTTGCGCTCTGATAATATATTGTGATGTCATAATGCGGATACATTATGACGTCATAATACATTGTGACGTCATACTGCATACTAATTATGATGTCATCATATACTGTGACGTCAAAATACATGCTCATGATGCTCCAGTAGATGTGACACAAATTGGGGCAGCGAAATTGGTCATAAAACCTGCAAATTGCGCTCTCATAATATATTGTGATGTCATAATGCGGATACATTATGACGTCATACTACATTGTGACGTCATATTGCAAACTAATTATGATGTCATCATATACTGTGACATCATAATACATGCTCAGGATGATCCAGTAGATGTGACACAAATTGGGGTAAGAGAAATTGCTCATAATACCTGCATTTTGCGCTCTCATAATATATTGTGATGTCATAATGCGGATACATTATGACGTCATAATACATTGTGACGTCATAGTGCATACTAATTATGATGCCATCATATACTGTGACGTCATAATACATGCTCATGAAGCTCCAGTAGATGTGACACAAATTGGGGTAATCGAAAATGGTCATAAAACCTGCAATTTGCGCTCTCATAAAATACTGTGATGTCATAATGTGGATACATTATGACGTCATAATACATTGTGACGTCATAGTGCATACTAATTATGATGTCATCAAATACTGTGACGTCATAATACATGCTCATGATGCTCCAGTAGATGTGACACAAATTGTGGTAAGAGAAATTGCTCATAATACCTGCATGTTGCGCTCTCATAATATATTGTGATGTCATAATGCGGATACATTATGACGTCATAATACATTGTGACGTCATACTGCATACTAATTATGATGTCATCATATACTGTGACGTTGTAATACATGCTCGTGATGCTCCAGTAGATGTGACAGAAATTGGGTTAATCGAAAATTGTCATAAAACCTGCAAATTTCGCTCTCATAATATATTGTGATGTCATAATGCGGATACATTATGACGTCATAATACATTGTGACGTCATAGTGCATACTAATTATGATGTCATCATATACTGTGATGTCATAATACATGCTCATGATGCTCCAGTAGATGTGACACAAATAGGGGTAAGAGAAATTGGACATAATACCTGCATGTTGCGCTCTCATAATATATTGTGTGTTATAAAGCGGATACATTATGACGTCATAATACATTGTGACGTCATTGTGCATACTAATTATGAGGTCATCATATACTATGACGTCATAATACATGCTTATGATGCTCCAGTAGATGTGACACAAATTGAGGTAAGCGAAATTTGTCATAAAACCTGCAAATTGCGCTCTCATAATATATTGTGATGTCATAATGCGGATATATTATGACGTCATAATACATTGTGACGTCATAGTGCATACTAATTATGATGTCATCATATACTGTGACGTCATAATACATGCTCATGTTGCACCAGTAGATGTGACACAAATTGGGGTAATCGAAAATGGTCATAAAACCTGCAAATTGCGCTCTCATAATATATTGTGATGTCATAATGCGGATACATTATGACGTCATAATACATTGTGACGTCATAGTGCATACTAATTATGATGTCATCATATACTGCGACGTCATAATACATGATCATGATGGTCCATTAGACGTGACACAAATTGGGGTAAGAGAAATTGCTCATAATTACTGCATGTTGCGCTCTCATAATGTATTGTGATGTCATAATGCGGATACATTATGACGTCATAATACATTGTGACGTCATACTGCATACTAATTATGATGTCAGCATATACTGTGACGTCAAAATACATGCTCATGATGCTACAGCAGATGTGACAAAAATTGGGGTAAGCGAAATTGCTCATAATACCTGCATGTTGCGCTCTCATAGTATATTGTGATGTCATAATGCGGATACTTTATGACATCATAATACATTGTGACGTCATATTGCATACTAATTATGATGTCATCATATACTGTGACGTCATAATACATGCTCATGATGCTCCAGTAGATGTGACACAAATTGGGGTAAGCGAAATTGGTCATAAAACCTGCAAATTGCGCTCTCATAATATATTGTGATGTCATAATGCGGATACATTATGACGTCATAATACATTGCGACGTCATAGTGCATACTAATTATGATGTCATCATATACTGTGACATCATAATACATGCTCATGATGCTCCAGTAGATGTGACACAAATTGAGGTAAGAGAAATTGCTCATAATACCTGCAAATTGCACTCTCATAATACATTGTGATGTCATAATGCGGATACATTATGACGTCATAATACATTGTGACGTCATAGTGCATACTGATTATGATGTCATCATATACTGTGACGTCATAATACATGCTCATGATGCTCCAGTAGATGTGACTCAAATTGGGGTAAGCGAAATTGGTCATAAAACCTGCAAATTGCGCTCTCATAATATATTGTGATGTCTTAATGCGGATACATTATGACGTCATAATACATTTTGACGTCATAGTGCATACTAATTATGATTTCGTCATATGCTGTGACGTCATAATACATGCTCATGATGCTCCAGTGGATGTGACACAAATTGGGGTCATCGAAAATGGTCATAAAACCTGCAAATTGCGCTCTCATAATATATTGTGATGTCATAATGCAGATATATTATGACGTCATAATACATTGTGACGTAATAGTGCATACTAATTATGATGTCATCATATACTGTGACGTCATAATACATGCTCATGATGCTCCAGTAGATGTGACACAAAATGGGGTAAGAGAAATTGCTCATAATTCCTGCGTTTTGCGCTCTCATAATATATTGTGATGTCATAATGCGGATACATTATGACCTCATAATACATTGTGACGTCATAGTGCATACTGATTATGATGTCATCATATACTGTGACGTCATAATACATGCTCATGATGCTACAGTCGATTTGACACAAATTGGCGTAAGAGTAATTGCTCATAATACCTGCATGTTGCGCTCTCATAATATGTGGTGATGTCATAATGCGGATACATTATGACGTCATAATACATTGTGACGTCATACTGCATACTAATTATGGTGTCATCATATACTGTGACGTCATAATACATGCTCATGAAGCTCCAGTAGATGTGACACAAATTGGGGTAAGAGAAATTGCTCATAATACCTGCATGTTGCGCTCTCATAAAATATTGTGATATCATAATGCGGATACTTAATGACGCCATAATACATTGTGACGTCATAGTGCCTACTAATTATGATGTCATCATATACTGTGACGTCATAATACATGCTCATGATGCTTCAGTAGATGTGACACAAATTGGGGCAGCGAAATTGGTCATAAAACCTGCAAATTGCGCTCTCATAATATATTGTGATGTCATAATGCGGATACATTATGACGTCATACTACATTGTGACGTCATATTGCATACTAATTATGATGTCATCATATACTGTGACATCATAATACATGCTCATGATGATCCAGTAGATGTGACACAAATTGGGGTAAGAGAAATTGCTCATAATACCTGCATTTTGCGCTCTCATAATATATTGTGATGTCATAATGCGGATACATTATGACGTCATAATACATTGTGACGTCATAGTGCATACTAATTATGATGCCATCATATACTGTGACATAATAATACATGCTCATGAAGCTCCAGTAGATGTGACACAAATTGGGGTAATCGAAAATGGTCATAAAACCTGCAATTTGCGCTCTCATAAAATACTGTGATGTCATAATGTGGATACATTATGACGTCATAATACATTGTGACGTCATCGTGCATACTAATTATGATGTCATCAAATACTGTGACGTCATAATACATGCTCATGATGCTCCAGTAGATGTGACACAAATTGTGGTAAGAGAAATTGCTCATAATACCTGCATGTTGCGCTCTCATAATATATTGTGATGTAATAATGCGGATACATTATGACGTCATAATACATTGTGACGTCATACTGCATACTAATTATGATGTCATCATATACTGTGACGTTGTAATACATGCTCGTGATGCTCCAGTAGATGTGACAAAAATTGGGTTAATCGAAAATGGTCATAAAACCTGCAAATTTCGCTCTCATAATATATTGTGATGTCATAATGCGGATACATTATGACGTCATAATACATTGTGACGTCATAGTGCATACTAATTATGATGTCATCATATACTGTGATGTCATAATACATGCTCATGATGCTCCAGTAGATGTGACACAAATAGGGGTAAGAGAAATTGGACATAATACCTGCATGTTGCGCTCTCATAATATATTGTGTGTTATAATGCGGATACATTATGACTTCATAATACATTGTGACGTCATACTGCATACTAATTATGATGTCATCATATACTGTGACGTCATAAAACATGCTCATGATGCTCCAGTAGATGTGACACAAATTGGGGTAAGAGAAATTGTTCATAAATCCTGCAAATTGCGCTCTCATACTATATTGTGATGCCATAATGCGGATACATTATGACGTCATAATACCTTGTGACGTCATACTGCAAAATAATTATGATGTCATCATATACTGTGACATCATAATACATGCTCATGATGCTCCAGTAGATGTGACACAAATTTAGGTAATCGAAAATGGTCATAAAACCTGCAAATTGCGCTCTCATAATATATTGTGATGTCATAATGCGGATACATTATGACGTCATAATACATTGTGACGTCATAGTGCATACTAATTATTAAGTCATCATATACTGTGACGTCATAATACATGCTCATGATGCTACAGTAGATGTGACACAAATTGGGGTAAGCGAAATTGGTCATAAAACCTGCAAATTGCGCTCTCATGATATATTGTGATGTCATAATGCGGATACATTATGACGTCATAATACATTGTGACATCATACTGCATACTGATTATGATGTCATCATATACTGTGACGTAATAATACATGCTCATGATTCTCCAGTAGATGTGACACAAATTGTGGTAAGAGAAATTGGTCATAAATCCTGCAAATTGCGCTCTCATAATATATTGTGATGTCATAATGCGGATACATTATGACGTCATAATACATTGTGACGTCATAGTGCATACTAATTATAATGTCATCATATACTATGACGTCATAATACATGCTCATGATGCTCCAGTAGATGTGACACAAATTGGGGTAAGAGAAATTGCTCATAATACCTGCATGTTGCGCTCTCATAATATATTTTGATGTCATAATGCGGATACATTATGACGTCATAATACATTGTGACGTCATAGTGCATACTAATTATGATGTCAGCATATACTGTGACGTCAAAATACATGCTCATGATGCTACAGCAGATGTGACACAAATTGGGGTAAGCGAAATTGCTCATAATACCTGCATGTTGCGCTCTCATAGTATATTGTGATGTCATAATGCGGATACTTTATGACATCATAATACATTGTGACGTCATATTGCATACTAATTATGATGTCATCATATACTGTGACGTCATAATACATGCTCATGATGCTCCAGTAGATGTGACACAAATTGGGGTAAGCGAAATTGGTCATAAAACCTGCAAATTGCGCTCTCATAATATATTGTGATGTCATAATGCGGATACATTATGATGTCATAATACATTGCGACGTCATAGTGCATACTAATTATGATGTCATCATATACTGTGACATCATAATACATGCTCATGATGCTCCAGTAGATGTGACACAAATTGAGGTAAGAGAAATTGCTCATAATACCTGCAAATTGCGCTCTCATAATACATTGTGATGTCATAATGCGGATACATTATGACGTCATAATACATTGTGACGTCATAGTGCATACTAATTATGATGTCATCATATACTGTGACGTCATAATACATGATCATGAATCTCCAGTAGATGTGACACAAATTGGGGTAAGAGAAATTCCTCATAATACCTGCATGTTGCACTCTCATAATATATTGTGATGTCATAACGCGGATACATTATGACGTCATAATACATTGTGACGTCATAGTGCATACTAATTATGATGTCATCATATGCTGTGACATCATAATACATGCTCATGATGCTCCAGTAGATGTGACACAAATTTTGGTCATCGAAAATGGTCATAAAACCTGCAAATTGCGCTCTCATAATATATTGTGATGTCATAATTCGGATACATTATGACGTCATAATACATTGTGACATCATAGTGCATACTAATTATGATGTCATCATATACTGTGACGTCATAATACATGCTCATTTGGCTCCAGTAGATGTGACACAAATTGGGGTAAGAGAAATTGCTCATAATACCTGCATGTTGCGCTCTCATAATATATTGTGATGTCATAATGCGGATACATTATGACGTCATAATACATTGTGACGTCATAGTGCATACTGATTATGATGTCATCATATACTGTGACGTCATAATACATGCTCATGATGCTCCAGTAGATGTGACTCAAATTGGGGTAAGCGAAATTGGTCATAAAACCTGCAATTTGCGCTCTCATAATATATTGTGATGTCTTAATGCGGATACATTATGACGTCATAATACATTTTGACGTCATAGTGCATACTAATTATGATTTTGTCATATGCTGTGACGTCATAATACATGCTCATGATGCTCCAGTAGATGTGACACAAATTGGGGTCATCGAAAATGGTCATAAAACCTGCAAATTGCGCTCTCATAATATATTGTGATGTCATAATGCAGATATATTATGACATCATAATACATTGTGACGTAATAGTGCATACTAATTATGATGTCATCATATACTGTGACGTCATAATACATGCTCATGATGCTGCAGTAGATGTGACACAAATTGGGGTAAGAGAAATTGCTCATAATTCCTGCATTTTGCGCTCTCATAATATATTGTGATGTCATAATGCGGATACATTATGACCTCATAATACATTGTGACGTCATAGTGCATACTGATTATGATGTCATCATATACTGTGACGTCATAATACATGCTCATGATGCTACAGTTGATTTGACACAAATTGGCGTAAGAGTAATTGCTCATAATACCTGCATGTTGCGCTCTCATAATATATGGTGATGTCATAATGCGGATACATTATGACGTCATAATACATTGTGACGTCATACTGCATACTAATTATGGTGTCATCATATACTGTGACGTCATAATACATGCTCATGATGCTCCAGTAGATGTGACACTAATTGGGGTAAGAGAAATTGCTCATAATACCTGCAAATTGCGCTCTCATAATATATTGTGATGTCATAATGCGGATACATTATGACGTCATAACACATTGTGACGTCATAGTGCATACTAATTGTGATGTCATCATATACTGTGACGTCATAATACATGCTCATGATGCTCCAGTAGATGTGACACAAATTGGGTTAAGAGAAATTGCTCATAATACCTGCATGTTGGGCTCTCATAATATATTGTGATGTCATAATGCGGATACATTGTGACGTCATAATACATTGTGACATCATACTGCATACTAATTATGATGTCATCATATACTGTGACGTCATAATTCATGCTCATGATGCTCCAGTAGATGTGACACAATTTGGGGTAAGAGAAATTGCTCATAATACCTGCATGTTGCGCTCTCATAAAATATTGTGATATCATAATGCGGATACTTAATGACGTCATAATACATTGTGACGTCATAGTGCATACTAATTATGATGTCATCATATACTGTGACGTCATAATACATGCTCATGATGCTTCAGTAGATGTGACACAAATTGGGGCAGCGAAATTGGTCATAAAACCTGCAAATTGCGCTCTCATAATATATTGTGATGTCATAATGCGGATACATTATGACGTCATACTACATTGTGACGTCATATTGCATACTAATTATGATGTCATCATATACTGTGACATCATAATACATTCTCATGATGATCCAGTAGATGTGACACAAATTGGGGTAAGAGAAATTGCTCATAATACCTGCATTTTGCACTCTCATAATATATTGTGATGTCATAAAGCGGATACATTATGACGTCATAATACATTGTGACGTCATAGTGCATACTAATTATGATGCCATCATATACTGTTACGTCATAATACATGCTCATGAAGCTCCAGTAGATGTGACACAAATTGGGGTAATCGAAAATGGTCATAAAACCTGCAATTTGCGCTCTCATAAAATACTGTGATGACATAATGTGGATACATTATGACGTCATAATACATTGTGACGTCATAGTGCATACTAATTATGCTGTCAAGAAATACTGTGACGTCATAATACATGCTCATGATGCTCCAGTAGATGTGAGACAAATTGTGGTAAGAGAAATTGCTCATAATACCTGCATGTTGCGCTCTCATAATATATTGTGATGTAATAATGCGGATACATTATGACGTCATAATACATTGTGACGTCATACTGCATACTAATTATGATGTCATCATATACTGTGACGTTGTAATACATGCTCGTGATGCTCCAGTAGATGTGACAGAAATTGGGTTAATCGAAAATGGTCATAAAACCAGCAAATTTCGCTCTCATAATATATTGTGATGTCATAATGCGTATACATTATGACGTCATAATACATTGTGACGTCATAGTGCATACTAATTATGATGTCATCATATACTGTGACGTCATAATACATGCTCATGATGCTCCAGTAGATGTGACACAAATTGGGGTAAGAGAAATTGCTCATAATACCTGCATGTTGCGCTCTCATAATATATTGTGATGTCATAATGCGGATACATTATGACGTCATAATACATCGTGACGTCATTGTGCATACTAATTATGATGTCATCATATACTGTGACGTCATAATACATGCTCATGATGCTCCAGTAGATGTGACACAAATTGGGGTAATCGAAAATGGTCATAAAACCTGCAAATTGCTCTCTCATAATATATTGTGATGTCATAATGCGGATACATTATGACGTCATAATACATTGTGACGTCATAGTGCGTACTAATTATGTCATCATATACTGTGACGTCATAATACATGCTCATGATGCTCCAGTAGATGTGACACAAATTGGGGTAATCGAAAACGGTCATAAAACCGGCAAATTGCGCTCTCATAATATATTGTGATGTCATAATGCGGATACATTATGACGTCGTAATACATTGTGACGTCATATTGCATACTAATTATGATGTCATCATATACTGCGACATCATAATACATGATCATGATGCTCCAGTAGACGTGACACAACTTGGGGTAAGCGAAATTGGTCATAATACCTGCATGTTGCGCTCTCATAATGTATTGTGATGTCATAATGCGGATACATTATGACGTCATAATACATTGTGACGTCATACTGCATACTAATTATGGTGTCATCATATACTGTGACGTCATAATACATGCTCATGATGCTCCAGTAGATGTGACACAAATTGGGGTAAGAGAAATTGCTCATAATACCTGCAAATTGCGCTCTCATAATATATTGTGATGTCATAATGCGGATACATTATGACGTCATAACACATTGTCACGTCATAGTGCATACTAATTGTGATGTCATCATATACTGTAACGTCATAATACATGCTCATGATGCTCCAGTAGATGTGACACAAATTGGGTTAAGAGAAATTGCTCATAATACCTGCATGTTGGGCTCTCATAATATATTGTGATGTCATAATGCGGATACATTGTGACGTCATAATACATTGTGACATCATACTGCATACTAATTATGATGTCATCATATACTGTGACGTCATAATTCATGCTCATGATGCTCCAGTAGATGTGACACAAATTGGGGTAAGAGAAATTGCTCATAATACCTGCATGTTGCGCTCTCATAAAATATTGTGATATCATAATGCGGATACTTAATGACGTCATAATACATTGTGACGTCATAGTGCATACTAATTATGATGTCATCATATACTGTGACGTCATAATACATGCTCATGATGCTTCAGTAGATGTGACACAAATTGGGGCAGCGAAATTGGTCATAAAACCTGCAAATTGCGCTCTCATAATATATTGTGATGTCATAATGCGGATACATTATGACGTCATACTATATTGTGACGTCATATTGCATACTAATTATGATGTCATCATATACTGTGACATCATAATACATTCTCATGATGATCCAGTAGATGTGACACAAATTGGGGTAAGAGAAATTGCTCATAATACCTGCATTTTGCGCTCTCATAATATATTGTGATGTCATAATGCGGATACATTATGACGTCATAATACATTGTGACGTCATAGTGCATACTAATTATGATGCCATCATATACTGTGACGTCATAATACATGCTCATGAAGCTCCAGTAGATGTGACACAAATTGGGGTAATCGAAAATGGTCATAAAACCTGCAATTTGCGCTCTCATAAAATACTGTGATGACATAATGTGGATACATTATGACGTCATAATACATTGTGACGTCATAGTGCATACTAATTATGATGTCATCAAATACTGTGACGTCATAATACATGCTCATGATGCTCCAGTAGATGTGAGACAAATTGTGGTAAGAGAAATTGCTCATAATACCTGCATGTTGCGCTCTCATAATATATTGTGATGTCATAATGTGGATACATTATGACGTCATAATACATCGTGACGTCATTGTGCATACTAATTATGATGTCATCATATACTGTGACGTCATAATACATGCTCATGATGCTCCAGTAGATGTGACACAAATTGGGGTAATCGAAAACGGTCATAAAACCGGCAAATTTCGCTCTCATAATATATTGTGATGTCATAATGCGGATACATTATGACGTCGTAATACATTGGGTCATCATATTGCATACTAATTATGATGTCATCATATACTTCGACATCATAATACATGATCATGATGCTCCAGTAGACGTGACACAACTTGGGGTAAGCGAAATTGGTCATAATACCTGCATGTTGCGCTCTCATAATGTATTGTGATGTCATAATGCGGATACATTATGACGTCATAATACATTGTGACGTCATACTGCATACTATTATGATGTCATCATATACTGTGACGTCATAATACATGCTCATGAAGCTCCAGTAGATGTGACACAAATTGGGGTAAGCGAAATTGGTCATAAAACCTGAAATTGCGCGCTAATAATATATTGTGATGTCATAATGCGGATACATTATGACGTCATAATACATTGTGACGTCATAGTGCATACTAATTATGATGTCATCAAATACTGCGACGTCATAATACATGCTCATGATGCTCCAGTAGATGTGACACAAATTGGGGTAAGCGAAATTGGTCATAATACCTGCATGTTGCGCTCTCATAATGTATTGTGATGTCATAATGCGGATACATTATGACGTCATAATACATTGTGACGTCATACTGCATGCTATTTATGATGTCATCATATACTGTGACGTCATAATACATGCTCATGATGCTCCAGTAGATGTGACACATATTGGGGTAAGAGAAATTGCTCAAAATACCTGCATGTTGCGCTCTCATAATATATTGTAATATCATAATGCGGACACATTATGACGTCATAATACATTGTGACGTCATACTGCATACTAATTATCATGTGATCATATACTGTGACGTCATAATACATGCTTATGATGCTTCAGTAGATGTGACACAAATTGGGGCAGCGAAATTGGTCATAAAACCTGCAAATTGCGCTCTCATAATATATTGTGATGTCATAATGCGGATACATTATGACGTCATACTACATTGTGACGTCATATTGCATACTAATTATGATGTCATCATATACTGTGACATCATAATACATGCTCATGATGCTCCAGTAGATGTGACACAAATTGGGGTAAGAGAAATTGCTCATAATACCTGCAAATTGCGCTCTCATAATATATTGTGATGTCATAATGCGGATACATTATGACGTCATAATATATTGTGACGTCATAGTGCATACTAATTATGATGTCATCATATACTGTGACGTCATAATACATGCTCATGATGCTCCAGTAGATGTGACACAAATTGGGGTAAGCGAAATTGGTCATAAAACCTGCAAATTGCGCTCTCATAATATATTGTGATGTCATAATGCGGATACATTACGATGTCATAATGCATTGTGACGTCATAGTGCATACTAATTATGATGTCCTCATATACTGCGACGTCATAATACATGCTCATGATGCTCCAGTAGATGTGACACAAACTGGGGTAAGCGAAATTGCTCATAATACCTGCATGTTGCGCTCTCATAATGTATTGTGATGTCATAATGCGGATACATTATGACGTCATAATACATTGTGACGTCATACTGCATACTAATTATGATGTCATCATGTACTGTGACGTCATAATACATGCTCATGATGCTCCAGTAGATGTGACACAAATTGGGGTAAGCGAAAATGCTCATAATACCTGCATGTTGCGCTCTCATTATATATTGTGATGTCATAATGCGGATACATTATGACGTCATAATACATTGTGACGTCATGGTGCATACTAATTATGATGTCATCATATACTGTGACATCATAATACATGCTCATGATGCTCCAGTAGATGTGACACAAATTGGGGTAAGAGAAATTGCTCATAATACCTGCATGTTGCGCTCTCATAATATATTGTGATGTCATAATGCAGATATATTATGACGTCATAATACATTGTGACGTAATAGTGCATACTAATTATGATGTCATCATATACTGTGACGTCATAATACATGCTCATGATGCTCCAGTAGATGTGACACAAATTGGGGTAAGAGTAATTGCTCATAATACCTGCATTTTGCGCTCTCATAATATATTGTGATGTCATAATGCGGATACATTATGACGACATAATACATTGTGACGTCATAGTGCATACTACTTATGATGTCATCATATACTGTGACGTCATAATACATGCTCATGATGCTCCAGTTGATGTGACACAAATTGGGGTAAGAGAAATTGCTCATAATACCTGCATGTTGCGCTCTCATAATATATTGTGATGTCATAATGCAGATACATTATGACGTCATAATACATTGTGACGTCATACTGCATACTAATTATGATGTCATCATATACTGTGACGTCATAATACATGCTCATGATGCTCCAGTAGATGTGACACAAATTGGGGTAAGAGAAATTGCTCATAATACCTGCAAATTGCGCTCTCATAATATATTGTGATGTCATAATGCGGATACATTATGACGTCATAATACATTGTGACGTCATAGTGCAAACTAATTATGATGTCATCATATACTGTGACGTCATAATACATGCTCATGATGCTCCAGTAGATGTGACACAAATTGGGGTAATCGAAATTGGTCATAATACCTGCATGTTGCGCTCTCATAATGTATTGTGATGTCATAATGCGGATACATTATGACGTCATAATACATTGTGACGTCATACTGCATACTAATTATGATGTCATCATATACTGTGACGTCATAATACATGCTCATGATGCTCCAGTAGATGTGACACAAATTGGGGTAAGAGAAATTGCTCATAATACCTGCATGTTGCGCTCTCATAATATATTGTGATGTCATAATGCAGATATATTATGACGACATAATACATTGTGACGTAATAGTGCATACTAATTATGATGTCATCATATACTGTGACGTCATAATACATGTTCATGATGCTCCAGTAGATGTGACACAAATTGGGGTAAGAGAAATTGCTCATAATACCTGCATTTTGCGCTCTCATAATATATTGTGATGTCATAATGCGGATACATTATGACGTCATAATACATTGTGACGTCATAGTGCATATTAATTATGATGTCATCATATACTGTGACGTCATAATACATGCTCATGATGCTACAGTTGATGTGACACAAATTGGGGTAAGAGTAATTGCTCATAATACCTGCATGTTGCGCTCTCATAATATATTGTGATGTCATAATGCGGATACATTATGACGTCATAATACATTGTGACGTCATACTGCATACTAATTATGATGTCATCATATACTGTGACGTCATAATACATGCTCATGATGCTCCAGTAGATGTGACACAAATTGGGGTAGGAGAAATTGCTCATAATAACTGCAAATTGCGCTCTCATAATATATTGTGATGTCATAATGCGGATACCTTATGACGTCATAATACATTGTGACGTCATGGTGCATACTAATTATGATGTCATCATATACTGTGACATCATAATACATGCTCATGATGCTCCAGTAGATGTGACACAAATTGGGGTAAGAGTAATTGCTCATAATACCTGCATGTTGCGCTCTCATAATATAGTGTGATGTCATAATGCAGATATATTATGACGTCATAATACATTGTGACGTAATAGTGCATACTAATTATGATGTCATCATATACTGTGACGTCATAATACATGCTTATGATGCTCCAGTAGATGTGACACAAATTGGGTTAAGAGAAATTGCTCATAATACCTGCATGTTGCGCTCTCATAATATAGTGTGATGTCATAATGCAGATATATTATGACGTCATAATACATTGTGACGTCATAGTGCATACTAATTATGATGCCATCATATACTGTGACGTCATAATACATGCTCATGAAGCTCCAGTAGATGTGACACAAATTGGGGTAATCGAAAATGGTCATAAAACCTGCAATTTGCGCTCTCATAAAATACTGTGATGTCATTATGTGGATACATTATGACGTCATAATACATTGTGACGTCATAGTGCATACTAATTATGATGTCATCAAATACTGTGACGTCATAATACATGCTCATGATGCTCCAGTAGATGTGAGACAAATTGTGGTAAGAGAAATTGCTCATAATACCTGCATGTTGCGCTCTCATAATATATTGTGATGTAATAATGCGGATACATTATGACGTCATAATACATTGTGACGTCATACTGCATACTAATTATGATGTCATCATATACTGTGACGTCATAATACATGCTCATGATGCTCCAGTAGATGTGACACAAATTGGGGTAATCGAAAACGGTCATAAAACCGGCAAATTGCGCTCTCATAATATATTGTGATGTCATAATGCGGATACATTATGACGTCGTAATACATTGTGACGTCATATTGCATACTAATTATGATGTCATCATATACTGCGACGTCATAATACATGCTCATGATGCTCCAGTAGACGTGACACAACTTGGGGTAAGCGAAATTGGTCATAATACCTGCATGTTGCGCTCTCATAATGTATTGTGATGTCATAATGCGGATACATTATGACGTCATAATACATTGTGACGTCATACTGCATAATAATTATGATGTCATCATATACTGTGACGCATAATACATGCTCATGATGCTCCAGTAGATGTGACACATATTGGGGTAAGAGAAATTGCTCAAAATACCTGCATGTTGCGCTCTCATAATATATTGTGATATCATAATGCGGACACATTATGACGTCATAATACATTGTGACGTCATACTGCATACTAATTATCATGTGATCATATAATGTGACGTCATAATACATGCTCATTTGGCTCCAGTAGATGTGACACAAATTGGGGTATGAGAAATTGCTCATAATACCTGCATGTTGCGCTCTCATAATATATTGTGATGTCATAATGCGGATACATTATGACGTCATAATACATTGTGACGTCATAGTGCATACTGATTATGATGTCATCATATACTGTGACGTCATAATACATGCTCATGATGCTCCAGTAGATGTGACTCAAATTGGGGTAAGCGAAATTGGTCATAAAACCTGCAAATTGCGCTCTCATAATATATTGTGATGTCTTAATGCGGATACATTATGACATCATAATACATTTTGACGTCATAGTGCATACTAATTATGATTTCGTCATATGCTGTGACGTCATAATACATGCTCATGATGCTCCAGTAGATGTGACACAAATTGGGGTCATCGAAAATGGTCATAAAACCTGCAAATTGCACTCTCATAATATATTGTGATGTCATAATGCAGATATATTATGACGTCATAATACATTGTGACGTAATAGTGCATACTAATTATGATGTCATCATATACTGTGACGTCATAATACATGCTCATGATGCTCCAGTAGATGTGACACAAATTGGGGTAAGAGAAATTGCTCATAATTCCTGCATTTTGCGCTCTCATAATATATTGTGATGTCATAATGCGGATACATTATGACCTCATAATACATTGTGACGTCATAGTGCATACTGATTATGATGTCATCATATACTGTGACGTCATAATACATGCTCATGATGCTACAGTTGATTTGACACAAATTGGCGTAAGAGTAATTGCTCATAATAGCTGCATGTTGCGCTCTCATAATATATGGTGATGTCATAATGCGGATACATTATGACGTCATAATACATTGTGACGTCATACTGCATACTAATTATGGTGTCATCATATACTGTGACGTCATAATACATGCTCATGATGCTCCAGTAGATGTGACACAAATTGGGGTAAGAGAAATTGCTCATAATACCTGCAAATTGCGCTCTCATAATATATTGTGATGTCATAATGCGGATACATTATGACGTCATAACACATTGTGACGTCATAGTGCATACTAATTGTGATGTCATCATATACTGTGACGTCAAAATACATGCTCATGATGCTCCAGTAGATGTGACACAAATTGGGTTAAGAGAAATTGCTCATAATACCTGCATGTTGGGCTCTCATAATATATTGTGATGTCATAATGCGGATACATTGTGACGTCATAATACATTGTGACATCATAGTGCATACTAATTATAATGTCATCATATACTGTGACATCATAATTCATGCTCATGATGCTCCAGTAGATGTGACACAAATTGGGGTAAGAGAAATTGCTCATAATACCTGCATGTTGCGCTCTCATAAAATATTGTGATATCATAATGCGGATACTTAATGACGTCATAATACATTGTGACGTCATAGTGCATACTAATTATGATGTCATCATATACTGTGACGTCATAATACATGCTCATGATGCTTCAGTAGATGTGACACAAATTGGGGCAGCGAAATTGGTCATAAAACCTGCAAATTGCGCTCTAATAATATATTTTGATGTCATAATGCGGATACATTATGACGTCATACTACATTGTGACGTCATATTGCATACTAATTATGATGTCATCATATACTGTGACATCATAATACATTCTCATGATGATCCAGTAGATGTGACACAAATTGGGGTAAGAGAAATTGCTCATAATACCTGCATTTTGCGCTCTCATAATATATTGTGATGTCATAATGCGGATACATTATGACGTCATAATACATTGTGACGTCATAGTGCATACTAATTATGATGTCATCATATACTGTGACGCATAATACATGCTCATGATGCTCCAGTAGATGTGACACATATTGGGGTAAGAGAAATTGCTCAAAATACCTGCATGTTGCGCTCTCATAATATATTGTGATATCATAATGCGGACACATTATGACGTCATAATACATTGTGACGTCATACTGCATACTAATTATCATGTGATCATATAATGTGACGTCATAATACATGCTCATTTGGCTCCAATAGATGTGACACAAATTGGGGTATGAGAAATTGCTCATAATACCTGCATGTTGCGCTCTCATAATATATTGTGAGGTCATAATGCGGATACATTATGACGTCATAATACATTGTGACGTCATAGTGCATACTGATTATGATGTCATCATATACTGTGACGTCATAATACATGCTCATGATGCTCCAGTAGATGTGACTCAAATTGGGGTAAGCGAAATTGGTCATAAAACCTGCAAATTGCGCTCTCATAATATATTGTGATGTCTTAATGCGGATACATTATGACATCATAATACATTTTGACATCATAGTGCATACTAATTATGATTTCGTCATATGCTGTGACGTCATAATACATGCTCATGATGCTCCAGTAGATGTGACACAAATTGGGGTCATCGAAAATGGTCATAAAACCTGCAAATTGCGCTCTCATAATATATTGTGATGTCATAATGCAGATATATTATGACGTCATAATACATTGTGACGTAATAGTGCATACTAATTATGATGTCATCATATACTGTGACGTCATAATACATGCTCATGATGCTCCAGTAGATGTGACACAAATTGGGGTAAGAGAAATTGCTCATAATTCCTGCATTTTGCGCTCTCATAATATATTGTGATGTCATAATGCGGATACATTATGACCTCATAATACATTGTGACGTCATAGTGCATACTGATTATGATGTCATCATATACTGTGACGTCATAATACATGCTCATGATGCTACAGTTGATTTGACACAAATTGGCGTAAGAGTAATTGCTCATAATACCTGCATGTTGCGCTCTCATAATATATGGTGATGTCATAATGCGGATACATTATGACGTCATAATACATTGTGACGTCATACTGCATACTAATTATGGTGTCATCATATACTGTGACGTCATAATACATGCTCATGATGCTCCAGTAGATGTGACACAAATTGGGGTAAGAGAAATTGCTCATAATACCTGCAAATTGCGCTCTCATAATATATTGTGATGTCATAATGCGGATACATTATGACGTCATAACACATTGTGACGTCATAGTGCATACTAATTGTGATGTCATCATATACTGTGACGTCAAAATACATGCTCATGATGCTCCAGTAGATGTGACACAAATTGGGTTAAGAGAAATTGCTCATAATACCTGCATGTTGGGCTCTCATAATATATTGTGATGTCATAATGCGGATACATTGTGACGTCATAATACATTGTGACATCATAGTGCATACTAATTATAATGTCATCATATACTGTGACATCATAATTCATGCTCATGATGCTCCAGTAGATGTGACACAAATTGGGGTAAGAGAAATTGCTCATAATACCTGCATGTTGCGCTCTCATAAAATATTGTGATATCATAATGCGGATACTTAATGACGTCATAATACATTGTGACGTCATAGTGCATACTAATTATGATGTCATCATATACTGTGACGTCATAATACATGCTCATGATGCTTCAGTAGATGTGACACAAATTGGGGCAGCGAAATTGGTCATAAAACCTGCAAATTGCGATCTAATAATATATTTTGATGTCATAATGCGGATACATTATGACGTCATACTACATTGTGACGTCATATTGCATACTAATTATGATGTCATCATATACTGTGACATCATAATACATTCTCATGATGATCCAGTAGATGTGACACAAATTGGGGTAAGAGAAATTGCTCATAATACCTGCATTTTGCGCTCTCATAATATATTGTGATGTCATAATGCGGATACATTATGACGTCATAATACATTGTGACGTCATAGTGCATACTAATTATGATGCCATCATATACTGTGACGTCATAATACATGCTCATGAAGCTCCAGTAGATGTGACACAAATTGGGGTAATCGAAAATGGTCATAAAACCTGCAATTTGCGCTCTCATAAAATACTGTGATGACATAATGTGGATACATTATGACGTCATAATACATTGTGACGTCATAGTGCATACTAATTATGATGTCATCAAATACTGTGACGTCATAATACATGCTCATGATGCTCCAGTAGATGTGAGACAAATTGTGGTAAGAGAAATGGCTCATAATACCTGCATGTTGCGCTCTCATAATATATTGTGATGTAATAATGCGGATACATTATGACGTCATAATACATTGTGACGTCATACTGCATACTAATTATGATGTCATCATATACTGTGACGTTGTAATACATGCTCGTGATGCTCCAGTAGATGTGACAGAAATTGGGTTAATCGAAAATGGTCATAAAACCTGCAAATTTCGCTCTCATAATATATTGTGATGTCATTATGCGGATACATTATGACGTCATAATACATTGTGACGTCATAGTGCATACTAATTATGATGTCATCATATACTGTGACGTCATAATACATGCTCATGATGCTCCAGTAGATGTGACACAAATTGGGGTAAGAGAAATTGCTCATAATACCTGCATGTTGCGCTCTCATAATATATTGTGATGTCATAATGCGGATACATTATGACGTCATAATACATCGTGACGTCATTGTGCATACTAATTATGATGTCATCATATACTGTGACGTCATAATACATGCTCATGATGCTTCAGTAGATTTGACACAAATTGTGGCAGCGAAATTGGTCATAAAACCTGCAAATTGCGCTCTCATAATATATTGTGATGTCATAATGCGGATACATTATGACGTCATAATACATTGTGACGTCATACTGCATACTAATTATGATGTCATCATATACTGTGGCGTCATAATACATGCTCATGATGCTCCAGTAGATGTGACACAAATTGGGGTAAGAGAAATTGCTCATAATACCTGCATGTTGCGCTCTCATAATATATTGTGATGTCATAATGCAGATATATTATGACGTCATAATACATTGTGACGTAATAGTGCATACTAATTATGATGTCATCATATACTGTGACGTCATAATACATGTTCATGATGCTCCAGTAGATGTGACACAAATTGGGGTAAGAGAAATTGCTCATAATACCTGCATGTTGCGCTCTCATAATATATTTTGATGTCATAATGCGGATACATTATGACGTCATAATACATTGTGACGTCATAGTGCATACTAATTATGATGTCAGCATATACTGTGACGTCAAAATACATGCTCATGATGCTACAGCAGATGTGACACAAATTGGGGTAAGCGAAATTGCTCATAATACCTGCATGTTGCGCTCTCATAGTATATTGTGATGTCATAATGCGGATACTTTATGACATCATAATACATTGTGACGTCATATTGCATACTATTTATGATGTCATCATATACTGTGACGTCATAATACATGCTCATGATGCTCCAGTAGATGTGACACAAATTGGGGTAAGCGAAATTGGTCATAAAACCTGCAAATTGCGCTCTCATAATATATTGTGATGTCATAATGCGGATACATTATGATGTCATAATACATTGCGACGTCGTAGTGCATACTAATTATGATGTCATCATATACTGTGACATCATAATACATGCTCATGATGCTCCAGTAGATGTGACACAAATTGAGGTAAGAGAAATTGCTCATAATACCTGCAAATTGCGCTCTCATAATACATTGTGATGTCATAATGCGGATACATTATGACGTCATAATACATTGTGACGTCATAGTGCATACTAATTATGATGTCATCATATACTGTGACGTCATAATACATGCTCATGAATCTCCAGTAGATGTGACACAAATTGGGGTAAGAGAAATTCCTCATAATACCTGCATGTTGCGCTCTCATAATATATTGTGATGTCATAACGCGGATACATTATGACGTCATAATACATTGTGACGTCATGGTGCATACTAATTATGATGTCATCATATGCTGTGACGTCATAATATATGCTCATGATGCTCCAGTAGATGTGACACAAATTTTGGTCATCGAAAATGGTCATAAAACCTGCAAATTGCGCTCTCATAATATATTGTGATGTCATAATTCGGATACATTATGACATCATAATACATTGTGACATCATAGTGCATACTAATTATGATGTCATCATATACTGTGACGTCATAATACATGCTCATTTGGCTCCAGTAGATGTGACACAAATTGGGGTAAGAGAAATTGCTCATAATACCTGCATGTTGCGCTCTCATAATATATTGTGATGTCATAATGCGGATACATTTTGACGTCATAATACATTGTGACGTCATAGTGCATACTGATTATGATGTCATCATATACTGTGACGTCATAATACATGCTCATGATGCTCCAGTAGATGTGACTCAAATTGGGGTAAGCGAAATTGGTCATAAAACCTGCAAATTGCGCTCTCATAATATATTGTGATGTCTTAATGCGGATACATTATGACGTCATAATACATTTTGACGTCATAGTGCATACTAATTATGATTTCGTCATATGCTGTGACGTCATAATACATGCTCATGATGCTCCAGTAGATGTGACACAAATTGGGGTCATCGAAAATGGTCATAAAACCTGCAAATTGCGCTCTCATAATATATTGTGATGTCATAATGCAGATATATTATGACGTCATAATACATTGTGACGTAATAGTGCATACTAATTATGATGTCATCATATACTGTGACGTCATAATACATGCTCATGATGCTCCAGTAGATGTGACACAAATTGGGGTAAGAGAAATTGCTCATAATTCCTGCATTTTGCGCTCTCATAATATATTGTGATGTCATAATGCGGATACATTATGACCTCATAATACATTGTGACGTCATAGTGCATACTGATTATGATGTCATCATATACTGTGACGTCATAATACATGCTCATGATGCTACAGTTGATTTGACACAAATTGGCGTAAGAGTAATTGCTCATAATAGCTGCATGTTGCGCTCTCATAATATATGGTGATGTCATAATGCGGATACATTATGACGTCATAATACATTGTGACGTCATACTGCATACTAATTATGGTGTCATCATATACTGTGACGTCATAATACATGCTCATGATGCTCCAGTAGATGTGACACAAATTGGGGTAAGAGAAATTGCTCATAATACCTGCAAATTGCGCTCTCATAATATATTGTGATGTCATAATGCGGATACATTATGACGTCATAACACATTGTGACGTCATAGTGCATACTAATTGTGATGTCATCATATACTGTGACGTCATAATACATGCTCATGATGCTCCAGTAGATGTGACACAAATTGGGGTAAGAGAAATTGCTCATAATACCTGCATTTTGCGCTCTCATAATATATTGTGATGTCATAATGCGGATACATTGTGACGTCATAATACATTGTGACGTCATAGTGCATACTAATTATGATGCCATCATATACTGTTACGTCATAATACATGCTCATGAAGCTCCAGTAGAGGTGACACAAATTGGGGTAATCGAAAATGGTCATAAAACCTGCAATTTGCGCTCTCATAAAATACAGTGATGACATAATGTGGATACATTATGATGTCATAATACATTGTGACGTCATAGTGCATACTAATTATGATGTCATCAAATACTGTGACGTCATAATACATGCTCATGATGCTCCAGTAGATGTGAGACAAATTGTGGTAAGAGAAATTGCTCATAATACCTGCATGTTGCGCTCTCATAATATATTGTGATGTAATAATGCGGATACATTATGACGTCATAATACATTGTGACGTCATACTGCATACTAATTATGATGTCATCATATACTGTGACGTTGTAATACATGCTCGTGATGCTCCAGTAGATGTGACAGAAATTTGGTTAATCGAAAATGGTCATAAAACCTGCAAATTTCGCTCTCATAATATATTGTGATGTCATTATGCGGATACATTATGACGTCATAATACATTGTGACGTCATAGTGCATACTAATTATGATGTCATCATATACTGTGACGTCATAATACATGCTCATGATGCTCCAGTAGATGTGACACAAATTGGGGTAAGAGAAATTGCTCATAATACCTGCATGTTGCGCTCTCATAATATATTGTGATGTCATAATGCGGATACATTATGACGTCATAATACATCGTGACGTCATTGTGCATACTAATTATGATGTCATCATATACTGTGACGTCATAATACATGCTCATGATGCTCCAGTAGATGTGACACAAATTGGGGTAATCGAAAATGGTCATAAAACCTGCAAATTGCGCTCTCATAATATATTGTGATATCATAATGCGGATACATTATGACGTCATAATACATTGTGACGTCATAGTGCGTACTAATTATGATGTCATCATATACTGTGACGTCATAATACATGCTCATGATGCTCCAGTAGATGTGACACAAATTGGGGTAATCGAAAACGGTCATAAAACCGGCAAATTGCGCTCTCATAATATATTGTGATGTCATAATGCGGATACATTATGACGTCGTAATACATTGTGACGTAATATTGCATACTAATTATGATGTCATCATATACTGCGACGTCATAATACATGATCATGATGCTCCCGTAGACGTGACACAACTTGGGGTAAGCGAAATTGGTCATAATACCTGCATGTTGCGCTCTCATAATGTATTGTGATGTCATAATGCGGATACATTATGACGTCATAATACATTGTGACGTCATACTGCATACTAATTATGGTGTCATCATATCCTGTGACGTCATAATACATGCTCATGATGCTCCAGTAGATGTGACACAAATTGGGGTAAGAGAAATTGCTCATAATACCTGCAAATTGCGCTCTCATAATATATTGTGATGTCATAATGCGGATACATTATGACGTCATAACACATTGTCACGTCATAGTGCATACTAATTGTGATGTCATCATATACTGTGACGTCATAATACATGCTCATGATGCTCCAGTAGATGTGACACAAATTGGGTTAAGAGAAATTGCTCATAATACCTGCATGTTGGGCTCTCATAATATATTGTGATGTCATAATGCGGATACATTGTGACGTCATAATACATTGTGACATCATACTGCATACTAATTATGATGTCATCATATACTGTGACGTCATATTTCATGCTCATGATGCTCCAGTAGATGTGACACAAATTGGGGTAAGAGAAATTGCTCATAATACCTGCATGTTGCGCTCTCATAATATATTGTGATGTCATAACGCGGATACATTATGACGTCATAATACATTGTGACGTCATGGTGCATACTAATTATGATGTCATCATATGCTGTGACGTCATAATATATGCTCATGATGCTCCAGTAGATGTGACACAAATTTTGGTCATCGAAAATGGTCATAAAACCTGCAAATTGCGCTCTCATAATATATTGTGATGTCATAATTCGGATACATTATGACATCATAATACATTGTGACATCATAGTGCATACTTATTATGATGTCATCATATACTGTGACGTCATAATACATGCTCATTTGGCTCCAGTAGATGTGACACAAATTGGGGTAAGAGAAATTGCTCATAATACCTGCATGTTGCGCTCTCATAATATATTGTGATGTCATAATGCGGATACATTATGACGTCATAATACATTGTGACGTCATAGTGCATACTGATTATGATGTCATCATATACTGTGACGTCATAATACATGCTCATGATGCTCCAGTAGACGTGACTCAAATTGGGGTAAGCGAAATTGGTCATAAAACCTGCAAATTGCGCTCTCATAATATATTGTGATGTCTTAATGCGGATACATTATGACGTCATAATACATTTTGACGTCATAGTGCATACTAATTATGATTTCGTCATATGCTGTGACGTCATAATACATGCTCATGATGCTCCAGTAGATGTGACACAAATTGGGGTCATCGAAAATGGTCATAAAACCTGCAAATTGCGCTCTCATAATATATTGTGATGTCATAATGCAGATATATTATGACGTCATAATACATTGTGACGTAATAGTGCATACTAATTATGATGTCATCATATACTGTGACGTCATAATACATGCTCATGATGCTCCAGTAGATGTGACACAAATTGGGGTAAGAGAAATTGCTCATAATTCCTGCATTTTGCGCTCTCATAATATATTGTGATGTCATAATGCGGATACATTATGACCTCATAATACATTGTGACGTCATAGTGCATACTGATTATGATGTCATCATATACTGTGACGTCATAATACATGCTCATGATGCTACAGTTGATTTGACACAAATTGGCGTAAGAGTAATTGCTCATAATAGCTGCATGTTGCGCTCTCATAATATATGGTGATGTCATAATGCGGATACATTATGACGTCATAATACATTGTGACGTCATACTGCATACTAATTATGGTGTCATCATATACTGTGACGTCATAATACATGCTCATGATGCTCCAGTAGATGTGACACAAATTGGGGTAAGAGAAATTGCTCATAATACCTGCAAATTGCGCTCTCATAATATATTGTGATGTCATAATGCGGATACATTATGACGTCATAACACATTGTGACGTCATAGTGCATACTAATTGTGATGTCATCATATACTGTGACGTCATAATACATGCTCATGATGCTCCAGTAGATGTGACACAAATTGGGGTAAGAGAAATTGCTCATAATACCTGCATTTTGCGCTCTCATAATATATTGTGATGTCATAATGCGGATACATTGTGACGTCATAATACATTGTGACGTCATAGTGCATACTAATTATGATGCCATCATATACTGTTACGTCATAATACATGCTCATGAAGCTCCAGTAGAGGTGACACAAATTGGGGTAATCGAAAATGGTCATAAAACCTGCAATTTGCGCTCTCATAAAATACTGTGATGACATAATGTGGATACATTATGATGTCATAATACATTGTGACGTCATAGTGCATACTAATTATGATGTCATCAAATACTGTGACGTCATAATACATGCTCATGATGCTCCAGTAGATGTGAGACAAATTGTGGTAAGAGAAATTGCTCATAATACCTGCATGTTGCGCTCTCATAATATATTGTGATGTAATAATGCGGATACATTATGACGTCATAATACATTGTGACGTCATACTGCATACTAATTATGATGTCATCATATACTGTGACGTTGTAATACATGCTCGTGATGCTCCAGTAGATGTGACAGAAATTTGGTTAATCGAAAATGGTCATAAAACCTGCAAATTTCGCTCTCATAATATATTGTGATGTCATTATGCGGATACATTATGACGTCATAATACATTGTGACGTCATAGTGCATACTAATTATGATGTCATCATATACTGTGACGTCATAATACATGCTCATGATGCTCCAGTAGATGTGACACAAATTGGGGTAAGAGAAATTGCTCATAATACCTGCATGTTGCGCTCTCATAATATATTGTGATGTCATAATGCGGATACATTATGACGTCATAATACATCGTGACGTCATTGTGCATACTAATTATGATGTCATCATATACTGTGACGTCATAATACATGCTCATGATGCTCCAGTAGATGTGACACAAATTGGGGTAATCGAAAATGGTCATAAAACCTGCAAATTGCGCTCTCATAATATATTGTGATATCATAATGCGGATACATTATGACGTCATAATACATTGTGACGTCATAGTGCGTACTAATTATGATGTCATCATATACTGTGACGTCATAATACATGCTCATGATGCTCCAGTAGATGTGACACAAATTGGGGTAATCGAAAACGGTCATAAAACCGGCAAATTGCGCTCTCATAATATATTGTGATGTCATAATGCGGATACATTATGACGTCGTAATACATTGTGACGTAATATTGCATACTAATTATGATGTCATCATATACTGCGACGTCATAATACATGATCATGATGCTCCCGTAGACGTGACACAACTTGGGGTAAGCGAAATTGGTCATAATACCTGCATGTTGCGCTCTCATAATGTATTGTGATGTCATAATGCGGATACATTATGACGTCATAATACATTGTGACGTCATACTGCATACTAATTATGGTGTCATCATATCCTGTGACGTCATAATACATGCTCATGATGCTCCAGTAGATGTGACACAAATTGGGGTAAGAGAAATTGCTCATAATACCTGCAAATTGCGCTCTCATAATATATTGTGATGTCATAATGCGGATACATTATGACGTCATAACACATTGTCACGTCATAGTGCATACTAATTGTGATGTCATCATATACTGTGACGTCATAATACATGCTCATGATGCTCCAGTAGATGTGACACAAATTGGGTTAAGAGAAATTGCTCATAATACCTGCATGTTGGGCTCTCATAATATATTGTGATGTCATAATGCGGATACATTGTGACGTCATAATACATTGTGACATCATACTGCATACTAATTATGATGTCATCATATACTGTGACGTCATATTTCATGCTCATGATGCTCCAGTAGATGTGACACAAATTGGGGTAAGAGAAATTGCTCATAATACCTGCATGTTGCGCTCTCATAAAATATTGTGATATCATAATGCGGATACTTAATGACGTCATAATACATTGTGACGTCATAGTGCATACTAATTATGATGTCATCATATACTGTGACGTCATAATACATGCTCATGATGCTTCAGTAGATGTGACACAAATTGGGGCAGCGAAATTGGTCATAAAACCTGCAAATTGCGCTCTCATAATATATTGTGATGTCATAATGCGGATACATTATGACGTCATACTACATTGTGACGTCATATTGCATACTAATTATGATGTCATCATATACTGTGACATCATAATACATTCTCATGATGATCCAGTAGATGTGACACAAATTGGGGTAAGAGAAATTGCTCATAATACCTGCATTTTGCGCTCTCATAATATATTGTGATGTCATAATGCGGATACATTATGACGTCATACTACATTGTGACGTCATAGTGCATACTAATTATGATGCCATCATATACTGTGACGTCATAATACATGCTCATGAAGCTCCAGTAGATGTGACACAAATTGGGGTAATCGAAAATGGTCATAAAACCTGCAATTTGCGCTCTCATAAAATACTGTGATGACATAATGTGGATACATTATGACGTCATAATACATTGTGACGTCATAGTGCATACTAATTATGATGTCATCAAATACTGTGACGTCATAATACATGCTCATGATGCTCCAGTAGATGTGAGACAAATTGTGGTAAGAGAAATTGCTCATAATACCTGCATGTTGCGCTCTCATAATATATTGTGATGTAATAATGCGGATACATTATGACGTCATAATACATTGTGACGTCATACTGCATACTAATTATGATGTCATCATATACTGTGACGTTGTAATACATGCTCGTGATGCTCCAGTAGATGTGACAGAAATTGGGTTAATCGAAAATGGTCATAAAACCTGCAAATTTCGCTCTCATAATATATTGTGATGTCATAATGCGGATACATTATGACGTCATAATACATTGTGACGTCATAGTGCATACTAATTATGATGTCATCATATACTGTGACGTCATAATACATGCTCATGATGCTCCAGTAGATGTGACACAAATTGGGGTAAGAGAAATTGCTCATAATACCTGCATGTTGCGCTCTCATAATATATTGTGATGTCATAATGCGGATACATTATGACGTCATAATACATCGTGACGTCATTGTGCATACTAATTATGATGTCATCATATACTGTGACGTCATAATACATGCTCATGATGCTCCAGTAGATGTGACACAAATTGGGGTAATCGAAAATGGTCATAAAACCTGCAAATTGCGCTCTCATAATATATTGTGATGTCATAATGCGGATACATTATGACTTCATAATACATTGTGATGTCATAGTGCGTACTAATTATGATGTCATCATATACTGTGACGTCATAATACATGCTCATGATGCTCCAGTAGATGTGACACAAATTGGGGTAATCGAAAACGGTCATAAAACCGGCAAATTGCGCTCTCATAATATATTGTGATGTCATAATGCGGATACATTATGACGTCGTAATACATTGTGACGTCATATTGCATACTAATTATGATGTCATCATATACTGCGACGTCATAATACATGATCATGATGCTCCAGTAGACGTGACACAACTTGGGGTAAGCGAAATTGGTCATAATACCTGCATGTTGCGCTCTCATAATGTATTGTGAAGTCATAATGCGGATACATTATGACGTCATAATACATTGTGACGTCATACTGCATACTATTATGATGTCATCATATACTGTGACGTCATAATACATGCTCATGAAGCTCCAGTAGATGTGACACAAATTGGGGTAAGCGAAATTGGTCATAAAACCTGAAATTGCGCGCTAATAATATATTGTGATGTCATAATGCGGATACATTATGACGTCATAATACATTGTGACGTCATAGTGCATACTAATTATGATGTCATCATATACTGCGACGTCATAATACATGCTCATGATGCTCCAGTAGATGTGACACAAATTGGGGTAAGCGAAATTGGTCATAATACCTGCATGTTGCGCTCTCATAATGTATTGTGATGTCATAATGCGGATACATTATGACATCATAATACATTGTGACGTCATACTGCATACTAATTATGATGTCATCATATACTGTGACATCATAATACATGCTCATGATGCTCCAGTAGATGTGACACATATTGGGGTAACAGAAATTGCTCAAAATACCTGCATGTTGCGCTCTCATAATATATTGTGATATCATAATGCGGACACATTATGACGTCATAATACATTGTGACGTCATAGTGCATACTAATTATCATGTGATCATATACTGTGACGTCATAATACATGCTTATGATGCTTCAGTAGATGTGACACAAATTGGGGCAGCGAAATTGGTCATAAAACCTGCAAATTGCGCTCTCATAATATATTGTGATGTCATAATGCGGATACATTATGACGTCATACTACATTGTGACGTCATATTGCATACTAATTATGATGTCATCATATACTGTGACGTCATAATACATGCTCATGATGCTCCAGTAGATGTGACACAAATTGGGGTAAGAGAAATTGCTCATAATACCTGCAAATTGCGCTCTCATAATATATTGTGATGTCATAATGCGGATACATTATGACGTCATAATATATTGTGACGTCATAGTGCATAGTAATTATGATGTCATCATATACTGTGACGTCATAATACATGCTCATGATGCTCCAGTAGATGTGACACAAATTGGGGTAAGCGAAATTGGTCATAAAACCTGCAAATTGCGCTCTCATAATATATTGTGATGTCATAATGCGGATACATTACGATGTCATAATGCATTGTGACGTCATAGTGCATACTAATTATGATGTCCTCATATACTGCGACGTCATAATACATGCTCATGATGCTCCAGTAGATGTGACACAAATTGGGGTAAGCGAAATTGCTCATAATACCTGCATGTTGCGCTCTCATAATGTATTGTGATGTCATAATGCGGATACATTATGACGTCAGAATACATTGTGACGTCATACTGCATACTAATTATGATGTCATCATGTACTGTGACGTCATAAAACATGCTCATGATGCTCCAGTAGATGTGACACAAATTGGGGTAAGCGAAAATGCTCATAATACCTGCATGTTGCGCTCTCATTATATATTGTGATGTCATAATGCGGATACATTATGACGTCATAATACATTGTGACGTCATGGTGCATACTAATTATGATGTCATCATATATTGTGACGTCATAATACATGCTCATGATGCTCCAGTAGATGTGACACAAATTGGGGTAAGAGTAATTGCTCATAATACCTGCATTTTGCGCTCTCATAATATATTGTGATGTCATAATGCGGATACATTATGACGACATAATACATTGTGACGTCATAGTGCATACTACTTATGATGTCATCATATACTGTGACGTCATAATACATGCTAATGATGCTCCAGTTGATGTGACACAAATTGGGGTAAGAGAAATTGCTCATAATACCTGCATGTTACGCTCTCATAATATATTGTGATGTCATAATGCAGATACATTATGACGTCATAATACATTGTGACGTCATACTGCATACTAATTATGATGTCATCATATACTGTGACGTCATAATACATTCTCATGATGCTCCAGTAGATGTGACACAAATTGGGGTAAGAGAAATTACTCATAATACCTGCAAATTGCGCTCTCATAATATATTGTGATGTCATAATGCGGATACATTATGACGTCATAATACATTGTGACATCATAGTGCAAACTAATTATGATGTCATCATATACTGTGACGTCATAATACATGCTCATGATGCTCCAGTAGATGTGACACAAATTGGGGTAATCGAAATTGGTCATAATACCTGCATGTTGCGCTCTCATAATGTATTGTGATGTCATAATGCGGATACATTATGACGTCATAATACATTGTGACGTCATACTGCATACTAATTATGATGTCATCATATACTGTGACGTCATAATACATGCTCATGATGCTCCAGTAGATGTGACACAAATTGGGGTAAGAGAAATTGCTCATAATACCTGCATGTTGCGCTCTCATAATATATTGTGATGTCATAATGCAGATATATTATGACGTCATAATACATTGTGACGTAATAGTGCATACTAATTATGATGTCATCATATACTGTGACGTCATAATACATGTTCATGATGCTCCAGTAGATGTGACACAAAATGGGGTAAGAGAAATTGCTCATAATACCTGCATTTTGCGCTCTCATAATATATTGTGATGTCATAATGCGGATACATTATGACGTCATAATACATTGTGACGTCATAGTGCATACTAATTATGATGTCATCATATACTGTGACGTCATAATACATGCTCATGATGCTACAGTTGATGTGACACAAATTGGTGTAAGAGTAATTGCTCATAATACCTGCATGTTGCGCTCTCATAATATATTGTGATGTCATAATGCGGATACATTATGACGTCATAATACATTGTGACGTCATACTGCATACTAATTATGATGTCATCATATACTGTGACGTCATAATACATGCTCATGATGCTCCAGTAGATGTGACACAAATTGGGGTAAGAGAAATTGCTCATAATACCTGCAAATTGCGCTCTCATAATATATTGTGATGTCATAATGCGGATACATTATGACGTCATAATACATTGTGACGTCATGGTGCATACTAATTACGATGTCATCATATACTGTGACATCATAATACATGCTCATGATGCTCCAGTAGATGTGACACAAATTGGGGTAAGAGTAATTGCTCAAAATACCTGCATGTTGCGCTCTCATAAGATAGTGTGATGTCATAATGCAGATATATTATGACGTCATAATACATTGTGACGTAATAGTGCATACTAATTATGATGTCATCATATACTGTGACGTCATAATACATGCTTATGATGCTCCAGTAGATGTGACACAAATTGGGTTAAGAGAAATTGCTCATAATACCTGCATGTTGCGCTCTCATAATATAGTGTGATGTCATAATGCAGATATATTATGACGTCATAATACATTGTGACGTCATAGTGCATACTAATTATGATGCCATCATATACTGTGACGTCATAATACATGCTCATGAAGCTCCAGTAGATGTGACACAAATTGGGGTAATCGAAAATGGTCATAAAACCTGCAATTTGCGCTCTCATAAAATACTGTGATGTCATTATGTGGATACATTATGACGTCATAATACATTGTGATGTCATAGTGCATACTAATTATGATGTCATCAAATACTGTGACGTCATAATACATGCTCATGATGCTCCAGTAGATGTGAGACAAATTGTGGTAAGAGAAATTGCTCATAATACCTGCATGTTGTGCTCTCATAATATATTGTGATGTAATAATGCGGATACATTATGACGTCATAATACATTGTGACGTCATGCTGCATACTAATTATAATGTCATCATATACTGTGACGTTGTAATACATGCTCGTGATGCTCCAGTAGATGTGACAGAAATTGGGTTAATCGAAAATGGTCATAAAACCTGCAAATTTCGCTCTCATAATATATTGTGATGTCATAATGCGGATACATTATGACGTCATAATACATTGTGACGTCATAGTGCATACTAATTATGATGTCATCATATACTGTGACGTCATAATACATGCTCATGATGCTCCAGTAGACGTGACACAAATTGGGGTAAGAGAAATTGCTCATAATACCTGCATGTTGCGCTCTCATAATATATTGTGATGTCATAATGCGGATACATTATGACGTCATAATACATCGTGACGTCATTGTGCATACTAATTATGATGTCATCATATACTGTGACGTCATAATACATGCTCATGATGCTCCAGTAGATGTGACACAAATTGGGGTAATCGAAAATGGTCATAAAACCTGCAAATTGCGCTCTCATAATATATTGTGATGTTATAATGCGGATACATTATGACGTCATAATACATTGTGACGTCATAGTGCGTACTAGTTATGATGTCATCATATACTGTGACGTCATAATACATGCTCATGATGCTCCAGTAGATGTGACACAAATTGGGGTAATCGAAAACGGTCATAAAACCGGCAAATTGCGCTCTCATAATATATTGTGATGTCATAATGCGGATACATTATGACGTCATAATACATTGTGACGTCATACTGCATACTAATTATGATGTCATCATATACTGTGACGTCATAATACATGCTCATGATGCTCCAGTAGATGTGACACAAATTGGGGTAAGAGAAATTGCTCATAATACCTGCATGTTGCGCTCTCATAATATATTGTGATGTCATAATGCAGATATATTATGACGTCATAATACATTGTGACGTAATAGTGCATACTAATTATGATGTCATCATATACTGTGACGTCATAATACATGTTCATGATGCTCCAGTAGATGTGACACAAAATGGGGTAAGAGAAATTGCTCATAATACCTGCATTTTACGCTCTCATAATATATTGTGATGTCATAATGCGGATACATTATGACGTCATAATACATTGTGACGTCATAGTGCATACTAATTATGATGTCATCATATACTGTGACGTCATAATACATGCTCATGATGCTACAGTTGATGTGACACAAATTGGTGTAAGAGTAATTGCTCATAATACCTGCATGTTGCGCTCTCATAATATATTGTGATGTCATAATGCGGATACATTATGACGTCATAATACATTGTGACGTCATACTGCATACTAATTATGATGTCATCATATACTGTGACGTCATAATACATGCTCATGATGCTCCAGTAGATGTGACACAAATTGGGGTAAGAGAAATTGCTCATAATACCTGCAAATTGCGCTCTCATAATATATTGTGATGTCATAATGCGGATACATTATGACGTCATAATACATTGTGACGTCATGGTGCATACTAATTACGATGTCATCATATACTGTGACATCATAATACATGCTCATGATGCTCCAGTAGATGTGACACAAATTGGGGTAAGAGTAATTGCTCAAAATACCTGCATGTTGCGCTCTCATAAGATAGTGTGATGTCATAATGCAGATATATTATGACGTCATAATACATTGTGACGTAATAGTGCATACTAATTATGATGTCATCATATACTGTGACGTCATAATACATGCTTATGATGCTCCAGTAGATGTGACACAAATTGGGTTAAGAGAAATTGCTCATAATACCTGCATGTTGCGCTCTCATAATATAGTGTGATGTCATAATGCAGATATATTATGACGTCATAATACATTGTGACGTCATAGTGCATACTAATTATGATGCCATCATATACTGTGACGTCATAATACATGCTCATGAAGCTCCAGTAGATGTGACACAAATTGGGGTAATCGAAAATGGTCATAAAACCTGCAATTTGCGCTCTCATAAAATACTGTGATGTCATTATGTGGATACATTATAACGTCATAATACATTGTGATGTCATAGTGCATACTAATTATGATGTCATCAAATACTGTGACGTCATAATACATGCTCATGATGCTCCAGTAGATGTGAGACAAATTGTGGTAAGAGAAATTGCTCATAATACCTGCATGTTGTGCTCTCATAATATATTGTGATGTAATAATGCGGATACATTATGACGTCATAATACATTGTGACGTCATGCTGCATACTAATTATAATGTCATCATATACTGTGACGTTGTAATACATGCTCGTGATGCTCCAGTAGATGTGACAGAAATTGGGTTAATCGAAAATGGTCATAAAACCTGCAAATTTCGCTCTCATAATATATTGTGATGTCATAATGCGGATACATTATGACGTCATAATACATTGTGACGTCATAGTGCATACTAATTATGATGTCATCATATACTGTGACGTCATAATACATGCTCATGATGCTCCAGTAGATGTGACACAAATTGGGGTAATCGAAAACGGTCATAAAACCGGCAAATTGCGCTCTCATAATATATTGTGATGTCATAATGCGGATACATTATGACGTCGTAATACTTTGTGACGTCATATTGCATACTAATTATGATGTCATCATATACTGCGACGTCATAATACATGCTCATGATGCTCCAGTAGATGTGACACAAATTGGGGTAAGCGAAATTGGTCATAATACCTGCATGTTGCGCTCTCATAATGTATTGTGATGTCATAATGCGGATACATTATGACGTCATAATACATTGTGACGTCATACTGCATACTAATTATGATGTCATCAAATACTGTGACGTCATAATACATGCTCATGATGCTCCAGTAGATGTGACACATATTGGGGTAAGAGAAATTGCTCAAAATACCTGCATGTTGCGCTCTCATAATATATTGTGATATCATAATGCGGACACATTATGACGTCATAATACATTGTGACGTCATACTGCATACTAATTATCATGTGATCATATACTGTGACGTCATAATACATGCTCATGATGCTTCAGTAGATGTGACACAAATTGGGGCAGCGAAATTGGTCATAAAACCTGCAAATTGCGCTCTCATAATATATTGTGATGTCATAATGCGGATACATTATGACGTCATAATACATTGTGACGTCATACTGCATACTAATTATGATATCATCATATACTGTGACGTCATAATACATGCTCATGATGCTCCAGTAGATGTGACAGTAATTGGGGTAAGAGAAATTGCTCATAATACCTGCATGTTGCGCTCTCATAATATATTGTGATGTCATAATGCAGATATATTATGACGTCATAATACATTGTGACGTAATAGTGCATACTAATTATGATGTCATCATATACTGTGACGTCATAATACATGTTCATGATGCTCCAGTAGATGTGACACAAATTGGGGTAAGAGAAATTGCTCATAATACCTGCATTTTGCGCTCTCATAATATATTGTGATGTCATAATGCGGATACATTATGACGTCATAATACATTGTGACGTCATAGTGCATACTAATTATGATGTCATCATATACTGTGACGTCATAATACATGCTCATGATGCTACAGTTGATGTGACACGAATTGGGGTAAGAGTAATTGCTCATAATACCTGCATGTTGCGCTCTCATAATATATTGTGATGTCATAATGCGGATACATTACGACGTCATAATACATTGTGACGTCATAGTGCATACTAATTATGATGTCATCATATACTGTGACGTCATAATACATGCTCATGATGCTCCAGTAGATGTGACACAAATTGGGGTAAGAGAAATTGCTCATAATACCTGCAAATTGCGCTCTCATAATATATTGTGATGTCATAATGCGGATACATTATGACGTCATAATACATTGTGACGTCATGGTGCATACTAATTATGATGTCATCATATACTGTGACATCATAATACATGCTCATGATGCTCCAGTAGATGTGACACAAATTGGGGTAAGAGTAATTGCTCATAATACATTCATGTTGCGCTCTCATAATATAGTGTGATGTCATAATGCAGATATATTATGACGTCATAATACATTGTGACGTAATAGTGCATACTAATTATGATGTCATCATATACTGTGACGTCATAATACATGCTCATGATGCTCCAGTAGATGTGACACAAATTGGGTTAAGAGAAATTGCTCATAATACCTGCATTTTGCGCTCTCATAATATATTGTGATGTCATAATGCGGATACATTATGACGTCATAATACATTGTGACGTCATAGTGCATACTAATTATGATGTCATCATATACTGTGACGTCATAATACATGCTCATGATGCTCCAGTAGATGTGACACAAATTGGGGTAATCGAAATTGGTCATAATACCTGCATGTTGCGCTCTCATAATGTATTGTGATGTCATAATGCGGATACATTATGACGTCATAATACATTGTGAGGTCATACTGCATACTAATTATGATGTCATCATATACTGTGACGTCATCATACATGCTCATGATGCTCCAGTAGATGTGACAAAAATTGGGGTAAGAGAAATTGCTCATAATACCTGCATGTTGCGCTCTCATAATATATTGTGATATCATAATGTGGATACATAATGACGTCATAATACATTGTGACGTCATACTGCATACTAATTATGATGTCATCATATACTGTGACGTCATAATACATGCTTATGATGCTTCAGTAGATGTGACACAAATTGGGGCAGCGAAATTGCTCATAAAACCTGCAAATTGCGCCCTCATAATATATTGTGATGTCATAATGCGGATACATTATGACGTCATACTACATTGTGACGTCATATTGCATACTAATTATGATGTCATCATATACTGTGACATCATAATACATGCTCATGGTGCTCCAGTAGATGTGACACAAATTGGGGTAAGCGAAATTGGTCATAAAAACTGCAAATTGCGCTCTTATAATATATTGTGATGTCATAATGTGGATACATTATGACGTCATACTGCATTGTGACGTCATAGTGCATACTAATTATGATGTCCTCATATACTGCGAAGTCATAATACATGCTCATGATGCTCCAGTAGATGTGACACAAATTGGGGTAAGCGAAATTGGTCATAAAACCTGCAAATTGCGCTCTCATAATATATTGTGATGTCATAATGCGGATACATTACGATGTCATAATGCATTGTGACGTCATAGTGCATACTAATAATGATGTCCTCATATACTGCGACGTCATAATACATGCTCATGATGCTCCAGTAGATGTGACACAAATTGGGGTAAGCGAAATTGCTCATAATACCTGCATGTTGCGCTCTCATAATGTATTGTGATGTCATAATGCGGATACATTATGACGTCATAATACATTGTGACGTCATACTGCATACTAATTATGATGTCATCATATACTGTGACGTTGTAATACATGCTCGTGATGCTCCAGTAGATGTGACAGAAATTGGGTTAATCGAAAATGGTCATAAAACCTGCAAATTTCGCTCTCATAATATATTGTGATGTCATAATGCGGATACATTATGACGTCATAATACATTGTGACGTCATAGTGCATACTAATTATGATGTCATCATATACTGTGACGTCATAATACATGCTCATGATGCTCCAGTAGATGTGACACAAATTGGGGTAAGAGAAATTGCTCATAATACCTGCATGTTGCGCTCTCATAATATATTGTGATGTCATAATGCGGATACATTATGACGTCATAATACATCGTGACGTCATTGTGCATACTAATTATGATGTCATCATATACTGTGACGTCATAATACATGCTCATGATGCTCCAGTAGATGTGACACAAATTGGGGTAATCGAAAATGGTCATAAAACCTGCAAATTGCGCTCTCATAATATATTGTGATGTTATAATGCGGATACATTATGACGTCATAATACATTGTGACGTCATAGTGCGTACTAGTTATGATGTCATCATATACTGTGACGTCATAATACATGCTCATGATGCTCCAGTAGATGTGACACAAATTGGGGTAATCGAAAACGGTCATAAAACCGGCAAATTGCGCTCTCATAATATATTGTGATGTCATAATGCGGATACATTATGACGTCGTAATACATTGTGACGTCATATTGCATACTAATTATGATGTCATCATATACTGCGACGTCATAATACATGCTCATGATGCTCCAGTAGATGTGACACAAATTGGGGTAAGCGAAATTGGTCATAATACCTGCATGTTGCGCTCTCATAATGTATTGTGATGTCATAATGCGGATACATTATGACGTCATAATACATTGTGACGTCATACTGCATACTAATTATGATGTCATCATATACTGTGACGTCATAATACATGCTCATGATGCTCCAGTAGATGTGACACATATTGGGGTAAGAGAAATTGCTCAAAATACCTGCATGTTGCGCTCTCATAATATATTGTGATATCATAATGCGGACACATTATGACGTCATAATACATTGTGACGTCATACTGCATACTAATTATCATGTGATCATATACTGTGACGTCATAATACATGCTCATGATGCTTCAGTAGATGTGACACAAATTGGGGCAGCGAAATTGGTCATAAAACCTGCAAATTGCGCTCTCATAATATATTGTGATGTCATAATGCGGATACATTATGACGTCATAATACATTGTGACGTCATACTGCATACTAATTATGATGTCATCATATACTGTGACGTCATAATACATGCTCATGATGCTCCAGTAGATGTGACAGTAATTGGGGTAAGAGAAATTGCTCATAATACCTGCATGTTGCGCTCTCATAATATATTGTGATGTCATAATGCAGATATATTATGACGTCATAATACATTGTGACGTAATAGTGCATACTAATTATGATGTCATCATATACTGTGACGTCATAATACATGTTCATGATACTCCAGTAGATGTGACACAAATTGGGGTAAGAGAAATTGCTCATAATACCTGCATTTTGCGCTCTCATAATATATTGTGATGTCATAATGCGGATACATTATGACGTCATAATACATTGTGACGTCATAGTGCATACTAATTATGATGTCATCATATACTGTGACGTCATAATACATGCTCATGATGCTACAGTTGATGTGACACAAATTGGGGTAAGAGTAATTGCTCATAATACCTGCATGTTGCGCTCTCATAATATATTGTGATGTCATAATGCGGATACATTATGACGTCATAATACATTGTGACGTCATACTGCATACTAATTATGATGTCATCATATACTGTGACGTCATAATACATGCTCATGATGCTCCAGTAGATGTGACACAAATTGGGGTAAGAGAAATTGCTCATAATACCTACAAATTGCGCTCACATAATATATTGTGATGTCATAATGCGGATACATTATGACGTCATAATACATTGTGACGTCATGGTGCATGCTAATTATGATGTCATCATATACTGTGACATCATAATACATGCTCATGATGCTCCAGTAGATGTGACACAAATTGGGGTAAGAGTAATTGCTCATAATACCTGCATGTTGCGCTCTCATAATATAGTGTGATGTCATAATGCAGATATATTATGACGTCATAATACATTGTGACGTAATAGTGCATACTAATTATGATGTCATCATATACTGTGACGTCATAATACATGCTCATGATGCTCCAGTAGATGTGACACAAATTGGGTTAAGAGAAATTGCTCATAATACCTGCATTTTGCGCTCTCATAATATATTGTGATGTCATAATGCGGATACATTATGACGTCATAATACATTGTGACGTCATAGTGCATACTAATTATGATGTCATCATATACTGTGACGTCATAATACATGCTCATGATGCTCCAGTAGATGTGACACAAATTGGGGTAATCGAAATTGGTCATAATACCTGCATGTTGCGCTCTCATAATGTATTGTGATGTCATAATGCGGATACATTATGACGTCATAATACATTGTGAGGTCATACTGCATACTAATTATGATGTCATCATATACTGTGACGTCATAATACATGCTCATGATGCTCCAGTAGATGTGACAAAAATTGGGGTAAGAGAAATTGCTCATAATACCTGCATGTTGCGCTCTCATAATATATTGTGATATCATAATGTGGATACATAATGACGTCATAATACATTGTGACGTCATACTGCATACTAATTATGATGTCATCATATACTGTGACGTCATAATACATGCTTATGATGCTTCAGTAGATGTGACACAAATTGGGGCAGCGAAATTGCTCATAAAACCTGCAAATTGCACTCTCATAATATATTGTGATGTCATAATGCGGATACATTATGACGTCATACTACATTGTGACGTCATATTGCATACTAATTATGATGTCATCATATACTGTGACATCATAGTACATGCTCATGATGCTCCAGTAGATGTGACACAAATTGGGGTAAGCGAAATTGGTCATAAAAACTGCAAATTGCGCTCTTATAATATATTGTGATGTCATAATGCGGATACATTATGACGTCATACTGCATTGTGACGTCATAGTGCATACTAATTATGATGTCCTCATATACTGCGAAGTCATAATACATGCTCATGATGCTCCAGTAGATGTGACACAAATTGGGGTAAGCGAAATTGGTCATAAAACCTGCAAATTGCGCTCTCATAATATATTGTGATATCATAATGCGGATACATTACGATGTCATAATGCATTGTGACGTCATAGTGCATACTAATAATGATGTCCTCATATACTGCGACGTCATAATACATGCTCATGATGCTCCAGTAGACGTGACACAAATTGGGGTAAGCGAAATTGCTCATAATACCTGCATGTTGCGCTCTCATAATGTATTGTGATGTCATAATGCGGATACATTATGACGTCATAATACTTTGTGACGTCATACTGCATACTAATTATGATGTCATCATGTACTGTGACGTCATAATACATGCTCATGATGCTCCAGTAGATGTGACACAAATTGGGGTAAGCGAAAATGCTCATAATACCTGCATGTTGCGCTCTCATTATATATTGTGATGTCATTATGCGGATACATTATGACGTCATAATACATTGTGACGTCATGGTGCATACTAATTATGATGTCATCATATACTGTGACATCATAATACATGCTCATGATGCTCCAGTAGATGTGACACAAATTGGGGTAAGAGAAATTGCTCATAATACCTGCATGTTGCGCTCTCATAATATATTGTGATGTCATAATGCAGATATATTATGACGTCATAATACATTGTGACGTAATAGTGCATACTAATTATTATGTCATCATATACTGTGACTTCATAATACATGCTCATGATGCTCCAGTAGATGTGACACAAATTGGGGTAAGAGTAATTGCTCATAATACCTGCATTTTGCGCTCTCATAATATATTGTGATGTCATAATGCGGATACATTATGACGACATAATACATTGTGACGTCATAGTGCATACTACTTATGATGTCATCATATACTGTGACGTCATAATACATGCTCATGATGCTCCAGTTGATGTGACACAAATTGGGGTAAGAGAAATTGCTCATAATACCTGCATGTTGCGCTCTCATAATATATTGTGATGTCATAATGCAGATACATTATGACGTCATAATACATTGTGACGTCATACTGCATACTAATTATGATGTCATCATATACTGTGACGTCATAATACATGCTCATGATGCTCCAGTAGATGTGACACAAATTGGGGTAAGAGAAATTGCTCATAATACCTGCAAATTGCGCTCTCATAATATATTGTGATGTCATAATGCGGATACATTATGACGTCATAATACATTGTGACGTCATAGTGCAAACTAATTATGATGTCATCATATACTGTGACGTCATAATACATGCTCATGATGCTCCAGTAGATGTGACACAAATTGGGGTAATCGAAATTGGTCATAATACCTGCATGTTGCGCTCTCATAATGTATTGTGATGTCATAATGCGGATACATTATGACGTCATAATACATTGTGACGTCATACTGCATACTAATTATGATGTCATCATATACTGTGACGTCATAATACATGCTCATGATGCTCCAGTAGATGTGACACAAATTGGGGTAAGAGAAATTGCTCATAATACCTGCATGTTGCGCTCTCATAATATATTGTGATGTCATAATGCAGATATATTATGACGTCATAATACATTGTGACGTAATAGTGCATACTAATTATGATGTCATCATATACTGTGACGTCATAATACATGTTCATGATGCTCCAGTAGATGTGACACAAATTGGGGTAAGAGAAATTGCTCATAATACCTGCATTTTGCGCTCTCATAATATATCGTGATGTCATAATGCGGATACATTATGACGTCATAATACATTGTGACGTCATAGTGCATACTAATTATGATGTCATCATATACTGTGACGTCATAATACATGCTCATGATGCTACAGTTGATGTGACACAAATTGGGGTAAGAGTAATTGCTCATAATACCTGCATGTTGCGCTCTCATAATATATTGTGATGTCATAATGCGGATACATTATGACGTCATAATACATTGTGACGTCATACTGCATACTAATTATGATGTCATCATATACTGTGACGTCATAATACATGCTCATGATGCTCCAGTAGATGTGACACAAATTGGGGTAAGAGAAATTGCTCATAATACCTGCAAATTGCGCTCTCATAATATATTGTGATGTCATAATGCGGATACATTATGACGTCATAATACATTGTGACGTCATGGTGCATACTAATTATGATGTCATCATATACTGTGACATCATAATACATGCTCATGATGCTCCAGTAGATGTGACACAAATTGGGGTAAGAGTAATTGCTCATAATACCTGCATGTTGCGCTCTCATAATATAGTGTGATGTCATAATGCAGATATATTATGACGTCATAATACATTGTGACGTAATAGTGCATACTAATTATGATGTCATCAAATACTGTGACGTCATAATACATGCTCATGATGCTCCAGTAGATGTGACACAAATTGGGTTAAGAGAAATTGCTCATAATACCTGCATTTTGCGCTCTCATAATATATTGTGATGTCATAATGCGGATACATTATGACGTCATAATACATTGTGACGTCATAGTGCATACTAATTATGATGTCATCATATACTGTGACGTCATAATACATCCTCATGATGCTCCAGTAGATGTGACACAAATTGGGGTAATCGAAATTGGTCATAATACCTGCATGTTGCGCTCTCATAATGTATTGTGATGTCATAATGCGGATACATTATGACGTCATAATACATTGTGAGGTCATACTGCATACTAATTATGATGTCATCATATACTGTGACGTCATAATACATGCTCATGATGCTCCAGTAGATGTGACAAAAATTGGGGTAAGAGAAATTGCTCATAATACCTGCATGTTGCGCTCTCATAATATATTGTGATATCATAATGTGGATACATAATGACGTCATAATACATTGTGACGTCATACTGCATACTAATTATGATGTCATCATATACTGTGACGTCATAATACATGCTTATGATGCTTCAGTAGATGAGACACAAATTGGGGCAGCGAAATTGCTCATAAAACCTGCAAATTGCGCTCTCATAATATATTGTGATGTCATAATGCGGATACATTATGACGTCATACTACATTGTGACGTCATATTGCATACTAATTATGATGTCATCATATACTGTGACATCATAATACATGCTCATGATGCTCCAGTAGATGTGACACAAATTGGGGTAAGCGAAATTGGTCATAAAAACTGCAAATTGCGCTCTTATAATATATTGTGATGTCATAATGCGGATACATTATGACGTCATACTGCATTGTGACGTCATAGTGCATACTAATTATGATGTCCTCATATACTGCGAAGTCATAATACATGCTCATGATGCTCCAGTAGATGTGACACAAATTGGGGTAAGCGAAATTGGTCATAAAACCTGCAAATTGCGCTCTCATAATATATTGTGATGTCATAATGCGGATACATTACGATGTCATAATGCATTGTGACGTCATAGTGCATACTAATAATGATGTCCTCATATACTGCGACGTCATAATACATGCTCATGATGCTCCAGTAGATGTGACACAAATTGGGGTAAGCGAAATTGCTCATAATACCTGCATGTTGCGCTCTCATAATGTATTGTGATGTCATAATGCGGATACATTATGACGTCATAATACTTTGTGACGTCATACTGCATACTAATTATGATGTCATCATGTACTGTGACGTCATAATACATGCTCATGATGCTCCAGTAGATGTGACACAAATTGGGGTAAGCGAAAATGCTCATAATACCTGCATGTTGCGCTCTCATTATATATTGTGATGTCATTATGCGGATACATTATGACGTCATAATACATTGTAACGTCATGGTGCATACTAATTATGATGTCATCATATACTGTGACATCATAATACATGCTCATGATGCTCCAGTAGATGTGACACAAATTGGGGTAAGAGAAATTGCTCATAATACCTGCATGTTGCGCTCTCATAATATATTGTGATGTCATAATGCAGATATATTATGACGTCATAATACATTGTGACGTAATAGTGCATACTAATTATGATGTCATCATATACTGTGACGTCATAATACATGCTCATGATGCTCCAGTAGATGTGACACAAATTGGGGTAAGAGTAATTGCTCATAATACCTGCATTTTGCGCTCTCATAATATATTGTGATTTCATAATGTGGATACATTATGACGACATAATACATTGTGACGTCATAGTGCATACTACTTATGATGTCATCATATACTGTGACGTCATAATACATGCTCATGATGCTCCAGTTGATGTGACACAAATTGGGGCAAGAGAAATTGCTCATAATACCTGCATGTTGCGCTCTCATAATATATTGTGATGTCATAATGCAGATACATTATGACGTCATAATACATTGTGACATCATACTGCATACTAATTATGATGTCATCATATACTGTGACGTCATAATACATGCTCATGATGCTCCAGTAGATGTGACACAAATTGGGGTAAGAGAAATTGCTCATAATACCTGCAAATTGCGCTCTCATAATATATTGTGATGTCATAATGCGGATACATTATGACGTCATAATATATTGTGACGTCATAGTGCAAACTAATTATGATGTCATCATATACTGTGACGTCATAATACATGCTCATGATGCTCCAGTAGATGTGACACAAATTGGGGTAATCGAAATTGGTCATAATACCTGCATGTTGCGCTCTCATAATGTATTGTGATGTCATAATGCAGATACATTATGACGTCATAATACATTGTGACGTCATAGTGCATACTAATTATGATGTCATCATATACTGTGACGTCATAATACATGCTCATGATGCTACAGTTGATGTGACACAAATTGGGGTAAGAGTAATTGCTCATAATACCTGCATGTTGCGCTCTCATAATATATTGTGATGTCATAATGCGGATACATTATGACGTCATAATACATTGTGACGTCATACTGCATACTAATTATGATGTCATCATATACTGTGACGTCATAATACATGCTCATGATGCTCCAGTAGATGTGACACAAATTGGGGTAAGAGAAATTGCTCATAATACCTGCAAATTGCGCTCTCATAATATATTGTGATGTCATAATGCGGATACATTATGACGTCATAATATATTGTGACGTCATGGTGCATACTAATTATGATGTCATCATATACTGTGACATCATAATACATGCTCATGATGCTCCAGTAGATGTGACACAAATTGGGGTAAGAGTAATTGCTCATAATACCTGCATGTTGCGCTCTCATAATATAGTGTGATGTCATAATGCAGATATATTATGACGTCATAATACATTGTGACGTAATAGTGCATACTAATTATGATGTCATCATATACTGTGACGTCATAATACATGCTTATGATGCTCCAGTAGATGTGACACAAATTGGGTTAAGAGAAATTGCTCATAATACCTGCATGTTGCGCTCTCATAATATAGTGTGATGTCATAATGCAGATATATTATGACGTCATAATACATTGTGACATCATAGTGCATAATAATTATGATGCCATCATATACTGTGACGTCATAATACATGCTCATGAAGCTCCAGTAGATGTGACACAAATTGGGGTAATCGAAAATGGTCATAAAACCTGCAATTTGCGCTCTCATAAAATACTGTGATGTCATTATGCGGATACATTATGACGTCATAATACATTGTGACGTCATAGTGCATACTAATTATGATGTCATCAAATACTGTGACGTCATAATACATGCTCATGATGCTCCAGTAGATGTGAGACAAATTGTGGTAAGAGAAATTGCTCATAATACCTGCATGTTGCGGTCTCATAATATATTGTGATGTCATTATGCGGATGCATTATGACGTCATAATACATTGTGACGTCATAGTGCATACTAATTATGATGTCATCATATACTGTGACGTCGTAATACATGCTCATGATGCTAGAGTAGATGTTACACAAATTGGGGTAAGGGGAATTGGTCATAATACCTGCATGTTGTGCTCTCATAGTATATTGTGATGTCATAATGCGGATACATTATGACGTCATAATACATTGTGACGTCATAGTGCATACTAATTATGATGTCATCATATACTGTGACGTCATAATACATGCTCATGATGCTCCAGTAGATGTGACACAAATTGGGGTAAGAGAAATTGCTCATAATACCTGCATGTTGCGCTCTCATAATATATTGTGATGTCATAATGCGGATACATTATGACGTCATAATACATCGTGACGTCATTGTGCATACTAATTATGATGTCATCATATACTGTGACGTCATAATACATGCTCATGATGCTCCAGTAGATGTGACACAAATTGGGGTAATCGAAAATGGTCATAAAACCTGCAAATTGCGCTCTCATAATATATTGTGATGTTATAATGCGGATACATTATGACGTCATAATACATTGTGACGTCATAGTGCGTACTAATTATGATGTCATCATATACTGTGACGTCATAATACATGCTCATGATGCTCCAGTAGATGTGACACAAATTGGGGTAATCGAAAACGGTCATAAAACCGGCAAATTGCGCTCTCATAATATATTGTGATGTCATAATGCGGATACATTATGACGTCGTAATACATTGTGACGTCATATTGCATACTAATTATGATGTCATCATATACTGCGACGTCATAATACATGATCATGATGCTCCAGTAGACGTGACACAACTTGGTGTAAGCGAAATTGGTCATAATACCTGCATGTTGCGCTCTCATAATGTATTGTGATGTCATAATGCTGATACATTATGACGTCATAATACAATGTGACGTCATACTGCATACTATTATGATGTCATCATATACTGTGACGTCATAATACATGCTCATGAAGCTCCAGTAGATGTGACACAAATTGGGGTAAGCGAAATTGGTCATAAAACCTGAAATTGCGCGCTAATAATATATTGTGATGTCATAATGCGGATACATTATGACGTCATAATACATTGTGACGTCATACTGCATACTAATTATGATGTCATCATATACTGCGACGTCATAATACATGCTCATGATGCTCCAGTAGATGTGACACAAATTGGGGTAAGCGAAATTGGTCATAATACCTGCATGTTGCGCTCTCATAATGTATTGTGATGTCATAATGCGGATACATTATGACGTCATAATACATTGTGACGTCATACTGCATACTAATTATGATGTCATCATATACTGTGACGTCATAATACATGCTCATGATGCTCCAGTAGATGTGACACAAATTGGGGTAAGAGAAATTGCTCATAATACCTGCATTTTGCGCTCTCATAATATATTGTGATGTCATAATGGGGATACATTATGACGTCATAATACATTGTGACGTCATAGTGCATACTAATTATGATGTCATCATATACTGTGACGTCATAATACATGCTCATGATGCTCCAGTAGATGTGACACATATTGGGGTAAGAGAAATTGCTCAAAATACCTGCATGTTGCGCTCTCATAATATATTGTGATATCATAATGCGGACACATTATGACGTCATAATACATTGTGACGTCATACTGCATACTAATTATCATGTGATCATATACTGTGACGTCATAATACATGCTCATGATGCTTCAGTAGATGTGACACAAATTGGGGCAGCGAAATTGGTCATAAAACCTGCAAATTGCGCTCTCATAATATATTGTGATGTCATAATGCGGATACATTATGACGTCATAATACATTGTGACGTCATACTGCATACTAATTATGATGTCATCATATACTGTGACGTCATAATACATGCTCATGATGCTCCAGTAGATGTGACAGTAATTGGGGTAAGAGAAATTGCTCATAATACCTGCATGTTGCGCTCTCATAATATATTGTGATGTCATAATGCAGATATATTATGACGTCATAATACATTGTGACGTAATAGTGCATACTAATTATGATGTCATCATATACTGTGACGTCATAATACATGTTCATGATACTCCAGTAGATGTGACACAAATTGGGGTAAGAGAAATTGCTCATAATACCTGCATTTTGCGCTCTCATAATATATTGTGATGTCATAATGCGGATACATTATGACGTCATAATACATTGTGACGTCATAGTGCATACTAATTATGATGTCATCATATACTGTGACGTCATAATACATGCTCATGATGCTACAGTTGATGTGACACAAATTGGGGTAAGAGTAATTGCTCATAATACCTGCATGTTGCGCTCTCATAATATATTGTGATGTCATAATGCGGATACATTATGACGTCATAATACATTGTGACGTCATACTGCATACTAATTATGATGTCATAATATACTGTGACGTCATAATACATGCTCATGATGCTCCAGTAGATGTGACACAAATTGGGGTAAGAGAAATTGCTCATAATACCTACAAATTGCGCTCACATAATATATTGTGATGTCATAATGCGGATACATTATGACATCATAATACATTGTGACGTCATGGTGCATGCTAATTATGATGTCATCATATACTCTGACATCATAATACATGCTCATGATGCTCCAGTAGATGTGACACAAATTGGGGTAAGAGTAATTGCTCATAATACCTGCATGTTGCGCTCTCATAATATAGTGTGATGTCATAATGCAGATATATTATGACGTCATAATACATTGTGACGTAATAGTGCATACTAATTATGATGTCATCATATACTGTGACGTCATAATACATGCTCATGATGCTCCAGTAGATGTGACACAAATTGGGTTAAGAGAAATTGCTCATAATACCTGCATTTTGCGCTCTCATAATATATTGTGATGTCATAATGCGGATACATTATGACGTCATAATACATTGTGACGTCATAGTGCATACTAATTATGATGTCATCATATACTGTGACGTCATAATACATGCTCATGATGCTCCAGTAGATGTGACACAAATTGGGGTAATCGAAATTGGTCATAATACCTGCATGTTGCGCTCTCATAATGTATTGTGATGTCATAATGCGGATACATTATGACGTCATAATACATTGTGAGGTCATACTGCATACTAATTATGATGTCATCATATACTGTGACGTCATAATACATGCTCATGATGCTCTAGTAGATGTGACAAAAATTGGGGTAAGAGAAATTGCTCATAATACCTGCATGTTGCGCTCTCATAATATATTGTGATATCATAATGTGGATACATAATGACGTCATAATACATTGTGACGTCATACTGCATACTAATTATGATGTCATCATATACTGTGACGTCATAATACATGCTTATGATGCTTCAGTAGATGTGACACAAATTGGGGCAGCGAAATTGCTCATAAAACCTGCAAATTGCACTCTCATAATATATTGTGATGTCATAATGCGGATACATTATGACGTCATACTACATTGTGACGTCATATTGCATACTAATTATGATGTCATCATATACTGTGACATCATAGTACATGCTCATGATGCTCCAGTAGATGTGACACAAATTGGGGTAAGCGAAATTGGTCATAAAAACTGCAAATTGCGCTCTTATAATATATTGTGATGTCATAATGCGGATACATTATGACGTCATACTGCATTGTGACGTCATAGTGCATACTAATTATGATGTCCTCATATACTGCGAAGTCATAATACATGCTCATGATGCTCCAGTAGATGTGACACAAATTGGGGTAAGCGAAATTGGTCATAAAACCTGCAAATTGCGCTCTCATAATATATTGTGATATCATAATGCGGATACATTACGATGTCATAATGCATTGTGACGTCATAGTGCATACTAATAATGATGTCCTCATATACTGCGACGTCATAATACATGCTCATGATGCTCCAGTAGATGTGACACAAATTGGGGTAAGCGAAATTGCTCATAATACCTGCATGTTGCGCTCTCATAATGTATTGTGATGTCATAATGCGGATACATTATGACGTCATAATACTTTGTGACGTCATACTGCATACTAATTATGATGTCATCATATACTGTGACGTCATAATACATGCTCATGATGCTCCAGTAGATGTGACACAAATTGGGGTAAGAGAAATTGCTCATAATACCTGCAAATTGCGCTCTCATAATATATTGTGATGTCATAATGCGGATACATTATGACGTCATAATACATTGTGACGTCATGGTGCATACTAATTATGATGTCATCATATACTGTGACATCATAATACATGCTCATGATGCTCCAGTAGATGTGACACAAATTGGGGTAAGAGTAATTGCTCATAATACCTGCATGTTGCGCTCTCATAATATAGTGTGATGTCATAATGCAGATATATTATGACGTCATAATACATTGTGACGTAATAGTGCATACTAATTATGATGTCATCAAATACTGTGACGTCATAATACATGCTCATGATGCTCCAGTAGATGTGACACAAATTGGGTTAAGAGAAATTGCTCATAATACCTGCATTTTGCGCTCTCATAATATATTGTGATGTCATAATGCGGATACATTATGACGTCATAATACATTGTGACGTCATAGTGCATACTAATTATGATGTCATCATATACTGTGACGTCATAATACATGCTCATGATGCTCCAGTAGATGTGACACAAATTGGGGTAATCGAAATTGGTCATAATACCTGCATGTTGCGCTCTCATAATGTATTGTGATGTCATAATGCGGATACATTATGACGTCATAATACATTGTGAGGTCATACTGCATACTAATTATGATGTCATCATATACTGTGACGTCATAATACATGCTCATGATGCTCCAGTAGATGTGACAAAAATTGGGGTAAGAGAAATTGCTCATAATACCTGCATGTTGCGCTCTCATAATATATTGTGATATCATAATGTGGATACATAATGACGTCATAATACATTGTGACGTCATACTGCATACTAATTATGATGTCATCATATACTGTGACGTCATAATACATGCTTATGATGCTTCAGTAGATGAGACACAAATTGGGGCAGCGAAATTGCTCATAAAACCTGCAAATTGCGCTCTCATAATATATTGTGATGTCATAATGCGGATACATTATGACGTCATACTACATTGTGACGTCATATTGCATACTAATTATGATGTCATCATATACTGTGACATCATAATACATGCTCATGATGCTCCAGTAGATGTGACACAAATTGGGGTAAGCGAAATTGGTCATAAAAACTGCAAATTGCGCTCTTATAATATATTGTGATGTCATAATGCGGATACATTATGACGTCATACTGCATTGTGACGTCATAGTGCATACTAATTATGATGTCCTCATATACTGCGAAGTCATAATACATGCTCATGATGCTCCAGTAGATGTGACACAAATTGGGGTAAGCGAAATTGGTCATAAAACCTGCAAATTGCGCTCTCATAATATATTGTGATGTCATAATGCGGATACATTACGATGTCATAATGCATTGTGACGTCATAGTGCATACTAATAATGATGTCCTCATATACTGCGACGTCATAATACATGCTCATGATGCTCCAGTAGATGTGACACAAATTGGGGTAAGCGAAATTGCTCATAATACCTGCATGTTGCGCTCTCATAATGTATTGTGATGTCATAATGCGGATACATTATGACGTCATAATACTTTGTGACGTCATACTGCATACTAATTATGATGTCATCATGTACTGTGACGTCATAATACATGCTCATGATGCTCCAGTAGATGTGACACAAATTGGGGTAAGCGAAAATGCTCATAATACCTGCATGTTGCGCTCTCATTATATATTGTGATGTCATTATGCGGATACATTATGACGTCATAATACATTGTAACGTCATGGTGCATACTAATTATGATGTCATCATATACTGTGACATCATAATACATGCTCATGATGCTCCAGTAGATGTGACACAAATTGGGGTAAGAGAAATTGCTCATAATACCTGCATGTTGCGCTCTCATAATATATTGTGATGTCATAATGCAGATATATTATGACGTCATAATACATTGTGACGTAATAGTGCATACTAATTATGATGTCATCATATACTGTGACGTCATAATACATGCTCATGATGCTCCAGTAGATGTGACACAAATTGGGGTAAGAGTAATTGCTCATAATACCTGCATTTTGCGCTCTCATAATATATTGTGATTTCATAATGTGGATACATTATGACGACATAATACATTGTGACGTCATAGTGCATACTACTTATGATGTCATCATATACTGTGACGTCATAATACATGCTCATGATGCTCCAGTTGATGTGACACAAATTGGGGCAAGAGAAATTGCTCATAATACCTGCATGTTGCGCTCTCATAATATATTGTGATGTCATAATGCAGATACATTATGACGTCATAATACATTGTGACATCATACTGCATACTAATTATGATGTCATCATATACTGTGACGTCATAATACATGCTCATGATGCTCCAGTAGATGTGACACAAATTGGGGTAAGAGAAATTGCTCATAATACCTGCACATTGCGCTCTCATAATATATTGTGATGTCATAATGCGGATACATTATGACGTCATAATATATTGTGACGTCATAGTGCAAACTAATTATGATGTCATCATATACTGTGACGTCATAATACATGCTCATGATGCTCCAGTAGATGTGACACAAATTGGGGTAATCGAAATTGGTCATAATACCTGCATGTTGCGCTCTCATAATGTATTGTGATGTCATAATGCGGATACATTATGACGTCATAATACATTGTGACGTCATAGTGCATACTAATTATGATGTCATCATATACTGTGACGTCATAATACATGCTCATGATGCTACAGTTGATGTGACACAAATTGGGGTAAGAGTAATTGCTCATAATACCTGCATGTTGCGCTCTCATAATATATTGTGATGTCATAATGCGGATACATTATGACGTCATAATACATTGTGACGTCATACTGCATACTAATTATGATGTCATCATATACTGTGACGTCATAATACATGCTCATGATGCTCCAGTAGATGTGACACAAATTGGGGTAAGAGAAATTGCTCATAATACCTGCAAATTGCGCTCTCATAATATATTGTGATGTCATAATGCGGATACATTATGACGTCATAATATATTGTGACGTCATGGTGCATACTAATTATGATGACATCATATACTGTGACATCATAATACATGCTCATGATGCTCCAGTAGATGTGACACAAATTGGGGTAAGAGTAATTGCTCATAATACCTGCATGTTGCGCTCTCATAATATAGTGTGATGTCATAATGCAGATATATTATGACGTCATAATACATTGTGACGTAATAGTGCATACTAATTATGATGTCATCATATACTGTGACGTCATAATACATGCTTATGATGCTCCAGTAGATGTGACACAAATTGGGTTAAGAGAAATTGCTCATAATACCTGCATGTTGCGCTCTCATAATATAGTGTGATGTCATAATGCAGATATATTATGACGTCATAATACATTGTGACATCATAGTGCATACTAATTATGATGCCATCATATACTGTGACGTCATAATACATGCTCATGAAGCTCCAGTAGATGTGACACAAATTGGGGTAATCGAAAATGGTCATAAAACCTGCAATTTGCGCTCTCATAAAATACTGTGATGTCATTATGCGGATACATTATGACGTCATAATACATTGTGACGTCATAGTGCATACTAATTATGATGTCATCAAATACTGTGACGTCATAATACATGCTCATGATGCTCCAGTAGATGTGAGACAAATTGTGGTAAGAGAAATTGCTCATAATACCTGCATGTTGCGGTCTCATAATATATTGTGATGTCATTATGCGGATGCATTATGACGTCATAATACATTGTGACGTCATAGTGCATACTAATTATGATGTCATCATATACTGTGACGTCGTAATACATGCTCATGATGCTAGAGTAGATGTTACACAAATTGGGGTAAGGGGAATTGGTCATAATACCTGCATGTTGTGCTCTCATAGTATATTGTGATGTCATAATGCGGATACATTATGACGTCATAATACATTGTGACGTCATAGTGCATACTAATTATGATGTCATCATATACTGTGACGTCATAATACATGCTCATGATGCTCCAGTAGATGTGACACAAATTGGGGTAAGAGAAATTGCTCATAATACCTGCATGTTGCGCTCTCATAATATATTGTGATGTCATAATGCGGATACATTATGACGTCATAATACATCGTGACGTCATTGTGCATACTAATTATGATGTCATCATATACTGTGACGTCATAATACATGCTCATGATGCTCCAGTAGATGTGACACAAATTGGGGTAATCGAAAATGGTCATAAAACCTGCAAATTGCGCTCTCATAATATATTGTGATGTTATAATGCGGATACATTATGACGTCATAATACATTGTGACGTCATAGTGCGTACTAATTATGATGTCATCATATACTGTGACGTCATAATACATGCTCATGATGCTCCAGTAGATGTGACACAAATTGGGGTAATCGAAAACGGTCATAAAACCGGCAAATTGCGCTCTCATAATATATTGTGATGTCATAATGCGGATACATTATGACGTCGTAATACATTGTGACGTCATATTGCATACTAATTATGATGTCATCATATACTGCGACGTCATAATACATGATCATGATGCTCCAGTAGACGTGACACAACTTGGTGTAAGCGAAATTGGTCATAATACCTGCATGTTGCGCTCTCATAATGTATTGTGATGTCATAATGCTGATACATTATGACGTCATAATACAATGTGACGTCATACTGCATACTATTATGATGTCATCATATACTGTGACGTCATAATACATGCTCATGAAGCTCCAGTAGATGTGACACAAATTGGGGTAAGCGAAATTGGTCATAAAACCTGAAATTGCGCGCTAATAATATATTGTGATGTCATAATGCGGATACATTATGACGTCATAATACATTGTGACGTCATACTGCATACTAATTATGATGTCATCATATACTGCGACGTCATAATACATGCTCATGATGCTCCAGTAGATGTGACACAAATTGGGGTAAGCGAAATTGGTCATAATACCTGCATGTTGCGCTCTCATAATGTATTGTGATGTCATAATGCGGATACATTATGACGTCATAATACATTGTGAGGTCATACTGCATACTAATTATGATGTCATCATATACTGTGACGTCATAATACATGCTCATGATGCTCCAGTAGATGTGACAAAAATTGGGGTAAGAGAAATTGCTCATAATACCTGCATGTTGCGCTCTCATAATATATTGTGATATCATAATGTGGATACATAATGACGTCATAATACATTGTGACGTCATACTGCATACTAATTATGATGTCATCATATACTGTGACGTCATAATACATGCTTATGATGCTTCAGTAGATGAGACACAAATTGGGGCAGCGAAATTGCTCATAAAACCTGCAAATTGCGCTCTCATAATATATTGTGATGTCATAATGCGGATACATTATGACGTCATACTACATTGTGACGTCATATTGCATACTAATTATGATGTCATCATATACTGTGACATCATAATACATGCTCATGATGCTCCAGTAGATGTGACACAAATTGGGGTAAGCGAAATTGGTCATAAAAACTGCAAATTGCGCTCTTATAATATATTGTGATGTCATAATGCGGGTACATTATGACGTCATACTGCATTGTGACGTCATAGTGCATACTAATTATGATGTCCTCATATACTGCGAAGTCATAATACATGCTCATGATGCTCCAGTAGATGTGACACAAATTGGGGTAAGCGAAATTGGTCATAAAACCTGCAAATTGCGCTCTCATAATATATTGTGATGTCATAATGCGGATACATTACGATGTCATAATGCATTGTGACGTCATAGTGCATACTAATAATGATGTCCTCATATACTGCGACGTCATAATACATGCTCATGATGCTCCAGTAGATGTGACACAAATTGGGGTAAGCGAAATTGCTCATAATACCTGCATGTTGCGCTCTCATAATGTATTGTGATGTCATAATGCGGATACATTATGACGTCATAATACTTTGTGACGTCATACTGCATACTAATTATGATGTCATCATGTACTGTGACGTCATAATACATGCTCATGATGCTCCAGTAGATGTGACACAAATTGGGGTAAGCGAAAATGCTCATAATACCTGCATGTTGCGCTCTCATTATATATTGTGATGTCATTATGCGGATACATTATGACGTCATAATACATTGTAACGTCATGGTGCATACTAATTATGATGTCATCATATACTGTGACATCATAATACATGCTCATGATGCTCCAGTAGATGTGACACAAATTGGGGTAAGAGAAATTGCTCATAATACCTGCATGTTGCGCTCTCATAATATATTGTGATGTCATAATGCAGATATATTATGACGTCATAATACATTGTGACGTAATAGTGCATACTAATTATGATGTCATCATATACTGTGACGTCATAATACATGCTCATGATGCTCCAGTAGATGTGACACAAATTGGTGTAAGAGTAATTGCTCATAATACCTGCATTTTGCGCTCTCATAATATATTGTGATTTCATAATGTGGATACATTATGACGACATAATACATTGTGACGTCATAGTGCATACTACTTATGATGTCATCATATACTGTGACGTCATAATACATGCTCATGATGCTCCAGTTGATGTGACACAAATTGGGGCAAGAGAAATTGCTCATAATACCTGCATGTTGCGCTCTCATAATATATTGTGATGTCATAATGCAGATACATTATGACGTCATAATACATTGTGACATCATACTGCATACTAATTATGATGTCATCATATACTGTGACGTCATAATACATGCTCATGATGCTCCAGTAGATGTGACACAAATTGGGGTAAGAGAAATTGCTCATAATACCTGCACATTGCGCTCTCATAATATATTGTGATGTCATAATGCGGATACATTATGACGTCATAATATATTGTGACGTCATAGTGCAAACTAATTATGATGTCATCATATACTGTGACGTCATAATACATGCTCATGATGCTCCAGTAGATGTGACACAAATTGGGGTAATCGAAATTGGTCATAATACCTGCATGTTGCGCTCTCATAATGTATTGTGATGTCATAATGCGGATACATTATGACGTCATAATACATTGTGACGTCATAGTGCATACTAATTATGATGTCATCATATACTGTGACGTCATAATACATGCTCATGATGCTACAGTTGATGTGACACAAATTGGGGTAAGAGTAATTGCTCATAATACCTGCATGTTGCGCTCTCATAATATATTGTGATGTCATAATGCGGATACATTATGACGTCATAATACATTGTGACGTCATACTGCATACTAATTATGATGTCATCATATACTGTGACGTCATAATACATGCTCATGATGCTCCAGTAGATGTGACACAAATTGGGGTAAGAGAAATTGCTCATAATACCTGCAAATTGCGCTCTCATAATATATTGTGATGTCATAATGCGGATACATTATGACGTCATAATATATTGTGACGTCATGGTGCATACTAATTATGATGTCATCATATACTGTGACATCATAATACATGCTCATGATGCTCCAGTAGATGTGACACAAATTGGGGTAAGAGTAATTGCTCATAATACCTGCATGTTGCGCTCTCATAATATAGTGTGATGTCATAATGCAGATATATTATGACGTCATAATACATTGTGACGTAATAGTGCATACTAATTATGATGTCATCATATACTGTGACGTCATAATACATGCTTATGATGCTCCAGTAGATGTGACACAAATTGGGTTAAGAGAAATTGCTCATAATACCTGCATGTTGCGCTCTCATAATATAGTGTGATGTCATAATGCAGATATATTATGACGTCATAATACATTGTGACATCATAGTGCATACTAATTATGATGCCATCATATACTGTGACGTCATAATACATGCTCATGAAGCTCCAGTAGATGTGACACAAATTGGGGTAATCGAAAATGGTCATAAAACCTGCAATTTGCGCTCTCATAAAATACTGTGATGTCATTATGCGGATACATTATGACGTCATAATACATTGTGACGTCATAGTGCATACTAATTATGATGTCATCAAATACTGTGACGTCATAATACATGCTCATGATGCTCCAGTAGATGTGAGACAAATTGTGGTAAGAGAAATTGCTCATAATACCTGCATGTTGCGGTCTCATAATATATTGTGATGTCATTATGCGGATGCATTATGACGTCATAATACATTGTGACGTCATAGTGCATACTAATTATGATGTCATCATATACTGTGACGTCGTAATACATGCTCATGATGCTAGAGTAGATGTTACACAAATTGGGGTAAGGGGAATTGGTCATAATACCTGCATGTTGTGCTCTCATAGTATATTGTGATGTCATAATGCGGATACATTATGACGTCATAATACATTGTGACGTCATAGTGCATACTAATTATGATGTCATCATATACTGTGACGTCATAATACATGCTCATGATGCTCCAGTAGATGTGACACAAATTGGGGTAAGAGAAATTGCTCATAATACCTGCATGTTGCGCTCTCATAATATATTGTGATGTCATAATGCGGATACATTATGACGTCATAATACATCGTGACGTCATTGTGCATACTAATTATGATGTCATCATATACTGTGACGTCATAATACATGCTCATGATGCTCCAGTAGATGTGACACAAATTGGGGTAATCGAAAATGGTCATAAAACCTGCAAATTGCGCTCTCATAATATATTGTGATGTTATAATGCGGATACATTATGACGTCATAATACATTGTGACGTCATAGTGCGTACTAATTATGATGTCATCATATACTGTGACGTCATAATACATGCTCATGATGCTCCAGTAGATGTGACACAAATTGGGGTAATCGAAAACGGTCATAAAACCGGCAAATTGCGCTCTCATAATATATTGTGATGTCATAATGCGGATACATTATGACGTCGTAATACATTGTGACGTCATATTGCATACTAATTATGATGTCATCATATACTGCGACGTCATAATACATGATCATGATGCTCCAGTAGACGTGACACAACTTGGTGTAAGCGAAATTGGTCATAATACCTGCATGTTGCGCTCTCATAATGTATTGTGATGTCATAATGCTGATACATTATGACGTCATAATACAATGTGACGTCATACTGCATACTATTATGATGTCATCATATACTGTGACGTCATAATACATGCTCATGAAGCTCCAGTAGATGTGACACAAATTGGGGTAAGCGAAATTGGTCATAAAACCTGAAATTGCGCGCTAATAATATATTGTGATGTCATAATGCGGATACATTATGACGTCATAATACATTGTGACGTCATACTGCATACTAATTATGATGTCATCATATACTGCGACGTCATAATACATGATCATGATGCTCCAGTAGATGTGACACAAATTGGGGTAAGCGAAATTGGTCATAATACCTGCATGTTGCGCTCTCATAATGTATTGTGATGTCATAATGCGGATACATTATGACGTCATAATACATTGTGACGTCATACTGCATACTAATTATGATGTCATCAGATACTGTGACGTCATAATACATGCTCATGATGCTCCAGTAGATGTGACACAAATTGGGGTAAGAGAAATTGCTCATAATACCTGCATTTTGCGCTCTCATAATATATTGTGATGTCATAATGGGGATACATTATGACGTCATAATACATTGTGACGTCATAGTGCATACTAATTATGATGTCATCATATACTGTGACGTCATAATACATGCTCATGATGCTCCAGTAGATGTGACACATATTGGGGTAAGAGAAATTGCTCAAAATACCTGCATGTTGCGCTCTCATAATATATTGTGATATCATAATGCGGACACATTATGACGTCATAATACATTGTGACGTCATACTGCATACTAATTATCATGTGATCATATACTGTGACGTCATAATACATGCTCATGATGCTTCAGTAGATGTGACACAAATTGGGGCAGCGAAATTGGTCATAAAACCTGCAAATTGCGCTCTCATAATATATTGTGATGTCATAATGCGGATACATTATGACGTCATAATACATTGTGACGTCATACTGCATACTAATTATGATGTCATCATATACTGTGACGTCATAATACATGCTCATGATGCTCCAGTAGATGTGACAGTAATTGGGGTAAGAGAAATTGCTCATAATACCTGCATGTTGCGCTCTCATAATATATTGTGATGTCATAATGCAGATATATTATGACGTCATAATACATTGTGACGTAATAGTGCATACTAATTATGATGTCATCATATACTGTGACGTCATAATACATGTTCATGATACTCCAGTAGATGTGACACAAATTGGGGTAAGAGAAATTGCTCATAATACCTGCATTTTGCGCTCTCATAATATATTGTGATGTCATAATGCGGATACATTATGACGTCATAATACATTGTGACGTCATAGTGCATACTAATTATGATGTCATCATATACTGTGACGTCATAATACATGCTCATGATGCTACAGTTGATGTGACACAAATTGGGGTAAGAGTAATTGCTCATAATACCTGCATGTTGCGCTCTCATAATATATTGTGATGTCATAATGCGGATACATTATGACGTCATAATACATTGTGACGTCATACTGCATACTAATTATGATGTCATCATATACTGTGACGTCATAATACATGCTCATGATGCTCCAGTAGATGTGACACAAATTGGGGTAAGAGAAATTGCTCATAATACCTACAAATTGCGCTCACATAATATATTGTGATGTCATAATGCGGATACATTATGACGTCATAATACATTGTGACGTCATGGTGCATGCTAATTATGATGTCATCATATACTGTGACATCATAATACATGCTCATGATGCTCCAGTAGATGTGACACAAATTGGGGTAAGAGTAATTGCTCATAATACCTGCATGTTGCGCTCTCATAATATAGTGTGATGTCATAATGCAGATATATTATGACGTCATAATACATTGTGACGTAATAGTGCATACTAATTATGATGTCATCATATACTGTGACGTCATAATACATGCTCATGATGCTCCAGTAGATGTGACACAAATTGGGTTAAGAGAAATTGCTCATAATACCTGCATTTTGCGCTCTCATAATATATTGTGATGTCATAATGCGGATACATTATGACGTCATAATACATTGTGACGTCATAGTGCATACTAATTATGATGTCATCATATACTGTGACGTCATAATACATGCTCATGATGCTCCAGTAGATGTGACACAAATTGGGGTAATCGAAATTGGTCATAATACCTGCATGTTGCGCTCTCATAATGTATTGTGATGTCATAATGCGGATACATTATGACGTCATAATACATTGTGAGGTCATACTGCATACTAATTATGATGTCATCATATACTGTGACGTCATAATACATGCTCATGATGCTCTAGTAGATGTGACAAAAATTGGGGTAAGAGAAATTGCTCATAATACCTGCATGTTGCGCTCTCATAATATATTGTGATATCATAATGTGGATACATAATGACGTCATAATACATTGTGACGTCATACTGCATACTAATTATGATGTCATCATATACTGTGACGTCATAATACATGCTTATGATGCTTCAGTAGATGTGACACAAATTGGGGCAGCGAAATTGCTCATAAAACCTGCAAATTGCACTCTCATAATATATTGTGATGTCATAATGCGGATACATTATGACGTCATACTACATTGTGACGTCATATTGCATACTAATTATGATGTCATCATATACTGTGACATCATAGTACATGCTCATGATGCTCCAGTAGATGTGACACAAATTGGGGTAAGCGAAATTGGTCATAAAAACTGCAAATTGCGCTCTTATAATATATTGTGATGTCATAATGCGGATACATTATGACGTCATACTGCATTGTGACGTCATAGTGCATACTAATTATGATGTCCTCATATACTGCGAAGTCATAATACATGCTCATGATGCTCCAGTAGATGTGACACAAATTGGGGTAAGCGAAATTGGTCATAAAACCTGCAAATTGCGCTCTCATAATATATTGTGATATCATAATGCGGATACATTACGATGTCATAATGCATTGTGACGTCATAGTGCATACTAATAATGATGTCCTCATATACTGCGACGTCATAATACATGCTCATGATGCTCCAGTAGATGTGACACAAATTGGGGTAAGCGAAATTGCTCATAATACCTGCATGTTGCGCTCTCATAATGTATTGTGATGTCATAATGCGGATACATTATGACGTCATAATACTTTGTGACGTCATACTGCATACTAATTATGATGTCATCATGTACTGTGACGTCATAATACATGCTCATGATGCTCCAGTAGATGTGACACAAATTGGGGTAAGCGAAAATGCTCATAATACCTGCATGTTGCGCTCTCATTATATATTGTGATGTCATTATGCGGATACATTATGACGTCATAATACATTGTGACGTCATGGTGCATACTAATTATGATGTCATCATATACTGTGACATCATAATACATGCTCATGATGCTCCAGTAGATGTGACACAAATTGGGGTAAGAGAAATTGCTCATAATACCTGCATGTTGCGCTCTCATAATATATTGTGATGTCATAATGCAGATATATTATGACGTCATAATACATTGTGACGTAATAGTGCATACTAATTATTATGTCATCATATACTGTGACTTCATAATACATGCTCATGATGCTCCAGTAGATGTGACACAAATTGGGGTAAGAGTAATTGCTCATAATACCTGCATTTTGCGCTCTCATAATATATTGTGATGTCATAATGCGGATACATTATGACGACATAATACATTGTGACGTCATAGTGCATACTACTTATGATGTCATCATATACTGTGACGTCATAATACATGCTCATGATGCTCCAGTTGATGTGACACAAATTGGGGTAAGAGAAATTGCTCATAATACCTGCATGTTGCGCTCTCATAATATATTGTGATGTCATAATGCAGATACATTATGACGTCATAATACATTGTGACGTCATACTGCATACTAATTATGATGTCATCATATACTGTGACGTCATAATACATGCTCATGATGCTCCAGTAGATGTGACACAAATTGGGGTAAGAGAAATTGCTCATAATACCTGCAAATTGCGCTCTCATAATATATTGTGATGTCATAATGCGGATACATTATGACGTCATAATACATTGTGACGTCATAGTGCAAACTAATTATGATGTCATCATATACTGTGACGTCATAATACATGCTCATGATGCTCCAGTAGATGTGACACAAATTGGGGTAATCGAAATTGGTCATAATACCTGCATGTTGCGCTCTCATAATGTATTGTGATGTCATAATGCGGATACATTATGACGTCATAATACATTGTGACGTCATACTGCATACTAATTATGATGTCATCATATACTGTGACGTCATAATACATGCTCATGATGCTCCAGTAGATGTGACACAAATTGGGGTAAGAGAAATTGCTCATAATACCTGCATGTTGCGCTCTCATAATATATTGTGATGTCATAATGCAGATATATTATGACGTCATAATACATTGTGACGTAATAGTGCATACTAATTATGATGTCATCATATACTGTGACGTCATAATACATGTTCATGATGCTCCAGTAGATGTGACACAAATTGGGGTAAGAGAAATTGCTCATAATACCTGCATTTTGCGCTCTCATAATATATCGTGATGTCATAATGCGGATACATTATGACGTCATAATACATTGTGACGTCATAGTGCATACTAATTATGATGTCATCATATACTGTGACGTCATAATACATGCTCATGATGCTACAGTTGATGTGACACAAATTGGGGTAAGAGTAATTGCTCATAATACCTGCATGTTGCGCTCTCATAATATATTGTGATGTCATAATGCGGATACATTATGACGTCATAATACATTGTGACGTCATACTGCATACTAATTATGATGTCATCATATACTGTGACGTCATAATACATGCTCATGATGCTCCAGTAGATGTGACACAAATTGGGGTAAGAGAAATTGCTCATAATACCTGCAAATTGCGCTCTCATAATATATTGTGATGTCATAATGCGGATACATTATGACGTCATAATACATTGTGACGTCATGGTGCATACTAATTATGATGTCATCATATACTGTGACATCATAATACATGCTCATGATGCTCCAGTAGATGTGACACAAATTGGGGTAAGAGTAATTGCTCATAATACCTGCATGTTGCGCTCTCATAATATAGTGTGATGTCATAATGCAGATATATTATGACGTCATAATACATTGTGACGTAATAGTGCATACTAATTATGATGTCATCATATACTGTGACGTCATAATACATGCTCATGATGCTCCAGTAGATGTGACACAAATTGGGTTAAGAGAAATTGCTCATAATACCTGCATTTTGCGCTCTCATAATATATTGTGATGTCATAATGCGGATACATTATGACGTCATAATACATTGTGACGTCATAGTGCATACTAATTATGATGTCATCATATACTGTGACGTCATAATACATGCTCATGATGCTCCAGTAGATGTGACACAAATTGGGGTAATCGAAATTGGTCATAATACCTGCATGTTGCGCTCTCATAATGTATTGTGATGTCATAATGCGGATACATTATGACGTCATAATACATTGTGAGGTCATACTGCATACTAATTATGATGTCATCATATACTGTGACGTCATAATACATGCTCATGATGCTCCAGTAGATGTGACAAAAATTGGGGTAAGAGAAATTGCTCATAATACCTGCATGTTGCGCTCTCATAATATATTGTGATATCATAATGTGGATACATAATGACGTCATAATACATTGTGACGTCATACTGCATACTAATTATGATGTCATCATATACTGTGACGTCATAATACATGCTTATGATGCTTCAGTAGATGAGACACAAATTGGGGCAGCGAAATTGCTCATAAAACCTGCAAATTGCGCTCTCATAATATATTGTGATGTCATAATGCGGATACATTATGACGTCATACTACATTGTGACGTCATATTGCATACTAATTATGATGTCATCATATACTGTGACATCATAATACATGCTCATGATGCTCCAGTAGATGTGACACAAATTGGGGTAAGCGAAATTGGTCATAAAAACTGCAAATTGCGCTCTTATAATATATTGTGATGTCATAATGCGGATACATTATGACGTCATACTGCATTGTGACGTCATAGTGCATACTAATTATGATGTCCTCATATACTGCGAAGTCATAATACATGCTCATGATGCTCCAGTAGATGTGACACAAATTGGGGTAAGCGAAATTGGTCATAAAACCTGCAAATTGCGCTCTCACAATATATTGTGATGTCATAATGCGGATACATTACGATGTCATAATGCATTGTGACGTCATAGTGCATACTAATAATGATGTCCTCATATACTGCGACGTCATAATACATGCTCATGATGCTCCAGTAGATGTGACACAAATTGGGGTAAGCGAAATTGCTCATAATACCTGCATGTTGCGCTCTCATAATGTATTGTGATGTCATAATGCGGATACATTATGACGTCATAATACTTTGTGACGTCATACTGCATACTAATTATGATGTCATCATGTACTGTGACGTCATAATACATGCTCATGATGCTCCAGTAGATGTGACACAAATTGGGGTAAGCGAAAATGCTCATAATACCTGCATGTTGCGCTCTCATTATATATTGTGATGTCATTATGCGGATATATTATGACGTCATAATACATTGTAACGTCATGGTGCATACTAATTATGATGTCATCATATACTGTGACATCATAATACATGCTCATGATGCTCCAGTAGATGTGACACAAATTGGGGTAAGAGAAATTGCTCATAATACCTGCATGTTGCGCTCTCATAATATATTGTGATGTCATAATGCAGATATATTATGACGTCATAATACATTGTGACGTAATAGTGCATACTAATTATGATGTCATCATATACTGTGACGTCATAATACATGCTCATGATGCTCCAGTAGATGTGACACAAATTGGTGTAAGAGTAATTGCTCATAATACCTGCATTTTGCGCTCTCATAATATATTGTGATTTCATAATGCGGATACATTATGACGACATAATACATTGTGACGTCATAGTGCATACTACTTATGATGTCATCATATACTGTGACGTCATAATACATGCTCATGATGCTCCAGTTGATGTGACACAAATTGGGGCAAGAGAAATTGCTCATAATACCTGCATGTTGCGCTCTCATAATATATTGTGATGTCATAATGCAGATACATTATGACGTCATAATATATTGTGACGTCATACTGCATACTAATTATGATGTCATCATATACTGTGACGTCATAATACATGCTCATGATGCTCCAGTAGATGTGACACAAATTGGGGTAAGAGAAATTGCTCATAATACCTGCAAATTGCGCTCTCATAATATATTGTGATATCATAATGCGGATACATTATGACGTCATAATATATTGTGACGTCATAGTGCAAACTAATTATGATGTCATCATATACTGTGACGTCATAATACATGCTCATGATGCTCCAGTAGATGTGACACAAATTGGGGTAATCGAAATTGGTCATAATACCTGCATGTTGCGCTCTCATAATGTATTGTGATGTCATAATGCGGATACATTATGACGTCATAATACATTGTGACGTCATAGTGCATACTAATTATGATGTCATCATATACTGTGACGTCATAATACATGCTCATGATGCTACAGTTGATGTGACACAAATTGGGGTAAGAGTAATTGCTCATAATACCTGCATGTTGCGCTCTCATAATATATTGTGATGTCATAATGCGGATACATTATGACGTCATAATACATTGTGACGTCATACTGCATACTAATTATGATGTCATCATATACTGTGACGTCATAATACATGCTCATGATGCTCCAGTAGATGTGACACAAATTGGGGTAAGAGAAATTGCTCATAATACCTGCAAATTGCGCTCTCATAATATATTGTGATGTCATAATGCGGATACATTATGACGTCATAATACATTGTGACGTCATGGTGCATACTAATTATGATGTCATCATATACTGTGACATCATAATACATGCTCATGATGCTCCAGTAGATGTGACACAAATTGGGGTAAGAGTAATTGCTCATAATACCTGCATGTTGCGCTCTCATAATATAGTGTGATGTCATATTGCAGATATATTATGACGTCATAATACATTGTGACGTAATAGTGCATACTAATTATGATGTCATCATATACTGTGACGTCATAATACATGCTTATGATGCTCCAGTAGATGTGACACAAATTGGGTTAAGAGAAATTGCTCATAATACCTGCATGTTGCGCTCTCATAATATAGTGTGATGTCATAATGCAGATATATTATGACGTCATAATACATTGTGACATCATAGTGCATACTAATTATGATGCCATCATATACTGTGACGTCATAATACATGCTCATGAAGCTCCAGTAGATGTGACACAAATTGGGGTAATCGAAAATGGTCATAAAACCTGCAATTTGCGCTCTCATAAAATACTGTGATGTCATTATGCGGATACATTATGACGTCATAATACATTGTGACGTCATAGTGCATACTAATTATGATGTCATCAAATACTGTGACGTCATAATACATGCTCATGATGCTCCAGTAGATGTGAGACAAATTGTGGTAAGAGAAATTGCTCATAATACCTGCATGTTGCGGTCTCATAATATATTGTGATGTCATTATGCGGATGCATTATGACGTCATAATACATTGTGACGTCATAGTGCATACTAATTATGATGTCATCATATACTGTGACGTCGTAATACATGCTCATGATGCTAGAGTAGATGTTACACAAATTGGGGTAAGGGGAATTGGTCATAATACCTGCATGTTGTGCTCTCATAGTATATTGTGATGTCATAATGCGGATACATTATGACGTCATAATACATTGTGACGTCATAGTGCATACTAATTATGATGTCATCATATACTGTGACGTCATAATACATGCTCATGATGCTCCAGTAGATGTGACACAAATTGGGGTAAGAGAAATTGCTCATAATACCTGCATGTTGCGCTCTCATAATATATTGTGATGTCATAATGCGGATACATTATGACGTCATAATACATCGTGACGTCATTGTGCATACTAATTATGATGTCATCATATACTGTGACGTCATAATACATGCTCATGATGCTCCAGTAGATGTGACACAAATTGGGGTAATCGAAAATGGTCATAAAACCTGCAAATTGCGCTCTCATAATATATTGTGATGTTATAATGCGGATACATTATGACGTCATAATACATTGTGACGTCATAGTGCGTACTAATTATGATGTCATCATATACTGTGACGTCATAATACATGCTCATGATGCTCCAGTAGATGTGACACAAATTGGGGTAATCGAAAACGGTCATAAAACCGGCAAATTGCGCTCTCATAATATATTGTGATGTCATAATGCGGATACATTATGACGTCGTAATACATTGTGACGTCATATTGCATACTAATTATGATGTCATCATATACTGCGACGTCATAATACATGATCATGATGCTCCAGTATACGTGACACAACTTGGTGTAAGCGAAATTGGTCATAATACCTGCATGTTGCGCTCTCATAATGTATTGTGATGTCATAATGCTGATACATTATGACGTCATAATACAATGTGACGTCATACTGCATACTATTATGATGTCATCATATACTGTGACGTCATAATACATGCTCATGAAGCTCCAGTAGATGTGACACAAATTGGGGTAAGCGAAATTGGTCATAAAACCTGAAATTGCGCGCTAATAATATATTGTGATGTCATAATGCGGATACATTATGACGTCATAATACATTGTGACGTCATAGTGCATACTAATTATGATGTCATCATATACTGTGACGTCATAATACATGCTCATGATGCTCCAGTAGATGTGACACAAATTGGGGTAAGAGAAATTGCTCATAATACCTGCAAGTTGCGCTCTCATAATATAGTGTGATGTCATAATGCAGATATATTATGACGTCATAATACATTGTGACGTAATATTGCATACTAATTATGATGTCATCATATACTGTGACGTCATAATACATGCTCATGATGCTCCAGTAGATGTGACACAAATTGGGTTAAGAGAAATTGCTCATAATACCTGCATTTTGCGCTCTCATAATATATTGTGATGTCATAATGCGGATACATTATGACGTCATAATACATTGTGACGTCATAGTGCATACTAATTATGATGTCATCATATACTGTGACGTCATAATACATGCTCATGATGCTCCAGTAGATGTGACACAAATTGGGGTAATCGAAATTGGTCATAATACCTGCATGTTGCGCTCTCATAATGTATTGTGATGTCATAATGCGGATACATTATGACGTCATAATACATTGTGAGGTCATACTGCATACTAATTATGATGTCATCATATACTGTGACGTCATAATACATGCTCATGATGCTCCAGTAGATGTGACAAAAATTGGGGTAAGAGAAATTGCTCATAATACCTGCATGTTGCGCTCTCATAATATATTGTGATATCATAATGTGGATACATAATGACGTCATAATACATTGTGACGTCATACTGCATACTAATTATGATGTCATCATATACTGTGACGTCATAATACATGCTTATGATGCTTCAGTAGATGTGACACAAATTGGGGCAGCGAAATTGCTCATAAAACCTGCAAATTGCGCTCTCATAATATATTGTGATGTCATAATGCGGATACATTATGACGTCATACTACATTGTGACGTCATATTGCATACTAATTATGATGTCATCATATACTGTGACATCATAATACATGCTCATGATGCTCCAGTAGATGTGACACAAATTGGGGTAAGCGAAATTGGTCATAAAACCTGCAAATTGCGCTCTTATAATATATTGTGATGTCATAATGCGGATACATTATGACGTCATACTGCATTGTGACGTCATAGTGCATACTAATTATGATGTCCTCATATACTGCGAAGTCATAATACATGCTCATGATGCTCCAGTAGATGTGACACAAATTGGGGTAAGCGAAATTGCTCATAATACCTGCATGTTGCGCACTCATAATGTATTGTGATGTCATAATGCGGACACATTATGACGTCATAATACATTGTGACGTCATACTGCATACTAATTATGATGTCATCATGTACTGTGACGTCATAATACATGCTCATGATGCTCCAGTAGATGTGACACAAATTGGGGTAAGCGAAATTGCTCATAATACCTGCATGTTGCGCTCTCATAATATATTGTGATGTCATAATGCGGATACATTATGACGTCATAATACATTGTGACGTCATGGTGCATACTAATTATGATGTCATCATATACTGTGACGTCATAATACATGCTCATGATGCTCCAGTAGATGTGACACAAATTGGGGTAAGCGAAATTGCTCATAATACCTGCATGTTGCGCTCTCATAATATATTGTGATGTCATAATGCAGATATATTATGACATCATAATACATTGTGACGTAATAGTGCATACTAATTATGATGTCATCATATACTGTGACGTCATAATACATGCTCATGATGCTCCAGTAGATGTGACACAAATTGGGGTAAGAGAAATTGCTCATAATACCTGCATTTTGCGCTCTCATAATATATTGTGATGTCATAATGCGGATACATTATGATGTCATAATACATTGTGACGTCATAGTGCATACTAATTATGATGTCATCATATACTGTGACGTCATAATACATGCTCATGATGCTACAGTTGATATGACACAAATTGGGGTAAGAGTAATTGCTCATAATACCTGCATGTTGTGCTCTCATAATATATTGTGATGTCATAATGCGGATACATTATGACGTCATAATACATTGTGACGTCATACTGCATACTAATTATGATGTCATCATATACTGTGACGTCATAATACATGCTCATGATGCTCCAGTAGATGTGACACAAATTGGGGAAATCGAAATTGGTCATAATACCTGCATGTTGCGCTCCCATAATGTATTGTGATGTCATAATGCGGATACATTATGACGTCATAATGCATTGTGACATCATACTGCATACTAATTATGATGTCATCATATACTGTGACGTCATAATACATGCTCATGATGCTCCAGTAGATGTGACACAAATTGGGGTAAGAGAAATTGCTCATAATACCTGCATACTGCGCTCTCATAAAATATTGTGATATCATAATGCGGATACATAATGACGTCATAATACATTGTGACGTCATAGTGCATACTAATTATGATGTCATCACATACTGTGACGTCATAATACATGCTCATGATGCTTCAGTAGATGTGACACAAATTGGGGCAGCGAAATTGGTCATAAAACCTGCAAATTGCGCTCTCATAATATATTGTGATGTCATAATGCGGATACATTATGACGTCATACTACATTGTGACGTCATATTGCATACTAATTATGATGTCATCATATACTGTGACATCATAATACAGTCTCATGATGCTTCAGTAGATATGACACAAATTGGGGTAAGAGAAATTGCTCATAATACCTGCAAATTGCGCTCTCATAATGTATTGTGATGTCATAATGCGGATACATTATGACTTCATAATACATTGTGACGTCATAGTGCATACTAATTATGATGTCAGCATATACTGTGACGTCATAATACATGCTCATGATGCTCCAGTAGATGTGACACAAATTGGGGTAAGAGAAATTGCTCATAATACCTGCATGTTGCGCTCTCATAATATATTGTGATGTCATATTGCGGATACATTATGACGTCATAATACATTGTGACGTCATGCTGCATACTAATTATGATGTCATCATATACTGTGACGTCATAATACATGCTCATGATGCTACAGTAGATGTGACAGAAATTGGGGTAAGCGAAATTGTTCATAAATCCTGCAAATTGTGCTCTCATAATATGTTGTGATGTCATAATGCGGATACATTATGACGTCATAATACATTGTGACGTCATAGTGCATACTAATTATGATGCCATCATATACTGTAACGTCATAATACATGCTCATGATGCTCCAGTAGATGTGACACAAATTGGGGTAAGAGAAATTGCTCATAATACCTGCATGTTGCGGTCTCATAATATATTGTGATGTCATTATGCGGATGCATTATGACGTCATAATACATTGTGACGTCATAGTGCATACTAATTATGATGTCATCATATACTGTGACGTCATAATACATGCTCATGATGCTAGAGTAGATGTTACACAAATTGGGGTAAGGGGAATTGGTCATAATACCTGCATGTTGTGCTCTCATAGTATATTGTGATGTCATAATGCGGATACTTTATGACATCATAATACATTGTGACGTCATAGTGCATACTAATTATGGTGTCATCATATACTGTGACGTCATAATACATGCTCATGATGCTCCAGTAGATGTGAAACAAATTGGGGAGAGCGAAATTGGTCATAAAACCAGCAAATTGCGCTCTCATAATATATTGTGATGTCATAATGCGGATACATTATGACGTCATAATACATTGTGACGTCATAGTGCATACTAATTATGATGTCATCATATACTGTGACGTCATAATACATGCTCATGATGCTCCAGTAGATGTGACACAAATTGTGGTAAGCGAAATTGGTCATAAATCCTGCAAATTGCGCTCTCATAATATATTGTGATGTCATAATTCGGAAACATTATGACGTCATAATACATTGTGATGTCATAGTGCATACTAATTATGATGTCATCATATACTGTGACGTGATAATGCTTGCTCATGATGCTCCAGTATCTGTTACACAAATTGGGGTAAGAGAAATTACTCATAAAACCTGCAAATTGCCCTCTCAAAATATATTGTGATGTTTTAATGCGGATACATTATGACGTCATAATACATTGTGACGTCATACTGCATACTAATTATGATGTCATCATAAACTGTGACGTCATAATACATGCTCATGATTCTCCAGTAGATATGACACAAATTGGGGTAAGCGAAATTGGTCATAAAACCTGCAAATTTCGATCCCATAATATATTGTGACGTCATAATGCGGATACATTATGACGTCATAATACATTGTGACGTCATAGTGCATACTAATTATGATGTCATCATATACTGTGACGTCATAATACATGCTCATGATGCTCCAGTAGATGTGACACAAATTGGGGTAAGCGAAATTGGTCATAAAACCTGCAAATTGCGCTCTCATAATATATTGTGATGTCATAATGCGGATACATTATGATGTCATAATACATTGCGACGTCATAGTGCATACTAATTATGATGTCATCATATACTGTGACATCATAATACATGCTCATGATGCTCCAGTAGATGTGACACCAATTGAGGTAAGAGAAATTGCTCATAATACCTGCAAATTGCGCTCTCATAATACATTGTGATGTCATAATGCGGATACATTATGACGTCATAATACATTGTGACGTCATAGTGCATACTAATTATGATGTCATCATATACTGTGACGTCATAATACATGCTCATGAATCTCCAGTAGATGTGACACAAATTGGGGTAAGAGAAATTCCTCATAATACCTGCATGTTGCGCTCTCATAATATATTGTGATGTCATAACGCGGATACATTATGACGTCATAATACATTGTGACGTCATAGTGCATACTAATTATGATGTCATCATATGCTGTGACATCATAATACATGCTCATGATGCTCTAGTAGATGTGACACAAATTTTGGTCATCGAAAATGGTCATAAAACCTGCAAATTGCGCTCTCATAATATATTGTGATGTCATAATTCGGATACATTATGACGTCATAATACATTGTGACATCATAGTGCATACTAATTATGATGTCATCATATACTGTGACGTCATAATACATGCTCATTTGGCTCCAGTAGATGTGACACAAATTGGGGTAAGAGAAATTGCTCATAATACCTGCATGTTGCGCTCTCATAATATATTGTGATGTCATAATGCGGATACATTATGACGTCATAATACATTGTGACGTCATAGTGCATACTGATTATGATGTCATCATATACTGTGACGTCATAATACATGCTCATGATGCTCCAGTAGATGTGACTCAAATTGGGGTAAGCGAAATTGGTCATAAAACCTGCAAATTGCGCTCTCATAATATATTGTGATGTCTTAATGCGGATACATTATGACGTCATAATACATTTTGACGTCATAGTGCATACTAATTATGATTTTGTCATATGCTGTGGCGTCATAATACATGCTCATGATGCTCCAGTAGATGTGACACAAATTGGGGTCATCGAAAATGGTCATAAAACCTGCAAATTGCGCTCTCATAATATATTGTGATGTCATAATGCAGATATATTATGACGTCATAATACATTGTGACGTAATAGTGCATACTAATTATGATGTCATCATATACTGTGACGTCATAATACATGCTCATGATGCTCCAGTAGATGTGACACAAATTGGGGTAAGAGAAATTGCTCATAATTCCTGCATTTTGCGCTCTCATAATATATTGTGATGTCATAATGCGGATACATTATGACCTCATAATACATTGTGACGTCATAGTGCATACTGATTATGATGTCATCATATACTGTGACGTCATAATACATGCTCATGATGCTACAGCTGATTTGACAGAAATTGGCGTGAGAGTAATTGCTCATAATACCTGCATGTTGCGCTCTCATATTATATGGTGATGTCATAATGCGGATACATTATGACGTCATAATACATTGTGACGTCATACTGCATACTAATTATGGTGTCATCATATACTGTGACGTCATAATACATGCTCATGATGCTCCTGTAGATGTGACACTAATTGGGGTAAGAGAAATTGCTCATAATACCTGCAAATTGCGCTCTCATAATATATTGTGATGTCATAATGCGGATACATTATGACGTCATAACACATTGTGACGTCATAGTGCATACTAATTGTGATGTCATCATATACTGTGACGTCATAATACATGCTCATGATGCTCCAGTAGATGTGACACAAATTGGGTTAAGAGAAATTGCTCATAATACCTGCATGTTGGGCTCTCATAATATATTGTGATGTCATAATGCGGATACATTGTGACGTCATAATACATTGTGACATCATACTGCATACTAATTATGATGTCATCATATACTGTGACGTCATAATTCATGCTCATGATGCTCCAGTAGATGTGACACAAATTGGGGTAAGAGAAATTGCTCATAATACCTGCATGTTGCGCTCTCATAAAATATTGTGATATCATAATGCGGATACTTAATGACGTCATAATACATTGTGACGTCATAGTGCATACTAATTATGATGTCATCATATACTGTGACGTCATAATACATGCTCATGATGCTTCAGTAGATGTGACACAAATTGGGGCAGCGAAATTGGTCATAAAACCTGCAAATTGCGCTCTCATAATATATTGTGATGTCATAATGCGGATACATTATGACGTCATACTACATTGTGACGTCATATTGCATACTAATTATGATGCCATCATATACTGTGACATCATAATACATTCTCATGATGATCCAGTAGATGTGACACAAATTGGGGTAAGAGAAATTGCTCATAATAGCTGCATTTTGCGCTCTCATAATATATTGTGATGTCATAATGCGGATACATTATGACGTCATAATACATTGTGACGTCATAGTGCATACTAATTATGATGCCATCATATACTGTTACGTCATAATACATGCTCATGAAGCTCCAGTAGATGTGACACAAATTGGGGTAATCGAAAATGGTCATAAAACCTGCAATTTGCGCTCTCATAAAATACTGTGATTACATAATGTGGATACATTATGACGTCATAATACATTGTGACGTCATAGTGCATACTAATTATGATGTCATCAAATACTGTGACGTCATAATACATGCTCATGATGCTCCAGTAGATGTGAGACAAATTGTGGTAAGAGAAATTGCTCATAATACCTGCATGTTGCGCTCTCATAATACATTGTGATGTAATAATGCGGATACATTATGACGTCATAATACATTGTGACGTCATACTGCATACTAATTATGATGTCATCATATACTGTGACGTTGTAATACATGCTCGTGATGCTCCAGTAGATGTGACAGAAATTGGGTTAATCGAAAATGGTCATAAAACCTGCAAATTTCGCTCTCATAATATATTGTGATGTCATAATGCGTATACATTATGACGTCATAATACATTGTGACGTCATAGTGCATACTAATTATGATGTCATCATATACTGTGACGTCATAATACATGCTCATGATGCTCCAGTAGATGTGACACAAATTGGCGTAAGAGAAATTGCTCATAATACCTACAAATTGCGCTCTCATAATGTTTTGTGATGTCATAATCGGATACATTATGACGTCATAATACATTGTGACGTCATAGTGCATAGTAGTTATGATGTCATCATATGCTGTGACATCATAATACATGCTCATGATGCTCCAGTATATGTGACACAAATTGGGGTAAGCAAAATTTGTCATGAAACCTGCAAATTGCGCTCTCATAATATTTTCTGATGTCATAATGCGCATATATTATGACGTCATAATACATTGTGACGTGATAGTGTATACTAATTATGATGTCATCATATACTGTGACGTCATAATACATGCTCATGATGCTCCAGTAGATGTGACACAAATTGGGGAAAGCGAAATTGCTGATAATACCTGCAAATTGCACTCTCATAATATATTGTGATGTCATAATGCAGATACATTATGACATCATAATATATTGTGACGTCATAGTGCATACTACTTATGATGTCATCATATACTGTGACGTCATAATACATGCTCATGATGCTCCAGTAGATGTGACACAAATTGGGGTAAGCGAAATTTGTCATGAAACCTGCAAATTGCGCTCTCATAATATATTGTGATGTCATTAGGTGTATACATTATGACGTCATACTACATTATGACGTCATAGTGCATACTAATTATGATGTCATCATATACTGTGACGTCATAATACATGCTCATGATGCTCCAGTAGATGTGACACAAATTGGGGTAAGAGAAATTGCTCATAATACCTGCAAATTGCGCTCTCATAATATATTGTGATGTCATAATGCGGATACATTATGACGTCATAATACATTGTGACATCATAGTGCATACTAATTATGATGTCATCATATACTGTGACGTCATAATACATGCTCATGATGCTCCAGTAGATGTGACACAGATTGGGGTAAGAGAAATTGCTCATAATACCTGCAAATTGCCCTCTCATAATATATTGTGATGTCATAATGCGGATACATTATGACATCATAATACATTGTGACGTCATAGTGCATACTAGTTATGATGTCATCATATACTGTGAGAACATATTACATGCTCATGATACTCCAGTAGATGTGACACAAATTGGGGTAAGAGAAATTGCTCATAATACCTGCAAATTGCGATCTCATTATATATTGTGATGTCATAATGCGGATACATTATGACGGCATAATACATTGTGACGTCATAGTGCATACTAATTATGATGTCATCATATACTGTGACGTCATAATACATGCTCATGCTGCTCCAGTATATGTGACACAAATTGGGGTCAGAGAAATTGCTCATAATACCTGCAAATTGCCCTCTCATAATATTTTGTGATGTCATAATGTGGATATATTATTACGCCTAATACATTGTGACATCATGGTGCACACTAATTATGATGTCATCATATACTGTGACGTCATAATACATGCTCATGATGCTCCAGTAGATGTGACACAAATTGGGGTAAGAGAAATTGCTCATAATACCTGCAAATTGCGCTCTCATAATATATTGTGATGTCATAACGCGGATACATTATGACATCATAATACATTGTGACGTCATCGTGTATACTAATTACGATGTCATCACATACTGTGACATCATAATATATGCTCATGATGCTCCAGTACATGTGACACAAATTGGGGTAAGAAAAATTGCTCATAATACCTGCAAATTGCGCTCTCATAATATTTTGTGATGTCATAATGCGGATACATTATGACGTCATAATACATTGTGACGTCATAGTGCATACTAATTATGATGTCATTATATACTGTGATGTCATAATACATGCTCATGATGCTCCAGTAGATGTGACACAAATTGGGGTAAGAGAAATTGCTCATAATACCTGCAAATTGCGCTCTCATAATATTTTGTGATGTCATAATCGGATACATTATGACGTCATAATACATTGTGACGTCATAGTGCATACTAGTTATGATGTCATCATATGCTGTGACGTCATAATACATGCTCATGATGCTCCAGTAGATGTGACACAAATTGGGGTAAGCAAAATTTGTCATGAAACCTGCAAATTGCGCTCTCATAATATTTTCTGATGTCATCATGCGGATATATTATGACGTCATAATACATTGTGACGTCATAGTGCATACTAATTAAGATGTCATCATATACTGTGACGTCATAATACATGAACACGGTGCTCCAGTAGATGTGACACAAATTGGGGTAAGCGAAATTGGTCATGAAACCTGCAAATTGCGCTCTCATAATATATTGTGATGTCATAATGCGGATACATTATGACGTCATAATACATTGTGACGTCATAGTGCATACTAATTATGATGTCATCATATACTGTGACGTCATAATACATGCTCATGATGCTCCAGTAGATGTGACACAAATTGGGGTAAGAGAAATTGCTCATAATACCTGCAAATTGCGCTCTCATAATATATTGAGATTTCATAATGCGGATACATTATGACGTCATAATACATTGTGACGTCATAGTGCATACTAATTATGATGTCATCATATACTGTGACGTCATAATACATGCTCATGATGCTCCAGTAGATGTGACACAAATTGGGGTAAGAGAAATAGCTCATAATACCTGCAAATTGCGCTCTCATAGTATATTGTGATGTCATAATTCAGATACATTATGACGTCATAATGTATTGTAACGTCATAATGCATACTAATTATGATGTCATCATATACTGTGATGTCACTATACATGCTCATGATGCTCCAGTAGATGTGACACAAATTGGGGAAAGCGAAATTGCTGATAATACCTGCAAATTGCACTCTCATAATATATTGTGATGTCATAATTCAGATACATTATGACGTCATAATGTATTGTAACGTCATAATGCATACTAATTATGATGTCATCATATACTGTGATGTCACTATACATGCTCATGATGCTCCAGTAGATGTGACACAAATTGGGGTAAGAGAAATTGCTCATAATGCCTGCAAATTGCGCTCCCTTAATATTTTGCGATGTCATAATGTGGATACATTATGACGTCATAATACATTGTGACATCATAGTGTATACTAGTTATGATGTCATCATTAGCTGTGACGTCATAATACATGTTCATGATGCTACAGTAGATGTGACACAAATTGGGGTAAGAGAAATTGCTCATAATACCTGCAAATTGCGCTCTCATTATATATTGTGATGTCTTAATGCGGATACTTTATGACGTCATAATACATTGTGACGCCATAGTGCATACTAGTTATGATGTCATCATATACTGTGACATCATAATACATGCTCATGATGCTCCAGTAGATGTGACACAAATTGGGGTAAGAGAAATAGCTCATAATACCTGCAAATTGCGCTCTCATAATATATTGTGATGTCATAATGCGGATATATTATGACGTCATAATACATTGTGACGTCATAGTGCATACTAATTATGATGTCATCATATACTGTGACGTCGTAATACATGCTCATGATGCTCCAGTAGATGTGACACTTATTGGGGTAAGAGAAATTGCTCATAATACCTTCATGTTGCGCTCTCATAATATATTGTGATGTCATAATGCGGATACATTATGACGTCATAATACATTGTGACTTCATACTGCATACTAATTATGATGATATCATATACTGTGACGTCATAATACATGCTCATGATGCTCCAGTAGATGTGACACAAATTGGGGTAAGAGAAATAGCTCATAATACCTGCAAATTGCGCTCTCATAGTATATTGTGATGTCATAATGCAGATACATTATGACGTCATAATACATTGTGACGTCATATTGCATACTAATTATGATGTCATTATATACTGTGATGTCATAATACATCATCATGATGCTCCAGCAGATGTGACACAAATTGGGGTAAGAGAAATTGCTCATAACACCTGCAAATTGCGCTCTCATAATATATTGTGATGTCATAATGCTGATATATTACGACGCCATAAAACATTGTGACGTCATAGTGCATACTAATTATGATGTCACCATATACTGTGACGTCATAATACATGCTCATGATGCTCCAGTAAATATGACACAATTTGCTGTAAGAGAAATTGCTCATAATACCTTCAAATTGCGCTCTCATAATATATTGTGATGTCATAACGTGGATACATTATGGCGTCATAATATATTATGACGTCATAGTGCATACTAATTATGATGTCATCATATACTGTGACGTCATAATACATGCTCCTGATGCGCCAGTAGATGTGACACAAATTGGGTTAAGAGAAATTGCTCATAATACCTGCAAATTGCGCTCTCATAATATATTGAGATGTCATAATGCAGATACATTATGACGTCATAATACATTGTGACGTCATAGTGCATACTAATTATGATGTCATCATATACTGTGATGTCATAATACATGCTCATCATTCTCCAGTAGATGTAACACCAATTGGGGTAAGAGAAATTGCTCATAATACCTGCAAATTGCGCTCTCATTATATATTGTGATGTCATAATGCGGATACATTTTGACGTCATAATACACTGTGACGTCATAGTGCATACTAATTCTGATGTCATCATATACTGTGACGTCATAATACATGCTCATGATGCTCCAGTAGATGTGACACAAATTGGGGTAAGAGAAATTGGTCATAATACCAGCAAATTGCGCTCTCATAATATATTGTGATGTCATAATGGGGATACATTATGACATCATAATACATTGTGACGTCATAGTGCATATTAATTATGATGTCATCAGATGATGTGACATCATAATACATGCTCATGATGCTCCAGTAGATGTGACACAAATTGGGGTAAGCGAAATTGCTGATAATACCTGCAAATTGCGCTCTCATAATATATTGTGATGCCATAATGCAGATACATTATGACGTCATAATATATTGTGACGTCATAGTGCATACTAATTATGATGTCATCATATACTCTGACGTCATAATACATGAACACGGTGCTCCAGTAGATGTGACACAAATTGGGGTAAGCGAAATTGGTCATGAAACCTGCAAATTGCGCTCTCATAATATACTGTGATGTCATAATGCGGATACATTATGACGTCATAATACATTGTGACGTCATAGTGCATACTAATTATGATGTCATCATATACTGTGACGTCATAATACATGCTCATAATGCTCCAGTAGATGTGACACAAATTGGGTTAAGAGAAATTGCTCATAATACCTGCAAATTGCGCTCTCATAATATATTGAGATTTCATAATGCGGATACATTATGACGTCATAATACATTGTGACGTCATAATGCATACTAATTATGATGTCATCATATACTGTGACGTCATAATACATGCTCATGATGCTCCAGTAGATGTGACACAAATTGGGGAAAGCGAAATTGCTGATAATACCTGCAAATTGCACTCTCATAATATATTGTGATGTCATAATTCAGATACATTATGACATCATAATGTATTGTAACGTCATAATGCATACTAATTATGATGTCATCATATACTGTGATGTCATAATACATGCTCATGATGCTCCAGTAGATGTGACACAAATTGGGGTAAGAGAAATTGCTCATAATACCTGCAAATTGCGCTCCCTTAATATTTTGTGATGTCATAATGTGGATACATTATGACGTCATAATACATTGTGACATCATAGTGTATACTAGTTATGATGTCATCATAAGCTGTGACGTCATAATACATGCTCATGATGCTCCAGTAGATGTGACACAAATTGGGGTAAGAGAAATTGCTCATAATACCTGCAAATTGCGCTCTCATTATATATTGTGATGTCTTAATGCGGATACTTTATGACGTCATAATACAATGTGACATCATAGTGCATACTAATTATGATGTCATCATATACTGTGACATCATAATACATGCTCATGATGCTCCAGTAGATGTGACACAATTTGGGGTAAGAGAAATAGCTCATAATACCTGCAAATTGCGCTCTCATAATATATTGTGATATCATAATGCAGATACATTATGACATCATAATACATTGTGACGTCATATTGCATACTAATTATGATGTCATTATATACTGTGATGTCATAATACATCATCATGATGCTCCAGTAGATGTGACACAAATTGGGGTAAGAGAAATTGCTCATAACACCTGCCAATTGCGCTCTCATAATATATTGTGATGTCATAATGCTGATATATTACGACGCCATAAAACATTGTGACATCATAGTGCATACTAATTATGATGTCACCATATACTGTGACGTCATAATACATGCTCATGATGCTGCAGTAGATATGACACAATTTGCTGTAAGAGAAATTGCTCATAATACCTTCAAATTGCGCTCTCATAATATATTGTGATGTCATAACGTGGATACATTATGGCGTCATAATATATTATGACGTCATAGTGCATACTAATTATGATGTCATCATATACTGTGATGTCATAATACATGCTCCTGATGCTCCAGTAGATGTGACACAAATTGGGTTAAGAGAAATTGCTCATAATACCTGCAAATTGCGCTCTCATAATATATTGAGATGTCATAATGCGGATACATTATGACGTCATAATACATTGTGACGTCATAGTGCATACTAATTATGATGTCATCATATACTGTGATGTCATAATACATGCTCATCATTCTCCAGTAGATGTAACACCAATTGGGGTAAGAGAAATTGCTCATAATACCTGCAAATTGCGCTCTCATTATATATTGTGATGTCATAATGCGGATACATTTTGACGTCATAATACACTGTGACGTCATAGTGCATACTAATTCTGATGTCATCATATACTGTGACGTCATAATACATGCTCATGATGCTCCAGTAGATGTGACACAAATTGGGGTAAGAGAAATTGGTCATAATACCAGCAAATTGCGCTCTTATAATATATTGTGAGGTCATAATGGGGATACATTATGACATCATAATACATTGTGACGTCATAGTGCATATTAATTATGATGTCATCAGATGATGTGACGTCATAATACATGCTCATGATGCTCCAGTAGATGTGACACAAATTGGGGTAAGCGAAATTGCTGATAATACCTGCAAATTGCGCTCTCATAATATATTGTGATGTCATAATGCAGATACATTATGACGTCATAATATATTGTGACGTCATAGTGCATACTAATTATGATGTCATCATATACTGTGATGTCATAATACATGCTCATGATGCTCCAGTAGATGTGACACAAATTGGGGTAAGCAAAATTTGTCATGAAACCTGCAAATTGCGCTCTCATAATATTTTCTGATGTCATCATGCGGATATATTATGACGTCATAATACATTGTGACGTCATAGTGCATACTAATTATGATGTCATCATATACTGTGACGTCATAATACATGAACACGGTGCTCCAGTAGATGTGACACAAATTGGGGTAAGCGAAATTGGTCATGAAACCTGCAAATTGCGCTCTCATAATATATTGTCATGTCATAATGCGGATACATTATGACGTCATAATACATTGTGACGTAAGAGTGCATACTAATTATGATGTCATCATATACTGTGACGTCATAATACATGCTCATGATGCTCCAGTAGATGTGACACAAATTGGGTTAAGAGAAATTGCTCATAATACCTGCAAATTGCGCTCTCATAATATATTGAGATTTCATAATGCGGATACATTATGACGTCATAATACATTGTGACGTCATAGTGCATACTAATTATGATGTCATCATATACTGTGACGTCATAATACATGCTCATGATGCTCCAGTAGATGTGACACAAATTGGGTTAAGAGAAATTGCTCATAATACCTGCAAATTGCGCTCTCATAATATATTGAGATTTCATAATGCGGATACATTATGACGTCATAATACATTGTGACGTCATAGTGCATACTAATTATGATGTCATCATATACTGTGACGTCATAATACATGCTCATGATGCTCCAGTAGATGTGACACAAATTGGGGAAAGCGAAATTGCTGATAATACCTGCAAATTGCACTCTCATAATATATTGTGATGTCATAATTCAGATACATTATGACGTCATAATGTATTGTAACGTCATAATGCATACTAATTATGATGTCATCATATACTGTGATGTCACTATACATGCTCATGATGCTCCAGTAGATGTGACACAAATTGGGGTAAGAGAAATTGCTCATAATGCCTGCAAATTGCGCTCCCTTAATATTTTGTGATGTCATAATGTGGATATATTATGACGTCATAATTCATTGTGACATCATAGTGTATACTAGTTATGATGTCATCATTAGCTGTGACGTCATAATACATGCTCATGATGCTCCAGTAGATGTGACACAAATTGGGGTAAGAGAAATTGCTCATAATACCTGCAAATTGCGCTCTCATTATATATTGTGATGTCTTAATGCGGATACTTTATGACGTCATAATACATTGTGACGTCATAGTGCATACTAATTATGATGTCATCATATACTGTGACATCATAATACATGCTCATGATGCTCCAGTAGATGTGACACAAATTGGGGTAAGAGAAATAGCTCATAATACCTGCAAATTGCGCTCTCATAATATATTGTGATGTCATAATGCAGATACATTATGACGTCATAATACATTGTGACGTCATATTGCATACTAATTATGATGTCATTATATACTGTGATGTCATAATACATCATCATGATGCTCCAGTAGATGTGACACAAATTGGGGTAAGAGAAATTGCTCATAACACCTGCAAATTGCGCTCTCATAATATATTGTGATGTCATAATGCTGATATATTACGACGCCATAAAACATTGTGACGTCATAGTGCATACTAATTATGATGTCACCATATATTGTGACGTCATAATACATGCTCATGATGCTCCAGTAAATATGACACAATTTGCTGTAAGAGAAATTGCTCATAATACCTTCAAATTGCGCTCTCATAATATATTGTGATGTCATAACGTGGATACATTATGGCGTCATAATATATTATGACGTCATAGTGCATACTAATTATGATGTCATCATATACTGTGATGTCATAATACATGCTCCTGATTCTCCAGTAGATGTGAAACAAATTGGGTTAAGAGAAATTGCTCATAATACCTGCAAATTGCGCTCTCATAATATATTGAGATGTCATAATGCAGATACATTATGACGTCATAATACATTGTGACGTCATAGTGCATACTAATTATGATGTCACCATATACTGTGACGTCATAATACATGCTCATGATGTTCCAGTAGATGTGAAACAAATTGGGGTAAGAGAAATTGCTCATAATACCTGCAAATTGCGCTCTCATAATATATTGTGATGTCATAACGCGGATACATGATGACGTCATAACACATTATGACGTCATAGTGCATACTAATTATGATGTCATCATATACTGTGACGTCATAATACATGCTCATGATGCTCCAATAGATGTGACACAAATTGGGGTAAGAGAAATTGCTCATAATACCTGCTAGTTGCGCTCTCATAATATATTGTGATGTCATAACGCGGATACATTATGACATCGTAATTCTTTGTGACGTCATAGTGCATACTAATTATGGTGCATTCATATACTGTGATGTCATAATACATGCTCATGATGCACCAATAGATATGACACAAATTGGGGTAAGAGAAATTGCTCATAATACCTGCAAATTGTGCTCTCATAATATATTGTGATGTCATAATGCGGATACATTATGACCTCATATTACACTGTGACGTCATACTGCATACTAATTATGATGTCATCATATACAGTGACGTCATAATACATGCTTATGATGCTCCAGTAGAAGTGACACAAATTGGGGTAAGAGAAATTGCTCATAATACCTTCATGTTGCGCTCTCATAATATATTGTGATGTCATAATGCGGATACCTTATGACGTCATAATACATTGTGACATCATAGTGCATACTAATTATGATATCATCATATACTGTGACGTCATAATACATGCTCAGGATGCTCCAGTAGATGTGATACAAATTCGGGTAAGAGAAATTGCTCATAATACCTTCATGTTGCGCTCTCATAATATATTGTGATGCCATAATGCGGATACATTATGACGTCATAATACATTGTGACGTCATAGTGCACACTAATTATGATGTCATCATATACTGTGACGTCATAATACATGCTCTTGATGCTCCAGTAGATGTGACACAAATTGGGGTAAGAGAAATTGCTCATAATACCTGCATGTTGCGCTCTCATAGTACATTGTGATGTCATAATGCGGATACATTATGACATCATAATAAAATGTGACGTCATAGTGCATACTAATTATGATGTCATCATATACTGTGACGTCATAATACATGCTCATGATGCTCCAGTATAAGTGACACAAATTGGGATAAGAGAAATTGCTTATATTACCTGCAACTTGCGCTCTCATAATATATTTTGATGTCATTATGCGGATATATTATGACGTCATAATACATTGTGACGTCATAGTGCATACTAATTATGATGTCATCATGTACTGTGACATCATAATACATGCTCATGATGCTCCAGTAGATGTGACACAAATTGTGGTAAGAGAAATTGCTCATAATACCTGCAAATTGCGCTCTCATAATATATTGTGATGTCATAATGCGGATACATTATGACGTCATAATACATTGTGATGTCATAATGCATACTAATTATGATGTCATCATATACTGTGACATCATAATACATGCTCATGATGCTCCAGTACATGTGACACAAATTGGGGTAAGAGAAATTGCTCATAATGCCTTCATGTTGCACTCTCATAATATATTGTGATGTCATAATGCGGAAACATTATGACGTCATAAAACAATGTGACGTCATAGTGAATACTAATTATGATGTCATCATATACTGTGACGTCATAATACATGCTCATGATGCTCCAGTATAAGTGACACAAATTGGGGTAAGAGAAATTGCTTATATTACCTGCAACTTGCGCTCTCATAATATATTTTGATGTCATTATGCGGATACATTATGACGTCATAATACATTGTGACGTCATAGTGCATACTAATTATGATGTCATCATATACTGTGACATCATAATACATGGTCTTGATGCTCTAGTAGATGTGACACAAATTGGGTTAAGAGAAATTGCTCATAATACCTGCAAATTGCGCTCTCATAATGTATTGTGATGTCATAATGCGTATACATTATGAGGTCATAATACATTGTGACGTAATAGTGCATAGTAATTATGATTTCATCATATACTGTGACGTCATAATGCATGCTCATGATGCTCCAGTAGATGTGACACGAATTGGGGTAAGCGAAATTGTTCATAAAACCTGCAAATTGCACTCTCATAATATATTGTGATGTCATAATGCGGATACATTATGACGTCATAATACATTGTGACATCATAGTGCATACTAGTTATGATGTCATCATATGCTGTGACGTCATAATACATGCTCATGATGCTCCAGTAGATGTGACACAAATTGGGGTAAGAGAAATTGCTCATAATACCTGCAAATTGTGCCCTCATAATATATTGTGATGTCATAATGCAGATACATTATGACGTCATAATACACTGTGACATCATTCTGCATACTAATTATGATGTCATCATATACAGTGACATCATAATACATGCTCATGATGCTCCAGTAGTTGTGACACAAATTGGGGTAAGAGAAATTGCTCATAATAACTGCAAATTGCGCTCTCATAATATACTGTGATGTCATAATGCTGATACATTAAGACGTCATAATACATTGTGACGTCATAGTGCATACTAATTGTGATGTCATCATATACTGTGACGTCATAATACATGCTCATGACGCTCCAGTAGATGTGACACAAAATGGGGTAAGAGAAATTGCTCATAATACCTGCTAATTGCGCTCTCATAATGTATTGTGATGTCAAAACGCGGATACATTATGACGTCATAATAAATTGTGACGTCATAGTGCATACTAATTATGATGTCATCATATACTGTGACGACATAATACATGCCCATGATTCTCCAGTAGATGTGACACAATTTGGGGTAAGAGAAATTGCTCATAATACCTGCAAATTGCGCTCTCATTATATATTATGATGTCATAATGCGGATACATTTTGACGTCATAATACACTGTGACGTCATAGTGCATACTAATTCTGATGTCATCATATACTGTGACGTCATAATACATGCTCATGATGCTCCAGTAGATGTGACACAAATTGGGGTAAGAGAAATTGGTCATAATACCAGCAAATTGCGCTCTCATAATATATTGTGATGTCATAATGGGGATACATTATGACATCATAATACATTGTGACGTCATAGTGCATATTAATTATGATGTCATCAGATGATGTGACGTCATAATACATGCTCATGATGCTCCAGTAGATGTGACACAAATTGGGGTAAGCGAAATTGCTGATAATACCTGCAAATTGCGCTCTCATAATATACTGTGATGTCATAATGCAGATACATTATGACGTCATAATATATTGTGACGTCATAGTGCATACTAATTATGATGTCATCATATACTGTGACGTCATAATACATGAACACGGTGCTCCAGTAGATGTGACACAAATTGGGGTAAGCGAAATTCGTCATGAAACCTGCAAATTGCGCTCTCATAATATACTGTGATGTCATAATGCGGATACATTATGACGTCATAATACATTGTGACGGCATAGTGCATACTAATTATGATGTCATCATATACTGTGACGTCATAATACATGATCATGATGCTCCAGTAGATGTGACACAAATTGGGTTAAGAGAAATTGCTCATAATACCTGCAAATTGCGCTCTCATAATATATTGAGATTTCATAATGCGGATACATTATGACGTCATAATACATTGTGACGTCATAGTGCATACTAATTATGATGTCATCATATACTGTGACGTCATAATACATGCTCATGATGCTCCAGTAGATGGGACACAAATTGGGGAAAGCGAAATTGCTGATAATACCTGCAAATTGCACTCTCATAATATATTGTGATGTCATAATTCAGATACATTATGACGTCATAATGTATTGTAACGTCATAATGCATACTAATTATGATGTCATCATATACTGTGATGTCATAATACATGCTCATGATGCTCCAGTAGATGTGACACAAATTGGGGTAAGAGAAATTGCTCATAATACCTGCAAATTGCGCTCCGTTAATATTTTGTGATGTCATAATGTGGATACATTATGACGTCATAATACATTGTGACATCATAGTGTATACTAGTTATGATGTCATCATAAGCTGTGACGTCATAATACATGCTCATGATGCTCCAGTAGATGTGACACAAATTGGGGTAAGAGAAATTGCTCATAATACCTGCAAATTGCGCTCTCATTATATATTGTGATGTCTTAATGCGGATACTTTATGACGTCATAATACATTGTGACATCATAGTGCATACTAATTATGATGTCATCATATACTGTGACATCATAATACATGCTCATGATGCTCCAGTAGATGTGACACAAATTGGGGTAAGAGAAATAGCTCATAATACTTGCAAATTGCGCTCTCATAATATATTGTGATGTCATAATGCAGATACATTATGACATCATAATACATTGTGACGTCATATTGCATACTAATTATGATATCATTATATACTGTGATGTCATAATACATCATCATGATGCTCCAGTAGATGTGACACAAATTGGGGTAAGAGAAATTGCTCATAACACCTGCCAATTGCGCTCTCATAATATATTGTGATGTCATAATGCTGATATATTACGACACCATAAAATATTGTGACGTCATAGTGCATACTAATTATGATGTCACCATATGCTGTGACGTCATAATACATGCTCATGATGCTCCAGTAGATATGACACAATTTGCTGTAAGAGAAATTGCTCATAATACCTTCAAATTGCGCTCTCATAATATATTGTGATGTCATAACGTGGATACATTATGGCGTCATAATATATTATGACGTCATAGTGCATACTAATTATGATGTCATCATATACTGTGACGTCATAATACATGCTCCTGATGCTCCAGTAGATGTGACACAAATTGGGTTAAGAGAAATTGCTCATAATACCTGCAAATTGCGCTCTCATAATATATTGAGATGTCATAATGCGGATACATTATGACGTCATAATACATTGTGACGTCATAGTGCATACTAATTATGATGTCATCATATACTGTGATGTCATAATACATGCTCATCATTCTCCAGTAGATGTAACACCAATTGGGGTAAGAGAAATTGCTCATAATACCTGCAAATTGCGCTCTCATTATATATTGTGATGTCATAATGCGGATACATTTTGACGTCATAATACACTGTGACGTCATAGTGCATACTAATTCTGATGTCATCATATACTGTGACGTCATAATACATGCTCATGATGCTCCAGTAGATGTGACACAAATTGGGGTAAGAGAAATTGGTCATAATACCAGCAAATTGCGCTCTTATAATATATTGTGAGGTCATAATGGGGATACATTATGACATCATAATACATTGTGACGTCATAGTGCATATTAATTATGATGTCATCAGATGATGTGACGTCATAATACATGCTCATGATGCTCCAGTAGATGTGACACAAATTGGGGTAAGCGAAATTGCTGATAATACCTGCAAATTGCGCTCTCATAATATATTGTGATGTCATAATGCAGATACATTATGACGTCATAATATATTGTGACGTCATAGTGCATACTAATTATGATGTCATCATATACTGTGATGTCATAATACATGCTCATGATGCTCCAGTAGATGTGACACAAATTGGGGTAAGAGAAATTTCTCATAATACGTGCAAATTGCGCTCTCTTAATATTTTGTGATGTCATAATGCGGATGCATTATGACGTCATAATACATTGTGACATCATAGTGCATACTAGTTATGATGTCATCATATGCTGTGACGTCATAATACATGCTCATGATGCTCCAGTAGATGTGACACAAATTGGGGTAAGAGAAATTGCTCATAATACCTGCAAATTGTGCCCTCATAATATATTGTGATGTCATAATGCAGATACATTATGACGTCATAATACACTGTGACGTCATTCTGCATACTAATTATGATGTCATCATATACAGTGACATCATAATACATACTCATGATGCTCCAGTAGATGTGACACAAATTGGGGTAAGAGAAATTGCTCATAATAACTGCAAATTGCGCTCTCATAATATACTGTGATGTCATAATGCTGATACATTAAGACGTCATAATACATTGTGACGTCATAGTGCATACTAATTGTGATGTCATCATATACTGTGACGTCATAATACATGCTCATGACGCTCCAGTAGATGTGACACAAATTGGGGTAAGAGAAATTGCTCATAATACCTGCTAATTGCGCTCTCATAATGTATTGTGATGTCAAAACGCGGATACATTATGACGTCATAATAAATTGTGACGTCATAGTGCATACTAATTATGATGTCATCATATACTGTGACGACATAATACATGCCCATGATTCTCCAGTAGATGTGACACAATTTGGGGTAAGAGAAATTGCTCATAATACCTGCAAATTGCGCTCTCATAATATATTGTGATGTCATAATGCGGATACATTATGACGTCATAATACATTGTGACGTCATAGTGCATAGTAATTATGATGTCATCATATACTGTGACGTCATATTACATGCTCATGATGCTCCAGTAGATGTGACACAAATTGGGGTAAGAGAAATTGCTCATAATACATGCAAATTGGGCTCTCATAATATATTGTGATGTCATAATGCTGATACATTATGATGTCATAAAACATTGTGACGTCATAGTGCATACTAATTATGATGTCATCATATACTGTGACGTCATAATACATGCTCATGATGCTCCAGTATATGTGACACAAATTGGGGTAAGAGAAATTGCTCAAAATACCTGCAAATTGCGCTCTACTAATATATTATGATGTCATAATGCGGATACATTATGACATCATAATACATTGTGACATCATAGTGCATACTAATTATGATGTCATCATATACTGTGACGTAATAATACATGCTCATGATACTCCAGTAGATGTGACACAAATTGGGTTAAGAGAAATTGCTCATAATACCTGCAAATTGCGCTCTCATAATATATTGTGATGTCATAATGCGGATACATTATGACGTCATAATATATTGTGACGTCATAGTGCATAATAATTATGATGATTTCAAATACTGTGTCGTCATAATACATGCTCATGATGCTCCAGTAGATGTGACACAAATTGGGGTAAGAGAAATTGCTCATAATACCTGCAAATTGCGCTCTCATAATATACTGTGATGTCATAATGCGGATACATTATTACATTGTAATACATTGTGACGTCATAGTGCATACTTATTAAGATGTCATCATATACTGTGACATCATAATACATGCTCATGGTGCTCCAGTAGATGTGACACAAATTGGGGTAAGAGAAATTGCTCATACTACCTGCAAATTGCACTCTCATAATATATTGTGAGGTAATAATGTGGACACATTATGACGTCATAATACATTGTGACGTAATAGTGCATACTAATTATGATGTCATCATATACTGTGACGTCATAATACATGCTAATGATGCTCCAGTAGATATGACACAAATTTGGGTAAGAGAAATTGCTCATAATACCTGCAAATTGCGCTCCATAATATATTATGATGTCATAATGCGGATACATTATGACATCATAATACATTGTGACGTCATAGTGCATACTACTTATGATGTCATCATATACTGTGACATCAGAATACATGCTCATGATGCTCCAGTAGATGTGACACAAATTGGGGTTGGAGAAATTCCTCATAATACCTGCAAATTGCGCTCTCATAACATATTGTGATGTCATAATGCGGATACATTATGACGTCATAATACAATGTGACGTCATAGTGCATACTAATTATGATGTCATCATATACTGTGAGGTCACAACACATGCTTATGATGTTCCAGTAGATGTGACACAAATTGGGGTAAGCGAAATTTCTCATAATACCTGCAAATTGCGCTCTCATTATATATTGTGACGTCATAATGCGGATACATTATGACGTCATAATACATTGTGACGTCATACTGCATACTAATTATGATGTCATCATATACTGTGACGTCATAATACATGCTCATGATGCTCCAGTAGATGTGACACAAATTGGGTTAAGAAAAATTGCTCATAATACCTGCATGTTGCGCTCTCATAATATATTGTGATGTCATAATGCGTATACATTATGACGTCATAATATATTGTGACGTCATAGTGCATACTAATTATGATGTCATCATATACTGTGACGTCATAATACATGCTCATGATGCTCCAGTAGATGTGACACAAATTGGGATAAGAGAAATTGCTCATAATACCTGCAAATTGCCCTCTACTAATATATTATGATGTCATAATGGGGATACATTATGACATCATACTACATTGTGACGTCATAGTGCATACTAATTATGATGTCATCATATACTGTGATGTCATAATACATGCTCATGATGCTCCAGTAGATGTGACACAAATTGGGGTAAGGGAAATTGCTCATAATACCTGCAAATTGCGCTCTCATAATATATTTTGATGTCATAATGCGGATACATTATGACGTCATAATATATTGCGACGTCATAGTGTACACTAATTATGATGTCATCATATACTGTGACATCATAATACATGCTCATGATGCTCCAGTAGATGTGACACAAATTGGGGTAAGAGAAATTGCTCATAATACCTGCAAATTGCGCTCTCATAATATATTGTGATGTCATAATGCGGATACATTATGACGTCATAATACACTGTGACGTAATAGTGCATACTAATTATGATGTCATCATATACGGTGACGTCATAATACATGCTCATGATGCTCCAGTAGATGTGACACAAATTGGGGTAAGAGAAATTGCTCATAGTACCTGCAAATTGCGCTCTCATAATATATTGTGATGTCATAATGCGGATACATTATGACGTCATAATACATTGAGACGTAATAGTGCATACTAATTATGATGTCATCATATACTATGATGTCATAATACATGCTCATGATGCTCCAGTAGATGTGACACAAATTAGGGTAAGCGAAATTGATCATAATACCTGCAAATTGCGCTCTCATAATATATTGTGATGTCATAATGCGAATACATTATGACGTCATAATACATTGTGACGTCATATTGCATAATAATTATGATGTCATCATATACTGTGACGTCATAATACATGCTCATGATGCTCCTGTGGATGTGACACAAATTGTGGTAAGAGAAATTGCTCATAATACCTGCAAATTGCGCTCTAATAATATATTGTGATGTCATAACGCGGATACATTATGACGTCATAATACATCGTGACATCATAGTGCATACTTGTTATGATGTCATCATATGCTGTGACGTCATAATACATGCTCATGATGCTCCAGTAGATGTGACACAAATTAGGGTAAGCGAAATTGATCATAATACCTGCAAATTGCGCTCTCATAATATATTGTGATGTCATAATGCGGATACATTATGACGTCATAATACATTGTGACGTCATACTGCATACTAATTATGATGTCATCATATACTGTGAGGTCATATTACATGCTCGTGATGCTCAAGTAGATGTGACACAAATTGGGGTAAGAGAAATTGCTCATAATACCTGCATGTTGCGCTCTCATAGTATATTGTGATGTCATAATGCGGATACATTATGACGTCATAATATATTGTGACGTCATAGTGCATAATAATTATGATGTCATCATATACTGTGACGTCATAATACATGCTCATGATGCTCCAGTAGATGTGACACAAATTGGGATAAGGGAAATTGCTTATAATACCTGCAAATTGCCCTCTAATAATATATTGTGATGTCATAACGCGGATACATTATGATGTCATAATACATTGTGATGTCATAGTGCATGCTAATTATGATGTCATCTTATACTGTGACGTCATAATACATGCTCATGATGCTCCAGTAGATGTGACACAAACTGGGGTAAGAGAAATTGCTCATAATACCTGCAAATTGCGCTCTCATAATATTTTGTGATGTCATATTGCGGATACATTATGACGTCATAATACATTGTGATGTCATACGGCATACTAATTATGATGTCATCATATCCTGTGACGTCATAATACATGCTCATGATGCTCCATTAGATGTGACAGAATTTGTGGTAAGAGAAATTGCTCATAATACCTGCAAATTGCACTCTAAGAATATATTGTGATGTCATACTGCGGATACATTATGACATCATAATACATTGTGACGTCATAGTGCATACTAATTATGATGTCATCATATACTGTGATGTCATAATACATGCTCATGATGCTCCAGTAGATGTGACCCAAATTGGGGTAAGAGAAATTGCTCATAATACCTGAAAATTGCGCTCTCATAATATATTGTGATGTCATAATGCGGATACATTATGACGTCATAATACATTGTGACGTCATACTGTATACTAATTATGATGTCATCATATACTGTGACGTCATAATACTTGCTCATGATGCTCCAGTAGATGTGACACAAATTGGGGTAAGAGAAATTGCTCATAATTCCTGCTAATTGCGCTCTCATAATATATTGTGATGTCATAATGCGGATACATTATGACGTCATAATACATTGTGACGTCATAGTGCATACTAATTATGATGTCATCATATACTGTGACGTCATATTACATGCTCATGATGCTCCAATAGATGTGACACATATTGGGGTAAGAGAAATTGCTCATAATACCTGCAAATTGCGCTCTCATAATGTATTGTGATGTCATAATGCGGATACATTATGACATCATAATACATTGTGACGTCATAGTGCATAGTAATTATGATGTCATCATATACTGTGACGTCATAATACATGCTCATGATTCTCCAGTAGATGTGACACAAATTGGAGTAAGCGAAATTGCTGATAATACCTGCAAACTGCGCTCTCATAATATATTGTGATGTCATAATGCAGATACATTATGACGCCATAATACATTGTGACGTTATACTGCCTACTAATTATGATGTCATCATATACTGTGATGTCATAGTACATGTTCATGATGCTCCAGTAGATGTGACACAAATTGGGGTAAGAGAAATTGCTCATAAATCCTGCAAATTGCGCTCTCATAATATATTGTGATGTCATAATGCAGATACATTATGATGTCATAATATATTGTGACATCATAATGCATACTAATTATGATGTCATCATATGCTGTGACGTCATAATACATGCTCATGATGCTCCAGTAGATGTGACACAAATTGGGGTAAGAGAAATTACTCATAATACCTGTAAATTGCGCTCTCATAATATATTGTGATGTCATAATGCGGATACATTATGACGTCATAATACACTGTGACGTCATACTCCATACCAATTATGATGACATCATATACGGTGACATCATAATACATGCTCATGATGCTCCAGTAGATGTGACACAAATTGGGGTAAGAGAAATTGCTCATAATACCTGCCAATTGCGCTCTCATAATATATTGTGATGTCATAATGCTGACACATGATGACGTCATAATAAATTGTGACGTCATACTGCATACTAATTATGATGTCATCATATACTGTGACGTCATAATACATGCTCATGATGCTCCAGTAGATGTGACTCAAATTGGGGTAAGGGAAATTGCTCATAATACCTGCAAATTGCGCTCTAATAATATATTGTGATGTCATAACGCGGATACATTATGACGTCATAATACATTGTGAAGGCACAGTCCATACTAAGTATGATGTCATCTTATACTGTGACGTCATAATGCATGCTCATGATGCTCCATTAGATGTGACACAAATTGGGGTTAGAGAAATTGCTCATAATACCTGCAAATTGCGCTCTCATAATATATTGTGATGTCATAATGCGGATACATTATGACGTCATAATACATTGTGACGTCATAGTGCATACTAATTATGATGTCACCATATACTGTGACGTCATTCTGCATGCTCATGATGCTCCAATAGATGTGAAACAAATTGGGGTAAGAGAAATTGCTCATAATACCTGCAAATTGCGCTCTCATAATATATTGTGATGTCATAACGCGGATACATGATGACATCATAACACATTATGATGTCATAGTGCATACTAATTATGATGTCATCATATACTGTGACGTCATAATACATGCTCATGATGCTCCAATAGATGTGACACAAATTGGGGTAAGAGAAATTGCTCATAATACCTGCAAATTGTGCTCTCATAATATATTGCGATGTCATAATGCGGATACATTATGACCTCATATTACACTGTGACGTCATACTGCATACTAATTATGATGTCATCATTTACAGTGACGTCATAATACATGCTTATGATGCTCCAGTAGAAGTGACACAAATTGGGGTAAGAGAAATTGCTCATAATACCTTCATGTTGCGCTCTCATAATATATTGTGATGTCATAATGCGGATACCTTATGACGTCATAATACATTGTGACATCATAGTGCATACTAATTATGATATCATCATATACTGTGACGTCATAATACATGCTCAGGATGCTCCAGTAGATGTGATACAAATTCGGGTTAGAGAAATTGCTCATAATACCTTCATGTTGCGCTCTCAGAATATATTGTGATGCCATAATGCGGATACATTATGACGTCATAATACATTGTGACGTCATAGTGCACACTAATTATGATGTCATCATATACTGTGACGTCATAATACATGCTCTTGATGCTCCAGTAGATGTGACACAAATTGGGGTAAGAGAAATTGCTCATAATACCTGCATGTTGCGCTCTCATAGTACATTGTGATGTCATAATGCGGATACATTATGACATCATAATAAAATGTGACGTCATACTGCATACTAATTATGATGTCATCATATACTGTGACGTCATAATACATGAACACGGTGCTCCAGTAGATGTGACACAAATTGGGGTAAGCGAAATTGGTCATGAAACCTGCAAATTGCGCTCTCATAATATACTGTGATGTCATAATGCGGATACATTATGACGTCATAATACATTGTGACGTCATAGTGCATACTAATTATGATGTCATCATATACTGTGACGTCATAATACATGCTCATGATGCTCCAGTAGATGTGACACAAATTGGGTTAAGAGAAATTGCTCATAATACCTGCAAATTGCGCTCTCATAATATATTGAGATTTCATAATGCGGATACATTATGACGTCATAATACATTGTGACGTCATAGCGCATACTAATTTTGATGTCATCATATACTGTGACGTCATAATACATGCTCATGATGCTCCAGTAGATGTGACACAAATTGGGGAAAGCGAAATTGCTGATAATACCTGCAAATTGCACTCTCATAATATATTGTGATGTCATAATTCAGATACATTATGACGTCATAATGTATTGTAACGTCATAATGCATACTAATTATGATGTCATCATATACTGTGATGTCATAATACATGCTCATGATGCTCCAGTAGATGTGACACAAATTGGGGTAAGAGAAATTGCTCATAATACCTGCAAATTGCGCTCCCTTAATATTTTGTGATGTCATAATGTGGATACATTATGACGTCATAATACATTGTGACATCATAGTGTATACTAGTTATGATGTCATCATAAGCTGTGACGTCATAATACATGCTCATGATGCTCCAGTAGATGTGACACAAATTGGGGTAAGAGAAATTGCTCATAATACCTGCAAATTGCGCTCTCATTATATATTGTGATGTCTTAATGCGGATACTTTATGACGTCATAATACATTGTGACATCATAGTGCATACTAATTATGATGTCATCATATACTGTGACATCATAATACATGCTCATGATGCTCCAGTAGATGTGACACAAATTGGGGTAAGAGAAATAGCTCATAATACCTGCAAATAGCGCTCTCATAATATATTGTGATGTCATAATGCAGATACATTATGACATCATAATACATTGTGACGTCATATTGCATACTAATTATGATGTCATTATATACTGTGATGTCATAATACATCATCATGATGCTCCAGTAGATGTGACACAAATTGGGGTAAGAGAAATTGCTCATAACACCTGCCAATTGCGCTCTCATAATATATTGTGATGTCATAATGCTGATATATTACGACGCCATAAAACATTGTGACGTCATAGTGCATACTAATTATGATGTCACCATATACTGTGACGTCATAATACATGCTCATGATGCTCCAGTACATATGACACAATTTGCTGTAAGAGAAATTGCTCATAATACCTTCAAATTGCGCTCTCATAATATATTGTGATGTCATAACCTGGATACATTATGGCGTCATAATATATTATGACGTCATAGTGCATACTAATTATGATGTCATCATATACTGTGACGTCATAATACATGCTCCTGATGCTCCAGTAGATGTGACACAAATTGGGTTAAGAGAAATTGCTCATAATACCTGCAAATTGCGCTCTCATAATATATTGAGATGTCATAATGCGGATACATTATGACGTCATAATACATTGTGACGTCATAGTGCATACTAATTATGATGTCATCATATACTGTGATGTCATAATACATGCTCATCATTCTCCAGTAGATGTAACACCAATGGGGGTAAGAGAAATTGCTCATAATACCTGCAAATTGCGCTCTCATTATATATTGTGATGTCATAATGCGGATACATTTTGACGTCATAATACACTGTGACGTCATAGTGCATACTAATTCTGATGTCATCATATACTGTGACGTCATAATACATGCTAATGATGCTCCAGTAGATGTGACACAAATTGGGGTAAGCGAAATTGCTGATAATACCTGCAAATTGCGCTCTCATAATATATTGTGACGTCATAATGCAGATACATTATGACGTCATAATATATTGTGACGTCATAGTGCATACTAATTATGATGTCATCATATACTGTGATGTCATAATACATGCTCATGATGCTCCAGTAGATGTGACACAAATTGGGGTAAGAGAAATTTCTCATAATACGTGCAAATTGCGCTCTCTGAATATTTTGTGATGTCATAATGCGGATGCATTATGACGTCATAATACATTGTGACATCATAGTGCATACTAGTTATGATGTCATCATATGCTGTGACGTCATAATACATGCTCATGATGCTCCAGTAGATGTGACACAAATTGGGGTAAGAGAAATTGCTCATAATACCTGCAAATTGTACCCTCATAATATATTGTGATGTCATAATGCAGATACATTATGACGTCATAATACACTGTGACGTCATTCTGCATACTAATTATGATGTCATCATATACAGTGACATCATAATACATGCTCATGATGCTCCAGTAGATGTGACACAAATTGGGGTAAGAGAAATTGCTCATAATAACTGCAAATTGCGCTGTCATAATATACTGTGATGTCATAATGCTGATACATTAAGACGTCATAATACATTGTGACGTCATAGTGCATACTAATTGTGATGTCATCATATACTGTGACGTCATAATACATGCTCATGACGCTCCAGTAGATGTGACACAAAATGGGGTAAGAGAAATTGCTCATAATACCTGCTAATTGCGCTCTCATAATGTATTGTGATGTCAAAACGCGGATACATTATGACGTCATAATATATTGTGACGTCATAGTGCATACTAATTATGATGTCATCATATACTGTGACGTCATAATACATGAACACGGTGCTCCAGTAGATGTGACACAAATTGGGGTAAGCGAAATTGGTCATGAAACCTGCAAATTGCGCTCTCATAATATACTGTGATGTCATAATGCGGATACATTATGACGTCATAATACATTGTGACGTCATAGTGCAAACTAATTATGATGTCATCATATACTGTGACGTCATAATACATGCTCATGATGCTCCAGTAGATGCGACACAAATTGGGTTAAGAGAAATTGCTCATAATACCTGCATGTTGCGCTTTCATAATATATTGTGATGTCATAATGCGTATACATTATGACGTCATAATATATTGTGACGTCATAGTGCATACTAATTATGATGTCATCATATACTGTGACGTCATAATACATGCTCATGATGCTCCAGTAGATGTGACACAAATTGGGATAAGAGAAATTGCTCATAATACCTGCAAATTGCCCTCTACTAATATATTATGATGTCGTAATGGGGATACATTATGACATCATACTACATTGTGACGTCATAGTGCATACTAATTATGATGTCATCATATACTGTGATGTCATAATACATGCTCATGATGCTCCAGTAGATGTGACACAAATTGGGGTAAGAGAAATTGCTCATAATACCTGCATGTTGCGCTCTCATAGTATATTGTGATGTCATAATGCGGATACATTATGACGTCATAATATATTGTGACGTCATAGTGCATAATAATTATGATGTCATCATATACTGTGACGTCATAATACATGCTCATGATGCTCCAGTAGATGTGACACAAATTGGGATAAGGGAAATTGCTTATAATACCTGCAAATTGCCCTCTAATAATATATTGTGATGTCATAACGCGGATACATTATGATGTCATAATACATTGTGATGTCATAGTGCATACTAATTATGATGTCATCTTATACTGTGACGTCATAATACATGCTCATGATGCTCCAGTAGATGTGACACAAACTGGGGTAAGAGAAATTGCTCATAATACCTGCAAATTGCGCTCTCATAATATTTTGTGATGTCATATTGCGGATACATTATGACGTCATAATACATTGTGATGTCATACGGCATACTAATTATGATGTCATCATATCCTGTGACGTCATAATACATGCTCATGATTCTCCAGTAGATGTGACACAAATTGGAGTAAGCGAAATTGCTGATAATACCTGCAAACTGCGCTCTCATAATATATTGTGATGTCATAATGCAGATACATTATGACGTCATAATACATTGTGACGTTATACTGCATACTAATTATGATGTCATCATATACTGTGATGTCATAGTACATGTTCATGATGCTCCAGTAGATGTGACACAAATTGGGGTAAGAGAAATTGCTCATAAATCCTGCAAATTGCGCTCTCATAATATATTGTGATGTCATAATGCAGATACATTATGATGTCATAATATATTGTGACATCATAATGCATACTAATTATGATGTCATCATATGCTGTGACGTCATAATACATGCTCAAGATGCTCCAGTAGATGTGACACAAATTGGGGTAAGAGAAATTACTCATAATACCTGCAAATTGCGCTCTCATAATATATTGTGATGTCATAATGCGGATACATTATGACGTCATAATACACTGTGACGTCATACTCCATACCAATTATGATGACATCATATACGGTGACGTCATAATACATGCTCATGATGCTCCAATAGATGTGACACAAATTGGGGTAAGAGAAATTGCTCATAATACCTGCTAGTTGCGCTCTCATAATATATTGTGATGTCATAATGCGGATACATTATGACATCGTAATTCTTTGTGACGTCATAGTGCATACTAATTATGATGCATTCATATACTGTGATGTCATAATACATGCTCATGATGCAGCAATAGATATGACACAAATTGGGGTAAGAGAAATTGCTCATAATACCTGCAAATTGTGCTCTCATAATATATTGCGATGTCATAATGCGGATACCTTATGACCTCATATTACACTGTGACGTCATACTGCATACTAATTATGATGTCATCATATACAGTGACGTCATAATACATGCTTATGATGCTCCAGTAGAAGTGACACAAATTGGGGTAAGAGAAATTGCTCATAATACCTTCATGTTGCGCTCTCATAATATATTGTGATGTCATAATGCGGATACCTTATGACGTCATAATACATTGTGACATCATAGTGCATACTAATTATGATATCATCATATACTGTGACGTCATAATACATGCTCAGGATGCTCCAGTAGATGTGATACAAATTCGGGTAAGAGAAATTGCTCATAATACCTTCATGTTGCGCTCTCATAATATATTGTGATGCCATAATGCGGATACATTATGACGTCATAATACATTGTGACGTCATAGTGCACACTAATTATGATGTCATCATATACTGTGACGTCATAATACATGCTCTTGATGCTCCAGTAGATGTGACACAAATTGGGGTAAGAGAAATTGCTCATAATTCCTGCATGTTGCGCTCTCATAATATATTGTGATGTGATATTGCGGATACATTATGATGTCATAATACATTGTGACGTCATAGTGCATACTAATTATGATGTCATCATATACTGTGACGTCATAATACATGCTCATGATGCTCCAGTAGATGTGACACAAATTGGGGTAAGAGAAATTGCTCATATTACCTGCATGTTGCGCTCTCATAATATATTGTGATGTCATAATGCGGATACATTATGACGTCATAATACATTGTGACATCATAGTGCATACTAATTATGATGTCATCATATACTGGGACGTCATAATACATGCTCATGATGCTCCAGTAGATGTGACACATAGTGGGGTAAGAGAAATTGCTTATATTACCTGCAAATTGCGCTCTCATAATATATTGTGATGTGATTATGCGGATACATTATGACGTCATAATTCATTGTGACGTCATAGTGCATACTAATTATGATGTCATCATATACTGTGACGTCATAATACATGCTCATGATGCTCCAGTAGATGTGACACAAATTGTGGTAAGGGAAATTGCTCATAATTCCTGCAAGTTGCGCTCTCATAATATATTGTGATGTCATAATGCGGATACATTATGACGTCATTATACATTGTGATGTCATAGTGCATACTAATTATGATGTCATCATATACTGTGACATCATAATACATGCTCATGATGCTCCAGTATATGTGACACAAATTGGGGTAAGCGAAAATGTTCATAAAACCTGCAAATTGCACTCTAATAATATATTGTGATGTCATAATGCGGATACATTATGACGTCATAATACATTGTGACGTCATAGTGCATACTAATTATGATGTCATCATATACTGTGACGTCATAATACATGCTCATGATGCTCCAGTAGATGTGACACAAATTGGGATAAGAGAAATTGCTCATAATACCTGCAAATTGCCCTCTACTAATATATTATGATGTCGTAATGGGGATACATTATGACATCATACTACATTGTGACGTCATAGTGCATACTAATTATGATGTCATCATATACTGTGATGTCATAATACATGCTCATGATGCTCCAGTAGATGTGACACAAACTGGGGTAAGAGAAATTGCTCATAATACCTGCAAATTGCACTCTCATAATATATTTTGATGTCATAATGCGGATACATTATGACGTCATAATATATTGCGACGTCATAGTGTACACTAATTATGATGTCATCATATACTGTGACATCATAATACATGCTCATGATGCTCCAGTAGATGTGACACAAATTGGGGTAAGAGAAATTGCTCATAATACCTGCAAATTGCGCTCTCATAATATATTGTGATGTCATAATGCGGATACATTATGACGTCATAATACACTGTGACGTAATAGTGCATACTAATTATGATGTCATCATATACGGTGACGTCATAATACATGCTCATGATGCTCCAGTAGATGTGACACAAATTGGGGTAAGAGAAATTGCTCATAGTACCTGCAAATTGCGCTCTCATAATATATTGTGATGTCATAATGCGGATACATTATGACGTCATAATACATTGAGACGTAATAGTGCATACTAATTATGATGTCATCATATACTATGATGTCATAATACATGCTCATGATGCTCCAGTAGATGTGACACAAATTAGGGTAAGCGAAATTGATCATAATACCTGCAAATTGCGCTCTCATAATATATTGTGGTGTCATAATGCGGATCCATTATGACGTCATAATACATTGTGACGTCAGAGTGCATACTAATTATGATGTCATTATATACTGTGATATCATAGTACATGCTCATGATACTCCCGTAGATGTGACACAAATTGGGGTAAGAGAAATTGCTCATAATACCTGCAAATTGCGCTCTAATAATATATTGTGATGTCATAACGTGGATACATTATGACGTCATAATACATTGTGACGTCATAGTGCATACTAATTATGATGTCATCTTATACTGTAACGTCATAATACATGCTCATGATGCTCCAGTAGATGTGACACAAATTGGGGTATGAGAAATTGCTCATAATACCTGCTAAATGCGCTCTCATAATATATTGTGATGTCATAATGCGAATACATTATGACGTCATAATACATTGTGACGTCATATTGCATAATAATTATGATGTCATCATATACTGTGACGTCATAATACATGCTCATGATGCTCCAGTGGATGTGACACAAATTGGGGTAAGAGAAATTGCTCATAATACCTGCAAATTGCGCTCTCATAATATATTGTGATGTCATAACGCGGATACATTATGACGTCATAATACATCGTGACATCATAGTGCATACTTGTTATGATGTCATCATATGCTGTGACGTCATAATACATGCTCATGATGCTCCAGTAGATGTGACACAAATTAGGGTAAGCGAAATTGATAATAATACCTGCAAATTGCGCTCTCATAATATATTGTGATGTCATAATGCGGATACATTATGACGTCATAATACATTGTGACGTCATACTGCATACTAATTATGATGTCATCATATACTGTGAGGTCATATTACATGCTCGTGATGCTCAAGTAGATGTGACACAAATTGGGGTAAGAGAAATTGCTCATAATACCTGCATGTTGCGCTCTCATAGTATATTGTGATGTCATAATGCGGATACATTATGACGTCATAATATATTGTGACGTCATAGTGCATAATAATTATGATGTCATCATATACTGTGACGTCATAATACATGCTCATGATGCTCCAGTAGATGTGACACAAATTGGGATAAGGGAAATTGCTTATAATACCTGCAAATTGCCCTCTAATAATATATTGTGATGTCATAACGCGGATACATTATGATGTCATAATACATTGTGATGTCATAGTGCATACTAATTATGATGTCATCTTATACTGTGACGTCATAATACATGCTCATGATGCTCCAGTAGATGTGACACAAACTGGGGTAAGAGAAATTGCTCATAATACCTGCAAATTGCGCTCTCATAATATTTTGTGATGTCATATTGCGGATACATTATGACGTCATAATACATTGTGATGTCATACGGCATACTAATTATGATGTCATCATATCCTGTGACGTCATAATACATGCTCATGATTCTCCAGTAGATGTGACACAAATTGGAGTAAGCGAAATTGCTGATAATACCTGCAAACTGCGCTCTCATAATATATTGTGATGTCATAATGCAGATACATTATGACGTCATAATACATTGTGACGTTATACTGCATACTAATTATGATGTCATCATATACTGTGATGTCATAGTACATGTTCATGATGCTCCAGTAGATGTGACACAAATTGGGGTAAGAGAAATTGCTCATAAATCCTGCAAATTGCGCTCTCATAATATATTGTGATGTCATAATGCAGATACATTATGATGTCATAATATATTGTGACATCATAATGCATACTAATTATGATGTCATCATATGCTGTGACGTCATAATACATGCTCAAGATGCTCCAGTAGATGTGACACAAATTGGGGTAAGAGAAATTACTCATAATACCTGCAAATTGCGCTCTCATAATATATTGTGATGTCATAATGCGGATACATTATGACGTCATAATACACTGTGACGTCATACTCCATACCAATTATGATGACATCATATACGGTGACGTCATAATACATGCTCATGATGCTCCAATAGATGTGACACAAATTGGGGTAAGAGAAATTGCTCATAATACCTGCTAGTTGCGCTCTCATAATATATTGTGATGTCATAATGCGGATACATTATGACATCGTAATTCTTTGTGACGTCATAGTGCATACTAATTATGATGCATTCATATACTGTGATGTCATAATACATGCTCATGATGCAGCAATAGATATGACACAAATTGGGGTAAGAGAAATTGCTCATAATACCTGCAAATTGTGCTCTCATAATATATTGCGATGTCATAATGCGGATACCTTATGACCTCATATTACACTGTGACGTCATACTGCATACTAATTATGATGTCATCATATACAGTGACGTCATAATACATGCTTATGATGCTCCAGTAGAAGTGACACAAATTGGGGTAAGAGAAATTGCTCATAATACCTTCATGTTGCGCTCTCATAATATATTGTGATGTCATAATGCGGATACCTTATGACGTCATAATACATTGTGACATCATAGTGCATACTAATTATGATATCATCATATACTGTGACGTCATAATACATGCTCAGGATGCTCCAGTAGATGTGATACAAATTCGGGTAAGAGAAATTGCTCATAATACCTTCATGTTGCGCTCTCATAATATATTGTGATGCCATAATGCGGATACATTATGACGTCATAATACATTGTGACGTCATAGTGCACACTAATTATGATGTCATCATATACTGTGACGTCATAATACATGCTCTTGATGCTCCAGTAGATGTGACACAAATTGGGGTAAGAGAAATTGCTCATAATACCTGCATGTTGCGCTCTCATAGTACATTGTGATGTCATAATGCGGATACATTATGACATCATAATAAAATGTGACGTCATAGTGCATACTAATTATGATGTCATCATATACTGTGACGTCATAATACATGCTTATGATGCTCCAGTATAAGTGACACAAATTGGGGTAAGAGAAATTGCTTATATTACCTGCAACTTGCGCTCTCATAATATATTTTGATGTCATTATGCGGATATATTATGACGTCATAATACATTGTGACGTCATAGTGCATACTAATTATGATGTCATCATGTACTGTGACATCATAATACATGCTCATGATGCTCCAGTAGATGTGACACAAATTGTGGTAAGAGAAATTGCTCATAATACCTGCAAATTGCACTCTCATAATATATTGTGATGTCATAATGCGGATACATTATGACGTCATAATACATTGTGATGTCATAATGCATACTAATTATGATGTCATCATATACTGTGACATCATAATACATGCTCATGATGCTCCAGTACATGTGACACAAATTGGGGTAAGAGAAATTGCTCATAATGCCTTCATGTTGCACTCTCATAATATATTGTGATGTCATAATGCGGAAACATTATGACGTCATAAAACAATGTGACGTCATAGTGAATACTAATTATGATGTCATCATATACTGTGACGTCATGATACATGCTCTTGATGCTCCAGTATAAGTGACACAAATTGGGGTAAGAGAAATTGCTTATATTACCTGCAACTTGCGCTCTCATAATATATATTGATGTCATTATGCGGATACACTATGACGTCATAATACATTGTGACGTCATAGTGCATACTAATTATGATGTCATCATATACTGTGACATCATAATACATGGTCTTGATGCTCTAGTAGATGTGACACAAATTGGGTTAAGAGAAATTGCTCATAATACCTGCAAATTGCGCTCTCATAATGTATTGTGATGTCATAATGCGGATACATTATGACGTCATAATACATTGTGACGTCATAGTGCGTACTAATTATGATGTCATCATATACTGTGACGTCATAATACATGCTCATGATGCTCCAGTAGATGTGACACAAATTGTGGAAAGAGAAATTGCTCATAATACTTGCAAATTGCGCTCTAATAATATATTGTGATGTCATAATGCGGATACATTATGACGTCATAATACATTGTGACGTCATAATGCATACTAATTATGATGTCATCATATACTGTGACGTCATAATACATGCTCATGATGCTCCAGTACATGTGACACAAATTGGGGTAAGAGAAATTGCTCATAATACCTTCATGTTGCGCTCTCATAATATATTGTGATGTCATAATGCGGATACATTATGACGTCATAATACATTGTGATGTCATAGTGCATACTAATTATGATGTCATCATATACTGTGACGTCATAATACATGCTCATGATGCTCCAGTAGATGTGACACAATTTGGGGTAAGAGAAATTGCTCACAATACCTTCATGTTGCGCTCTCATAATATATTGTGATGTCATAATGCGGATAGATTATGACGTCATAATACATTGTGACGTCATAGTGCATACTAATTATGATGTCATCATATACTGTGACGTCATAATACATGGTCATGATGCTCCAGTAGATGTGATACAAATTGGGGTAAGAGAAATTGCTCATAACACCTGCATGTTGCGCTCTCATAATATATTGTGATGTCATAATGCGGATATATTATGACATCATAATACATTGTGACGTCATAGTGCATACTAATTATGATGTCATCATATACTGTGACGTCGTAATACATGCTCATGTTGCTCCAGTAGATGTGACACATATTGGGGTAAGAGAAATTGCTCATAATACCTTCATGTTGCGCTCTCATAATATATTGTGATGTCATAATGCGGATACATTATGACGTCATAATACATTGTGACGTCATACTGCATACTAATTATGATGACATCATATACTGTGACGTCATAATACATGCTCATGATGCTCCAGTAGATGTGACACAAATTGGGGTAAGAGAAATAGCTCATAATACCTGCAAATTGCGCTCTCATAATATATTGTGATGTCATAATGCAGATACATTATGACGTCATAATACATTGTGACGTCATATTGCATACTAATTATGATGTCATTATATACTGTGATGTCATAATACATCATCATGATGCTCCAGTAGATGTGACACAAATTGGGGTAAGAGAAATTGCTCATAACACCTGCAAATTGCGCTCTCATAATATATTGTGATGTCATAATGCTGATATATTACGACGCCATAAAACATTGTGACGTCATAGTGCATACTAATTATGATGTCACCATATACTGTGACGTCATAATACATGCTCATGATGCTCCAGTAAATATGACACAATTTGCTGTAAGAGAAATTGCTCATAATACCTTCAAATTGCGCTCTCATAATATATTGTGATGTCATAACGTGGATACATTATGGCGTCATAATATATTATGACGTCATAGTGCATACTAATTATGATGTCATCATATACTGTGACGTCATAATACATGCTCCTGATGCTCCAGTAGATGTGACACAAATTGGGTTAAGAGAAATTGCTCATAATACCTGCAAATTGCGCTCTCATAATATATTGAGATGTCATAATGCAGATACATTATGACGTCATAATACATTGTGACGTCATAGTGCATACTAATTATGATGTCATCATATACTGTGATGTCATAATACATGCTCATCATTCTCCAGTAGATGTAACACCAATTGGGGTAAGAGAAATTGCTCATAATACCTGCAAATTGCGCTCTCATTATATATTGTGATGTCATAATGCGGATACATTTTGACGTCATAATACACTGTGACGTCATAGTGCATACTAATTCTGATGTCATCATATACTGTGACGTCATAATACATGCTCATGATGCTCCAGTAGATGTGACACAAATTGGGGTAAGAGAAATTGGTCATAATACCAGCAAATTGCGCTCTCATAATATATTGTGATGTCATAATGGGGATACATTATGACATCATAATACATTGTGACGTCATAGTGCATATTAATTATGATGTCATCAGATGATGTGACATCATAATACATGCTCATGATGCTCCAGTAGATGTGACATAAATTGGGGTAAGCGAAATTGCTGATAATACCTGCAAATTGCGCTCTCATAATATATTGTGATGCCATAATGCAGATACATTATGACGTCATAATTTATTGTGACGTCATAGTGCATACTAATTATGATGTCATCATATACTGTGACGTCATAATACATGAACACGGTGCTCCAGTAGATGTGACACAAATTGGGGTAAGCGAAATTGGTCATGAAACCTGCAAATTGCGCTCTCATAATATACTGTGATGTCATAATGCGGATACATTATGACGTCATAATACATTGTGACGTCATAGTGCATACTAATTATGATGTCATCATATACTGTGACGTCATAATACATGCTCATGATGCTCCAGTGGATGTGACACAAGTTAGGGTAAGCGAAATTGATCATAATACCTGCAAATTGCGCTCTCATAATATATTGTGGTGTCATAATGCGGATCCATTATGACGTCATAATACATTGTGACGTCAGAGTGCATACTAATTATGATGTCATTATATACTGTGATATCATAGTACATGCTCATGATACTCCCGTAGATGTGACACAAATTGGGGTAAGAGAAATTGCTCATAATACCTGCAAATTGCGCTCTAATAATATATTGTGATGTCATAACGTGGATACATTATGACGTCATAATACATTGTGACGTCATAGTGCATACTAATTATGATGTCATCTTATACTGTAACGTCATAATACATGCTCATGATGCTCCAGTAGATGTGACACAAATTGGGGTAAGAGAAATTGCTCATAATACCTGCTAAATGCGTTCTCATAATATATTGTGATGTCATAATGCGAATACATTATGACGTCATAATACATTGTGACATCATATTGCATACTAATTATGATGTCATCATATACTGTGACGTCATAATACATGCTCATGATGCTCCAGTGGATGTGACACAAATTGGGGTAAGAGAAATTGCTCATAATACCTGCAAATTGCGCTCTCATAATATATTGTGATGTCATATCGCGGATACATTATGACGTCATAATACATCGTGACATCATAGTGCATAGTTGTTATGATGTCATCATATGCTGTGACGTCATAATACATGCTCATGATGCTCCAGTAGATGTGACACAAATTAGGGTAAGCGAAATTGATCATAATACCTGCAAATTGCGCTCTCATAATATATTGTGATGTCATAATGCGGATACATTATGACGTCATAATACATTGTGACGTCATACTGCATACTAATTATGATGTCATCATATACTGTGAGGTCATATTACATGCTCGTGATGCTCAAGTAGATGTGACACAAATTGGGGTAAGAGAAATTGCTCATAATACCTGCATGTTGCGCTCTCATAGTATATTGTGATGTCATAATGCGGATACATTATGACGTCATAATATATTGTGACGTCATAGTGCATAATAATTATGATGTCATCATATACTGTGACGTCATAATACATGCTCATGATGCTCCAGTAGATGTGACACAAATTGGGATAAGGGAAATTGCTTATAATACCTGCAAATTGCCCTCTAATAATATATTGTGATGTCATAACGCGGATACATTATGATGTCATAATACATTGTGATGTCATAGTGCATACTAATTATGATGTCATCTTATACTGTGACGTCATAATACATGCTCATGATGCTCCAGTAGATGTGACACAAACTGGGGTAAGAGAAATTGCTCATAATACCTGCAAATTGCGCTCTCATAATATTTTGTGATGTCATATTGCGGATACATTATGACGTCATAATACATTGTGATGTCATACGGCATACTAATTATGATGTCATCATATCCTGTGATGTCATAATACATGCTCATGATGCTCCATTAGATGTGACACAATTTGTGGTAAGAGAAATTGCTCATAATACCTGCAAATTGCACTCTAAGAATATATTGTGATGTCATACTGCGGATACATTATGTCATCATAATACATTGTGACGTCATAGTGCATACTAATTATGATGTCATCATATACTGTGATGTCATAATACATGCTCATGATGCTCCAGTAGATGTGACCCAAATTGGGGTAAGAGAAATTGCTCATAATACCTGAAAATTGCGCTCTCATAATATGTTGTGATGTCATAATGCGGATACATTATGACGTCATAATACATTGTGACGTCATAGTGCATACTAATTATGATGTCATCATATACTGTGACGTCATAATACTTGCTCATGATGCTCCAGTAGATGTGACACAAATTGGGGTAAGAGAAATTGCTCATAATACCTGCATATTGCGCTCTCGTAATATATTGTGATGTCATAATGCGGATACATTATGACGTCATAATACATTGTGACGTCATAGTGCATACTAATTATGATGTCATCATATACTGTGACGTCATATTACATGCTCATGATGCTCCAATAGATGTGACACATATTGGGGTAAGAGAAATTGCTCATAATACCTGCAAATGGCGCTCTCATAATGTATTGTGATGTCATAATGCGGATACATTATGACATCATAATACATTGTGACGTCATAGTGCATAGTAATTATGATGTCATCATATACTGTGACGTCATAATACATGCTCATGATTCTCCAGTAGATGTGACACAAATTGGAGTAAGCGAAATTGCTGATAATACCTGCAAACTGCGCTCTCATAATATATTGTGATGTCATAATGCAGATTCATTATGACGTCATAATACATTGTAACGTTATACTGCATACTAATTATGATGTCATCATATACTGTGATGTCATAGTACATGTTCATGATGCTCCAGTAGATGTGACACAAATTGGGGTAAGAGAAATTGCTCATAAATCCTGCAAATTGCGCTCTCATAATATATTGTGATGTCATAATGCAGATACATTATGATGTCATAATACATTGTGACATCATAATGCATACTAATTATGATGTCATCATATGCTGTGACGTCATAATACATGCTCATGATGCTCCAGTTGATGTGACACAAATTGGGGTAAGAGAAATTACTCATAATACCTGCAAATTGCGCTCTCATAATATATTGTGATGTCATAATGCGGATACATTATGACGTCATAATACACTGTGACGTCATACTCCATACCAATTATGATGACATCATATACGGTGACGTCATAATACATGCTCATGATGCTCCAGTAGATGTGACACAAATTGGGGTAAGAGAAATTGCTCATAATACCTGCCAATTGCGCTCTCATAATATATTGTGATGTCATAATGCTGACACATTATGACGTCATAATAAATTGTGACGTCATAGTGCATACTAATTAGGATGTCATCATATACTGTGACGTCATAATACATGCTCATGATGCTCCAGTAGATGTGACTCAAATTGGGGTAAGGGAAATTGCTCATAATACCTGCAAATTGCGCTCTAATAATATATTGTGATGTCATAACGCGGATACATTATGACGTCATAATACATTGTGAAGGCACAGTCCATACTAAGTATGATGTCATCTTATACTGTGACGTCATAATGCATGCTCATGATGCTCCAGTAGATGTGACACAAATTGGGGTTAGAGAAATTGCTCATAATACCTGCAAATTGCGCTCTCATAATATATTGTGATGTCATAATGCGGATACATTATGACGTCATAATACATTGTGACGTCATAGTGCATACTAATTATGATGTCACCATATACTGTGACGTCATAATACATGCTCATGATGCTCCAGTAGATGTGAAACAAATTGGGGTAAGAGAAATTGCTCATAATACCTGCAAATTGCGCTCTCATAATATATTGTGATGTCATAACGCAGATACATGATGACGTCATAACACATTATGACGTCATAGTGCATACTAATTATGATGTCATCATATACTGTGACGTCATAATACATGCTCATGATGCTCCAATAGATGTGACACAAACTGGGGTAAGAGAAATTGCTCATAATACCTGCTAGTTGCGCTCTCATAATATATTGTGATGTCATAATGCGGATACATTATGACATCGTAATTCTTTGTGACGTCATAGTGCATACTAATTATGATGCATTCATATACTGTGATGTCATAATACATGCTCATGATGCACCAATAGATATGACACAAATTGGGGTAAGAGAAATTGCTCATAATACCTTCATGTTGCGCTCTCATAATATATTGTGATGTCATAATGCGGATACATTATGACGTCATAATACATTGTGACATCATAGTGCATACTAATTATGATGTCAACATATACTGTGATGTCATAATACATGCTCATGATGCTCCAGTAGATGTGACACAAATTGGGGTAAGAGAAATGGCTCATAATACCTGCAAATTGCGCTCTCATTATATATTGTGATGACATAATGCGGATACATTATGACGTCATAATACATTGTGACATGATACTGCATACTAATTATGATATCATCATATACTGTGACGTCATAATACATGCTCATGATGCTCCAATAGATGTGACACAAATTGGGGTAAGAGAAATTGCTCATAATACCTGCAAACTGCGCTCTCATAATGTATTGTGATGTCATAATGCGGATACATTATGACGTCTTAATACATTGTGATGTCATAGTGCATACTAATTATGATGTCAACATATAAGGTGATGTCATAATACATGCTCATGATGCTCCAGTAGATGTGACAGAAATTGGGATAAGAGAAATTGCTCATAATACCTGCAAATTGCTCTCTAATAATATATTGTGATGTCAAAATGCGGATACATTATGACGTCATAATATATTGTGACGTCATAGTGCATACTAATTATGATGTCAACATATACTGTGATGTCATAATACATGCTCATGATGGTCCAGTAGATGTGACACAAATTGGGGTAAGAGAAATTGCTCGTAATACCTGCAAATTGCGCTCTCATAATATATTGTGATGTCATAATGCGGATACATTATGACGTCATAACACATTGTGACGTCATAGTGCATACTAATTATGGTGTCATCATATGCTGTGACGTCATAATACATGCTAATGATGCTCCAGTAGATGTGACACAAATTGGGGTAAGAGAAATTGCTCATAATACCTGCAAATTGCGCTCTCATAATATCTTGTGATGTCATAATGTGGATACATTATGACGTCATAATACATTGTGATGTCATAGTGCATACTAGTTATGATGTCATCATATGCTTTGACGTCATAATACATGCTGATGATGCTCCAGTAGATGTGACACAAATTGGGGTTAGAGAAATTGCTCATAATACCAGCAAATTGCGCTCTCATAATATATTGTGATGTCATAATGCGGATACATTATGACGTCATAATATATTGTGACGTGATAGTGCATACTAATTATGATGTCATCACATACTGTGACGTCATAATAAATACTCATGATTCTCCACTAGATGTGACACAAATTGGGGTAAGAGAAATTGCTCATAATACCTGCAAATTGCGCTCTCACAATATATTGTGATGTCATAATGCGGATACATTATGACGTCATAATACATTGTGACGTCATAGTGTATACTAATTATGATGTGATCATATACTGTGACGTCATAATACATGCTCATGATGCTCCAGTAGATGTGACACAAATTGGGGTAAGGGAAATTTCTCATAATACCTGTAAATTGCGCTCTCATAATATATTGTGATGTCATAATGTGGATATGTAATGATGTCATACTGTATAGTAATTATGATGTCATCATATACTGTGACGTCATAATACATACTCATGATGCTCCAGTAGATGTGACAAAAATTGGGGTTAGAGAAATTGGTCATAATACCTGCAAATTACGCTCTCATAATATATTGTGATGTCATAATGCGGATACATTATGACGTCATAATACATTATGTTATGATAGTGCATGCTAATTATGATGTCATCATATACTGTGGCGTCATAGTACATGCTCATGATGCTCCAGTAGATGTGACACAAATTGCTGTAAGAGAAATGGGTCATAATAAATGCAAATTTCGCTCTCATCATATATAGTGATGTCATAATGCGGATACATTATGACGTCATAATACATTGTGACGTCATAGTGCATACTAATTATGATGTCATCATATAGTGTGACGTCATAATACATGCTCATGATGCTCCAGTAGATGTGACACAAATTGTGGTAAGCGAAATTGCTCATAATACCTGCAAATTGCGCTCTCAAAATATATTGTGATGTCATAATACGGATACATTATGACGTCATAATACATTTTGACATCATAGTGTATACTAATTATGATGTCATCATATACTGTGACGTCATAATACATGCTCATTATGCTCCAGTAGATGTGACACAAATTGGGGTAAGAGAAATTGCTCATAATACCTGCAAATTGCGCTCTCATCATATATTGTGATGTCATAATGCGGATACATTATGACGTCATAATATATTTTGACGTCATAGTGCATACTAATTATGATGTCATCATATAGTGTGACGTCATAATACATGCTCACGATGCTCCAGTAGATGTGACACATATTGTGGTAAGCGAAATTGCTCATAATACCTGCAAATTGCGCTCTCATAATATATTGTGATGTCATAATACGGATACATTATGACGTCATAATACATTTTGACATCATAGTGTATACTAATTATGATGTCATCATATACTGTGACGTCATAATACATGCTCATGATGCTCCAGTAGATGTGACACAAATTGGGGTAAGGGAAATTTCTCATAATACGTGTAAAGTGCGCTCTCATAATATATTGTGATGTCATAATGCGGATATATTATGACGTCATACTGTGTAGTAATTATGATGTCATCATATACTGTGACGTCATAATACATACTCATGATGCTCCAGTACATGTGACAAAAATTGGGGTAAGAGAAATTGGTCATAATACCTGCAAATTGCGCTTTCATAATATATTGTGATGTCATAATGCGGATACATTATGACGTCATAATACATTGTGACATCATAGTGCATACTAATTATGATGTCAACATATACTGTGATGTCATAATACATGCTCATGATGCTCCAGTAGATGTGACACAAATTTGGGTAAGAGAAATTGCTCATAATACCTGCAAATTGCGCTCTCATAATATATTGTGATGTCATAATGCGGATACATTATGACGTCATAACACATTGTGACGTCATAGTGCATACTAATTATGGTGTCATCATATGCTGTGACGTCATAATACATGCTAATGATGCTCCAGTAGATGTGACACAAATTGTGGTAAGAGAAATTGCTCATAATACCTGCAAATTGCGCTCTCATAATATCTTGTGATGTCATAATGTGGATACATTATGACGTCATAATACATTGTGATGTCATAGTGCATACTAGTTATGATGTCATCATATGCTTTGACGTCATAATACATGCTGATGATGCTCCAGTAGATGTGACACAAATTGGGGTTAGAGAAATTGCTCATAATACCAGCAAATTGCGCTCTCATAATATATTGTGATGTCATAATGCGGATACATTATGACGTCATAATATATTGTGACGTGATAGTGCATACTAATTATGATGTCATCACATACTGTGACGTCATAATAAATACTCATGATGCTCCACTAGATGTGACACAAATTGGGGTAAGAGAAATTGCTCATAATACCTGCAAATTGCGCTCTCACAATATATTGTGATGTCATAATGCGGATACATTATGACGTCATAATACATTGTGACGTCATAGTGCATACAAGTTATGATGTCATCATATGCTGTGATGTCATATTACATGATCATGATGCTCCAGTAGATGTGACACAAATTGGTGTAAGAGAAATTGCTCATAATACCTGCAAATTACGCTCTCATAATATATTGTGATGACATAATGAGGACACATTATGACGTCATAATACATTGTAACGTTATAGTGCATACGAATTATGATGTCATCATATACTGTGATGTCATAATACATGATCATGATGCTCCAGTAGATGTGACACAAATTGGGGAAAGAGAAATTGCTCATAATACCTTCAAATTGCGCTCTCATAATATATTGTGATGTCATAATGCGGATACATTATGACGTCATAATACATTGTGACATCATACTGCATACTAATTATGATGTCATCATATGCTGTGACATCATTATACATGCTCATGATGCTCCAGTAGATGTGACACAAATTGGGGTAAGAGAAATTGCTCTTAATACCTGCAAATTGCGCTCTAATAATATATTGTGATGTCATAATGCGGACACATTATGGCGTCATAATATATTGTGACGTGATAGTGCATACTAATTATGATGTCATCACATACTGTGACGTCATAATAAATACTCATGATGCTGCACTAGATGTGACACAAATTTGGGTAAGAGAAATTGCTCATAATACCTGCAAATTGCGCTCTCATCATATATTGTGATGTCATAATGCGGATACATTATGACGTCATAATACATTGTGACGTCATAGTGCATACTAATTATGATGTCATCATATACTGTGATATCATATTACATGCTCATGATGCTCCAGTAGATGTGACACAAATTGTGGTAAGCGAAATTGCTCATAATACCTGCAGATTGCGCTCTCATAATATATTGTGATGTCATAATACGGATACATTATGACGTCATAATACATTGTGACGTCATAGTGTATACTAATTATGATGTCATCATATACTGTGACGTCATAATACATGCTCATGATGCTCCAGTAGATGTGACACAAATTGGGGTAAGGGAAATTTCTCATAATACCTGTAAATTGCGCTCTCATAATATATTGTGATGTCATAATGTGGATATGTAATGATGTCATACTGTATAGTAATTATGATGTCATCATATACTGTGATGTCATAATACATACTCATGATGCTCCAGTAGATGTGACAAAAATTGGGGTTAGAGAAATTGGTCATAATACCTGCAAATTACGCTTTCATAATATGTTGTGATGTCATAATGCGGATACATTATGACGTCATAATACATTATGTTATGATAGTGCATGCTAATTATGATGTCATCATATACTGTGGCGTCATAGTACATGCTCATGATGCTCCAGTAGATGTGACACAAATTGCTGTAAGAGAAATGGGTTATAATAAATGCAAATTTCGCTCTCATCATATATTGTGATGTCATAATGCGGATACATTATGACGTCATAATATATTGTGACGTCATAGTGCATACTAATTATGATGTCATCATATAGTGTGACGTCATAATACATGCTCACGATGCTCCAGTAGATGTGACACAAATTGTGGTAAGCGAAATTGCTCATAATACCTGCAAATTGCGCTCTCAAAATATATTGTGATGTCATAATACGGATACATTATGACGTCATAATACATTTTGACATCATAGTGTATACTAATTATGATGTCATCATATACTGTGACGTCATAATACATGCTCATTATGCTCCAGTAGATGTGACACAAATTGGGGTAAGGGAAATTTCTCATAATACCTGTAAAGTACGCTCTCATAATATATTGTGATGTCATAATGCGGATATATTATGACGTCATACTGTATAGTAATTATGATGTCATCATATACTGTGACGTCATAATACATACTCATGATGCTCCAGTACATGTGTCAAAAATTGGGGTAAGAGAAATTGGTCATAATACCTGCAAATTGCGCTTTCATAATATATTGTGATGTCATAATGCGGATACATTATGACGTCATAATACATTGTGACGTCATAGTGCATACTAATTATGATGTCCTCATATACTGTGACGTCATATTACATGCTCATGATGCTGCAGTACATGTGACACAAATTGTGGTAAGCGAAATTGCTCATAATTCCTGCTAATTGCGCTCTCATAGTATATTGTGATGTCATAAAGCGGATATATTATGACGTCATAATACATTGTGATGTCATAGTGTATACTAATTATGATGTCGTCATATACTGTGACGTCATAATACATGCTAATGATGCTCCAGTAGATGTGACACAAATTGGGGTAAGAGAAATTGCTCATAATACCTGCAAACTGCGCACTCATAATGTATTGTGATGTCATAATGCGGATACATTATGACGTCTTAATACATTGTGATGTCATAGTGCATACTAATTATGATGTCAACATATACTGTGATGTCATAATACATGCTCATGATGCTCCAGTAGATGTGACAGAAATTGGGATAAGAGAAATTGCTCATAATACCTGCAAATTGCTCTCTAATAATATATTGTGATGTCAAAATGCGGATACATTATGACGTCATAATATATTGTGACGTCATAGTGCATACTAATTATGATATCAACATATACTGTGATGTCATAATACATGCTCATGATGGTCCAGTAGATGTGACACAAATTGGGGTAAGAGAAATTGCTCATAATACCTGCAAATTGCGCTCTCATAATATATTGTGATGTCATAATGCGGATACATTATGACGTCATAACAGATTGTGACGTCATAGTGCATACTAATTATGATGTCATCATATGCTGTGACGTCATAATACATGCTCATGATGCTCCAGTAGATGTGACAAAAATTGGGGTAAGAGAAATTGCTCATAATACCTGCAAATTACGCTCTCATAATATATTGTGATGTCATAAAGAGGACACATTATGACGTCATAGTACATTGTGACGTTATAGTGCATAGTAATTATGATGTCATCATATACTGTGACGTCATAATACATGTTCATGATGCTCCAGTAGATGTGACACAAATTGGGGAAAGAGAAATTGCTCATAATACCTGCAAATTGCGCTCTCATAATATATTGTGATGTCATAATGCGGATACATAATGACGTCATAATACATGGTGACGTCATACTGCATACAAATTATGATGTCATCATATGCTGTGACGTCATTATACATGCTCATGATGCTCCAGTAGATGTGACACAAATTGGGGTAAGAAAAATTGCTCTTAATACCTGCAAATTGCGCTCTACTAATATATTGTGATGTCATAATGCGGACACATTATGGCGTCATAATATATTGTGAGGTGATAGTGCATACTAATTATGATGTCATCACATACTGTGACGTCATAATAAATACTCATGATGCTTCACTAGATCTGACACAAATTTGGGTAAGAGAAATTGCTCATAATACCTGCAAATTGCGCTCTCATCATATATTGTGATGTCATAATGCGGATACATTATGACGTCATAATACATTGTGACGTCATAGTGCATACTAATTATGATGTCATCATATACTGTGATGTCATAATACATGCTCATGATGCTCCAGTAGATGTGACACAAATTGGGGTCAGAGAAATTGCTCATAATACCTGCAAATTGCGCTCTCATAATATAATGTGATGTCATAATGCGGATACATTATGACGACATAATACATTGTGACGTCATAGTGCATACTAATTATGATGTCATCATATACTGTGACGTCATAATATATTATCATGATGCTCCAGTAGATGTGACACAAATTGGGGTGAGAGAAATTGCTCATAATTCCTGCAAATTGAGCTCTCTTAATATATTGTGATGTAATAATGTGGATACATTATGACGTCATAATATATTGTGACGTCATAGTGCATACTAATTATGATGTCATCATACTCTGTGACGTCATAATACATGCACTTAATGATCCAGTAGATGTGACACAAATTGGGGTAAGAGAAATTGATCATAATTCCTGCAAATTGCGCTCTCATAATATATTGTGATGTCATAATGCGGATACATTATGACGTCATAATACATTGTGACGTCATAGTGCATACTAATTATGATGTCATCATATACTGTGAAGTCATAATACATGCTCATGATGCTCCAGTAGATGTGACACAAATTGGGGTAAGAGAAATTGCTCATAATACCTGCAAATTGTGCTCGCATAATATATTGTGATGTCATAATGCGGATACATTAAGACGCCATAAAACATTGTGACATCATAGTGCATACTAGTTATGATGTCATCATATGCTGTGACATCATAATACATGCTCATGATGCTCCAGTATATGTGACACAAATTGGGGAAAGTGAAATTGCTCATAATACCTTCAAATTGCGCTCTCATAATATATTTTGATGTCATAATGTGGATACATTATGACGGCATACTACATTGTGACGTCATACTGCATACTAATTATGATGTCATCATATACTGTGACGTCATAATACATGCTCATGATGCTCCAGTAAATGTGACACAAATTGGGGAAAGAGAAATTGCTGATAATACTTGCAAATTGCGCTCTCATAATATATTGTGATGTCATAATGCGGATACATTATGACGTCATAATACATTGTGACGTCATAGTGCATACTAATTATGATGTCATCATATACTCTGACGTCATAATACATGCTCATGATGCTCCAGTAGATGTGACACAAATTGGGGTAAGAGAAATTGCTCATAATACCTGCAAATTGCGCTCTCATAATATATTCTGATGTCATAATGCGGATACATTATGACGTCATAATACATTGTGACGTCATAGTGCATACTAATTATGATTTCATCATATACTGTGACGTCATAATACATGCTCATGATGCTCCAGTAGATGTGACTCAAATTGGGGTAAGAGAAATTGCTCATAATACCTGCAAATTGCGCTCTCATAATATATTGTGATGCCATAATGCGGATATATTATGACGTCATAATACATTGTGACGTCATAGTGCATACTATTTATGATGTCGTCATATGCTGTGATGTCATAATACATGCTCATGATGCTCCAGTAGATGTGACACAAATTCGGGAAAGAGAAATTGCTCATATTACCTGCAAATTGCACTCTTATAATATATTGTGATGTCATGATGCGGATACATTATGACGTCATAATACATTGTGACGTCATACTGCATACTAATTATGATGTCATCATACACTCTCATGTCATAATACATGCTAATGATGCTCCAGTAGATGTAACACATATTGGGGTAAGAGAAATTGCTCATAATACCTGCAAATTGCGCTCTCATAATATATTGTGATGTAATAATGCGGATACATTATGACGTCATAATACATTGTGACGTCATAGTGCATACTAATTATGATGTCATCATATACTGTGACGTCATAATACATACTCATGATGCTCCAGTAGATGTGACACAAATTGGGGTAAGAGAAATTGCTCATAATACCTGCAAATTACGCTCTCATAATATATTGTGATGTCACAATGCGGATACATTATGACGTCATAATACATTGTGACGTCATACTGCATACTAATTATGATGTCGTCATATACTGTGACATCATAATACATGCTAATGATGCTCCAGTAGATGTGACACAAATTGGGGTAAGAGAAGTTGCTCATAATACCTGCAAATTGCACTCTCATAATATATTGTGATGTCATAATGCGGATACATTATGACGTCATAATACATTGTGACATCATACTGCATACTAATTATGATGTCATCATATGCTGTGACGTCATTATACATGCTCATGATGCTCCAGTAGATGTGACACAAATTGGGGTAAGAAAAATTTCTCTTAATTCCTGCAAATTGCGCTCTACTAATATATTGTGATGTCATAATGCGGACACATTATGGCGTCATAATATATTTTGACGTAATAGTGCATACTAATTATGATTTCATCACATACTGTGACATCATAATAAATACTCATGATGCTCCACTAGATCTGACACAAATTTGGGTAGGAGAAATTGCTCATAATACCTGCAAGTTGCGCTCTCATCATATATTGTGATGTCATAATGCGGATACATTATGATGTCATAATACATTGTGACGTCATAGTGCATACTAATTATGATGTCATCACATACTGTGATGTCATAATACATGCTCATGATGCTCCAGTAGATGTGACACAAATTGGGGTCAGAGAAATTGCTCATAATACCTGCAAATTGCGCTCTCATTATATAATGTGATGTCATAATGGGGATACATTATGACGTCATAATACATTGTGACGTCATACTGCATACTAATTATGATGTCATCATATACTGTGACGTCATAATATATTATCATGATGCTCCAGTAGATTTTACACAAATTGGGGTGAGAGAAATTGCTCATAATTCCTGCAAATTGCGCTCTCATAATATATTGTGATGTCATAATGCGGATACATTATGACGTCATAATACATTGTGACGTCATAGTGCATACTAATTATGATGTCATCATATACTGTGACGTCATAATACATGCTCATGATGCTCCAGTAGATGTGACACAAATTGGGGAAAGAGAAATTGCTCATAATACCTGCAAATTGCGCTCTCGTAATATATTGTGATGTCATAATGCGGATACATTATGACGTCATAATACATTGTGACGTCATAGTGCATACTAATTATGATGTCATCATATACTGTGACGTCATAATACATGCTCATGATGCTCCAGTAGATGTGACACAAATTGCGGTAAGAGATATTGCTCATAATACCTGCAAATTGCTCTCTAATAAAGTATTGTGATGTCAAAATGCGGATATATTATGACATCATAATATATTGTGACGTCATAGTGCATACTAATTATGATGTCAATATATACTGTGATGTCATAATACATGCTCATGGTGCTCCAGTAGATGTGACACAAATTGGGGTAAGAGAAATTGCTCATAATACCTGCAAATTGCGCTCTATTCATATATTGTGATGTCATAATGCGGACACATTATGACATCATAATACATTGTGACGTTTTAGTGCATACTAATTATGATGTCATCATATACTGTGACGTCATAATATATGTTCATGATGCTCCATTAGATGTGACACAAATTGAGGAAAGAGAAATTGCTCATAATACCTGCAAATTGCGCTCTCATAAAATATTGTGATGTCATAATGCGGATACATTATGACGTCATAAAACACTGTGACGTCATACTGCATACTAATTATGATGTCATCATATACTGTGACGTCATAATACATGCTCATGGTGCTCCAGGAGATGTGACACAAATTGGGGTAAGAGAAATTGCTCATAATACCTGCAAATTGCGCTCTCATTATATATTGTGATGTCATAATGCGGATGCATTATGACGTCATAATACATTGTGACGTCATAGTGCATACTAATTATGATGTCATCATATACTGTGACGTCATAATACATGCTCATGATGCTCCAGTAGATGTGACTCAAATTGGGGTAAGAGAAATTGCTCATGACACCTGCAAATTGCGCTCTCATAATATATTGTGATGCCATAATGCGGATATATTATGACGTCATAATACATTGTGACGTCATAGTGCATACTAGTTATGATGTCATCATATGCTGTGACGTCATAATACATGCTCATGATGCTCCAGTAGATGTGACACAAATTGGGGTAAGAGAAATTGCTCATATTACCTGCAAATTGCACTATTATCATATATTGTGATGTCATAATGGGGATACATTATGACGTCATAATACATTGTGACGTCATACTGCATACTAATTATGATGTCATCATAAACTGTCATGTCATAATACATGCTCATGATGCTCCAGTAGATGTAACACAAATTGGGTTAAGAGAAATTGCTCATAATACCTGCAAATTCCTCTCACATAATATATTGTGATGTAATAATGCGGATACATTATGTCGTCATAATACATTGTGACATTATAGTGTATACTAATTATGATGTCATCATATACTGTGACGTCATAATACATGCTCATGATGCTCCAGTAGATGTGACACAAATTTGGGTAAGAGGAATTGCTCATAATACCTGCAAATTGCGCTCTCATAATATATTGTGATGTCATAATGCAGATACATTATGATGTCATAATACATTGTGAGGTCATACTGCATACTAATTATGATGTCGTCACATACTGTGACATCATAATACATGCTCATGATGCTCCAGTAGATGTGACACAAATTGGGGTAAGAGAAATTGCTCATAATACCTGCAAATTGCGCTCTCATCATATATTGTGATGTCATAATGCGGATACATTATGACGTCATAATACATTGTGACGTCATAGTGCATACTAATTATGATGTCATCATATACTGTGATGTCATAATACATGCTCATGATGCTCCAGTAGATGTGACACAAACTGGGGTCAGAGAAATTGCTCATAATACCTGCAAATTGCGCTCTCATAATATAATGTGATGTCATAATGCCGATACATTATGACGTCATAATACATTGTGACGTCATACTGCATACTAATTATGATGTCATCATATACTGTGACGTCATAATATATTATCATGATGCTCCAGTAGATGTGACACAAATTGGGGTAAGAGAAATTGCTCATAATACCTGCAAATTGCGCTCTCATAATATATTGTGATGTCATAATGCGGATACAATATGACGTCATAGTACATTGTGACGTCATAGTGCATACTAATTATGATGTCATCATATACGGCTTCGTCATAATACATGCTCATGATGCTCCAGTAGATGTGACACAAATTGGGGTAAGAGAAATTGCTCATTATGCCAGAAAATTGTGCTCTCATAATATATTGTGATGTCATAATGCGGATACATTATGACGTCATAATACATTGTGACGTCATAGTGCATACTAATTATGATGTCGTCATATACTGTGACGTCATAATACCTGCTCATGATGCTCCAGTAGATGTGACACAAATTGGGGTAAGAGAAATTGCTCATAATACCTGCAAATTGCGCTCTCATAATATATTGTGATGTCGTAATGCGGATACATTATGACATCATAATACATTGTGACGTCATAGTGCATACTAATTATGATGTCATCATATACTGTGACGTCATAATACATGCTCATGATGCTCCAGTAGATGTGACTCAAATTGGTGTAAGAGAAATTGCTCATAATACCTGCAAATTGCGCTCTCATAATATATTGTGATGCCGTAATGCGGATATATTTTGACGTCATAATACATTGTGACGTCATAGTGCATACTAGTTATGATGTCATCATATGCTGTGACGTCATAATACATGCTCATGATGCTCCAGTAGATGTGACACAACTTTGGGTAAGAGAAATTGCTCATATTACCTGCAAATTGCACTCTTATAATATAATGTGATGTCATAATGCGGATACATTATGACATCATAATACATTGTGACGTCATACTGCATACTAATTATGATGTTATCATATACTGTCATGTCATAATACATGCTCATGATGCTGCAGTAGATGTAACACAAATTGGGGTAAGAGAAATTGCTCATAATTCCTACAAATTGCGCTCTCATAATATATTGTGATGTCATAAAGCGGATACATTATGACGTCATAAAACATTGTGACATCATAGTGCTTACTTGTTATGATGTCATCATATGCTGTGACGTCATAATACATGCTCATGATGCTCCAGTAGATGTGACATAAATTGGGGTAAGAGAAATTGCTCATAATACCTGCAAATTGCGCTCTCATAATATATTGTGATGTCATAATGCGGATACATTATGACGTCATAATATATTGTGACGTCATACTGCATACTAATTATGATGTCATCATATACTGTGACGTCATAATATATGCTCATAATGCTTCAGTAGATGTGAAACAAATTGGGGTAAGCGAAATTGGTCATGAAACCTGCAAATTGCGCTCTCATAATATATTGTGATGTCATAATGCGGATATATTATGACGTCATTATACATTGTGACGACATAGTGCATACTATTTATGATGTCATCATGTACTGTGACATCATAATACATGCTCATGATGCTCCAGTAGATGTGACAGAAATTGGGGAAAGAGAAATTGCTCATAATACTTGCAAATTGCGCTCTCATAATATATTGTGATGTCATAATGCGGATTCATTATGACGTCATAATAAATTGTGATGTTATAATGCATACTAATTATGATGTCATCATATACTGTGACATCATAATACATGCTCATGATGCTCCAGTAGATGTGACTCAAATTGGGGTAAGAGAAATTGCTCATAATACCTGCAAATTGCGCTCTCATAATATATTGTGATGTCATAATGCGGATACATTATGACGTCATAATACATTGTGATGTTATAGTGCATACTAATTATGATGTCATCATATACTGTGACGTCATAATACATGCTCATGATGCTCCAGTAGATGTGACTCAAATTGGGTTAAGAGAAATTGCTCATATTACCTGCAAATTGCACTCTTATAATATATTGTGATGTCATAATGCGGATACATTATGACGACATAATACATTGTGACGTCATACTGCATACTAATTATGATGTCATCATATACTGTCATGTCATAACGCATGCTCATGATGCTCCAGTAGATGTACCACAAATTGGGGTAAGAGAAATTGCTCATAATTCCTGCAAATTGCGCTCTCATAATATATTGTGATGTCATAATGCAGATACATTATGACGTCATAATACACTGTGACGTCATAGTGCATACTAATTATGATGTCATCCTATACTGTGACGTCATAATACATGCTCATGATGCTCCAGTAGATGTGACACAAATTGGGGTAAGAGAAATTGCTCATAATACCTGCAAATTGTGCTCTCATAATATATTGTGATGTAAAAATGCAGATACATTATGACGGCATAAATCATTGTGACATCATAGTGCATATTAGTTTTGATGTCATCATATGCTGTGATGTCATAATACATGCACATGATGCTCCAGTAGATTTGACACAAATTGGGGTAAGAGAAATTGCTCATAATACCTGCAAATTGCGCTCTCATAATATATTTTGACGTCATAATGCAGATACATTATGACGTCATAATACATTGTGACGTTATAGTGCATACTAATTATGATGTCATCATATACTGTGACGTCATAATACATGCTCATGATGCGCCAGTAGATGTGACACAAATTGGGGTAAGAGAAATTGATCATAATTCCTGCATGTTGCGCTCTCATAATATATTGTGATGTCATAAGGCGGATACATTATGACGTCATAATACATTGTGACGTCATAGTGCATACTAATTATGATGTCATCATATACTCCGACGTCATAATACATGCTCATGATGCTCCAGTAGATGTGACACAAATTGGGGTAAGAGAAATTTCTCATAATACCTGCAAATTGCGCTCTCATAATATATTGTGATGTCATAATGCGGATACATTATGACGTCATAATACATTGTGACGTCATAGTGCATACTAATTATGATATCATCATATGCTGTGACGTCATAATACATGCTTATGATGCTCCAGTAGATGTGACTCAAATTGTGGTAAGAGAAATTGCTCATAATACCTGCAAATTGCGCTCTCATAATATATTGTGATGCCATAATGCGGATATATTATGACGTCATAATACATTGTGACGTCATAGTGCATACTAGTTATGATGTCATCATATGCTGTAACGTCATAATACATGCTCATTATGTTCCAGTACATGTGACACAAATTGGGGTAAGAGAAATTGCTCATATTACCTGCAAACTGCACTCTTATAATATATTGTGATGTCATAATGCGGATACATTATGACGTCATAATACATTGTGACGTCATACTGCATACTAATTATGATGTCATCATACACTGTCATGTCATAATACATGCTCATGTTGCTCCAGTAGATGTAACACAAATTGGGGTAAGAGAAATTGCTCATAATACCTGCAAATTGCTCTCTCATAATATATTGTGATGTAATAATGCGGATACATTATGACCTCATAATACATTGTAACATCATAGTGTATCCTAATTATGATGGCATCATATACTGTGACGTCATAATACATGCTCATGATGCTCCAGTAGATGTGACACAAATTGGGGTAAGAGGAATTGCTCATAATACCTGCAAATTGCGCTCTCATAATATATTGTGATGTCATAATGCGGATACATTATGAAGTCATAATACAATGTGATGGCATACTGCATACTAATTATGATGTCATCATATACTGTGACGTCATAATACATGCTCATGATGCTCCAGTAGAAGTGACACAAATTGGGATAAGAGAAATTGCTCATAATACCTGCAAATTGTGCTCTCATAATATATTGTGATATCATAATGCGGATATATTATTACGCCATAAAACATTGTGACATCATAGTGTTTACTAGTTATGATGTCATCATATGCTGTGACATCATACTACATGCTCATGATGCTCCAGTAGATGCGACACACATTGGGGTAAGAGAAATTGCTCATAATACCTGCAAATTGCGCTCTCATAATATATTGTGATGACATAATGCGGATACATTATGACGTCATAATACATTGTGACGTCATACTGCATACTAATTATGATGTCATCATATACTGTGACGTCATAATACATGCTCATGATGCTCCAGTAGATGTGACACAAATTGGGGTAAGAGAAATTGCTCATAATACCTGCAAATTGCGCTCTCATAATATATTCTGATGTCATAATGCGGATACATTATGACGTCATAATACATTGTGACGTCATAGTGCATACTAATTATGATGTAATCATATACTGTGACGTCATAATACATGCTCATGATGCTCCAGTAGATGTGACACAAACTGGGGAAAGAGAAATTGCTCATAATACTTGCAAATTGCGCTCTCATAATATATTGTGATGTCATAATGCGGATACATTATGACGTCATAATACATTGTGACGTTATAGTGCATACTAATTATGATGTCATCATATACTGTGACGTCATAATACATGCTCATGATGCTCCAGTAGATGTGACACAAATTGGGATAAGAGAAATTCCTCATAATACCTGCAAATTGCGCTCTCATAATATATTGTGATGTCATAATGCGGATACATAATGACGTCATAATACATTGTGACGTCATAGTGCATACTAGTTGTGAAGTCATCTTATGCTGTGACGTCATAATACATGATAATGATGCTCCAGGAGATGTGACACAAATTGACGTAAGAGAAATTGCTCATAATACCTGCAAATTGCGCCCTCTTAATATATTGTGATGTCGTAATGCGGATACATTATGACGTCATAATACATTGTGACGTCATAGTGCATACTCATTATGATGTCATCATATACTGTGACGTCATAGTACATGCTCATGATGCTCCAGGAGATGTGACACAAATTGGGGTAAGAGAAATTGATCATAATTCCTGCATGTTGCGCTCTCATAATATATTGTGATGTCATAATGCGGATACATTATGACGTCATAATACATTGTGAAGTCATAGTGCATACTAATTATGATGTCATCATATAATGTGACGTCATAATACGTGCTCATGATGCTCCAGTAGATGTGACACAAATTGGGGTAAGAGAAATTGCTCATAATACCTGCAGATTGCGCTCTCATAATTTATTGTGATGTCATAATGCGGATACATTACGACGTCATAATACATTGTGACGTCATAGTGCATACTAATTATGATGTTATCATATACTGTGACCTCATAATGCATGCTCATGATGCTCCAGTAGATGTGACACAAATTGGAGTAAGAGAAATTGCTCATAATACCTGCAAATTGCTCTCTCATAATATACTGTGATGTCATAATGCGGATACATTATGATTTCATAATACATTGTGATGTCATAGTGTATACTAATTATGATGTCATCATTTCCTGTGACGTCATAATACATGCTCATGATGCTCCAGTAGATGTGACACAAATTGGGGTAAGAGAAATTGCTCATAAAACCTGCAAATTGCGCTCTCATTATATATAGTGATGTCATAATGCGGATACATTATGACGTCATAATACATTGTGACGTCATACTGCATACTAATTATGATGTCATCATATACTGCGACATCATAATACATGCTCATGATGCTCCAGTAGATGTGACACAAATTGGGGTAAGAGAAATTGCTCATAATGCCTGCAAATTGCGCTCTCATAATATATTGTGATGTCATAATGCGGATACATTATGACGTCATAATATATTGTGACGTCATAGTGCATAATAATTATGATGTTATCATATACTGTGACGTCATAATACATGCTCATGATGCTCCAGTAGATGTGACACAAATTGGGGTAAGAGAAATTGCTCATAATACCTGCATATTGCGCTGTCATAATATATTGTGATGTTATAATTCGGATACATTATGACGTCAGAATACATTGTGACGTCATAGTGCATACTAGTTCTGAAGTCATCATATGCTGTGACGTCATAATACATGCTCATGATGCTCCAGTAGATGTGACACAAATTGGGGTAAGAGAAATTGCTCATTATGCCAGAAAATTGTGCTCTCATAATATATTGTGATGTCATAATGCGGATACATTATGACGTCATAATACATTGTGACGTCATAGTGCATACTAATTATGATGTCGTCATATACTGTGACGTCATAATACCTGCTCATGATGCTCCAGTAGATGTGACACAAATTGGGGTAAGAGAAATTGCTCATAATACCTGCAAATTGCGCTCTCATAATATATTGTGATGTCGTAATGCGGATACATTATGACATCATAATACATTGTGACGTCATAGTGCATACTAATTATGATGTCATCATATACTGTGACGTCATAATACATGCTCATGATGCTCCAGTAGATGTGACTCAAATTGGTGTAAGAGAAATTGCTCATAATACCTGCAAATTGCGCTCTCATAATATATTGTGATGCCGTAATGCGGATATATTTTGACGTCATAATACATTGTGACGTCATAGTGCATACTAGTTATGATGTCATCATATGCTGTGACGTCATAATACATGCTCATGATGCTCCAGTAGATGTGACACAACTTTGGGTAAGAGAAATTGCTCATATTACCTGCAAATTGCACTCTTATAATATAATGTGATGTCATAATGCGGATACATTATGACATCATAATACATTGTGACGTCATACTGCATACTAATTATGATGTTATCATATACTGTCATGTCATAATACATGCTCATGATGCTGCAGTAGATGTAACACAAATTGGGGTAAGAGAAATTGCTCATAATTCCTACAAATTGCGCTCTCATAATATATTGTGATGTCATAAAGCGGATACATTATGACGTCATAAAACATTGTGACATCATAGTGCTTACTTGTTATGATGTCATCATATGCTGTGACGTCATAATACATGCTCATGATGCTCCAGTAGATGTGACATAAATTGGGGTAAGAGAAATTGCTCATAATACCTGCAAATTGCGCTCTCATAATATATTGTGATGTCATAATGCGGATACATTATGACGTCATAATATATTGTGACGTCATACTGCATACTAATTATGATGTCATCATATACTGTGACGTCATAATATATGCTCATAATGCTTCAGTAGATGTGAAACAAATTGGGGTAAGCGAAATTGGTCATGAAACCTGCAAATTGCGCTCTCATAATATATTGTGATGTCATAATGCGGATATATTATGACGTCATTATACATTGTGACGACATAGTGCATACTATTTATGATGTCATCATGTACTGTGACATCATAATACATGCTCATGATGCTCCAGTAGATGTGACAGAAATTGGGGAAAGAGAAATTGCTCATAATACTTGCAAATTGCGCTCTCATAATATATTGTGATGTCATAATGCGGATTCATTATGACGTCATAATAAATTGTGATGTTATAATGCATACTAATTATGATGTCATCATATACTGTGACATCATAATACATGCTCATGATGCTCCAGTAGATGTGACTCAAATTGGGGTAAGAGAAATTGCTCATAATACCTGCAAATTGCGCTCTCATAATATATTGTGATGTCATAATGCGGATACATTATGACGTCATAATACATTGTGATGTTATAGTGCATACTAATTATGATGTCATCATATACTGTGACGTCATAATACATGCTCATGATGCTCCAGTAGATGTGACTCAAATTGGGTTAAGAGAAATTGCTCATATTACCTGCAAATTGCACTCTTATAATATATTGTGATGTCATAATGCGGATACATTATGACGACATAATACATTGTGACGTCATACTGCATACTAATTATGATGTCATCATATACTGTCATGTCATAACGCATGCTCATGATGCTCCAGTAGATGTACCACAAATTGGGGTAAGAGAAATTGCTCATAATTCCTGCAAATTGCGCTCTCATAATATATTGTGATGTCATAATGCAGATACATTATGACGTCATAATACACTGTGACGTCATAGTGCATACTAATTATGATGTCATCCTATACTGTGACGTCATAATACATGCTCATGATGCTCCAGTAGATGTGACACAAATTGGGGTAAGAGAAATTGCTCATAATACCTGCAAATTGTGCTCTCATAATATATTGTGATGTAAAAATGCAGATACATTATGACGGCATAAATCATTGTGACATCATAGTGCATATTAGTTTTGATGTCATCATATGCTGTGATGTCATAATACATGCACATGATGCTCCAGTAGATTTGACACAAATTGGGGTAAGAGAAATTGCTCATAATACCTGCAAATTGCGCTCTCATAATATATTTTGACGTCATAATGCAGATACATTATGACGTCATAATACATTGTGACGTTATAGTGCATACTAATTATGAGGTCATCATATACTGTGACGTCATAATACATGCTCATGATGCGCCAGTAGATGTGACACAAATTGGGGTAAGAGAAATTGATCATAATTCCTGCATGTTGCGCTCTCATAATATATTGTGATGTCATAAGGCGGATACATTATGACGTCATAATACATTGTGACGTCATAGTGCATACTAATTATGATGTCATCATATACTCCGACGTCATAATACATGCTCATGATGCTCCAGTAGATGTGACACAAATTGGGGTAAGAGAAATTGCTCATAATACCTGCAAATTGCGCTCTCATAATATATTGTGATGTCATAATGCGGATACATTATGACGTCATAATACATTGTGACGTCATAGTGCATACTAATTATGATATCATCATATGCTGTGACGTCATAATACATGCTTATGATGCTCCAGTAGATGTGACTCAAATTGGGGTAAGAGAAATTGCTCATAATACCTGCAAATTGCGCTCTCATAATATATTGTGATGCCATAATGCGGATATATTATGACGTCATAATACATTGTGACGTCATAGTGCATACTAGTTATGATGTCATCATATGCTGTAACGTCATAATACATGCTCATTATGTTCCAGTACATGTGACACAAATTGGGGTAAGAGAAATTGCTCATATTACCTGCAAACTGCACTCTTATAATATATTGTGATGTCATAATGCGGATACATTATGACGTCATAATACATTGTGACGTCATACTGCATACTAATTATGATGTCATCATACACTGTCATGTCATAATACATGCTCATGTTGCTCCAGTAGATGTAACACAAATTGGGGTAAGAGAAATTGCTCATAATACCTGCAAATTGCTCTCTCATAATATATTGTGATGTAATAATGCGGATACATTATGACCTCATAATACATTGTAACATCATAGTGTATCCTAATTATGATGGCATCATATACTGTGACGTCATAATACATGCTCATGATGCTCCAGTAGATGTGACACAAATTGGGGTAAGAGGAATTGCTCATAATACCTGCAAATTGCGCTCTCATAATATATTGTGATGTCATAATGCGGATACATTATGAAGTCATAATACAATGTGATGGCATACTGCATACTAATTATGATGTCATCATATACTGTGACGTCATAATACATGCTCATGATGCTCCAGTAGAAGTGACACAAATTGGGATAAGAGAAATTGCTCATAATACCTGCAAATTGTGCTCTCATAATATATTGTGATATCATAATGCGGATATATTATTACGCCATAAAACATTGTGACATCATAGTGTTTACTAGTTATGATGTCATCATATGCTGTGACATCATACTACATGCTCATGATGCTCCAGTAGATGCGACACACATTGGGGTAAGAGAAATTGCTCATAATACCTGCAAATTGCGCTCTCATAATATATTGTGATGACATATTGCGGATACATTATGACGTCATAATACATTGTGACGTCATACTGCATACTAATTATGATGTCATCATATACTGTGACGTCATAATACATGCTCATGATGCTCCAGTAGATGTGACACAAATTGGGGTAAGAGAAATTGCTCATAATACCTGCAAATTGCGCTCTCATAATATATTCTGATGTCATAATGCGGATACATTATGACGTCATAATACATTGTGACGTCATAGTGCATACTAATTATGATGTAATCATATACTGTGACGTCATAATACATGCTCATGATGCTCCAGTAGATGTGACACAAACTGGGGAAAGAGAAATTGCTCATAATACTTGCAAATTGCGCTCTCATAATATATTGTGATGTCATAATGCGGATACATTATGACGTCATAATACATTGTGACGTTATAGTGCATACTAATTATGATGTCATCATATACTGTGACGTCATAATACATGCTCATGATGCTCCAGTAGATGTGACACAAATTGGGATAAGAGAAATTCCTCATAATACCTGCAAATTGCGCTCTCATAATATATTGTGATGTCATAATGCGGATACATAATGACGTCATAATACATTGTGACGTCATAGTGCATACTAGTTGTGAAGTCATCTTATGCTGTGACGTCATAATACATGATAATGATGCTCCAGGAGATGTGACACAAATTGACGTAAGAGAAATTGCTCATAATACCTGCAAATTGCGCCCTCTTAATATATTGTGATGTCGTAATGCGGATACATTATGACGTCATAATACATTGTGACGTCATAGTGCATACTCATTATGATGTCATCATATACTGTGACGTCATAGTACATGCTCATGATGCTCCAGGAGATGTGACACAAATTGGGGTAAGAGAAATTGATCATAATTCCTGCATGTTGCGCTCTCATAATATATTGTGATGTCATAATGCGGATACATTATGACGTCATAATACATTGTGAAGTCATAGTGCATACTAATTATGATGTCATCATATAATGTGACGTCATAATACGTGCTCATGATGCTCCAGTAGATGTGACACAAATTGGGGTAAGAGAAATTGCTCATAATACCTGCAGATTGCGCTCTCATAATTTATTGTGATGTCATAATGCGGATACATTACGACGTCATAATACATTGTGACGTCATAGTGCATACTAATTATGATGTTATCATATACTGTGACCTCATAATGCATGCTCATGATGCTCCAGTAGATGTGACACAAATTGGAGTAAGAGAAATTGCTCATAATACCTGCAAATTGCTCTCTCATAATATACTGTGATGTCATAATGCGGATACATTATGATTTCATAATACATTGTGATGTCATAGTGTATACTAATTATGATGTCATCATTTCCTGTGACGTCATAATACATGCTCATGATGCTCCAGTAGATGTGACACAAATTGGGGTAAGAGAAATTGCTCATAAAACCTGCAAATTGCGCTCTCATTATATATAGTGATGTCATAATGCGGATACATTATGACGTCATAATACATTGTGACGTCATACTGCATACTAATTATGATGTCATCATATACTGCGACATCATAATACATGCTCATGATGCTCCAGTAGATGTGACACAAATTGGGGTAAGAGAAATTGCTCATAATGCCTGCAAATTGCGCTCTCATAATATATTGTGATGTCATAATGCGGATACATTATGACGTCATAATATATTGTGACGTCATAGTGCATAATAATTATGATGTTATCATATACTGTGACGTCATAATACATGCTCATGATGCTCCAGTAGATGTGACACAAATTGGGGTAAGAGAAATTGCTCATAATACCTGCATATTGCGCTGTCATAATATATTGTGATGTTATAATTCGGATACATTATGACGTCAGAATACATTGTGACGTCATAGTGCATACTAGTTCTGAAGTCATCATATGCTGTGACGTCATAATACATGCTCATGATGCTCCAGTAGATGTGACACAAATTGGCGTAAGAGAAATTGCTCATAATACCTGCAAATTGCGCTCTCATAATATATTGCGATGTCATAATGCGGATACATTATGACGTCATAATACATTGTGACGTCATACTGCATAATAATTATGATGTCATCGTATACTGTGACGTCATAATACATGCTCGTGATGCTCCAATAGATGTGACAAAAATTGGATTAAGAGAAATTGCTCATAATACCTGCAAATTGTGCTCTCATAATATATTGTGATGACATAATGCGGATACATTATGACGCCATAAAACATTGTGACATCATAGTGCATACTAGTTATGATGTCATCATATACTGTGACGTCATAATACATGCTCATGATGCTCCAGTAGATGTGACACAAATTGTGGAAAGAGAAATTGCTCATAATACTTGCAAATTGCGCTCTCATAATATATTGTGATGTCATAATGCGGATACATTATGACGTCATAATACATTGTGATGTTATAGTGCATACTAATTATGATGTCATCATATGCTGTGACGTCATAATACATGCTCATGATGCTCCAGTAGATGTGACTCAAATTGGGGTAAGAGAAATTGCTCATAATACCTGCAAATTGCGCTCTCATAATATATTGTGATGTCATAATGCGGATACATTATGACGTCATAATACATTGTGACGTCATAGTGCATACTAATTATGATGTCATCATATACTGTGACGTCATAATACATGCTCATGATGCTCCAGTAGATGTGAATCTAATTGGGTTAAGAGAAATTGCTCATAATACCTGCAAATTGCGCTCTCATAAAATATTGTGATGCCATTATGCGGATACATTATGACGTCATAATACATTGTGACGTCATAGTGCATACTAGTTATTATGTCATCATATGCTGTGACATCATAATACATGCTCATGATGCTCCAGTAGATGTGACACAAATTGGGGAAAGAGAAATTGCTCATATTACCTGCAAATTGCACTCTTATAATATATTGTGATGTCATAATGCGGATACATTATGACGACATAATACATTGTGACGTCATACTGCATACTAATTATGATGTCATCATATACTGTCATGTCATAACGCATGCTCATGATGCTCCAGTAGATGTAACACAAATTGGGGTAAGAGAAATTGCTCATAATTCCTGCAAATTGCGCTCTCATAATATATTGTGATGTCATAATGCGGATACATTATGACGTCATAATACATTGTGACCTCATAGTGCATACTAATTATGATGTCATCATATACAGTGACGTCATAATACATGCTCATGATGCTCCAGTAGATGTGACTCAAATTGGGGTAAGGGAAATTGCTCATAATACCTGCAAATTGCGCTCTCATAATATATTGTGATGCCATAATGCGGATATATTATGACGTCATAATACATTGTGACGACATAGTGCATACTAGTTATGATGTCATCATATGCTGTGACGTCATAATACATGCTCATGATGCTCCAGTAGATGTGACACAAATTGGGGTAAGAGAAATTGCTCATATTACCTGCAAATTGCACTCTTAAAATATATTGTGATGTCATAATTCGGATACATTATGACGTCATAATACATTGTGACGTCATACTGCATACTAATTATGATGTCATCATACACTGTCATCTCATAATACATACTCATGTTGCTCCAGTAGATGGAACACAAATTGGGGTAAGAGAAATTGCTCATAATACCTGCGAATTGCTCTCTCTTAATATATTGTGATGTAATAATGCGGTACATTATGACGTCATAATACATTGTGACATCATAGTGTATACTAATTATGATGTCATCATATACTGTGACGTCATAATACATGCTCATGATGTGCCAGTAGATGTGACACAAATTGGGGTAAGAGAAATTGATCATAATTCCTGAAAATTGCGCTCTCATAATATATTGTGACGTCATAATGCGGATACATTATGACGTCATAATACATTGTGACGTCATAGTGCATACTAATTATGATGTCATCATATACTGTGACGTCATAATACATGCTCATGATGCTACAGTAGATGTGACACAAATTGGGGTAAGAGAAATTGCTCATAATACCTGCAAATTGCGCTCTCATAATATATTGTGATGTCATAATGCGGATACATTATGACGCCATAAAATATTGTGACATCATAGTGCATACTAGTTATGATGTCATCATATGCTGTTACGTCATAATACATGCTCATGATGCTCCAGTAGATGTGACACAAATTGGGGTAAGAGAAATTGCTCATAATACCTGCAAATTGCGCTCTCATAATATATTGTGATGTCATAATGCGGATACATTATGACGTCATAATACATTGTGACGTCATAGTGCATACTAATTATGATGTCATCATATGCTGTGACGTCATAATACATGCTCATGATGCTCCAGTAGATGTGACACAAATTGGAGTAAGAGAAATTGCTCATAATACCTGCAAATTGCGCTATCATAATATATTGTGATGTCAAAATGCGGATACATTATGACGTCATAATACATTGTGGTGTTATACTGCATACTAATTATGATGTCATCATATACTGTGACGACATAATACATGCTCATGATGCTCCAGTAGATGTGACTCAAATTGGGGTAAGAGAAATTGCTCATAATACCTGTAAATTGCGCTCTCATAATATATTGTGATGTCATAATGAGGATACATTATGACGTCATAATACATTGTGACGTCATAGTGCATACTAATTATGATGTCATCATATACTGTGACGTCATAATACATGCTCTTGATGCTCCAGTAGATGTGACTCAAATTGGGTTAAGAGAAATTGCTCATAATACCTGCAAATTGCGCTCTCATTAAATATTGTGATGCCATTATGCGGATACATTATGACGTCATAATACATTGTGACGTCATAGTGCATACTAGTTATGATGTCATCATATGCTGTGACATCATAATACATGCTCATGATGCTCCAGTAGATGTGACACAAATTGGGGTAAGAGAAATTGCTCATAATACCTGCAAATTGCGCTCTCATAATATATTGTGATGTCATAATGCGGATACATTATGACGTCATAATACATTGTGACGTCATAGTGCATACTAGTTATGATGTCATCATATACTGTGACGTCATAATACACGCTCATAATGCTCCAGTAGATGTGACTCAAATTGGGGTAAGAGAAATTGCTCATAATACCTGCAAATTGCGCTCTCATAATATATTGTGATGCCATAATGCGGATATATTATGACGTCATAATACATTGTGACGTCATAGTGCATACTAGTTATGATGTCATCATATGCTGTGACGTCATAATACATGCTCATGATGCTCCAGTAGATGTGACACAAATTGAGGTAAGAGAAATTGCTCATATTACCTGCAAATTGCACTCTTATAATATATTGTGATGTCATAATGCGGATACATTATGACGTCATAATACATTGTGACGTCATAGTGCATACTAATTATGATGTCATCATACACTGTCATGTCATAATACATGCTCATGATGCTCCAGTATATTTAACACAAATTGGGGTAAGAGAAATTGCTCATAATACCTGCAAATTGCTCTCTCATAATATATTGTGATGTAATAATGCGGATACATTATGACGTCATAATACATTGTGACATTATAGTGTATACTAATTATGATGTCATCATATACTGTGACGTCATAATACATGCTCATGATGCTCCAGTAGATGTGACACAAATTTGGGTAAAAGGAATTGCTCATAATAGCTGCAAATTGCACTCTCATAATATATTGTGATGTCATAATGCGGATACATTATGACGTCATAATACATTGTGATGACATACTGCATACTAATTATGATGTCATCATATACTGTGACGTCATAATACATGCTCATGATGCGCCAGTAGATGTGACACAAATTGGGGTAAGAGAAATTGATCATAATTCCTGCTAATTGCGATCTCATAATATATTGTGATGTCATAATGCGGATACATTATGACGTCATAATACATTGTGACGTCATAGTGCATACTAATTATGATGTCATCATATACTGCTTCGTCATAATACATGCTCATGATGCTCCAGTAGATGTGACACAAATTGGGGAAAGAGAAATTGCTCATAATACTTGCAAATTGCGCTCTCATAATATATTGTGATGGCATAATGCGGATACATTATGACGTCATAATACATTGTGACATCATAGTGCATACTAATTATGATGTCATCATATACTGTGACGTCATAATACATGCTCATGATGCTCCAGTAGATATGACACAAATTGTGGTAAGAGAAATTGCACATAATACCTGCAAATTGTGCTCTCATAATATATTGTGATGTCATAATGCGGATACATTATGACGCCATAAAACATTGTGACATCATAGTGCTTCCTAGTTATGATGTCATCATATGCTGTGACGTCATAATACATGCTCATGATGCTCCAGTAGATGTGACACAAATTGGGGTAATAGAAATTGCTCATAATACCTGCAAATTGCGCTCTCATAATATATTGTGATGTCATAATGCGGATACATTAAGACGTCATAATACATTGTGACGTCATAGTGCATACTAATTATGATGTCATCATATACTGTGACGTCATAATACAGGCTCATGATGCGCCAGTAGATGTGACACATATTGGGGTAAGAGAAATTGATCATAATTCCTGCTAATTGCGCTCTCATAATATATTGTGATGTCATAATGCGGATACATTATGACGTCATAATACATTGTGACGTCATAGTGCATACTAATTATGATGTCATCATATACTGTGACGTCATAATACATGCTCATGATGCTCCAGTAGATGTGACACAAATTGGGGTTAGAGAAATTGCTCATAATACCTGCAAATTGCGCTCTCATAATATATTTTGATGTCATAATGCGGATACATTATGACGTCATAATACATTGTGACGTCATAGTGCATAATAATTATGATGTCATCATATAATGTGACATCATAATACATGCTCATGATGCTCCAGTAGATGTGACACAAATTGGGGTAAGAGAAATTGCTCTTAATACCTGCAAATTGCGCTCTCATAATATATTGTGATGTCATAATGCGGATATATTATGACGTCATAATACATTGTGACGTCATAGTGCATACTAATTATGATGTCATCATATACTGTGACGTCATAATACATGCTCATGATGCTCCAGTAGATGTGACAGAAATTGGGGAAAGAGAAATTGCTCATAATACTTGCAAATTGCGCTCTCATAATATATTGTGATGTCATAACGCGGATACATTATGACGTCATAATACATTGTGATGTTATACTGCATACTAATTATGATGTCATCATATGCTGTGACGTCATAATACATACTCATGATGCTCCGGTAGATGTGACACAAATTTGGGTAAGAGAAATTGCTCATAAAACCTGCAAATTGCGCTCTCATAAAATATTGTGATGCCATTATGCGGATACATTATGACGTCATAATACATTGTGACGTCATAGTGCATACTAGTTATGATGTCATCATATGCTGTTACGTCATAATACATGCTCATGATGCTCCAGTATATGTGACACAAATTGGGGTAAGAGAAATTGCTCATAATACCTGCAAATTGCGCTCTCATAATATATTGTGATGTCATAATGCGGATACATTATGACGTCATAATACATTGTGACGTCATAGTGCATACTAATTATGATGTCATCATATACTGTGACGTCATATTACATGCTCATGATGCTCCAGTAGATGTGACACAAATTGGGGTAAGAGAAATTGCTCATAATACCTGCAAATTGTGGTCTCATAATATATTGTGATGTCATAATGCGGATACATTATGACGCCATAAAACATTGTGACATCATAGTGCTTACTTGTTATGATGTCATCATATGCTGTGACGTCATAATACATGCTCATGATGCTCCAGTAGATGTGACACAAATTGGGGTAAGAGAAATTGCTCATAATACCTGCAAATTGTGGTCTCATAATATATTGTGATGTCAAAATGCGGATACATTATGACGTCATAATACATTGTGACGTCATAGTGCAAACTAATTATGATGTCATCATATACTGTGACGTCATAATACATGCTCATGATGCTCCAGTAGATGTGACTCAAATTGGGTTAAGAGAAATTGCTCATAATACCTGCAAATTGCGCTCTCATTAAATATTGTGATGCCATTATGCGGATACATTATGACGTCATAATACATTGTGACGTCATAGTGCATACTAGTTATGATGTCATCATATGCTGTGACATCATAATACATGCTCATGATGCTCCAGTAGATGTGACACAAATTGGGGTAAGAGAAATTGCTCATAATACCTGCAAATTGCGCTCTCATAATACATTGTGTTGTCATAATGCGGATACATTATGACGTCATAATACATTGTGACGTCATAGTGCATACTAATTATGATGTCATCATATACTGTGACGTCATAATACACGCTCATAATGCTCCAGTAGATGTGACTCAAATTGGGGTAAGAGAAATTGCTCATAATACCTGCAAATTGCGCTCTCATAATATATTGTGAGGCCATAATGCGGATATATTATGACGTCATAATACATTGTGACGTCATAGTGCATACTAGTTATGATGTCATCATATGCTGTGACGACATAATACATGCTCATGATGCTCCAGTAGATGTGACACAAATTGGGGTAAGAGAAATTGCTCATATTACCTGCAAATTGCACTCTTATAATATATTGTGATGTCATAATGCGGATACATTATGACGTCATAATACATTGTGACGTCATAGTGCATACTAATTATGATATCATCATACACTGTCATGTCATAATACATGCTCATGATGCTCCAGTAGATTTAACACAAATTGGGGTAAGAGAAATTGCTCATAATACCTGCAAATTGCTCTCTCATAATATATTGTGATGTAATAATGCGGATACATTATGACGTCATAATACATTGTGACATTATAGTGTATACTAATTATGATGTCATCATATACTGTGACGTCATAATACATGCTCATGATGCTCCAGTAGATGTGACACAAATTTGGGTAAAAGGAATTGCTCATAATAGCTGCAAATTGCACTCTCATAATATATTGTGATGTCATAATGCGGATACATTATGACGTCATAATACATTGTGATGACATACTGCATACTAATTATGATGTCATCATATACTGTGACGTCATAATACATGCTCATGATGCGCCAGTAGATGTGACACAAATTGGGGTAAGAGAAATTGATCATAATTCCTGCCAATTGCGATCTCATAATATATTGTGATGTCATAATGCGGATACATTATGACGTCATAATACATTGTGACGTCATAGTGCATACTAATTATGATGTCATCATATACTGCTTCGTCATAATACATGCTCATGATGCTCCAGTAGATGTGACACAAATTGGGGAAAGAGAAATTGCTCATAATACTTGCAAATTGCGCTCTCATAATATATTGTGATGGCATAATGCGGATACATTATGACGTCATAATACATTGTGACGTCATAGTGCATACTAATTATGATGTCATCATATACTGTGATGTCATAATACATGCTCATGATGCTCCAGTAGATATGACACAAATTGTGGTAAGAGAAATTGCACATAATACCTGCAAATTGTGCTCTCATAATATATTGTGATGTCATAATGCGGATACATTATGACGCCATAAAACATTGTGACATCATAGTGCTTCCTAGTTATGATGTCATCATATGCTGTGACGTCATAATACATGCTCATGATGCTCCAGTAGATGTGACACAAATTGGGGTAATAGAAATTGCTCATAATACCTGCAAATTGCGCTCTCATAATATATTGTGATGTCATAATGCGGATACATTATGACGTCATAATACATTGTGACGTCATACTGCATACTAATTATGATGTCATCACATACTGTGACGTCATAATACATGCTCATGATGCTCCAGTAGATGTGACACAAATTGCGGTAAGAGAAATTGCTGATAATACCTGCAAATTGCGCTCTCATAATATATTGTGATGTCATAATGCGGATACATTATGACGTCATAATACATTGTGACGTCATAGTGCATACTAATTATGATGTCATCATATACTGTGACGTCGTAATACATGCTCATGATGCGCCAGTAGATGTGACACAAATTGGGGTAAGAGATATTGATCATAATTCCAGCAAATTGCGCTCTCATAATATATTGTGATGTCATAATGTGGATACATTATGACGTCATAATACATTGTGACGTCATAGTGCATACTAATTATGATGTCATCATATACTGTGACATCATAATACATGCTCATGATGCTCCAGTAGATGTGACACAAATTGCGGTAAGAGAAATTGCTCATAATACCTGCAAATTGCGCTCTCATAATATATTGTGATGACATAATGCGGATACATTATGACGTCATAATACATTGTGACATCATACTGCATACTAAGTATGATGTCATCATATACTGTGACGTCATAATACATGCTCATGATGCGCCAGTAGATGTGACACAAATTGGGGTAAGACAAATTGATCATAATTCCTGCATGTTGCGCTCTCATAATATATTGTGATGTCATAATGCGGATACATTATGATGTCATAATACATTGTGACATCATAGTGTATACTAATTATGATGTCATCATATACTGTGACGTTATAATACATGCTCATGATGCTCCAGTGGATGTGACACAAATTGGGGTAAGAGGAATTGCTCATAATACCTGCAAATTGCGCTCTCATAATATATTGTGATGTCATAATGCGGATACATTATGACGTCATAATACATTGTGACGTCATAGTGCATACTAATTATGATGTCATCATATACTGTGACGTCATAATAGATGCTCATGATGCTCCAGTAGATTTGACACAAATTGGGGAAAGAGAAATTGCTCATAATACCTGCAAATTGCGCTCTCATAATATATTGTGATGTCATAATGCGGATACATTATGACGTCATAATACATTGTGACGTCATAGTGCATACTAATTATGATGTCATCATATGCTGTGACGTCATTATACATGCTCATGATGCTCCAGTAGATGTGACACAAATTGGGGTAAAAGAAATTGCTCATAATACCTCCAAATTGCGCTCTCATAATATATAGTGATGTCATAATGCGAATATATTATGATGTCATAATACATTGTGACGTCATAGTGCATACTAATTATGATGTCATCATATACTGTGACGTCATAATACATGCTCATGATGCTCCAGTAGATGTGACACAAATTGGGGTAAGATAAATTGATCATAATACCTGCAGATTGCGCTCTCATAATATATTGTGATGTCATAATGCGGATACATTACGACATCATAATACATTGTGACGTCATAGTGCATACTAATTATGATGTTATCATATACTGTGACCTCATAATACATGCTCATGATGCTCCAGTAGATGTGACACAAATTGGAGTAAGAGAAATTGCTCATAATACCTGCAAATTGCTCTCTCATAATATACTGTGATGTCATAATGCGGATACATTATGATGTCATAATACATTGTGATGTCATAGTGTATACTAATTATGATGTCATCATTTAGTGTGACGTCATAATACATGCTCATGATGCTCCAGTAGATGTGACACAAATTGGGGTAAGAGAAATTGCTCATGAAACCTGCAAATTGCGCTCTCATTATATATAGTGATGTCATAATGCGGATACATTATGACGTCATAATACATTGTGATGTCATAGTGCATACTAATTATGATGTCATCATATACTGCGACATCATAATACATGCTAATGATGCTCCAGTAGATGTGACACAAATTGGGGTAAGTGAAATTGCTCATAATGCCTGCAAATTGCGATCTCATAATATATTGTGAGGTCATAATGCGGATACATTATGACGTCATAATATATTGTGACGTCATAGTGCATAGTAAGTATGATGTTATCATATACTGTGACGTCATAATACATGCTCATGATGCTCCAGTAGATGTGACACAAATTGGGGTAAGAGAAATTGCTCATAATACCTGCAAATTGCGCTGTCATAATATATTGTGATGTTATAATGCGGATACATTATGACGTCAGAATACATTGTGACGTCATAGTGCATACTAGTTGTGAAGTCATCATATGCTGTGACGTCATAATACATGCTCATGATGCTCCAGTAGATGTGACACAAATTGGCGTAAGAGAAATTACTCATAATACCTGCAAATTGCGCTCTCATAATATATTGTGATGTCATAATGCGGATACATTATGACGTCATAATACATTGTGATGTCATAGTGCATACTAATTATGATGTTATCATATACTGTGACATCATAATACATGCTCATGATGCTCCAGCAGATGTGACACATATTGGGGTAAGAGAAATTGATCATAATTCCTGCAAATTGCGCTCTCATAATATATTGTGATGTCATAACGCGGATATATTATGACGTCATAATATATTGTGACGTCATAGTGCATACTAATTATGATGTCATCATATACTGTGACGTCATAATACATGCTCATGATGCTCCAGTAGATATGAAAGAAATTGGGGTATGAGAAATTGATCATAATTCCTGCAAATTGCGCTCTCAGAATATATTGTGAGGTCATAATGCGGATACATTATGACGTCATAATGCATTGTGAGGTCATAGTGCCTACTAATTATGATGTCATCATATACTGTGACGTCATAATACATGCTCGTGATCCTCCAATAGATGTGACACAAATTGGATTAAGAGAAATTGCTCATAATACCTGCAAATTGTGCTCTCATAATATATTGTGATGACTTAATGCGGATACATTATGACGCCATAAAACATTGTGACATCATAGTGCATACTAGTTATGATGTCATCATATGCTGTGACGTCATAATACATGCTCATGATGCTCCAGTAGATGTGACATAAATTGGGGTAAGAGAAATTGCTCATAATTCCTGCAAATTGCGCTCTCATAATATATTGTGATGTCATAATGCGGATACATTATGACGTCATAATATAATGTGACGTCATAGTGCATACTAATTATGATGTCATCATATACTCTGACGTCATAATACATGCTCATGATGCTCCAATAGATGTGACACAAATTGGATTAAGAGAAATTCCTCATAATACCTGCAAATTGTGCTCTCATAATATATTGTGATGTCATAATGCGGATATATTATGATGCCATAAAACATTGTGACATCATAGTGCATACTAGTTATGATGTCATCATATGCTGTGACGTCATAATACATGCTCATGATGCTCCAGTAGATGTGACACAAATTGGGGTAAGAGAAATTGCTGATAATACCTGCAAATTGCGCTCTCATAATATATTGTGATGTCATAATGCGGATACATTATGACGTCATAATACATTGTGACGTCATACTGCATACTAATTATGATGTCATCATATACTGTGACGTCATGATACATGCTCATGATGCTCCAGTAGATGTGACACAAATTGGGGAAAGAGAAATTGCTCATAATACCTGCAGATTGCGCTCTCATAATATACTGTGATGTCATAATGCGGATACATTATGATGTCATAATACATTGTGAAGTCATAGTGAATACTAATTATGATGTCATCATATACTGTGACGTCATAATACATGCTCATGATGCTCCAGTATATGTGACACAAATTGGGGTAAGAGAAATTGCTCATAATAACTGCAAATTGCGCTGTCTTAATATATTGTGATGTCAAAATGCGGATACATTATGAGGTCATAATACATTGTGACGTCATAGTGCATACTAATTATGATGTCATCATATACTATGACATCATAATACATGCTCATGATCCAGCAGTAGATGTGACAGAAATTGGGGTAAGAGAAATTGCTCATAATACCTGCAAATTGCGCTCTCATAATATATTGTGATGTCATAATGGGGATACATTATGACGTCATAATACATTGTGACATCATAGTGCATATTAATTATAATGTCATCATATACTGTGACGTCATAATACATGCTAATGATGCTCCAGTAGATGTGACACAAATTGGGGTAAGCGACATTGCTCATAATTCCTGCAAATTGCGCTCTCATAATATATTGTGATGTTATTATGCGGATACATTATGACGCCATAATACATTGTGACGTCATAGTGCATACTAATTATGATGTCATCATATACTGTGAAGTCATAATACATGCTCATGATGCTCCAGTAGATGTGACACAAATTGGGGTAAGAGAAATGTGTCATAATACCTGCAAATTGCGCTCTCATAATATATTGTGATGTCATAATGCGGATACATTATGACGTCATAATACATTGTGAAGTCATAGTGCATATTAATTATGATGTCATCATATACTGTGACATCATAATACATGCTCATGATGCTCCAGTAGATGTGACAGAAATTGGGGTAAGAGAAATTGCTCATAATACCTGCAAATTGCGCTCTCATAATATATTGTAATGTCATAATGCGGATATATAATGACGTCATAATACATTGTGACGTCATAGTGCATACTAATTATGATGTCATCATATACTGTGACGTCATAATACATGCTCATGATGCTCTAGTAGATGTGACTCAAATTGGGGTAAGAGAAATGGGTCATAATACCTGCAAATTGCGCTCTCATAATATATTGTGATGTCATAATTTGGATACTTTATGACGTCATAATATATTGTGACATCATAGTGCTTACTAATTATGATGTCATCATATACTGTGACGTCATAATACATGCTCATGATCCTCCAGTAAATGTGAAACAAATTGGGGTAAGAGAAGTTGCTCATAATACCTGCAAATTGCGCTCTCATAATATATTGTGATGTCATAATGCGGATATATTATGACGTCATAATACATTGTGACGTTATAGTGCATACTAATTATAATGTCATCATATACTGTGACGTCATAATCCATGCTAATGATTCTCCAGCAGATGTGACACAAATTGGGGTAAGCGAAATTGCTCATAATTCCTGCTAATTGCGCTCTCATAATATATTGTGATGTCATAATGCGGATACATTATGTCGTCATAATACATTGTGACGTCATAGTGCATACTAATTATGATGTCATCAAATACAGTGACGTCATAATACATGCTCATGATGCTCCAGTAGATGTGACACAAATTGGGGTAAGAGAAATTGGTCATAATACCTGCAAATTGCACTCTCACAATATATTGTGATGTCATAATGCGTATACATTATGACGTCATAATACACTGTGACATCATAGTGCATACAAATTATGATGTCATCATATACTGTGACGTCATAATACATGCTCATGATGCTCCAGTAGATGTGACAAAAATTGCGGTAAGAGAAATTGCTCATAATACCTGCAAATTGCTCTCTCATAATATACTGTGATGCCATAAAGCGGATACGTTATGATGTCATAATACATTGTGATGTCATAGTGTATAGTAATTATGATGTCATCATTTACTGTGACGTCATAATACATGCTCATGATGCTCCAGTAGATGTGACACAAATTGGGGTAAGAGAAATTGCTCATAATTCCTGCTAATTGCGCTCTCATAATATATTGTGATGCCATAATGCGGATACATTATGACGTCATAATACATTGTGACGTCATAGTGCATACTAATTATGATGTCATCATATACTGTGACGTCATAATACATGCTCATGATGCTCCAGTAGATGTGACACAAATTGGGGTAAGGGAAATGGGTCATAATACCTGCAAATTGCGCTCTCATAATATATTGTGATGTCATAATGCGGATACATTATGACGTCATAATACATTGTGACGTCATACTGCATACTAATTATGATGTCATCATATACTGTGACGTCATAATACATGCTCATGATGCCCAGTAGATGTGACACAAATTGGGGAAAGAGAAATTGCTCATAATACCTGCAGATTGCGCTCTCATAATATACTGTGATGTCATAATGCGGATACATTATGATGTCATAATACATTGTGAAGTCATAGTGAATACTAATTATGATGTCATCATATACTGTGACGTCATAATACATGCTCATGATGCTCCAGTATATGTGACACAAATTGGGGTAAGAGAAATTGCTCATAATAACTGCAAATTGCGCTCTCTTAATATATTGTGATGTCAAAATGCGGATACATTTAGAGGTCATAATACATTGTGACGTCATAGTGCATACTAATTATGATGTCATCATATACTGTGACATCATAATACATGCTCATGATGCTCCAGTAGATGTGACAGAAATTGGGGTAAGAGAAATTGCTCATAATACCTGCAAATTGCGCTCTCATAATATATTGTGATGTCATAATGGGGATACATTATGACGTCATAATACATTGTGACATCATAGTGCATACTAATTATAATGTCATCATATACTGTGACGTCATAATACATGCTAATGATGCTCCAGTAGATGTGACACAAATTGGGGTAAGCGACATTGCTCATAATTCCTGCAAAGTGCGCTCTCATAATATATTGTGATGTCATTTTGCGGATACATTATGACGCCATAATACATTGTGACGTCATAGTGCATACTAATTATGATGTCATCATATACTGTGAAGTCATAATACATGCTCATGATGCTCCAGTAGATGTGACACAAATTGGGGTAAGAGAAATGGGTCATAATACCTGCAAATTGCGCTCTCATAATATATTGTGATGTCATAATGCGGATACATTATGACGTCATAATACATTGTGACGTCATAGTGCATATTAATTATGATGTCATCATATACTGTGACATCATAATACATGCTCATGATGCTCCAGTAGATGTGACAGAAATTGGGGTTAGAGAAATTGCTCATAATACCTGCAAATTGCGCTCTCATAATATATTGTGATGTCATAATGCGGATACATAATGACGTCATAATACATTGTAACGTCATAGTGCATACTAATTATGATGTCATCATATACTGTGACGTCATAATACATGCTCATGATGCTCTAGTAGATGTGACACAAATTGGGGTAAGAGAAATGGGTCATAATACCTGCAAATTGCGCTCTCATAATATATTGTGATGTCATAATGCGGATACATTATGACGTCATAATACATTGTGACGTCATAGTGCATACTAATTATGATGTCATCAAATACAGTGATGTCATAATACATGCTCATGATGCTCCAGTAGATGTGACACAAATTGGGGTAAGAGAAATTGGTCATAATACCTGCAAATTGCACTCTCACAATATATTGTGATGTCATAATGCGTATACATTATGACGTCATAATACATTGTGACGTCATACTGCATGCTAATTATGATATCATCATATACTGTGACGTCATAATACATGCTCATGATGCTCCAGTAGATGTGACACAAATTGTGGTAAGTTAAATTGGTCATAATACCTGCAAATTGCGCTCTCATAATATATTGTGATGCCATAATGCGGATACATTATGACGTCATAATACATTGTGACGTCATAGTGCATACTAATTATGATGTCATCATATACTGTGACGTCATAATACATGCTCATGATGCTGCAGTAGATGTGACACAAATTGGGGTAAGAGAAATTGGTCATAATACCTGCAAATTGCGCTCTCATAATATATTGTGATATCATAATGCGGATACATTATGACGTCATAATACATTGTGACGTTATAGTGCATACTAATTATAATGTCATCATATACTGTGACGTCATAATACATGCTAATGATGCTCCAGTAGATGTGACACAAATTGGGGTAAGCGAAATTGCTCATAATTCCTGCTAATTGCGCTCTCATAATATGTTGTGATGTTATTATGCGGATACATTATGACGTCATAATACATTGTGACGTCATAATGCATACTAATTATGATGTCATCATATACTGAGACGTCATAATACATGCTCATGATGATCCAGTAGATGTGACACAAATTGGGGTAAGAGAAATTGGTCATAATACCTGCAAATTGCACTCTCACAATATATTGTGATGTCATAATGCGTATACATTATGACGTCATAATACATTGTGACGTCATAGTGCATACAAATTAAGATGTCATCATATACTGTGACGTCATAATACATGCTCATGATGCTCCAGTAGATGTGACACAAATTGGGGTAAGAGAAATTGCTCATAATACCTGCAAATTGCGCTCTCATAATATATTGTGATGTCATAATGCGGATACATTATGACGTCATAATACATTGTGACGTCATAGTGCATACTAATTATGACGTCATCATATACTGTGACGACATAATACATGCTAATGATGCTCCAGTAGATGTGACACAAATTGGGGTAAGACAAATTGCTCATAATACCTGCAAATTGCCCTCTCATAATATGTTGTGATGTCATAATGTGGATACATTATGACATCATAATACATTGTGACGTCATTGTGCATACTAATTATGATGTCATCATATACTGTGACGTCATAATACATGCTCATGATGCTCCAGTAGATGTGACAAAAATTGGGGTAAGAGAAACTGCTCATAATACCTGCAAATTGCGCTCTCATAATATATTGTGATGTCATAATGCGGATACATTATGACGTTTTAATACATTGTGACGTCATAGTGCATACTAATTATGATGTCATCATATGCTGTGACGTCATAATACGTGCTCATGATGCTCCAGTAGATGTGACACAAATTGGGGTAAGAGAAATTGCTCATAATACCTGCAAATTGCGCTCTCATAATATACTGTGATGTCATAATGCGGATACTTTATGACGTCATAATACATTGTGACGTCATAGTGCATACTAATTATGATGTCACCATATACTGTGACGTCATAATACATGCTCATGATTCTCCAGTAGATGTGACACAAATTTGGGTAAGAGGAATTGCTCATAATACCTGCAAATTGCGCTCTCATAATATATTGGGATGTCACATTGCGGATACATTATGACGTCATAATACATTGTGACGTCATAGTGCATAGTAATTATGATGTCATCATATACTGTGACATCATAACACGTGCTCATGATGCTCCAGGAGATGTGACACAATTTGGGGTAAGAGAAATTGCTCATAATACCTGCAAATTGCGCTGTCATTATATATTGTGATGTAAAAATGCGGATACATTATGACGCCATAAAACATTGTGACATCATAGTGCATACTAGTTATGATGTCATCATATGCTGTGATGTCATAATACATGCACATGATGCTCCAGTAGATTTGACACAAATTGGGGTAAGAGAAATTGCTCATAATACCTGCAAATTGCGCTCTCATAATATATTTTGACATCATAATGCAGATACATTATGACGTCATAATACATTGTGACGTCATAGTGCATACTAATTTTGATGTCATCATATACTGTGACGTCATAATACATGCTCATGATGCTCCAGTAGATGTGACTCAAATTGTGGTAAGGGAAATTGCTCATTATACCTGCAAATTGCGCTATCATAATATATTGTGATGCCATAATGCGGATACATTATGACGTCATAATACTTTGTGATGTCATAGTGCATACTAGTTACGATGTCATCATATTCTGTGACGTCATAATACATGCTCATGATGCTCCAGTAGATGTGACACAAATTGGGGTAAGAGAAATTGCTCATATTACCTGCAAATTGCACTCTTATAATATATTGTGATGTCATAATGCGGATACATTATGACGTCATAATACATTGTGACGTCATACTGCATACTAATTATGATTTCATCATATACTGTCATGTCATAATACATGCTCATGATGCCCCAGTAGATGTAACACAAATTGGGGTAAGAGAAATTGCTCATAATTCCTGCAAATTGTGCTCTCATAATGCATTGTGATGTCATAATGCAGATACATTATGACGTCATAATACATTCTGACGTCATAGTGCATACTAATTATGATGTCATCATATACAGTGACATCATAATACATGCTCATGATGCTCCAGGAGATGTGACACAAATTGGGGTAAGAGAAATTGCTCATAATACCTGAAAATTGCGCTCTCAGAATATATTGTGATGTAATAATGCGGATATATTACGACGTCATAATACATTATGACGTAATAGTGCATACTAATTATGATGTCATCATATAGTGTGACCTCGTAATACATGATCATGATGTTCCAGTAGATGTGACACAAATTGGAGTAAGAGAAATTGCTCATAATACCTGCAAATTGCTCTCTCATAATATATTGTGATGTCATAATGCGAATACATTATGACGTCATAATACATTGTGACGTCATAGTGCATACTAGTTATGATGTCATCATATGCTGTGACATCATAATACATGCTCATGATGCTCCAGTAGATGTGACACAAACTGGGGTAAGAGAAATTGCTCATATTACCTGCAAATTGCACTCTTATAATATATTGTGATGTCATAATGCGGATACATTATGACGTCATAATACATTGTGACGTCATAGTGCATACTAATTATGATGTCATCATACACTGTCATGTCATAATACATGCTCATGATGCTCCAGTAGATGTAACAGAAATTGGGGTAAGAGAAATTGCTCATAATACCTGCAAATTGCTCTCTCATAATATATTGTGATGTAATAATGCGGACACATTATGACATAATAATACATTGTGATATCATAGTGTATACTAATTATGATGTCATCATATACTGTGACGTCATAAGACATGCTCATGATGCTCCAGTAGATGTGACAAAAATTTGGGTAAGAGGAATTGCTCATAATACCTGCAAATTGCGCTCTCATAATATATTGTGATGTCATAATGCGGATACATTATGACGTCATAATACATTGTGATGACATACTGCATACTAATTATGATGTCATCATATACTGTGACGTCATAATACATGCTCATGATGCGCCAGTAGATGTGACACAAATTGGGGTAAGAGAAATTGATCATAATTCCTGCAAATTGCGCTCTCATAATATATTGTGATGTCATAATGCGGATACATTATGACGTCATAATACATTGTGACGTCATAGTGCATACTAATTATGATGTCATCATATACTGTGACGTGATAATACATGCTCATGATGCTCCAGTAGATGTGACAAAAATTGGGGTAAGAGAAATTGCTCATAATACCTGCAAATTGTGCTCTCATAATATATTGTGATGTCATAATGCGGATACATTATGATGCCATAAAACATTGTGACATCATAGTGCATACTTGTTATGATGTCATCATATGCTGTTACATCATAATACATGCTCATGATGCTCCAGTAGATGTGACACAAATTGGGGTAAGAGAAATTGCTCATAATACCTGCAAATTGCGCTCTCAAAATATATTGTGATGACATAATGCGGATATATTATGACGTCATAATACATTGTGACGTCATAGTGCATACTAGTTATGATGTCATCATATGCTGTGACGTCATAATACATGCTCATGATGCTCCAGTATATGTGACACAAATTGGGGTAAGAGAAATTGCTCATATTACCTGCAAATTGCACTCTTATAATATATTGTGATGTCATAATGCGGATACATTATGACGTCATAATACATTGTGACGTCATAGTGCATACTAATTATGATGTCATCATACACTGTCATGTCATAATACATGCTCATGTTGCTCCAGTAGATGTAACACAAATTGGGATAAGAGAAATTGCTCATAATACCTGCAAATTGCTCTCTCATAATACATTGTGATGTAATAATGCGGATACATTATGACGTCATAATACATTGTGACATCATAGTGTATACTAATTATGATGTCATCATATACTGTGACCTCATAATACATTCTCATGATGTTCCAGTAGATGTGTCACAAATTAGAGTAAGAGAAATTGCTCATAATACCTGCAAATTTCTCTCTCATAATATATTGTGATGTCATAATGCGGATACATTATGATGTCATAATACATTGTGATGTCATAGTGTATACTAATTATGATGTCATCATATACTGTGACGTCATAATACATGCTCATGATGCTCCAGTAGATGTGACACAAATTGGGGTAAGAGGAATGGCTCATAATACCTGCAAATTGCGCTGTCTTAATATATTGTGAAGTCATAATGCGGATACATTATGATGTCATAATACATTGTGACGTCATAGTGCATGCTAGTTATGAAGTCATCATATGCTGTGACGTCATAATACATCCTCATGATGCTCCAGTTGATGTGACACAAATTGGCGTAAGAGAAATTGCTCATAATACCTTCATATCGCGCTCTCTTAATATATAGTGATGTCATAAAGCGGATACATTATGACGTCATAATACATTGTGACGTCATAGTGCACACTAATTATGATGTCATCATATACTGTGACGTCATAATACATGCTCATGACGCTCCACCAGATGTGACACAAATTGCGGTAAGGGAAATTGATCATAATTCCTGCAAATTGCGCTCTCATAATATATTGTGATGTCCTAATGCGGATACATTATGATGTCATAATACATTGTCACATCATAGTGCATACTAATTATGATGTCATCATATACTGTGACGTCATAATACATGCTCATGACGCTCCAGCAGCTGTGATACAAATTGGGGTAAAAGAAATTGATCATAATTCCTGCAAATTGCGCTCTCATCAATATATTGTGATGTCATAATGCGGATACATTATGACGTCATAATACATTGTGACGTCATAGTGCATACTAATTATGATGTCATCATATACTGTGACGTCATAATACATGCTCATAATACTCCAGTAGATGTGAAAGAAATTGTGGTAAGAGAAATTGATCATAATTCCTGCAAATTGTGCTCTCATAATATATTGTGATGTCATAATGCGGATACATTATGATGCAATAAAACATTGTGACATCATAGTGCATACTAGTTATGATGACATCATATGCTGTGACGTCATAATACATGCTCATCATGCTCCAGTAGATGTGACACAAATTGGGGTAAGAGAAATTGCTCATAATACCTGCAAATTGCGCTCTCATAATATATTGTGATGTCATAATGCGGATACATTATGACGTCATAATACATTGTGACGTCATACTGCATACTAATTATGATGTCATCATATACTGTGACGTTATAATACATGCTCATGATGCTCCAGTGGATGTGACACAAATTGGGGTAAGAGGAATTGCTCATAATACCTGCAAATTGCGCTCCCATAATATATTGTGATGTCATAATGTGGATACATTATGACGTCATAATACATTGTGACGTCATAGTGCATACTAATTATGATGTCATCATATACTGTGACATCATAATACATGCTCATGATGCTCCAGTAGATATGACACAAATTGGGGAAAGAGAAATTGCTCATAATACCTGCAAATTGCGCTCTCATAATATATTGTGATGTCATAATGCGGATACATTATGACGTCATAATACATTGTGATGTCATAGTGCATACTAATTATGATGTCATCATATGCTGTGACGTCATAATACATGCTCATGATGCTCCAGTAGATGTGACACAAATTGGGGTAAGAGAAATTCCTCATAATACCTGCAAATTGCGCTCTATAATATATTGTGATGTCATAATGCAGATATATTACGACGTCATAATACATTGTGACGTCATAATGCATACTAATTATGATGTTATCATATACTGTGACCTTATAACACATGCTCATGATGCTCCAGTAGATGTGACACAAATTGGAGTAAGAGAAATTGCTCATAATACCTGCAAATTGCTCTCTCATAATATACTGTGATGTCATAATGCGGATACATTTTGATGTCATAATACATTGTGATGTCATAGTGTATACTAAGTATGATGTCATCATTTACTGTGACGACATAATACATGCTCATGATGCTCCAGTAGATGTGGCACAAATTGGGGTAAGAGAAATTGCTCATAATACCTGCAAATTGCACTGTCATAATATATTGTGATGTTATAATGCGGATACATTATGACGTCAGAATACATTGTGACGACATAGTGCATACTAGTTGTGAAGTCATCATATGCTGTGACGTCATAATACATGCTCATGATGCTCCAGTAGATGTGACACAAATTGGCGTAAGAGAAATTGCTCATAATACCTGCAAATTGCGCTCTCTTAATATATTGTGATGTCATAATGTGGATACATTATGACGTCATAATACATTGTGACGTCATAGTGCTTACTAATTATGATGTCATCATATACTGTGACGTCATAATACATGCTCATGATGCTCCAGCAGATGTGACACAAATTGGGGTAAGAGAAATTGATCATAATTCCTGCAAATCGCACTCTCATAATATATTCTGATGTCATAATGCGGATACATTATGACGTCATAATATATTGTGACGTCATAGTGCATAGTATTTATGATGTCATCATATACTGTGACGTCATAATACATGCTCATGATGCTCCAGTAGATTTGAAAGAAATTGGGGAAAGATAAATTGATCATAATTCCTGCAAATTGCGCTCTCATATTATATTGTGATGTCATAATGCGGATACATTATGACATCATAATACATTGTGACGTCATAGTGCATACTAATTATTATGTCATCATATACTGTGACGTCATAATACATGCTCATGATGCTCCAGTATATGTGACACAAAATGGGGTAAGAAAAATTGCTCATAATACCTGCAAATTGCTCTTTCATAATATATTGTGATGTCATAATGCGGATACATTATGACTTCATAATATATTGTGGCGTTATAGTGCATACTAATTATGATGTCATTATATACTGTGATGTCATAATACATGCTCATGATGCTCACGTAGATGTGACACAAATTGGAGAAAGAGAAATGGGTCATAATACCTGCAAATTGCACTCTCATCATATATTGTGATGTCATAATGTGGATACATTATGACGTCATAATACATTGTGACGTCATAGTGCATACTAATTATGATGTCATCATATACTGTGACGTCATAATACATGCTCATGATGCTCCAGGAGATGTGACACAAATTGGGTAAGAGAAATGGGTCATAATACCTGCAAATTGCGCTCTCATAATATATTGTGATGTCATAATGCGGATATATTATGACTTCGTAATATATTGTGACGTTATAGTGCATACTAATTATGATGTCATTATATACTGTGATGTCATAATACATGCTCATGATGCTCCAGTAGATGTGACACAAATTGGGGTAAGCGAAATTGCTCATAATACCTGCAAATTACGCTCTCATAATATATTGTGATGTCATAATGCGGATACATTATGACGTCATAATACATTGTGACGTCATAGTGCATACTAATTATGATGTCATCATATACTGTGAAGTCATAATACATGCTCATGATGCTCCAGTAGATGTGACACAATTTGGGGTAAGAGAAATGGGTCATAATACCTGCAAATTGCTCTCTCATAATATATTGTGATGTCATAATGCGGATACATTATGACGTCATAATACATTGTGACGTCATAGTGCATATTAATTATGATGTCAACATATACTGTGACATCATAATACATGCTCATGATGCTCCAGTAGATGTGACAGAAATTGTGGTAAGAGAAATTGCTCATAATACCTTCAAATTGCGCTCTCATAATATATTGTGATGTCATAATGCGGATACATAATGACATCATAATACATTGTGACGTCATAGTGCATACTAATTGTGATGTCATCATATACTGTGAGGTCATAATACATGCTCATGATGCTCCAGTAGATGTGACACAAATTGGGGTAAGAGAAATGGGTCATAATACCTGCAAATTGCGCTCTCATAATATATTGTGATGTCATAATTCGGATACATTATGACGTCATAACATATTGTGACGTCATAGTGCATACTAATTATGGTGTCATCATATACTGTGTCGTCATAATACATGCTCATGATCCTCCAGTAGATGTGACACAAATTGGGGTAAGAGAAGTTGCTCATAATACCTGCAAATTGCGCTCTCATAATATATTGTGATGTAATAATGCGGATACATTATGACGTCATAATACATTGTGACGTTATAGTGCATACTAATTATAATGTCATCATATACTGTGACGTCATAATACATGTCAATGATGCTCCAGTAGATGTGACACAAATTGGGGTAAGCGAAATTGCTCATAATTCCTGCTAATTGCGCTCTCATAATATATTGTGATGTCATAATGCGGACACATGATGACGTCATAATACATTGTGACGTCATAGTGCATACTAATTATGATGTCATCATACACTGTCATGTCATAATATATGCTCATGATGCTCCAGTAGATGTAACACAAATTGGTGTAAGAGAAATTGCTCATAATACCTGCAAATTGCTCTCTCATAATATATTGTGATGTAATAATGCGGACACATTATGACATCATAATACATTGTGATATCGTAGTGTATACTAATTATGATGTCATCATATACTGTGACGTCATAATACATGCTCATGATGCTCCAGTAGATGTGACACAAATTTGGGTAAGAGGAATTGCTCATAATACCTGCAAATTGCGCTCTCATAATATATTGTGATGTCATAATGCGGATACATTATGACGTCATAATACATTGTGATGACATACTGCATACTAATTATGATGTCATCATATACTGTGACGTCATAATACATGCTCATGATGCGCCAGTAGATGTGACACAAATTGGGGTAAGAGAAATTGGTCATAATTCCTGTAAATTGCGCTCTCATAATATATTGTGATGTCATAATGCGGATACATTATGACGTCATAATACATTGTGACGTCATAGTGCATACTAATTATGATGTCATCATATACTGTGACGTGATAATACATGCTCATGATGCTCCAGTAGATGTGACACAAATTGGGGTAAGAGAAATTGCTCATAATACCTGCAAATTGTGCTCTCATAATATATTGTGATGTCATAATGCGGATACATTATGAAGCCATAAAACATTGTGACATCATAGTGCATACAAGTTATGATGTCATCATATGCTGTTACATCATAATACATGCTCATGATGCTCCAGTAGATGTGACACAAATTGGGGTAAGAGAAACTGCTCATAATACCTGCAAATTGCGCTCTCAAAATATATTGTGATGACATAATGCGGATATATTATGACGTCATAATACATTGTGACGTCATAGTGCATACTAGTTATGATGTCACCATATGTTGTGACGTCATAATACATGCTCATGATGCTCCAGTAGATGTGACACAAATTGGGGTAAGAGAAATTGCTCATATTACCTGCAAATTGCACTCTTATAATATATTGTGTTGTCATAATGCGGATACATTATGACGTCATAATACATTGTGACGTCATAGTGCATACTAATTATGATGTCATCATACACTGTCATGTCATAATACATGCTCATGTTGCTCCAGTAGATGTAACACAAATTGGGATAAGAGAAATTGCTCATAATACCTGCAAATTTCTCTCTCATAATATATTGTGATGTAATAATGCGGATACATTATGACGTCATAATACATTGTGACATCATAGTGTATACTAATTATGATGTCATCATATACTGTGACCTCATAATACATGCTCATGATGTTCCAGTAGATGTGTCACAAATTAGAGTAAGAGAAATTGCTCATAATACCTGCAAATTGCTCTCTTATAATATATTGTGATGTCATAATGCGGATACATTATGATGTCATAATACATTGTGATGTCATAGTGTATACTAATTATGATGTCATCATATACTGTGACGTCATAATACATGCTCATGATGCTCCAGTAGATGTGACACAAATTGGGGTAAGAGGAATGGCTCATAATACCTGCAAATTGCGCTGTCTTAATATATTGTGATGTCATAATGCGGATACATTATGATGTCATAATACATTGTGACGTCATAGTGCATACTAGTTATGAAGTCATCATATGCTGTGACGTCATAATACATCCTCATGATGCTCCAGTTGATGTGACACAAATTGGCGTAAGAGAAATTGCTCATAATACCTTCATATCGCGCTCTCTTAATATATTGTGATGTCATAAAGCGGATACATTATGACGTCATAATACATTGTGACGTCAGAGTGCATACTAATTATGATGTCATCATATACTGTGACGTCATAATACATGCTCATGACGCTCCAGCACATGTGACACAAATTGCGGTAAGGGAAATTGATCATAATTCCTGCAAATTGCGCTCTCATAATATATTGTGATGTCCTAATGCGGATACATTATGATGTCATAATACATTGTGACATCATAGTGCATACTAATTATGATGTCATCATATACTGTGACGTCATAATACATGCTCATGATGCTCCAGTAGATGTGACACAAATTGGGGTAAGAGAAATTGCTCATAATACCTGTAAATTGCGCTCTCATAATATATTGTGATGTCATAATGCGGATACATTATGACGTCATAATACATTGTGACGTCATAGTGCATACTATTTTTGATGTCATCATATGCTGTGACGTCATTATACATGCTCATGATGCTCCAGTATATGTGACACAATTTGGGGTAAGAGAAATTGCTCATAATACCTGCAAATTGCGCTCTCATAATATATTGTGATGTCATAATGCGGATATATTATGATGTCATAATACATTGTGACGTCATAGTGCATAATAATTATGATGTCATCCTATAATGTGACGTCATAATACATGCTCATGATGCTCCAGTAGATGTGACACAAATTGGGGTAAGAGAAATTGCTCATAATACCTGCAAATTGCGCTCTCATAATATATTGTGATGTCATAATGCGGATACATTACGACGTCATAATACATTTTGATGTCATAGTGCATACTAATTATGATGTAATCATATACTGTGACCTCATAATACATGCTCATGATGCTCCAGTAGATGTGACACAAATTGGAGTAAGAGAAATTTCTCATAATACCTGCAAATTGCTCTCTCATAATATACTGTGATGTCATAATGCGGATACATTTTGATGTCATAATACATTGTGATGTCATAGTGTATACTAATTATGATGTCATCATTTACTGTGACGACATAATATATGCTCATGATGCTCCAGTAGATGTGATAAAAATTGGGGTAAGAGAAATTGCTCATAATACCTGCAAATTGCGCTCTCATAATATATTGTGATGTCATAATGCGGATACATTATGACGTCATAATACATTGTGACGTCATAGTGCATACTAATTATGATGTCATCATATACTGCGACATCATAATACATGCTCATGATGCTCCAGTAGATGTGACACAAATTGGGGCAAGAGAAATTGCTCATAATGCCTGCAAATTGCGCTCTCATAATATATTGTGTTGTCATAATGCGGATACATTATGACGTTATAATACATTGTGAAGTCATAGTGAATACTAATTATGATGTCATCATATACTGTGACATCATAATACATGCTCATGATGCTCCAGTAGATGTGACACAAATTTGGGTAAGAGGAATTGCTCATAATACCTGCAAATTGCGCTCTCATAATATATTGGGATGTCACAATGCGGATACATTATGACGTCATAATACATTGTGACGTCATAGTGCATAGTAATTATGATGTCATCATATACTGTGATGTCATAATACATGCTCATGATGCTCCAGTAGATATGACACAAATTGGGGAAAGAGAAATTGCTCATAATATCTGCAAATTGCGCTCTCATAATATATTGTGATGTCATAATGCGGATACATTATGACGTCATAATACATTGTGATGTCATAGTGCATACTAATTATGATGTCATCATATGCTGTGACGTCATAATACATGCTCATGATGCTCCAGTAGATGTGACACAAATAGGGGTAAGAGAAATTCCTCATAATACCTGCAAATTGCGCTCTATAATATATTGTGATGTCATAATGCGGATACATTACGACGTCATAATACATTGTGACGTCATAGTGCATACTAATTATGATGTTATCATATACTGTGACCTCATAAAACATGCTCATGAGGCTCCAGTAGATGTGACACAAATTGGAGTAAGAGAAATTGCTCATAACACCTGCAAATTGCTCTCTCATAATATACTGTGATGTCATAATGCGGATACATTATGATGTCATAATACATTGTGATGTCATAGTGTATACTAAGTATGATGTCATCATTTACTGTGACGACATAATAGATGCTCATGATGCTACAGTAGATGTGACACAAATTGGGGTAAGAGAAATTGCTCATAATACCTGCAAATTGCACTGTCATAATATATTGTGATGTTATAATGCGGATACATTATGACGTCAGAATACATTGTGACGTCATAGTGCATACTAGTTGTGAAGTCATCATATGCTGTGAGGTCATAATACATGCTCATGATGCTCCAGTAGATGTGACACAAATTGGCGTAAGAGAAATTGCTCATAATACCTGCAAATTGCGCTCTCTTAATATATTGTGATGTCATAATGCGGATACATTATGACCTCATAATACATTGTGACGTCATAGTGCATACTAATTATGATGTCATCATATACTGTGACATCATAATACATGCTCATGATGCTCCAGGAGATGTGACACAAATTGGGGTAAGAGAAATTGCTCATAATACCTGAAAATTGCGCTCCCTGAATATATTGTGATGTCATAATGCGGATATATTACGACGTCATAATACATTGTGACGTAATAGTGCATACTAATTATGATGTCATCATATAGTGTGACCTCGTAATACATGATCATGATGTTCCAGTAGATGTGACACAAATTGGAGTAAGAGAAATTGCTCATAATACCTGCAAATTGCTCTCTCATAATATATTGTGATGTCATAATGCGAATACATTATGACGTCATAATACATTGTGACGTCATAGTGCATACTAGTTATGATGTCATCATATGCTGTGACATCATAATACATGCTCATGATGCTCCAGTAGATGTGACACAAACTGGGGTAAGAGAAATTGCTCATATTACCTGCAAATTGCACTCTTATAATATATTGTGATGTCATAATGCGGATACATTATGACGTCATAATACATTGTGACGTCATAGTGCATACTAATTATGATGTCATCATACACTGTCATGTCATAATACATGCTCATGATGCTCCAGTAGATGTAACAGAAATTGGGGTAAGAGAAATTGCTCATAATACCTGCAAATTGCTCTCTCATAATATATTGTGATGTAATAATGCGGACACATTATGACATCATAATACATTGTGATATCATAGTGTATACTAATTATGATGTCATCATATACTGTGACGTCATAATACATGCTCATGATGCTCCAGTAGATGTGACACAAATTTGGGTAAGAGGAATTGCTCATAATACCTGCAAATTGCGCTCTCATAATATATTGTGATGTCATAATGCGGATACATTATGACGTCATAATACATTGTGATGACATACTGCATACTAATTATGATGTCATCATATACTGTAACGTCATAATACATGCTCATGATGCGCCAGTAGATGTGACACAAATTGGGGTAAGAGAAATTGGTCATAATTCCTGTAAATTGCGCTCTCATAATATATTGTGATGTCATAATGCGGATACATTATGACGTCATAATACATTGTGATGTCATAGTGCATACTAATTATGATGTCATCATATACTGTGACGTGATAATACATGATCATGATGCTCCAGTAGATGTGACAAAAATTGGGGTAAGAGAAATTGCTCATAATACCTGCAAATTGTGCTCTCATAATATATTGTGATGTCATAATGCGGATACATTATGACGCCATAAAACATTGTGACATCATAGTGCATACAAGTTATGATGTCATCATATGCTGTTACATCATAATACATGCTCATGATGCTCCAGTAGATGTGACACAAATTGGGGTAAGAGAAATTGCTCATAATACCTGCAAATTGCGCTCTCAAAATATATTGTGATGACATAATGCGGATATATTATGACGTCATAATACATTGTGACGTCATAGTGCATACTAGTTATGATGTCACCATATGCTGTGACGTCATAATACATGCTCATGATGCTCCAGTAGATGTGACACAAATTGGGGTAAGAGAAATTGCTCATATTACCTGCAAATTGCACTCTTATAATATATTGTGTTGTCATAATGCGGATACATTATGACGTCATAATACATTGTGACGACATAGTGCATACTAATTATGATGTCATCATACACTGTCATGTCATAATACATGCTCATGTTGCTCCAGTAGATGTAACACAAATTGGGATAAGAGAAATTGCTCATAATACCTGCAAATTGCTCTCTCATAATATATTGTGATGTAATAATGCGGATACATTATGACGTCATAATACATTGTGACATCATAGTGTATACTAATTATGATGTCATCATATACTGTGACCTCATAATACATGCTCATGATGTTCCAGTAGATGTGTCACAAATTAGAGTAAGAGAAATTGCTCATAATACCTGCAAATTGCTCTCTTCTAATATATTGTGGTGTCATAATGCGGATACATTATGATGTCATAATACATTGTGATGTCATAGTGTATACTAATTATGATGTCATCATATACTGTGACGTCATAATACATGCTCATGATGCTCCAGTAGATGTGACACAAATTGGGGTAAGAGGAATGGCTCATAATACCTGCAAATTGCGCTGTCTTAATATATTGTGATGTCATAATGCGGATACATTATGATGTCATAATACATTGTGACGTCATAGTGCATACTAGTTATGAAGTCATCATATGCTGTGACGTCATAATACATCCTCATGATGCTCCAGTTGATGTGACACAAATTGGCGTAAGAGAAATTGCTCATAATACCTTCATATCGCGCTCTCTTAATATATTGTGATGTCATAAAGCGGATACCTTATGACGTCATAATACATTGTGACGTCAGAGTGCATACTAATTATGATGTCATCATATACTGTGACGTCATAATACATGCTCATGACGCTCCAGCAGATGTGACACAAATTGCGGTAAGGGAAATTGATCATAATTCCTGCAAATTGCGCTCTCATAATATATTGTGATGTCCTAATGCGGATACATTATGATGTCATAATACATTGTGACATCATAGTGCATACTAATTATGATGTCATCATATACTGTGAGGTCATAATACATGCTCATGATGCTCCAGTAGATGTGACACAAATTGGGGAAAGAGAAATTGCTCATAATACCTGTAAATTGCGCTCTCATAATATATTGTGATGTCATAATGCGGATACATTATGACGTCATAATACATTGTGACGTCATAGTGCATACTAATTTTGATGTCATCATATGCTGTGACGTCATTATACATGCTCATGATGCTCCAGTATATGTGACACAATTTGGGGTAAGAGAAATTGCTCATAATACCTGCAAATTGCGCTCTCATAATATATTGTGATGTCATAATGCGGATATATTATGATGTCATAATACATTGTGACGTCATAGTGCATAATAATTATGATGTCATCCTATACTGTGACGTCATAATACATGCTCATGATGCTCCAGTAGATGTGACACAAATTGGGGTAAGAGAAATTGCTCATAATACCTGCAAATTGCGCTCTCATAATATATTGTGATGTCATAATGCGGATACATTACGACGTCATAATACATTTTGATGTCATAGTGCATACTAATTATGATGTAATCATATACTGTGACCTCATAATACATGCTCATGATGCTCCAGTAGATGTGACACAAATTGGAGTAAGAGAAATTTCTCATAATACCTGCAAATTGCTCTCTCATAATATACTGTGATGTCATAATGCGGATACATTATGATGTCATAATACATTGTGATGTCATAGTGTATACTAATTATGATGTCATCATTTACTGTGACGACATAATATATGCTCATGATGCTCCAGTAGATGTGATAAAAATTGGGGTAAGAGAAATTGCTCATAATACCTGCAAATTGCGCTCTCATAATATATTGTGATGTCATAATGCGGATACATTATGACGTCATAATACATTGTGACGTCATAGTGCATACTAATTATGATGTCATCATATACTGCGACATCATAATACATGCTCATGATGCTCCAGTAGATGTGACACAAATTGGGGCAAGAGAAATTGCTCATAATGCCTGCAAATTGCGCTCTCATAATATATTGTGTTGTCATAATGCGGATACATTATGACGTTATAATACATTGTGAAGTCATAGTGAATACTAATTATGATGTCATCATATACTGTGACATCATAATACATGCTCATGATGCTCCAGTAGATGTGACACAAATTTGGGTAAGAGGAATTGCTCATAATACCTGCAAATTGCGCTCTCATAATATATTGGGATGTCACAATGCGGATACATTATGACGTCATAATACATTGTGATGTCATAGTGCATAGTAATTATGATGTCATCATATACTGTGATGTCATAATACATGCTCATGATGCTCCAGTAGATATGACACAAATTGGGGAAAGAGAAATTGCTCATAATATCTGCAAATTGCCCTCTCATAATATATTGTGATGTCATAATGCGGATACATTATGACGTCATAATACATTGTGATGTCATAGTGCATACTAATTATGATGTCATCATATGCTGTGACGTCATAATACATGCTCATGATGCTCCAGTAGATGTGACACAAATAGGGGTAAGAGAAATTCCTCATAATACCTGCAAATTGCGCTCTATAATATATTGTGATGTCATAATGCGGATACATTACGACGTCATAATACATTGTGACGTCATAGTGCATACTAATTATGATGTTATCATATACTGTGACCTCATAAAACATGCTCATGAGGCTCCAGTAGATGTGACACAAATTGGAGTAAGAGAAATTGCTCATAACACCTGCAAATTGCTCTCTCATAATATACTGTGATGTCATAATGCGGATACATTATGATGTCATAATACATTGTGATGTCATAGTGTATACTAAGTATGATGTCATCATTTACTGTGACGACATAATAGATGCTCATGATGCTACAGTAGATGTGACACAAATTGGGGTAAGAGAAATTGCTCATAATACCTGCAAATTGCACTGTCATAATATATTGTGATGTTATAATGCGGATACATTATGACGTCAGAATACATTGTGACGTCATAGTGCATACTAGTTGTGAAGTCATCATATGCTGTGAGGTCATAATACATGCTCATGATGCTCCAGTAGATGTGACACAAATTGGCGTAAGAGAAATTGCTCATAATACCTGCAAATTGCGCTCTCTTAATATATTGTGATGTCATAATGCGGATACATTATGACCTCATAATACATTGTGACGTCATAGTGCATACTAATTATGATGTCATCATATACTGTGACATCATAATACATGCTCATGATGCTCCAGGAGATGTGACACAAATTGGGGTAAGAGAAATTGCTCATAATACCTGAAAATTGCGCTCCCTGAATATATTGTGATGTCATAATGCGGATATATTACGACGTCATAATACATTGTGACGTAATAGTGCATACTAATTATGATGTCATCATATAGTGTGACCTCGTAATACATGATCATGATGTTCCAGTAGATGTGACACAAATTGGAGTAAGAGAAATTGCTCATAATACCTGCAAATTGCTCTCTCATAATATATTGTGATGTCATAATGCGAATACATTATGACGTCATAATACATTGTGACGTCATAGTGCATACTAGTTATGATGTCATCATATGCTGTGACATCATAATACATGCTCATGATGCTCCAGTAGATGTGACACAAACTGGGGTAAGAGAAATTGCTCATATTACCTGCAAATTGCACTCTTATAATATATTGTGATGTCATAATGCGGATACATTATGACGTCATAATACATTGTGACGTCATAGTGCATACTAATTATGATGTCATCATACACTGTCATGTCATAATACATGCTCATGATGCTCCAGTAGATGTAACAGAAATTGGGGTAAGAGAAATTGCTCATAATACCTGCAAATTGCTCTCTCATAATATATTGTGATGTAATAATGCGGACACATTATGACATCATAATACATTGTGATATCATAGTGTATACTAATTATGATGTCATCATATACTGTGACGTCATAATACATGCTCATGATGCTCCAGTAGATGTGACACAAATTTGGGTAAGAGGAATTGCTCATAATACCTGCAAATTGCGCTCTCATAATATATTGTGATGTCATAATGCGGATACATTATGACGTCATAATACATTGTGATGACATACTGCATACTAATTATGATGTCATCATATACTGTAACGTCATAATACATGCTCATGATGCGCCAGTAGATGTGACACAAATTGGGGTAAGAGAAATTGGTCATAATTCCTGTAAATTGCGCTCTCATAATATATTGTGATGTCATAATGCGGATACATTATGACGTCATAATACATTGTGATGTCATAGTGCATACTAATTATGATGTCATCATATACTGTGACGTGATAATACATGATCATGATGCTCCAGTAGATGTGACAAAAATTGGGGTAAGAGAAATTGCTCATAATACCTGCAAATTGTGCTCTCATAATATATTGTGATGTCATAATGCGGATACATTATGACGCCATAAAACATTGTGACATCATAGTGCATACAAGTTATGATGTCATCATATGCTGTTACATCATAATACATGCTCATGATGCTCCAGTAGATGTGACACAAATTGGGGTAAGAGAAATTGCTCATAATACCTGCAAATTGCGCTCTCAAAATATATTGTGATGACATAATGCGGATATATTATGACGTCATAATACATTGTGACGTCATAGTGCATACTAGTTATGATGTCACCATATGCTGTGACGTCATAATACATGCTCATGATGCTCCAGTAGATGTGACACAAATTGGGGTAAGAGAAATTGCTCATATTACCTGCAAATTGCACTCTTATAATATATTGTGTTGTCATAATGCGGATACATTATGACGTCATAATACATTGTGACGACATAGTGCATACTAATTATGATGTCATCATACACTGTCATGTCATAATACATGCTCATGTTGCTCCAGTAGATGTAACACAAATTGGGATAAGAGAAATTGCTCATAATACCTGCAAATTGCTCTCTCATAATATATTGTGATGTAATAATGCGGATACATTATGACGTCATAATACATTGTGACATCATAGTGTATACTAATTATGATGTCATCATATACTGTGACCTCATAATACATGCTCATGATGTTCCAGTAGATGTGTCACAAATTAGAGTAAGAGAAATTGCTCATAATACCTGCAAATTGCTCTCTTCTAATATATTGTGGTGTCATAATGCGGATACATTATGATGTCATAATACATTGTGATGTCATAGTGTATACTAATTATGATGTCATCATATACTGTGACGTCATAATACATGCTCATGATGCTCCAGTAGATGTGACACAAATTGGGGTAAGAGGAATGGCTCATAATACCTGCAAATTGCGCTGTCTTAATATATTGTGATGTCATAATGCGGATACATTATGATGTCATAATACATTGTGACGTCATAGTGCATACTAGTTATGAAGTCATCATATGCTGTGACGTCATAATACATCCTCATGATGCTCCAGTTGATGTGACACAAATTGGCGTAAGAGAAATTGCTCATAATACCTTCATATCGCGCTCTCTTAATATATTGTGATGTCATAAAGCGGATACCTTATGACGTCATAATACATTGTGACGTCAGAGTGCATACTAATTATGATGTCATCATATACTGTGACGTCATAATACATGCTCATGACGCTCCAGCAGATGTGACACAAATTGCGGTAAGGGAAATTGATCATAATTCCTGCAAATTGCGCTCTCATAATATATTGTGATGTCCTAATGCGGATACATTATGATGTCATAATACATTGTGACATCATAGTGCATACTAATTATGATGTCATCATATACTGTGAGGTCATAATACATGCTCATGATGCTCCAGTAGATGTGACACAAATTGGGGAAAGAGAAATTGCTCATAATACCTGTAAATTGCGCTCTCATAATATATTGTGATGTCATAATGCGGATACATTATGACGTCATAATACATTGTGACGTCATAGTGCATACTAATTTTGATGTCATCATATGCTGTGACGTCATTATACATGCTCATGATGCTCCAGTATATGTGACACAATTTGGGGTAAGAGAAATTGCTCATAATACCTGCAAATTGCGCTCTCATAATATATTGTGATGTCATAATGCGGATATATTATGATGTCATAATACATTGTGACGTCATAGTGCATAATAATTATGATGTCATCCTATACTGTGACGTCATAATACATGCTCATGATGCTCCAGTAGATGTGACACAAATTGGGGTAAGAGAAATTGCTCATAATACCTGCAAATTGCGCTCTCATAATATATTGTGATGTCATAATGCGGATACATTACGACGTCATAATACATTTTGATGTCATAGTGCATACTAATTATGATGTAATCATATACTGTGACCTCATAATACATGCTCATGATGCTCCAGTAGATGTGACACAAATTGGAGTAAGAGAAATTTCTCATAATACCTGCAAATTGCTCTCTCATAATATACTGTGATGTCATAATGCGGATACATTATGATGTCATAATACATTGTGATGTCATAGTGTATACTAATTATGATGTCATCATTTACTGTGACGACATAATATATGCTCATGATGCTCCAGTAGATGTGATAAAAATTGGGGTAAGAGAAATTGCTCATAATACCTGCAAATTGCGCTCTCATAATATATTGTGATGTCATAATGCGGATACATTATGACGTCATAATACATTGTGACGTCATAGTGCATACTAATTATGATGTCATCATATACTGCGACATCATAATACATGCTCATGATGCTCCAGTAGATGTGACACAAATTGGGGCAAGAGAAATTGCTCATAATGCCTGCAAATTGCGCTCTCATAATATATTGTGTTGTCATAATGCGGATACATTATGACGTTATAATACATTGTGAAGTCATAGTGAATACTAATTATGATGTCATCATATACTGTGACATCATAATACATGCTCATGATGCTCCAGTAGATGTGACACAAATTTGGGTAAGAGGAATTGCTCATAATACCTGCAAATTGCGCTCTCATAATATATTGGGATGTCACAATGCGGATACATTATGACGTCATAATACATTGTGATGTCATAGTGCATAGTAATTATGATGTCATCATATACTGTGATGTCATAATACATGCTCATGATGCTCCAGTAGATATGACACAAATTGGGGAAAGAGAAATTGCTCATAATATCTGCAAATTGCGCTCTCATAATATATTGTGATGTCATAATGCGGATACATTATGACGTCATAATACATTGTGATGTCATAGTGCATACTAATTATGATGTCATCATATGCTGTGACGTCATAATACATGCTCATGATGCTCCAGTAGATGTGACACAAATAGGGGTAAGAGAAATTCCTCATAATACCTGCAAATTGCGCTCTATAATATATTGTGATGTCATAATGCGGATACATTACGACGTCATAATACATTGTGACGTCATAGTGCATACTAATTATGATGTTATCATATACTGTGACCTCATAACACATGCTCATGAGGCTCCAGTAGATGTGACACAAATTGGAGTAAGAGAAATTGCTCATAACACCTGCACATTGCTCTCTCATAATATACTGTGATGTCATAATGCGGATACATTATGATGTCATAATACATTGTGATGTCATAGTGTATACTAAGTATGATGTCATCATTTACTGTGACGACATAATAGATGCTCATGATGCTACAGTAGATGTGACACAAATTGGGGTAAGAGAAATTGCTCATAATACCTGCAAATTGCACTGTAATAATATATTGTGATGTTATAATGCGGATACATTATGACGTCAGAATACATTGTGACGTCATAGTGCATACTAGTTGTGAAGTCATCATATGCTGTGAGGTCATAATACATGCTCATGATGCTCCAGTAGATGTGACACAAATTGGCGTAAGAGAAATTGCTCATAATACCTGCAAATTGCGCTCTCTTAATATATTGTGATGTCATAATGCGGATACATTATGACCTCATAATACATTGTGACGTCATAGTGCATACTAATTATGATGTCATCATATACTGTGACATCATAATACATGCTCATGATGCTCCAGGAGATGTGACACAAATTGGGGTAAGAGAAATTGCTCATAATACCTGAAAATTGCGCTCCCTGAATATATTGTGATGTCATAATGCGGATATATTACGACGTCATAATATATTGTGACGTAATAGTGCATACTAATTATGATGTCATCATATAGTGTGACCTCGTAATACATGATCATGATGTTCCAGTAGATGTGACACAAATTGGAGTAAGAGAAATTGCTCATAATACCTGCAAATTGCTCTCTCATAATATATTGTGATGTCATAATGCGAATACCTTATGACGTCATAATACATTGTGACGTCATAGTGCATACTAGTTATGATGTCATCATATGCTGTGACATCATAATACATGCTCATGATGCTCCAGTAGATGTGACACAAACTGGGGTAAGAGAAATTGCTCATATTACCTGCAAATTGCACTCTTATAATATATTGTGATGTCATAATGCGGATACATTATGACGTCATAATACATTGTGACGTCATAGTGCATACTAATTATGATGTCATCATACACTGTCATGTCATAATACATGCTCATGATGCTCCAGTAGATGTAACAGAAATTGGGGTAAGAGAAATTGCTCATAATACCTGCAAATTGCTCTCTCATAATATATTGTGATGTAATAATGCGGACACATTATGACATCATAATACATTGTGATATCATAGTGTATACTAATTATGATGTCATCATATACTGTGACGTCATAATACATGCTCATGATGCTCCAGTAGATGTGACACAAATTTGGGTAAGAGGAATTGCTCATAATACCTGCAAATTGCGCTCTCATAATATATTGTGATGTCATAATGCGGATACATTATGACGTCATAATACATTGTGATGACATACTGCATACTAATTATGATGTCATCATATACTGTGACGTCATAATACATGCTCATGATGCGCCAGTAGATGTGACACAAATTGGGGTAAGAGAAATTGGTCATAATTCCTGTAAATTGCGCTCTCATAATATATTGTGATGTCATAATGCGGATACATTATGACGTCATAATACATTGTGATGTCATAGTGCATACTAATTATGATGTCATCATATACTGTGACGTGATAATACATGCTCATGATGCTCCAGTAGATGTGACAAAAATTGGGGTAAGAGAAATTGCTCATAATACCTGCAAATTGTGCTCTCATAATATATTGTGATGTCATAATGCGGATACATTATGACGCCATAAAACATTGTGACATCATAGTGCATACAAGTTATGATGTCATCATATGCTGTTACATCATAATACATGCTCATGATGCTCCAGTAGATGTGACACAAATTGGGGTAAGAGAAATTGCTCATAATACCTGCAAATTGCGCTCTCAAAATATATTGTGATGACATAATGCGGATATATTATGACGTCATAATACATTGTGACGTCATAGTGCATACTAGTTATGATGTCACCATATGCTGTGACGTCATAATACATGCTCATGATGCTCCAGTAGATGTGACACAAATTGGGGTAAGAGAAATTGCTCATATTACCTGCAAATTGCACTCTTATAATATATTGTGTTGTCATAATGCGGATACATTATGACGTCATAATACATTGTGACGTCATAGTGCATACTAATTATGATGTCATCATACACTGTCATGTCATAATACATGCTCATGTTGCTCCAGTAGATGTAACACAAATTGGGATAAGAGAAATTGCTCATAATACCTGCAAATTGCTCTCTCATAATATATTGTGATGTAATAATGCGGATACATTATGACGTCATAATACATTGTGACATCATAGTGTATACTAATTATGATGTCATCATATACTGTGACCTCATAATACATGCTCATGATGTTCCAATAGATGTGTCACAAATTAGAGTAAGAGAAATTGCTCATAATACCTGCAAATTGCTCTCTTAAAATATATTGTGGTGTCATAATGCGGATACATTATGATGTCATAATACATTGTGATGTCATAGTGTATACTAATTATGATGTCATCATATACTGTGACGTCATAATACATGCTCATGATGCTCCAGTAGATGTGACACAAATTGGGGTAAGAGGAATGGCTCATAATACCTGCAAATTGCGCTGTCTTAATATATTGTGATGTCATAATGCGGATACATTATGTTGTCATAATACATTGTGACATCATAGTGCATACTAGTTATGAAGTCATCATATGCTGTGACGTCATAATACATCCTCATGATGCTCCAGTTGATGTGACACAAATTGGCGTAAGAGAAATTGCTCATAATACCTTCATATCGCGCTCTCTTAATATATTGTGATGTCATAAAGCGGATACATTATGACGTCATAATACATTGTGACGTCAGAGTGCATACTAATTATGATGTCATCATATACTGTGACGTCATAATACATGCTCATGACGCTCCAGCAGATGTGACACAAATTGCGGTAAGGGAAATTGATCATAATTCCTGCAAATTGCGCTCTCATAATATATTGTGATGTCCTAATGCGGATACATTATGATGTCATAATACATTGTGACATCATAGTGCATACTAATTATGATGTCATCATATACTGTGAGGTCATAATACATGCTCATGATGCTCCAGTAGATGTGACACAATTTGGGGTAAGAGAAATTGCTCATAATACCTGCAAATTGCGCTCTCATAATATATTGTGATGTCATAATGCGGATATATTATGATGTCATAATACATTGTGACGTCATAGTGCATAGTAATTATGATGTCATCATATACTGTGATGTCATAATACATGCTCATGATGCTCCAGTAGATATGACACAAATTGGGGAAAGAGAAATTGCTCATAATACCTGCAAATTGCGCTCTCATAATATATTGTGATGTCATAATTCGGATACATTATGACGTCATAATACATTGTGATGTCATAGTGCATACTAATTATGATGTCATCATATGCTGTGACGTCATAATACATGCTCATGATGCTCCAGTAGATGTGACACAAATAGGGGTAAGAGAAATTCCTCATAATACCTGCAAATTGCGCTCTATAATATATTGTGATGTCATAATGCGGATACATTACGACGTCATAATACATTGTGACGTCATAGTGCATACTAATTATGATGTTATCATATACTGTGACCTCATAACACATGCTCATGAGGCTCCAGTAGATGTGACACAAATTGGAGTAAGAGAAATTGCTCATAACACCTGCAAATTGCTCTCTCATAATATACTGTGATGTCATAATGCGGATACATTATGATGTCATAATACATTGTGATGTCATAGTGTATACTAAGTATGATGTCATCATTTACTGTGACGACATAATAGATGCTCATGATGCTCCAGTAGATGTGACACAAATTGGGGTAAGAGAAATTGCTCATAATACCTGCAAATTGCACTGTCATAATATATTGTGATGTTATAATGCGGATACATTATGACGTCAGAATACATTGTGACGTCATAGTGCATACTAGTTGTGAAGTCATCATATGCTGTGAGGTCATAATACATGCTCATGATGCTCCAGTAGATGTGACACAAATTGGCGTAAGAGAAATTGCTCATAATACCTGCAAATTGCGCTCTCTTAATATATTGTGATGTCATAATGCGGATACATTATGACGTCATAATACATTGTGACGTCATACTGCATACTAATTATGATGTCATCATATACTGCGACATCATAATACATGCTCATGATGCTCCAGTAGATGTGACACAAATTGGGGTAAGAGAAATTGCTCATAATGCCTGCAAATTGCGCTCTCATAATATATTGTGATGTCATAATGCGGATACATTATGACGTCATAATACATTGTGAAGTCATAGTGAATACTAATTATGATGTCATCATATACTGTGAAATCATAATACATGCTCATGATGCTCCAGTAGATGTGACACAAATTTGGGTAAGAGGAATTGCTCATAATACGTGCAAATTGTGCTCTCATAATATATTGGGATGTCACATTGCGGATACATTATGACGTCATAATATATTGTGACGTCATAGTGCATAGTAATTATGATGTCATCATATACTGTGACATCATAATACATGCTCATGATGCTCCAGTAGATGTAACACAAATTGGGGTAAGAGAAATTGCTAATAATTCCTGCAAATTGCGCTCTCATAATATATTGTGATGTCATTATGCGGATACATTATGACGTCATAATACATTGTGATGTCATAGTGCATACTAATTATAATGTCATCATATACTGTGACGTCATAATACATGCTCATGATGCTCCAGTAGATGTGACACAAATTGGGGTAAGAGAAATTGCTCATAATACCTGCAAATTGTGCTCTCATAATATATTGTGATGTCATAATGCGGATACATTATGACGCCGTAAAACATTGTGACATCATAGTGCATACTAGTTATGATGTCATCATATGCTGTTACGTCATAATACATGCTCATGATGCTCCAGTATATGTGACACATATTGGGGAAAGAGAAATTGCTCATAATACCTGCAAATTGCGCTCTCATAATATATTGTGATGTCATAATGCGGATACATTATGACGTCATAATACATTGTGACGTCATAGTGCATACTAATTATGATATCATATGCTATGACTTCATAATACATGCTCATGATGCTCCAGTAGTTGTGACACAAATTGGGGTAAGAGAAATTGCTCATAATACCTGCAAATTGCGCTCTCTTAATATATTGTGATGTCATAATGCGGATACATTATGACGTCATAATACATTGTGATGACATACTGCATACGAATTATGATGTCATCATATACTGTGATGTCATAATACATGCTCATGATGCTCCAGTAGATGTGACACAAATTGGGGTAAGAGAAATTGCTCATAATACCTGCAAATTGCGCTCTCATAATATATTTTGATGTCATAATGCGGATACATTATGACGTCATAATACATTGTGACGTCATAGTGCATACTAATTATGATGTCATCATATACTGTGACGTCATAATACATGCTCATGATGCTCCAGTAGATGTGACTCAAATTGTGGTAAGGGAAATTGCTCATTTTACCTGCAAATTGCGCTCTCATAATATATTGTGATGCCATAATGCGGATACATTATGACGTCATAATACTTTGTGACGTCATAGTGCATACTAGTTACGATGTCATCATATCCTGTGACGTCATAATACATGCTCATGATGCTCCAGTAGATGTGACACAAATTGGGGTAAGAGAAATTGCTCATATTACCTGCAAATTGCACTCTTATAATATATTGTGATGTCATAATGCGGATACATTATGACGTCATAATACATTGTGACGTCATACTGCATACTAATTATGATTTCATCATATACTGTCATGTCATAATACATGCTCATGATGCCCCAGTAGATGTAACACAAATTGGGGTAAGAGAAATTGCTCATAATTCCTGCAAATTGTGCTCTCATAATACATTGTGATGTCATAATGCGGATACATTATGACGTCATAATACATTCTGACGTCATAGTGCATACTAATTATGATGTCATCATATACTGTGACATCATAATACATGCTCATGATGCTCCAGGAGATGTGACACAAATTGGGGTAAGAGAAATTGCTCATAATACCTGAAAATTGCGCTCTCATAATATATTGTGATGTCATAATGCGGATATATTACGACGTCATAATACATTGTGACGTAATAGTGCATACTAATTATGATGTCATCATATACTGTGACCTCATAATACATGATCATGATGTTCCAGTAGATGTGACACAAATTGGAGTAAGAGAAATTGCTCATAATACCTGCAAATTGCTCTCTCATAATATATTGTGATGTCATAATGCGAATACATTATGACGTCATAATACATTGTGACGTCATAGTGCATACTAGTTATGATGTCATCATATGCTGTGACATCATAATACATGCTCATGATGCTCCAGTAGATGTGACACAAACTGGGGTAAGAGAAATTGCTCATAATACCTGCAAATTGCTTGCTCATAATATATTGTGATGTCATAATGCGAATACATTATGACGTCATAATACATTGTGACGTCATAGTGCATACTAATTATGATGTCATCATACACTGTCATGTCATAATACATGCTCATGATGCTTCAGTAGATGTAACACAAATTGGGGTAAGAGAAATTGCTCATAATACCTGCAAATTGCTCTCTCATAATATATTGTGATGTAATAATGCGGACACATTATGACATCATAATACATTGTGATATCATAGTGTATACTAATTATGATGTCATCATATACTGTGACGTCATAATACATTCTCATGATGCTCCAGTAGATGTGACACAAATTGGGGTAAGAGGAATGGCTCATAATACCTGCAAATTGCGCTGTCTTAACATATTGTGATGTCATAATGCGGAAACATTATGATGTCATAATACATTGTGACGTCATAGTGCATACTAGTTATGAAGTCATCATATGCTGTGACGTCATAATACATCCTCATGATGCTCCAGTTGATGTGACACAAATTGGCGTAAGAGAAATTGCTCATAATACCTTCATATCGCGCTCTCTTAATATATTGTGATGTCATAAAGCGGATACATTATGACGTCATAATACATTGTGACGTCATAGTGCATACTAATTATGATGTCATCATATACTGTGATGTCATAATACATGCTCATGACGCTCCAGCAGATGTGACACAAATTGCGGTAAGGGAAATTGATCATAATTCCTGCAAATTGCGCTCTCATAATATATTGTGATGTCCTAATGCGGATACATTATGATGTCATAATACATTGTGACATCATAGTGCATACTAATTATGATGTCATCATATACTGTGACGTCATAATACATGCTCATGATGCTCCAGTAGATGTGACACAAATTGGGGAAAGAGAAATTGCTCATAATACCTGTAAATTGCGCTCTCATAATATATTGTGATGTCATAATGCGGATACATTATGACGTCATAATACATTGTCACGTCATAGTGCATACTAATTATGATGTCATCATATGCTGTGACGTCATTATACATGCTCATGATGCTCCAGTAGATGTGACACAAATTGGGGTAAGAGAAATTGCTCATAATACCTGCAAATTGCGCTCTCATAATATATTGTGATGTCATAATGCGGATATATTATGATGTCATAATACATTGTGACGTCATAGTGCATAATAATTATGATGTCATCCTATACTGTGACGTCATAATACATGCTCATGATGCTCCAGTAGATGTGACACAAATTGGGGTAAGAGAAATTGCTCATAATACCTGCAAATTGCGCTCTCATAATATATTGTGATGTCATAAAGCGGATACATTACGACGTCATAATACATTGTGATGTCATAGTGCATACTAATTATGATATTATCATATACTGTGACCTCATAATACATGCTCATGATGCTCCAGTAGATGTGACACAAATTGGAGAAAGAGAAATTTCTCATAATACCTGCAAATTGCTCTCTCATAATATACTGTGATGTCATAATGCGGATACATTATGATGTCATAATACATTGTGATGTCATAGTGTATACTAATTATGATGTCATCATTTACTGTGACGACATAATACATGCTCATGATGCTCCAGTAGATGTGATAAAAATTGTGGTAAGAGAAATTGCTCATAATACCTGCATGTGGCGCTCTCATAATATATTGTGATGTCATAATGCGGATACATTATGACGTCATAATACATTGTGACGTCATACTGCATACTAATTATGATGACATCATATACTGTGACATCATAATACATGCTCATGATGCTCCAGTAGATGTAACACAAATTGTGGTAAGAGAAATTGATCATAATTCCTGCAAATTGCGCTCTCATAATATATTGCGATGTCATAATGCGGATACATTATGACGTCATAATACATTGTGACGTCATAGTGCATACTAATTATGATGTCCTCATATACTGTGACGTCATAATACATGCTCATGATGCTCCAGTAGATGTGACACAAATTGGGGTAAGGGAAATTGCTCATAATACCTGCAAATTGTGCTCTCATAATATATTGTGATGTCAAAATGCGGATACATTATGACGCCATAAAATATTGTGACATCATAGTGCATACTATTTATGATGTCATCATATGCTGTGATGTCATAATATATGCACATGATGCTCCAGTAGATTTGACACAAATTGGGGTAAGAGAAATTGCTCATAATACCTGCAAATTGCGCTCTCATAATATATTTTGACATCATAATGCAGATACATTATGACGTCATAATACATTTTTTCGTCATACTGCATACTAATTATGATGTCATCATATACTGTGACGTCATAATACATGCTCATGATGCTCTAGGAGATGTGACACAAATTGGGGAAAGAGAAATTGCTCATAATACCTGCAAATTGCGCTCTCATAATATATTGTGATGTCATAATGAGGATACATTACGACGTCATAATACATTGTGACGTCATACTGCATACTAATTATGATGTCATCATATACTGTGACCTCATAATACATGCTCATGATGTTCCAGTAGATGTGTCACAAATTGGAGTAAGAGAAATTACTCATAATACCTGCAAATTGCTCTCTCATAATATATTGTGATGTCATAATGCGGATACATTATGATGTCATAATACATTGTGACGTCATAGTGCATACTAATTATGATGTCATCATATACTGTGACGTCATAATACATGCTCATGATGCTCCAGTAGATGTGACACAAATTGGGGTAAGAGGAATTGCTCATAATACCTGCAAATTGCGCTGTCTTAATATATTGTGATGTCATAATGCGGATACATTATGATGTCATAATACATTGTGACGTAATAGTGCATACTAGTTATGAAGTCATCATATGCTGTGATGTCATAATACATGCTCATGACGCTCCAGTTCATGTGACACCATTTGGTGTAAGAGAAATTGCTCATAATACCTGCATATCGCGCTCTCCTAATATATTGTGATGTCATAAAGCGGATACATTATGACGTTATAATACATTGTGACGACATAGTGCATAGTAATTATGATGTCATCATATACTGTGACGTCATAATACATGCTCATGACGCTCCAGCAGCTGTGATACAAATTGGGGTAAAAGAAATTGATCATAATTCCTGCAAATTGCGCTCTCATCAATATATTGTGATGTCATAATGCGGATACATTATGACGTCATAATACATTGTGACGTCATAGTGCATACTAATTATGATGTCATCATATACTGTGACGTCATAATACATGCTCATAATACTCCAGTAGATGTGAAAGAAATTGGGGTAAGAGAAATTGATCATAATTCCTGCAAATTGTGCTCTCATAATATATTGTGATGTCATAATGCGGATACATTATGATGCAATAAAACATTGTGACATCATAGTGCATACTAGTTATGCTGACATCATATGCTGTGACGTCATAATACATGCTCATGATGCTCCAGTAGATGTGACACAAATTGGGGTAAGAGAAATTGCTCATAATACCTGCAAATTGCGCTCTCATAATATATTGTGATGTCATAATGCGGATACATTATGACGTCATAATACATTGTGATGTCATACTGCATACTAATTATGATGTCATCATATACTGTGACGTTATAATACATGCTCATGATGCTCCAGTGGATGTGACACAAATTGGGGTAAGAGGAATTGCTCATAATACCTGCAAATTGCGCTCTCATAATATATTGTGATGTCATAATGTGGATACATTATGACGTCATAATACATTGTGACGTCATAGTGCATACTAATTATGATGTCATCATATACTGTGACATCATAATACATGCTCATGATGCTCCAGTAGATGTGACACAAATTGGGGAAAGAGAAATTGCTCATAATACCTGCAAATTGTGCTCTCATAATATATTGTGATGTCATAATGCGGATACATTATGACGTCATAATACATTGTGATGTCATAGTGTATACTAATTATGATGTCATCATATGCTGTGTCGTCATAATACATGCTCATGATGCTCCAGTAGATGTGACACAAATTGGGGTAAGAGAAATTCCTCATAATACCTGCAAATTGCGCTCTATAATATATTGTGATGTCATAATGAGGATACATTACGACGTCATAATACATTGTGACGTCATAGTGCATACTAATTATGATGTCATTATATACTGTGATGTCATAATACATGCTCATGAAGATCCAGTATATGTGACACAAATTGGGGTAAGAGAAATTGCTCATAATACCTGCAAATTGCTCTCTCCTAATATATTGTGATATCATAATGCGGATACATTATGACGTCATAATACATTGTGACATCATAGTGCATACTAATTATGATGTCATCATATACTGTGACATCATAATACATGCTCATGATGCTCACGTAGATGTGACACAAATTGGAGTAAGAGAAATGGGTCATAATACCTGCAAATTGCACTCTCATCATATATTGTGATGTCATAATGTGGATACATTATGACGTCATAATACATTGTGACGTCATAGTGCATACTTATTATGATGTCATCATATACTGTGACGTCATAATACATGCTCATGATGCTCCAGGAGATGTGACACAAATTGTGGTAAGAGAAATGGGTCATAATACCTGCAAATTGCGCTCTCATAATATACTGTGATGTCATAATGCGGATATATTATGACTTCATAATATATTGTGACGTTATAGTGCATACTAATTATGATGTCATTATATACTGTGATGTCATAATACATGCTCATGATGCTCCAGTAGATGTGACACAAATTTGGGTAAGCGAAATTGCTCATAATACCTGCAAATTGCGCTCTAATAATATATTGTGATGTCATAATGCGGATACATTATGACGCCATAATACATTGTGACGTCATAGTGCATACTAATTATGATGTCATCATATACTGTGAAGTCATAATACATGCTCATGATGCTCCAGTAGATGTGACACCAATTGGGGTAAGAGAAATGGGTCATAATACCTGCAAATTGCTCTCTCATAATATATTGTGATGTCATAATGCGGATACATTATGACGTCATAATACATTGTGACGTCACAGTGCATATTAATTATGATGTCAACATATACTGTGACATCATAATACATGCTCATGATGCTCCAGTAGATGGGACACAAATTTTGGTAAGAGAAATTGCTCATAATACCTGCAAATTGCGCTCTCATAATATATTGTGATGTCATAATGCGGATACATAATGACATCATAATACATTGTGACGTAATAGTGCATACTAATTGTGATGTCATCATATACTGTGAGGTCATAATACATGCTCATGATGCTCCAGTAGATGTGACACAAATTGGGGTAAGAGAAATGGGTCATAATACCTGCAAATTGCGCTCTCATAATATATTGTGATGTCATAATTCGGATACATTATGACGTCATAACACATTGTGACGTCATAGTGCATACTAATTATGATGTCATCATATACTGTGTCGTCATAATACATGCTCATGATCCTCCAGTAGATGTGACACAAATTGGGGTAAGAGAAGTTGCTCATAATACCTGCAAATTGCGCTCTCATAATATATTGTGATGTCATAATGCGGATACATTATGACGTCATAATACATCGTGACGTTATAGTGCATACTAATTATAATGTCATCATATACTGTGACGTCATAATACATGCCAATGATGCTCCAGTAGATGTGACACAAATTGGGGTAAGCGAAATTGCTCATAATTCCTGCTAATTGCGCTCTCATAATATATTGTGATGTCATAATGCGGATACATTATGACGTCATAATACATTGTGACGTCATAGTACATACTAATGATGATATCATCATATACTGTGACGTCATAATACATGCTCATGATGCTCCAGTAGATGTGACACAAATTGGGGTAAGAGAAATTGGTCATAATACCTGCAAATTGCACTCTCACAATATATTGTGATGTCATAATGCGGATACATTATGACCTCATAATACATTGTGACGTCATAGTGCATACTAATTATGACGTCATCATATACTGTGACGACATACTGCATGCTCATGATGCTCCAGTAGATGTGACACAAATTGGGGTAAGAGAAATTGCTCAAAATACCTGCATACTGCGCTCTCATAATATATTGTGAGGTCATAATGTGGATACATTATGATGTCATAATACATTGTGACGTCATAGTGCACACTAGTTATGATGTCATCATATGCTGTGACGTCATAATACATGCTCATGATGCTCCAGCAGATGTGACACAAATTGGGGTAAGAGAAATTGCTCATAATACCTGCAAATTGCGCTCTCATAATATATTGTGATGTCATAATGCGGATACATTATGACGTCATAATACATTGTGACGTCATACTGCATACTAATTATGATGGCATCATATACTGTGACATCATAATACATGCTCATGATGCTCCAGTAGATGTGACACAAATTGGGGAAAGAGAAATTGCTCATAATACCTGCAAATTGCGCTCTCATAATATATTGTGATGTCATAATGCGGACACATTATGACATCATAATACATTGTGACGTCATAGTGCATACTAATTATGATGTCATCATATGCTGTGATGTCATTATACATGCTCATGATGCTCCAGTAGATGTGACACAAATTGGGGTAAGAGAAATTTCTCATAATACCTGCAAATTGCTCTCTCATAATATACTGTGATGTCATAATGCGGATACATTATGATGTCATAATATATTGTGACGTCATAGTGCATACTAACTATGATGTTATCATATACTGTGACCTCATAATACATGCTCATGATGCTCCAGTAGATGTGACACAAATTGGAGTAAGAGAAATTTCTCATAATACCTGCAAATTGCTCTCTCATAATATACTGTGATGTCATAATGCGGATACATTATGATGTCATAATACATTGTGATGTCATAGTGTATACTAATTATGATGTCATCATTTACTGTGATGACATAATACATGCTCATGATGCTCCAGTAGATGTGATAAAAATTGGGCTAAGAGAAATTGCTCATAATACCTGCAAATTGCGCTCTCATAATATATTGTGATGTCATAATGCGGATACATTATGACGTCATAATACATTGTGACGTCATACTGCATACTAATTATGATGTCATCATATACTGTGACGTCATAATACATGCTCATGATGCTCCAGTAGATGTGACACAAATTGGGGTAAGAGAAATTGCTCATATTGCCTGCAAATTGCGCTCTCATAATATATTGTGATGTCATAATGTGGATACATTATGACGTCATAATCCATTGTGAAGTCATAGTGAATACTAATTATGATGTCATCATATACTGTGAAATCATAATACATGCTCATGATGCTCCAGTAGATGTGACACAAATTTGGGTAAGAGGAATTGCTCATAATACCTGCAAATTGCGCTCTCATAATATATTGGGATGTCACATTGCGGATACATTATGACGTCATAATACATTGTGACGTCATAGTGCATAGTAATTATGATGTCATCATATACTGTGACGTCATAACACGTACTCATGATGCTCCAGGAGATGTGACACAATTAGGGGTAAGAGAAATTGCTCATAATACCTGCAAATTGCGCTGTCATAATATATTGTGATGTAAAAATGCGGATACATTATGACGCCATAAAACATTGTGACATCATAGTGCATACTAGTTATGATGTCATCATATGCTGTGATGTCATAATACATGCACATGATGCTCCAGTAGATTTGACACAAATTGGGGTAAGAGAAATTGCTCATAATACCTGCAAATTGCGCTCTCATAATATATTTTGACATCATGATGCAGATATATTATGACGTCATAATACATTTTTTCGTCATACTGCATACTAATTATGATGTCATCATATACTGTGACGTCATAATACATGCTCATGATGCTCCAGTAGATGTGACACAAATTGGGGTAAGAGAAATTGCCCATAATACCTGCAAATTGCGCTCACATAATATATTGTGATGTCATAATGCGGATATATTATGACATCATAATACATTGTGACGTCATAGTGCATACTAATTATGATGTCATCATATTCTGTGACGTCATAATACATGCTCATGATGCTCCAGTAGATGTGACACAAATTGGGGAAAGAGAAATTGCTCATAATACTTGCAAATTGCGCTCTCATAATATATTTTGATGTCATAATGCGGATGCATTATGACGTCATAATACATTGTGACGTTATACTGCATACTAATTATGATTTCATCATATACTGTAATGTCATAATACATGCTCATGATGCCCCAGTAGATGTAACACAAATTGGGGTAAGAGAAATTGCTCATAATTCCTGCAAATTGTGCTCTCATAATACATTGTGATATCATAATGCGGATACATTATGACGTCATAATACATTCTGACGTCATAGTGCATACTAACTATGATGTCATCATATACTGTGACATCATAATACATGCTCATGATGCTCCAGGAGATGTGACACAAATTGGGGTAAGAGAAATTGCTCATAATACCTGCAAATTGCGCTCTCATAATATATTGTGATGTCATAATGCGGATATATTACGACGTCATAATACATTGTGACGTAATAGTGCATACTAATTATGATGTCATCATATACTGTGACCTCATAATACATGATCATGATGTTCCAGTAGATGTGACACAAATTGGAGTAAGAGAAATTGCTCATAATACCTGCAAATTGCTCTCTCATAATATATTGTGATGTCATAATGCGAATACATTATGACGTCATAATACATTGTGACGTCATAGTGCATACTAGTTATGATGTCATCATATGCTGTGACATCATAATACATGCTCATGATGCTCCAGTAGATGTGACACAAACTGGGGTAAGAGAAATTGCTCATATTACCTGCAAATTGCACTCTTATAATATATTGTGATGTCACAATGCGGATACATTATGACGTCATAATACATTGTGACGTCATAGTGCATACTAATTATGATGTCATCATACACTGTCATGTCATAATACATGCTCATGATGCTCCAGTAGATGTGACACAAATTGGGGTAAGAGAAATGGGTCATAATACCTGCAAATTGCGCTCTCATAATATATTGTGATGTCATAATGCGGATACATTATGACGTCATAATACATTGTGACGTCATAGTGCATATTAATTATGATGTCAACATATACTGTGACATCATAATACATGCTCATGATGCTCCAGTACATGGGACACAAATTTTGGTAAGAGAAATTGCTCATAATACCTGCAAATTGCGCTCTCATAATATATTGTGATGTCATAATGCGGATACATAATGACATCATAATACATTGTGACGTCATAGTGCATACTAATTGTGATGTCATCATATACTGTGAGGTCATAATACATGCTCATGATGCTCCAGTAGATGTGACACAAATTGGGGTAAGAGAAATGGGTCATAATACCTGCAAATTGCGCTCTCATAATATATTGTGATGTCATAATTCGGATACATTATGACGTCATAACACATTGTGACGTCATAGTGCATACTAATTATGATGTCATCATATACTGTGTCGTCATAATACATGCTCATGATCCTCCAGTAGATGTGACACAAATTGGGGTAAGAGAAGTTGCTCATAATACCTGCAAATTGCGCTCTCATAATATATTGTGATGTCATAATGCGGATACATTATGACGTCATAATACATCGTGACGTTATAGTGCATACTAATTATAATGTCATCATATACTGTGACGTCATAATACATGCCAATGATGCTCCAGTAGATGTGACACAAATTGGGGTAAGCGAAATTGCTCATAATTCCTGCTAATTGCGCTCTCATAATATATTGTGATGTCATAATGCGGATACATTATGACGTCATAATACATTGTGACGTCATAGTACATACTAATGATGATATCATCATATACTGTGACGTCATAATACATGCTCATGATGCTCCAGTAGATGTGACACAAATTGGGGTAAGAGAAATTGGTCATAATACCTGCAAATTGCACTCTCACAATATATTGTGATGTCATAATGCGGATACATTATGACCTCATAATACATTGTGACGTCATAGTGCATACTAATTATGACGTCATCATATACTGTGACGACATACTGCATGCTCATGATGCTCCAGTAGATGTGACACAAATTGGGGTAAGAGAAATTGCTCAAAATACCTGCATACTGCGCTCTCATAATATATTGTGAGGTCATAATGTGGATACATTATGATGTCATAATACATTGTGACGTCATAGTGCACACTAGTTATGATGTCATCATATGCTGTGACGTCATAATACATGCTCATGATGCTCCAGCAGATGTGACACAAATTGGGGTAAGAGAAATTGCTCATAATACCTGCAAATTGCGCTCTCATAATATATTGTGATGTCATAATGCGGATACATTATGACGTCATAATACATTGTGACGTCATACTGCATACTAATTATGATGACATCATTTACTGTGACATCATAATACATGCTCATGATGCTCCAGTAGATGTAACACAAATTGTGGTAAGAGAAATTGATCATAATTCCTGCAAATTGCGCTGTCATAATATATTGTTATGTCATAATGCGGATACATTATGACGTCATAATACATTGTGACGTCATAGTGCATACTAATTATGATGTCATCATATACTGTGACGTCATAATACATGCTAATGACGCTCCAGCAGATGTGACACAAATTGGGGTAAGAGGAATTGCTCATAATACCTGCAAATTGCGCTCTCATAATATATTGTGATGTCATAATGCGGATACATCATGATGTCATAATACATTGTGACATCATAGTGCATACTAATTATGATGTCATCATATACTGTGACGTCATAATACATGCTCATGATGCTCCAGTAGATGTGACACAAATTGGGGAAAGAGAAATTGCTCATAATACCTGCAAATTGCGCTCTCATAATATATTGTGATGTCATAATGCGGACACATTATGACATCATAATACATTGTGACGTCATAGTGCATACTAATTATGATGTCATCATATGCTGTGACGTCATTATACATGCTCATGATGCTCCAGTAGATGTGACACAAATTGGGGTAAGAGAAATTTCTCATAATACCTGCAAATTGCTCTCTCATAATATACTGTGATGTCATAATGCGGATACATTATGATGTCATAATACATTGTGACGTCATAGTGCATACTAATTATGATGTTATCATATACTGTGACCTCATAATACATGCTCATGATGCTCCAGTAGATGTGACACAAATTGGAGTAAGAGAAATTTCTCATAATACCTGCAAATTGCTCTCTCATAATATACTGTGATGTCATAATGCGGATACATTATGATGTCATAATACATTGTGATGTCATAGTGTATACTAATTATGATGTCATCATTTACTGTGACGACATAATACATGCTCATGATGCTCCAGTAGATGTGATAAAAATTGGGGTAAGAGAAATTGCTCATAATACCTGCAAATTGCGCTCTCATAATATATTGTGATGTCATAATGCGGATACATTATGACGTCATAATACATTGTGACGTCATACTGCATACTAATTATGATGTCATCATATACTGTGACGTCATAATACATGCTCATGATGCTCCAGTAGATGTGACACAAATTGGGGTAAGAGAAATTGCTCATATTGCCTGCAAATTGCGCTCTCATAATATATTGTGATGTCATAATGTGGATACATTATGACGTCATAATACATTGTGAAGTCATAGTGAATACTAATTATGATGTCATCATATACTGTGAAATCATAATACATGCTCATGATGCTCCAGTAGATGTGACACAAATTTGGGTAAGAGGAATTGCTCATAATACCTGCAAATTGCGCTCTCATAATATATTGGGATGTCACATTGCGGATACATTATGACGTCATAATACATTGTGACGTCATAGTGCATAGTAATTATGATGTCATCATATACTGTGACGTCATAACACGTGCTCATGATGCTCCAGGAGATGTGACACAATTTGGGGTAAGAGAAATTGCTCATAATACCTGCAAATTGCGCTCTCATAATATATTGTGATGTAAAAATGCGGATACATTATGACGCCATAAAACATTGTGACATCATAGTGCATACTAGTTATGATGTCATCATATGCTGTGATGTCATAATACATGCACATGATGCTCCAGTAGATTTGACACAAATTGGGGTAAGAGAAATTGCTCATAATACCTGCAAATTGCGCTCTCATAATATATTTTGACATCATAATGCAGATATATTATGACGTCATAATACATTTTTTCGTCATACTGCATACTAATTATGATGTCGTCATATACTGTGACGTCATAATACATGCTCATGATGCTCCAGTAGATGTGACACAAATTGGGGAAAGAGAAATTGCTCATAATACTTGCAAATTGCGCTCTCATAATATATTTTGATGTCATAATGCGGATACATTATGACGTCATAATACATTGTGACGTTATACTGCATACTAATTATGATTTCATCATATACTGTAATGTCATAATACATGCTCATGATGCCCCAGTAGATGTAACACAAATTGGGGTAAGAGAAATTGCTCATAATTCCTGCAAATTGTGCTCTCATAATACATTGTGATGTCATAATGCGAATACATTATGACGTCATAATACATTCTGACGTCATAGTGCATACTAATTATGATGTCATCATATACTGTGACATCATAATACATGCTCATGATGCTCCAGGAGATGTGACACAAATTGGGGTAAGAGAAATTGCTCATAATACCTGCAAATTGCGCTCTCATAATATATTGTGATGTCAAAATGCAGATATATTACGACGTCATAATACATTGTGACGTAATAGTGCATACTAATTATGATGTCATCATATACTGTGACCTCATAATACATGATCATGATGTTCCAGTAGATGTGACACAAATTGGAGTAAGAGAAATTGCTCATAATACCTGCAAATTGCTCTCTCATAATATATTGTGATGTCATAATGCGAATACATTATGACGTCATAATACATTGTGACGTCATAGTGCATACTAGTTATGATGTCATCATATGCTGTGACATCATAATACATGCTCATGATGCTCCAGTAGATGTGACACAAACTGGGGTAAGAGAAATTGCTCATATTACCTGCAAATTGCACTCTTATAATATATTGTGATGTCATAATGCGGATACATTATGACGTCATAATACATTGTGACGTCATAGTGCATACTAATTATGATGTCATCATACACTGTCATGTCATAATACATGCTCATGATGCTCCAGTAGATGTGACACAAATTGGGGTAAGAGAAATTGCTCATACTACCTGCAAATTGTGCTCTCATGATATATTGTGATGTCATAATGCGGATACATTATGACGCCATAAAACATTGTGACATCATAGTGCATACTAGTTATGATGTCACCATATGCTGTTACATCATAATACATGCTCATGATGCTCCAGGAGATGTGACACAAATTGGGGTAAGAGAAATTGCTCATAATACCTGCAAATTGCTCTCTCATAATATATTGTGATGTCATAATGCGGATACATTATGACGTCATAATACATTGTGACGTCATACTGCATACTAATTATGATGTCATCATATACTGTGACGACATAATACATGCTCATGATGCTCCAGTAGATGTGACACAAATTGCGGTAAGAGAAATTGCTCATAATACCTGCAAATTGCGCTCTCATAATATATTGTGATGTCATAATGCGGATACATTATGATGTTGTAATACATTGTGATGTCATACTGCATACTAATTATGATGACATCATATACTGTGACGTCATAATACATGCTCATGATGCTCCAGTAGATGTGACACAAATTGGGGTAAGAGAAAATGCTCATAATTCCTGCAAATTGCGCTCTCATAATATATTGTGATGTCATAATGCGGATACATTATGACGTCATAATACATTGTGACGTCATAGTGCATACTAATTATGATGTCATCATATACTGTGACATCATAATACATGCTCATGATGCTCCAGGAGATGTGACACCAATTGGGGTAAGAGAAATTGCTCATAATACCTGCAAATTGCGCTCTCATAATATATTGTGATGTCATAATGCGGATATATTATGACGTCATAATACATTGTGACGTCATAGTGCATACTAATTATGATATCATATGCTCTGACGTCATAATACATGCTCATGATGCTCCAGTAGTTGTGACACAAATTGGGGTAAGAGAAATTGCTCATAATAACTGCAAATTGCGCTCTCATAATATATTGTGATGTCATAGTGCGGATACATTATGACGTCATAATACATTGTGATGACATACTGCATACGAATTATGATGTCATCATATACTGTGATGTCATAATACATGCTCATGATGCTCCAGTAGATGTAACACAAATTGGGGTAAGAGAAATTGCTCTTAATTCCTGCAAATTGCGCTCTCTTAATATATTGTGATGTCATTATGCGGATACATTATGACGTCATAATACATTGTGACGTCATAGTGCATACAAATTATGATGTCATCATATACTGTGGCGTCATAATACATGCTCATGATGCTCCAGTAGATGTGACACAAATTTGGGTAAGAGAAATTGCTCATAATACCTGCAAATTGTGCTCTCATAATATATTGTGATGTCATAATGCGGATACATTATGACGCCATAAAATTTTGTGACATCATAGTGCATACTAGTTATGATGTCATCATATGCTGTTACGTCATAATACATGCTCATGATGCTCCAGTATATGTGACACAAATTGGGGTAAGAGAAATTGCTCATAATACCTGCAAATTGAGCTCTCATAATATATTTTGATGTCATAATGCGGATACATTATGACGTCATAATATATTGTGACGTCATACTGCATACTAATTATGATGTCATCATATACTGTGACGTCATAATACATGCTAATGATGCTCCAGTAGATGTGACACAAATTGGGGTAAGAGAAATTGCTCATAATACTTGCAAATTGCGCTCTCATAATATTTTGTGATGTCATAATGCGGATACATTATGACGTCATAATACATTGTGACGTCATAGTGCATACTAATTATGATGTCATCATATACTCTGACGTCATAATACATGCCCATGATGCTCCAGTAGATGTGACACAAATTGGGGTAAGAGAAATTGCTCATAATACCTGCAAATTGCGCTCTCATAATATATTGTGATGTCATAATGCGGATACATTATGACGTCATAATACATTGTGACGTCATAGTGCATACTAATTATGATGTCATCATATACTGTGATATCATAATACATGCTCATGATGCTCCAGTAGATGTGACACAAATTGGGGTAAGAGAAATTGCTCATAATACTTGCAAATTGCGCTCTCATAATATATTTTGATGTCACAATGCGGATACATTATGACGTCATAATACATTGTGACGTCATAGTGCATACTAATTATGATGTCATCATATACTGTGACGTCATAATACATGCTCATGATGCTCCAGTAGATGTGACTCAAATTGTGGTAAGTGAAATTGCTCATTATACCTGCAAATTGCGCTCTCATAATATATTGTGATGCCATAATGCGGATACATTATGACGTCATAATACTTTGTGACGTCATAGTGCATACTAGTTACGATGTCATCATATCCTGTGACGTCATAATACATGCTCATGATGCTCCAGTAGATGTGACACAAATTGGGGTAAGAGAAATTGCTCATATTACCTGCAAATTGCAATCTTATAATATATTGTGATGTCATAATGCGAATACATTATGACGTCATAATACATTGTGACGTCATACTGCATACTAATTATGATTTCATCATATACTGTCATGTCATAATACATGCTCATGATGCTCCAGTAGATGTAACACAAATTGGGGTAAGAGAAATTGCTCATAATTCCTGCAAATTGTGCTCTCATAATACATTGTGATGTCATAATGCGGACACATTATGACGTCATAATACATTCTGACGTCATAGTGCATACTAATTATGATGTCATCATATACTGTGACATCATAATACATGCTCATGATGCTCCAGGAGATGTGACACAAATTGGGGTAAGAGAAATTGCTCATAATACCTGAAAATTGCGCTCTCATAATATATTGTGATGTCATAATGCGGATATATTACGACGTCATAATACATTGTGACGTAATAGTGCATACTAATTATGATGTCATCATATACTGTGACCTCATAATACATGATCATGATGTTCCAGTAGATGTGACACAAATTGGAGTAAGAGAAATTGCTCATAATACCTGCAAATTGCTCTCTCATAATATATTGTGATGTCATAATGCGGATACATTATGACGTCATAATACATTGTGACGTCATAGTGCATACTAATTATGATGTCATCATATACTGCGACATCATAATACATGCTCATGATGCTCCAGTAGATGTGACAAAAATTGGGGTAAGAGAAATTGCTCATAATGCCTGCAAATTGCGCTCTCATACTATATTGTGATGTCATAATGCGGATACATTATGACGTTATAATACATTGTGAAGTCATAGTGAATACTAATTATGATGTCATCATATACTGTGACATCATAATACATGCTCATGATGCTCCAGTAGATGTGACACAAATTTGGGTAAGAGGAATTGCTCATAATACCTGCAAATTGCGCTCTCATAATATTTTGGGATGTCACAATGCGGATACATTATGACGTCATAATACATTGTGACGTCATAGTGCATAGTAATTATGATGTCATCATATACTGTGACGTCATAATACATGCTCATGATGCTCCAGGAGATGTGACACAATTTGGGGTAAGAGAAATTGCTCATAATACCTGCAAATTGCGCTCTCATAATATATTGTGATGTTTTAATGCGGATACATAATGACGTCATAATACATTGTGACGTCATAGTGCATACTAGCTATGAAGTCATCATATGCTGTGACGTCATAATACATGATCATGAAACTCCAGTAGATGTGACACAAATTGGGGTAAGAGAAATTGCTCATAATACCTGCAAATTGCGCTCTCTTAATATATTGTGATGTCATAATGCAGATACATTATGACGTCATAATACATTGTGACGTCATAGTGCATACTAATTATGATGTCATCATATACTGTGACGTCATAATACATGCTCATGATGCGCCAGTAGATGTGACACAAATTGGGGTAAGAGAAATTGATCATTATTCCTGCAAATTGCGCTCTCATCAATATATTGTGATGTCATAATGCGGATACATTATGACGCCATAAAATATTGTGACATCATAGTGCATACTAGTTATGATGTCATCATATGCTGTGATGTCACAATATATGCACATGATGCTCCAATAGATTTGACACAAATTGGGGTAAGAGAAATTGGTCATGAAACCTGCAAATTGCGCTCTCATAATATATTTTGACATCATATTGCAGATATATTATGACGTCATAATACATTTTTTCGTCACACTGCATAGTAATTATGATGTCATCATATACTGTGACGTCATAATACATGCTCATGATGCTCCAGGAGATGTGACACAAATTGGGGAAAGAGAAATTGCTCATAATACCTGCAAATTGCGCTCTCATAATATATTGTGATGTCATAATTCGGATACATTACGACGTCATAATACATTGTGACGTCATAGTGCATACTAATTATGATGTCATCATATACTGTGACCTCATAATACATGCTCATGATGTTCCAGTAGATGTGTCACAAATTGGAGTAAGAGAAATTGCTCATAAAACCTGCAAATTGCTCTCTCATAATATATTGTGATGTCATAATGCGGATACATTATGATGTCATAATACATTGTGACGTCATAGTGTATAATAATTATGATGTCATCATATACTGTGACGTCATAATACATGCTCATGATGCTCCAGTAGATGTGACACAAATTGGGGTAAGAGGAATTGCTCATAATACCTGCAAATTGCGCTGTCTTAATATATTGTGATGTCATAATGCGGATATATTATGATGTCATAATACATTGTGACGTAATAGTGCATACTAGTTATGAAGTCATCATATGCTGTGACGTCATAATACATGCTCATGATGCTCCAGTTGATGTGACACCATTTGGGGTAAGAGAAATTGCTCATAATACCTGCATATCGCGCTCTCTTAATATATTGTGATGTCATAAAGCGGATACATTATGACGTCATAATACATTGTGACGTCATAGTGCATACTAATTATGATGTCATCATATACTGTGACGTCATAATACATGCTCATGACGCTCCAGCAGCTGTGATACAAATTGGGGTAAAAGAAATTGATCATAATTCCTGCAAATTGCGCTCTCATCAATATATTGTGATGTCATAATGCGGATACATTATGACGTCATAATACATTGTGACGTCATAGTGCATACTAATTATGATGTCATCATATACTGTGACGTCATAATACATGCTCATAATACTCCAGTAGATGTGAAAGAAATTGGGGTAAGAGAAATTGATCATAATTCCTGCAAATTGTGCTCTCATAATATATTGTGATGTCATAATGCGGATACATTATGATGCAATAAAACATTGTGACATCATAGTGCATACTAGTTATGATGACATCATATGCTGTGACGTCATAATACATGCTCATGATGCTCCAGTAGATGTGACACAATTTGGGGTAAGAGAAATTGCTCATAATACCTGCAAATTGCGCTCTCATAATATATTGTGATGTCATAATGCGGATACATTATGACGTCATAATACATTGTGACGTCATACTGCATACTAATTATGATGTCATCATATACTGTGACGTTATAATACATGCTCATGATGCTCCAGTGGATGTGACACAAATTGGGGTAAGAGGAATTGCTCATAATACCTGCAAATTGCGCTCTCATAATATATTGTGATGTCATAATGTGGATACATTATGACGTCATAATACATTGTGACGTCATAGTGCATACTAATTATGATGTCATCATCTACTGTGACATCATAATACATGCTCATGATGCTCCAGTAGATGTGACACAAATTGGGGTAAGCGAAATTGCTCATAATTCCTGCTAATTGCGTTCTCATAATATATTGTGATGTCATAATGCGGATACATTATGACGTCATAATACATTGTGACGTCATAGTACATACTAATTATGATGTCATCCTATAATGTGACATCATAATACATGCTCATGATGCTCCAGTAGATGTGACACAAATTGGGGAAAGAGAAATTGCTCATAATACCTGCAAATTGCGCTCTTATAATATATTGTGATGTCATAATGCGGATACATTATGACGTCATAATACATTGTGACGTCATAGTGCATACTAATTATGATGTTATCATATACTGTGACCTCATAATACATGCTCATGATGCTCCAGTAGATGTGACACAAATTGGAGTAAGAGAAATTTCTCATAATACCTGCAAATTGCTCTCTCATAATATACTGTGATGTCATAATGCGGATACATTATGATGTCATAATACATTGTGATGTCATAGTGTATACTAATTATGATGTCATCATTTACTGTGACGACATAATACATGCTCATGATGCTCCAGTAGATGTGATAAAAATTGGGGTAAGAGAAATTGCTCATAATACCTGCAAATTGCGCTCTCATAATATATTGTGATGTCATAATGCGGATACATTATGACGTCATAATACATTGTGACGTCATACTGCATACTAATTATGATGTCATCATATACTGGGACATCATAATACATGCTCATGATGCTCCAGTAGATGTGACACAAATTGGGGTAAGAGAAATTGCTCATAATGCCTGCAAAGTGCGCTCTCATAATATATTGTGATGTCATAATGCGGATACATTATGACGTCATAATACATTGTGAAGTCATAGTGAATACTAATTATGATGTCATCATATACTGTGAAATCATAATACATGCTCATGATGCTCCAGTAGATGTGACACAAATTTGGGTAATAGGAATTGCTCATAATACCTGCAAATTGCGCTCTCATAATATATTGGGATGTCACATTGCGGATACATTATGACGTCATAATACATTGTGACGTCATAGTGCATAGTAATTATGATGTCATCATATACTGTGACGTCATAACACGTGCTCATGATGCTCCAGGAGATGTGACACAATTTGGGGTAAGAGAAATTGCTCATAATACCTGCAAATTGCGCTGTCATAATATATTGTGATGTAAAAATGCGGATACATTATGACGCCATAAAACATTGTGACATCATAGTGCATACTAGTTATGATGTCATCATATGCTGTGATGTCATAATACATGCACATGATGCTCCAGTAGATTTGACACAAATTGGGGTAAGAGAAATTGCTCATAATACCTGCAAATTGCGCTCTCATAATATATTTTGACATCATAATGCAGATACATTATGACGTCATAATACATTTTTTCGTCATACTGCATACTAATTATGATGTCATCATATACTGTGACGTCATAATACATGCTCATGATGCTCCAGTAGATGTGACACAAATTGGGGTAAGAGAAATTGCCCATAATACCTGCAAATTGCGCTCACATAATATATTGTGATGTCATAATGCGGATATATTATGACATCATAATACATTGTGACGTCATAGTGCATACTAATTATGATGTCATCATATACTGTGACGTCATAATACATGCTCATGATGCTCCAGTAGATGTGACACAAATTGGGGAAAGAGAAATTGCTCATAATACTTGCAAACTGCGCTCTCATAATATATTGTGATGACATAATGCGGATACATTATGACCTCATAATACATTGTGACCTCATAGTGCATACTAATTATGATGTCATCATATACTGTGACGTCATAATACATGCTCATGATGCTCCAGTAGATGTGACACAAATTGGGGTAAGAGAAATTGCTCATAATTCCTGCAAATTGCGCTCTCATAATATAATGTGATGTCATAATGCAGATACATTATGACGTCATAATACTTTGTGACGTCATAGTGCATACTAATTATGATGTCATCATATACTGTGACGTCATAATACATGCTCATGATGCTCCAGGAGATGTGACACAAATTGGGGAAAGAGAAATTGCTCATAATACCTGCAAATTGCGCTCTCATAATATATTGTGATGTCATAATGCGGATACATTACGACGTCATAATACATTGTGACGTCATAGTGCATACTAATTATGATGTCATCATATACTGTGACCTCATAATACATGCTCATGATGTTCCAGTAGATGTGTCACAAATTGGAGTAAGAGAAATTGCTCATAATACCTGCAAATTGCTCTCTCATAATATATTGTGATGTCATAATGCGGATACATTATGATGTCATAATACATTGTGACGTCATAGTGTATACTAATTATGATGTCATCATATACTGTGACGTCATAATACATGCTCATGATGCTCCAGTAGATGTGACACAAATTGGGGTAAGAGGAATTGCTCATAATACCTGCAAATTGCGCTGTCTTAATATATTGTGATGTCATAATGCGGATACATTATGATGTCATAATACATTGTGACGTCATAGTGCATACTAGTTATGAAGTCATCATATGCTGTGACGTCATAATACATGCTCATGATGCTCCAGTTGATGTGACACCATTTGGCGTAAGAGAAATTGCTCATAATACCTGCATATCGCGCTCTCTTAATATATTGTGATGTCATAAAGCGGATACATTATGACGTCATAATACATTGTGACGTCATAGTAGATACTAATTATGATGTCATCATATACTGTGACGTCATAATACATGTTCATGACGCTCCAGCAGATGTGATACAAATTGGGGTAAGAGAAATTGATCATAATTCCTGCAAATTGCGCTCTCATAATATATTGTGATGTCATTATGCGGATACATTATGACGTCATAATACATTGTGACGTCATAGTGCATACTAATTATGATGTCATCATATACTGTGACGTCATAATACATGCTCATGATGCTCCAGTAGATTTGAAAGAAATTGGGGAAAGAGAAATTCATCATACTTCCTGTAAATTGCGCTCTCATAATATATTGTGATGTCATAATGCGGATACATTATGACATCATAATACATTGTGACGTCATGGTGCATACTAATTATGATGTCATCATATACTGTGACGTCATAATACATGCTCATGATGCTCCAATAGATGTGACACAAAGTGGATTAAGAGAAATTGCTCATAATACCTGCAAATTGTGCTCTCATAATATATTGTGATGACATAATTCGGATACATTATGACGCCATAAAACATTGTGACATCATAGTGCATACTATTTATGATGTCATCATATGCTGTGACGTCATAATACATGCTCATGATGCTCCAGTAGATGTGACACAAATTGGGGTAAGAGAAATTGCTCATAATACCTGCAAATTGCGCTCTCATAATATATTGTGACGTCATAATGCGGATACATTATGACGTCATAATGCATTGTGACGTCATAGTGCATACTAATTATGATGTCATCATATACTGTGACGTCATAATACATGCTCATGATGCTCACGTAGATGTGACACAAATTGGAGTAAGAGAAATGGGTCATAATACCTGCAAATTGCGCTCTCATCATATATTGTGATGTCATAATGTGGATACATTATGACGTCATAATACATTGTGACGTCATAGTGCATACTAATTATGATGTCATCATATACTGTGACGTCATAATACATGCTCATGATGCTCCAGGAGATGTGACACAAATTGGGGTAAGAGAAATGGGTCATAATACCTGCAAATTGCGCTCTCATAATATATTGTGATGTCATAATGCGGATACATTATGACTTCATAATATATTGTGACGTTATAGTGCATACTAATTATGATGTCATTATATACTAGGATGTCATAATACATGCTCATGATGCTCCAGTAGATGTGACACAAATTGGGGTAAGTGAAATTGCTCATAATACCTGCAAATTGCGCTCTCATAATATATTGTGATGTCATAATGCGGATACATTATGACGTCATAATACATTGTGACGTCATAGTGCATACTAATTATGCTGTCATCATATACTGTGACGTCATAATACATGCTCATGATGCTCCAGTAGATGTGACACAAATTGGGGAAAGAGAAATTGCTCTTAATACCTGCAAATTGCGCTATCATAATATACTGTGATGTCATAATGCGGATACATTATGATGTCATAATACATTGTGATGTCATAGTGTATACTAATTATGATATCATCATTTACTGTGACGTCATAATACATGCTCATGATGCTCTAGTAGATGTGACACAAATTGGGGTAAGAGAAATTGCTCATAATGCCTGCAAATTGCGCTCTCATAATATATTGTGATGTCATAATGCGGATACATTTTGACGTCATAATACATTGTGAAGTCATAGTGAATACTAATTATGATGTCATCATATACTGTGACGTCATAATACATGCTCATGATGCTCCAGTAAATGTGACACAAATTGGGGTAAGAGAAATTGCTCATAATAACTGCAAATTGTGCTCTCATAATATATTGTGATGTCATAATGCGGATACATTTTGACGTCATAATACATTGTGACGTCATACTGCATACTAATTATGATGTCATCATATACTGCGACATCATAATACATGCTCATGATGCTCCAGTAGATGTGACACAAATTGGGGTAAGAGAAATTGCTCATAATGCCTGCAAATTGCACTCTCATAATATATTGTGATGTCATAATGCGGATACATTATGACGTCATAATACATTGTGAAGTCATAGTGAATACTAATTATGATGTCATCATATACTGTGACGTCATAATACATGCTCATGATGCTCCAGTAGATGTGACAGAAATTGGGGTAAGAGAAATTGCTCATAATACCTGCAAATTGCGCTCTCATAATATATTGTGATGTCATAATGCGGATACATTATGACGTCATAATACATTGTGACATCATAGTGCATACTAATTATGATGTCATCATATACTGTGACATCATAATACATGCTCATGATGCTCCAGTAGATTTGACAAAAAATGGGGTAAGAAAAATTGCTCATAATACCTGCAAATTGCTCTTTCATAATATATTGTGATGTCATAATGCGGATATATTATGACTTCATAATATAATGTGACGTTATAGTGCATACTAATTATGACGTCATTATATACTGTGATGTCATAATACATGCTCATGATGCTCCAGTATATGTGACACAAATTGGGGTAAGAGAAATTGCTCATAATACCTGCAAATTGCTCTCTCCTAATATATTTTGATGTCATAATGCGGATACATTATGACGTCATAATACATTGTGACGTCATAGTGCATACTAATTATGATGTCATCATATACTGTGACGTCATAATACATGCTCATGATGCTCACGTAGATGTGACACAAATTGGAGTAAGAGAAATGGGTCATAATACCTGCAAATTGCGCTCTCATCATATATTGTGATGTCATAATGTGGATACATTATGACGTCATAATACATTGTGACGTCATAGTGCATACTAATTATGATGTCATCATATACTGTGACGTCATAATACATGCTCATGATGCTCCAGGAGATGTGACACAAATTGGGGTAAGAGAAATGGGTCATAATACCTGCAATTTGCGCTCTCATACTATATTGTGATGTCATAATGCCGATATATTATGACTTCATAATATATTGTGACGTTATAGTGCATACTAATTATGATGTCATTATATACTAGGATGTCATAATACATGCTCATGATGCTCCAGTAGATGTGACACAAAGTGGGGTAAGTGAAATTGCTCATAATACATGCAAATTGCGCTCTCATAATATATTGTGATGTCATAATGCGGATACATTATGACGTCATAATACATTGTGACGTCATAGTGCATACTAATTATGATGTCATCATATACTGTGAAGTCATAATACATGCTCATGATGTTCCAGTAGATGTGACACAAATTGGGGCATGAGAAATGGGTCATAATACCTGCAAATTGCGCTCTCATAATATATTGTGATGTCATAATGCGGATACATTATGACGTCATAATATATTGTGACGTCATACTGCATACTAATTATGATGTCATCATATACTGTGACGTCATAATACATGCTCATGATGCTCCAGTAGATGTGACACAAATTGGGGAAAGAGAAATTGCTCATAATACCTGCAAATTGCGCTCTCATAATATACTGTGATGTCATAATGCGGATACATTATGATGTCATAATACATTGTGATGTCATAGTGTATACTAATTATGATATCATCATTTACTGTGACGTCGTAATACATGCTCATGATGCTCTAGTAGATGTGACACAAATTGGGGTAAGAGAAATTGCTCATAATGCCTGCAAATTGCGCTCTCATAATATATTGTGATGTCATAATGCGGATACATTTTGACGTCATAATACATTGTGAAGTCATAGTGAATACTAATTATGATGTCATCATATACTGTGACGTCATAATACATGCTCATGATGCTCCAGTAAATGTGACACAAATTGGCGTAAGAGAAATTGCTCATAATAACTGCAAATTGTGCTCTCATAATATATTGTGATGTCATAATGCGGATACATTTTGACGTCATAATACATTGTGACGTCATACTGCATACTAATTATGATGTCATCATATACTGCGACATCATAATACATGCTCATGATGCTCCAGTAGATGTGACACAAATTGGGGTAAGAGAAATTGCTCATAATGCCTGCAAATTGCACTCTCATAATATATTGTGATGTCATAATGCGGATACATTATGACGTCATAATACATTGTGAAGTCATAGTGAATACTAATTATGATGTCATCATATACTGTGACGTCATAATACATGCTCATGATGCTCCAGTAGATGTGAAAGAAATTGGGGTAAGAGAAATTGCTCATAATACCTGCAAATTGCGCTCTCATAATATATTGTGATGTCATAATGCGGATACATTATGACGTCATAATACATTGTGACATCATAGTGCATACTAATTATGATGTCATCATATACTGTGACATCATAATACATGCTCATGATGCTCCAGTAGATTTGACAAAAAATGGGGTAAGAAAAATTGCTCATAATACCTGCAAATTGCTCTTTCATAATATATTGTGATGTCATAATGCGGATATATTATGACTTCATAATATAATGTGACGTTATAGTGCATACTAATTATGATGTCATTATATACTGTGATGTCATAATACATGCTCATGATGCTCCAGTATATGTGACACAAATTGGGGTAAGAGAAATTGCTCATAATACCTGCAAATTGCTCTCTCCTAAAATATTTTGATGTCATAATGCGGATACATTATGACGTCATAATACATTGTGACGTCATAGTGCATACTAATTATGATGTCATCATATACTGTGACGTCATAATACATGCTCATGATGCTCACGTAGATGTGACACAAATTGGAGTAAGAGAAATGGGTCATAATACCTGCAAATTGCGCTCTCATCATATATTGTGATGTCATAATGTGGATACATTATGACGTCATAATATATTGTGACGTCATAGTGCATACTAATTATGATGTCATCATATACTGTGACGTCATAATACATGCTCATGATGCTCCAGGAGATGTGACACAAATTGGGGTAAGAGAAATGGGTCATAATACCTGCAAATTGCGCTCTCATACTATATTGTGATGTCATAATGCGGATATATTATGACTTCATAATATATTGTGACGTTATAGTGCATACTAATTATGATGTCATTATATACTAGGATGTCATAATACATGCTCATGATGCTCCAGTAGATGTGACACAAAGTGGGGTAAGTGAAATTGCTCATAATATATGCAAATTGCGCTCTCATAATATATTGTGATGTCATAATGCGGATACATTATGACGTCATAATACATTGTGACGTCATAGTGCATACTAATTATGATGTCATCATATACTGTGAAGTCATAATACATGCTCATGATGTTCCAGTAGATGTGACACAAATTGGGGCATGAGAAATGGGTCATAATACCTGCAAATTGCGCTCTCATAATATATTGTGATGTCATAATGCGGATACATTATGACGTCATAATATATTGTGAGGTCATACTGCATACTAATTATGATGTCATCATATACTGTGACGTCATAATACATGCTCATGATGCTCCAGTAGATGTGACACAAATTGGGGAAAGAGAAATTGCTCATAATACCTGCAAATTGCGCTCTCATAATATACTGTGATGTCATAATGCGGATACATTATGATGTCATAATACATTGTGATGTCATAGTGTATACTAATTATGATATCATCATTTACTGTGACGTCATAATACATGCTCATGATGCTCTAGTAGATGTGACACAAATTGGGGTAAGAGAAATTGCTCATAATGCCTGCAAATTGCGCTCTCATAATATATTGTGATGTCATAATGCGGATACATTATGACGTCATAATACATTGTGAAGTCATAGTGAATACTAATTATGACGTCATCATATACTGTGAAGTCATAATACATGCTCATGATGCTCCAGTATATGTGACACAAATTGGGGAAAGAGAAATTGCTCATAATAACTGCAAATTGTGCTCTCATAATATATTGTGATGTCATAATGCGGATACATTATGACGTCATAATACATTGTGACGTCATACTGCATACTAATTATGATGTCATCATATACTGCGACATCATAATACATGCTCATGATGCTCCAGTAGATGTGACACAAATTGGGTTAAGAGAAATTGCTCATAATGCCTGCAAATTGCGCTCTCATAATATATTGTGATGCCATAATGCGGATACATTATGACGTCATAATACATTGTGAAGTCATAGTGAATACTAATTATGATGTCATCATATACTGTGACGTCATAATACATGCTCATGATGCTCCAGTATATTTGACACAAATTGGGGTAAGAGAAATTGCTCATAATAACTGCAAATTGCGCTCTAATAATATATTGTGATGTCATAATGCGGATACATTATGACGTCATAATACATTGTGAAGTCATAGTGAATACTAATTATGATGTCATCATATACTGTGACATCATAAAACATGCTCATGATGCTCCAGTAGATGTGACAGAAATTGGGGTAAGAGAAATTGCTCATAATACCTGCAAATTGCGCTCTCATAATATATTGTGATGTCATAATGCGGATACATTATGACGTCATAATACATTGTGACATCATAGTGCATACTAATTATGATGTCATCATATACTGTGACATCATAATACATGCTCATGATGCTCCAGTAGATGTGACACAAAATGGGGTAAGAAAAATTGCTCATAATACCTGCAAATTGCTCTTTCATAATATATTGTGATGTCATAATGCGGATATATTATGACTTCATAATATAATGTGACGTTACAGTGCATACTAATTATGATGTCATTATATACTGAGATGTCATAATACATGCTCATGATGCTCCAGTATATGTGACACAAATTGGGGTAAGAGAAATTGCTCATAATACCTGCAAATTGCTCTCTCCTAATATATTGTGATGTCATAATGCGGATACATTATGACGTCATAATACATTGTGACATCATAGTGCATACTAATTATGATGTCATCATATACTGTGACGTCATAATACATGCTCATGATGCTCACGTAGATGTGACACAAATTGTAGTAAGAGAAATGGGTCATAATACCTGCAAATTGCGCTCTCATCATATATTGTGATGTCATAATGCGGATACATTATGACGCCATAATACATTGTGACGTCATAGTGCATACTAATTATGATGTCATCATATACTGTGACGTCATAATACATGCTCATGATGCTCACGTAGATGTGACACAAATTGGAGTAAGAGAAATGGGTCATAATACCTGCAAATTGCGCTCTCATCATATATTGTGATGTCATAATGTGGATACATTATGACGTCATAATACATTGTGACGTCATAGTGCATACTAATTATGATGTCATCATATACTGTGACGTCATAATACATGCTCATGATGCTCCAGGAGATGTGACACAAATTGGGGTAAGAGAAATGGGTCATAATACCTGCAAATTGCGCTCTCATAATATATTGTGATGTCATAATGCGGATATATTATGACTTCATAATATATTGTGACGTTATAGTGCATACTAATTATGATGTCATTATATACTAGGATGTCATAATACATGCTCATGATGCTCCAGTAGATGTGACACAAATTGGGGTAAGTGAAATTGCTCATAATACCTGCAAATTGCGCTCTCATAATATATTGTGATGTCATAATACGGATACATTATGACGTCATAATATATTGTGACGTCATAGTGCATACTAATTATGATGTCATCATATACTGTGAAGTCATAATACATGCTCATGATGTTCCAGTAGATGTGACACAAATTGGGGTAAGAGAAATGGGTCATAATACCTGCAAATTGCGCTCTCATAATATATTGTGATGTCATAATGCGGATACATTATGACGTCATAATATATTGTGACGTCATAGTGCATATTAACTATGATGTTATCATATACTGTGACATCATAATACATGCTCATGATGCTCCAGTAGATGTGACAGAAATTGTGGTAAGAGAAATTGCTCATAATACCTGCAAATTGCGCTCTCATAATATATTGTGATGTCATAATGCGGATACATAATGACATCATAATACATTGTGACGTCATAGTGCATACTAATTATGATGTCATCATATACTGTGACGTCATAATAAATGCTCATGATGCTCCAGTAGATGTGACACAAATTGGGGTAAGAGAAATGGGTCATAATACCTGCAAATTGCGCTCTCATAATATATTGTGATGTCATAATTCGGATACATTATGACGTCATAATACATTGTGATGTCATAGTGCATACTAATTATGATGTCACCATATACTGTGTCGTCATAATACATGCTCATGATCCTCCAGTAGATGTGACACAAATTGGGGTAAGAGAAGTTGCTCATAATACCTGCAAATTGCGCTCTCATAATATATTGTGATGTCATAATGCGGATACATTATGACGTCATAATACATTGTGACGTTATAGTGCATACTAATTATAATGTCATCATATACTGTGACGTCATAATACATGCTAATGATGCTCCAGTAGATGTGACACAAATTGGGGTAAGCGAAATTGCTCATAATTCCTGCTAATTGCGCTCTCATAATATATTGTGATGTCATAATGCGGATACATTATGACGTCATAATACATTGTGACGTCATAGTGCATACTAATTATGATGTCATCATATACTCTGACGTCATAATACATGCTCATGATGCTCCAGTAGATGTGACACAAATTGGGGTAAGAGAAATTGGTCATAATACCTGCAAATTGCACTCTCACAATATATTGTGATGTCATAATGCGGATACATTATCACCTCATAATACATTGTGACGTCATAGTGCATACTAATTATGATGTCATCATATACTGTGACGTCATAGTACATGCTCATGATGCTCCAGTAGATGTGACACAAATTGGGGTTGGAGAAATTGCTCATAATACCTGCAAATTGCGCTCTCATAATATATTGTGATGTCATAATGCGGATACATTATGACGTCATAATACATTGTGACGTCATAGTGCATACTAATTATGACGTCATCATATACTGTGACGACATAATGCAGGCTCATGATGCTCCAGTAGATGTGACACAAATTGGGGTAAGAGAAATTGCTCAAAATACCTGCAAACTGCGCTCTCATAATATATTGTGAGGTCATAATGCGGATACATTATGATGTCATAATACATTGTGACGTCATAGTGCACACTAGTTATGATGTCATCATATGCTCTGACGTCATAATACATGCTCATGAGGCTCCAGCAGATGTGACACAAATTGGGTTAAGAGAAATTGCTCATAATACCTGCAAATTGCTCTTTCATAATATATTGTGATGTCATAATGCGGATATATTATGACTTCATAATATAATGTGACGTTATAGTGCATACTAATTATGATGTCATTATATACTGTGATGTCATAATACATGCTCATGATGCTCCAGTATATGTGGCACAAATTGGGGTAAGAGAAATTGCTCATAATACGTGCAAATTGCTCTCTCCTAATATATTTTGATGTCATAATGCGGATACATTATGACGTCATAATACATTGTGACGTCATAGTGCATACTAATTATGATGTCATCATATACTGTGACGTCATAATACATGCTCATGATGCTCACGTAGATGTGACACAAATTGGAGTAAGAGAAATGGGTCATAATACCTGCAAATTGCACTCTCATCATATATTGTGATGTCATAATGTGGATACATTATGACGTCATAATACATTGTGACGTCATAGTGCATACTAATTATGATGTCATCATATACTGTGACGTCATAATACATGCTCATGATGCTCCAGGAGATGTGACACAAATTGGGGTAAGAGAAATGGGTCATAATACCTGCAAATTGCGCTCTCATACTATATTGTGATGTCATAATGCGGATATATTATGACTTCATAATATATTGTGACGTTATAGTGCATACTAATTATGATGTCATTATATACTAGGATGTCATAATACATGCTCATGATGCTCCAGTAGATGTGACACAAAGTGGGGTAAGTGAAATTGCTCATAATACATGCAAATTGCGCTCTCATAATATATTGTGATGTCATAATGCGGATACATTATGACGTCATAATACATTGTGACGTCATAGTGCATACTAATTATGATGTCATCATATACTGTGAAGTCATAATACATGCTCATGATGTTCCAGTAGATGTGACACAAATTGGGGCATGAGAAATGGGTCATAATACCTGCAAATTGCACTCTCATAATATATTGTGATGTCATAATGCGGATACATTATGACGTCATAATATATTGTGAGGTCATACTGCATACTAATTATGATGTCATCATATACTGTGACGTCATAATACATGCTCATGATGCTCCAGTAGATGTGACACAAATTGGGGAAAGAGAAATTGCTCATAATACCTGCAATTTGCGCTCTCATAATATACTGTGATGTCATAATGCGGATACATTATGATGTCATAATACATTGTGATGTCATAGTGTATACTAATTATGATATCATCATTTACTGTGACGTCATAATACATGCTCATGATGCTCTAGTAGATGTGACACAAATTGGGGTAAGAGAAATTGCTCATAATGCCTGCAAATTGCGCTCTCATAATATATTGTGATGTCATAATGCGGATACATTATGACGTCATAATACATTGTGAAGTCATAGTGAATACTAATTATGACGTCATCATATACTGTGAAGTCATAATACATGCTCATGATGCTCCAGTATATGTGACACAAATTGGGGTAAGAGAAATTGCTCATAATAACTGCAAATTGTGCTCTCATAATATATTGTGATGTCATAATGCGGATACATTATGACGTCATAATACATTGTGACGTCATACTGCATACTAATTATGATGTCATCATATACTGCGACATCATAATATATGCTCATGATGCTCCAGTAGATGTGACACAAATTGGGGAAAGAGAAATTGCTCATAATACCTGCAAATTGCGCTCTCATAATATATTGTGATGTCATAATGCGGACACATTATGACATCATAATACATTGTGACGTCATACTGCATACTAATTATGATGTCATCATATGCTGTGACGTCATTATACATGCTCATGATGCTCCAGTAGATGTGACACAAATTGGGGTAAGAGAAATTTCTCATAATACCTGCAAATTGCTCTCTCATAATATACTGTGATGTCATAATGCGGATACATTATGATGTCATAATACATTGTGACGTAATAGTGCATACTAATTATGATGTTATCATATACTGTGACCTCATAATACATGCTCATGATGCTCCAGTAGATGTGACACAAATTGGAGTAAGAGAAATTTCTCATAATACCTGCAAATTGCTCTCTCATAATATACTGTGATGTCATAATGCGGATACATTATGATGTCATAATACATTGTGATGTCATAGTGTATACTAATTATGATGTCATCATTTACTGTGACGACATAATACATGCTCATGATGCTCCAGTAGATGTGATAAAAATTGGGGTAAGAGAAATTGCTCATAATACCTGCAAATTGCGCTCTCATAATATATTGTGATGTCATAATGCGGATACATTATGACGTCATAATACATTGTGACGTCATACTGCATACTAATTATGATGTCATCATATACTGTGACGTCATAATACATGCTCATGATGCTCCAGTAGATGTGACACAAATTGGGGTAAGAGAAATTGCTCATATTGCCTGCAAATTGCGCTCTCATAATATATTGTGATGTCATAATGTGGATACATTATGACGTCATAATACATTGTGAAGTCATAGTGAATACTAATTATGATGTCATCATATACTGTGAAATCATAATACATGCTCATGATGCTCCAGTAGATGTGACACAAATTTGGGTAAGAGGAATTGCTCATAATACCTGCAAATTGCGCTCTCATAATATATTGGGATGTCACATTGCGGATACATTATGACGTCATAATACATTGTGACGTCATAGTGCATACTAATTATGATGTCATCATACACTGTCATGTCATAATACATGCTCATGATGCTCCAGTAGATGTGACACAAATTGGGGTAAGAGAAATTGCTCATACTACCTGCAAATTGTGCTCTCATGATATATTGTGATGTCATAATGCGGATACATTATGACGCCATAAAACATTGTGACATCATAGTGCATACTAGTTATGATGTCACCATATGCTGTTACATCATAATACATGCTCATGATGCTCCAGGAGATGTGACACAAATTGGGGTAAGAGAAATTGCTCATAATACCTGCAAATTGCTCTCTCATAATATATTGTGATGTCATAATGCGGATACATTATGACGTCATAATACATTGTGACGTCATACTGCATACTAATTATGATGTCATCATATACTGTGACGACATAATACATGCTCATGATGCTCCAGTAGATGTGACACAAATTGCGGTAAGAGAAATTGCTCATAATACCTGCAAATTGCGCTCTCATAATATATTGTGATGTCATAATGCGGATACATTATGATGTTGTAATACATTGTGATGGCATACTGCATACTAATTATGATGACATCATATACTGTGACGTCATAATACATGCTCATGATGCTCCAGTAGATGTGACACAAATTGGGGTAAGAGAAAATGCTCATAATTCCTGCAAATTGCGCTCTCATAATATATTGTGATGTCATAATGCGGATACATTATGACGTCATAATACATTGTGACGTCATAGTGCATACTAATTATGATGTCATCATATACTGTGACATCATAATACATGCTCATGATGCTCCAGGAGATGTGACACCAATTGGGGTAAGAGAAATTGCTCATAATACCTGCAAATTGCGCTCTCATAATATATTGTGATGTCATAATGCAGATATATTATGACGTCATAATACATTGTGACGTCATAGTGCATACTAATTATGATATCATATGCTCTGACGTCATAATACATGCTCATGATGCTCCAGTAGTTGTGACACAAATTGGGGTAAGAGAAATTGCTCATAATAACTGCAAATTGCGCTCTCATAATATATTGTGATGTCATAGTGCGGATACATTATGACGTCATAATACATTGTGATGACATACTGCATACGAATTATGATGTCATCATATACTGTGATGTCATAATACATGCTCATGATGCTCCAGTAGATGTAACACAAATTGGGGTAAGAGAAATTGCTCTTAATTCCTGCAAATTGCGCTCTCTTAATATATTGTGATGTCATTATGCGGATACATTATGACGTCATAATACATTGTGACGTCATAGTGCATACAAATTATGATGTCATCATATACTGTGGCGTCATAATACATGCTCATGATGCTCCAGTAGATGTGACACAAATTTGGGTAAGAGAAATTGCTCATAATACCTGCAAATTGTGCTCTCATAATATATTGTGATGTCATAATGCGGATACATTATGACGCCATAAAATTTTGTGACATCATAGTGCATACTAGTTATGATGTCATCATATGCTGTTACGTCATAATACATGCTCATGATGCTCCAGTATATGTGACACAAATTGGGGTAAGAGAAATTGCTCATAATACCTGCAAATTGAGCTCTCATAATATATTTTGATGTCATAATGCGGATACATTATGACGTCATAATATATTGTGACGTCATACTGCATACTAATTATGATGTCATCATATACTGTGACGTCATAATACATGCTAATGATGCTCCAGTAGATGTGACACAAATTGGGGTAAGAGAAATTGCTCATAATACTTGCAAATTGCGCTCTCATAATATTTTGGGATGTCATAATGCGGATACATTATGACGTCATAATACATTGTGATGTCATAGTGCATACTAATTATGATGTCATCATATACTCTGACGTCATAATACATGCCCATGATGCTCCAGTAGATGTGACACAAATTGGGGTAAGAGAAATTGCTCATAATACCTGCAAATTGCGCTCTCATAATATATTGTGATGTCATAATGCGGATACATTATGACGTCATAATACATTGTGACGTCATAGTGCATACTAATTATGATGTCATCATATACTGTGATATCATAATACATGCTCATGATGCTCCAGTAGATGTGACACAAATTGGGGTAAGAGAAATTGCTCATTATACTTGCAAATTGCGCTCTCATAATATATTTTGATGTCACAATGCGGATACATTATGACGTCATAATACATTGTGACGTCATAGTGCATACTAATTATGATGTCATCATATACTGTGACGTCATAATACATGCTCATGATGCTCCAGTAGATGTGACTCAAATTGTGGTAAGTGAAATTGCTCATTATACCTGCAAATTGCGCTCTCATAATATATTGTGATGCCATAATGCGGATACATTATGACGTCATAATACTTTGTGACGTCATAGTGCATACTAGTTACGATGTCATCATATCCTGTGACGTCATAATACATGCTCATGATGCTCCAGTAGATGTGACACAAATTGGGGTAAGAGAAATTGCTCATATTACCTGCAAATTGCACTTATAATATATTGTGATGTCATAATGCGAATACATTATGACGTCATAATACATTGTGACGTCATACTACATACTAATTATGATTTCATCATATACTGTCATGTCATAATACATGCTCATGATGCTCCAGTAGATGTAACACAAATTGGGGTAAGAGAAATTGCTCATAATTCCTGCAAATTGTGCTCTCATAATACATTGTGATGTCATAATGCGGACACATTATGACGTCATAATACATTCTGACGTCATAGTGCATACTAATTATGATGTCATCATATACTGTGACATCATAATACATGCTCATGATGCTCCAGGAGATGTGACACAAATTGGGGTAAGAGAAATTGCTCATAATACCTGAAAATTGCGCTCTTATAATATATTGTGATGTCATAATGCGGATATATTACGACGTCATAATACATTGTGACGTAATAGTGCATACTAATTATGATGTCATCATATACTGTGACCTCATAATACATGATCATGATGTTCCAGTAGATGTGACACAAATTGGAGTAAGAGAAATTGCTCATAATACCTGCAAATTGCTCTCTCATAATATATTGTGATGTCATAATGCGGATACATTATGACGTCATAATACATTGTGACGTCATAGTGCATACTAATTATGATGTCATCATATACTGCGACATCATAATACATGCTCATGATGCTCCAGTAGATGTGACAAAAATTGGGGTAAGAGAAATTGCTCATAATGCCTGCAAATTGCGCTCTCATACTATATTGTGATGTCATAATGCGGATACATTATGACGTTATAATACATTGTGAAGTCATAGTGAATACTAATTATGATGTCATCATATACTGTGACATCATAATACATGCTCATGATGCTCCAGTAGATGTGACACAAATTTGGGTAAGAGGAATTGCTCATAATACCTGCAAATTGCGCTCTCATAATATATTGGGATGTCACAATGCGGATACATTATGACGTCATAATACATTGTGACGTCATAGTGCATAGTAATTATGATGTCATCATATACTGTGACGTCATAATACATGCTCATGATGCTCCAGGAGATGTGACACAATTTGGGGTAAGAGAAATTGCTCATAATACCTGCAAATTGCGCTCTCATAATATATTCTGATGTTTTAATGCGGATACATAATGACGTCATAATACATTGTGACGTCATAGTGCATACTAGCTATGAAGTCATCATATGCTGTGACGTCATAATACATGATCATGAAACTCCAGTAGATGTGACACAAATTGGCGTAAGAGAAATTGCTCATAATACCTGCAAATTGCGCTCTCTTAATATATTGTGATGTCATAATGCAGATACATTATGACGTCATAATACATTGTGACGTCATAGTGCATACTAATTATGATGTCATCATATACTGTGACGTCATAATACATGCTCATGATGCGCCAGTAGATGCGACACAAATTGGGGTAAGAGAAATTGATCATAATTCCTGCAAATTGCGCTCTCATAATATATTGCGATGTCATAATGCGGATACATTATGACGTCATAATACATTGTGACGTCATAGTGCATACTAATTATGATGTCATCATATACTGTGACGTCATAATACATGCTCATGATGCTCCAGTAGATGTGACACAAATTGGGGTAAGAGAAATTGCTCATAATACCTGCAAATTGTGCTCTCATAATATATTGTGATGTCAAAATGCGGATACATTATGACGCCATAAAATATTGTGACATCATAGTGCATACTAGTTATGATGTCATCATATGCTGTGATGTCACAATATATGCACATGATGCTCCAATAGATTTGACACAAATTGGGGTAAGAGAAATTGGTCATGAAACCTGCAAATTGCGCTCTCATAATATATTTTGACATCATAATGCAGATATATTATGACGTCATAATACATTTTTTCGTCACACTGCATAGTAATTATGATGTCATCATATACTGTGACGTCATAATACATGCTCATGATGCTCCAGGAGATGTGACACAAATTGGGGAAAGAGAAATTGCTCATAATACCTGCAAATTGCGCTCTCATAATATATTGTGATGTCATAATGCGGATACATTACGACGTCATAATACATTGTGACGTCATAGTGCATACTAATTATGATGTCATCATATACTGTGACCTCATAATACATGCTCATGATGTTCCAGTAGATGTGTCACAAATTGGAGTAAGAGAAATTGCTCATAATACCTGCAAATTGCTCTCTCATAATATATTGTGATGTCATAATGCGGATACATTATGATGTCATAATACATTGTGACGTCATAGTGTATAATAATTATGATGTCATCATATACTGTGACGTCATAATACATGCTCATGATGCTCCAGTAGATGTGACACAAATTGGGGTAAGAGGAATTGCTCATAATACCTGCAAATTGCGCTGTCTTAATATATTGTGATGTCATAATGCGGATATATTATGATGTCATAATACATTGTGACGTAATAGTGCATACTAGTTATGAAGTCATCATATGCTGTGACGTCATAATACATGCTCATGATGCTCCAGTTGATGTGACACCATTTGGTGTAAGAGAAATTGCTCATAATACCTACATATCGCGCTCTCTTAATATATTGTGATGTCATAAAGCGGATACATTATGACGTCATAATACATTGTGACGTCATAGTGCATACTAATTATGATGTCATCATATACTGTGACGTCATAATACATGCTCATGACGCTCCAGCAGCTGTGATACAAATTGGGGTAAAAGAAATTGATCATAATTCCTGCAAATTGCGCTCTCATCAATATATTGTGATGTCATAATGCGGATACATTATGACGTCATAATACATTGTGACGTCATAGTGCATACTAATTATGATGTCATCATATACTGTGACGTCATAATACATGCTCATAATACTCCAGTAGATGTGAAAGAAATTGGGGTAAGAGAAATTGATCATAATTCCTGCAAATTGTGCTCTCATAATATATTGTGATGTCATAATGCGGATACATTATGATGCAATAAAACATTGTGACATCATAGTGCATACTAGTTATGATGACATCATATGGTGTGACGTCATAATACATGCTCATGATGCTCCAGTAGATGTGACAGAATTTGGGGTAAGAGAAATTGCTCATAATACCTGCAAATTGCGCTCTCATAATATATTGTGATGTCATAATGCGGATACATTATGACGTCATAATACATTGTGACGTCATACTGCATACTAATTATGATGTCATCATATACTGTGACGTTATAATACATGCTCATGATGCTCCAGTGGATGTGACACAAATTGGGGTAAGAGGAATTGCTCATAATACCTGCAAATTGCGCTCTCATAATATATTGTGATGTCATAATGTGGATACATTATGACGTCATAATACATTGTGACGTCATAGTGCATAATAATTATGATGTCATCATATACTGTGACATCATAATACATGCTCATGATGCTCCAGTAGATGTGACACAAATTGGGGAAAGAGAAATTGCTCATAATACCTGCAAATTGCGCTCTCATAATATATTGTGATGTCATAATGCGGATACATTATGACGTCATAATACATTGTGATGTCATAGTGCATACTAATTATGATGTCATCATATGCTGTGACGTCATAATACATACTCATGATGCTCCAGTAGATGTGACACAAATTGTGGTAAGAGAAGTTGCTCATAATACCTGCAAATTGCGCTCTCATAATATATTGTGATGTCATAATGCGGATACATTATGACGTCATAATACATTGTGACGTTATAGTGCATACTAATTATAATGTCATCATATAATGTGACGTCATAACACATGCTAATGATGCTCCAGTAGATGTGACACAAATTGGGGTAAGCGAAATTGCTCATAATTCCTGCTAATTGCGCTCTCATAATATATTGTGATGTCATAATGCGGATACATTATGACGTCATAATACATTGTGACGTCATAGTACATACTAATTATGATGTCATCCTATAATGTGACATCATAATACATGCTCATGATGCTCCAGTAGATGTGACACAAATTGGGGAAAGAGAAATTGCTCATAATACCTGCAAATTGCGCTCTTATAATATATTGTGATGTCATAATGCGGATACATTATGACGTCATAATACATTGTGACGTCATAGTGCATACTAATTATGATGTTATCATATACTGTGACCTCATAATACATGCTCATGATGCTCCAGTAGATGTGACACAAATTGGAGTAAGAGAAATTTCTCATAATACCTGCAAATTGCTCTCTCATAATATACTGTGATGTCATAATGCGGATACATTATGATGTCATAATACATTGTGATGTCATAGTGTATACTAATTATGATGTCATCATTTACTGTGACGACATAATACATGCTCATGATGCTCCAGTAGATGTGATAAAAATTGGGGTAAGAGAAATTGCTCATAATACCTGCAAATTGCGCTCTCATAATATATTGTGATGTCATAATGCGGATACATTATGACGTCATAATACATTGTGACGTCATACTGCATACTAATTATGATGTCATCATATACTGGGACATCATAATACATGCTCATGATGCTCCAGTAGATGTGACACAAATTGGGGTAAGAGAAATTGCTCATAATGCCTGCAAAGTGCGCTCTCATAATATATTGTGATGTCATAATGCGGATACATTATGACGTCATAATACATTGTGAAGTCATAGTGAATACTAATTATGATGTCATCATATACTGTGAAATCATAATACATGCTCATGATGCTCCAGTAGATGTGACACAAATTTGGGTAAGAGGAATTGCTCATAATACCTGCAAATTGCGCTCTCATAATATATTGGGATGTCACTTTGCGGATACATTATGACGTCATAATACATTGTGACGTCATAGTGCATAGTAATTATGATGTCATCATATACTGTGACGTCATAACACGTGCTCATGATGCTCCAGGAGATGTGACACAATTTGGGGTAAGAGAAATTGCTCATAATACCTGCAAATTGCGCTCTCATAATATATTGTGATGTAAAAATGCGGATACATTATGACGCCATAAAACATTGTGACATCATAGTGCATACTAGTTATGATGTCATCATATGCTGTGATGTCATAATACATGCACATGATGCTCCAGTAGATTTGACACAAATTGGGGTAAGAGAAATTGCTCATAATACCTGCAAATTGCGCTCTCATAATATATTTTGACATCATAATGCAGATACATTATGACGTCATAATACATTTTTTCGTCATACTGCATGCTAATTATGATGTCATCATATACTGTGACGTCATAATACATGCTCATGATGCTCCAGTAGATGTGACACAAATTGGGGTAAGAGAAATTGCCCATAATACCTGCAAATTGCGCTCACATAATATATTGTGATGTCATAATGCGGATATATTATGACATCATAATACATTGTGACGTCATAGTGCATACTAATTATGATGTCATCATATACTTTGACGTCATAATACATGCTCATGATGCTCCAGTAGATGTGACACAAATTGGGGAAAGAGAAATTGCTCATAATACTTGCAAACTGCGCTCTCATAATATATTGTGATGTCATAATGCGGATACATTATGACCTCATAATACATTGTGACGTCATAGTGCATACTAATTATGATGTCATCATATACTGTGACGTCATAATACATGCTCATGATGCTCCAGTAGATATAACACTAATTGGGGTAAGAGAAATTGCTCATAATTCCTGCAAATTGCGCTCTCATAATATAATGTGATGTCATAATGCAGATACATTATGACGTCATAATACATTGTGACGTCATAGTGCATACTAATTATGATGTCATCATATACTGTGACGTCATAATACATGCTCATGATGCTCCAGGAGATGTGACACAAATTGGGGAAAGAGAAATTGCTCATAATACCTGCAAATTGCGCTCTCATAATATATTGTGATGTCATAATGCGGATACATTACGACGTCATAATACATTGTGACGTCATAGTGCATACTAATTATGATGTCATCATATACTGTGACCTCATAATACATGCTCATGATGTTCCAGTAGATGTGTCACAAATTGGAGTAAGAGAAATTGCTCATAATACCTGCAAATTGCTCTCTCATAATATATTGTGATGTCATAATGCGGATACATTATGATGTCATAATACATTGTGACGTCATAGTGTATACTAATTATGATGTCATCATATACTGTGACGTCATAATACATGCTCATGATGCTCCAGTAGATGTGACACAAATTGGGGTAAGAGGAATTGCTCATAATACCTGCAAATTGCGCTGTCTTAATATATTGTGATGTCATAATGCGGATACATTATGATGTCATAATACATTGTGACGTCATAGTGCATACTAGTTATGAAGTCATCATATGCTGTGACGTCATAATACATGCTCATGATGCTCCAGTTGATGTGACACCATTTGGCGTAAGAGAAATTGCTCATAATACCTGCATATCGCGCTCTCTTAATATATTGTGATGTCATAAAGCGGATACATTATGACGTCATAATACATTGTGACGTCATAGTAGATACTAATTATGATGTCATCATATACTGTGACGTCATAATACATGCTCATGACGCTCCAGCAGATGTGATACAAGTTGGGGTAAGAGAAATTGATCATAATTCCTGCAAATTGCGCTCTCATAATATATTGTGATGTCATTATGCGGATACATTATGACGTCATAATACATTGTGACGTCATAGTGCATACTAATTATGATGTCATCATATACTGTGACGTCATAATACATGCTCATGATGCTCCAGTAGATTTGAAAGAAATTGGGGAAAGAGAAATTCATCATACTTCCTGCAAATTGCGCTCTCATAATATATTGTGATGTCATAATGCGGATAAATTATGACATCATAATACATTGTGACGTCATGGTGCATACTAATTATGATGTCATCATATACTGTGACGTCATAATACATGCTCATGATGCTCCAATAGATGTGACACAAAGTGGATTAAGAGAAATTGCTCATAATACCTGCAAATTGTGCTCTCATAATATATTGTGATGACATAATTCGGATACATTATGACGCCATAAAACATTGTGACATCATAGTGCATACTATTTATGATGTCATCATATGCTGTGACGTCATAATACATGCTCATGATGCTCCAGTAGATGTGACACAAATTGGGGTAAGAGAAATTGCTCATAATACCTGCAAATTGCGCTCTCATAATATATTGTGACGTCATAATGCGGATACATTATGACGTCATAATGCATTGTGACGTCATAGTGCATACTAATTATGATGTCATCATATACTGTGACGTCATAATACATGCTCATGATGCTCACGTAGATGTGACACAAATTGGAGTAAGAGAAATGGGTCATAATACCTGCAAATTGCGCTCTCATCATATATTGTGATGTCATAATGTGGATACATTATGACGTCATAATACATTGTGACGTCATAGTGCATACTAATTATGATGTCATCATATACTGTGACATCATAATACATGCTCATGATGCTCCAGGAGATGTGACACAAATTGGGGTAAGAGAAATGGGTCATAATACCTGCAAATTGCACTCTCATAATATATTGTGATGTCATAATGCGGATACATTATGACTTCATCATATATTGTGACGTTATAGTGCATACTAATTATGATGTCATTATATACTAGGATGTCATAATACATGCTCATGATGCTCCAGTAGATGTGACACAAATTGGGGTAAGTGAAATTGCTCATAATACCTGCAAATTGCGCTCTCATAATATATTGTGATGTCATAATGCGGATACATTATGACGTCATAATACATTGTGACGTCATAGTGCATACTAATTATGCTGTCATCATATACTGTGACGTCATAATACATGCTCATGATGCTCCAGTAGATGTGACACAAATTGGGGAAAGAGAAATTGCTCTTAATACCTGCAAATTGCGCTATCATAATATACTGTGATGTCATAATGCGGATACATTATGATGTCATAATACATTGTGATGTCATAGTGTATACTAATTATGATATCATCATTTACTGTGACGTCATAATACATGCTCATGATGCTCTAGTAGATGTGACACAAATTGGGGTAAGAGAAATTGCTCATAATGCCTGCAAATTGCGCTCTCATAATATATTGTGATGTCATAATGCGGATACATTTTGACGTCATAATACATTGTGAAGTCATAGTGAATACTAATTATGATGTCATCATATACTGTGACGTCATAATACATGCTCATGATGCTCCAGTAAATGTGACAGAAATTGGGGTAAGAGAAATTGCTCATAACAACTGCAAATTGTGCTCTCATAATATATTGTGATGTCATAATGCGGATACATTTTGACGTCATAATACATTGTGACGTCATACTGCATACTAATTATGATGTCATCATATACTGCGACATCATAATACATGCTCATGATGCTCCAGTAGATGTGACACAAATTGGGGTAAGAGAAATTGCTCATAATGCCTGCAAATTGCACTCTCATAATATATTGTGATGTCATAATGCGGATACATTATGACGTCATAATACATTGTGAAGTCATAGTGAATACTAATTATGATGTCATCATATACTGTGACGTCATAATACATGCTCATGATGCTCCAGTAGATGTGACAGAAATTGGGGTAAGAGAAATTGCTCATAATACCTGCAAATTGCGCTCTCATAATATATTGTGATGTCATAATGCGGATACATTATGACGTCATAATACATTGTGACATCATAGTGCATACTAATTATGATGTCATCATATACTGTGACATCATAATACATGCTCATTATGCTCCAGTAGATTTGACAAAAAATGGGGTAAGAAAAATTGCTCATAATACCTGCAAATTGCTCTTTCATAATATATTGTGATGTCATAATGCGGATATATTATGACTTCATAATATAATGTGACGTTATAGTGCATACTAATTATGATGTCATTATATACTGTGATGTCATAATACATGCTCATGATGCTCCAGTATATGTGACACAAATTGGGGTAAGAGAAATTGCTCATAATACCTGCAAATTGCTCTCTCCTAATATATTTTGATGTCATAATGCGGATACATTATGACGTCATAATACATTGTGACGTCATAGTGCATACTAATTATGATGTCATCATATACTGTGACGTCATAATACATGCTCATGATGCTCACGTAGATGTGACACAAATTGGAGTAAGAGAAATGGGTCATAATACCTGCAAATTGCGCTCTCATCATATATTGTGATGTCATAATGTGGATACATTATGACGTCATAATACATTGTGACGTCATAGTGCATACTAATTATGATGTCATCATATACTGTGACGTCATAATACATGCTCATGATGCTCCAGGAGATGTGACACAAATTGGGGTAAGAGAAATGGGTCATAATACCTGCAAATTGCGCTCTCATACTATATTGTGATGTCATAATGCGGATATATTATGACTTCATAATACATTGTGACGTCATAGTGCATACTAATTATGATGTCATCATATACTGTGACGTCATAATACATGCTCATGATGCTCCAGGAGATGTGACACAAATTGGGGAAAGAGAAATTGCTCATAATACCTGCAAATTGCGCTCTTATAATATATTGTGATGTCATAATACGGATACATTATGACGTCATAATACATTGTGACGTCATAGTGTATACTAATTATGATGTTATCATATACTGTGACCTCATAATACATGCTCATGATGCTCCAGTAGATGTGACACAAATTGGAGTAAGAGAAATTTCTCATAATACCTGCAAATTGCTCTCTCATAATATACTGTGATGTCATAATGCGGATACATTATGATGTCATAATACATTGTGATGTCATAGTGTATACTAATTATGATGTCATCATTTACTGTGACGACATAATACATGCTCATGATGCTCCAGTAGATGTGATAAAAATTGGGGTAAGAGAAATTGCTCATAATACCTGCAAATTGCGCTCTCATAATATATTGTGATGTCATAATGCGGATACATTATGACGTCATAATACATTGTGACGTCATACTGCATACTAATTATGATGTCATCATATACTGGGACATCATAATACATGCTCATGATGCTCCAGTAGATGTGACACAAATTGGGGTAAGAGAAATTGCTCATAATGCCTGCAAAGTGCGCTCTCATAATATATTGTGATGTCATAATGCGGATACATTATGACGTCATAATACATTGTGAAGTCATAGTGAATACTAATTATGATGTCATCATATACTGTGAAATCATAATACATGCTCATGATGCTCCAGTAGATGTGACACAAATTTGGGTAAGAGGAATTGCTCATAATACCTGCAAATTGCGCTCTCATAATATATTGGGATGTCACTTTGCGGATACATTATGACGTCATAATACATTGTGACGTCATAGTGCATAGTAATTATGATGTCATCATATACTGTGACGTCATAACACGTGCTCATGATGCTCCAGGAGATGTGACACAATTTGGGGTAAGAGAAATTGCTCATAATACCTGCAAATTGCGCTCTCATAATATATTGTGATGTAAAAATGCGGATACATTATGACGCCATAAAACATTGTGACATCATAGTGCATACTAGTTATGATGTCATCATATGCTGTGATGTCATAATACATGCACATGATGCTCCAGTAGATTTGACACAAATTGGGGTAAGAGAAATTGCTCATAATACCTGCAAATTGCGCTCTCATAATATATTTTGACATCATAATGCAGATACATTATGACGTCATAATACATTTCTTCGTCATACTGCATACTAATTATGATGTCATCATATACTGTGACGTCATAATACATGCTCATGATGCTCCAGTAGATGTGACACAAATTGGGGTAAGAGAAATTGCCCATAATACCTGCAAATTGCGCTCACATAATATATTGTGATGTCATAATGCGGATATATTATGACATCATAATACATTGTGACGTCATAGTGCATACTAATTATGATGTCATCATATACTTTGACGTCATAATACATGCTCATGATGCTCCAGTAGATGTGACACAAATTGGGGAAAGAGAAATTGCTCATAATACTTGCAAACTGCGCTCTCATAATATATTGTGATGTCATAATGCGGATATATTATGACCTCATAATACATTGTGACGTCATAGTGCATACTAATTATGATGTCATCATATACTGTGACGTCATAATACATGCTCATGATGCTCCAGTAGATATAACACTAATTGGGGTAAGAGAAATTGCTCATAATTCCTGCAAATTGCGCTCTCATAATATAATGTGATGTCATAATTCAGATACATTATGACGTCATAATACATTGTGACGTCATAGTGCATACTAATTATGATGTCATCATATACTGTGACGTCATAATACATGCTCATGATGCTCCAGGAGATGTGACACAAATTGGGGAAAGAGAAATTGCTCATAATACCTGCAAATTGCGCTCTCATAATATATTGTGATGTCATAATGCGGATACATTACGACGTCATAATACATTGTGACGTCATAGTGCATACTAATTATGATGTCATCATATACTGTGACCTCATAATACATGCTCATGATGTTCCAGTAGATGTGTCACAAATTGGAGTAAGAGAAATTGCTCATAATACCTGCAAATTGCTCTCTCATAATATATTGTGATGTCATAATGCGGATACATTATGATGTCATAATACATTGTGACGTCATAGTGTATACTAATTATGATGTCATCATATACTGTGACGTCATAATACATGCTCATGATGCTCCAGTAGATGTGACACAAATTGGGGTAAGAGGAATTGCTCATAATACCTGCAAATTGCGCTGTCTTAATATATTGTGATGTCATAATGCGGATACATTATGATGTCATAATACATTGTGACGTCATAGTGCATACTAGTTATGAAGTCATCATATGCTGTGACGTCATAATACATGCTCATGATGCTCCAGTTGATGTGACACCATTTGGCGTAAGAGAAATTGCTCATAATACCTGCATATCGCGCTCTCTTAATATATTGTGATGTCATAAAGCGGATACATTATGACGTCATAATACATGGTGACGTCATAGTAGATACTAATTATGATGTCATCATATACTGTGACGTCATAATACATGCTCATGACGCTCCAGCAGATGTGATACAAGTTGGGGTAAGAGAAATTGATCATAATTCCTGCAAATTGCGCTCTCATAATATATTGTGATGTCATTATGCGGATACATTATGACGTCATAATACATTGTGACGTCATAGTGCATACTAATTATGATGTCATCATATACTGTGACGTCATAATACATGCTCATGATGCTCCAGTAGATTTGAAAGAAATTGGGGAAAGAGAAATTCATCATACTTCCTGCAAATTGCGCTCTCATAATATATTGTGATGTCATAATGCGGATAAATTATGACATCATAATACATTGTGACGTCATGGTGCATACTAATTATGATGTCATCATATACTGTGACGTCATAATACATGCTCATGATGCTCCAATAGATGTGACACAAAGTGGATTTAGAGAAATTGCTCATAATACCTGCAAATTGTGCTCTCATAATATATTGTGATGACATAATTCGGATACATTATGACGCCATAAAACATTGTGACATCATAGTGCATACTATTTATGATGTCATCATATGCTGTGACGTCATAATACATGCTCATGATGCTCCAGTAGATGTGACACAAATTGGGGTAAGAGAAATTGCTCATAATACCTGCAAATTGCGCTCTCATAATATATTGTGACGTCATAATGCGGATACATTATGACGTCATAATGCATTGTGACGTCATAGTGCATACTAATTATGATGTCATCATATACTGTGACGTCATAATACATGCTCATGATGCTCACGTAGATGTGACACAAATTGGAGTAAGAGAAATGGGTCATAATACCTGCAAATTGCGCTCTCATCATATATTGTGATGTCATAATGTGGATACATTATGACGTCATAATACATTGTGACGTCATAGTGCATACTAATTATGATGTCATCATATACTGTGACATCATAATACATGCTCATGATGCTCCAGGAGATGTGACACAAATTGGGGTAAGAGAAATGGGTCATAATACCTGCAAATTGCGCTCTCATAATATATTGTGATGTCATAATGCGGATACATTATGACTTCATAATATATTGTGACGTTATAGTGCATACTAATTATGATGTCATTATATACTAGGATGTCATAATACATGCTCATGATGCTCCAGTAGATGTGACACAAATTGGGGTAAGTGAAATTGCTCATAATACCTGCAAATTGCGCTCTCATAATATATTGTGATGTCATAATGCGGATACATTATGACGTCATAATACATTGTGACGTCATAGTGCATACTAATTATGCTGTCATCATATACTGTGACGTCATAATACATGCTCATGATGCTCCAGTAGATGTGACACAAATTGGGGAAAGAGAAATTGCTCTTAATACCTGCAAATTGCGCTATCATAATATACTGTGATGTCATAATGCGGATACATTATGATGTCATAATACATTGTGATGTCATAGTGTATACTAATTATGATATCATCATTTACTGTGACGTCATAATACATGCTCATGATGCTCTAGTAGATGTGACACAAATTGGGGTAAGAGAAATTGCTCATAATGCCTGCAAATTGCGCTCTCATAATATATTGTGATGTCATAATGCGGATACATTTTGACGTCATAATACATTGTGAAGTCATAGTGAATACTAATTATGATGTCATCATATACTGTGACGTCATAATACATGCTCATGATGCTCCAGTAAATGTGACAGAAATTGCGGTAAGAGAAATTGCTCATAATAACTGCAAATTGTGCTCTCATAATATATTGTGATGTCATAATGCGGATACATTTTGACGTCATAATACATTGTGACGTCATACTGCATACTAATTATGATGTCATCATATACTGCGACATCATAATACATGCTCATGATGCTCCAGTAGATGTGACACAAATTGGGGTAAGAGAAATTGCTCATAATGCCTGCAAATTGCACTCTCATAATATATTGTGATGTCATAATGCGGATACATTATGACGTCATAATACATTGTGAAGTCATAGTGAATACTAATTATGATGTCATCATATACTGTGACGTCATAATACATGCTCATGATGCTCCAGTAGATGTGACAGAAATTGGGGTAAGAGAAATTGCTCATAATACCTGCAAATTGCGCTCTCATAATATATTGTGATGTCATAATGCGGATACATTATGACGTCATAATACATTGTGACATCATAGTGCATACTAATTATGATGTCATCATATACTGTGACATCATAATACATGCTCATGATGCTCCAGTAGATTTGACAAAAAATGGGGTAAGAAAAATTGCTCATAATACCTGCAAATTGCTCTTTCATAATATATTGTGATGTCATAATGCGGATATATTATGACTTCATAATATAATGTGACGTTATAGTGCATACTAATTATGATGTCATTATATACTGTGATGTCATAATACATGCTCATGATGCTCCAGTATATGTGACACAAATTGGGGTAAGAGAAATTGCTCATAATACCTGCAAATTGCTCTCTCCTAATATATTTTGATGTCATAATGCGGATACATTATGACGTCATAATACATTGTGACGTCATAGTGCATACTAATTATGATGTCATCATATACTGTGACGTCATAATACATGCTCATGATGCTCACGTAGATGTGACACAAATTGGAGTAAGAGAAATGGGTCATAATACCTGCAAATTGCGCTCTCATCATATATTGTGATGTCATAATGTGGATACATTATGACGTCATAATACATTGTGACGTCATAGTGCATACTAATTATGATGTCATCATATACTGTGACGTCATAATACATGCTCATGATGCTCCAGGAGATGTGACACAAATTGGGGTAAGAGAAATGGGTCATAATACCTGCAAATTGCGCTCTCATACTATATTGTGATGTCATAATGCGGATATATTATGACTTCATAATATATTGTGACGTTATAGTGCATACTAATTATGATGTCATTATATACTAGGATGTCATAATACATGCTCATGATGCTCCAGTAGATGTGACACAAAGTGGGGTAAGTGAAATTGCTCATAATACATGCAAATTGCGCTCTCATAATATATTGTGATGTCATAATGCGGATACATTATGACGTCATAATACATTGTGACGTCATAGTGCATACTAATTATGATGTCATCATATACTGTGAAGTCATAATACATGCTCATGATGTTCCAGTAGATGTGACACAAATTGGGGCATGAGAAATGGGTCATAATACCTGCAAATTGCGCTCTCATAATATATTGTGATGTCATAATGCGGATACATTATGACGTCATAATATATTGTGACGTCATACTGCATACTAATTATGATGTCATCATATACTGTGACGTCATAATACATGCTCATGATGCTCCAGTAGATGTGACACAAATTGGGGAAAGAGAAATTGCTCATAATACCTGCAAATTGCGCTCTCATAATATACTGTGATGTCATAATGCGGATACATTATGATGTCATAATACATTGTGATGTCATAGTGTATACTAATTATGATATCATCATTTACTGTGACGTCATAATACATGCTCATGATGCTCTAGTAGATGTGACACAAATTGGGGTAAGAGAAATTGCTCTTAATACCTGCAAATTGCGCTCTCATAATATATTGTGATGTCATAATGCGGATACATTTTGACGTCATAATACATTGTGAAGTCATAGTGAATACTAATTATGATGTCATCATATACTGTGACGTCATAATACATGCTCATGATGCTCCAGTAAATGTGACACAAATTGGGGTAAGAGAAATTGCTCATAATAACTGCAAATTGTGCTCTCATAATATATTGTCATGTCATAATGCGGATACATTTTGACGTCATAATACATTGTGACGTCATACTGCATACTAATTATTATGTCATCATATACTGCGACATCATAATACATGCTCATGATGCTCCAGTAGATGTGACACAAATTGGGGTAAGAGAAATTGCTCATAATGCCTGCAAATTGCACTCTCATAATATATTGTGATGTCATAATGCGGATACATTATGACGTCATAATACATTGTGAAGTCATAGTGAATACTAATTATGATGTCATCATATACTGTGACGTCATAATACATTCTCATGATGCTCCAGTAGATGTGACAGAAATTGGGGTAAGAGAAATTGCTCATAATAGCTGCAAATTGCGCTCTCATAATATATTGTGATGTCATAATGCGGATACATTATGACGTCATAATACATTGTGACATCATAGTGCATACTAATTATGATGTCATCATATACTGTGACATCATAATACATGCTCATGATGCTCCAGTAGATTTGACAAAAAATGGGGTAACAAAAATTGCTCATAATACCTGCAAATTGCTCTTTCATAATATATTGTGATGTCATAATGCGGATATATTATGACTTCATAATATAATGTGACGTTATAGTGCATACTAATTATGATGTCATTATATACTTTGATGTCATAATACATGCTCATGATGCTCCAGTATATGTGACACAAATTGGGGTAAGAGAAATTGCTCATAATACCTGCAAATTGCTCTCTCCTAATATATTTTGATGTCATAATGCGGATACATTATGACGTCATAATACATTGTGACGTCATAGTGCATACTAATTATGATGTCATCATATACTGTGACGTCATAATACATGCTCATGATGCTCACGTAGATGTGACACAAATTGGAGTAAGAGAAATGGGTCATAATACCTGCAAATTGCGCTCTCATCATATATTGTGATGTCATAATGTGGATATATTATGACGTCATAATACATTGTGACGTCATAGTGCATACTAATTATGATGTCATCATATACTGTGACGTCATAATACATGCTCATGATGCTCCAGGAGATGTGACACAAATTGGGGAAAGAGAAATTGCTCATAATACCTGCAAATTGCGCTCTTATAATATATTGTGATGTCATAATGCGGATACATTATGACGTCATAATACATTGTGACGTCATAGTGCATACTAATTATGATGTTATCATATACAGTGACCTCATAATACATGCTCATGATGCTCCAGTAGATGTGACACAAATTGGAGTAAGAGAAATTTCTCATAATACCTGCAAATTGCTCTCTCATAATATACTGTGATGTCATAATGCGGATACATTATGATGTCATAATACATTGTGATGTCATAGTGTATACTAATTATGATGTCATCATTTACTGTGACGACATAATACATGCTCATGATGCTCCAGTAGATGTGATAAAAATTGGGGTAAGAGAAATTGCTCATAATACCTGCAAATTGCGCTCTCATAATATATTGTGATGTCATAATGCGGATACATTATGACGTCATAATACATTGTGACGTCATACTGCATACTAATTATGATGTCATCATATACTGGGACATCATAATACATGCTCATGATGCTCCAGTAGATGTGACACAAATTGGGGTAAGAGAAATTGCTCATAATGCCTGCAAAGTGCGCTCTCATAATATATTGTGATGTCATAATGCGGATACATTATGACGTCATAATACATTGTGAAGTCATAGTGAATACTAATTATGATGTCATCATATACTGTGAAATCATAATACATGCTCATGATGCTCCAGTAGATGTGACACAAATTTGGGTAAGAGGAATTGCTCATAATACCTGCAAATTGCGCTCTCATAATATATTGGGATGTCACTTTGCGGATACATTATGACGTCATAATACATTGTGACGTCATAGTGCATAGTAATTATGATGTCATCATATACTGTGACGTCATAACACGTGCTCATGATGCTCCAGGAGATGTGACACAATTTGGGGTAAGAGAAATTGCTCATAATACCTGCAAATTGCGCTCTCATAATATATTGTGATGTAAAAATGCGGATACATTATGACGCCATAAAACATTGTGACATCATAGTGCATACTAGTTATGATGTCATCATATGCTGTGATGTCATAATACATGCACATGATGCTCCAGTAGATTTGACACAAATTGGGGTAAGAGAAATTGCTCATAATACCTGCAAATTGCGCTCTCATAATATATTTTGACATCATAATGCAGATACATTATGACGTCATAATACATTTTTTCGTCATACTGCATACTAATTATGATGTCATCATATACTGTGACGTCATAATACATGCTCATGATGCTCCAGTAGATGTGACACAAATTGGGGTAAGAGAAATTGCCCATAATACCTGCAAATTGCGCTCACATAATATATTGTGATGTCATAATGCGGATATATTATGACATCATAATACATTGTGACGTCATAGTGCATACTAATTATGATGTCATCATATACTTTGACGTCATAATACATGCTCATGATGCTCCAGTAGATGTGACACAAATTGGGGAAAGAGAAATTGCTCATAATACTTGCAAACTGCGCTCTCATAATATATTGTGATGTCATAATGCGGATACATTATGACCTCATAATACATTGTGACGTCATAGTGCATACTAATTATGATGTCATCATATACTGTGACGTCATAATACATGCTCATGATGCTCCAGTAGATATAACACTAATTGGGGTAAGAGAAATTGCTCATAATTCCTGCAAATTGCGCTCTCATAATATAATGTGATGTCATAATGCAGATACATTATGACGTCATAATACATTGTGACGTCATAGTGCATACTAATTATGATGTCATCATATACTGTGACGTCATAATACATGCTCATGATGCTCCAGGAGATGTGACACAAATTGGGGAAAGAGAAATTGCTCATAATACCTGCAAATTGCGCTCTCATAATATATTGTGATGTCATAATGCGGATACATTACGACGTCATAATACATTGTGACGTCATAGTGCATACTAATTATGATGTCATCATATACTGTGACCTCATAATACATGCTCATGATGTTCCAGTAGATGTGTCACAAATTGGAGTAAGAGAAATTGCTCATAATACCTGCAAATTGCTCTCTCATAATATATTGTGATGTCATAATGCGGATACATTATGATGTCATAATACATTGTGACGTCATAGTGTATACTAATTATGATGTCATCATATACTGTGACGTCATAATACATGCTCATGATGTTCCAGTAGATGTGACACAAATTGGGGCATGAGAAATGGGTCATAATACCTGCAAATTGCGCTCTCATACTATATTGTGATGTCATAATGCGGATATATTATGACTTCATAATATATTGTGACGTTATAGTGCATACTAATTATGATGTCATTATATACTAGGATGTCATAATACATGCTCATGATGCTCCAGTAGATGTGACACAAAGTGGGGTAAGTGAAATTGCTCATAATACATGCAAATTGCGCTCTCATAATATATTGTGATGTCATAATGTGGATACATTATGACGTCATAATACATTGTGACGTCATAGTGCATACTAATTATGATGTCATCATATACTGTGAAGTCATAATACATGCTCATGATGTTCCAGTAGATGTGACACAAATTGGGGCATGAGAAATGGGTCATAATACCTGCAAATTGCGCTCTCATAATATATTGTGATGTCATAATGCGGATACATTATGACGTCATAATATATTGTGACGTCATACTGCATACTAATTATGATGTCATCATATACTGTGACGTCATAATACATGCTCATGATGCTCCAGTAGATGTGACACAAATTGGGTTAAGAGAAATTGCTCATAATGCCTGCAAATTGCGCTCTCATAATATATTGTGATGTCATAATGCGGATACATTATGACGTCATAATACATTGTGAAGTCATAGTGAATACTAATTATGATGTCATCATATACTGTGACGTCATAATACATGCTCATGATGCTCCAGTATATTTGACACAAATTGGGGTAAGAGAAATTGCTCATAATAACTGCAAATTGCTCTCTCCTAATATATTGTGATGTCATAATGCGGATACATTATGACGTCATAATACATTGTGACGTCATAGTGCATACTAATTATGATGTCATCATATACTGTGACGTCATAATACATGCTCATGATGCTCACGTAGATGTGACACAAATTGGAGTAAGAGAAATGGGTCATAATACCTGCAAATTGCGCTCTCATCATATATTGTGATGTCATAATGCGGATACATTATGACGCCATAATACATTGTGACGTCATAGTGCATACTAATTATGATGTCATCATATACTGTGACGTCATAATACATGCTCATGATGCTCACGTAGATGTGACACAAATTGGAGTAAGAGAAATGGGTCATAATACCTGCAAATTGCGCTCTCATCATATATTGTGATGTCATAATGTGGATACATTATGACGTCATAATACATTGTGACGTCATAGTGCATACTAATTATGATGTCATCATATACTGTGACGTCATAATACATGCTCATGATGCTCCAGGAGATGTGACACAAATTGGGGTGAGAGAAATGGGTCATAATACCTGCAAATTGCGCTCTCATAATATATTGTGATGTCATAATGCGGATATATTATGACTTCATAATATATTGTGACGTTATAGTGCATACTAATTATGATGTCTTTATATACTAGGATGTCATAATACATGCTCATGATGCTCCAGTAGATGTGACACAAATTGGGGTAAGTGAAATTGCTCATAATACCTGCAAATTGCGCTCTCATAATATATTGTGATGTCATAATACGGATACATTATGACGTCATAATACATTGTGACGTCATAGTGCATACTAATTATGATGTCATCATATACTGTGAAGTCATAATACATGCTCATGATGTTCCAGTAGATGTGACACAAATTGGGGTAAGAGAAATGGGTCATAATACCTGCAAATTGCGCTCTCATAATATATTGTGATGTCATAATGCGGATACATTAGGACGTCATAATATATTGTGACGTCATAGTGCATATTAACTATGATGTTATCATATACTGTGACATCATAATACATGCTCATGATGCTCCAGTAGATGTGACAGAAATTGTGGTAAGAGAAATTGCTCATAATACCTGCAAATTGCGCTCTCATAATATATTGTGATGTCATAATGCGGATACATAATGACATCATAATACATTGTGACGTCATAGTGCATACTAATTATGATGTCATCATATACTGTGACGTCATAATAAATGCTCATGATGCTCCAGTAGATGTGACACAAATTGGGGTAAGAGAAATGGGTCATAATACCTGCAAATTGCGCTCTCATAATATATTGTGATGTCATAATTCGGATACATTATGACGTCATAATACATTGTGATGTCATAGTGCATAATAATTATGATGTCACCATATACTGTGTCGTCATAATACATGCTCATGATCCTCCAGTAGATGTGACACAAATTGGGGTAAGAGAAGTTGCTCATAATACCTGCAAATTGCGCTCTCATAATATATTGTGATGTCATAATGCGGATACATTATGACGTCATAATACATTGTGACGTTATAGTGCATACTAATTATAATGTCATCATATACTGTGACGTCATAATACATGCTAATGATGCTCCAGTAGATGTGACACAAATTGGGGTAAGCGAAATTGCTCATAATTCCTGCTAATTGCGCTCTCATAATATATTGTGATGTCATAATGCAGATACATTATGACGTCATAATACATTGTGACGTCATAGTGCATACTAATTATGATGTCATCATATACTCTGACGTCATAATACATGCTCATGATGCTCCAGTAGATGTGACACAAATTGGGGTAAGAGAAATTGGTCATAATACCTGCAAATTGCACTCTCACAATATATTGTGATGTCATAATGCGGATACATTATCACCTCATAATACATTGTGACGTCATAGTGCATACTAATTATGATGTCATCATATACTGTGACGTCATAGTACATGCTCATGATGCTCCAGTAGATGTGACACAAATTGGGGTTGGAGAAATTGCTCATAATACCTGCAAATTGCGCTCTCATAATATATTGTGATGTCATAATGCGGATACATTATGACGTCAAAATACATTGTGACGTCATAGTGCATACTAATTATGACGTCATCATATACTGTGACGACATAATGCAGGCTCATGATGCTCCAGTAGATGTGACACAAATTGGGGTAAGAGAAATTGCTCAAAATACCTGCAAACTGCGCTCTCATAATATATTGTGAGGTCATAATGCGGATACATTATGATGTCATAATACATTGTGACGTCATAGTGCACATAGTTATGATGTCATCATATGCTCTGACGTCATAATACATGCTCATGATGCTCCAGCAGATGTGACACAAATTGGGTTAAGAGAAATTGCTCATAATACCTGCAAATTGCTCTTTCATAATATATTGTGATGTCATAATGCGGATATAATATGACTTCATAATATAATGTGACGTTATAGTGCATACTAATTATGATGTCATTATATACTGTGATGTCATAATACATGCTCATGATGCTCCAGTATATGTGACACAAATTGGGGTAAGAGAAATTGCTCATAATACCTGCAAATTGCGCTCTCATAATATATTGTGATGTCATAATGCGGATACATTATGACGTCATAATACATTGTGACGTCATAGTGCATACTAATTATGATGTCATCATATACTGTGACGTCATAATACATGCTCATGATGCTCACGTAGATGTGACACAAATTGGAGTAAGAGAAATGGGTCATAATACCTGCAAATTGCGCTCTCATCATATATTGTGATGTCATAATGTGGATACATTATGACGTCATAATACATTGTGACGTCATAGTGCATACTAATTATGATGTCATCATATACTGTGACGTCATAATACATGCTCATGATGCTCCAGGAGATGTGACACAAATTGGGGTAAGAGAAATGGGTCATAATACCTGCAAATTGCGCTCTCATACTATATTGTGATGTCATAATGCGGATATATTATGACTTCATAATATATTGTGACGTTATAGTGCATACTAATTATGATGTCATTATATACTAGGATATCATAATACATGCTCATGATGCTCCAGTAGATGTGACACAAAGTGGGGTAAGTGAAATTGCTCATAATACATGCAAATTGCGCTCTCATAATATATTGTGATGTCATAATGCGGATACATTATGACGTCATAATACATTGTGACGTCATAGTGCATACTAATTATGATGTCATCATATACTGTGAAGTCATAATACATGCTCATGATGTTCCAGTAGATGTGACACAAATTGGGGCATGAGAAATGGGTCATAATACCTGCAAATTGCGCTCTCATAATATATTGTGATGTCATAATGCGGATACATTATGACGTCATAATATATTGTGAGGTCATACTGCATACTAATTATGATGTCATCATATACTGTGACGTCATAATACATGCTCATGATGCTCCAGTAGATGTGACACAAATTGGGGAAAGAGAAATTGCTCATAATACCTGCAAATTGCGCTCTCATAATATACTGTGATGTCATAATGCGGATACATTATGATGTCATAATACATTGTGATGTCATAGTGTATACTAATTATGATATCATCATTTACTGTGACGTCATAATACATGCTCATGATGCTCTAGTAGATGTGACACAAATTGGGGTAAGAGAAATTGCTCATAATGCCTGCAAATTGCGCTCTCATAATATATTGTGATGTCATAATGCGGATACATTATGACGTCATAATACATTGTGAAGTCATAGTGAATACTAATTATGACGTCATCATATACTGTGAAGTCATAATACATGCTCATGATGCTCCAGTATATGTGACACAACTTGGGGTAAGAGAAATTGCTCATAATAACTGCAAATTGTGCTCTCATAATATATTGTGATGTCATAATGCGGATACATTATGACGTCAAAATACATTGTGACGTCATACTGCATACTAATTATGATGTCATCATATACTGCAACATCATAATACATGCTCATGATGCTCCAGTAGATGTGACACAAATTGGGTTAAGAGAAATTGCTCATAATGCCTGCAAATTGCGCTCTCATAATATATTGTGATGTCATAATGCGGATACATTATGACGTCATAATACATTGTGAAGTCATAGTGAATACTAATTATGATGTCATCATATACTGTGACGTCATAATACATGCTCATGATGCTCCAGTATATGTGACACAAATTGGGGTAAGAGAAATTGCTCATAATAACTGCAAATTGCGCTCTAATAATATATTGTGATGTCATAATGTGGATACATTATGACGTCATAATACATTGTGAAGTCATAGTGAATACTAATTATGATGTCATCATATACTGTGACATCATAATACATGCTCATGATGCTCCAGTAGATGTGACAGAAATTGGGGTAAGAGAAATTGCTCATAATACCTGCAAATTGCGCTCTCATAATATATTGTGATGTCATAATGCGGATACATTATGACGTCATAATACATTGTGACATCATAGTGCATACTAATTATGATGTCATCATATACTGTGACATCATAATACATGCTCATGATGCTCCAGTAGATGTGACACAAAATGGGGTAAGAAAAATTGCTCAAAATACCTGCAAATTGCTCTTTCATAATATATTGTGATGTCATAATGCGGATATATTATGACTTCATAATATAATGTGACGTTATAGTGCATACTAATTATGATGTCATTATATACTGAGATGTCATAATACATGCTCATGATGCTCCAGTATATGTGACACAAATTGGGGTAAGAGAAATTGCTCATAATACCTGCAAATTGCTCTCTCCTAATATATTGTGATGTCATAATGCGGATACATTATGACGTCATAATACATTGTGACGTCATAGTGCATACTAATTATGATGTCATCATATACTGTGACGTCATAATACATGCTCATGATGCTCACGTAGATGTGACACAAATTGGAGTTAGAGAAATGGGTCATAATACCTGCAAATTGCGCTCTCATCATATATTGTGATGTCATAATGTGGATACATTATGACGTCATAATACATTGTGACGTCATAGTGCATACTAATTATGATGTCATTATATACTAGGATGTCATAATACATGCTCATGATGCTCCAGTAGATGTGACACAAATTGGGGTAAGTGAAATTGCTCATAATACCTGCAAATTGCGCTCTCATAATATATTGTGATGTCATAATACGGATACATTATGACGTCATAATACATTGTGACTTCATAGTGCATACTAATTATGATGTCATCATATACTGTGAAGTCATAATACATGCTCATGATGTTCCAGTAGATGTGACACAAATTGGGGTAAGAGAAATGGGTCATAATACCTGCAAATTGCGCTCTCATAATATATTGTGATGTCATAATGCGGATACATTATGACGTCATAATATATTGTGACGTCATAGTGCATATTAACTATGATGTTATCATATACTTTGACATCATAATACATGCTCATGATGCTCCAGTAGATGTGACAGAAATTGTGGTAAGAGAAATTGCTCATAATACCTGCAAATTGCGCTCTCATAATATATTGTGATGTCATAATGCGGATACATAATGACATCATAATACATTGTGACGTCATAGTGCATACTAATTATGATGTCATCATATACTGTGACGTCATAATAAATGCTCATGATGCTCCAGTAGATGTGACACAAATTGGGGTAAGAGAAATGGGTCATAATACCTGCAAATTGCGCTCTCATAATATATTGTGATGTCATAATTCGGATACATTATGACGTCATAATACATTGTGATGTCATAGTGCATACTAATTATGATGTCACCATATACTGTGTCGTCATAATACATGCTCATGATCCTCCAGTAGATGTGACACAAATTGGGGTAAGAGAAGTTGCTCATAATACCTGCAAATTCCGCTCTCATAATATATTGTGATGTCATAATGCGGATACATTATGACGTCATAATACATTGTGACGTTATAGTGCATACTAATTATAATGTCATCATATACTGTGACGTCATAATACATGCTAATGATGCTCCAGTAGATGTGACACAAATTGGGGTAAGCGAAATTGCTCATAATTCCTGCTAATTGCGCTCTCATAATATATTGTGATGTCATAATGTGGATACATTATGACGTCATAATACATTGTGACGTCATAGTGCATACTAATTATGATGTCATCATATACTCTGACGTCATAATACATGCTCATGATGCTCCAGTAGATGTGACACAAATTGGGGTAAGAGAAATTGGTCATAATACCTGCAAATTGCACTCTCACAATATATTGTGATGTCATAATGCGGATACATTATCACCTCATAATACATTGTGACGTCATAGTGCATACTAATTATGATGTCATCATATACTGTGACGTCATAGTACATGCTCCTGATGCTCCAGTAGATGTGACACAAATTGGGGTTGGAGAAATTGCTCATAATACCTGCAAATTGCGCTCTCATAATATATTGTGATGTCATAATGCGGATACATTATGACGTCATAATACATTGTGACGTCATAGTGCATACTAATTATGACGTCATCATATACTGTGACGACATAATGCAGGCTCATGATGCTCCAGTAGATGTGACACAAATTGGGGTAAGAGAAATTGCTCAAAATACCTGCAAACTGCGCTCTCATAATATATTGTGAGGTCATAATGCGGATACATTATGATGTCATAATACATTGTGACGTCATAGTGCACACTAGTTATGATGTCATCATATGCTCTGACGTCATAATACATGCTCATGATGCTCCAGCAGATGTGACACAAATTGGGTTAAGAGAAATTGCTCATAATACCTGCAAATTGCGCTCTCATAATATATTGTGAAGACTTAATGCGGATATATTATGACGTCCTAATACATTGTGATGTCATACTGCATACTAATTATGATGACATCATATACTGTGACATCATAATACATGCTCATGATGCTCCAGTAGATGTGACACAAATTGGGGAAAGAGAAATTGCTCATAATACCTGCAATTTGCGCTCTCATAATATACTGTGATGTCATAATGCGGATACATTATGATGTCATAATACATTGTGAAGTCATAGTGAATACTAATTATGATGTCATCATATACTGTGACGTCATAATACATGCTCATGATGCTCCAGTAGATGTGACAGAAATTGGGGTAAGAGAAATTGCTCATAATACCTGCAAATTGCGCTCTCATAATATATTGTGATGTCATAATGCGGATACATTATGACGTCATAATACATTGTGACATCATAGTGCATACTAATTATGATGTCATCATATACTGTGACATCATAATACATGCTCATGATGCTCCAGTAGATGTGACAAAAAATGGGGTAAGAAAAATTGCTCATAATACCTGCAAATTGCTCTTTCATAATATATTGTGATGTCATAATGCGGATATATTATGACTTCATAATATAATGTGACGTTATAGTGCATACTAATTATGATGTCATTATATACTGTGATGTCATAATACATGCTCATGATGCTCCAGTATATGTGAATACAAATTGGGGTAAGAGAAATTGCTCATAATACCTGCAAATTGCTCTCTCCTAATATATTTTGATGTCATAATGCGGATACATTATGACGTCATAGTACATTGTGACGTCATAGTGCATACTAATTATGATGTCATCATATACTGTGACGTCATAATACATGCTCATGATGCTCACGTAGATTTGACACAAATTGGAGTAAGAGAAATGGGTCATAATACCTGCAAATTGCGCTCTCATCATATATTGTGATGTCATAATGTGGATACATTATGACGTCATAATACATTGTGACGTCATAGTGCATACTAATTATGATGTCATCATATACTGTGACGTCATAATACATGCTCATGATGCTCCAGGAGATGTGACACAAATTGGGGTAAGAGAAATGGGTCATAATACCTGCAAATTACGCTCTCATACTATATTGTGATGTCATAATGCGGATATATTATGACTTCATAATATATTGTGACGTTATAGTGCATACTAATTATGATGTCATTATATACTAGGATGTCATAATACATGCTCATGATGCTCCAGTAGATGTGACACAAATTGGGTTAAGTGAAATTGCTCATAATACATGCAAATTGCGCTCTCATAATATATTGTGATGTCATAATGCGGATACATTATGACGTCATAATACATTGTGACGTCATAGTGCATACTAATTATGATGTCATCATATACTGTGAAGTCATAATACATGCTCATGATGTTCCAGTAGATGTGACACAAATTGGGGCATGAGAAATGGGTCATAATACCTGCAAATTGCGCTCTCATAATATATTGTGATGTCATAATGCGGATACATTATGACGTCATAATATATTGTGACGTCATACTGCATACTAATTATGATGTCATCATATACTGTGACGTCATAATACATGCTCATGATGCTCCAGTAGATGTGACACAAATTGGGGAAAGAGAAATTGCTCATAATACATGCAAATTGCGCTCTCATAATATACTGTGATGTCATAATGCGGATACATTATGATGTCATAATACATTGTGATGTCATAGTGTATACTAATTATGATATCATCATTTACTGTGACGTCATAATACATGCTCATGATGCTCTAGTAGATGTGACACAAATTGGGGTAAGAGAAATTGCTCATAATGCCTGCAAATTGCGCTCTCATAATATATTGTGATGTCATAATGCGGATACATTATGACGTCATAATACATTGTGAAGTCATAGTGAATACTAATTATGACGTCATCATATACTGTGAAGTCATAATACATGCTCATGATGCTCCAGTATATGTGACACAAATTGGGGTAAGAGAAATTGCTCATAATAACTGCAAATTGTGCTCTCATAATATATTGTGATGTCATAATGCGGATACATTATGACGTCATAATACATTGTGACGTCATACTGCATACTAATTATGATGTCATCATATACTGCGACATCATAATACATGCTCATGATGCTCCAGTAGATGTGACACAAATTGGGTTAAGAGAAATTGCTCATAATGCCTGCAAATTGCGCTCTCATAATATATTGTGATGTCATAATGCGGATACATTATGACGTCATAATACATTGTGAAGTCATAGTGAATACTAATTATGATGTCATCATATACTGTGACGTCATAATACATGCTCATGATGCTCCAGTATATTTGACACAAATTGGGGTAAGAGAAATTGCTCATAATAACTGCAAATTGCGCTCTAATAATATATTGTGATGTCATAATGCGGATACATTATGACGTCATAATACATTGTGAAGTCATAGTGAATACTAATTATGATGTCATCATATACTGTGACATCATAATACATGCTCATGATGCTCCAGTAGATGTGACAGAAATTGGGGTAAGAGAAATTGCTCATAATACCTGCAAATTGCGCTCTCATAATATATTGTGATGTCATAATGCGGATACATTATGACGTCATAATACATTGTGACATCATAGTGCATACTAATTATGATGTCATCATATACTGTGACATCATAATACATGCTCATGATGCTCCCGTAGATGTGACACAAAATGGGGTAAGAAAAATTGCTCATAATACCTGCAAATTGCTCTTTCATAATATATTGTGATGTCATAATGCAGATATATTATGACTTCATAATATAATGTGACGTTATAGTGCATACTAATTATGATGTGATTATATACTGAGATGTCATAATACATGCTCATGATGCTCCGGTATATGTGACACAAATTGGGGTAAGAGAAATTGCTCATAATACCTGCAAATTGCTCTCTCCTAATATATTGTGATGTCATAATGCGGATACATTATGACGTCATAATACATTGTGACGTCATAGTGCATACTAATTATGATGTCATCATATACTGTGACGTCATAATACATGCTCATGATGCTCACGTAGATGTGACACAAATTGGAGTAAGAGAAATGGGTCATAATACCTGCAAATTGCGCTCTCATCATATATTGTGATGTCATAATGCGGATACATTATGACGCCATAATACATTGTGACGTCATAGTGCATACTAATTATGATGTCATCATATACTGTGACGTCATAATACATGCTCATGATGCTCACGTAGATGTGACACAAATTGGAGTAAGAGAAATGGGTCATAATACCTGCAAATTGCGCTCTCATCATATATTGTGATGTCATAATGCGGATACATTATGACGTCATAATACATTGTGACGTTATAGTGCATACTAATTATAATGTCATCATATACTGTGACGTCATAATACATGCTAATGATGCTCCAGTAGATGTGACACAAATTGGGGTAAGCGAAATTGCTCATAATTCCTGCTAATTGCGCTCTCATAATATATTGTGATGTCATAATGCGGATACATTATGACGTCATAATACATTGTGACGTCATAGTGCATACTAATTATGACGTCATCATATACTGTGACGACATAATGCAGGCTCATGATGCTCCAGTAGATGTGACACAAATTGGGGTAAGAGAAATTGCTCAAAATACCTGCAAACTGCGCTCTCATAATATATTGTGAGGTCATAATGCGGATATATTATGATGACATAATACATTGTGACATCATAGTGCACACTAGTTATGATGTCATCATATGCTCTGACGTCATAATACATGCTCATGATGCTCCAGCAGATGTGACACAAATTGGGTTAAGAGAAATTGCTCATAATACCTGCAAATTGCGCTCTCATAATATATTGTGATGACTTAATGCGGATATATTATGACGTCATAATACATTGTGATGTCATACTGCATACTAATTATGATGACATCATATACTGTGACATCATAATACATGCTCATGATGCTCCAGTAGATGTAACACAAATTGTGGTAAGAGAAATTGATCATAATTCCTGCAAATTGCGCTCCCATAATATATTGTTATGTCATAATGCGGATACATTATGACGTCATAATACATTGTGACGTCATAGTGCATACTAATTATGATGTCATCATATACTGTGACATCATAATACATGCTCATGATGCTCCAGGAGATGTGACACCAATTGGGGTAAGAGAAATTGCTCATAATACCTGCAAATTGCGCTCTCATAATATATTGTGATGTCATAATGCGGATACATTATGACGTCATAATACATTGTGACGTCATACTGCATACTAATTATGATGTCATCATACACTGTCATGTCATAATACATGCTCATGATGCTCCAGTAGATGTAACACAAATTGGGGTAAGAGAAATTGCTCATAATACCTGCAAATTGCTCTCTCATAATATATTGTGATGTAATAATGCGGATACATTTTGACGTCATAATACATTGTGACATCATAGTGTATACTAATTATGAGGTCATCATATACTGTGACGTCATAATACATGCTCATGATGCTCCAGTAGATGTGACACAAATTTGGGTAACAGGAATTGCTCATAATACCTGCAAATTGCGCTCTCATAATATATTGTGATGTCATAATGCGGATACATTATGACGTCATAATACAATGTGATGACATACTGCATACTAATTATGATGTCATCATATACTGTGACGTCATAATACATGCTCATGATGTGCCAGTAGATGTGACACAAATTGGGGTAAGAGAAATTGTTCATAATTCCTGCAAATTGCGCTCTCATAATATATTGTGATGTCATAATGCGGATACATTATGACGTCATAATACATTGTGACGTCATAGTGCATACTGATTATGATGTCATCATATACTGCTTCGTCATAATACATGCTCATGATGCTCCAGTAGATGTGACACAAATTGGGGTAAGAGAAATTGCTCATTATGCCAGAAAATTGCGCTCTCATAATATATTGTGATGTCATAATGCGGATACATTATGACGTCATAATACACTGTGACGTCATAGTGCATACTAATTATGATGTCATCATATACTGTGACGTCATAATACCTGCTCATGATGCTCCAGTAGATGTGACACAAATTGGGGTAAGAGAAATTGCTCAAAATACCTGCAAATTGTGCTCTCATAATATATTGTGATGTCATAATGCGGATACATTATGACGTCATAATACATTGTGACGTCGTAGTGCATACTAGTTATGATGTCATCATATGCTGTGACGTCATAATACATGCTCATGATGCTCCAGTAGATGTGACACAAATTGCGGTAAGAGAAATTGCTCATAATACCTGCAAATTGCGCTCTCATAATATATTTTGATGTCATAATGGGGATACATTATGACGTCATAATACATTGTGACGTCATACTGCATACTAATTATGATGTCATCGTATACTGTGACATCATAATACATGCTCTTGATGCTCCAGTAGATGTCACACAAATTGGGGCAGGAGAAATTGCTCATAATACCTGCAAATTGCGCTCTCATAATATATTGTGATGTCATAATGCGGATATAATATTACATCATAATACATTGTGACGTCATAGTGCATACTAATTATGATGTCATCATATACTGTGACGTCATAATACATGCTCATGATGCTCCAGTAGATGTGACACAATTTGGGGAAAGATAAATTGATCATAATACTTGCAAATTGCGTTCTCATAATATATTGTGATGTCATATTGCGGATACATTATGACGTCATAATACATTGTGACGTCATAGTGCATACTAATTATGATGTCATAATATACTGTGACGTCAAAATACATGCTCATGATGCTCCAGTAGATGTGACACAAATTGGGGTAAGGGAAATTGCTCATAATACCTGCAAATTGCGCTCTCATAATATATTGTGATGCCATAATACGGATACATTATAACGTCATAATACATTGTGACGTCACAGTGCATACTAGTTATGATGTCATCATATGCTGTGACGTCATAATACATGCTCATGATGCTCCAGTAGATGTGACAAAAATTGGGGTAAGAGAAATTGCTCATATTACCTGCAAATTGCACTCATAATATATTGAGACGTCATAATGCGGATACATTATGACGTCATAATACATTGTGACGTCATACTGCATACTAATTATGATGTCATCATATACTGTCATGTCATAATACATGCTCATGATGCTCCAGTAGATGTAACACAAATTAGGGTAAGGGAAATTGCTCATAATACCTGCAAATTGCGCTCACATAATATATTGTGATGTCATAATGCGGATATATTATGACATCATAATACTTTGTGACGTCATAGTGCATACTAATTATGATGTCATCATATACTGTGACGTCATAATACATGCTCATGATGCTCCAGTAGATGTGACACAAATTTGGGTAAGAGGAATTGCTCATAATACCTGCAAATTGCGCTCTCATAATATATTGGGATGTCACAATGCGGATACATTATGACGTCATAATACATTGTGACGTCATAGTGCATAGTAATTATGATGTCATCATATACTGTGACGTCATAATACGTGCTCATGATGCTCCAGGAGATGTGACACAATTTGGGGTAAGAGAAATTGCTCATAATACCGGCAAATTGCGCTGTCATAATATATTGTGATGTAAAAATGCGGATACATTATGACGCCAAAAAACATTGTGACATCATAGTGCATACTAGTTATGATGTCATCATATGCTGTGATGTCATAATACATGCACATGATGCTCCAGTAGATTTGACACAAATTGGGGTAAGAGAAATTGCTCATAATACCTGCAAATTGCGCTCTCATAATATATTTTGACATCATAATGCAGATACATTATGACGTCATAATACATTTTTTCGTCATACTGCATACTAAATATGATGTCATCATATACTGTGACGTCATAATACATGCTCATGATGCTCCAGTAGATGTGACACAAATTGCGGTAAGAGAAATTGCTCATAATACCTCCAAATTGCGCTCACATAATATATTGTGATGTCATAATGCGGATATATTATGACATCATAATACATTGTGACGTCATAGTGCATACTAATTATGATGTCATCATATACTGTGACGTCATAATACATGCTCATGATGCTCCAGTAGATGTGACTCAAATTGGGGAAAGAGAAATTGCTCATAATACTTGCAAATTGCGCTCTCATAATATATTGTGATGTCATAATGCGGACACATTATGACCTCATAATACATTGTGACGTCATAGTGCATACTAATTATGATGTCATCATATACTGTGACATCATAATACATGCTCATGATGCTCCAGTAGATATAACACAAATTGTGGTAAGAGAAATTGCTCATAATTCCTGCAAATTGCGCTCTCATAATATAATGTGATGTCATAATGCAGATACATTATGACGTCATAATACATTGTGACGTCATAGTGCATACTAATTATGATGTCATCATATACTGTGACCTCATAATGCATGCTCATGATGTTCCAGTAGATGTGTCACAAATTGGAGTAAGAGAAATTGCTCATAATACCTGCAAATTGCTCTCTCATAATATATTGTGATGTCATAATGCGGATACATTATGATGTCATAATACATTGTGACGCCATAGTGTATACTAATTATGATGTCATCATATACTGTGACGTCATAATACATGCTCATGATGCTCCAGTAGATGTGACACAAATTGGGGTAAGAGGAATTGCTCATAATACCTGCAAATTGCGCTGCCTTAATATATTGTGATGTCATAATGCGGATACATTATGACGCCATAATACATTGTGACGTCATAGTGCATACTAATTATGATGTCATCATATACTGTGACGTCATAATACATGCTCATGATGCTCACGTAGATGTGACACAAATTGGAGTAAGAGAAATGGGTCATAATACCTGCAAATTGCGCTCTCATCATATATTGTGTTGTCATAATGTGGATACATTATGACGTCATTATACATTGTGACGTCATAGTGCATACTAATTATGATGTCATCATATACTGTGACGTCATAGTACATCCTCATGATGCTCCAGTAGATGTGACACAAATTGGGGTTGGAGAAATTGCTCATAATACCTGCAAATTGCGCTCTCATAATATATTGTGATGTCATAATGCGGATACATTATGACGTCATAATACATTGTGACGTCATAGTGCATACTAATTATGACGTCATCATATACTGTGACGACATAATGCATGCTCATGATGCTCCAGTAGATGTGACACAAATTGGGGTAAGAGAAATTGCTCAAAATACCTGCAAACTGCGCTCTCATAATATATTGTGAGGTCATAATGCGGATACATTATGATGTCATAATACATTGTGACGTCATAGTGCACACTAATTATGATGTCATCATACACTGTCATGTCATAATACATGCTCGTGATGCTCCAGTAGATGTAACACAAATTGGGGTAAGAGAAATTGCTCATAATACCTGCAAATTGCGCTCTCATAATATATTGTGATGTCATAATGTGGATACATTATGACGTCATAATACATTGTGACGTCATACTGCATACTAATTATGATGTCATCATATACTGTGACGTCATAATACATGCTCATGATGCTCCAGTAGATGTGACACAAATTGGGGTAAGCGAAATTGGTCATAAAACCTGCAAATTGCGCTCTCATAATATATTGTGAAGTCATATTGCGGACACATTATGACGTCATAATACATTGTCACGTCATACTGTATACTAATTATGATGTCATCATATACTGTGACGTCATAATACATGCTCATGATGCTCCAGTAGATGTGACACAAATTGGGGTAAGAGAAATTGCTCATAATACCTGCATGTTGCGCTCTCAAAATACATTGTGATGTCATAATGCGGATACAATATGACGTCATAATACATTGTGACGTCATACTGCATACTAATTATGATGTCATCATATACTCTGACGTCATAATACATGCTGATAATGCTGCAGTAGATGTGACACAAATTGGGGTAAGCGAAATTTGTCATGAAACCTGCAAATTGCGCTCTCATAATATATTGTGATGTCATAATGCGGATACATTATGACGTCATAATACATTGTGACATCATACTGCATACTAATTATGATGTCATCATATACTGTGGCATCATAATACATGCTCATGATGCTCCAGTAGATGTGACACAAATTGGGGTAAGAGAAATTGCTCATAATACCTGCATGTTGCGCTCTCATAATATATTGTGGTGTCATAATGCGGATACATTATGACGTCATAATACAATGTGACGTCATAGTGCATACTAATTATGATGTCATCATATACTGTGACGTCATAATACATTCTCATGATGCTCCAGTAGATGTGACACAAATTGGGGCAAGAGAAATTGCTCATAATACCTGCATGTTGCGCTATCATAATATATTGTGATGTCATAATGCGGATGCATTATGACGTCATAATACATTGTGACGTTATATTGCATACTAATTATGATGTCATCATATACTCTGACATCATAATACATGCTGATGATGCTGCAGTAGATGTGACACAAATTGGGGTAAGCGAAATTGGTCATGAAACCTGCAAATTGCGCTCTCATAATATATTGTGATGTCATAATGCGGATACATTATGACGTCATAATACATTGTGACGTCATAGTGCATACTAATTATGATGTCATCATATACTGTGACGTCATAATACATGCTCATGGTGCTCCAGTAGATGTGACACAAATTGGGGTAAGAGAAATTGCTCATAATACCTGCATGTTGCGCTCTCATAATATATTGTGATGTCATAATGTGGATACATTATGACATCATAATATATTGTGACGTCATACTGCATACTAATTATGATGTCATCATATACTCTGACGTAATAATACATGCTGATGATGCTGCAGTAGATGTGACACAAATTGGGGTAAGCGAAATTTGTCATGTAACCTGCAAATTGCGCCCTCATAATATATTGTGATATCATAATGTGGATACATTATGACGTCATAATACATTGTGACGTCATAGTACATACTAATTATGATGTCATCATATACTGTGACGTCATAATACATTCTCATGATGCTCCAGTAGATGTGACACAAATTGGGGCAAGAGAAATTGCTCATAATACCTGCATGTTGCGCTCTCATAATATATTGTGATGTCATAATGCGGATACATTATGACGTCATAATATATTGTGACGTCATACTGCATACTAATTATGATGTCATCACATACTCTGACGTCATAATACATGCTGATGATGCTGCAGTAGATGTGACACAAATTGGGGTAAGAGAAATTGGTCATGAAACCTGCAAATTGCGCTCTCATAATATATTGTGATGTCATGATGCGGATACATTATGACGTCATAATACACTGTGACGTCATAGTGCATACTAGTTATGATGTCATCATATACTGTGACGTCATAATACATGCTCAGGATGCTCCAGTAGATGTGACACAAATTGGGGTAAGAGAAATTGCTCATAATACATGCATGTTGCGCTCTCATTATATATTGTGATGTCATAATGCGGATACATTATGACGTCATAATACATTGTGACATCATACTGCATACTAATTATAATGTCATCATATACTCTGACGTCATAATACATGCTGATGATGCTGCAGTAGATGTGACACAAATTGGGGTAAGCGATATTGGTCATGAAACCTGCAAATTGCGCTCTCATAATATATTGTGATGTCATAATGCAGATACATTATGACGTCATAATACATTGTGACGTGATACTGCATACTAATTAAGATGTCATCAGATACTGTGACGTCATAATACATGCTCATGATGCTCCAGTAGATGTGACACAAATTGGGGTAAGAGAAATTGCTCATAATACCTGCATGTTGTGCTATCATAATATATTGTGATGTCATAATGCGGATACATTATGATGTCATAATAAATTGTGATGTCATACTGCATACTAATTATGATGTCATCATATACTCTGACATCATAATACATGCTGATGATGATGCAGTAGATGTGACACAAATTGGGGTAAGCGAAATTAGTCATGAAACCTTCAAATTGCGCTCTCATAATATATTGTGATGTCATAATGCGGATACATTATGACGTCATAATACATTGTGACGTCATAGTGCATACTAATTATGATGTCATCATATACTGTGACTTCATAATACATGCTCATGATTCTCCAGTAGATGTGACACAAATTGGGGTAAGAGAAATTGCTCATAATACCTGCATGTTGCGCTCTCATAATATATTGTGATGTCATAATGAGGATACATTATGACGTCATAATACATTGTGACGTCATACTGCATACTAATTATGATGTCGTCATATACTCTGAAGTCATAATACATGCTGATGATGATGCAGTAGATGTGACACAAATTGGGGTAAGCGAAATTGGTCATGAAACCTGCAAATTGCGCTCTCATAATATATTGTGATGTCATAATGCGGATACATTATGACGTCATAATACAATGTGACGTCATAGTGCATACTAATTATGATGTCATCATATACTGTGACGTCATAATACATTCTCATGATGCTCCAGTAGATGTGACACAAATTGGGGCAAGAGAAATTGCTCATAATACCTGCATGTTGCGCTATCATACTATATTGTGATGTCATAATGCGGATACATTATGACGTCATAATACATTGTGACGTCATATTGCATACTAATTATGATGGCATCATATACTCTGACGTCATAATACATGCTGATGATGCTGCAGTAGATGTGACACAAATTGGGGTAAGCGAAATTGGTCATGAAACCTGCAAATTGCGCTCTCATAATATATTGTGATGTCATAATGCGGATACATTATGACGTCATAATATATTGTGACGTCATAGTGCATACTAATTATGATGTCATCATATACTGTGACGTCATAATACATGCTCATGATGCTCCAGTAGATGTGACACAAATTGGGGTAAGAGAAATTGCTCATAATACCTGCATGTTGCGCTCTCATAATATATTGTGATGTCATAATGTGGATACATTATGACATCATAATATATTGTGACGTCATACTGCATACTAATTATGATGTCATCCTATACTCTGACGTCATAATACATGCTGATGATGCTGCAGTAGATGTGACACAAATTGGGGAAGCGAAATTTGTCATGTAACCTGCAAATTGCGCCCTCATAATATATTGTGATATCATAATGCGGATACATTATGACGTCATAATACATTGTGATGTCATAGTGCATACTAATTATGATGTCATCATATACTGTGGCATCATAATACATGCTCATGATGCTCCAGTAGATGTGACACAAATTGGGGTAAGAGAAATTGCTCATAATACCTGCATGTTGCGCTCTCATAATATATTGTGGTGTCATAATGCGGATACATTATGACGTCATAATACAATGTGACGTCATAGTGCATACTAATTATGATGTCATCATATACTGTGACGTCATAATACATTCTCATGATGCTCCAGTAGATGTGACACAAATTGGGGCAAGAGAATTTGCTCATAATACCTGCATGTTGCGCTATCATAATATATTGTGATGTCATAATGCGGATACATTATGACGTCATAATACATTGTGACGTCATAGTGCATACTAATTATGATGTCATCATATACTCTGACATCATAATACATGCTGATGATGCTGCAGTAGATGTGACACAAATTGGGGTAAGCGAAATTGGTCATGAAACCTGCAAATTGCGCTCTCATAATATATTGTGATGTCATAATGCGGATACATTATGACGTCATAATACATTGTGACGTCATAGTGCATACTAATTATGATGTCATCATATACTCTGACGTCATAATACATGCTGATGATGCTGCAGTAGATGTGACACAAATTGGGGTAAGCGAAATTGGTCATGAAACCTGCAAATTGCGCTCTCATAATATATTGTGATGTCATAATGCGGATACATTATGACGTCATAATATATTGTGACGTCATAGTGCATACTAATTATGATGTCATCATATACTGTGACGTCATAATACATGCTCATGATGCTCCAGTAGATGTGACACAAATTGGGGTAAGAGAAATTGCTCATAATACCTGCATGTTGCGCTCTCATAATATATTGTGATGTCATAATGTGGATACATTATGACATCATAATATATTGTGACGTCATACTGCATACTAATTATGATGTCATCCTATACTCTGACGTCATAATACATGCTGATGATGCTGCAGTAGATGTGACACAAATTGGGGTAAGCGAAATTTGTCATGTAACCTGCAAATTGCGCCCTCATAATATATTGTGATATCATAATGCGGATACATTATGACGTCATAATACATTGTGATGTCATAGTGCATACTAATTATGATGTCATCATATACTGTGGCATCATAATACATGCTCATGATGCTCCAGTAGATGTGACACAAATTGGGGTAAGAGAAATTGCTCATAATACCTGCATGTTGCGCTCTCATAATATATTGTGGTGTCATAATGCGGATATATTATGACGTCATAATACAAGTGTGACGTCATAGTGCATACTAATTATGATGTCATCATATACTGTGACGTCATAATACATTCTCATGATGCTCCAGTAGATGTGACACAAATTGGGGCAAGAGAAATTGCTCATAATACCTGCATGTTGCGCTATCATAATATATTGTGATGTCATAATGCGGATACATTATGACGTCATAATACATTGTGACGTTATATTGCATACTAATTATGATGTCATCATATACTCTGACATCATAATACATGCTGATGATTCTGCAGTAGATGTGACACAAATTGGGGTAAGCGAAATTGGTCATGAAACCTGCAAATTGCGCTCTCATAATATATTGTGATGTCATAATGCGGATACATTATGACGTCATAATACATTGTGACGTCATAGTGCATACTAATTATGATGTCATCATATACTGTGACGTCATAATACATGCTCATGATGCTCCAGTAGATGTGACACAAATTGGGGTAAGAGAAATTGCTCATAATACCTGCATGTTGCGCTCTCATAATATATTGTGATGTCATAATGTGGATACATTATGACATCATAATATATTGTGACGTCATACTGCATACTAATTATGATGTCATCACATACTCTGACGTCATAATACATGCTGATGATGCTGCAGTAGATGTGACACAAATTGGGGTAAGAGAAATTGGTCATGAAACCTGCAAATTGCGCTCTCATAATATATTGTGATGTCATGATGCGGATACATTATGACGTCATAATACACTGTGACGTCATAGTGCATACTAGTTATGATGTCATCATATACTGTGACGTCATAATACATGCTCAGGATGCTCCAGTAGATGTCACACAAATTGGGGTAAGAGAAATTGCTCATAATACATGCATGTTGCGCTCTCATTATATATTGTGATGTCATAATGCGGATACATTATGACGTCATAATACATTGTGACATCATACTGCATACTAATTATAATGTCATCATATACTCTGACGTCATAATACATGCTGATGATGCTGCAGTAGATGTGACACAAATTGGAGTAAGCGATATTGGTCATGAAACCTGCAAATTGCGCTCTCATAATATATTGTGATGTCATAATGCGGATACATTATGACGTCATAATACATTGTGACGTGATACTGCATACTAATTAAGATGTCATCATATACTGTGACGTCATAATACATGCTCATGATGCTCCAGTAGATGTGACACAAATTGTGGTAAGAGAAATTGCTCATAATACCTGCATGTTGTGCTCTCATAATATATTGTGATGTCATAATGCGGATACATTATGATGTCATAATAAATTGTGATGTCATACTGCATACTAATTATGATGTCATCATATACTCTGACATCATAATACATGCTGATGATGATGCAGTAGATGTGACACAAATTGGGGTAAGCGAAATTGGTCATGAAACCTTCAAATTGCGCTCTCATAATATATTGTGATGTCATAATGCGGATACATTATGACGTCATAATACATTGTGACGTCATAGTGCATACTAATTATGATGTCATCATATACTGTGACGTCATAATACATGCTCATGATGCTCCAGTAGATGTGACACAAATTGGGGTACTAGAAATTGCTCATAATACCTGCATGTTGCGCTCTCATAATACATTGTGATGTCATAATGCGGATACATTATGACGTCATAATACATTGTGACGTCATACTGCATACTAATTATGTTGTCATCATATACTGTGGCGTCATAATACATGCTCATGATGCTCCTGTAGACGTGACACAAATTGTGGTAAGAGAAATTGCTCATAATACCTGCATGTTGCGCTCTCATAATATATTGTGATGTCATAATGCGGATACATTTTGACGTCATAATACATTGTGACGTCATACTGCATACTAATTATGATGTCATCATATACTGTGACGTCATAATACATGCTCATGATGCTGCAGTAGATGTGACACAAATTGGGGTAAGAGAAATTGCTCATAATACCTGCATGTTGCGCTCTCAAAATACATTGTGATGTCATAATGCGGATACAATATGACGTCATAATACATTGTGACGTCATACTGCATACTAATTATGATGTCATCATATACTCTGACGTCATAATACATGCTGATAATGCTGCAGTAGATGTGACACAAATTGGGGTAAGCGAAATTTGTCATGAAACCTGCAAATTGCGCTCTCATAATATATTGTGATGCCATAATGCGGATACATTATGACGTCATAATACATTGTGACATCATACTGCATACTAATTATGATGTCATCATATACTGTGGCATCATAATACATGCTCATGATGCTCCAGTAGATGTGACACAAATTGGGGTAAGAGAAATTGCTCATAATACCTGCATGTTGCGCTCTCATAATATATTGTGATGTCATAATGCGGATACATTATGACGTCATAATACAATGTGACGTCATAGTGCATACTAATTATGATGTCATCATATACTGTGTCGTCATAATACATTCTCATGATGCTCCAGTAGATGTGACACAAATTGGGGCAAGAGAAATTGCTCATAATACCTGCATGTTGCACTATCATAATATATTGTGATGTCATAATGCGGATACATTATGACGTCATAATACATTGTGACGTTATATTGCATACTAATTATGATGTCATCATATACTCTGACATCATAATACATGCTGATGATGCTGCAGTAGATGTGACACAAATTGGGGTAAGCGAAATTGGTCATGAAACCTGCAAATTGCGCTCTCATAATATATTGTGATGTCATAATGCGGATACATTATGACGTCATAATACATTGTGACGTCATAGTGCATACTAATTATGATGTCATCATATACTGTGACGTCATAATACATGCTCATGATGCTCCAGTAGATGTGACACAAATTGGGGCAAGAGAAATTGCTCATAATACCTGCATGTTGCACTATCATAATATATTGTGATGTCATAATGCGGATACATTATGACGTCATAATATATTGTGACGTCATACTGCATACTAATTATGATGTCATCACATACTCTGACGTCATAATACATGCTGATGATGCTGCAGTAGATGTGACACAAATTGGGGTAAGAGAAATTGGTCATGAAACCTGCAAATTGCGCTCTCATAATATATTGTGATGTCATGATGCGGATACATTATGACGTCATAATACACTGTGACGTCATAGTGCATACTAGTTATGATGTCATCATATACTGTGACGTCATAATACATGCTCAGGATGCTCCAGTAGATGTGACACAAATTGGGGTAAGAGAAATTGCTCATAATACATGCATGTTGCGCTCTCATTATATATTGTGATGTCATAATGCGGATACATTATGACGTCATAATACATTGTGACATCATACTGCATACTAATTATAATGTCATCATATACTCTGACGTCATAATACATGCTGATGATGCTGCAGTAGATGTGACACAAATTGGAGTAAGCGATATTGGTCATGAAACCTGCAAATTGCGCTCTCATAATATATTGTGATGTCATAATGCGGATACATTATGACGTCATAATACATTGTGACGTGATACTGCATACTAATTAACATGTCATCATATACTGTGACGTCATAATACATGCTCATGATGCTCCAGTAGATGTGACACAAATTGGGGTAAGAGAAATTGCTCATAATACCTGCATGTTGTGCTCTCATAATATATTGTGATGTCATAATGCGGATACATTATGATGTCATAATAAATTGTGATGTCATACTGCATACTAATTATGATGTCATCATATACTCTGACCTCATAATACATGCTGATGATGATGCAGTAGATGTGACACAAATTGGGGTAAGCGAAATTGGTCATGAAACCTTCAAATTGCGCTCTCATAATATATTGTGATGTCATAATGCGGATACATTATGACGTCATAATACATTGTGACGTCATAGTGCATACTAATTATGATGTCATCATATACTGTGACTTCATAATACATGCTCATGATTCTCCAGTAGATGTGACACAAATTGGGGTAAGAGAAATTGCTCATAATACCTGCATGTTGCACTCTCATAATATATTGTGATGTCATAATGAGGATACATTATGACGTCATAATACATTGTGACGTCATACTGCATACTAATTATGATGTCATCATATACTCTGAAGTCATAATACATGCTGATGATGATGCAGTAGATGTGACACAAATTGGGGTAAGCGAAATTGGTCATGAAACCTGCAAACTGCGCTCTCATAATATATTGTGATGTCATAATGCGGATACATTATGACGTCATAATACAATGTGACATCATAGTGCATACTAATTATGATGTCATCATATACTGTGACGTCATAATACATTCTCATGATGCTCCAGTAGATGTGACACAAATTGGGGCAAGAGAAATTGCTCATAATACCTGCATGTTGCGCTATCATACTATATTGTGATGTCATAATGCGGATACATTATGACGTCATAATACATTGTGACGTCATATTGCATACTAATTATGATGGCATCATATACTCTGACGTCATAATACATGCTGATGATGCTGCAGTAGATGTGACACAAATTGGGGTAAGCGAAATTGGTCATGAAACCTGCAAATTGCGCTCTCATAATATATTGTGATGTCATAATGCGGATACATTATGACGTCATAATATATTGTGACGTCATAGTGCATACTAATTATGATGTCATCATATACTGTGACGTCATAATACATGCTCATGATGCTCCAGTAGATGTGACACAAATTGGGGTAAGAGAAATTGCTCATAATACCTGCATGTTGCGCTCTCATAATATATTGTGATGTCATATTGCGGATACATTATGACGTCATAATATATTGTGACGTCATACTGCATACTAATTATGATGTCATCACATAGTCTGACGTCATAATACATGCTGATGATGCTGCAGTAGATGTGACACAAATTGGTGTAAGAGAAATTGGTCATGAAACCTGCAAATTGCGCTCTCATAATATATTGTGATGTCATGATGCGGATACATTATGACGTCATAATACACTGTGACGTCATAGTGCATACTAATTATGATGTCATCATATACTGTGACGTCATAATACATGCTCAGGTTGCTCCAGTAGATGTGACACAAATTGGGGTAAGAGAAATTGCTCATAATACATGCATGTTGCGCTCTCATTATATATTGTGATGTCATAATGCGGATACATTATGACGTCATAACACATTGTGACATCATACTGCATACTAATTATAATGTCATCATATACTCTGACGTCATAATACATGCTGATGATGCTGCAGTAGATGTGACACAAATTGGGGTAAGCGAAATTGGTCATGAAACCTGCAAATTGCGCTCTCATAATATATTGTGATGTCATAATGCGGATACATTATGACGTCATAATACATTGTGACGTGATACTGCATACTAATTATGATGTCATCATATACTGTGGCGTCATAATACATACTCATGATGCTCCTGCAGACATGACACAAATTGTGGTAAGAGAAATTGCTCATAATACCTGCATGTTGCGCTCTCATAATATATTGTGATGTCGTAATGCGGATACATTATGACGTCATAATACATTGTGACGTCATACTGCATACTAATTATGATGTCATCATATACTGTGACGTCATAATACATGCTCATGATGCTCCAATAGAAGTGACACAGATTGGGGTAAGAGAAATTGCTCATAATACCTGCAAATTACGCTCTCATAATATATGGTGACGTCATAAAGCGGATATATTATGACGTCATAATACATTGTGACGTCATACTGCATACTAATTATGATGTCATCATATACTGTGACGTCATAATACATGCTCATGATGCTCCAGTAGATGTGACACAAATTGGGGTAAGCGAAATTGGTCATAATACCTGCATGTTGCGCTCTCATAATATATTGTGATGTCATATTGCGGACACATTATGACGTCATAATACATTGTCACGTCATACTGTATACTAATTTTGATGTCATCATATACTGTGACGTCATAATACATGCTCATGATGCTCCAGTAGATGTGACACAAATTGGGGTAAGAGAAATTGCTCATAATACCTGCATGTTGCGCTCTCATAATACATTGTGATGTCATAATGCGGATACATTATGACGTCATAATACATTGTGACGTCATACTGCATACTAATTATGTTGTCATCATATACTGTGGCGTCATAATACATGCTCATGATGCTCCTGTAGACGTGACACAAATTGTGGTAAGAGAAATTGCTCATAATACCTGCATGTTGCGCTCTCATAATATATTATGATGTCATAATGCGGATACATTATGACGTCATAATACATTGTGACGTCATACTGCATACTAATTATGATGTCATCATATACTGTGACGTCATAATACATGCTCATGATGCTCCAGTAGATGTGACACAAAATGGGGTAATCGAAAATGGTCATAAAACCTGCAAATTGCGCTCTCATAATATACTGTGATGTCATAATGCGGATACATTATGACGTCATAATACATTGTGACTTCATACTGCATACTAATTATAATGTCATCATATACTCTGACGTCATAATACATGCTGATGATGCTGCAGTAGATGTGACACAAATTGGGGTAAGCGAAATTGGTCATGAAACCTGCAAATTGCGCTCTCATAATATATTGTGATGTCATAATGCGGATACATTATGACGTCATAATACATTGTGACGTGATACTGCATACTAATTAAGATGTCATCATATACTGTGACGTTATAATACATGCTCATGATGCTCCAGTAGATGTGAAACAAATTGGGGTAAGAGAAATTGATCATAATACCTGGAAATTGCGCTCTCATAATATATTGTGATGTGATAATGCGGATACATTATGACGTCATAATACATTGTGACGTCATAGTGCATACTAATTATGATGTCATCATATACTGTGACGTCATAATACATGCTCATGATGCTCCAGTAGATGTGACACAAATTGGGGTAAGAGAAATTGCTCATAATACCTGCAAATTGCGCTCTCATAATATATTGTGATGTCATAATGCGGATACATTATGACATCATAATATATTGTGACGTCATACTGCATACTAATTATGATGTCATCACATACTCTGACGTCACAATACATGCTGATGATGCTGCAGTAGATGTGGCACAAATTGGGGTAAGAGAAATTGGTCATGAAACCTGCAAATTGCGCTCTCATAATATATTGTGATGTCATGATGCGGATACATTATGACGTCATAATACACTGTGAGGTCATAGTGCATACTAGTTATGATGTCATCATATACTGTGACGTCATAATACATGCTCAGGATGCTCCAGTAGATGTGACACAAATTGGGGTAAGAGAAATTGCTCATAATACATGCATGTTGCGCTCTCATTATATATTGTGATGTCATAATGCGGATACATTATGACGTCATAATACATTGTGACATCATACTGCTTACTAATTATAATGTCATCATATACTCTGACGTCATAATACATGCTGATGATGCTGCAGTAGATGTGACACAAATTGGGGTAAGCGAAATTGGTCATGAAACCTGCAAATTGCGCTCTCATAATATATTGTGATGTCATAATGCGGATACATTATGACGTCATAATACATTGTGACGTGATACTGCATACTAATTAAGATGTCATCATATACTGTGACGTCATAATACATGCTCATGATGCTCCAGTAGATGTGACACAAATTGGGGTAAGAGAAATTGCTCATAATACCTGCATGTTGTGCTCTCATAATATATTGTGATGTCATAATGCGGATACATTATGATGTCATAATAAATTGTGATGTCATACTGCATACTAATTATGATGTCATCATATACTCTGACATCATAATACATGCTGATGATGATGCAGTAGATGTGACACAAATTGGGGTAAGCGAAATTGGTCATGAAACCTGCAAATTGCGCTCTCATAATATATTGTGATGTCATAATGCGGATACATTATGACGTCATAATACATTGTGACGCCATAGTGCATACTAATTATGATGTCATCATATACTGTGACGTCATAATACATGCTCATGATGCTCCAGTAGATGTGACACAAATTGGGGTAAGAGAAATTGCTCATAATACCTGCAAATTGCGCTCTCATAATATATTGTGATGCCATAATGCGGATACATTATGACGTCATAATATATTGTGACGTCATACTGCATACTAATTATGATGTCATCACATACTCTGACGTCATAATACATGCTGATGATGCTGCAGTAGATGTGACACAAATTGGGGTAAGAGAAATTGGTCATGAAACCTGCAAATTGCGCTCTCATAATATATTGTGATGTCATGATGCGGATACATTATGACGAAATAATACACTGTGACGTCATAGTGCATACTAGTTATGATGTCATCATATACTGTGACGTCATAATACATGCTCAGGATGCTCCAGTAGATGTGACACAAATTGGGGTAAGAGAAATTGCTCATAATACATGCATGTTGCGCTCTCATTATATATTGTGATGTCATAATGCGGATACATTATGACGTCATAATACATTGTGACATCATACTGCATACTAATTATAATGTCATCATATACTCTGACGTCATAATACATGCTGATGATGCTGCAGTAGATGTGACACAAATTGGAGTAAGCGAAATTGGTCATGAAACCTGAAAATTGCGCTCTCATAATATATTGTGATGTCATAATGCGGATACATTATGACGTCATAATACATTGTGACGTGATACTGCATACTAATTAAGATGTCATCATATACTGTGACGTCATAATACATGCTCATGATGCTCCAGTAGATGTGAAACAAATTGGGGTAAGAGAAATTGCTCATAATACCTGCAAATTGCGCTCTCATAATATATTGTGATGTCATAATGCGGATACATTATGACATCATAATATATTGTGACGTCATACTGCATACTAATTATGATGTCATCATATACTCTGACGTCATAGTACATGCTGATGATGCTGCAGTAGATGTGACACAAATTGGGGTAAGCGAAATTTGTCATGTAACCTGAAAATTGCGCCCTCATAATATATTGTGATATCATAATGCGGATACATTATGACGTCATAATACATTGTGATGTCATAGTGCATACTAATTATGATGTCATCATATACTGTGACGTCATAATACATGCTCATGATGCTCCAGTAGATGTGACACAAATTGGGGTAAGAGAAATTGCTCATAATACCTGCATGTTGTGCTCTCATAATATATTGTGATGTCATAATGCGGATACATTATGATGTCATAATAAATTGTGATGTCATACTGCATACTAATTATGATGTCATCACATACTCTGACATCATAATACATGCTGATGATGATGCAGTAGATGTGACACAAATTGGGGTAAGCGAAATTGGTCATGAAACCTGCAAATTGCGCTCTCATAATATATTGTGATGTCATAATGCGGATACATTATGACGTCATAATACATTGTGACGTCATAGTGCATACTAATTATGATGTCATCATATACTGTGACTTCATAATACATGCTCATGATTCTCCAGTAGATGTGACACAAATTGGGGTAAGAGAAATTGCTCCTAATACCTGCATGTTGCGCTCTCATAATATATTGTGATGTCATAATGCGGATACATTATGACGTCATAATACATTGTGACGTCATACTGCATACTAATTATGGTGTCATCATAAACTCTGAAGTCATAATACATGCTGATGATGCTGCAGTAGATGTGACACAAATTGGGGTAAGCGAAATTGGTCATGAAACCTGCAAATTGCGCTCTCATAAAATATTGTGATGTCATAATGCGGATACATTATGACGTCATAATACATTGTGACGTCATACTGCATACTAATTATGATGTCATCATATACTGTGACGTCATAATACATGCTCATGATGCTCCAGTAGGTGTGACACAAATTGGGGTAAGCGAAATTGGTCATAATACCTGCATATTGCGCTCTCATAATATATTGTGATGTCATATTGCGGACACATTATGACGTCATAATACATTGTCACGTCATACTGTATACTAATTATGATGTCATCATATACTGTGACGTCATAATACATGCTCATGATGCTCCAGTTGATGTGACACAAATTGGGGTAAGAGAAATTGCTCATAATACCTGCATGGTGCGCTCTCATAATATATTGTGATGTCTTAATGCGGATACATTATGAGGTCATAATACATTGTGACGTCATACTGCATACTAATTATGATGTCATCATATACTCTGACGTCATAATATATGCTGATGATGCTGCAGTAGATGTAACACAAATTGTGGTAAGCGAAATTGGTCATGAAACCTGCAAATGGCGCTCTCATAATATATTGTGATGTCATATTGCGGACACATTATGACGTCATAATACTTTGTCACGTCATACTGTATACTAATTATGATGTCATCATATACTGTGACGTCATAATACATTCTCATGATGCTCCAGTAGATGTGACACAAATTGGGGCAAGTGAAATTGCTCATAATACCTGCATGTTGCGCTCTCATAATATATTTTGATGTCATAATGCGGATACATTAAGACGTCACAATGTATTATGACGTCATAGTGCATACTAATTATGATGTCATCATATACTGTGACGTCATAATACATGCTCATGATGCTCCAGTAGAAGTGACACAAATTGGGGTAAGCGAAATTGGTCATAAAACCTGCAAATTGCGCTCTCATAATATATTGTGATGTCATAATGCGGATACATTATGACGTCATAATACATTGTGACGTCATAATGCATACTAATTATGATGTCATCATATACTGTGACGTCATAATACATGCTCATGATGCTCAAGTAGATGTGACACAAAATGGGGTAATCGAAAATGGTCATAAAACCTGCATGTTGCGCTCTCATAATACATTGTGATGTCATAATGCGGATACATTATGACGTCATAATACATTGTGACGTCATACTGCATACTAATTATGATGTCATCATATACTGTGACGTCATAATACATGCTCATGATGCTCCAGTAGATGTGACACAAATTGGGGTAAGCGAAATTGCTCATAATACCTGCATGTTGCGCTCTCATAATATATTGTGATGTCATATTGCGGACACATTATGACGTCATAATACATTGTCACGTCATACTGTATACTAATTATGATGTCATCATATACTGTGACGTCATAATACATGCTCATGATGCTCCAGTAGATGTGACACAAATTGGGGTAAGAGAAATTGCTCATAATACCTGCAAATTGCGCTCTCATAATATATGGTGATGTCATAATGCAGATACATTATGACATCATAGTACATTGTGATGTCATAGTGCTTACTAATTATGATGTCATCATATACTGTGACATCATAATACATGCTCATGATGCTCCAGTACATGTGACACAAAATGGGGTAATCGAAAATGGTCATAAAACCTGCATGTTGCGCTCTCATAATACATTGTGATGTCATAATGCGGATACATTATGACGTCATAATACATTGTGACGTCATACTGCATACTAATTATGATGTCATCATATACTGTGACGCCATAATACATGCTCATGATGCTCCAGTAGATGTGACACAAATTGGGGTAAGCGAAATTGGTCATAATACCAGCATGTTGCGCTCTCATAATATATTGTGATGTCATATTGCGGACACATTATGACGTCATAATACATTGTCACATCATACTGTATACTAATTATGATGTCATCATATACTGTGACGTCATAATACATGCTCATGATGCTCCAGTAGATGTGACACAAATTGGGGTAAGAGAAATTGCTCATAATACCTGCAAATTGCGCTCTCATAATATATTGTGATGTCATAAAGCGGATACATTATGACGTCATAATACATTGTGACGTCATAGTGCATACTAATTATGATGTCGTCATATACTGTGACATCATAATACATGCTCATGATGCTCCAATAGATGTGACACAGATTGGGGTAAGAGAAATTGCTCATAATACCTGCAAATTACGCTCTCATAATATATGGTGACGTCATAATGGGGATATATTATGACGTCATAATACATTGTGACGTCATAGTGCATAATAATTATGATGTCATCATATACTGTGACGTCATAATACATGCTCATGATGCTCCAGTAGATGTGACACAATTTGGGGTACGAGAAATTGCTCATAATACCTGCATGTTGCGCTCTCATAATACATTGTGATGTCATAATGCGGATACATTATGACGTCATAATACATTGTGACGTCATACTACATACTAATTATGATGTCATCATATACTGTGACGTCATAATACATGCTCATGATGCTCCAGTAGATGTGACACAATTTGGGGTACGAGAAATTGCTCATAATACCTGCATGTTGCGCTCTCATAATATATTGTGATGTCATAATGCGGATACATTATGACGTCATAATACATTGTGACTTCATACTGCATACTAATTATGATGTCATCATATACTGTGACGTCTTAATACATGCTCATGATCCTCCAGTAGATGTGACACAAACTGGGGTAAGCGAAATTGGTCATAATACCTGCATGTTGCGCTCTCATAATACATTGTGATGTCATAATGCGGATACATTATGACGTCATAATACATTGTGTCATCATGGTGCATACTAATTATGATGTCATCATATACTGTGACGTCATAATACATGCTCATGATGCTCCAGTAGATGTGACACAAACTGGGGTAAGCGAAATTGGTCATAATACCTGCATGTTGCGCTCTCATAATATATTGTGATGTCATATTGCGGACACATTATGACGTCATAATACATTGTCATGTCATACTGTATACTAATTATGATGTCATCATATACTGTGACGTCATAATACATGCTCATGATGCTCCAGTAGATGTGACACAAATTGGGGTAAGAGAAATTGCTCATAATACCTGCAAATTGCGCTCTCATAATATATTGTGATGTAATAATGCGGATACATTATGACATCATAGTACATTGTGATGTCATAGTGCATACTAATTATGATGTCATCATATACTGTGACATCATAATACATGCTCATGATGCTCCAGTAGATGTGACACAAATTGGGGTAAGAGAAATTGCTCATAATACCTGCAAATTGCGTTCTCATAATATATTGTGATGTCATAATGCGGATACATTATGTCGTCATAATACATTGTGACGTCATACTGCATACTAATTATGATGTCATCATATACTCTGAAGTCATAATACATGCTGATGATGCTGCAGTAGATGTGACACAAATTGGGGTAAGCGAAATTGGTCATGAAACCTGCAAATTGCGCTCTCATAATATATTGTGATGTCATAATGCGGATACATTATGACGTCATAATACATTGTGACGTCATACTGCATACTAATTATGATGTCATCATATACTGTGACGTCATAATACATGCTCATGATGCTCCAGTAGGTGTGACACAAATTGGGGTAAGCGGAATTGGTCATAATACCTGCATATTGCGCTCTCATAATATATTGTGATGTCATATTGCGGACACATCATGACGTCATAATACATTGTCACGTCATACTGTATACTAATTATGATGTCATCATTTACTGTGACGTCATAATACATGCTCATGATTCTCCAGTAGATGTGACACAAATTGGGGTAAGAGAAATTGCTCATAATACCTGCATGTTGCGCTCTCATAATATATTGTGATGTCATAATGCGGATACATTATGAGGTCAAAATACATTGTGACGTCATACTGCATACTAATTATGATGTCATCATATACTCTGACGTCATAATACATGCTGATGATGCTGCAGTAGATGTAACACAAATTGGGGTAAGCGAATTTGGTCATGAAACCTGCAAATTGCGCTCTCATAATATATTGTGATGTCATATTGCGGACACATTATGACGTCATAATACATTGTCACGTCATACTGTATACTAATTATGATGTCATCATATACTGTGACGTCATAATACATGCTCATGATGCTCCAGTAGATGTGACACAAATTGGGGCAGGAGAAATTGCTCATAATACCTGCATGTTGCGCTCTCATAATATATTTTGATGTCATAATGCGGATACATTATGACGTCATAATACAATGTGACGTCATAGTGCATACTAATTATGATGTCATCATATACTGTGACGTCATAATACATGCTCATGATGCTCCAGTAGATGTGACACAAATTGGGGTAAGCGAAATTGGTCATAAAACCTGCAAATTGCGCTCTCATAATATATTGTGATGTCATAATGCGGATACATTATGACGTCATAATACATTGTGACGTCATAATGCATACTAATTATGATGTCATCATATACTGTGACGTCATAATACATGCTCATGATGCTCCAGTAGATGTGACACAAATTGGGGTAAGAGGAATTGCTCATAATACCTGCATGTTGCGCTCTCATAATATATTGTGATGTCATATTGCGGATACATTATGACGTCAAAACACATTGTGACGTCATACTGCATACTAATTATGATGTCATCATATACTGTGACGTCATGTTACATGCTCATGATGTTCCAGTAGGTGTGACACAAATTGGGGTAAGCGAAATTGGTCATAAAACATGCAAGTTGCGCTCTCATAATATATTGTGATGTCATAATGCGGATACATTATGACGTCATAATACATTGTGACGTCATAGTGCATACTAGTTATGATGTCATCATATACTGTTACGTCATAATTCATGCTCATGATCCTCCAGTAGATGTGACACAAATTGGGGTAAGAGAAATTGCTCATAATACCTGCAAATTGCGCTCTCATAATATATTGTGATTTCATAATGCGGATATATTATGACGTCATAATACATTGTGACGTCATACTGCATACTAATTATGATGTCATCATATACTGTGACGTCATAATACATGCTCATGATGCTCCAGTAGATGTGACACAAACTGGGGTAAGCGAAATTGGTCATAATACCTGCATGTTGCGCTCTCATAATATATTGTGATGTCATATTGCGGACACATTATGACGTCATAATACATTGTCATGTCATACTGTATACTAATTATGATGTCATCATATACTGTGACGTCATAATACATGCTCATGATGCTCCAGTAGATGTGACACAAATTGGGGTAAGAGAAATTGCTCATAATACCTGCAAATTGCGCTCTCATAATATATTGTGATGTAATAATGCGGATACATTATGACATCATAGTACATTGTGATGTCATAGTGCATACTAATTATGATGTCATCATATACTGTGACATCATAATACATGCTCATGATGCTCCAGTAGATGTGACACAAATTGGGGTAAGAGAAATTGCTCATAATACCTGCAAATTGCGTTCTCATAATATATTGTGATGTCATAATGCGGATACATTATGTCGTCATAATACATTGTGACGTCATACTGCATACTAATTATGATGTCATCATATACTCTGAAGTCATAATACATGCTGATGATGCTGCAGTAGATGTGACACAAATTGGGGTAAGCGAAATTGGTCATGAAACCTGCAAATTGCGCTCTCATAATATATTGTGATGTCATAATGCGGATACATTATGACGTCATAATACATTGTGACGTCATACTGCATACTAATTATGATGTCATCATATACTGTGACGTCATAATACATGCTCATGATGCTCCAGTAGGTGTGACACAAATTGGGGTAAGCGGAATTGGTCATAATACCTGCATATTGCGCTCTCATAATATATTGTGATGTCATATTGCGGACACATCATGACGTCATAATACATTGTCACGTCATACTGTATACTAATTATGATGTCATCATTTACTGTGACGTCATAATACATGCTCATGATTCTCCAGTAGATGTGACACAAATTGGGGTAAGAGAAATTGCTCATAATACCTGCATGTTGCGCTCTCATAATATATTGTGATGTCATAATGCGGATACATTATGAGGTCAAAATACATTGTGACGTCATACTGCATACTAATTATGATGTCATCATATACTCTGACGTCATAATACATGCTGATGATGCTGCAGTAGATGTAACACAAATTGGGGTAAGCGAATTTGGTCATGAAACCTGCAAATTGCGCTCTCATAATATATTGTGATGTCATATTGCGGACACATTATGACGTCATAATACATTGTCACGTCATACTGTATACTAATTATGATGTCATCATATACTGTGACGTCATAATACATGCTCATGATGCTCCAGTAGATGTGACACAAATTGGGGCAGGAGAAATTGCTCATAATACCTGCATGTTGCGCTCTCATAATATATTTTGATGTCATAATGCGGATACATTATGACGTCATAATACAATGTGACGTCATAGTGCATACTAATTATGATGTCATCATATACTGTGACGTCATAATACATGCTCATGATGCTCCAGTAGATGTGACACAAATTGGGGTAAGCGAAATTGGTCATAAAACCTGCAAATTGCGCTCTCATAATATATTGTGATGTCATAATGCGGATACATTATGACGTCATAATACATTGTGACGTCATAATGCATACTAATTATGATGTCATCATATACTGTGACGTCATAATACATGCTCATGATGCTCCAGTAGATGTGACACAAATTGGGGTAAGAGGAATTGCTCATAATACCTGCATGTTGCGCTCTCATAATATATTGTGATGTCATATTGCGGATACATTATGACGTCAAAACACATTGTGACGTCATACTGCATACTAATTATGATGTCATCATATACTGTGACGTCATGTTACATGCTCATGATGTTCCAGTAGGTGTGACACAAATTGGGGTAAGCGAAATTGGTCATAAAACATGCAAGTTGCGCTCTCATAATATATTGTGATGTCATAATGCGGATACATTATGACGTCATAATACATTGTGACGTCATAGTGCATACTAGTTATGATGTCATCATATACTGTTACGTCATAATTCATGCTCATGATCCTCCAGTAGATGTGACACAAATTGGGGTAAGAGAAATTGCTCATAATACCTGCAAATTGCGCTCTCATAATATATTGTGATGTCATAATGCGGATATATTATGACGTCATAATACATTGTGACGTCATACTGCATACTAATTATGATGTCATCATATATTGTGACGTCATAATACATGCTCATGATGCTCCAGTAGATGTGACACAAATTGGGGTAAGCGAAATTGGTCATAATACCTACACGTTGCGCTCTCATAATATATTGTGATGTCATATTGCGGACACATTATGACGTCATAATACATTGTCACGTCATACTGTATACTAATTATGATGTCATCATATACTGTGACGTCATAATACATGCTGATGATGCTCCAGTAGATGTGACACAAATTGGGGTAAGAGAAATTGCTCATAATACCTGCATGTTGCGCTCTCATAATACATTGTGATGTCATAATGCGGATACATTATGACGTCATAATACTTTGTGACGTCATACTGCATACTAATTATGATGTCATCATATACTATGGCGTCATAATACATGCTCATGATGCTCCTGTAGATGTGACACAAATTGGGGTAAGCGAAATTGGTCATAATACCTGCAGGTTGCGCTCTCATAATATATTGTGATGTCATATTGCGGACACATTATGACGTCATAATACATTGTCACATCATACTGTATACTAATTATGATGTCATCATATACTGTGACGTCATAATACATGCTCATGATGCTCCAGTAGATGTGACACAACTTGGGGTAAGAGAAATTGCTCATAATACCTGCAAATTGCGCTCTCATAATATATTGTGATGTCATAAAGCGGATACATTATGACGTCATAATACATTGTGACGTCATAGTGCATACTAATTATGATGTCATCATATACTGTGGCATCATAATACATGCTCATGATGCTCCTGTAGACGTGACACAAATTGTGGTAAGAGAAATTGCTCATAATACCTGCAAATTGCGCTCTCATAATATATTGTGATGTCATAATGCGGATACATTATGACGTCATAATACATTGTGACGTCATAGTGCATACTAATTATGATGTCATCATATACTGTGACGTCATAATACGTGCTCATGATGCTCCAGTAGATGTGACACAAAATGGGGTAATCGAAAATGGTCATAAAACCTGCAAATTGCGCTCTCATAATATATTGTGATGTCATAATGCGGATACATTATGACGTCATAATACATTGTGACTTCATACTGCATACTAATTATGATGTCATCATATACTGTGACGTCTTAATACATGCTCATGATGCTCCAGTAGATGTGACACAATTGGGGTAAGAGAAATTGCTCATAATACCTGCATGTTGCGCTCTCATAATACATTGTGATGTCATAATGCGGATACATTATGACGTCATAATACATTGTGACGTCATAGTGCATACTGATTATGATGTCATCATATACTGTGACGTCATAATACATGCTCATGATGCTCCAGTAGATGTGACACAAACTGGGGTAAGCGAAATTGGTCATAATACCTGCATGTTGCGCTCTCATAATATATTGTGATGTCATATTGCGGACACATTATGACGTCATAATATATTGTCATGTCATACTGTATACTAATTATGATGTCATCATATACTGTGACGTCATAATACATGCTCATGTTGCTCCAGTAGATGTGACACAAATTGGGGTAAGAGAAATTGCTCATAATACCTGCAAATTGCGCTCTCATAATATATTGTGATGTCATAATGCGGATACATTATGACATCATAGTACATTGTGATGTCATAGTGCATACTAATTATGATGTCATCATATACTGTGACATCATAATACATGCTCATGATGCTCCAGTAGATGTGACACAAATTGGGGTAAGAGAAATTGCTCATAATACCTGCATGTTGCGCTCTCAAAATACATTGTGATGTCATAATGCGCATACATTATGACGTCATAATATATTGTGACGTCATACTGCATACTAATTATGATGTCATCATATACTATGGCGTCATAATACATGCTCATGATGCTCCTGTAGATGTTACACAAATTGGGGTAAGCGAAATTTGTCATAATACCTGCATGTTGCGCTCTCAAAACACATTGTGATGTCATAATGCGCATACATTATGACGTCATAATACATTGTCACGTCATACTGTATAATAATTATGATGTCATCATATACTGTGACGTCATAATACATGCTCATGATGCTCCAGTAGATGTGACACAAATTGGGGTTGGAGAAATTGCTCATAATACCTGCATGTTGCGCTCTCATAATATATTGTGATGTCATAATGCGGATACATTATGACGTCATAATACATTGTGACGTCATAGTGCATACTAATTATGACGTCATCATATACTGTGACGTCATAATACATGCTCATGATGCTCCAGTAGATGTGACACAAATTGGGTTAAGAGAAATTGCTCACAATACCTGCAAGTTGCGCTCTCATCATGTATTGTGGTGTCATAATGCGGATACATTATGACGTCATAATACATTGTGACGTCATGCTGCATACTAATTATGATGTCATCATATACTGTGACGTCATAATACATGCTCATGATGCTCCAGTAGATGTGACACAAAGTGGGGTAATCGAAAATGGTCATAAAACCTGCAAATTGCGCTCTCATAATATATTGTGATGTTATAATGAGGATACATTGTGACGTCATAATACATTGTGACGTCATAGTGCATACTAATTATGATGTCATCATATACTGTGACGTCATAATACATGCTCATGATGCTCCAGTAGATGTGACACAAATTGGGGTTAGAGAAATTGCTCATATTACCTGCATGTTGCGCTCTGATAATATATTGTGATGTCATAATGCGGATACATTATGACGTCATAATACATTGTGACGTCATACTGCATACTAATTATGATGTCGTCATATACTGGGACGTCAAAATACATGCTCATGATGCTCCAGTAGATGTGACACAAATTGGGGTAAGCGAATTTGGTCATAAAACCTGCAAATTGCGCTCTCATAATATATTGTGATGTCATAATGCGGATACATTATGACGTCATAATACATTGTGACGTCAGAGTGCATACTAATTATGATGTCATCATATACTGTGACGTCATAATACATGCTCATGATGATCCAGTAGATGTGACACAAATTGGGGTAAGCGAAATTGGTCATAATACCTGCATGTTGCGCTCTCATAATATATTGTGATGTCATATTGCGGACACATTATGACGTCATAATACATTGTCACGTCATACTGTATACTAATTATGATGTCATCATATACTGTGACGTCATAATACATGCTCATGATGCTCCAGTAGATGTGACACAAATTGGGGTAAGAGAAATTGCTCATAATACCTGCATGTTGCGCTCTCATAATACATTGTGATGTCATAATGCGGATACATTATGACGTCATAATACATTGTGACGTCATACTGCATACTAATTATGATGTCATCATATACTGTGGCGTCATAATACATGCTCATGTTGCTCCAGTAGATGTGACACAAATTGGGGTAATCGAAAATGGTCATAAAACCTGCAAATTGCGCTCTCATAATATATTGTGATGTTATAATGAGGATACATTGTGACGTCATAATACATTGTGACGTCATAGTGCATACTAATTATGATGTCATCATATACTGTGACCTCAAAATACATGCTCATGATGCTCCAGTAGATGTGACACAAATTGTGGTAAGAGAAATTGCTCATAATACCTGCATGTTGCGCTCTCATAAAATATTGTGATGTCATAATGCGGATACATTATGACGTCATAATACATTGTGACGTCATAGTGCATACTAATTATGATGTCATCATATACTGTGACGTCATAATACATGCTCATGATGCTCCATTAGATGTGACACAAATTGGGGTAAGAGAAATTGCTCAATTTCCTGCATGTTGCGCTCTCATATATATTGTGATGTCTTAATGCGGATACATTATGACGTCATAATACATTGTGACGTCATAGTGCATACTAATTATGATGTCATCATATACTGTGACGTCATAATACATGCTCATGATGCTCCAGTAGATGTGACACAAATTGGGGTTAGAGAAATTGCTCATAATACCTGCATGTTGCGCTCTGATAATATATTGTGATGTCATAATGCGGATACATTATGACGTCATAATACATTGTGACGTCATACTGCATACTAATTATGATGTCATCATATACTGTGACGTCAAAATACATGCTCATGTTGCTCCAGTAGATATGACACATATTGCGGTAAGCGAAATTGCTCATGAAACCTGCAAATTGCCCTCTCATAATATATTGTGATGTCATAATGCGGATACATTATCACGTCATAATACATTGTGACGTCATAGTGCATACTAATTATGATGTCATCATACACTGTGGCGTCATAATACATGCTCATGATGCTCCAGTAGACGTGACACAAATTGTGGTAAGAGAAATTGCTCATAATACCTGCATGTTGCGCTCTCGTAATATATTGTGATGTCATAATGCGGATACATTATGACGTCATAATACATTGTGACGTCATAGTGCATACTAATTATGATGTCATCATATACTGTGGCGTCATAATACATGCTCATGATGCTCCTGTAGACGTAACACAAATTGTGGTAAGAGAAATTGCTCATAATACCTGCAAATTGCGCTCTCATAATATATTGTGATGTCATAATGCGGATATATTATGACGTCATAATACATTGTGACGTCATAGTGCATACTAATTATGATGTCATCATATACTGTGATGTCATAATACGTGCTCATGATGCTCCAGTAGATGTGACACAAAATGGGGTAATCGAAAATGGTCATAAAACCTGCAAATTGCGCTCTCATAATATACTGTGATGTCATAATGCGGATACATTATGACGTCATAATACAATGTGACTTCATATTGCATACTAATTATGATGTCATCATATACTGTGACGTCTTAATACATGCTCATGATGCTCCAGTAGATGTGACACAATTGGGGTAAGAGAAATTGCTCATAATACCTGCATGTTGCGCTCTCATAATACATTGTGATGTCATAATGCGGATACATTATGACGTCATAATACATTGTGACGTCATAGTGCATACTAATTATGATGTCATCATATACTGTGTCGTCATAATACATGCTCATGATGCTCCAGTAGATGTGACACAAACTGGGGTAAGCGAAATTGGTCATAATACCTGCATGTTGCGCTCTCATAATATATTGTGATGTCATAATGCGGATACATTATGACATCATAGTACATTGTGATGTCATAGTGCATACTAATTATGATGTCATCATATACTGTGACATCATAATACATGCTCATGATGCTCCAGTAGATGTGACACAAATTGGGGTAAGAGAAATTGCTCATAATACCTGCATGTTGCGCTCTCATAATACTTTGTGATGTCATAATGCGGATACTTTATGACGTCATAATACATTGTGACGTCATACTGCATACTAATTATGATGTCATCATATACTGTGGCGTCATAATACATGCTCATGATGCTCCTGTAGACGTGACACAAATTGTGGTAAGAGAAATTGCTCATAATACCTGCATGTTGCGCTCTCATAATATATTGTGATGTCATAATGCGGATACATTATGATGGCATAATACATTGTGACGTCATACTGCATGCTAATTATGATGTCATCATATACTGTGACGTCATAATACATGCTCATGATGCTCCAGGAGATGTGACACAAAATGGGGTAATCGAAAATGGTCATAAAACCTGCAAATTGCGCTCTCATAATATATTGTGATGTCATAATGCGGATACATTATGACGTCATAATACATTGTGACTTCATACTGCATACTAATTATGATGTCATCATATACTGTGACGTCTTCATACATGCTCATGATGCTCCAGTAGATGTGACACAATTGGGGTAAGAGAAATTGCTCATAATACCTGCATGTTGCGCTCTCATAATACATTGTGATGTCATAATGCGGATACATTATGACGTCATAATACATTGTGACGTCATACTGCATACTAATTATGATGTCATCATATACTGTGACGTCATAATACATGCTCATGATGCTCCAATAGATGTGACACAAATTGGGGTTAGAGAAATTGCTCATAATACCTGCATGTTGCGCTCTGATAATATATTGTGATGTCATAATGCGGATACATTATGACGTCATAAAAAATTGTGACGTCATAGTGCATACTAATTATGATGTCATCATATACTGGGACGTCAAAATACATGCTCATGATGCTCCAGTAGATGTGACACAAATTGGGGTAAGCGAATTTGGTCATAAAACCTGCAAATTGCGCTCTCATAATATATTGTGATGTCATAATGCGGATACATTATGACGTCATCATACATTGTGACGTCATAGTGCATACTAATTATGATGTCATCATATACTGTGACGTCATAATACATGCTCATGATGCTCCAGTAGATGTGACACAAAATGGGGTAATCGAAAATGGTCATAAAACCTGCAAATTGCGCTCTCATAATATATTGTGATGTCATAATGCGGATACATTATGACGTCATAATACAATGTGACTTCATACTGCATACTAATTATGATGTCATCATATACTGTGACGTCTTAATACATGCTCATGATGCTCCAGTAGATGTGACACAATTGGGGTAAGAGAAATTGCTCATAATACCTGCATGTTGCGCTCTCATAATACATTGTGATGTCATAATGCGGATACATTATGACGTCATAATACATTGTGACGTCATAGTGCATACTAATTATGATGTCATCATATACTGTGTCGTAATAATACATGCTCATGATGCTCCAGTAGATGTGACACAAACTGGGGTAAGCGAAATTGGTCATAATACCTGCATGTTGCGCTCTCATAATATATTGTGATGTCATAATGCGGATACATTATGACATCATAGTACATTGTGATGTCATAGTGCATACTAATTATGATGTCATCATATACTGTGACATCAAAATACATGCTCATGATGCTCCAGTAGATGTGACACAATTGGGGTAAGAGAAATTGGTCATAATACCTGCATGTTGCGCTCTCATAATATATTGTGATGTCATATTGCGGACACATTATGACGTCATAATACATTGTCACGTCATACTGTATACTAATTATGATGTCATCATATACTGTGACATCATAATACATGCTCATGATGCTCCAGTAGATGTGACACAAATTGGGGTAAGAGAAATTGCTCATAATACCTGCATGTTGCGCTCTCATAATACTTTGTGATGTCATAATGCGGATACATTATGACGTCATAATACATTGTGACGTCATACTGCATACTAATTATGATGTCATCATATACTGTGGCGTCATAATACATGCTCATGATGCTCCTGTAGACGTGACACAAATTGTGGTAAGAGAAATTGCTCATAATACCTGCATGTTGCGCTCTCATAATATATTGTGATGTCATAATGCGGATACATTATGATGTCATAATACATTGTGACGTCATACTGCATGCTAATTATGATGTCATCATATACTGTGACGTCATAATACATGCTCATGATGCTCCAGTAGATGTGACACAAAATGGGGTAATCGAAAATGGTCATAAAACCTGCAAATTGCGCTCTCATAATATATTGTGATGTCATAATGCGGATACATTATGACGTCATAATACATTGTGACTTCATACTGCATACTAATTATGATGTCATCATATACTGTGACGTCTTCATACATGCTCATGATGCTCCAGTAGATGTGACACAATTGGGGTAAGAGAAATTGCTCATAATACCTGCATGTTGCGCTCTCATAATACATTGTGATGTCATAATGCGGATACATTATGACGTCATAATAAATTGTGACGTCATACTGCATACTAATTATGATGTCATCATATACTGTGACGTCATAATACATGCTCATGATGCTCCAGTAGATGTGACACAAATTGGGGTTAGAGAAATTGCTCATAATACCTGCATGTTGCGCTCTGATAATATATTGTGATGTCATAATGCGGATACATTATGACGTCATAATAAATTGTGACGTCATAGTGCATACTAATTATGATGTCATCATATACTGGGACGTCAAAATACATGCTCATGATGCTCCAGTAGATGTGACACAAATTGGGGTAAGCGAATTTGGTCATAAAACCTGCAAATTGCGCTCTCATAATATATTGAGATGTCATAATGCGGATACATTATGACGTCATAATACATTGTGACGTCATAGTGCATACTAATTATGATGTCATCATATACTGTGACGTCATAATACATGCTCATGATGCTCCAGTAAATGTGACACAAATTGGGTTAAGAGAAATTGCTCACAATACCTGCAAGTTGCGCTCTCATCATGTATTGTGATGTCATAATGCGGATACATTATGACGTCATAATACATTGTGTCGTCATACTGCATACTAATTATGATGTCATCATATACTGTGACGTCATAATACATGCTCATGATGATCCAGTAGATGTGACACAAATTGGGGTAAGCGAAATTGGTCATGATACCTGCATGTTGCGCTCTCATAATATATTGTGATGTCATATGGCGGACACATTATGACGTCATAATACATTGTCACGTCATACTGTATACTAATTATGATGTCATCATATACTGTGACGTCATAATACATGCTCATGATGCTCCAGTAGATGTGACACAAATTGGGGTAAGAGAAATTGCTCATAATACCTGCATGTTGCGCTCTCATAATACATTGTGATGTCATAATGCGGATACATTATGACGTCATAATACATTGTGACGTCATACTGCATACTAATTATGATGTCATCATATACTGTGGCGTCATAATACATGCTCATGTTGCTCCAGTAGATGTGACACAAATTGGGGTAATCGAAAATGGTCATAAAACCTGCAAATTGCGCTCTCATAATATATTGTGATGTTATAATGAGGATACATTGTGACGTCATAATATATTGTGACGTCATAGTGCATACTAATTATGATGTCATCATATACTGTGACGTCATAATACATGCTCATGATGCTCCTGTGCTTGTGACACAAATTGGTTTAAGAGAAATTGCTCATAATATCTGCATGTTGCGCTCTCATAATGTATTGTGATGTCATAATGCGGATACATTATGACGTCATAATACATTGTGACGTCATAGTGCATACTAATTATGATGTCATCATATACTGTGACCTCAAAATACATGCTCATGATGCTCCAGTAGATGTGACACAAATTGTGGTAAGAGAAATTGCTCATAATACCTGCATGTTGCGCTCTCATAATATATTGTGATGTCATAATGCGGATTCATTATGACGTCATAATACATTGTGACAACATAGTGCATACTAATTATGATGTCATCATATACTGTGACGTCATAATACATGCTCATGACGCTCCAGTAAATGTGACACAAATTGGGGTAAGCGAAATTGGTCATAAAACCTGCAAATTGCGCTCTCTTAATATATTGTTAAGTCATAATGCAGATACATTAGGACGTCATAATACATTGTGACGTCATAGTGCATACTAATTATGATGTCATCATATACTGTGACGTCATAATACATGCTCATGATGCTCCATTAGATGTGACACAAATTGGGGTAAGAGAAATTGCTCAATTTCCTGCATGTTGCGCTCTCATATATATTGTGATGTCATAATGCGGATACATTATGACGTCATAATACATTGTGACGTCATAGTGCATACTAATTATGATGTCATCATATACTGTGACGTCATAATACATGCTCATGATGCTCCAGTAGATGTGACACAAATTGGGGTTAGAGAAATTGCTCATAATACCTGCATGTTGCGCTCTCATAATATATTGTGATGTCATAATGCGGATACATTATGACGTCATAATACATTGTGACGTCATACTGCATACTAATTATGATGTCATCATATACTGTGACGTCAAAATACATGCTCATGATGCTCCAGTAGATGTGACACAAATTGGGGTAAGCGAAATTGGTCATGAAACCTGCAAATTGCCCTCTCAGAATATATTGTGATGTCATAATGCGGATACATTATCACGTCATAATACATTGTGACGTCATAGTGCATACTAATTATGATGTCATCATACACTGTGGCATCATAATACATGCTCATGATGCTCCAGTAGACGTGACACAAATTATGGTAAGAGAAATTGCTCATAATACCTGCATGTTGCGCTCTTATAATATATTGTGATGTCATAATGCGGATACATTATGACGTCATAATACATTGTGACGTCATACTGCATACTAATTATGATGTCATCATATACTGTGACGTCATAATACATGCTCATGATGCTCCAGTAGATGTGACACAAAATGGGTTAATCGAAAATGGTCATAAAACCTGCAAATTGCGCTCTCATAATATATTGTGATGTCATAATGCGGATACATTATGACGTCATAATACATTGTGACTTCATACTGCATACTATTTATGATGTCATCATATACTGTGAGGTCTTAATACATGCTCATGATGCTCCAGTAGATGTGACACAAATTGGGGTAAGAGAAATTTCTCATAATATCTGCATGTTGCGCTCTCATAATACATTGTGATGTCATAATGCGGATACATTATGACGTCATAACACATTGGGACGTCATACTGCATACTAATTATGATGTCATCATATACTGTGACGTCATAATACATGCTCATGATGCTCCAGTAGATGTGACACAAACTGGGGTAAGCGAAATTGGTCATAATACCTGCATGTTGCGCTCTCATAATATATTGTGATGTCATATTGCGGACACATTATGACGTCATAATACATTGTCATGTCATACTGTATACTAATTATGATGTCATCATATACTGGGACGTCATAATACAGGCTCATGATGCTCCAGTAGACGTGACACAAATTGGGGTAAGAGAAATTGCTCATAATACCTGCATGTTGCGCTCTCATAATACATTGTGATGTCATAATGCGGATACATTATGACGTCATAATACATTGTGACGTCATACTGCATACTAATTATGATGTCATCATATACTGTGGCGTCATAATACATGCTCATGTTGCTCCAGTAGATGTGACACAAATTGGGGTAATCGAAAATGGTCATAAAACCTGCAAATTGCGCTCTCATAATATATTGTGATGTTATAATGAGGATACATTGTGACGTCATAATATATTGTGACGTCATAGTGCATACTAATTATGATGTCATCATATACTGTGACGTCATAATACATGCTCATGATGCTCCTGTACTTGTGACACAAATTGGGTTAAGAGAAATTGCTCATAATATCTGCATGTTGCGCTCTCATAATGTATTGTGATGTCATAATGCGGATACATTATGACGTCATAATACATTGTGACGTCATAGTGCATACTAATTATGATGTCATCATATACTGTGACCTCAAAATACATGCTCATGATGCTCCAGTAGATGTGACACAAATTGTGGTAAGAGAAATTGCTCATAATACCTGCATGTTGCGCTCTCATAATATATTGTGATGTCATAATGCGGATTCATTATGACGTCATAATACATTGTGACAACATAGTGCATACTAATTATGATGTCATCATATACTGTGACGTCATAATACATGCTCATGACGCTCCAGTAAATGTGACACAAATTGGGGTAAGCGAAATTGGTCATAAAACCTGCAAATTGCGCTCTCATAATATATTGTTAAGTCATAATGCAGATACATTAGGACGTCATAATACATTGTGACGTCATAGTGCATACTAATTATGATGTCATCATATACTGTGACGTCATAATACATGCTCATGATGCTCCATTAGATGTGACACAAATTGGGGTAAGAGAAATTGCTCAATTTCCTGCATGTTGCGCTCTCATATATATTGTGATGTCATAATGCGGATACATTATGACGTCATAATACATTGTGACGTCATAGTGCATACTAATTATGATGTCATCATATACTGTGACGTCATAATACATGCTCATGATGCTCCAGTAGATGTGACACAAATTGGGGTTAGAGAAATTGCTCATAATACCTGCATGTTGCGCTCTCATAATATATTGTGATGTCATAATGCGGATACATTATGACGTCATAATACATTGTGACGTCATACTGCATACTAATTATGATGTCATCATATACTGTGACGTCAAAATACATGCTCATGATGCTCCAGTAGATGTGACACAAATTGGGGTAAGCGAAATTGGTCATGAAACCTGCAAATTGCCCTCTCAGAATATATTGTGATGTCATAATGCGGATACATTATCACGTCATAATACATTGTGACGTCATAGTGCATACTAATTATGATGTCATCATACACTGTGGCATCATAATACATGCTCATGATGCTCCAGTAGACGTGACACAAATTATGGTAAGAGAAATTGCTTATAATACCTGCATGTTGCGCTCTTATAATATATTGTGATGTCATAATGCGGATACATTATGACGTCATAATACATTGTGACGTCATACTGCATACTAATTATGATGTCATCATATACTGTGACGTCATAATACATGCTCATGATGCTCCAGTAGATGTGACACAAAATGGGGTAATCGAAAATGGTCATAAAACCTGCAAATTGCGCTCTCATAATATATTGTGATGTCATAATGCGGATACATTATGACGTCATAATACATTGTGACTTCATACTGCATACTATTTATGATGTCATCATATACTGTGAGGTCTTAATACATGCTCATGATGCTCCAGTAGATGTGACACAAATTGGGGTAAGAGAAATTTCTCATAATATCTGCATGTTGCGCTCTCATAATACATTGTGATGTCATAATGCGGATACATTATGACGTCATAACACATTGGGACGTCATACTGCATACTAATTATGATGTCATCATATACTGTGACGTCATAATACATGCTCATGATGCTCCAGTAGATGTGACACAAACTGGGGTAAGCGAAATTGGTCATAATACCTGCATGTTGCGCTCTCATAATATATTGTGATGTCATATTGCGGACACATTATGACGTCATAATACATTGTCATGTCATGCTGTATACTAATTATGATGTCATCATATACTGTGACGTCATAATACAGGCTCATGATGCTCCAGTAGACGTGACACAAATTGGGGTAAGAGAAATTGCTCATAATACCTGCAAATAGCGCTCTCATAATATATTGTGATGTCATAATGCGGATACATTATGACATCATAGTACATTGTGATGTCATAGTGCATACTAATTATGATGTCATCATATACTGTGACATCATAATACATGCTCATGATGCTCCAGTAGATGTGACACAAATTGGGGTAAGAGAAATTGCTCATAATACCTGCAAATTGCGCTCTCATAATATATTGTGATGTCATAATGCGGATACATTATGACGTCATAATACATTGTGACATCATACTGCATACTAATTATGATGTCATCATATACTGTGACGTCATAATACATGCTCATGATACTCCAGTAGATGTGACACAAATTCGGGTAAGCGAAATTGGTCATAATACCTGCATGTTGCACTCTCATAATATATTGTGATGTCATATTGCGGACACATTATAACGTCATAATACATTGTCACGTCATACTGTATACTAATTATGATGTCATCATATATTGTGATGTCATAATACATGCTCATGATGCTCCAGTAGATGTTACACAAATTGGGGTAAGAGAAATTGCTCATAATACCTGCATGTTGCGCTCTCGTAATACATTGTGATGTCATATTGCGGATACATTATGACGTCATAATACATTGTGACGTCATACTGCATATTAATTATGATGTCATCATATACTGTGGCATCATAATACATGCTCATGATGCTCCAGTAGATGTGACACAAATTGGGGTAATCGAAAATGGTTATAAAACCTGCAAATTGCGCTCTCATAATATATTGTGATGTTATAATGAGGATACATTGTGACGTCATAATACATTGTGACGTCATAGTGCATACTAATTATGATGTCATCATATACTGTGACGTCATAATACATGCTCATGATGCTCCAGTAGTTGTGACACAAATTGGGTTAAGAGAAATTGCTCATAATATCTGCATGTTGCACTCTCATAATGTATTGTGATGTCATAATGCGGATACATTATGACGTCATAATACATTGTGACGTCATACTGCATACTAATTATGATGTCATCATATACTGTGGCGTCATAATACATGCTCATGATGCTCCAGTAGATGTGACACAAAGTGGGGTAATCGAAAATGGTTATAAAACCTGCAAATTGCGCTCTCATAATATATTGTGATGTCATAATGCGGATACATTATGACGTCATAATACATTGTGACTTCATACTGCATACTAATTATGATGTCATCATATACTGTGACGTCTTCATACATGCTCATGATGCTCCAGTAGATGTGACACAATTGGGGTAAGAGAAATTGCTCATAATACCTGCATGTTGCGCTCTCATAATACATTGTGATGTCATAATGCGGATACATTATGACGTCATAATACATTGTGACGTCATACTGCATACTAATTATGATGTCATCATATACTGTGACGTCATAATACATGCTCATGATGCTCCAGTAGATGTGACACAAATTGGGGTTAGAGAAATTGCTCATAATACCTGCATGTTGCGCTCTGATAATATATTGTGATGTCATAATGCGGATACATTATGACGTCATAATAAATTGTGACGTCATAGTGCATACTAATTATGATGTCATCATATACTGGGACGTCAAAATACATGCTCATGATGCTCCAGTAGATGTGACACAGATTGGGGTAAGCGAATTTGGTCATAAAACCTGCAAATTGCGCTCTCATAATATATTGAGATGTCATAATGCGGATACATTATGACGTCATAATACATTGTGACCTCATAGTGCATACTAATTATGATGTCATCATATACTGTGACGTCATAATACATGCTCATGATGCTCCAGTAGATGTGACACAAATTGGGTTAAGAGAAATTGCTCACAATACCTGCAAGTTGCGCTCTAATCATGTATTGTGATGTCATAATGCGCATACATTATGACGTCATAATACATTGTGACGTCATACTGCATACTAATTATGATGTCATCATATACTGTGACGTCATAATACATGCTCATGATGATCCAGTAGATGTGACACAAATTGGGGTAAGCGAAATTGGTCATGATACCTGCATGTTGCGCTCTCATAATATATTGTGATGTCATATGGCGGACACATTATGACGTCATAATACATTGTCACGTCATACTGTATACTAATTATGATGTCATCATATACTGTGACGTCATAATACATGCTCATGATGCTCCAGTAGATGTGACACAAATTGGGGTAAGAGAAATTGCTCATAATACCTGCATGTTGCGCTCTCATAATACATTGTGATGTCATAATGCGGATACATTATGACGTCATAATACATTGTGACGTCATACTGCATACTAATTATGATGTCATCATATACTGTGGCGTCATAATACATGCTCATGTTGCTCCAGTAGATGTGACACAAATTGGGGTAATCGAAAATGGTCATAAAACCTGCAAATTGCGCTCTCATAATATATTGTGATGTTATAATGAGGATACATTGTGACGTCATAATATATTGTGACGTCATAGTGCATACTAATTATGATGTCATCATATACTGTGACGTCATAATACATGCTCATGATGCTCCTGTACTTGTGACACAAATTGGGTTAAGAGAAATTGCTCATAATATCTGCATGTTGCGCTCTCATAATGTATTGTGATGTCATAATGCGGATACATTATGACGTCATAATACATTGTGACGTCATAGTGCATACTAATTATGATGTCATCATATACTGTGACCTCAAAATACATGCTCATGATGCTCCAGTAGATGTGACACAAATTGTGGTAAGAGAAATTGCTCATAATACCTGCATGTTGCGCTCTCATAATATATTGTGATGTCATAATGCGGATTCATTATGACGTCATAATACATTGTGACAACATAGTGCATACTAATTATGATGTCATCATATACTGTGACGTCATAATACATGCTCATGACGCTCCAGTAAATGTGACACAAATTGGGGTAAGCGAAATTGGTCATAAAACCTGCAAATTGCGCTCTCATAATATATTGTTAAGTCATAATGCAGATACATTAGGACGTCATAATACATTGTGACGTCATAGTGCATACTAATTATGATGTCATCATATACTGTGACGTCATAATACATGCTCATGATGCTCCATTAGATGTGACACAAATTGGGGTAAGAGAAATTGCTCAATTTCCTGCATGTTGCGCTCTCATATATATTGTGATGTCATAATGCGGATACATTATGACGTCATAATACATTGTGACGTCATACTGCATACTAATTATGATGTCATCATATACTGTGACGTCATAATACATGCTCATGATGCTCCAGTAGATGTGACACAAAATGGGTTAATCGAAAATGGTCATAAAACCTGCAAATTGCGCTCTCATAATATATTGTGATGTCATAATGCGGATACATTATGACGTCATAATACATTGTGACTTCATACTGCATACTATTTATGATGTCATCATATACTGTGAGGTCTTAATACATGCTCATGATGCTCCAGTAGATGTGACACAAATTGGGGTAAGAGAAATTTCTCATAATATCTGCATGTTGCGCTCTCATAATACATTGTGATGTCATAATGCGGATACATTATGACGTCATAACACATTGGGACGTCATACTGCATACTAATTATGATGTCATCATATACTGTGACGTCATAATACATGCTCATGATGCTCCAGTAGATGTGACACAAACTGGGGTAAGCGAAATTGGTCATAATACCTGCATGTTGCGCTCTCATAATATATTGTGATGTCATATTGCGGACACATAATGACGTCATAATACATTGTCATGTCATACTGTATACTAATTATGATGTCATCATATACTGGGACGTCATAATACAGGCTCATGATGCTCCAGTAGACGTGACACAAATTGGGGTAAGAGAAATTGCTCATAATACCTGCATGTTGCGCTCTCATAATACATTGTGATGTCATAATGCGGATACATTATGACGTCATAATACATTGTGATGTCATACTGCATACTAATTATGATGTCATCATATACTGTGGCGTCATAATACATGCTCATGTTGCTCCAGTAGATGTGACACAAATTGGGGTAATCGAAAATGGTCATAAAACCTGCAAATTGCGCTCTCATAATATATTGTGATGTTATAATGAGGATACATTGTGACGTCATAATATATTGTGACGTCATAGTGCATACTAATTATGATGTCATCATATACTGTGACGTCATAATACATGCTCATGATGCTCCTGTACTTGTGACACAAATTGGGTTAAGAGAAATTGCTCATAATATCTGCATGTTGCGCTCTCATAATGTATTGTGATGTCATAATGCGGATACATTATGACGTCATAATACATTGTGACGTCATAGTGCATACTAATTATGATGTCATCATATACTGTGACCTCAAAATACATGCTCATGATGCTCCAGTAGATGTGACACAAATTGTGGTAAGAGAAATTGCTCATAATACCTGCATGTTGCGCTCTCATAATATATTGTGATGTCATAATGCGGATTCATTATGACGTCATAATACATTGTGACAACATAGTGCATACTAATTATGATGTCATCATATACTGTGACGTCATAATACATGCTCATGACGCTCCAGTAAATGTGACACAAATTGGGGTAAGCGAAATTGGTCATAAAACCTGCAAATTGCGCTCTCATAATATATTGTTAAGTCATAATGCAGATACATTAGGACGTCATAATACATTGTGACGTCATAGTGCATACTAATTATGATGTCATCATATAATGTGACGTCATAATACATGCTCATGATGCTCCATTAGATGTGACACAAATTGGGGTAAGAGAAATTGCTCAATTTCCTGCATGTTGCGCTCTCATATATATTGTGATGTCATAATGCGGATACATTATGACGTCATAATACATTGTGACGTCATAGTGCATACTAATTATGATGTCATCATATACTGTGACGTCATAATACATGCTCATGATGCTCCAGTAGATGTGACACAAATTGGGGTTAGAGAAATTGCTCATAATACCTGCATGTTGCGCTCTCATAATATATTGTGATGTCATAATGCGGATACATTATGACGTCATAATACATTGTGACGTCATACTGCATACTAATTATGATGTCATCATATACTGTGACGTCAAAATACATGCTCATGATGCTCCAGTAGATGTGACACAAATTGGGGTAAGCGAAATTGGTCATGAAACCTGCAAATTGCCCTCTCAGAATATATTGTGATGTCATAATGCGGATACATTATCACGTCATAATACATTGTGACGTCATAGTGCATACTAATTATGATGTCATCATACACTGTGGCATCATAATACATGCTCATGATGCTCCAGTAGACGTGACACAAATTATGGTAAGAGAAATTGCTTATAATACCTGCATGTTGCGCTCTTATAATGTATTGTGATGTCATAATGCGGATACATTATGACGTCATAATACATTGTGACGTCATACTGCATACTAATTATGATGTCATCATATACTGTGACGTCATAATACATGCTCATGATGCTCCAGTAGATGTGACACAAAATGGGGTAATCGAAAATGGTCATAAAACCTGCAAATTGCGCTCTCATAATATATTGTGATGTCATAATGCGGATACATTATGACGTCATAATACATTGTGACTTCATACTGCATACTATTTATGATGTCATCATATACTGTGAGGTCTTAATACATGCTCATGATGCTCCAGTAGATGTGACACAAATTGGAGTAAGAGAAATTTCTCATAATATCTGCATGTTGCGCTCTCATAACACATTGTGATGTCATAATGCGGATACATTATGACGTCATAACACATTGGGACGTCATACTGCATACTAATTATGATGTCATCATATACTGTGACGTCATAATACATGCTCATGATGCTCCAGTAGATGTGACACAAACTGGGGTAAGCGAAATTGGTCATAATACCTGCATGTTGCGCTCTCATAATATATTGTGATGTCATATTGCGGACACATTATGACGTCATAATACATTGTCATGTCATGCTGTATACTAATTATGATGTCATCATATACTGGGACGTCATAATACAGTCTCATGATGCTCCAGTAGACGTGACACAAATTGGGGTAAGAGAAATTGCTCATAATACCTGCAAATAGCGCTCTCATAATATATTGTGATGTCATAATGCGGATACATTATGACATCATAGTACATTGTGATGTCATAGTGCATACTAATTATGATGTCATCATATACTGTGACATCATAATACATGCTCATGATGCTCCAGTAGATGTGACACAAATTGGGGTAAGAGAAATTGCTCATAATACCTGCAAATTGCGCTCTCATAATATATTGTGATGTCATAATGCGGATACATTATGACGTCATAATACATTGTGACATCATACTGCATACTAATTATGATGTCATCATATACTGTGACGTCATAATACATGCTCATGATACTCCAGTAGATGTGACACAAATTCGGGTAAGCGAAATTGGTCATAATACCTGCATGTTGCACTCTCATAATATATTGTGATGTCATATTGCGGACACATTATGACGTCATAATACATTGTGACGTCATAGTGCATACTAATTATGATGTCATCATATACTGTGACGTCATAAATCATGCTCATGATGCTCCAGTAGATGTGACACAAATTGGGGTAAGAGAAATTGCTCATAATACCTGCATGTTGCGCTCTCGTAATACATTGTGATGTCATAATGCGGATACATAATGACGTCATAATACATTGTGACGTCATACTGCATACTAATTATGATGTCATCATATACTGTGATGTCATAATACATGCTCATGACGCTCCAGTAGTTGTGACACAAATTGGGGTAAGCGAAATTGGTCATAAATCCTGCAAATTGCGCTCTCATAATATATTGTGATGTCATAATGCGGATACATTATGACGTCATAATACATTGTGACGTCATAGTGCATAGTAATTATGATGTCATCATATACTGTGACGTCATAATACATGCTCATGATGCTCCAGTAAATGTGACACAAATTGGGGTGAGAGAAATTGTTCATAATACCTATATGTTGCGCTCTCATAATATATTGTGATGTCATAATGTGGATACATTATGACGTCATAATATACTGTGATGTCATAGTGCATACTTATTATGATGTCATCATATACTGTGACGTCATAATACATGCTCATGATTCTGCAGTAGATGTGACACAAATTGGGGTACGAGAAATTGCTCATAATACCTGCATGTTGCGCTCTCATAATATATTGTGATGTAATAATGCGGGTACATTATGACGTCATAATACATTGTGACGTCATACTGCATACTAATTATGATGTCATCCTATGCTGTGACGTCATAATACATGCTCATGATGCTCCAGTAGATGTGACACAAATTGGGGTAAGCGAAATTGGTAAAAAAACCTGCAAATTGCGCTCTCATAATATATTGTGATGTCATAATGCGGATACATTTTGACGTCATAATACATTGTGACGTCATAGTGCTTACTAATTATGATGTCATCATATACTGTGACGTCAAAATACATGCTCATGATGCTCCAGTAGATGTGGCACAAATTGGGGTAAGAGAAATTGCTAATAATACCTGCATTTTGCGCTCTCATAATATATTGTGAGGTCATAATGCAGATACAGTATGACGTCATAATACATTGTGACCTCATACTGCATACTAATTATGATGTCATCATATACTGTGATGTCATAATACATGCTCATGACGCTCCAGTAGATGTGACACAAATTGGGGTAAGCGAAATTGGTCATAAAACCTGCAAATTGCGCTCTCAAAATATATTGTGATGTCATAATGCGGATACATTATGACGTCATAATACATTGTGACGTCATAGTGCATACTAATTATGATGTCATCATATACTGTGACGTCATAATACATGCTCATGATGCTCCAGTAGATGTGAAACAAATTGGGGTAAGAGAAATTGCTCATAATACCTGCATGTTGCGCTCTCATAATATATTGTGATGTCATAATGCTGATACATTATGACGTCATAATACAGTGTGACGTCATAGTGCATACTAATTATGATGTCATCATATACTGTGACGTCATAATACATGCTCATGATGCTCCACTACATGTGACACAAATTGGGGAAAGAGAAATTGCTCATAATACCTGCATGTTGCGCTCTCATAATATATTGTGATGTCATGATGCGAATACATTATGACCTCATAATACATTGTGACGTCATACTGCATACTAATTATGATGTCACGATATACTGTGACGTCATAATACATGCTCATGATGCTCCAGTAGATGTGACACAAATTGGGTTAAGCGAAATTGGTCATAAAACCTGCAAATTGCGCCCTCATAATATATTGCGATGTCATAATGCGGATACATTATGAAGTCATAATACTTTGTGACGTCATAGTGCATACTAATTATGATGTCATCATATACTGTGACGTCATAATACATCCTCATGATGCTCCAGTAGATGTGACACATATTGGGTTAAGCGAAATTGGTCATAAAACCTGCAAATTGCGCCCTCATAATATATTGCGATGTCATAATGCGGATACATTATGAAGTCTTAATACTTTGTGACGTCATAGTGCATACTAATTATGATGTCATCATATACTGTGACGTCATAATACATCCTCATGATGCTCCAGTAGATGTGACACAAATTGGGGTAAGAGAAATTGCTCATAATACCTGCAAATTGCGCTCTCATAATATATTGTGATGTCATAATGCGGATACATTAGGACGTCATAATACATTGTGACATCATAGTGCATACTAATTATGATTTCATCATATACTGTGACGTCATAATACATGCTCATGATGCTCCATTAGATGTGACACAAATTGGGGTAAGAGAAATTGCTCATAATACCTGCAAGTTGCGCTCTCATAATATATTGTGATGTCATAATGCGGATACATTATGACTTCATAATACATTGTGACGTCATAGAGCATACTAATTATGATGTCATCATATACTGTGACGTCATAATACATGCTCATGATGCTCCAGTAGATGTGACACAAATTGGGGTAAGAGAAATTGCTCATAATACCTGCATGTTGCGCTCTGATAATATACTGTGATGTCATAATGCGGATACATTATGACGTCATAATACATTGTGACGTCATACTGCCTACTAATTATGATGTCATCATATACTGTGACGTCAAAATACATGCTCATGATGCTCCAGTAGATGTGACACAAATTGGGGTAAGCGAAATTGGTCATAAAACCTGCAAATTGCGCTCTCATAATATATTGTGATGTCATAATGCGGAAACATTATGACGTCATAATACATTGTGACGTTATAGTGCATACTAATTATGATGTCATCATATACTGTGACGTCATAATACATGCTCATGATGCTCCAGTAGATGTGACACAAATTGGGGTAAGAGAAATTGCTCATAATACCTGCATGTTGCGCTCTCATAATATATTGTGATGTGATAATGCGGATACGTTATGACGTGATAATACATTGTGACATCATAGTGCATACTAATTATGATGTCATCATATACTGTGACGTCATAAAACATGCTCATGATGCTCCATTAGATGTGACACAAATTGGGGTAATCAAAAATGGTCATAAAACCTGCAAATTGCGCTCTCATAATATATTGCGATGTCATAATGCGAATACATTATGACGTCATAATACATTGTGACGTCATGGTGCATACTACTTATGATGTCATCATATACTGTGACGTCATAATACATGCTCATGATGCTCCAGTAGATGTGACACAAATTGGGGTAAGAGAAATTGCTCATAATACCTGCAAATTGCGCTCTCATTATATATTGTGATGTCATAATGCGGAAACATTATGACGTCATAATACATTGTGACGTCATAGTGCATACTAATTATGATGTCATCATATACTGTGACGTCATAATACATGCTCATGATGCTCCAGTAGATGTGACACAAATTGGGGTAAGAGAAATTGCTCATAATACCTGCATGTTGCGCTCTCATAATATATTGTGATGTGATAATGCGGATACGTTATGACGTGATAATACATTGTGACGTCATAGTGCATACTAATTATGATGTCATCATATACTGTGACGTCATAAAACATGCTCATGATGCTCCAGTAGATGTGACACAAATTGGGGTAATCGAAAATGGTCATAAAACCTGCAAATTGCGCTCTCATAATATATTGCGATTTCATAATGCGAATACATTATGACGTCATAATACATTGTGACGTCATGGTGCATACTAATTATGATGTCATCATATACTGTGACATCATAACACATGCTCATGATGCTCCAGTAGATGTGAAACAAATTGGGGTAAGAGAAATTGCTCATGATACCTGCATGTTGCGCTCTCATAATATATTGTGATGTCATAATGCGGATACATTATGACGTCATAATATATTGTGATGTCATAGTGCATACTTATTATGATGTCATCATATACTGTGACGTCATAATATATGCTCATGATTCTGCAGTAGATGTGACACAATTTGGGGTACGAGAAATTGCTCATAATACCTGCATGTTGCGCTCTCATAATATATTGTGATGTAATAATGCGGATACATTATGACGTCATAATACATTGTGACGTCATACTGCATACTAATTATGATGTCATCCTATGCTGTGACGTCATAATACATGCTCATGATGCTCCAGTAGATGTGACACAAATTGGGGTAAGCGAAATTGGTAAAAAAACGTGCAAATTGCGCTCTCATAATATATTGTGATGTAATAATGCGGATACGTTTTGACGTCATAATACATTGTGACGTCATAGTGCTTACTAATTATGATGTCATCATATACTGTGACGTCAAAATACATGCTCATGATGCTCCAGTAGATGTGGCACAAATTGGGGTAAGAGAAATTGCTCGTAATACCTGCATTTTGCGCTCTCATAATATATTGTGAGGTCATAATGCAGATACAGTATGACGTCATAATATATTGGGACGTCATACTGCATACTAATTATGATGTCATCATATACTGTGATGTCATAATACATGCTCATGACGCTCCAGTAGATGTGACACAAATTGGGGTAAGCGAAATTGTTCATAAAACCTGCAAATTGCGCTCTCAAAATATATTGTGATGTCATAATGCGGATACATTATGACGTCATAATACATTGTGACGTCATAGTGCATACTAATTATGATGTCATCATATACTGTGACGTCATAATACATGCTCATGATGCTCCAGTAGATGTGAAACAAATTGGGGTAAGAGAAATTGCTCATAATACCTGCATGTTGCGCTCTCATAATATATTGTGATGTCATAATGCTGATACATTATGACGTCATAATACAGTGTGACGTCATAGTGCATACTAATTATGATGTCATCATATACTGTGACGTCATAATACATGCTCATGATGCTCCACTACATGTGACACAAATTGGGGAAAGAGAAATTGCTCATAATACCTGCATGTTGCGCTCTCATAATATATTGTGATGTCATGATGCGAATACATTATGACCTCATAATACATTGTGACGTCATACTGCATACTAATTATGATGTCACGATATACTGTGACGTCATAATACATGCTCATGATGCTCCAGTAGATGTGACACAAATTGGGTTAAGCGAAATTGGTCATAAAACCTGCAAATTGCGCCCTCATAATATATTGCGATGTCATAATGCGGATACATTATGAAGTCATAATACTTTGTGACGTCATAGTGCATACTAATTATGATGTCATCATATACTGTGACGTCATAATACATCCTCATGATGCTCCAGTAGATGTGACACATATTGGGTTAAGCGAAATTGGTCATAAAACCTGCAAATTGCGCCCTCATAATATATTGCGATGTCATAATGCGGATACATTATGAAGTCTTAATACTTTGTGACGTCATAGTGCATACTAATTATGATGTCATCATATACTGTGACGTCATAATACATCCTCATCATGCTCCAGTAGATGTGACACAAATTGGGGTAAGAGAAATTCCTCATAATACCTGCAAATTGCGCTCTCATAATATATTGTGATGTCATAATGCGGATACATTAGGACGTCATAATACATTGTGACAACATAGTGCATACTAATTATGATTTCATCATATACTGTGACGTCATAATACATGCTCATGATGCTCCATTAGATGTGACACAAATTGGGGTAAGAGAAATTGCTCATAATACCTGCAAGTTGCGCTCTCATAATATATTGTGATGTCATAATGCGGATACATTATGACTTCATAATACATTGTGACGTCATAGAGCATACTAATTATGATGTCATCATATACTGTGACGTCATAATACATGCTCATGATGCTCCAGTAGATGTGACACAAATTGGGGTAAGAGAAATTGCTCATAATACCTGCATGTTGCGCTCTGATAATATACTGTGATGTCATAATGCGGATACATTATGACGTCATAATACATTGTGACGTCATACTGCCTACTAATTATGATGTCATCATATACTGTGACGTCAAAATACATGCTCATGATGCTCCAGTAGATGTGACACAAATTGGGGTAAGCGAAATTGGTCATAAAACCTGCAAATTGCGCTCTCATAATATATTGTGATGTCATAATGCGGAAACATTATGACGTCATAATACATTGTGACGTTATAGTGCATACTAATTATGATGTCATCATATACTGTGACGTCATAATACATGCTCATGATGCTCCAGTAGATGTGACACAAATTGGGGTAAGAGAAATTGCTCATAATACCTGCATGTTGCGCTCTCATAATATATTGTGATGTGATAATGCGGATACGTTATGACGTGATAATACATTGTGACATCATAGTGCATACTAATTATGATGTCATCATATACTGTGACGTCATAAAACATGCTCATGATGCTCCATTAGATGTGACACAAATTGGGGTAATCAAAAATGGTCATAAAACCTGCAAATTGCGCTCTCATAATATATTGCGATGTCATAATGCGAATACATTATGACGTCATAATACATTGTGACGTCATGGTGCATACTACTTATGATGTCATCATATACTGTGACGTCATAATACATGCTCATGATGCTCCAGTAGATGTGACACAAATTGGGGTAAGAGAAATTGCTCATAATACCTGCAAATTGCGCTCTCATTATATATTGTGATGTCATAATGCGGATACATTATGACGTCATAAGACATTGTGACGTCATAGTGCATACTAACTATGATGTCATCATATACTGTGACGTCATAATACATGCTCATGATGCTCCAGTAGATGTGACTCAAATTGGGGTAAGAGAATTTGCTCATAATACCTGCATGTTGCGCTCTCATAATATATTGCGATGTCATAATACGGATACATTATGACGTCATAATACATTGAGACGTCATAGTGCATACTAATCATGATGTCATCATATACTGTGACGTCACAATACATGCTCACGATGCTCCAGTAGTTGTGACACAAATTGGGGAAAGAGAAATTGCTCATAATACCTGCATGTTGCGCTCTCATAATATATTGTGATGTCATAATGCGGATACATTATGACGTCATAATACATTGTGACGTCATAGTGCATACTAATTATGATGTCATCATATACTGTGACGTCATAATACATGCTCATGATTCTCCAGTAGATGTGACACAAATTGGGGTAAGAGAAATTGCTCATAATACCTGCGTGTTGCGCTCTCATAATATATTGTGATGTCATAATGCGGATACATTATGACGTCATAATACATTGTGACGTCATAGTGCATACTAATTATGATGTCATCATATACTGCGACATCATAATACATGCTCATGATGCTCCAGTAGATGTGACACAAATTGGGGTAAGCGAAATTGGTCATAATACCTGCATGTTGCGCTCTCATAATGTATTGTGATGTCATAATGCGGATACATTATGACGTCATAATACATTGTGACGTCATACTGCATACTAATTATGATGTCATCATATACTGTGACGTCATAATACATGCTCATGATGCTCCAGTAGATGTGACACAAATTGGGGTAAGAGAAATTGCTCATAAACCTGCAAATTGCACTCTCATAATATATTGTGATGTCATAATGCGGATACATTATGACGTCATAATACATTGTGACGTCATACTGCTTACTAATTATGATGTCATCATATACTGTGACGTCATAATACATGCTCATGGTGCTCCAGTAGATGTGACACAAATTGGGGTAATCGAACATGGTCATAAAAGGAGAGAGATCCAAGATGGCTGATCACTAGCAGCTCGGGCACGTAGCTCGCAGTGAAAGCGCAAAGAACGAGAGGACGCCACACTTTCAGACGAATATTTGTAGCTCACGGACCAGGAGATTCCCAGCGGAGGAGCCCCACTGGTCGCCAATGCGACTCTTGTGGCCGGCGTGGCGGTTTTGCTGGTGCCTTAGCGTGCCAGTTTTTGGTGCAGAGTCCGGATATTCCCGGGCAGAAAAGCACCATCAATCTTAACACCGCTGTTTTGGCCGGCGCAGTGGATTGCTCAGTTTTCGGCGCTGGGAATCAAAAAGTTGGACGTCCGCTCAGAGACCTAGTTAGAAAGTCGGTAATTACAAAGACGACAGATGGATAAATATATAATCAAGGGAAGAAAGCAGCCTAAAAAGGCAGAGAACACTCAAAATCAGAATGCCTCTCCCTCTACAGGGGATCGCAATTCCTCATCAGTAATGGAACAAGGCTTAATGGAGAACGAGTGTGTTCCAGTAACAGAAGCAGGTTTCAAAACGTGGGTGATGAGAAACTTCTGTGAATTAAAAGAACTTGTTCTAACGCAATGCAAAGAAACTAAGAACCTTAAAAAAAGGTTTGACGAAATGCTAACGAGAATGGACAATTTAGAGAGGAATATAAGTGAATTGATGGAGCTGAAAAGCACCACACGAGAACTTCGCGAAGCATGCACAAGCTTAAACAGTCGAATTGATCAAGCAGAAGAAAGGATATCAGAAGTCGAGGACCAGCTCAGTGAAATGAAACGAGAAGACAAGATTGGAGAAAAAAGGATAAAAAGGAATGAGCAAAGTCTCCAGGAAATATGGGACTATGTGAAAAGACCTAATCTACGTTTGATAGGTGTACCTGAATGTGAGGAAGAGAATGAATCCAAGTTGGAAAATACTCTTCAGGATATCATTCAGGAAAACTTTCCCAACCTAGCAAGGCAAGGTAATATTCAACTCCAGGTAATACAGAGAACACCACAAAGATATTCTTCAAGAAGACCAACCCCAAGGCACATAATTGCCAGATTTATTAGGGTTGAAATGAAGGAGAAAATACTAAGGGCAGCCAGAGAGAAAGGTCAGGTTACCCATAAAGGGAAATCTATCAGACTTACAGCGGATCTCTCAGCAGAAACCCTACAAGCCAGAAAAGAGTGGGGACCAATATTTAACATCCTTAAAGAAAAGAACTTTCAACCCAGAATTTCCTATCCAGCCAAACTAAGCTTTATGAGCGAAGGAAAAATTAAATCCTTTGCGAACAAACAAGCACTTAGAGAGTTCACCACCACCAGGCCTGCTTTACAAGAGCTTCTGAAAGAAGCACTATACATATAAAGGAACAACCAATATCAGCCTTTCCAAAAATATATCAAAAAGCAAAGAACATTAATACAGCGAAAAATTTACATCAACTAATGGGCAAAACAGCCAGCTAGCATCAAACGCCAGTATTAAAGTTATATATATTTTAATTGAATAAAAAGCCAAAACCCATCGGTATGCTGCATCCAGACCCATCTTACATGCAGCGATACACAAAGACTCAAAGAGAAGGAGGAAGATTTACCAACCAGAGAGTAAAAATAAACAAATAAACAAAAAGCAGGAGATGCAATTCTCGCCTCTGATAAAGTAGACTTTAAAGCAACAAAGATCAAAAGAGGCAAAGAAGGACATTGCATAATGGTAAAAGGATCAATGTAACAAGAATAGCTAAAGATTCTATAGATCAACGAGATAGAAAATTAACAAGGATATTCAAGATTTGAACTCAGACCCGGAACAAGTAAACTTAATAAACATTTATAGAACTCTCCACTTCAAATACACAAAACATACATTACCACCTCACACCTATTCCAAAGGTGACTATATACTTGGAAGTAAATCACTCCTCAGTAATCGCATAGCATTTCATAGGTTTAAATGAAATATTGGTTGGCTGTTTGTTTGTTATCTTCTTCCCTTATTCCTTCCTGCCTACATCATTAAGTATAATTATCAGTATAAAAGAGGTTTTCAATACCCATTATTAAATTGCATTCCAGCCTGGGAAAGAAAGCAATACTCCCATTCTCTCTCCCTCTTTCTTTTCCTTTTTCCTCCTCCCCATTCTCTCTCTTTCTTTCTCTTCCTTTTTCCTCCTCCCCATTCTCTTTCTTTCTCTTCCTTTTTCCTCCTCCCCATTCTCTCTCTTTCTTTCTCTTCCTTTTTCCTCCTCCCCATTCTCTCTCTTTCTTTCTCTTCCTTTTTCCTCCACCCCATTCTCTAGAAAAAAAAAAAAAAAAAATGGTCATAAAACCTGCAAATTGCGCTCTCATAATATATTGTGATGTCATAATGCGGATACATTATGACGTCATAATGCATTGTGACGTCATAGTGCATACTAATTATGATGTCCTCATATACTGCGACGTCATAATACATGCTCATGATGCTCCAGTAGATGTGACACAAATTGGGGTAAGCGAAATTGCTCATAATACCTGCATGTTGCGCTCTCATAATGTATTGTGATGTCATAATGCGGATACATTATGACGTCATAATACATTGTGACGTCATGGTGCATACTAATTATGATGTCATCATATACTGTGACGTCATAATACATGCTCATGATGCTACAGTTGATGTGACACAAATTGGGGTAAGAGTAATTGCTCATAATACCTGCATGTTGCGCTCTCATAATATATGGTGATGTCATAATGCGGATACATTATGACGTCATAATACATTGTGACGTCATACTGCATACTAATTATGGTGTCATCATATACTGTGACGTCATAATACATGCTCATGATGCTCCAGTAGATGTGACACAAATTGGGGTAAGAGAAATTGCTCATAATACCTGCAAATTGCGCTCTCATAATACATTGTGATGTCACAATGCGGATACATTATGACGTCATAATATATTGTGACGTCATAGTGCATACTAATTGTGATGTCATCATATACTGTGACGTCATAATACATGCTCATGATGCTCCAGTAGATGTGACACAAATTGGGGTAAGAGAAATTGCTCATAATACCTGCGTGTTGCGCTCTCATAATATATTGTGATGTCATAATGCGGATACATTATGACGTCATAATACATTGTGACGTCATAGTGCATACTAATTATGATGTCATCAAATACTGTGACGTCATAATACATGCTCATGATGCTCCAGTAGATGTGACACAAATTGTGGTAAGAGAAATTGCTCATAATACCTGCATGTTGCGCTCTCATAATATATTGTGATGTAATAATGCAGATACATTATGACGTCATAATACATTGTGACGTCATACTGCATACTAATTATGATGTCATCATATACTGTGACGTTGTAATACATGCTCGTGATGCTCCAGTAGATGTGACAGAAATTGGGTTAATCGAAAATGGTCATAAAACCTGCAAATTTCGCTCTCATAATATATTGTGATGTCATAATGCGGATAAATTATGACGTCATAATACATTGTGACGTCATAGTGCATACTAATTATGATGTCATCATATACTGTGATGTCATAATACATGCTCATGATGCTCCTGTAGATGTGACACAAATAGGGGTAAGAGAAATTGGACATAATACCTGCATGTTGCGCTCTCATAATATATTGTGTGTTATAATGCGGATACATTATGACGTCATAATACATTGTGACGTCATACTGCATACTAATTATGATGTCATCATATACTGTGACGTCATAATACATGCTCATGATGCTGCAGTAGATGTGACACAAATTGGGGTAAGCGAAATTGTTCATAAAACCTGCAAATTGCGCTCTCATACTATATTGTGATGTCATAATGCGGATAAATTATGACGTCATAATACATTGTGACGTCATACTGCATACTAATTATGATGTCATCATATACTGTGACGTCATAATACATGCTCATGATGCTCCAGTAGATGTGACACAAATTGGGGCAGCGAAATTGGTCATAAAACCTGCAAATTGCTCTCTCATAATATATTGTGATGTCATAATGCGGATACATTATGACGTCATACTGCATTGTGACGTCATATTGCATACTAATTATGATGTCATCATATACTGTGACATCATAATACATGCTCATGATGATCCAGTAGATGTGACACAAATTGGGGTAAGAGCAATTGCTCATAATACCTGCATTTTGCGCTCTCATAATATATTGTGATGTCAAAATGCGGATACATTATGACGTCATAATACATTGTGACGTCATAGTGCATACTAATTATGATGCCATCATATACTGTGACGTCATAATACATGCTCATGATGCTCCAGTAGATGTGACACAAATTGGGGTAATCGAAAATGGTCATAAAACCTGCAAATTTCGCTCTCATAATATATTGTGATGTCATAATGCGGATAAATTATGACGTCATAATACATTGTGACGTCATAGTGCATACTAATTATGATGTCATCATATACTGTGACGTCATAATACATGCTCATGATGCTCCAGTAGATGTGACACAAATTGGGGTAAGAGAAATTGCTCATAAACCTGCAAATTGCACTCTCATAATATATTGTGATGTCATAATGCGGATACATTATGACGTCATAATACATTGTGACGTCATACTGCTTACTAATTATGATGTCATCATATACTGTGACGTCATAATACATGCTCATGATGCTCCAGTAGATGTGACACAAATTGGGGTAATCGAACATGGTCATAAAAGGAGAGAGATCCAAGATGGCTGATCACTAGCAGCTCGGGCACGTAGCTCGCAGTGAAAGCGCAAAGAACGAGAGGACGCCACACTTTCAGACGAATATTTGTAGCTCACGGACCAGGAGATTCCCAGCGGAGGAGCCCCACTGGTCGCCAATGCGACTCTTGTGGCCGGCGTGGCGGTTTTGCTGGTGCCTTAGCGTGCCAGTTTTTGGTGCAGAGTCCGGATATTCCCGGGCAGAAAAGCACCATCAATCTTAACACCGCTGTTTTGGCCGGCGCAGTGGATTGCTCAGTTTTCGGCGCTGGGAATCAAAAAGTTGGACGTCCGCTCAGAGACCTAGTTAGAAAGTCGGTAATTACAAAGACGACAGATGGATAAATATATAATCAAGGGAAGAAAGCAGCCTAAAAAGGCAGAGAACACTCAAAATCAGAATGCCTCTCCCTCTACAGGGGATCGCAATTCCTCATCAGTAATGGAACAAGGCTTAATGGAGAACGAGTGTGTTCCAGTAACAGAAGCAGGTTTCAAAACGTGGGTGATGAGAAACTTCTGTGAATTAAAAGAACTTGTTCTAACGCAATGCAAAGAAACTAAGAACCTTAAAAAAAGGTTTGACGAAATGCTAACGAGAATGGACAATTTAGAGAGGAATATAAGTGAATTGATGGAGCTGAAAAGCACCACACGAGAACTTCGCGAAGCATGCACAAGCTTAAACAGTCGAATTGATCAAGCAGAAGAAAGGATATCAGAAGTCGAGGACCAGCTCAGTGAAATGAAACGAGAAGACAAGATTGGAGAAAAAAGGATAAAAAGGAATGAGCAAAGTCTCCAGGAAATATGGGACTATGTGAAAAGACCTAATCTACGTTTGATAGGTGTACCTGAATGTGAGGAAGAGAATGAATCCAAGTTGGAAAATACTCTTCAGGATATCATTCAGGAAAACTTTCCCAACCTAGCAAGGCAAGGTAATATTCAACTCCAGGTAATACAGAGAACACCACAAAGATATTCTTCAAGAAGACCAACCCCAAGGCACATAATTGCCAGATTTATTAGGGTTGAAATGAAGGAGAAAATACTAAGGGCAGCCAGAGAGAAAGGTCAGGTTACCCATAAAGGGAAATCTATCAGACTTACAGCGGATCTCTCAGCAGAAACCCTACAAGCCAGAAAAGAGTGGGGACCAATATTTAACATCCTTAAAGAAAAGAACTTTCAACCCAGAATTTCCTATCCAGCCAAACTAAGCTTTATGAGCGAAGGAAAAATTAAATCCTTTGCGAACAAACAAGCACTTAGAGAGTTCACCACCACCAGGCCTGCTTTACAAGAGCTTCTGAAAGAAGCACTATACATATAAAGGAACAACCAATATCAGCCTTTCCAAAAATATATCAAAAAGCAAAGAACATTAATACAGCGAAAAATTTACATCAACTAATGGGCAAAACAGCCAGCTAGCATCAAACGCCAGTATTAAAGTTATATATATTTTAATTGAATAAAAAGCCAAAACCCATCGGTATGCTGCATCCAGACCCATCTTACATGCAGCGATACACAAAGACTCAAAGAGAAGGAGGAAGATTTACCAACCAGAGAGTAAAAATAAACAAATAAACAAAAAGCAGGAGATGCAATTCTCGCCTCTGATAAAGTAGACTTTAAAGCAACAAAGATCAAAAGAGGCAAAGAAGGACATTGCATAATGGTAAAAGGATCAATGTAACAAGAATAGCTAAAGATTCTATAGATCAACGAGATAGAAAATTAACAAGGATATTCAAGATTTGAACTCAGACCCGGAACAAGTAAACTTAATAAACATTTATAGAACTCTCCACTTCAAATACACAAAACATACATTACCACCTCACACCTATTCCAAAGGTGACTATATACTTGGAAGTAAATCACTCCTCAGTAATCGCATAGCATTTCATAGGTTTAAATGAAATATTGGTTGGCTGTTTGTTTGTTATCTTCTTCCCTTATTCCTTCCTGCCTACATCATTAAGTATAATTATCAGTATAAAAGAGGTTTTCAATACCCATTATTAAATTGCATTCCAGCCTGGGAAAGAAAGCAATACTCCCATTCTCTCTCCCTCTTTCTTTTCCTTTTTCCTCCTCCCCATTCTCTCTCTTTCTTTCTCTTCCTTTTTCCTCCTCCCCATTCTCTTTCTTTCTCTTCTTTTTCCTCCTCCCCATTCTCTCTCTTTCTTTCTCTTCCTTTTTCCTCCTCCCCATTCTCTCTCTTTCTTTCTCTTCCTTTTTCCTCCACCCCATTCTCTAAAAAAAAAAAAAAAAAAAAATGGTCATAAAACCTGCAAATTGCGCTCTCATAATATATTGTGATGTCATAATGCGGATACATTATGACGTCATAATGCATTGTGACGTCATAGTGCATACTAATTATGATGTCCTCATTTACTGCGACGTCATAATACATGCTCATGATGCTCCAGTAGATGTGACACAAATTGGGGTAAGCGAAATTGCTCATAATACCTGCATGTTGCGCTCTCATAATGTATTGTGATGTCATAATGCGGATACATTATGACGTCATAATACATTGTGACGTCATGGTGCATACTAATTATGATGTCATCATATACTGTGACGTCATAATACATGCTCATGATGCTACAGTTGATGTGACACAAATTGGGGTAAGAGTAATTGCTCATAATACCTGCATGTTGCGCTCTCATAATATATGGTGATGTCATAATGCGGATACATTATGACGTCATAATACATTGTGACGTCATACTGCATACTAATTATGGTGTCATCATATACTGTGACGTCATAATACATGCTCATGATGCTCCAGTAGATGTGACACAAATTGGGGTAAGAGAAATTGCTCATAATACCTGCAAATTGCGCTCTCATAATACATTGTGATGTCACAATGCGGATACATTATGACGTCATAATATATTGTGACGTCATAGTGCATACTAATTGTGATGTCATCATATACTGTGACGTCATAATACATGCTCATGATGCTCCAGTAGATGTGACACAAATTGGGGTAAGAGAAATTGCTCATAATACCTGCGTGTTGCGCTCTCATAATATATTGTGATGTCATAATGCGGATACATTATGACGTCATAATACATTGTGACGTCATAGTGCATACTAATTATGATGTCATCAAATACTGTGACGTCATAATACATGCTCATGATGCTCCAGTAGATGTGACACAAATTGTGGTAAGAGAAATTGCTCATAATACCTGCATGTTGCGCTCTCATAATATATTGTGATGTAATAATGCAGATACATTATGACGTCATAATACATTGTGACGTCATACTGCATACTAATTATGATGTCATCATATACTGTGACGTTGTAATACATGCTCGTGATGCTCCAGTAGATGTGACAGAAATTGGGTTAATCGAAAATGGTCATAAAACCTGCAAATTTCGCTCTCATAATATATTGTGATGTCATAATGCGGATAAATTATGACGTCATAATACATTGTGACGTCATAGTGCATACTAATTATGATGTCATCATATACTGTGATGTCATAATACATGCTCATGATGCTCCTGTAGATGTGACACAAATAGGGGTAAGAGAAATTGGACATAATACCTGCATGTTGCGCTCTCATAATATATTGTGTGTTATAATGCGGATACATTATGACGTCATAATACATTGTGACGTCATACTGCATACTAATTATGATGTCATCATATACTGTGACGTCATAATACATGCTCACGATGCTGCAGTAGATGTGACACAAATTGGGGTAAGCGAAATTGTTCATAAAACCTGCAAATTGCGCTCTCATACTATATTGTGATGTCATAATGCGGATAAATTATGACGTCATAATACATTGTGACGTCATACTGCATACTAATTATGATGTCATCATATACTGTGACGTCATAATACATGCTCATGATGCTCCAGTAGATGTGACACAAATTGGGGCAGCGAAATTGGTCATAAAACCTGCAAATTGCTCTCTCATAATATATTGTGATGTCATAATGCGGATACATTATGACGTCATACTGCATTGTGACGTCATATTGCATACTAATTATGATGTCATCATATACTGTGACATCATAATACATGCTCATGATGATCCAGTAGATGTGACACAAATTGGGGTAAGAGCAATTGCTCATAATACCTGCATTTTGCGCTCTCATAATATATTGTGATGTCAAAATGCGGATACATTATGACGTCATAATACATTGTGACGTCATAGTGCCTACTAATTATGATGCCATCATATACTGTGACGTCATAATACATGCTCATGATGCTCCAGTAGATGTGACACAAATTGGGGTAATCGAAAATGGTCATAAAACCTGCAAATTTCGCTCTCATAATATATTGTGATGTCATAATGCGGATAAATTATGACGTCATAATGCATTGTGACGTCATAGTGCATACTAATTATGATGTCATCATATACTGTGATGTCATAATACATGCTCATGATGCTCCAGTAGATGTGACACAAATAGGGGTAAGAGAAATTGGACATAATACCTGCATGTTGCGCTCTCATAATATATTGTGTGTTATAATGCGGATACATTATGACGTCATAATACATTGTGACGTCATACTGCATACTAATTATGATGTCATCATATACTGTGACGTCATAATACATGCTCATGATGCTCCAGTAGATGTGACACAAATTGGGGTAAGCGAAATTGTTCATAAAACCTGCAAATTGCGCTCTCATACTATATTGTGATGTCATAATGCGGATACATTATGACGTCATAATACATTGTGACGTCCTACTGCATACTAATTATGATGTCATCATATACTGTGACGTCATAATACATGCTCATGATGCTCCAGTAGATGTGACACAAATTGGGGTAAGAGAAATTGCTCATAATACCTGCATGTTGCGCTCTCATAATGTATTGTGTTGTCATAATGCGGATACATTATGACGTCATAATACATTGTGACGTCATACTGCATACTAATTATGATGTCATCATATACTGTGACATCATAATACATGCTCATGTTGCTCCATTAGATGTGACACAAATTGGGGTAAGAGAAATTGCCCATAATACCTGCATGTTGCGCTCTCATAAGGTATTGTGATGTCATAATGCGGATACATTATGACGTCATAATACATTGTGACGTCATAATGCATACTAATCATGATGTGATCATATACTGTGACGACATAATACATGCTCATGGTGCTCCGGTAGTTGTGACACAAATTGGGGTAAGAGAAATTGCTCATAATACCTGCATGTTGCGCTCTCATAATATATTGTGATGTCATAATGCGGATACATTATGACGTCATAATACATTGTGACGTCATTGTGCATACTAATTATGAGGTCATCATATACTGTGACGTCATAATACATGCTCATGATGCTCCAGTAGATGAGACACAAATTGGGGTAAGCGAAATTTGTCATAAAACCTGCGAATTGCGCTCTCATAATATATTGTGATGTCATAATGCGGATACATTATGACGTCATAATACATTGTGACATCATAGTGCATACTAATTATGATGTCATCATATACTGTGACGTCATAATACATGCTCATGTTGCTCCAGTAGATGTGACACAAATTGGGGTAATCGAAAATGGTCATAAAACCTGAAAATTGCGCTCTCATAATATATTGTGATGTCATAATGCGGATACATTATGACGTCATAATACATTGTGACGTCATAGTGCATACTAATTATGATGTCATCATATACTGTGATGTCATAATACATGCTCATGATGCTCCAGTAGATGTGACACAAATAGGGGTAAGAGAAACTGGACATAATACCTGCATGTTACGCTCTCATAATATATTGTGTGTTATAATGCGGATACATTATGACGTCATAATACATTGTGACGTCATAATGCATACTAATCATGATGTGATCATATACTGTGACGACATAATACATGCTCATGGTGCTCCGGTAGTTGTGACACAAATTGGGGTAAGAGAAATTGCTCATAATACCTGCAAATTGCGCTCTCATTATATATTGTGATGTCATAATGCGGATACATTATGACGTCATAAGACATTGTGACGTCATAGTGCATACTAACTATGATGTCATCATATACTGTGACGTCATAATACATGCTCATGATGCTCCAGTAGATGTGACTCAAATTGGGGTAAGAGAATTTGCTCATAATACCTGCATGTTGCGCTCTCATAATATATTGCGATGTCATAATACGGATACATTATGACGTCATAATACATTGAGACGTCATAGTGCATACTAATCATGATGTCATCATATACTGTGACGTCACAATACATGCTCACGATGCTCCAGTAGTTGTGACACAAATTGGGGAAAGAGAAATTGCTCATAATACCTGCATGTTGCGCTCTCATAATATATTGTGATGTCATAATGCGGATACATTATGACGTCATAATACATTGTGTCGTCATAGTGCATACTAATCATGATGTCATCATATACTGTGACATCATAATACATGCTCATGATGGTCCAGTAGATGTGACAAAAATTGGGATAAGAGAAATTGCTCATAATACCTGCATGTTGCGCTCTCATAATATATTGTGATGTCATAATGCGGATACTTTATGACGTCATAATACATTGTGACGTCATAGTGCATACTAATTATGATGTCATCATATACTGCGACATCATAATACATGCTCATGATGCTCCAGTAGATGTGACACAAATTGGGGTAAGCGAAATTGGTCATAATACCTGCATGTTGCGCTCTCATAATGTATTGTGATGTCATAATGCGGATACATTATGACGTCATAATACATTGTGACGTCATACTGCATACTAATTATGATGTCATCATATACTGTGACGTCATAATACATGCTCATGATGCTCCAGTAGATGTGACACAAATTGGGGTAAGAGAAATTGCTCATAAACCTGCAAATTGCACTCTCATAATATATTGTGATGTCATAATGCGGATACATTATGACGTCATAATACATTGTGACGTCATACTGCTTACTAATTATGATGTCATCATATACTGTGACGTCATAATACATGCTCATGGTGCTCCAGTAGATGTGACACAAATTGGGGTAATCGAACATGGTCATAAAAGGAGAGAGATCCAAGATGGCTGATCACTAGCAGCTCGGGCACGTAGCTCGCAGTGAAAGCGCAAAGAACGAGAGGACGCCACACTTTCAGACGAATATTTGTAGCTCACGGACCAGGAGATTCCCAGCGGAGGAGCCCCACTGGTCGCCAATGCGACTCTTGTGGCCGGCGTGGCGGTTTTGCTGGTGCCTTAGCGTGCCAGTTTTTGGTGCAGAGTCCGGATATTCCCGGGCAGAAAAGCACCATCAATCTTAACACCGCTGTTTTGGCCGGCGCAGTGGATTGCTCAGTTTTCGGCGCTGGGAATCAAAAAGTTGGACGTCCGCTCAGAGACCTAGTTAGAAAGTCGGTAATTACAAAGACGACAGATGGATAAATATATAATCAAGGGAAGAAAGCAGCCTAAAAAGGCAGAGAACACTCAAAATCAGAATGCCTCTCCCTCTACAGGGGATCGCAATTCCTCATCAGTAATGGAACAAGGCTTAATGGAGAACGAGTGTGTTCCAGTAACAGAAGCAGGTTTCAAAACGTGGGTGATGAGAAACTTCTGTGAATTAAAAGAACTTGTTCTAACGCAATGCAAAGAAACTAAGAACCTTAAAAAAAGGTTTGACGAAATGCTAACGAGAATGGACAATTTAGAGAGGAATATAAGTGAATTGATGGAGCTGAAAAGCACCACACGAGAACTTCGCGAAGCATGCACAAGCTTAAACAGTCGAATTGATCAAGCAGAAGAAAGGATATCAGAAGTCGAGGACCAGCTCAGTGAAATGAAACGAGAAGACAAGATTGGAGAAAAAAGGATAAAAAGGAATGAGCAAAGTCTCCAGGAAATATGGGACTATGTGAAAAGACCTAATCTACGTTTGATAGGTGTACCTGAATGTGAGGAAGAGAATGAATCCAAGTTGGAAAATACTCTTCAGGATATCATTCAGGAAAACTTTCCCAACCTAGCAAGGCAAGGTAATATTCAACTCCAGGTAATACAGAGAACACCACAAAGATATTCTTCAAGAAGACCAACCCCAAGGCACATAATTGCCAGATTTATTAGGGTTGAAATGAAGGAGAAAATACTAAGGGCAGCCAGAGAGAAAGGTCAGGTTACCCATAAAGGGAAATCTATCAGACTTACAGCGGATCTCTCAGCAGAAACCCTACAAGCCAGAAAAGAGTGGGGACCAATATTTAACATCCTTAAAGAAAAGAACTTTCAACCCAGAATTTCCTATCCAGCCAAACTAAGCTTTATGAGCGAAGGAAAAATTAAATCCTTTGCGAACAAACAAGCACTTAGAGAGTTCACCACCACCAGGCCTGCTTTACAAGAGCTTCTGAAAGAAGCACTATACATATAAAGGAACAACCAATATCAGCCTTTCCAAAAATATATCAAAAAGCAAAGAACATTAATACAGCGAAAAATTTACATCAACTAATGGGCAAAACAGCCAGCTAGCATCAAACGCCAGTATTAAAGTTATATATATTTTAATTGAATAAAAAGCCAAAACCCATCGGTATGCTGCATCCAGACCCATCTTACATGCAGCGATACACAAAGACTCAAAGAGAAGGAGGAAGATTTACCAACCAGAGAGTAAAAATAAACAAATAAACAAAAAGCAGGAGATGCAATTCTCGCCTCTGATAAAGTAGACTTTAAAGCAACAAAGATCAAAAGAGGCAAAGAAGGACATTGCATAATGGTAAAAGGATCAATGTAACAAGAATAGCTAAAGATTCTATAGATCAACGAGATAGAAAATTAACAAGGATATTCAAGATTTGAACTCAGACCCGGAACAAGTAAACTTAATAAACATTTATAGAACTCTCCACTTCAAATACACAAAACATACATTACCACCTCACACCTATTCCAAAGGTGACTATATACTTGGAAGTAAATCACTCCTCAGTAATCGCATAGCATTTCATAGGTTTAAATGAAATATTGGTTGGCTGTTTGTTTGTTATCTTCTTCCCTTATTCCTTCCTGCCTACATCATTAAGTATAATTATCAGTATAAAAGAGGTTTTCAATACCCATTATTAAATTGCATTCCAGCCTGGGAAAGAAAGCAATACTCCCATTCTCTCTCCCTCTTTCTTTTCCTTTTTCCTCCTCCCCATTCTCTCTCTTTCTTTCTCTTCCTTTTTCCTCCTCCCCATTCTCTTTCTTTCTCTTCTTTTTCCTCCTCCCCATTCTCTCTCTTTCTTTCTCTTCCTTTTTCCTCCTCCCCATTCTCTCTCTTTCTTTCTCTTCCTTTTTCCTCCACCCCATTCTCTAAAAAAAAAAAAAAAAAAAAATGGTCATAAAACCTGCAAATTGCGCTCTCATAATATATTGTGATGTCATAATGCGGATACATTATGACGTCATAATGCATTGTGACGTCATAGTGCATACTAATTATGATGTCCTCATATACTGCGACGTCATAATACATGCTCATGATGCTCCAGTAGATGTGACACAAATTGGGGTAAGCGAAATTGCTCATAATACCTGCATGTTGCGCTCTCATAATGTATTGTGATGTCATAATGCGGATACATTATGACGTCATAATACATTGTGACGTCATACTGCATACTAATTATGGTGTCATCATGTACTGTGACGTCATAATACATGCTCATGATGCTCCAGTAGATGTGACACAAATTGGGGTAAGAGAAATTGCTCATAATACCTGCAAATTGCGCTCTCATAATACATTGTGATGTCACAATGCGGATACATTATGACGTCATAATATATTGTGACGTCATAGTGCATACTAATTGTGATGTCATCATATACTGTGACGTCATAATACATGCTCATGATGCTCCAGTAGATGTGACACAAATTGGGGTAAGAGAAATTGCTCATAATACCTGTGTGTTGCGCTCTCATAATATATTGTGATGTCATAATGCGGATACATTATGACGTCATAATACATTGTGACGTCATAGTGCATACTAATTATGATGTCATCATATACTGTGACGTCATAATACATGCTCATGATTCTCCAGTAGATGTGACACAAATTGGGGTAAGAGAAATTGCTCATAATACCTGCGTGTTGCGCTCTCATAATATATTGTGATGTCATAATGCGGATACATTATGACGTCATAATACATTGTGACGTCATAGTGCATACTAATTATGATGTCATCATATACTGCGACATCATAATACATGCTCATGATGCTCCAGTAGATGTGACACAAATTGGGGTAAGCGAAATTGGTCATAATACCTGCATGTTGCGCTCTCATAATGTATTGTGATGTCATAATGCGGATACATTATGACGTCATAATACATTGTGACGTCATACTGCATACTAATTATGATGTCATCATATACTGTGACGTCATAATACATGCTCATGATGCTCCAGTAGATGTGACACAAATTGGGGTAAGAGAAATTGCTCATAAACCTGCAAATTGCACTCTCATAATATATTGTGATGTCATAATGCGGATACATTATGACGTCATAATACATTGTGACGTCATACTGCTTACTAATTATGATGTCATCATATACTGTGACGTCATAATACATGCTCATGGTGCTCCAGTAGATGTGACACAAATTGGGGTAATCGAACATGGTCATAAAAGGAGAGAGATCCAAGATGGCTGATCACTAGCAGCTCGGGCACGTAGCTCGCAGTGAAAGCGCAAAGAACGAGAGGACGCCACACTTTCAGACGAATATTTGTAGCTCACGGACCAGGAGATTCCCAGCGGAGGAGCCCCACTGGTCGCCAATGCGACTCTTGTGGCCGGCGTGGCGGTTTTGCTGGTGCCTTAGCGTGCCAGTTTTTGGTGCAGAGTCCGGATATTCCCGGGCAGAAAAGCACCATCAATCTTAACACCGCTGTTTTGGCCGGCGCAGTGGATTGCTCAGTTTTCGGCGCTGGGAATCAAAAAGTTGGACGTCCGCTCAGAGACCTAGTTAGAAAGTCGGTAATTACAAAGACGACAGATGGATAAATATATAATCAAGGGAAGAAAGCAGCCTAAAAAGGCAGAGAACACTCAAAATCAGAATGCCTCTCCCTCTACAGGGGATCGCAATTCCTCATCAGTAATGGAACAAGGCTTAATGGAGAACGAGTGTGTTCCAGTAACAGAAGCAGGTTTCAAAACGTGGGTGATGAGAAACTTCTGTGAATTAAAAGAACTTGTTCTAACGCAATGCAAAGAAACTAAGAACCTTAAAAAAAGGTTTGACGAAATGCTAACGAGAATGGACAATTTAGAGAGGAATATAAGTGAATTGATGGAGCTGAAAAGCACCACACGAGAACTTCGCGAAGCATGCACAAGCTTAAACAGTCGAATTGATCAAGCAGAAGAAAGGATATCAGAAGTCGAGGACCAGCTCAGTGAAATGAAACGAGAAGACAAGATTGGAGAAAAAAGGATAAAAAGGAATGAGCAAAGTCTCCAGGAAATATGGGACTATGTGAAAAGACCTAATCTACGTTTGATAGGTGTACCTGAATGTGAGGAAGAGAATGAATCCAAGTTGGAAAATACTCTTCAGGATATCATTCAGGAAAACTTTCCCAACCTAGCAAGGCAAGGTAATATTCAACTCCAGGTAATACAGAGAACACCACAAAGATATTCTTCAAGAAGACCAACCCCAAGGCACATAATTGCCAGATTTATTAGGGTTGAAATGAAGGAGAAAATACTAAGGGCAGCCAGAGAGAAAGGTCAGGTTACCCATAAAGGGAAATCTATCAGACTTACAGCGGATCTCTCAGCAGAAACCCTACAAGCCAGAAAAGAGTGGGGACCAATATTTAACATCCTTAAAGAAAAGAACTTTCAACCCAGAATTTCCTATCCAGCCAAACTAAGCTTTATGAGCGAAGGAAAAATTAAATCCTTTGCGAACAAACAAGCACTTAGAGAGTTCACCACCACCAGGCCTGCTTTACAAGAGCTTCTGAAAGAAGCACTATACATATAAAGGAACAACCAATATCAGCCTTTCCAAAAATATATCAAAAAGCAAAGAACATTAATACAGCGAAAAATTTACATCAACTAATGGGCAAAACAGCCAGCTAGCATCAAACGCCAGTATTAAAGTTATATATATTTTAATTGAATAAAAAGCCAAAACCCATCGGTATGCTGCATCCAGACCCATCTTACATGCAGCGATACACAAAGACTCAAAGAGAAGGAGGAAGATTTACCAACCAGAGAGTAAAAATAAACAAATAAACAAAAAGCAGGAGATGCAATTCTCGCCTCTGATAAAGTAGACTTTAAAGCAACAAAGATCAAAAGAGGCAAAGAAGGACATTGCATAATGGTAAAAGGATCAATGTAACAAGAATAGCTAAAGATTCTATAGATCAACGAGATAGAAAATTAACAAGGATATTCAAGATTTGAACTCAGACCCGGAACAAGTAAACTTAATAAACATTTATAGAACTCTCCACTTCAAATACACAAAACATACATTACCACCTCACACCTATTCCAAAGGTGACTATATACTTGGAAGTAAATCACTCCTCAGTAATCGCATAGCATTTCATAGGTTTAAATGAAATATTGGTTGGCTGTTTGTTTGTTATCTTCTTCCCTTATTCCTTCCTGCCTACATCATTAAGTATAATTATCAGTATAAAAGAGGTTTTCAATACCCATTATTAAATTGCATTCCAGCCTGGGAAAGAAAGCAATACTCCCATTCTCTCTCCCTCTTTCTTTTCCTTTTTCCTCCTCCCCATTCTCTCTCTTTCTTTCTCTTCCTTTTTCCTCCTCCCCATTCTCTTTCTTTCTCTTCCTTTTTCCTCCTCCCCATTCTCTCTCTTTCTTTCTCTTCCTTTTTCCTCCTCCCCATTCTCTCTCTTTCTTTCTCTTCCTTTTTCCTCCACCCCATTCTCTAGAAAAAAAAAAAAAAAAAATGGTCATAAAACCTGCAAATTGCGCTCTCATAATATATTGTGATGTCATAATGCGGATACATTATGACGTCATAATGCATTGTGACGTCATAGTGCATACTAATTATGATGTCCTCATATACTGCGACGTCATAATACATGCTCATGATGCTCCAGTAGATGTGACACAAATTGGGGTAAGCGAAATTGCTCATAATACCTGCATGTTGCGCTCTCATAATGTATTGTGATGTCATAATGCGGATACATTATGACGTCATAATACATTGTGACGTCATGGTGCATACTAATTATGATGTCATCATATACTGTGACGTCATAATACATGCTCATGATGCTACAGTTGATGTGACACAAATTGGGGTAAGAGTAATTGCTCATAATACCTGCATGTTGCGCTCTCATAATATATGGTGATGTCATAATGCGGATACATTATGACGTCATAATACATTGTGACGTCATACTGCATACTAATTATGGTGTCATCATATACTGTGACGTCATAATACATGCTCATGATGCTCCAGTAGATGTGACACAAATTGGGGTAAGAGAAATTGCTCATAATACCTGCAAATTGCGCTCTCATAATACATTGTGATGTCACAATGCGGATACATTATGACGTCATAATATATTGTGACGTCATAGTGCATACTAATTGTGATGTCATCATATACTGTGACGTCATAATACATGCTCATGATGCTCCAGTAGATGTGACACAAATTGGGGTAAGAGAAATTGCTCATAATACCTGCGTGTTGCGCTCTCATAATATATTGTGATGTCATAATGCGGATACATTATGACGTCATAATACATTGTGACGTCATAGTGCATACTAATTATGATGTCATCAAATACTGTGACGTCATAATACATGCTCATGATGCTCCAGTAGATGTGACACAAATTGTGGTAAGAGAAATTGCTCATAATACCTGCATGTTGCGCTCTCATAATATATTGTGATGTAATAATGCAGATACATTATGACGTCATAATACATTGTGACGTCATACTGCATACTAATTATGATGTCATCATATACTGTGACGTTGTAATACATGCTCGTGATGCTCCAGTAGATGTGACAGAAATTGGGTTAATCGAAAATGGTCATAAAACCTGCAAATTTCGCTCTCATAATATATTGTGATGTCATAATGCGGATAAATTATGACGTCATAATACATTGTGACGTCATAGTGCATACTAATTATGATGTCATCATATACTGTGATGTCATAATACATGCTCATGATGCTCCTGTAGATGTGACACAAATAGGGGTAAGAGAAATTGGACATAATACCTGCATGTTGCGCTCTCATAATATATTGTGTGTTATAATGCGGATACATTATGACGTCATAATACATTGTGACGTCATACTGCATACTAATTATGATGTCATCATATACTGTGACGTCATAATACATGCTCATGATGCTGCAGTAGATGTGACACAAATTGGGGTAAGCGAAATTGTTCATAAAACCTGCAAATTGCGCTCTCATACTATATTGTGATGTCATAATGCGGATAAATTATGACGTCATAATACATTGTGACGTCATACTGCATACTAATTATGATGTCATCATATACTGTGACATCATAATACATGCTCATGATGCTCCAGTAGATGTGACACAAATTGGGGCAGCGAAATTGGTCATAAAACCTGCAAATTGCTCTCTCATAATATATTGTGATGTCATAATGCGGATACATTATGACGTCATACTGCATTGTGACGTCATATTGCATACTAATTATGATGTCATCATATACTGTGACATCATAATACATGCTCATGATGATCCAGTAGATGTGACACAAATTGGGGTAAGAGCAATTGCTCATAATACCTGCATTTTGCGCTCTCATAATATATTGTGATGTCAAAATGCGGATACATTATGACGTCATAATACATTGTGACGTCATAGTGCATACTAATTATGATGCCATCATATACTGTGACGTCATAATACATGCTCATGATGCTCCAGTAGATGTGACACAAATTGGGGTAATCGAAAATGGTCATAAAACCTGCAAATTTCGCTCTCATAATATATTGTGATGTCATAATGCGGATAAATTATGACGTCATAATACATTGTGACGTCATAGTGCATACTAATTATGATGTCATCATATACTGTGACGTCATAATACATGCTCATGATGCTCCAGTAGATGTGACACAAATTGGGGTAAGAGAAATTGCTCATAAACCTGCAAATTGCACTCTCATAATATATTGTGATGTCATAATGCGGATACATTATGACGTCATAATACATTGTGACGTCATACTGCTTACTAATTATGATGTCATCATATACTGTGACGTCATAATACATGCTCATGATGCTCCAGTAGATGTGACACAAATTGGGGTAATCGAACATGGTCATAAAAGGAGAGAGATCCAAGATGGCTGATCACTAGCAGCTCGGGCACGTAGCTCGCAGTGAAAGCGCAAAGAACGAGAGGACGCCACACTTTCAGACGAATATTTGTAGCTCACGGACCAGGAGATTCCCAGCGGAGGAGCCCCACTGGTCGCCAATGCGACTCTTGTGGCCGGCGTGGCGGTTTTGCTGGTGCCTTAGCGTGCCAGTTTTTGGTGCAGAGTCCGGATATTCCCGGGCAGAAAAGCACCATCAATCTTAACACCGCTGTTTTGGCCGGCGCAGTGGATTGCTCAGTTTTCGGCGCTGGGAATCAAAAAGTTGGACGTCCGCTCAGAGACCTAGTTAGAAAGTCGGTAATTACAAAGACGACAGATGGATAAATATATAATCAAGGGAAGAAAGCAGCCTAAAAAGGCAGAGAACACTCAAAATCAGAATGCCTCTCCCTCTACAGGGGATCGCAATTCCTCATCAGTAATGGAACAAGGCTTAATGGAGAACGAGTGTGTTCCAGTAACAGAAGCAGGTTTCAAAACGTGGGTGATGAGAAACTTCTGTGAATTAAAAGAACTTGTTCTAACGCAATGCAAAGAAACTAAGAACCTTAAAAAAAGGTTTGACGAAATGCTAACGAGAATGGACAATTTAGAGAGGAATATAAGTGAATTGATGGAGCTGAAAAGCACCACACGAGAACTTCGCGAAGCATGCACAAGCTTAAACAGTCGAATTGATCAAGCAGAAGAAAGGATATCAGAAGTCGAGGACCAGCTCAGTGAAATGAAACGAGAAGACAAGATTGGAGAAAAAAGGATAAAAAGGAATGAGCAAAGTCTCCAGGAAATATGGGACTATGTGAAAAGACCTAATCTACGTTTGATAGGTGTACCTGAATGTGAGGAAGAGAATGAATCCAAGTTGGAAAATACTCTTCAGGATATCATTCAGGAAAACTTTCCCAACCTAGCAAGGCAAGGTAATATTCAACTCCAGGTAATACAGAGAACACCACAAAGATATTCTTCAAGAAGACCAACCCCAAGGCACATAATTGCCAGATTTATTAGGGTTGAAATGAAGGAGAAAATACTAAGGGCAGCCAGAGAGAAAGGTCAGGTTACCCATAAAGGGAAATCTATCAGACTTACAGCGGATCTCTCAGCAGAAACCCTACAAGCCAGAAAAGAGTGGGGACCAATATTTAACATCCTTAAAGAAAAGAACTTTCAACCCAGAATTTCCTATCCAGCCAAACTAAGCTTTATGAGCGAAGGAAAAATTAAATCCTTTGCGAACAAACAAGCACTTAGAGAGTTCACCACCACCAGGCCTGCTTTACAAGAGCTTCTGAAAGAAGCACTATACATATAAAGGAACAACCAATATCAGCCTTTCCAAAAATATATCAAAAAGCAAAGAACATTAATACAGCGAAAAATTTACATCAACTAATGGGCAAAACAGCCAGCTAGCATCAAACGCCAGTATTAAAGTTATATATATTTTAATTGAATAAAAAGCCAAAACCCATCGGTATGCTGCATCCAGACCCATCTTACATGCAGCGATACACAAAGACTCAAAGAGAAGGAGGAAGATTTACCAACCAGAGAGTAAAAATAAACAAATAAACAAAAAGCAGGAGATGCAATTCTCGCCTCTGATAAAGTAGACTTTAAAGCAACAAAGATCAAAAGAGGCAAAGAAGGACATTGCATAATGGTAAAAGGATCAATGTAACAAGAATAGCTAAAGATTCTATAGATCAACGAGATAGAAAATTAACAAGGATATTCAAGATTTGAACTCAGACCCGGAACAAGTAAACTTAATAAACATTTATAGAACTCTCCACTTCAAATACACAAAACATACATTACCACCTCACACCTATTCCAAAGGTGACTATATACTTGGAAGTAAATCACTCCTCAGTAATCGCATAGCATTTCATAGGTTTAAATGAAATATTGGTTGGCTGTTTGTTTGTTATCTTCTTCCCTTATTCCTTCCTGCCTACATCATTAAGTATAATTATCAGTATAAAAGAGGTTTTCAATACCCATTATTAAATTGCATTCCAGCCTGGGAAAGAAAGCAATACTCCCATTCTCTCTCCCTCTTTCTTTTCCTTTTTCCTCCTCCCCATTCTCTCTCTTTCTTTCTCTTCCTTTTTCCTCCTCCCCATTCTCTTTCTTTCTCTTCTTTTTCCTCCTCCCCATTCTCTCTCTTTCTTTCTCTTCCTTTTTCCTCCTCCCCATTCTCTCTCTTTCTTTCTCTTCCTTTTTCCTCCACCCCATTCTCTAAAAAAAAAAAAAAAAAAAAATGGTCATAAAACCTGCAAATTGCGCTCTCATAATATATTGTGATGTCATAATGCGGATACATTATGACGTCATAATGCATTGTGACGTCATAGTGCATACTAATTATGATGTCCTCATATACTGCGACGTCATAATACATGCTCATGATGCTCCAGTAGATGTGACACAAATTGGGGTAAGCGAAATTGCTCATAATACCTGCATGTTGCGCTCTCATAATGTATTGTGATGTCATAATGCGGATACATTATGACGTCATAATACATTGTGACGTCATACTGCATACTAATTATGGTGTCATCATGTACTGTGACGTCATAATACATGCTCATGATGCTCCAGTAGATGTGACACAAATTGGGGTAAGAGAAATTGCTCATAATACCTGCAAATTGCGCTCTCATAATACATTGTGATGTCACAATGCGGATACATTATGACGTCATAATATATTGTGACGTCATAGTGCATACTAATTGTGATGTCATCATATACTGTGACGTCATAATACATGCTCACGATGCTCCAGTAGATGTGACACAAATTGGGGTAAGAGAAATTGCTCATAATACCTGTGTGTTGCGCTCTCATAATATATTGTGATGTCATAATGCGGATACATTATGACGTCATAATACATTGTGACGTCATAGTGCATACTAATCATGATGTCATCATATACTGTGACGTCATAATACATGCTCATGATTCTCCAGTAGATGTGACACAAATTGGGGTAAGAGAAATTGCTCATAATACCTGCGTGTTGCGCTCTCATAATATATTGTGATGTCATAATGCGGATACATTATGACGTCATAATACATTGTGACGTCATAGTGCATACTAATTATGATGTCATCATATACTGCGACATCATAATACATGCTCATGATGCTCCAGTAGATGTGACACAAATTGGGGTAAGCGAAATTGGTCATAATACCTGCATGTTGCGCTCTCATAATGTATTGTGATGTCATAATGCGGATACATTATGACGTCATAATACATTGTGACGTCATACTGCATACTAATTATGATGTCATCATATACTGTGACGTCATAATACATGCTCATGATGCTCCAGTAGATGTGACACAAATTGGGGTAAGAGAAATTGCTCATAAACCTGCAAATTGCACTCTCATAATATATTGTGATGTCATAATGCGGATACATTATGACGTCATAATACATTGTGACGTCATACTGCTTACTAATTATGATGTCATCATATACTGTGACGTCATAATACATGCTCATGGTGCTCCAGTAGATGTGACACAAATTGGGGTAATCGAACATGGTCATAAAAGGAGAGAGATCCAAGATGGCTGATCACTAGCAGCTCGGGCACGTAGCTCGCAGTGAAAGCGCAAAGAACGAGAGGACGCCACACTTTCAGACGAATATTTGTAGCTCACGGACCAGGAGATTCCCAGCGGAGGAGCCCCACTGGTCGCCAATGCGACTCTTGTGGCCGGCGTGGCGGTTTTGCTGGTGCCTTAGCGTGCCAGTTTTTGGTGCAGAGTCCGGATATTCCCGGGCAGAAAAGCACCATCAATCTTAACACCGCTGTTTTGGCCGGCGCAGTGGATTGCTCAGTTTTCGGCGCTGGGAATCAAAAAGTTGGACGTCCGCTCAGAGACCTAGTTAGAAAGTCGGTAATTACAAAGACGACAGATGGATAAATATATAATCAAGGGAAGAAAGCAGCCTAAAAAGGCAGAGAACACTCAAAATCAGAATGCCTCTCCCTCTACAGGGGATCGCAATTCCTCATCAGTAATGGAACAAGGCTTAATGGAGAACGAGTGTGTTCCAGTAACAGAAGCAGGTTTCAAAACGTGGGTGATGAGAAACTTCTGTGAATTAAAAGAACTTGTTCTAACGCAATGCAAAGAAACTAAGAACCTTAAAAAAAGGTTTGACGAAATGCTAACGAGAATGGACAATTTAGAGAGGAATATAAGTGAATTGATGGAGCTGAAAAGCACCACATGAGAACTTCGCGAAGCATGCACAAGCTTAAACAGTCGAATTGATCAAGCAGAAGAAAGGATATCAGAAGTCGAGGACCAGCTCAGTGAAATGAAACGAGAAGACAAGATTGGAGAAAAAAGGATAAAAAGGAATGAGCAAAGTCTCCAGGAAATATGGGACTATGTGAAAAGACCTAATCTACGTTTGATAGGTGTACCTGAATGTGAGGAAGAGAATGAATCCAAGTTGGAAAATACTCTTCAGGATATCATTCAGGAAAACTTTCCCAACCTAGCAAGGCAAGGTAATATTCAACTCCAGGTAATACAGAGAACACCACAAAGATATTCTTCAAGAAGACCAACCCCAAGGCACATAATTGCCAGATTTATTAGGGTTGAAATGAAGGAGAAAATACTAAGGGCAGCCAGAGAGAAAGGTCAGGTTACCCATAAAGGGAAATCTATCAGACTTACAGCGGATCTCTCAGCAGAAACCCTACAAGCCAGAAAAGAGTGGGGACCAATATTTAACATCCTTAAAGAAAAGAACTTTCAACCCAGAATTTCCTATCCAGCCAAACTAAGCTTTATGAGCGAAGGAAAAATTAAATCCTTTGCGAACAAACAAGCACTTAGAGAGTTCACCACCACCAGGCCTGCTTTACAAGAGCTTCTGAAAGAAGCACTATACATATAAAGGAACAACCAATATCAGCCTTTCCAAAAATATATCAAAAAGCAAAGAACATTAATACAGCGAAAAATTTACATCAACTAATGGGCAAAACAGCCAGCTAGCATCAAACGCCAGTATTAAAGTTATATATATTTTAATTGAATAAAAAGCCAAAACCCATCGGTATGCTGCATCCAGACCCATCTTACATGCAGCGATACACAAAGACTCAAAGAGAAGGAGGAAGATTTACCAACCAGAGAGTAAAAATAAACAAATAAACAAAAAGCAGGAGATGCAATTCTCGCCTCTGATAAAGTAGACTTTAAAGCAACAAAGATCAAAAGAGGCAAAGAAGGACATTGCATAATGGTAAAAGGATCAATGTAACAAGAATAGCTAAAGATTCTATAGATCAACGAGATAGAAAATTAACAAGGATATTCAAGATTTGAACTCAGACCCGGAACAAGTAAACTTAATAAACATTTATAGAACTCTCCACTTCAAATACACAAAACATACATTACCACCTCACACCTATTCCAAAGGTGACTATATACTTGGAAGTAAATCACTCCTCAGTAATCGCATAGCATTTCATAGGTTTAAATGAAATATTGGTTGGCTGTTTGTTTGTTATCTTCTTCCCTTATTCCTTCCTGCCTACATCATTAAGTATAATTATCAGTATAAAAGAGGTTTTCAATACCCATTATTAAATTGCATTCCAGCCTGGGAAAGAAAGCAATACTCCCATTCTCTCTCCCTCTTTCTTTTCCTTTTTCCTCCTCCCCATTCTCTCTCTTTCTTTCTCTTCCTTTTTCCTCCTCCCCATTCTCTTTCTTTCTCTTCCTTTTTCCTCCTCCCCATTCTCTCTCTTTCTTTCTCTTCCTTTTTCCTCCTCCCCATTCTCTCTCTTTCTTTCTCTTCCTTTTTCCTCCACCCCATTCTCTAGAAAAAAAAAAAAAAAAAATGGTCATAAAACCTGCAAATTGCGCTCTCATAATATATTGTGATGTCATAATGCGGATACATTATGACGTCATAATGCATTGTGACGTCATAGTGCATACTAATTATGATGTCCTCATATACTGCGACGTCATAATACATGCTCATGATGCTCCAGTAGATGTGACACAAATTGGGGTAAGCGAAATTGCTCATAATACCTGCATGTTGCGCTCTCATAATGTATTGTGATGTCATAATGCGGATACATTATGACGTCATAATACATTGTGACGTCATGGTGCATACTAATTATGATGTCATCATATACTGTGACGTCATAATACATGCTCATGATGCTACAGTTGATGTGACACAAATTGGGGTAAGAGTAATTGCTCATAATACCTGCATGTTGCGCTCTCATAATATATGGTGATGTCATAATGCGGATACATTATGACGTCATAATACATTGTGACGTCATACTGCATACTAATTATGGTGTCATCATATACTGTGACGTCATAATACATGCTCATGATGCTCCAGTAGATGTGACACAAATTGGGGTAAGAGAAATTGCTCATAATACCTGCAAATTGCGCTCTCATAATACATTGTGATGTCACAATGCGGATACATTATGACGTCATAATATATTGTGACGTCATAGTGCATACTAATTGTGATGTCATCATATACTGTGACGTCATAATACATGCTCATGATGCTCCAGTAGATGTGACACAAATTGGGGTAAGAGAAATTGCTCATAATACCTGCGTGTTGCGCTCTCATAATATATTGTGATGTCATAATGCGGATACATTATGACGTCATAATACATTGTGACGTCATAGTGCATACTAATTATGATGTCATCAAATACTGTGACGTCATAATACATGCTCATGATGCTCCAGTAGATGTGACACAAATTGTGGTAAGAGAAATTGCTCATAATACCTGCATGTTGCGCTCTCATAATATATTGTGATGTAATAATGCAGATACATTATGACGTCATAATACATTGTGACGTCATACTGCATACTAATTATGATGTCATCATATACTGTGACGTTGTAATACATGCTCGTGATGCTCCAGTAGATGTGACAGAAATTGGGTTAATCGAAAATGGTCATAAAACCTGCAAATTTCGCTCTCATAATATATTGTGATGTCATAATGCGGATAAATTATGACGTCATAATACATTGTGACGTCATAGTGCATACTAATTATGATGTCATCATATACTGTGATGTCATAATACATGCTCATGATGCTCCTGTAGATGTGACACAAATAGGGGTAAGAGAAATTGGACATAATACCTGCATGTTGCGCTCTCATAATATATTGTGTGTTATAATGCGGATACATTATGACGTCATAATACATTGTGACGTCATACTGCATACTAATTATGATGTCATCATATACTGTGACGTCATAATACATGCTCATGATGCTGCAGTAGATGTGACACAAATTGGGGTAAGCGAAATTGTTCATAAAACCTGCAAATTGCGCTCTCATACTATATTGTGATGTCATAATGCGGATAAATTATGACGTCATAATACATTGTGACGTCATACTGCATACTAATTATGATGTCATCATATACTGTGACGTCATAATACATGCTCATGATGCTCCAGTAGATGTGACACAAATTGGGGCAGCGAAATTGGTCATAAAACCTGCAAATTGCTCTCTCATAATATATTGTGATGTCATAATGCGGATACATTATGACGTCATACTGCATTGTGACGTCATATTGCATACTAATTATGATGTCATCATATACTGTGACATCATAATACATGCTCATGATGATCCAGTAGATGTGACACAAATTGGGGTAAGAGCAATTGCTCATAATACCTGCATTTTGCGCTCTCATAATATATTGTGATGTCAAAATGCGGATACATTATGACGTCATAATACATTGTGACGTCATAGTGCATACTAATTATGATGCCATCATATACTGTGACGTCATAATACATGCTCATGATGCTCCAGTAGATGTGACACAAATTGGGGTAATCGAAAATGGTCATAAAACCTGCAAATTTCGCTCTCATAATATATTGTGATGTCATAATGCGGATAAATTATGACGTCATAATACATTGTGACGTCATAGTGCATACTAATTATGATGTCATCATATACTGTGACGTCATAATACATGCTCATGATGCTCCAGTAGATGTGACACAAATTGGGGTAAGAGAAATTGCTCATAAACCTGCAAATTGCACTCTCATAATATATTGTGATGTCATAATGCGGATACATTATGACGTCATAATACATTGTGACGTCATACTGCTTACTAATTATGATGTCATCATATACTGTGACGTCATAATACATGCTCATGATGCTCCAGTAGATGTGACACAAATTGGGGTAATCGAACATGGTCATAAAAGGAGAGAGATCCAAGATGGCTGATCACTAGCAGCTCGGGCACGTAGCTCGCAGTGAAAGCGCAAAGAACGAGAGGACGCCACACTTTCAGACGAATATTTGTAGCTCACGGACCAGGAGATTCCCAGCGGAGGAGCCCCACTGGTCGCCAATGCGACTCTTGTGGCCGGCGTGGCGGTTTTGCTGGTGCCTTAGCGTGCCAGTTTTTGGTGCAGAGTCCGGATATTCCCGGGCAGAAAAGCACCATCAATCTTAACACCGCTGTTTTGGCCGGCGCAGTGGATTGCTCAGTTTTCGGCGCTGGGAATCAAAAAGTTGGACGTCCGCTCAGAGACCTAGTTAGAAAGTCGGTAATTACAAAGACGACAGATGGATAAATATATAATCAAGGGAAGAAAGCAGCCTAAAAAGGCAGAGAACACTCAAAATCAGAATGCCTCTCCCTCTACAGGGGATCGCAATTCCTCATCAGTAATGGAACAAGGCTTAATGGAGAACGAGTGTGTTCCAGTAACAGAAGCAGGTTTCAAAACGTGGGTGATGAGAAACTTCTGTGAATTAAAAGAACTTGTTCTAACGCAATGCAAAGAAACTAAGAACCTTAAAAAAAGGTTTGACGAAATGCTAACGAGAATGGACAATTTAGAGAGGAATATAAGTGAATTGATGGAGCTGAAAAGCACCACATGAGAACTTCGCGAAGCATGCACAAGCTTAAACAGTCGAATTGATCAAGCAGAAGAAAGGATATCAGAAGTCGAGGACCAGCTCAGTGAAATGAAACGAGAAGACAAGATTGGAGAAAAAAGGATAAAAAGGAATGAGCAAAGTCTCCAGGAAATATGGGACTATGTGAAAAGACCTAATCTACGTTTGATAGGTGTACCTGAATGTGAGGAAGAGAATGAATCCAAGTTGGAAAATACTCTTCAGGATATCATTCAGGAAAACTTTCCCAACCTAGCAAGGCAAGGTAATATTCAACTCCAGGTAATACAGAGAACACCACAAAGATATTCTTCAAGAAGACCAACCCCAAGGCACATAATTGCCAGATTTATTAGGGTTGAAATGAAGGAGAAAATACTAAGGGCAGCCAGAGAGAAAGGTCAGGTTACCCATAAAGGGAAATCTATCAGACTTACAGCGGATCTCTCAGCAGAAACCCTACAAGCCAGAAAAGAGTGGGGACCAATATTTAACATCCTTAAAGAAAAGAACTTTCAACCCAGAATTTCCTATCCAGCCAAACTAAGCTTTATGAGCGAAGGAAAAATTAAATCCTTTGCGAACAAACAAGCACTTAGAGAGTTCACCACCACCAGGCCTGCTTTACAAGAGCTTCTGAAAGAAGCACTATACATATAAAGGAACAACCAATATCAGCCTTTCCAAAAATATATCAAAAAGCAAAGAACATTAATACAGCGAAAAATTTACATCAACTAATGGGCAAAACAGCCAGCTAGCATCAAACGCCAGTATTAAAGTTATATATATTTTAATTGAATAAAAAGCCAAAACCCATCGGTATGCTGCATCCAGACCCATCTTACATGCAGCGATACACAAAGACTCAAAGAGAAGGAGGAAGATTTACCAACCAGAGAGTAAAAATAAACAAATAAACAAAAAGCAGGAGATGCAATTCTCGCCTCTGATAAAGTAGACTTTAAAGCAACAAAGATCAAAAGAGGCAAAGAAGGACATTGCATAATGGTAAAAGGATCAATGTAACAAGAATAGCTAAAGATTCTATAGATCAACGAGATAGAAAATTAACAAGGATATTCAAGATTTGAACTCAGACCCGGAACAAGTAAACTTAATAAACATTTATAGAACTCTCCACTTCAAATACACAAAACATACATTACCACCTCACACCTATTCCAAAGGTGACTATATACTTGGAAGTAAATCACTCCTCAGTAATCGCATAGCATTTCATAGGTTTAAATGAAATATTGGTTGGCTGTTTGTTTGTTATCTTCTTCCCTTATTCCTTCCTGCCTACATCATTAAGTATAATTATCAGTATAAAAGAGGTTTTCAATACCCATTATTAAATTGCATTCCAGCCTGGGAAAGAAAGCAATACTCCCATTCTCTCTCCCTCTTTCTTTTCCTTTTTCCTCCTCCCCATTCTCTCTCTTTCTTTCTCTTCCTTTTTCCTCCTCCCCATTCTCTTTCTTTCTCTTCTTTTTCCTCCTCCCCATTCTCTCTCTTTCTTTCTCTTCCTTTTTCCTCCTCCCCATTCTCTCTCTTTCTTTCTCTTCCTTTTTCCTCCACCCCATTCTCTAAAAAAAAAAAAAAAAAAAAATGGTCATAAAACCTGCAAATTGCGCTCTCATAATATATTGTGATGTCATAATGCGGATACATTATGACGTCATAATGCATTGTGACGTCATAGTGCATACTAATTATGATGTCCTCATTTACTGCGACGTCATAATACATGCTCATGATGCTCCAGTAGATGTGACACAAATTGGGGTAAGCGAAATTGCTCATAATACCTGCATGTTGCGCTCTCATAATGTATTGTGATGTCATAATGCGGATACATTATGACGTCATAATACATTGTGACGTCATGGTGCATACTAATTATGATGTCATCATATACTGTGACGTCATAATACATGCTCATGATGCTACAGTTGATGTGACACAAATTGGGGTAAGAGTAATTGCTCATAATACCTGCATGTTGCGCTCTCATAATATATGGTGATGTCATAATGCGGATACATTATGACGTCATAATACATTGTGACGTCATACTGCATACTAATTATGGTGTCATCATATACTGTGACGTCATAATACATGCTCATGATGCTCCAGTAGATGTGACACAAATTGGGGTAATCGAAAATGGTCATAAAACCTGCAAATTTCGCTCTCATAATATATTGTGATGTCATAATGCGGATAAATTATGACGTCATAATGCATTGTGACGTCATAGTGCATACTAATTATGATGTCATCATATACTGTGATGTCATAATACATGCTCATGATGCTCCAGTAGATGTGACACAAATAGGGGTAAGAGAAATTGGACATAATACCTGCATGTTGCGCTCTCATAATATATTGTGTGTTATAATGCGGATACATTATGACGTCATAATACATTGTGACGTCATACTGCATACTAATTATGATGTCATCATATACTGTGACGTCATAATACATGCTCATGATGCTCCAGTAGATGTGACACAAATTGGGGTAAGCGAAATTGTTCATAAAACCTGCAAATTGCGCTCTCATACTATATTGTGATGTCATAATGCGGATACATTATGACGTCATAATACATTGTGACGTCCTACTGCATACTAATTATGATGTCATCATATACTGTGACGTCATAATACATGCTCATGATGCTCCAGTAGATGTGACACAAATTGGGGTAAGAGAAATTGCTCATAATACCTGCATGTTGCGCTCTCATAATGTATTGTGTTGTCATAATGCGGATACATTATGACGTCATAATACATTGTGACGTCATACTGCATACTAATTATGATGTCATCATATACTGTGACATCATAATACATGCTCATGTTGCTCCATTAGATGTGACACAAATTGGGGTAAGAGAAATTGCTCATAATACCTGCATGTTGCGCTCTCATAAGGTATTGTGATGTCATAATGCGGATACATTATGACGTCATAATACATTGTGACGTCATAATGCATACTAATCATGATGTGATCATATACTGTGACGACATAATACATGCTCATGGTGCTCCGGTAGTTGTGACACAAATTGGGGTAAGAGAAATTGCTCATAATACCTGCATGTTGCGCTCTCATAATATATTGTGATGTCATAATGCGGATACATTATGACGTCATAATACATTGTGACGTCATTGTGCATACTAATTATGAGGTCATCATATACTGTGACGTCATAATACATGCTCATGATGCTCCAGTAGATGAGACACAAATTGGGGTAAGCGAAATTTGTCATAAAACCTGCGAATTGCGCTCTCATAATATATTGTGATGTCATAATGCGGATACATTATGACGTCATAATACATTGTGACATCATAGTGCATACTAATTATGATGTCATCATATACTGTGACGTCATAATACATGCTCATGTTGCTCCAGTAGATGTGACACAAATTGGGGTAATCGAAAATGGTCATAAAACCTGAAAATTGCGCTCTCATAATATATTGTGATGTCATAATGCGGATACATTATGACGTCATAATACATTGTGACGTCATAGTGCATACTAATTATGATGTCATCATATACTGTGATGTCATAATACATGCTCATGATGCTCCAGTAGATGTGACACAAATAGGGGTAAGAGAAACTGGACATAATACCTGCATGTTACGCTCTCATAATATATTGTGTGTTATAATGCGGATACATTATGACGTCATAATACATTGTGACGTCATAATGCATACTAATCATGATGTGATCATATACTGTGACGACATAATACATGCTCATGGTGCTCCGGTAGTTGTGACACAAATTGGGGTAAGAGAAATTGCTCATAATACCTGCATGTTGCGCTCTCATAATATATTGTGATGTCATAATGGGGATACATTATGACGTCATAATACATTGTGACGTCATTGTGCATACTAATTATGAGGTCATCATATACTGTGACGTCATAATACATGCTCATGATGCTCCAGTAGATGAGACACAAATTGGGGTAAGCGAAATTTGTCATAAAACCTGCGAATTGCGCTCTCATAATATATTGTGATGTCATAATGCGGATACATTATGACGTCATAATACATTGTGACATCATAGTGCATACTAATTATGATGTCATCATATACTGTGACGTCATAATACATGCTCATGTTGCTCCAGTAGATGTGACACAAATTGGGGTAATCGAAAATGGTCATAAAACCTGAAAATTGCGCTCTCATAATATATTGTGATGTCATAATGCGGATACATTATGACGTCATAATACATTGTGACGTCATAGTGCATACTAATTATGATGTCATCATATACTGTGATGTCATAATACATGCTCATGATGCTCCAGTAGATGTGACACAAATAGGGGTAAGAGAAACTGGACATAATACCTGCATGTTACGCTCTCATAATATATTGTGTGTTATAATGCGGATACATTATGACGTCATAATACATTGTGACGTCATACTGCATACTAATTATGATGTCATCATATACTGTGACGTCATAATACATGCTCATGATGCTCCAGTAGATGTGCCACAAATTGGGGTAAGCGAAATTGTTCATAAAACCTGCAAATTGCGCTCTCATACTATATTGTGATGTCATAATGCGGATAAATTATGACGTCATAATACATTGTGACGTCATACTGCATACTAATTATGATGTCATCATATACTGTGACGTCATAATACATGCTCATGATGCTCCAGTAGATGTGACACAAATTGGGTTAAGAGAAATTGCTCATAATACCTGCATGTTGCGCTCTCATAATGTATTGTGATGTCATAATGCGGATACATTATGACGTCATAATACATTGTGACGTCATACTGCATACTAATTATGATGTCATCATATACTGTGACGTCATAATACATGCTCATGATGCTCCATTAGATGTGACACAAATTGGGGTAAGAGAAATTGCTCATAATACCTGCATGTTGCGCTCTCATAAGATATTGTGATGTCATAATGCGGATACATTATGACGTCATAATACATTGTGACGTCATAATGCATACTAATCATGATGTAATCATATACTGTGACGTCATAATACATGCTCATGGTGCTGCGGTAGTTGTGACACAAATTGGGGTAAGAGAAATTGCTCATAATACCTGCATGTTGCGCTCTCATAATATATTGTGATGTCATAATGCGGATACATTATGACGTCATAATACATTGTGACGTCATTGTGCATACTAATTATGAGGTCATCATATACTGTGACGTCATAATACATGCTTATGATGCTCCAGTAGATGTGGCACAAATTGGGGTAAGCGAAATTTGTCATAAAACTTGCAAATTGCGCTCTCATAATATATTGTGATGTCATAATGCGGATACATTATGACGTCATAATACATTGTGACATCATAGTGCATACTAATTATGATGTCATCATATACTGTGACATCATAATACATGCTCATGATGCTCCAGTAGATGTGACACAAATTGGGGTAATCGAAAATGGTCATAAAACCTGCAAATGGCGCTCTCATAATATATTGTGATGTCACAATGCGGATACATTATGACGTCATAATACATTGTGACGTCATAGTGCATACTAATTATGATGTCATCATATACTGCGACGTCATAATACATGATCATGATGGTCCATTAGACGTGATACAAATTGGGGTAAGAGAAATTGCTCATAATACCTGCATGTTGCGCTCTCATAATGTATTGTGACGTCATAATGCGGATACATTATGACGTCATAATACATTGTGACGTCATACTGCATACTAATTATGATGTCATCATATACTGTGACGTCATAATACATACACACGAAGTTCCAGTAGATGTGACACAAATTGGGGTAAGCAAAATTGGTCATAAAACCTGCAAATTGCGCTCTCATAATATATTGTGATGTCATAATGCGGATACATTATGACGTCATACTACATTGTGACGTCATACTGCATACTAATTATGATGTCATCATATACTGTGACATCATAATTCATGCTAATGATGCTCCAGTAGATGTGACACAAATTGGGGTAAGAGAAATTGCTCATAATACCTGCATGTTGCGCTCTCATAATATATTGTTATGTCATAATGCGGATACATTATGACGTCATAATATATTTTGACGTCATACTGCATACTAATTATGATGTCATCATATACTGTGACGTCATAATACATGCTCATGATGCTCCAGTAGATGTGAGACAAATTCGGGTAAGAGAAATTGCTCATAATACCTGCATGTTGCGCTCTCATAAAATATTGTGATATCATAATGCGGATACTTAATGACATCATAATACATTGTGACGTCATAGTGCATACTAATTATGATGTCATCATATACTGTGACGTCATAATACATGCTCATGATGCTTCAGTAGATGTGACACAAATTGGGGCAGCGAAATTGGTCATAAAACCTGCAAATTGCTCTCTCATAATATATTGTGATGTCATAATGCGGATACATTATGACGTCATACTGCATTGTGACGTCATATTGCATACTAATTATGATGTCATCATATACTGTGACATCATAATACATGCTCATGATGATCCAGTAGATGTGACACAAATTGGGGTAAGAGAAATTGCTCATAATACCTGCATTTTGCGCTCTCATTATATATTGTGATGGCAAAATGCGGATACATTATGACGTCATAATACATTGTGACGTCATAGTGCATACTAATTATGATGCCATCATATACTGTGTCGTCATAATACATGCTCATGATGCTCCAGTAGATGTGACACAAATTGGGGTAAGAGAAATTGCTCATAATACCTGCGTGTTGCGCTCTCATAATATATTGTGATGTCATAATGCGGATACATTATGACGTCATAATACATTGTGACGTCATAGTGCATACTAATTATGATGTCATCAAATACTGTGACGTCATAATACATGCTCATGATGCTCCAGTAGATGTGACACAAATTGTGGTAAGAGAAATTGCTCATAATACCTGCATGTTGCGCTCTCATAATATATTGTGATGTAATAATGCGGATACATTATGACGTCATAATACATTGTGACGTCATACTGCATACTAATTATGATGTCATCATATACTGTGACGTTGTAATACATGCTCGTGATGCTCCAGTAGATGTGACAGAAATTGGGTTAATCGAAAATGGTCATAAAACCTGCAAATTTCGCTCTCATAATATATTGTGATGTCATAATGCGGATAAATTATGACGTCATAATACATTGTGAGGTCATAGTGCATACTAATTATGATGTCATCATATACTGTGATGTCATAATACATGCTCATGATGCTCCCGTAGATGTGACACAATTAGGGGTAAGAGAAACTGGACATAATACCTGCATGTTACGCTCTCATAATATATTGTGTGTTATAATGCGGATACATTATGACGTCATAATACATTGTGACATCATAGTGCATACTAATTATGATGTCATCATATACTGTGACATCATAATACATGCTCATGATGCTCCAGTAGATGTGACACAAATTGGGGTAATCGAAAATGGTCATAAAACCTGCAAATTGCGCTCTCATAATATATTGTGATGTCATAAAGCGGATACATTATGACGTCATAATACATTGTGACGTCATAGTGCATACTAATTATGATGTCATCATATACTGCGACGTCATAATACATGATCATGATGGTCCATTAGACGTGATACAAATTGGGGTAAGAGAAATTGCTCATAATACCTGCATGTTGCGCTCTCATAATGTATTGTGATGTCATAATGCGGATACATTATGACGTCATAATACATTGTGACGTCATACTGCATACTAATTATGAGGTCATCATATACTGTGACGTCATAATACATACTCATGAAGTTCCAGTAGATGTGACACAAATTGGGGTAAGCGAAATTGGTCATAAAACCTGCAAATTGCGCTCTCATAATATATTGTGATGTCATAATGCGGATACATTATGACGTCATACTACATTGTGACGTCATACTGCATACTAATTATGATGTCTTCATATACTGTGACATCATAATTCATTCTCATGATGCTCCAGTAGATGTGACACAAATTGTGGTAAGAGAAATTGCTCATAATACCTGCATGTTGCGCTCTCATAATATATTGTGATGTCAAAATGCGGATACATTATGACGTCATAATACATTGTGACGTCATAGTGCATACTATTTATGATGCCATCATATACTGTGATGTCATAATACATGCTCATGTTGCTCCAGTAGATGTGACACAAATTGGGGTAATCGAAAATGGTCATAAAACCTGCAATTTGCGCTCTCATAAAATACTGTGATGTCATAATGTGGATATATTATGACGTCATAATACATTGTGACGTCATAGTGCATACTAATTATGATGTCATCAAATACTGTGACGTCATAATACATGCTCATGATGCTCCAGTAGATGTGACACAAATTGTGGTAAGAGAAATTGCTCATAATACCTGCATGTTGCGCTCTCATAATATATAGTGATGTAATAATGCGGATACATTATGACGTCATAATACATTGTGACGTCATACTGCATACTAATTATGATGTCATCATATACTGTGACGTTGTAATACATGCTCGTGATGCTCCAGTAGATGTGACAGAAATTGGGGTATGCACTATAACGTCACAATGTATTATGACGTCATAATGTGTCCTCATTATGACATCACAATATATTATGAGAGCGTAATTTGCAGGTATTATGAGCAATTTCTCTTACCTCAATTTGTGTCACATCTACTGGAGCAGCATGAGCATGTATTATGACGTCACAGTATATGATGACATCATAATTAATATGCACTGTAACGTCACAATGTATTATGATGTCATAATGTGTCCGCATTTTGACATCACAGTATATCATGAGAGCGCAATTTGCAGGTATTATGAGCAATTTCTCTTACCCCAATTTGTGTCAAATCTACTGGAGCACCATGAGCATGTATTATGACATCACAGTATATGTTGACATCATAGTTAATATGCACTATGACGTCACAATATATTATGACGTCATAATATATCCGCATTATGACATCACAATATATTATGAGAGAGCAATTTGCAGGTATTATGAGCAATTTCTCTTACCCCAATTTGTGTCACATCTACTGGAGCATCATGAGCATGTATTATGACATCACAGTATATGTTGTCATAATTAGTATGCACTATGACGTCACAATGTATTATGACGTCATAATGTATCCGCATTATGACATCACAATACATTATGAGAGCGCAATTTGCAGGTATTTTGAGCAATTTCGCTTGCCACAATTTGTGTCACATCTTCTGGAGCATCATTAGCATGTATTATGATGTCACAGCATATGATGACTTCAAAATCAGCATGCACTATGACGTCACAATATATTATGACGTCATAATGTATCCGCATTATGACATCACAATATATTATGAGAGAGCAATTTGCAGGTATTATGAGCTATTTCTCTTACCGAATTTGTGTCACATCTACTGGAGCATCATGAGCATGTAATATGACGTCGCAGTATATGATGACATCATAATTAGTATGCACTATGATGTCACAATGTATTATGATGTCAAAATATCCGCATTATGACATCACAATATATTTGGAGAGCGCAATTATCAGGTATTATGAGCAACTTCTCTTACCCCAATTTGTGTCACATCTACTGGAGCATCATGAGCATGTATTATGACATCACAGAATATGTTGACATCATAATTAGTATGCACTATGACGTCACAATGTATTATGACGTCATAATGTATCCACATTATGACATCACAATATATTATGAGAGCGCAATTTGCAGGTATTATGAGCAATTCCTCTTACCCAAATTTGTGTCACATCTACTGGAGCATCATGAGCATGTATTATGACGTCACAGTATATGATGATATCATAATTAGTATACACTATGACGTCACAATGTATTATGACGTCATAATGTATCCGCACTATGACATCACAATATATTATGAGAGCGCAATTTGCAGGTATTATGAGCAATTTCTCTTACCCCAATTTGTGTCACATCTAGTGGAGCATCACGAGTATTTATTATGACGTCACAGTATGTGATGACATCATTATTAGTATGCACTATCACGTCACAATATATTATGACGTCATAATATATCCGCATTATGACATCACAATATATTATGAGAGCGCAATTTGCTGGTATTATGAACAATTTCTCTTACCCCAATTTGTGTCACATCTACTGGAGCATCATGAGCATGTATTATGACGTCACAGCATATGATGACATCATAACTAGTATGCACTATGACGTCACAATGTATTATGACGTCATAATGTATCCACATTATGACGTCATAATGTGTCCACATTATGACATCACAAGATATTATGAGAGCGCAATTTGCAGGTATTATGAGCAATTTCTCTTACCCCAATTTGTGTCACATCTACTGGAGCATCATTAGCATGTATTATGATGTCATAGTATATGATGACATCATAATTAGTATGCACTATGACGTCACAATGTATTATGACATCATAATGTATCCGCATTATGACATCACAACATATTATGAGAGCGCAATTTGCAGGTATTATGAGCAATTTCTCTTACCCCAATTTGTGTCACATCTACTGGAGCATCATGAGCATGTATAATGACGTCACAGCATATTTTGACATCATAATTAGTATGCAGTATGATGTCACAATGTATTATGACATCATAATGTATACGCATTATGACATCACAATATATTACGAGAGCACAATTTGCATGTATTATGAGCAATTTCTCTTTCCCCAATTTGTTTCACATCTACTGGAGCATCTTGAGCATGTATTATGACATCACCGTATATGATGACATCATAATTAGTATGCACTATAACGTCACAATGTATTATGACGTCATAATGTGTCTGCATTATGACATCACAATATTTTATGAGAGCGAAATTTGCAGGTATTATGAGCATTACCTCTTACCCCAATTTGTGTCACATCTACTGGAGCATCATGAGCATGTATTATGACGTCACAGTATATGATGACATCATAATTAGTATGCACTATGACGTCACAATGTATTATGACGTCATAATGTATCCACATTATGAAATCACAATATATTAAGAGAGCGCAATTTACAGGTATTATGATCAATTTCTCGTGACCCAATTTGTGTCACATCTACTGGATCATCAAGTGCATGTATTATGACGTCACAGTGTATGATGACATCATAATTAGTATGCACTATGACGTCACAATGTATTATGACGTCATAATGTATCCGCATTATGACATCACAATATATTATGCGAGCGCTATTTGCAGGTATTATGAGCAATTTCTCTTACCCCAATTTGTGTCACATCTACTGGAGCATCATGAGCATGTATTATGACATCACAGTATATGTATACATCATAATTAGTATGCACAACGACGTCACAATGTATTATGATGTCATAAAGTATCCGCATTATGACATCACAATATATTATGAGAGCGCTATTTTCAGGTATTATGAGCAATTTCTCTTAACCCAATTTGTGTCACATCTACTGGAGCATCATGAGCATGTATTATGACATCACAGTATATGTTGACATCATAATTAGTATGCACTATGACGTCACAATGTATTATGACGTCATAATGTATCCGCGTTATGACATCACAATATATTATGAGAGCGCAATTTGCAGGTATTATGAGCAATTTCTCTTACCCCAATTTGTGTAACATCTACTGGAGCAGCATTAGAATGTATTATGATGTCACAGTATAAGATGACATCATAATTAGTACGCATGATGACATCACAATGTATTATGACGTCAAAATATAACCACATAATGACATCACAATATATTATGAGAGCGCAATTTTCAGGTATTATGAGCAATTTCTCTTACCTCAATTTGTGTCACATCTACTGGAGCATCATGAGCATGTATTATGACGTCACAGTATATGATGACATCATAATTAGTATGCACTATGACGTCACAATATATTATGACGTCATAATGTATCCTCATTATGACATCACAATATCTTATGAGAGCGCAATTTGCATGTATTATGAGCAATTTCTCTTACCCCAATTTGTGTCACATCTACTGAAGCATCATGAGCATGTATTATGACATCACAGTATATGATGACATCATAATTAGCATGCACTATAACGTCACAATGTATTATGACGTCATAATATATCCACACTATGACATCACAATATATTATGAGAGCGCAATTTGCAGGTATTATGAGCAATTTCTCTTACCACAATTTGTGACACATATACTGGAGCATCGTGAGCATGTATTATGACGTCACAGTATATGATGACATCATAATTAGTATGCACTATGACGTCACAATGTATTATGACGTCATAATGTATCCGCATTATGACATCACAATATATTATGAGAGCGCAATTTGCAGGTATTATGAGCAATTTCGCTTACCCCAATTTGTGTCACATCTGCTGGAGCATCATTAGCAGGTATTATGATGTCACAGTATATGATGACATCATAATTAGTATGCACTATGACGTCACAATATATTATGACGTCATAATGTATCCGCATTATAACATCAAAATATATTATGAGAGCGCAATTTTCAGGTATTATGGGCAATTTCTCTTACCCCAATTTGTGTCACATCTACTGGAGCGTCATGAGCATGTATTATGATGTCACAGTATATGATGACATCATAATTAGGATGCACTATGACGTCACAATGTGTTATGACGTCATAATGTATCCGCATTATGACATCACAATATATGATGAGAGCAAAATTTGCAGGTGTTATGACCCATTTCTCTTACAGCAATTTGTGTCACATCTACTGGAGCATCATGAGCATGTACTATGACGTCACAGTTTATGATGACATCATAATTAGCATGCACTATGATGACATAATGTATTATGACGTCATAATGTATCCACAATATGACATCACAATATATTATGAGAGCGCAATTTGCAGGTATTATGACCAATTTCTCTTACCCCAATAATTGTCACATCTACTGGAGCATCATGAGTATGTATTATGATGTCACAGTATATGATGACATCATAATTACTATACGGTATGACGTCATAATATATCCGCTTTATGACATCACAATATATTATGAGAGCGCAATTTGCAGGTATTATGAGAAATTTCGTTTACCCCAATTTGTGTCACATCTACTGGAGCATCATGAGCATGTATTCTGACATCACGGTATATGATGACATCATAATTAGTATACACTATGACGTAACAATGTATTATGACGTCATAATGTATCCGCATTATGACATCACAATATATTATGAGAGCGCAATTTGCAGGTATTATGAGCAATTTCGCTTACCACAATTTGTGTCACATCTACTGGAGCATCCTGAGTATGTAATATGACGACACAGTATATGATGACATCATAATTAGTATGCACTATGACGTCACAATGTATTATGACGTCATAATATATCCGCATTATGACATCACAATATATTATGAGAGTGCAATTTGCAGGTATTATGAGCAATTTCTCTTACCACAATTTGTGTCACATGTACTGGAGCATCGTGAGCATGTATTACGATGTCACACTATATGATGACATCATAATTAGTATGCACTATGACGTCACAATGTTTTATGACGTCATAATGTATCCGCAATATGACATCACAATATATGATGAGAGCGCAATTTGCAGGTATTATGACCCATTTCTCTTACCCCAATTTGTGTCACATTTACTGGAGCATCATGAGCATGTATTATCACGTCACAGTATATGATGACATCATAATTAGTATGCACTATGATGTAACAATGTATTATGAAATCATAATGTATATGCATTATGACATCACAATATATTATGAGAGCGCAATTTGCAAGTATTATGAACAATTTCTCTTACCCCAATTTGTGTCACATCTACTGGAGCAGCATGCGCATGTATTATGACGTCACAGTATATGATGACATCATAATTAGTATACACTATGACGTCACAATATAATATGATGTCTTAATGTATCCGCATTATGACATCACAATATATTATGAGAGCGCAATTTGTAGGTACTATGAGCAATTTCGCTTACCCCAATTTGTGTCACATCTACTGGAGCATCATGAGCATGTATTATGACGTCACAGTATATGATGACATCATAATTAGTATACACTATGACGTCACAATGTAATATGATGTCTTAATGTATCCGCATTATGACATCACAATATATTATGAGAGTGCAATTTGCAGGTATTATGAGCAATTTCGCTTACCCCAATTTGTGTCACATCTGCTGGAGCATCATGAGCATGTATTATGATGTCACAGTATATGATGACATCATAATTAGTATGCACTATTACGCCACAATGTATTATGATGTCATAATGTGTCCGCATTATGACATCACAATATATTATGAGAGTGCAATTTGCAGGTATTATGAGCAATTTCTCTTACCCCAATTTGTGTCACATCTACTGGAGCATCATGAGCATGTATAATGATGTCACAGTATATGATGACATCATAATTAGTATGCACTATGACGTCACAATGTATTATGACGTCATAATGTGTCCGCATTATGACAACACAATATATGATGAAAGCGAAATTTGCAGGTATTATGACCCATTTCTCTTACCCCAATTTCTGTCACATCTACTGGAGCATCATGAGCATGTATTTTGACGTCACAGTATATTATGACATCATAATTAGTATGCACTATGACGACATAATGTATCCGCATTATGACATCACAATATATTATGAGATAGCAATTTGCAGGTATTATGACCAATTTCTCTTACCCCAAATTTGTCACATCTTCTGGAGCATCATGAGCATGTATTATGACGTCACAGTATATGATGACATCATAGTTACTATACACTACGACGTCATAAAGTATCCACATTATGACATCACAATATATTATGAGAGCGCAATTTGCAGGTATTATGAGAAATTTCTCTTACCCCAATTTGTGTCACATCTACTGGAGCATCATGAGCATGTGTTATGATGTCACACTATATGATGACATCATAATTAGCATACACTATGACGTCACAATGTATTATGACGTCATAATGTATCCGCATTATGACATCACAATATCTTATGAGAGCGCAATTTGCAGGTATTATGAGCAATTTCTCTTACCCCAATTTGTGTCACATCTACTGGAGCATCATGAGCATGTATTTTGACATCACAGTATTTGATGACATCATAATTAGTATGCACTATGACGTCACAATGTATTATGACGTCATAATGTATCCGCATTATGACATCACAATATATTATGGGAGCGCAATTTTCAGGTATTATGAGCAATTTCTCTTACCACAATTTGTGTCAAATCTACTGGAGCGTCATGAGCATGTATTATGATGTCACAGTATAAGATGACATCATAATTAGTATGCACTATGACGTCACAATGTATTATGACGTCATACTGTATCCGCAATATGACATCACAATATATGATGAGAGCGCAATTTGCAGGTATTATGACCCATTTCTCTTACCGCAATTTGTGTCACATATACTGGAGCATCATGAGCATGTATTATGACGTCACATTATATGATGACATCATAATTAGTATGCACTATGACGTAACAATGTATTATGACGTCATAATGTATCCGCATTATGACATCACAATATATTATGAGAGCGCAATTTGCAGGTATTATGACCAATTTCTCTTACCCCAATTTGTGTCACATCTACTGGAGCAGCATGAGTATGTATTATGACGTCACAGTATATGATGACATCATAATTAGTATACACTATGACGTCACAATGTATTATGATGTCATAATGTATCCGCATTATGACATCACAATATATTATGAGAGCGCAATTTGCAGGTATTATGAGCAATTTCGCTTACCCCAATTTGTGTCACATCTGCTGGAGCATCATGAGCATGTATTATGATGTCACAGTATATGATGACATCATAATTAATATGCACTATGACGTCACAATGTATTATGACGTCATAATGTGTCCGCATTATGACAACACAATATATTATGAGAGCGCAATTTGCAGGTATTATGAGCAATTTCTCTTACCCCAATTTGTGTGACATCTACTGGAGCATCATGAGCATGTATTATGATGTCACAGTATATGATGACATCATAATTAGTATGCACTATGACGTCACAATGTATTATGACGTCATAATGTATCCGCATTATGACATCACAACATATGATGAGAGCGCAATTTGCACGCATTATGACACATTTCTCTTACCCCAATTTGTGTCACATTTACTGGAGCATCGTGAGCATGTATTATGATGTCACAGTATATGATGGCATCATAATTAGTATGCAGTATGACGTCAAACTATATTATGACGTCATAATGTATCCGCATTATGACATCACAATATATGATGAGAGCGGAATTTGCAGGTATTATGAGCAATTTCTCTTACACCAATTTGTGTCACATCTACTGGATCATCATGAGCATGTATTATGATGTCACAGTATATGATGACATCATAATTAGTATGCACTATGATGTCACAATTTATTATGGCGTCATAATGTATCCGCATTATGACATCACAATATATTATGACAGCGCAATTTGCAGGTATTATGTGCAATTTCTCTTACCCCAATTTGTGTCACATCTACTGGAACATCATGAGCATGTATTATGACGTCACAGTATATGATGATATCATAATTAGTATGCAGTATGACGTCACAATGTATTATGACGTCATAATGTATCCGCATTATGACATCACAATATATGATGAGAGCGCAATTTGCAGGTATTATGACCAATTTCTCTTACCCCAATTTGTGTCACATCTACTGGAGCATCATGAACATGTATTATGATGTCACAGTATATGATGACATCATAATTACTATGCACTATGACGTCACAAAGAAGTACGATGTCATAAAGTATCCGCATTATGACATCACAATATATTATGACAGCGCAATTTGCAGGTATTATGAGCAATTTCTCTTACCCCAATTTGTGTCACATCTACTGGAACATCATGAGAATGTATTATGACGTCACAGTATGTGATGACAACATAATTGGTATGCACTATGATGTCACAATGTGTTATGACGTCATAATGTATCCGCATTATGACATCACAATATATTAAGAGAGCGGAACATGCAGGTATTATGAGCAATTTCTCTTACCACAATTTGTGTCACATGTACTGGAGCATCGTGAGCATGTATTACGATGTCACACTATATGATGACATCATAATTAGTATGCACTATGACGTCACAATGTTTTATGACGTCATAATGTATCCGCAATATGACATCACAATATATGATGAGAGCGCAATTTGCAGGTATTATGACCCATTTCTCTTACCCCAATTTGTGTCACATTTACTGGAGCATCATGAGCATGTATTATCACGTCACAGTATATGATGACATCATAATTAGTATGCACTATGATGTAACAATGTATTATGAAATCATAATGTATATGCATTATGACATCACAATATATTATGAGAGCGCAATTTGCAAGTATTATGAACAATTTCTCTTACCCCAATTTGTGTCACATCTACTGGAGCAGCATGCGCATGTATTATGACGTCACAGTATATGATGACATCATAATTAGTATACACTATGACGTCACAATATAATATGATGTCTTAATGTATCCGCATTATGACATCACAATATATTATGAGAGCGCAATTTGCAGGTACTATGAGCAATTTCGCTTACCCCAATTTGTGTCACATCTACTGGAGCAGCATGCGCATGTATTATGACGTCACAGTATATGATGACATCATAATTAGTATACACTATGACGTCACAATGTAATATGATGTCTTAATGTATCCGCATTATGACATCACAATATATTATGAGAGCGCAATTTGCAGGTATTATGAGCAATTTCACTTACCCCAATTTGTGTCACATCTGCTGGAGCATCATGAGCATGTATTATGATGTCACAGTATATGATGACATCATAATTAGTATGCACTATTACGCCACAATGTATTATGATGTCATAATGTGTCCGCATTATGACATCACAATATATTATGAGAGCGCAATTTGCAGGTATTATGAGCAATTTCTCTTACCCCAATTTGTGTCACATCTACTGGAGCATCATGAGCATGTATAATGATGTCACAGTATATGATGACATCATAATTAGTATGCACTATGACGTCACAATGTATTATGACGTCATAATGTGTCCGCATTATGACAACACAATATATGATGAAAGCGAAATTTGCAGGTATTATGACCCATTTCTCTTACCCCAATTTCTGTCACATCTACTGGAGCATCATGAGCATGTATTTTGACGTCACAGTATATTATGACATCATAATTAGTATGCACTATGACGACATAATGTATCCGCATTATGACATCACAATATATTATGAGATAGCAATTTGCAGGTATTATGACCAATTTCTCTTACCCCAAATTTGTCACATCTTCTGGAGCATCATGAGCATGTATTATGACGTCACAGTATATGATGACATCATAGTTACTATACACTACGACGTCATAAAGTATCCGCATTATGACATCACAATATATTATGAGAGCGCAATTTGCAGGTATTATGAGAAATTTCTCTTACCCCAATTTGTGTCACATCTACTGGAGCATCATGAGCATGTGTTATGATGTCACACTATATGATGACATCATAATTAGCATACACTATGACGTCACAATGTATTATGACGTCATAATGTATCCGCATTATGACATCACAATATCTTATGAGAGCGCAATTTGCAGGTATTATGAGCAATTTCTCTTACCCCAATTTGTGTCACATCTACTGGAGCATCATGAGCATGTATTTTGACATCACAGTATTTGATGACATCATAATTAGTATGCACTATGACGTCACAATGTATTATGACGTCATAATGTATCCGCATTATGACATCACAATATATTATGGGAGCACAATTTTCAGGTATTATGAGCAATTTCTCTTACCACAGTTTGTGTCAAATCTACTGGAGCGTCATGAGCATGTATTATGATGTCACAGTATAAGATGACATCATAATTAGTATGCACTATGACGTCACAATGTATTATGACGTCATACTGTATCCGCAATATGACATCACAATATATGATGAGAGCGCAATTTGCAGGTATTATGACCCATTTCTCTTACCGCAATTTGTGTCACATATACTGGAGCATCATGAGCATGTATTATGACGTCACATTATATGATGACATCATAATTAGTATGCACTATGACGTAACAATGTATTATGACGTCATAATGTATCCGCATTATGACATCACAATATATTATGAGAGCGCAATTTGCAGGTATTATGACCAATTTCTCTTACCCCAATTTGTGTCACATCTGCTGGAGCATCATGAGCATGTATTATGATGTCACAGTATATGATGACATCATAATTAATATGCACTATGACGTCACAATGTATTATGACGTCATAATGTGTCCGCATTATGACAACACAATATATTATGAGAGCGCAATTTGCAGGTATTATGAGCAATTTCTCTTACCCCAATTTGTGTGACATCTACTGGAGCATCATGAGCATGTATTATGATGTCACAGTATATGATGACATCATAATTAGTATGCACTATGACGTCACAATGTATTATGACGTCATAATGTATCCGCATTATGACATCACAACATATGATGAGAGCGCAATTTGCACGCATTATGACACATTTCTCTTACCCCAATTTGTGTCACATTTACTGGAGCATCGTGAGCATGTATTATGATGTCACAGTATATGATGGCATCATAATTAGTATGCAGTATGACGTCAAACTATATTATGACGTCATAATGTATCCGCATTATGACATCACAATATATGATGAGAGCGGAATTTGCAGGTATTATGAGCAATTTCTCTTACACCAATTTGTGTCACATCTACTGGATCATCATGAGCATGTATTATGATGTCACAGTATATGATGACATCATAATTAGTATGCACTATGATGTCACAATTTATTATGGCGTCATAATGTATCCGCATTATGACATCACAATATATTATGACAGCGCAATTTGCAGGTATTATGTGCAATTTCTCTTACCCCAATTTGTGTCACATCTACTGGAACATCATGAGCATGTATTATGACGTCACAGTATATGATGATATCATAATTAGTATGCAGTATGACGTCACAATGTATTATGACGTCATAATGTATCCGCATTATGACATCACAATATATGATGAGAGCGCAATTTGCAGGTATTATGACCAATTTCTCTTACCCCAATTTGTGTCACATCTACTGGAGCATCATGAACATGTATTATGATGTCACAGTATATGATGACATCATAATTACTATGCACTATGACGTCACAAAGAAGTACGATGTCATAAAGTATCCGCATTATGACATCACAATATATTATGACAGCGCAATTTGCAGGTATTATGAGCAATTTCTCTTACCCCAATTTGTGTCACATCTACTGGAACATCATGAGAATGTATTATGATGTCACAGTATGTGATGACAACATAATTGGTATGCACTATGATGTCACAATGTGTTATGACGTCATAATGTATCCGCATTATGACATCACAATATATTAAGAGAGCGGAACATGCAGGTATTATGAGCAATTTCTCTTACCACAATTTGTGTCACATGTACTGGAGCATCGTGAGCATGTATTACGATGTCACACTATATGATGACATCATAATTAGTATGCACTATGACGTCACAATGTTTTATGACGTCATAATGTATCCGCAATATGACATCACAATATATGATGAGAGCGCAATTTGCAGGTATTATGACCCATTTCTCTTACCCCAATTTGTGTCACATTTACTGGAGCATCATGAGCATGTATTATCACGTCACAGTATATGATGACATCATAATTAGTATGCACTATGATGTAACAATGTATTATGAAATCATAATGTATATGCATTATGACATCACAATATATTATGAGAGCGCAATTTGCAAGTATTATGAACAATTTCTCTTACCCCAATTTGTGTCACATCTACTGGAGCAGCATGCGCATGTATTATGACGTCACAGTATATGATGACATCATAATTAGTATACACTATGACGTCACAATATAATATGATGTCTTAATGTATCCGCATTATGACATCACAATATATTATGAGAGCGCAATTTGCAGGTACTATGAGCAATTTCGCTTACCCCAATTTGTGTCACATCTACTGGAGCAGCATGCGCATGTATTATGACGTCACAGTATATGATGACATCATAATTAGTATACACTATGACGTCACAATGTAATATGATGTCTTAATGTATCCGCATTATGACATCACAATATATTATGAGAGCGCAATTTGCAGGTATTATGAGCAATTTCACTTACCCCAATTTGTGTCACATCTGCTGGAGCATCATGAGCATGTATTATGATGTCACAGTATATGATGACATCATAATTAGTATGCACTATTACGCCACAATGTATTATGATGTCATAATGTGTCCGCATTATGACATCACAATATATTATGAGAGCGCAATTTGCAGGTATTATGAGCAATTTCTCTTACCCCAATTTGTGTCACATCTACTGGAGCATCATGAGCATGTATAATGATGTCACAGTATATGATGACATCATAATTAGTATGCACTATGACGTCACAATGTATTATGACGTCATAATGTGTCCGCATTATGACAACACAATATATGATGAAAGCGAAATTTGCAGGTATTATGACCCATTTCTCTTACCCCAATTTCTGTCACATCTACTGGAGCATCATGAGCATGTATTTTGACGTCACAGTATATTATGACATCATAATTAGTATGCACTATGACGACATAATGTATCCGCATTATGACATCACAATATATTATGAGATAGCAATTTGCAGGTATTATGACCAATTTCTCTTACCCCAAATTTGTCACATCTTCTGGAGCATCATGAGCATGTATTATGACGTCACAGTATATGATGACATCATAGTTACTATACACTACGACGTCATAAAGTATCCGCATTATGACATCACAATATATTATGAGAGCGCAATTTGCAGGTATTATGAGAAATTTCTCTTACCCCAATTTGTGTCACATCTACTGGAGCATCATGAGCATGTGTTATGATGTCACACTATATGATGACATCATAATTAGCATACACTATGACGTCACAATGTATTATGACGTCATAATGTATCCGCATTATGACATCACAATATCTTATGAGAGCGCAATTTGCAGGTATTATGAGCAATTTCTCTTACCCCAATTTGTGTCACATCTACTGGAGCATCATGAGCATGTATTTTGACATCACAGTATTTGATGACATCATAATTAGTATGCACTATGACGTCACAATGTATTATGACGTCATAATGTATCCGCATTATGACATCACAATATATTATGGGAGCACAATTTTCAGGTATTATGAGCAATTTCTCTTACCACAGTTTGTGTCAAATCTACTGGAGCGTCATGAGCATGTATTATGATGTCACAGTATAAGATGACATCATAATTAGTATGCACTATGACGTCACAATGTATTATGACGTCATACTGTATCCGCAATATGACATCACAATATATGATGAGAGCGCAATTTGCAGGTATTATGACCCATTTCTCTTACCGCAATTTGTGTCACATATACTGGAGCATCATGAGCATGTATTATGACGTCACATTATATGATGACATCATAATTAGTATGCACTATGACGTAACAATGTATTATGACGTCATAATGTATCCGCATTATGACATCACAATATATTATGAGAGCGCAATTTGCAGGTATTATGACCAATTTCTCTTACCCCAATTTGTGTCACATCTACTGGAGCAGCATGAGTATGTATTATGACGTCACAGTATATGATGACATCATAATTAGTATACACTATGACGTCACAATGTATTATGATGTCATAATGTATCCGCATTATGACATCACAATATATTATGAGAGCGCAATTTGCAGGTATTATGAGCAATTTCGCTTACCCCAATTTGTGTCACATCTGCTGGAGCATCATGAGCATGTATTATGATGTCACAGTATATGATGACATCATAATTAATATGCACTATGACGTCACAATGTATTATGACGTCATAATGTGTCCGCATTATGACAACACAATATATTATGAGAGCGCAATTTGCAGGTATTATGAGCAATTTCTCTTACCCCAATTTGTGTGACATCTACTGGAGCATCATGAGCATGTATTATGATGTCACAGTATATGATGACATCATAATTAGTATGCACTATGACGTCACAATGTATTATGACGTCATAATGTATCCGCATTATGACATCACAACATATGATGAGAGCGCAATTTGCACGCATTATGACACATTTCTCTTACCCCAATTTGTGTCACATTTACTGGAGCATCGTGAGCATGTATTATGATGTCACAGTATATGATGGCATCATAATTAGTATGCAGTATGACGTCAAACTATATTATGACGTCATAATGTATCCGCATTATGACATCACAATATATGATGAGAGCGCAATTTGCAGGTATTATGAGCAATTTCACTTACACCAATTTGTGTCACATCTACTGGATCATCATGAGCATGTATTATGATGTCACAGTATATGATGACATCATAATTAGTATGCACTATGATGTCACAATTTATTATGGCGTCATAATGTATCCGCATTATGACATCACAATATATTATGACAGCGCAATTTGCAGGTATTATGTGCAATTTCTCTTACCCCAATTTGTGTCACATCTACTGGAACATCATGAGCATGTATTATGACGTCACAGTATATGATGACATCATAATTAGTATGCAGTATGACGTCACAATGTATTATGACGTCATAATGTATCCGCATTATGACATCACAGTATATGATGACAGCGCAATTTGCAGGTATTATGACCAATTTCTCTTACCCCAATTTGTGTCACATCTACTGGAGCATCATGAACATGTATTATGATGTCACAGTATATGATGACATCATAATTACTATGCACTATGACGTCACAAAGAAGTACGATGTCATAATGTATCCGCATTATGACATCACAATATATTATGACAGCGCAATTTGCAGGTATTATGAGCAATTTCTCTTACCCCAATTTGTGTCACATCTACTGGAACATCATGAGAATGTATTATGACGTCACAGTATGTGATGACAACATAATTGTTATGCACTATGATGTCACAATGTGTTATGACGTCATAATGTATCCGCATTATGACATCACAATATATTAAGAGAGCGGAACATGCAGGTATTATGAGCAATTTCTCTTACCCCAATTTGTGTCACATCTACTGGAGCATCATGAGCATGTATTATGACGTCACAGTATATGATGACATCATAATTAGTATGCAGTATGACATCACAATGTATTATGACGTTATAATGTATCCACATTATGACATCACAATATATTATGAGAGCCCAATTTGCAGGTATTATGAGCAATTTCTCTTACCCCAATTTGTGTTACATCTACTGGAGCATCATGAGCATGTATTATGACGTCACAGCATATGATGACATCATAATTAGTATGCACTATGATGTCACAATGTATTATGACGTCATAATGTATCCGCATTATGACATCACAAAATATTTTGAGAGCGCAATTTGCAGGTATTATGAGAAATTTCTCTTACCCCAATTTGTGTCACATCTACTGGAGCATCATGAGGATGTACTATGACATCACAGTATATGATGACATCATAATTAGTATGCACTATGACGTCACAATGTATTATGACGTCATAATTTATCCGCGTTATGACATCACAATATATTATGAGAGCGCAACTAGCAGGTATCATGAGCAATTTCTCTTATCCCAATTTGTGTCACATCTATTGGAGCATCATGAGCATGTATTATGACGTCACAGTATATGATGACATCACAATTAGTATGCACTATGACGTCACAATGTGTTATGACGTCATCATGTATCCGCGTTATGACATCACAATATATTATGAGAGCCCAATTTGCAGGTATTATGAGCAATTTCTCTTACCCCAATTTGTGTCACATCTACTGGAGCATCATGAGCATGTATTATGATGTCACAGCATATGATGACTTCATAATTAGTTTGCACTATGACGTCACAATGTATTACGACGTCATAATGCATCCGCATTATGACATCACAAAATATTATGAGAGTGCAATTTGCAGGTATTATGAGCAATTTCTCTTACCGCAATTTGTGTCACATCTACTGGAGCATCATGATCATGTACTATGACATCACAGTATATCATGACATCATAATTAGTATGAACTATGATGTCACAATATATTATGACGTCATAATGTATCTGCATTATGACATCACAATATATTATGAGAGCGCAATTTGCAGGTATTATCAGCAATTTTGCTTACTCCAATTTGTGTCACATCTACTGGAGCATCATGAGCATGTACTATGACGTCACACTATATGATGACATCATAATTATTATGCACTATGACGTCACAATGTGTTATGACGTCATCATGTATCCGCGTTATGACATCACAATATATTATGAGAGCGCAATTTGCAGGTATTATGAGCAATTTCTCTTACCCCAATTTTTGTCACATCTACTGGAGCATCATGAGCATGTATTATGACGTCACAGAATATGGTGACATCATAATTAGTATGCACTATGACGTCACAATGTATTATGACGTCATAATGTATCCGCATTATGACATCACAATGTATTATGAGAGCGCAATTAGCAGGTATTATGAGCAATTTCTCTTACCCCAATTTTTGTCACATCTACTGGAGCATTATGAGCATGTATTATGACGTCACAGTATATGATGACATCATAACTAGTATGCACTATGACGTCAAAATGTATTATGACGTCATAATGTATCCGCATTATGACATCACAATGTTTTATGAGAGCGCAATTTGCAGGTATTATGAGCAATTTTTCTTACCCCAATTTTTGTCACATCTACTGGAGCATCATGAGCATGTATTATGACGTCACAGTATATGATGACATCATAATTAGTATGCACTATGACCTGACAATGTATTATGACGTCATAATGTATCCGCATTTTGACATCACAATATATTATTAGAGCGCAATTTACAGGTATTATGAGCAATTTCTCTTACCCCAATTTGTGTCACATCTACTGGAGCATCATGAGCATGTATTATGACGTCACCGTATATGATGACATCATAATTATTATGCAGTATGACGTCACAGTGTATTATGACGTCATAATGTATCCGCATTATGACATCACAATATATTATGAGAGCGCAATTTGCAGGTATTAAGAGCAATTTCTCTTACCCCAATTTGTGTCACATCTACTGGAGCATCATGAGCATGTATTATGACGTCACAGCATATGATGACATCATAATTAGTATGCACTATGACGTCACAATGTATTATGACGTCATAATGTATCCGCATTATGACATCACAAAATATTATGAGAGCGCAACTTGCAGGTATTATGAGCAATTTCTCTTACCCCAATTTCTGTCACATCTACTGGAGCATCATGAGCATGTATTATGACGTCACAGTATATGATGACATCATAATTAGTATGCACTATGACGTCACAATGTATTTTGACGTCATAATGTATCCGCATTATGACATCACAATATATTATGAGAGCGCAATTTGCAGGTATTATGAGCAATTTCGCTTAACCCAGTTTGTGTCACATCTACTGGAGCATCATGAGCATGTATTATGTCGTCACAGTATATGATGACATCATAATTAGTATACACTATGACGTCACAATGTATTATGACGTCATAATACATCCGGATTTTGACATCACAGTATATTATGAGAGCGCAATTTGCAGGTATTAGGAGCAATTTCTCTTACCTCAAGTTGTGTCAGATCTACTGGAGCATCATGAGCATGTATTGTGACGTCACAGTATATAATGACATCATAATTAGTATGCACTATGACGTCACAATGAATTATGACGTCATAATGGATCCGCATTATTACATCACAATATATTATGAGAGCGCAGTTTGCAGGTATTATGAGGAATTTCTATTACCCCAATTTGTGTCACATCTACTGGAGCATCATGAGCATGTATTATGACGTCACAGCATAAGATGACATCATAACTAGTATGCACTATGATGTCACAATGTATTATGACGTCATAATGTATCCGCATTATAACTCACAATATATTATGAGAGCGCAATTTGCAGGTATTATGAGCAATTTCTCTTACCCCAATTTGTGTCACATCTATTGGAGCATCATGAGCATGTATTATGACGTCACAGTATATGATGACATCACAATTAGTATGCACTATGACGTCACAATGTGTTATGACGTCATCATGTATCCGCGTTATGACATCACAATATATTATGAGAGCGCGATTTGCAGGTATTATGAGCAATTTCGCTTAACCCAGTTTGTGTCACATCTACTGGAGCATCATGAGCATGTATTATGACGTCACAGTATATGTTGATATCATAATTAGTATGCACTATGACGTCACAATGTATTATGACGTCATAATGTATCCGCATTATGACATCACAATATATTATGAGAGCGCAATTTGCAGGTATTATGAGCAATTTCGCTTAACCCAGTTTGTGTCACATCTACTGGAGCATCATGAGCATGTATTATGACGTCACAGTATATGATGACATCATAATTAGTATACACTATGAAATCACAATGTATTATGACGTCATAATATATCCGCATTATGACATCACAATATATTATGAGAGCGCAATTTGCAGGTATTAGGAGCAATTTCTCTTACCTCAATTTTTGTCAGATCTACTGGAGCATCATGAGCATGTATTATGACGTCACAGTATATGATGACTTCATAAATATTATGCACTATGACGTCACAATGTATTATGACGTCATAATGGATCCGCATTATGACATCACAATATATTATGATAGCCCAATTTGCAGGTATTATGAGCAATTTCTCTTACCCCAATTTGTGTCACATCTACTGGAGCATCATGAGCATGTATTATGACGTCACAGTATATGATGACATCATAATTAGTATGCACTATGACGTCACAATGTGTTATGACGTCATCATGTATCCGCGTTATGACATCACAATATATTATGAGAGCGCAATTTGCAGGTATTATGAGCAATTTCTCTTACCCCAATTTGTGTCACATCTACTGGAGCATCATGAGCATGTATTATGACGTCACAGTATATGGTGACATCATAATTAGTATGCACTATGACGTCACAATGTATTATGACGTCATAATGTATCCGAATTATGACATCACAATATATTATGAGAGCGCAATTTGCAGGTATTATGAGCAATTTCTCTTACCCCAATTTGTGTCACATCTACTGGAGCATCATGAGCATGTATTATGACGTCACAGTATATGGTGACATCATAATTAGTATGCACTATGACGTCACAATGTATTATGACGTCATAATGTATCCGCATTATGACATCACAATATATTATGAGAGCGCAATTTTCAGGTATTATGAGCAATTTCTCTTACCCCAATTTTTGTCACATCTACTGGAGCATCATGAGCATGTATTATTACGTCACAGTATATGATGACATCATAATTAGTATGCACTATGACGTCACAATGTATTATGACGTCATAATGTATCCACGTTATAACATCACAATATATTATGAGAGCGCAATTTGCAGGTATTATCAGCAATTTCGCTTACTCCAATTTGTGTCACATCTACTGGAGCATCATGAGCATGTATTATGACGTCACAGTATATGATGACATCATAATTAGTATGCACTATGACGTCACAATGTAGTATGACGTCATAATGTATCTGCATTATAACATCACAATGTATTATGAGAGCGCAATTTGCAGGTATTATGAGCAATTTCTCTTACCCCAATTTTTGTCACATCTACTGGAGCATCATGAGCATGTATTATGACGTCACAGTATATGATGACATCATAATTAGTATGCACTATGACGTCACAATGTATTTTGACGTCATAATGAATCCGCATTATGACATCACAATATATTATGAGAGCGCAATTTGCAGGTATTATGAGCAATTTCGCTTAACCCAGTTTGTGTCACATCTACTGGAGCATCATGAGCAAGTATTATGTCGTCACAGTATATGATGACATCATAATTAGTATACACTATGACGTCACAATATATTATGACGTCATAATATATCCGCATTTTGACATCACAGTATATTATGAGAGCGCAATATGCAGGTATTAATAGCAATTTCTCTTACCTCAATTTGTGTCAGATCTACTGGAGCATCATGAGCATGTATTATGACGTCACAGTATATAATGACATCATAATTAGTATGCACTTTGACGTCACAATGTATTATGACGTCATAATGGATCCGCATTATTACATCACAATATATTATGAGAGCGCAGCTTGCAGGTATTATGAGCAATTTCTCTTACCCCAATTTGTGTCACATCTACTGGAGCATCATGAGCATGTATTATGACGTCACAGCATAAGATGACATCATAACTAGTATGCACTATGATGTCACAATCTATTATGATGTCATAATGTATCCGCATTATGACATCACAATATATTATGAGAGCGCAATTTGCAGGTATTATGAGCAATTTCACTTACCCCAATATGTGACACATCTACTGGAGCATCATGAGCATGTATTATCACGTCACCGTATATGATGACATCATAATTAGTATGCAGTATGACGTCACAGTGTATTATGACGTCATAATGTATCCGCATTACGACATCACAATATATTATGAGAGCGCAATTTGCAGGTATTATCAGCAATTTCTCTTACCCCAATTTGTGTCACATCTACTGGAGCATCATGAGCATGTATTATGACGTGACAGCATATGATGACATCATAATTAGTATGCACTATGACTTCACAATGTATTATGACGTCATAATGCATCCGCATTATGACATCACAAAATATTATGAGAGCGCAATTTGCAGGTATTATGAGCAATTTCTCTTACCCCAATTTGTGTCACATCTACTGGAGCATCATGAGCATGTACTATGACATCACAGTATATGATGACATCATAATTAGTATACACTATGACGTCACAATGTAGTATGACGTTATAATGTATCTGCCTTATGACATCACAATATATTATGAGAGCGCAATTTGCAGGTATTATCAGCAATTTCGCTTACTCCAATTTGTGTCACATCTACTGGAGCATCATGAGCATGTATTATGACGTCACAGTATATGATGACATCATAATTAGTATGCACTATGACGTCACAATGTGTTATGACGTCATCATGTATCCGCGTTATGACATCACAATATATTATCAGAGCGCAATTTGCAGGTATTATGAGCAATTTCTCTTACCCCAATTTGTGTCAAATCTACTGGAGCATCATGAGCATGTATTATGACGTCACAGTATATGGTGACATCATAATAAGTATGCACTATGACCTCACAATGTATTATGACGTCATAATGTATCCGAATTATGACATCACAAAATACTTTGAGAGCGCAATTTGCAGGTATTATGAGAAATTTCGCTTAACCCAGTTTGTGCCACATCTACTGGAGCATCATGAGCATGTATTATGACGTCACAGTATATGATGACTTCATAATTAGTATGCACTATGAAATCACAATGTATTATGACGTCATAATATATCCGCATTATGACATCACAATATATTATGAGAGCGCAATTTGCAGGTATTAGGAGCAATTTCTCTTACCTCAATTTGTGTCAGATCTACTGGAGCATCATGAGCATGTATTATGACGTCACAGTATATGATGACTTCATAATTAGTATGCACTATAACGTCACAATGTATTATGACGTCATAATGGATCCGCATTATGACATCACAATATATTATGAGAGCGCAATTTGCAGGTATTATGAGCAATTTCTCTTACCCCAATTTGTGTCACATCTACTGGAGCATCATGAGCATGTATAATGATGTCACAGTATATGATGACATCATAATTAGTATGCACTATGACGTCACAATGTATTATGACGTCATAATGTGTCCGCATTATGACAACACAATATATGATGAAAGCGAAATTTGCAGGTATTATGACCCATTTCTCTTACCCCAATTTCTGTCACATCTACTGGAGCATCATGAGCATGTATTTTGACGTCACAGTATATTATGACATCATAATTAGTATGCACTATGACGACATAATGTATCCGCATTATGACATCACAATATATTATGAGATAGCAATTTGCAGGTATTATGACCAATTTCTCTTACCCCAAATTTGTCACATCTTCTGGAGCATCATGAGCATGTATTATGACGTCACAGTATATGATGACATCATAGTTACTGTACACTACGACGTCATAAAGTATCCGCATTATGACATCACAATATATTATGAGAGCGCAATTTGCAGGTATTATGAGAAATTTCTCTTACCCCAATTTGTGTCACATCTACTGGAGCATCATGAGCATGTGTTATGATGTCACACTATATGATGACATCATAATTAGCATACACTATGACGTCACAATGTATTATGACGTCATAATGTATCCGCATTATGACATCACAATATCTTATGAGAGCGCAATTTGCAGGTATTATGAGCAATTTCTCTTACCCCAATTTGTGTCACATCTACTGGAGCATCATGAGCATGTATTTTGACATCACAGTATTTGATGACATCATAATTAGTATGCACTATGACGTCACAATGTATTATGACGTCATAATGTATCCGCATTATGACATCACAATATATTATGGGAGCGCAATTTTCAGGTATTATGAGCAATTTCTCTTACCACAGTTTGTGTCAAATCTACTGGAGCGTCATGAGCATGTATTATGATGTCACAGTATAAGATGACATCATAATTAGTATGCACTATGACGTCACAATGTATTATGACGTCATACTGTATCCGCAATATGACATCACAATATATGATGAGAGCGCAATTTGCAGGTATTATGACCCATTTCTCTTACCGCAATTTGTGTCACATATACTGGAGCATCATGAGCATGTATTATGACGTCACATTATATGATGACATCATAATTAGTATGCACTATGACGTAACAATGTATTATGACGTCATAATGTATCCGCATTATGACATCACAATATATTATGAGAGCGCAATTTGCAGGTATTATGACCAATTTCTCTTACCCCAATTTGTGTCACATCTACTGGAGCAGCATGAGTATGTATTATGACGTCACAGTATATGATGACATCATAATTAGTATACACTATGACGTCACAATGTATTATGATGTCATAATGTATCCGCATTATGACATCACAATATATTATGAGAGCGCAATTTGCAGGTATTATGAGCAATTTCGCTTACCCCAATTTGTGTCACATCTGCTGGAGCATCATGAGCATGTATTATGATGTCACAGTATATGATGACATCATAATTAATATGCACTATGACGTCACAATGTATTATGACGTCATAATGTGTCCGCATTATGACAACACAATATATTATGAGAGCGCAATTTGCAGGTATTATGAGCAATTTCTCTTACCCCAATTTGTGTGACATCTACTGGAGCATCATGAGCATGTATTATGATGTCACAGTATATGATGACATCATAATTAGTATGCACTATGACGTCACAATGTATTATGACGTCATAATGTATCCGCATTATGACATCACAACATATGATGAGAGCGCAATTTGCACGCATTATGACACATTTCTCTTACCCCAATTTGTGTCACATTTACTGGAGCATCGTGAGCATGTATTATGATGTCACAGTATATGATGGCATCATAATTAGTATGCAGTATGACGTCAAACTATATTATGACGTCATAATGTATCCGCATTATGACATCACAATATATGATGAGAGCGCAATTTGCAGGTATTATGAGCAATTTCTCTTACACCAATTTGTGTCACATCTACTGGATCATCATGAGCATGTATTATGATGTCACAGTATATGATGACATCATAATTAGTATGCACTATGATGTCAGAATTTATTATGGCGTCATAATGTATCCGCATTATGACATCACAATATATTATGACAGCGCAATTTTCAGGTATTATGTGCAATTTCTCTTACCCCAATTTGTGTCACATCTACTGGAACATCATGAGCATGTATTATGACGTCACAGTATATGATGACATCATAATTAGTATGCAGTATGACGTCACAATGTATTATGACGTCATAATGTATCCGCATTATGACATCACAATATATGATGAGAGCGCAATTTGCAGGTATTATGACCAATTTCTCTTACCCCAATTTGTGTCACATCTACTGGAGCATCATGAACATGTATTATGATGTCACAGTATATGATGACATCATAATTACTATGCACTATGACGTCACAAAGAAGTACGATGTCATAATGTATCCGCATTATGACATCACAATATATTATGACAGCGCAATTTGCAGGTATTATGAGCAATTTCTCTTACACCAATTTGTGTCACATCTACTGGAACATCATGAGAATGTATTATGACGTCACAGTATGTGATGACAACATAATTGTTATGCACTATGATGTCACAATGTGTTATGACGTCATAATGTATCCGCATTATGACATCACAATATATTAAGAGAGCGGAACATGCAGGTATTATGAGCAATTTCTCTTACCCCAATTTGTGTCACATCTACTGGAGCATCATGAGCATGTATTATGACGTCACAGTATATGATGACATCATAATTAGTATGCAGTATGACATCACAATGTATTATGACGTTATAATGTATCCACATTATGACATCACAATATATTATGAGAGCCCAATTTGCAGGTATTATGAGCAATTTCTCTTACCCCAATTTGTGTTACATCTACTGGAGCATCATGAGCATGTATTATGACGTCACAGCATATGATGACATCATAATTAGTATGCACTATGACGTCACAATGTATTATGACGTCATAATGTATCCGCATTATGACATCACAAAATATTTTGAGAGCGCAATTTGCAGGTAGTATGAGAAATTTCTCTTACCCCAATTTGTGTCACATCTACTGGAGCATCATGAGGATGTACTATGACATCACAGTATATGATGACATCATAATTAGTATGCACTATGACGTCACAATGTATTATGACGTCATAATTTATCCGCATTATGACATCACAATATATTATGAGAGCGCAATTTGCAGGTATTATGAGCAATTTCTCTTACCCCAATTGGTGTCACATCTACTGGAGCATCATGAGCATGTATTATGATGTCACAGTATATGATGACATCATAATTAGTATGCACTATGACCTGACAATGTATTGTGACGTCATAATGTTTCCGCGTTATGACATCACAATATATTATGAGAGCGCAACTAGCAGGTATCATGAGCAATTTCTCTTATCCCAATTTGTGTCACATCTATTGGAGCATCATGAGCATGTATTATGACGTCACAGTATATGATGACATCACAATTAGTATGCACTATGACGTCACAATGTGTTATGACGTCATCATGTATCCGCGTTATGACATCACAATATATTATGAGAGCCCAATTTGCAGGTATTATGAGCAATTTCTCTTACCCCAATTTGTGTCACATCTACTGGAGCATCATGAGCATGTATTATGATGTCACAGCATATGATGACTTCATAATTAGTTTGCACTATGACGTCACAATGTATTACGACGTCATAATGCATCCGCATTATGACATCACAAAATATTATGAGAGCGCAATTTGCAGGTATTATGAGCAATTTCTCTTACCGCAATTTGTGTCACATCTACTGGAGCATCATGATCATGTACTATGACATCACAGTATATCATGACATCATAATTAGTATGAACTATGATGTCACAATATATTATGACGTCATAATGTATCTGCATTATGACATCACAATATATTATGAGAGCGCAATTTGCAGGTATTATCAGCAATTTCGCTTACTCCAATTTGTGTCACATCTACTGGAGCATCATGAGCATGTACTATGACGTCACACTATATGATGACATCATAATTATTATGCACTATGACGTCACAATGTGTTATGACGTCATCATGTATCCGCGTTATGACATCACAATATATTATGAGAGCGCAATTTGCAGGTATTATGAGCAATTTCTCTTACCCCAATTTTTGTCACATCTACTGGAGCATCATGAGCATGTATTATGACGTCACAGAATATGGTGACATCATAATTAGTATGCACTATGACGTCACAATGTATTATGACGTCATAATGTATCCGCATTATGACATCACAATGTATTATGAGAGCGCAATTTGCAGGTATTCTGAGCAATTTCTCTTACCCCAATTTTTGTCACATCTACTGGAGCATTATGAGCATGTATTATGACGTCACAGTATATGATGACATCATAACTAGTATGCACTATGACGTCAAAATGTATTATGACGTCATAATGTATCCGCATTATGACATCACAATGTTTTATGAGAGCGCAATTTGCAGGTATTATGAGCAATTTTTCTTACCCCAATTTTTGTCACATCTACTGGAGCATCATGAGCATGTATTATGACGTCACAGTATATGATGACATCATAATTAGTATGCACTATGACCTGACAATGTATTATGACGTCATAATGTATCCGCGTTTTGACATCACAATATATTATTAGAGCGCAATTTACAGGTATTATGAGCAATTTCTCTTACCCCAATTTGTGTCACATCTACTGGAGCATCATGAGCATGTATTATGACGTCACCGTATATGATGACATCATAATTATTATGCAGTATGACGTCACAGTGTATTATGACGTCATAATGTATCCGCATTATGACATCACAATATATTATGAGAGCGCAATTTGCAGGTATTAAGAGCAATTTCTCTTACCCCAATTTGTGTCACATCTACTGGAGCATCATGAGCATGTATTATGACGTCACAGCATATGATGACATCATAATTAGTATGCACTATGACGTCACAATGTATTATGACGTCATAATGTATCCGCATTATGACATCACAAAATATTATGAGAGCGCAACTTGCAGGTATTATGAGCAATTTCTCTTACCCCAATTTCTGTCACATCTACTGGAGCATCATGAGCATGTATTATGACGTCACAGTATATGATGACATCATAATTAGTATGCACTATGACGTCACAATGTATTTTGACGTCATAATGTATCCGCATTATGACATCACAATATATTATGAGAGCGCAATTTGCAGGTATTATGAGCAATTTCGCTTAACCCAGTTTGTGTCACATCTACTGGAGCATCATGAGCATGTATTATGTCGTCACAGTATATGATGACATCATAATTAGTATACACTATGACGTCACAATGTATTATGACGTCATAATACATCCGCATTTTGACATCACAGTATATTATGAGAGCGCAATTTGCAGGTATTAGGAGCAATTTCTCTTACCTCAAGTTGTGTCAGATCTACTGGAGCATCATGAGCATGTATTGTGACGTCACAGTATATGATGACATCATAATTAGTATGCACTATGACGTCACAATGTGTTATGACGTCATCATGTATCCGCGTTATGACATCACAATATATTATGAGAGCGCAATTTGCAGGTATTATGAGCAATTTCTCTTACCCCAATTTGTGTCAAATCTACTGGAGCATCATGAGCATGTATTATGACGTCACAGTATATGGTGACATCATAATAAGTATGCACTATGACGTCACAATGTATTATGAGGTCATAATGTATCCGAATTATGACATCACAAAATACTTTGAGAGCGCAATTTGCAGGGATTATGAGAAATTTCGCTTAACCCAGTTTGTGTCACATCTACTGGAGCATCATGAGCATGTATTATGACGTCACAGTATATGATGACTTCATAATTAGTATGCACTATGAAATCACAATGTATTATGACGTCATAATATATCCGCATTATGACATCACAATATATTATGAGAGCGCAATTTGCAGGTATTAGGAGCAATTTCTCTTACCTCAATTTGTGTCAGATCTACTGGAGCATCATGAGCATGTATTATGACGTCACAGTATATGGTGACATCATAATTAGTATGCACTATGACGTCACAATGTATTATGACGTCATAATGCATCCGCATTATGACATCACAATGTATTATGAGAGCGCAATTTGCAGGTATTATGAGCAATTTCTCTTACCCCAATTTTTCTCACATCTACTGGAGCATCATGAGCATGTATTATGACGTCACAGTATATGATGACATCATAATTTGTATGCACTATGACGTCACAATGTATTATGACGTCATAATGTATCCGCGTTTTGACATCACAATATATTATTAGAGCGCAATTTGCAGGTATTATGAGCAATTTCTCTTACCACAATTTGTGTCACATCTACTGGAGCATCATGAGCATGTATTATGACGTCACAGTATATGATGACATCATAATTAGTATGCACTATGACCTGACAATGTATTATGACGTCATAATATTTCCGCGTTTTGACATCACAATATATTATTAGAGCGCAATTTGCAGGTATTGTGAGCAATTTCTCTTACCCCAATTTGTGTCACATCTACTGGAGCATCATGAGCATGTATTATGACGTCACCGTATATGATGACATCATAATTAGTATGCAGTATGACGTCACAGTGTATTATGACGTCATAATGTATCCGCATTATGACATCACAATATATTATGAGAGCGCAATTTGCAGGTATTATGAGCAATTTCTCTTACCCCAATTTGTGTCACATCTACTGGAGCATCATGAGCATGTATTATGACGTCACAGCATATGGTGACATCATAATTAGTATGCACTATGACGTCACAATGTATTATGACGTCATAATATATCCGCATTATGACATCACAAAATATTATGAGAGCGCAATTTGCAGGTATTATGAGCAATTTCTCTTACCCCAATTTGTGTCACATCTACTGGAGCATCATGAGCATGTACTATGACATCACAGTATATGATGACATCATAATTAGTATGCACTATGACGTCACAATATATTATGATGTCATAATGTATCTGATTATGATATCACAATATATTATGAGAGCGCAACATGCAGGTATTATGAGCAATTTCTCTTACCCGAATTTGTGTCACATCTACTGGAGCATCATGAGCATGTATTATGACGTCACAGTATCTGATGACATCATAATTAGTATGCACTATGACGTCACAATGTATTATGACGTCATAATGGATCCGCATTATTACATCACAATATATTTTGAGAGTGCAGTTTGCAGGTATTATGAGCAATTTCTCTTACCCCAATTTGTGTCACATCTACTGGAGCATCATGAGCATGTATTATGACGTCACAGCATAAGACGACATCATAACTAGTATGCACTATGATGTCACAATGTATTATGACGTCAAAATGTATCCGTGTTATGACATCACAATATATTATGAGAGCGCAATTTGCAGGTATTATGAGCAATTTCACTTACCCCAATATGTGTCACATCTACTGGAGCATCATGAGCATGTATTATGACGTCACCGTATATGATGACAGCATAATTAGTATGCAGTATGACGTCACAGTGTATTATGACGTCATAATGTATCCGCATTATGACATCACAATATATTATGAGAGCGCAATTTGCAGGTATTATGAGCAATTTCTCTTACCCCAATTTGTGTCACATCTACTGGAGCATCATGAGCATGTATGATGACGTCACAGCATATGATGACATCCTAATTAGTATGCACTATGACATCACAATGTATTATGACGTCATAATGCATCCGCATTATGACATCACAAAATATTATGAGAGCGCAATTTGCAGGTATTATGAGCAATTTCTCTTACCCCAATTTGTGTCACATCTACTGGAGCATCATGAGCATGTACTATGACATCACAGTATATGATGACATCATAATTAGTATGCACTATGACGTCACACTGTAGTATGACGTCATAATGTATCTGCATTATGACATCACAATATATTATGAGAGCGCAATTTGCAGGTATTATCAGCAATTTCGCTTACTCCAATTTGTGTCACATCTACTGGAGCATCATGAGCATGTATTATGACGTCACAGTATATGATGACATCATAATTAGTATGCACTATGACGTCACAATGTGTTATGACGTCATCATATATCCGCGTTATGACATCACAATATATTATGAGAGCGCAATTTGCAGGTATTATGAGCAATTTCTCTTACCCCAATTTGTGTCACATCTACTGGAGCGTCATGAGCATGTATTATGACGTCACAGTATATGGTGACATCATAATTAGTATGCACTATGACGTCACAATGTATTATGACGTCATAATGTATCCGCATTATGACATCACAATATATTATGAGAGCGCAATTTTCAGGTATTATGAGCCATTTCTCTTACCCCAATTTTTGTCACATCTACTGGAGCATCATGAGCATGTATTATGACATCACAGTATATGATGACATCATAATTAGTATGCACTATGACGTCACAATGTAGTATGACGTCATAATGTATCTGCATTATGACATCACAATGTATTATGAGAGCGCAATTTGCAGGTATTATCAGCAATTTCGCTTACTCCAATTTGTGTCACATCTACTGGAGCATCATGAGCATGTATTATGACGTGACAGTACATGATGACATCATAATTAGTATGCACTATGACGTCACAATGTGTTATGACGTCATCATGTATCCGCGTTATGACATCACAATATATTATGAGAGCGCAATTTGCATGTTGTATGAGCAATTTCCCTTACCCCAATTTGTGTCACTTCTACTGGAGCATCATAAGCATGTAGTATGACGTCACTGTATACGATGACATCATAATTAGTATGCAGTATGACGTCACAGTGTAATATGACGTCAGAATGTATCCGCATTATGACATCACAAAATATTATGAGAGCGCAATTTGCAGGTATTTTGAGCAATTTCTCTTACCCCAATTTGTGTCACATCTACTGGAGCATCATGAGCATGTACTATGACATCACAGTATATGATGACATCATAATTAGTATGCACTATGACGTCACAATATATTATGACGTCATAATGTATCTGCATTATGACATCACAATATATTATGAGAGCGCAACATGCAGGTATTATGAGCAATTTCTCTTACCCGAATTTGTGTCACATCTACTGGAGCATCATGAGCATGTATTATGACGTCACAGTATATGATGACATCATAATTAGTATGCACTATGACGTCACAATGTACTATGACGTCATAATGTATCCGCATTATGACATCACAATATATTATGAGAGCGCAATTTGCAGGTATTATGAGCAATTTCGCTTAACCCAGTTTGTGTCACATCTACTGGAGCATCATGAGCATGTATTATGACGTCACAGTATATGATGACATCATAATTGGTATACACTATGACGTCACAATGTATTATGACGTCATAATATATCCGCATTATGACATCACAATATATTATGAGAGCGCAATTTGCAGGTATTAGGAGCAATTTCTCTTACCCCAATTTGTGTCACATCTACTGGAGCATCATGAGCATGTATTATGACGTCACAGTATAAGATGACATCATAACTAGTATGCACTATGATGTCAAAATGTATTATGACGTCATAATGTATCCGCGTTATGACATCACAATATATTATGAGAGCGCAATTTGCAGGTATTATGAGCAATTTCTCTTACCCCAATTTGTGTCACATCTACTGGAGCATCATGAGCATGTATTACGACGTCACAGTATATGATGACATCATAATTAGTATGCAGTATGACGTCACAGTGTATTATGACGTCATAATGTATCCGCATTATGACATCACAATATAATATGAGAGCGCAATTTGCAGGTATTAAGAGCAATTTCTCTTACCCCAATTTGTGTCACATCTACTGGAGCATCATGAGCATGTATTATGACGTCACAGCATATGATGACATCATGATTAGTATGCACTATGACGTCACAATATATTATGACGTCATAATGTATCCGCATTATGACATCACAAAATATTATGAGAGCGCAATTTGCAGGTATTATGAGCAATTTATCTTACCCCAATTTCTGTCACATCTACTGGAGCATCATGAGCACGTACTATGACATCACAGTATATGATGACATCATAATTAGTATGCACTATGACGTCACAATATATTCTGACGTCATAATGTATCTGCATTATGACATTACAATATATTATGAGAGCGCAACATGCAGGTATTATGAGCAATTTCCCTTACCCCAATTTGTGTCACATCTACTGGAGCATCATGAGCATGTATTATGACGTCACAGTATATGATGACATCATAATTAGTATACAGTATGACAATGTATTATGACGTCATAATGTATCTGCATTATGACATCACAATATATTATGAGATGGCAATTTGCAGGTATTATGAGCAATTTCGCTTAACCCAGTTTGTGTCACATCTACTGGAGCATCATGAGCATGCATTATGACGTCACAGTATATGATGACATCATAATTAGTATGCACTATGACCTCAGAATGTGTTATGACGTCATCATGTATCCGCGTTATGACATCACAATATATTATGAGATCGCAATTTGCAGGTATTATGAGCAATTTCTCTTACCCCAATTTGTGTCACATCTATTGGAGCATCATGAGAATGTATTATGACGTCACAGTATATGATGACATCATAATTAGTATGCACTATGACGTCACAATGTATTATGACGTCATAATGTATCCACATTATGACATCACAATATATTATGAGAGCGTAATTTGCAGGTATTATGAGCAATTTCGCTTAACCCAGTTTGTGTCACATCTACTGGAGCATCATGAGCATGTATTATGACGTCACAGTATATGATGACATCATAATTAGTATGCACGAAGACGTCACAAAGTGTTATGACGTCATCATGTATCCACGTTATGAGATCACAATATATTATGAGAGCGCAATTTGCAGGTATTTTGAGCAATTTCTCTTACCCCAATTTGTGTCACATCTATTGGAGCAACATGAGCATGTATTATGACGTCACAGTATATGATGACATCATAATTAGTATGCACTATGACGTCACAATGTATTATGACGTCATACTGTATCCACATTATGACATCACAATATATTATGAGAGCGCAGTTTGCAGGTATTATGAGCAATTTCGCTTAACCCAGTTTGTGTCACATCTACTGGAGCATCATGAGCATGTATTATGACGTCACACTATATGATGACATCATAATTAGTATGCACTATGACGTCACAATGTGTTATGACGTCATCATGTATCCGCGTTATGACATCACAATATATTATGAGAGCGCAATTTGCAGGTGTTATGACCAATTTCTCTTACCCCAATTTGTGTCACATCTACAGGAGCCTCATGAGCATGTATTATGACGTCACAGTATATGGTGACATCATAATTAGTATGCACTATGACGTCACAATGTATTATGATGTCATAATGGATCCGCATTATGACATCACAATATATTATGAGAGCGCAATTTGCAGGTATTATGAGCAATTTCTCTTAACCCAGTTTGTGTCACATCTACTGGAGCATCATGAGCATGTATTAGGACGTCACAGTATATGATGACATCATAATTAGTATGCACTATGACGTCACAATGTGTTATGACGTCATCATGTATCCGCATTATGACATCACAATATATTATGAGAGCGCAATTTGCAGGTATTATGAGCAATTTCTCTTACCCCAATTTGTGTCACATCTATTGGAGCATCATGAGCATGTATTATGACGTCACAGTATATGATGACATCATAATTAATATGCACTATGACGTCACAATGTATTATGACGTCATAATGTATCCACATTATGACATCACAATATATTATGAGAGCGCAATTTGCAGGTATTATGAGCAATTTCGCTTAACCCAGTTTGTGTCACATCTAGTGGAGCATCATGAGCATGTATTATGACGTCACAGTATATGATGACATCATAATTAGTATGCACTATGACGTCACAATGTATTATGACGTCATAATGTATCCGCATTATGACATCACAATATATTCTGAGAGTGCAATTTACAGGTATTATGAGCAATTTCTCTTACCCCAATTTGTGTCACATCTACTGGAGCATCATGAGCATGTATTATGACGTCACAGCATAAGATGACATCATAACTAGTATGCACAATGATGTCACAATGTATTATGACGTCATAATGTATCCGCGTTATGACATCACAATATATTATGAGAGCGCAATTTGCAGGTATTATGAGCAATTTCTCTTACCCCAATTTGTGTCACATCTATTGGAGCATCATGAGCATGTATTATGACGTCACAGTATATGATGATATCATAATTAGTATGCACTATGACGTCACAATGTATTATGACGTCATAATGTATCCGCGTTATGACATCACAATATATTATGAGAGCGCAATTTGCAGGTTTTATGAGCAATTTCTCTTACCCCAATTTGTGTCACCACTACTGGATCATCATCAGCATGTATTATGATGTCACAGTATATGATGACATCATAATTAGTATGTACTATGACATCACAATGTATTATGACATCATAATTTATCAGCATTATGACATCACAATATATAATGAGAGCTCAATTTGCAGGTATTATGAGCAATTTCTCTTACCCCAATTTGTGTCACTTCTACTGGAGCATCATAAGCATGTATTATGACGTCACTGTGTATGATGACATCATAATTAGTATGCAGTATGACCTCACAGTGTAATATGACGTCATAATGTATCCGCATTATGACATAACAATATATTATGAGAGCGCAATTTGCAGGTATTATGAGCAATTTCTCTTACCCCAATTTGTGTCACATCTACTGGAGCATCATGAGCATGTATTATGGCGTCACAGCATATGATGACATCATAATTAGTATGCACTATGACGTCACAATGTATTATGACGTCATAATGTATCCGCATTATGACATCACAAAATATTTTGACAGCGCAATTTGCAGGTATTATGAGCAATTTCTCTTACCCCAATTTGTGTCACATCTACTGGAGCGTCATTTGCATGTACTATGACATCACAGTATATGATGACATCATAATTAGTATGCACTATGACGTCACAATGTATTATGATGTCATAATGTGTCTGCATTATGACATCACAATATATTATGAGAGCGCAATTTGCAGGTATTATGAGCAATTTCTCTTACCCCAATTTGTGTCACATCTACTGGATCATCATGAGCATGTATTATTACATCACAGTATATGATGACATCATAATTAGTATACACTATGACGTCACAATGTATTATGACGTCATAATGTATCCGCATTATGACATCACAAAATATTATGAGAGCGCAATTTGCAGGTATTATGAGCAATTTCTCTTACCCCAATTTGTGTCACATCTACTGGAGCATCATGAGCATGTACTATGACATCACAGTATATGATGACATCATAATTAGTATGCATTATGACGTCACAATATATTATGAGGTCATAATGTATCTGCATTATGACTTCACAATATATTATGAGAGCGCAACATGCAGGTATTAAGAGCAATATCTCTTAACCCAATTTGTGTCACATCTACTGGAGCATCATGAGCATGTATTATGACGTCACAGTATATGATGACCTCATAATTAGTATGCACTATGACGTCACAATGCATTATGACGTCATAATGGATCCACATTATGACATCACAATATATTAAGAGAGCGCAATTTGCAGGTGTTATGAGCAATTTCGCTTACCCCAATTTGTGTCACATCTACTGGAGCATCATGAGCATGTATTATGACGTCACAGTATATGATGACATCATAATTAGTATGCACTATGACGTCACAATGTATTATGACGTCATAATGTATCCGCATTATGACATCACAATATATTATGGGAGCGCAATTTGCAGGTATTATGAGCAATTTCTCTTACGCCAATTTGTGTCACATCTACTGGAGCATCTTGAGCATGTATTATGACGTAACAGTATATGACGACATCATAATTAGTATGCACTATGACCTGACAATGTATTATGACGTCATAATGTTTCCGCGTTATGACATCACAATATATTATGAGAGCGCAATTTGCATGTATTATGAGAAATTTCTCTTACCCCAATTTGTGTCACTTCTACTGTAGGATCATGAGCATGTATTATGACATCACAGTATATGATGACATCATAATTATTATGCACTATGACGTCACAAAGTATTACGATGTCATAATGTATCCGCATTATGAAATCACAATATATTATGAGAGCGCAACTAGCAGGTATTATGAGCAATTTCTCTTACCCCAATTTGTGTCACATCTATTGGAGCATCATGAGCATGTATTATGACGTCACAGTATATGATGACATCATAATTAGTATGCACTATGACGTCACAATGTGTTATGACGTCATCATGTATCCGCGTTATGACATCACAATATATTATGAGAGCGCAATTTGCAGGTATTATGAGCAATTTCTCTTACCCCAATTTGTGTCACATCTACTGGAACATCATGAGCATGTATTATGACGTCACAGTATATGGTGACATCATAATTAGTATGCACTATGACGTCACAATGTATTATGACGTCACAATGTATCCGCATTATGACATCACAATATATTATGAGAGCGCAATTTGCAGGTATTATGAGCAATTTCTCTTACCCCAAATTTTTGTCACATCTACTGGAGCATCATGAGCATGTATTATGACGTCACAATATATGATGACATCATAATTAGTATGCACTATGACGTCACAATGTATTATGACGTCATAATGTATCCGCGTTATGACATCACAATATACTATGAGAGCGCAATTTGAAGGTATTATGAGCAATTTCTCTTACCACAATTTGTGTCACAACTACTGGAGCATCATGAGCATGTATTATGACGTCACAGTATATGATGACATCATAATTAGTATGCACTATGACGTCACAATGTATTATGACATCATAATTTATCAGCATTATGACATCACAATATATTATGAGAGCTCAATTTGCAGGTATTATGAGCAATTTCTCTTACCCCAATTTGTGTCACTTCTACTGGAGCATCATAAGCATGTATTATGACGTCACTGTATATGATGACATCATAATTAGTATGCAGTATGACGACACAGTGTAATATGATGTCATAATGTATCTGCATTATGACATCACAATATATTATGAGAGCGCAATTTGCAGGTATTATGAGCAATTTCTCTTACCCCAATTTGTGTCACATCTACTGGAGCATCATGAGCATGTATTATGACGTCACAGCATATGATGACATCATAATTAGTATGCACTATGATGTCACAATGTATTTTGACGTCATAATGTATCCGCATTATGACATCACAAAATATTTTGAGAGCGCAATTTGCAGGTATTATGAGAAATTTCTCTTACCCCAATTTGTGTCACATCTACTGGAGCATCATGAGCATGTACTATGACATCACAGTATATGATGACATCATAATTAGTATGCACTATGACGTCACAATGTATTATGACGTCATAATGGATCCACATTATGACATCACAATATATTATGAGAGCGCAATTTGCAGGTATTATGAGCAATTTCTCTTACCCCAATTTGTGTCACATCTACTGGAGCATCATGAGTATGTATTATGACGTCACAGTATATGATGACATCATAATTAGTATGCACTATGACGTCACAATGTATTATGACATCATAATGTATCCGCATTATGACATCACAATATATTCTGAGAGTGCAATTTGCAGGTATTATGAGCAATTTCTCTTACCCCAATTTGTGTCACATCTACTGGAACATCATGAGCATGTATTATGACGTCACAGTATATGGTGACATCATAATTAGTATGCACTATGACGTCACAATGTATTATGACGTCACAATGTATCCGCATTATGACATCACAATATATTATGAGAGCGCAATTTGCAGGTATTATGAGCAATTTCTCTTACCCCAAATTTTTGTCACATCTACTGGAGCATCATGAGCATGTATTATGACGTCACAATATATGATGACATCATAATTAGTATGCACTATGACGTCACAATGTATTATGACGTCATAATGTATCCGCGTTATGACATCACAATATACTATGAGAGCGCAATTTGAAGGTATTATGAGCAATTTCTCTTACCACAATTTGTGTCACAACTACTGGAGCATCATGAGCATGTATTATGACGTCACAGTATATGATGACATCATAATTAGTATGCACTATGACGTCACAATGTATTATGACATCATAATTTATCAGCATTATGACATCACAATATATTATGAGAGCTCAATTTGCAGGTATTATGAGCAATTTCTCTTACCCCAATTTGTGTCACTTCTACTGGAGCATCATAAGCATGTATTATGACGTCACTGTATATGATGACATCATAATTAGTATGCAGTATGACGACACAGTGTAATATGATGTCATAATGTATCTGCATTATGACATCACAATATATTATGAGAGCGCAATTTGCAGGTATTATGAGCAATTTCTCTTACCCCAATTTGTGTCACATCTACTGGAGCATCATGAGCATGTATTATGACGTCACAGCATATGATGACATCATAATTAGTATGCACTATGATGTCACAATGTATTTTGACGTCATAATGTATCCGCATTATGACATCACAAAATATTTTGAGAGCGCAATTTGCAGGTATTATGAGAAATTTCTCTTACCCCAATTTGTGTCACATCTACTGGAGCATCATGAGCATGTACTATGACATCACAGTATATGATGACATCATAATTAGTATGCACTATGACGTCACAATGTATTATGACGTCATAATGGATCCACATTATGACATCACAATATATTATGAGAGCGCAATTTGCAGGTATTATGAGCAATTTCTCTTACCCCAATTTGTGTCACATCTACTGGAGCATCATGAGTATGTATTATGACGTCACAGTATATGATGACATCATAATTAGTATGCACTATGACGTCACAATGTATTATGACATCATAATGTATCCGCATTATGACATCACAATATATTCTGAGAGTGCAATTTGCAGGTATTATGAGCAATTTCTCTTACCCCAATTTGTGTCACATCTACTGGAGCATCATGAGCATGAGTTATGACGTCACAGTATATGATGACATCAAAATTAGTATGCACTATGACGTCACAATCTATTATGATGTCATAATGGATCCGCATTATGACATCACATTATATTATGAGACCGCAATATGCAGGTATTATGAGCAATTTCTCTTACCCCAATTTGTGTCACATCTACTGGAGCATCATGAGCATGTATTATGACGTCACCGTATATGATGACATCATAATTAGTATGCAGTATGACGTCACAGTGTATTATGACGTCATAATGTATCCGCATTATGACATCACAATATATTATGAGAGCGCAATTTGCAGGTTTTATGAGCAATTTCTCTTACCCCAATTTGTGTCACATCTACTGGAGCATCATGAGCATGTATTATGACGTCACAGCATATGATGACATCGTAATTAGTATGCAATATGACGTCACAATGTATTATGACGTCATAATATATCCGCATTATGACATCACAAAATATTATGAGAGCGCAATTTGCAGGTATTATGAGCAATTTCTCTTACCCCAATTTGTGTCACATCTACTGGAGCATCATGAGCATGTACTATGACATCACAGTATATGATGACATCATAATTAGTATGCACTGTGACGTCACAATATATTATGACGTCATAATGTATCTGCATTATGACATCACAATATATTATGAGAGCGCAACATGCAGGTATTATGAGCAATTTCTCTTACCCCAATTTGTGTCACATCTACTGGAGCATCATGAGCATGTATTATGACGTCACAGTATATGATGACCTCATAATTAGCGTGCACTATGATGTCACAATGTATTATGACGTCATAATGGATCCACATTATGACATCACAATATATTATGAGAGCGCAACATGCAGGTATTATGATCAATTTCTCTTACCCCAATTTGTGTCACATCTACTGGAGCACCATGGGCATGTATTATGACGTCACAGTATATGATGACATCATAATTATTATGCACTATGACGTCACAATGTATTATGATGTCATAATGTATCCGCATTATGACATCACAATATATTCTGAGAGTGCAATTTGCAGGTATTATGAGCAATTTCTCTTACCCCAATTTGTGTCACATCTACTGGAGCATCATGAGCATGTATTATGACGTCACAGCATAAGATGACATCATAACTAGTATGCACAATGATGTCACAATGTATTATGACGTCATAATGTATCCGCGTTATGACATCACAATATATTATGAGAGCGCAATTTGCAGGTATTATGAGCAATTTCTCTTACCCCAATTTGTGTCACATCTATTGGAGCATCATGAGCATGTATTATGACGTCACAGTATATGATGATATCATAATTAGTATGCACTATGACGTCACAATGTATTATGACGTCATAATGTATCCGCGTTATGACATCACAATATATTATGAGAGCGCAATTTGCAGGTTTTATGAGCAATTTCTCTTACCCCAATTTGTGTCACCACTACTGGATCATCATCAGCATGTATTATGATGTCACAGTATATGATGACATCATAATTAGTATGTACTATGACATCACAATGTATTATGACATCATAATTTATCAGCATTATGACATCACAATATATAATGAGAGCTCAATTTGCAGGTATTATGAGCAATTTCTCTTACCCCAATTTGTGTCACTTCTACTGGAGCATCATAAGCATGTATTATGACGTCACTGTGTATGATGACATCATAATTAGTATGCAGTATGACCTCACAGTGTAATATGACGTCATAATGTATCCGCATTATGACATAACAATATATTATGAGAGCGCAATTTGCAGGTATTATGAGCAATTTCTCTTACCCCAATTTGTGTCACATCTACTGGAGCATCATGAGCATGTATTATGGCGTCACAGCATATGATGACATCATAATTAGTATGCACTATGACGTCACAATGTATTATGACGTCATAATGTATCCGCATTATGACATCACAAAATATTTTGACAGCGCAATTTGCAGGTATTATGAGCAATTTCTCTTACCCCAATTTGTGTCACATCTACTGGAGCGTCATTTGCATGTACTATGACATCACAGTATATGATGACATCATAATTAGTATGCACTATGACGTCACAATGTATTATGATGTCATAATGTGTCTGCATTATGACATCAGAATATATTATGAGAGCGCAATTTGCAGGTATTATGAGCAATTTCTCTTACCCCAATTTGTGTCACATCTACTGGATCATCATGAGCATGTATTATTACATCACAGTATATGATGACATCATAATTAGTATACACTATGACGTCACAATGTATTATGACGTCATAATGTATCCGCATTATGACATCACAAAATATTATGAGAGCGCAATTTGCAGGTATTATGAGCAATTTCTCTTACCCCAATTTGTGTCACATCTACTGGAGCATCATGAGCATGTACTATGACATCACAGTATATGATGACATCATAATTAGTATGCATTATGACGTCACAATATATTATGAGGTCATAATGTATCTGCATTATGACTTCACAATATATTATGAGAGCGCAACATGCAGGTATTAAGAGCAATATCTCTTAACCCAATTTGTGTCACATCTACTGGAGCATCATGAGCATGTATTATGACGTCACAGTATATGATGACCTCATAATTAGTATGCACTATGACGTCACAATGCATTATGACGTCATAATGGATCCACATTATGACATCACAATATATTAAGAGAGCGCAATTTGCAGGTGTTATGAGCAATTTCGCTTACCCCAATTTGTGTCACATCTACTGGAGCATCATGAGCATGTATTATGACGTCACAGTATATGATGACATCATAATTAGTATGCACTATGACGTCACAATGTATTATGACGTCATAATGTATCCGCATTATGACATCACAATATATTATGGGAGCGCAATTTGCAGGTATTATGAGCAATTTCTCTTACGCCAATTTGTGTCACATCTACTGGAGCATCTTGAGCATGTATTATGACGTAACAGTATATGACGACATCATAATTAGTATGCACTATGACCTGACAATGTATTATGACGTCATAATGTTTCCGCGTTATGACATCACAATATATTATGAGAGCGCAATTTGCATGTATTATGAGAAATTTCTCTTACCCCAATTTGTGTCACTTCTACTGTAGGATCATGAGCATGTATTATGACATCACAGTATATGATGACATCATAATTATTATGCACTATGACGTCACAAAGTATTACGATGTCATAATGTATCCGCATTATGAAATCACAATATATTATGAGAGCGCAACTAGCAGGTATTATGAGCAATTTCTCTTACCCCAATTTGTGTCACATCTATTGGAGCATCATGAGCATGTATTATGACGTCACAGTATATGATGACATCATAATTAGTATGCACTATGACGTCACAATGTGTTATGACGTCATCATGTATCCGCGTTATGACATCACAATATATTATGAGAGCGCAATTTGCAGGTATTATGAGCAATTTCTCTTACCCCAATTTGTGTCACATCTACTGGAACATCATGAGCATGTATTATGACGTCACAGTATATGGTGACATCATAATTAGTATGCACTATGACGTCACAATGTATTATGACGTCACAATGTATCCGCATTATGACATCACAATATATTATGAGAGCGCAATTTGCAGGTATTATGAGCAATTTCTCTTACCCCAAATTTTTGTCACATCTACTGGAGCATCATGAGCATGTATTATGACGTCACAATATATGATGACATCATAATTAGTATGCACTATGACGTCACAATGTATTATGACGTCATAATGTATCCGCGTTATGACATCACAATATACTATGAGAGCGCAATTTGAAGGTATTATGAGCAATTTCTCTTACCACAATTTGTGTCACAACTACTGGAGCATCATGAGCATGTATTATGACGTCACAGTATATGATGACATCATAATTAGTATGCACTATGACGTCACAATGTATTATGACATCATAATTTATCAGCATTATGACATCACAATATATTATGAGAGCTCAATTTGCAGGTATTATGAGCAATTTCTCTTACCCCAATTTGTGTCACTTCTACTGGAGCATCATAAGCATGTATTATGACGTCACTGTATATGATGACATCATAATTAGTATGCAGTATGACGACACAGTGTAATATGATGTCATAATGTATCTGCATTATGACATCACAATATATTATGAGAGCGCAATTTGCAGGTATTATGAGCAATTTCTCTTACCCCAATTTGTGTCACATCTACTGGAGCATCATGAGCATGTATTATGACGTCACAGCATATGATGACATCATAATTAGTATGCACTATGATGTCACAATGTATTTTGACGTCATAATGTATCCGCATTATGACATCACAAAATATTTTGAGAGCGCAATTTGCAGGTATTATGAGAAATTTCTCTTACCCCAATTTGTGTCACATCTACTGGAGCATCATGAGCATGTACTATGACATCACAGTATATGATGACATCATAATTAGTATGCACTATGACGTCACAATGTATTATGACGTCATAATGGATCCACATTATGACATCACAATATATTATGAGAGCGCAATTTGCAGGTATTATGAGCAATTTCTCTTACCCCAATTTGTGTCACATCTACTGGAGCATCATGAGTATGTATTATGACGTCACAGTATATGATGACATCATAATTAGTATGCACTATGACGTCACAATGTATTATGACATCATAATGTATCCGCATTATGACATCACAATATATTCTGAGAGTGCAATTTGCAGGTATTATGAGCAATTTCTCTTACCCCAATTTGTGTCACATCTACTGGAGCATCATGAGCATGAGTTATGACGTCACAGTATATGATGACATCAAAATTAGTATGCACTATGACGTCACAATCTATTATGATGTCATAATGGATCCGCATTATGACATCACATTATATTATGAGACCGCAATATGCAGGTATTATGAGCAATTTCTCTTACCCCAATTTGTGTCACATCTACTGGAGCATCATGAGCATGTATTATGACGTCACCGTATATGATGACATCATAATTAGTATGCAGTATGACGTCACAGTGTATTATGACGTCATAATGTATCCGCATTATGACATCACAATATATTATGAGAGCGCAATTTGCAGGTTTTATGAGCAATTTCTCTTACCCCAATTTGTGTCACATCTACTGGAGCATCATGAGCATGTATTATGACGTCACAGCATATGATGACATCGTAATTAGTATGCAATATGACGTCACAATGTATTATGACGTCATAATATATCCGCATTATGACATCACAAAATATTATGAGAGCGCAATTTGCAGGTATTATGAGCAATTTCTCTTACCCCAATTTGTGTCACATCTACTGGAGCATCATGAGCATGTACTATGACATCACAGTATATGATGACATCATAATTAGTATGCACTGTGACGTCACAATATATTATGACGTCATAATGTATCTGCATTATGACATCACAATATATTATGAGAGCGCAACATGCAGGTATTATGAGCAATTTCTCTTACCCCAATTTGTGTCACATCTACTGGAGCATCATGAGCATGTATTATGACGTCACAGTATATGATGACCTCATAATTAGCGTGCACTATGATGTCACAATGTATTATGACGTCATAATGGATCCACATTATGACATCACAATATATTATGAGAGCGCAACATGCAGGTATTATGATCAATTTCTCTTACCCCAATTTGTGTCACATCTACTGGAGCACCATGGGCATGTATTATGACGTCACAGTATATGATGACATCATAATTATTATGCACTATGACGTCACAATGTATTATGATGTCATAATGTATCCGCATTATGACATCACAATATATTCTGAGAGTGCAATTTGCAGGTATTATGAGCAATTTCTCTTACCCCAATTTGTGTCACATCTACTGGAGCATCATGAGCATGTGTTATGACGTCACAGTATATGATGACATCATAATTAGTATGCACTATGACGTCACAATGTATTATGATGTCATAATGGATCCGCATTATGACATCACAATATATTATGAGACCGCAATATGCAGGTATTATGAGCAATTTCTCTTACCCCAATTTGTGTCACATCTACTGGAGCATCATGAGCATGTATTATGACGTCACCGTATATGAGGACATCATAATTAGTATGCAGTATGACGTCGCAGTGTATTATGACGTCATAATGTATCCGCATTATGACATCACAATATATTATGAGAGCGCAATTTGCAGGTATTATGAGCAATTTTTCTTACCCCAATTTGTGTCACATCTACTGGATCATCATGAGCATGTATTATTACATCACAGTATATGATGACATCATAATTAGTGTACACTATGACGTCACAATGTATTATGACGTCATAATGTATCCGCATTATGACATCACAATATATTAAGAGAGCGCAATTTGCAGGTATTATGAGCAATTTCTCTTACCCCAATTTGAGTCACATCTACTGGAGCATCATGAGTATGTATTATGACGTCACAGTATATGATGACATCATAATTAGTATGCACTATGACGTCACAATGTATTATGACGTCATAATGTATCCGCATTATGACATCACAATATATTATGAGAGCGCAATTTGCAGGTATTATGAGAAATTTCTCTTATCCCAATTTGTGTCACATCTACTGGAGCATCATGAGCATGTATTATGACGTCACCGTATATGATGACATCATAATTAGTATGCACTATGACGTCACAATGTATTATGACGTCATAATGTATCCGCGTTTTGACATCAGAATATATTATTAGAGCGCAATTTGCAGGTATTATGAGCAATTTCTCTTACCCCAATTTGTGTCACATCTACTGGAGCATCATGAGCATGTATTATGACGTCACAGTATATGATGATATCATAATTAGTATGCACTATGATGTCACAATGTATTATGACGTCATAATGTTTCCGCGTTATGACATCACAATATATTATGAGAGCGCAATTTGCATGTATTATGAGAAATTTCACTTACCCCAATTTGTGTCACATCTACTGGAGCATCATGAGCATGTATTATGACATCACAGTATATGATGACATCATAATTAGTATGCACTATGACGTCCCAAAGTATTACGATGTCATAATGTATCCGCATTATGACACCACAATATATTATGAGAGCGCAACTAGCAGGTATTATGAGCAATTTCTCTTACCCCAATTTGTGTCACATCTATTGGAGCATCATGAGCATGTATTATGACGTCACAGTATATGATGACATCATAATTAGTATGTACTATGACGTCAAATGTGTTTTGACGTCATCATGTATCCGCGTTATGGCATCACAATATATTATGAGAGCGCAACTAGCAGGTATTATGAGCAATTTCTCTTACCCCAATTTGTGTCACATCTACTGGAGCATCATGAGCATGTATTATGACGTCACAGTATATGATGACCTCATAATTAGTATGCACTATGACGTCACAATGCATTATGACGTCATAATGGATCCACCTTATGACATCACAATATATTAAGAGAGCGCAATTTGCAGGTGTTATGAGCAATTTCGCTTACCCCAATTTGTGTCACATCTACTGGAGCATCATGAGCATGTATTATGACGTCACAGTATATGATGACATCATAATTAGTATGCACTATGACGTCACAATGTATTATGACGTCATAATGTATCCGCATTATGACATCACAATATATTATGGGAGCGCAATTTGCAGGTATTATGAGCAATTTCTCTTACGCCAATTTGTGTCACATCTACTGGAGCATCTTGAGCATGTATTATGACGTAACAGTATATGACGACATCATAATTAGTATGCACTATGACCTGACAATGTATTATGACGTCATAATGTTTCCGCGTTATGACATCACAATATATTATGAGAGCGCAATTTGCATGTATTATGAGAAATTTCTCTTACCCCAATTTGTGTCACTTCTACTGTAGGATCATGAGCATGTATTATGACATCACAGTATATGATGACATCATAATTAGTATGCACTATGACGTCACAAAGTATTACGATGTCATAATGTATCCGCATTATGAAATCACAATATATTATGAGAGCGCAACTAGCAGGTATTATGAGCAATTTCTCTTACCCCAATTTGTGTCACATCTATTGGAGCATCATGAGCATGTATTATGACGTCACAGTATATGATGACATCATAATTAGTATGCACTATGACGTCACAATGTGTTATGACGTCATCATGTATCCGCGTTATGACATCACAATATATTATGAGAGCGCAATTTGCAGGTATTATGAGCAATTTCTCTTACCCCAATTTGTGTCACATCTACTGGAACATCATGAGCATGTATTATGACGTCACAGTATATGGTGACATCATAATTAGTATGCACTATGATGTCACAATGTATTATGACGTCATAATGTATCCGCATTATGACATAACAATATATTATGAGAGCGCAATTTGCAGGTATTATGAGCAATTTCTCTTACCCCAAATTTTTGTCACATCAACTGGAGCATCATGAGCATGTATTATGACGTCACAATATATGATGACATCATAATTAGTATGCACTATGACGTCACAATGTATTATGACGTCATAATGTATCCGCGTTATGTCATCACAATATACTATGAGAGCGCAATTTGAAGGTATTATGAGCAATTTCTCTTACCCCAATTTGTGTCACAACTACTGGAGCATCATGAGCATGTATTATGACGTCACAGTATATGATAACATCATAATTAGTATGCACTATGACGTCACAATGTATTATGACATCATAATTTATCAGCATTATGACATCACAATATATTATGAGAGCTCAATTTGCAGGTATTATGAGCAATTTCTCTTACCCCAATTTGTGTCACTTCTACTGGAGCATCATAAGCATGTATTATGACGTCACTGTATATGATGACATCATAATTAGTATGCAGTATGACGACACAGTGTAATATGATGTCATAATGTATCGGCATTATGACATCACAATATATTATGAGAGCGCAATTTGCAGGTATTATGAGCAATTTCTCTTACCCCAATTTGTGTCACATCTACTGGAGCATCATGAGCATGTATTATGACGTCACAGCATATGATGACATCATAATTAGTATGCACTATGATGTCACAATATATTTTGACGTCATAATGTATCCGCATTATGACATCACAAAATATTTTGAGAGCGCAATTTGCAGGTATTATGAGAAATTTCTCTTACCCCAATTTGTGTCACATCTACTGGAGCATCATGAGCATGTACTATGACATCACAGTATATGATGACATCATAATTAGTATGCACTATGACGTCACAATGTATTATGACGTCATAATGGATCCACATTATGACATCACAATATATTATGAGAGCGCAATTTGCAGGTATTATGAGCAATTTCTCTTACCCCAATTTGTGTCACATCTACTGGAGCATCATGAGTATGTATTATGACGTCACAGTATATGATGACATCATAATTAGTATGCACTATGACGTCACAATGTATTATGACGTCATAATGTATCCGCATTATGACATCACAATATATTCTGAGAGTGCAATTTGCAGGTATTATGAGCAATTTCTCTTACCCCAATTTGTGTCACATCTACTGGAGCATCATGAGCATGAGTTATGACGTCACAGTATATGATGACATCATAATTAGTATGCACTATGACGTCACAATCTATTATGACGTCATAATGGATCCGCATTATGACATCACATTATATTATGAGACCGCAATATGCAGGTATTATGAGCAATTTCTCTTACCCCAATTTGTGTCACATCTACTGGAGCATCATGAGCATGTATTATGACGTCACCGTATATGATGACATCATAATTAGTATGCAGTATGACGTCACAGTGTATTATGACGTCATAATGTATCCGCATTATGACATCACAATATATTATGAGAGCGCAATTTGCAGGTTTTATGAGCAATTTCTCTTACCCCAATTTGTGTCACATCTACTGGAGCATCATGAGCATGTATTATGACGTCACAGCATATGATGACATCGTAATTAGTATGCACTATGACGTCACAATGTATTATGACGTCATAATATATCCGCATTATGACATCACAAAATATTATGAGAGCGCAATTTGCAGGTATTATGAGCAATTTCTCTTACCCCAATTTGTGTCACATCTACTGGAGCATCATGAGCATGTACTATGACATCACAGTATATGATGACATCATAATTAGTATGCACTGTGACGTCACAATATATTATGACGTCATAATGTATCTGCATTATGACATCACAATATATTATGAGAGCGCAACATGCAGGTATTATGAGCAATTTCTCTTACCCCAATTTGTGTCACATCTACTGGAGCATCATGAGCATGTATTATGACGTCACAGTATATGATGACCTCATAATTAGCGTGCACTATGACGTCACAATGTATTATGACGTCATAATGGATCCACATTATGACATCACAATATATTATGAGAGCGCAATTTGCAGGTATTATGAGCAATTTCGCTTACCCCAATTTGTGTCACATCTACTGGAGCACCATGGGCATGTATTATGACGTCACAGTATATGATGACATCATAATTATTATGCACTATGACGTCACAATGTATTATGATGTCATAATGTATCCGCATTATGACATCACAATATATTCTGAGAGTGCAATTTGCAGGTATTATGAGCAATTTCTCTTACCCCAATTTGTGTCACATCTACTGGAGCATCATGAGCATGTGTTATGACGTCACAGTATATGATGACATCATAATTAGTATGCACTATGACGTCACAATGTATTATGACGTCATAATGGATCCGCATTATGACATCACAATATATTATGAGACCGCAATATGCAGGTATTATGAGCAATTTCTCTTACCCCAATTTGTGTCACATCTACTGGAGCATCATGAGCATGTATTATGACGTCACCGTATATGAGGACATCATAATTAGTATGCAGCATGACGTCGCAGTGTATTATGACGTCATAATGTATCCGCATTATGACATCACAATATATTATGAGAGCGCAATTTGCAGGTATTATGAGCAATTTTTCTTACCCCAATTTGTGTCACATCTACTGGATCATCATGAGCATGTATTATTACATCACAGTATATGATGACATCATAATTAGTGTACACTATGACGTCACAATGTATTATGACGTCATAATGTATCCGCATTATGACATCACAATATATTAAGAGAGCGCAATTTGCAGGTATTATGAGCAATTTCTCTTACCCCAATTTGTGTCACATCTACTGGAGCATCATGAGTATGTATTATGACGTCACAGTATATGATGACATCATAATTAGTATGCACTATGACGTCACAATGTATTATGACGTCATAATGTATCCGCATTATGACAACACAATATATTATGAGAGCGCAATTTGCAGGTATTATGAGAAATTTCTCTTACCCCAATTTGTGTCACATCTACTGGAGCATCATGAGCATGTATTATGACGTCACCGTATATGATGACATCATAATTAGTATGCACTATGACGTCACAATGTATTATGACGTCATAATGTATCCGCGTTTTGACATCAGAATATATTATTAGAGCGCAATTTGCAGGTATTATGAGCAATTTCTCTTACCCCAATTTGTGTCACATCTACTGGAGCATCATGAGCATGTATTATGACGTCACAGTATATGATGATATCATAATTAGTATGCACTATGATGTGACAATGTATTATGACGTCATAATGTTTCCGCGTTATGACATCACAATATATTATGAGAGCGCAATTTGCATGTATTATGAGAAATTTCACTTACCCCAATTTGTGTCACATCTACTGGAGCATCATGAGCATGTATTATGACATCACAGTATATGATGACATCATAATTAGTATGCACTATGACGTCCCAAAGTATTACGATGTCATAATGTATCCGCATTATGACACCACAATATATTATGAGAGCGCAACTAGCAGGTATTATGAGCAATTTCTCTTACCCCAATTTGTGTCACATCTATTGGAGCATCATGAGCATGTATTATGACGTCACAGTATATGATGACATCATAATTAGTATGTACTATGACGTCAAATGTGTTTTGACGTCATCATGTATCCGCGTTATGGCATCACAATATATTATGAGAGCGCAATTTACAGGTATTATGAGCAATTTCTCTTACCCCAATTTGTGTCACATCTACTGGAGCATCATGAGCATGTATTATGACGTCACAGTATATGGTGACACCATAATTAGTATGCACTATGACGTCACAATGTATTATGACGTCATAATGTATCCGCATTATGACATCACAATATATTATGAGAGCGCAATTTGCAGGTATTATGACCAATTTCTCTTACCCCAATTTTTGTCACATCTACTGGAGCATCATGAGCATGTATTATGACATCACTGTATATGATGACATCATAATTAGTATGCACTATGACTTCACAATGTATGATGACGTCATAATGTATCTGCATTATGACATCACAATATATTATGAGAGCGCAATTTGCAGGTATTATCAGCAATTTCGCTTACTCCAAGTTGTGTCACATCTACTGGAGTATCATGAGCATGTATTATGACGTCACAGTATATGATGACATCATAATTAGTATGCACTATGACGTCACAATGTGTTATGACGTCATCATGTATCCCTGTTATGACATCACAATATATTATGAGAGTGCAATTTGCAGGTATTATGAGCAATTTCTCTTACCCCAATTTGTGTCACATCTACTGGAGCATTATGAGCATGTATTATGACGTCACAGTATATGGGGACATCATAATTAGTATGCACTATGACGTCACAATATATTATGACGTGATAATGTATCCGCATTATGACATCACAATATATTATGAGAGCGCAATTTGGAGGTATTATGAGCAATTTCTCTTACCCCAATTTTTGTCACATCTACTGGAGCATCATGAGCATGTATTATGACGTCACAGTCTATGATGACATCATAATTAGTATGCACTGTGACGTCACAATGTATTATGATGTCATAATGTATCCGCGTTAAAACATCGCAATATATTATGGGAGCGCAATTTGCAGGTATTATGAGCAATTTCTCTTACCCCAATTTGTGTCACATCTACTGGAGCATCATGAGCATGTATTATGACGTCACAGTATATGATGACATCATAATTAGTATGCACTATGACGCCACAATGTATTATGACGTCATAATATATCCGCGTTTTGATATCACAATATATTATTAGAGCGCAATTTGCAGGTATTATGAGCAATTTCTCTTACCCCAATTTGTGTCACATCTACTGGAGCATCATGAGCATGTATTATGACGTCACAGTATATGATGACATCATAACTAGTATGCACTATGACCTGACAATGTATTACGACGTCATAATGTTTCCACGTTATGACATCACAATATATTATGAGAGCGCAATTTGCATGTATTATTAGCAATTTTTCTTACCCCAATATGTGTCACATCTACTGGAGCATCATGAGCATGTATTATGACATCACAGTATATGATGACATCATAATTAGTATGCACTATGACGTCACAAAGTATTACGATGTCATAATGTATCCGCATTATTACATCACAATATATTATGAGAGCGCAAATAGCAGGTATTATGAGCAATTTCTCTTACCCCAATTTGTGTCACATCTATTGGAACATCATGAGCATGTACTATGACATCACAGTATATGGTGACATCATAATTAGTATGCACTATGACGTCACAATGTATTATGACGTCATAATGTATCTGCATTATGACATCACAATATATTATGAGAGTGCAATTTGCAGGTATTATGAGCAATTTCTCTTACCCCAATTTTTGTCACATCTACTGGAGCATCATGAGCATGTATTATGACGTCACAGTATATGATGACATCATAATTAGTATGCACTATGACGTCACAATGTATTATGACGTCATAATGTATCCGCGTTAGGACATCACAATATATTATGAGAGCGCAATTTGCAGGTATTATGAGCAATTTCTCTTACCCCAATTTGTGTCACAACTACTGGAGCATCATAAGCATGTATTATGACGTCACAGTATATGACGACATCATAATTAGTATGCACTATGACGTCACAATGTATTATGACATCATAATTTATCAGCATTACGACATCACAATATATTATGAGAGCTCAATTTGCAGGTATTATTAGCAATTTCTCTTACCCCAATTTGTGTCACTTCTACTGGAGCATCATAAGCATGTATTATGACGTCACTGTATATGATGACATCATAATTAGTATGCAGTATGATGTAACAGTGTAATATGACGTCATAATGTAACCGCATTATGACATCACAATATATTATGAGAGCGCAATTTCCAGGTATTATGAGCAATTTCTCTTACCCCAATTTGTGTCACATCTACTGGAGCATCATGAGCATGTATTAGGACGTCACAGCATATGATGACAACATAATTAGTATGCACTATGACGTCACAATGTATTATGACGTCATAGTGTATCCGCATTATGACATCACAAAATATTTTGAGAGAGCAATTTGCAGGTATAATGAGCAATTTCTCTTACCCCAATTTGTGTCACATCTACTGGAGCATCATAAGCATGTACTATGACATCACAGTATATGATGACATCATAATTAGTATGCACTATGGCGTCACAACGTATTATGACGTCATAATGTGTCTGCATTATGACATCACAATATATTATGAGAGCGCAATTTGCAGGTATTATGAGCAATTTCTCTTACCCCAATTTGTGTCACATCTACTGGGTCATCATGAGCATGTATTTTTACATCACAGTATATGATGACATCATAATTAGTATACACTATGACGTCACAATGTATTATGACGTCATAATGTATCTGCATTATGACATCACAATATATTATGAGAGCGCAATTTGCATATATTATGAGCATTTTCTCTTACCCCAATTTGTGTCACATCTACTGGAGCATCATGAGTATGTATTATGACGTCACAGTATATGATGACATCATAATTAGTATGCACTATGACGTCACAATGTATTATGATATCATAATGTATCCGCATTATGACATCACAATATATTCTGAGAGTGCAATTTGCAGGTATTATGAGCAATTTCTCTTACCTCAATTTGTGTCACATCTACTGGAGCATCATGAGCATGTGTTATGACGTCACAGTATATGATGACATCATAATTACTATGCACTATGATGTCACAATGTATTATGACGTCATAATGTGTCTGCATTATGACATCACAATATATTATGAGAGCGCAACATGCAGGTATTATGAGCAATTTCTCTTACACCAATTTGTGTCACATCTACTGGAGCATCATGAGCATGTATTATTACATCACAGTATATGATGACATCATAATTAGTATACACTATGACGTCACAATGTATTATGACGTCATAATGTATCCGCATTATGACTTCACAATATATAATGAGAGCGCAATTTGCAGTTATTATGAGCAATTTCTCTTACCCCAATTTGTGTCACATCTACTGGAGCATCATGAGTATGTATTATGACGTCACAGTATATGATGATAACATAATTAGTATGCACTATGACGTCACAATGTATTATGACGTCCTAATGTATCCGCATTATGACATCACAATATATTATGAGAGCGCAATTTGCAGGTATTATGAGCAATTTCTCTTACCCCAATTTGTGTCACATCTACTGGAACATCATGAGCATGTTTTATGACGTCACAGTATATGATGACATCATAATTAGTATGCACTATGACGTCACAATGTATTATGACGTCATAATGGATCCGCATTATGACATCACAATATATTATGAGCGCGCAATTTGCAGGTATTATGAGCAATTTCTCTTATCCCAATTTGTGCCACATCTACTGGAGCATCATGAGCATGTATTATGACGTCACCGTATATGATGACATCATAATTAGTATGCAGTATGACGTCACAGTGTATTATGACATCATAATATATCCGCATTATGACATCACAATATATTATGAGAGCACAACCTTCAGGTATTATGAGCAATTTCTCTTACCCCAATTTGTGTCACATCTATTGGAGCATCATGAGCATGTATTACGACGTCACAGTATATGATGACATCATAATTACTATGCACTATGACGTCACAATGTGTTATGACGTCATCATGTATCCGCGTTATGACATCACAATATATTATGAGAACGCAATTTGCAGGTATTATGAGCAATTTCTCTTACCCCAATTTGTGTCACATCTACTGGAGCATCATGAGCATGTATTATGACGTCACAGTATATGGTGACATCATAATTACTATGCACTATGACGTCACAATGTATTATGACGTCATAATGTATCCGCATTATAACATCACAATATATTATGAGAGCGCAATTTGCAGGTATTATGAGCAATTTCTCTTACCCCAGTTTGTGTCACATCTACTGGAGCATCATGAGCATGTATTATGAAGTCACAGTATATGGTGACATCATAATTAGTATGCACTATGACGTCACAATGTATTATGACGTCACAATGTATCCGCATTTTGACATCACAATATATTATGAGAGCGCAATTTGCAGGTATTATGAGCAATTTCTCTTACCCCAATTTTTGTCACATCTATTGGAGCATCATGAGCATGTATTATGACGTCACAGTATATGATGACATCATAATTAGTATGCACTATGACGTCACAATGTATTATGACGTCATAATGTATCCGCGTTATGACATCACAATATACTATGAGAGCGCAATTTGAAGGTATTATGAGCAATTTCTCTTACCCCAATTTGTGTCACATCTACTGGAGCATCATGAGCATGTATTATGACGTCACTGTATACGAAGACATCATAATTAGTATGCAGTATGACCTCACAGTGTAATATGACGTCATAATGTATCCGCATTATGACATAACAATATATTATGAGAGCGCAATTTGCAGGTATTATGAGCAATTTCTCTTACCCCGATTTGTGTCACATCTACTGGAGCATCATGAGCATGTATTATGGCGTCACAGCATATGATGACATCATAATTAGTATGCACTATGACGTCACAATGTATTATGACGTCATAATGTATCCGCATTATGACATCACAAAATATTTTGACAGCGCAATTTGCAGGTATTATGAGCATTTTCTCTTACCCCAATTTGTGTCACATTTACTGGAGCATCATTTGCATGTACTATGACATCACAGTATATGATGACATCATAATTAGTATGCACTATGACGTCACAATGTATTATGATGTCATAATGTGTCTGCATTATGACATCACAATATATTATGAGATCGCAATTTGCAGGTATTATGAGCAATTTCTCTTACCACAATTTGTGTCACATCTACTGGATCATCATGAGCATGTATTATTACATCACAGTATATGATGACATCATAATTAGTATACACTATGACGTCACAATGCATTATGACGTCATAATGGATCCGCATTATGACATCACAATATATTAAGAGAGCGCAATTTGCAGGTATTATGAGCAATTTCGCTTACCCCAATTTGTGTCACATCGACTGGAGCATCATGAGCATGTATTATGACGTCACAGTATATGATGACATGATAATTAGTATGCACTATGACCTGACAATGTATTATGACGTCATAATGTTTCCACGTTATGACATCACAATATATTATGAGAGCGCAATTTGCATGTATTATGAGAAATTTCTCTTACCCCAATTTGTGTCACTTCTACTGTAGCATCATGAGCATGTATTATGACGTCACAGTATATGATGACATCATAATTAGTATGCACTATGACGTCACAAAGTATTACGATGTCATAATGTATCCGCATTATGAAATCACAATATATTATGAGAGCGCAACTAGCAGGTATTATGAGCAATTTCTCTTACCCCAATTTGTGTCACATCTATTGGAGAATCATGAGCATGTATTATGACGTCACAGTATATGATGACATCATAATTAGTATGCACTATGACGTCACGATGTGTTATGACGTCATCATGTATCCGCGTTATGACATCACAATATATTATGAGAGCGCAATTTGCAGGTATTATGAGAAATTTCTCTTACCCCAATTTGTGTCACATCTACTGGAGCATCATGAGCATGTACTATGACATCACAGTATATGATGACATCATAATTAGTATGCACTATGACGTCACAATGTATTATGACGTCATAATGGATGCACATTATGACATCACAATATATAATGAGAGCGCAATTTGCAGGTATTATGAGCAATTTGTCTTACCCCAATGTGTGTCACATCTACTGGATCATCATGAGCATGTATTATTACATCACAGTATATGATGACATCATAATTAGTATACACTATGACGTCACAATGTATTATGACGTCATAATGTATCCGCATTATGACATCACAATATATTATGAGAGCGCAATTTGCAGGTATTATGAGCAATTTCTCTTACCCCAATTTGTGTCACATCTACTGGAGCATCATGAGTATGTATTATGACGTCACAGTATATGATGACATCATAATTAGTATGCACTAAGACGTCACAATGTATTATGACGTCATAATGTATCCGCATTATGACATCACAATATATTCTGAGAGTGCAATTTGCAGGTATTATGAGCCATTTCTCTTACCCCAATTTGTGTCACATCTACTGGAGCATCATGAGCATGTGTTATGACGTCACAGTATATGATGACATCATAATTAGTATGCACTATGACATCACAATGTATTATGACGTCATAATGGATCCGCATTATGACATCACAATATATTATGAGACCGCAATATGCAGGTATTATGAGCAATTTCTCTTACCCCAATTTGTGTCACATCTACTGGAGCATCATGAGCATGTATTATGACGTCATCGTATATGATGACATCATAATTAGTATGCAGTATGACGTCACAGTGTATTATGACGTCATAATGTATCCGCATTATGACATCACAATATATTATGAGAGCGCAATTTGCAGGTATTATGAGCAATTTCTCTTACCCCAAATTGTGTCACATCTACTGGAGCATCATGAGCATGTATTATGACGTCACAGCATATGATGACATCGTAATTAGTATGCACTATGACGTCACAATGTATTATGACGTCATAATGTATCCGCATTATGACATCACAATATATTATGAGAGCGCAATTTGCAGGTATTATGAGCAATTTCTCTTACCCCAATTTGTGTCACATCTACTGGAGCATCATGAGCATGTACTATGACATCACAGTATATGATGACATCATAATTAGTATGCACTATGACGTCACAATATATTATGACGTCATAATGTATCTGCATTATGACATCACAATATATTATGAGAGCGCAACATGCAGGTATTATGAGCAATTTCTCTTACCCCAATTTGTGTCACATCTACTGGAGCATCATGAGCATGTATTATGACGTCACAGTATATGATGACCTCATAATTAGCATGCACTATGACGTCACAATGTATTATGACGTCATAATGGATCCATATTATGACATCACAATATATTATGAGAGCGCAATTTGCAGGTATTATGAGCAATTTCGCTTACCCCAATTTGTGTCACATCTACTGGAGCATCATGGGCATGTATTATGACGTCACAGTATATGATGACATCATAATGATTATGCACTATGACGTCACAAAGTATTATGACGTCATAATGTATCCGCATTATGACATCACAATATATTCTGAGAGTGCAATTTGCAGGTATTATGAGCAATTTCTCTTACCCCAATTTGTGTCACATCTACTGGAGCATCATGAGCATGTGTTATGACGTCACAGTATATGATGACATCATAATTAGTATGCACTATGACGTCACAATGTATTATGACGTCATAATGGATCCGCATTATGACATCACAATATATTATGAGAGCGCAACATGCAGGTATTATGAGCAATTTCTCTTACCCCAATTTGTGTCACATCTACTGGAGCATCATGAGCATGTATTATGACGTCACCGTATATGAGGACATCATAATTAGTATGCAGTATGACGTCGCAGTGTATTATGACGTCATAATGTATCCGCATTATGACATCACAATATATTATGAGAGCGCAATTTGCAGGTATTATGAGCAATTTGTCTTACCCCAATTTGTGTCACATCTACTGGATCATCATGAGCATGTATTATTACATCACAGTATATGATGACATCATAATTAGTGTACACTATGACGTCACAATGTATTATGACGTCATAATGTATCCGCATTATGACATCACAATATATTAAGGGAGTGCAATTTGCAGGTATTATGAGCAATTTCTCTTACCCCAATTTGTGTCACATCTACTGGAGCATCATGAGCATGTATTATGACGTCACAGCATATGATTACATCATAATTAGTATGCACTATGACGTCACAATGTATTATGACGTCATAATGTATCCGCATTATGACATCACAATATATTATGAGAGCGCAATTTGCAGGTATTATGAGCAATTTCTCTTACCCCAATTTGTGTCACATCTACTGGAGCATCATGAGCATGTACTATGACATCACAGTATATGATGACATCATAATTAGTATGCACTATGACGTCACAATGTATTATGACGTCATAAGTTGTCTGCATTATGACATCACAATATATTATGAGAGCGCAACTAGCAGGTATTATGAGCAATTTCGCTTACCCCAATTTGTGTCACATCTACTGGAGCATCATGAGCATGTATTATGACATCACAGTATATGATGACATCATAATTAGTATGCACTATGACCTCACAACGTATTATGATGTCATAATGTATCCGCATTATGACATCACAATATATTCTGAGAGTGCAATTTGCAGGTATTATGAGCAATTTCTCTTACCCCAATTTGTGTCACATCTACTGGAGCATCATGAGCATGTGTTATGACGTCACAGTATATGATGACATCATAATTAGTATGCACTATGACGTCACAATGTATTATGACGTCATAATGGATCCGCATTATGACATCACAATATATTATGAGAGCGCAACATGCAGGTATTATGAGCAATTTCTCTTACCCCAATTTGTGTCACATCTACTGGAGCATCATGAGCATGTATTATGACGTCACCGTATATGAGGACATCATAATTAGTATGCAGTATGACGTCGCAGTGTATTATGACGTCATAATGTATCCGCATTATGACATCACAATATATTATGAGAGCGCAATTTGCAGGTATTATGAGCAATTTGTCTTACCCCAATTTGTGTCACATCTACTGGATCATCATGAGCATGTATTATTACATCACAGTATATGATGACATCATAATTAGTGTACACTATGACGTCACAATGTATTATGACGTCATAATGTATCCGCATTATGACATCACAATATATTAAGGGAGCGCAATTTGCAGGTATTATGAGCAATTTCTCTTACCCCAATTTGTGTCACATCTACTGGAGCATCATGAACATGTATTATGACGTCACAGCATATGATTACATCATAATTATTATGCACTATGACGTCACAATGTATTATGACGTCATAATGTATCCGCATTATGACATCACAATATATTATGAGAGCGCAATTTGCAGGTATTATGAGCAATTTCTCTTACCCCAATTTGTGTCACATCTACTGGAGCATCATGAGCATGTACTATGACATCACAGTATATGATGACATCATAATTAGTATGCACTATGACGTCACAATGTATTATGACGTCATAAGTTGTCTGCATTATGACATCACAATATATTATGAGAGCGCAACTAGCAGGTATTATGAGCAATTTCGCTTACCCCAATTTGTGTCACATCTACTGGAGCATCATGAGCATGTATTATGACATCACAGTATATGATGACATCATAATTAGTATGCACTATGACCTCACAACGTATTATGATGTCATAATGTATCCGCATTATGACATCACAATATATTATGAGAGCGGAATTTGCAGGTATTATGAGCAATTTCTCTTACCCCAATTTGTGTCACATCTACTGGAGCATCATGAGCATGTATTATGACGTCACCGTATGTGATGACATCATAATTAGTATGCAGTATGACCTCACAATGTATTATGACGTCATAATGTATCCGCATTTTGACATCACAATATATTATGAGAGCGCAATTTGCAGGAATTATGAACAATTTCTCTTACCCCAATTTGTGTCACATCTATTGGAGCATCATGAGCATGTAATATGATGCCACAGTATATGATGACATCATAATTAGTATGCACTATGACGTCACAATGTATTATGACATCATAATTTATCCGCATTATGACATCACAATATATTATGAGAGCGCAATTTGCAGGTATTATGAGCAATTTCGCTTCACCCAGTTTGTGTCACATCTACTGGAGCATCATGAGCATGTATTATGATGGCACAGTATATGATGACATCATAATTAGTATACACTATGACGTCACAATGTATTATGACGTCATAATATATCCGCATTATGACATCACAATATTTTATGAGAGCACAATTTGCAGGTATTAGGAGCAATTTCTCTTACCTCAATTTGTGTCAGATCTACTGGAGCATCATGAGCATGTATTATGACGTCACAGTATATGATGACATCATAATTAGTATGCACTATGACGTCACAATGTATTATGACGTCATAATGGATCCGCATTATTACATCACAATATTTTATGAGAGCGCAGTTTGCAGGTATTATGAGCAATTTCTCTTACCCGAAATTGTGTCACATCTACTGGAGCATCATGAGCATGTATTATGACGTCACAGCATAAGATGACATCATAACTAGTATGCACTATGATGTCACAATGTATTATGATGTCATAATATATCCACGTTATGACATCACAATATAGTATGAGAGCGCAATTTTCAGGTATTATGAGCAATTTCACTTACCCCAATATGTGTCACATCTACTGGAGCATCATGAGCATGTATTATGGTGTCACAGCATATGATGACATCATAATTAGTATGCACTATGACGTCACAATGTATTATGACGTCATAATGCATCCGCATTATGACATCACAGTATATTATGAGAGCGCAATTTGCAGGTATTATGAGCAATTTCTCTTACCCCAATTTGTGTCACATCTACTGGAGCATCATGAGCATGTACTATGACATCACAGTATATGATGACATCATAATTAGTATGCACTATAACGTCACAATGTATTATGACGTCATAATGTATCCGCATTATGACATCACAATATATTATGAGAGCGCAATTTGCAGGTATTATGATGAATTTTTCTTACCCCAGTTTTTGTCACATCTATTGGAGCATCATGAGCATGTATTATGACGTCACAGTATATGATGACATCATAATTACTATGCACTATGACGTCACAATGTATTATGACGTCATAATGTATCCGCGTTATGACATCACAATATATTATGAGAACGCAATTTGCAGGTATTATGAGCAAGTTCTCTTACCCCAATTTGTGTCACAACTACTGGAGCATCATGAGCATGTATTATGACGTCACAGTATATGATGACATCATAATTAGTATGCACTATGACGTCACAATGTATTATGACATCATATTTATCAGCATTATGACATCACAATATATTATGAGAGCTCAATTTGCAGGTATTATGAGCAATTTCTCTTACCCCAATTTGTGTCACTTCCACTGGAGCATCATAAGCATGTATTATGACGTCACTGTATATGATGACATCATAATTAGTATGCAGTATGACGTCACAGTGTAATATGACGTCATAATGTATCCGCATTATGACATCACAATATATTATGAGAGCGCAATTTGCAGGTATTATGAGCAATTTCTCTTACCCCAATTTGTGTCACATCTACTGGAGCACCATGAGCATGTATTATGACGTCACAGCATATGGTGACATCATAATTAGTATGCACTATGACGTCACAATGTATTATGACGTCATAATGGATCCGCATTATGACATCACAATATATTATGAGAGCGCAATTTGCAGGTATTTTGAGCAATTTCTCTTACCCAAATTTTTGTCACATCTACTGGAGCATCATGAGCATGTATTATGACGTCACAGTATATGATGACATCATAATTAGTATGCACTATGACGTCACAATGTATTATGACGTCATAATGTATCCGCGTTATAACATCACAATATATTATGAGATCGCAATTTGCAGGTATTATGGGCAACTTCTCTTACACCAATTTGTGTCACATCTAGTGGAGCATCATGAGCATGTATTATGACGTCACAGTATATGATGACATCATAATTAGCATGCACTATGACGGCACAATGTATTTTGACGTCATAATGTATCCACGTTATGACATCACAATATATTATGAGAGCGCAATTTGCAGGTATTATGAGCAATTTCTCTTACGCCAATTTGTGTCACATCTACTGGAGCATCATGAGCATGTATTATGACATCACAGTATATGATGACATCATAATTAGTATGCACTATTACGTCACAAAAATTACGATGTCATAATGTATCCGCATTATGACATCACAATATATTATGAGAGCGCGACTAGCAGGTATTATGAGCAATTTCTCTTACCCCAATTTGTGTCACATCTATTGGAGCATCATGAGCATGTATTATGACGTCACAGTATATGATGACATCATAATTAGTATGCACTATGACGTCACAATGTGTTATGACGTCATCATGTAGCCGCGTTATGACATCACAATATATTATGAGAGCGCAATTTGCAGGTATTATGAGCAATTTCTCTTACCCCAATTTGTGTCACATCCACTGGAGCATCATGAGCATGTATTATGACGTCACAGTATATGATGACATCATAATTAGTATGCACTATGACGTCACAATGTATTATGACGTCATAATGGATCCGCATTATGACATCACAATATATTTTGAGAGCGCAATTTGCAGGTTTTATGAGGAATTTTTCTTACATCAATTTTTGTCACATCTACTGGAGCATCATGAGCATGTATTATGACGTCACAGTATATGATGACAACATAATTAGTATGCACTATGACGTCACAATGTATTATGACGTCATAATGTATCCGCGTTATGACATCACAATATATTATGAGAGCGCAATTTGCAGGTATTATGAGCAAGTTCTCTTACCCCAATTTGTGTCACAACTACTGGAGCATCATGAGCATGTATTATGACGTCACAGTATATGATGACATCATAATTAGTATGCACTATGACGTCACAATGTATTATGTCATCATAATTTATCAGCATTATGACATCACAATATATTATGAGAGCTCAATTTGCAGGTATTATGAGCAATTTCTCTTACCCTAATTTTTGTCACTTCTACTGGAGCATCATAAGCATGTATTATGACGTCACTGTATATGATGACATCATAATTAGTATGCAGTATGACGCCACAGTGTAATATGACGTCATAATGTATCCGCATTATGACATCACAATATATTATGAGAGCGCAATTTGCAGGTATTATGAGCAATTTCTCTTACCCCAATTTGTGTCACATCTACTGGAGCATCATGAGCATGTATTATGACGTCACAGCATATGATGACATCATAATTAGTATGCACTATAACGTCACAGTGTATTATGATGTCATAATGTATCCGCATTATGACATCACAATATATTATGAGAGCGCAATTTGCAGGTATTATGAGCAATTTCTCTCACCCCAATTTGTGTCACATCTACTGGAGCATCATGAGCATGTACTATGACATCACAGTATAAGATGACATCATAATTAGTATGCACTATGACGTCACAATATATTATGACGTCATAATGTATCTGCATTATGACATCACAATATATTATGAGAGCGCAACATGCAGGTATTATGAGCAATTTCTCTTACCCCAATTTGTGTCACATCTACTGGAGCATCATGAGCATGTATTATGACGTCACAGTATATGATGACCTCATAATTAGTATGCACTATGACATCACAATGTATTATGACGTCATAATGGATCCGCATTATGACATCACAATATATTATGAGAGCGCAATTTGCAGGTATTATGAGCAATTTCGCTTACCCCAAATTGTGTCACATCTACTGGAGCATCATGAGCATGTATTATGACATCACAGTATATGATGACATCATAATTAGAATGAACTATGACGTCACAATGTATTATGACGTCATAATGTAGCTGCATTATGACATCACAATATATTATGAGAGCGCAATTTGCAGGTATTATGAGCAATTTCTCTTACCCCAATTTGTGTCACATCTACTGGAGCATCATGAGCATGTATTATGACGTCACCGCATATGATGTCATCATAATTAGTATGCAGTATGACCTCACAATGTATTATGACGTCATAATGTATCCGCATTTTGACATCACAATATATTATGAGAGCCCAATTTGCAGGAATTATGAGCAATTTCTCTTACCCCAATTTGTGTCACATCTATTGGAGCATCATGAGCATGTAATATGACGTCACAGTATATGATGACATCATAATTAGTATGCACGATGACGTCACAATGTATTATGACGTCATAATGTATCCGCATTATGACATCACAATATATTATGAGAGCGCAATTTGCAGGAATTATGAGCAATTTCGCTTCACCCAGTTTGTGTGACATCTACTGGAGCATCATGAGCATGTATTATGACGTCACAGTATATGATGACATCATAATTAGTATACACTATGACGTCACAATGTATTATGACGTCATAATATATCCGCATTATGACATCACAATATATTATGAGAGCGCAATTTGCAGGTTTTATGACCAATTTCGCTTACCCCAATTTGTGTTACATCTACTGGAGCATCATGAGCATGTATTATGACGTCACAGTATATGATGACATCATAATTAGTATGCACTATGACGCCACAATGTATTATGACGTCATAATATATCCGCATTATGACATTCCAATATATTATGAGAGCGCAACATGCAGGTATTATGAGCAATTTCTCTTACACCAATTTGTGTCACATCTACTGGAGCACCATGAGCATGTATTATGACGTCACAGTATATGATGACATCATAATTAGTGTGCACTATGATGTCACAATGTATTATGACGTCATAATGTATCCGCATTTTGACATCACAATATATTATGAGAGCGCAACATGCAGGTATTATGAGCAATTTCTCTTACCCCAATTTGTGTCACATCTACTGGAGCATCATGACCATGTATTATGACGTCACAGTATACGATGACATTATAATAAGTATGCACTATGACGTCACAATGTATTATGACGTCATAATGTATCCGGATTATGACATCACAATATATTATGAGAGCGCAACATGCAGGTATTATGAGCAATTTCTCTTACCCCAATTTGTGTCACATCTACTGGAGCATCATGAGCATGCATTATGACGTCACAGTATATGATGACATCATAAATAGTATGCACTATGACGTCACAATATATTATGACGTCATAATGTATCCGCATTATGATATCACAATATATTATGAGAGCGCAACATGCAGGTATTATGAGCAATTTCTCTTACCCCAATTTGTGTCACATCTAATGGAGCATCATGAGCATGTATTATGACGTCACAGTATATGATGATATCATAATTAGTATGCACTATGACGTCGCAATGTATTATGACGTCCTAATATATCCGCATTACGACATCACAATACATTATGAGAGCGCAATTTGCAGGTTTTATGACCAATTTCGCTTACCCCAGTTTGTGTCACATTTACTGGAGCGTCATGAGCATGTATTATGACGTCACAGTATATGATGACATCATAATTAGTATGCAGTATGATGTCACAATGTATTATGACGTCATAATGTATCCGCATTATGACATCACAATATATTATGAGAGCGCAACATGCAGGTATTATGAGCAATTTCTCTTACCCCAATTTGTGTCACATTTACTGGAGCATCATGAGCATGTATTTTGACGTCACAGTATATGATGACATCATAAATAGTATGCACTATGACGTCACAATGTATTATGACGTCATAATGTATACGCATTATGACATCACAATATATTATGAGAGCGCAATTTGCAGGTTTTATGACCAATTTCGCTTACCCCAATTTGTGTCACATCTACTGGAGCATCATGAGCATGTATTATGACGTCACAGTATATGATGACATCATAATTAGTATGCACTATGACGCCACAATGTATTATGACGTCATAATATATCCGCATTATGACATTCCAATATATTATGTGAGCGCAACATGCAGGTATTATGAGCAATTTCTCTTACACCAATTTGTGTCACATCTACTGGAGCACCATGAGCATGTATTATGACGTCACAGTATATGATGACATCATAATTAGTGTGCACTATGATGTCACAATGTATTATGACGTCATAATGTATCCGCATTTTGACATCACAATATATTATGAGAGCGCAACATGCAGGTATTATGAGCAATTTCTCTTACCCCAATTTGTGTCACATCTACTGGAGCATCATGAGCATGTATTATGACGTCACAGTATATGATGACATCATAATTAGTATGCATTATGACGTCCCAATGTATTATGACGTCATAATGTATCCGGATTATGACATCACAATATATTATCAGAGCGCAACATGCAGGTATTATGAACAATTTCTCTTACCCGAATTTGTTTCACATCTACTGGAGCATCATGAGCATGTATTATGACGTCACAGTATATGATGACATTATAATTAGTATGCACCATGACGTCACAATGTATTATGACGTCATAATGTATCCGCATTATGACATCACAATATATTATGAGAGCGCAATTTGCAGGTTTTATGACCAATTTCGCTTACCCCAATTTGTGTCACATCTACTGGAGCATCATGAGCATGTATTATGACGTCACAGTATAGGATGACATCATAATTAGTATGCAGTATGACATCACAATGTATTATGACGTCATAATGTATCCGCATTATGACATCACAATATATTATGAGAGCGCAACATGCAGGTATTATGAGCAATTTCTCTTACCCCAATATGTGTCACATCTACTGGAGCATCATGAGCATGTATTTTGACGTCACAGTATATGATGACATCATAATTAGTAAGCACTATGACGTCACAATGTATTATGACGTCAAAATGTATCCGCATTATGACATCACAATATATTATGAGAGCGCAATTTGCAGGTTTTATTACCAATTTCGCTTACCCCAATTTGTGTCACATCTACTGGAGCATCATGAGCATGTATTATGACGTCACAGTATAGGATGGCATCATAATTAGTATGCAGTATGACATCACAATGTATTATGACGTCATAATGTATCCGCATGATGAAATCACAGTATATTATGAGAACGCCACATGCAGGTATTATGAGCAATTTCTCTTCCCCAATTTGTGTCACATCTACTGGAGCATCATGAGCATGTATTATGACGTCACAGTATATGATGACATCATATTAAGTATGAACTATGACGTCACAATGTATTATGACGTCATAATGTATCCGCATTATGACATCACAATATATTTTGAGAGCGCAACATGCAGGTATCATGAGCAATTTCTCTTACCCCAATTTGTTTCACATCTACTGGAGCATCATGAGCATGTATTATGACGTCACAGTATATGATGACATCATAATTAGTATGCACTATGACATCACAATGTATTATGACGTCATAATGTATCCGCATTATGACATCACAATATATTATGAGAGCGCAATTTGCAGGATTTATGACCAATTTGGCTTGCCCCAATTTGTGTCACATCTACTGGAGCGTTATGAGCATGTATTATGACGTCACAGTATATGATGACATCATAATTAGTATGCACTATGACGTCACAATGTATTATGACGTCATAATGTATCCGCATTATGACATCACAATATATTATGAGAGCGCAACATGCAGGTATTATGAGCAATTTCTCTTACCCCAATTTGTGTCACATCTAATGGAGCATCATGAGCATGTATTATGACGTCACAGTATATGATGACATCATAATTAGTATGCACTATGACGTCACAATGTATTATGACATCCTAATGTATCCGCATTATGACATCACAATATATTATGAGAGCGCAATTTGCTGGATTTATGACCAATTTCGCTTACCCCAATTTGTGTCACATTTACTGGAGCGTCATGAGCATGTATTATGACGTCACAGTATATGATGGCATCATAATTAGTATGCAGTATGACGTCACAATATATTATGACGTCATAATGTATCCGCATTATGACATCACAATATATTATGAGAGCGCAACATGCAGGTATTATGAGCAATTTCTCTTACCCCAATTTGTGTCACATCTACTGGAGCATCATGAGCATGTATTTTGACGTCACAGTATATGATGACATCATAATTAGTATGCACTATGACGTCACAATGTATTATGACGTCATAATGTATCCGCATTATGACATCACAATATATTATTAGGGCGCAATTTGCAGGTTTTATGACCAATTTCGCTTACCCCAATTTGTGTCACATCTACTGGAGCATCATGAGCATGTATTATGACATCACAGTATAGGATGACATCATAATTAGTATGCAGTATTACATCACAATGTATTATGACGTCATAATGTTTCCGCATTATGACATCACAATATATTATGAGAACGCAACATGCAGGAATTATGGGCAATTTCTCTTTCCCCACTTTGTGTCACATCTACTGGAGCATCATGAGCATGTATTATGACGTCACAGTATATGATGACATCATAATTAGTATGCAGTATGACGTCACAATGTATTATGACGTCATAATGTATCCGCATTATGACATCACAGTATATTATGAGAGCGCAACATGCAGGTATTATGAGCAATTTCTCTTACCCCAATTTGTGTCACATCTACTGGAGGATCATGAGCATGTATTATGACGTCACAGTATATGATGACATCATAATTAGTATGCACTATGACGTCACAATATATTATGACGTCATAATGTATCCGCATTGTGACATCAAAATATATTATGAGAGCGCAACATGCAGGTATTATGAGCAATTTCTCTTACCCCAATTTGTGTCACATCTACTGGAGCATCATGAGCATGTATTACGACGTCACAGTATATGATGTCATCATAATTAGTATGCACTATGACGTCACAATGTATTATGACGTCAAAATGTATCCGCACTATGACATCACAATATATTATGAGAGCGCAATTTGCAGGTTTTATTACCAATTTTGCTTACCCCAATTTGTGTCACATCTACTGGAGCATCATGAGCATGTATTATGACGTCACAGTATAGGATGACATCATAATTAGTATGCAGTATGACATCACAATGTATTATGACGTCATAATGTATCCACATTATGACATCACAATATATTACGAGAGCGCTACATGCAGGTATTATGAGAAATTTCTCTTTCCCCAATTTGTGTCACATCTGCTGGAGTATAATTAGCATGTATTATGACGTCACAGTATATGATGACATCATATTAAGTATGGACTATGACGTCACAATATATTATGACGTCATAATGTATCCGCATTATGACATCACAATATATGATGAGAGCGCAACATGCAGGTATCATGAGCAATTTCTCTTACCCCAATTTGTTTCACATCTACTGGAGCATCATGAGCATGTATTATGACGTCACAGTATATGATGACATCATAATTAGTATGCACGATGACGTCACAATGTATTATGACGTCATAATATATCCGCATTATGACATCACAATATATTATTAGAGTGCAATTTGCAGGTTTTATGACCAATTTCGCTTACCCCAATTTGTGTCACATCTACTGGAGCGTCATGAGCATGTATTATGACGTCACAGTATTTGATGACATCATAATTAGTATGCACTATGACGTCACAATGTATTATGACGTCATAATGTATCCACATTATGACATCACAATATATTATGAGAGCGCAATTTTCTGATTTTATGACCAATTTCGCTTACCCCAATTTTTGTCACATTTACTGGAGCGTCATGAGCATGTATTATGACGTCACAGTATATGATGGCATCATAATTAGTATGCAGTATGACGTCACAATATATTATGACGTCATAATGTATCCGCATTATGACATCACAATATATTATGAGAGCGCAACATGCAGGTATTATGAGCAATTTCTCATACCCCAATTTCTGTCACATCTACTGGAGCATCATGAGCATGTATTATGACATCATAGTATAGGATGACATCATAATTAGTATGCAGTATGACATCACAATATATTATGACGTCATAATGTTTCCGCATTATGACATCACAATATATTATGAGAGCGCAACATGCAGGTATTATGAGCAATTTCTCCTTCCCCACTTTGTGTCACATCTACTGGAGCATCATGAGCATGTATTATGACGTCACAGTATATGATGACATCATAATTAGTATGCACTATGATGTCACAATGTATTATGACGTCATAATGTATCCGCATTTTGACATCACAATATATTATGAGAGCGCAACATGCAGGTATTATGAGCAATTTCTCTTACCCCAATTTGTTTCACATCTACTGGAGCATCATGAGCATGTATTATGACGTCACAGTATATGATGACATCATAATTAGTATGCACCATGACGTTACAATGTATTATGACGTAATAATGTATCCGCATTATGACATCACAATATATTATGAGAGCGCAATTTGCAGGTATTATGAGCAATTTCTCTTACCACAAATTGTGTCACATCTACTGGAGCATCATGAGCATATATTATGACATCACAGTGTATGATGACATCATAATTAGTATGCACTATGATGTCACAATGTATTATGGCGTCATAATGTATCCGCATTATGACATCACAATATGTTATGAGAGCGCAATTTGCAGGTTTTATCACCATTTTCGATTACCCCAATTTGTGTCACATCTACTGGAGCATCATGAGCATGTATTATGACGTCACAGTGTATGATGACATCATAATTAGTATGCACTATGACGTCACAATGTATTATGACGTCATAATGTATCCGCATTATGACATCACAATATATTATGAGAGCGCAACATGCAGGTATTATGAGCAGTTTCTCTTACCCCAATTTGTGTCACATCTACTGGAGCATCATGAGCATGTATTATGACGTCACAGTATATGATGACATCATAATTAGTATGCACTATGACGTCACAATGTATTATGGCGTCATAATGGATCCGCATTATGACATCACAATATATTATGAGAGCGCAATTTGCAGGTATTATGAGCAATTTCTCTTACCCCAATTTGTGTCACATCTACTGGAGCATCATGAGCATGTATTTTGACGTCACAGTATATGATGACATCATAATTAGTAAGCACTATGACGTCACAATGTATTATGACGTCAAAATGTATCCGCATTATGACATCACAATATATTATGAGAGCGCAATATGCAGGTTTTATGACCAATTTCGCTTACCCCAATTTGTGTCACATCTACTGGAGCATCTTGAGCATGTATTATGACGTCACAGTATATGATGACATCATAATTAGTATGCAGTATGACGTCACAATGTATTATGACGTCATAAAGTATCTGCATTATGACATCACAATACATTATGAGAGCGCAACATGCAGATATTATGAGCAATTTCTCTTAACCCAATTTGTGTCACATCTGCTGGAGCATCATGAGCATGTATTATGATGTCACAGTATATGATGGCATCATAATTAGTATGCACTATGACGTCACAATGTATTATGACGTCATAATGTATCCACATTATAACATCACAATATATTATGAGAGCGCAATTTGAAGGTTTTCTGACCAATTTCGCTTACCCCAATTTGTGTCACATCTACTGGAGCATCTTGGGCATGTATTATGACGTCACAGTATATGATGACATCATAATTAGTATGCATTATGACGTAACAATGTATTATGACGTCATAATGTATCCGCATTATGACATCACAATATATTATTAGAGCGCAATTTGCAGGTATTATGAGCAATTTCTCTTACCACAATTTGTGTCACATCTACTGGAGCCTCATGAGCATGTATTATGACGTCACAGTATATGATGACATCATAATTAATATGCACTATGACGTCACAATGTATTATGACGTCATAATATATCCGCATTATGACATCACAATATATTATGAGAGCGCAACATGAAGGTATTATGAGCAATTTCTCTTACCCCAATTTGTGTCACATGTACTGGAGCATCATGAGGATGCATTATGACGTCACAGTAAATAATGACATCATAATTAGTATGCATTATGACATCACAATGTATTATGACGTCATAATGTATCCGCATTATGACATCACAATATTTTATTAGAGCGCAATTTGCAGGTATTATGAGCAATTTCTCGTACCACAATTTGTGTCACATCTACTGGAGCATCATGAGAATGTATTATGATGTCACAGTATATGATGACATCATAATTAGTATGCACTATGACGTCACAATGTATTATGACGTCATAATGTATCCGCATTATGACATCATAATATATTATGAGAGTGCAATTTGCAGGTTTTATGACCAGTTTCGCTTACCCCAATTTGTGTCACATCTACTGGAGCAACATGAGCATATATTATGACGTCACAGTATATGATGACATCATAATTAGTATGCACTATGATGTCACAATGTATTATGACGTCATAATATATCCGCATAATGACATCAAAATATATTATGAGAGCGCAAGTTGCAGGTAATATAAGCAATTTCTCTTACCCCAATTTGTGTCACTTATACTGGAGCATCATGAGCATGTATTATGACGTCACAGTCTATGATGACATCATAATTAGTATGCACTATGACGTCACATTGTATTATGACATCATAATGTTTCCGCATTATGACTTCACAATATATTATGAGAGTGCAACATGCAGGTATTATGAAAAATTTCTCTTACCACAATTTGTGTCACATCTGCTGGAGCATCATGAGCATGTATTATGATGTCACAGTATATGATGACATCATAATTACTATGCACCATGACGTCACAATGTACGTCATAATGTATCCACATTATGACATCACAATATATTATGAGAGCGCAACATGAAGGTATTATGAGCAATTTCTCTTATCCCAATTTGTGTCACATGTACTGGAGCATCATGAGCATGTATTATGACGTCACAGTTTATGATGACATCATAATTAGTATGCATTATGACGTCACAATGTATTATGACGTCATAATGTATCCGCATTATGACATCACAATATATTATTAGAGCGCAATTTGCAGGTATTATGAGCAATTTCTCTTACCACAATTTGTGTCACATCTACTGGAGCCTCATGAGCATGTATTATGACGTCACAGTATATGATGACATCATAATTAATATGCACTATGACGTCACAATGTATTATGACGTCATAATGTATCCGCATTATGAAATCACAATATATTATGAGAATGCAATTTGCAGGTTTTATGACCAATTTCGCTTACCCCAATTTGTGTCACATCTACTGGAGCATCATGAGCATGTATTATGACGTCACAGTATATGATGACATCATAATTAGTATGCACTATGACGTCACAATGTATTATGACGTCATAATGTATCCGCATTATGACATCAAAATATATTATGAGTGCGCAAGTTGCAGGTAATATAAGCAATTTCTCTTACCCCAATTTGTGTCACTTATACTGGAGCATCATGAGCATGTATTATGACGTCACAGTATATGATGACATCATAATTAGTATGCACTATGACGTCACATTGTATTATGACGTCATAATGTATCCGCATTATGACATCACAATATATTATGAGAGCGCAACATGCAGGTATTATGAGCAATTTCTCTTACCCCAATTTGTGTCACATCTACTGGAGCATCAAGAGCATGTATTATGACCTCACAGTATATGATGACATCATAATTAGTGTGCACTATGACGTCACAATATATTATGACGTCGTAATGTATCCGCATTATGACATCACAATATATTATGAGAGCACAACATGCAGGTATTATGAGCAATTTCTCTTACCCCAATTTGTGTCACATCTACTGGAGCATCTAGAGCATGTATTATGACGTCACAGTATATGATGACATCATAATTAGTATGCACTATGAAGTCACAATGTATTATGACGTCATAATGTATCCGCATTATGGCATCACAATATATTCTGAGAGCGCAACATGAAGGTATTATGAGCAATTTCTCTTACCCCAATTGGTGTCACATCTACTGGAGCATCATGAGCATGTATTATGACGTTACAGTATATGATGACATCATAATTAGTATGCAGTATGACATCACAATGTATTATGACGTCATAATGAATCCACATTATGACATCACAATATCTTATGAGAGCGCAACATGCAGGTATTATGAGCAATTTCTCTTACCACAATTTGTGTCACATCTACTGGAGCATCATGAGCATGTATTATGACGTCACAGTATATGATGACATCATAATTAGTATGCACTATGACGTCACAATGTATTATGACGTCATAATGTATCCGCATTATGACATCACAATATATTATGGGAGCGCAACATGAAGGTATTATGAGCAATTTCTCTTACCCCAATTTGTGTCACATGTACTGGAGCATCATGAGCATGTATTATGACGTCACAGTATATGATGATATCATAATTAGTATGCATTATGACATCACAATGTATTATGACGTCATAATGTATCCGCATTATGACATCACAATATATTAATAGAGCGCAATTTGCAGGTATTATGAGCAATTTCTCTTACCACAATTTGTGCCACATCTACTGGAGCATCATGAGCATGTATTATGACGTCGCAGTATAGGGTGACATCATAATTAGAATGCACTATGACGTCACAATGTATTATGACGTCATAATGTATCCGCATTATGACATCACAATATATTATGAGAGCGCAACATGCAGGTATTATGAGCAATTTCTCTTACCCCAATTTGTGTCACACCTACTGGAGCATCATGAGCCTGTATTATGACGTCACAGTATATGATGACATCATAATTAGTATGCACTATGACGTCACAATGTATTATGACGTCATAATATATCCGCATTATGACATCACAATATGTTATGAGAGCGCAACATGAAGGTATTATGAGCAATTTCTCTTACCCCAATTGGTGTCACATGTACTGGAGCATCATGAGCATGTATTATGATGTCACAGTATATGATGACATCATAATTAGTATGCATTATGACGTCAAAATGCATTATGACGTCATAATGTATCCGCATTATGACATCACAATACATTATTAGAGCGCAATTTGCAGGTATTATGAGCAATTTCTCTTACCACAAATTGTGTCACATCTACTGGAGCATCATGAGCATGTATTATGACGTCACAGTATATGATGACATCATAATTAGTATGCACTATGACGTCACAATGTATTATGACGTCATAATGTATCCGCATTATAACATCACAATATATTGTGAGAGTGCAATTTGCAGGTTTTATGACCAATTTCGCTTACCCTAATTCGTGTCACATCTACTGGAGCATCATGAGCATGTATTATGACGTCACAGTATATGATGACATCATAATTAGTATGCACTATGACGTCACAATGTATTATGACGCCATAATGTATCCACATTATGACATCACTATACATTATGAGAGCGCAATTTGCAGGAATTATGAGCAATTTCTCTTACCCCAATTTGTGTCACATCTACTAGAGCATCAAGACCATGTATCATGATGTCACAGTATATGATGACATAATAATTAGTATGCACTATGACGTCACAATGTATTATGACGTCATAATGTATCCGCATAATGACATCAAAATATATTATGAGATCGCAAGTTGCAGGTAATATAAGCAATTTCTCTTACCCCAATTTGTGTCACTTATACTGGAGCATCATGAGCATGTATTATGACGTCACAGTATATGATGACATCATAATTAGTATGCACTATGACGTCACATTGTATTATGACGTCATAATGTATCCGCATTATGACATCACAATATATTATGAGAGCGCAACATGCAGGTGTTATGAGAAATTTCTCTTACCCCAATTTGTGTCACATGTACTGGAGCATCAAGAGCATATACTATGACGTCACAGTATATGATGACATCATAATTAGTGTGCACTATGACGTCACAATGCATTATGACGTCATAATGTATCCGCATTATGGCATGACAATATATTATGAGAGCGCAACATGAAGGTATTATGAGCAATTTCTCTTACCGCAATTTGTGTCACATCTACTGGAGCATCCTGAGCATGTATTATGACTTCACAGTATATGATGATATCATAATTAGTATGCACTATGATGTCACAATGTATTATGACGTCATTATGTATCCGCATAATGACATCACAATATATTATGAGAGCGCAATTTGCATGTTTTATGACCAATTTCGCTTACCCCAATTTGTGTCACATCTACTGGAACATCATGAGCATGTATTATTTCTTCCCAGTATATGATGACATCATAATTAGTATGCACTATGACCTCACAATATATTATGACGTCATAATGTATCCACATTATGACATCACAATATATTATGAGAGCACAACATTCAGGTATTATGAGCAATTTCTCTTACCCCAATTTGTGTCACATCTACTGGAGCACCATGAGCATGTATTATGACGTCACAGTATATGATGACTTCATAATTAGTATGCACTATGACGTCACAATGTATTTTGACGTCATAATTTATCCGCATTATGACATCACAATATATTATGAGAGTGCAACATGCAGGTATTATGAGTGATTTCTCTTACCCCTATTTGTGTCACATCTACTGCAGCATCATGATCATGTATTACGACGTCACAGTATATGATGACATCATAATTAGTATGCACTATGACGTCACAATGTATTATGACGTCATAATGTATCCGCATTATGACATCACAATATATTATGAGAGCGCAACATGCAGGTATTATGAGCAATTTCTCTTACCCCAATTTGTGTCACATCTACTGGAGCATCATGAGCATGTATTATGATGTCACAGTATATGATGACATCATAATATGCACTATGACGTCACAATGTATTATGACGTCATAATATATCCGCATTATGACATCACAATATATTATGAGAGCGCAACATGCAGGTATTATGAGCAATTTCTCTTACCCCAATTTGTGTCACATCTAGTGGAGCATCATGAGCATGTATTATGATGTCACAGTATATGATGACATCATAATTAGTATGCACTATGACGTCACAATGTATTATGACGTCATAATGTATCCGCATTATGACATCACAATATATTATGAGAGCGCAACATGTAGGTATTATGAGCAATTTCTCTTACCCCAATTTGTGTCACATCTACTGGAGCATCATGAGCATGTATTATGACGTCACAGTATATGATGACATCATAATTAGTATGCACTATGATGTCACAATGTATTATGACGTCATAATATATCCGCATAATGACATCACAATATATTATGAGAGCGCAATTTACAGGTATTATGTTCAATTTCTCATACCCCAATTTGTGTCACATCTACTGGAGCATCATGAGCATGTATTATGACGTCACAGTATATGATGACATCATATTTAGTATGCAGTATGACGTCACAATGTATTATGACGTCATAATATATCCGCATTATGACATCCCAATATATTATGAGAGCGGAACATGAAGGTATTATTAGCAATTTCTCTTACCCCAATTTGTGTCACATCTACTGGAGCATCATGAGCATGTATTATGACGTCACAGTGTATGATGACATCATAAATTAGCATGCACTATGACGTCACAATGTATTATGACGTCATAATGTATCCGCATTATGACATCACAATATATTATGAGAGCGCAATTTGCAGGTTTTATGACCAATTTCGCTTAACCCAATTTGTGTCACATGTACTGGAGCATCATGAGCATGTAATATGACGTCACAGTATATGATGACATCATAATTAGTATGCATTATGACGTCACAATGTATTATGACGTCATAATGTATCCGCATTATGACATCACAATATATTATGAGAGCGCAACATGCAGGTATTATGAGCAATTTCTCTGACCCCAATTTGTGTCACATCTACTGGAGCATCATGAGCATGTATTATGACGTCACAGTATATGATGACATCATAATTAGTATGCACTATGACATCACAATGTATTATGACGTCATAATGTATCCGCATTATGACATCACAATATATTATGAGAGCACAACATGAAGGTATTATGAGCAATTTCTCTTACCCCAATTTGTGTCACATATACTGGAGCATCATGAGCATGCATTATGACGTCACAGTATATGATGACATCATAATTAGTATGCATTATGACATCACAATGTATTATGACGTCATAATGTATCCGCATTATGACATCACAATATATTATTAGAGCGCAATTTGCAGGTATTATGAGCAATTTCTCTTACCCCAATTTGTGTCACATCTACTGGAGCATCATGAGCATGTATTATGACGTCACAGTATATGATGACATCATAATTAGTATGCAGTATGACGTCACAGTGTATTATGACGTCATAATGTATCCGCATTATGACATCACAATATATTATGAGAGTGCAATTTGCAGGTTTTATGACCAATTTCGCTTACCCCAATTTGTGTCACATCTACTGGAGCATCATGAGCATGTATTATGACGTCACAGTATATGATGACATCATAATTAGTATGCACTATGACGTCACAATGTATTATGACGTCATAATGTATCCGCATTATGACATCACAATACATTATGAGAGCGCAATTTGCAGGTATTATGAGCAATTTCTCTTACCCCAATTTGTGTCACATCTACTAGAGCATCAAGACCATGTAATATGACGTCACAGTATATGATGACATCATAATTAGTATGCACTATGACGTCGCAATGTATTATGACGTCATAATGTATCCGCATTATGACATCACAATATACTATGAGAGCGCAACATGCAGGTATTATGAGCAATTTCTCTTACCCCAATTTGTGTCACATCTACTGGAGCATCATGAGCATGTATTATGACGTCACAGTATATGATGACATCATAATTAGTATGCACTATGACGTCACAATGTATTATGACGTCATAATGTATCCGCATTATGACATCACAATACATTATGAGAGCGCAATTTGCATGTATTATGAGCAATTTCTCTTACCCCAATTTGTGTCACATCTACTAGAGAATCAAGACCATGTATTATGATGTCACAGTATATGATAACATCATAATTAGTATGCACTATGACGTCACAATGTATTATGACGTCATAATGTATCCGCATAATGACATCAAAATATATTATGAGAGCGCAAGTTGCAGGTAATATAAGCAATTTCTCTTACCCCAATTTGTGTCACTTATACTGGAGCATCATGAGCATGTATTATGACGTCACAGTCTATGATGACATCATAATTAGTATGCACTATGACGTCACATTGTATTATGACATCATAATGTTTCCGCATTATGACTTCACAATATATTATGAGAGTGCAACATGAAGGTATTATGATAAATTTCTCTTACCCCAATTTGTGTCACATCTATTGGAGCATCATGAGCATGTATTATGACGTCACAGTATATGATGACATCATAATTAGTATGCACTATGACGTCACAATGTGTTATGACGTCATCATGTAGCCGCATTATGACATCACAATATATTCTGAGAGCCCAACCTGAAGGAATTATGAGCAATTTCTCTTACCCCTATTGGTGTCACATCTACTGGAGCATCATGAGCATGTATTATGATGTCACAGTATATGATGACATCATAATTAGTATGCACTATGATGTCACAATGTATTATGAAGTCATAATGTATCCGCATTATGACATCACAATATATTATGAGAGCGCAACATGCAGGTATTATGAGCAAATTCTCTTACCCCAAATTGTGTCACATCTACTGGAGCATCATGAGCATGTATTATGACGTCACAGTACATGATGACATCATAATTAGTATGCACTATGACGTCACAATGTATTATGACGTCATAATGTATCCGCATTATGACATCACAATATATTATGAGAGCGCAACATGCAGGTATTATGAGCAATTTCTCTTACCCCAATTTGTGTCACATCTACTGGAGCATCATGAGCATGTATTATGACGTCACAGTATATGATGACATCATAATTAGTATGCACTATGACGTCACAATGTATTATGACGTCAGAATGTATCCGCATTATGACATCACAATATATTATGAGAGCGCAACATGCAGGTATTATGAGCAATTTCTCTTACCCCAATTTGTGTCACACCTACTGGAGCATCATGAGCATGTATTATGACGTAACAGTATATGATGACATCATAATTAGTATGCACTATGACGTCACAATGTATTATGACGTCACAATATATCCGCATAATGACATCACAATATATTATGAGAGCGCAATTTGCAGGTATTATGAGCAATTTCTCTTACCCCAATTTGTGTCACATCTACTGGAGCATCATGAGCATGTATTATGACGTCACAGTATATGATGACATCATATTTAGTATGCAGTATGACGTCACAATGTATTATGACGTCATAATATATCCGCATTATGACATCCCAATATATTATGAGAGCGCAACATGAAGGTGTTATGAGCAATTTCTCTTACCCCAATTTGTTTCACATCTACTGGAGCATCATGAGCATGTATTATGATGTCACAGTATATGATGACATCATAATTAGTATGCACTATGACGTCACAATGTATTATGACGTCATAATGTATCCGCATAATGACATCACAATGTATTATGAGAGCGCAATTTGCAGGTAATATAAGCAATTTCTCTTATCCCAATTTGTGTCACATCTACTGGAGGATTATGCGCATGTATTATGACGTCACAGTATATGATGACATCATAATTAGTATGCACTATGACGTCACAATGTATTATGACGTCATAATGTATCCGCGTAATGACATCAAAATATATTATGAGAGCGCAAGTTGCAGGTAATATAAGCAATTTCTCTTACACCAGTTTGTGTCACTTATACTGGAGCATCATGAGCATGTATTATGACGTCACAGTCTATGATGACATCATAATTAGTATGCACTATGACGTCACATTGTATTATGACGTCATAATGTTTCCGCATTATGACTTCACCATATATTATGAGAGTGCAACATGCAGGTATTATGAGAAATTTCTCTTACCACAATTTGTGTCACATCTGCTGGAGCATCATGAGCATGTATTATGACGTCACAGTATATGATGACATCATAATTAGTATGCACTATGATATCACAATGTATTATGACGTCATAATGTATCCGCATTATGACAACACAATACATTATGAGAGCGCAATTTGCAGGTATTATGAGCAATTTCTCTTACCCAAATTTGTGTCACATCTACTAGAGCATCAAGACCATGTAATATGACGTCACAGTATATGATGACATCATATTTAGTATGCACTATGACGTCACAATGTATTATGACGTCATAATGTATCTGCATTATGACATCACAATATACTATGAGAGCGCAACATGCAGGTATTATGAGCAATTTCTCTTACCCCGATTTGTGTCACATCTACTGGAGCATCATGAGCATGTATTATGACGTCACAGTATATGATGACATCATAATTAGTATGCACTATGACGTCACAATGTATTATGACGTCATAATGTATCCGCATTATGACATCACAATATATTATGAGAGCGCAACATGAAGGTATTATGAGCAATTTCTCTTACCCCAATTTGTGTCACATGTACTGGAGCATCATGAGCATGCATTATGACGTCACAGTATATGATGACATCATAATTAGTATGCATTATGACATCACAATATATTATGACGTCATAATGTATCCGCATTATGACATCACAATATATTATTAGAGCGCAATTTGCAGGTATTATGAGCAATTTCTCTTACCCCAATTTGTGTCACATCTACTGGAGCATCATGAGCATGTATTATGACGTCACAGTATATGATGACATCATAATTAGTATGCACTATGACGTCACAATGTATTATGACGTCATAATGTATCCGCATTATGACATCACAATATATTATGAGAGTGCAATTTGCAGGTTTTATGACCAATTTCGCTTACCGCAATTTGTGTCACATCTACTGGAGCAACATGAGCATATATTATGACGTCACAGTATATGATGACATCATAATTAGTATGCACTATGACGTCACAATGTATTACGATGTCATAATGTATCCGCATAATGACATCACAATATATTATGAGATCGCAATTTGCAGGTAATATAAGCAATTTCTCTTACTCCAATTTGTGTCAAATCTACTGGAGTATCATGAGCATGTATTATGATGTCACAGTATATGATGACATCGTAATTAGTATGCACTATGACGTCACAATGTATTATGATGACATAATGTATCCGCATTATGACATCACAATATATTAAGAGATCGCAACTTGCAGGTATTATGAGCAATTTCTCTTACCCCAATTTGTGTCACATCTACTGGAGCATCATGAGAATGTATTAAGACGTCACAGTATATGATGACATCATAATTAGTATGCACTATGACGTCACAATGTGTTATGACGTCATAATATATCCGCATTATGACATCACAATATATTATGAGAGCGCAATTTGCAGGTTTTATGACCAATTTCGCTTACCCCAATTTGTGTCACATCTACTGGAGCATCATGAGCATGTATTATGACGTCCCAGTATATGATGACATCATAATTAGTATGCACTATGATGTCACATTGTATTATGACGTCATAATGTTTCCGCATTATGACATCACAATATATTATGAGAGCGCAACTTGCAGGTATTATGAGCAATTTCTCTTACCCCAATTTGTGTCACATCTACTGGAGCATCATGAGCATGTATTATGACATCACAGTATATGATGACATCATAATTAGTATGCACTATGACATCAAAATGTATTATGACGTCATAATGTATCCGCATTATGACATCACAATATATTATGAGAGCGCAACCTACAGGTATTATGAGCAATTTATCTTACCCCAATTAGTGTCACATCTACTGGAGCATCATGAGCATGTATTATGACGTCACAGTATATGATGACATCATAATTAGTATGCACTATGACGTCACAATGTATTATGACGTCATAATGTATCCGCATTATGACATCACAATATATTATGAGAGTGCAATTGGCAGGTTTATGAACAATTTCGCTTACCCCAATTTGTGTCACATCCACTGGAGCATCATGAGCATGTATTATGACGTCACAGTATATGATGACATCATAATTAGTATGCACTATGACGTCACAATGTATTATGACGTCATAATGTATCCGCATAATGACATCAAAATATATTATGAGAGCGCAAGTTGCAGGTAATATAAGCAATTTCTCTTACCCCAATTTGTGTCACTTATACTGGAGCATCATGAGCATGTATTATGACGTCACAGTCTATGATGACATCATAATTAGTATGCACTATGACGTCACATTGTATTATGACATCATAATGTTTCCGCATTATGACTTCACAATATATTAAGAGTGCAACATGCAGGTATTATGAAAAATTTCTCTTACCACAATTTGTGTCACATCTGCTGGAGCATCATGAGCATGTATTATGACGTCACAGTATATGATGACATCATAATTAGTATGCACTATGACGTCACAATGTATTATGACGTCATAATGTATCCGCATTATGACATCACAATATATTATGAGAGCGCAACATGAAGGTATTATGAGCAATTTCTCTTACCCCAATTTGTGTCACATCTACTGGAGCATCAAGAGCATGTATTATGACGTCACAGTATATGATGACATCATAATTAGTGTGCACTATGACGTCACAATATATTATGACGTCATAATATATCCGCATTATGGCATCACAATATATTATGAGAGCGCAACATGAAGGTATTATGAGCAATTTCTCTTACCCCAATTTGTGTCAAATCTACTGGAGCATCATGAGCATGTATTATGACGTCACAGTATATGATGACATCATAATTAGTATGCACTATGACGTCACAATGTATTATGACGTCATAATGTATCCGCATTATGACATCACAATATACTATGGGAGCGCAACATGCAGGTATTATGAGCAATTTCTCTTACCCCAATTTGTGTCACATCTACTGGAGCATCATGAGCATGCATTATGACGTCACAGTATATGATGACATCATAATTAGTATGCACCATGACGTCACCATGTATTATGACGTCATAATATATCCGCATTATGACATCACAATACATTATGAGATCGCAACATGCAGGTATTATGAGCAATTTCTCTTACCCCAAATTGTGTCACATCTACTGGAGCACCATGAGCATGTATTATGACGTCACAGTATATGATGACATCATAATTAGTATGCACTATGACGTCACAATATATTATGAGGTCATAATGTATCCGCATAATGACATCACAATATATTATGAGAGCGCAATTTGCAGGTATTATGAGCAATTTCTCTTACCCCAATTTGTGTCACATCTACTGGAGCATCATGAGCATGTGTTATGACGTCACAGTATATGATGACATCATATTTAGTTTGCAGTATGACGTCACAATGTATTATGACGTCATAATATATCCGCATTATGACGTCACAATATATTATGAGAGCGCAACATGAAGGTATTATCAGCAATTTCTCTTACCCTAATTTGTGTCACATCTACTGGAGCATCATGGGCATGTATTATGACGTCACAGTATATGATGACATCATAATTAGTATGCATTATGACGTCACAATGTATTATGACGTCATAATGTATCCGCATATTGACATCACAATATATTATGAGAGCGCAATTTGCAGGTAATATAAGCAATTTCTCTTAACCCAATTTGTGACACATCTACTGGAGTATCATGAGCATGTATTATGACGTCACAGTATATGATGACATCATAATTAGTATGCAGTATGACGTCACAATGTATTATGACGTCATACTGTATCCGAATTATGACATCACAATATATTATGAGAGCGCAACATGAATGTATTATGAGCAATTTCTCTTACCGCAATTTGTGTCACATCTACTGGAGTATCATGAGCATGTATTATGATGTCACAGTATATGATGACATCATAATTAGTATGCAGTATGACGTCACAATGTATTATGACGTCATAATGTATCCGCAGTATGACATCACAATATATTATGAGAGCTCAATATGCAGGAATTATGAGCAATTTCTCTTACCCCAATTTGTGTCACATCTACTAGAGCATCATGAGCATGTATTATGACGTCACAGTATATGATGACATCATAATTAGTATGCACTATGACGTCACAATGTATTACGATGTCATAATGTATCCGCATAATGACATCACAATATATTATGAGATCGCAATTTGCAGGTAATATAAGCAATTTCTCTTACTCCAATTTGTGTCAAATCTACTGGAGTATCATGAGCATGTATTATGATGTCACAGTATATGATGACATCGTAATTAGTATGCACTATGACGTCACAATGTATTATGATGACATAATGTATCCGCATTATGACATCACAATATATTAAGAGATCGCAACTTGCAGGTATTATGAGCAATTTCTCTTACCCCAATTTGTGTCACATCTACTGGAGCATCATGAGAATGTATTAAGACGTCACAGTATATGATGACATCATAATTAGTATGCACTATGACGTCACAATGTGTTATGACGTCATAATATATCCGCATTATGACATCACAATATATTATGAGAGCGCAATTTGCAGGTTTTATGACCAATTTCGCTTACCCCAATTTGTGTCACATCTACTGGAGCATCATGAGCATGTATTATGACGTCCCAGTATATGATGACATCATAATTAGTATGCACTATGATGTCACATTGTATTATGACGTCATAATGTATCCGCAATATGACATCACAATATATTATGAGAGCGCAACTTGCAGGTATTATGAGCAATTTCTCTTACCCCAATTTGTGTCACATCTACTGGAGCATCATGAGCATGTATTATGACATCACAGTATATGATGACATCATAATTAGTATGCACTATGACATCAAAATGTATTATGACGTCATAATGTATCCGCATTATGACATCACAATATATTATGAGAGCGCAACCTACAGGTATTATGAGCAATTTATCTTACCCCAATTAGTGTCACATCTACTGGAGCATCATGAGCATGTATTATGACGTCACAGTATATGATGACATCATAATTAGTATGCACTATGACGTCACAATGTATTATGACGTCATAATGTATCCGCATTATGACATCACAATATATTATGAGAGTGCAATTGGCAGGTTTATGAACAATTTCGCTTACCCCAATTTGTGTCACATCCACTGGAGCATCATGAGCATGTATTATGACGTCACAGTATATGATGACATCATAATTAGTATGCACTATGACGTCACAATGTATTATGACGTCATAATGTATCCGCATAATGACATCAAAATATATTATGAGAGCGCAAGTTGCAGGTAATATAAGCAATTTCTCTTACCCCAATTTGTGTCACTTATACTGGAGCATCATGAGCATGTATTATGACGTCACAGTCTATGATGACATCATAATTAGTATGCACTATGACGTCACATTGTATTATGACATCATAATGTTTCCGCATTATGACTTCACAATATATTAAGAGTGCAACATGCAGGTATTATGAAAAATTTCTCTTACCACAATTTGTGTCACATCTGCTGGAGCATCATGAGCATGTATTATGACGTCACAGTATATGATGACATCATAATTAGTATGCACTATGACGTCACAATGTATTATGACGTCATAATGTATCCGCATTATGACATCACAATATATTATGAGAGCGCAACATGAAGGTATTATGAGCAATTTCTCTTACCCCAATTTGTGTCACATCTACTGGAGCATCAGGAGCATGTATTATGACGTCACAGTATATGATGACATCATAATTAGTGTGCACTATGACGTCACAATATATTATGACGTCATAATATATCCGCATTATGGCATCACAATATATTATGAGAGCGCAACATGAAGGTATTATGAGCAATTTCTCTTACCCCAATTTGTGTCACATCTACTGGAGCATCATGAGCATGTATTATGACGTCACAGTATATGATGACATCATAATTACTATGCACTATGACGTCACAATGTATTATGACGTCATAATGTATCCGCATTATAACATCACAATATACTATGGGAGCGCAACATGCAGGTATTATGAGCATTTTCTCTTACCCCAATTTGTGTCACATCTACTGGAGCATCATGAGCATGCATTATGACGTCACAGTATATGATGACATCATAATTAGTATGCACCATGACGTCACAATGTATTATGACGTCATAATATATCCGCATTATGACATCACAATATATTATGAGAGCGCAACATGCAGGTATTATGAGCAATTTCTCTTACCCCAAATTGTGTCACATCTACTGGAGCACCATGAGCATGTATTATGACGTCACAGTATATGATGACATCATAATTAGTATGCACTATGACGTCACAATATATTATGACGTCATAATGTATCCGCATAATGACATCACAATATATTATGAGAGCGCAATTTGCAGGTATTATGAGCAATTTCTCTTACCCCAATTTGTGTCACATCTACTGGAGCATCATGAGCATGTGTTATGACGTCACAGTATATGATGACATCATATTTAGTTTGCAGTATGACGTCACAATGTATTATGACGTCATAATATATCCGCATTATGACATCACAATATATTATGAGAGCGCAACATGAAGGTATTATCAGCAATTTCTCTTACCCTAATTTGTGTCACATCTACTGGAGCATCATGGGCATGTATTATGATGTCACAGTATATGATGACATCATAATTAGTATGCATTATGACGTCACAATGTATTATGACGTCATAATGTATCCGCATATTGACATCACAATATATTATGAGAGCGCAATTTGCAGGTAATATAAGCAATTTCTCTTAACCCAATTTGTGACACATCTACTGGAGTATCATGAGCATGTATTATGACGTCACAGTATATGATGACATCATAATTAGTATGCAGTATGACGTCACAATGTATTATGACGTCATACTGTATCCGAATTATGACATCACAATATATTATGAGAGCGCAACATGAATGTATTATGAGCAATTTCTCTTACCGCAATTTGTGTCACATCTACTGGAGTATCATGAGCATGTATTATGATGTCACAGTATATGATGACATCATAATTAGTATGCAGTATGACGTCACAATGTATTATGACGTCTTAATATATCCGCAGTATGACATCACAATATATTATGAGAGCTCAATATGCAGGAATTATGAGCAATTTCTCTTACCCCAATTTGTGTCACATCTACTAGAGCATCATGAGCATGTATTATGACGTCACAGTATATGATGACATCATAATTAGTATGCACTATGACGTCACAATGTATTACGATGTCATAATGTATCCGCATAATGACATCACAATATATTATGAGATCGCAATTTGCAGGTAATATAAGCAATTTCTCTTACTCCAATTTGTGTCAAATCTACTGGAGTATCATGAGCATGTATTATGATGTCACAGTATATGATGACATCGTAATTAGTATGCACTATGACGTCACAATGTATTATGATGACATAATGTATCCGCATTATGACATCACAATATATTAAGAGATCGCAACTTGCAGGTATTATGAGCAATTTCTCTTACCCCAATTTGTGTCACATCTACTGGAGCATCATGAGAATGTATTAAGACGTCACAGTATATGATGACATCATAATTAGTATGCACTATGACGTCACAATGTGTTATGACGTCATAATATATCCGCATTATGACATCACAATATATTATGAGAGCGCAATTTGCAGGTTTTATGACCAATTTCGCTTACCCCAATTTGTGTCACATCTACTGGAGCATCATGAGCATGTATTATGACGTCCCAGTATATGATGACATCATAATTAGTATGCACTATGATGTCACATTGTATTATGACGTCATAATGTATCCGCAATATGACATCACAATATATTATGAGAGCGCAACTTGCAGGTATTATGAGCAATTTCTCTTACCCCAATTTGTGTCACATCTACTGGAGCATCATGAGCATGTATTATGACATCACAGTATATGATGACATCATAATTAGTATGCACTATGACATCAAAATGTATTATGACGTCATAATGTATCCGCATTATGACATCACAATATATTATGAGAGCGCAACCTACAGGTATTATGAGCAATTTATCTTACCCCAATTAGTGTCACATCTACTGGAGCATCATGAGCATGTATTATGACGTCACAGTATATGATGACATCATAATTAGTATGCACTATGACGTCACAATGTATTATGACGTCATAATGTATCCGCATTATGACATCACAATATATTATGAGAGTGCAATTGGCAGGTTTATGAACAATTTCGCTTACCCCAATTTGTGTCACATCCACTGGAGCATCATGAGCATGTATTATGACGTCACAGTATATGATGACATCATAATTAGTATGCACTATGACGTCACAATGTATTATGACGTCATAATGTATCCGCATAATGACATCAAAATATATTATGAGAGCGCAAGTTGCAGGTAATATAAGCAATTTCTCTTACCCCAATTTGTGTCACTTATACTGGAGCATCATGAGCATGTATTATGACGTCACAGTCTATGATGACATCATAATTAGTATGCACTATGACGTCACATTGTATTATGACATCATAATGTTTCCGCATTATGACTTCACAATATATTAAGAGTGCAACATGCAGGTATTATGAAAAATTTCTCTTACCACAATTTGTGTCACATCTGCTGGAGCATCATGAGCATGTATTATGACGTCACAGTATATGATGACATCATAATTAGTATGCACTATGACGTCACAATGTATTATGACGTCATAATGTATCCGCATTATGACATCACAATATATTATGAGAGCGCAACATGAAGGTATTATGAGCAATTTCTCTTACCCCAATTTGTGTCACATCTACTGGAGCATCATGAGCATGTATTATGACGTCACAGTATATGATGACATCATAATTAGTATGCACTATAACGTCACAATGTATTATGATGTCATAATGTATCCGCATTATGATATCACAATATATTATGAGAGCGCAATTTGCAGGTTTTATGACCAATTTCGCTTACCCCAATTTGTGTCACATCTACTGGAGCATCATGAGCATGTATTATGACGTCACAGTATATGATGACATCATAATTAGTATGCACTATGACGTCACAATGTATTATGACGTCATAATATATCCGCATTATGACATCACAATATATTATGAGAGCGCAACATGCAGGTATTATGAGCAATTTCTCTTACCCCAAATTGTGTCACATCTACTGGAGCATCATGAGCATGTATTATGACGTCACAGTATATGATGACATCATAATTAGTATGCAGTATGACGTCACAATGTATTATGACGTCATAATGTATCCACATTATGACATCACAATATATTATGAGAGCGCAACATGCAGGTATTATGAGCATTTTCTCTTACCCCAATTTGTGTCACATCTACTGGAGCATCATGAGCATGTATTATGACGTCACAGTATATGATGACATCATAATTAGTATGCACTAAGATGTCACAATGTATTATGACGTCATAATGTATCCGCATTATGACATCACAATATATTATGAGAGTGCAACATGAAGGTAGTATGAGCAATTTCTCTTACCCCAATTTCTGTCACATCTACTGGAGCATCATGAGCATGTATTATGACGTCACAGTATATGATGACATCATAATTAGTATGCACTATGACGTCACAATGAATTATGACGTCATAATGTATCCGCATAATGACATCACAATATATTATGAGAGCGCAATTTGCAGGTAATATAAGCAATTTCTCTTACCCCAATTTGTGTCACATCTACTGGAGCATCATGAGCATGTATTATGACTTCACAGTATATGATGTCATCATAATTAGTATGCAGTATGACGTCACAAAGTATTATGACATCATAATGTATCCGCATTTTGACATCACAATATATTATGAGAGCGCAACATGAAGATATTATGAGCAATTTCTCTTACCCCAATTTGTGTCACATCTACTGGAGCATCATGAGCATGTATTATGACGTCACAGTATATGATGACATCATAATTAGTATGCACTATGAAGTCACAATATATTATGACGTCATAATGTATCCGCATTATGACATCACCATATATTCTGAGAGCCCAACCTGAAGGTATTATGAGCAATTTCTCTTACCCCAATTGGTGTCACATCTACTGGAGCATCATGAGCATGTATTATGACGTCACAGTATATGATGACATCATAATTAGTATGCACTATGATGTCACAATGTATTATGAAGTCATAATGTATCCGCATTATGACATCACAATATATTATGAGAGCGCAACATGCAGGTATTATGAGCAATTTCTCTTACCCCAAAATGTGTCACATCTACTGGAGCATCATGAGCATGTATTATGACGTCACAGTACATGATGACATCATAATTAGTATGCACTATGACGTCACAATGTATTATGACGTCATAATGTATCCGCATTATGACATCACAATATATTATGAGAGCGCAACATGAAGGTATTATGAGCAATTTCTCTTACCCCAATTTGTGTCACACCTACTGGAGCATCATGAGCATGTATTATGACGTAACAGTATATGATGACATCATAATTAGTATGCACTATGACGTCACAATGTATTATGACGTCACAATATATCCGCATAATGACATCACAATATATTATGAGAGCGCAATTTGCATGTAATATAAGCAATTTCTCTTACCCCAATTTGTGTCACATATACTGGAGCATCATGAGCATGTATTATGACGTCACAGTATATGATGACATCATAATTAGTATGCACTATGACGTCACAATATATTATGACGTCATAATGTATCCGCATTATGACATCACAATATATTATGAGAGCGCAATTTGCATGTAATATAAGCAATTTCTCTTACCCCAATTTGTGTCACATATACTGGAGCATCATGAGCATGTATTATGACGTCAAAGTATAGGGTGACATCATAATTAGTATGCACTATGACGTCACAATGTATTATGACGTCATAATGTATCCGCATTATGACATCACAATATATTATGAGAGCGCAACATGTAGGTATTATGAGCAATTTCTCTTACCCCAATTTGTGTCACACCTGCTGGAGCATCATGAGCCTGTATTATGACGTCACAGTATATGATGACATCATAATTAGTATGCACTATGACATCACAATGTATTATGACGTCATAATGTATCCACATTATGACATCACAATATATTGTGAGAGTGCAATTTGCAGGTTTTATGACCAATTTCGCTTACCCCAATTTGTGTCACATCTACTGGAGCATCATGAGCATGCATTATGACGTCACAGTATATGATGACATCATAATTAGTATGCACTATGACGTCACAATGTATTATGACGTCATAATGTATCCACATTATGACATCACAATATATTGTGAGAGTGCAATTTGCAGGTTTTATGACCAATTTCGCTTACCCCAATTCGTGTCACATCTACTGGAGCATCATGAGCATGTATTATGACGTCACAGTATATGATGACATCATAATTAGTATGCACTATGACGTCACAATGGATTATGACGTCATAATGTATCCGCATTATGACATCACAATACATTATGAGAGCGCAATTTGCAGGTATTATGAGCAATTTCTCTTACCCCAATTTGTGTCACATCTACTAGAGCATCAAGACCATGTATTATGACGTCACAGTATATGAGGACATAATAATTAGTATGCACTATGACGTCACAATGTATTATGACGTCATAATGTATCCGCATAATGACATAAAAATATATTATGAGAGCGCAAGTTGCAGGTAATATAAGCAGTTTCTCTTACCCCAATTTGTGTCACTTATATTGGAGCATCATGAGCATGTATTATGACATCACAGTATATGATGACATCATAATTAGTATGCACTATGACGTCACATTGTATTATGACGTCATAATGTATCCGCATTATGACATCACAATATATTATGAGAGCGCAACATGCAGGTATTATGAGCAATTCCTCTTACCCCAATTTGTGTCACATGTACTGGAGCATCAAGAGCATGTATTATGACGTCACAGTATATGATGACATCATAATTAGTGTGCACTATGACGTCACAATGTATTATGACGTCATAATGTATCCGCATTATGGCACCACAATATATTATGAGAGCGCAACATGAAGGTATTATGAGCAATTTCTCTTACCGCAATTTGTGTCACATCTAATGGAGCATCCTGAGCATGTATTATGATGTCACAGTATATGATGATATCATAATTAGTATGCACTATGATGTCACAATGTATTATGACGTCATAATGTATCCGCATTATGACATCACAATATATTATGAGAGTGCAACATGAAGGTATTTTGAGCAATTTCTCTTACCCCAATTTGTGTCACATCTACTGGAGCATCATGAGCATGTCTTATGACGTCACAGTATATGATGACATCATAATTAGTATGCACTATGATGTCACAATGTATTATGACGTCATAATGTATCCGCATTATGACATCACAATATATTATGAGAGCGCAATTTGCAGGTTTTATGACCATTTTCGCTTACCCCAATTTGTGTCACATCTACTGGAACATCATGAGCATGTATTATGACTTCCCAGTATATGATGACATCATAATTAGTATGCACTATGACGTCACAATATATTATGACGTCATAATGTATCCACATTATGACATCACAATATATTATGAGAGCACAACATTCAGGTATTATGAGCAATTTCTCTTACCCCAATTTGTGTCACATCTACTGGAGCATCATGAGCATGTATTATGACGTCACAGTATATGATGACATCATAATTAGTATGCACTATGACGTCACAATGTATTATGACGTCATAATGTATCCGCATTATGACATCACAATATACTATGGGAGCGCAACATGCAGGTATTATCAGCAATTTCTCTTACCCCAATTTGTGTCACATCTACTGGAGCATCATGAGCATGCATTATGACGTCACAGTATATGATGACATCATAATTAGTATGCACCATGACGTCACAATGTTTTATGACGTCATAATATATCCGCATTATGACATCACAATATATTATGAGAGCGCAACATGAAGGTATTATGAGCAATTTCTCTTACCCTAATTTGTGTCACATCTACTGGAGCATCATGGGGATGTATTATGACGTCACAGTATATGATGACATCATAATTAGTATGCATTATGACGTCACAATGTATTATGACGTCATAATGTATCCGCATATTGACATCACAATATATTATGAGAGCGCAATTTGCAGGTAATATAAGCAATTTCTCTTAACCCAATTTGTGACACATCTACTGGAGTATCATGAGCATGTATTATGACGTCACAGTATATGATGACATCATAATTAGTATGCAGTATGACGTCACAATGTATTATGACGTCATAATGTATCCGCAGTATGACATCACAATATATTATGAGAGCTCAATATGCAGGAATTATGAGCAATTTCTCTTACCCCAATTTGTGTCACATCTACTAGAGCATCATGAGCATGTATTATGACGTCACAGTATATGATGACATCATAATTAGTATGCACTATGACGTCACAATGTATTACGATGTCATAATGTATCCGCATAATGACATCAAAATATATTATGAGATCGCAATTTGCAGGTAATATAAGCAATTTCTCTTACCCCAATTTGTGTCAAATCTACTGGAGTATCATGAGCATGTATTATGATGTCACAGTATATGATGTCATCGTAATTAGTATGCACTATGACGTCACAATGTATTATGATGACATAATGTATCCGCATTATGACATCACAATATATTATGAGATCGCAACTTGCAGGTATTATGAGCAATTTCTCTTACCCCAATTTGTGTCACATCTACTGGAGCATCATGAGAATGTATTAAGACGTCACAGTATATGATGACATCATAATTAGTATGCACTATGACGTCACAATGTGTTATGACGTCATAATATATCCGCATTATGACATCACAATATGTTATGAGAGCGCAATTTGCAGGTTTTATGACCAATTTCGCTTACCCCAATTTGTGTCACTTCTACTGGAGCATCATGAGCATGTATTATGACGTCCCAGTATATGATGACATCATAATTAGTATGCACTATGATGTCACATTGTATTATGACGTCATAATGTATCCGCAATATGACATCACAATATATTATGAGAGCGCAACTTGCAGGTATTATGAGCAATTTCTCTTACCCCAATTTGTGTCACATCTACTGGAGCATCATGAGCATGAATTATGACATCACAGTATATGATGACATCATAATTAGTATGCACTATGACATCAAAATGTATTATGACGTCATAATGTATCCGCATTATGACATCACAATATATTATGAGAGCGCAACCTACAGGTATTATGAGCAATTTATCTTACCCCAATTAGTGTCACATCTACTGGAGCATCATGAGCATGTATTATGACGTCACAGTATATGATGACATCATAATTAGTATGCACTATGACGTCACAATGTATTATGACGTCATAATGTATCCGCATTATGACATCACAATATATTATGAGAGTGCAATTGGCAGGTTTTATGAACAATTTCGCTTACCCCAATTTGTGTCACATCCACTGGAGCATCATGAGCATGTATTATGACGTCACAGTATATGATGACATCATAATTAGTATGCACTATGACGTCACAATGTATTATGACGTCATAATGTATCCGCATTATGACATCACAATATATTTCAAGAGCCCAATTTGCAGGTATTATGAGCAATTTCTCTTACCCCAATTTGTGTCACATCTACTGGAGCATTATGAGCATGTATTATGACGTCACAGTATACGATGACATCATAATTAGTATGCACTATGACGTCACAATGTATTATGACGTCATAATGTATCCGCATTATGACATCACAATATACTATGAGAGCGCAATTTGCAGGTATTATGAGCAATTTCTCTTACCCCAATTTGTGTCACATGTACTGGAGCATCATGAGCATGTATTATGACGTCACAGTATATGATGACATCATAATTAGTATGCACTATAACGTCACAATGTATTATGATGTCATAATGTATCCGCATTATGATATCACAATATATTATGAGAGCGCAATTTGCAGGTTTTATGACCAATTTCGCTTACCCCAATTTGTGTCACATCTACTGGAGCATCATGAGCATGTATTATGACGTCACAGTATATGATGACATCATAATTAGTATGCACTATGACGTCACAATGTATTATGACGTCATAATATATCCGCATTATGACATCACAATATATTATGAGAACGCAACATGGAGGTATTATGAGCAATTTCTCTTACCCCAAATTGTGTCACATCTACTGGAGCATCATGAGCATGTATTATGACGTCACAGTATATGATGACATCATAATTAGTATGCACTATGACGTCACAATGTATTATGACGTCATAATGTATCCACATTATGACATCAAGATATATTATGAGAGCGCAACATGCAGGTATTATGAGCATTTTCTCTTACCCCAATTTGTGTCACATCTACTGGAGCATCATGAGCATGTATTATGACGTCACAGTATATGATGACATCATAATTAGTATGCACTAAGATGTCACAATGTATTATGACGTCATAATGTATCCGCATTATGACATCACAATATATTATGAGAGTGCAACATGAAGGTAGTATGAGCAATTTCTCTTACCCCAATTTCTGTCACATCTACTGGAGCATCATGAGCATGTATTATGACGTCACAGTATATGATGACATCATAATTAGTATGCACTATGACGTCACAATGAATTATGACGTCATAATGTATCCGCATAATGACATCACAATATATTATGAGAGCGCAATTTGCAGGTAATATAAGCAATTTTTCTTACCCCAATTTGTGTCACATCTACTGGAGCATCATGAGCATGTATTATGACTTCACAGTATATGATGTCATCATAATTAGTATGCAGTATGACGTCACAATGTATTATGACGTCATAATGTATCCGCATTTTGACATCACAATATATTATGAGAGCGCAACATGAAGATATTATGAGCAATTTCTCTTACCCCAATTTGTGTCACATCTACTGGAGCATTATGAGCATGTATTATGACGTCACAGTATATGATGACATCATAATTAGTATGCACTATGACGTCACAATATATTATGACGTCATAATGTATCCGCATTATGACATCACAATATATTATGAGAGTGCAATTTGCAGGTTTTATGAACATTTTCGCTTACCCCAATTTGTGTCACATCTACTGGAGCATCATGAGCATGTATTATGATGTCACAGTATATGATGACATCATAATTAGTATGCACTATGACATCACAATGTATAATGACGTCATAATGTATCCGCATTATGACATCACAATATATTATGAGAGCGCAACATGAAGGTATTATGAGCAATTTCTCTTACCCCAATTTGTGTCACATCTACTGGAGCATCAAGAGCATGTATTATGATGTCACAGTATATGATGACATCATAATTAGTATGCACTATGACGTCACAATGTATTATGACGTCATAATATATGCGCATAATGACATCAAAATATATTATGAGAGCGCAATTTGCAGGTAATATAAGCAATTTCTCTTGCCCCAATTTGTGTCACATCTACTGGAGCATCATGAGCATGTATTATGACATCACAGTATATGATGACATCATAATTAGTATGCACTACGACGTCACAATGTATTGTGACGTCATAATGTATCCGCATTATGACATCACAACATATTATGAGAGCACATCATGCAGGTATTATGAGCAATTTCTCTTACCCCAATTTGTGTCACATCTACTGGAGCATCATGAGCATGTATTATGACGTCACAGTATATGATGACATCATAATTAGTATGCACTATGACGTCACAATGTATTATGACGTCATAATATATCCGCATTATGACATCACAATATATTATGAGAGCGCAACATGCAGGTATTATGAGCAATTTCTCTTACCCCAATTTGTGTCACATCTACTAGAGCATCATGAGCATGTATTATGACGTCACAGTATATGATGACATCATAATTAGTATGCAGTATGACGTCACAATGTATTATGACGTCATAATGTATCCACATTATGACATCACAATATATTATGAGTGCGCAACATGCAGGTATTATGAGCAATTTCTCTTACCCCAATTTGTGTCACATATACTGGAGCATCATGAGCATTTATTATGACGTCACAGTATATGATGACATCATAATTAGTATGCACTAAGATGTCAGAATGTATTATGACGTCATAATGTATCCGCATTATGACATCACAATATATTATGAGAGTGCAACATGAAGGTATTATGAGCAATTTCTCTTACCCAATTTGTGTCACATCTACTGGAGCATCATGAGCATGTATTATGACGTCACAGTATATGATGACATCATAATTAGTATGCACTATGACGTCACAATGTATTATGACGTCATAATGTATCCGCATAATGACATCACAATATATTATGAGAGCGCCACATGCAGGTATTATGAGCAATTTCTCTTACCCCAATTTGTGTCACACCTTCTGGAGCATCATGAGCCTGTATTATGACGTCACAGTATATGATGACATCATAATTAGTATGCACTATGACGTCACAATGTATTATGACGTCATAATGTATCCGCATTATGACATCACAATATATTATGAGAGCGCAACATGAAGGTATTATGAACAATTTCTCTTACCCCAATTTGTGTCACATGTACTGGAGCATCATGAGCATGTATTATGACGTCACAGTATATGATGACATCATAATTAGTATGCATTATGACATCACAATGCATTATGACGTCATAATGTATCCGCATTATGACATCACAATATATTATTAGAGCGCAATTTGCAGGTATTATGAGCAATTTCTCTTACCACAAATTGTGTCACATCTACTGGAGCATCATGAGCATGTATTATGACGTCACAGTATATGATGACATCATAATTAGTATGCACTATGACGTCACAATGTATTATGACGTCATAATGTATCCGCATTATGACATCAAAATATATTATGAGAGCGCAACATGCAGGTATTATGAGCAATTTCTCTTAACCCAATTTGTGTCACATCTACTGGAGCATCATGAGCATGTATTATGACGTCACAGTATATGATGACATCATAAATTAGCATGCACTATGACGTCACAATGTATTATGACGTCATAATGTATCCGCATTATGACATCGCAATATATTATGAGAGCGCAATTTGCAGGTTTTATGACAAATTTCGCTTACCCCAATTTGTGTCACAGCTACTGCAGCATCATGAGCATGTAATATGACGTCACAGTATATGATGACATCATAATTAGTATGCACTATGACGTCACAATGTATTACGATGTCATAATGTATCCGCATAATGACATCACAATATATTTTGAGATCGCAATTTGCAGGTAATATAAGCAATTTCTCTTACCCCAATTTGTGTCACATCTACTGGAGTATCATGAGCATGTATTATGATGTCACAGTATATGATGACATCATAAGTAGTATGCACTATGACGTCACAATGTATTATGACGTCATAATGTATCCACATTATGACATCACAATATATTGTGAGAGTGCAATTTGCAGGTTTTATGACCAATTTCGCTTACCCCAATTTGTGTCACAGCTACTGGAGCATCATGAGCATGCATTATGACGTCACAGTATATGATGACATCATAATTAGTATGCACTATGACGTCACAATGTATTATGACGTCATAATGTATCCGCATTATGACATCACAATATATTTTGAGAGTGCAATTTGCAGGTTTTATGACCAATTTCGCTTACCCCAATTCGTGTCACATCTACTGGAGCATCATGAGCATGTATTACGACGTCACAGTATATGATGTCATCATAATTAGTATGCACTATGACGTCACAATGTATTATGACGTCAAAATGTATCCGCACTATGACATCACAATATATTATGAGAGCGCAATTTGCAGGTTTTATTACCAATTTTGCTTACCCCAATTTGTGTCACATCTACTGGAGCATCATGAGCATGTATTATGACGTCACAGTATAGGATGACATCATAATTAGTATGCAGTATGACATCACAATGTATTATGACGTCATAATGTATCCACATTATGACATCACAATATATTACGAGAGCGCTACATGCAGGTATTATGAGAAATTTCTCTTTCCCCAATTTGTGTCACATCTGCTGGAGTATAATTAGCATGTATTATGACGTCACAGTATATGATGACATCATATTAAGTATGGACTATGACGTCACAATATATTATGACGTCATAATGTATCCGCATTATGACATCACAATATATGATGAGAGCGCAACATGCAGGTATCATGAGCAATTTCTCTTACCCCAATTTGTTTCACATCTACTGGAGCATCATGAGCATGTATTATGACGTCACAGTATATGATGACATCATAATTAGTATGCACGATGACGTCACAATGTATTATGACGTCATAATATATCCGCATTATGACATCACAATATATTATTAGAGTGCAATTTGCAGGTTTTATGACCAATTTCGCTTACCCCAATTTGTGTCACATCTACTGGAGCGTCATGAGCATGTATTATGACGTCACAGTATTTGATGACATCATAATTAGTATGCACTATGACGTCACAATGTATTATGACGTCATAATGTATCCACATTATGACATCACAATATATTATGAGAGCGCAATTTTCTGATTTTATGACCAATTTCGCTTACCCCAATTTTTGTCACATTTACTGGAGCGTCATGAGCATGTATTATGACGTCACAGTATATGATGGCATCATAATTAGTATGCAGTATGACGTCACAATATATTATGACGTCATAATGTATCCGCATTATGACATCACAATATATTATGAGAGCGCAACATGCAGGTATTATGAGCAATTTCTCATACCCCAATTTCTGTCACATCTACTGGAGCATCATGAGCATGTATTATGACATCATAGTATAGGATGACATCATAATTAGTATGCAGTATGACATCACAATATATTATGACGTCATAATGTTTCCGCATTATGACATCACAATATATTATGAGAGCGCAACATGCAGGTATTATGAGCAATTTCTCCTTCCCCACTTTGTGTCACATCTACTGGAGCATCATGAGCATGTATTATGACGTCACAGTATATGATGACATCATAATTAGTATGCACTATGATGTCACAATGTATTATGACGTCATAATGTATCCGCATTTTGACATCACAATATATTATGAGAGCGCAACATGCAGGTATTATGAGCAATTTCTCTTACCCCAATTTGTTTCACATCTACTGGAGCATCATGAGCATGTATTATGACGTCACAGTATATGATGACATCATAATTAGTATGCACCATGACGTTACAATGTATTATGACGTAATAATGTATCCGCATTATGACATCACAATATATTATGAGAGCGCAATTTGCAGGTATTATGAGCAATTTCTCTTACCACAAATTGTGTCACATCTACTGGAGCATCATGAGCATATATTATGACATCACAGTGTATGATGACATCATAATTAGTATGCACTATGATGTCACAATGTATTATGGCGTCATAATGTATCCGCATTATGACATCACAATATGTTATGAGAGCGCAATTTGCAGGTTTTATCACCATTTTCGATTACCCCAATTTGTGTCACATCTACTGGAGCATCATGAGCATGTATTATGACGTCACAGTGTATGATGACATCATAATTAGTATGCACTATGACGTCACAATGTATTATGACGTCATAATGTATCCGCATTATGACATCACAATATATTATGAGAGCGCAACATGCAGGTATTATGAGCAGTTTCTCTTACCCCAATTTGTGTCACATCTACTGGAGCATCATGAGCATGTATTATGACGTCACAGTATATGATGACATCATAATTAGTATGCACTATGACGTCACAATGTATTATGGCGTCATAATGGATCCGCATTATGACATCACAATATATTATGAGAGCGCAATTTGCAGGTATTATGAGCAATTTCTCTTACCCCAATTTGTGTCACATCTACTGGAGCATCATGAGCATGTATTTTGACGTCACAGTATATGATGACATCATAATTAGTAAGCACTATGACGTCACAATGTATTATGACGTCAAAATGTATCCGCATTATGACATCACAATATATTATGAGAGCGCAATATGCAGGTTTTATGACCAATTTCGCTTACCCCAATTTGTGTCACATCTACTGGAGCATCTTGAGCATGTATTATGACGTCACAGTATATGATGACATCATAATTAGTATGCAGTATGACGTCACAATGTATTATGACGTCATAAAGTATCTGCATTATGACATCACAATACATTATGAGAGCGCAACATGCAGATATTATGAGCAATTTCTCTTAACCCAATTTGTGTCACATCTGCTGGAGCATCATGAGCATGTATTATGATGTCACAGTATATGATGGCATCATAATTAGTATGCACTATGACGTCACAATGTATTATGACGTCATAATGTATCCACATTATAACATCACAATATATTATGAGAGCGCAATTTGAAGGTTTTCTGACCAATTTCGCTTACCCCAATTTGTGTCACATCTACTGGAGCATCTTGGGCATGTATTATGACGTCACAGTATATGATGACATCATAATTAGTATGCATTATGACGTAACAATGTATTATGACGTCATAATGTATCCGCATTATGACATCACAATATATTATTAGAGCGCAATTTGCAGGTATTATGAGCAATTTCTCTTACCACAATTTGTGTCACATCTACTGGAGCCTCATGAGCATGTATTATGACGTCACAGTATATGATGACATCATAATTAATATGCACTATGACGTCACAATGTATTATGACGTCATAATATATCCGCATTATGACATCACAATATATTATGAGAGCGCAACATGAAGGTATTATGAGCAATTTCTCTTACCCCAATTTGTGTCACATGTACTGGAGCATCATGAGGATGCATTATGACGTCACAGTAAATAATGACATCATAATTAGTATGCATTATGACATCACAATGTATTATGACGTCATAATGTATCCGCATTATGACATCACAATATTTTATTAGAGCGCAATTTGCAGGTATTATGAGCAATTTCTCGTACCACAATTTGTGTCACATCTACTGGAGCATCATGAGAATGTATTATGATGTCACAGTATATGATGACATCATAATTAGTATGCACTATGACGTCACAATGTATTATGACGTCATAATGTATCCGCATTATGACATCATAATATATTATGAGAGTGCAATTTGCAGGTTTTATGACCAGTTTCGCTTACCCCAATTTGTGTCACATCTACTGGAGCAACATGAGCATATATTATGACGTCACAGTATATGATGACATCATAATTAGTATGCACTATGATGTCACAATGTATTATGACGTCATAATATATCCGCATAATGACATCAAAATATATTATGAGAGCGCAAGTTGCAGGTAATATAAGCAATTTCTCTTACCCCAATTTGTGTCACTTATACTGGAGCATCATGAGCATGTATTATGACGTCACAGTCTATGATGACATCATAATTAGTATGCACTATGACGTCACATTGTATTATGACATCATAATGTTTCCGCATTATGACTTCACAATATATTATGAGAGTGCAACATGCAGGTATTATGAAAAATTTCTCTTACCACAATTTGTGTCACATCTGCTGGAGCATCATGAGCATGTATTATGATGTCACAGTATATGATGACATCATAATTACTATGCACCATGACGTCACAATGTACGTCATAATGTATCCACATTATGACATCACAATATATTATGAGAGCGCAACATGAAGGTATTATGAGCAATTTCTCTTATCCCAATTTGTGTCACATGTACTGGAGCATCATGAGCATGTATTATGACGTCACAGTTTATGATGACATCATAATTAGTATGCATTATGACGTCACAATGTATTATGACGTCATAATGTATCCGCATTATGACATCACAATATATTATTAGAGCGCAATTTGCAGGTATTATGAGCAATTTCTCTTACCACAATTTGTGTCACATCTACTGGAGCCTCATGAGCATGTATTATGACGTCACAGTATATGATGACATCATAATTAATATGCACTATGACGTCACAATGTATTATGACGTCATAATGTATCCGCATTATGAAATCACAATATATTATGAGAATGCAATTTGCAGGTTTTATGACCAATTTCGCTTACCCCAATTTGTGTCACATCTACTGGAGCATCATGAGCATGTATTATGACGTCACAGTATATGATGACATCATAATTAGTATGCACTATGACGTCACAATGTATTATGACGTCATAATGTATCCGCATTATGACATCAAAATATATTATGAGTGCGCAAGTTGCAGGTAATATAAGCAATTTCTCTTACCCCAATTTGTGTCACTTATACTGGAGCATCATGAGCATGTATTATGACGTCACAGTATATGATGACATCATAATTAGTATGCACTATGACGTCACATTGTATTATGACGTCATAATGTATCCGCATTATGACATCACAATATATTATGAGAGCGCAACATGCAGGTATTATGAGCAATTTCTCTTACCCCAATTTGTGTCACATCTACTGGAGCATCAAGAGCATGTATTATGACCTCACAGTATATGATGACATCATAATTAGTGTGCACTATGACGTCACAATATATTATGACGTCGTAATGTATCCGCATTATGACATCACAATATATTATGAGAGCACAACATGCAGGTATTATGAGCAATTTCTCTTACCCCAATTTGTGTCACATCTACTGGAGCATCTAGAGCATGTATTATGACGTCACAGTATATGATGACATCATAATTAGTATGCACTATGAAGTCACAATGTATTATGACGTCATAATGTATCCGCATTATGGCATCACAATATATTCTGAGAGCGCAACATGAAGGTATTATGAGCAATTTCTCTTACCCCAATTGGTGTCACATCTACTGGAGCATCATGAGCATGTATTATGACGTTACAGTATATGATGACATCATAATTAGTATGCAGTATGACATCACAATGTATTATGACGTCATAATGAATCCACATTATGACATCACAATATCTTATGAGAGCGCAACATGCAGGTATTATGAGCAATTTCTCTTACCACAATTTGTGTCACATCTACTGGAGCATCATGAGCATGTATTATGACGTCACAGTATATGATGACATCATAATTAGTATGCACTATGACGTCACAATGTATTATGACGTCATAATGTATCCGCATTATGACATCACAATATATTATGGGAGCGCAACATGAAGGTATTATGAGCAATTTCTCTTACCCCAATTTGTGTCACATGTACTGGAGCATCATGAGCATGTATTATGACGTCACAGTATATGATGATATCATAATTAGTATGCATTATGACATCACAATGTATTATGACGTCATAATGTATCCGCATTATGACATCACAATATATTAATAGAGCGCAATTTGCAGGTATTATGAGCAATTTCTCTTACCACAATTTGTGCCACATCTACTGGAGCATCATGAGCATGTATTATGACGTCGCAGTATAGGGTGACATCATAATTAGAATGCACTATGACGTCACAATGTATTATGACGTCATAATGTATCCGCATTATGACATCACAATATATTATGAGAGCGCAACATGCAGGTATTATGAGCAATTTCTCTTACCCCAATTTGTGTCACACCTACTGGAGCATCATGAGCCTGTATTATGACGTCACAGTATATGATGACATCATAATTAGTATGCACTATGACGTCACAATGTATTATGACGTCATAATATATCCGCATTATGACATCACAATTTGTTATGAGAGCGCAACATGAAGGTATTATGAGCAATTTCTCTTACCCCAATTGGTGTCACATGTACTGGAGCATCATGAGCATGTATTATGATGTCACAGTATATGATGACATCATAATTAGTATGCATTATGACGTCAAAATGCATTATGACGTCATAATGTATCCGCATTATGACATCACAATACATTATTAGAGCGCAATTTGCAGGTATTATGAGCAATTTCTCTTACCACAAATTGTGTCACATCTACTGGAGCATCATGAGCATGTATTATGACGTCACAGTATATGATGACATCATAATTAGTATGCACTATGACGTCACAATGTATTATGACGTCATAATGTATCCGCATTATAACATCACAATATATTGTGAGAGTGCAATTTGCAGGTTTTATGACCAATTTCGCTTACCCTAATTCGTGTCACATCTACTGGAGCATCATGAGCATGTATTATGACGTCACAGTATATGATGACATCATAATTAGTATGCACTATGACGTCACAATGTATTATGACGCCATAATGTATCCACATTATGACATCACTATACATTATGAGAGCGCAATTTGCAGGAATTATGAGCAATTTCTCTTACCCCAATTTGTGTCACATCTACTAGAGCATCAAGACCATGTATCATGATGTCACAGTATATGATGACATAATAATTAGTATGCACTATGACGTCACAATGTATTATGACGTCATAATGTATCCGCATAATGACATCAAAATATATTATGAGATCGCAAGTTGCAGGTAATATAAGCAATTTCTCTTACCCCAATTTGTGTCACTTATACTGGAGCATCATGAGCATGTATTATGACGTCACAGTATATGATGACATCATAATTAGTATGCACTATGACGTCACATTGTATTATGACGTCATAATGTATCCGCATTATGACATCACAATATATTATGAGAGCGCAACATGCAGGTGTTATGAGAAATTTCTCTTACCCCAATTTGTGTCACATGTACTGGAGCATCAAGAGCATATACTATGACGTCACAGTATATGATGACATCATAATTAGTGTGCACTATGACGTCACAATGCATTATGACGTCATAATGTATCCGCATTATGGCATGACAATATATTATGAGAGCGCAACATGAAGGTATTATGAGCAATTTCTCTTACCGCAATTTGTGTCACATCTACTGGAGCATCCTGAGCATGTATTATGACTTCACAGTATATGATGATATCATAATTAGTATGCACTATGATGTCACAATGTATTATGACGTCATTATGTATCCGCATAATGACATCACAATATATTATGAGAGCGCAATTTGCATGTTTTATGACCAATTTCGCTTACCCCAATTTGTGTCACATCTACTGGAACATCATGAGCATGTATTATTTCTTCCCAGTATATGATGACATCATAATTAGTATGCACTATGACCTCACAATATATTATGACGTCATAATGTATCCACATTATGACATCACAATATATTATGAGAGCACAACATTCAGGTATTATGAGCAATTTCTCTTACCCCAATTTGTGTCACATCTACTGGAGCACCATGAGCATGTATTATGACGTCACAGTATATGATGACTTCATAATTAGTATGCACTATGACGTCACAATGTATTTTGACGTCATAATTTATCCGCATTATGACATCACAATATATTATGAGAGTGCAACATGCAGGTATTATGAGTGATTTCTCTTACCCCTATTTGTGTCACATCTACTGCAGCATCATGATCATGTATTACGACGTCACAGTATATGATGACATCATAATTAGTATGCACTATGACGTCACAATGTATTATGACGTCATAATGTATCCGCATTATGACATCACAATATATTATGAGAGCGCAACATGCAGGTATTATGAGCAATTTCTCTTACCCCAATTTGTGTCACATCTACTGGAGCATCATGAGCATGTATTATGATGTCACAGTATATGATGACATCATAATATGCACTATGACGTCACAATGTATTATGACGTCATAATATATCCGCATTATGACATCACAATATATTATGAGAGCGCAACATGCAGGTATTATGAGCAATTTCTCTTACCCCAATTTGTGTCACATCTAGTGGAGCATCATGAGCATGTATTATGATGTCACAGTATATGATGACATCATAATTAGTATGCACTATGACGTCACAATGTATTATGACGTCATAATGTATCCGCATTATGACATCACAATATATTATGAGAGCGCAACATGTAGGTATTATGAGCAATTTCTCTTACCCCAATTTGTGTCACATCTACTGGAGCATCATGAGCATGTATTATGACGTCACAGTATATGATGACATCATAATTAGTATGCACTATGATGTCACAATGTATTATGACGTCATAATATATCCGCATAATGACATCACAATATATTATGAGAGCGCAATTTACAGGTATTATGTTCAATTTCTCATACCCCAATTTGTGTCACATCTACTGGAGCATCATGAGCATGTATTATGACGTCACAGTATATGATGACATCATATTTAGTATGCAGTATGACGTCACAATGTATTATGACGTCATAATATATCCGCATTATGACATCCCAATATATTATGAGAGCGGAACATGAAGGTATTATTAGCAATTTCTCTTACCCCAATTTGTGTCACATCTACTGGAGCATCATGAGCATGTATTATGACGTCACAGTGTATGATGACATCATAAATTAGCATGCACTATGACGTCACAATGTATTATGACGTCATAATGTATCCGCATTATGACATCACAATATATTATGAGAGCGCAATTTGCAGGTTTTATGACCAATTTCGCTTAACCCAATTTGTGTCACATGTACTGGAGCATCATGAGCATGTAATATGACGTCACAGTATATGATGACATCATAATTAGTATGCATTATGACGTCACAATGTATTATGACGTCATAATGTATCCGCATTATGACATCACAATATATTATGAGAGCGCAACATGCAGGTATTATGAGCAATTTCTCTGACCCCAATTTGTGTCACATCTACTGGAGCATCATGAGCATGTATTATGACGTCACAGTATATGATGACATCATAATTAGTATGCACTATGACATCACAATGTATTATGACGTCATAATGTATCCGCATTATGACATCACAATATATTATGAGAGCACAACATGAAGGTATTATGAGCAATTTCTCTTACCCCAATTTGTGTCACATATACTGGAGCATCATGAGCATGCATTATGATGTCACAGTATATGATGACATCATAATTAGTATGCATTATGACATCACAATGTATTATGACGTCATAATGTATCCGCATTATGACATCACAATATATTATTAGAGCGCAATTTGCAGGTATTATGAGCAATTTCTCTTACCCCAATTTGTGTCACATCTACTGGAGCATCATGAGCATGTATTATGACGTCACAGTATATGATGACATCATAATTAGTATGCAGTATGACGTCACAGTGTATTATGACGTCATAATGTATCCGCATTATGACATCACAATATATTATGAGAGTGCAATTTGCAGGTTTTATGACCAATTTCGCTTACCCCAATTTGTGTCACATCTACTGGAGCATCATGAGCATGTATTATGACGTCACAGTATATGATGACATCATAATTAGTATGCACTATGACGTCACAATGTATTATGACGTCATAATGTATCCGCATTATGACATCACAATACATTATGAGAGCGCAATTTGCAGGTATTATGAGCAATTTCTCTTACCCCAATTTGTGTCACATCTACTAGAGCATCAAGACCATGTAATATGACGTCACAGTATATGATGACATCATAATTAGTATGCACTATGACGTCGCAATGTATTATGACGTCATAATGTATCCGCATTATGACATCACAATATACTATGAGAGCGCAACATGCAGGTATTATGAGCAATTTCTCTTACCCCAATTTGTGTCACATCTACTGGAGCATCATGAGCATGTATTATGACGTCACAGTATATGATGACATCATAATTAGTATGCACTATGACGTCACAATGTATTATGACGTCATAATGTATCCGCATTATGACATCACAATACATTATGAGAGCGCAATTTGCATGTATTATGAGCAATTTCTCTTACCCCAATTTGTGTCACATCTACTAGAGAATCAAGACCATGTATTATGATGTCACAGTATATGATAACATCATAATTAGTATGCACTATGACGTCACAATGTATTATGACGTCATAATGTATCCGCATAATGACATCAAAATATATTATGAGAGCGCAAGTTGCAGGTAATATAAGCAATTTCTCTTACCCCAATTTGTGTCACTTATACTGGAGCATCATGAGCATGTATTATGACGTCACAGTCTATGATGACATCATAATTAGTATGCACTATGACGTCACATTGTATTATGACATCATAATGTTTCCGCATTATGACTTCACAATATATTATGAGAGTGCAACATGAAGGTATTATGATAAATTTCTCTTACCCCAATTTGTGTCACATCTATTGGAGCATCATGAGCATGTATTATGACGTCACAGTATATGATGACATCATAATTAGTATGCACTATGACGTCACAATGTGTTATGACGTCATCATGTAGCCGCATTATGACATCACAATATATTCTGAGAGCCCAACCTGAAGGAATTATGAGCAATTTCTCTTACCCCTATTGGTGTCACATCTACTGGAGCATCATGAGCATGTATTATGATGTCACAGTATATGATGACATCATAATTAGTATGCACTATGATGTCACAATGTATTATGAAGTCATAATGTATCCGCATTATGACATCACAATATATTATGAGAGCGCAACATGCAGGTATTATGAGCAAATTCTCTTACCCCAAATTGTGTCACATCTACTGGAGCATCATGAGCATGTATTATGACGTCACAGTACATGATGACATCATAATTAGTATGCACTATGACGTCACAATGTATTATGACGTCATAATGTATCCGCATTATGACATCACAATATATTATGAGAGCGCAACATGCAGGTATTATGAGCAATTTCTCTTACCCCAATTTGTGTCACATCTACTGGAGCATCATGAGCATGTATTATGACGTCACAGTATATGATGACATCATAATTAGTATGCACTATGACGTCACAATGTATTATGACGTCAGAATGTATCCGCATTATGACATCACAATATATTATGAGAGCGCAACATGCAGGTATTATGAGCAATTTCTCTTACCCCAATTTGTGTCACACCTACTGGAGCATCATGAGCATGTATTATGACGTAACAGTATATGATGACATCATAATTAGTATGCACTATGACGTCACAATGTATTATGACGTCACAATATATCCGCATAATGACATCACAATATATTATGAGAGCGCAATTTGCAGGTATTATGAGCAATTTCTCTTACCCCAATTTGTGTCACATCTACTGGAGCATCATGAGCATGTATTATGACGTCACAGTATATGATGACATCATATTTAGTATGCAGTATGACGTCACAATGTATTATGACGTCATAATATATCCGCATTATGACATCCCAATATATTATGAGAGCGCAACATGAAGGTGTTATGAGCAATTTCTCTTACCCCAATTTGTTTCACATCTACTGGAGCATCATGAGCATGTATTATGATGTCACAGTATATGATGACATCATAATTAGTATGCACTATGACGTCACAATGTATTATGACGTCATAATGTATCCGCATAATGACATCACAATGTATTATGAGAGCGCAATTTGCAGGTAATATAAGCAATTTCTCTTATCCCAATTTGTGTCACATCTACTGGAGGATTATGCGCATGTATTATGACGTCACAGTATATGATGACATCATAATTAGTATGCACTATGACGTCACAATGTATTATGACGTCACAATGTATCCGCGTAATGACATCAAAATATATTATGAGAGCGCAAGTTGCAGGTAATATAAGCAATTTCTCTTACACCAGTTTGTGTCACTTATACTGGAGCATCATGAGCATGTATTATGACGTCACAGTCTATGATGACATCATAATTAGTATGCACTATGACGTCACATTGTATTATGACGTCATAATGTTTCCGCATTATGACTTCACCATATATTATGAGAGTGCAACATGCAGGTATTATGAGAAATTTCTCTTACCACAATTTGTGTCACATCTGCTGGAGCATCATGAGCATGTATTATGACGTCACAGTATATGATGACATCATAATTAGTATGCACTATGATATCACAATGTATTATGACGTCATAATGTATCCGCATTATGACAACACAATACATTATGAGAGCGCAATTTGCAGGTATTATGAGCAATTTCTCTTACCCAAATTTGTGTCACATCTACTAGAGCATCAAGACCATGTAATATGACGTCACAGTATATGATGACATCATATTTAGTATGCACTATGACGTCACAATGTATTATGACGTCATAATGTATCTGCATTATGACATCACAATATACTATGAGAGCGCAACATGCAGGTATTATGAGCAATTTCTCTTACCCCGATTTGTGTCACATCTACTGGAGCATCATGAGCATGTATTATGACGTCACAGTATATGATGACATCATAATTAGTATGCACTATGACGTCACAATGTATTATGACGTCATAATGTATCCGCATTATGACATCACAATATATTATGAGAGCGCAACATGAAGGTATTATGAGCAATTTCTCTTACCCCAATTTGTGTCACATGTACTGGAGCATCATGAGCATGCATTATGACGTCACAGTATATGATGACATCATAATTAGTATGCATTATGACATCACAATATATTATGACGTCATAATGTATCCGCATTATGACATCACAATATATTATTAGAGCGCAATTTGCAGGTATTATGAGCAATTTCTCTTACCCCAATTTGTGTCACATCTACTGGAGCATCATGAGCATGTATTATGACGTCACAGTATATGATGACATCATAATTAGTATGCACTATGACGTCACAATGTATTATGACGTCATAATGTATCCGCATTATGACATCACAATATATTATGAGAGTGCAATTTGCAGGTTTTATGACCAATTTCGCTTACCGCAATTTGTGTCACATCTACTGGAGCAACATGAGCATATATTATGACGTCACAGTATATGATGACATCATAATTAGTATGCACTATGACGTCACAATGTATTACGATGTCATAATGTATCCGCATAATGACATCACAATATATTATGAGATCGCAATTTGCAGGTAATATAAGCAATTTCTCTTACTCCAATTTGTGTCAAATCTACTGGAGTATCATGAGCATGTATTATGATGTCACAGTATATGATGACATCGTAATTAGTATGCACTATGACGTCACAATGTATTATGATGACATAATGTATCCGCATTATGACATCACAATATATTAAGAGATCGCAACTTGCAGGTATTATGAGCAATTTCTCTTACCCCAATTTGTGTCACATCTACTGGAGCATCATGAGAATGTATTAAGACGTCACAGTATATGATGACATCATAATTAGTATGCACTATGACGTCACAATGTGTTATGACGTCATAATATATCCGCATTATGACATCACAATATATTATGAGAGCGCAATTTGCAGGTTTTATGACCAATTTCGCTTACCCCAATTTGTGTCACATCTACTGGAGCATCATGAGCATGTATTATGACGTCCCAGTATATGATGACATCATAATTAGTATGCACTATGATGTCACATTGTATTATGACGTCATAATGTTTCCGCATTATGACATCACAATATATTATGAGAGCGCAACTTGCAGGTATTATGAGCAATTTCTCTTACCCCAATTTGTGTCACATCTACTGGAGCATCATGAGCATGTATTATGACATCACAGTATATGATGACATCATAATTAGTATGCACTATGACATCAAAATGTATTATGACGTCATAATGTATCCGCATTATGACATCACAATATATTATGAGAGCGCAACCTACAGGTATTATGAGCAATTTATCTTACCCCAATTAGTGTCACATCTACTGGAGCATCATGAGCATGTATTATGACGTCACAGTATATGATGACATCATAATTAGTATGCACTATGACGTCACAATGTATTATGACGTCATAATGTATCCGCATTATGACATCACAATATATTATGAGAGTGCAATTGGCAGGTTTATGAACAATTTCGCTTACCCCAATTTGTGTCACATCCACTGGAGCATCATGAGCATGTATTATGACGTCACAGTATATGATGACATCATAATTAGTATGCACTATGACGTCACAATGTATTATGACGTCATAATGTATCCGCATAATGACATCAAAATATATTATGAGAGCGCAAGTTGCAGGTAATATAAGCAATTTCTCTTACCCCAATTTGTGTCACTTATACTGGAGCATCATGAGCATGTATTATGACGTCACAGTCTATGATGACATCATAATTAGTATGCACTATGACGTCACATTGTATTATGACATCATAATGTTTCCGCATTATGACTTCACAATATATTAAGAGTGCAACATGCAGGTATTATGAAAAATTTCTCTTACCACAATTTGTGTCACATCTGCTGGAGCATCATGAGCATGTATTATGACGTCACAGTATATGATGACATCATAATTAGTATGCACTATGACGTCACAATGTATTATGACGTCATAATGTATCCGCATTATGACATCACAATATATTATGAGAGCGCAACATGAAGGTATTATGAGCAATTTCTCTTACCCCAATTTGTGTCACATCTACTGGAGCATCAAGAGCATGTATTATGACGTCACAGTATATGATGACATCATAATTAGTGTGCACTATGACGTCACAATATATTATGACGTCATAATATATCCGCATTATGGCATCACAATATATTATGAGAGCGCAACATGAAGGTATTATGAGCAATTTCTCTTACCCCAATTTGTGTCAAATCTACTGGAGCATCATGAGCATGTATTATGACGTCACAGTATATGATGACATCATAATTAGTATGCACTATGACGTCACAATGTATTATGACGTCATAATGTATCCGCATTATGACATCACAATATACTATGGGAGCGCAACATGCAGGTATTATGAGCAATTTCTCTTACCCCAATTTGTGTCACATCTACTGGAGCATCATGAGCATGCATTATGACGTCACAGTATATGATGACATCATAATTAGTATGCACCATGACGTCACCATGTATTATGACGTCATAATATATCCGCATTATGACATCACAATACATTATGAGATCGCAACATGCAGGTATTATGAGCAATTTCTCTTACCCCAAATTGTGTCACATCTACTGGAGCACCATGAGCATGTATTATGACGTCACAGTATATGATGACATCATAATTAGTATGCACTATGACGTCACAATATATTATGACGTCATAATGTATCCGCATAATGACATCACAATATATTATGAGAGCGCAATTTGCAGGTATTATGAGCAATTTCTCTTACCCCAATTTGTGTCACATCTACTGGAGCATCATGAGCATGTGTTATGACGTCACAGTATATGATGACATCATATTTAGTTTGCAGTATGACGTCACAATGTATTATGACGTCATAATATATCCGCATTATGACGTCACAATATATTATGAGAGCGCAACATGAAGGTATTATCAGCAATTTCTCTTACCCTAATTTGTGTCACATCTACTGGAGCATCATGGGCATGTATTATGACGTCACAGTATATGATGACATCATAATTAGTATGCATTATGACGTCACAATGTATTATGACGTCATAATGTATCCGCATATTGACATCACAATATATTATGAGAGCGCAATTTGCAGGTAATATAAGCAATTTCTCTTAACCCAATTTGTGACACATCTACTGGAGTATCATGAGCATGTATTATGACGTCACAGTATATGATGACATCATAATTAGTATGCAGTATGACGTCACAATGTATTATGACGTCATACTGTATCCGAATTATGACATCACAATATATTATGAGAGCGCAACATGAATGTATTATGAGCAATTTCTCTTACCGCAATTTGTGTCACATCTACTGGAGTATCATGAGCATGTATTATGATGTCACAGTATATGATGACATCATAATTAGTATGCAGTATGACGTCACAATGTATTATGACGTCATAATGTATCCGCAGTATGACATCACAATATATTATGAGAGCTCAATATGCAGGAATTATGAGCAATTTCTCTTACCCCAATTTGTGTCACATCTACTAGAGCATCATGAGCATGTATTATGACGTCACAGTATATGATGACATCATAATTAGTATGCACTATGACGTCACAATGTATTACGATGTCATAATGTATCCGCATAATGACATCACAATATATTATGAGATCGCAATTTGCAGGTAATATAAGCAATTTCTCTTACTCCAATTTGTGTCAAATCTACTGGAGTATCATGAGCATGTATTATGATGTCACAGTATATGATGACATCGTAATTAGTATGCACTATGACGTCACAATGTATTATGATGACATAATGTATCCGCATTATGACATCACAATATATTAAGAGATCGCAACTTGCAGGTATTATGAGCAATTTCTCTTACCCCAATTTGTGTCACATCTACTGGAGCATCATGAGAATGTATTAAGACGTCACAGTATATGATGACATCATAATTAGTATGCACTATGACGTCACAATGTGTTATGACGTCATAATATATCCGCATTATGACATCACAATATATTATGAGAGCGCAATTTGCAGGTTTTATGACCAATTTCGCTTACCCCAATTTGTGTCACATCTACTGGAGCATCATGAGCATGTATTATGACGTCCCAGTATATGATGACATCATAATTAGTATGCACTATGATGTCACATTGTATTATGACGTCATAATGTATCCGCAATATGACATCACAATATATTATGAGAGCGCAACTTGCAGGTATTATGAGCAATTTCTCTTACCCCAATTTGTGTCACATCTACTGGAGCATCATGAGCATGTATTATGACATCACAGTATATGATGACATCATAATTAGTATGCACTATGACATCAAAATGTATTATGACGTCATAATGTATCCGCATTATGACATCACAATATATTATGAGAGCGCAACCTACAGGTATTATGAGCAATTTATCTTACCCCAATTAGTGTCACATCTACTGGAGCATCATGAGCATGTATTATGACGTCACAGTATATGATGACATCATAATTAGTATGCACTATGACGTCACAATGTATTATGACGTCATAATGTATCCGCATTATGACATCACAATATATTATGAGAGTGCAATTGGCAGGTTTATGAACAATTTCGCTTACCCCAATTTGTGTCACATCCACTGGAGCATCATGAGCATGTATTATGACGTCACAGTATATGATGACATCATAATTAGTATGCACTATGACGTCACAATGTATTATGACGTCATAATGTATCCGCATAATGACATCAAAATATATTATGAGAGCGCAAGTTGCAGGTAATATAAGCAATTTCTCTTACCCCAATTTGTGTCACTTATACTGGAGCATCATGAGCATGTATTATGACGTCACAGTCTATGATGACATCATAATTAGTATGCACTATGACGTCACATTGTATTATGACATCATAATGTTTCCGCATTATGACTTCACAATATATTAAGAGTGCAACATGCAGGTATTATGAAAAATTTCTCTTACCACAATTTGTGTCACATCTGCTGGAGCATCATGAGCATGTATTATGACGTCACAGTATATGATGACATCATAATTAGTATGCACTATGACGTCACAATGTATTATGACGTCATAATGTATCCGCATTATGACATCACAATATATTATGAGAGCGCAACATGAAGGTATTATGAGCAATTTCTCTTACCCCAATTTGTGTCACATCTACTGGAGCATCAGGAGCATGTATTATGACGTCACAGTATACGATGACATCATAATTAGTGTGCACTATGACGTCACAATATATTATGACGTCATAATATATCCGCATTATGGCATCACAATATATTATGAGAGCGCAACATGAAGGTATTATGAGCAATTTCTCTTACCCCAATTTGTGTCACATCTACTGGAGCATCATGAGCATGTATTATGACGTCACAGTATATGATGACATCATAATTACTATGCACTATGACGTCACAATGTATTATGACGTCATAATGTATCCGCATTATGACATCACAATATACTATGGGAGCGCAACATGCAGGTATTATGAGCATTTTCTCTTACCCCAATTTGTGTCACATCTACTGGAGCATCATGAGCATGCATTATGACGTCACAGTATATGATGACATCATAATTAGTATGCACCATGACGTCACAATGTATTATGACGTCATAATATATCCGCATTATGACATCACAATATATTATGAGAGCGCAACATGCAGGTATTATGAGCAATTTCTCTTACCCCAAATTGTGTCACATCTACTGGAGCACCATGAGCATGTATTATGACGTCACAGTATATGATGACATCATAATTAGTATGCACTATGACGTCACAATATATTATGACGTCATAATGTATCCGCATAATGACATCACAATATATTATGAGAGCGCAATTTGCAGGTATTATGAGCAATTTCTCTTACCCCAATTTGTGTCACATCTACTGGAGCATCATGAGCATGTGTTATGACGTCACAGTATATGATGACATCATATTTAGTTTGCAGTATGACGTCACAATGTATTATGACGTCATAATATATCCGCATTATGACATCACAATATATTATGAGAGCGCAACATGAAGGTATTATCAGCAATTTCTCTTACCCTAATTTGTGTCACATCTACTGGAGCATCATGGGCATGTATTATGACGTCACAGTATATGATGACATCATAATTAGTATGCATTATGACGTCACAATGTATTATGACGTCATAATGTATCCGCATATTGACATCACAATATATTATGAGAGCGCAATTTGCAGGTAATATAAGCAATTTCTCTTAACCCAATTTGTGACACATCTACTGGAGTATCATGAGCATGTATTATGACGTCACAGTATATGATGACATCATAATTAGTATGCAGTATGACGTCACAATGTATTATGACGTCATACTGTATCCGAATTATGACATCACAATATATTATGAGAGCGCAACATGAATGTATTATGAGCAATTTCTCTTACCGCAATTTGTGTCACATCTACTGGAGTATCATGAGCATGTATTATGATGTCACAGTATATGATGACATCATAATTAGTATGCAGTATGACGTCACAATGTATTATGACGTCTTAATGTATCCGCAGTATGACATCACAATATATTATGAGAGCTCAATATGCAGGAATTATGAGCAATTTCTCTTACCCCAATTTGTGTCACATCTACTAGAGCATCATGAGCATGTATTATGACGTCACAGTATATGATGACATCATAATTAGTATGCACTATGACGTCACAATGTATTACGATGTCATAATGTATCCGCATAATGACATCACAATATATTATGAGATCGCAATTTGCAGGTAATATAAGCAATTTCTCTTACTCCAATTTGTGTCAAATCTACTGGAGTATCATGAGCATGTATTATGATGTCACAGTATATGATGACATCGTAATTAGTATGCACTATGACGTCACAATGTATTATGATGACATAATGTATCCGCATTATGACATCACAATATATTAAGAGATCGCAACTTGCAGGTATTATGAGCAATTTCTCTTACCCCAATTTGTGTCACATCTACTGGAGCATCATGAGAATGTATTAAGACGTCACAGTATATGATGACATCATAATTAGTATGCACTATGACGTCACAATGTGTTATGACGTCATAATATATCCGCATTATGACATCACAATATATTATGAGAGCGCAATTTGCAGGTTTTATGACCAATTTCGCTTACCCCAATTTGTGTCACATCTACTGGAGCATCATGAGCATGTATTATGACGTCCCAGTATATGATGACATCATAATTAGTATGCACTATGATGTCACATTGTATTATGACGTCATAATGTATCCGCAATATGACATCACAATATATTATGAGAGCGCAACTTGCAGGTATTATGAGCAATTTCTCTTACCCCAATTTGTGTCACATCTACTGGAGCATCATGAGCATGTATTATGACATCACAGTATATGATGACATCATAATTAGTATGCACTATGACATCAAAATGTATTATGACGTCATAATGTATCCGCATTATGACATCACAATATATTATGAGAGCGCAACCTACAGGTATTATGAGCAATTTATCTTACCCCAATTAGTGTCACATCTACTGGAGCATCATGAGCATGTATTATGACGTCACAGTATATGATGACATCATAATTAGTATGCACTATGACGTCACAATGTATTATGACGTCATAATGTATCCGCATTATGACATCACAATATATTATGAGAGTGCAATTGGCAGGTTTATGAACAATTTCGCTTACCCCAATTTGTGTCACATCCACTGGAGCATCATGAGCATGTATTATGACGTCACAGTATATGATGACATCATAATTAGTATGCACTATGACGTCACAATGTATTATGACGTCATAATGTATCCGCATAATGACATCAAAATATATTATGAGAGCGCAAGTTGCAGGTAATATAAGCAATTTCTCTTACCCCAATTTGTGTCACTTATACTGGAGCATCATGAGCATGTATTATGACGTCACAGTCTATGATGACATCATAATTAGTATGCACTATGACGTCACATTGTATTATGACATCATAATGTTTCCGCATTATGACTTCACAATATATTAAGAGTGCAACATGCAGGTATTATGAAAAATTTCTCTTACCACAATTTGTGTCACATCTGCTGGAGCATCATGAGCATGTATTATGACGTCACAGTATATGATGACATCATAATTAGTATGCACTATGACGTCACAATGTATTATGACGTCATAATGTATCCGCATTATGACATCACAATATATTATGAGAGCGCAACATGAAGGTATTATGAGCAATTTCTCTTACCCCAATTTGTGTCACATCTACTGGAGCATCATGAGCATGTATTATGACGTCACAGTATATGATGACATCATAATTAGTATGCACTATAACGTCACAATGTATTATGATGTCATAATGTATCCGCATTATGATATCACAATATATTATGAGAGCGCAATTTGCAGGTTTTATGACCAATTTCGCTTACCCCAATTTGTGTCACATCTACTGGAGCATCATGAGCATGTATTATGACGTCACAGTATATGATGACATCATAATTAGTATGCACTATGACGTCACAATGTATTATGACGTCATAATATATCCGCATTATGACATCACAATATATTATGAGAGCGCAACATGCAGGTATTATGAGCAATTTCTCTTACCCCAAATTGTGTCACATCTACTGGAGCATCATGAGCATGTATTATGACGTCACAGTATATGATGACATCATAATTAGTATGCAGTATGACGTCACAATGTATTATGACGTCATAATGTATCCACATTATGACATCACAATATATTATGAGAGCGCAACATGCAGGTATTATGAGCATTTTCTCTTACCCCAATTTGTGTCACATCTACTGGAGCATCATGAGCATGTATTATGACGTCACAGTATATGATGACATCATAATTAGTATGCACTAAGATGTCACAATGTATTATGACGTCATAATGTATCCGCATTATGACATCACAATATATTATGAGAGTGCAACATGAAGGTAGTATGAGCAATTTCTCTTACCCCAATTTCTGTCACATCTACTGGAGCATCATGAGCATGTATTATGACGTCACAGTATATGATGACATCATAATTAGTATGCACTATGACGTCACAATGAATTATGACGTCATAATGTATCCGCATAATGACATCACAATATATTATGAGAGCGCAATTTGCAGGTAATATAAGCAATTTCTCTTACCCCAATTTGTGTCACATCTACTGGAGCATCATGAGCATGTATTATGACTTCACAGTATATGATGTCATCATAATTAGTATGCAGTATGACGTCACAAAGTATTATGACATCATAATGTATCCGCATTTTGACATCACAATATATTATGAGAGCGCAACATGAAGATATTATGAGCAATTTCTCTTACCCCAATTTGTGTCACATCTACTGGAGCATCATGAGCATGTATTATGACGTCACAGTATATGATGACATCATAATTAGTATGCACTATGAAGTCACAATATATTATGACGTCATAATGTATCCGCATTATGACATCACCATATATTCTGAGAGCCCAACCTGAAGGTATTATGAGCAATTTCTCTTACCCCAATTGGTGTCACATCTACTGGAGCATCATGAGCATGTATTATGACGTCACAGTATATGATGACATCATAATTAGTATGCACTATGATGTCACAATGTATTTTGAAGTCATAATGTATCCGCATTATGACATCACAATATATTATGAGAGCGCAACATGCAGGTATTATGAGCAATTTCTCTTACCCCAAAATGTGTCACATCTACTGGAGCATCATGAGCATGTATTATGACGTCACAGTACATGATGACATCATAATTAGTATGCACTATGACGTCACAATGTATTATGACGTCATAATGTATCCGCATTATGACATCACAATATATTATGAGAGCGCAACATGAAGGTATTATGAGCAATTTCTCTTACCCCAATTTGTGTCACACCTACTGGAGCATCATGAGCATGTATTATGACGTAACAGTATATGATGACATCATAATTAGTATGCACTATGACGTCACAATGTATTATGACGTCACAATATATCCGCATAATGACATCACAATATATTATGAGAGCGCAATTTGCATGTAATATAAGCAATTTCTCTTACCCCAATTTGTGTCACATATACTGGAGCATCATGAGCATGTATTATGACGTCACAGTATATGATGACATCATAATTAGTATGCACTATGACGTCACAATATATTATGACGTCATAATGTATCCGCATTATGACATCACAATATATTATGAGAGCGCAATTTGCATGTAATATAAGCAATTTCTCTTACCCCAATTTGTGTCACATATACTGGAGCATCATGAGCATGTATTATGACGTCAAAGTATAGGGTGACATCATAATTAGTATGCACTATGACGTCACAATGTATTATGACGTCATAATGTATCCGCATTATGACATCACAATATATTATGAGAGCGCAACATGTAGGTATTATGAGCAATTTCTCTTACCCCAATTTGTGTCACACCTGCTGGAGCATCATGAGCCTGTATTATGACGTCACAGTATATGATGACATCATAATTAGTATGCACTATGACGTCACAATGTATTATGACGTCATAATGTATCCACATTATGACATCACAATATATTGTGAGAGTGCAATTTGCAGGTTTTATGACCAATTTCGCTTACCCCAATTTGTGTCACATCTACTGGAGCATCATGAGCATGCATTATGACGTCACAGTATATGATGACATCATAATTAGTATGCACTATGACGTCACAATGTATTATGACGTCATAATGTATCCACATTATGACATCACAATATATTGTGAGAGTGCAATTTGCAGGTTTTATGACCAATTTCGCTTACCCCAATTCGTGTCACATCTACTGGAGCATCATGAGCATGTATTATGACGTCACAGTATATGATGACATCATAATTAGTATGCACTATGACGTCACAATGGATTATGACGTCATAATGTATCCGCATTATGACATCACAATACATTATGAGAGCGCAATTTGCAGGTATTATGAGCAATTTCTCTTACCCCAATTTGTGTCACATCTACTAGAGCATCAAGACCATGTATTATGACGTCACAGTATATGAGGACATAATAATTAGTATGCACTATGACGTCACAATGTATTATGACGTCATAATGTATCCGCATAATGACATAAAAATATATTATGAGAGCGCAAGTTGCAGGTAATATAAGCAGTTTCTCTTACCCCAATTTGTGTCACTTATATTGGAGCATCATGAGCATGTATTATGACATCACAGTATATGATGACATCATAATTAGTATGCACTATGACGTCACATTGTATTATGACGTCATAATGTATCCGCATTATGACATCACAATATATTATGAGAGCGCAACATGCAGGTATTATGAGCAATTCCTCTTACCCCAATTTGTGTCACATGTACTGGAGCATCAAGAGCATGTATTATGACGTCACAGTATATGATGACATCATAATTAGTGTGCACTATGACGTCACAATGTATTATGACGTCATAATGTATCCGCATTATGGCACCACAATATATTATGAGAGCGCAACATGAAGGTATTATGAGCAATTTCTCTTACCGCAATTTGTGTCACATCTAATGGAGCATCCTGAGCATGTATTATGATGTCACAGTATATGATGATATCATAATTAGTATGCACTATGATGTCACAATGTATTATGACGTCATAATGTATCCGCATTATGACATCACAATATATTATGAGAGTGCAACATGAAGGTATTTTGAGCAATTTCTCTTACCCCAATTTGTGTCACATCTACTGGAGCATCATGAGCATGTCTTATGACGTCACAGTATATGATGACATCATAATTAGTATGCACTATGATGTCACAATGTATTATGACGTCATAATGTATCCGCATTATGACATCACAATATATTATGAGAGCGCAATTTGCAGGTTTTATGACCATTTTCGCTTACCCCAATTTGTGTCACATCTACTGGAACATCATGAGCATGTATTATGACTTCCCAGTATATGATGACATCATAATTAGTATGCACTATGACGTCACAATATATTATGACGTCATAATGTATCCACATTATGACATCACAATATATTATGAGAGCACAACATTCAGGTATTATGAGCAATTTCTCTTACCCCAATTTGTGTCACATCTACTGGAGCATCATGAGCATGTATTATGACGTCACAGTATATGATGACATCATAATTAGTATGCACTATGACGTCACAATGTATTATGACGTCATAATGTATCCGCATTATGACATCACAATATACTATGGGAGCGCAACATGCAGGTATTATCAGCAATTTCTCTTACCCCAATTTGTGTCACATCTACTGGAGCATCATGAGCATGCATTATGACGTCACAGTATATGATGACATCATAATTAGTATGCACCATGACGTCACAATGTTTTATGACGTCATAATATATCCGCATTATGACATCACAATATATTATGAGAGCGCAACATGCAGGTATTATGAGCAATTTCTCTTACCCCAAATTGTGTCACATCTACTGGAGCACCATGAGCATGTATTATGACGTCACAGTATATGATGACATCATAATTAGTATGCACTATGACGTCACAATATATTATGACGTCATAATGTATCCGCATAATGACATCACAATATATTATGAGAGCGCAATTTGCAGGTATTATGAGCAATTTCTCTTACCCCAATTTGTGTCACATCTACTGGAGCATCATGAGCATGTGTTATGACGTCACAGTATATGATGACATCATATTTAGTTTGCAGTATGACGTCACAATGTATTATGACGTCATAATATATCCGCATTATGACATCACAATATATTATGAGAGCGCAACATGAAGGTATTATGAGCAATTTCTCTTACCCTAATTTGTGTCACATCTACTGGAGCATCATGGGGATGTATTATGACGTCACAGTATATGATGACATCATAATTAGTATGCATTATGACGTCACAATGTATTATGACGTCATAATGTATCCGCATATTGACATCACAATATATTATGAGAGCGCAATTTGCAGGTAATATAAGCAATTTCTCTTAACCCAATTTGTGACACATCTACTGGAGTATCATGAGCATGTATTATGACGTCACAGTATATGATGACATCATAATTAGTATGCAGTATGACGTCACAATGTATTATGACGTCATAATGTATCCGCAGTATGACATCACAATATATTATGAGAGCTCAATATGCAGGAATTATGAGCAATTTCTCTTACCCCAATTTGTGTCACATCTACTAGAGCATCATGAGCATGTATTATGACGTCACAGTATATGATGACATCATAATTAGTATGCACTATGACGTCACAATGTATTACGATGTCATAATGTATCCGCATAATGACATCAAAATATATTATGAGATCGCAATTTGCAGGTAATATAAGCAATTTCTCTTACCCCAATTTGTGTCAAATCTACTGGAGTATCATGAGCATGTATTATGATGTCACAGTATATGATGTCATCGTAATTAGTATGCACTATGACGTCACAATGTATTATGATGACATAATGTATCCGCATTATGACATCACAATATATTATGAGATCGCAACTTGCAGGTATTATGAGCAATTTCTCTTACCCCAATTTGTGTCACATCTACTGGAGCATCATGAGAATGTATTAAGACGTCACAGTATATGATGACATCATAATTAGTATGCACTATGACGTCACAATGTGTTATGACGTCATAATATATCCGCATTATGACATCACAATATGTTATGAGAGCGCAATTTGCAGGTTTTATGACCAATTTCGCTTACCCCAATTTGTGTCACTTCTACTGGAGCATCATGAGCATGTATTATGACGTCCCAGTATATGATGACATCATAATTAGTATGCACTATGATGTCACATTGTATTATGACGTCATAATGTATCCGCAATATGACATCACAATATATTATGAGAGCGCAACTTGCAGGTATTATGAGCAATTTCTCTTACCCCAATTTGTGTCACATCTACTGGAGCATCATGAGCATGAATTATGACATCACAGTATATGATGACATCATAATTAGTATGCACTATGACATCAAAATGTATTATGACGTCATAATGTATCCGCATTATGACATCACAATATATTATGAGAGCGCAACCTACAGGTATTATGAGCAATTTATCTTACCCCAATTAGTGTCACATCTACTGGAGCATCATGAGCATGTATTATGACGTCACAGTATATGATGACATCATAATTAGTATGCACTATGACGTCACAATGTATTATGACGTCATAATGTATCCGCATTATGACATCACAATATATTATGAGAGTGCAATTGGCAGGTTTTATGAACAATTTCGCTTACCCCAATTTGTGTCACATCCACTGGAGCATCATGAGCATGTATTATGACGTCACAGTATATGATGACATCATAATTAGTATGCACTATGACGTCACAATGTATTATGACGTCATAATGTATCCGCATTATGACATCACAATATATTTCAAGAGCCCAATTTGCAGGTATTATGAGCAATTTCTCTTACCCCAATTTGTGTCACATCTACTGGAGCATTATGAGCATGTATTATGACGTCACAGTATACGATGACATCATAATTAGTATGCACTATGACGTCACAATGTATTATGACGTCATAATGTATCCGCATTATGACATCACAATATACTATGAGAGCGCAATTTGCAGGTATTATGAGCAATTTCTCTTACCCCAATTTGTGTCACATGTACTGGAGCATCATGAGCATGTATTATGACGTCACAGTATATGATGACATCATAATTAGTATGCACTATAACGTCACAATGTATTATGATGTCATAATGTATCCGCATTATGATATCACAATATATTATGAGAGCGCAATTTGCAGGTTTTATGACCAATTTCGCTTACCCCAATTTGTGTCACATCTACTGGAGCATCATGAGCATGTATTATGACGTCACAGTATATGATGACATCATAATTAGTATGCACTATGACGTCACAATGTATTATGACGTCATAATATATCCGCATTATGACATCACAATATATTATGAGAACGCAACATGGAGGTATTATGAGCAATTTCTCTTACCCCAAATTGTGTCACATCTACTGGAGCATCATGAGCATGTATTATGACGTCACAGTATATGATGACATCATAATTAGTATGCACTATGACGTCACAATGTATTATGACGTCATAATGTATCCATATTATGACATCAAGATATATTATGAGAGCGCAACATGCAGGTATTATGAGCATTTTCTCTTACCCCAATTTGTGTCACATCTACTGGAGCATCATGAGCATGTATTATGACGTCACAGTATATGATGACATCATAATTAGTATGCACTAAGATGTCACAATGTATTATGACGTCATAATGTATCCGCATTATGACATCACAATATATTATGAGAGTGCAACATGAAGGTAGTATGAGCAATTTCTCTTACCCCAATTTCTGTCACATCTACTGGAGCATCATGAGCATGTATTATGACGTCACAGTATATGATGACATCATAATTAGTATGCACTATGACGTCACAATGAATTATGACGTCATAATGTATCCGCATAATGACATCACAATATATTATGAGAGCGCAATTTGCAGGTAATATAAGCAATTTTTCTTACCCCAATTTGTGTCACATCTACTGGAGCATCATGAGCATGTATTATGACTTCACAGTATATGATGTCATCATAATTAGTATGCAGTATGACGTCACAATGTATTATGACGTCATAATGTATCCGCATTTTGACATCACAATATATTATGAGAGCGCAACATGAAGATATTATGAGCAATTTCTCTTACCCCAATTTGTGTCACATCTACTGGAGCATTATGAGCATGTATTATGACGTCACAGTATATGATGACATCATAATTAGTATGCACTATGACGTCACAATATATTATGACGTCATAATGTATCCGCATTATGACATCACAATATATTATGAGAGTGCAATTTGCAGGTTTTATGAACATTTTCGCTTACCCCAATTTGTGTCACATCTACTGGAGCATCATGAGCATGTATTATGATGTCACAGTATATGATGACATCATAATTAGTATGCACTATGACATCACAATGTATAATGACGTCATAATGTATCCGCATTATGACATCACAATATATTATGAGAGCGCAACATGAAGGTATTATGAGCAATTTCTCTTACCCCAATTTGTGTCACATCTACTGGAGCATCAAGAGCATGTATTATGATGTCACAGTATATGATGACATCATAATTAGTATGCACTATGACGTCACAATGTATTATGACGTCATAATATATGCGCATAATGACATCAAAATATATTATGAGAGCGCAATTTGCAGGTAATATAAGCAATTTCTCTTGCCCCAATTTGTGTCACATCTACTGGAGCATCATGAGCATGTATTATGACATCACAGTATATGATGACATCATAATTAGTATGCACTACGACGTCACAATGTATTGTGACGTCATAATGTATCCGCATTATGACATCACAACATATTATGAGAGCACATCATGCAGGTATTATGAGCAATTTCTCTTACCCCAATTTGTGTCACATCTACTGGAGCATCATGAGCATGTATTATGACGTCACAGTATATGATGACATCATAATTAGTATGCACTATGACGTCACAATGTATTATGACGTCATAATATATCCGCATTATGACATCACAATATATTATGAGAGCGCAACATGCAGGTATTATGAGCAATTTCTCTTACCCCAATTTGTGTCACATCTACTAGAGCATCATGAGCATGTATTATGACGTCACAGTATATGATGACATCATAATTAGTATGCAGTATGACGTCACAATGTATTATGACGTCATAATGTATCCACATTATGACATCACAATATATTATGAGTGCGCAACATGCAGGTATTATGAGCAATTTCTCTTACCCCAATTTGTGTCACATATACTGGAGCATCATGAGCATTTATTATGACGTCACAGTATATGATGACATCATAATTAGTATGCACTAAGATGTCAGAATGTATTATGACGTCATAATGTATCCGCATTATGACATCACAATATATTATGAGAGTGCAACATGAAGGTATTATGAGCAATTTCTCTTACCCAATTTGTGTCACATCTACTGGAGCATCATGAGCATGTATTATGACGTCACAGTATATGATGACATCATAATTAGTATGCACTATGACGTCACAATGTATTATGACGTCATAATGTATCCGCATAATGACATCACAATATATTATGAGAGCGCCACATGCAGGTATTATGAGCAATTTCTCTTACCCCAATTTGTGTCACACCTTCTGGAGCATCATGAGCCTGTATTATGACGTCACAGTATATGATGACATCATAATTAGTATGCACTATGACGTCACAATGTATTATGACGTCATAATGTATCCGCATTATGACATCACAATATATTATGAGAGCGCAACATGAAGGTATTATGAACAATTTCTCTTACCCCAATTTGTGTCACATGTACTGGAGCATCATGAGCATGTATTATGACGTCACAGTATATGATGACATCATAATTAGTATGCATTATGACATCACAATGCATTATGACGTCATAATGTATCCGCATTATGACATCACAATATATTATTAGAGCGCAATTTGCAAGTATTATGAGCAATTTCTCTTACCACAAATTGTGTCACATCTACTGGAGCATCATGAGCATGTATTATGACGTCACAGTATATGATGACATCATAATTAGTATGCACTATGACGTCACAATGTATTATGACGTCATAATGTATCCGCATTATGACATCAAAATATATTATGAGAGCGCAACATGCAGGTATTATGAGCAATTTCTCTTAACCCAATTTGTGTCACATCTACTGGAGCATCATGAGCATGTATTATGACGTCACAGTATATGATGACATCATAAATTAGCATGCACTATGACGTCACAATGTATTATGACGTCATAATGTATCCGCATTATGACATCGCAATATATTATGAGAGCGCAATTTGCAGGTTTTATGACAAATTTCGCTTACCCCAATTTGTGTCACAGCTACTGCAGCATCATGAGCATGTAATATGACGTCACAGTATATGATGACATCATAATTAGTATGCACTATGACGTCACAATGTATTACGATGTCATAATGTATCCGCATAATGACATCACAATATATTTTGAGATCGCAATTTGCAGGTAATATAAGCAATTTCTCTTACCCCAATTTGTGTCACATCTACTGGAGTATCATGAGCATGTATTATGATGTCACAGTATATGATGACATCATAAGTAGTATGCACTATGACGTCACAATGTATTATGACGTCATAATGTATCCACATTATGACATCACAATATATTGTGAGAGTGCAATTTGCAGGTTTTATGACCAATTTCGCTTACCCCAATTTGTGTCACAGCTACTGGAGCATCATGAGCATGCATTATGACGTCACAGTATATGATGACATCATAATTAGTATGCACTATGACGTCACAATGTATTATGACGTCATAATGTATCCGCATTATGACATCACAATATATTTTGAGAGTGCAATTTGCAGGTTTTATGACCAATTTCGCTTACCCCAATTCGTGTCACATCTACTGGAGCATCATGAGCATGTATTATGATGTCACAGTATATGATGACATCATAATTACTATGCACTATGAGGTCACAATGGATTATGACGTCATAATGTATCCGCATTATGACATCACAATATATTATGAGAGCGCAACATGCAGGTATTATGAGCAATTTCTCTTACCCCAATTTGTGTCACATCTACTGGAGCATCATGACCATGTATTATGACGTCACAGTATATGATGACGTCATAATTAGTATGCACTATGACGTCACAAAATATTATGACGTCGTAATGTATCCGCATTATAACATCACAATATATTATGAGAGCGCAATTTGCAGGATTTATGACAAATTTCGCTTACCCCAATTTTTGTCACATCTACTGGAGCATCATGAGAATGTATTATGACGTCACAGTATATGATGACATCATAATTAGTATGCACTATGACGTCACAATGTATTATGACGTCATAATATATCCGCATTATGACATCACAATATATTATGAGAGCGCAACATGAAGGTAGTATGAGCAATTTCTCTTACCCCAATTTCTGTCACATCTACTGGAGCATAATGAGCATATATTATGACGTCAGAGTATATGATGACATCATAATTAGTATGCACTATGACGTCACAATGTATTATGACGTCATAATGTATCCGCATTATGACATCAGAATATATTATAAGAGCGCAACATGCAGGTATTATGAGCAATTTCTCTTACCCCAATTTCTGTCACATCTACTGCAGCATCATGAGCATGAATTATGACGTCACAGTATATGATGACATCATAATTAGTATGCACTATGATGTCACAATGTATTATGACGTCATAATGTATCCGCATTATGACATCACAATATATTATGAGAGTGCAGCATGAAGGTATTATGAGCAATTTCTCTTACCCCAATTTGTGTCACATCTACTGGAGCATCATGAGCATGTATTATGACGTCACAGTATATGATGACATCATAATTAGTATGCAGTATGACGTCACAATGAATAATGACGTCATAATGTATCCGCATAATGACATCACAATATATTATTAGAGCGCAATTTGCAGGTAATATAAGCAATTTCTCTTACCCCAATTTGTGTCACATCTACTGGAGCATCATGAGCATGTATTATGACGTCACAGTATATGATGTCATCATAATTAGTATGGAGTATGACGTCACAATGTATTATGACGTCATAATGTATCCGCATTATGACATCACAATATATTATGAGAGCGCAACATGATGGTATTGTGAGCAATTTCTCTTACCCCAATTTGTGTCACATCTACTGGAGCATCATGAGCATGTATTATGACGTCACAATATATAATGACATCATAATTAGTATGCACTATGACATCACAATGTATTATGACGTCATAATGTATCCGCATTATGACATCACAATATATTATGAGAGCGCAACACGCAGGTATTATGAGCAATTTCTCTTACCACAATTTGTGTCACATCTACTGGAGCATCATGAGCATGTATTATGACGTCACAGTATATGATGACATCATAATTAGTATGCACTATGACGTCACAATGTATTATGACGTCATAATGTATCCGCATTATGTCATCACAATATATTATGAGAGCGCAACATGCAGGTATTATGACCAATTTCTCTTACCGCAATTTGTGTCACATCTACTGGAGCATCATGAGCATGTAGTATGACGTCACAGTATATGATGACATCATAATTACTATGTAGAATGACGTCACAATGTATTATGACGTCATAATGTATCCACATTATGACATCACAATATATTATGAGAGCGCAACATGCAGGTATTATGAGCAATTTCTCTTACCCCAATTTGTGTCACATGTACTGGAGCATCATGAGCATATTTTATGACGTCACAGTATATGATGACATCATAATTATTATGCACTATGACGTCACAAAGTATTATGACGTCATAATGTATCCGCATTATGACGTCACAATATATTATGAGAGCACAACATGCAGGTATTATGAGCAATTTCTCTTACCCCAATTTGTGTCACATCTACTGGAGCATCATGAGAATGAATTATGACGTCACAGTATATGATGACATCATAATTAGTGTTCACTATGATTTCACAATGTATTATGACGTCATAATGTATCCGCATTATGACATCACAATATATTATGAGAGTGCAGCATGAAGGTATTATGAGCAATTTCTCTTACCCCAATTTGTGTCACATCTACTGCAGCGTCATGAGCATGAATTATGACGTCACAGTATATGATGACATCATAATTAGTAGGCACTATGATGTCACAATGTATTATGACGTCATAATGTATCCGCATTATGACATCACAATATATTATGAGAGTTCAGCATGAAGGTATTATGAGCAATTTCTCTTACCCCAATTTGTGTCACATCTACTGGAGCATCATGAGCATGTATTATGACGTCACAGTATATGATGACATCATAATTAGTATGCACTATGACGTCACAATGAATTATGACGTCATAATGTATCCGCATAATGACATCACAATATATTATGAGAGCGCAATTTGCAGGTAATATAAGCAATTTCTCTTACCCCAATTTTTGTCACATCTACTGGAGCATCATGAGCATGTATTATGACGTCACAGTATATGATGTCATCATAATTAGTATGCAGTATGGCGTCACAATGTATTATGACGTCATAATGTATCCGCATTATGACATCACAATATATTATGAGAGCGCAACATGAAGGTATTGTGAGCAATTTCTCTTACCCCAATTTGTGTCACATCTACTGGAGCATCATGAGCATGTATTATGACGTCACAGTATATGATGACATCATAATTAGTATGCACTAATATGTCACAATGTATTATGACGTCATAATGTATCCGCATTATGACATCACAATATATTATGAGAGTGCAACATGAAGGTATTATGTGCAATTTCTCTTACCCCAATTTGTGTCACATCTACTGGAGCATCATGAGCATGTATTATGACGTCACAGTATATGATGACATCATAATTAGTATGCACTATGACGTCACAATGTATTATGACGTCATAATGTATTCGCATTATGACATCACAATATATTATGAGAGTGCAACATGAAGGTATTATGAGCAATTTCTCTTACCCCAATTTGTGTCACATCTACTGGAGCATCATGAGCATGTATTATGACGTCACAGTATATGATGACATCATAATTAGTATGCACTATGACGTCACAATGTATTATGACGTCATAATGTATCCGCATTATGACATCACAATATATTATGAGAGTGCAATTTGCAGGTTTTATGAACATTTTCGCTTACCCCAATTGGTGTCACATCTACAGGAGCATCATGAGCATGTATTATGATGTCACAGTATATGATGACATCATAATTAGTATGCACTATGACATCACAATGTATAATGACGTCATAATGTATCCGCATTATGACATCACAATATATTATGAGAGCGCAACATGCAGGTATTATGAGCATTTTCTCTTACCCCAATTTGTGTTACATCTACTGGAGCATCATGAGCATGTATTATGACGTCACAGTATATGATGACATCATAATTAGTATGAACTAAGATGTCACAATGTATAATGACGTCATAATGTATCCGCATTATGACATCACAATATATTATGAGAGCGCAACATGAAGGTATTATGAGCAATTTCTCTTACCCCAATTTGTGTCACATCTACTGGAGCATCATGAGCATGTATTATGACGTCACAGTATATGATGACATCATAATTAGTATGCACTATGACGTCACAATGAATTATGACGTCATAATGTATCCGCATAATGACATCACAATATATTATGAGAGCGCAATTTGCAGGTAATATAAGCAATTTCTCTTACCCCAATTTGTGTCACATGTACTGGAGCATCATGAGCATGTATTATGACGTCCCAGTATATGATGACATCATAATTAGTATGCACTATGATGTCACAATGTATTATGACGTCATAATGTATCCGCATTATGACATCACAATATATTATGAGAGTGCAGCATGAAGGTATTATGAGCAATTTCTCTTACCCCAATGTGTGTCACATCTGCTGGAGCATCATGAGCATGTATTATGACGTCACAGTATATGATGACATCATAATTAGTATGCAGTATGACGTCACAATGTATTATGACGTCATAATGTTTCCACATTATGACATCACAATATATTATAAGAGCGCAACATGCAGGTATTATGAGCAATTTCTCTTACCCCAATTTGTGTCACATCTACTGCAGCGTCATGAGCATGAATTATGACGTCTCAGCATATGATGACATCATAATTAGTATGCACTATGATGTCACAATGTATTATGACGTCATAATGTATCCGCATTATGACATCACAATATATTATGAGAGTTCAGCATGAAGGTATTATGAGCAATTTCTCTTACCCCAATTTGTGTCACATCTACTGGAGCATCATGAGCATGTATTATGACGTCACAGTATATGATGACATCATAATTAGTATGCACTATGACGACACAATGAATAATGACGTCATAATGTATCCGCATAATGACATCACAATATATTATGAGAGCGCAATTTGCAGGTAATATAAGCAATTTCTCTTACCCCAATTTGTGTCACATCTACTGGAGCATCATGAGCATGTATTATGACGTCACAGTATATGATGTCATCATAATTAGTATGCAGTATGACGTCACAATGTATTATGACGTCATAATGTATCCGCATTATGACATCACAATATATTATGAGAGCGCAACATGAAGGTATTATGAGCAATTTCTTTACCCCAATTTGTGTCACATCTACTGGAGCATCATGAGCATGTATTATGACGTCACAGTATATGATGACATCATAATTAGTATGCACTATGACGTCACAGTGAATTATGACGTCATAATGTATCCGCATAATGACATCACAATATATTATGAGAGCGTAATTTGCAGGTAATATAAGCAATTTCTCTTACCCCAATTTGTGTCACATCTACTGGAGCATCATGAGCATGTATTATGACGTCCCAGTATATGATGACATCATAATTAGTATGCACTATGATGTCACAATGTATTATGACGTCATAATGTATCCGCATTATGACATCACAATATATTATGAGAGCGCAACATGCAGGTATTATGAGCAATTTCTCTTACCCCAATTTGTGTCACATCTACTGGAGCATCATGAGCATGTATTATGACGTCACCGTATATGATGACATCATAATTAGTATGCACTATGACGTCACAATGTATTATGACATCATAATGTATCCGCATTATCACATCACAATATATTATGAGAGCGCAACATGCAGGTATTATGAGCAATTTCTCTTACCCCAATTTGTGTCACATCTACTGGAGCAACATGAGCATGTATTATGATGTCACAGTATATGATGACATCATAATTAGTATGCCCTATGACGTCACAATGTATTATGACGTCATAATGTATCCGCATAATGACATCAAAATATATTATGAGAGCGCAATTTGCAGGTATTATGACCAATTTCTCTTACCGCAATTTGTGTCACATCAACTGGAGCATCATGAGCATGTATTATGACGTCACAGTATATGATGACATCATAATTAGTATGCAGAATGACGTCACAATGTATTATGACGTCATAATGTATCCACATTATGACATCCCAATATATTATGAGAGCGCAACATGCAGGTATTATGAGCAATTTCTCTTACCCCAATTTGTGTCACATGTACTGGAGCATCATGAGCATATTTTAGGACGTCACAGTATATGATGACATCATAATTATTATGCACTATGACGTCACAATGTATTATGACGTCATAATGTATCCGCATTATGACGTCACAATATATTATGAGAGCACAACATGCGGGTATTATGAGCAATTTCTCTTACCCCAATTTGTGTCACATCTACTGGAGCATCATGAGCATGAATTATGACGTCACAGTATATGATGTCATCATAATTGGTATGCAGTATGACGTCACAATGTATTATGACGTCATAATGTATCCGCATTATGACATCACAATATATTATGAGAGCGCAACATGAAGGTATTATGAGCAATTTCTCTTACCCCAATTTGTGTCACATCTGCTGGAGCATCATGAGCATGTATTATGACGTCACAGTATATGATGACATCATAATTAGTATGCACTATGACGTCACAATGTATTATGACGTCATAATGTATCCGCATTATGACATCACAATATATTATGAGAGTGCAATTTGCAGGTTTTATGAACAATTTCGCTTACCCCAATTTGTGTCACATCTACTGGAGCATCATGAGCATGTATTATGACGTCACAGTATATGATGACATCATAATTAGTATGCACTATGACATCACAATGTATTATGACGTCATAATGTATCCGCATTATGACATCACAATATATTATGAGAGCGCAACATGCAGGTATTATGAGCAATTTCTCTTACTCCAATTTGTGTCACATCTACTGGATCATAATGAGCATGTATTATGATGTCACAGTATATGATGACATCATAATTAGTATGCACTATGACATCACAATGTATTATGACGTCATAATGTATCCGCATAATGACATCAAAATATATTATGAGAGCGCAATTTGCAGGTAATATAAGCAATTTCTCTTACCCCAATTTGTGTCAAATCTACTGGAGTATCATGAGCATGTATTATGACGTCACAGTATATGATGTCATCATAATTAGTATGCACTCTGACGTCCCAATGTATTATGACGTCAAAATGTATCCGCATTATGACATCACAATATATTATGAGAGCACAACATGCAGGTATTATGAGCAATTTCTCTTACCCCAATTTGTGTCACATCTACTGGAGCATCAAGAGCATGTATTATGATATCACAGTATATGATGACATCATAATTAATATGCACTATGACGTCACAATGTATTATGACGTCATAATGTATCCACGTAATGACATCAAAATATATTATGAGAGCGCAATTTGCAGGTAATATAAGCAATTTCTCTTTCCCCAATTTGTGTCACATCCACTGGAGCATCATGAGCATGTATTATGACGTCACAGTATATGATGACATCATAATTAGTATGCACTATGACGTCACAATGTATTATGACGTCATAATGTATCCGCATTATGACATCACAATATATTATAAGAGCCCAATTTGCAGGTATTATGAGCAATTTCTCTTACCCCAATTTGTGTCACATCTACTGGAGCATTATGAGCATGTATTATGACGTCACAGTATACGATGACATCATAATTAGTATGCACTATGACGTCACAATGTATTATGACGTCATAATGTATCCGCATTATGACATCACAATATACTATGAGAGCGCAATTTGCAGGTATTATGAGCAATTTCTCTAACCCCAATTTGTGTCACATGTACTGGAGCATCATGAGCATGTATTATGACGTCACAGTATATGATGACATCATAATTAGTATGCACTATAACGTCACAATGTATTATGATGTCATAATGTATCCGCATTATGATATCACAATATATTATGAGAGCGCAATTTGCAGGTTTTATGACCAATTTCGCTTACCCCAATTTGTGTCACATCTACTGGAGCATCATGAGCATGTATTATGACGTCACAGTATATGATGACATCATAATTAGTATGCACTATGACGTCACAATGTATTATGACGTCATAATATATCCGCATTATGACATCACAATATATTATGAGAGCGCAACATGCAGGTATTATGAGCAATTTCTCTTACCCCAAATTGTGTCACATCTATTGGAGCATCATGAGCATGTATTATGACGTCACAGTATATGATGACATCATAATTAGTATGCACTATGACGTCACAATGTATTATGACGTCATAATGTATCCGCATAATGACATCACAATATATTATGAGAGCGCAATTTGCAGGTAATATAAGCAATTTCTCTTACCCCAATTTGTGTCACATCTACTGGAGCATCATGAGCATGTATTATGACTTCACAGTATATGATGTCATCATAATTAGTATGCAGTATGACGTCACAATGTATTATGACGTCATAATGTATCCGCATTTTGACATCACAATATATTATGAGAGCGCAACATGAAGATATTATGAGCAATTTCTCTTACCCCAATTTGTGTCACATCTACTGGAGCATCATGAGCATGTATTATGACGTCACAGTATATGATGACATCATAATTAGTATGCACTATGAAGTCACAATATATTATGACGTCATAATGTATCCGCATTATGACATCACAATATATTCTGAGAGCCCAACCTGAAGGTATTATGAGCAATTTCTCTTACCCCAATTGGTGTCACATCTACTGGAGCATCATGAGCATGTATTATGACGTCACAGTATATGATGACATCATAATTAGTATGCACTATGATGTCACAATGTATTATGAAGTCATAATGTATCCGCATTATGACATCACAATATATTATGAGAGCGCAACATGCAGGTATTATGAGCAATTTCTCTTACCCCAAAATGTGTCACATCTACTGGAGCATCATGAGCATGTATTATGACGTCACAGTACATGATGACATCATAATTAGTATGCACTATGACGTCACAATGTATTATGACGTCATAATGTATCCGCATTATGACATCACAATATATTATGAGAGCGCAACATGAAGGTATTATGAGCAATTTCTCTTACCCCAATTTGTGTCACACCTACTGGAGCATCATGAGCATGTATTATGACGTAACAGTATATGATGACATCATAATTAGTATGCACTATGACGTCACAATGTATTATGACGTCACAATATATCCGCATAATGACATCACAATATATTATGAGAGCGCAATTTGCATGTAATATAAGCAATTTCTCTTACCCCAATTTGTGTCACATATACTGGAGCATCATGAGCATGTATTATGACGTCACAGTATATGATGACATCATAATTAGTATGCACTATGACGTCACAATATGTTATGACGTCATAATGTATCCGCATTATGACATCACAATATATTATGAGAGCGCAATTTGCATGTAATATAAGCAATTTCTCTTACCCCAATTTGTGTCACATATACTGGAGCATCATGAGCATGTATTATGACGTCAAAGTATAGGGTGACATCATAATTAGTATGCACTATGACGTCACAATGTATTATGACGTCATCATGTATCCGCATTATGACATCACAATATATTATGAGAGCGCAACATGTAGGTATTATGAGCAATTTCTCTTACCCCAATTTGTGTCACACCTGCTGGAGCATCATGAGCCTGTATTATGACGTCACAGTATATGATGACATCATAATTAGTATGCACTATGACGTCACAATGTATTATGACGTCATAATGTATCCACATTATGACATCACAATATATTGTGAGAGTGCAATTTGCAGGTTTTATGACCAATTTCGCTTACCCCAATTTGTGTCACATCTACTGGAGCATCATGAGCATGCATTATGACGTCACAGTATATGATGACATCATAATTAGTATGCACTATGACGTCACAATGTATTATGACGTCATAATGTATCCACATTATGACATCACAATATATTGTGAGAGTGCAATTTGCAGGTTTTATGACCAATTTCGCTTACCCCAATTCGTGTCACATCTACTGGAGCATCATGAGCATGTATTATGACGTCACAGTATATGATGACATCATAATTAGTATGCACTATGACGTCACAATGGATTATGACGTCATAATGTATCCGCATTATGACATCACAATACATTATGAGAGCGCAATTTGCAGGTATTATGAGCAATTTCTCTTACCCCAATTTGTGTCACATCTACTAGAGCATCAAGACCATGTATTATGACGTCACAGTATATGAGGACATAATAATTAGTATGCACTATGACGTCACAATGTATTATGACGTCATAATGTATCCGCATAATGACATAAAAATATATTATGAGAGCGCAAGTTGCAGGTAATATAAGCAATTTCTCTTACCCCAATTTGTGTCACTTATATTGGAGCATCATGAGCATGTATTATGACATCACAGTATATGATGACATCATAATTAGTATGCACTATGACGTCACATTGTATTATGACGTCATAATGTGTCCGCATTATGACATCACAATATATTATGAGAGCGCAACATGCAGGTATTATGAGCAATTCCTCTTACCCCAATTTGTGTCACATGTACTGGAGCATCAAGAGCATGTATTATGACGTCACAGTATATGATGACATCATAATTAGTGTGCACTATGACGTCACAATGTATTATGACGTCATAATGTATCCGCATTATGGCACCACAATATATTATGAGAGCGCAACATGAAGGTATTATGAGCAATTTCTCTTACCGCAATTTGTGTCACATCTAATGGAGCATCCTGAGCATGTATTATGATGTCACAGTATATGATGATATCATAATTAGTATGCACTATGATGTCACAATGTATTATGACGTCATAATGTATCCGCATTATGACATCACAATATATTATGAGAGTGCAACATGAAGGTATTTTGAGCAATTTCTCTTACCCCAATTTGTGTCACATCTACTGGAGCATCATGAGCATGTCTTATGACGTCACAGTATATGATGACATCATAATTATTATGCACTATGATGTCACAATGTATTATGACGTCATAATGTATCCGCATTATGACATCACAATATATTATGAGAGCGCAATTTGCAGGTTTTATGACCATTTTCGCTTACCCCAATTTGTGTCACATCTACTGGAACATCATGAGCATGTATTATGACTTCCCAGTATATGATGACATCATAATTAGTATGCACTATGACGTCACAATGTATTATGACGTCATAATGTATCCGCATTATGACATCACAATATATTATGAGAGTGCAATTTGCAGGTTTTATGACCAATTTCGCTTACCGCAATTTGTGTCACATCTACTGGAGCAACATGAGCATATATTATGACGTCACAGTATATGATGACATCATAATTAGTATGCACTATGACGTCACAATGTATTACGATGTCATAATGTATCCGCATAATGACATCACAATATATTATGAGATCGCAATTTGCAGGTAATATAAGCAATTTCTCTTACTCCAATTTGTGTCAAATCTACTGGAGTATCATGAGCATGTATTATGATGTCACAGTATATGATGACATCGTAATTAGTATGCACTATGACGTCACAATGTATTATGATGACATAATGTATCCGCATTATGACATCACAATATATTAAGAGATCGCAACTTGCAGGTATTATGAGCAATTTCTCTTACCCCAATTTGTGTCACATCTACTGGAGCATCATGAGAATGTATTAAGACGTCACAGTATATGATGACATCATAATTAGTATGCACTATGACGTCACAATGTGTTATGACGTCATAATATATCCGCATTATGACATCACAATATATTATGAGAGCGCAATTTGCAGGTTTTATGACCAATTTCGCTTACCCCAATTTGTGTCACATCTACTGGAGCATCATGAGCATGTATTATGACGTCCCAGTATATGATGACATCATAATTAGTATGCACTATGATGTCACATTGTATTATGACGTCATAATGTTTCCGCATTATGACATCACAATATATTATGAGAGCGCAACTTGCAGGTATTATGAGCAATTTCTCTTACCCCAATTTGTGTCACATCTACTGGAGCATCATGAGCATGTATTATGACATCACAGTATATGATGACATCATAATTAGTATGCACTATGACATCAAAATGTATTATGACGTCATAATGTATCCGCATTATGACATCACAATATATTATGAGAGCGCAACCTACAGGTATTATGAGCAATTTATCTTACCCCAATTAGTGTCACATCTACTGGAGCATCATGAGCATGTATTATGACGTCACAGTATATGATGACATCATAATTAGTATGCACTATGACGTCACAATGTATTATGACGTCATAATGTATCCGCATTATGACATCACAATATATTATGAGAGTGCAATTGGCAGGTTTATGAACAATTTCGCTTACCCCAATTTGTGTCACATCCACTGGAGCATCATGAGCATGTATTATGACGTCACAGTATATGATGACATCATAATTAGTATGCACTATGACGTCACAATGTATTATGACGTCATAATGTATCCGCATAATGACATCAAAATATATTATGAGAGCGCAAGTTGCAGGTAATATAAGCAATTTCTCTTACCCCAATTTGTGTCACTTATACTGGAGCATCATGAGCATGTATTATGACGTCACAGTCTATGATGACATCATAATTAGTATGCACTATGACGTCACATTGTATTATGACATCATAATGTTTCCGCATTATGACTTCACAATATATTAAGAGTGCAACATGCAGGTATTATGAAAAATTTCTCTTACCACAATTTGTGTCACATCTGCTGGAGCATCATGAGCATGTATTATGACGTCACAGTATATGATGACATCATAATTAGTATGCACTATGACGTCACAATGTATTATGACGTCATAATGTATCCGCATTATGACATCACAATATATTATGAGAGCGCAACATGAAGGTATTATGAGCAATTTCTCTTACCCCAATTTGTGTCACATCTACTGGAGCATCAAGAGCATGTATTATGACGTCACAGTATATGATGACATCATAATTAGTGTGCACTATGACGTCACAATATATTATGACGTCATAATATATCCGCATTATGGCATCACAATATATTATGAGAGCGCAACATGAAGGTATTATGAGCAATTTCTCTTACCCCAATTTGTGTCAAATCTACTGGAGCATCATGAGCATGTATTATGACGTCACAGTATATGATGACATCATAATTAGTATGCACTATGACGTCACAATGTATTATGACGTCATAATGTATCCGCATTATGACATCACAATATACTATGGGAGCGCAACATGCAGGTATTATGAGCAATTTCTCTTACCCCAATTTGTGTCACATCTACTGGAGCATCATGAGCATGCATTATGACGTCACAGTATATGATGACATCATAATTAGTATGCACCATGACGTCACCATGTATTATGACGTCATAATATATCCGCATTATGACATCACAATACATTATGAGATCGCAACATGCAGGTATTATGAGCAATTTCTCTTACCCCAAATTGTGTCACATCTACTGGAGCACCATGAGCATGTATTATGACGTCACAGTATATGATGACATCATAATTAGTATGCACTATGACGTCACAATATATTATGACGTCATAATGTATCCGCATAATGACATCACAATATATTATGAGAGCGCAATTTGCAGGTATTATGAGCAATTTCTCTTACCCCAATTTGTGTCACATCTACTGGAGCATCATGAGCATGTGTTATGACGTCACAGTATATGATGACATCATATTTAGTTTGCAGTATGACGTCACAATGTATTATGACGTCATAATATATCCGCATTATGACGTCACAATATATTATGAGAGCGCAACATGAAGGTATTATCAGCAATTTCTCTTACCCTAATTTGTGTCACATCTACTGGAGCATCATGGGCATGTATTATGACGTCACAGTATATGATGACATCATAATTAGTATGCATTATGACGTCACAATGTATTATGACGTCATAATGTATCCGCATATTGACATCACAATATATTATGAGAGCGCAATTTGCAGGTAATATAAGCAATTTCTCTTAACCCAATTTGTGACACATCTACTGGAGTATCATGAGCATGTATTATGACGTCACAGTATATGATGACATCATAATTAGTATGCAGTATGACGTCACAATGTATTATGACGTCATACTGTATCCGAATTATGACATCACAATATATTATGAGAGCGCAACATGAATGTATTATGAGCAATTTCTCTTACCGCAATTTGTGTCACATCTACTGGAGTATCATGAGCATGTATTATGATGTCACAGTATATGATGACATCATAATTAGTATGCAGTATGACGTCACAATGTATTATGACGTCATAATGTATCCGCAGTATGACATCACAATATATTATGAGAGCTCAATATGCAGGAATTATGAGCAATTTCTCTTACCCCAATTTGTGTCACATCTACTAGAGCATCATGAGCATGTATTATGACGTCACAGTATATGATGACATCATAATTAGTATGCACTATGACGTCACAATGTATTACGATGTCATAATGTATCCGCATAATGACATCACAATATATTATGAGATCGCAATTTGCAGGTAATATAAGCAATTTCTCTTACTCCAATTTGTGTCAAATCTACTGGAGTATCATGAGCATGTATTATGATGTCACAGTATATGATGACATCGTAATTAGTATGCACTATGACGTCACAATGTATTATGATGACATAATGTATCCGCATTATGACATCACAATATATTAAGAGATCGCAACTTGCAGGTATTATGAGCAATTTCTCTTACCCCAATTTGTGTCACATCTACTGGAGCATCATGAGAATGTATTAAGACGTCACAGTATATGATGACATCATAATTAGTATGCACTATGACGTCACAATGTGTTATGACGTCATAATATATCCGCATTATGACATCACAATATATTATGAGAGCGCAATTTGCAGGTTTTATGACCAATTTCGCTTACCCCAATTTGTGTCACATCTACTGGAGCATCATGAGCATGTATTATGACGTCCCAGTATATGATGACATCATAATTAGTATGCACTATGATGTCACATTGTATTATGACGTCATAATGTATCCGCAATATGACATCACAATATATTATGAGAGCGCAACTTGCAGGTATTATGAGCAATTTCTCTTACCCCAATTTGTGTCACATCTACTGGAGCATCATGAGCATGTATTATGACATCACAGTATATGATGACATCATAATTAGTATGCACTATGACATCAAAATGTATTATGACGTCATAATGTATCCGCATTATGACATCACAATATATTATGAGAGCGCAACCTACAGGTATTATGAGCAATTTATCTTACCCCAATTAGTGTCACATCTACTGGAGCATCATGAGCATGTATTATGACGTCACAGTATATGATGACATCATAATTAGTATGCACTATGACGTCACAATGTATTATGACGTCATAATGTATCCGCATTATGACATCACAATATATTATGAGAGTGCAATTGGCAGGTTTATGAACAATTTCGCTTACCCCAATTTGTGTCACATCCACTGGAGCATCATGAGCATGTATTATGACGTCACAGTATATGATGACATCATAATTAGTATGCACTATGACGTCACAATGTATTATGACGTCATAATGTATCCGCATAATGACATCAAAATATATTATGAGAGCGCAAGTTGCAGGTAATATAAGCAATTTCTCTTACCCCAATTTGTGTCACTTATACTGGAGCATCATGAGCATGTATTATGACGTCACAGTCTATGATGACATCATAATTAGTATGCACTATGACGTCACATTGTATTATGACATCATAATGTTTCCGCATTATGACTTCACAATATATTAAGAGTGCAACATGCAGGTATTATGAAAAATTTCTCTTACCACAATTTGTGTCACATCTGCTGGAGCATCATGAGCATGTATTATGACGTCACAGTATATGATGACATCATAATTAGTATGCACTATGACGTCACAATGTATTATGACGTCATAATGTATCCGCATTATGACATCACAATATATTATGAGAGCGCAACATGAAGGTATTATGAGCAATTTCTCTTACCCCAATTTGTGTCACATCTACTGGAGCATCAGGAGCATGTATTATGACGTCACAGTATATGATGACATCATAATTAGTGTGCACTATGACGTCACAATATATTATGACGTCATAATATATCCGCATTATGGCATCACAATATATTATGAGAGCGCAACATGAAGGTATTATGAGCAATTTCTCTTACCCCAATTTGTGTCACATCTACTGGAGCATCATGAGCATGTATTATGACGTCACAGTATATGATGACATCATAATTACTATGCACTATGACGTCACAATGTATTATGACGTCATAATGTATCCGCATTATGACATCACAATATACTATGGGAGCGCAACATGCAGGTATTATGAGCATTTTCTCTTACCCCAATTTGTGTCACATCTACTGGAGCATCATGAGCATGCATTATGACGTCACAGTATATGATGACATCATAATTAGTATGCACCATGACGTCACAATGTATTATGACGTCATAATATATCCGCATTATGACATCACAATATATTATGAGAGCGCAACATGCAGGTATTATGAGCAATTTCTCTTACCCCAAATTGTGTCACATCTACTGGAGCACCATGAGCATGTATTATGACGTCACAGTATATGATGACATCATAATTAGTATGCACTATGACGTCACAATATATTATGACGTCATAATGTATCCGCATAATGACATCACAATATATTATGAGAGCGCAATTTGCAGGTATTATGAGCAATTTCTCTTACCCCAATTTGTGTCACATCTACTGGAGCATCATGAGCATGTGTTATGACGTCACAGTATATGATGACATCATATTTAGTTTGCAGTATGACGTCACAATGTATTATGACGTCATAATATATCCGCATTATGACATCACAATATATTATGAGAGCGCAACATGAAGGTATTATCAGCAATTTCTCTTACCCTAATTTGTGTCACATCTACTGGAGCATCATGGGCATGTATTATGACGTCACAGTATATGATGACATCATAATTAGTATGCATTATGACGTCACAATGTATTATGACGTCATAATGTATCCGCATATTGACATCACAATATATTATGAGAGCGCAATTTGCAGGTAATATAAGCAATTTCTCTTAACCCAATTTGTGACACATCTACTGGAGTATCATGAGCATGTATTATGACGTCACAGTATATGATGACATCATAATTAGTATGCAGTATGACGTCACAATGTATTATGACGTCATACTGTATCCGAATTATGACATCACAATATATTATGAGAGCGCAACATGAATGTATTATGAGCAATTTCTCTTACCGCAATTTGTGTCACATCTACTGGAGTATCATGAGCATGTATTATGATGTCACAGTATATGATGACATCATAATTAGTATGCAGTATGACGTCACAATGTATTATGACGTCTTAATATATCCGCAGTATGACATCACAATATATTATGAGAGCTCAATATGCAGGAATTATGAGCAATTTCTCTTACCCCAATTTGTGTCACATCTACTAGAGCATCATGAGCATGTATTATGACGTCACAGTATATGATGACATCATAATTAGTATGCACTATGACGTCACAATGTATTACGATGTCATAATGTATCCGCATAATGACATCACAATATATTATGAGATCGCAATTTGCAGGTAATATAAGCAATTTCTCTTACTCCAATTTGTGTCAAATCTACTGGAGTATCATGAGCATGTATTATGATGTCACAGTATATGATGACATCGTAATTAGTATGCACTATGACGTCACAATGTATTATGATGACATAATGTATCCGCATTATGACATCACAATATATTAAGAGATCGCAACTTGCAGGTATTATGAGCAATTTCTCTTACCCCAATTTGTGTCACATCTACTGGAGCATCATGAGAATGTATTAAGACGTCACAGTATATGATGACATCATAATTAGTATGCACTATGACGTCACAATGTGTTATGACGTCATAATATATCCGCATTATGACATCACAATATATTATGAGAGCGCAATTTGCAGGTTTTATGACCAATTTCGCTTACCCCAATTTGTGTCACATCTACTGGAGCATCATGAGCATGTATTATGACGTCCCAGTATATGATGACATCATAATTAGTATGCACTATGATGTCACATTGTATTATGACGTCATAATGTATCCGCAATATGACATCACAATATATTATGAGAGCGCAACTTGCAGGTATTATGAGCAATTTCTCTTACCCCAATTTGTGTCACATCTACTGGAGCATCATGAGCATGTATTATGACATCACAGTATATGATGACATCATAATTAGTATGCACTATGACATCAAAATGTATTATGACGTCATAATGTATCCGCATTATGACATCACAATATATTATGAGAGCGCAACCTACAGGTATTATGAGCAATTTATCTTACCCCAATTAGTGTCACATCTACTGGAGCATCATGAGCATGTATTATGACGTCACAGTATATGATGACATCATAATTAGTATGCACTATGACGTCACAATGTATTATGACGTCATAATGTATCCGCATTATGACATCACAATATATTATGAGAGTGCAATTGGCAGGTTTATGAACAATTTCGCTTACCCCAATTTGTGTCACATCCACTGGAGCATCATGAGCATGTATTATGACGTCACAGTATATGATGACATCATAATTAGTATGCACTATGACGTCACAATGTATTATGACGTCATAATGTATCCGCATAATGACATCAAAATATATTATGAGAGCGCAAGTTGCAGGTAATATAAGCAATTTCTCTTACCCCAATTTGTGTCACTTATACTGGAGCATCATGAGCATGTATTATGACGTCACAGTCTATGATGACATCATAATTAGTATGCACTATGACGTCACATTGTATTATGACATCATAATGTTTCCGCATTATGACTTCACAATATATTAAGAGTGCAACATGCAGGTATTATGAAAAATTTCTCTTACCACAATTTGTGTCACATCTGCTGGAGCATCATGAGCATGTATTATGACGTCACAGTATATGATGACATCATAATTAGTATGCACTATGACGTCACAATGTATTATGACGTCATAATGTATCCGCATTATGACATCACAATATATTATGAGAGCGCAACATGAAGGTATTATGAGCAATTTCTCTTACCCCAATTTGTGTCACATCTACTGGAGCATCATGAGCATGTATTATGACGTCACAGTATATGATGACATCATAATTAGTATGCACTATAACGTCACAATGTATTATGATGTCATAATGTATCCGCATTATGATATCACAATATATTATGAGAGCGCAATTTGCAGGTTTTATGACCAATTTCGCTTACCCCAATTTGTGTCACATCTACTGGAGCATCATGAGCATGTATTATGACGTCACAGTATATGATGACATCATAATTAGTATGCACTATGACGTCACAATGTATTATGACGTCATAATATATCCGCATTATGACATCACAATATATTATGAGAGCGCAACATGCAGGTATTATGAGCAATTTCTCTTACCCCAAATTGTGTCACATCTACTGGAGCATCATGAGCATGTATTATGACGTCACAGTATATGATGACATCATAATTAGTATGCAGTATGACGTCACAATGTATTATGACGTCATAATGTATCCACATTATGACATCACAATATATTATGAGAGCGCAACATGCAGGTATTATGAGCATTTTCTCTTACCCCAATTTGTGTCACATCTACTGGAGCATCATGAGCATGTATTATGACGTCACAGTATATGATGACATCATAATTAGTATGCACTAAGATGTCACAATGTATTATGACGTCATAATGTATCCGCATTATGACATCACAATATATTATGAGAGTGCAACATGAAGGTAGTATGAGCAATTTCTCTTACCCCAATTTCTGTCACATCTACTGGAGCATCATGAGCATGTATTATGACGTCACAGTATATGATGACATCATAATTAGTATGCACTATGACGTCACAATGAATTATGACGTCATAATGTATCCGCATAATGACATCACAATATATTATGAGAGCGCAATTTGCAGGTAATATAAGCAATTTCTCTTACCCCAATTTGTGTCACATCTACTGGAGCATCATGAGCATGTATTATGACTTCACAGTATATGATGTCATCATAATTAGTATGCAGTATGACGTCACAAAGTATTATGACATCATAATGTATCCGCATTTTGACATCACAATATATTATGAGAGCGCAACATGAAGATATTATGAGCAATTTCTCTTACCCCAATTTGTGTCACATCTACTGGAGCATCATGAGCATGTATTATGACGTCACAGTATATGATGACATCATAATTAGTATGCACTATGAAGTCACAATATATTATGACGTCATAATGTATCCGCATTATGACATCACCATATATTCTGAGAGCCCAACCTGAAGGTATTATGAGCAATTTCTCTTACCCCAATTGGTGTCACATCTACTGGAGCATCATGAGCATGTATTATGACGTCACAGTATATGATGACATCATAATTAGTATGCACTATGATGTCACAATGTATTATGAAGTCATAATGTATCCGCATTATGACATCACAATATATTATGAGAGCGCAACATGCAGGTATTATGAGCAATTTCTCTTACCCCAAAATGTGTCACATCTACTGGAGCATCATGAGCATGTATTATGACGTCACAGTACATGATGACATCATAATTAGTATGCACTATGACGTCACAATGTATTATGACGTCATAATGTATCCGCATTATGACATCACAATATATTATGAGAGCGCAACATGAAGGTATTATGAGCAATTTCTCTTACCCCAATTTGTGTCACACCTACTGGAGCATCATGAGCATGTATTATGACGTAACAGTATATGATGACATCATAATTAGTATGCACTATGACGTCACAATGTATTATGACGTCACAATATATCCGCATAATGACATCACAATATATTATGAGAGCGCAATTTGCATGTAATATAAGCAATTTCTCTTACCCCAATTTGTGTCACATATACTGGAGCATCATGAGCATGTATTATGACGTCACAGTATATGATGACATCATAATTAGTATGCACTATGACGTCACAATATATTATGACGTCATAATGTATCCGCATTATGACATCACAATATATTATGAGAGCGCAATTTGCATGTAATATAAGCAATTTCTCTTACCCCAATTTGTGTCACATATACTGGAGCATCATGAGCATGTATTATGACGTCAAAGTATAGGGTGACATCATAATTAGTATGCACTATGACGTCACAATGTATTATGACGTCATAATGTATCCGCATTATGACATCACAATATATTATGAGAGCGCAACATGTAGGTATTATGAGCAATTTCTCTTACCCCAATTTGTGTCACACCTGCTGGAGCATCATGAGCCTGTATTATGACGTCACAGTATATGATGACATCATAATTAGTATGCACTATGACGTCACAATGTATTATGACGTCATAATGTATCCACATTATGACATCACAATATATTGTGAGAGTGCAATTTGCAGGTTTTATGACCAATTTCGCTTACCCCAATTTGTGTCACATCTACTGGAGCATCATGAGCATGCATTATGACGTCACAGTATATGATGACATCATAATTAGTATGCACTATGACGTCACAATGTATTATGACGTCATAATGTATCCACATTATGACATCACAATATATTGTGAGAGTGCAATTTGCAGGTTTTATGACCAATTTCGCTTACCCCAATTCGTGTCACATCTACTGGAGCATCATGAGCATGTATTATGACGTCACAGTATATGATGACATCATAATTAGTATGCACTATGACGTCACAATGGATTATGACGTCATAATGTATCCGCATTATGACATCACAATACATTATGAGAGCGCAATTTGCAGGTATTATGAGCAATTTCTCTTACCCCAATTTGTGTCACATCTACTAGAGCATCAAGACCATGTATTATGACGTCACAGTATATGAGGACATAATAATTAGTATGCACTATGACGTCACAATGTATTATGACGTCATAATGTATCCGCATAATGACATAAAAATATATTATGAGAGCGCAAGTTGCAGGTAATATAAGCAGTTTCTCTTACCCCAATTTGTGTCACTTATATTGGAGCATCATGAGCATGTATTATGACATCACAGTATATGATGACATCATAATTAGTATGCACTATGACGTCACATTGTATTATGACGTCATAATGTATCCGCATTATGACATCACAATATATTATGAGAGCGCAACATGCAGGTATTATGAGCAATTCCTCTTACCCCAATTTGTGTCACATGTACTGGAGCATCAAGAGCATGTATTATGACGTCACAGTATATGATGACATCATAATTAGTGTGCACTATGACGTCACAATGTATTATGACGTCATAATGTATCCGCATTATGGCACCACAATATATTATGAGAGCGCAACATGAAGGTATTATGAGCAATTTCTCTTACCGCAATTTGTGTCACATCTAATGGAGCATCCTGAGCATGTATTATGATGTCACAGTATATGATGATATCATAATTAGTATGCACTATGATGTCACAATGTATTATGACGTCATAATGTATCCGCATTATGACATCACAATATATTATGAGAGTGCAACATGAAGGTATTTTGAGCAATTTCTCTTACCCCAATTTGTGTCACATCTACTGGAGCATCATGAGCATGTCTTATGACGTCACAGTATATGATGACATCATAATTAGTATGCACTATGATGTCACAATGTATTATGACGTCATAATGTATCCGCATTATGACATCACAATATATTATGAGAGCGCAATTTGCAGGTTTTATGACCATTTTCGCTTACCCCAATTTGTGTCACATCTACTGGAACATCATGAGCATGTATTATGACTTCCCAGTATATGATGACATCATAATTAGTATGCACTATGACGTCACAATATATTATGACGTCATAATGTATCCACATTATGACATCACAATATATTATGAGAGCACAACATTCAGGTATTATGAGCAATTTCTCTTACCCCAATTTGTGTCACATCTACTGGAGCATCATGAGCATGTATTATGACGTCACAGTATATGATGACATCATAATTAGTATGCACTATGACGTCACAATGTATTATGACGTCATAATGTATCCGCATTATGACATCACAATATACTATGGGAGCGCAACATGCAGGTATTATCAGCAATTTCTCTTACCCCAATTTGTGTCACATCTACTGGAGCATCATGAGCATGCATTATGACGTCACAGTATATGATGACATCATAATTAGTATGCACCATGACGTCACAATGTTTTATGACGTCATAATATATCCGCATTATGACATCACAATATATTATGAGAGCGCAACATGCAGGTATTATGAGCAATTTCTCTTACCCCAAATTGTGTCACATCTACTGGAGCACCATGAGCATGTATTATGACGTCACAGTATATGATGACATCATAATTAGTATGCACTATGACGTCACAATATATTATGACGTCATAATGTATCCGCATAATGACATCACAATATATTATGAGAGCGCAATTTGCAGGTATTATGAGCAATTTCTCTTACCCCAATTTGTGTCACATCTACTGGAGCATCATGAGCATGTGTTATGACGTCACAGTATATGATGACATCATATTTAGTTTGCAGTATGACGTCACAATGTATTATGACGTCATAATATATCCGCATTATGACATCACAATATATTATGAGAGCGCAACATGAAGGTATTATGAGCAATTTCTCTTACCCTAATTTGTGTCACATCTACTGGAGCATCATGGGGATGTATTATGACATCACAGTATATGATGACATCATAATTAGTATGCATTATGACGTCACAATGTATTATGACGTCATAATGTATCCGCATATTGACATCACAATATATTATGAGAGCGCAATTTGCAGGTAATATAAGCAATTTCTCTTAACCCAATTTGTGACACATCTACTGGAGTATCATGAGCATGTATTATGACGTCACAGTATATGATGACATCATAATTAGTATGCAGTATGACGTCACAATGTATTATGACGTCATAATGTATCCGCAGTATGACATCACAATATATTATGAGAGCTCAATATGCAGGAATTATGAGCAATTTCTCTTACCCCAATTTGTGTCACATCTACTAGAGCATCATGAGCATGTATTATGACGTCACAGTATATGATGACATCATAATTAGTATGCACTATGACGTCACAATGTATTACGATGTCATAATGTATCCGCATAATGACATCAAAATATATTATGAGATCGCAATTTGCAGGTAATATAAGCAATTTCTCTTACCCCAATTTGTGTCAAATCTACTGGAGTATCATGAGCATGTATTATGATGTCACAGTATATGATGTCATCGTAATTAGTATGCACTATGACGTCACAATGTATTATGATGACATAATGTATCCGCATTATGACATCACAATATATTATGAGATCGCAACTTGCAGGTATTATGAGCAATTTCTCTTACCCCAATTTGTGTCACATCTACTGGAGCATCATGAGAATGTATTAAGACGTCACAGTATATGATGACATCATAATTAGTATGCACTATGACGTCACAATGTGTTATGACGTCATAATATATCCGCATTATGACATCACAATATGTTATGAGAGCGCAATTTGCAGGTTTTATGACCAATTTCGCTTACCCCAATTTGTGTCACTTCTACTGGAGCATCATGAGCATGTATTATGACGTCCCAGTATATGATGACATCATAATTAGTATGCACTATGATGTCACATTGTATTATGACGTCATAATGTATCCGCAATATGACATCACAATATATTATGAGAGCGCAACTTGCAGGTATTATGAGCAATTTCTCTTACCCCAATTTGTGTCACATCTACTGGAGCATCATGAGCATGAATTATGACATCACAGTATATGATGACATCATAATTAGTATGCACTATGACATCAAAATGTATTATGACGTCATAATGTATCCGCATTATGACATCACAATATATTATGAGAGCGCAACCTACAGGTATTATGAGCAATTTATCTTACCCCAATTAGTGTCACATCTACTGGAGCATCATGAGCATGTATTATGACGTCACAGTATATGATGACATCATAATTAGTATGCACTATGACGTCACAATGTATTATGACGTCATAATGTATCCGCATTATGACATCACAATATATTATGAGAGTGCAATTGGCAGGTTTTATGAACAATTTCGCTTACCCCAATTTGTGTCACATCCACTGGAGCATCATGAGCATGTATTATGACGTCACAGTATATGATGACATCATAATTAGTATGCACTATGACGTCACAATGTATTATGACGTCATAATGTATCCGCATTATGACATCACAATATATTTCAAGAGCCCAATTTGCAGGTATTATGAGCAATTTCTCTTACCCCAATTTGTGTCACATCTACTGGAGCATTATGAGCATGTATTATGACGTCACAGTATACGATGACATCATAATTAGTATGCACTATGACGTCACAATGTATTATGACGTCATAATGTATCCGCATTATGACATCACAATATACTATGAGAGCGCAATTTGCAGGTATTATGAGCAATTTCTCTTACCCCAATTTGTGTCACATGTACTGGAGCATCATGAGCATGTATTATGACGTCACAGTATATGATGACATCATAATTAGTATGCACTATAACGTCACAATGTATTATGATGTCATAATGTATCCGCATTATGATATCACAATATATTATGAGAGCGCAATTTGCAGGTTTTATGACCAATTTCGCTTACCCCAATTTGTGTCACATCTACTGGAGCATCATGAGCATGTATTATGACGTCACAGTATATGATGACATCATAATTAGTATGCACTATGACGTCACAATGTATTATGACGTCATAATATATCCGCATTATGACATCACAATATATTATGAGAACGCAACATGGAGGTATTATGAGCAATTTCTCTTACCCCAAATTGTGTCACATCTACTGGAGCATCATGAGCATGTATTATGACGTCACAGTATATGATGACATCATAATTAGTATGCACTATGACGTCACAATGTATTATGACGTCATAATGTATCCATATTATGACATCAAGATATATTATGAGAGCGCAACATGCAGGTATTATGAGCATTTTCTCTTACCCCAATTTGTGTCACATCTACTGGAGCATCATGAGCATGTATTATGACGTCACAGTATATGATGACATCATAATTAGTATGCACTAAGATGTCACAATGTATTATGACGTCATAATGTATCCGCATTATGACATCACAATATATTATGAGAGTGCAACATGAAGGTAGTATGAGCAATTTCTCTTACCCCAATTTCTGTCACATCTACTGGAGCATCATGAGCATGTATTATGACGTCACAGTATATGATGACATCATAATTAGTATGCACTATGACGTCACAATGAATTATGACGTCATAATGTATCCGCATAATGACATCACAATATATTATGAGAGCGCAATTTGCAGGTAATATAAGCAATTTTTCTTACCCCAATTTGTGTCACATCTACTGGAGCATCATGAGCATGTATTATGACTTCACAGTATATGATGTCATCATAATTAGTATGCAGTATGACGTCACAATGTATTATGACGTCATAATGTATCCGCATTTTGACATCACAATATATTATGAGAGCGCAACATGAAGATATTATGAGCAATTTCTCTTACCCCAATTTGTGTCACATCTACTGGAGCATTATGAGCATGTATTATGACGTCACAGTATATGATGACATCATAATTAGTATGCACTATGACGTCACAATATATTATGACGTCATAATGTATCCGCATTATGACATCACAATATATTATGAGAGTGCAATTTGCAGGTTTTATGAACATTTTCGCTTACCCCAATTTGTGTCACATCTACTGGAGCATCATGAGCATGTATTATGATGTCACAGTATATGATGACATCATAATTAGTATGCACTATGACATCACAATGTATAATGACGTCATAATGTATCCGCATTATGACATCACAATATATTATGAGAGCGCAACATGAAGGTATTATGAGCAATTTCTCTTACCCCAATTTGTGTCACATCTACTGGAGCATCAAGAGCATGTATTATGATGTCACAGTATATGATGACATCATAATTAGTATGCACTATGACGTCACAATGTATTATGACGTCATAATATATGCGCATAATGACATCAAAATATATTATGAGAGCGCAATTTGCAGGTAATATAAGCAATTTCTCTTGCCCCAATTTGTGTCACATCTACTGGAGCATCATGAGCATGTATTATGACATCACAGTATATGATGACATCATAATTAGTATGCACTACGACGTCACAATGTATTGTGACGTCATAATGTATCCGCATTATGACATCACAACATATTATGAGAGCACATCATGCAGGTATTATGAGCAATTTCTCTTACCCCAATTTGTGTCACATCTACTGGAGCATCATGAGCATGTATTATGACGTCACAGTATATGATGACATCATAATTAGTATGCACTATGACGTCACAATGTATTATGACGTCATAATATATCCGCATTATGACATCACAATATATTATGAGAGCGCAACATGCAGGTATTATGAGCAATTTCTCTTACCCCAATTTGTGTCACATCTACTAGAGCATCATGAGCATGTATTATGACGTCACAGTATATGATGACATCATAATTAGTATGCAGTATGACGTCACAATGTATTATGACGTCATAATGTATCCACATTATGACATCACAATATATTATGAGTGCGCAACATGCAGGTATTATGAGCAATTTCTCTTACCCCAATTTGTGTCACATATACTGGAGCATCATGAGCATTTATTATGACGTCACAGTATATGATGACATCATAATTAGTATGCACTAAGATGTCAGAATGTATTATGACGTCATAATGTATCCGCATTATGACATCACAATATATTATGAGAGTGCAACATGAAGGTATTATGAGCAATTTCTCTTACCCAATTTGTGTCACATCTACTGGAGCATCATGAGCATGTATTATGACGTCACAGTATATGATGACATCATAATTAGTATGCACTATGACGTCACAATGTATTATGACGTCATAATGTATCCGCATAATGACATCACAATATATTATGAGAGCGCCACATGCAGGTATTATGAGCAATTTCTCTTACCCCAATTTGTGTCACACCTTCTGGAGCATCATGAGCCTGTATTATGACGTCACAGTATATGATGACATCATAATTAGTATGCACTATGACGTCACAATGTATTATGACGTCATAATGTATCCGCATTATGACATCACAATATATTATGAGAGCGCAACATGAAGGTATTATGAACAATTTCTCTTACCCCAATTTGTGTCACATGTACTGGAGCATCATGAGCATGTATTATGACGTCACAGTATATGATGACATCATAATTAGTATGCATTATGACATCACAATGCATTATGACGTCATAATGTATCCGCATTATGACATCACAATATATTATTAGAGCGCAATTTGCAAGTATTATGAGCAATTTCTCTTACCACAAATTGTGTCACATCTACTGGAGCATCATGAGCATGTATTATGACGTCACAGTATATGATGACATCATAATTAGTATGCACTATGACGTCACAATGTATTATGACGTCATAATGTATCCGCATTATGACATCAAAATATATTATGAGAGCGCAACATGCAGGTATTATGAGCAATTTCTCTTAACCCAATTTGTGTCACATCTACTGGAGCATCATGAGCATGTATTATGACGTCACAGTATATGATGACATCATAAATTAGCATGCACTATGACGTCACAATGTATTATGACGTCATAATGTATCCGCATTATGACATCGCAATATATTATGAGAGCGCAATTTGCAGGTTTTATGACAAATTTCGCTTACCCCAATTTGTGTCACAGCTACTGCAGCATCATGAGCATGTAATATGACGTCACAGTATATGATGACATCATAATTAGTATGCACTATGACGTCACAATGTATTACGATGTCATAATATATCCGCATAATGACATCACAATATATTTTGAGATCGCAATTTGCAGGTAATATAAGCAATTTCTCTTACCCCAATTTGTGTCACATCTACTGGAGTATCATGAGCATGTATTATGATGTCACAGTATATGATGACATCATAAGTAGTATGCACTATGACGTCACAATGTATTATGACGTCATAATGTATCCACATTATGACATCACAATATATTGTGAGAGTGCAATTTGCAGGTTTTATGACCAATTTCGCTTACCCCAATTTGTGTCACAGCTACTGGAGCATCATGAGCATGCATTATGACGTCACAGTATATGATGACATCATAATTAGTATGCACTATGACGTCACAATGTATTATGACGTCATAATGTATCCGCATTATGACATCACAATATATTTTGAGAGTGCAATTTGCAGGTTTTATGACCAATTTCGCTTACCCCAATTCGTGTCACATCTACTGGAGCATCATGAGCATGTATTATGATGTCACAGTATATGATGACATCATAATTACTATGCACTATGAGGTCACAATGGATTATGACGTCATAATGTATCCGCATTATGACATCACAATATATTATGAGAGCGCAACATGCAGGTATTATGAGCAATTTCTCTTACCCCAATTTGTGTCACATCTACTGGAGCATCATGACCATGTATTATGACGTCACAGTATATGATGACGTCATAATTAGTATGCACTATGACGTCACAAAATATTATGACGTCGTAATGTATCCGCATTATAACATCACAATATATTATGAGAGCGCAATTTGCAGGATTTATGACAAATTTCGCTTACCCCAATTTTTGTCACATCTACTGGAGCATCATGAGAATGTATTATGACGTCACAGTATATGATGACATCATAATTAGTATGCACTATGACGTCACAATGTATTATGACGTCATAATATATCCGCATTATGACATCACAATATATTATGAGAGCGCAACATGAAGGTAGTATGAGCAATTTCTCTTACCCCAATTTCTGTCACATCTACTGGAGCATAATGAGCATATATTATGACGTCAGAGTATATGATGACATCATAATTAGTATGCACTATGACGTCACAATGTATTATGACGTCATAATGTATCCGCATTATGACATCAGAATATATTATAAGAGCGCAACATGCAGGTATTATGAGCAATTTCTCTTACCCCAATTTCTGTCACATCTACTGCAGCATCATGAGCATGAATTATGACGTCACAGTATATGATGACATCATAATTAGTATGCACTATGATGTCACAATGTATTATGACGTCATAATGTATCCGCATTATGACATCACAATATATTATGAGAGTGCAGCATGAAGGTATTATGAGCAATTTCTCTTACCCCAATTTGTGTCACATCTACTGGAGCATCATGAGCATGTATTATGACGTCACAGTATATGATGACATCATAATTAGTATGCAGTATGACGTCACAATGAATAATGACGTCATAATGTATCCGCATAATGACATCACAATATATTATTAGAGCGCAATTTGCAGGTAATATAAGCAATTTCTCTTACCCCAATTTGTGTCACATCTACTGGAGCATCATGAGCATGTATTATGACGTCACAGTATATGATGTCATCATAATTAGTATGGAGTATGACGTCACAATGTATTATGACGTCATAATGTATCCGCATTATGACATCACAATATATTATGAGAGCGCAACATGATGGTATTGTGAGCAATTTCTCTTACCCCAATTTGTGTCACATCTACTGGAGCATCATGAGCATGTATTATGACGTCACAATATATAATGACATCATAATTAGTATGCACTATGACATCACAATGTATTATGACGTCATAATGTATCCGCATTATGACATCACAATATATTATGAGAGCGCAACACGCAGGTATTATGAGCAATTTCTCTTACCACAATTTGTGTCACATCTACTGGAGCATCATGAGCATGTATTATGACGTCACAGTATATGATGACATCATAATTAGTATGCACTATGACGTCACAATGTATTATGACGTCATAATGTATCCGCATTATGTCATCACAATATATTATGAGAGCGCAACATGCAGGTATTATGACCAATTTCTCTTACCGCAATTTGTGTCACATCTACTGGAGCATCATGAGCATGTAGTATGACGTCACAGTATATGATGACATCATAATTACTATGTAGAATGACGTCACAATGTATTATGACGTCATAATGTATCCACATTATGACATCACAATATATTATGAGAGCGCAACATGCAGGTATTATGAGCAATTTCTCTTACCCCAATTTGTGTCACATGTACTGGAGCATCATGAGCATATTTTATGACGTCACAGTATATGATGACATCATAATTATTATGCACTATGACGTCACAAAGTATTATGACGTCATAATGTATCCGCATTATGACGTCACAATATATTATGAGAGCACAACATGCAGGTATTATGAGCAATTTCTCTTACCCCAATTTGTGTCACATCTACTGGAGCATCATGAGAATGAATTATGACGTCACAGTATATGATGACATCATAATTAGTGTTCACTATGATTTCACAATGTATTATGACGTCATAATGTATCCGCATTATGACATCACAATATATTATGAGAGTGCAGCATGAAGGTATTATGAGCAATTTCTCTTACCCCAATTTGTGTCACATCTACTGCAGCGTCATGAGCATGAATTATGACGTCACAGTATATGATGACATCATAATTAGTAGGCACTATGATGTCACAATGTATTATGACGTCATAATGTATCCGCATTATGACATCACAATATATTATGAGAGTTCAGCATGAAGGTATTATGAGCAATTTCTCTTACCCCAATTTGTGTCACATCTACTGGAGCATCATGAGCATGTATTATGACGTCACAGTATATGATGACATCATAATTAGTATGCACTATGACGTCACAATGAATTATGACGTCATAATGTATCCGCATAATGACATCACAATATATTATGAGAGCGCAATTTGCAGGTAATATAAGCAATTTCTCTTACCCCAATTTTTGTCACATCTACTGGAGCATCATGAGCATGTATTATGACGTCACAGTATATGATGTCATCATAATTAGTATGCAGTATGGCGTCACAATGTATTATGACGTCATAATGTATCCGCATTATGACATCACAATATATTATGAGAGCGCAACATGAAGGTATTGTGAGCAATTTCTCTTACCCCAATTTGTGTCACATCTACTGGAGCATCATGAGCATGTATTATGACGTCACAGTATATGATGACATCATAATTAGTATGCACTAATATGTCACAATGTATTATGACGTCATAATGTATCCGCATTATGACATCACAATATATTATGAGAGTGCAACATGAAGGTATTATGTGCAATTTCTCTTACCCCAATTTGTGTCACATCTACTGGAGCATCATGAGCATGTATTATGACGTCACAGTATATGATGACATCATAATTAGTATGCACTATGACGTCACAATGTATTATGACGTCATAATGTATTCGCATTATGACATCACAATATATTATGAGAGTGCAACATGAAGGTATTATGAGCAATTTCTCTTACCCCAATTTGTGTCACATCTACTGGAGCATCATGAGCATGTATTATGACGTCACAGTATATGATGACATCATAATTAGTATGCACTATGACGTCACAATGTATTATGACGTCATAATGTATCCGCATTATGACATCACAATATATTATGAGAGTGCAATTTGCAGGTTTTATGAACATTTTCGCTTACCCCAATTGGTGTCACATCTACAGGAGCATCATGAGCATGTATTATGATGTCACAGTATATGATGACATCATAATTAGTATGCACTATGACATCACAATGTATAATGACGTCATAATGTATCCGCATTATGACATCACAATATATTATGAGAGCGCAACATGCAGGTATTATGAGCATTTTCTCTTACCCCAATTTGTGTTACATCTACTGGAGCATCATGAGCATGTATTATGACGTCACAGTATATGATGACATCATAATTAGTATGAACTAAGATGTCACAATGTATAATGACGTCATAATGTATCCGCATTATGACATCACAATATATTATGAGAGCGCAACATGAAGGTATTATGAGCAATTTCTCTTACCCCAATTTGTGTCACATCTACTGGAGCATCATGAGCATGTATTATGACGTCACAGTATATGATGACATCATAATTAGTATGCACTATGACGTCACAATGAATTATGACGTCATAATGTATCCGCATAATGACATCACAATATATTATGAGAGCGCAATTTGCAGGTAATATAAGCAATTTCTCTTACCCCAATTTGTGTCACATGTACTGGAGCATCATGAGCATGTATTATGACGTCCCAGTATATGATGACATCATAATTAGTATGCACTATGATGTCACAATGTATTATGACGTCATAATGTATCCGCATTATGACATCACAATATATTATGAGAGTGCAGCATGAAGGTATTATGAGCAATTTCTCTTACCCCAATGTGTGTCACATCTGCTGGAGCATCATGAGCATGTATTATGACGTCACAGTATATGATGACATCATAATTAGTATGCAGTATGACGTCACAATGTATTATGACGTCATAATGTTTCCACATTATGACATCACAATATATTATAAGAGCGCAACATGCAGGTATTATGAGCAATTTCTCTTACCCCAATTTGTGTCACATCTACTGCAGCGTCATGAGCATGAATTATGACGTCTCAGCATATGATGACATCATAATTAGTATGCACTATGATGTCACAATGTATTATGACGTCATAATGTATCCGCATTATGACATCACAATATATTATGAGAGTTCAGCATGAAGGTATTATGAGCAATTTCTCTTACCCCAATTTGTGTCACATCTACTGGAGCATCATGAGCATGTATTATGACGTCACAGTATATGATGACATCATAATTAGTATGCACTATGACGACACAATGAATAATGACGTCATAATGTATCCGCATAATGACATCACAATATATTATGAGAGCGCAATTTGCAGGTAATATAAGCAATTTCTCTTACCCCAATTTGTGTCACATCTACTGGAGCATCATGAGCATGTATTATGACATCACAGTATATGATGTCATCATAATTAGTATGCAGTATGACGTCACAATGTATTATGACGTCATAATGTATCCGCATTATGACATCACAATATATTATGAGAGCGCAACATGAAGGTATTATGAGCAATTTCTTTACCCCAATTTGTGTCACATCTACTGGAGCATCATGAGCATGTATTATGACGTCACAGTATATGATGACATCATAATTAGTATGCACTATGACGTCACAGTGAATTATGACGTCATAATGTATCCGCATAATGACATCACAATATATTATGAGAGCGTAATTTGCAGGTAATATAAGCAATTTCTCTTACCCCAATTTGTGTCACATCTACTGGAGCATCATGAGCATGTATTATGACGTCCCAGTATATGATGACATCATAATTAGTATGCACTATGATGTCACAATGTATTATGACGTCATAATGTATCCGCATTATGACATCACAATATATTATGAGAGCGCAACATGCAGGTATTATGAGCAATTTCTCTTACCCCAATTTGTGTCACATCTACTGGAGCATCATGAGCATGTATTATGACGTCACCGTATATGATGACATCATAATTAGTATGCACTATGACGTGACAATGTATTATGACATCATAATGTATCCGCATTATCACATCACAATATATTATGAGAGCGCAACATGCAGGTATTATGAGCAATTTCTCTTACCCCAATTTGTGTCACATCTACTGGAGCAACATGAGCATGTATTATGATGTCACAGTATATGATGACATCATAATTAGTATGCCCTATGACGTCACAATGTATTATGACGTCATAATGTATCCGCATAATGACATCAAAATATATTATGAGAGCGCAATTTGCAGGTATTATGACCAATTTCTCTTACCGCAATTTGTGTCACATCAACTGGAGCATCATGAGCATGTATTATGACGTCACAGTATATGATGACATCATAATTAGTATGCAGAATGACGTCACAATGTATTATGACGTCATAATGTATCCACATTATGACATCCCAATATATTATGAGAGCGCAACATGCAGGTATTATGAGCAATTTCTCTTACCCCAATTTGTGTCACATGTACTGGAGCATCATGAGCATATTTTAGGACGTCACAGTATATGATGACATCATAATTATTATGCACTATGACGTCACAATGTATTATGACGTCATAATGTATCCGCATTATGACGTCACAATATATTATGAGAGCACAACATGCGGGTATTATGAGCAATTTCTCTTACCCCAATTTGTGTCACATCTACTGGAGCATCATGAGCATGAATTATGACGTCACAGTATATGATGTCATCATAATTGGTATGCAGTATGACGTCACAATGTATTATGACGTCATAATGTATCCGCATTATGACATCACAATATATTATGAGAGCGCAACATGAAGGTATTATGAGCAATTTCTCTTACCCCAATTTGTGTCACATCTGCTGGAGCATCATGAGCATGTATTATGACGTCACAGTATATGATGACATCATAATTAGTATGCACTATGACGTCACAATGTATTATGACGTCATAATGTATCCGCATTATGACATCACAATATATTATGAGAGTGCAATTTGCAGGTTTTATGAACAATTTCGCTTACCCCAATTTGTGTCACATCTACTGGAGCATCATGAGCATGTATTATGACGTCACAGTATATGATGACATCATAATTAGTATGCACTATGACATCACAATGTATTATGACGTCATAATGTATCCGCATTATGACATCACAATATATTATGAGAGCGCAACATGCAGGTATTATGAGCAATTTCTCTTACTCCAATTTGTGTCACATCTACTGGATCATAATGAGCATGTATTATGATGTCACAGTATATGATGACATCATAATTAGTATGCACTATGACATCACAATGTATTATGACGTCATAATGTATCCGCATAATGACATCAAAATATATTATGAGAGCGCAATTTGCAGGTAATATAAGCAATTTCTCTTACCCCAATTTGTGTCAAATCTACTGGAGTATCATGAGCATGTATTATGACGTCACAGTATATGATGTCATCATAATTAGTATGCACTCTGACGTCCCAATGTATTATGACGTCAAAATGTATCCGCATTATGACATCACAATATATTATGAGAGCACAACATGCAGGTATTATGAGCAATTTCTCTTACCCCAATTTGTGTCACATCTACTGGAGCATCAAGAGCATGTATTATGATATCACAGTATATGATGACATCATAATTAATATGCACTATGACGTCACAATGTATTATGACGTCATAATGTATCCACGTAATGACATCAAAATATATTATGAGAGCGCAATTTGCAGGTAATATAAGCAATTTCTCTTTCCCCAATTTGTGTCACATCCACTGGAGCATCATGAGCATGTATTATGACGTCACAGTATATGATGACATCATAAGTAGTATGCACTATGACGTCACAATGTATTATGACGTCATAATGTATCCGCATTATGACATCACAATATATTATAAGAGCCCAATTTGCAGGTATTATGAGCAATTTCTCTTACCCCAATTTGTGTCACATCTACTGGAGCATTATGAGCATGTATTATGACGTCACAGTATACGATGACATCATAATTAGTATGCACTATGACGTCACAATGTATTATGACGTCATAATGTATCCGCATTATGACATCACAATATACTATGAGAGCGCAATTTGCAGGTATTATGAGCAATTTCTCTAACCCCAATTTGTGTCACATGTACTGGAGCATCATGAGCATGTATTATGACGTCACAGTATATGATGACATCATAATTAGTATGCACTATAACGTCACAATGTATTATGATGTCATAATGTATCCGCATTATGATATCACAATATATTATGAGAGCGCAATTTGCAGGTTTTATGACCAATTTCGCTTACCCCAATTTGTGTCACATCTACTGGAGCATCATGAGCATGTATTATGACGTCACAGTATATGATGACATCATAATTAGTATGCACTATGACGTCACAATGTATTATGACGTCATAATATATCCGCATTATGACATCACAATATATTATGAGAGCGCAACATGCAGGTATTATGAGCAATTTCTCTTACCCCAAATTGTGTCACATCTATTGGAGCATCATGAGCATGTATTATGACGTCACAGTATATGATGACATCATAATTAGTATGCACTATGACGTCACAATGTATTATGACGTCATAATGTATCCACATAATGACATCACAATATATTATGAGAGCGCAATTTGCAGGTAATATAAGCAATTTCTCTTACCCCAATTTGTGTCACATCTACTGGAGCATCATGAGCATGTATTATGACTTCACAGTATATGATGTCATCATAATTAGTATGCAGTATGACGTCACAATGTATTATGACGTCATAATGTATCCGCATTTTGACATCACAATATATTATGAGAGCGCAACATGAAGATATTATGAGCAATTTCTCTTACCCCAATTTGTGTCACATCTACTGGAGCATCATGAGCATGTATTATGACGTCACAGTATATGATGACATCATAATTAGTATGCACTATGAAGTCACAATATATTATGACGTCATAATGTATCCGCATTATGACATCACAATATATTCTGAGAGCCCAACCTGAAGGTATTATGAGCAATTTCTCTTACCCCAATTGGTGTCACATCTACTGGAGCATCATGAGCATGTATTATGACGTCACAGTATATGATGACATCATAATTAGTATGCACTATGATGTCACAATGTATTATGAAGTCATAATGTATCCGCATTATGACATCACAATATATTATGAGAGCGCAACATGCAGGTATTATGAGCAATTTCTCTTACCCCAAAATGTGTCACATCTACTGGAGCATCATGAGCATGTATTATGACGTCACAGTACATGATGACATCATAATTAGTATGCACTATGACGTCACAATGTATTATGACGTCATAATGTATCCGCATTATGACATCACAATATATTATGAGAGCGCAACATGAAGGTATTATGAGCAATTTCTCTTACCCCAATTTGTGTCACACCTACTGGAGCATCATGAGCATGTATTATGACGTAACAGTATATGATGACATCATAATTAGTATGCACTATGACGTCACAATGTATTATGACGTCACAATATATCCGCATAATGACATCACAATATATTATGAGAGCGCAATTTGCATGTAATATAAGCAATTTCTCTTACCCCAATTTGTGTCACATATACTGGAGCATCATGAGCATGTATTATGACGTCACAGTATATGATGACATCATAATTAGTATGCACTATGACGTCACAATATGTTATGACGTCATAATGTATCCGCATTATGACATCACAATATATTATGAGAGCGCAATTTGCATGTAATATAAGCAATTTCTCTTACCCCAATTTGTGTCACATATACTGGAGCATCATGAGCATGTATTATGACGTCAAAGTATAGGGTGACATCATAATTAGTATGCACTATGACGTCACAATGTATTATGACGTCATCATGTATCCGCATTATGACATCACAATATATTATGAGAGCGCAACATGTAGGTATTATGAGCAATTTCTCTTACCCCAATTTGTGTCACACCTGCTGGAGCATCATGAGCCTGTATTATGACGTCACAGTATATGATGACATCATAATTAGTATGCACTATGACGTCACAATGTATTATGACGTCATAATGTATCCACATTATGACATCACAATATATTGTGAGAGTGCAATTTGCAGGTTTTATGACCAATTTCGCTTACCCCAATTTGTGTCACATCTACTGGAGCATCATGAGCATGCATTATGACGTCACAGTATATGATGACATCATAATTAGTATGCACTATGACGTCACAATGTATTATGACGTCATAATGTATCCACATTATGACATCACAATATATTGTGAGAGTGCAATTTGCAGGTTTTATGACCAATTTCGCTTACCCCAATTCGTGTCACATCTACTGGAGCATCATGAGCATGTATTATGACGTCACAGTATATGATGACATCATAATTAGTATGCACTATGACGTCACAATGGATTATGACGTCATAATGTATCCGCATTATGACATCACAATACATTATGAGAGCGCAATTTGCAGGTATTATGAGCAATTTCTCTTACCCCAATTTGTGTCACATCTACTAGAGCATCAAGACCATGTATTATGACGTCACAGTATATGAGGACATAATAATTAGTATGCACTATGACGTCACAATGTATTATGACGTCATAATGTATCCGCATAATGACATAAAAATATATTATGAGAGCGCAAGTTGCAGGTAATATAAGCAATTTCTCTTACCCCAATTTGTGTCACTTATATTGGAGCATCATGAGCATGTATTATGACATCACAGTATATGATGACATCATAATTAGTATGCACTATGACGTCACATTGTATTATGACGTCATAATGTGTCCGCATTATGACATCACAATATATTATGAGAGCGCAACATGCAGGTATTATGAGCAATTCCTCTTACCCCAATTTGTGTCACATGTACTGGAGCATCAAGAGCATGTATTATGACGTCACAGTATATGATGACATCATAATTAGTGTGCACTATGACGTCACAATGTATTATGACGTCATAATGTATCCGCATTATGGCACCACAATATATTATGAGAGCGCAACATGAAGGTATTATGAGCAATTTCTCTTACCGCAATTTGTGTCACATCTAATGGAGCATCCTGAGCATGTATTATGATGTCACAGTATATGATGATATCATAATTAGTATGCACTATGATGTCACAATGTATTATGACGTCATAATGTATCCGCATTATGACATCACAATATATTATGAGAGTGCAACATGAAGGTATTTTGAGCAATTTCTCTTACCCCAATTTGTGTCACATCTACTGGAGCATCATGAGCATGTCTTATGACGTCACAGTATATGATGACATCATAATTATTATGCACTATGATGTCACAATGTATTATGACGTCATAATGTATCCGCATTATGACATCACAATATATTATGAGAGCGCAATTTGCAGGTTTTATGACCATTTTCGCTTACCCCAATTTGTGTCACATCTACTGGAACATCATGAGCATGTATTATGACTTCCCAGTATATGATGACATCATAATTAGTATGCACTATGACGTCACAATATATTATGACGTCATAATGTATCCACATTATGACATCACAATATATTATGAGAGCACAACATTCAGGTATTATGAGCAATTTCTCTTACCCCAATTTGTGTCACATCTACTGGAGCATCATGAGCATGTATTATGACGTCACAGTATATGATGACATCATAATTAGTATGCACTATGACGTCACAATGTATTATGACGTCATAATGTATCCGCATTATGACATCACAATATACTATGGGAGCGCAACATGCAGGTATTATGAGCAATTTCTCTTACCCCAATTTGTGTCACATCTACTGGAGCATCATGAGCATGCATTATGACGTCACAGTATATGATGACATCATAATTAGTATGCACCATGACGTCACAATGTATTATGACGTCATAATATATCCGCATTATGACATCACAATATATTATGAGAGCGCAACATGCAGGTATTATGAGCAATTTCTCTTACCCCAAATTGTGTCACATCTACTGGAGCACCATGAGCATGTATTATGACGTCACAGTATATGATGACATCATAATTAGTATGCACTATGACGTCACAATATATTATGACGTCATAATGTATCCGCATAATGACATCACAATATATTATGAGAGCGCAATTTGCAGGTATTATGAGCAATTTCTCTTACCCCAATTTGTGTCACATCTACTGGAGCATCATGAGCATGTGTTATGACGTCACAGTATATGATGACATCATATTTAGTTTGCAGTATGACGTCACAATGTATTATGACGTCATAATATATCCGCATTATGACATCACAATATATTATGAGAGCGCAACATGAAGGTATTATGAGCAATTTCTCTTACCCTAATTTGTGTCACATCTACTGGAGCATCATGGGGATGTATTATGACGTCACAGTATATGATGACATCATAATTAGTATGCATTATGACGTCACAATGTATTATGACGTCATAATGTATCCGCATATTGACATCACAATATATTATGAGAGCGCAATTTGCAGGTAATATAAGCAATTTCTCTTAACCCAATTTGTGACACATCTACTGGAGTATCATGAGCATGTATTATGACGTCACAGTATATGATGACATCATAATTAGTATGCAGTATGACGTCACAATGTATTATGACGTCATAATGTATCCGCAGTATGACATCACAATATATTATGAGAGCTCAATATGCAGGAATTATGAGCAATTTCTCTTACCCCAATTTGTGTCACATCTACTAGAGCATCATGAGCATGTATTATGACGTCACAGTATATGATGACATCATAATTAGTATGCACTATGACGTCACAATGTATTACGATGTCATAATGTATCCGCATAATGACATCAAAATATATTATGAGATCGCAATTTGCAGGTAATATAAGCAATTTCTCTTACCCCAATTTGTGTCAAATCTACTGGAGTATCATGAGCATGTATTATGATGTCACAGTATATGATGTCATCGTAATTAGTATGCACTATGACGTCACAATGTATTATGATGACATAATGTATCCGCATTATGACATCACAATATATTATGAGATCGCAACTTGCAGGTATTATGAGCAATTTCTCTTACCCCAATTTGTGTCACATCTACTGGAGCATCATGAGAATGTATTAAGACGTCACAGTATATGATGACATCATAATTAGTATGCACTATGACGTCACAATGTGTTATGACGTCATAATATATCCGCATTATGACATCACAATATGTTATGAGAGCGCAATTTGCAGGTTTTATGACCAATTTCGCTTACCCCAATTTGTGTCACTTCTACTGGAGCATCATGAGCATGTATTATGACGTCCCAGTATATGATGACATCATAATTAGTATGCACTATGATGTCACATTGTATTATGACGTCATAATGTATCCGCAATATGACATCACAATATATTATGAGAGCGCAACTTGCAGGTATTATGAGCAATTTCTCTTACCCCAATTTGTGTCACATCTACTGGAGCATCATGAGCATGAATTATGACATCACAGTATATGATGACATCATAATTAGTATGCACTATGACATCAAAATGTATTATGACGTCATAATGTATCCGCATTATGACATCACAATATATTATGAGAGCGCAACCTACAGGTATTATGAGCAATTTATCTTACCCCAATTAGTGTCACATCTACTGGAGCATCATGAGCATGTATTATGACGTCACAGTATATGATGACATCATAATTAGTATGCACTATGATGTCACAATGTATTATGACGTCATAATGTATCCGCATTATGACATCACAATATATTATGAGAGTGCAATTGGCAGGTTTTATGAACAATTTCGCTTACCCCAATTTGTGTCACATCCACTGGAGCATCATGAGCATGTATTATGACGTCACAGTATATGATGACATCATAATTAGTATGCACTATGACGTCACAATGTATTATGACGTCATAATGTATCCGCATTATGACATCACAATATATTACAAGAGCCCAATTTGCAGGTATTATGAGCAATTTCTCTTACCCCAATTTGTGTCACATCTACTGGAGCATTATGAGCATGTATTATGACGTCACAATATACGATGACATCATAATTAGTATGCACTATGACGTCACAATGTATTATGACGTCATAATGTATCCGCATTATGACATCACAATATACTATGAGAGCGCAATTTGCAGGTATTATGAGCAATTTCTCTTACCCCAATTTGTGTCACATGTACTGGAGCATCATGAGCATGTATTATGACGTCACAGTATATGATGACATCATAATTAGTATGCACTATAACGTCACAATGTATTATGATGTCATAATGTATCCGCATTATGATATCACAATATATTATGAGAGCGCAATTTGCAGGTTTTATGACCAATTTCGCTTACCCCAATTTGTGTCACATCTACTGGAGCATCATGAGCATGTATTATGACGTCACAGTATATGATGACATCATAATTAGTATGCACTATGACGTCACAATGTATTATGACGTCATAATATATCCGCATTATGACATCACAATATATTATGAGAACGCAACATGGAGGTATTATGAGCAATTTCTCTTACCCCAAATTGTGTCACATCTACTGGAGCATCATGAGCATGTATTATGACGTCACAGTATATGATGACATCATAATTAGTATACACTATGACGTCACAATGTATTATGACGTCATAATGTATCCACATTATGACATCAAGATATATTATGAGAGCGCAACATGCAGGTATTATGAGCATTTTCTCTTACCCCAATTTGTGTCACATCTACTGGAGCATCATGAGCATGTATTATGACGTCACAGTATATGATGACATCATAATTAGTATGCACTAAGATGTCACAATGTATTATGACGTCATAATGTATCCGCATTATGACATCACAATATATTATGAGAGTGCAACATGAAGGTAGTATGAGCAATTTCTCTTACCCCAATTTCTGTCACATCTACTGGAGCATCATGAGCATGTATTATGACGTCACAGTATATGATGACATCATAATTAGTATGCACTATGACGTCACAATGAATTATGACGTCATAATGTATCCGCATAATGACATCACAATATATTATGAGAGCGCAATTTGCAGGTAATATAAGCAATTTTTCTTACCCCAATTTGTGTCACATCTACTGGAGCATCATGAGCATGTATTATGACTTCACAGTATATGATGTCATCATAATTAGTATGCAGTATGACGTCACAATGTATTATGACGTCATAATGTATCCGCATTTTGACATCACAATATATTATGAGAGCGCAACATGAAGATATTATGAGCAATTTCTCTTACCCCAATTTGTGTCACATCTACTGGAGCATTATGAGCATGTATTATGACGTCACAGTATATGATGACATCATAATTAGTATGCACTATGACGTCACAATATATTATGACGTCATAATGTATCCGCATTATGACATCACAATATATTATGAGAGTGCAATTTGCAGGTTTTATGAACATTTTCGCTTACCCCAATTTGTGTCACATCTACTGGAGCATCATGAGCATGTATTATGATGTCACAGTATATGATGACATCATAATTAGTATGCACTATGACATCACAATGTATAATGACGTCATAATGTATCCGCATTATGACATCACAATATATTATGAGAGCGCAACATGAAGGTATTATGAGCAATTTCTCTTACCCCAATTTGTGTCACATCTACTGGAGCTTCAAGAGCATGTATTATGATGTCACAGTATATGATGACATCATAATTAGTATGCACTATGACGTCACAATGTATTATGACGTCATAATATATGCGCATAATGACATCAAAATATATTATGAGAGCGCAATTTGCAGGTAATATAAGCAATTTCTCTTGCCCCAATTTGTGTCACATCTACTGGAGCATCATGAGCATGTATTATGACATCACAGTATATGATGACATCATAATTAGTATGCACTACGACGTCACAATGTATTGTGACGTCATAATGTATCCGCATTATGACATCACAACATATTATGAGAGCACATCATGCAGGTATTATGAGCAATTTCTCTTACCCCAATTTGTGTCACATCTACTGGAGCATCATGAGCATGTATTATGACGTCACAGTATATGATGACATCATAATTAGTATGCACTATGACGTCACAATGTATTATGACGTCATAATATATCCGCATTATGACATCACAATATATTATGAGAGCGCAACATGCAGGTATTATGAGCAATTTCTCTTACCCCAATTTGTGTCACATCTACTAGAGCATCATGAGCATGTATTATGACGTCACAGTATATGATGACATCATAATTAGTATGCAGTATGACGTCACAATGTATTATGACGTCATAATGTATCCACATTATGACATCACAATATATTATGAGTGCGCAACATGCAGGTATTATGAGCAATTTCTCTTACCCCAATTTGTGTCACATATACTGGAGCATCATGAGCATTTATTATGACGTCACAGTATATGATGACATCATAATTAGTATGCACTAAGATGTCAGAATGTATTATGACGTCATAATGTATCCGCCTTATGACATCACAATATATTATGAGAGTGCAACATGAAGGTATTATGAGCAATTTCTCTTACCCAATTTGTGTCACATCTACTGGAGCATCATGAGCATGTATTATGACGTCACAGTATATGATGACATCATAATTAGTATGCACTATGACGTCACAATGTATTATGACGTCATAATGTATCCGCATAATGACATCACAATATATTATGAGAGCGCCACATGCAGGTATTATGAGCAATTTCTCTTACCCCAATTTGTGTCACACCTTCTGGAGCATCATGAGCCTGTATTATGACGTCACAGTATATGATGACATCATAATTAGTATGCACTATGACGTCACAATGTATTATGACGTCATAATGTATCCGCATTATGACATCACAATATATTATGAGAGCGCAACATGAAGGTATTATGAACAATTTCTCTTACCCCAATTTGTGTCACATGTACTGGAGCATCATGAGCATGTATTATGACGTCACAGTATATGATGACATCATAATTAGTATGCATTATGACATCACAATGCATTATGACGTCATAATGTATCCGCATTATGACATCACAATATATTATTAGAGCGCAATTTGCAGGTATTATGAGCAATTTCTCTTACCACAAATTGTGTCACATCTACTGGAGCATCATGAGCATGTATTATGACGTCACAGTATATGATGACATCATAATTAGTATGCACTATGACGTCACAATGTATTATGACGTCATAATGTATCCGCATTATGACATCAAAATATATTATGAGAGCGCAACATGCAGGTATTATGAGCAATTTCTCTTAACCCAATTTGTGTCACATCTACTGGAGCATCATGAGCATGTATTATGACGTCACAGTATATGATGACATCATAAATTAGCATGCACTATGACGTCACAATGTATTATGACGTCATAATGTATCCGCATTATGACATCGCAATATATTATGAGAGCGCAATTTGCAGGTTTTATGACAAATTTCGCTTACCCCAATTTGTGTCACAGCTACTGCAGCATCATGAGCATGTAATATGACGTCACAGTATATGATGACATCATAATTAGTATGCACTATGACGTCACAATGTATTACGATGTCATAATGTATCCGCATAATGACATCACAATATATTTTGAGATCGCAATTTGCAGGTAATATAAGCAATTTCTCTTACCCCAATTTGTGTCACATCTACTGGAGTATCATGAGCATGTATTATGATGTCACAGTATATGATGACATCATAAGTAGTATGCACTATGACGTCACAATGTATTATGACGTCATAATGTATCCACATTATGACATCACAATATATTGTGAGAGTGCAATTTGCAGGTTTTATGACCAATTTCGCTTACCCCAATTTGTGTCACAGCTACTGGAGCATCATGAGCATGCATTATGACGTCACAGTATATGATGACATCATAATTAGTATGCACTATGACGTCACAATGTATTATGACGTCATAATGTATCCGCATTATGACATCACAATATATTGTGAGAGTGCAATTTGCAGGTTTTATGACCAATTTCGCTTACCCCAATTCGTGTCACATCTACTGGAGCATCATGAGCATGTATTATGATGTCACAGTATATGATGACATCATAATTACTATGCACTATGAGGTCACAATGGATTATGACGTCATAATGTATCCGCATTATGACATCACAATATATTATGAGAGCGCAACATGCAGGTATTATGAGCAATTTCTCTTACCCCAATTTGTGTCACATCTACTGGAGCATCATGACCATGTATTATGACGTCACAGTATATGATGACGTCATAATTAGTATGCACTATGACGTCACAAAATATTATGACGTCGTAATGTATCCGCATTATAACATCACAATATATTATGAGAGCGCAATTTGCAGGATTTATGACAAATTTCGCTTACCCCAATTTTTGTCACATCTACTGGAGCATCATGAGAATGTATTATGACGTCACAGTATATGATGACATCATAATTAGTATGCACTATGACGTCACAATGTATTATGACGTCATAATATATCCGCATTATGACATCACAATATATTATGAGAGCGCAACATGCAGGTATTATGAGCAATTTCTCTTACCCCAATTTGTGTCACATCTACTGGAGCATCATGAGCATGTATTATGACATCACAGTATATGATGACATCATAATTAGTATGCACTATGACGTCACAATGTATTATGACGTCATAATATATCCGCATTATGACATCACAATATATTATGAGAGCGCAACATGCAGGTATTATGAGCAATTTCTCTTACCCCAAATTGTGTCACATCTACTGGAGCATCATGAGCATGTATTATGACGTCACAGTATATGATGACATCATAATTAGTATGCAGTATGACGTCACAATGTATTATGACGTCATAATGTATCCACATTATGACATCACAATATATTATGAGAGCGCATCATGCAGGTATTATGAGCATTTTCTCTTACCCCAATTTGTGTCACATCTACTGGAGCATCATGAGCATGTATTATGATGTCCCAGTATATGATGACATCATAATTAGTATGCACTATGAGGTCACAATGTATTATGACGTCATAATGTATCCGCATTATGACATCACAATATATTATGAGAGCGCAACATGAAGGTAGTATGAGCAATTTCTCTTACCCCAATTTCTGTCACATCTACTGGAGCATCATGAGCATGTATTATGACGTCCCAGTATATGATGACATCATAATTAGTATGCACTATGACGTCACAATGAATTATGACGTCATAATGTATCCGCATAATGACATCACAATATATTATGAGAGTGCAACATGAAGGTATTATGAGCAATTTCTCTTACCCAATTTGTGTCACATCTACTGGAGCATCATGATTATGTATTATGACGCCACAGTATATGATGACATCATAATTAGTATGCACTATGACGTCACAATGAATTATGACGTCATAATGTATCCGCATAATGACATCACATTATATTATGAGAGCGCAATTTGCAGGTAATATAAGCAATTTCTCTTACCCCAATTTGTGTCACATCTACTGGAACATCATGAGCATGTATTATGACATCACAGTTTATGATGACATCATAATTAGTATGCACTATGACGTCCCAATGTATTATGACGTCATAATATATCCACATTATGACATCACAATATATTATGAGAGCGCAATTTGCAGGTATTATGGGCAATATCTCTTACCCCAATTTGTGTCACATCTACTGGAGCATAATGAGCATATATTATGATGTCAGAGTATATGATGACATCATAATTAGTATGCACTATGACGTCACAATGTATTATGACGTCATAATGTATCCGCATTATGACATCAGAATATATTATAAGAGCGCAACATGCAGGTATTATGAGCAATTTCTCTTACCCCAATTTCTGTCACATCTACTGCAGCATCATGAGCATGAATTATGACGTCACAGTATATGATGACATCATAATTAGTATGCACTATGATGTCACAATGTATTATGACGTCATAATGTATCCGCATTATGACATCACAATATATTATGAGAGTGCAGCATGAAGGTATTATGAGCAATTTCTCTTACCCCAATTTGTGTCACATCTACTGGAGCATCATGAGCATGTATTATGACGTCACAGTATATGATGACATCATAATTAGTATGCAGTATGACGTCACAATGAATAATGACGTCATAATGTATCCGCATAATGACATCACAATATATTATTAGAGCGCAATTTGCAGGTAATATAAGCAATTTCTCTTACCCCAATTTGTGTCACATCTACTGGAGCATCATGAGCATGTATTATGACGTCACAGTATATGATGTCATCATAATTAGTATGGAGTATGACGTCACAATGTATTATGACGTCATAATGTATCCGCATTATGACATCACAATATATTATGAGAGCGCAACATGATGGTATTGTGAGCAATTTCTCTTACCCCAATTTGTGTCACATCTACTGGAGCATCATGAGCATGTATTATGACGTCACAATATATAATGACATCATAATTAGTATGCACTATGACATCACAATGTATTATGACGTCATAATGTATCCGCATTATGACATCACAATATATTATGAGAGCGCAACACGCAGGTATTATGAGCAATTTCTCTTACCACAATTTGTGTCACATCTACTGGAGCATCATGAGCATGTATTATGACGTCACAGTATATGATGACATCATAATTAGTATGCACTATGACGTCACAATGTATTATGACGTCATAATGTATCCGCATTATGTCATCACAATATATTATGAGAGCGCAACATGCAGGTATTATGACCAATTTCTCTTACCGCAATTTGTGTCACATCTACTGGAGCATCATGAGCATGTAGTATGACGTCACAGTATATGATGACATCATAATTAGTATGTAGAATGACGTCACAATGTATTATGACGTCATAATGTATCCACATTATGACATCACAATATATTATGAGAGCGCAACATGCAGGTATTATGAGCAATTTCTCTTACCCCAATTTGTGTCACATGTACTGGAGCATCATGAGCATATTTTATGACGTCACAGTATATGATGACATCATAATTATTATGCACTATGACGTCACAAAGTATTATGACGTCATAATGTATCCGCATTATGACGTCACAATATATTATGAGAGCACAACATGCAGGTATTATGAGCAATTTCTCTTACCCCAATTTGTGTCACATCTACTGGAGCATCATGAGAATGAATTATGACGTCACAGTATATGATGACATCATAATTAGTGTTCACTATGATTTCACAATGTATTATGACGTCATAATGTATCCGCATTATGACATCACAATATATTATGAGAGTGCAGCATGAAGGTATTATGAGCAATTTCTCTTACCCCAATTTGTGTCACATCTACTGCAGCGTCATGAGCATGAATTATGACGTCACAGTATATGATGACATCATAATTAGTAGGCACTATGATGTCACAATGTATTATGACGTCATAATGTATCCGCATTATGACATCACAATATATTATGAGAGTTCAGCATGAAGGTATTATGAGCAATTTCTCTTACCCCAATTTGTGTCACATCTACTGGAGCATCATGAGCATGTATTATGACGTCACAGTATATGATGACATCATAATTAGTATGCACTATGACGTCACAATGAATTATGACGTCATAATGTATCCGCATAATGACATCACAATATATTATGAGAGCGCAATTTGCAGGTAATATAAGCAATTTCTCTTACCCCAATTTTTGTCACATCTACTGCAGCATCATGAGCATGTATTATGACGTCACAGTATATGATGTCATCATAATTAGTATGCAGTATGGCGTCACAATGTATTATGACGTCATAATGTATCCGCATTATGACATCACAATATATTATGAGAGCGCAACATGAAGGTATTGTGAGCAATTTCTCTTACCCCAATTTGTGTCACATCTACTGGAGCATCATGAGCATGTATTATGACGTCACAGTATATGATGACATCATAATTAGTATGCACTAATATGTCACAATGTATTATGACGTCATAATGTATCCGCATTATGACATCACAATATATTATGAGAGTGCAACATGAAGGTATTATGTGCAATTTCTCTTACCCCAATTTGTGTCACATCTACTGGAGCATCATGAGCATGTATTATGACGTCACAGTATATGATGACATCATAATTAGTATGCACTATGACGTCACAATGTATTATGACGTCATAATGTATTCGCATTATGACATCACAATATATTATGAGAGTGCAACATGAAGGTATTATGAGCAATTTCTCTTACCCCAATTTGTGTCACATCTACTGGAGCATCATGAGCATGTATTATGACGTCACAGTATATGATGACATCATAATTAGTATGCACTATGACGTCACAATGTATTATGACGTCATAATGTATCCGCATTATGACATCACAATATATTATGAGAGTGCAATTTGCAGGTTTTATGAACATTTTCGCTTACCCCAATTGGTGTCACATCTACAGGAGCATCATGAGCATGTATTATGATGTCACAGTATATGATGACATCATAATTAGTATGCACTATGACATCACAATGTATAATGACGTCATAATGTATCCGCATTATGACATCACAATATATTATGAGAGCGCAACATGCAGGTATTATGAGCAATTTCTCTTACCCCAATTTGTGTTACATCTACTGGAGCATCATGAGCATGTATTATGACTTCACAGTATATGATGACATCATAATTAGTATGAACTAAGATGTCACAATGTATAATGACGTCATAATGTATCCGCATTATGACATCACAATATATTATGAGAGCGCAACATGAAGGTATTATGAGCAATTTCTCTTACCCCAATTTGTGTCACATCTACTGGAGCATCATGAGCATGTATTATGACGTCACAGTATATGATGACATCATAATTAGTATGCACTATGACGTCACAATGAATTATGACGTCATAATGTATCCGCATAATGACATCACAATATATTATGAGAGCGCAATTTGCAGGTAATATAAGCAATTTCTCTTACCCCAATTTGTGTCACATGTACTGGAGCATCATGAGCATGTATTATGACGTCCCAGTATATGATGACATCATAATTAGTATGCACTATGATGTCACAATGTATTATGACGTCATAATGTATCCGCATTATGACATCACAATATATTTTGAGAGTGCAGCATGAAGGTATTATGAGCAATTTCTCTTACCCCAATGTGTGTCACATCTGCTGGAGCATCATGAGCATGTATTATGACGTCACAGTATATGATGACATCATAATTAGTATGCAGTATGACGTCACAATGTATTATGACGTCATAATGTTTCCACATTATGACATCACAATATATTATAAGAGCGCAACATGCAGGTATTATGAGCAATTTCTCTTACCCCAATTTGTGTCACATCTACTGCAGCGTCATGAGCATGAATTATGACGTCACAGTATATGATGACATCATAATTAGTATGCACTATGATGTCACAATGTATTATGACGTCATAATGTATCCGCATTATGACATCACAATATATTATGAGAGTTCAGCATGAAGGTATTATGAGCAATTTCTCTTACCCCAATTTGTGTCACATCTACTGGAGCATCATGAGCATGTATTATGACGTCACAGTATATGATGACATCATAATTAGTATGCACTATGACGACACAATGAATAATGACGTCATAATGTATCCGCATAATGACATCACAATATATTATGAGAGCGCAATTTGCAGGTAATATAAGCAATTTCTCTTACCCCAATTTGTGTCACATCTACTAGAGCATCATGAGCATGTATTATGACGTCACAGTATATGATGTCATCATAATTAGTATGCAGTATGACGTCACAATGTATTATGACGTCATAATGTATCCGCATTATGACATCACAATATATTATGAGAGCGCAACATGAAGGTATTATGAGCAATTTCTTTACCCCAATTTGTGTCACATCTACTGGAGCATCATGAGCATGTATTATGACGTCACAGTATATGATGACATCATAATTAGTATGCACTATGACGTCACAGTGAATTATGACGTCATAATGTATCCGCATAATGACATCACAATATATTATGAGAGCGTAATTTGCAGGTAATATAAGCAATTTCTCTTACCCCAATTTGTGTCACATCTACTGGAGCATCATGAGCATGTATTATGACGTCCCAGTATATGATGACATCATAATTAGTATGCACTATGATGTCACAATGTATTATGACGTCATAATGTATCCGCATTATGACATCACAATATATTATGAGAGCGCAACATGCAGGTATTATGAGCAATTTCTCTTACCCCAATTTGTGTCACATCTACTGGAGCATCATGAGCATGTATTATGACGTCACCGTATATGATGACATCATAATTAGTATGCACTATGACGTCACAATGTATTATGACATCATAATGTATCCGCATTATCACATCACAATATATTATGAGAGCGCAACATGCAGGTATTATGAGCAATTTCTCTTACCCCAATTTGTGTCACATCTACTGGAGCAACATGAGCATGTATTATGATGTCACAGTATATGATGACATCATAATTAGTATGCCCTATGACGTCACAATGTATTATGACGTCATAATGTATCCGCATAATGACATCAAAATATATTATGAGAGCGCAATTTGCAGGTATTATGATCAATTTCTCTTACCGCAATTTGTGTCACATCAACTGGAGCATCATGAGCATGTATTATGACGTCACAGTATATGATGTCATCATAATTAGTATGCACTCTGACGTCCCAATGTATTATGACGTCAAAATGTATCCGCATTATGACATCACAATATATTATGAGAGCACAACATGCAGGTATTATGAGCAATTTCTCTTACCCCAATTTGTGTCACATCTACTGGAGCATCAAGAGCATGTATTATGATGTCACAGTATATGATGACATCATAATTAATATGCACTATGACGTCACAATGTATTATGACGTCATAATGTATCCACGTAATGACATCAAAATATATTATGAGAGCGCAATTTGCAGGTAATATAAGCAATTTCTCTTTCCCCAATTTGTGTCACATCTACTGGAGCAACATGAGCATGTATTATGACGCCACAGTATATGATGACATCATAATTAGTATGCACTATGATGTCACAATGTATTATGGCGTCATAATGTATCCGCATAATGACATCACAATACATTATGAGAGCGCAATTTGCAGGTAATATAAGCAATTTCTCTTACCCTAATTTGTGTCTCATCTACTGGAGCATCATGAGCATGTATTATGATGTCACAGTATATGATTTCATCATAATTAGTATGCAGTATGACGTCACAATGTATTATGACGTCATAATATATCCGCATTATGACATCACAATATATTATGAGAGCGCAACATGAAGGTATTATGAGCAATTTCTCTTACCCCTATTTGTGTCACATCTACTGGAGCATCATTAGCATGTATTATGACGTCACAGTATATGATGACATCATAATTAGTATGCAGTATGACGTCACAATGTATTATGACGTCATAATGTATCCACATTATGACATCACAATATATTATGAGAGCGCAATTTGCAGGTTTTATGACAAATTTCGCTTACCCCAATTTGTGTCACATCTACTGGAGCATCATGAGCATGTATTATGACGTCACAGTATATGATGACATCATAATTAGTATGCACTATGACGTCACAATGTATTATGACGTCATAATGTATCCGCATAATGACATCACAATATATTATGAGAGCGCAACATGCAAGTATCATGAGCAATTTCTCTTACCCCAATTTGTGTCACATCTACTGGAGCATCATGAGCATGTATTTTGACGTCACAGTATATGATGACATCATAATTAGTATGCACTATGACGTCACAATGTATTATGACGTCATAATGTATCCGCATAATGACATCACAATATATTATGAGAGCGCAATTTGCAGGTAATATAAGCAATTTCTCTTACCCCAATTTGTCTCACATCTACTGGAGAATCATGAGCATGTATTATGATGTCACAGTATATGACGTCATCATAATTAGTATGCAGTATGACGTCACAATGTATTATGATGTCATAATGTATCCGCATTATGACATCACAATATATTATGCGAGCGCAACATGAAGGTATTATGAGCAATTTCTCATACCCCAATTTGTGTCACATCTACTGGAGCATCATGAGCATGTATTATGACGTCACAGTATATGATGACATCATAATTAGTATGCACTATGACGTCACAATGTATTATGACGTCATAATGTATCCGCATTATGACATCACAATATATTATGAGAGTGCAATTTGCAGGTTTTATGAACAATTTCGCTTACACCAATTTGTGTCACATCTACTGGAGCATCATGAGCATGTATTATGACGTCACATTATATGATGACATCATAATTAGTATGCACTATGACATCACAATGTATTATGACGTCATAATGTATCCGCATTATGACATCACAATATATTATGAGAGCGCAACATGCAGGTATTATGAGCAATTTCTCTTACCCCAATTTGTGTCACATCTACTGGATCATAATGAGCATGTATTATGATGTCACAGTATATGATGACATCATAATTAGTATGCACTATGACATCACAATGTATTATGACGTCATAATGTATCCGCATAATGACATCAAAATATATTATGAGAGCGCAATTTGCAGGTAATATAAGCAATTTCTCTTACCCCAATTTGTGTCACATCTACTGGAGCATCATGAGCATGTATTATGACGTCCCAGTATATGATGACATCATAATTAGTATGCACTATGATGTCACAATGTATTATGACGTCATAATGTATCCGCATTATGACATCACAATATATTATGAGAGCGCAACATGCAGGTATTATGAGCAATTTCTCTTACCCCAATTTGTGTCACATCTACTGGAGCATCATGAGCATGTATTATGACGTCACCGTATATGATGACATCATAATTAGTATGCACTATGACGTCACAATGTATTATGACATCATAATGTATCCGCATTATCACATCACAATATATTATGAGAGCGCAACATGCAGGTATTATGAGCAATTTCTCTTACCCCAATTTGTGTCACATCTACTGGAGCAACATGAGCATGTATTATGATGTCACAGTATATGATGACATCATAATTAGTATGCCCTATGACGTCACAATGTATTATGACGTCATAATGTATCCGCATAATGACATCAAAATATATTATGAGAGCGCAATTTGCAGGTATTATGATCAATTTCTCTTACCGCAATTTGTGTCACATCAACTGGAGCATCATGAGCATGTATTATGACGTCACAGTATATGATGTCATCATAATTAGTATGCACTCTGACGTCCCAATGTATTATGACGTCAAAATGTATCCGCATTATGACATCACAATATATTATGAGAGCACAACATGCAGGTATTATGAGCAATTTCTCTTACCCCAATTTGTGTCACATCTACTGGAGCATCAAGAGCATGTATTATGATGTCACAGTATATGATGACATCATAATTAATATGCACTATGACGTCACAATGTATTATGACGTCATAATGTATCCACGTAATGACATCAAAATATATTATGAGAGCGCAATTTGCAGGTAATATAAGCAATTTCTCTTTCCCCAATTTGTGTCACATCTACTGGAGCAACATGAGCATGTATTATGACGCCACAGTATATGATGACATCATAATTAGTATGCACTATGATGTCACAATGTATTATGGCGTCATAATGTATCCGCATAATGACATCACAATACATTATGAGAGCGCAATTTGCAGGTAATATAAGCAATTTCTCTTACCCTAATTTGTGTCTCATCTACTGGAGCATCATGAGCATGTATTATGATGTCACAGTATATGATTTCATCATAATTAGTATGCAGTATGACGTCACAATGTATTATGACGTCATAATATATCCGCATTATGACATCACAATATATTATGAGAGCGCAACATGAAGGTATTATGAGCAATTTCTCTTACCCCTATTTGTGTCACATCTACTGGAGCATCATTAGCATGTATTATGACGTCACAGTATATGATGACATCATAATTAGTATGCAGTATGACGTCACAATGTATTATGACGTCATAATGTATCCACATTATGACATCACAATATATTATGAGAGCGCAATTTGCAGGTTTTATGACAAATTTCGCTTACCCCAATTTGTGTCACATCTACTGGAGCATCATGAGCATGTATTATGACGTCACAGTATATGATGACATCATAATTAGTATGCACTATGACGTCACAATGTATTATGACGTCATAATGTATCCGCATAATGACATCACAATATATTATGAGAGCGCAACATGCAAGTATCATGAGCAATTTCTCTTACCCCAATTTGTGTCACATCTACTGGAGCATCATGAGCATGTATTTTGACGTCACAGTATATGATGACATCATAATTAGTATGCACTATGACGTCACAATGTATTATGACGTCATAATGTATCCGCATAATGACATCACAATATATTATGAGAGCGCAATTTGCAGGTAATATAAGCAATTTCTCTTACCCCAATTTGTCTCACATCTACTGGAGAATCATGAGCATGTATTATGATGTCACAGTATATGACGTCATCATAATTAGTATGCAGTATGACGTCACAATGTATTATGATGTCATAATGTATCCGCATTATGACATCACAATATATTATGCGAGCGCAACATGAAGGTATTATGAGCAATTTCTCATACCCCAATTTGTGTCACATCTACTGGAGCATCATGAGCATGTATTATGACGTCACAGTATATGATGACATCATAATTAGTATGCACTATGACGTCACAATGTATTATGACGTCATAATGTATCCGCATTATGACATCACAATATATTATGAGAGTGCAATTTGCAGGTTTTATGAACAATTTCGCTTACACCAATTTGTGTCACATCTACTGGAGCATCATGAGCATGTATTATGACGTCACATTATATGATGACATCATAATTAGTATGCACTATGACATCACAATGTATTATGACGTCATAATGTATCCGCATTATGACATCACAATATATTATGAGAGCGCAACATGCAGGTATTATGAGCAATTTCTCTTACCCCAATTTGTGTCACATCTACTGGATCATAATGAGCATGTATTATGATGTCACAGTATATGATGACATCATAATTAGTATGCACTATGACATCACAATGTATTATGACGTCATAATGTATCCGCATAATGACATCAAAATATATTATGAGAGCGCAATTTGCAGGTAATATAAGCAATTTCTCTTACCCCAATTTGTGTCAAATCTACTGGAGTATCATGAGCATGTATTATGACGTCACAGTATATGATGTCATCATAATTAGTATGCACTATGACGTCACAATGTATTATGACGTCATAATGTATCCGCATAATGACATCACAATATATTATGAGAGCGCAACATGAAGGTATTATGAGCAATTTCTCTTACCCCAATTTGTGTCACATCTACTGGAGAATCATGAGCATGTATTATGACGTCACAGTATATGATGACATCATAATTAGTATGCACTATGACGTCACAATGTATTATGACGTCATAATGTATCCGCATTATGACATCACAATATATTATGAGAGCGCAACATGAAGGTATTATGAGCAATTTCTCTTACCCCAATTTGTGTCACATCTACTGGAGCATCATTAGCATGTATTATGACGTCACAGTATATGATGACATCATAATTAGTATGCAGTATGACGTCACAATGTATTATGACGTCATAATGTATCCGCATTATGACATCACAATATATTATGAGAGCGCAATTTGCAGGTTTTATGACAAATTTCGCTTACCCCAATTTGTGTCACATCTACTGGAGCATCATGAGCATGTATTATGACGTCACAGTATATGATGACATCATAATTAGTATGCACTATGACGTCACAATGTATTATGACGTCATAATGTATCCGCATTATGACATCACAATATATTATGAGAGCGCAACATGCAAGTATTATGAGCAATTTCTCTTACCCCAATTTGTGTCACATCTACTGGAGCATCATGAGCATGTATTTTGACGTCACAGTATATGATGACATCATAATTAGTATGCACTATGACGTCACAATGTATTATGACGTCATAATGTATCCGCATAATGACATCACAATATATTATGAGAGCGCAATTTGCAGGTAATATAAGCAATTTCTCTTACACCAATTTGTGTCACATCTACTGGAGAATCATGAGCATGTATTATGACGTCACAGTATATGACGTCATCATAATTAGTATGCAGTATGACGTCACAATGTATTATGACGTCATAATGTATCCGCATTATGACATCACAATATATTATGAGAGCGCAACATGAAGGTATTATGAGCAATTTCTCTTACCCCAATTTGTGTCACATCTACTGGAGCATCATAAGCATGTATTATGACGTCACAGTATATGATGACATCATAATTAGTATGCACTATGACGTCACAATGTATTATGACGTCATAATGTATCCGCATTATGACATCACAATATATTATGAGAGCGCAACATGAAGGTATTATGAGCAATTTCTCTTACCCCAATTTGTGTCACATCTACTGGAGCATCATTAGCATGTATTATGACGTCACAGTATATGATGACATCATAATTAGTATGCAGTATGACGTCACAATGTATTATGACGTCATAATGTAGCCGCATTATGACATCACAATATAATATGAGAGCGCAATTTGCAGGTTTTATGACAAATTTCGCTTACCCCAATTTGTGTCACATCTACTGGAGCATCATGAGCATGTATTATGACGTCACAGAATATGATGACATCATAATTAGTATGCACTATGACGTCACAATGTATTATGACGTCATAATGTATCCGCATTATGACATCACAATATATTATGAGAGCGCAACATGCAAGTATTATGAGCAATTTCTCTTACCCCAATTTGTGTCACATCTACTGGAGCATCATGAGCATGTATTTTGACGTCACAGTATATGATGACATCATAATTAGTATGCACTATGACGTCACAATGTATTATGACGTCATAATGTATCCGCATAATGACATCACAATATATTATGAGAGCGCAATTTGCAGGTAATATAAGCAATTTCTCTTACCCCAATTTGTGTCACATCTACTGGAGAATGAGGAGCATGTATTATGACGTCACAGTATATGATGTCATCATAATTGGTATGCAGTATGACGTCACAATGTATTATGACGTCATAATGTATCCGCATTATGACATCACAATGTATTATGAGAGCGCAACATGAAGGTATTATGAGCAATTTCTCTTACCCCAATTTGTGTCACATCTCCTGGAGCATCATGAGCATGTATTATGACGTCACAGTATATGATGACATCATAATTAGTATGCACTATGACGACACAATGAATAATGACGTCATAATGTATCCGCATAATGACATCACAATATATTATGAGAGCGCAATTTGCAGGTAATATAAGCAATTTCTCTTACCCCAATTTGTGTCACATCTACTAGAGCATCATGAGCATGTATTATGACGTCACAGTATATGATGTCATCATAATTAGTATGCAGTATGACGTCACAATGTATTATGACGTCATAATGTATCCGCATTATGACATCACAATATATTATGAGAGCGCAACATGAAGGTATTATGAGCAATTTCTTTACCCCAATTTGTGTCACATCTACTGGAGCATCATGAGCATGTATTATGACGTCACAGTATATGATGACATCATAATTAGTATGCACTATGACGTCACAGTGAATTATGACGTCATAATGTATCCGCATAATGACATCACAATATATTATGAGAGCGTAATTTGCAGGTAATATAAGCAATTTCTCTTACCCCAATTTGTGTCACATCTACTGGAGCATCATGAGCATGTATTATGACGTCCCAGTATATGATGACATCATAATTAGTATGCACTATGATGTCACAATGTATTATGACGTCATAATGTATCCGCATTATGACATCACAATATATTATGAGAGCGCAACATGCAGGTATTATGAGCAATTTCTCTTACCCCAATTTGTGTCACATCTACTGGAGCATCATGAGCATGTATTATGACGTCACCGTATATGATGACATCATAATTAGTATGCACTATGACGTCACAATGTATTATGACATCATAATGTATCCGCATTATCACATCACAATATATTATGAGAGCGCAACATGCAGGTATTATGAGCAATTTCTCTTACCCCAATTTGTGTCACATCTACTGGAGCAACATGAGCATGTATTATGATGTCACAGTATATGATGACATCATAATTAGTATGCCCTATGACGTCACAATGTATTATGACGTCATAATGTATCCGCATAATGACATCAAAATATATTATGAGAGCGCAATTTGCAGGTATTATGATCAATTTCTCTTACCGCAATTTGTGTCACATCAACTGGAGCATCATGAGCATGTATTATGACGTCACAGTATATGATGTCATCATAATTAGTATGCACTCTGACGTCCCAATGTATTATGACGTCAAAATGTATCCGCATTATGACATCACAATATATTATGAGAGCACAACATGCAGGTATTATGAGCAATTTCTCTTACCCCAATTTGTGTCACATCTACTGGAGCATCAAGAGCATGTATTATGATGTCACAGTATATGATGACATCATAATTAATATGCACTATGACGTCACAATGTATTATGACGTCATAATGTATCCACGTAATGACATCAAAATATATTATGAGAGCGCAATTTGCAGGTAATATAAGCAATTTCTCTTTCCCCAATTTGTGTCACATCTACTGGAGCAACATGAGCATGTATTATGACGCCACAGTATATGATGACATCATAATTAGTATGCACTATGATGTCACAATGTATTATGGCGTCATAATGTATCCGCATAATGACATCACAATACATTATGAGAGCGCAATTTGCAGGTAATATAAGCAATTTCTCTTACCCTAATTTGTGTCTCATCTACTGGAGCATCATGAGCATGTATTATGATGTCACAGTATATGATTTCATCATAATTAGTATGCAGTATGACGTCACAATGTATTATGACGTCATAATATATCCGCATTATGACATCACAATATATTATGAGAGCGCAACATGAAGGTATTATGAGCAATTTCTCTTACCCCTATTTGTGTCACATCTACTGGAGCATCATTAGCATGTATTATGACGTCACAGTATATGATGACATCATAATTAGTATGCAGTATGACGTCACAATGTATTATGACGTCATAATGTATCCACATTATGACATCACAATATATTATGAGAGCGCAATTTGCAGGTTTTATGACAAATTTCGCTTACCCCAATTTGTGTCACATCTACTGGAGCATCATGAGCATGTATTATGACGTCACAGTATATGATGACATCATAATTAGTATGCACTATGACGTCACAATGTATTATGACGTCATAATGTATCCGCATAATGACATCACAATATATTATGAGAGCGCAACATGCAAGTATCATGAGCAATTTCTCTTACCCCAATTTGTGTCACATCTACTGGAGCATCATGAGCATGTATTTTGACGTCACAGTATATGATGACATCATAATTAGTATGCACTATGACGTCACAATGTATTATGACGTCATAATGTATCCGCATAATGACATCACAATATATTATGAGAGCGCAATTTGCAGGTAATATAAGCAATTTCTCTTACCCCAATTTGTCTCACATCTACTGGAGAATCATGAGCATGTATTATGATGTCACAGTATATGACGTCATCATAATTAGTATGCAGTATGACGTCACAATGTATTATGATGTCATAATGTATCCGCATTATGACATCACAATATATTATGCGAGCGCAACATGAAGGTATTATGAGCAATTTCTCATACCCCAATTTGTGTCACATCTACTGGAGCATCATGAGCATGTATTATGACGTCACAGTATATGATGACATCATAATTAGTATGCACTATGACGTCACAATGTATTATGACGTCATAATGTATCCGCATTATGACATCACAATATATTATGAGAGTGCAATTTGCAGGTTTTATGAACAATTTCGCTTACACCAATTTGTGTCACATCTACTGGAGCATCATGAGCATGTATTATGACGTCACATTATATGATGACATCATAATTAGTATGCACTATGACATCACAATGTATTATGACGTCATAATGTATCCGCATTATGACATCACAATATATTATGAGAGCGCAACATGCAGGTATTATGAGCAATTTCTCTTACCCCAATTTGTGTCACATCTACTGGATCATAATGAGCATGTATTATGATGTCACAGTATATGATGACATCATAATTAGTATGCACTATGACATCACAATGTATTATGACGTCATAATGTATCCGCATAATGACATCAAAATATATTATGAGAGCGCAATTTGCAGGTAATATAAGCAATTTCTCTTACCCCAATTTGTGTCAAATCTACTGGAGTATCATGAGCATGTATTATGACGTCACAGTATATGATGTCATCATAATTAGTATGCACTATGACGTCACAATGTATTATGACGTCATAATGTATCCGCATAATGACATCACAATATATTATGAGAGCGCAACATGAAGGTATTATGAGCAATTTCTCTTACCCCAATTTGTGTCACATCTACTGGAGAATCATGAGCATGTATTATGACGTCACAGTATATGATGACATCATAATTAGTATGCACTATGACGTCACAATGTATTATGACGTCATAATGTATCCGCATTATGACATCACAATATATTATGAGAGCGCAACATGAAGGTATTATGAGCAATTTCTCTTACCCCAATTTGTGTCACATCTACTGGAGCATCATTAGCATGTATTATGACGTCACAGTATATGATGACATCATAATTAGTATGCAGTATGACGTCACAATGTATTATGACGTCATAATGTATCCGCATTATGACATCACAATATATTATGAGAGCGCAATTTGCAGGTTTTATGACAAATTTCGCTTACCCCAATTTGTGTCACATCTACTGGAGCATCATGAGCATGTATTATGACGTCACAGTATATGATGACATCATAATTAGTATGCACTATGACGTCACAATGTATTATGACGTCATAATGTATCCGCATTATGACATCACAATATATTATGAGAGCGCAACATGCAAGTATTATGAGCAATTTCTCTTACCCCAATTTGTGTCACATCTACTGGAGCATCATGAGCATGTATTTTGACGTCACAGTATATGATGACATCATAATTAGTATGCACTATGACGTCACAATGTATTATGACGTCATAATGTATCCGCATAATGACATCACAATATATTATGAGAGCGCAATTTGCAGGTAATATAAGCAATTTCTCTTACACCAATTTGTGTCACATCTACTGGAGAATCATGAGCATGTATTATGACGTCACAGTATATGACGTCATCATAATTAGTATGCAGTATGACGTCACAATGTATTATGACGTCATAATGTATCCGCATTATGACATCACAATATATTATGAGAGCGCAACATGAAGGTATTATGAGCAATTTCTCTTACCCCAATTTGTGTCACATCTACTGGAGCATCATAAGCATGTATTATGACGTCACAGTATATGATGACATCATAATTAGTATGCACTATGACGTCACAATGTATTATGACGTCATAATGTATCCGCATTATGACATCACAATATATTATGAGAGTGCAATTTGCAGGTTTTATGAACAATTTCGCTTACCCCAATTTGTGTCACATCTACTGGAGCATCATGAGCATGTATTATGACGTCACAGTATATGATGACATCATAATTAGTATGCACTATGACATCACTATGTATTATGACGTCATAATGTATCCGCATTATGACATCACAATATATTATGAGAGCGCATCATGCAGGTATTATGAGCAATTTCTCTTACCCCAATTTGTGTCACATCTACTGGATCATAATGAGCATGTATTATGATGTCACAGTATATGATGACATCATAATTAGTATGCACTATGACATCACAATGTATTATGACGTCATAATGTATCCGCATAATGACATCAAAATATATTATGAGAGCGCAATTTGCAGGTAATATAAGCAATTTCTCTTACCCCAATTTGTGTCAAATCTACTGGAGTATCATGAGCATGTATTATGACGTCACAGTATATGATGTCATCATAATTAGTATGCACTCTGACGCCCCAATGTATTATGACGTCATAATGTATCCGCATTATGACATCACAATATATTATGAGAGCGCAACATGAAGGTATTATGAGCAATTTCTCTTACCCCAATTTATCTCACATCTACTGGAGCATCATGAGCATGTATTATGACGTCACAGTATATGATGACATCATAATTAGTATGCACTATGACGTCACAATGTATTATGACGTCATAATGTATCCGCATTATGACATCACAATATATTATGAGAGCGCAACATGAAGGTATTATGAGCAATTTCTCTTACCCCAATTTGTGTCACATCTACTGGAGCATCATTAGCATGTATTATGACGTCACAGTATATGATGACATCATAATTAGTATGCAGTATGACGTCACAATGTATTATGACGTCATAATGTAGCCGCATTATGACATCACAATATAATATGAGAGCGCAATTTGCAGGTTTTATGACAAATTTCGCTTACCCCAATTTGTGTCACATCTACTGGAGCATCATGAGCATGTATTATGACGTCACAGAATATGATGACATCATAATTAGTATGCACTATGACGTCACAATGTATTATGACGTCATAATGTATCCGCATTATGACATCACAATATATTATGAGAGCGCAACATGCAAGTATTATGAGCAATTTCTCTTACCCCAATTTGTGTCACATCTACTGGAGCATCATGAGCATGTATTTTGACGTCACAGTATATGATGACATCATAATTAGTATGCACTATGACGTCACAATGTATTATGACGTCATAATGTATCCGCATAATGACATCACAATATATTATGAGAGCGCAATTTGCAGGTAATATAAGCAATTTCTCTTACCCCAATTTGTGTCACATCTACTGGAGAATGAGGAGCATGTATTATGACGTCACAGTATATGATGTCATCATAATTGGTATGCAGTATGACGTCACAATGTATTATGACGTCATAATGTATCCGCATTATGACATCACAATGTATTATGAGAGCGCAACATGAAGGTATTATGAGCAATTTCTCTTACCCCAATTTGTGTCACATCTCCTGGAGCATCATGAGCATGTATTATGACGTCACAGTATATGATGTCATCATAATTAGTATGCACTCTGACGTCCCAATGTATTATGACGTCAAAATGTATCCGCATTATGACATCACAATATATTATGAGAGCACAACATGCAGGTATTATGAGCAATTTCTCTTACCCCAATTTGTGTCACATCTACTGGAGCATCATGAGAATGTATTATGACGTCACAGTATATGATGAAATCATAATTAGTATGCACTATGACGTTCACAATGTATTATGACGTCATAATATATCCGCATTATGACATCACAATATATTATGAGAGCGCAACATGCAGTTGTTATAGGCAATTTCTCTTACAATAATTTGTGTCACATGCACTGGAGCATCATGACCATGTATTATGATGTCACAGTACATGATGACATCATAATTAGTATGCACTAGGATGTCACAATGTATTATGACGTCATAATGTATCTGCATTATGACATCACAATATATTATGAGAGTGCAACATGCAGGTATTATGAGCAATTTCTCTTACCCCAATTTGTGTCACATCTACTGGAGCATCATGAGCATGTACTATGACGTCACAGTATATGATGACATCATAATTAGTATGCACTATGACGTCACAATGAATTATGACGTCATAATGTATCCGCATAATGACATCACAATATATTAGGGGAGCGCAATTTGCAGGAAATATAAGCAATTCCTCTTACCCTAATTTGTGTCACATATACTGGAGAATCATGAGCATGTATTATGACGTCACAGTATATGATGTCATCATAATTAGTATGCAGTATGACGTCACAATATATTATGACGTCATAATGTATCCGCATTATTTCATCACAATATATTATGAGAGCGCAACATGAAGGTATTATGAGCAATTTCTCTTACCCAATTTGTGTCACATCTAATGGAGCATCATGAGCATGTATCATGACGTCACAGTATATGATGACATCATAATTAGTATGCACTATGACATCACAATGTATTATGACGTCATAATGTATCCGCATTATGATATCATAATATATCATGAGAGCGCAACATGCAGGTATTATGAGCAATTTCTCTTACTCCAATTTGTGTCACATCTACTGGAGCATCAGGAGCATGTATTATGATGTCACAGTATATGATGACATCATAATTAGTATGCACTATGACGTCACAATGTATTATGACGTCATAATGTATCCGCATAATGATATCAAAATATATTATGAGAGCGAAATTTGCAGGTAATATAAGCAATTTCTCTTACCCCAATTTGTGTCACATCTACTGGAGCATCATGAGCATGTATTAGGACATCACAGTATATGATGACATCATAATTAGTATGCACTATGACGTCACAATGTATTATGACGTCATAATGTATCCGCATTATGACATCACAATATATTATGAGAGCACAACATGCAGGTATTATGAGCAATTTCTCTTACCCCAATTTGTGTCACATCTACTGGAGCATCATGAGCATGTATTATGACGTCACAGTATATGATGACATCATAATTAGTATGCACTATGATGTCACAATATATTATGACGTCATAATGTATCCGCCTTATGACATCACAATATATTATGAGAGTGAAGCATGCAGGTATTATGAGCAATTTCTCTTACCACAATTTGTGTCACATCTACTGGAGCATCATGAGCATGTATTATGACGTCACAGTATATGATGACATCATAATTAGTATGCACTATGACATCACAATGAATTATGACATCATAATGTATCCGCATAATGACATCACAATATATTATGAGAGCGCAATTTGCAGGTAATATGAGCAATTTCTCTTACCCCAATTTGTGTCACATCTACTGGAGCATCATGAGCATGTATTATGACGTCACAGTATATGATGACATGATAATTAGTGTGCACTATGACGTCACAATGTATTATGACGTCATAATGTATCCGCATTATGACATCACAATATATTTTGAGAGTGCAGCATGAAGGTATTATGAGCAATTTCTCTTACCCCAATTTGTGTCATATCTACTGGAGCATCATGAGCATGTATTATGACGTCACAGTATATGATGACATCATAATTAGTATGCACTATGACGTCACAATGAATTATGACGTCATAATGTATCCGCATAATGACATCACAATATATTATGAGAGCGCAATTTGCAGGTAATATGAGCAATTTCTCTTACCCCAATTTGTGTCACATCTACTGGAGCATCATGAGCATGTATTATGACGTCACCATATATGATGTCATCATAATTAGTATGCAGTATGACCTCACAATGTATTATGACGTCATAATGTATCCGCATTTTGACATCACAATATATTATGAGAGCGCAAGTTGCTGGAATTATGAGCAATTTCTCTTACCCCAATTTGTGTCACTTCTACTGGAGCATCATGAGCATGTATTATGACGTCACAGTATATGATGACATCATAATTAGTATGCACTATGACGTCACAATGTATTATGACGTCATAATGTATCCGCATTATGACATCACAATATATTATGAGAGCGCAACCTACAGGTATTATGAGCAATTTCTCTTACCCCAATTTGTGTCACATCTACTGGAGCATCATGAGCATGTATTATGACGTCACAGTATATGAGGACATCATAATTAGTATGCAGTATGACGTCACAATGTATTATGACGTCATAATGTATCCACATTATGACATCACAATATATTATGAGAGCGCAACATGCAGGTATTATGAGCAATTTCTCTTACCCCAATTTGTGTCACATCTACTGGAGCATCATGAGCATGTATTATGACGTCACAGTATATGATGACATCAAAATTAGTATGCACTATGATGTCACAATGTATTATGAGGTCATAATGTATCCGCATTATGACATCACAATATATTATGAGAGTGCAACATGAAGGTATTATGAGCAATTTCTCTTACCCCAATTTGTGTCACATCTACTGGAGCATCATGAGCATGTATTATGACGTCACAGTATATGATGACATCATAATTAGTATGCACTATGACGTCACAATGAATTATGACGTCAAAATGTATCCGAATAATGACATCACAATATATTATGAGAGCGCAATTTGCAGGTAATATAAGCAATTTCTCTTACCCTAATTTGTGTCACATCTACTGGAGCATCATGAGCATGTATTATGACGGCACAGTATATGATGTCATCATAATTAGTATGCAGTATGACGTCACAATGTATTATGAGGTCATAATGTATCCGCATTATGACATCACAATATATTATGAGAGCGCAACATGAAGGTATTATGAGCAATTTCTCTTACCCCAATTTGTGTCACATCTACTGGAGCATCATGAGCATGTATTCTGACGTCACAGTATATGATGACATCATAATTAGTATGCACTATGACATCACAATGTATTATGACCTCATAATGTATCCGCATTATGATATCATAATATATTATGAGAGCGCAACATGCAGGTATTATGAGCAATTTCTCTTACTCCAATTTGTGTCACATCTACTGGAGCATCAGGAGCATGTATTATGATGTCACAGTATATGATGACATCATAATTAGTATGCATATGACGTCACAATGTATTATGACGTCATAATGTATCCGCATAATGATATCAAAATATATTATGAGAGCGAAATTTGCAGGTAATATAAGCAATTTCTCTTACCCCAATTTGTGTCACATCTACTGGAGCATCATGAGCATGTATTATGACATCCCAGTATATGATGACATCATAATTAGTATGCACTATGACGTCACAATGTATTATGACGTCATAATGTAATCGCATTATGACATCAAAATACATTGTGAGAGCGCAATTTGCAGGTATTATGAGCAATTTCTCTTACCCCAATTTGTGTCACATCTACTGGAGCATCAAGAGCATGTATTAGGCTGTCACAGTATATGATGACATCATAATTAGTATGCACTATGACGTAACAATGTATTATGACGTCATAATTTATCCGCATAATGACATCAAAATATATTATGAGAGCGCAATTTGCAGGTAATAGAAGCAATTTCTCTTACAACAATTTGTGTCACATCTACTGGAGAATCATGAGCATGTATTATGACGTCACAGTATATGATGACATCATAATTAGTATGCACTATGACGTCACAATGTATTATGACGTCATAATGCATCCGCATAATGACATCACAATATATTATGAGAGCGCAATTTGCAGGTAATATGAGCAATTTCTCTTACCCCAATTTGTGTCACATCTACTGGAGCATCATGAGCATGTATTATGACGTCACCATATATGATGTCATCATAATTAGTATGCAGTATGACCTCACAATGTATTATGACGTCATAATGTATCCGCATTTTGACATCACAATATATTATAAGAGCGCAATTTGCTGGAATTATGAGCAATTTCTCTTACCCCAATTTGTGTCACTTCTACTGGAGCATCATGAGCATGTATTATGACGTCACAGTATATGATGACATCATAATTAGTATGCACTATGATGTCACAATGTATTATGACGTCATAATGTATCCCCATTATGACATCACAATATATTATGAGAGCGCAAAATGCAGGTATTATGAGCAATTTCTCTTACCCCAATTTGTGTCACATCTACTGGAGCATCATGAGCATGTATTATGACGTCACAGTATATGCTGACATCATAATTAGTATGCACTATGACGTCACAATGTATTATGACGTCATAATATATCCGCATTATGACATCACAATATATTATGAGAGCGCAACATGCAGTTGTTATAGGCAATTTCTCTTACAATAATTTGTGTCACATGCACTGGAGCATCATGACCATGTATTATGATGTCACAGTACATGATGACATCATAATTAGTATGCACTATGATGTCACAATGTATTATGACGTCATAATGTATCTGCATTATGACATCACAATATATTATGAGAGTGCAACATGCAGGTATTATGAGCAATTTCTCTTACCCCAATTTGTGTCACATCTACTGGAGCATCATGAGCATGTACTATGACGTCACAGTATATGATGACATCATAATTAGTATGCACTATGACGTCACAATGAATTATGACGTCATAATGTATCCGCATAATGACATCACAATATATTAGGGGAGCGCAATTTGCAGGAAATATAAGCAATTCCTCTTACCCTAATTTGTGTCACATATACTGGAGAATCATGAGCATGTATTATGACGTCACAGTATATGATGTCATCATAATTAGTATGCAGTATGACGTCACAATGTATTATGACGTCATAATGTATCCGCATTATTTCATCACAATATATTATGAGAGCGCAACATGAAGGTATTATGAGCAATTTCTCTTACCCAATTTGTGTCACATCTAATGGAGCATCATGAGCATGTATCATGACGTCACAGTATATGATGACATCATAATTAGTATGCACTATGACATCACAATGTATTATGACGTCATAATGTATCCGCATTATGATATCATAATATATCATGAGAGCGCAACATGCAGGTATTATGAGCAATTTCTCTTACTCCAATTTGTGTCACATCTACTGGAGCATCAGGAGCATGTATTATGATGTCACAGTATATGATGACATCATAATTAGTATGCACTATGACGTCACAATGTATTATGACGTCATAATGTATCCGCATAATGATATCAAAATATATTATGAGAGCGAAATTTGCAGGTAATATAAGCAATTTCTCTTACCCCAATTTGTGTCACATCTACTGGAGCATCATGAGCATGTATTAGGACATCACAGTATATGATGACATCATAATTAGTATGCACTATGACGTCACAATGTATTATGACGTCATAATGTATCCGCATTATGACATCACAATATATTATGAGAGCACAACATGCAGGTAGTATGAGCAATTCCTCTTACCCCAATTTGTGTCACATCTACTGGAGCATCATGAGCATGTATTATGACGTCACAGTATATGATGACATCATAATTAGTATGCACTATGATGTCACAATATATTATGACGTCATAATGTATCCGCCTTATGACATCACAATATATTATGAGAGTGAAGCATGCAGGTATTATGAGCAATTTCTCTTACCACAATTTGTGTCACATCTACTGGAGCATCATGAGCATGTATTATGACGTCACAGTATATGATGACATCATAATTAGTATGCACTATGACATCACAATGAATTATGACATCATAATGTATCCGCATAATGACATCACAATATATTATGAGAGCGCAATTTGCAGGTAATATGAGCAATTTCTCTTACCCCAATTTGTGTCACATCTACTGGAGCATCATGAGCATGTATTATGACGTCACAGTATATGATGACATGATAATTAGTGTGCACTATGACGTCACAATGTATTATGACGTCATAATGTATCCGCATTATGACATCACAATATATTTTGAGAGTGCAGCATGAAGGTATTATGAGCAATTTCTCTTACCCCAATTTGTGTCATATCTACTGGAGCATCATGAGCATGTATTATGACGTCACAGTATATGATGACATCATAATTAGTATGCACTATGACGTCACAATGAATTATGACGTCATAATGTATCCGCATAATGACATCACAATATATTATGAGAGCGCAATTTGCAGGTAATATGAGCAATTTCTCTTACCCCAATTTGTGTCACATCTACTGGAGCCTCATGAGCATGTATTATGACGTCACCATATATGATGTCATCATAATTAGTATGCAGTATGACCTCACAATGTATTATGACGTCATAATGTATCCGCATTTTGACATCACAATATATTATGAGAGCGCAATTTGCTGGAATTATGAGCAATTTCTCTTACCCCAATTTGTGTCACTTCTACTGGAGCATCATGAGCATGTATTATGACGTCACAGTATATGATGACATCATAATTAGTATGCACTATGACGTCACAATGTATTATGACGTCATAATGTATCCGCATTATGACATCACAATATATTATGAGAGCGCAACATGCAGGTATTATGACCAATTTCTCTTACCCCAATTTGTGTCACATCTACTGGAGCATCATGAGCATGTATTATGACGTCACAGTATATGAGGACATCATAATTAGTATGCAGTATGACGTCACAATGTATTATGACGTCATAATGTATCCACATTATGACATCACAATATATTATGAGAGCGCAACATGCAGGTATTATGAGCAATTTCTCTTACCCCAATTTGTGTCACATCTACTGGAGCATCATGAGCATGTATTATGACGTCACAGTATATGATGACATCAAAATTAGTATGCACTATGATGTCACAATGTATTATGAGGTCATAATGTATCCGCATTATGACATCACAATATATTATGAGAGTGCAACATGAAGGTATTATGAGCAATTTCTCTTACCCCAATTTGTGTCACATCTACTGGAGCATCATGAGCATGTATTATGACGTCACAGTATATGATGACATCATAATTAGTATGCACTATGACGTCACAATGAATTATGACGTCAAAATGTATCCGAATAATGACATCACAATATATTATGAGAGCGCAATTTGCAGGTAATATAAGCAATTTCTCTTACCCTAATTTGTGTCACATCTACTGGAGCATCATGAGCATGTATTATGACGGCACAGTATATGATGTCATCATAATTAGTATGCAGTATGACGTCACAATGTATTATGAGGTCATAATGTATCCGCATTATGACATCACAATATATTATGAGAGCGCAACATGAAGGTATTATGAGCAATTTCTCTTACCCCAATTTGTGTCACATCTACTGGAGCATCATGAGCATGTATTCTGACGTCACAGTATATGATGACATCATAATTAGTATGCACTATGACATCACAATGTATTATGACCTCATAATGTATCCGCATTATGATATCATAATATATTATGAGAGCGCAACATGCAGGTATTATGAGCAATTTCTCTTACTCCAATTTGTGTCACATCTACTGGAGCATCAGGAGCATGTATTATGATGTCACAGTATATGATGACATCATAATTAGTATGCATATGACGTCACAATGTATTATGACGTCATAATGTATCCGCATAATGATATCAAAATATATTATGAGAGCGAAATTTGCAGGTAATATAAGCAATTTCTCTTACCCCAATTTGTGTCACATCTACTGGAGCATCATGAGCATGTATTATGACATCCCAGTATATGATGACATCATAATTAGTATGCACTATGACGTCACAATGTATTATGACGTCATAATGTAATCGCATTATGACATCAAAATACATTGTGAGAGCGCAATTTGCAGGTATTATGAGCAATTTCTCTTACCCCAATTTGTGTCACATCTACTGGAGCATCAAGAGCATGTATTAGGCTGTCACAGTATATGATGACATCATAATTAGTATGCACTATGACGTAACAATGTATTATGACGTCATAATTTATCCGCATAATGACATCAAAATATATTATGAGAGCGCAATTTGCAGGTAATAGAAGCAATTTCTCTTACAACAATTTGTGTCACATCTACTGGAGAATCATGAGCATGTATTATGACGTCACAGTATATGATGACATCATAATTAGTATGCACTATGACGTCACAATGTATTATGACGTCATAATGCATCCGCATAATGACATCACAATATATTATGAGAGCGCAATTTGCAGGTAATATGAGCAATTTCTCTTACCCCAATTTGTGTCACATCTACTGGAGCATCATGAGCATGTATTATGACGTCACCATATATGATGTCATCATAATTAGTATGCAGTATGACCTCACAATGTATTATGACGTCATAATGTATCCGCATTTTGACATCACAATATATTATAAGAGCGCAATTTGCTGGAATTATGAGCAATTTCTCTTACCCCAATTTGTGTCACTTCTACTGGAGCATCATGAGCATGTATTATGACGTCACAGTATATGATGACATCATAATTAGTATGCACTATGATGTCACAATGTATTATGACGTCATAATGTATCCGCATTATGACATCACAATATATTATGAGAGCGCAACATGCAGGTATTATGAGCAATTTCTCTTACCCCAATTTGTGTCACATCTACTGGAGCATCATGAGCATGTATTATGACGTCACAGTATATGATGACATCATAATTAGTATGCAGTATGACGTCACAATGTATTATGACGTTATAATGTATCCGCATTATGACATCACAATATATTATGAGAGCGCAACATGAAGGTATTATGAGCAACTTCTCTTACCCCAATTTGTCTCACATCTACTGGAGCATCATGAGCATGTATTATGACGTCACAGTATATGATGACATCATAATTAGTATGCACTATGACGTCACAATGTATTATGACGTCATAATGTATCCGCATTATGACATCACAATATATTATGAGAGTGCAAATTGCAGGTTTTATGAACTCTTTCGCTTACCCCAATTTGTGTCACATTTACTGGAGCATCATGAGCATGTATTATGATGTCACAGTATATGATGACATCATAATTAGTATGCACTATGACATCACAATATATTATGACGTCATAATGTATCCGAATTATCACATCACAATATATTATGAGAGCACAACATGCAGGTTTTATGAGCAATTTCTCTTACTCTAATTTGTGTCACATCTACTGGAGCATCAAGAGCACGTATTATGACGTCACAGTATATGATGACATCATAATTAGTATGCAGTATGACGTCACAATGTATTATGACGTCATAATGTATCCGCATTATGACATCACAATATAATATGAGAGCGCAATTTGCAGGTTTTATGACAAATTTCGCTTACCACAATTTGTGTCACATCTACTGGAGCATCATGAGCATGTATTATGACGTCACAGAATATGATGACATCATAATTAGTATGCACTATGACGTCACAATGTATTATGACGTCATAATGTATCCGCATTATGACATCACAATATATTATGAGAGCGCAACATGCAAGTTTTATGAGCAATTTCTCTTACCCCAATTTGTGTCACATCTACTGGAGCATCATGAGCATGTATTTTGACGTCACAGTATATGATGACATCATAATTAGTATGCACTATGACGTCACAATGTATTATGACGTCATAATGTATCCGCATAATGACATCACAATATATTATGAGAGCGCAATTTGCAGGTAATATAAGCAATTTCTCTTACCCCAATTTGTCTCACATCTACTGGAGAATGATGAGCATGTATTATGACGTCACAGTATATGATGTCATCATAATTAGTATGCAGTATGACGTCACAATGTATTATGACGTCATAATGTATCCGCATTATGACATCACAATATATTATGAGAGCGCAACATGAAGGTATTATGAGCAATTTCTCTTACCCCAATTTGTGTCACATCTACTGGAGAATCATGAGCATGTATTATGACGTCACAGTATATGACGACATCATAATTAGTATGCACTATGACGTCACAATGTATTATGACGTCATGATGTATCCGCATTATGACATCACAATATATTATGAGAGTGCAATTTGCAGGTTTTATGAACAATTTCGCTTACCCCAATTTGTGTCACATCTACTGGAGCATCATGAGCATGTATTATGACGTCACAGTATATGATGACATCATAATTAGTATGCACTATGACATCACAATGTATTATGACGTCATAATGTATCCGCATTATGACATCACAACATATTATGAGAGCGCAACATGCAGGTATTATGAGCAATTTCTCTTACCCCAATTTGTGTCACATCTACTGGATCATAATGAGCGTGTATTATGATGTCACAGTATATGATGACATCATAATTAGTATGCACTATGACTTCACAATGTATTATGACGTCATAATGTATCCGCATAATGACATCAAAATATATTATGAGAGCGCAATTTGCAGGTAATATGAGCAATTTCTCTTTCCCCAATTTGTGTCACATCTACTGGAGCAACATGAGCATGTATTATGACGTCACAGTATATGATGACATCATAATTAGTATGCACTATGATGTCACAATGTATTATGGCGTCATAATATATCTGCATAATGACATCACAATACATTATGAGAGCGCAATTTGCAGGTAATATAAGCAATTTCTCTTACCCTAATTTGTGTCTCATCTACTGGAGCATCATGAGCATGTATTATGACGTCACAGTATATGATTTCATCATAATTAGTATGCAGTATGACGTCACAATGTATTATGACGTCATAATATATCCGCATTATGACATCACAATATATTATGAGAGCGCAACATGAAGGTATTATGAGCAATTTCTCTTACCCCAATTTGTGTCACATCTACTGGAGCATCTTTAGCATGTATTATGACGTCACAGTATATGATGACATCATAATTAGTATGCAGTATGACGTCACAATGTATTATGACGTCATAATGTATCCACATTATGACATCACAATATATTATGAGAGCGCAATTTGCAGGTTTTATGACAAATTTCGCTTACCCCAATTTGTGTCACATCTACTGGAGCATCATGAGCATGTATTATGACGTCACAGTATATGATGACATCATAATTAGTATGCACTATGACGTCACAATGTATTATGACGTCATAATGTATCCGCATAATGACATCACAATATATTATGAGAGCGCAACATGCAAGTATTATGAGCAATTTCTCTTACCCCAATTTGTGTCACATCTACTGGAGCATCATGAGCATGTATTTTGATGTCACAGTATATGATGACATCATAATTGGTATGCACTATGACGTCACAATGTATTATGACGTCATAATGTATCCGCATAATGACATCACAATATATTATGAGAGCGCAATTTGCAGGTAATATAAGCAATTTCTCTTACCCCAATTTGTGTCAGATCTACTGGAGAATCATGAGCATGTATTATGACGTCACAGTATATGACGTCATCATAATTAGTATGCAGTATGACGTCACAATGTATTATGATGTCATAATGTATCCGCATTATGACATCACAATATATTATGAGAGCGCAACATGAAGGTATTATGAGCAATTTCTCTTACCCCAATTTGTGTCACATCTACTGGAGCATCATGAGCATGTATTATGACGTCACAGTATATGATGACATCATAATTAGTATGCACTATGACGTCACAATGTATTATGACGTCATAATGTATCCGCATTATGACATCACAATATATTATGAGAGTGCAATTTGCAGGTTTTATGAACAATTTCGCTTACCCCAATTTGTGTCACATCTACTGGAGCATCATGAGCATGTATTATGACGTCACAGTATATGATGACATCATAATTAGTATGCACTATGACATCACAATGTATTATGACGTCATAATGTATCCGCATTATGACATCACAATATATTATGAGAGCGCAACATGCAGGTATTATGAGCAATTTTTTTACCCCAATTTGTGTCACATCTACTGGATCATAATGAGCATGTATTATGATGTCACAGTATATGATGACATCATAATTAGTATGCACTATGACATCACAATGTATTATGACGTCATAATGTATCCGCATAATGACATCAAAATATATTATGAGAGTGCAATTTGCAGGTAATATAAGCAATTTCTCTTACCCCAATTTGTGTCAAATCTACTGGAGTATCATGAGCATGTATTATGACGTCACAGTATATGATGTCATCATAATTAGTATGCACTATGACGTCACAATGTATTATGACGTCATAATGTATCCGCATAATGACATCACAATATATTATGAGAGCGCAACATGAAGGTATTATGAGCAATTTCTCTTACCCCAATTTGTGTCACATCTACTGGAGAATCATGAGCATGTATTATGATGTCACAGTATATGATGACATCATAATTAGTATGCACTATGACGTCACAATGTATTATGACGTCATAATGTATCCGCATTATGACATCACAATATATTATGAGAGCGCAACATGAAGGCATTATGAGCAATTTCTCTTACCCCAATTTGTGTCACATCTACTGGAGCATCATTAGCATGTATTATGACGTCACAGTATATGATGACATCATAATTAGTATGCAGTATGACGTCACAATGTATTATGACGTCATAATGTATCCGCATTATGACATCACAATATATTATGAGAGCGCAATTTGCAGGTTTTATGACAAATTTCGCTTACCGCAATTTGTGTCACATCTACTGGAGCATCATGAGCATGTATTATGACGTCACAGTATATGATGACATCATAATTAGTATGCACTATGACGTCACAATGTATTATGACGTCATAATGTATCCGCATTATGACATCACAATATAGTATGAGAGCGCAACATGCAAGTATTATGAGCAATTTCTCTTACCCCAATTTGTGTCACATCTACTGGAGCATCATGAGCATGTATTTTGACGTCACAGTATATGATGACATCATAATTAGTATGCACTATGACGTCACAATGTATTATGACGTCATAATGTATCCGCATAATGACATCACAATATATTATGAGAGCGCAATTTGCAGGTAATATAAGCAATTTCTCTTACCCCAATTTGTGTCACATCTACTGGAGAATCATGAGCATGTATTATGACGTCACAGTATATGACGTCATCATAATTAGTATGCAGTATGACGTCACAATGTATTATGACATCATAATGTATCCGCATTATGACATCACAGTATATTATGAGAGCGCAACATGAAGGTATTATGAGCAATTTCTCTTACCCCAATTTGTGTCACATCTACTGGAGCATCATAAGCATGTATTATGACGTCACAGTATATGATGACATCATAATTAGTATGCACTATGACGTCACAATGTATTATGACGTCATAATGTATCCGCATTATGACATCACAATATAGTATGAGAGTGCAATTTGCAGGTTTTATGAACAATTTCGCTTACCCCAATTTGTGTCACATCTACTGGAGCATCATGAGCATGTATTATGACGTCACAGTATATGATGACATCATAATTAGTATGCACTATGACATCACAATGTATTATGACGTCATAATGTATCCGCATTATGACATCACAATATATTATGAGAGCGCATCATGCAGGTATTATGAGCAATTTCTCTTACCCCAATTTGTGTCACATCTACTGGATCATAATGAGCATGTATTATGATGTCACAGTATATGATGACATCATAATTAGTATGCACTATGACATCACAATGTATTATGACGTCATAATGTATCCGCATAATGACATCAAAATATATTATGAGAGCGCAATTTGCAGGTAATATAAGCAATTTCTCTTACCCCAATTTGTGTCAAATCTACTGGAGTATCATGAGCATGTATTATGACGTCACAGTATATGATGTCATCATAATTAGTATGCACTCTGACGCCCCAATGTATTATGACGTCATAATGTATCCGCATTATGACATCACAATATATTATGAGAGCGCAACATGAAGGTATTATGAGCAATTTCTCTTACCCCAATTTGTCTCACATCTACTGGAGCATCATGAGCATGCATTATGACGTCACAGTATATGATGACATCATAATTAGTATGCACTATGACGTCACAATGTATTATGATGTCATAATGTATCCGCATTATGACATCACAATATATTATGAGAGCGCAACATGAAGGTATTATGAGCAATTTCTCTTACCCCAATTTGTGTCACATCTACTGGAGCATCATTAGCATGTATTATGACGTCACAGTATATGATGACATCATAATTAGTATGCAGTATGACGTCACAATGTATTATGACGTCATAATGTAGCCGCATTATGACATCACAATATAAAATGAGAGCGCAATTTGCAGGTTTTATGACAAATTTCGCTTACCCCAATTTGTGTCACATCTACTGGAGCATCATGAGCATGTATTATGACGTCACAGAATATGATGACATCATAATTAGTATGCACTATGACGTCACAATGTATTATGACGTCATAATGTATCCGCATTATGACATCACAATATATTATGAGAGCGCAACATGCAAGTATTATGAGCAATTTCTCTTACCCCAATTTGTGTCACATCTACTGGAGCATCATGAGCATGTATTTTGACGTCACAGTATATGATGACATCATAATTAGTATGCACTATGACGTCACAATGTATTATGACGTCATAATGTATCCGCATAATGACATCACAATATATTATGAGAGCGCAATTTGCAGGTAATATAAGCAATTTCTCTTACCCCAATTTGTGTCACATCTACTGGAGAATGATGAGCATGTATTATGACGTCACAGTATATGATGTCATCATAATTGGTATGCAGTATGACGTCACAATGTATTATGACGTCATAATGTATCCGCATTATGACATCACAATATATTATGAGAGCGCAACATGAAGGTATTATGAGCAATTTCTCTTACCCCAATTTGTGTCACATCTACTGGAGCATCATGAGCATGTATTATGACGTCACAGTATATGATGTCATCATAATTAGTATGCACTCTGACGTCCCAATGTATTATGACGTCAAAATGTATCCGCATTATGACATCACAATATATTATGAGAGCACAACATGCAGGTATTATGAGCAATTTCTCTTACCCCAATTTGTGTCACATCTACTGGAGCATCATGAGAATGTATTATGACGTCACAGTATATGATGAAATCATAATTAGTATGCACTATGACGTCACAATGTATTATGACGTCATAATATATCCGCATTATGACATCACAATATATTATGAGAGCGCAACATGCAGTTGTTATAGGCAATTTCTCTTACAATAATTTGTGTCACATGCACTGGAGCATCATGACCATGTATTATGATGTCACAGTACATGATGACATCATAATTAGTATGCACTATGATGTCACAATGTATTATGACGTCATAATGTATCCGCATTATGACATCACAATATATTATGAGAGCGCAACATGAAGGTATTATGAGCAATTTCTCTTACCCCAATTTGTGTCACATCTACTGGAGCATCATGAGCATGTATTATGACGTCACAGTATATGATGACATCATAATTAGTATGCACTATGACGTCACAATGAATTATGACGTCATAATGTATCCGCATAATGACATCACAATATATTAGGGGAGCGCAATTTGCAGGAAATATAAGCAATTCCTCTTACCCTAATTTGTGTCACATATACTGGAGAATCATGAGCATGTATTATGACGTCACAGTATATGATGTCATCATAATTAGTATGCAGTATGACGTCACAATGTATTATGACGTCATAATGTATCCGCATAATGGTATCAAAATATATTATGAGAGCGAAATTTGCAGGTAATATAAGCAATTTCTCTTACCCCAATTTGTGTCACATCTACTGGAGCATCGTGAGCATGTATTAGGACATCACAGTATATGATGACATCATAATTAGTATGCACTATGACGTCACAATGTATTATGACGTCATAATGTATCCGCATTATGACATCACAATATATTATGAGAGCACAACATGGAGGTATTATGAGCCATTTCTCTTACCCCAATTTGTGTCACATCTACTGGAGCATCATGAGCATGTATTATGACGTCACAGTATATGATGACATCATAATTAGTATGCACTATGATGTCACAATGTATTATGACGTCATAATGTATCCGCATTATGACATCACAATATATTATGAGAGTGAAGCATGCAGGTATTATGAGCAATTTCTCTTACCCCAATTTGTGTCACATCTACTGGAGCATCATGAGCATGTATTATGACGTCACAGTATATGATGACATCATAATTAGTATGCACTATGACATCACAATGAATTATGACATCATAATGTATCCGCATAATGACATCACAATATATTATGAGAGCGCAATTTGCAGGTAATATGAGCAATTTCTCTTACCCCAATTTGTGTCACATCTACTGGAGCATCATGAGCATGTATCATGACGTCACAGTATATGATGACATCATAATTAGTGTGCACTATGACGTCACAATGTATTATGACGTCATAATGTATCCGCATTATGACATCACAATATATTTTGAGAGCGCAGCATGAAGGTATTATGAGCAATTTCTCTTACCCCAATTTGTGTCACATCTACTGGAGCATCATGAGCATGTATTATGACGTCACAGTATATGATGACATCATAATTAGTATGCACTATGACGTCACAATGAATTATGACGTCATAATGTATCCGCATAATGACATCACAATATATTATGAGAGCGCAATTTGCAGGTAATATGAGCAATTTCTCTTACCCCAATTTGTGTCACATCTACTGGAGCATCATTAGCATGTATTATGACGTCACCATATATGATGTCATCATAATTAGTATGCAGTATGACCTCACAATGTATTATGACGTCATAATGTATCCGCATTTTGACATCACAATATATTATGAGAGCGCAATTTGCTGGAATTATGAGCAATTTCTCTTACCCCAATTTGTGTCACTTCTACTGGAGCATCATGAGCATGTATTATGACGTCACAGTATATGATGACATCATAATTAGTATGTACTATGACGTCACAATGTATTATGACGTCATAATGTATCCGCATTATGACATCACAATATATTATGAGAGCGCAACATGAAGGTATTATGAGCAATTTCTCTTACCCCAATTTGTGTCACATCTACTGGAGCATCATGAGCATGTATTCTGACGTCACAGTATATGATGACATCATAATTAGTATGCAGTATGACGTCACAATGTATTATGAGGTCATAATGTATCCGCATTATGACATCACAATATATTATGAGAGCGCAACATGAAGGTATTATGAGCAATTTCTCTTACCCCAATTTGTGTCACATCTACTGGAGCATCATGAGCATGTATTCTGACGTCACAGTATATGATGACATCATAATTAGTATGCACTATGACATCACAATGTATTATGACCTCATAATGTATCCGCATTATGATATCATAATATATTATGAGAGCGCAACATGCAGGTATTATGAGCAATTTCTCTTACTCCAATTTGTGTCACATCTACTGGAGCATCAGGAGCATGTATTATGATGTCACAGTATATGATGACATCATAATTAGTATGCATATGACGTCACAATGTATTATGACGTCATAATGTATCCGCATAATGATATCAAAATATATTATGAGAGCGAAATTTGCAGGTAATATAAGCAATTTCTCTTACCCCAATTTGTGTCACATCTACTGGAGCATCATGAGCATGTATTATGACATCCCAGTATATGATGACATCATAATTAGTATGCACTATGACGTCACAATGTATTATGACGTCATAATGTAATCGCATTATGACATCAAAATACATTATGAGAGCGCAATTTGCAGGTATTATGAGCAATTTCTCTTACCCCAATTTGTGTCACATCTACTGGAGCATCAAGAGCATGTATTAGGCTGTCACAGTATATGATGACATCATAATTAGTATGCACTATGACTTAACAATGTATTATGACGTCATAATTTATCCGCATAATGACATCAAAATATATTATGAGAGCGCAATTTGCAGGTAATAGAAGCAATTTCTCTTACAACAATTTGTGTCACATCTACTGGAGAATCATGAGCATGTATTATGACGTCACAGTATATGAGGACATCATAATTAGTATGCACAATGACGTCACAATGTATTATGACGTCATAATGCATCCGCATTATGACATCACAATATATTATGAGAGCGCAACATGCTTGTATTATTAGCAATTTCTCTTACCCCAATTTGTGTCACATCTACTGGAGCATCATGAGCATGTATTATGACGTCACAGTATATGATGACATCATAATTAGTATGCACTATGACGTCACAATGAATTATGACGTCATAATGTATCCGCATAATGACATCACAATATATTATGAGAGCGCAATTTGCAGGTAATATGAGCAATTTCTCTTACCCCAATTTGTGTCACATCTACTGGAGCATCATGAGCATGTATTATGACGTCACCATATATGATGTCATCATAATTAGTATGCAGTATGACCTCACAATGTATTATGACGTCATAATGTATCCGCATTTTGACATCACAATATATTGTAAGAGCGCAATTTGCTGGAATTATGAGCAATTTCTCTTACCCCAATTTGTGTCACTTCTACTGGAGCATCATGAGCATGTATTATGACGTCACAGTATATGATGACATCATAATTAGTATGCACTATGATGTCACAATGTATTATGACGTCATAATGTATCCGCATTATGACATCACAATATATTATGAGAGCGCAACATGCAGGTATTATGAGCAATTTCTCTTACCCCAATTTGTGTCACATCTACTGGAGCATCATGAGCATGTATTATGACGTCACAGTATATGATGACATCATATTTAGTATGCAGTATGACGTCACAATGTATTATGACGTCATAATGTATCCGCATTATGACATCACAATATATTATGAGAGCGCAACATGAAGGTATTATGAGCAACTTCTCTTACCCCAATTTGTCTCACATCTACTGGAGCATCATGAGCATGTATTATAACGTCACAGTATATGATGACATCATAATTAGTATGCACTATGACGTCACAATGTATTATGACGTCATAATGTATCCGCATTATGACATCACAATATATTATGAGAGTGCAAATTGCAGGTTTTATGAACTCTTTCGCTTACCCCAATTTGTGTCACATTTACTGGAGCATCATGAGCATGTATTATGATGTCACAGTATATGATGACATCATAATTAGTATGCACTATGACATCACAATGTATTATGACGTCATAATGTATCCGAATTATCACATCACAATATATTATGAGAGCACAACATGCAGGTTTTATGAGCAATTTCTCTTACTCTAATTTGTGTCACATCTACTGGAGCATCAAGAGCACGTATTATGACGTCACAGTATATGATGACATCATAATTAGTATGCACTATGACGTCACAATGTATTATGACGTCATAATGTATCCGCATAATGACATCTAAATATATTATGACAGCGCAATTTGCAGGTAATATAAGCAATTTCTCTTACCCCAATTTGTGTCACATCTACTGGAGCATCATGAGCATGTATTATGACGTCACAGCATATGATGACATCAGAATTAGTATGCACTATGACGTCACAATGTATTATGACGTCATAATGTATCCGCATTATGACATCACAATACATTATGAGAGCGCAATTTGCAGGTATTATGAGCAATTTCTCTTACCCCAATTTGTGTCACATCTACTGGAGCATCAAGAGCATGTATTAGGCTGTCACAGTATATGATGACATCATAATTAGTATGCACTATGACGTAACAATGTATTATGACGTCATAATTTATCCGCATAATGACATCAAAATATATTATGAGAGCGCAATTTGCAGGTAATAGAAGCAATTTCTCTTACAACAATATGTGTCACATCTACTGGAGCATCATGAGCATGTATTATGACGTCACAGTATATGATGACATCATAATTAGTATGCACTATGATGTCACAATATATTATGACGTCATAATTCGTCCGCATTATGACATCACAATATATTATGAGAGCGCAACATGCTTGTATTATTAGCAATTTCTCTTACCCCACTTTGTGTCACATCTACTGGAGCATCATGAGCATGTATTATGACGTCACAGTATATGATGACATCATAATTAGTGTGCACTATGACGTCACAATGTATTATGACGTCATAATGTATCCGCATTATGACATCACAATATATTTTGAGAGTGCATCATGAAGGTATTATGAGCAATTTCTCTTACCCCAATTTGTGTCACATCTACTGGAGCATCATGAGCATGTATTATGACGTCACAGTATATGATGACATCATAATTAGTATGCACTATGACGTCACAATGAATTATGACGTCATAATGTATCCGCATAATGACATCACAATATATTATGAGAGCGCAATTTGCAGGTAATATGAGCAATTTCTCTTACCCCAATTTGTGTCACATCTACTGGAGAATCATGAGCATGTATTATGACGTCACAGTATATGATGTCATCATAATTAGTATGCAGTATGACGTCACAATGTATTATGACGTCATAATGTATCCGCATTATGACATCACAATATATTATGAGAGCGCAACATGAAGGTATTATGAGCAATTTCTCTTACCCCAATTTGTGTCACATCTACTGGAGCATCATGAGTATGTATTATGACGTCACAGTATATGATGACATCATAATTAGTATGCATTATGACGTCACAATGTATTATGACGTCATAATGTATCCGCATTATGACATCACAATATATTGTGAGAGTGCAATTTGCAGGTTTTATGAACAATTTCGCTTACCCCAATTTGTGTCACATCTACTGGAGCATCATGAGCATGTATTATGACGTCACAGTATATGATGACATCATAATTAGTATGCACTATGACATCACAATGTATTATGACGTCATAATGTATCCGCATTATGACATCACAATATATTATGAGAGCGCAACATGCAGGTATTATGAGCAATTTCTCTTACCCCAATTTGTGTCACATCTACTGGATCATAATGAGCATGTATTATGATGTCACAGTATATGATGACATCATAATTAGTATGCTCTATGACATCACAATGTATTATGACGTCATAATGTATCCGCAAAATGACATCAAAATATATTATGAGAGCGCAATTTGCAGGTAATATAAGGAATTTCTCTTACCCCAATTTGTGTCAAATCTACTGGAGCATCATGAGCATGTATTATGACGTCACAGTATATGATGTCATCATAATTAGTATGCACTCTGACGTCCCAATGTATTATGACGTCATAATGTATCCGCATTATGACATCACAATATATTATGAGAGCGCAACATGAAGGTATTATGAGCAATTTCTCTTACCCCAATTTGTCTCACATCTACTGGAGCACCATGAGCATGTATTATGACGTCACAGTATATGATGACATCATAATTAGTATGCACTATGACGTCACAATGTATTATGACGTCATAATGTATCCGCATTAAGACATCACAATATATTATGAGAGCGCAACATGAAGGTATTATGAGCAACTTCTCTTACCCCAATTTGTGTCACATCTACTGGAGCATCATGAGCATGTATTATGACGTCACAGTATATGATGACATCATAATTAGTATGCAGTATGACGTCACAATATATTATGACGTCATAATGTATCCGCATTATGACATCACAATATAATATGAGAGCCCAATTTGCAGGTTTTATGACAAATTTCGCTTACCCCAATTTGTGTCACATCTACTGGAGCATCATGAGCATGTATTATGACGTCACAGAATATGATGTCATCATAATTAGTATGCACTATGACGTCACAATGTATTATGACGTCATAATGTATCCGCATTATGACATCACAATATATTATGAGAGCGCAACATGGAAGTATTATGAGCAATTTCTCTTACCCCAATTTGTGTCACATCTACTGGAGCATCATGAGCATGTATTATGACGTCACAGTATATGATGACATCATAATTAGTATGCACTATGACATCACAATGTATTATGACGTCATAATGTATCCGCATTATGACATCACAATATATTATGAGAGTGCAATTTGCAGGTTTTATGAACAATTTCGCTTACCCCAATTTGTGTCACATCTACTGGAGCATCATGAGCATGTATTATGATGTCACAGTATATGATGACATCATAATTAGTATGCACTATGACATCACAATGTATTATGACGTCATAATGTATCCGAATTATCACATCACAATATATTATGAGAGCGCAACATGCAGGTATTATGAGCAATTTCTCTTACTCTAATTTGTGTCACATCTACTGGAGCATCAAGAGCACGTATTATGACGTCACAGTATATGATGACATCATAATTAGTATGCACTATGACGTCACAATGTATTATGACGTCATAATGTATCCGCATAATGACATCTAAATATATTATGAGAGCGCAATTTGCAGGTAATATGAGCAATTTCTCTTACCCCAATTTGTGTCACATCTACTGGAGCATCATGAGAATGTATTATGACGTCACCATATATGATGTCATCATAATTAGTATGCAGTATGACCTCACAATGTATTATGACGTCATAATGTATCCGCATTTTGACATCACAATATATTATGAGAGCGCAATTTGCTGGAATTATGAGCAATTTCTCTTACCCCAATTTGTGTCACTTCTACTGGAGCATCATGAGCATGTATTATGACGTCACAGTATATGATGACATCATAATTAGTATGCACTATGACGTCACAATGTATTATGACGTCATAATGTATCCGCATTATGACATCACAATATATTATGAGAGCGCAACATGAAGGTATTATGAGCAATTTCTCTTACCCCAATTTGTGTCACATCTACTGGAGCATCATGAGCATGTATTCTGACGTCACAGTATATGATGACATCATAATTAGTATGCAGTATGACGTCACAATGTATTATGAGGTCATAATGTATCCGCATTATGACATCACAATATATTATGAGAGCGCAACATGAAGGTATTATGAGCAATTTCTCTTACCCCAATTTGTGTCACATCTACTGGAGCATCATGAGCATGTATTCTGACGTCACAGTATATGATGACATCATAATTAGTATGCACTATGACATCACAATGTATTATGACCTCATAATGTATCCGCATTATGATATCATAATATATTATGAGAGCGCAACATGCAGGTATTATGAGCAATTTCTCTTACTCCAATTTGTGTCACATCTACTGGAGCATCAGGAGCATGTATTATGATGTCACAGTATATGATGACATCATAATTAGTATGCATATGACGTCACAATGTATTATGACGTCATAATGTATCCGCATAATGATATCAAAATATATTATGAGAGCGAAATTTGCAGGTAATATAAGCAATTTCTCTTACCCCAATTTGTGTCACATCTACTGGAGCATCATGAGCATGTATTATGACATCCCAGTATATGATGACATCATAATTAGTATGCACTATGACGTCACAATGTATTATGACGTCATAATGTAATCGCATTATGACATCAAAATACATTATGAGAGCGCAATTTGCAGGTATTATGAGCAATTTCTCTTACCCCAATTTGTGTCACATCTACTGGAGCATCAAGAGCATGTATTAGGCTGTCACAGTATATGATGACATCATAATTAGTATGCACTATGACGTAACAATGTATTATGACGTCACAATTTATCCGCATAATGACATCAAAATATATTATGAGAGCGCAATTTGCAGGTAATAGAAGCAATTTCTCTTACAACAATTTGTGTCACATCTACTGGAGAATCATGAGCATGTATTATGACGTCACAGTATATGATGACATCATAATTAGTATGCACTATGACGTCACAATGTATTATGACGTCATAATGCATCCGCATTATGACATCACAATATATTATGAGAGCGCAACATGCTTGTATTATTAGCAATTTCTCTTACCCCAATTTGTGTCACATCTACTGGAGCATCATGAGCATGTATTATGACGTCACAGTATATGATGACATCATAATTAGTATGCACTATGACGTCACAATGAATTATGACGTCATAATGTATCCGCATAATGACATCACAATATATTATGAGAGCGCAATTTGCAGGTAATATGAGCAATTTCTCTTACCCCAATTTGTGTCACATCTACTGGAGCATCATGAGCATGTATTATGACGTCACCATATATGATGTCATCATAATTAGTATGCAGTATGACCTCACAATGTATTATGACGTCATAATGTATCCGCATTTTGACATCACAATATATTGTAAGAGCGCAATTTGCTGGAATTATGAGCAATTTCTCTTACCCCAATTTGTGTCACTTCTACTGGAGCATCATGAGCATGTATTATGACGTCACAGTATATGATGACATCATAATTAGTATGCAGTATGACGTCACAATGTATTATGACGTCATAATGTATCCGCATTATGACATCACAATATATTATGAGAGCGCAACATGAAGGTATTATGAGCAACTTCTCTTACCCCAATTTGTCTCACATCTACTGGAGCATCATGAGCATGTATTATAACGTCACAGTATATGATGACATCATAATTAGTATGCACTATGACGTCACAATGTATTATGACGTCATAATGTATCCGCATTATGACATCACAATATATTATGAGAGTGCAAATTGCAGGTTTTATGAACTCTTTCGCTTACCCCAATTTGTGTCACATTTACTGGAGCATCATGAGCATGTATTATGATGTCACAGTATATGATGACATCATAATTAGTATGCACTATGACATCACAATGTATTATGACGTCATAATGTATCCGAATTATCACATCACAATATATTATGAGAGCACAACATGCAGGTTTTATGAGCAATTTCTCTTACTCTAATTTGTGTCACATCTACTGGAGCATCAAGAGCACGTATTATGACGTCACAGTATATGATGACATCATAATTAGTATGCACTATGACGTCACAATGTATTATGACGTCATAATGTATCCGCATAATGACATCTAAATATATTATGAGAGCCCAATTTGCAGGTAATATAAGCAATTTCTCTTACCCCAATTTGTGTCACATCTACTGGAGCATCATGAGCATGTATTATGACGTCACAGCATATGATGACATCAGAATTAGTATGCACTATGATGTCACAATATATTATGACGTCATAATTCGTCCGCATTATGACATCACAATATATTATGAGAGCGCAACATGCTTGTATTATTAGCAATTTCTCTTACCCCACTTTGTGTCACATCTACTGGAGCATCATGAGCATGTATTATGACGTCACAGTATATGATGACATCATAATTAGTGTGCACTATGACGTCACAATGTATTATGACGTCATAATGTATCCGCATTATGACATCACAATATATTTTGAGAGTGCATCATGAAGGTATTATGAGCAATTTCTCTTACCCCAATTTGTGTCACATCTACTGGAGCATCATGAGCATGTATTATGACGTCACAGTATATGATGACATCATAATTAGTATGCACTATGACGTCACAATGAATTATGACGTCATAATGTATCCGCATAATGACATCACAATATATTATGAGAGCGAAATTTGCAGGTAATATGAGCAATTTCTCTTACCCCAATTTGTGTCACATCTACTGGAGAATCATGAGCATGTATTATGACGTCACAGTATATGATGTCATCATAATTAGTATGCAGTATGACGTCACAATGTATTATGACGTCATAATGTATCCGCATTATGACATCACAATATATTATGAGAGCGCAACATGAAGGTATTATGAGCAATTTCTCTTACCCCAATTTGTGTCACATCTACTGGAGCATCATGAGTATGTATTATGACGTCACAGTATATGATGACATCATAATTAGTATGCACTATGACGTCACAATGTATTATGACGTCATAATGTATCCGCATTATGACATCACAATATATTGTGAGAGTGCAATTTGCAGGTTTTATGAACAATTTCGCTTACCCCAATTTGTGTCACATCTACTGGAGCATCATGAGCATGTATTATGACGTCACAGTATATGATGACATCATAATTAGTATGCACTATGACATCACAATGTATTATGACGTCATAATGTATCCGCATTATGACATCACAATATATTATGAGAGCGCAACATGCAGGTATTATGAGCAATTTCTCTTACCCCAATTTGTGTCACATCTACTGGATCATAATGAGCATGTATTATGATGTCACAGTATATGATGACATCATAATTAGTATGCTCTATGACATCACAATGTATTATGACGTCATAATGTATCCGCAAAATGACATCAAAATATATTATGAGAGCGCAATTTGCAGGTAATATAAGGAATTTCTCTTACCCCAATTTGTGTCAAATCTACTGGAGCATCATGAGCATGTATTATGACGTCACAGTATATGATGTCATCATAATTAGTATGCACTCTGACGTCCCAATGTATTATGACGTCATAATGTATCCTCATTATGACATCACAATATATTATGAGAGCGCAACATGAAGGTATTATGAGCAATTTCTCTTACCCCAATTTGTCTCACATCTACTGGAGCACCATGAGCATGTATTATGACGTCACAGTATATGATGACATCATAATTAGTATGCACTATGACGTCACAATGTATTATGACGTCATAATGTATCCGCATTAAGACATCACAATATATTATGAGAGCGCAACATGAAGGTATTATGAGCAACTTCTCTTACCCCAATTTGTGTCACATCTACTGGAGCATCATGAGCATGTATTATGACGTCACAGTATATGATGACATCATAATTAGTATGCAGTATGACGTCACAATATATTATGACGTCATAATGTATCCGCATTATGACATCACAATATAATATGAGAGCCCAATTTGCAGGTTTTATGACAAATTTCGCTTACCCCAATTTGTGTCACATCTACTGGAGCATCATGAGCATGTATTATGACGTCACAGAATATGATGTCATCATAATTAGTATGCACTATGACGTCACAATGTATTATGACGTCATAATGTATCCGCATTATGACATCACAATATATTATGAGAGCGCAACATGGAAGTATTATGAGCAATTTCTCTTACCCCAATTTGTGTCACATCTACTGGAGCATCATGAGCATGTATTATGACGTCACAGTATATGATGACATCATAATTAGTATGCACTATGACATCACAATGTATTATGACGTCATAATGTATCCGCATTATGACATCACAATATATTATGAGAGTGCAATTTGCAGGTTTTATGAACAATTTCGCTTACCCCAATTTGTGTCACATCTACTGGAGCATCATGAGCATGTATTATGATGTCACAGTATATGATGACATCATAATTAGTATGCACTATGACATCACAATGTATTATGACGTCATAATGTATCCGAATTATCACATCACAATATATTATGAGAGCGCAACATGCAGGTATTATGAGCAATTTCTCTTACTCTAATTTGTGTCACATCTACTGGAGCATCAAGAGCACGTATTATGACGTCACAGTATATGATGACATCATAATTAGTATGCACTATGACGTCACAATGTATTATGACGTCATAATGTATCCGCATAATGACATCTAAATATATTATGAGAGCGCAATTTGCAGGTAATATGAGCAATTTCTCTTACCCCAATTTGTGTCACATCTACTGGAGCATCATGAGCATGTATTATGACGTCACAGTATATGATGACATCATAATTAGTATGCACTATGACGTCACAATGAATTATGACGTCAAAATGTATTCGAATAATGACATCACAATGTATTATGAGAGCGCAATTTGCAGGTAATATAAGCAATTTCTCTTACCCTAATTTGTGTCACATTTACTGGAGCATCATGAGCATGTATTATGACGGCACAGTATATGATGTCATCATAATTAGTATGCAGTATGACGTCACAATGTATTATGAGGTCATAATGTATCCGCATTATGACATCACAATATATTATGAGAGCGCAACATGAAGGTATTATGAGCAATTTCTCTTACCCCAATTTGTGTCACATCTACTGGAGCATCATGAGCATGAATTATGACGTCACAGTATATGATGACATCATAATTAGTCTGCACTATGACATCACAATGTATTATGACCTCATAATGTATCCGCATTATGACATCTCAATATATTATGAGAGCGCAACATGCAGGTATTATGAGCAATTTCTCTTACTCCAATTTGTGTCACATCTACTGGAGCATCATGAGCATGTATTACGACATCACAGTATATGAGGACATCATAATTAGTATGCACTATGACGTCACAATGAATTATGACGTCATAATGTATCCGAATAATGACATCACAATATATTATGTGAGCGCAATTTGCAGGAAATATAAGCAATTCCTCTTACCCTAATTTGTGTCACATATACTGGAGAATCATGAGCATGTATTATGACGTCACAGTATATGATGTCATCATAATTAGTATGCAGTATGACGTCACAATGTATTATGACGTCATAATGTATCCGCATTATTTCATCACAATATATTATGAGAGCGCAACATGAAGGTATTATGAGCAATTTCTCTTACCCCAATTTGTGTCACATCTAATGGAGCATCATGAGCATGTATCATGACGTCACAGTATATGATGACATCATAATTAGTATGCACTATGACATCACAATGTATTATGACGTCATAATGTATCCGCATTATGATATCATAATATATTATGAGAGCGCAACATGCAGGTATTATGAGCAATTTCTCTTACTCCAATTTGTGTCACATCTACTGGAGCATCAGGAGCATGTATTATGATGTCACAGTATATGATGATATCATAATTAGTATGCACTATGACGTCACAATGTATTATGACGTCATAATGTATCCGCATAATGATATCAAAATATATTATGAGAGCGAAATTTGCAGGTAATATAAGCAATTTCTCTTACCCCAATTTGTGTCACATCTACTGGAGCATCATGAGCATGTATTAGGACATCACAGTATATGATGACATCACAATTAGTATGCACTATGACGTCACAATGTATTATGACGTCATAATGTATCCGCATTATGACATCACAATATATTATGAGAGCACAACATGCAGGTATTATGAGCAATTTCTCTTACCCCAATTTGTGTCACATCTACTGGAGCATCATGAGCATGTATTATGACGTCACAGTATATGATGACATCATAATTAGTATGCACTATGATGTCACAATGTATTATGACGTCATAATGTATCCGCATTATGACATCACAATATATTATGAGAGTGCAGCATGCAGGTATTATGAGCAATTTCTCTTACCCCAATTTGTGTCACATCTACTGGAGCATCATGAGCATGTATTATGACGTCACAGTATATGATGACATTCTAATTAGTATGCACTATGACATCACAATGAATTATGACATCATAATGTATCCGCATAATGACATCACAATATATTATGAGAGCGCAATTTGCAGGTAATATGAGCAATTTCTCTTACCCCAATTTGTGTCACATCTACTGGAGCATCATGAGCAAGTATTATGACGTCACAGTATATGATGTCATCATAATTGGTATGCAGTATGACGTCACAATGTATTATGACGTCATAATGTATTCGCATTATGACATCACAATATATTATGAGAGCGCAATATGAAGGTATTATGAGCAATTTCTCTTACCCCAATTTGTGTCACATCTACTGGAGCATCATGAGCATGTATTATGACGTCACAGTATATGATGACATCATAATTAGTATGCAGTATGACGTCACAATGTATTATGACGTCATAATGTATCCGCATTATGACATCACAATATATTATGAGAGCGCAACATGAAGGTATTATGAGCAACTTCTCTTACACCAATTTGTCTCACATCTACTGGAGCATCATGAGCATGTATTATGACGTCACAGTATATGATGACATCATAATTAGTATGCACTATGACGTCACAATGTATTATGACGTCATAATGTATCCGCATTATGACATCACAATATATTATGAGAGTGCAAATTGCAGGTTTTATGAACTCTTTCGCTTACCCCAATTTGTGTCACATTTACTGGAGCATCATGAGCATGTATTATGATGTCACAGTATATGATGACATCATAATTAGTATGCACTATGACATCACAATGTATTATGACGTCATAAAGTATCCGCATTATGACATCACAATATATTATGAGAGTGCAATATGCAGGTTTTATGAACAATTTCGCTTACCCCAATTTGTGTCACATCTACTGGAGCATCATGAGCATGTATTATGATGTCACAGTATATGATGACATCATAATTAGTATGCACTATGACATCACAATGTATTATGACGTCATAATGTATCCGAATTATCACATCACAATATATTATGAGAGCGCAACATGCAGGTATTATGAGCAATTTCTCTTACTCTAATTTGTGTCACATCTACTGGAGCATCAAGAGCACGTATTATGACGTCACAGTATATGATGACATCATAATTAGTATGCACTATGACGTCACAATGTATTATGACGTCAAAATGTATTCGAATAATGACATCACAATGTATTATGAGAGCGCAATTTGCAGGTAATATAAGCAATTTCTCTTACCCTAATTTGTGTCACATTTACTGGAGCATCATGAGCATGTATTATGACGGCACAGTATATGATTTCATCATAATTAGTATGCACTATGACGTCACAATGTATTATGAGGTCATAATGTATCCGCATTATGACATCACAATATATTATGAGAGCGCAACATGAAGGTATTATGAGCAATTTCTCTTACCCCAATTTGTGTCACATCTACTGGAGCATCATGAGCATGTATTATGACGTCACAGTATATGATGACATCATAATTAGTCTGCACTATGACATCACAATGTATTATGACCTCATAATGTATCCGCATTATGACATCTCAATATATTATGAGAGCGCAACATGCAGGTATTATGTGCAATTTCTCTTACTCTAATTTGTGTCACATCTACTGGAGCATCAAGAGCACGTATTAAGACGTCACAGTATATGATGACATCATAATTAGTATGCACTATGACGTCACAATGTATTATGACGTCATAATGTATCCGCATAATGACATCTAAATATATTATGAGAGCGCAATTTGCAGGTAATATAAGCAATTTCTCTTACCCCAATTTGTGTCACATCTACTGGAGCATCATGAGCATGTATTATGACGTCACAGCATATGATGACATCAGAATTAGTATGCACTATGACATCACAATGTATTATGACGTCATAATGTATCCGCATTATGACATCACAATACATTATGAGAGCGCAATTTGCAGGTATTATGAGCAATTTCTCTTACCCCAATTTGTGTCACATCTACTGGAGCATCAAGAGCATGTATTAGGCTGTCACAGTATATGATGACATCATAATTAGTATGCACTATGACGTAACAATGTATTATGACGTCATAATTTATCCGCATAATGACATCAAAATATATTATGAGAGCGCAATTTGCAGGTAATAGAAGCAATTTCTCTTACAACAATTTGTGTCACATCTACTGGAGCATCATGAGCATGTATTATGACGTCACAGTATATGATGACATCATAATTATTATGCACTATGATGTCACAATGTATTATGACGTCATAATGCGTCCGCATTATGACATCACAATATATTATGAGAGCGCAACATGCTTGTATTATTAGCAATTTCTCTTACCCCAATTTGTGTCACATCTACTGGAGCATCATGAGCATGTATTATGACGTCACAGTATATGATGACATCATAATTAGTGTGCACTATGACGTCACAATGTATTATGACGTCATAATGTATCCGCATTATGACACCACAATATATTTTGTGAGTGCAGCATGAAGGTATTATGAGCAATTTCTCTTACCCCAATTTGTGTCACATCTACTGGAGCATCATGAGCATGTATTATGACGTCACAGTATATGATGACATCATAATTAGTATGCACTATGACGTCACAATGAATTATGACGTCATAATGTATCCGCATAATGACATCACAATATATTATGAGAGCGCAATTTGCAGGTAATATGAGCAATTTCTCTTACCCCAATTTGTGTCACATCTACTGGAGAATCATGAGCATGTATTATGACGTCACAGTATATGATGTCATCATAATTAGTATGCAGTATGACGTCACAATGTATTATGACGTCATAATGTATCCGCATTATGACATCACAATATATTATGAGAGCGCAACATGAAGGTATTATGAGCAATTTCTCTTACCCCAATTTGTGTCAGATCTACTGGAGCATCATGAGCATGTATTATGACTTCACAGTATATGATGACATCATAATTAGTATGCACTATGACGTCACAATGTATTATGACGTCATAATGTATCCGCATTATGACATCACAATATATTATGAGAGCGCAACATGCAGGTATTATGACCAATTTCTCTTACCCCAATTTGTGTCACATCTACTGGAGCATCATGAGCATGTATTATGACGTCACAGTATATGAGGACATCATAATTAGTATGCAGTATGACGTCACAATGTATTATGACGTCATAATGTATCCACATTATGACATCACAATATATTATGAGAGCGCAACATGCAGGTATTATGAGCAATTTCTCTTACCCCAATTTGTGTCACATCTACTGGAGCATCATGAGCATGTATTATGACGTCACAGTATATGATGACATCAAAATTAGTATGCACTATGATGTCACAATGTATTATGAGGTCATAATGTATCCGCATTATGACATCACAATATATTATGAGAGTGCAACATGAAGGTATTATGAGCAATTTCTCTTACCCCAATTTGTGTCACATCTACTGGAGCATCATGAGCATGTATTATGACATCACAGTATATGATGACATCATAATTAGTATGCACTATGACGTCACAATGAATTATGACGTCAAAATGTATCCGAATAATGACATCACAATATATTATGAGAGCGCAATTTGCAGGTAATATAAGCAATTTCTCTTACCCTAATTTGTGTCACATCTACTGGAGCATCATGAGCATGTATTATGACGGCACAGTATATGATGTCATCATAATTAGTATGCAGTATGACGTCACAATGTATTATGAGGTCATAATGTATCCGCATTATGACATCACAATATATTATGAGAGCGCAACATGAAGGTATTATGAGCAATTTCTCTTACCCCAATTTGTGTCACATCTACTGGAGCATCATGAGCATGTATTCTGACGTCACAGTATATGATGACATCATAATTAGTATGCACTATGACATCACAATATATTATGACCTCATAATGTATCCGCATTATGATATCATAATATATTATGAGAGCGCAACATGCAGGTATTATGAGCAATTTCTCTTACTCCAATTTGTGTCACATCTACTGGAGCATCAGGATCATGTATTATGATGTCACAGTATATGATGACATCATAATTAGTATGCATATGACGTCACAATGTATTATGACGTCATAATGTATCCGCATAATGATATCAAAATATATTATGAGAGCGAAATTTGCAGGTAATATAAGCAATTTCTCTTACCCCAATTTGTGTCACATCTACTGGAGCATCATGAGCATGTATTATGACATCCCAGTATATGATGACATCATAATTAGTATGCACTATGACGTCACAATGTATTATGACGTCATAATGTATCCGCATTATTTCATCACAATACATTATGAGAGCGCAACATGAAGGTATTATGAGCAATTTCTCTTACCCCAATTTGTGTCACATCTAATGGAGCATCAAGGGCATGTATCATGACGTCACAGTATATGATGACATCATAATTAGTATGCACTATGACATCACAATGTATTATGACGTCATAATGTATCCGCATTATGATATCATAATATATTATGAGAGCGCAACATGCAGGTATTATGAGCAATTTCTCTTACTCCAATTTGTGTCACATCTACTGGAGCATCAGGAGCATGTATTATGATGTCACAGTATATGATGATATCATAATTAGTATGCACTATGACGTCACAATGTATTATGACGTCATAATGTATCCGCATAATGATATCAAAATATATTATGAGAGCGAAATTTGCAGGTAATATACGCAATTTCTCTTACCCCAATTTGTGTCACATCTACTGGAGCATCATGAGCATGTATTAGGACATCACAGTATATGATGACATCATAATTAGTATGCACTATGACGTCACAATGTATTATGACGTCATAATGTATCCGCATTATGACATCACAATATATTATGAGAGCACAACATGCAGGTATTATGAGCAATTTCTCTTACCCCAATTTGTGTCACATCTACTGGAGCATCATGAGCATGTATTATGACGTCACAGTATATGATGACATCATAATTAGTATGCACTATGATGTCACAATGTATTATGACGTCATAATGTATCCGCATTATGACATCACAATATATTATGAGAGTGCAGCATGCAGGTATTATGAGCAATTTCTCTTACCCCAATTTGTGTCACATCTACTGGAGCATCATGAGCATGTATTATGACGTCACAGTATATGATGACATCATAATTAGTATGCACTATGACATCACAATGAATTATGACATCATAATGTATCCGCATAATGACATCACAATATATTATGAGAGCGCAATTTGCAGGTAATATGAGCAATTTCTCTTACCCCAATTTGTGTCACATCTACTGGAGCATCATGAGCAAGTATTATGACGTCACAGTATATGATGTCATCATAATTGGTATGCAGTATGACGTCACAATGTATTATGACGTCATAATGTATTCGCATTATGACATCACAATATATTATGAGAGCGCAATATGAAGGTATTATGAGCAATTTCTCTTACCCCAATTTGTGTCACATCTACTGGAGCATCATGAGCATGTATTATGACGTCACAGTATATGATGACATCATAATTAGTATGCAGTATGACGTCACAATGTATTATGACGTCATAATGTATCCGCATTATGACATCACAATATATTATGAGAGCGCAACATGAAGGTATTATGAGCAACTTCTCTTACCCCAATTTGTCTCACATCTACTGGAGCATCATGAGCATGTATTATGACGTCACAGTATATGATGACATCATAATTAGTATGCAGTATGATGTCACAATGTATTATGACGTCATAATGTATCCGCATTATGACATCACAATATATTATGAGAGTGCAAATTGCAGGTTTTATGAACTCTTTCGCTTACCCCAATTTGTGTCACATTTACTGGAGCATCATGAGCATGTATTATGATGTCACAGTATATGATGACATCATAATTAGTATGCACTATGACATCACAATGTATTATGACGTCATAATGTATCCAAATTATCACATCACAATATATTATGAGAGCGCAACATGCAGGTATTATGTGCAATTTCTCTTACTCTAATTTGTGTCACATCTACTGGAGCATCAAGAGCACGTATTAAGACGTCACAGTATATGATGACATCATAATTAGTATGCACTATGACGTCACAATGTATTATGACGTCATAATGTATCCGCATAATGACATCTAAATATATTATGAGAGCGCAATTTGCAGGTAATATAAGCAATTTCTCTTACCCCAATTTGTGTCACATCTACTGGAGCATCATGAGCATGTATTATGACGTCACAGCATATGATGACATCAGAATTAGTATGCACTATGACATCACAATGTATTATGACGTCATAATGTATCCGCATTATGACATCACAATACATTATGAGAGCGCAAGTTGCAGGTATTATGAGCAATTTCTCTTACCCCAATTTGTGTCACATCTACTGGAGCATCAAGAGCATGTATTAGGCTGTCACAGTATATGATGACATCATAATTAGTATGCACTATGACGTCACAATGTATTATGACGTCATAATTTATCCGCATAATGACATCAAAATATATTATGAGAGCGCAATTTGCAGGTAATAGAAGCAATTTCTCTTACAACAATTTGTGTCACATCTACTGGAGCATCATGAGCATGTATTATGACGTCACAGTATATGATGACATCATAATTAGTATGCACTATGATGTCACAATGTATTATGACGTCATAATGCGTCCGCATTATGACATCACAATATATTATGAGAGCGCAACATGCTTGTATTATTAGCAATTTCTCTTACCCCAATTTGTGTCACATCTACTGGAGCATCATGAGCATGTATTATGACGTCACAGTATATGATGACATCATAATTAGTGTGCACTATGACGTCACAATGTATTATGACGTCATAATGTATCCGCATTATGACATCACAATATATTTTGAGAGTGCCGCATGAAGGTATTATGAGCAATTTCTCTTACCCAATTTGTATCACATCTACTGGAGCATCATGAGCATGTATTATGACGTCACAGTATATGATGACATCATAATTAGTATGCACTATGACGTCACAATGAATTATGACGTCATAATGTATCCGCATAATGACATCACAATATATTATGAGAGCGCAATTTGCAGGTAATATGAGCAATTTCTCTTACGCCAATTTGTGTCACATCTACTGGAGAATCATGAGCATGTATTATGACGTCACAGTATATGATGTCATCATAATTAGTATGCAGTATGACGTCACAATGTATTATGACGTCATAATGTATCCGCATTATGACATCACAATATATTATGAGAGCGCAACATGAAGGTATTATGAGCAATTTCTCTTACCCCAATTTGTGTCAGATCTACTGGAGCATCATGAGCATGTATTATGACGTCACAGTATATGATGACATCATAATTAGTATGCACTATGACATCACAATGTATTATGACGTCATAATGTATCCGCATTATGACATCACAATATATTATGAGAGCGCAACATGCAGGTATTATGAGCAATTTCTCTTACCCCAATTTGTGTCACATCTACTGGATCATAATGAGCATGTATTATGATGTCACAGTATATGATGACATCATAATTAGTATGCACTATGACATCACAATGTATTATGACGTCATAATGTATCCGCATAATGACATCAAAATATATTATGAGAGCGCAATTTGCAGGTAATATAAGGAATTTCTCTTACCCCAATTTGTGTCAAATCTACTGGAGTATCATGAGCGTGTATTATGACGTCACAGTATATGATGTCATCATAATTAGTATGCACTCTGACGTCCCAATGTATTATGACGTCATAATGTATCCGCATTATGACATCACAATATATTATGAGAGCGCAACATGAAGGTATTATGAGCAATTTCTCTTACCCCAATTTGTCTCACATCTACTGGAGCATAATGAGCATGTATTATGACGTCACAGTATATGATGACATCATAATTAGTATGCACTATGACGTCACAATGTATTATGACGTCATAATGTATCCGCATTATGACATCACAATATATTATGAGAGCGCAACATGAAGGTATTATGAGCAATTTCTCTTACCCCAATTTGTGTCACATCTACTGGAGCATCATTAGCATGTATTATGACGTCACAGTATATGATGACATCATAATTAGTATGCAGTATGACGTCACAATATATTATGACGTCATAATGTATCCGCATTATGACATCACAATATAATATGAGAGCGCAATTTGCAGGTTTTATGACAAATTTCGCTTACCCCAATTTGTGTCACATCTACTGGAGCATGATGAGCATGTATTATGACGTCACAGAATATGATGACATCATAATTAGTATGCACTATGACGTCACAATGTATTATGACGTCATAATGTATCCGCATTATGACATCACAATATATTATGAGAGCGCAACATGCAAGTATTATGAGCAATTTCTCTTACCCCAATTTGTGTCACATCTACTGGAGCATCATGAGCATGTATTTTGACGTCACAGTATATGATGACATCATAATTAGTATGCACTATGACGTCACAATGTATTATGACGTCATAATGTATCCGCATAATGACATCACAATATATTATGAGAGCGCAATTTGCAGGTAATATAAGCAATTTCTCTTACCCCAATTTGTGTCACATCTACTGGAGAATGATGAGCATGTATTATGACGTCACAGTATATGATGTCATCATAATTAGTATGCAGTATGACGTCACAATGTATTATGACGTCATAATGTATCCGCATTATGACATCACAATATATTATGAGAGCGCAACATGAAGGTATTATGAGCAATTTCTCTTACCCCAATTTGTGTCACATCTACTGGAGCATCATGAGCATGTATTATGACGTCACAGTATATGATGACATCATAATTAGTATGCACTATGACGTCACAATGTATTATGACGTCATAATGTATCCGCATTATGACATCACAATATATTATGAGAGTGCAATTTGCAGGTTTTATGAACAATTTCGCTTACCCCAATTTTTGTCACATCTACTGGAGCATCATGAGCATGTATTATGATGTCACAGTATATGATGACATCATAATTAGTATGCACTATGACATCACAATGTATTATGACGTCATAATGTATCCGAATTATCACATCACAATATATTATGAGAGCGCAACATGCAGGTATTATGAGCAATTTCTCTTACTCTAATTTGTGTCACATCTACTGGAGCATCATGAGCATGTATTATGACGTCACAGTATATGATGACATCATAATTAGTATGCACTATGACGTCACAATGTATTATGACGTCATAATGTATCCGCATTATGACATCACAATACATTATGAGAGCGCAATTTGCAGGTATTATGAGCAATTTCTCTTACCCCAATTTGTGTCACATCTACTGGAGCATCAAGAGCATGTATTAGGCTGTCACAGTATATGATGACATCATAATTAGTATGCACTATGACGTCACAATGTATTATGACGTCATAATGCATCCGCATTATGACATCACAATATATTATGAGAGCGCAACATGCTTGTTTTATTAGCAATTTCTCTTACCCCAATTTGTGTCACATCTACTGGAGCATCATGAGCATGTATTATGACGTCACAGTATATGGTGACATCATAATTAGTGTGCACTATGACGTCACAATGTATTATGACGTCATAATGTATCCGCATTATGACATCACAATATATTTTGAGAGTGCAGCATGAAGGTATTATGAGCAATTTCTCTTACCCCAATTTGTGTCACATCTACTGGAGCATCATGAGCATGTATTATGACGTCACCATATATGATGTCATCATTATTAGTATGCAGTATGACCTCACAATGTATTATGACGTCATAATGTATCCGCATTTTGACATCACAATATATTATGAGAGCGCAATTTGCTGGAATTATGAGCAATTTCTCTTACCCCAATTTGTGTCACTTCTACTGGAGCATCATGAGCATGTATTATGACATCACAGTATATGATGACATCATAATTAGTATGCACTATGACGTCACAATGTATTATGACGTCATAATGTATCCGCATTATGACATCACAATATATTATGAGAGCGCAACATGCAGGTATTATGACCAATTTCTCTTACCCCAATTTGTGTCACATCTACTGGAGCATCATGAGCATGTATTATGACGTCACAGTGTATGAGGACATCATAATTAGTATGCAGTATGACGTCACAATGTATTATGACGTCATAATGTATCCACATTATGACATCACAATATATTATGAGAGCGCAACATGCAGGTATTATGAGCAATTTCTCTTACCCCAATTTGTGTCACATCTACTGGAGGATCATGAGCATGTATTATGACGTCACAGTATATGATGACATCAAAATTAGTATGCACTATGATGTCACAATGTATTATGAGGTCATAATGTATCCGCATTATGACATCACAATATATTATGAGAGTGCAACATGAAGGTATTATGAGCAATTTCTCTTACCCCAATTTGTGTCACATCTACTGGAGCATCATGAGCATGTATTATGACGTCACAGTATATGATGACATCATAATTAGTATGCACTATGACGTCACAATGAATTATGACGTCATAATGTATCCGAATAATGACATCACAATATATTATGAGAGCGCAATTTGCAGGTAATATAAGCAATTTCTCTTACCCCAATTTGTGTCACATCTACTGGAGCATCATGAGCATGTATTATGACGGCACAGTATATGATGTCATCATAATTAGTATGCAGTATGACGTCACAATGTATTATGAGGTCATAATGTATCCGCATTATGACATCACAATATATTATGAGAGCGCAACATGAAGGTATTATGAGCAATTTCTCTTACCCCAATTTGTGTCACATCTACTGGAGCATCATGAGCATGTATTATGACGTCACAGTATATGATGACATCATAATTAGTATGCACTATGACATCACAATGTATTATGACCTCATAATGTATCCGCATTATGACATCTCAATATATTATGAGAGCGCAACATGCAGGTATTATGAGCAATTTCTCTTACTCCAATTTGTGTCAAATCTACTGGAGCATCAAGAGCATGTATTATGATGTCACAGTATATGATGACATCATAATTAGTATGCACTATGACATCACAATGTATTATGACGTCATAATGTATCCGCATAATGACATCAAAATATATTATGAGAGCGCAATTTGCAGGTAATATAAGCAATTTCTCTTACCCCAATTTGTGTCACATCTACTGGAGCATCATGAGCATGTATTAGGGCATCACAGTATATGATGACATCATAATTAGTATGCACTATGACGTCACAATGTATTATGACGTCATAATGTATCCGCATTATGACATCACAATATATTATGAGAGCACAACATGCAGGTATTATGAGCAATTTCTCTTACCCCAATTTGTGTCACATCTACTGGAGCATCATGAGCATGTATTACGACATCACAGTATATGAGGACATCATAATGAGTATGCACTATGACGTCACAATGAATTATGACGTCATAATGTATCCGAATAATGACATCACAATATATTATGTGAGCGCAATTTGCAGGAAATATAAGCAATTCCTCTTACCCTAATTTGTGTCACATATACTGGAGCATCATGAGCATGTATTATGACGTCACAGTATATGATGTCATCATAATTAGTATGCAGTATGATGTCACAATGTATTATGACGTCATAATGTATCCGCATTATTTCATCACAATATATTATGAGAGCGCAACATGAAGGTATTATGAGCAATTTCTCTTACCCCAATTTGTGTCACATCTAATGGAGCATCATGAGCATGTATCATGACGTCACAGTATATGATGACATCATAATTAGTATGCACTATGACATCACAATGTATTATGACGTCATAATGTATCCGCATTATGACATCACAATATATTATGAGAGCGCAACATGCAGGTATTATGAGCAATTTCTCTTACCCCAATTTGTGTCACATCTACTGTATCATAATGAGCATGTATTATGATGTCACAGTATATGATGACATCATAATTAGTATGCACTATGACATCACAATGTATTATGACGTCATAATGTATCCGCATAATGACATCAAAATATATTATGAGAGCGCAATTTGCAGGTAATATAAGGAATTTCTCTTACCCCAATTTGTGTCAAATCTACTGGAGTATCATGAGCGTGTATTATGACGTCACAGTATATGATGTCATCATAATTAGTATGCACTCTGACGTCCCAATGTATTATGACGTCATAATGTATCCGCATTATGACATCACAATATATTATGAGAGCGCAACATGAAGGTATTATGAGCAATTTCTCTTACCCCAATTTGTCTCACATCTACTGGAGCATCATGAGCATGTATTATGACGTCACAGTATATGATGACATCATAATTAGTATGCACTATGACGTCACAATGTATTATGACGTCATAATGTATCCGCATTATGACATCACAATATATTATGAGAGCGCAACATGAAGGTATTATGAGCAATTTCTCTTACCCCAATTTGTGTCACATCTACTGGAGCATCATTAGCATGTATTATGACGTCACAGTATATGATGACATCATAATTAGTATGCAGTATGACGTCACAATATATTATGACGTCATAATGTATCCGCATTATGACATCACAATATAATATGAGAGCGCAATTTGCAGGTTTTATGACAAATTTCGCTTACCCCAATTTGTGTCACATCTACTGGAGCATGATGAGCATGTATTATGACGTCACAGAATATGATGACATCATAATTAGTATGCACTATGACGTCACAATGTATTATGACGTCATAATGTATCCGCATTATGACATCACAATATATTATGAGAGCGCAACATGCAAGTATTATGAGCAATTTCTCTTACCCCAATTTGTGTCACATCTACTGGAGCATCATGAGCATGTATTTTGACGTCACAGTATATGATGACATCATAATTAGTATGCACTATGACGTCACAATGTATTATGACGTCATAATGTATCCGCATAATGACATCACAATATATTATGAGAGCGCAATTTGCAGGTAATATAAGCAATTTCTCTTACCCCAATTTGTGTCACATCTACTGGAGAATGATGAGCATGTATTATGACGTCACAGTATATGATGTCATCATAATTAGTATGCAGTATGACGTCACAATGTATTATGACGTCATAATGTATCCGCATTATGACATCACAATATATTATGAGAGCGCAACATGAAGGTATTATGAGCAATTTCTCTTACCCCAATTTGTGTCACATCTACTGGAGCATCATGAGCATGTATTATGACGTCACAGTATATGATGACATCATAATTAGTATGCACTATGACGTCACAATGTATTATGACGTCATAATGTATCCGCATTATGACATCACAATATATTATGAGAGTGCAATTTGCAGGTTTTATGAACAATTTCGCTTACCCCAATTTTTGTCACATCTACTGGAGCATCATGAGCATGTATTATGATGTCACAGTATATGATGACATCATAATTAGTATGCACTATGACATCACAATGTATTATGACGTCATAATGTATCCGAATTATCACATCACAATATATTATGAGAGCGCAACATGCAGGTATTATGAGCAATTTCTCTTACTCTAATTTGTGTCACATCTACTGGAGCATCATGAGCATGTATTATGACGTCACAGTATATGATGACATCATAATTAGTATGCACTATGACGTCACAATGTATTATGACGTCATAATGTATCCGCATTATGACATCACAATACATTATGAGAGCGCAATTTGCAGGTATTATGAGCAATTTCTCTTACCCCAATTTGTGTCACATCTACTGGAGCATCAAGAGCATGTATTAGGCTGTCACAGTATATGATGACATCATAATTAGTATGCACTATGACGTCACAATGTATTATGACGTCATAATGCATCCGCATTATGACATCACAATATATTATGAGAGCGCAACATGCTTGTTTTATTAGCAATTTCTCTTACCCCAATTTGTGTCACATCTACTGGAGCATCATGAGCATGTATTATGACGTCACAGTATATGGTGACATCATAATTAGTGTGCACTATGACGTCACAATGTATTATGACGTCATAATGTATCCGCATTATGACATCACAATATATTTTGAGAGTGCAGCATGAAGGTATTATGAGCAATTTCTCTTACCCCAATTTGTGTCACATCTACTGGAGCATCATGAGCATGTATTATGACGTCACCATATATGATGTCATCATTATTAGTATGCAGTATGACCTCACAATGTATTATGACGTCATAATGTATCCGCATTTTGACATCACAATATATTATGAGAGCGCAATTTGCTGGAATTATGAGCAATTTCTCTTACCCCAATTTGTGTCACTTCTACTGGAGCATCATGAGCATGTATTATGACGTCACAGTATATGATGACATCATAATTAGTATGCACTATGACGTCACAATGTATTATGACGTCATAATGTATCCGCATTATGACATCAGAATATATTATGAGAGCGCAACATGCAGGTATTATGACCAATTTCTCTTACCCCAATTTGTGTCACATCTACTGGAGCATCATGAGCATGTATTATGACGTCACAGTGTATGAGGACATCATAATTAGTATGCAGTATGACGTCACAATGTATTATGACGTCATAATGTATCCACATTATGACATCACAATATATTATGAGAGCGCAACATGCAGGTATTATGAGCAATTTCTCTTACCCCAATTTGTGTCACATCTACTGGAGCATCATGAGCATGTATTATGACGTCACAGTATATGATGACATCAAAATTAGTATGCACTATGATGTCACAATGTATTATGAGGTCATAATGTATCCGCATTATGACATCACAATATATTATGAGAGTGCAACATGAAGGTATTATGAGCAATTTCTCTTACCCCAATTTGTGTCACATCTACTGGAGCATCATGAGCATGTATTATGACGTCACAGTATATGATGACATCATAATTAGTATGCACTATGACGTTACAATGAATTATGACGTCATAATGTATCCGAATAATGACATCACAATATATTATGAGAGCGCAATTTGCAGGTAATATAAGCAATTTCTCTTACCCCAATTTGTGTCACATCTACTGGAGCATCATGAGCATGTATTATGACGGCACAGTATATGATGTCATCATAATTAGTATGCAGTATGACGTCACAATGTATTATGAGGTCATAATGTATCCGCATTATGACATCACAATATATTATGAGAGCGCAACATGAAGGTATTATGAGCAATTTCTCTTACCCCAATTTGTGTCACATCTACTGGAGCATCATGAGCATGTATTATGACGTCACAGTATATGATGACATCATAATTAGTATGCACTATGACATCACAATGTATTATGACCTCATAATGTATCCGCATTATGACATCTCAATATATTATGAGAGCGCAACATGCAGGTATTATGAGCAATTTCTCTTACTCCAATTTGTGTCAAATCTACTGGAGCATCAAGAGCATGTATTATGATGTCACAGTATATGATGACATCATAATTAGTATGCACTATGACATCACAATGTATTATGACGTCATAATGTATCCGCATAATGACATCAAAATATATTATGAGAGCGCAATTTGCAGGTAATATAAGCAATTTCTCTTACCCCAATTTGTGTCACATCTACTGGAGCATCATGAGCATGTATTAGGGCATCACAGTATATGATGACATCATAATTAGTATGCACTATGACGTCACAATGTATTATGACGTCATAATGTATCCGCATTATGACATCACAATATATTATGAGAGCACAACATGCAGGTATTATGAGCAATTTCTCTTACCCCAATTTGTGTCACATCTACTGGAGCATCATGAGCATGTATTACGACATCACAGTATATGAGGACATCATAATGAGTATGCACTATGACGTCACAATGAATTATGACGTCATAATGTATCCGAATAATGACATCACAATATATTATGTGAGCGCAATTTGCAGGAAATATAAGCAATTCCTCTTACCCTAATTTGTGTCACATATACTGGAGCATCATGAGCATGTATTATGACGTCACAGTATATGATATCATCATAATTAGTATGCAGTATGATGTCACAATGTATTATGACGTCATAATGTATCCGCATTATTTCATCACAATATATTATGAGAGCGCAACATGAAGGTATTATGAGCAATTTCTCTTACCCCAATTTGTGTCACATCTAATGGAGCATCATGAGCATGTATCATGACGTCACAGTATATGATGACATCATAATTAGTATGCACTATGACATCACAATGTATTATGACGTCATAATGTATCCGCATTATGATATCATAATATATTATGAGAGCGCAACATGCAGGTATTATGAGCAATTTCTCTTACTCCAATTTGTGTCACATCTACTGGAGCATCAGGAGCATGTATTATGATGTCACAGTATATGATGACATCATAATTAGTATGCACTATGACGTCACAATGTATTATGACGTCATAATGTATCCGCATAATGATATCAAAATATATTATGAGAGCGAAATTTGCAGGTAATATAAGCAATTTCTCTTACCCCAATTTGTGTCACATCTACTGGAGCATCATGAGCATGTATTAGGACATCACAGTATATGATGACATCATAATTAGTATGCACTATGACGTCACAATGTATTATGACGTCATAATGTATCCGCATTATGACATCACAATATATTATGAGAGCACAACATGCAGGTATTATGAGCAATTTCTCTTACCCCAATTTGTGTCACATCTACTGGAGCATCATGAGCATGTATTATGACGTCACAGTATATGATGACATCATAATTAGTATGCACTATGACATCACAATGAATTATGACATCATAATGTATCCGCATAATGACATCACAATATATTATGAGAGCACAATTTGCAGGTAATATGAGCAATTTCTCTTACCCCAATTTGTTTCACATCTACTGGAGCATCATGAGCAAGTATTATGACGTCACAGTATATGATGTCATCATAATTAGTATGCAGTATGACGTCACAATGTATTATGACGTCATAATGTATTCGCATTATGACATCACAATATATTATGAGAGCACAATATGAAGGTATTATGAGCAATTTCTCTTACCCCAATTTGTGTCACATCTAGTGGAGCATCATGAGCATGTATTATGACGTCACAGTATATGATGACATCATAATTAGTATGCAGTATGACGTCACAATGTATTATGACGTCATAATGTATCCACATTATGACATCACAATATATTATGAGAGCGCAACATGAAGGTATTATGAGCAATTTCTCTTACCCCAATTTGTCTCACATCTACTGGAGCATCATGAGCATGTATTATGACGTCACAGTATATGATGACATCATAATTAGTATGCACTATGACGTCACAATGTATTATGACGTCATAATGTATCCGCATTATGACATCACAATATATTATGAGAGTGCAAATTGCAGGTTTTATGAACTCTTTCGCTTACCCCAATTTGTGTCACATTTACTGGAGCATCATGAGCATGTATTATGATGTCACAGTATATGATGACATCATAATTAGTATGCACTATGACATCACAATGTATTATGACGTCATAATGTATCTGCATTATCACATCACAATATATTATGAGAGCGCAACATGCAGGTATTATGAGCAATTTCTCTTACTCTAATTTGTGTCACATCTACTGGAGCATCAAGAGCACGTATTATGACGTCACAGTATATGATGACATCATAATTAGTATGCACTATGACGTCACAATGTATTATGAGGTCATAATATATCCGCTTTATGACATCACAATATATTATGAGAGTGCAACATGAAGGTATTATGAGCAATTTCTCTTACCCCAATTTGTGTCACATCTACTGGAGCATCATGAGCATGTATTATGACATCACAGTATATGATGACATCATAATTAGTATGCACTATGACGTCACAATGTATTATGACGTCATAATGTATCCGCATAATGACATCAAAATATATTATGAGAGCGCAATTTGCAGGTAATATAAGCAATTTCTCTTACCCCAATTTGTGTCACATCTACTGGAGCATCATGAGCATGTATTAGGACATCACAGTATATGATGACATCATAATTAGTATGCACTATGACGTCACAATGTATTATGACGTCATAATGTATCCGCATTATGACATCACAATATATTATGAGAGCACAACATGCAGGTATTATGAGCAATTTCTCTTACCCCAATTTGTGTCACATCTACTGGAGCATCATGAGCATGTATTACGACATCACAGTATATGAGGACATCATAACTAGTATGCACTATGACGTCACAATGAATTATGACGTCATAATGTATCCGAATAATGACATCACCATATATTATGTGAGCGCAATTTGCAGGAAATATAAGCAATTCCTCTTACCCTAATTTGTGTCACATATACTGGAGCATCATGAGCATGTATTATGACGTCACAGTATATGATGTCATCATAATTAGTATGCAGTATGACCTCACAATGTATTATGACGTCATAATGTATCCGCATTATTTCATCACAATATATTATGAGAGCGCAACATGAAGGTATTATGGGCAATTTCTCTTACCGCAATTTGTGTCACATCTAATGGAGCATCATGAGCATGTATCATGACGTCACAGTATATGATGACATCATAATTAGTATGCACTATGACATCACAATGTATTATGACGTCATAATGTATCCGCATTATGATATCACAATATATTATGAGAGCGCAACATGCAGGTTTTATGAGCAATTTCTCTTACTCCAATTTGTGTCACATGTACTGGAGCATCAGGAGCATGTATTATGATGTCACAGTATATGATGACATCATAATTAGTATGCACTATGACGTCACAATGTATTATGATGTCATAATGTATCCACATAATGATATCAAAATATATTATGAGAGCGAAATTTGCAGGTAATATAAGCAATTTCTCTTACCCCAATTTGTGTCGCATCTACTGGAGCATCATGAGCATGTATTAGGACATCACAGTATATGATGACATCATAATTAGTATGCACTATGACGTCACAATGTATTATGACGTCAAAATGTATCCGCATTATGACATCACAATATATTATGAGAGCCCAACATGCAGGTATTATGAGCAATTTCTCTTACCCCAATTTGTGTCACATCTACTGGAGCATCATGAGCATGTATTATGACGTCACAGTATATGATGACATCATAATTAGTATGCACTATGATGTCACAATGTATTATGACGTCATAATATATCCGCATTATGACATCACAATATATTATGAGAGTGCAGCATGCAGGTATTATGAGAAATTTCTCTTACCCCAATTTGTGTCACATCTACTGGAGCATCATGAGCATGTATTATGATGTCACAGTATATGATGACATCGTAATTAGTATGCACTATGACATCACAATGAATTATGACATCATAATGTTTCCGCATAATGACATCACAATATATTATGAGAGCGCAATTTGCAGGTAATATGAGCAATTTCTCTTACCCCAATTTGTGTCACATCTACTGGAGCATCATGAGCATGTATTATGACGTCACAGTATATGATGTCATCATAATTAGTATGCAGTATGACGTCACAATGTATTATGACGTCATAATGTATCCGCATTATGACATCACAATATATTATGAGAGCGCAACATGTAGGTATTATGACCAATTTCTCTTACCCCAATTTGTGTCACATCTACTGGAGCATCATGAGCATGTATTATGACGTCACAGTATATGATGACATCATAATTAGTATGCAGTATGACGTCACAATGTGTTATGACGTCTTAATGTATCCGCATTATGACATCACAATATATTATGAGAGCGCAACATGCAGGTATTATGAGCAATATCTCTTACCCCAATTTGTGTCACATCTACTGGAGCATCATGAGCATGTATTATGACGTCACAGTATATGATGTCATCATAATTAGTATGCACTATGACGTCACAATGAATTATGACGTCATAATGTATCCGAATAATGACATCACAATATATTATGAGAGCGCAATTTGCAGGTATTATAAGCAATTTCTCTTACCCTAATTTGTGTCACATCTACTGGAGCATCATGAGCATGTATTATGACGTCACAGTATATGATGTCATCATAATTAGTATGCAGTATGACGTCACAATGTATTATGAGGTCATAATGTATCCGCATTATGACATCACAATATATTATGAGAGCGCAACATGAAGGTATTATGAGCAATTTCTCTTACCCCAATTTGTGTCACATCTACTGGAGCATCATGAGCATGTATTATGATGTCACAGTATATGATGACATCATAATTAGTATGCACTATGACATCACAATGTATTATGACGTCATAATGTATCCGCATTATGACATCACAATATATTATGAGAGCGCAACATGCAGGTATTATGAGCAATTTCTCTTACTCCAATTTGTGTTACATCTACTGGAGCATCAGGAGCATGTATTATGATGTCACAGTATATGATGACATCATAATTAGTATGCACTATGACGTCACAATGTATTATGACGTCATAATGTATCCGCATAATGACTTCAAAATATATTATGAGAGCGCAATTTGCAAGTATTATAAGCAATTTCTCTTACCCCAATTTGTGTCACATCTACTGGAGCATCATGAGCATGTATTAGGACATCACAGTATATGATGATATCATAATTAGTATGCACTATGACGTCACAATGTATTATGACGTCATAATGTATCCGCATTATGACCTCACAATATATTATGAGAGCACAACATGCAGGTATTATGAGCAATTTCTCTTACCCCAATTTGTGTCACATCTACTGGAGCATCATGAGCATGTATTACGACGTCACAGTATATGATGACATCATAATTAGTGTGCACTATGACGTCACAATGTATTATGATGTCATAATGTATCCGCATTATGACATCACAATATATTATGAGAGTGCAGCATGCAGGTATTATGACCAATTTCTCTTACCCCAATTTGTGTCACATCTACTGGAGCATCATGAGCATGTATTATGACGTCACAGTATATGATGACATCATAATTAGTATGCAGTATGACGTCACAATGTATTATGACGTCATAATGTATCCGCATTATGACATCACAATATATTATGAGAGCGCAACATGCAGGTATTATGAGCAATTTCTCTTACCCCAATTTGTGTCACATCTACTTGAGCATCATGAGCATGTATTATGATGTCACAGTATATGATGACATCATAATTAGTATGCACTATGACGTCACAATGTATTATGACGTCATAATGTATCCGCATAATGACATCACAATATATTATGAGAGCGCAATTTGTAGGTAATATAAGCAATTTCTCTTACCCCGATTTGTGTCACATCTACTGGAGAATCATCAGCATGTATTATGACGTCACAGTATATGATGACATCATAATTAGTATGCACTATGACGTCACAATGTATTATGACGTCATAATGTATCCGCATTATGACATCACAATATATTATGAGAGCGCAACATGCAGGTATTATGAGCAATTTCTCTTACCCCAATTTGTGTCACATCTACTGGAGCATCATGAGCATGTATTATGACGTCACAGCATATGATGACATCATAATTAATATGCACTATGACGTCACAATATATTATGACGTCATAATGTATCCGCATTATGACATCACAATATATTATCAGAGCGCAACATGCAGGTATTATGAGCAATTTCTCTTACCCCAATTTGTGTCACATCTACTGGAGCATCATGAGCATGTATTATGACATCACAGTATATGATGACATCATAATTATTATGCACTATGACGTCACAATGTATTATGACGTCATAATGTATCCGTATTATGACATCACAATATATTATGAGAGCGCAACATGCAGGTATTATGAGCAATTTCTCTAACCCCAATTTGTGTCACATCTACTGGAGCATCATGAGCATGTATTATGACGTCACAGTATATGATGACATCATAATTAGTATGCACTATGACGTCACAATGTATTCTGACGTCATAATGTATCCGCATTATGACATCACAATATATTATGAGAGCGCAACATGAATGTATTATGAGCAATTTCTCTTACCCCAATTTGTGTCACATCTACTGGAGCATCATCAGCATGTATTATGACGTCACAGTATATGATGATATCATAATTAGTATGCACTATGACGTCACAATGTATTATGACGTCATAATGTATCCGCATTATGACATCACAATATATTATGAGAGAGCAACATGCAGGTATTATGAGCAATTTCTCTTACCCCAATTTGTGTCACATCTACTGGAGCATCATGAGCATGTATTATGACGTCACAGTATATCATGACATCATAATTAGTATGCACTATGACGTCACAATGTATTATGACGTCATAATGTATCCGTATTATGACATCACAATATATTATGAGAGGGCAATTTGCAGGTTTTATGACCAATTTCGCTTACCCCAATTTGTGTCACATCTACTGGAGCATCATGAGCATGAATTATGATGTCCCAGTATATGATGACATCATAATTAGTATGCACTGTGATGTCACAATGTATTATGATGTCATAATGTATCCGCATTATGACATCACAATATATTATGAGAGCGCAACATGCAGGTATTATGAGCAATTTCTCTTACCCCAATTTGTGTCACATCTACTGGATCATCATGAGCATGTATTATGATGTCACAGTCTATGATAACATCATAATTAGTATGCACTATGACGTCACAATGTATTATGACGTCATAATGTATCCGCATTATGACATCACAATATATTATGAGAGCGCAACATGCAGGTATTATGAGCAATTTCTCTTACCCCAATTTTTGTCACATCTACTGGAGCATCATGAGCATGTATTATGACGTCACAGTATATGATGACATCATAATTAGTATGCACTATGACATCACAATATATAATGACTTCATAATGTATCCACATTATGACATCACAATATATTATGAGAGCGCAACATGCAGGTATTATGAGCAATTTCTCTTACCCCAATTTGTCTCACATCTGCTGGAGCATCATGAGCATGTATTATGACATCACAGTATATGATGACATCATACTTAGTATGCACTATGGCGTCACAATGAATTATGACGTCATAATGTATCCGCAAAATGACATCACAATATATTATGAGAGCGCAATTTGCAGGTAATATAAGCAATTTCTCTTACCCCAATTTGTGTCACATCTACTGGAGCATCATGAGCATGTATTATGATGTCACAGTATATGATGTCATCATAATTAGTATGCAGTATGACTTCACAATGTATTATGACGTCATAATGTATCCGCATTATGACATCACAATATATTATGAGAGCGCAACATGAAGGTATTATGAGCAATTTCTCTTACCCCAATTTGTGTCAAACCTGCTGGAGCAACATGAGCATGAATTATGACGTCACAGTATATGATGACATCAAAATTAGTATGCACTATGACGTCACAATGTATTATGACATCATAATGTATCCGCATTATGACATCAGAATATATTATGAGAGTGCAATTTGCAGGTTTTATGAACAATTTCGCTTACCCCAATTTTTGTCACATCTACTGGAGCATCATGAGCATGTATTATGACGTCACAGTATATGATGACGTCATAATTAGTATGCACTATGACATCACAATGTATTATGACGTCATAATGTATCCGCATTATGACATCACAATATATTATGAGAGCGCACCATGCAGGTATTATGAGCAATTTCTCTTACCCCAATTTGTGTCACATCTACTGGAGCATCAAGAGCATGTATTATGCTGTCACAGTATATGATGACATCATAATTAGTATGCACTATGACGTCACAATGTATTATGACGTCATAATGTATCCGCATAATGACCTCAAAATATATTATGAGAGCGCAATTTTCAGGTAATATAAGCAATTTCTCTTTCCACAATTTGTGTCACATCTACTGGAGCATCATGAGCATGTATTATGACGTCACAGTATATGATGTCATCATAATTAGTATGCACTATGACGTCACAATATATTATGACGTCATAATGTATCCGCATTATGACATCACAATATGTTATGAGAGCACAACATGCAGGTATTATGAGCAATTTCTCTTACCCCAATTTGTGTCACATCTACTGGAGCATCATGAGCATGTATTATGATGTCACAGTATATGATGACATCATAATTAGTATGCACTATGACATCACAATGAATTATGACATCATAATATATCCGCATAATGACATCACAATATATTATGAGAGCGCAATTTGCAGGTAATATGAGCAATTTCTCTTACCCCAATTTGTGTCACATCTACTGGAGCATCATGAGCATGTATTATGACGTCACAGTATATGATGTCATCATAATTAGTATGCAGTATGACGTCACAATGTATTATGACGTCATAATGTATTCACATTATGACATCACAATATATTATGAGAGCGCAATATGAAGGTATTATGAGCAATTTCTCTTACCCCAATTTGTGTCACATCTACTGGAGCATCATGAGCATGTATTATGACGTCACAGTATATGATGACATCATAATTAGTATGCACTATGACATCACAATGTATTATGACGTCATAATGTATCCGCATTATGACATCACAATATATTATGAGAGCGCAACATGTAGGTATTATGACCAATTTCTCTTACCCCAATTTGTGTCACATCTACTGGAGCATCATGAGCATGTATTATGACGTCACAGTATATGATGACATCATAATTAGTATGCAGTATGACGTCACAATGTGTTATGACGTCTTAATGTATCCGCATTATGACATCACAATATATTATGAGAGCGCAACATGCAGGTATTATGAGCAATATCTCTTACCCCAATTTGTGTCACATCTACTGGAGCATCATGAGCATGTATTATGACGTCACAGTATATGATGTCATCATAATTAGTATGCACTATGACGTCACAATGAATTATGACGTCATAATGTATCCGAATAATGACATCACAATATATTATGAGAGCGCAATTTGCAGGTATTATAAGCAATTTCTCTTACCCTAATTTGTGTCACATCTACTGGAGCATCATGAGCATGTATTATGACGTCACAGTATATGATGTCATCATAATTAGTATGCAGTATGACGTCACAATGTATTATGAGGTCATAATGTATCCGCATTATGACATCACAATATATTATGAGAGCGCAACATGAAGGTATTATGAGCAATTTCTCTTACCCCAATTTGTGTCACATCTACTGGAGCATCATGAGCATGTATTATGATGTCACAGTATATGATGACATCATAATTAGTATGCACTATGACATCACAATGTATTATGACGTCATAATGTATCCGCATTATGACATCACAATATATTATGAGAGCGCAACATGCAGGTATTATGAGCAATTTCTCTTACTCCAATTTGTGTCACATCTACTGGAGCATCAGGAGCATGTATTATGATGTCACAGTATATGATGACATCATAATTAGTATGCACTATGACGTCACAATGTATTATGACGTCATAATGTATCCGCATAATGACTTCAAAATATATTATGAGAGCGCAATTTGCAAGTATTATAAGCAATTTCTCTTACCCCAATTTGTGTCACATCTACTGGAGCATCATGAGCATGTATTAGGACATCACAGTATATGATGATATCATAATTAGTATGCACTATGACGTCACAATGTATTATGACGTCATAATGTATCCGCATTATGACCTCACAATATATTATGAGAGCACAACATGCAGGTATTATGAGCAATTTCTCTTACCCCAATTTGTGTCACATCTACTGGAGCATCATGAGCATGTATTACGACGTCACAGTATATGATGACATCATAATTAGTGTGCACTATGACGTCACAATGTATTATGATGTCATAATGTATCCGCATTATGACATCACAATATATTATGAGAGTGCAGCATGCAGGTATTATGACCAATTTCTCTTACCCCAATTTGTGTCACATCTACTGGAGCATCATGAGCATGTATTATGACGTCACAGTATATGATGACATCATAATTAGTATGCAGTATGACGTCACAATGTATTATGACGTCATAATGTATCCGCATTATGACATCACAATATATTATGAGAGCGCAACATGCAGGTATTATGAGCAATTTCTCTTACCCCAATTTGTGTCACATCTACTTGAGCATCATGAGCATGTATTATGATGTCACAGTATATGATGACATCATAATTAGTATGCACTATGACGTCACAATGTATTATGACGTCATAATGTATCCGCATAATGACATCACAATATATTATGAGAGCGCAATTTGTAGGTAATATAAGCAATTTCTCTTACCCCGATTTGTGTCACATCTACTGGAGAATCATCAGCATGTATTATGACGTCACAGTATATGATGACATCATAATTAGTATGCACTATGACGTCACAATGTATTATGACGTCATAATGTATCCGCATTATGACATCACAATATATTATGAGAGCGCAACATGCAGGTATTATGAGCAATTTCTCTTACCCCAATTTGTGTCACATCTACTGGAGCATCATGAGCATGTATTATGACGTCACAGCATATGATGACATCATAATTAGTATGCACTATGACGTCACAATATATTATGACGTCATAATGTATCCGCATTATGACATCACAATATATTATCAGAGCGCAACATGCAGGTATTATGAGCAATTTCTCTTACCCCAATTTGTGTCACATCTACTGGAGCATCATGAGCATGTATTATGACATCACAGTATATGATGACATCATAATTATTATGCACTATGACGTCACAATGTATTATGACGTCATAATGTATCCGTATTATGACATCACAATATATTATGAGAGCGCAACATGCAGGTATTATGAGCAATTTCTCTAACCCCAATTTGTGTCACATCTACTGGAGCATCATGAGCATGTATTATGACGTCACAGTATATGATGACATCATAATTAGTATGCACTATGACGTCACAATGTATTCTGACGTCATAATGTATCCGCATTATGACATCACAATATATTATGAGAGCGCAACATGAAGGTATTATGAGCAATTTCTCTTACCCCAATTTGTGTCACATCTACTGGAGCATCATCAGCATGTATTATGACGTCACAGTATATGATGATATCATAATTAGTATGCACTATGACGTCACAATGTATTATGACGTCATAATGTATCCGCATTATGACATCACAATATATTATGAGAGAGCAACATGCAGGTATTATGAGCAATTTCTCTTACCCCAATTTGTGTCACATCTACTGGAGCATCATGAGCATGTATTATGACGTCACAGTATATCATGACATCATAATTAGTATGCACTATGACGTCACAATGTATTATGACGTCATAATGTATCCGTATTATGACATCACAATATATTATGAGAGGGCAATTTGCAGGTTTTATGACCAATTTCGCTTACCCCAATTTGTGTCACATCTACTGGAGCATCATGAGCATGAATTATGATGTCCCAGTATATGATGACATCATAATTAGTATGCACTGTGATGTCACAATGTATTATGATGTCATAATGTATCCGCATTATGACATCACAATATATTATGAGAGCGCAACATGCAGGTATTATGAGCAATTTCTCTTACCCCAATTTGTGTCACATCTACTGGATCATCATGAGCATGTATTATGATGTCACAGTCTATGATAACATCATAATTAGTATGCACTATGACGTCACAATGTATTATGACGTCATAATGTATCCGCATTATGACATCACAATATATTATGAGAGCGCAACATGCAGGTATTATGAGCAATTTCTCTTACCCCAATTTTTGTCACATCTTCTGGAGCATCATGAGCATGTATTATGACGTCACAGTATATGATGACATCATAATTAGTATGCACTATGACATCACAATATATAATGACTTCATAATGTATCCACATTATGACATCACAATATATTATGAGAGCGCAACATGCAGGTATTATGAGCAATTTCTCTTACCCCAATTTGTGTCACATCTGCTGGAGCATCATGAGCATGTATTATGACATCACAGTATATGATGACATCATACTTAGTATGCACTATGGCGTCACAATGAATTATGACGTCATAATGTATCCGCAAAATGACATCACAATATATTATGAGAGCGCAATTTGCAGGTAATATAAGCAATTTCTCTTACCCCAATTTGTGTCACATCTACTGGAGCATCATGAGCATGTATTATGATGTCACAGTATATGATGTCATCATAATTAGTATGCAGTATGACTTCACAATGTATTATGACGTCATAATGTATCCGCATTATGACATCACAATATATTATGAGAGCGCAACATGAAGGTATTATGAGCAATTTCTCTTACCCCAATTTGTGTCAAACCTGCTGGAGCAACATGAGCATGAATTATGACGTCACAGTATATGATGACATCAAAATTATTATGCACTATGACGTCACAATGTATTATGACATCATAATGTATCCGCATTATGACATCAGAATATATTATGAGAGTGCAATTTGCAGGTTTTATGAACAATTTCGCTTACCCCAATTTTTGTCACATCTACTGGAGCATCATGAGCATGTATTATGACGTCACAGTATATGATGACGTCATAATTAGTATGCACTATGACATCACAATGTATTATGACGTCATAATGTATCCGCATTATGACATCACAATATATTATGAGAGCGCACCATGCAGGTATTATGAGCAATTTCTCTTACCCCAATTTGTGTCACATCTACTGGAGCATCAAGAGCATGTATTATGCTGTCACAGTATATGATGACATCATAATTAGTATGCACTATGACGTCACAATGTATTATGACGTCATAATGTATCCGCATAATGACCTCAAAATATATTATGAGAGCGCAATTTTCAGGTAATATAAGCAATTTCTCTTTCCACAATTTGTGTCACATCTACTGGAGCATCATGAGCATGTATTATGACGTCACAGTATATGATGTCATCATAATTAGTATGCACTATGACGTCACAATATATTATGACGTCATAATGTATCCGCATTATGACATCACAATATGTTATGAGAGCACAACATGCAGGTATTATGAGCAATTTCTCTTACACCAATTTGTGTCACATCTACTGGAGCATCATGAGCATGTATTATGACGTCCCAGTATATGATGACATCATAATTAGTATGCACTATGACGTCACACTGTATTATGACGTCATAATGTATCCGCATTCTGACATCACAATATATTATGAGAGCGCAACATGCAGGTACTATGAGCAATTTCTCTTACCCCAATTTGTGTCACATCTACTGGAGCATCATGAGCATGTAGTATGACGTCACAGCATATGATGACATCATAATTAGTATGCACTATGACGTCACAATATATTATGACCTCATAATGTATCCGCATTATGACATCACAATATATTATGAGAGCGCAACATGCAGGTATTATGAGCAATTTCTCTTACCCCAATTTGTTTCACATCTACTGGAGCATCATGAGCATGTATTATGACGTCACAGTATATGATGACATCATAATTAGTATGAACTATGACATCACAATGAATTATGACATCATAATGTATCCGCATAATGACATCACAATATATTATGAGAGCGCAATTTGCAGGTAATATGAGCAATTTCTCTTACCCCAATTTGTGTCACATCTACTGGAGCATCATGAGCATGTATTATGACGTCACAGTATATGATGTCATCATAATTAGTATGCAGTATGACGTCACAATGTATTATGACGTCATAATGTATTCGCATTATGACATCACAATATATTATGAGAGCGCAACATGAAGGTATTATGAGCAATTTCTCTTACCCCAATTTGTGTCACATCTACTGGAGCATCATGAGCATGTGTTATGACGTCACAGTATATGATGACATCATAATTAGTATGCACTATGACATCACAATATATTATGACGTCATAATGTATCCGCATTATGACATCACAATATATTATGAGAGCGCAACATGCAGGTATTATGACCAATTTCTCTTACTCCAATTTGTGTCACATCTACTGGAGCATCATGAGCATGTATTATGACGTCACAGTATATGATGACATCATAATTAGTATGCAGTATGACGTCACAATGTCTTATGATGTCATAATGTATCCGCATTATGACATCACAATATATTATGAGAGCGCAACATGCAGGTATTATGAGTAATTTCTCTTACCCCAATTTGTGTCACATCTACTGGAGCATCAGGCGCATGTATAATGATGTCACAGTATATGATGACATCATAATTAGTATGCACTATGATGTCACAAAGGATTATGACGTCATAATGTATCCGCATTATGACATCACAATATATTATGAGAGGGCAACATGAAGGTATTATGAGCAATATCTCTTACCCCAATTTGTGTCACATCTACTGGAGCATCATGAGCATGTATTATGACGTCACAGTATATGATGACATTATAATTAGTATGCACTATGACGTCACAATGAATTATGACGTCGTAATGTATCCGAATAATGACATCGCAATATATTATGAGAGCGCAATTTGCAGGTATTATAAGCAATTTCTCTTACCCTAATTTGTGTCACATCTACTGGAGCATCATGAGCATGTATTAAGACGTCACAGTATATGATGTCATCATAATTACTATGCAGTATGACGTCACAATGTATTATGAGGTCATAATGTATCCGCATTATGACATCACAATATATTATGAGAGCAAAACATGAAGGTATTATGAGCAATTTCTCTTACCCAATTTGTGTCACATCTACTGGAGCATCATGAGCATGTATTATGACGTCACAGTATATGATGACATCATAATTAGTATGCACTATGACATCACAATGTATTATGACGTCATAATGTATCCGCATTATGACATCACAATATATTATGAGAGCGCAACATGCAGGTATTATGAGCAATTTCTCTTACTCCAATTTGTGTCACATCTACTGGAGCATCAGGAGCATGTATTATGATGTCACAGTATATGATGACATCATAATTAGTATGCACTATGACGTCACAATGTATTATGACGTCATAATGTATCCGCATAATGACTTCAAAATATATTATGAGAGCGCAATTTGCAGGTAATATAAGCAATTTCTCTTACCCCAATTTGTGTCACATCTACTGGAGCATCATGAGCATGTATTAGGACATCACAGTATATGATGACATCATAATTAGTATGCACTATGACGTCACAATGTATTATGACGTCATAATGTATCCGCATTATGACCTCACAATATATTATGAGAGCACAACATGCAGGTATTATGAGCAATTTCTCTTACCCAATTTGTGTCACATCTACTGGAGCATCATGAGCATGTATTACGACGTCACAGTATATGATGACATCATAATTAGTATGCACTATGACGTCACAATGTATTATGACGTCATAATATATCTGCATTATGACATCACAATATATTATGAGAGTGCAGCATGCAGGTATTATGACCAATTTCTCTTACCCCAATTTGTGTCACATCTACTGGAGCATCATGATCATGTATTATGATGTCACAGTATATGATGTCATCATAATTAGTATTCAGTATGATGTCACAATGTATTATGACGTCATAATGTATCCGCATTATGACATCACAATATATTATGAGAGCGCAACATGCAGGTATTATGAGCAATTTCTCTTACCCCAATTTGTGTCACATCTACTGGAGCATCATGAGCATGTATTATGATGTCACAGTATATGATGACATCATAATTAGTATGCACTATGACGTCACAATGTATTATGACGTCATAATGTATCCGCATAATGACATCACAATATATTATGAGAGCGCAATTTGTAGGTAATATAAGCAATTTCTCTTACCCCGATTTGTGTCACATCTACTGGAGAATCATCAGCATGTATTATGACGTCACAGTATATGATGACATCATAATTAGTATGCACTATGACGTCACAATGTATTATGACGTCATAATGTATCCGCATTATGACATCACAATATATTATGATAGCGCAACATGCAGGTATTATGAGCAATTTCTCTTACCCCAATTTGTGTCACATCTACTGGAGCATCATGAGCATGTATTATGACGTCACAGCATATGATGACATCATAATTAGTATGCACTATGACGTCACAATATATTATGACGTCATAATGTATCCGCATTATGACATCACAATATATTATGAGAGCGCAACATGCAGGTATTATGAGCATTTTCTCTTACCCCAATTTGTGTCACATCTACTGGAGCATCATGAGCATGTATTATGACATCACAGTATATGATGACATCATAATTATTATGCACTATGACGTCACAATGTATTATGACGTCATAATGTATCCGCATTATGACATCACAATATATTATGAGAGCGCAACATGCAGGTATTATGAGCAATTTCTCTAACCCCAATTTGTGTCACATCTACTGGAGCATCATGAGCATGTATTATGACGTCACAGTATATGATGACATCATAATTAGTATGCACTATGACATCACAATGTATTTTGACGTCATAATGTATCCGCATTATGACATCACAATATATTATGAGAGCGCAACATGAAGGTATTATGAGCAATTTCTCTTACCCCAATTTGTGTCACATCTACTGGAGCATCATCAGCATGTATTATGACGTCACAGTATATGATGATATCATAATTAGTATGCACTATGACGTCACAATGTATTACGACGTCATAATGTATCCGCATTATGACATCAAAATATATTATGAGAGAGCATCATGCAGGTATTATGAGCAATTTCTCTTACCCCAATTTGTGTCACATCTACTGGAGCATCATGAGCATGTATTATGACGTCACAGTATATCATGACATCATAATTAGTATGCACTATGACGTCACAATGTATTATGACGTCATAATGTATCCGTATTATGACATCACAATATATTATGAGAGGGCAATTTGCAGGTTTTATGACCAATTTCGCTTACCCCAATTTGTGTCACATCTACTGGAGCATCATGAGCATGTATTATGATGTCCCAGTATATGATGACATCATAATTGGTATGCACTGTGATGTCACAATGTATTATGATGTCATAATGTATCCGCATTATGACATCACAATATATTATGAGAGCGCAACATGCAGGTATTATGAGCAATTTCTCTTACCCCAATTTGTGTCACATCTACTGGAGCATCATGAGCATGTATTATGATGTCACAGTATATGATAACATCATTATTAGTATGCACTATGACGTCACAATGTATTATGACGTCATAATGTATCCGCATTATGACATCACAATATATTATGAGAGCGCAACATGCAGGTATTATGAGCAATTTCTCTTTCCCCAATTTTTGTCTCATCTACTGGAGCATCATGAGCATGTATTATGACGTCACAGTATATGATGACATCATAATTAGTATGCACTATGACATCACAATGTATAATGACTTCATAATGTATCCACATTATGACATCACAATATATTATGTAAGCGCAACATGCAGGTATTATGAGCAATTTCTCTTACCCCAATTTGTGTCACATCTGCTGGAGCATCATGAGCATGTATTATGACATCACAGTATATGATGACATCATACTTAGTATGCACTATGGCGTCACAATGAATTATGACGTCATAATGTATCCACAAAATGACATCACAATATATTATGAGAGCGCAATTTGCAGGTAATATAAGCAATTTCTCTTACCCCAATTTGTGTCACATCTACTGGAGCAACATGAGCATGTATTATGATGTCACAGTATATGATGTCATCATAATTAGTATGCAGTATGACGTCACAATGTATTATGACGTCATAATGTATCCGCATTATGACATCACAATATATTATGAGAGCGCAACATGAAGGTATTATGAGCAATTTCTCTTACCCCAATTTGTGTCACACCTGCTGGAGCAACATGAGCATGAATTATGACGTCACAGTATATGATGACATCATAATTAGTATGCACTATGACGTCACAATGTATTATGACATCATAATGTATCTGCATTATGACATCACAATATATTATGAGAGTGCAATTTGCAGGTTTTATGAACAATTTCGCTTACCCCAATTTTTGTCACATCTACTAGAGCATCATGAGCATGTATTATGACGTCACAGTATATGATGACGTCATAATTAGTATGCACTATGACATCACAATGTATTATGACGTCATAATGTATCCGCATTATGACATCACAATATATTATGAGAGCGCAACATGCAGGTAATATGAGCAATTTCTCTTACCCCAATTTGTGTCACATCTACTGGAGCATCAAGAGCATGTATTATGCTGTCACAGTATATGATGACATCATAATTAGTATGCACTATGACGTCACAATGTATTATGACGTCATAATGTATCCGCATAATGACCTCAAAATATATTATGAGAGCGCAATTTGCAGGTAATATAAGCAATTTCTCTTTCCCCAATTTGTGTCACATCTACTGTAGCACCATGAGCATGTATTATGACGTCACAGTATATGATGTCATCATAATTAGTATGCACTATGACGTCACAATATATTATGACGTCATAATGTATCCGCATTATGACATCACAATATATTATGAGAGCACAACATGCAGGTATTATGAGCAATTTCTCTTACCCCAATTTGTGTCACATCTACTGGAGCATCATGAGCATGTATTATGACGTCACAGTATATGATGACATCATAATTAGTATGCACTATGACGTCACAATGTATTCTGACGTCATAATGTATCCGCATTATGACATCACAATATATTATGAGAGCGCAACATGAAGGTATTATGAGCAATTTCTCTTACCCCAATTTGTGTCACATCTACTGGAGCATCATCAGCATGTATTATGACGTCACAGTATATGATGATATCATAATTAGTATGCACTATGACGTCACAATGTATTATGACGTCATAATGTATCCGCATTATGACATCACAATATATTATGAGAGAGCAACATGCAGGTATTATGAGCAATTTCTCTTACCCCAATTTGTGTCACATCTACTGGAGCATCATGAGCATGTATTATGACCTCACAGTATATCATGACATCATAATTAGTATGCACTATGACGTCACAATGTATTATGACGTCATAATGTATCCGTATTATGACATCACAATATATTATGAGAGGGCAATTTGCAGGTTTTATGACCAATTTCGCTTACCCCAATTTGTGTCACATCTACTGGAGCATCATGAGCATGAATTATGATGTCCCAGTATATGATGACATCATAATTAGTATGCACTGTGATGTCACAATGTATTATGATGTCATAATGTATCCGCATTATGACATCACAATATATTATGAGAGCGCAACATGCAGGTATTATGAGCAATTTCTCTTACCCCAATTTGTGTCACATCTACTGGATCATCATGAGCATGTATTATGATGTCACAGTCTATGATAACATCATAATTAGTATGCACTATGACGTCACAATGTATTATGACGTCATAATATATCCGCATTATGACATCACAATATATTATGAGAGCGCAACATGCAGGTATTATGAGCAATTTCTCTTACCCCAATTTGTGTCAAACCTGCTGGAGCAACATGAGCATGAATTATGACGTCACAGTATATGATGACATCAAAATTAGTATGCACTATGACGTCACAATGTATTATGACATCATAATGTATCCGCATTATGACATCAGAATATATTATGAGAGTGCAATTTGCAGGTTTTATGAACAATTTCGCTTACCCCAATTTTTGTCACATCTACTGGAGCATCATGAGCATGTATTATGACGTCACAGTATATGATGACGTCATAATTAGTATGCACTATGACATCACAATGTATTATGACGTCATAATGTATCCGCATTATGACATCACAATATATTATGAGAGCGCACCATGCAGGTATTATGAGCAATTTCTCTTACCCCAATTTGTGTCACATCTACTGGAGCATCAAGAGCATGTATTATGCTGTCACAGTATATGATGACATCATAATTAGTATGCACTATGACGTCACAATGTATTATGACGTCATAATGTATCCGCATAATGACCTCAAAATATATTATGAGAGCGCAATTTTCAGGTAATATAAGCAATTTCTCTTTCCACAATTTGTGTCACATCTACTGGAGCATCATGAGCATGTATTATGACGTCACAGTATATGATGTCATCATAATTAGTATGCACTATGACGTCACAATATATTATGACGTCATAATGTATCCGCATTATGACATCACAATATGTTATGAGAGCACAACATGCAGGTATTATGAGCAATTTCTCTTACCCCAATTTGTGTCACATCTACTGGAGCATCATGAGCATGTATTATGACGTCCCAGTATATGATGACATCATAATTAGTATGCACTATGACGTCACACTGTATTATGACGTCATAATGTATCCGCATTCTGACATCACAATATATTATGAGAGTGCAACATGCAGGTACTATGAGCAATTTCTCTTACCCCAATTTGTGTCACATCTACTGGAGCATCATGAGCATGTAGTATGACGTCACAGCATATGATGACATCATAATTAGTATGCACTATGACGTCACAATATATTATGACCTCATAATGTATCCGCATTATGACATCACAATATATTATGAGAGCGCAACATGCAGGTATTATGAGCAATTTCTCTTACCCCAATTTGTTTCACATCTACTGGAGCATCATGAGCATGTATTATGACGTCACAGTATATGATGACATCATAATTAGTATGAACTATGACATCACAATGAATTATGACATCATAATGTATCCGCATAATGACATCACAATATATTATGAGAGCGCAATTTGCAGGTAATATGAGCAATTTCTCTTACCCCAATTTGTGTCACATCTACTGGAGCATCATGAGCATGTATTATGACGTCACAGTATATGATGTCATCATAATTAGTATGCAGTATGACGTCACAATGTATTATGACGTCATAATGTATTCGCATTATGACATCACAATATATTATGAGAGCGCAACATGAAGGTATTATGAGCAATTTCTCTTACCCCAATTTGTGTCACATCTACTGGAGCATCATGAGCATGTGTTATGACGTCACAGTATATGATGACATCATAATTAGTATGCACTATGACATCACAATGTATTATGACGTCATAATGTATCCGCATTATGACATCACAATATATTATGAGAGCGCAACATGCAGGTATTATGACCAATTTCTCTTACTCCAATTTGTGTCACATCTACTGGAGCATCATGAGCATGTATTATGACGTCACAGCATATGATGACATCATAATTAGTATGCAGTATGACGTCACAATGTCTTATGATGTCATAATGTATCCGCATTATGACATCACAATATATTATGAGAGCGCAACATGCAGGTATTATGAGTAATTTCTCTAACCCCAATTTGTGTCACATCTACTGGAGCATCAGGCGCATGTATTATGATGTCACAGTATATGATGACATCATAATTAGTATGCACTATGATGTCACAAAGGATTATGACGTCATAATGTATCCGCATTATGACATCACAATATATTATGAGAGGGCAACATGAAGGTATTATGAGCAATATCTCTTACCCCAATTTGTGTCACATCTACTGGAGCATCATGAGCATGTATTATGACGTCACAGTATATGATGTCATTATAATTAGTATGCACTATGACGTCACAATGAATTATGACGTCATAATGTATCCGAATAATGACATCACAATATATTATGAGAGCGCAATTTGCAGGTATTATAAGCAATTTCTCTTACCCTAATTTGTGTCACATCTACTGGAGCATCATGAGCATGTATTAAGACGTCACAGTATATGATGTCATCATAATTACTATGCAGTATGACGTCACAATGTATTATGAGGTCATAATGTATCCGCATTATGACATCACAATATATTATGAGAGCAAAACATGAAGGTATTATGAGCAATTTCTCTTACCCAATTTGTGTCACATCTACTGGAGCATCATGAGCATGTATTATGACGTCACAGTATATGATGACATCATAATTAGTATGCACTATGACATCACAATGTATTATGACGTCATAATGTATCCGCATTATGACATCACAATATATTATGAGAGCGCAACATGCAGGTATTATGAGCAATTTCTCTTACTCCAATTTGTGTCACATCTACTGGAGCATCAGGAGCATGTATTATGATGTCACAGTATATGATGACATCATAATTAGTATGCACTATGACGTCACAATGTATTATGACGTCATAATGTATCCGCATAATGACTTCAAAATATATTATGAGAGCGCAATTTGCAGGTAATAAAAGCAATTTCTCTTACCCCAATTTGTGTCACATCTACTGGAGCATCATGAGCATGTATTAGGACATCACAGTATATGATGACATCATAATTAGTATGCACTATGACGTCACAATGTATTATGACGTCATAATGTATCCGCATTATGACCTCACAGTATATTATGAGAGCACAACATGCAGGTATTATGAGCAATTTCTCTTACCCCAATTTGTGTCACATCTACTGGAGCATCATGAGCATGTATTACGACGTCACAGTATATGATGACATCATAATTAGTATGCACTATGACGTCACAATGTATTATGACGTCATAATATATCCGCATTATGACATCACAATATATTATGAGAGTGCAGCATGCAGGTATTATGACCAATTTCTCTTACCCCAATTTGTGTCACATCTACTGGAGCATCATGAGCATGTATTATGACGTCACAGTATATGATGTCATCATAATTAGTATTCAGTATGACGTCACAATGTATTATGACGTCATAATGTATCCGCATTATGACATCACAATATATTATGAGAGCGCAACATGCAGGTATTATGAGCAATTTCTCTTACCCCAATTTGTGTCACATCTACTTGAGCATCATGAGCATGTATTATGATGTCACAGTATATGATGACATCATAATTAGTATGCACTATGACGTCACAATGTATTATGACGTCATAATGTATCCGCATAATGACATCACAATATATTATGAGAGCGCAATTTGTAGGTAATATAAGCAATTTCTCTTACCCCGATTTGTGTCACATCTACTGGAGAATCACCAGCATGTATTATGACGTCACAGTATATGATGACATCATAATTAGTATGCACTATGACGTCACAATGTATTATGACGTAATAATGTATCCGCATTATGACATCACAATATATTATGAGAGCGCAACATGCAGGTATTATGAGCAATTTCTCTTACCCCAATTTGTGTCACATCTACTGGAGCATCATGAGCATGTATTATGACATCACAGTATATGATGACATCATAATTATTATGCACTATGACGTCACAATGTATTATGACGTCATAATGTATCCGCATTATGACATCACAATATATTATGAGAGCGCAACATGCAGGTATTATGAGCAATTTCTCTAACCCCAATTTGTGTCACATCTACTGGAGCATCATGAGCATGTATTATGACGTCACAGTATATGATGACATCATAATTAGTATGCACTATGACATCACAATGTATTTTGACGTCATAATGTATCCGCATTATGACATCACAATATATTATGAGAGCGCAACATGAAGGTATTATGAGCAATTTCTCTTACCCCAATTTGTGTCACATCTACTGGAGCATCATCAGCATGTATTATGACGTCACAGTATATGATGATATCATAATTAGTATGCACTATGACGTCACAATGTATTACGACGTCATAATGTATCCGCATTATGACATCAAAATATATTATGAGAGAGCATCATGCAGGTATTATGAGCAATTTCTCTTACCCCAATTTGTGTCACATCTACTGGAGCATCATGAGCATGTATTATGCTGTCACAGTATATGATGACATCATAATTAGTATGCACTATGACGTCACAATGTATTATGACGTCATAATGTATCCGCATAATGACCTCAAAATATATTATGAGAGCGCAATTTGCAGGTAATATAAGCAATTTCTCTTTCCCCAATTTGTGTCACATCTACTGGAGCATCATGAGCATGTATTATGACGTCACAGTATATGATGTCATCATAATTAGTATGCACTATGACGTCACAATATATTATGACGTCATAATGTATCCGCATTATGACATCACAATATATTATGAGAGCAAAACATGCAGGTATTATGAGCAATTTCTCTTACCCCAATTTGTGTCACATCTACTGGAGCATCATGAGCATGTATTATGACGTCCCAGTATATGATGACATCATAATTAGTATGCACTATGACGTCACAATGTATTATGACGTCATAATGTATCCGCATTCTGACATCACAATATATTATGAGAGCGCAACATGCAGGTATTATGAGCAATTTCTGTTACCCCAATTTGTGTCACATCTACTGGAGCATCATGAGCATGTATTATGACGTCACGGCATATGATGACATCATAATTAGTATGAACTATGACGTCACAATATATTATGACCTCATAATATATCCGCATTATGACATCACAATATATTATGAGAGCGCAACATGCAGGTATTATGAGCAATTTCTCTTACCCCAATTTGTTTCACATCTACTGGAGCATCATGAGCATGTATTATGACATCACAGTATATGATGACATCTTAATTATTATGCACTATGACGTAACAATGTATTATGACGTCATAATGTATCCGCATTATGACATCACAATATATTATGAGAGCGCAACATGCAGGTATTATGAGCAATTTCTCTAACCCCAATTTGTGTCAAATCTACTGGAGCATCATGAGCATGAATTATGACGTCACAGTATATGATGACATCATAATTAGTATGCACTATGACGTCACAATGAATTATGACGTCATAATGTATCCGAATAATGACATCACAATATATTATGAGAGCGCAATTTGCAGGTAATATAAGCAATTTCACTTACCCTAATTTGTTTCACATCTACTGGAGCATCATCAGCATGTATTATGACGTCACAGTATATGATGTCATCATAACTAGTATGCAGTATGACGACACAATGTATTATGACGTCATAATGTATCTGCATTATGACATCACAATATATTATGAGAGCGCCACATGAAGGTATTATGAGCAATTTCTCTTACCCCAATTTGTGTCACATCTACTGGAGCATCATGAGCACGTATTATGATGTCACAGTATATGATGTCATCATAATTAGTATGCAATATGACGTCACAATGTATTATGACGTCATAATGTATCTACATTATGACATCACAATATATTATGAGAGTGCAATTTGCAGGTTTTATGAACAATATCGCTTACCCCAATTTCTGTCACATCTACTGGAGCATCATGAGCATGTATTATGATGTCCCAGTAAATGATGACATCATAATTAGTATGCACTATGACGTCACAATGTATTATGACGTCATAATGTATCCGCATTATGACATCACAATATATTATTAGAGCGCAACATGCAGGTATTATGAGCAATTTCTCTTACCCCAATTTGTGTCACATCTACTGGAGCATCATGAGCATGTATTATGACGTCACAGTATATGATGACATCATAATTAGTATGCACTATGACGTCACAATGTATTATGACGTCATAATGTATCCGCATTATGACCTCACAATATATTATGAGAGCGCAACATGCAGGTATTATGAGCAATTTCTCTTACCCCAATTTTTGTCACATCTACTGGAGCATCATGAGCATGTATTATGACGTCACAGTATATGATGACATCATAATTAGTATGCACTATGACATCACAATGTATAATGACTTCATAATGTATCCACATTATGACATCGCAATATATTATGAGAGCGCAACATGCAGGTATTATGAGCAATTTCTCTTACCACAATTTGTGTCACATCTGCTGGAGCATCATGAGCATGTATTATGACATCACAGTGTATGATGACATCATACTTAGTTTGCACTATGGCGTCACAATGAATTATGACGTCATAATGTATCCACATAATGACATCACAATATATTATGAGAGTGCAATTTGCAGGTAATATAGGCAATTTCTCTTTCCCCAATTTGTGTCACATCTACTGGAGCATCATGAGCATGTATTATGACGTCACAGTATATGATGTCATCATAATTAGTATGCACTATGACGTCACAATATATTATGACGTCATAATGTATCCTCATTATGACATCACAATATATTATGAGAGCGCAACATGAAGGTATTATGAGCGATTTCTCTTACCCCAATTTGTGTCACATCTACTGGAGCATCATGAGCATGTATTATGACATCACAGTATATGATGACATCATCCTTAGTATGCACTATGGCGTCACAATGAATTATGACGTCATAATGTATCCGCAAAATGACATCACAATATATTATGAGAGCGCAATTTGCAGGTAATATAAGCAATTTCTCTTACCCCAATTTGTGTCACATCTACTGGAGCATCATGAGCGTGTATTATGTTGTCACAGTATATGATGTCATCATAATTAGTATGCAGTATGACGTCACAATGTATTATGACGTCATAATGTATCCGCATTATGACATCAGAATATATTATGAGAGTGCAATTTGCAGGTTTTATGAACAATTTCGCTTACCCCAATTTTTGTCACATCTACTGGAGCATCATGAGCATGTATTATGACGTCACAGTATATGATGACGTCATAATTAGTATGCACTATGACATCACAATGTATTATGACGTCATAATGTATCCGCATTATGACATCACAATATATTATGAGAGCGCACCATGCAGGTATTATGAGCAATTTCTCTTACCCCAATTTGTGTCACATCTACTGGAGCATCAAGAGCATGTATTATGCTGTCACAGTATATGATGACATCATAATTAGTATGCACTATGACGTCACAATGTATTATGACGTCATAATGTATCCGCATAATGACCTCAAAATATATTATGAGAGCGCAATTTTCAGGTAATATAAGCAATTTCTCTTTCCACAATTTGTGTCACATCTACTGGAGCATCATGAGCATGTATTATGACGTCACAGTATATGATGTCATCATAATTAGTATGCACTATGACGTCACAATATATTATGACGTCATAATGTATCCGCATTATGACATCACAATATGTTATGAGAGCACAACATGCAGGTATTATGAGCAATTTCTCTTACCCCAATTTGTGTCACATCTACTGGAGCATCATGAGCATGTATTATGACGTCCCAGTATATGATGACATCATAATTAGTATGCACTATGACGTCACACTGTATTATGACGTCATAATGTATCCGCATTCTGACATCACAATATATTATGAGAGTGCAACATGCAGGTACTATGAGCAATTTCTCTTACCCCAATTTGTGTCACATCTACTGGAGCATCATGAGCATGTAGTATGACGTCACAGCATATGATGACATCATAATTAGTATGCACTATGACGTCACAATATATTATGACCTCATAATGTATCCGCATTATGACATCACAATATATTATGAGAGCGCAACATGCAGGTATTATGAGCAATTTCTCTTACCCCAATTTGTTTCACATCTACTGGAGCATCATGAGCATGTATTATGACGTCACAGTATATGATGACATCATAATTAGTATGAACTATGACATCACAATGAATTATGACATCATAATGTATCCGCATAATGACATCACAATATATTATGAGAGCGCAATTTGCAGGTAATATGAGCAATTTCTCTTACCCCAATTTGTGTCACATCTACTGGAGCATCATGAGCATGTATTATGACGTCACAGTATATGATGTCATCATAATTAGTATGCAGTATGACGTCACAATGTATTATGACGTCATAATGTATTCGCATTATGACATCACAATATATTATGAGAGCGCAACATGAAGGTATTATGAGCAATTTCTCTTACCCCAATTTGTGTCACATCTACTGGAGCATCATGAGCATGTGTTATGACGTCACAGTATATGATGACATCATAATTAGTATGCACTATGACATCACAATGTATTATGACGTCATAATGTATCCGCATTATGACATCACAATATATTATGAGAGCGCAACATGCAGGTATTATGACCAATTTCTCTTACTCCAATTTGTGTCACATCTACTGGAGCATCATGAGCATGTATTATGACGTCACAGCATATGATGACATCATAATTAGTATGCAGTATGACGTCACAATGTCTTATGATGTCATAATGTATCCGCATTATGACATCACAATATATTATGAGAGCGCAACATGCAGGTATTATGAGTAATTTCTCTAACCCCAATTTGTGTCACATCTACTGGAGCATCAGGCGCATGTATTATGATGTCACAGTATATGATGACATCATAATTAGTATGCACTATGATGTCACAAAGGATTATGACGTCATAATGTATCCGCATTATGACATCACAATATATTATGAGAGGGCAACATGAAGGTATTATGAGCAATATCTCTTACCCCAATTTGTGTCACATCTACTGGAGCATCATGAGCATGTATTATGACGTCACAGTATATGATGTCATTATAATTAGTATGCACTATGACGTCACAATGAATTATGACGTCATAATGTATCCGAATAATGACATCACAATATATTATGAGAGCGCAATTTGCAGGTATTATAAGCAATTTCTCTTACCCTAATTTGTGTCACATCTACTGGAGCATCATGAGCATGTATTAAGACGTCACAGTATATGATGTCATCATAATTACTATGCAGTATGACGTCACAATGTATTATGAGGTCATAATGTATCCGCATTATGACATCACAATATATTATGAGAGCAAAACATGAAGGTATTATGAGCAATTTCTCTTACCCAATTTGTGTCACATCTACTGGAGCATCATGAGCATGTATTATGACGTCACAGTATATGATGACATCATAATTAGTATGCACTATGACATCACAATGTATTATGACGTCATAATGTATCCGCATTATGACATCACAATATATTATGAGAGCGCAACATGCAGGTATTATGAGCAATTTCTCTTACTCCAATTTGTGTCACATCTACTGGAGCATCAGGAGCATGTATTATGATGTCACAGTATATGATGACATCATAATTAGTATGCACTATGACGTCACAATGTATTATGACGTCATAATGTATCCGCATAATGACTTCAAAATATATTATGAGAGCGCAATTTGCAGGTAATAAAAGCAATTTCTCTTACCCCAATTTGTGTCACATCTACTGGAGCATCATGAGCATGTATTAGGACATCACAGTATATGATGACATCATAATTAGTATGCACTATGACGTCACAATGTATTATGACGTCATAATGTATCCGCATTATGACCTCACAGTATATTATGAGAGCACAACATGCAGGTATTATGAGCAATTTCTCTTACCCCAATTTGTGTCACATCTACTGGAGCATCATGAGCATGTATTACGACGTCACAGTATATGATGACATCATAATTAGTATGCACTATGACGTCACAATGTATTATGACGTCATAATATATCCGCATTATGACATCACAATATATTATGAGAGTGCAGCATGCAGGTATTATGACCAATTTCTCTTACCCCAATTTGTGTCACATCTACTGGAGCATCATGAGCATGTATTATGACGTCACAGTATATGATGTCATCATAATTAGTATTCAGTATGACGTCACAATGTATTATGACGTCATAATGTATCCGCATTATGACATCACAATATATTATGAGAGCGCAACATGCAGGTATTATGAGCAATTTCTCTTACCCCAATTTGTGTCACATCTACTTGAGCATCATGAGCATGTATTATGATGTCACAGTATATGATGACATCATAATTAGTATGCACTATGACGTCACAATGTATTATGACGTCATAATGTATCCGCATAATGACATCACAATATATTATGAGAGCGCAATTTGTAGGTAATATAAGCAATTTCTCTTACCCCGATTTGTGTCACATCTACTGGAGAATCACCAGCATGTATTATGACGTCACAGTATATGATGACATCATAATTAGTATGCACTATGACGTCACAATGTATTATGACGTAATAATGTATCCGCATTATGACATCACAATATATTATGAGAGCGCAACATGCAGGTATTATGAGCAATTTCTCTTACCCCAATTTGTGTCACATCTACTGGAGCATCATGAGCATGTATTATGACATCACAGTATATGATGACATCATAATTATTATGCACTATGACGTCACAATGTATTATGACGTCATAATGTATCCGCATTATGACATCACAATATATTATGAGAGCGCAACATGCAGGTATTATGAGCAATTTCTCTAACCCCAATTTGTGTCACATCTACTGGAGCATCATGAGCATGTATTATGACGTCACAGTATATGATGACATCATAATTAGTATGCACTATGACATCACAATGTATTTTGACGTCATAATGTATCCGCATTATGACATCACAATATATTATGAGAGCGCAACATGAAGGTATTATGAGCAATTTCTCTTACCCCAATTTGTGTCACATCTACTGGAGCATCATCAGCATGTATTATGACGTCACAGTATATGATGATATCATAATTAGTATGCACTATGACGTCACAATGTATTACGACGTCATAATGTATCCGCATTATGACATCAAAATATATTATGAGAGAGCATCATGCAGGTATTATGAGCAATTTCTCTTACCCCAATTTGTGTCACATCTACTGGAGCATCATGAGCATGTATTATGCTGTCACAGTATATGATGACATCATAATTAGTATGCACTATGACGTCACAATGTATTATGACGTCATAATGTATCCGCATAATGACCTCAAAATATATTATGAGAGCGCAATTTGCAGGTAATATAAGCAATTTCTCTTTCCCCAATTTGTGTCACATCTACTGGAGCATCATGAGCATGTATTATGACGTCACAGTATATGATGTCATCATAATTAGTATGCACTATGACGTCACAATATATTATGACGTCATAATGTATCCGCATTATGACATCACAATATATTATGAGAGCAAAACATGCAGGTATTATGAGCAATTTCTCTTACCCCAATTTGTGTCACATCTACTGGAGCATCATGAGCATGTATTATGACGTCCCAGTATATGATGACATCATAATTAGTATGCACTATGACGTCACAATGTATTATGACGTCATAATGTATCCGCATTCTGACATCACAATATATTATGAGAGCGCAACATGCAGGTATTATGAGCAATTTCTGTTACCCCAATTTGTGTCACATCTACTGGAGCATCATGAGCATGTATTATGACGTCACGGCATATGATGACATCATAATTAGTATGAACTATGACGTCACAATATATTATGACCTCATAATATATCCGCATTATGACATCACAATATATTATGAGAGCGCAACATGCAGGTATTATGAGCAATTTCTCTTACCCCAATTTGTTTCACATCTACTGGAGCATCATGAGCATGTATTATGACATCACAGTATATGATGACATCTTAATTATTATGCACTATGACGTAACAATGTATTATGACGTCATAATGTATCCGCATTATGACATCACAATATATTATGAGAGCGCAACATGCAGGTATTATGAGCAATTTCTCTAACCCCAATTTGTGTCAAATCTACTGGAGCATCATGAGCATGAATTATGACGTCACAGTATATGATGACATCATAATTAGTATGCACTATGACGTCACAATGAATTATGACGTCATAATGTATCCGAATAATGACATCACAATATATTATGAGAGCGCAATTTGCAGGTAATATAAGCAATTTCACTTACCCTAATTTGTTTCACATCTACTGGAGCATCATCAGCATGTATTATGACGTCACAGTATATGATGTCATCATAACTAGTATGCAGTATGACGACACAATGTATTATGACGTCATAATGTATCTGCATTATGACATCACAATATATTATGAGAGCGCCACATGAAGGTATTATGAGCAATTTCTCTTACCCCAATTTGTGTCACATCTACTGGAGCATCATGAGCACGTATTATGATGTCACAGTATATGATGTCATCATAATTAGTATGCAATATGACGTCACAATGTATTATGACGTCATAATGTATCCACATTATGACATCACAATATATTATGAGAGTGCAATTTGCAGGTTTTATGAACAATATCGCTTACCCCAATTTCTGTCACATCTACTGGAGCATCATGAGCATGTATTATGATGTCCCAGTAAATGATGACATCATAATTAGTATGCACTATGACGTCACAATGTATTATGACGTCATAATGTATCCGCATTATGACATCACAATATATTATTAGAGCGCAACATGCAGGTATTATGAGCAATTTCTCTTACCCCAATTTGTGTCACATCTACTGGAGCATCATGAGCATGTATTATGACGTCACAGTATATGATGACATCATAATTAGTATGCACTATGACGTCACAATGTATTATGACGTCATAATGTATCCGCATTATGACCTCACAATATATTATGAGAGCGCAACATGCAGGTATTATGAGCAATTTCTCTTACCCCAATTTTTGTCACATCTACTGGAGCATCATGAGCATGTATTATGACGTCACAGTATATGATGACATCATAATTAGTATGCACTATGACATCACAATGTATAATGACTTCATAATGTATCCACATTATGACATCGCAATATATTATGAGAGCGCAACATGCAGGTATTATGAGCAATTTCTCTTACCACAATTTGTGTCACATCTGCTGGAGCATCATGAGCATGTATTATGACATCACAGTGTATGATGACATCATACTTAGTTTGCACTATGGCGTCACAATGAATTATGACGTCATAATGTATCCACATAATGACATCACAATATATTATGAGAGTGCAATTTGCAGGTAATATAGGCAATTTCTCTTTCCCCAATTTGTGTCACATCTACTGGAGCATCATGAGCATGTATTATGACGTCACAGTATATGATGTCATCATAATTAGTATGCACTATGACGTCACAATATATTATGACGTCATAATGTATCCTCATTATGACATCACAATATATTATGAGAGCGCAACATGAAGGTATTATGAGCGATTTCTCTTACCCCAATTTGTGTCACATCTACTGGAGCATCATGAGCATGTATTATGACATCACAGTATATGATGACATCATCCTTAGTATGCACTATGGCGTCACAATGAATTATGACGTCATAATGTATCCGCAAAATGACATCACAATATATTATGAGAGCGCAATTTGCAGGTAATATAAGCAATTTCTCTTACCCCAATTTGTGTCACATCTACTGGAGCATCATGAGCGTGTATTATGTTGTCACAGTATATGATGTCATCATAATTAGTATGCAGTATGACGTCACAATGTATTATGACGTCATAATGTATCCGCATTATGACATCACAATATATAATTTGAGAGCGCAATTTGCAGGTATTATGAGCAATTTCTCTTACCACAATTTGTGTCACATCTGCTGGAGCATCATGAGTATGTATTATGACGTCACAGTATATGATGACATCAGAATTAGTATGCACTATGACGTCACAATGTATTATGACGTCATAATGTATCCGCATTATAACATCACAATATATTCTGAGAGTGCAATTTGCAGGTATTATGAGCAATTTCTCTTACCCCAATTTGTGTCACATCTACTGGAGCATCATGAGCATGTGTTATGACGTCACAGTATATGATGACATCATAATTAGTATGCACTATGACGTCACAATGTATTATGACGTCATAATGGATCCGCATTATGACATCAAAATATGTTATGAGAGCGCAATTTGCAGGTATTATGAGCAATTTCTCTTACCCCAATTTGTGTCACATCTACTGGAGCATCATGAGCATGTATTATGACGTCACCGTATATGATGATATCATAATTAGTATGCAGTACGACGTCACAGTGTATTATGACGTCATAATGTATCCGCATTATGACATCACAATATATTATGAGAGCGCAATTTGCAGGTATCATGAGCAATTTCTCTTACCCCAATTTGTGTCACATCTACTGGAGCATCATGAGCGTGTATGATGACGTCACAGCATATGATGACATCATAATTACTATGCACTATGACGTCACAATGTATAATGACGTCATAATGTATCCGCATTATGACATCACAAAATATTATGTGAGCGCAATTTGCAGGTATTGTGAGCAATTTCTCTTACCCCAATTTGTGTCACATCTACTGGAGCATCATGAGCATGTACTACGACATCACAGTATATAATGACATCATAATTAGTATGCACTATGACGTCACAATGTATTATGATGTCATAATGGATCCGCATTATGACATCACAATATATTATGAGAACGCAATTTGCAGGTATTATGAGCAATTTTGCTTACCCCAATTTGTGTCACATCTACTGGAGCATCATGAGCATGTATTATGACGTCACAGTATATGATGACATCATAATTATTATGCACTATGACGTCACAATGTATTATGACGTCATAATGTATCCGCATTATGACATCACAAAATATATTGAGAGAGCAATTTGCAGGTATTATGAGCAATTTCTCTTACCCCAATTTGTGTCACTTCTACTGGAGCATCATGAGCATGTATTATGACGTCACTGTATATGATGACATCATAATTAGTATGCAGTATGACGTCACAGTGTAATATGACGTCATAATGTATCCGCACTATGATATCACAATATATTATGAGAGCGCAATTTGCAGGTATTATGAGTAATTTCTCTTACCCCAATTTGTGTCACATCTTCTGGAGCATTATGAGCATGTATTATGACGTCACAGCATATGATGTCATCATAATTAGTATACACTATGACGTCACAATGTATTATGACGTCATAATGTATCCGCATTATGACATCACAAAATATTTTGAGAGCGCAATTTGCAGGTATTATGAGCAATTTCTCTTACCCCAATTTGTGTCACATCTACTGGAGCATCATGAGCATATATTATGATGTCACAGTATATGATGACATCAAAATTAGTATGCACTATGATGTCACAATGTATTATGACGTCATAATGTATCCGCATTATGACATCACAATATATTATGAGAGTGCAGCATGCAGGTATTATGAGCAATTTCTCTTACCCCAATTTGTGTCACATCTACTGGAGCATCATGAGCATGTATTATGACGTCAGAGTATATGATGACATCATAATTAGTATGCACTATGACGTCACAATGAATTATGACGTCATAATGTATCCGAATAATGACATCACAATATATTATGAGAGCGCAATTTGCAGGTAATATAAGCAATTTCTCTTACCCTAATTTGTGTCACATCTACTGGAGCATCATGAGCATGTATTATGACGGCACAGTATATGATGTCATCATAATTAGTATGCAGTATGACGTCACAATGTATTATGAGGTCATAATGTATCCGCATTATGACATCACAATATATTATGAGAGCGCAACATGAAGGTATTATGAGCAATTTCTCTTACCCCAATTTGTGTCACATCTACTGGAGCATCATGAGCATGTATTATGATGTCACAGTATATGATGACATCATAATTAGTATGCACTATGACATCACAATGTATTATGACCTCATAATGTATCCGCATTGTGACATCTCAATATATTATGAGAGCGCAACATGCAGGTATTATGAGCAATTTCTCTTACTCCAATTTGTGTCAAATCTACTGGAGCATCAAGAGCATGTATTATGATGTCACAGTATATGATGACATCATAATTAGTATGCACTATGACATCACAATGTATTATGACGTCATAATGTATCCGCATAATGACATCAAAATATATTATGAGAGCGCAATTTGCAGGTAATATAAGCAATTTCTCTTACCCCAATTTGTGTCACATCTACTGGAGCATCATGAGCATGTATTAGGACATCACAGTATATGATGACATCATAATTAGTATGCACTATGACGTCACAATGTATTATGACGTCATAATGTATCCGCATTATGACATCACAATATATTATGAGAGCACAACATGCAGGTATTATGAGCAATTTCTCTTACCCCAATTTGTGTCACATCTACTGGAGCATCATGAGCATGTATTACGACATCACAGTATATGAGGACATCATAATGAGTATGCACTATGACGTCACAATGAATTATGACGTCATAATGTATCCGAATAATGACATCACAATATATTATGTGAGCGCAATTTGCAGGAAATATAAGCAATTCCTCTTACCCTAATTTGTGTCACATATACTGGAGCATCATGAGCATGTATTATGACGTCACAGTATATGATGTCGTCATAATTAGTATGCAGTATGATGTCACAATGTATTATGACGTCATAATGTATCCGCATTATTTCATCACAATATATTATGAGAGCGCAACATGAAGGTATTATGAGCAATTTCTCTTACCCCAATTTGTGTCACATCTAATGGAGCATCATGAGCATGTATCATGACGTCACAGTATATGATGACATCATAATTAGTATGCACTATGACATCACAATGTATTATGACGTCATAATGTATCCGCATTATGATATCATAATATATTATGAGAGCGCAACATGCAGGTATTATGAGCAATTTCTCTTACTCCAATTTGTGTCACATCTACTGGAGCATCAGGAGCATGTATTATGATGTCACAGTATATGATGACATCATAATTAGTATGCACTATGACGTCACAATGTATTATGACGTCATAATGTATCCGCATAATGATATCAAAATATATTATGAGAGCGAAATTTGCAGGTAATATAAGCAATTTCTCTTACCCCAATTTGTGTCACATCTACTGGAGCATCATGAGCATGTATTAGGACATCACACTATATGATGACATCATAATTAGTATGCACTATGATGTCACAATGTATTATGACGTCATAATGTATCCGCATTATGACATCACAATATATTATGAGAGCACAACATGCAGGTATTATGAGCAATTTCTCTTACCCCAATTTGTGTCACATCTACTGGAGCATCATGAGCATGTATTATGACGTCACAGTATATGATGACATCATAATTAGTATGCACTATGACATCACAATGAATTATGACATCATAATGTATCCGCATAATGACATCACAATATATTATGAGAGCGCAATTTGCAGGTAATATGAGCAATTTCTCTTACCCCAATTTGTGTCACATCTACTGGAGCATCATGAGCAAGTATTATGACGTCACAGTATATGATGTCATCACAATTAGTATGCAGTATGACGTCACAATGTATTATGACGTCATAATGTATTCGCATTATGACATCACAATATATTATGAGAGCGCAATATGAAGGTATTATGAGCAATTTCTCTTACCTAATTTGTGTCACATCTACTGGAGCATCATGAGCATGTATTATGACGTCACAGTATATGATGACATCATAATTAGTATGCAGTATGACGTCACAATGTATTATGACGTCATAATATATCCACATTATGACATCACAATATATTATGAGAGCGCAACATGAAGGTATTATGAGCAATTTCTCTTACCCCAATTTGTCTCACATCTACTGGAGCATCATGAGCATGTATTATGATGTCACAGTATATGATGACATCATAATTAGTATGCACTATGACGTCACAATGTATTATGACGTCATAATGTATCCGCATTATGACATCACAATATATTATGAGAGTGCAAATTGCAGGTTTTATGAACTCTTTCGCTTACCACAATTTGTGTCACATTTACTGGAGCATCATGAGCATGTATTATGATGTCACAGTATATGATGACATCATAATTAGTATGCACTATGACATCACAATGTATTATGACGTCATAATGTATCCGCATTATCACATCACAATATATTATGAGAGCGCAACATGCAGGTATTATGAGCAATTTCTCTTACTCTAATTTGTTTCACATCTACTGGAGCATCAAGAGCACGTATTATGACGTCACAGTATATGATGACATCATAATTAGTATGCACTATGACGTCACAATGTATTATGACGTCATAATGTATCCGCATAATGACATCTAAATATATTATGAGAGCGCAATTTGCAGGTAATATAAGCAATTTCTCTTACCCAATTTGTGTCACATCTACTGGAGCATCATGAGCATGTATTATGACGTCACAGTATATGATGACATCATAATTAGTATGCACTATGACGTCACAATGTATTATGACGTCATAATGTATCCGCATTATGACCTCACAATACATTATGAGAGCGCAATTTGCAGGTATTTTGAGCAATTTCTCTTACCCCAATTTGTGTCACATCTACTGGAGCATCAAGAGCATGTATTAGGCTGTCACAGTATATGATGACATCATAATTAGTATGCACTATGACGTAACAATGTATTATGCCGTCATAATTTATCCGCATAATGACATCAAAATATATTATGAGAGCGCAATTTGCAGGTAATAGAAGCAATTTCTCTTACAACAATTTGTGTCACATCTACTGGAGCATCATGAGCATGTATTATGACGTCACAGTATATGATGACATCATAATTTGTATGCACTATGACGTCACAATGTATTATGACGTCATAATGCATCCGCATTATGACATCACAATGTATTATGAGAGCGCAACATGCTTGTATTATTAGCAATTTCTCTTACCCCAATTTGTGTCACATCTACTGGAGCATCATGAGCATGTATTATGACGTCACAGTATATGATGTCATCATAATTAGTATGCAGTATGACCTCACAATGTATTATGACGTCATAATGTATCCGCATTATTTCATCACAATATATTATGAGAGCGCAACATGAAGATATTATGGGCAATTTCTCTTACCCCAATTTGTGTCACATCTAATGGAGCATCATGAGCATGTATTATGACGTCACAGTATATGATGTCATCATAATTAGTATGCAGTATGACCTCACAATGTATTATGACGTCATAATGTATCCGCAATTTGACATCACAATATATTATGAGAGCGCAATTTGCTGGAATTATGAGCAATTTCTCTTACCCCAATTTGTGTCACTTCTACTGGAGCATCATGAGCATGTATTATGACGTCACAGTATATGATGACATCATAATTAGTATGCACTATGACGTCACAATGTATTATGACGTCATAATGTATCCGCATTATGACATCACAATATATTATGAGAGTGCAACATGCAGGTATTATGACCAATTTCTCTAACCCCAATTTGTGTCACATCTACTGGAGCATCATGAGCATGTATTATGACGTCACAGTATATGACGACATCATAATTAGTATGCAGTATGACGTCACAATGTATTATGACGTCATAATGTATCCACATTATGTCATCACAATATATTATGAGAGTGCAACATGCAGGTATTATGAGCAATTTCTCTTACCCCAATTTGTGTCACATCTCATGGAGCATCATGAGCATGTATTATGACGTCACAGTATATGATGACATCAAAATTAGTATGCCCTATGATGTCACAATGTATTATGAGGTCATAATGTATCCGCATTATGACATCACAATATATTATGAGAGTGCAACATGAAGGTATTATGAGCAATTTCTCTTACCCCAATTTGTGTCACATCTACTGGAGCATCATGAGCATGTATTATGACGTCACAGTATATGATGACATCATAATTAGTATGCACTATGACGTCACAATGTATTATGACGTCATAATGTATCCGCATAATGACATCAAAATATATTATGAGAGCGCAATTTGCAGGTAATATAAGCAATTTCTCTTACCCCAATTTGTGTCACATCTACTGGAGCATCATGAGCATGTATTAGGACATCACAGTATATGATGACATCATAATTAGTATGCACTATGACGTCACAATGTATTATGACGTCATAATGTATCCGCATTATGACATCACAATATATTATGAGAGCACAACATGCAGGTATTATGAGCAATTTCTCTTACCCCAATTTGTGTCACAACTACTGGAGCATCATGAGCATGTATTACGACGTCACAGTATATGATGACATCATAATTAGTGTGCACTATGACGTCACAATGTATTATGACGTCATAATGTATCCGCATTATGACATCACAATATATTATGAGAGTGCAGCATGCAGGTATTATGACCAATTTCTCTTACCCCAATTTGTGTCACATCTACTGGAGCATCATGAGCATGTATTATGACGTCACAGTATATGATGACATCATAACTAGTATGCAGTATGACGTCACAATGTATTATGACGTCATAATGTATCCGCATTATGACATCACAATATATTATGAGAGCGCAACATGCAGGTATTATGAGCAATTTCTCTTACCCAATTTGTGTCACATCTACTTGAGCATCATGAGCATGTATTATGATGTCACAGTATATGATGACATCATAATTAGTATGCACTATGACGTCACAATGTATTATGACGTCATAATGTATCCGCATTATGACATCACAATATATTATGAGAGCGCAATTTGTAGGTAATATAAGCAATTTCTCTTACCCCGATTTGTGTCACATCTACTGGAGAATCATCAGCATGTATTATGACGTCACAGTATATGATGACATCATAATTAGTATGCACTATGACGTCACAATGTATTATGACGTTATAATGTATCCGCATTATGACATCACAATATATTATGAGAGCGCAACATGCAGGTATTATGAGCAATTTCTCTTACCCCAATTTGTCTCACATCTACTGGAGCATCATCAGCATGTATTATGACGTCACAGCATATGATGACATCATAATTAGTATGCACTATGACGTCACAATATATTATGACGTCATAATATATCCGCATTATGACATCACAATATATTATCAGAGCGCAACATTCAGGTATTATGAGCAATTTCTCTTACCCCAATTTGTGTCACATCTACTGGAGCATCATGAGCATGTATTATGACATCACAGTATATGATGACATCATAATTATTATGCACTATGATGTCACAATGTATTATGACGTCATAATGTATCCGCATTATGACATCACAATATATTATGAGAGCGCAACATGCAGGTATTATGAGCAATTTCTCTAACCCCAATTTGTGTCACATCTACTGGAGCATCATGAGCATGTATTATGACGTCACAGTATATGATGACATCATAATTAGTATGCACTATGACGTCACAATGTATTCTGACGTCATAATGTATCCGCATTATGACATCACAATATATTATGAGAGCGCAACATGAAGGTATTATGAGCAATTTCTCTTACCCCAATTTGTGTCACATCTACTGGAGCATCATCAGCATGTATTATGACGTCACAGTATATGATGATATCATAATTAGTATGCACTATGACGTCACAATGTATTATGACGTCATAATCTATCCGCATTATGACATCACAATATATTATGAGAGAGCAACATGCAGGTATTATGAGCAATTTCTCTTACCCCAATTTGTGTCACATCTACTGGAGCATCATGAGCATGTATTATGACGTCACAGTATATCATGACATCATAATTAGTATGCACTATGACGTCACAATGTATTATGACGTCAGAATGTATCCGTATTATGACATCACAATATATTATGAGAGGGCAATTTGCAGGTTTTATGAACAATTTCGCTTACCCCAATTTGTGTCACATCTACTGGAGCATCATGAGCATGAATTATGATGTCCCAGTATATGATGACATCATAATTAGTATGCACTGTGATGTCACAATGTATTATGATGTCATAATGTATCCGCATTATGACATCACAATATATTATGAGAGCGCAACATGCAGGTATTATGAGCAATTTCTCTTACCCCAATTTGTGTCACATCTACTGGATCATCATGAGCATGTATTATGATGTCACAGTCTATGATAACATCATAATTAGTATGCACTATGACGTCACAATGTATTATGACGTCATAATGTATCCGCATTATGACATCACAATATATTATGAGAGCGCAACATGCAGGTATTATGAGCAATTTCTCTTAACCCAATTTTTGTCACATCTACTGGAGCATCATGAGCATGTATTATGACGTCACAGTATATGATGACATCATAATTAGTATGCACTATGACATCACAATATATAATGACTTCATAATGTATCCACATTATGACATCACAATATATTATGAGAGCGCAACATGCAGGTATTATAAGCAATTTCTCTTACCCCAATTTGTGTCACATCTGCTGGAGCATCATGAGCATGTATTATGACATCACAGTATATGATGACATCATACTTAGTATGCACTATGGCGTCACAATGAATTATGACGTCATAATGTATCCGCAAAATGACATCACAATATATTATGAGAGCGCAATTTGCAGGTAATATAAGCAATTTCTCTTACCCCAATTTGTGTCACATCTACTGGAGCATCATGAGCATGTATTATGATGTCACAGTATATGATGTCATCATAATTAGTATGCAGTATGACTTCACAATGTATTATGACGTCATAATGTATCCGCATTATGACATCACAATATATTAGGAGAGCGCAACATGAAGGTATTATGAGCAATTTCTCTCACCCCAATTTGTGTCAAACCTGCTGGAGCAACATGAGCATGAATTATGACGTCACAGTATATGATGACATCAAAATTAGTATGCACTATGACGTCACAATGTATAATGACATCATAATGTATCCGCATTATGACATCAGAATATATTATGAGAGTGCAATTTGCAGGTTTTATGAACAATTTCGCTTACCCCAATTTTTGTCACATCTACTGGAGCATCATGAGCATGTATTATGACGTCACAGTATATGATGACGTCATAATTAGTATGCACTATGACATCACAATGTATTATGACGTCATAATGTATCCGCATTATGACATCACAATATATTATGAGAGCGCACCATGCAGGTATTATGAGCAATTTCTCTTACCCCAATTTGTGTCACATCTACTGGAGCATCAAGAGCATGTATTATGCTGTCACAGTATATGATGACATCATAATTAGTATGCACTATGATGTCACAATGTATTATGACGTCATAATGTATCCGCATAATGACCTCAAAATATATTATGAGAGCGCAATTTTCAGGTAATATAAGCAATTTCTCTTTCCACAATTTGTGTCACATCTACTGGAGCATCATGAGCATGTATTATGACGTCACAGTATATGATGTCATCATAATTAGTATGCACTATGACATCACAATATATTATGACGTCATAATGTATCCGCATTATGACATCACAATATATTATGAGAGCACAACATGCAGGTATTATGAGCAATTTCTCTTACCCCAATTTGTGTCACATCTACTGGAGCATCATGAGCATGTATTATGACGTCACATTATATGATGACATCATAATTAGTATGCACTATGACGTCACAATGTATTATGACGTCATAATGTATCCGCATTCTGACATCACAATATATTATGAGAGCGCAACATGCAGGTATTATGAGCAATTTCTCTTACCCCAATTTGTGTCACATCTACTGGAGCATCATGAGCATGTAGTATGACGTCACAGCATATGATGACATCATAATTAGTATGCACTATGACGTCACAATATATTATGACCTCATAATGTATCCGCATTATGACATCACAATATATTATGAGAGCGCAACATGCAGGTATTATGAGCAATTTCTCTTACCCCAATTTGTGTCACATCTACTGGAGCATCATGAGCATGTATTATGACGTCACAGTATATGATGACATCATAATTAGTATGAACTATGACATCACAATGAATTATGACATCATAATGTATCCGCATAATGACATCACAATATATTATGAGAGCGCAATTTGCAGGTAATATGAGCAATTTCTCTTACCCCAATTTGTGTCACATCTACTGGAGCATCATGAGCATGTATTATGACGTCACAGTATATGATGTCATCATAATTAGTATGCAGTATGACGTCACAATGTATTATGACGTCATAATGTATTCGCATTATGACATCACAATATATTATGAGAGCGCAATATGAAGGTATTATGAGCAATTTCTCTTACCCCAATTTGTGTCACATCTACTGGAGCATCATGAGCATGTGTTATGACGTCACAGTATATGATGACATCATAATTAGTATGCACTATGACATCACAATGTATTATGACGTCATAATGTATCCGCATTATGACATCACAATATATTATGAGAGCGCAACATGCAGGTATTATGACCAATTTCTCTTACTCCAATTTGTGTCACATCTACTGGAGCATCATGAGCATGTATTATGACGTCACAGTATATGATGACATCATAATTAGTATGCAGTATGACGTCACAATGTTTTATGATGTCATAATGTATCCGCATTATGACATCACAATATATTATGAGAGCGCAACATGCAGGTATTATGAGTAATTTCTCTTACCCCAATTTGTGTCACATCTACTGGAGCATCATGAGCATGTATTATGATGTCACAGTATATGATGACATCATAATTAGTATGCACTATGATGTCACAATGTATTATGACGTCATAATGTATCCGCATTATGACATCACAATATATTACGAGAGGGCAACATGAAGGTATTATGAGCAATATCTCTTACCCCAATTTGTGTCACATCTACTGGAGCATCATGAGCATGTATTATGACGTCACAGTATATGATGACATCATAATTAGTATGCACTATGACGTCACAATGAATTATGACGTCATAATGTATCCGAATAATGACATCACAATATATTATGAGAGCGCAATTTGCAGGTAGTATAAGCAATTTCTCTTACCCTAATTTGTGTCACATCTACTGGAGCATCATGAGCATGTATTATGACGTCACAGTATATGATGTCATCATAATTACTATGCAGTATGACGTCACAATGTATTATGAGGTCATAATGTATCCGCATTATGACATCACAATATATTATGAGAGAACAACATGAAGGTATTATGAGCAATTTCTCTTACCCCAATTTGTGTCACATCTACTGGAGCATCATGAGCATGTATTATGACGTCACAGTATATGATGACATCATAATTAGTATGCACTATGACATCACAATGTATTATGACGTCATAATGTATCCGAATTATGACATCACAATATATTATGAGAGCGCAACATGCAGGTATTATGAGCAATTTCTCTTACTCCAATTTGTGTCACATCTACTGGAGCATCAGGAGCATGTATTATGATGTCACAGTATATGATGACATCATAATTAGTATGCACTATGACGTCACAATGTATTATGACTTCATAATGTATCCGCATAATGACTTCAAAATATATTATGAGAGCGCAATTTGCAGGTAATATAAGCAATTTCTCTTACCCCAATTTGTGTCACATCTACTGGAGCATCATGAGCATGTATTAGGACATCACAGTATATGATGACATCATAATTAGTATGCACTATGACGTCACAATGTATTATGACGTCATAATGTATCCGCATTATGACCTCACAATATATTATGAGAGCACAACATGCAGGTATTATGAGCAATTTCTCTTACCCCAATTTGTGTCACATCTACTGGAGCATCATGAGCATGTATTACGACGTCACAGTATATGATGACATCATAATTAGTATGCACTATGACGTCACAATGTATTATGACGTCATAATGTATCCGCATTATGACATCACAATATATTATGAGAGTGCAGCATGCAGGTATTATGACCAATTTCTCTTACCTCAATTTGTGTCACATCTACTGGAGCATCATGAGCATGTATTATGACGTCACAGTATATGATGACATCATAATTAGGATGCACTATGACGTCACAATGTATTATGACGTCATAATGTATCCACATAATGACATCACAATATATTATGAGAGCGCAATTTGTAGGTAATATAAGCAATTTCTCTTACCCCGATTTGTGTCACAGCTACTGGAGAATCATCAGCATGTATTATGACGTCACAGTATATGATGACATCATAATTAGTATGCACTATGACGTCACAATGTATTATGACGTCATAATGTATCCGTATTATGACATCACAATATATTATGAGAGGGCAATTTGCAGGTTTTATGACCAATTTCGCTTACCCCAATTTGTGTCACATCTACTGGAGCATCATGAGCATGTATTATGATGTCCCAGTATATGATGACATCATAATTAGTATGCACTGTGATGTCACAATGTATTATGATGTCATAATGTATCCGCATTATGACATCACAATATATTATGAGAGCGCAACATGCAGGTATTATGAGCAATTTCTCTTACCCCAATTTGTGTCACATCTACTGGAGCATCATGAGCATGTATTATGATGTCACAGTATATGATAACATCATAATTAGTATGCACTATGACGTCACAATGTATTATGACGTCATAATGTATCCGCATTATGACATCACAATATATTATGAGAGCGCAACATGCAGGTATTATGAGCAATTTCTCTTTCCCCAATTTTTGTCTCATCTACTGGAGCATCATGAGCATGTATTATGACGTCACAGTATATGATGACATCATAATTAGTATGCACTATGACATCACAATGTATAATGACTTCATAATGTATCCACATTATGACATCACAATATATTATGTAAGCGCAACATGCAGGTATTATGAGCAATTTCTCTTACCCCAATTTGTGTCACATCTGCTGGAGCATCATGAGCATGTATTATGACATCACAGTATATGATGACATCATACTTAGTATGCACTATGGCGTCACAATGAATTATGACGTCATAATGTATCCGCAGAATGACATCACAATATATTATGAGAGCGCAATTTGCAGGTAATATAAGCAATTTCTCTTACCCCAATTTGTGTCACATCTACTGGAGCATCATGAGCATGTATTATGATGTCACAGTATATGATGTCATCATAATTAGTATGCAGTATGACGTCACAATGTATTATGACGTCATAATGTATCCGCATTATGACATCACAATATATTATGAGAGCGCAACATGAAGGTATTATGAGCAATTTCTCTTACCCCAATTTGTGTCACACCTGCTGGAGCAACATGAGCATGAATTATGACGTCACAGTATATGATGACATCATCATTAGTATGCACTATGACGTCACAATGTATTATGACATCATAATGTATCCGCATTATGACATCACAATATATTATGAGAGTGCAATTTGCAGGTTTTATGAACAATTTCGCTTACCCCAATTTTTGTCACATCTACTAGAGCATCATGAGCATGTATTATGACGTCACAGTATATGATGACGTCATAATTAGTATGCATTATGACATCACATTGTATTATGACGTCATAATGTATCCGCATTATGACATCACAATATATTATGAGAGCGCACCATGCAGGTATTATGAGCAATTTCTCTTACCCCAATTTGTGTCACATCTACTGGAGCATCAAGAGCATGTATTATGCTGTCACAGTATATGATGACATCATGATTAGTATGCACTATGACGTCACAATGTATTATGACGTCATAATGTATCCGCATAATGACCTCAAAATATATTATGAGAGCGCAATTTGCAGGTAATATAAGCAATTTCTCTTTCCCCAATTTGTGTCACATCTACTGGAGCATCATGAGCATTTATTATGACGTCACAGTATATGATGTCATCATAATTAGTATGCACTATGACGTCACAATATATTATGACGTCATAATGTATCCGCATTATGACATCACAATATATTATGAGAGCACAACATGCAGGTATTATGAGCAATTTCTCTTACCCCAATTTGTGTCACATCTACTGGAGCATCATGAGCATGTATTATGACGTCCCAGTATATGATGACATCATAATTAGTATGCACTATGACGTCACAATGTATTATGACGTCATAATGTATCCGCATTCTGACATCACAATATATTATGAGAGCGCAACATGCAGGTATTATGAGCAATTTCTCTTACCCCAATTTGTGTCACATCTACTGGAGCATCATGAGCATGTATTATGACGTCACGGCATATGATGACATCATAATTAGTATGCACTATGACGTCACAAAATATTATGACCTCATAATGTATCCGCATTATGACATCACAATATATTATGAGAGCGCAACATGCAGGTATTATGAGCAATTTCTCTTACCCCAATTTGTGTCACATCTACTGGAGCATCATGAGCATGTATTAGACATCACAGTATATGATGACATCTTAATTATTATGCACTATGACGTAACAATGCATTATGACGTCATAATGTATCCGCATTATGACATCACAATATATTATGAGAGCGCAACATGCAGGTATTATGAGCAATTTCTCTAACCCCAATTTGTGTCATATCTACTGGAGCATCATGAGCATGTATTATGACGTCACAGTATATGATGACATCATAATTAGTATGCACTATGACGTCACAATGTATTTTGACGTCATAATGTATCCGCATTATGACATCACAATATATTATGAGAGCGCAACATGAATGTATTACGAGCAATTTCTCTTACCCCAATTTGTGTCACATCTACTGGAGCATCATCAGCATGTATTATGACGTCACAGTATATGATGATATCATAATTAGTATGCACTATGACGTCACAATGTATTATGACGTCATAATGTATCCGCATTATGACATCACAATATATTATGAGAGAGCAACATGCAGGTATTATGAGCAATTTCTCTTACCCCAATTTGTGTCACATCTACTGGAGCATCATGAGCGTGTATTATGACGTCACAGTATATCATGACATCATAATTAGTATGCACTATGACGTCACAATGTATTATGACGTCATAATGTATCCGTATTATGACATCACAATATATTATGAGAGGGCAATTTGCAGGTTTTATGACCAATTTCGCTTACCCCAATTTGTGTCACATCTACTGGAGCATCATGAGCATGTATTATGATGTCACAGTATATGATGACATCATAATTAGTATGCACTATGATGTCACAATGTATTATGATGTCATAATATATCCGCATTATGACATCACAATATATTATGAGAGCGCAACATGCAGGTATTATGAGCAATTTCTCTTACCCAATTTGTGTCACATCTACTGGAGCATCATGAGCATGTATTATGATGTCACAGTATATGATAACATCATAATTAGTATGCACTATGACGTCACAATGTATTATGACGTCATAATGTATCCGCATTATGACATCACAATATATTATGAGAGCGCAACATGCAGGTATTATGAGCAATTTCTCTTACCCCAATTTTTGTCACATCTACTGGAGCATCATGAGCATGTTTTATGAAGTCACAGTATATGATGACATCATAATTAGTATGCACTATGACATCACAATGTATAATGACTTCATAATGTATCCACATTATGACATCACAATATATTATGAGAGCGCAACATGCAGGTATTATGAGCAATTTCTCTTACCACAATTTGTGTCACATCTGCTGGAGCATCATGAGCATGTATTATGACATCACAGTATATGATGACATCATACTTAGTATGCACTATGGCGTCACAATGAATTATGACGTCATAATGTATCCGCATAATGACATCACAATATATTATGAGAGTGCAATTTGCAGGTAATATAGGCAATTTCTCTTTCCCCAATTTGTGTCACATCTACTGGAGCATCATGAGCATGTATTATGATGTCACAGTATATGATGTCATCATAATTAGTATGCACTATGACGTCACAATATATTATGACGTCATAATGTATCCTCATTATGACATCACAATATATTATGAGAGCGCAACATGAAGGTATTATGAGCGATTTCTCTTACCCCAATTTGTGTCACATCTACTGGAGCATCATGAGCATGTATTATGACATCACAGTATATGATGACATCATAATTAGTATGCACTATGACGTCACAATGTATTATGACGTCATAATGGATCCGCATAATGACATCACAATATATTATGAGAGTGCAGTTTGCAGGTAATAAAAGCAATTTCTCTGACCCCAATTTGTGTCACATCTACTGGAGCATCATGAGCATGTATTATGACGTCACAGTATATGATGACATCATAATTAGTATGCACTATGACATCACAATGTATTTTGACGTCATAATGTATCCGCATTATGACATCACAATATATTATGAGAGCGCAACATGAAGGTATTATGAGCAATTTCTCTTACCCCAGTTTGTGTCACATCTACTGGAGCATCATCAGCATGTATTATGACGTCACAGTATATGATGATATCATAATTAGTATGCACTATGACGTCACAATGTATTACGACGTCATAATGTATCCGCATTATGACATCACAATATATTATGAGAGTGCAATTTGCAGGTTTTATGAACAATTTCGCTTACCCCAATTTTTGTCACATCTACTAGAGCATCATGAGCATGTATTATGACGTCACAGTATATGATGATGTCATAATTAGTATGCACTATGACATCACAATGTATTATGACGTCATAATGTATCCACATTATGACATCACAATATATTATGTAAGCGCACCATGCAGGTATTATGAGCAATTTCTCTTACCCCAATTTGTGTCACATCTACTGGAGCATCATGAGCATGAATTATGACGTCACAGTATATCATGACATCATAATTAGTATGCACTATGACGTCACAATGTATTATGACGTCATAATGTATCCGTATTATGACATCACAATATATTATGAGAGGGCAATTTGCAGGTTTTATGACCAATTTCGCTTACCCCAATTTGTGTCACATCTACTGGAGCATCATGAGCATGTATTATGATGTCCCAGTATATGATGACATCATAATTAGTATGCACTATGACATCACAATGTATAATGACTTCATAATGTATCCACATTATGACATCACAATATATTATGTAAGCGCAACATGCAGGTATTATGAGCAATTTCTCTTACCCCAATTTGTGTCACATCTACTGGAGCATCATGAGCATGTGTTATGACGTCACAGTATATGATGACATCATAATTAGTATGCACTATGACGTCACAATGTATTATGACGTCATAATGTATCCGCATTATGACATCACAATATATTATGAGAGCGCAACATGCAGGTATTATGAGCAATTTCTCTTTCCCCAATTTTTGTCTCATCTACTGGAGCATCATGAGCATGTATTATGACGTCACAGTATATGATGACATCATAATTAGTATGCACTATGACATCACAATGTATATTGACTTCATAATGTATCCACATTATGACATCACAATATATTATGTAAGCGCAACATGCAGGTATTATGAGCAATTTCTCTTACCCCAATTTGTGTCACATCTGCTGGAGCATCATGAGCATGTATTATGACATCACAGTATATGATGACATCATACTTAGTATGCACTATGGCGTCACAATGAATTATGACGTCATAATGTATCCGCAAAATGACATCACAATATATTATGAGTGCGCAATTTGCAGGTAATATAAGCAATTTCTCTTACCCCAATTTGTGTCACATCTACTGGAGCATCATGAGCATGTATTATGATGTCACAGTATATGATGTCATCATAATTAGTATGCAGTATGACGTCACAATGTATTATGACGTCATAATGTATCCGCATTATGACATCACAATATATAATTTGAGAGCGCAATTTGCAGGTATTATGAGCAATTTCTCTTACCCCAATTTGTGTCACATCTACTGGAGCATCATGAGTATGTATTATGACGTCACAGTATATGATGACATCATAATTAGTATGCACTATGACGTCACAATGTATTATGACGTCATAATGTATCCGCATTATAACATCACAATATATTCTGAGAGTGCAATTTGCAGGTATTACGAGCAATTTCTCTTACCCCAATTTGTGTCACATCTACTGGAGCATCATGAGCATGTGTTATGACGTCACAGTATATGATGACATCATAATTAGTATGCACTATGACGTCACAATGTATTATGACGTCATAATGGATCCGCATTATGACATCAAAATATGTTATGAGAGCGCAATTTGCAGGTATTATGAGCAATTTCTCTTACCCCAATTTGTGTCACATCTACTGGAGCATCATGAGCATGTATTATGACGTCACCGTATATGATGATATCATAATTAGTATGCAGTACGACGTCACAGTGTATTATGACGTCATAATGTATCCGCATTATGACATCACAATATATTATGAGAGCGCAATTTGCAGGTATCATGAGCAATTTCTCTTACCCCAATTTGTGTCACATCTACTGGAGCATCATGAGCGTGTATTATGACGTCACAGCATATGATGACATCATAATTACTATGCACTATGACGTCACAATGTATTATGACGTCATTATGTATCCGCATTATGACATCACAAAATATTATGTGAGCGCAATTTGCAGGTATTGTGAGCAATTTCTCTTACCCCAATTTGTGTCACATCTACTGGAGCATCATGAGCATGTACTATGACATCACAGTATATAATGACATCATAATTAGTATGCACTATGACGTCACAATGTATTATGATGTCATAATGGATCCGCATTATGACATCACAATATATTATGAGAGCGCAATTTGCAGGTATTATGAGCAATTTTGCTTACCCCAATTTGTGTCACATCTACTGGAGCATCATGAGCATGTATTATGACGTCACAGTATATGATGACATCATAATTATTATGCACTATGACGTCACAATGTATTATGACGTCATAATGTATCCGCATTATGACATCACAAAATATATTGAGAGAGCAATTTGCAGGTATTATGAGCAATTTCTCTTACCCCAATTTGTGTCACTTCTACTGGAGCATCATGAGCATGTATTATGACGTCACTGTATATGATGACATCATAATTAGTATGCAGTATGACGTCACAGTGTAATATGACGTCATAATGTATCCGCATTATGATATCACAATATATTATGAGAGCGCAATTTGCAGGTATTATGAGTAATTTCTCTTACCCCAATTTGTGTCACATCTTCTGGAGCATTATGAGCATGTATTATGACGTCACAGCATATGATGTCATCATAATTAGTATACACTATGACGTCACAATGTATTATGACGTCATAATGTATCCGCATTATGACATCACAAAATATTTTGAGAGCGCAATTTGCAGGTATTATGAGCAATTTCTATTACCCCAATTTGTGTCACATCTACTGGATCATCATGAGCATGTATTATGATGTCACAGTATATGATGACATCATAATTAGTATGCACTATGACGTCACAATGTATTATGACGTCATAATGTATTCACATTATGACATCACAATATATTATGAGAGCGCAACATGAAGGTATTATGAGCAATTCCTCTTACCCCAATTTGTGTCACATCTACTGGAGCATCATGAGCATGTATTATGACGTCACAGTATATGATGACATCATAATTAGTATGCACTATGACGTCACAATGTATTATGACGTCATAATGTATCCGCATTATGACATCACAATATATTATGAGAGCGCAACATGCAGGTATTATGACCAATTTCTCTTACCCCAATTTGTGTCACATCTACTGGAGCATCATGAGCATGTATTATGACGTCACAGTATATGATGACATCATAATTAGTATGCAGTATGACGTCACAATGTATTATGACGTCATAATGTATCCGCATTATGACATCACAATATATTATGAGAGCGCAACATGCAGGTATTATGAGCAATTTCTCCTACCCCAATTTTTGTCACATCTACTGGAGCATCATGAGCATGTATTATGATGTCACTGTATATGATGACATCATAATTAGTATGCACTATGATGTCACAATGTATTATGACGTCATAATGTATCCCCATTATGACATCACAATATATTATGAGAGTGCAACATGAAGGTATTATGAGCAATTTCTCTTACCCCAATTTGTGTCAAATCTACTGGAGCATCATGAGCATGAATTATGACGTCACAGTATATGATGACATCATAATTAGTATGCACTATGACGTCACAATGAATTATGACGTCATAATGTATCCGAATAATGACATCACAATATATTATGAGAGCGCAATTTGCAGGTAATATAAGCAATTTCACTTACCCTAATTTGTTTCACATCTACTGGAGCATCATGAGCATGAATTATGACGTCACAGTATATGATGTCATCATAACTAGTATGCAGTATGACGTCACAATGTATTATGACGTCATAATGTATCTGCATTATGACATCACAATATATTATGAGAGCGCCACATGAAGGTATTATGAGCAATTTCTCTTACCCCAATTTGTGTCACATCTACTGGAGCATCATGAGCACGTATTATGATGTCACAGTATATGATAACATCATAATTAGTATGCACTATGACGTCACAATGTATTATGATGTCATAATGTATCCGCATTATGACATCACAATATATTATGAGAGCGCAATATGCAGGTATTATGAGCAATTTCTCTTTCCCCAATTTTTGTCTCATCTACTGGAGCATCATGAGCATGTATTATGACGTCACAGTATATGATGACATCATAATTAGTATGCACTATGGCATCACAGTGTATAAAGACTTCATAATGTATCCACATTATGACATCACAATATATTATGTAAGCGCAACATGCAGGTATTATGAGCAATTTCTCTTACCCCAATTTGTGTCACATCTGCTGGAGCATCATGACCATGTATTATGACATCACAGTATATGATGACATCATACTTAGTATGCACTATGGCGTCACAATGAATTATGACGTCATAATGTATCCGCAAAATGACATCACAATATATTATGAGAGCGCAATTTGCAGGTAATATAAGCAATTTCTCTTACCCCAATTTGTGTCACATCTACTGGAGCATCATGAGCATGTATTATGATGTCACAGTATATGATGTCATCATAATTAGTATGCAGTATGACGTCACAATGTATTATGACGTCATAATGTATCCGCATTATGACATCACAATATATTATGAGAGCGCAACATGAAGGTATTATGAGCAATTTCTCTTACCCCAATTTGTGTCACACCTGCTGGAGCAACATGAGCATGAATTATGACGTCACAGTATATGATGACATCATAATTAGTATGCACTATGACGTCACAATGTATTATGACATCATAATGTATCCGCATTATGACATCACAATATATTATGAGAGTGCAATTTGCAGGTTTTATGAACAATTTCGCTTACCCCAATTTTTGTCACATCTACTAGAGCATCATGAGCATGTATTATGACGTCACAGTATATGATGATGTCATAATTAGTATGCACTATGACATCACAATGTATTATGACGTCATAATGTATCCGCATTATGACATCACAATATATTATGAGAGCGCACCATGCAGGTATTATGAGCAATTTCTCTTACCCCAATTTGTGTCACATCTACTGGAGCATCATGAGCATGTATTATGACGTCACAGTATATCATGACATCATAATTAGTATGCACTATGACGTCACAATGTATTATGACGTCATAATGTATCCGTATTATGACATCACAATATATTATGAGAGGGCAATTTGCAGGTTTTATGACCAATTTCGCTTACCCCAATTTGTGTCACATCTACTGGAGCATCATGAGCATGTATTATGATGTCCCAGTATATGATGACATCATAATTAGTATGCACTATGACATCACAATGTATAATGACTTCATAATGTATCCACATTATGACATCACAATATATTATGTAAGCGCAACATGCAGGTATTATGAGCAATTTCTCTTACCCCAATTTGTGTCACATCTACTGGAGCATCATGAGCATGTGTTATGACGTCACAGTATATGATGACATCATAATTAGTATGCACTATGACGTCACAATGTATTATGACGTCATAATGTATCCGCATTATGACATCACAATATATTATGAGAGCGCAACATGCAGGTATTATGAGCAATTTCTCTTTCCCCAATTTTTGTCTCATCTACTGGAGCATCATGAGCATGTATTATGACGTCACAGTATATGATGACATCATAATTAGTATGCACTATGACATCACAATGTATATTGACTTCATAATGTATCCACATTATGACATCACAATATATTATGTAAGCGCAACATGCAGGTATTATGAGCAATTTCTCTTACCCCAATTTGTGTCACATCTGCTGGAGCATCATGAGCATGTATTATGACATCACAGTATATGATGACATCATACTTAGTATGCACTATGGCGTCACAATGAATTATGACGTCATAATGTATCCGCAAAATGACATCACAATATATTATGAGTGCGCAATTTGCAGGTAATATAAGCAATTTCTCTTACCCCAATTTGTGTCACATCTACTGGAGCATCATGAGCATGTATTATGATGTCACAGTATATGATGTCATCATAATTAGTATGCAGTATGACGTCACAATGTATTATGACGTCATAATGTATCCGCATTATGACATCACAATATATAATTTGAGAGCGCAATTTGCAGGTATTATGAGCAATTTCTCTTACCCCAATTTGTGTCACATCTACTGGAGCATCATGAGTATGTATTATGACGTCACAGTATATGATGACATCATAATTAGTATGCACTATGACGTCACAATGTATTATGACGTCATAATGTATCCGCATTATAACATCACAATATATTCTGAGAGTGCAATTTGCAGGTATTACGAGCAATTTCTCTTACCCCAATTTGTGTCACATCTACTGGAGCATCATGAGCATGTGTTATGACGTCACAGTATATGATGACATCATAATTAGTATGCACTATGACGTCACAATGTATTATGACGTCATAATGGATCCGCATTATGACATCAAAATATGTTATGAGAGCGCAATTTGCAGGTATTATGAGCAATTTCTCTTACCCCAATTTGTGTCACATCTACTGGAGCATCATGAGCATGTATTATGACGTCACCGTATATGATGATATCATAATTAGTATGCAGTACGACGTCACAGTGTATTATGACGTCATAATGTATCCGCATTATGACATCACAATATTTTATGAGAGCGCAATTTGCAGGTATCATGAGCAATTTCTCTTACCCCAATTTGTGTCACATCTACTGGAGCATCATGAGCGTGTATTATGACGTCACAGCATATGATGACATCATAATTACTATGCACTATGACGTCACAATGTATTATGACGTCATTATGTATCCGCATTATGACATCACAAAATATTATGTGAGCGCAATTTGCAGGTATTGTGAGCAATTTCTCTTACCCCAATTTGTGTCACATCTACTGGAGCATCATGAGCATGTACTATGACATCACAGTATATAATGACATCATAATTAGTATGCACTATGACGTCACAATGTATTATGATGTCATAATGGATCCGCATTATGACATCACAATATATTATGAGAGCGCAATTTGCAGGTATTATGAGCAATTTTGCTTACCCCAATTTGTGTCACATCTACTGGAGCATCATGAGCATGTATTATGACGTCACAGTATATGATGACATCATAATTATTATGCACTATGACGTCACAATGTATTATGACGTCATAATGTATCCGCATTATGACATCACAAAATATATTGAGAGAGCAATTTGCAGGTATTATGAGCAATTTCTCTTACCCCAATTTGTGTCACTTCTACTGGAGCATCATGAGCATGTATTCTGACGTCACTGTATATGATGACATCATAATTAGTATGCAGTATGATGTCACAGTGTAATATGACGTCATAATGTATCCGCATTATGATATCACAATATATTATGAGAGCGCAATTTGCAGGTATTATGAGTAATTTCTCTTACCCCAATTTGTGTCACATCTTCTGGAGCATTATGAGCATGTATTATGACGTCACAGCATATGATGTCATCATAATTAGTATACACTATGACGTCACAATGTATTATGACGTCATAATGTATCCGCATTATGACATCACAAAATATTTTTAGAGCGCAATTTGCAGGTATTATGAGCAATTTCTCTTACCCCAATTTGTGTCACATCTACTGGATCATCATGAGCATGTATTATGATGTCACAGTATATGATGACATCATAATTAGTATGCACTATGACGTCACAATGTATTATGACGTCATAATGTATTCACATTATGACATCACAATATATTATGAGAGCGCAACATGAAGGTATTATGAGCAATTCCTCTTACCCCAATTTGTGTCACATCTACTGGAGCATCATGAGCATGTATTATGACGTCACAGTATATGATGACATCATAATTAGTATGCACTATGACGTCACAATGTATTATGACGTCATAATGTATCCGTATTATGACATCACAATATATTATGAGAGCGCAACATGCAGGTATTATGACCAATTTCTCTTACCCCAATTTGTGTCACATCTACTGGAGCATCATGAGCATGTATTATGACGTCACAGTATATGATGACATCATAATTAGTATGCAGTATGACGTCACAATGTATTATGACGTCATAATGTATCCGCATTATGACATCACAATATATTATGAGAGCGCAACATGCAGGTATTATGAGCAATTTCTCTTACCCCAATTTTTGTCACATCTACTGGAGCATCATGAGCATGTATTATGATGTCACTGTATATGATGACATCATAATTAGTATGCACTATGATGTCACAATGTATTATGACGTCATAATGTATCCGCATTATGACATCACAATATATTATGAGAGTGCAACATGAAGGTATTATGAGCAATTTCTCTTACCCCAATTTGTGTCAAATCTACTGGAGCATCATGAGCATGAATTATGACGTCACAGTATATGATGACATCATAATTAGTATGCACTATGACGTCACAATGAATTATGACGTCATAATGTATCCGAATAATGACATCACAATATATTATGAGAGCGCAATTTGCAGGTAATATAAGCAATTTCACTTACCCTAATTTGTTTCACATCTACTGGAGCATCATGAGCATGAATTATGACGTCACAGTATATGATGTCATCATAACTAGTATGCAGTATGACGACACAATGTATTATGACGTCATAATGTATCTGCATTATGACATCACAATATATTATGAGAGCGCCACATGAAGGTATTATGAGCAATTTCTCTTACCCCAATTTGTGTCACATCTACTGGAGCATCATGAGCACGTATTATGATGTCACAGTATATGATGTCATCATAATTAGTATGCAATATGACGTCACAATGTATTATGACGTCATAATGTATCCACATTATGACATCACAATATATTATGAGAGTGCAATTTGCAGGTTTTATGAACAATATCGCTTACCCCAATTTCTGTCACATCTACTGGAGCATCATGAGCATGTATTATGATGTCCCAGTAAATGATGACATCATAATTAGTATGCACTATGACGTCACAATGTATTATGACGTCATAATGTATCCGCATTATGACATCACAATATATTATTAGAGCGCAACATGCAGGTATTATGAGCAATTTCTCTTACCCCAATTTGTGTCACATCTACTGGAGCATCATGAGCATGTATTATGACGTCACAGTATATGATGACATCATAATTAGTATGCACTATGACGTCACAATGTATTATGACGTCATAATGTATCCGCATTATGACATCACAATATATTATGAGAGCGCAACATGCAGGTATTATGAGCAATTTCTCTTACCCCAATTTTTGTCACATCTACTGGAGCATCATGAGCATGTATTATGACGTCATAGTATATGATGACATCATAATTAGTATGCACTATGACATCACAATATATAATGACGTCATAATGTATCCACATTATGACATCACAATATATTATGAGAGCGCAACATGCAGGTATTATGAGCAATTTCTCTTACCCCAATTTGTGTCACATCTACTGGAGCATCATGAGCATGTATTATGACGTCACAGTATATGATGACATCATAATTATTATGCACTATGACGTCACAATGTATTATGACGTCATAATTTATCCGCATTATGACATCACAATATATTATGAGAGCGCAACATGCAGGTATTATGAGCAATTTCTCCAACCCCAATTTGTGTCACATCTACTGGAGCATCATGAGCATGTATTATGACGTCACAGTATATGATGACATCATAATTAGTATGCACTATTACGTCACAATATATTATGACGTCATAATGTATCCGAATTATGACATCACAATATATTATGAGAGCGCAATTTGCAGGTAATATAAGCAATTTCTCTTACCACAATTTGTGTCACATCTACTGGAGCATCATGAGCATGTATTATGACATCACAGTATATGATGACAGCATAATTAGTATGCACTATGACGTCACAATGTATTATGACGTCATAATGGATCCGCATAATGACATCACAATATATTATGAGAGCGCAATTTGCAGGTAATAAAAGCAATTTCTCTGATCCCAATTTGTGTCACATCTACTGGAGCATCATGAGCATGTATTATGACATCACAGTATATGATGACATCATAATTAGTATGCAGTATGATGTCACAATGTATTATGACGTCATTATGTATCCGTATTACGACATCACAATATATTATGAGAGCGCAATTTGCAGGTAATATAAGCAATTTCTCTTCCCCCAATTTGTGTCACATCTACTGGAGCATCATGAGCATGTATTATGACGTGACAGTATATGATGACATGATAATTAGTATGCAGTATGACGTCACAATGTATTATGACGTCATAATGTATCCGCATTATGACATCACACTATATTATGAGAGCGCAACATGAAGCTATTATGAGCAATTTCTCTTACCGCAATTTGTGTCACATCTACTGGAGCATCATGAGCATGTATTATGATGTCACAGTATATGATGACATCAGAATTATTATGCACTATGACATCACAATGTATTATGACGTCATAATGTATCCGCATTATAACATCACAATATATTATGAGAGCGCAACATGCAGGTATTATGAGCAATTTCTCTTACCAAAATTTGTGTCACATCTACTGGAGCATCATGAGCATGTATTATGACGTCACAGTATATGATGACATCATAATTAGTATGCACTATGACGTCACAATGTATTATGACGTCATAATGTATCCGCATAATGACATCACAATATATTATGAGAGCGCAATTTGCAGGTTTTATGACCAATTTCGCTTACCCCAATTTGTGTCACATCTACTGGAGCATCATGAGCATGTATTATGACATCACAGTATATGATGACATCATAATTAGTATGAAGTATGACGTCACAATATATTATGACGTCATAATGTATCCGCATTATGACATCACAATATATTATGAGAGCGCAACATGAAGGTATTATGAGCAATTTCTCTTACCCCAATTTGTGTCACGTCTACTGGAGCATCATGAGCATGTATTATGACGTCACAGTATATGATGACATCATAATTAGTATGCACTATGACGTCACAATGTATTATGACGTCATAATGTATCCGCATAATGACATCACAATATAGTATGAGAGCGCAATTTGCAGTTAATATAAGCAATTTCTCTTACCCCAATTTGTGTCACATCTACTGGAGCATCATGAGCATGTAGTATGACGTCACAGTATATGATGACATCATAATTAGTATGCACTATGACGTCACAAAGTATTATGACGTCATAATGTATCCGCATAATGACATCACAATATAGTATGAGAGCGCAATTTGCAGGTAATGTAAGCAATTTCTCTTACCCCAATATGTGTCACATCTACTGGAGCATCATGAGCATGTATTATGACGTCACAGTATATGATGACATCATAATTAGTATGCACTATGACGTCACAATGTATTATGATGTCATAATGTATCCGCATTATGACATCACAATATATTATGAGAGTGCAATTTGCAGGTTTAATGATCAATTTCGCTTACCCGAACTCGTTTCACATCTACTGGAGCATCATGAGCATGTATTATGACGTCACAGTATATGATGACATCATGATTAGTTTGAAATATGACGTCACAATTTATTATGACGTCATAATGTATCCGCATTGTGACATCACAATACATTATGAGAGCGCAATATGCAGGTATCATGAGCTATTTCTCTTACCCCAATTTGTGTCACATCTACTGGAGCATCATGAGCATGTATTATGACCTCACAGTATATGATGACATCATAATTAGTATGCACTATGACGTCACAATATATTATGACGTCATAATGTATCTGCATTATGACATCACAATATATCGTGAGAGCGCAATTTGCAGGTATTATGAGCAATTTCTCTTACCCCAATTTGTGTCACATCTACTGGAGCATCATGAGCATGTATTATGACGTCACAGTATATGATGACATCATAGTTTGGATGCACTATGACGTCACAATGTATTATGACGTCATAATGTATGCGCTTTATGACTTCACAATATATTATGAGAGCGCAACATGCAGGTATTATGAGCAATTTCTCTTACCGCAATTTGTGTCACATCTACTGGAGCATCAAGAGCATGTATTATGACGTCACAGCATATGATGACATCATATTTAGTATGCACTATGACGTCACAATGTATTATGACGTCATAATGTATCCGAATTATGACATCACAAAATATTTTGAGAGCGCAATTTGCAGGTATTATGAGCAATTTCTCTTACCGCAATTTGTGTCACATCTACTGGAGCATCATGAGCATGTACTATGACATCACAGCATATGATGACATCATAATTAGTATGCACTATGACGTCACAATGTATTATGACGTCATAATGTGTCTGCATTATGACATCATAACATATTATGAGAGCGCAATTTGCAGGTATTATGAGCAATTTCTCTTATCACAAATTGTGTCAAATCTACTGGAGCATCATGAGCATGTATTATGACGTCACTGTATATGATGACATCATAATTAGTATGCAGTATGACCTCACAATGTATTATGACGTCATAATGTATCCGCATTTTGACATCAGAATATATTATGAGAGCGCAATTTTCAGGTATTATGAGCAATTTCTCTTACCCCAATTTGTGCCACCTCTACTGGATCATCATGAGCATGTAATATTACATCACAATATATGATGACATCATAATTAGTATACACTATGACGTCACAATGTATTGCGATGTCATAATGGATCCGCATTATGACATCACAAAATATTATGAGAGCGCAATTTTCAGGTATTATGAGCAATTTCTCTTACCCCAATTTGTGTCACATCTACTGGAGCATCATGACCATGTACTATGACATCACAGTATATGATGACATCATAATTAGTATCCACTATGACGTCACATTATATTCTGACGTCATAATGTATCTGCATTATGACATCACAATATATTATGAGAGCGCAACATGCAGGTATTATGAGCAATTTCTCTTACCACAATTTGTGTCACATCTACTGGAGCATCATGAGCATGTATTATGACGTCACAGTATATGATGACATCATAATTAGTATACACTATGACGTCACAATGTATTATGACGTCATAATGTATCCGCATTATGACATCACAATATATTATGAGAGCGCAATTTGCAGGTATTATGAGCAATTTCTCTTACCCCAATTTTTGTCACATCTACTGGAGTCATGAGCATGTATTATGATGTCACAGTATATGATGACATCATAATTAGTATGCACTATGACGTCACAATGTATTATGACGTCATAATGTATCCGCGTTATGACATCACAATATATTATGAGAGCGCAATTTACAGGTATTATGAGCAATTTCTCTTACCCCAATTTGTGTCACAACTACTGGAGCATCATGAGCATGTATTATGACGTCACAGTATATGATGACATCATAATTTGGATGCACTATGACGTCACAATGTATTATGACATCATAATTTATCAGCATTATGACATCACAATATATTATGAGAGCTCAATTTGCAGGTATTATGAGCAATTTCTCTTACCTCAATTTGTGTCACTTCTACTGGAGCATCATAAGCATGTATTATGACGTCACAGTATATGATGACATCATAATTAGTATGCACTATGACGTCACAATGTATTATGACGTCATAATTGATCCGCATTATGACATCACAATATATTATGAGAGCGCAATTTGCAGGTATTATGAGCAATTTCGCTTACCCTAATTTGTGTCACATCTACTGGAGCATCATGAGCATGTATTATGACGTCACAGTATATGATGACCTCATAATTAGTATGCAGTATGACGTCACAGTGTAATATGACGTCATAATGTATCCGCATTATGACGTCACAATATATTATGAGAGCGCAATTTGCAGGTATTATGAGCAATTTCTCTTACCCCAATTTGTGTCACATCTACTGGAGCATCATGAGCATGTATTATGACGTCACAGCATATGATGACATCATAATTAGTATGCACTATGACGTCACAATGTATTATGACGTCATAATGTATCCGCATTATGACATCACAAAATATTTTGAGAGCGCAATTTGCAGGTATTATGAGCAATTTCTGTTACCCCAATTTGTGTCACATCTACTGGAGCATTATGAGCATGTACTATGACATCACAGTATATGATGACATCATAATTAGTATGCACTATGACGTCACATTGTATTATGACGTCATAATGTGTCTGCATTATGACATCATAATATATTATGAGAGCACAATTTGCAGGTATTATGAGCAATTCCTCTTACCCCAATTTGTGTCACATCTACTGGATCATCATGAGCATGTAATATTACATCACAGTATATGATGACATCATAATTAGTATACACTATGACGTCACAATGTATTATGACGTCATAATGTATCCGCATTATGACCTCGCAATATATTATGAGAGCGCAATTTGCAGGTATTATGAGCAATTTCTCTTACCCCAATTTGTGTCACATCTACTGGAGCATCATGAGTATATATTATGACGTCACAGTTTATGATGACATCATAATTACTATGCACTATGACGTCACAATATATTATGACGTCATAATGTATCCGCATTATGACATCACAATATATTCTGAGAGTGCATTTTGCAGGTATTATGAGCAATTTCCCTTACCCCAATTTGTGTCACGTCTACTGGAGCATCATGGCCATGTGTTATGACATCACAGTATATGATGACATCATAATTAGTATGCACTATGACGTCACAATGTATTGTGATGTCATAATGGATCCGCATTATGACATCACAATATATTATGAGAGCGCAATTTGCAGGTATTATGACCAATTTCTCTTACCCCAATTTGTGTCACATCTACTGGAGCATCATAAGAATGTATTATGACGTCACCGTACATGATGACATCATAATTAGTATGCAGTATGACGTCACAGTGTATTATGACGTCATAATGTATCCCAATTATGACATCACAATATATTATGAGAGCGCAATTTGCAGGTATTATGAGCAATTTTTCTTACCCCAATTTGTGTCACATCTACTGGAGCATCATGAGTATGTATTATGATGTCACAGCATATGATGACATCATAATTAGTATGCACTATGACGTCACAATGTATTATGACGTCATAATATATCCGCATTATGACATCACAAAATATTATGAGAGCGCAATTTGCAGGTATTATGAGCAATTTCTCTTATCACAATTTGTGTCACATCTACTGGAGCATCATGAGCATGTACTAGGACATCACAGTATATGATGATATCATAATTAGTATGCAGTATGACGTCACAATATATTCTGACGTCATAATGTATCTGCATTATGACATCACAATATATTATGAGAGCGCAACCTGCAGGTATTATGAGCAATTTCTCTTACCCCAATTTGTGTCACATCTACTGGAGCATCATGAGCATGTATTATGACGTCACAGTATATGATGACATCATAATTAGTATGCACTATGACGTCACAATGTGTTATGACGTCATCATGTATCCGCCTTATGACATCACAATATATTATGAGAGCGCAATTTGCAGGTATTATGAGCAATTTCTCTTACCCCAATTTGTGTCACATCTACTGGAGCATCATGAGCATGTATTATGACGTCACAGTATATGGTGACATCATAATTAGTATGCACTATTACGTCACAATGTATTATGACGTCATAATGTATCCGCATTATGACATCACAATATATTATGAGAGCGCAACATGCAGGTATTATGAGCAATTTCTCTTACCCCAATTTTTGTCACATCTACTGGAGCATCATGAGCATGTATTATGACATCACAGTATATGATGACATCATAATTAGTATGCACTATGACGTCACAATGTATTATGACGTCATAATGTATCCGCGTTATGACATCACAATATATTATGAGAGCGCAATTTGCAGGTATTATGAGCAATTTCTCTTACCCCAATTTGTGTCACAACTACTGGAGCATCATGAGCAAGTATTATGACGTCACAGTATATGATGACATCATAATTAGTATGCACTATGACGTCACAATGTATTATGACGTCATAATGTATCCGCATTATGAGATCACAAAATATTATGAGAGCACAATTCGCAGGTATTATGAGCAATTTCTCTTACCCCAAATTGGGTCACATCTACTGGAGCATCATGAGCATGTACTATGATATCACAGTATATGATGACATCATAATTAGTATGCACTATGACGTCACAATGTATTATGACGTCATAATGTATCTGCATTATGACATCACAAAATATTATGAGAGCGCAATTTGCAGGTATTATCAGCAATTTCGCTTACTCCTATGTGCGTCACATCTACTGGAGCATCATGAGCATGTATTATGACGTCACAGTATATGATGACATCATAATTATTATGCACTATGACGTCATAAAGTATTATTATGTCATAATGTATCCGCATTATGACATCACAATATACTATGAGAGCGCAATTTGCAGGTATTATGAGCAATTTCTCTTACCCCAATTTGTGTCACATCTACTGGAGCATCATGAGCATGTACTATGACATCACAGTATATCATGACATCATAATTAGTGTGAACTATGTTGTCACAATGTATTATGACGTTATAATGTATCTGCATTATGACATCACAATATATTATGAGAGCGCAATTTGCAGGTATTATCAGCAATTTCGCTTACTCCAATTTGTGTCACATCTACTGGAGCATGATGAGCATGTACTATGACGTAACACTATATGATGACATCATAATTAGTATGCACTATGACATCACAATGTGTTATGACGTCATCATTTATCCACGTTATGACATCAGAATATATTATGAGAGCGCAATTTGCAGGTATTATGAGCAATTTCTCTTACCACAATTTGTGTCACATCTACTGGAGCATCATGAGCATGTATTATGACGTCACAGTATATGGTGACATCATAATGAGTATGCACTATGACGTCACAATGTATTATGACGTCATAATGTATCCGCATTATGACATCACAATGTATTATGAAAGCGCAATTTGCAGGTATTATGAGCAATTTCTCTTACCCCAATTTTTGTCACATCTACTCGAGGATCATGAGCATGTATTATGACGTCACAGTATATGATGACATCATAATTAGCATGCACTATGACGTCACAATGTATTATGACGACATAATGTATCCGCATTATGACATCACAATGTATTATGAGAGCGCAATTTGCAGGTATTATGAGCAATTTCTCTTACCCCAATTTCTGTCACATCTACTGGAGCATCATGAGCATGTTTTATGACGTCACAGTATATGATGACATCATAATTAGTATGCACTATGACGTCACAATATATTACGATGTCATAATGTATCCGCATTATGACATCACAATATATTATGAGAGCGCAATTTGCAGGTATTATGAGCAATTTCGCTTAACCCAGTTTGTGTCACATCTACTGGAGCATCATGAGCATGTATTATGACGTCACAGAATATGATGACATCATAATTAGTATACACTATGAAATCACAATGTATTATGACGTCATAATATATCCGCATTATGACATCACAATATATTATGAGAGCGCAATTTGCAGGTATTATGAGCAATTTGCCTTACCCCAATTTTTGTCACATCTACTGGAGCATCATGAGCATGTATTATGACGTCACAGTATATGATGACATCATAATTAGTATGCACTACAACGTCAAAATGTATTATGACGTCATAATGTATCCGCATTATGACCTCACAATGTATTATGAGAGCGCAATTTGCAGGTATTATGAGCAATTTCTCTTACCCCAATTTTTCTCACATCTCCTGGAGCATCATGAGCATGTATTATGATGTCACAGTATATGATGACATCATAATTAGTATGCACTATGACGTCACAATGTATTATGACGTCATAATGTATCCGCGTATTGACATCACAAAATATTATTAGAGCGCAATTTGCAGGTATTATGAGCAATTTCTCTTACCACAATTTGTGTCACATCTGCTGGAGCATCATGAGCATGTACTATGACATCACAGTATATGATGACATCATAATTAGTATGCACTATGACGTCACAATATATTATGACGTCATAATGTGTCTGCAATATCACATCACAATATATTATGAGAGCGCAACATGCAGGTATTATGAGCATTTTCTCTTACCCGAATTTGTGTCACATCTACTGGAGCATCATGAGCATGTATTATGACGTCACAGTATATGATGACATCATAATTAGTATACACTATGACGTCACAATGTATTATGACGTCATAATATATCCGCATTATGACATCACAATATATTATGAGAGCGCAATTTGCAGGTATTAGGAGCAATTTCTCTTACCTCAATTTGTGTCAGATCTACTGGAGCATCATGAGCATGTATTATGACGTCACAGTATCTGATGACATCATAATTAGTATGCACTATGACGTCACAATGTATTATGACGTCATAATGGATCCGCATTATTACATCACAATATATTATGAGAGCGCAGTTTGCAGGTATTATGAGCAATTTCTCTTACCCCAATTTGTGTCACATCTACTGGAGCATCATGAGCATGTATTATGACGTCACAGCAGAAGACGACATCATAACTAGTATGCACTATGATGTCACAATGTATTATGACGTCATAATGTATCTGCGTTATGACATCACAATATATTATGAGAGCGCAATTTGCAGGTATTATGAGCAATTTCACTTACCCCAATATGTGTCACATCTACTGGAGCATCATGAGCATGTATTATGACGTCACCGTATATGATGACATCATAATTAGTATGCAGTATGACGTCACAGTGTATTATGACGTCATAATGTATCCGCATTATGACATCACAATATATTATGAGAGCGCAATTTGCAGGTATTAGGAGCAATTTCTCTTACCCCAATTTGTGTCACATCTACTGGAGCATCATGAGCATGTATTATGACGTCACAGCATATGATGACATCATAATTAGTATGCACTATGACATCACAATGTATTATGACGTCATAATGCATCCGCATTATGACATCACAAAATATTATGAGAGCGCAATTTGCAGGCATTATGAACAATTTCTCTTACCCCAATTTGTGTCACATCTACTGGAGCATCATGAGCATGTATTATGACGTCACAGTATATGGTGACATCATAATTAGTATGCACTATGACGTCACAATGTATTATGACGTCATAATGGATCCGCATTATGACATCTCAATATATTCTGAGAGCGCAATTTGCAGGTATTATGAGCAATTTCTCTTACCCCAATTTGTGTCACATCTACTGGAGCATCATGAGCATGTATTATGACGTCACAGTATATGGTGACATCATAATTAGTATGCACTAAGACGTCACAATGTATTATGACGTCATAATGTATCCGCATAATGACGTCACAATATATGATGAGAGCGCAATTTTCAGGTATTATGAGCAATTTCTCTTACCCCAATTTTTGTCACATCTACTGGAGCATCATGAGCATGTATTATGACGTCACAGTATATGATGACATCATAATTACTATGCACTATGACGTCACAATGTATTATGACGTCATAATGTATCCGCGTTATAACATCACAACATATTATGAGAGTGCAATTTGCAGGTATTATGAGCAATTTCTCTTACCCCAATTTGTGTCACATCTACTGGAGCATCATGAGAATGTATTATGACGTCACAGTATATGATGACATCATAATTAGTATGCACTATGACCTCACAATGTAATATGACGTCATAATGTTTCCGCGTTATGACATCACAATATATTATGAGAGCGCAATTTGCATGTATTATGAGCAATTTCCCTTACCCCAATTTGTGTCACTTCTACTGGAGCATCATAAGCATGTAGTATGACGTCACTGTATATGATTACATCATAATTAGTATGCAGTATGACGTCACAGTGTAATATGACGTCAGAATGTATCCGCATTATGACATCACAAAATATTATGAGAGCGCAATTTGCAGGTATTTTGAGCAATTTCTCTTACCCCAATTTGTGTCACATCTACTGGAGCATTATGAGTATGTACTATGACATCACAGTATATGACGACATCATAATTAGTATGCACTATGACGTCACAATGTATTATGACGTCATAATGTATCCGCATTATGACATCACAATATATTATGAGAGCGCAATTTGCAGGTATAATGAGCAATTTCGCTTAACCCAGATTGTGTCACATCTAATGGAGGATCATGAGCATGTATTATGACGTCACAGTATATGATGACATCATAATTAGTATACACTGTGACGTCACAATGTATTATGACGTCATAATATATCCGCATTATGACATCACAATATATTATGAGAGCGCAATTTGCAGGTATTAGGAGCAATTTCTCTTACCTCAATTTGTATCAGATCTACTGGAGCATCATGAGCATGTATTATGACGTCACAGTATATGATGACATCATAATTAATATGCACTATGACGTCACAATGTATTATGACGTCATAATGGATCCGCATTATTACATCACAATATATTATGAGAGCGCAGTTTGCAGGTATTATGAGCAATTTCTCTTACCCCAATTTGTGTCACATCTACTGGAGCATAATGAGCATGTATTATGACGTCACAGCATAAGATGACATCATAACTAGTATGCACTATGATGTCACAATGTATTATGACGTCATAATGTACCCGAGTTATGACATCACAATATATTATGAGAGCGCAATTTGCAGGAATTATGAGCAATTTCTCTTACCCCAATTTGTGTCACATCTACCGGAGCATCATGAGCATGTACTATGACATCACAGTATATGATGACATCATAATTAGTATGCACTATGACGTCACAATGTATTATGACGTCATAATGTATCCGCATTATGACATCACAATATATTATGAGAGCGCAATTTGCAGGTATTATGAGCAATTTCTCTTACCCCAATTTCTGTCACATCTACTGGAGCATCATGAGCATGTATTATGACGTCACAGTATATGATGACATCATAATTAGTATGCACTATGACCTGACAATGTATTGTGACGTCATAATGTTTCCGCGTTATGACATCACAATATATTATGACAGCGCAACTAGCAGGTATTATGAGCAATTTCTCTTACCCCAATTTGTGTCACATCTATTGGAGCATCATGAGCATGTATTATGACGTCACAGTATATGATGACATCACAATTAGTATGCACTATGACGTCACAATGTGTTATGACGTCATCATGTATCCGCGTTATGACATCACATTATATTTTGAGAGCGCGATTTGCAGGTATTATGAGCAATTTCGCTTAACCCAGTTTGTGTCACATCTACTGGAGCATCATGAGCATGTATCATGACATCACAGTATATGATGACATCATAATTAGTATGCACTATGACCTGACAATGTATTGTGACGTCATAATGTTTCCGCGTTATGACATCACAATATATTATGAGAGCGCAACTAGCAGGTATTATGAGCAATTTCTCTTACCCCAATTTGTGTCACACCTATTGGAGCATCATGAGCATGTATTATGACGTCACAGTATATGATGACATCACAATTAGTATGCACTATGTCGTCACAATGTGTTATGACGTCATCATGTATCCGCGTTATGACATCACAATATATTATGAGAGCGCGATTTGCAGGTATTATGAGCAATTTCGCTTAACCCAGTTTGTGTCACATCTACTGGAGCATCATGAGCATGTATTATGACGTCACAGTATATGATGACATCATAATTAGTATACACTATGAAATCACAATGCATTATGACGTCATAATATATCCGCATTATGACATCACAATATATTATGAGAGCGCAATTTGCAGGTATTAGGAGCAATTTCTCTTACCCCAATTTGTGTCACATCTACTGGAGCATCATGAGCATGTAGTATGACATCACAGTATATCATGACATCATAATTAGTATAAACTATGATGTCACAATGTATTATGACGTCATAATGTATCTGCATTATGACATCACAATATATTATGAGAGGGCAATTTGCAGGTATTATCAGCAATTTCGCTTACTCCAATTTGTGTCACATCTACTGGAGCATCATGAGCATGTACTATGACGTGACACTATATGATGACATCATAATTAGTATGCACTATGACGTCACAATGTGTTATGACGTCATCATGTATCCGCGTTATGACATCACAATATATTATGAGAGCGCAATTTGCAGGTATTATGAGCAATTTCTCTTACCCCAATTTGTGTCACATCTACTGGAGCATCATGAGCATGTATTATGACGTCACAGTATATGGTGACATCATAATTAGTATGCACTATGACGTCACAATGTATTATGACGTCATAATGTATCCGCATTATGACATCACAGTGTATTATGAGAGCGCAATTTGCAGGTATTATGAGCAATTTGCCTTATCCCAATTTTTGTCACATCTACTGGAGCATCATGAGCATGTATTATGACGTCACAGTGTATGATGACATCATAATAAGTATGCACTATGACGTCAAAATGTATTATGACGTCATAATGTATCCGCATTATGACCTCACAATGTATTATGAGAGCGCAATTTGCAGGTATTATGAGCAATTTCTCTTACGCCAATTTTTCTCACATCTACTGGAGCATCATGAGCATGTATTATGACGTCACAGTATATGATGACATCATAATTAGTATGCACTATGACGTCACAATGTATTATGACGTCATAATGTATCCGCGTTTTGACATCACAATATATTATTAGAGCGCAATTTGCAGGTATTATGAGCAATTTCTCTTACCACAATTTGTGTCACATCTACTGGAGCATCATGAGCATGTATTATGACGTCACAGTATATGATGACATCATAATTAGTATGCACTATGACCTGACAATATATTATGACGTCATAATGTTTCCGCGTTTTGACATCACAATATATTATTAGAGCGCAATTTGCAGGTATTATGAGCAATTTCTCTTACCCCAATTTGTGTCACATCTACTGGAGCATCATGAGCATGCATTATGACGTCACCGTATATGATGACATCACAATTAGTATGCAGTATGACGTCACAGTGAATTATGACGTCATAATGTATCCGCATAATGACATCACAATATATTATGAGAGCGCAATTTGCAGGTATTATGAGCAATTTCTCTTACCCCAATTTGTGTCACATCTACTGGAGCATCATGAGCATGTATTATGACGTCACAGCATATGATGACATCATAATTAGTATGCACTATGACGTCACAATGTATTATGACGTCATAATGTATCCGCATTATGACATCACAAAATATTATGAGAGCGCAATTTGCAGGTATTATGAGCAATTTCTCTTACCCCAATTTGTGTCACATCTACTGGAGCATCATGAGCATGTACTATGACATCACAGTATATGATGACATCATAATTAGTATGCACTATGACGTCACACTGTATTATGACGTAATAATGTATCCGCATTCTGACATCACAATATATTATGAGAGCGCAACATGCAGGTACTATAAGCAATTTGTCTTACCACAATTTGTGTCACATCTACTGGAGCATCATGAGCATGTAGTATGACGTCACAGCATATGATGACATCATAATTAGTATGCACTATGACGTCACAATATATTATGACCTCATAATGTATCCGCATTATGACATCACAATATATTATGAGAGCGCAACATGCAGGTATTATGAGCAATTTCTCTTACCCCAATTTGTGTCACATCTACTGGAGCATCATGAGCATGTATTATGACATCACAGTATATGATGACATCATAATTAGTATGAACTATGACATCACAATGAATTATGACATCATAATGTATCCGCATAATGACATCACAATATATTATGAGAGCGCAATTTGCAGGTAATATGAGCAATTTCTCTTACCCCAATTTGTGTCACATCTACTGGAGCATCATGAGCATGTATTATGACGTCACAGTATATGATGTCATCATAATTAGTATGCAGTATGACGTCACAATGTATTATGACGTCATAATGTATTCGCATTATGACATCACAATATATTATGAGAGCGCAATATGAAGGTATTATGAGCAATTTCTCTTACCCCAATTTGTGTCACATCTACTGGAGCATCATGAGCATGTATTATGACGTCACAGTATATGATGACATCATAATTAGTATGCACTATGACATCACAATGTATTATGACGTCATAATGTATCCGCATTATGACATCACAATATATTATGAGAGCGCAACATGCAGGTATTATGAGCAATTTCTCTTACTCCAATTTGTGTCACATCTACTGGAGCATCAGGAGCATGTATTATGATGTCACAGTATATGATGACATCATAATTAGTATGCACTATGACGTCACAATGTATTATGACGTCATAATGTATCCGCATAATGACTTCAAAATATATTATGAGAGCGCAATTTGCAGGTAATATAAGCAATTTCTCTTACCCCAATTTGTGTCACATCTACTGGAGCATCATGAGCATGTATTAGGACATCACAGTATATGATGACATCATAATTAGTATGCTCTATGACGTCACAATGTATTATGACGTCATAATGTATCCGCATTATGACCTCACAATATATTATGAGAGCACAACATGCAGGTATTATGAGCAATTTCTCTTACCCCAATTTGTGTCACATCTACTGGAGCATCATGAGCATGTATTACGACGTCACAGTATATGATGACATCATAATTAGTATGCACTATGACGTCACAATGTATTATGACGTCATAATGTATCCGCATTATGACATCACACTATATTATGAGAGTGCAGCATGCAGGTATTATGACCAATTTCTCTTACCCCAATTTGTGTCACATCTACTGAAGCATCATGATCATGTATTATGACGTCACAGTATATGATGTCATCATAATTAGTATTCAGTATGACGTCACAATGTATTATGACGTCATAATGTATCCGCATTATGACATCACAATATATTATGAGAGCGCAATTTGTAGGTAATTTAAGCAATTTCTCTTACCCCGATTTGTGTCACATCTACTGGAGAATCATCAGCATGTATTATGACGTCACAGTATATGATGACATCATAATTAGTATGCACTATGACGTCACAATGTATTATGACGTCATAATGTATCCGCATTATGACATCACAATATATTATGAGAGCGCATCATGCAGGTATTATGAGCAATTTCTCTTACCCCAATTTGTGTCACATCTACTGGAGGATCATGAGCATGTATTATGATGTCACAGCATATGATGACATCATAATTAGTATGCACTATGACGTCACAATATATTATGACGTCATAATGTATCCGCATTATGACATCACAATATATTATGAGAGCGCAACATGCAGGTATTATGAGCAATTTCTCTTACCCCAATTTGTGTCACATCTACTGGAGCATCATGAGCATGTATTATGACATCACAGTATATGATGACATCATAATTATTATGCACTATGACGTCACAATGTATTATGACGTCATAATGTATCCGCATTATGACATCACAATATATTATGAGAGCGCAACATGCAGGTATTATGAGCAATTTCTCTAACCCCAATTTGTGTCACATCTACTGGAGCATCATGAGCATGTATTATGACATCACAGTATATGATGACATCATAACTATTATGCACTATGACGTCACAATGTATTATGACGTCATAATGTATCCGCATTATGACATCAAAATATATTATGAGAGAGCATCATGCAGGTATTATGAGCAATTTCTCTTACCCCAATTTGTGTCACATCTACTGGAGCATCATGAGCATGTATTATGACGTCACAGTATATCATGACATCATAATTAGTATGCACTATGACGTCACAATGTATTATGACGTCATAATGTATCCGTATTATGACCTCACAATATATTATGAGAGGGCAATTTGCAGGTTTTATGACCAATTTCGCTTACCCCAATTTGTGTCACATCTACTGGAGCATCATGAGCATGTATTATGATGTCCCAGTATATGATGACATCATAATTAGTATGCACTGTGATGTCACAATGTATTATGACGTCATAATGTATCCGCATTATGACATCACAATATATTATGAGAGCGCACCATGCAGGTATTATGAGCAATTTCTCTTACCCCAATTTGTGTCACATCTACTGGAGCATCATGAGCATGTATTATGACGTCACAGTATATGATGACATCATAATTAGTATGCACTATGACTTCACAATGTATAATGACTTCATAATGTATCCACATTATGACATCACAATATATTATGTAAGCGCAACATGCAGGTATTATGAGCAATTTCTCTTACCCCAATTTGTGTCACATCTGCTGGAGCATCATGAGCATGTATTATGACATCACAGTATATGATGACATCATACTTAGTATGCACTATGGCGTCACAATGAATTATGACGTCATAATGTATCCGCAAAATGACATCACAATATATTATGAGAGCGCAATTTGCAGGTAATATAAGCAATTTCTCTTACCCCAATTTGTGTCACATCTACTGGAGCATCATGAGCATGTATTATGATGTCACAGTATATGATGTCATCATAATTAGTATGCAGTATGACGTCACAATGTATTATGACGTCATAATGTATCCGCATTATGACATCGCAATATATAATTTGAGAGCGCAATTTGCAGGTATTATGAGCAATTTCTCTTACCCCAATTTGTGTCACATCTGCTGGAGCATCATGAGTATGTATTATGACGTCACAGTATATGATGACATCAGAATTAGTATGCACTATGACGTCACAATGTATTATGACGTCATAATGTATCCGCATTATAACATCACAATATATTCTGAGAGTGCAATTTGCAGGTATTATGAGCAATTTCTCTTACCCCAATTTGTGTCACATCTACTGGAGCATCATGAGCATGTGTTATGACGTCACAGTATATGATGACATCATAATTAGTATGCACTATGACGTCACAATGTATTATGACGTCAAAATGGATCCGCATTATGACATCAAAATATGTTATGAGAGCGCAATTTGCAGGTATTATGAGCAATTTCTCTTACCCCAATTTGTGTCACATCTACTGGAGCATCATGAGCATGTATTATGACGTCACCGTATATGATGATATCATAATTAGTATGCAGTACGACGTCACAGTGTATTATGACGTCATAATGTATCCGCATTATGACATCACAATATATTATGAGAGCGCAATTTGCAGGTATCATGAGCAATTTCTCTTACCCCAATTTGTGTCACATCTACTGGAGCATCATGAGCGTGTATTATGACGTCACAGCATATGATGACATCATAATTACTATGCACTATGACGTCACAATGTATAATGACGTCATAATGTATCCGCATTATGACATCACAAAATATTATGTGAGCGCAATTTGCAGGTATTATGAGCAATTTCTCTTACCCCAATTTGTGTCACATCTACTGGAGCATCATGAGCATGTATTATGACGTCACTGTATATGATGACATCATAATTAGTATGCAGTATGACGTCACAGTGTAATATGACGTCATAATGTATCCGCACTATGATAACACAATATATTATGAGAGCGCAATTTGCAGGTATTATGAGTAATTTCTCTTACCCCAATTTGTGTCACATCTTCTGGAGCATTATGAGCATGTATTATGACCTCACAGCATATGATGTCATCATAATTAGTATACACTATGACGTCACAATGTATTATGACGTCATAATGTATCCGCATTATGACATCACAAAATATTTTGAGAGCGCAATTTGCAGGTATTATGAGCAATTTCTCTTACCCCAATTTGTGTCACATCTACTGGAGCATCATGAGCATATATTATGATGTCACAGTATATGATGACATCATAATTAGTATGCACTATGATGTCACAATGTATTATGATGTCATAATGTATCCGCATTATGACATCACAATATATTATGAGAGTGCAGCATGCAGGTATTATGAGCAATTTCTCTTACCCCAATTTGTGTCACATCTACTGGAGCATCATGAGCATGTATTATGACGTCACAGTATATGATGACATCATAATTAGTATGCACTATGACGTCACAATGAATTATGACGTCATAATGTATCCGAATAATGACATCACAATATATTATGTGAGCGCAATTTGCAGGTAATATAAGCAATTTCTCTTACCCTAATTTGTGTCACATCTACTGGAGCATCATGAGCATGTATTATGACGTCACAGTATATGATGACATCATAATTAGTATGCAGTATGACGTCACAATGTATTATGACGTCATAATGTATCCGCATTATGACATCACAATATATTATGAGAGCGCAACATGCAGGTAATATGAGCAATTTCTCTTTCACCAATTTTTGTCACATCTACTGGAGCATCATGAGCATGTATTATGATGTCACAGTATATGATGACATCATAATTAGTATGCACTATGATGTCACAATATATTATGACGTCATAATGTATCCGCATTATGACATCACAATATATTATGAGAGTGCAACATGAAGGTATTATGAGCAATTTCTCTTACCCCAATTTGTGTCAAATCTACTGGAGCATCATGAGCATGAATTATGACGTCACAGTATATGATGACATCATAATTAGTATGCACTATGACGTCACAATGAATTATGACGTCATAATGTATCCGAATAATGACATCACAATATATTATGAGAGCGTAATTTGCAGGTAATATAAGCAATTTCACTTACCCTAATTTGGTTCACATCTACTGGAGCATCATCAGCATGAATTATGACGTCACAGTATACGATGTCATCATAACTAGTATGCAGTATGACGTCACAATGTATTATGACGTCATAATGTATCTGCATTATGACATCACAATATATTATGAGAGCGCAATTTGCAGGTAATATGAGCAATTTCTCTTACCCCAATTTGTGTCACATCTACTGGAGCATCATGAGCATGTATTATGACGTCACCATATATGATGTCATTATAATTAGTATGCAGTATGACCTCACAATGTATTATGACGTCATAATGTATCCGCATTATGACATCACAATATATTATGAGAGCGCAACATGCAGGTATTATGACCAATTTCTCTTACCCCAATTTGTGTCACATCTACTGGAGCATCATGAGCATGTATTATGACGTCACAGTGTATGAGGACATCATAATTATTATGCAGTATGATGTCACAATGTATTATGACGTCATAATGTATCCACATTATGACATCACAATATATTATGAGAGCGCAACATGCAGGTATTATGAGCAATTTCTCTTACCCCAATTTGTGTCACATCTACTGGAGCATCATGAGCATGTATTATGACGTCACAGTATATGATGACATCAAAATTAGTATGCACTATGATGTCACAATGTATTATGAGGTCATAATGTATCCGCATTATGACATCACAATATATTATGAGAGTGCAACATGAAGGTATTATGAGCAATTTCTCTTACCCCAATTTGTGTCACATCTACTGGAGCATCATGAGCATGTATTATGACGTCACAGTATATGATGACATCATAATTAGTATGCACTATGACATCACAATGTATTATGACCTCATAATGTATCCGCATTATGACATCTCAATATATTATGAGAGCGCAACATGCAGGTATTATGAGCAATTTCACTTACTCCAATTTGTGTCAAATCTACTGGAGCATCAAGAGCATGTATTATGATGTCACAGTATATGATGACATCATAATTAGTATGCACTATGACATCACAATGTATTATGACGTCATAATGTATCCGCATAATGACATCAAAATATCTTATGAGAGCGCAATTTGCAGGTAATATAAGCAATTTCTCTTACCCCAATTTGTGTCACATCTACTGGAGCATCATGAGCATGTATTAGGACATCACAGTATATGATGACATCATAATTAGTATGCACTATGACGTCACAATGTATTATGACGTCATAATGTATCCGCATTATGACATCACAATATATTATGAGAGCACAACATGCAGGTATTATGAGCAATTTCTCTTACCCCAATTTGTGTCACATCTACTGGAGCATCATGAGCATGTATTACGACATCACAGTATATGAGGACATCATAATGACTATGCACTATGACGTCACAATGAATTATGACGTCATAATGTATCCGAATAATGACATCACAATATATTATGTGAGCGCAATTTGCAGGAAATATAAGCAATTCCTCTTACCCTAATTTGTGTCACATATACTGGAGCATCATGAGCATGTATTATGACATCACAGTATATGATGTCGTCATAATTAGTATGCAGTATGACGTCACAATGTATTATGACGTCATAATGTATCCGCATTATTTCATCACAATATATTATGAGAGCGCAACATGAAGGTATTATGAGCAATTTCTCTTACCCCAATTTGTGTCACATCTAATGGAGCATCATGAGCATGTATCATGACGTCACAGTATATGATGACATCATAATTAGTATGCACTATGACATCACAATGTATTATGACGTCATAATGTATCCGCATTATGATATCATAATATATTATGAGAGCGCAACATGCAGGTATTATGAGCAATTTCTCTTACTCCAATTTGTGTCACATCTACTGGAGCATCAGGAGCATGTATTATGATGTCACAGTATATGATGACATCATAATTAGTATGCACTATGACGTCACAATGTATTATGACGTCATAATGTATCCGCATAATGATATCAAAATATATTATGAGAGCGAAATTTGCAGGTAATATAAGCAATTTCTCTTACCCCAATTTGTGTCACATCTACTGGAGCATCATGAGCATGTATTAGGACATCACAGTATATGATGACATCATAATTAGTATGCACTATGACGTCACAATGTATTATGACGTCATAATGTATCCGCATTATGACATCACAATATATTATGAGAGCACAACATGCAGGTATTATGAGCAATTTCTCTTACCCCAATTTGTGTCACATCTACTGGAGCATCATGAGCATGTATTATGACGTCACAGTATATGATGACATCATAATTAGTATGCACTATGACATCACAATGAATTATGACATCATAATGTATCCGCATAATGACATCACAATATATTATGAGAGCGCAATTTGCAGGTAATATGAGCAATTTCTCTTACCCCAATTTGTGTCACATCTACTGGAGCATCATGAGCAAGTATTATGACGTCACAGTATATGATGTCATCATAATTAGTATGCAGTATGACGTCACAATGTATTATGACGGCATAATGTATTCGCATTATGACATCACAATATATTATGAGAGCGCAATATGAAGGTATTATGAGCAATTTCTCTTACCCCAATTTGTGTCACATCTACTGGAGCATCATGAGCATGTATTATGACGTCACAGTATATGATGACATCATAATTAGTATGCAGTATGACGTCACAATGTATTATGACGTCATAATATATCCACATTATGACATCACAATATATTATGAGAGCGCAACATGAAGGTATTATGAGCAATTTCTCTTACCCCAATTTGTCTCACATCTACTGGAGCATCATGAGCATGTATTATGACGTCACAGTATATGATGACATCATAATTAGTATGCACTATGACGTCACAATGTATTATGACGTCATAATGTATCCGCATTATGACATCACAATATATTATGAGAGGGCAAATTGCAGGTTTTATGAACTCTTTCGCTTACCACAATTTGTGTCACATTTACTGGAGCATCATGAGCATGTATTATGATGTCACAGTATATGATGACATCATAATTAGTATGCACTATGACATCACAATGTATTATGACGTCATAATGTATCCGCATTATCACATCACAATATATTATGAGAGCGCAACATGCAGGTATTATGAGCAATTTCTCTTACTCTAATTTGTGTCACATCTACTGGAGCATCAAGAGCACGTATTATGACGTCACAGTATATGATGACATCATAATTAGTATGCACTATGACGTCACAATGTATTATGACGTCATAATGTATCCGCATAATGACATCTAAATATATTATGAGAGCGCAATTTGCAGGTAATATAAGCAATTTCTCTTACCCAATTTGTGTCACATCTACTGGAGCATCATGAGCATGTATTATGACGTCACAGTATATGATGACATCATAATTAGTATGCACTATGGCGTCACAATGTATTATGACGTCATAATGTATCCGCATTATGACATCACAATACATTATGAGAGCGCAACATGAAGGTATTATGAGCAATTTCTCTTACCCCAATTTGTGTCACATCTACTGGAGCATCAAGAGCATGTATTAGGCTGTCACAGTATATGATGACATCATAATTAGTATGCACTATGACGTAACAATGTATTATGACGTCATAATTTTTCCGCATAATGACATCAAAATATATTATGAGAGCGCAATTTGCAGGTAGTAGAAGCAATTTCTCTTACAACAATTTGTGTCACATCTACTGGAGCATCATGAGCATGTATTATGACGTCACAGTATATGATGACATCATAATTTGTATGCAATATGACGTCACAATGTATTATGACGTCATAATGCATCCGCATTATGACATCACAATGTATTATGAGAGCGCAACATGCTTGTATTATTAGCAATTTCTCTTACCCCAATTTGTGTCACATCTACTGGAGCATCATGAGCATGTATTATGACGTCACAGTATATGATGACATCATAATTAGTGTGCACTATGACGTCACAATGTATTATGACGTCATAATGTATCCGCATTATGACATCACAATATATTTTGAGAGTGCAGCATGAAGGTATTATGAGCAATTTCCCTTACCCCAATTTGTGTCACATCTACTGGAGCATCATGAGCATGTATTATGACGTCACAGTATATGATGTCATCATAATTAGTATGCAGTATGACCTCACAATGTATTATGACGTCATAATGTATCCGCATTATTTCATCACAATATATTATGAGAGCGCAACATGAAGATATTATGGGCAATTTCTTTTACCCCAATTTGTGTCACATCTAATGGAGCATCATGAGCATGTATTATGACGTCACAGTATATGATGTCATCATAATTAGTATGCAGTATGACCTCACAATGTATTATGACGTCATAATGTATCCGCATTTTGACATCACAATATATTATGAGAGCGCAATTTGCTGGAATTATGAGCAATTTCTCTTACCCCAATTTGTGTCACTTCTACTGGAGCATCATGAGCATGTATTATGACGTCACAGTATATGATGACATCATAATTAGTATGCACTATGACGTCACAATGTATTATGACGTCATAATGTATCCGCATTATGACATCACAGTATATTATGAGAGTGCAACATGCAGGTATTATGACCAATTTCTCTTACCCCAATTTGTGTCACATCTACTGGAGCATCATGAGCATGTATTATGACGTCACAGTATATGATGACATCAAAATTAGTATGCCCTATGACGTCACAATGTATTATGACGTCATAATGTATCCGCATTATGACATCACAATATATTATGAGAGCACAACATGCAGGTATTATGAGCAATTTCTCTTACCCCAATTTGTGTCACATCTACTGGAGCATCATGAGCATGTATTACGACATCACAGTATATGAGGACACCATAATTAGTATGCACTATGACGTCACAATGAATTATGACGTCATAATGTGTCCGAATAATGACATCACAATATATTATGTGAGCGCAATTTGCAGGAAATATAAGCAATTCCTCTTACCCTAATTTGTGTCACATATACTGGAGCATCATGAGCATGTATTATGACGTCACAGTATATGATGTCATCATAATTAGTATGCAGTATGACCTCACAATGTATTATGACGTCATAATGTATCCGCATTATTTCATCACAATATATTATGAGAGCGCAACATGAAGGTATTATGGGCAATTTCTCTTACCCCAATTTTTGTCACATCTAATGGAGCATCATGAGCATGTATCATGACGTCACAGTATATGATGACATCATAATTAGTATGCACTATGATGTCACAATGTATTATGACGTCATAATGTATCCGCATTATGACATCACAATATATTATGAGAGTGCAGCATGCAGGTATTATGAGCAATTTCTCTTACCCCAATTTGTGTCACATCTACTGGAGCATCATGAGCATGTATTATGACGTCACAGTATATGATGACATCATAATTAGTATGCACTATGACATCACAATGAATTATGACATCATAATGTATCCGCATAATGACATCACAATATATTATGAGAGCGCAATTTGCAGGTAATATGAGCAATTTCTCTTACCCCAATTTGTGTCACATCTACTGGAGCATCATGAGCATGTATTATGACGTCACAGTATATGATGTCATCATAATTAGTATGCAGTATGACGTCACAATGTATTATGACGTCATAATGTATTCACATTATGACATCACAATATATTATGAGAGCGCAATATGAAGGTATTATGAGCAATTTCTCTTACCCCAATTTGTGTCACATCTACTGGAGCATCATGAGCATGTATTATGACGTCGCAGTATATGATGACATCATAATTAGTATGCACTATGACATCACAATGTATTATGACGTCATAATGTATCCGAATTATGACATCACAATATATTATGAGAGCGCAACATGCAGGTATTATGACCAATTTCTCTTACCCCAATTTGTGTCACATCTACTGGAGCATCATGATCATGTATTATGACTTCACAGTATATGATGACATCATAATTAGTATGCAGTATGACGTCACAATGTATTATGACGTCATAATGTATCCGCATTATGACATCACAATATATTATGAGAGCGCAACATGCAGGTATTATGAGCAATATCTCTTACCCCAATTTGTGTCACATCTACTGGAGCATCATGAGCATGTATTATGACGTCACAGTATATGATGACATCATAATTAGTATGCACTATGACGTCACAATGAATTATGACGTCATAATGTATCCGAATAATGACATCACAATATATTATGAGAGCGCAATTTACAGGTATTATGAGCAATTTCTCTTACCCCAATTTGTGTCACATCTACTGGAGCATCATGAGCATGTATTATGATGTCACAGTATATGATGACATCATAATTAGTATGCACTATGACATCACAATGTATTATGACGTCATAATGTATCCGCATTATGACATCACAATATATTATGAGAGCGCAACATGCAGGTATTATGAGCAATTTCTCTTACTCCAATTTGTGTCACATCTACTGGAGCATCAGGAGCATGTATTATGATGTCACAGTATATGATGACATCATAATTAGTATGCACTATGACGTCACAATGTATTATGACGTCATAATGTATCCGCATAATGACTTCAAAATATATTATGAGAGCGCAATTTGCAGGTAATATAAGCAATTTCTCTTACCCCAATTTGTGTCACATCTACTGGAGCATCATGAGCATGTATTAGGACATCACAGTATATGATGATATCATAATTAGTATGCACTATGACGTCACAATGTATTATGACGTCATAATGTATCCGCATTATGACATCACAATATATTATGAGAGCGCACCATGCAGGTATTATGAGCAATTTCTCTTACCCCAATTTGTGTCACATCTACTGGAGCATCAAGAGCATGTATTATGCTGTCACAGTATATGATGACATCATAATTAGTATGCACTATGACGTCACAATGTATTATGACGGCATAATGTATCCGCATAATGACCTCAAAATATATTATGAGAGCGCAATTTTCAGGTAATATAAGCAATTTCTCTTTCCACAATTTGTGTCACATCTACTGGAGCATCATGAGCATGTATTATGACGTCACAGTATGTGATGTCATCATAATAAGTATGCACTATGACGTCACAATATATTATGACGTCATAATGTATCCGCATTATGACATCACAATATATTATGAGAGCACAACATGCAGGTATTATGAGCAATTTCTCTTACCCCAATTTGTGTCACATCTACTGGAGCATCATGAGCATGTATTATGACGTCCCAGTATATGATGACATCATAATTAGTATGCACTATGACGTCACAATGTATTATGACGTCATAATGTATCCGCATTCTGACATCACAATATATTATGAGAGCGCAACATGCAGGTATTATGAGCAATTTCTCTTACCCCAATTTGTGTTACATCTACTGGAGCATCATGAGCATGTAGTATGACGTCACAGCATATGATGACATCATAATTAGTATGCACTATGACGTCACAATATATTATGACCTCATAATGTATCCGCATTATGACATCACAATATATTATGAGAGCGCAACATGCAGGTATTATGAGCAATTTCTCTTACCCCAATTTGTGTCACATCTACTGGAGCATCATGAGCATGTATTATGACGTCACAGTACATGATGACATCATAATTAGTATGAACTATGACATCACAATGAATTATGACATCATAATGTATCCGCATAATGACATCACAATATATTATGAGAGCGCAATTTGCAGGTAATATGAGCAATTTCTCTTACCCCAATTTGTGTCACATCTACTGGAGCATCATGAGCATGTATTATGACGTCACAGTATATGATGTCATCATAATTAGTATGCAGTATGACGTCACAATGTATTATGACGTCATAATGTATTCGCATTATGACATCACAATATATTATGAGAGCGCAATATGAAGGTATTATGAGCAATTTCTCTTACCCCAATTTGTGTCACATCTACTGGAGCATCATGAGCATGTGTTATGACGTCACAGTATATGATGACATCATAATTAGTATGCACTATGACATCACAACGTATTATGACGTCATAATGTATCCGCATTATGACATCACAATATATTATGAGAGCGCAACATGCAGGTATTATGACCAATTTCTCTTACTCCAATTTGTGTCACATCTACTGGAGCATCATGAGCATGTATTATGACGTCACAGTATATGATGACATCATAATTAGTATGCAGTATGACGTCACAATGTCTTATGATGTCATAATGTATCCGCATTATGACATCACAATATATTATGAGAGCGCAACATGCAGGTATTATGAGTAATTTCTCTTACCCCAATTTGTGTCACATCTACTGGAGCATCATGAGCATGTATTAGGACATCACAGTATATGATGACATCATAATTAGTATGCACTATGACGTCACAATGTATTATGACGTCATAATGTATCCGCATTATGACCTCACAATATATTATGAGAGCACAACATGCAGGTATTATGAGCAATTTCTCTTACCCCAATTTGTGTCACATCTACTGGAGCATCATGAGCATGTATTACGACGTCACAGTATATGATGACATCATAATTAGTATGCACTATGACGTCACAATGTATTATGACGTCATAATGTATCCGCATTATGACATCACAATATATTATGAGAGTGCAGCATGCAGGTATTATGACCAATTTCTCTTACCCCAATTTGTGTCACATCTACTGGAGCATCATGAGCATGTATTATGACGTCACAGTATATGATGACATCATAATTAGTATGCACTATGACGTCACAATGTATTATGACGTCATAATGTATCCGCATAATGACATCACAATATATTATGAGAGCGCAATTTGTAGGTAATATAAGCAATTTCTCTTACCCCGATTTGTGTCACAGCTACTGGAGAATCATCAGCATGTATTATGACGTCACAGTATATGATGACATCATAATTAGTATGCACTATGACGTCACAATGTATTATGACGTCATAATGTATCCGCATTATGACATCACAATATATTATGAGAGCGCAACATGCAGGTATTATGAGCAATTTCTCTTACCCCAATTTGTGTCACATCTACTGGAGCATCATGAGCATGTATCATGACGTCACAGCATATGATAACATCATAATTAGTATGCACTATGACGTCACAATGTATTATGACGTCATAATGTATCCGCATTATGACATCACAATATATTATGAGAGCGCAACATGCAGGTATTATGAGCAATTTCTCTTTCCCCAATTTTTGTCTCATCTACTGGAGCATCATGAGCATGTATTATGACGTCACAGTATATGATGACATCATAATTAGTATGCACTATGACATCACAATGTATAATGACTTCATAATGTATCCACATTATGACATCACAATATATTATGTAAGCGCAACATGCAGGTATTATGAACAATTTCTCTTACCCCAATTTCTGTCACATCTGCTGGAGCATCATGAGCATGTATTATGACATCACAGTATATGATGACATCATACTTAGTATGCACTATGGCGTCACAATGAATTATGACGTCATAATGTATCCGCAAAATGACATCACAATATATTATGAGAGCGCAATTTGCAGGTAATATAAGCAATTTCTCTTACCCCAATTTGTGTCACATCTACTGGAGCATCATGAGCATGTATTATGATGTCACAGTATATGATGTCATCATAATTAGTATGCAGTATGACGTCACAATGTATTATGACGTCATAATGTATCCGCATTATGACATCACAATATATTATGAGAGCGCAACATGAAGGTATTATGAGCAATTTCTCTTACCCCAATTTGTGTCACACCTGCTGGAGCAACATGAGCATGAATTATGACGTCACAGTATATGATGACATCATAATTAGTATGCACTATGACGTCACAATGTATTATGACATCATAATGTATCCGCATTATGACATCACAATATATTATGAGAGTGCAATTTGCAGGTTTTATGAACAATTTCGCTTACCCCAATTTTTTTCACATCTACTAGAGCAACATGAGCATGTATTATGACGTCACAGTATATGATGACGTCATAATTAGTATGCACTATGACATCACCATGTATTATGACGTCATAATGTATCCGCATTATGACATCACAATATATTATGAGAGCGCACCATGCAGGTATTATGAGCAATTTCTCTTACCCCAATTTGTGTCACATCTACTGGAGCATCAAGAGCATGTATTATGCTGTCACAGTATATGATGACATCATAATTAGTATGCACTATGACGTCACAATGTATTATGACGTCATAATGTATCCGCATAATGACCTCAAAATATATTATGAGAGCGCAATTTGCAGGTAATATAAGCAATTTCTCTTTCCCCAATTTGTGTCACATCTACTGGAGCATCATGAGCATGTATTATGACGTCACAGTATATGATGTCATCATAATTAGTATGAACTATGACGTCACAATATATTATGACGTCATAATGTATCCGCATTATGACATCACAATATATTATGAGAGCACAACATGCAGGTATTATGAGCAATTTCTCTAACCCCAATTTGTGTCACATCTACTGGAGCATCATGAGCATGTATTATGACGTCCCAGTATATGATGACATCATAATTAGTATGCACTATGACGTCACAATGTATTATGACGTCATAATGTATCCGCATTCTGACATCACAATATATTATGAGAGCGCAACATGCAGGTATTATGAGCAATTTCTCTTACCCCAATTTGTGTCACATCTACTGGAGCATCATGAGCATGTATTATGACGTCACGGCATATGATGACATCATAATTAGTATGCACTATGACGTCACAATATATTATGACCTCATAATGTATCCGCATTATGACATCACAATATATTATGAGAGCGCAACATGCAGGTATTATGAGCAATTTCTCTTACCCCAATTTGTGTCACATCTACTGGAGCATCATGAGCATGTATTAGACATCACAGTATATGATGACATCTTAATTATTATGCACTATGACGTAACAATGTATTATGACGTCATAATGTATCCGCATTATGACATCACAATATATTATGAGAGCGCAACATGCAGGTATTATGAGCAATTTCTCTAACCCCAATTTGTGTCATATCTACTGGAGCATCATGAGCATGTATTATGACGTCACAGTATATGATGACATCATAATTAGTATGCACTATGACGTCACAATGTATTTTGACGTCATAATGTATCCGCATTATGACATCACAAAATATTATGAGAGCGCAACATGAAGGTATTATGAGCAATTTCTCTTACCCCAGTTTGTGTCACATCTACTGGAGCATCATCAGCATGTATTATGACGTCACAGTATATGATGATATCATAATTAGTATGCACTATGACGTCACAATGTATTATGACGTCATAATGTATCCGCATTATGACATCACAATATATTATGAGAGAGCAACATGCAGGTATTATGAGCAATTTCTCTTACCCCAATTTGTGTCACATCTACTGGAGCATCATGAGCGTGTATTATGACGTCACAGTATATCATGACATCATAATTAGTATGCACTATGACGTCACAATGTATTATGACGTCATAATGTATCCGCATAATGACATCTAAATATATTATGAGAGCGCAATTTGCAGGTAATATAAGCAATTTCTCTTACCCAATTTGTGTCACATCTACTGGAGCATCATGAGCATGTATTATGACGTCACAGTATATGATGACATCATAATTAGTATGCACTATGGCGTCACAATGTATTATGACGTCATAATGTATCCGCATTATGACATCACAATACATTATGAGAGCGCAACATGAAGGTATTATGAGCAATTTCTCTTACCCCAATTTGTGTCACATCTACTGGAGCATCAAGAGCATGTATTAGGCTGTCACAGTATATGATGACATCATAATTAGTATGCACTATGACGTAACAATGTATTATGACGTCATAATTTATCCGCATAATGACATCAAAATATATTATGAGAGCGCAATTTGCAGGTAGTAGAAGCAATTTCTCTTACAACAATTTGTGTCACATCTACTGGAGCATCATGAGCATGTATTATGACGTCACAGTATATGATGACATCATAATTTGTATGCAATATGACGTCACAATGTATTATGACGTCATAATGCATCCGCATTATGACATCACAATGTATTATGAGAGCGCAACATGCTTGTATTATTAGCAATTTCTCTTACCCCAATTTGTGTCACATCTACTGGAGCATCATGAGCATGTATTATGACGTCACAGTATATGATGACATCATAATTAGTGTGCACTATGACGTCACAATGTATTATGACGTCATAATGTATCCGCATTATGACATCACAATATATTTTGAGAGTGCAGCATGAAGGTATTATGAGCAATTTCCCTTACCCCAATTTGTGTCACATCTACTGGAGCATCATGAGCATGTATTATGACGTCACAGTATATGATGTCATCATAATTAGTATGCAGTATGACCTCACAATGTATTATGACGTCATAATGTATCCGCATTATTTCATCACAATATATTATGAGAGCGCAACATGAAGATATTATGGGCAATTTCTCTTACCCCAATTTGTGTCACATCTAATGGAGCATCATGAGCATGTATTATGACGTCACAGTATATGATGTCATCATAATTAGTATGCAGTATGACCTCACAATGTATTATGACGTCATAATGTATCCGCATTTTGACATCACAATATATTATGAGAGCGCAATTTGCTGGAATTATGAGCAATTTCTCTTACCCCAATTTGTGTCACTTCTACTGGAGCATCATGAGCATGTATTATGACGTCACAGTATATGATGACATCATAATTAGTATGCACTATGACCTCACAATGTATTATGACGTCATAATGTATCCGCATTATGACATCACAATATATTATGAGAGTGCAACATGCAGGTATTATGACCAATTTCTCTTACCCCAATTTGTGTCACATCTACTGGAGCATCATGAGCATGTATTATGACGTCACAGTATATGATGACATCAAAATTAGTATGCCCTATGACGTCACAATGTATTATGACGTCATAATGTATCTGCATTATGACATCACAATATATTATGAGAGCACAACATGCAGGTATTATGAGCAATTTCTCTTACCCCAATTTGTGTCACATCTACTGGAGCATCATGAGCATGTATTACGACATCACAGTATATGAGGACACCATAATTAGTATGCACTATGACGTCACAATGAATTATGACGTCATAATGTATCCGAATAATGACATCACAATATATTATGTGAGCGCAATTTGCAGGAAATATAAGCAATTCCTCTTACCCTAATTTGTGTCACATATACTGGAGCATCATGAGCATGTATTATGACGTCACAGTATATGCTGTCATCATAATTAGTATGCAGTATGACCTCACAATGTATTATGACGTCATAATGTATCCGCATTATTTCATGACAATATATTATGAGAGCGCAACATGAAGGTATTATGGGCAATTTCTCTTACCCCAATTTGTGTCACATCTAATGGAGCATCATGAGCATGTATTACGACGTCACAGTATATGATGACATCATAATTAGTATGCACTATGACGTCACAATGTATTATGACGTCATAATGTATCCGCATTATGACATCACAATATATTATGAGAGTGCAGCATGCAGGTATTATGACCAATTTCTCTTACCCCAATTTGTGTCACATCTACTGGAGCATCATGAGCATGTATTATGACGTCACAGTATATGATGACATCATAATTAGTATGCACTATGACGTCACAATGTATTATGACGTCATAATGTATCCGCATAATGACATCACAATATATTATGAGAGCGCAATTTGTAGGTAATATAAGCAATTTCTCTTACCCCGATTTGTGTCACAGCTACTGGAGAATCATCAGCATGTATTATGACGTCACAGTATATGATGACATCATAATTAGTATGCACTATGACGTCACAATGTATTATGACGTCATAATGTATCCGCATTATGACATCACAATATATTATGAGAGCGCAACATGCAGGTATTATGAGCAATTTCTCTTACCCCAATTTGTGTCACATCTACTGGAGCATCATGAGCATGTATCATGACGTCACAGCATATGATGACATCATAATTAGTATGCACTATGACGTCACAATATATTATGACGTCATAATGTATCCGCATTATGACATCACAATATATTATGAGAGCGCAACATGCAGATATTATGAGCAATTTCTCTTACCCCAATTTGTGTCACATCTACAGGAGCATCATGAGCATGTATTATGACATCACAGTATATGATGACATCATAATTATTATGCACTATGACGTCACAATGTATTATGACGTCATAATGTATCCGCATTATGACATCACAATATATTATGAGAGCGCAACATGAAGGTATTATGAGCAATTTCTCTTACCCCAATTTGTGTCACATCTACTGGAGCATCATCAGCATGTATTATGACGTCACAGTATATGATGATATCATAATTAGTATGCACTATGACGTCACAATGTATTACGACGTCATAATGTATCCGCATTATGACATCACAATATATTATGAGAGAGCATCATGCAGGTATTATGAGCAATTTCTCTTACCCCAATTTGTGTCACATCTACTGGAGCATCATGAGCATGTATTATGACGTCACAGTATATCATGACATCATAATTAGTAAGCACTATGACGTCACTATGTATTATGACGTCATAATGTATCCGTATTATGACATCACAATATATTATGAGAGGGCAATTTGCAGGTTTTATGACCAATTTCGCTTACCCCAATTTGTGTCACATCTACTGGAGCATCATGAGCATGTATTATGATGTCCCAGTATATGATGACATCATAATTAGTATGCACTGTGATGTCACAATGTATTATGATGTCATAATGTATCCGCATTATGACATCACAATATATTATGAGAGCGCAACATGCAGGTATTATGAGCAATTTCTCTTACCCCAATTTGTGTCACATCTACTGGAGCATCATGAGCATGTTTTATGATGTCACAGTATATGATAACATCATAATTAGTATGCACTATGACGTCACAATGTATTATGACGTCATAATGTATCCGCATTATGACATCACAATATATTATGAGAGCGCAACATGCAGGTATTATGAGCAATTTCTCTTTCCCCAATTTTTGTCTCATCTACTGGAGCATCATGAGCATGTATTATGACGTCACAGTATATGATGACATCATAATTAGTATGCACTATGACATCACAATGTATAATGACTTCATAATGTATCCACATTATGACATCACAATATATTATGTAAGCGCAACATGCAGGTATTATGAGCAATTTCTCTTACCCCAATTTGTGTCACATCTGCTGGAGCATCATGAGCATGTATTATGACATCACAGTATATGATGACATCATACTTAGTATGCACTATGGCGTCACAATGAATTATGACGTCATAATGTATCCGCAAAATGACATCACAATATATTATGAGAGCGCAATTTGCAGGTAATATAAGCAATTTCTCTTACCCCAATTTGTGTCACATCTACTGGAGCATCATGAGCATGTATTATGATGTCACAGTATATGATGTCATCATAATTAGTATGCAGTATGACGTCACAATGTATTATGACGTCATAATGTATCCGCATTATGACATCACAATATATTATGAGAGCGCAACATGAAGGTATTATGAGCAATTTCTCTTACCCCAATTTGTGTCACACCTGCTGGAGCAACATGAGCATGAATTATGACGTCACAGTATATGATGACATCATAATTAGTATGCACTATGACGTCACAATGTATTATGACATCATAATGTATCCGCATTATGACATCACAATATATTATGAGAGTGCAATTTGCAGGTTTTATGAACAATTTCGCTTACCCCAATTTTTTTCACATCTACTAGAGCAACATGAGCATATATTATGACGTCACAGTATATGATGACGTCATAATTAGTATGCACTATGACATCACCATGTATTATGACGTCATAATGTATCCGCATTATGACATCACAATATATTATGAGAGCGCACCATGCAGGTATTATGAGCAATTTCTCTTACCCCAATTTGTGTCACATCTACTGGAGCATCAAGAGCATGTATTATGCTGTCACAGTATATGATGACATCATAATTAGTATGCACTATGACGTCACAATGTATTATGACGTCATAATGTATCCGCATAATGACCTCAAAATATATTATGAGAGCGCAATTTGCAGGTAATATAAGCAATTTCTCTTTCCCCAATTTGTGTCACATCTACTGGAGCATCATGAGCATGTATTATGACGTCACAGTATATGATGTCATCATAATTAGTATGAACTATGACGTCACAATATATTATGACGTCATAATGTATCCGCATTATGACATCACAATATATTATGAGAGCACAACATGCAGGTATTATGAGCAATTTCTCTTACCCCAATTTGTGTCACATCTACTGGAGCATCATGAGCATGTATTATGACGTCCCAGTATATGATGACATCATAATTAGTATGCACTATGACGTCACAATGTATTATGACGTCATAATGTATCCGCATTCTGACATCACAATATTTTATGAGAGCGCAACATGCAGGTATTATGAGCAATTTCTCTTACCTCAATTTGTGTCACATCTACTGGAGCATCATGAGCATGTATTATGACGTCACGGCATATGATGACATCATAATTAGTATGCACTATGACGTCACAATATATTATGACCTCATAATGTATCCGCATTATGACATCACAATATATTATGAGAGCGCAACATGCAGGTATTATGAGCAATTTCTCTTACCCCAATTTGTGTCACATCTACTGGAGCATCATGAGCATGTATTAGACATCACAGTATATGATGACATCTTAATTATTATGCACTATGACGTAACAATGTATTATGACGTCATAATGTATCCGCATTATGACATCACAATATATTATGAGAGCGCAACATGCAGGTATTATGAGCAATTTCTCTAACCCCAATTTGTGTCATATCTACTGGAGCATCATGAGCATGTATTATGACGTCACAGTATATGATGACATCATAATTAGTATGCACTATGACGTCACAATGTATTTTGACGTCATAATGTATCCGCATTATGACATCACAAAATATTATGAGAGCGCAACATGAAGGTATTATGAGCAATTTCTCTTACCCCAGTTTGTGTCACATCTACTGGAGCATCATCAGCATGTATTATGACGTCACAGTATATGATGATATCATAATTAGTATGCACTATGACGTCACAATGTATTATGACGTCATAATGTATCCGCATTATGACATCACAATATATTATGAGAGAGCAACATGCAGGTATTATGAGCAATTTCTCTTACCCCAATTTGTGTCACATCTACTGGAGCATCATGAGCGTGTATTATGACGTCACAGTATATCATGACATCATAATTAGTATGCACTATGACGTCACAATGTATTATGACGTCATAATGTATCCGTATTATGACATCACAATATATTATGAGAGGGCAATTTGCAGGTTTTATGACCAATTTCGCTTACCCCAATTTGTGTCACATCTACTGGAGCATCATGAGCATGTATTATGATGTCACAGTATATGATGACATCATAATTAGTATGCACTATGATGTCACAATGTATTATGATGTCATAATATATCCGCATTATGACATCACAATATATTATGAGAGTGCAACATGCAGGTATTATGAGCAATTTCTCTTACCCCAATTTGTGTCACATCTACTGGAGCATCATGAGCATGTATTATGATGTCACAGTATATGATAACATTATAATTAGTATGCACTATGACGTCACAATGTATTATGACGTCATAATGTATCCGCGTTATGACATCACAATATATTATGAGAGCGCAACATGCAGGTATTATGAGCAATTTCTCTTACCCCAATTTTTGTCACATCTACTGGAGCATCATGAGCATGTTTTATGAAGTCACAGTATATGATGACATCATAATTAGTATGCACTATGACATCACAATGTATAATGACTTCATAATGTATCCACATTATGACATCACAATATATTATGAGAGCGCAACATGCAGGTATTATGAGCAATTTCTCTTACCACAATTTGTGTCACATCTGCTGGAGCATCATGAGCATGTATTATGACATCACAGGATATGATGACATCATACTTAGTATGCACTATGGCGTCACAATGAATTATGACGTCATAATGTATCCGCATAATGACATCACAATATATTATGAGAGTGCAATTTGCAGGTAATATAGGCAATTTCTCTTTCCCCAATGTGTGTCACATCTACTGGAGCATCATGAGCATGTATTATGATGTCACAGTATATGATGTCATCATAATTAGTATGCACTATGACGTCACAATATATTATGACGTCATATTGTATCCTCATTATGACATCACAATATATTAAGAGAGCGCAACATGAAGGTATTATGAGCGATTTCTCTTACCCCAATTTGTGTCACATCTACTGGAGCATCATGAGCATGTATTATGACATCACAGTATATGATGACATCATAATTAGTATGCACTATGACGTCACAATGTATTATGACGTCATAATGGATCCGCATAATGACATCACAATATATTATGAGAGTGCAGTTTGCAGGTAATAAAAGCAATTTCTCTGACACCAATTTGTGTCACATCTACTGGAGCATCATGAGCATGTATTATGACGTCACAGTATATGATGACATCATAATTAGTATGCACTATGACATCACAATGTATTTTGACGTCAAAATGTATCCGCATTATGACATCACAATATATTATGAGAGCGCAACATGAAGGTATTATGAGCAATTTCTCTTACCCCAATTTGTGTCACATCTACTGGAGCATCATCAGCATGTATTATGACGTCACAGTATATGATGATATCATAATTAGTATGCACTATGACGTCACAATGTATTACGACGTCATAATGTATCCGCATTATGACATCACAATATATTATGAGAGAGCAACATGCAGGTATTATGAGCAATTTCTCTTACCCCAATTTGTGTCACATCTACTGGAGCATCATGAGCATGTATTATGACGTCACAGTATATCATGACATCATAATTAGTATGCACTATGACGTCACAATGTATTATGACGTCATAATGTATCCATATTATGACATCACAATATATTATAAGAGGGCAATTTGCAGGTTTTATGACCAATTTCGCTTACCCCAATTTGTGTCACATCTACTGGAGCATCATGAGCATGTATTATGATGTCCCAGTATATGATGACATCATAATTAGTATGCACTGTGATGTCACAATGTATTATGATGTCATAATGTATCCGCATTATGACATCACAATATAGTATGAGAGCGCAACATGCAGGTATTATGAGCAATTTCTCTTACCCCCATTTGTGTCACATCTACTGGAGCATCATGAGCATGTATTATGATGTCACAGTATATGATAACATCATAATTAGTATGCACTATGACGTCACAATGTATTATGACGTCATAATGTATCCGCATTATGACATCACAATATATTATGAGAGCGCAACATGCAGGTATTATGAGCAATTTCTCTTTCCCCAATTTTTGTCTCATCTACTGGAGCATCATGAGCATGTATTATGACGTCACAGTATATGATGACATCATAATTAGTATGCACTATGGCATCACAATGTATAATGACTTCATAATGTATCCACATTATGACATCACAATATATTATGTAAGCGCAACATGCAGGTATTATGAGCAATTTCTCTTACCCCAATTTGTGTCACATCTGCTGGAGCATCATGAGCATGTATTATGACATCACAGTATATGATGACATCATACTTAGTATGCACTATGGCGTCACAATGAATTATGACGTCATAATGTATCCGCAAAATGACATCACAATATATTATGAGAGCGCAATTTGCAGGTAATATAAGCAATTTCTCTTACCCCAATTTGTGTCACATCTACTGGAGCATCATGAGCATGTATTATGATGTCACAGTATATGATGTCATCATAATTAGTATGCAGTATGACGTCACAATGTATTATGACGTCATAATGTATCCGCATTATGACATCACAATATATTATGAGAGCGCAACATGAAGGTATTATGAGCAATTTCTCTTACCCCAATTTGTGTCACACCTGCTGGAGCAACATGAGCATGAATTATGACGTCACAGTATATGATGACATCATAATTAGTATGCACTATGACGTCACAATGTATTATGACATCATAATGTATCCGCATTATGACATCAAAATATATTATGAGAGTGCAATTTGCAGGTTTTATGAACAATTTCGCTTACCCCAATTTCTGTCACATCTACTAGAGCATCATGAGCATGTATTATGACGTCACAGTATATGATGATGTCATAATTAGTATGCACTATGACATCACAATGTATTATGACGTCATAATGTATCCGCATTATGACATCACAATATATTATGAGAGCGCACCATGCAGGTATTATGAGCAATTTCTCTTACCCCAATTTGTGTCACATCTACTGGAGCATCAAGACCATGTATTATGCTGTCACAGTATATGATGACATCATAATTAGTATGCACTATGACGTCACAATGTATTATGACGTCATAATGGATCCGCATAATGACATCACAATATATTATGAGAGCGCAACATGCAGGTATTATGAGCAATTTCTCTAACCCCAATTTGTGTCACATCTACTGGAGCATCATGAGCATGTATTATGACGTCACAGTATATGATGACATCATAATTAGTATGCACTATGACATCACAATGTATTTTGACGTCATAATGTATCCGCATTATGACATCACAATATATTATGAGAGCGCAACATGAAGGTATTATGAGCAATTTCTCTTACCCCAATTTGTGTCACATCTACTGGAGCATCATCAGCATTTATTATGACGTCACAGTATATGATGATATCATAATTAGTATGCACTATGACGTCACAATGTATTACGACGTCATAATGTATCCGCATTATGACATCACAATATATTATTAGAGAGCAACATGCAGGTATTATGAGCAATTTCTCTTACCCCAATTTCTGTCACATCTACTGGAGCATCATGAGCATGTATTATGACGTCACAGTATATCATGACATCATAACTAGTATGCACTATGACGTCACAATGTATTATGACGTCATAATGTATCCGTATTATGACATCACAATATATTATGAGAGGGCAATTTGCAGGTTTTATGACCAATTTCGCTTACCCCAATTTGTGTCACATCTACTGGAGCATCATGAGCATGTATTATGATGTCCCAGTATATGATGACATCATAATTAGTATGCACTATGACATCACAATGTATAATGACTTCATAATGTATCCACATTATGACATCACAATATATTATGTAAGCGCAACATGCAGGTATTATGAGCAATTTCTCTTACCCCAATTTGTGTCACATCTACTGGAGCATCATGAGCATGTGTTATGACGTCACAGTATATGATGACATCATAATTAGTATGCACTATGACGTCACAATGTATTATGACGTCATAATGTATCCGCATTATGACATCACAATATATTATGAGAGCGCAACATGCAGGTATTATGAGCAATTTCTCTTTCCGCAATTTTTGTCTCATCTACTGGAGCATCATGAGCATGTATTATGACGTCACAGTATATGATGACATCATAATTAGTATGCACTATGACATCACAATGTATAATGACTTCATAATGTATCCACATTATGACATCACAATATATTATGTAAGCGCAACATGCAGGTATTATGAGCAATTTCTCTTACCCCAATTTCTGTCACATCTGCTGGAGCATCATGAGCATGTATTATGACATCACAGTATATGATGACATCATACTTAGTATGCACTATGGCGTCACAATGAATTATGACGTCATAATGTATCCGCAAAATGACATCACAATATATTATGAGAGCGCAATTTGCAGGTAATATAAGCAATTTCTCTTACCCCAATTTGTGTCACATCTACTGGAGCATCATGAGCATGTATTATGATGTCACAGTATATGATGTCATCATAATTAGTATGCAGTACGACGTCACAATGTATTATGACGTCATAATGTATCCGCATTATGACATCACAATATATAATTTGAGAGCGCAATTTGCAGGTATTATGAGCAATTTCTCTTACCCCAATTTGTGTCACATCTACTGGAGCATCATGAGTATGTATTATGACGTCACAGTATATGATGACATCATAATTAGTATGCACTATGACGTCACAATGTATTATGACGTCATAATGTATCCGCATTATAACATCACAATATATTCTGAGAGTGCAATTTGCAGGTATTATGAGCAATTTCTCTTACCCCAATTTGTGTCACATCTACTGGAGCATCATGAGCATGTGTTATGACGTCACAGTATATGATGACATCATAATTAGTATGCACTATGACGTCACAATGTATTATGACGTCAAAATGGATCCGCATTATGACATCAAAATATGTTATGAGAGCGCAATTTGCAGGTATTATGAGCAATTTCTCTTACCCCAATTTGTGTCACATCTACTGGAGCATCATGAGCATGTATTATGACATCACCGTATATGATGATATCATAATTAGTATGCAGTACGACGTCACAGTGTATTATGACGTCATAATGTATCCGCATTATGACATCACAATATATTATGAGAGCGCAATTTGCAGGTATCATGAGCAATTTCTCTTACCCCAATTTGTGTCACATCTACTGGAGCATCATGAGCGTGTATTATGACGTCACAGTATATGATGACATCATAATTATTATGCACTATGACGTCCCAATGTATTATGACGTCATAATGTATCCGCATTATGACATCACAATATATTAAGAGAGCGCAACATGCAGGTATTATGAGCAATTTCTCCAACCCCAATTTGTGTCACATCTACTGGAGCATCATGAGCATGTATTACGACGTCACAGTATATGATGACATCATAATTAGTATGCACTATTACGTCACAATATATTATGACGTCATAATGTATCCGCATTATGACATCACAATATATTATGAGAGCGCAACATGCAGTTATTATGAGCAATTTCTCTTACCCCAATTTGTGTCACATCTACTGGAGCATCATGAGCATGTATTATGATGTCACAGTATATGATGACATCATAATTAGTATGCACTATGACGTCATAATGTATTATGACGTCATAATGTATCCGCATTATGACATCACAATATATTTTGAGAGCGCAACATGCAGGTATTATGACCAATTTCTCTTACCCCAATTTGTGTCACATCTACTGAAGCATCATTAGCATGTATTATGACGTCACAGTATATGATGACATCATAATTAGTATGCACTATGACGTCACAATGTATTATGACGTCATAATGTATCCGCGTTATAACATCACAATATATTATGAGAGCGCAACATGCAGGTATTATGAGCAATTTCTCTTACCCCAATTTGTGTCACATCTACTGGAGCATCATGAGCATGTATTATGACGTCACCGTATACGATGACATCATAATTAGAAAGCAGTATGATGTCACAGTGTAATATGAGGTCATAATGTATCTGCATTATGACATCACAATATATTATGAGAGCGCAATTTGCAGGAATTATGAGCAATTTCTCTTACCCCAATTTGTGTCACATCTACTGGAGCATCATGAGCATGTATTATGACGTCACAGTATATGATGACATCATAATTAGTATGCACTATGACGTCACAATGTATTATGACGTCATAATGGATCCGCATTATGACATCACAAAATATTATGAGAGCGCAATTTGCAGGTATTATGAGCAATTTCTCTTAACCCCAATTTGTGTCACATCTACTGGAGCAACATGAGCATGTATTATGACGTCACAGTATATGATGTCATCATATTTAGTATGCACTATGACGTCATAATGTATTATGATGTAATAATGTATCCACGTTATGACATCACAATATATTATTAGAGCGCTATTTGCAGGTATTATGAGCAATTTCTCTTACCCCAATTTGTGTCACAACTACTGGAGCACCATGAGCATGTATTATGATGTCACAGTATATGATGACATCATAATTAGTATGCACTATGATGTCACAATGTATTATGACATCATAATGTATCAGCATTATGACATCACAATATATTATGAGAGCGCACTTTACAGGTATTATGAGCAATTTCTCTTATCCCAATTTGTGTCACTTCTACTGGAGCATCATGAGCATGTTTTATGACGTCACCGTATATGATGACATCAAAATTAGTAAGCAGTATGATGTCACAGTGTAATATGAGGTCATAATGTATCTGCATTATGACATCACAATATATTATGAGAGCGCAATTTGCAGGAATTATGAGCAATTTCTCTTACCCCAATTTGTGTCACATCTATTGGAGCATCATGAGCATGTTATATGACGTCACAGTATATGATGACATCATAATTAGTATGCACTATGACGTCACAATGTATTATGACGTCATAATGGATCCGCATTATGACATCACGATATATTATGAGAGCGCAATTTGCAGGTATTAGGAGCAATTTCTCTTACCTCAATTTGTGTCAGATCTACTGGAGCATCATGAGCATGTATTATGACGTCACTGTATATGATGACATCATAATTAGTATGCAGTATGACCTCACAATGTATTTTGACGTCATAATGTATCCGCATTTTGACATCAGAATATATTATGAGAGCGCAATTTGCAGGTATTATGAGCAATTTCTCTTACCCCAATTTGTGTCACATCTACTGGAGCATCATGAGCATGTATTATGACTTCACAGTATATGGTGACATCATAATTAGTATGCACTATGACGTCACAATGTATTATGACGTCATAATGTATCCGCATTATGTCATCACAATATATTATGAGAGCGCAATTTTCAGGTATTATGAGCAATTTCTCTTACCCCAATTTGTGTCACATCTACTGGATCATCATGAGCATGTAATATTACATCACAATATATGATGACATCATAATTAGTATACACTATGACGTCACAATGTATTGTGATGTCATAATGGATCCGCATTATGACATCACAAAATATTATGAGAGCGCAATTTGCAGGTATTATGAGCAATTTCTCTTACCCCAATTTGTGTCACATCTACTGGAGCATCATGACCATGTACTATGACATCACAGTATATGATGACATCATAATTAGTATCCACTATGACGTCACATTTTATTCTGACGTCATAATGTATCTGCATTATGACATCACAATATATTATGAGAGCGCAACATGCAGGTATTATGAGCAATTTCTCTTACCACAATTTGTGTCACATCTACTGGAGCATCATGAGCATGTATTATGACGTCACAGTATATGATGACATCATAATTAGTATACACTATGACGTCACAATGTATTATGACGTCATAATGTATCCGCATTATGACATCACAATATATTATGAGAGCGCAATTTGCAGGTATTATGAGCAATTTCTCTTACCCCAATTTTTGTCACATCTACTGGAGTCATGAGCATGTATTATGATGTCACAGTATATGATGACATCATAATTAGTATGCACTATGACGTCACAATGTATTATGACGTCATAATGTATCCGCGTTATGACATCATAATATATTATGAGAGCGCAATTTGCAGGTATTATGAGCAATTTCTCTTACCCCAATTTGTGTCAAAACTACTGGAGCATCATGAGCATGTATTATGACGTCACAGTATATGATGACATCATAATTTGGATGCACTATGACGTCACAATGTATTATGACATCATAATTTATCAGCATTATGACATCACAATATATTATGAGAGCTCAATTTGCAGGTATTATGAGCAATTTCTCTTACCTCAATTTGTGTCACTTCTACTGGAGCATCATGAGCATGTATTATGACGTCACAGTATATGATGACATCATAATTAGTATGCACTATGACGTCACAATGTATTATGACGTCATAATTGATCCGCATTATGACATCACAATATATTATGAGAGCGCAATTTGCAGGTAATATGAGTAATTTCGCTTACCCTAATTTGTGTCACATCTACTGGAGCATCATGAGCATGTATTATGACGTCACAGTATATGATGACCTCATAATTAGTATGTAGTATGACGTCACAGTGTAATATGACGTCATAATGTATCCGCATTATGACATCACAATATATTATGAGAGCGCAATTTGCAGGTATTATGAGCAATTTCTCTTACCCCAATTTGTGTCACATCTACTGGAGCATCATGAGCATGTATTATGACGTCACAGCATATGATGACATCATAATTAGTATGCACTATGACGTCACAATGTATTATGACGTCATAATGTATCCGCATTATGACATCACAAAATATTTTGAGAGCGCAATTTGCAGGTATTATGAGCAATTTCTCTTACCCCAATTTGTGTCACATCTACTGGAGCATCATGAGAATGTACTATGACATCACAGTATATGATGACATCATAATTAGTATGCACTATGACGTCACAATGTATTATGACGTCATAATGTGTCTACATTATGACATCATAATATATTATGAGAGCACAATTTGCAGGTATTATGAGCAATTACTCTTACCCCAATTTGTGTCACATCTACTGGATCATCATGAGCATGTAATATTACATCACAGTATATGATGACATCATAATTAGTATACACTATGACGTCACAATGTATTATGACGTCATAATGTATCCGCATTATGACCTCGCAATATATTATGAGAGCGCAATTTGCAGGTATTATGAGCAATTTCTCTTACCCCAATTTGTGTCACATCTACTGGAGCATCATGAGTATATATTATGACGTCACAGTTTATGATGACATCATAATTACTATGCACTATGACGTCACAATATATTATGACGTCATAATGTATCCGCATTATGACATCACAATATATTCTGAGAGTGCAATTTGCAGGTATTATGAGCAATTTCTCTTACCCCAATTTGTGTCACGTCTACTGGAGCATCATGGCCATGTGTTATGACATCACAGTATATGATGACATCATAATTAGTATGCACTATGACGTCACAATGTATTGTGATGTCATAATGGATCCGCATTATAACATCACAATATATTATGAGAGCGCAATTTGCAGGTATTATGAGCAATTTCTCTTACCCCAATTTGTGTCACATCTACTGGAGCATCATAAGAATGTATTATGACGTCACCGTACATGATGACATCATAATTAGTATGCAGTATGACGTCACAGTGTATTATGACGTCATAATGTATCCCCATTATGACATCACAATATATTATGAGAGCGCAATTTGCAGGTATTTTGAGCAATTTCTCTTACCCCAATTTGTGTCACATCTACTGGAGCATCATGAGTATGTATTATGATGTCACAGCATATGATGACATCATAATTAGTATGCACTATGACGTCACAATGTATTACGACGTCATAATATATCCGCATTATGACATCACAAAATATTATGAGAGCGCAATTTGCAGGTATTATGAGCAATTTCTCTTATCACAATTTGTGTCACATCTACTGGACCATCATGAGCATGTACTAGGACATCACAGTATATGATGACATCATAATTAGTATGCAGTATGACGTCACAATATATTCTGACGTCATAATGTATCTGCATTATGACATCACAATATATTATGAGAGCGTAACCTGCAGGTATTATGAGCAATTTCTCTTACCCCAATTTGTGTCACATCTACTGGAGCATCATGAGCATGTATTATGACGTCACAGTATATGATGACATCATAATTAGTATGCACTATGACGTCACAATGTGTTATGACGTCATCATGTATCCGCGTTATGACATCACAATATATTATGAGAGCGCAATTTGCAGGTATTATGAGCAATTTCTCTTACCCCAATTTGTGTCACATCTACTGGAGCATCATGAGCATGTATTATGACGTCACAGTATATGGTGACATCATAATTAGTATGCACTATTACGTCACAATGTATTATGACGTCATAATGTATCCGCATTATGACATCACAATATATTATGAGAGCGCAATTTGCAGGTATTATGAGCAATTTCTCTTACCCCAATTTTTGTCACATCTACTGGAGCATCATGAGCATGTATTATGACGTCACAGTATATGATGACATCATAATTAGTATGCACTATGACGTCACAATGTATTATGACGTCATAATGTATCCGCGTTATGACATCACAATATATTATGAGAGCGCAATTTGCAGGTATTATGAGCAATTTCTCTTACCCCAATTTGTGTCACAACTACTGGAGCATCATGAGCAAGTATTATGACGTCACAGTATATGATGACATCATAATTAGTATGCACTATGACGTCACAATGTATTATGACGTCATAATGTATCCGCATTATGAGATCACAAAATATTATGATAGCACAATTCGCAGGTATTATGAGAAATTTCTCTTACCCCAATTTGGGTCACATCTACTGGAGCATCATGAGCATGTACTATGACATCACAGTATATGATGACATCATAATTAGTATGCACTATGACGTCACAATGTATTATGACGTCATAATGTGTCTGCATTATGACATCACAATATATTACGAGAGCGCAATTTGCAGGTATTATGAGCAATTTCTCTTACCCCAATTTGTGTCAAATCTACTGGAGCATCATCAGCATGTACTATGACATCACAGTATATTATGACATCATAATTCGTATGCACTATGACGTCACAATGTATTATGACGTCATAATGTATCCGCATTATGACATCACAATATATTATGAGAGCGCAATTTGCAGGTATTTTGAGAAATTTCTCTTACCCCAATTTTTGTCACATCTACTGGAGCATCATGAGCATGTATTATGACGTCACAGTATATGATGACATCATAATTAGTATGCACTATGACGTCACAATATATTATGACGTCATAATGTATCTGCATTATGACATCACAATATATCGTGAGAGCGCAATTTGCAGGTATTATGAGCAATTTCTCTTACCCCAATTTGTGTCACATCTCCTGGAGCATCATGAGCATGTACTATGACGTCACAGTATATGATGACATCATAGTTTGGATGCACTATGACGTCACAATGTATTATGACGTCATAATGTATGCGCATTATGACTTCACAATCTATTATGAGAGCGCAACATGCAGGTATTATGAGCAATTTCTCTTACCGCAATTTGTGTCACATCTACTGGAGCATCATGAGCATGTATTATGACGTCACAGCATATGATGACATCATAATTAGTATGCACTATGACGTCACAATGTATTATGACGTCATAATTTATCCACATTATGACATCACAAAATATTATGAGAGCGCAATTTGCAGGTATTATGAGCAATTTCTCTTACCCCAATTTGTGTCACATCTACTGGAGCATCATGAGCATGTATTATGACGTCACAGTATATGATGACATCATAATTAGTATGCACTATGACGTCACAATGTATTATGACGTCATAATGGATATGCATTATGACATCACAATATATTATGAGAGCGCAATTTGCAAGTATTATGAGCAATTTCGCTTACCCCAATTTGTGTCACATCTACTGGAGCATCATGAGCATGTATTATGACGTCACAGTATATGATGACATCATAATTAGTATGCAGTATGACGTCACAGTGTAATATGACGTCATAATGTATCCGCATTATGACATCACAATATATTATGAGAGCGCAATTTGCAGGTATTATGAGCAATTTCTCTTACGCCAATTTGTGTCATATCTACTGGAGCATCATGAGCATGTATTATGACGTCACAGCATATGATGACATCATATTCAGTATGCACTATGACGTCACAATGTATTATGACGTCATAATGTATCCGAATTATGACATCACAAAATATTTTGAGAGCGCAATTTGCAGGTATTATGAGCAATTTCTCTTACCCCAATTTGTGTCACATCTACTGGAGCATCATGAGCATGTACTATGACATCACAGTATATGATGACATCATAATTAGTATGCACTATGACGTCACAATGTATTATGACGTCATAATGTGTCTGCATTATGACATCATAACATATTATGAGAGCGCAATTTGCAGGTATTATGAGCAATTTCTCTTATCCCAATTTGTGTCAAATCTACTGGAGCATCATGAGCATGTATTATGACGTCACTGTATATGATGACATCATAATTAGTATGCAGTATGACCTCACAATGTATTATGACGTCATAATGTATCCGCATTTTGACATCAGAATATATTATGAGAGCGCAATTTGCAGGTATTATGAGCAATTTCTCTTACCCCAATTTGTGTCACATCTACTGGAGCATCATGAGCATGTATTATGACATCACAGTATATGGTGACATCATAATTAGTATGCACTATGACGTCACAATGTATTATGACGTCATAATGTATCCGCAATATGTCATCACAATATATTATGAGAGCGCAATTTTCAGGTATTATGAGCAATTTCTCTTACCCCAATTTGTGTCACATCTACTGGATCATCATGAGCATGTAATATTACATCACAATATATGATGACATCATAATTAGTATACACTATGACGTCACAATGTATTGTGATGTCATAATGGATCCGCATTATGACATCACAAAATATTATGAGAGCGCAATTTGCAGGTATTATGAGCAATTTCTCTTACCCCAATTTGTGTCACATCTACTGGAGCATCATGACCATGTACTATGACATCACAGTATATGATGACATCATAATTAGTATCCACTATGACGTCACATTTTATTCTGACATCATAATGTATCTGCATTATGACATCACAATATATTATGAGAGTGCAACATGCAGGTATTATGAGCAATTTCTCTTACCCCAATTTGTGTCACATCTACTGGAGCATCATGAGCATGTATTATGACGTCACAGTATATGATGACATCATAATTAGTATACACTATGACGTCACAATGTATTATGACGTCATAATGTATCCGCATTATGACATCACAATATATTATGAGAGCGCAATTTGCAGGTATTATGAGCAATTTCTCTTACCCCAATTTTTGTCACATCTACTGGAGTCATGAGCATGTATTATGATGTCACAGTATATGATGACATCATAATTAGTATGCACTATGACGTCACAATGTATTATGACGTCATAATGTATCCGCGTTATGACATCACAATATATTATGAGAGCGCAATTTGCAGGTATTATGAGCAATTTCTCTTACCCCAATTTGTGTCACAACTACTGGAGCATCATGAGCATGTATTATGACGTCACAGTATATGATGACATCATAATTTGGATGCACTATGACGTCACAATGTATTATGACGTCATAATGTGTCTGCATTATGACATCACAATATATTATGAGAGCGCAATTTGCAGGTATTATGAGCAATTTCTCTTACCCCAATTTGTGTCACAACTACTGGAGCATCATGAGCAAGTATTATGACGTCACAGTATATGATGACATCATAATTAGTATGCACTATGACGTCACAATGTATTATGACGTCATAATGTATCCGCAGTATGAGATCACAAAATATTATGAGAGCACAATTCGCAGGTATTATGAGAAATTTCTCTTACCCCAATTTGGGTCACATCTACTGGAGCATCATGAGCATGTACTATGACATCACAGTATATGATGACATCATAATTAGTATGCACTATGACGTCACAATGTATTATGACGTCATAATGTGTCTGCATTATGACATCACAATATATTACGAGAGCGCAATTTGCAGGTATTATGAGCAATTTCTCTTACCCCAATTTGTGTCAAATCTTCTGGAGCATCATCAGCATGTACTATGACATCACAGTATATTATGACATCATAATTCGTATGCACTATGACGTCACAATGTATTATGACGTCATAATGTATCCGCATTATGACATCACAATATATTATGAGAGCGCAATTTGCAGGTATTTTGAGAAATTTCTCTTACCCCAATTTTTGTCACATCTACTGGAGCATCATGAGCATGTATTATGACGTCACAGTATATGATGACATCATAATTAGTATGCACTATGACGTCACAATGTATTATGACGTCATAATGTATCCGCGTTATGACATCACAATATATTATGAGAGCGCAATTTGCAGGTATTATGAGCAATTTCTCTTACCCCAATTTGTGTCACAACTACTGGAGCATCATGAGCAAGTATTATGACGTCACAGTATATGATGACATCATAATTAGTATGCACTATGACGTCACAATGTATTATGACGTCATAATGTATCCGCATTATGAGATCACAAAATATTATGAGAGCACAATTCGCAGGTATTATGAGCAATTTCTCTTACCCCAATTTGGGTCACATCTACTGGAGCATCATGAGCATGTACTATGACATCACAGTATATGATGACATCATAATTAGTATGCACTATGACGTCACAATGTATTATGACGTCATAATGTGTCTGCATTATGACATCACAATATATTACGAGAGCGCAATTTGCAGGTATTATGAGCAATTTCTCTTACCCCAATTTGTGTCAAATCTACTGGAGCATCATCAGCATGTACTATGACATCACAGTATATTATGACATCATAATTCGTATGCACTATGACGTCACAATGTATTATGACATCATAATGTATCCGCATTATGACATCACAATATATTATGAGAGCGCAATTTGCAGGTATTTTGAGAAATTTCTCTTACCCCAATTTTTGTCACATCTACTGGAGCATCATGAGCATGTATTATGACGTCACAGTATATGATGACATCATAATTAGTATGCAGTATAACGTCACAGTGTAATATGACGTCATAATGTATCCGCATTATGACATCACAATATATTATGAGAGCGCAATTTGCAGGTATTATGAGCAATTTCTCTTACGCCAATTTGTGTCATATCTACTGGAGCATCATGGGCATGTATTATGACGTCACAGCATATGATGACATCATATTTAGTATGCACTATGACGTCACAATGTATTATGACGTCATAATGTATCCGAATTATGACATCACAAAATATTTTGAGAGCGCAATTTGCAGGTATTATGAGCAATTTCTCTTACCCCAATTTGTGTCACATCTACTGGAGCATCATGAGCATGTACTATGACATCACAGTATATGATGACATCATAATTAGTATGCACTATGACGTCACAATGTATTATGACGTCATAATGTGTCTGCATTATGACATCATAACATATTATGAGAGCGCAATTTGCAGGTATTATGAGCAATTTCTCTTATCCCAATTTGTGTCAAATCTACTGGAGCATCATGAGCATGTATTATGACGTCACTGTATATGATGACATCATAATTAGTATGCAGTATGACCTCACAATGTATTATGACGTCATAATGTATCCGCATTTTGACATCAGAATATATTATGAGAGCGCAATTTGCAGGTATTATGAGCAATTTCTCTTACCCCAATTTGTGTCACATCTACTGGAGCATCATGAGCATGTATTATGACATCACAGTATATGGTGACATCATAATTAGTATGCACTATGACGTCACAATGTATTATGACGTCATAATGTATCCGCATTATGTCATCACAATATATTATGAGAGCGCAATTTTCAGGTATTATGAGCAATTTCTCTTACCCCAATTTGTGTCACATCTACTGGATCATCATGAGCATGTAATATTACATCACAATATATGATGACATCATAATTAGTATACACTATGACGTCACAATGTATTGTGATGTCATAATGGATCCGCATTATGACATCACAAAATATTATGAGAGCGCAATTTGCAGGTATTATGAGCAATTTCTCTTACCCCAATTTGTGTCACATCTACTGGAGCATCATGACCATGTACTATGACATCACAGTATATGATGACATCATAATTAGTATCCACTATGACGTCACATTTTATTCTGACGTCATAATGTATCTGCATTATGACATCACAATATATTATGAGAGCGCAACATGCAGGTATTATGAGCAATTTCTCTTACCACAATTTGTGTCACATCTACTGGAGCATCATGAGCATGTATTATGACGTCACAGTATATGATGACATCATAATTAGTATACACTATGACGTCACAATGTATTATGACGTCATAATGTATCCGCATTATGACATCACAATATATTATGAGAGCCCAATTTGCAGGTATTATGAGCAATTTCTCTTACCCCAATTTTTGTCACATCTACTGGAGTCATGAGCATGTATTATGACGTCACAGTATATGATGACATCATAATTAGTATGCACTATGACGTCACAATGTATTATGACGTCTTAATGTATCCGCGTTATGACATCACAATATATTATGAGAGCGCAATTTGCAGGTATTATGAGCAATTTCTCTTACCCCAATTTGTGTCACAACTACTGGAGCATCATGAGCATGTATTATGACGTCACAGTATATGATGACATCATAATTTGGATGCACTATGACGTCACAATGTATTATGACATCATAATTTATCAGCATTATGAAATCACAATATATTATGAGAGCTCAATTTGCAGGTATTATGAGCAATTTCTCTTACCTCAATTTGTGTCACTTCTACTGGAGCATCATAAGCATGTATTATGACGTCACAGTATATGATGACATCATAATTAGTATGCACTATGACGTCACAATGTATTATGACGTCATAATTGATCCGCATTATGACATCACAATATATTATGAGAGCGCAATTTGCAGGTAATATGAGCAATTTCGCTTACCCTAATTTGTGTCACATCTACTGGAGCATCATGAGCATGTATTATGACGTCACAGTATATGATGACCTCATAATTAGTATGTAGTATGACGTCACAGTGTAATATGACGTCATAATGTATCCGCATTATGACATCACAATATATTATGAGAGCGCAATTTGCAGGTATTATGAGCAATTTCTCTTACCCCAATTTGTGTCACATCTACTGGAGCATCATGAGCATGTATTATGACGTCACAGCATATGATGACATCATAATTAGTATGCACTATGACGTCACAATGTATTATGACGTCATAATGTATCCGCATTATGACATCACAAAATATTTTGAGAGCGCAATTTGCAGGTATTATGAGCAATTTCTCTTACCCCAATTTGTGTCACATCTACTGGAGCATCATGAGCATGTACTATGACATCACAGTATATGATGACATCATAATTAGTATGCACTATGACGTCACAATGTATTATGACGTCATAATGTGTCTGCATTATGACATCATAATATATTATGAGAGCACAATTTGCAGGTATTATGAGCAATTACTCTTACCCCAATTTGTGTCACATCTGCTGGATCATCATGAGCATGTAATATTACATCACAGTATATGATGACAACATAATTAGTATACACTATGACGTCACAATGTATTATGACGTCATAATGTATCCGCATTATGACCTCGCAATATATTATGAGAGCGCAATTTGCAGGTATTATGAGCAATTTCTCTTACCCCAATTTGTGTCACATCTACTGGAGCATCATGAGTATATATTATGACGTCACAGTTTATGATGACATCATAATTACTATGCACTATGACGTCACAATATATTATGACGTCATAATGTATCCGCATTATGACATCACAATATATTCTGAGAGTGCAATTTGCAGGTATTATGAGCAATTTCTCTTACCCCAATTTGTGTCACGTCTACTGGAGCATCATGGCCATGTGTTATGACATCACAGTATATGATGACATCATAATTAGTATGCACTATGACGTCACAATGTATTGTGATGTCATAATGGATCCGCATTATAACATCACAATATATTATGAGAGCGCAATTTGCAGGTATTATGAGCAATTTCTCTTACCCCAATTTGTGTCACATCTACTGGAGCATCATAAGAATGTATTATGACGTCACCGTACATGATGACATCATAATTAGTATGCAGTATGACGTCACAGTGTATTATGACGTCATAATGTGTCCCCATTATGACATCACAATATATTATGAGAGCGCAATTTGCAGGTATTTTGAGCAATTTCTCTTACCCCAATTTGTGTCACATCTACTGGAGCATCATGAGTATGTATTATGATGTCACAGCATATGATGACATCATAATTAGTATGCACTATGACGTCACAATGTATTATGACGTCATAATATATCCGCATTATGACATCACAAAATATTATGAGAGCGCAATTTGCAGGTATTATGAGCAATTTCTCTTATCACAATTTGTGTCACATCTACTGGACCATCATGAGCATGTACTAGGACATCACAGTATATGATGACATCATAATTAGTATGCAGTATGACGTCACAATATATTCTGACGTCATAATGTATCTGCATTATGACATCACAATATATTATGAGAGCGTAACCTGCAGGTATTATGAGCAATTTCTCTTACCCCAATTTGTGTCACATCTACTGGAGCATCATGAGCATGTATTATGACGTCACAGTATATGATGACATCATAATTAGTATGCACTATGACGTCACAATGTGTTATGACGTCATCATATATCCGCGTTATGACATCACAATATATTATGAGAGCGCAATTTGCAGGTATTATGAGCAATTTCTCTTACCCCAATTTGTGTCACATCTACTGGAGCATCATGAGCATGTATTATGACGTCACAGTATATGGTGACATCATAATTAGTATGCACTATTACGTCGCAATGTATTATGACGTCATAATGTATCCGCATTATGACATCACAATATATTATGAGAGCGCAATTTGCAGGTATTATGAGCAATTTCTCTTACCCCAATTTTTGTCACATCTACTGGAGCATCATGAGCATGTATTATGACGTCACAGTATATGATGACATCATAATTAGTATGCACTATGACGTCACAATGTATTATGACGTCATAATGTATCCGCGTTATGACATCACAATATATTATGAGAGCTCAATTTGCAGGTATTATGAGCAATTTCTCTTACCCCAATTTGTGTCACAACTACTGGAGCATCATGAGCAAGTATTATGACGTCACAGTATATGATGACATCATAATTAGTATGCACTATGACGTCACAATGTATTATGACGTCATAATGTATCCGCATTATGAGATCACAAAATATTATGAGAGCACAATTCGCAGGTATTATGAGCAATTTCTCTTACCCCAATTTGGGTCACATCTACTGGAGCATCATGAGCATGTACTATGACATCACAGTATATGATGACATCATAATTAGTATGCACTATGACGTCACAAAGTATTATGACGTCATAATGTGTCTGCATTATGACATCACAATATATTACGAGAGCGCAATTTGCAGGTATTATGAGCAATTTCTCTTACCCCAATTTGTGTCAAATCTACTGGAGCATCATCAGCATGTACTATGACATCACAGTATATTATGACATCATAATTCGTATGCACTATGACGTCACAATGTATTATGACGTCATAATGTATCCGCATTATGACATCACAATATATTATGAGAGCGCAATTTGCAGGTATTTTGAGAAATTTCTCTTACCCCAATTTTTGTCACATCTACTGGAGCATCATGAGCATGTATTATGACGTCACAGTATATGATGACATCATAATTAGTATGCAGTATAACGTCACAGTGTAATATGAAGTCATAATGTATCCGCATTATGACATCACAATATATTATGAGAGCGCAATTTGCAGGTATTATGAGCAATTTCTCTTACGCCAATTTGTGTCATATCTACTGGAGCATCATGGGCATGTATTATGACGTCACAGCATATGATGACATCATATTTAGTATGCACTATGACGTCACAATGTATTATGACGTCATAATGTATCCGAATTATGACATCACAAAATATTTTGAGAGCGCAATTTGCAGGTATTATGAGCAATTTCTCTTACCCCAATTTGTGTCACATCTACTGGAGCATCATGAGCATGTACTATGACATCACAGTATATGATGACATCATAATTAGTATGCACTATGACGTCACAATGTATTATGACGTCATAATGTGTCTGCATTATGACATCATAACATATTATGAGAGCGCAATTTGCAGGTATTATGAGCAATTTCTCTTATCCCAATTTGTGTCAAATCTACTGGAGCATCATGAGCATGTATTATGACGTCACTGTATATGATGACATCATAATTAGTATGCAGTATGACCTCACAATGTATTATGACGTCATAATGTATCCGCATTTTGACATCAGAATATATTATGAGAGCGCAATTTGCAGGTATTATGAGCAATTTCTCTTACCCCAATTTGTGTCACATCTACTGGAGCATCATGAGCATGTATTATGACATCACAGTATATGGTGACATCATAATTAGTATGCACTATGACGTCACAATGTATTATGACGTCATAATGTATCCGCATTATGTCATCACAATATATTATGAGAGCGCAATTTTCAGGTATTATGAGCAATTTCTCTTACCCCAATTTGTGTCACATCTACTGGATCATCATGAGCATGTAATATTACATCACAATATATGATGACATCATAATTAGTATACACTATGACGTCACAATGTATTGTGATGTCATAATGGATCCGCATTATGACATCACAAAATATTATGAGAGCGCAATTTGCAGGTATTATGAGCAATTTCTCTTACCCCAATTTGTGTCACATCTACTGGAGCATCATGACCATGTACTATGACATCACAGTATATGATGACATCATAATTAGTATCCACTATGACGTCACATTTTATTCTGACGTCATAATGTATCTGCATTATGACATCACAATATATTATGAGAGCGCAACATGCAGGTATTATGAGCAATTTCTCTTACCACAATTTGTGTCACATCTACTGGAGCATCATGAGCATGTATTATGACGTCACAGTATATGATGACATCATAATTAGTATACACTATGACGTCACAATGTATTATGACGTCATAATGTATCCGCATTATGACATCACAATATATTATGAGAGCCCAATTTGCAGGTATTATGAGCAATTTCTCTTACCCCAATTTTTGTCACATCTACTGGAGTCATGAGCATGTATTATGACGTCACAGTATATGATGACATCATAATTAGTATGCACTATGACGTCACAATGTATTATGACGTCTTAATGTATCCGCGTTATGACATCACAATATATTATGAGAGCGCAATTTGCAGGTATTATGAGCAATTTCTCTTACCCCAATTTGTGTCACAACTACTGGAGCATCATGAGCATGTATTATGACGTCACAGTATATGATGACATCATAATTTGGATGCACTATGACGTCACAATGTATTATGACATCATAATTTATCAGCATTATGAAATCACAATATATTATGAGAGCTCAATTTGCAGGTATTATGAGCAATTTCTCTTACCTCAATTTGTGTCACTTCTACTGGAGCATCATAAGCATGTATTATGACGTCACAGTATATGATGACATCATAATTAGTATGCACTATGACGTCACAATGTATTATGACGTCATAATTGATCCGCATTATGACATCACAATATATTATGAGAGCGCAATTTGCAGGTAATATGAGCAATTTCGCTTACCCTAATTTGTGTCACATCTACTGGAGCATCATGAGCATGTATTATGACGTCACAGTATATGATGACCTCATAATTAGTATGTAGTATGACGTCACAGTGTAATATGACGTCATAATGTATCCGCATTATGACATCACAATATATTATGAGAGCGCAATTTGCAGGTATTATGAGCAATTTCTCTTACCCCAATTTGTGTCACATCTACTGGAGCATCATGAGCATGTATTATGACGTCACAGCATATGATGACATCATAATTAGTATGCACTATGACGTCACAATGTATTATGACGTCATAATGTATCCGCATTATGACATCACAAAATATTTTGAGAGCGCAATTTGCAGGTATTATGAGCAATTTCTCTTACCCCAATTTGTGTCACATCTACTGGAGCATCATGAGCATGTACTATGACATCACAGTATATGATGACATCATAATTAGTATGCACTATGACGTCACAATGTATTATGACGTCATAATGTGTCTGCATTATGACATCATAATATATTATGAGAGCACAATTTGCAGGTATTATGAGCAATTACTCTTACCCCAATTTGTGTCACATCTGCTGGATCATCATGAGCATGTAATATTACATCACAGTATATGATGACAACATAATTAGTATACACTATGACGTCACAATGTATTATGACGTCATAATGTATCCGCATTATGACCTCGCAATATATTATGAGAGCGCAATTTGCAGGTATTATGAGCAATTTCTCTTACCCCAATTTGTGTCACATCTACTGGAGCATCATGAGTATATATTATGACGTCACAGTTTATGATGACATCATAATTACTATGCACTATGACGTCACAATATATTATGACGTCATAATGTATCCGCATTATGACATCACAATATATTCTGAGAGTGCAATTTGCAGGTATTATGAGCAATTTCTCTTACCCCAATTTGTGTCACGTCTACTGGAGCATCATGGCCATGTGTTATGACATCACAGTATATGATGACATCATAATTAGTATGCACTATGACGTCACAATGTATTGTGATGTCATAATGGATCCGCATTATAACATCACAATATATTATGAGAGCGCAATTTGCAGGTATTATGAGCAATTTCTCTTACCCCAATTTGTGTCACATCTACTGGAGCATCATAAGAATGTATTATGACGTCACCGTACATGATGACATCATAATTAGTATGCAGTATGACGTCACAGTGTATTATGACGTCATAATGTGTCCCCATTATGACATCACAATATATTATGAGAGCGCAATTTGCAGGTATTTTGAGCAATTTCTCTTACCCCAATTTGTGTCACATCTACTGGAGCATCATGAGTATGTATTATGATGTCACAGCATATGATGACATCATAATTAGTATGCACTATGACGTCACAATGTATTATGACGTCATAATATATCCGCATTATGACATCACAAAATATTATGAGAGCGCAATTTGCAGGTATTATGAGCAATTTCTCTTATCACAATTTGTGTCACATCTACTGGACCATCATGAGCATGTACTAGGACATCACAGTATATGATGACATCATAATTAGTATGCAGTATGACGTCACAATATATTCTGACGTCATAATGTATCTGCATTATGACATCACAATATATTATGAGAGCGTAACCTGCAGGTATTATGAGCAATTTCTCTTACCCCAATTTGTGTCACATCTACTGGAGCATCATGAGCATGTATTATGACGTCACAGTATATGATGACATCATAATTAGTATGCACTATGACGTCACAATGTGTTATGACGTCATCATATATCCGCGTTATGACATCACAATATATTATGAGAGCGCAATTTGCAGGTATTATGAGCAATTTCTCTTACCCCAATTTGTGTCACATCTACTGGAGCATCATGAGCATGTATTATGACGTCACAGTATATGGTGACATCATAATTAGTATGCACTATTACGTCGCAATGTATTATGACGTCATAATGTATCCGCATTATGACATCACAATATATTATGAGAGCGCAATTTGCAGGTATTATGAGCAATTTCTCTTACCCCAATTTTTGTCACATCTACTGGAGCATCATGAGCATGTATTATGACGTCACAGTATATGATGACATCATAATTAGTATGCACTATGACGTCACAATGTATTATGACGTCATAATGTATCCGCGTTATGACATCACAATATATTATGAGAGCTCAATTTGCAGGTATTATGAGCAATTTCTCTTACCCCAATTTGTGTCACAACTACTGGAGCATCATGAGCAAGTATTATGACGTCACAGTATATGATGACATCATAATTAGTATGCACTATGACGTCACAATGTATTATGACGTCATAATGTATCCGCATTATGAGATCACAAAATATTATGAGAGCACAATTCGCAGGTATTATGAGCAATTTCTCTTACCCCAATTTGGGTCACATCTACTGGAGCATCATGAGCATGTACTATGACATCACAGTATATGATGACATCATAATTAGTATGCACTATGACGTCACAAAGTATTATGACGTCATAATGTGTCTGCATTATGACATCACAATATATTACGAGAGCGCAATTTGCAGGTATTATGAGCAATTTCTCTTACCCCAATTTGTGTCAAATCTACTGGAGCATCATCAGCATGTACTATGACATCACAGTATATTATGACATCATAATTCGTATGCACTATGACGTCACAATGTATTATGACGTCATAATGTATCCGCATTATGACATCACAATATATTATGAGAGCGCAATTTGCAGGTATTTTGAGAAATTTCTCTTACCCCAATTTTTGTCACATCTACTGGAGCATCATGAGCATGTATTATGACGTCACAGTATATGATGACATCATAATTAGTATGCAGTATAACGTCACAGTGTAATATGAAGTCATAATGTATCCGCATTATGACATCACAATATATTATGAGAGCGCAATTTGCAGGTATTATGAGCAATTTCTCTTACGCCAATTTGTGTCATATCTACTGGAGCATCATGGGCATGTATTATGACGTCACAGCATATGATGACATCATATTTAGTATGCACTATGACGTCACAATGTATTATGACGTCATAATGTATCCGAATTATGACATCACAAAATATTTTGAGAGCGCAATTTGCAGGTATTATGAGCAATTTCTCTTACCCCAATTTGTGTCACATCTACTGGAGCATCATGAGCATGTACTATGACATCACAGTATATGATGACATCATAATTAGTATGCACTATGACGTCACAATGTATTATGACGTCATAATGTGTCTGCATTATGACATCATAACATATTATGAGAGCGCAATTTGCAGGTATTATGAGCAATTTCTCTTATCCCAATTTGTGTCAAATCTACTGGAGCATCATGAGCATGTATTATGACGTCACTGTATATGATGACATCATAATTAGTATGCAGTATGACCTCACAATGTAGTATGACGTCATAATGTATCCGCATTTTGACATCAGAATATATTATGAGAGCGCAATTTGCAGGTATTATGAGCAATTTCTCTTACCCCAATTTGTGTCACATCTACTGGAGCATCATGAGCATGTATTATGACATCACAGTATATGGTGACATCATAATTAGTATGCACTATGATGTCACAATGTATTATGACGTCATAATGTATCCGCATTATGTCATCACAATATATTATGAGAGCGCAATTTTCAGGTATTATGAGCAATTTCTCTTACCCCAATTTGTGTCACATCTACTGGATCATCATGAGCATGTAATATTACATCACAATATATGATGACATCATAATTAGTATACACTATGACGTCACAATGTATTGTGATGTCATAATGGATCCGCATTATGACATCACAAAATATTATGAGAGCGCAATTTGCAGGTATTATGAGCAATTTCTCTTACCCCAATTTGTGTCACATCTACTGGAGCATCATGACCATGTACTATGACATCACAGTATATGATGACATCATAATTAGTATCCACTATGATGTCACATTTTATTCTGACGTCATAATGTATCTGCATTATGACATCACAATATATTATGAGAGCGCAACATGCAGGTATTATGAGCAATTTCTCTTACCACAATTTGTGTCACATCTACTGGAGCATCATGAGCATGTATTATGACGTCACAGTATATGATGACATCATAATTAGTATACACTATGACGTCACAATGTATTATGACGTCATAATGTATCTACATTATGACATCACAATATATTATGAGAGCGCAATTTGCAGGTATTATGAGCAATTTCTCTTACCCCAATTTTTGTCACATCTACTGGAGTCATGAGCATGTATTATGACGTCACAGTATATGATGACATCATAATTAGTATGCACTATGACGTCACAATGTATTATGACGTCATAATGTATCCGCGTTATGACATCACAATATATTATGAGAGCGCAATTTGCGGGTATTATGAGCAATTTCTCTTACCCCAATTTGTGTCACAACTACTGGAGCATCATGAGCATGTATTATGACGTCACAGTATATGATGACATCATAATTTGGATGCACTATGACGTCACAATGTATTATGACATCATAATATATCAGCATTATGACATCACAATATATTATGAGAGCTCAATTTGCAGGTATTATGAGCAATTTCTCTTACCTCAATTTGTGTCACTTCTACTGGAGCATCATAAGCATGTATTATGACGTCACAGTATATGATGACATCATAATTAGTATGCACTATGACGTCACAATGTATTATGACGTCATAATTGATCCGCATTATGACATCACAATATATTATGAGAGCGCAATTTGCAGGTAATATGAGCAATTTCGCTTACCCTAATTTGTGTCACATCTACTGGAGCATCATGAGCATGTATTATGACGTCACAGTATATGATGACCTCATAATTAGTATGTAGTATGACGTCACAGTGTAATATGACGTCATAATGTATCCGCATTATGACATCACAATATATTATGAGAGCGCAATTTGCAGGTATTATGAGCAATTTCTCTTACCCCAATTTGTGTCACATCTACTGGAGCATCATGAGCATGTATTATGACGTCACAGCATATGATGACATCATAATTAGTATGCACTATGACGTCACAATGTATTATGACGTCATAATGTATCCGCATTATGACATCACAAAATATTTTGAGAGCGCAATTTGCAGGTATTATGAGCAATTTCTCTTACCCCAATTTGTGTCACATCTACTGGAGCATCATGAGCATGTACTATGACATCACAGTATATGATGACATCATAATTAGTATGCACTATGACGTCACAATGTATTATGACGTCATAATGTGTCTGCATTATGACATCATAATATATTATGAGAGCACAATTTGCAGGTATTATGAGCAATTACTCTTACCCCAATTTGTGTCACATCTACTGGATCATCATGAGCATGTAATATTACATCACAGTATATGATGACATCATAATTAGTATACACTATGACGTCACAATGTATTATGACGTCATAATGTATCCGCATTATGACCTCGCAATATATTATGAGAGCGCAATTTGCAGGTATTATGAGCAATTTCTCTTACCCCAATTTGTGTCACATCTACTGGAGCATCATGAGTATATATTATGACGTCACAGTTTATGATGACATCATAATTACTATGCACTATGACGTCACAATATATTATGACGTCATAATGTATCCGCATTATGACATCACAATATATTCTGAGAGTGCAATTTGCAGGTATTATGAGCAATTTCTCTTACCCCAATTTGTGTCACGTCTACTGGAGCATCATGGCCATGTGTTATGACATCACAGTATATGATGACATCATAATTAGTATGCACTATGACGTCACAATGTATTGTGATGTCATAATGGATCCGCATTATAACATCACAATATATTATGAGAGCGCAATTTGCAGGTATTATGAGCAATTTCTCTTACCCCAATTTGTGTCACATCTACTGGAGCATCATAAGAATGTATTATGACGTCACCGTACATGATGACATCATAATTAGTATGCAGTATGACGTCACAGTGTATTATGACGTCATAATGTATCCCCATTATGACATCACAATATATTATGAGAGCGCAATTTGCAGGTATTTTGAGCAATTTCTCTTACCCCAATTTGTGTCACATCTACTGGAGCATCATGAGTATGTATTATGATGTCACAGCATATGATGACATCATAATTAGTATGCACTATGACGTCACAATGTATTATGACGTCATAATATATCCGCATTATGACATCACAAAATATTATGAGAGCGCAATTTGCAGGTATTATGAGCAATTTCTCTTATCACAATTTGTGTCACATCTACTGGACCATCATGAGCATGTACTAGGACATCACAGTATATGATGACATCATAATTAGTATGCAGTATGACGTCAAAATATATTCTGACGTCATAATGTATCTGCATTATGACATCACAATATATTATGAGAGCGTAACCTGCAGGTATTATGAGCAATTTCTCTTACCCCAATTTGTGTCACATCTACTGGAGCATCATGAGCATGTATTATGACGTCACAGTATATGATGACATCATAATTAGTATGCACTATGACGTCACAATGTGTTATGACGTCATCATGTATCCGCGTTATGACATCACAATATATTATGAGAGCGCAATTTGCAGGTATTATGAGCAATTTCTCTTACCCCAATTTGTGTCACATCTACTGGAGCATCATGAGCATGTATTATGACGTCACAGTATATGGTGACATCATAATTAGTATGCACTATTACGTCACAATGTATTATGACGTCATAATGTATCCGCATTATGACATCACAATATATTATGAGAGCGCAATTTGCAGGTATTATGAGCAATTTCTCTTACCCCAATTTTTGTCACATCTACTGGATCATCATGAGCATGTATTATGACGTCACAGTATATGATGACATCATAATTAGTATGCACTATGACGTCACAATGTATTATGACGTCATAATGTATCCGCGTTATGACATCACAATATATTATGAGAGCGCAATTTGCAGGTATTATGAGCAATTTCTCTTACCACAATTTGTGTCACAACTACTGGAGCATCATGAGCAAGTATTATGACGTCACAGTATATGATGACATCATAATTAGTATGCACTATGACGTCACAATGTATTATGACGTCATAATGTATCCGCATTATGAGATCACAAAATATTATGAGAGCACAATTCGCAGGTATTATGAGCAATTTCTCTTACCCCAATTTGGGTCACATCTACTGGAGCATCATGAGCATGTACTATGATATCACAGTATATGATGACATCATAATTAGTATGCACTATGACGTCACAATGTATTATGACGTCATAATGTATCTGCATTATGACATCACAAAATATTATGAGAGCGCAATTTGCAGGTATTATCAGCAATTTCGCTTACTCCTATGTGTGTCACATCTACTGGAGCATCATGAGCATGTATTATGACGTCACAGTATATGATGACGTCATAATTATTATGCACTATGACGTCATAAAGTATTATGATGTCATAATGTATCCGCATTATGACATCACAATATACTATGAGAGCGCAATTTGGAGGTATTATGAGCAATTTCTCTTACCCCAATTTGTGTCACATCGATTGAAGCATCATCAGCATGTAATATGACGTCACAGTATATGATGGCATCATAATTAGTATGCACTATGATGTCACAATGTATTATGACGTCATAATTGATCCGCATTATGACATCACAATATATTATGAGAGCCCAATTTGCAGGTATTATGAGCAATTTCTCTTACCCCAATTTGTGTCAAATCTACTGGAGCATCATGAGCACGTATTATGATGTCACAGCATATAATGACATCGTAATTAGTATGCACTATGACGTCACAATGTGTTACGACGTCATAATGCATCCGCATTATGACATCACAACATAATTTGAGAGTGCAATTTGCAGGTATTATGAGCAATTTCTCTTACCCCAATTTGTGTCACATCTACTGGAGCATCATGAGCATGTACTATGACATCACAGTATATCATGACATCATAATTAGTATGAACTATGTTGTCACAATGTATTATGACGTTATAATGTATCTGCATTATGACATTACAATATATTATGAGAGCGCAATTTGCAGGTATTATCAGCAATTTCGCTTACTCCAATTTGTGTCACATCTACTGGAGCATCATGAGCATGTACTATGACGTAACACTATATGATGACATCATAATTAGTATGCACTATGACATCACAATGTGTTATGACGTCATCATGTATCCACGTTATGACATCACAATATATTATGAGAGCGCAATTTGCAGGTATTATGAGCAATTTCTCTCACCACAATTTGTGTCACATCTACTGGAGCATCATGAGCATGTATTATGACGTCACAGTATATGGTGACATCATAATGAGTATGCACTATGACGTCACAATGTATTATGACGTCATAATGTATCCGCATTATGACATCACAATGTATTATGAGAGTGCAATATGCAGGTATTATGAGCAATTTCTCTTACCCCAATTTGTGTCACATCTACTGGAGCATCATGAGCATGTATTATGACGTCACAGCATTTGATGACATCATAATTAGTATGCACTATGACGTCACAATGTATTATGACGTCATAATGTATCCGCATTAAGACATCACAATATATTATGAGAGCGCAATTTGCAGGTTTTATGACCAATTTCGCTTACCCCAATTTGAGTCACATCTACTGGAGCATCATGAGCATGTATTATGACGTCACAGTATATGATGACATCATAATCAGTATGCACTATGACGTCACAATGTATTATGACGTCATAATGTTTCCGCATTATGACATCACAATATATTATGAGAGGGCAACATGAAGGTATTATGAGCAATTTCTCTTACCCCAATTTGTGTCACAACTACTGGAGCATCATGAGCATGTATTATGACGTCACAGTATATGATTACATCATGATTAGTATGCACTATGATGTCACAATGTATTATGACGTCATAATGTATCCGCATTATGACATCACAATATATTATGAGAGCGCAACATGCAGGTATAATGAGCAATTTCTCTTACCCCAATTTGTGTCACATCTACTGGAGCATCATGAGCATGTATTATGACGTCACAGTATATGATGACATCATAATTAATATGCAGTATGACGTCACAATGTATTATGACGTCATAAAGTATCCGCATTATGACCTCACAATATATTATGAGAGCGCAAGATGCAGGTATTATGAGCAATTTCTCTTAACCCAATTTGTGTCACATCTACTGGAGCATCATGAGCATGTATTATGATGTCACAGTATATGATGACATCATAATTAGTATGCACTATGACGTCACAATGAATTATGACTTCATAATATATCCGCATTATGACATCACAATATATTATGAGAGCGCAATTTGCAGGTTTTATGACCAATTTCGCTTACCCCAATTAGTTTCACATCTACTGGAGCATCATGGGCATGTATTATGACGTCACAGTATATGATGACATCATAATTAGTATGCACTATGACGTCACAATGTATTATGACGTCATAATATATCCGCATTATGACATCACAATATATTATGAGAGCGCAATTTGCAGGTATTAGGAGCAATTTCTCTTACCTCAATTTGTGTCAGATCTACTGGAGCATCATGAGCATGTATTATGAAGTCACAGTATATGATGACATCATAATTAGTATGCACTATGACGTCACAATGTATTATGACGTCATAATGTATCCGCATTATGACATCACAGTGTATTATGAGAGCGCAATTTGCAGGTATTAAGAGCAATTTGCCTTACCCCAATTTTTGTCACATCTACTGGAGCATCATGAGCATTTATTATGACGTCACAGTATATGATGACATCATAATTAGTATGCACTACGACGACAAAATGTATTATGACGTCATAATGTATCCGCATTATGACCTCACAATGTATTATGAGAGCGCAATTTGCAGGTATTATGAGCAATTTCTCTTACCCCAATTTTTCTCACATCTCCTGGAGCATCATGAGCATGTATTATGATGTCACAGTATATGATGACATCATAATTAGAATGCACTATGACGTCACAATGTATTATGACGTCATAATGTATCCGCGTATTGACATCACAAAATATTATTAGAGCGCAATTTGCAGGTATTATGAGCAATTTCTCTTACCACAATTTGTGTCACATCTACTGGAGCATCATGAGCATGTATTATGACGTCACATTATATGATGACATCATAATTAGTATGCACTATGACCTGACAATGTATTATGACGTCATAATGTTTCCACGTTTTGACATCACAATATATTATTAGAGAGCAATTTGCAGGTATTATGAGCAATTTCTCTTACCCCAATTTGTGTCACATCTACTGGAGCATCATGAGCATGTAATATGACGTCACCGTATATGGTGACATCATAATTAGTATGCAGTATGACGTCACAGTGTATTATGACGTCATAATGTATCCGCATTATGACATCACAATATATTTTGAGAGCGCAATTTGCAGGTATTATGACCAATTTCTCTTACCCCAATTTGTTTCACATCTACTGGAGCATCATGAGCATGTATTATGACGTCACAGCATATGATGACATCAGAATTAGTATGCACTATGACGTCACAATGTGTTATGACATCATAATGTATCCGCATTATGACATCACAAAATATTATGAGAGCGCAATTTGCAGGTATTATGAGCAATTTCTCTTACCCCAATTTGTGTCACATCTGCTGGAGCATCATGAGCATGTACTATGACATCACAGTATATGATGACATCATAATTAGTATGCACTATGACGTCTCAATATATTATGACGTCATAATGTGTCTGCAATATCACATCACAATATATTATGAGAGCGCAACATGCAGGTATTATGAGCATTTTCTCTTACCCGAATGTGTGTCACATCTACTGGAGCATCATGAGCATGTATTATGACGTCACAGTATATGATGACATCATAATTAGTATGCACTATGACGTCACAATGTATTATGACATCATAATGTATCCGCATTATGACTTCAGAATATATTATGAGAGCGCAATTTGCAGGTATTATGAGCAATTTCGCTTAACCCAGTTTGTGTCACATCTGCTGGAGCATCATGAGCATGTATTAAGACGTCACAGCAGAAGACGACATCATAACTAGTATGCACTATGATGTCACAATGTATTATGACGTCATAATGTATCCGCGTTAAGACATCACAATATATTATGAGAGCGCAATTTGCAGGTATTATGAGCAATTTCACTTACCCCAATATGTGTCACATCTACTGGAGCATCATGAGCATGTATTATGACGTCACCGTATATGATGACATCATAATTAGTATGCAGTATGACGTCACAGTGTATTATGACGTCATAATGTATCCGCATTATGACATCACAATATATTATGAGAGCGCAATTTGCAGGTATTAGGAGCAATTTCTCTTACCCCAATTTGTGTCACATCTACTGGAGCATCATGAGCATATACTATGACATCACAGTATATGATGACATCATAATTAGTATGCACTATGATGTCACAATGTAGTATGACGTCATAATGTATCTGCATTATGACATCACCATATATTATGAGAGCGCAATTTGCAGGTATTATCAGCAATTTCGCTTACCCCAATTTGTGTCAAATCTACTGGAGCCTCATGAGCATGTATTATGACGTCACAGTATATGATGACATCATAATTAGTATCCACTATGACGTCACAATGTGTTATGACGTCATCATGTATCCGCGTTATGACATCACAATATATTATGAGAGCGCAATTTGCAGGTATTATGAGCAATTTCTCTTACCCCAATTTGTGTCACATCTACTGGAGCATCATGAGCATGTATTATGACGTCACAGTATATGATGACATCATAATTAGTATGCACTATGACCTCACAATGTATTATGACGTCATAATGTTTCCGCGTTATGACATCACAATATATTATGAGAGCGCAATTTGCATGTATTATGAGCAATTTCCCTTACCCCAATTTGTGTCACTTCTACTGGAGCATCATAAGCATGTAGTATGACGTCACTGTATATGATTACATCATAATTAGTATGCAGTATGACGTCACAGTGTAATATCACGTCAGAATGTATCCGCATTATGACATCACAAAATATTATGAGAGCGCAATTTGCAGGTATTATGAGCAATTTCTCTTACCCCAATTTGTGTCACATCTACTGGAGCATCATGAGCATGTACTATGACATCACAGTATATGATGACATCATAATTAGTATGCACTATGACGTCACAATATATTATGACGTCATAATGTATCTGCATTATGGCATCACAATATATTATGAGAGCGCAACATGCAGGTATTATGAGCAATTTCTCTTACCCGAATTTGTGTCACATCTACTGGAGCATCATGAGCATGTATTATGACGTCACAGTATATGATGACATCATAATTAGTATGCACTATGACGTCACAATGTATTATGACGTCATAATGTATCCACATTATGACATCACAATATATTATGAGAGCGCAATTTGCAGGTATTATGAGAAATTTCGCTTAACCCAGTTTGTGTCACATCTAATGGAGGATCATGAGCATGTATTATGACGTCACAGTATATGATGACATCATAATTAGTATACACTATGACGTCACAATGTATTATGACGTCATAATATATCGGCATTATGACATCACAATATATTATGAGAGCGCAATTTGCAGGTATTAGGAGCAATTTCTCTTACCTCAATTTGTATCAGATGTACTGGAGCATCATGAGCATGTATTATGACGTCACAGTATATGATGACATCATAATTAGTATGCACTATGACGTCACAATGTATTATGACGTCATAATGGATCCGCATTATTACATCACAATATATTATGAGAGCGCAGTTTGCAGGTATTATGAGCAATTTCTCTTACCCCAATTTGTGTCACATCTACTGGAGCATAATGAGCATTTATTATGACGTCACAGCATAAGATGACATCATAACTAGTATGCACTATGATGTCACAATGTATTATGACGTCATAATGTATCCGCGTTATGACATCACAATATATTATGAGAGCGCAATTTGCAGGTATTATGAGCAATTTCTCTTACCACAATTTGTGTCACATCTACCGGAGCATCATGAGCATGTACTATGAAATCACAGTATATGATGACATCATAATTAGTATGCACTATGACGTCACAATGTATTATGACGTCATAATATATCCGCATTATGACATCACAATATATTATGAGAGCGCAATTTGCAGGTATTATGAGCAATTTCTCTTACCCCAATTTCTGTCACATCTACTGGAGCATCATGAGCATGTATTATGACGTCACAGTATATGATGACATCATAATTAGTATGCACTATGACCTGACAATGTATTGTGACGTCATAATGTTTCCGCGTTATGACATCACAATATATTATGAGAGCGCAACTAGCAGGTATTATGAGCAATTTCTCTTACCCCAATTTGTGTCACATCTATTGGAGCATCATGAGCATGTATTATGACGTCACAGTATATGATGACATCACAATTAGTATGAACTATGACGTCACAATGAGTTATGACGTCATCATGTATCCGCGTTATGACATCACAATATATTTTGAGAGCGCGATTTGCAGGTATTATGAGCAATTTCGCTTAACCCAGTTTGTGTCACATCTACTGGAGCATCATGAGCATGTATCATGACGTCACAGTATATGATGACATCATAATTAGTATGCACTATTACCTGACAATGTATTGTGACGTCATAATGTTTCCGCGTTATGACATCACAATATATTATGAGAGCGCAACTAGCAGGTATTATGAGCAATTTCTCTTACCCCAATTTGTGTCACACCTATTGGAGCATCATGAGCATGTATTATGACGTCACAGTATATGATGACATCACAATTAGTATGCACTATGTCGTCACAATGTGTTATGACGTCATCATGTATCCGCGTTATGACATCACAATATATTATGAGAGCGCGATTTGCAGGTATTATGAGCAATTTCGCTTAACCCAGTTTGTGTCACATCTACTGGAGCATCATGAGCATGTATTATGACGTCACAGTATATGATGACATCATAATTAGTATACACTATGAAATCACAATGCATTATGACGTCATAATATATCCGCATTATGACATCACAATATATTATGAGAGCGCAATTTGCAGGTATTAGGAGCAATTTCTCTTACCCCAATTTGTGTCACATCTACTGGAGCATCATGAGCATGTACTATGACATCACAGTATATCATGACATCATAATTAGTATAAACTATGATGTCACAATGTATTATGACGTCATAATGTATCTGCATTATGACATCACAATATATTATGAGAGGGCAATTTGCAGGTATTATCAGCAATTTCGCTTACTCCAATTTGTGTCACATCTACTGGAGCATCATGAGCATGTACTATGACGTGACACTATATGATGACATCATAATTAGTATGCACTATGACGTCACAATGTGTTATGACGTCATCATGTATCCGCGTTATGACATCACAATATATTATGAGAGCGCAATTTGCAGGTATTATGAGCAATTTCTCTTACCCCAATTTGTGTCACATCTACTGGAGCATCATGAGCATGTATTATGACGTCACAGTATATGGTGACATCATAATTAGTATGCACTATGACGTCACAATGTATTATGACGTCATAATGTATCCGCATTATGACATCACAGTGTATTATGAGAGCGCAATTTGCAGGTATTATGAGCAATTTGCCTTATCCCAATTTTTGTCACATCTACTGGAGCATCATGAGCATGTATTATGACGTCACAGTATATGATGACATCATAATTAGTATGCACTATGACGTCAAAATGTATTATGACGTCATAATGTATCCGCATTATGACCTCACAATGTCTTATGAGAGCGCAATTTGCAGGTATTATGAGCAATTTCTCTTACGCCAATTTTTCTCACATCTACTGGAGCATCATGAGCATGTATTATGACGTCACAGTATATGATGACATCATAATTAGTATGCACTATGACGTCACAATGTATTATGACGTCATAATGTATCCGCGTTTTGACATCACAATATATTATTAGAGCGCAATTTGCAGGTATTATGAGCAATTTCTCTTACCACAATTTGTGTCACATCTACTGGAGCATCATGAGCATGTATTATGACGTCACAGTATATGATGACATCATAATTAGTATGCACTATGACCTGACAATATATTATGACGTCATAATGTTTCCGCGTTTTGACATCACAATATATTATTAGAGCGCAATTTGCAGGTATTATGAGCAATTTCTCTTACCCCAATTTGTGTCACATCTACTGGAGCATCATGAGCATGCATTATGACGTCACCGTATATGATGACATCACAATTAGTATGCAGTATGACGTCACAGTGTATTATGACGTCATAATGTATCCGCATTATGACATCACAATTTATTATGAGAGCGCAATTTGCAGGTATTTTGAGCAATTTCTCTTACCCCAATTTGTGTCACATCTACTGGAGCATCATGAGCATGTATTATGACGTCACAGCATATGATGACATCAGAATTAATATGCACTATGACGTCACAATGTATTATGACGTCATAATGTATCCGCATTATGACATCACAAAATATTATGAGAGCGCAATTTGCAGGTATTATGAGCAATTTCTCTTACCCCAATTTGTGTCACATCTACTGGAGCATCATGAGCATGTACTATGACGTCACAGTATATGATGACATCATAATTAGTATGCACTATGACGTCACACTATATTATGACGTCATAATGTGTCTGCATTATGACATCACAATATATTATGAGAGCGCAACATGCAGGTATTATGAGCATTTTCTCTTACCCGAATTTGTGTCACATCTACCGGAGCATCATGAGCATGTATTATGACGTCACAGTATATGATGACATCATAATTAGTATGCACTATGACGTCACAATGTATTATGACGTCATAATGTATCCGCATTATGACATCACAATATATTATGAGAGTGCAATTTGCAGGTATTATGACCAATTTCGCTTAACCCAGTTTGTGTCACATCTACTGGAGCATCATGAGCATGTATTATGACGTCACAGTATATGATGACATCATAATTAGTAAACACTATGACGTCAGAATGTATTTTGACGTCATAATATATCCGCATTATGACATCACAATATATTATGAGAGCGCAATTTGCAGGTATTAGGAGCAATTTCTCTTGCCCCAATTTGTGTCACATCTACTGGAGCATCATGAGCATGTATTATAACGTCACAGCATAAGACGACATCATAACTAGTATGCACTATGATGTCACAATGTATTATGACGTCATAATGTATCCGCTTTATGACATCACAATATACTATGAGAGCGCAATTTGCAGGTATTATGAGCAGTTTCACTTACCCCAATATGTGTCACATATACTGGAGCATCATGAGCATGTATTATGACGTCACCGTATATGATGACATCATAATTAGTATGCAGTATGACGTCACAGTGTATTATGACGTCATAATGTATCCGCATTATGACATCACAATATATTATGAGAGCGCAATTTGCAGGTATTATGAGCAATTTCTCTTACCCCAATTTGTGTCACATCTACTGGAGCATCATGAGCATGTATTATGACGTCACAGTATATGATGACATCATAATTAGTATACACTATGAAATCACAATGCATTATGACGTCATAATATATCCGCATTATGACATCACAATATATTATGAGAGCGCAATTTGCAGGTATTAGGAGCAATTTCTCTTACCCCAATTTGTGTCACATCTACTGGAGCATCATGAGCATGTACTATGACATCACAGTATATCATGACATCATAATTAGTATAAACTATGATGTCACAATGTATTATGACGTCATAATGTATCTGCATTATGACATCACAATATATTATGAGAGGGCAGTTTGCAGGTATTATCAGCAATTTCGCTTACTCCAATTTGTGTCACATCTACTGGAGCATCATGAGCATGTACTATGACGTGACACTATATGATGACATCATAATTAGTATGCACTATGACGTCACAATGTGTTATGACGTCATCATGTATCCGCGTTATGACATCACAATATATTATGAGAGCGCAATTTGCAGGTATTATGAGCAATTTCTGTTACCCCAATTTTTGTCACATCTACTGGAGCATCATGAGCATGTATTATGACGTCACAGTATATGATGACATCGTAATTAGTATGCACTATGACGTCAAAATGTATTATGACGTCATAATGTATCCGCATTATGACCTCACAATGTATTATGAGAGCGCAATTTGCAGGTATTATGAGCAATTTCTCTTACGCCAATTTTTCTCACATCTACTGGAGCATCATGAGCATGTATTATGACGTCACAGTATATGATGACATCATAATTAGTATGCACTATGACGTCACAATGTATTATGACGTCATAATGTATCCGCGTTTTGACATCACAATATATTATTAGAGCGCAATTTGCAGGTATTATGAGCAATTTCTCTTACCACAATTTGTGTCACATCTACTGGAGCATCATGAGCATGTATTATGTCGTCACAGTATATGATGACATCATAATTAGTATGCACTATGACCTGACAATATATTATGACGTCATAATGTTTCCGCGTTTTGACATCACAATATATTATTAGAGCGCAATTTGCAGGTATTATGAGCAATTTCTCTTACCCCAATTTGTGTCACATCTACTGGAGCATCATGAGCATGTACTATGACATCACAGTATATGATGACATCATAATTAGTATGCACTATGACGTCACACTATATTATGACGTCATAATGTGTCTGCATTATGACATCACAATATATTATGAGAGCGCAACATGCAGGTATTATGAGCATTTTCTCTTACCCGAATTTGTGTCACATCTACCGGAGCATCATGAGCATGTATTATGACGTCACAGTATATGATGACATCATAATTAGTATGCACTATGACGTCACAATGTATTATGACGTCATAATGTATCCGCATTATGACATCAGAATATATTATGAGAGCGCAATTTGCAGGTATTATGACCAATTTCGCTTAACCCAGTTTGTGTCACATCTACTGGAGCATCATGAGCATGTATTATGACGTCACAGTATATGATGACATCATAATTAGTTATCACTATGACGTCACAATGTATTTTGACGTCATAATATATCCGCATTATGACATCACAATATATTATGAGAGCGCAATTTGCAGGTATTAGGAGCAATTTCTCTTACCCCAATTTGTGTCACATCTACTGGAGCATCATGAGCATGTATTATAACGTCACAGCATAAGACGACATCATAACTAGTATGCACTATGATGTCACAATGTATTATGACGTCATAATGTATCCGCGTTATGACATCACAATATACTATGAGAGCGCAATTTGCAGGTATTATGAGCAATTTCACTTACCCCAATATGTGTCACATCTACTGGAGCATCATGAGCATGTATTATGACGTCACCGTATATGATGACATCATAATTAGTATGCAGTATGATGTCACAGTGTATTATGACGTCATAATGTATCCGCATTATGACATCACAATATATTATGAGAGCGCAATTTGCAGGTATTATGAGCAATTTCTCTTACCCCAATTTGTGTCACATCTACTGGAGCATCATGAGCATGTATTATGACGTCACAGCATATGATGACATCATAATTAGTATGCACTATGACATCACAATGTATTATGACGTCATAATGCATCCGCATTATGACATCACAAAATATTATGAGAGCGCAATTTGCAGGTATTATGAGCAATTTCTCTTACCCCAATTTGTGTCACATCTACTGGAGCATCATGAGCATGTACTATGACATCACAGTATATGATCACATCATAATTAGTATGCACTATGATGTCACAATGTAGTATGACGTCATAATGTATCTGCATTATGACATCACCATATATTATGAGAGCGCAATTTGCAGGTATTATCAGCAATTTCGCTTACTCCAATTTGTGTCACATCTACTGGAGCATCATGAGCATGTATTATGACGTCACAGTATATGATGACATCATAATTAGTATCCACTATGACGTCACAATGTGTTATGACGTCATCATGTATCCGCGTTATGACATCACAATATATTATGAGAGCGCAATTTGCAGTTATTATGAGCAATTTCTCTTACCCCAATTTGTGTCACATCTACTGGAGCATCATGAGCATCTATTATGACGTCACAGTATATGGTGACATCATAATTAGTATGCACTATGACGTCACAATGTATTATGACGTCATAATGGATCCGCATTATGACATCTCAATATATTCTGAGAGCGCAATTTGCAGGTATTATGAGCAATTTCTCTTACCCCAATTTGTGTCACATCTACTGGAGCATCATGAGCATGTATTATGACGTCACCGTATATGATGACATCATAATTAGTATGCAGTATGACGTCACAGTGTATTATGACGTCATAATGTATCCGCATTATGACATCACAATATATTATGAGAGCGCAATTTGCAGGTATTATGAGCAATTTCTCTTACCCCAATTTGTGTCACATCTACTGGAGCATCATGAGCATGTATTATGACGTCACAGCATATGATGACATCATAATTAGTACGCACTATGACATCACAATGTATTATGACGTCATAATGCATCCGCATTATGACATCACAAAATATTATGAGAGCGCAATTTGCAGGTATTATGAGCAATTTCTCTTACCCCAATTTGTGTCACATCTACCGGAGCATCATGAGCATGTACTATGACATCACAGTATATGATGACATCATAATTAGTATGCACTATGACGTCACAATGTATTATGACGTCATAATGTATCCGCATTATGACATCACAATATATTATGAGAGCGCAATTTGCAGGTATTATGAGCAATTTCTCTTACCCCAATTTGTGTCACATCTATTGGAGCATCATGAGCATGTATTATGACGTCACAGTATATGATGACATCACAATTAGTATGCACTATGACGTCACAATGTGTTATGACGTCATCATGTATCCGCGTTATGACATCACAATATATTTTGAGAGCGCAATTTGCAGGTATTATGAGCAATTTCGCTTAACCCAGTTTGTGTCACATCTACTGGAGCATCATGAGCATGTATTATGACGTCACAGTATATGATGACATCATAATTAGTATGCACTATGACCTGACAATGTATTGTGACGTCATAATGTTTCCGCGTTATGACATCACAATATATTATGAGAGCGCAACTAGCAGGTATTATGAGCAATTTCTCTTACCCCAATTTGTGTCACACCTATTGGAGCATCATGAGCATGTATTATGACGTCACAGTATATGATGACATCACAATTAGTATGCACTATGACGTCACAATGTGTTATGACGTCATCATGTATCCGTGTTATGACATCACAATATATTATGAGAGCGTGATTTGCAGGTATTATGAGCAATTTCGCTTAACCCAGTTTGTGTCACATTTACTGGAGCATCATGAGCATGTATTATGACGTCACAGTATATGTTGACATCATAATTAGTATGCACTATGACGTCACAATGTATTATGACGTCATAATGTATCCGCATTATGACATCACATAATATTATGAGAGCGCAATTTGCAGGTATTATGAGCAATTTCGCTTAACCCAGTTTGTGTCACATCTACTGGAGCATCATGAGCATGTATTATGACGTCACAGTATATGATGACATCATAATTAGTATACAGTATGAAATCACAATGTATTATGACGTCATAATATATCCGCATTATGACATCACAATATATTATGAGAGCGCAATTTGCAGGTATTAGGAGCAATTTCTCTTACCTCAATTTGTGTCAGATCTACTGGAGCATAGTGAGCATGTATTATGACGTCACAGCATAAGATGACATCATAACTAGTATGCACTATGATGTCACAATGTATTATGACGTCATAATGTATCCGCGTTATGACATCACAATATATTATGAAAGCGCAATTTGCAGGTATTATGAGCAATTTCTCTTACCCCAATTTGTGTCACATCTACCGGAGCATCATGAGCATGTACTATGACATCACAGTATATGATGACATCATAATTAGTATGCACTACGACGTCACAATGTATTATGACGTCATAATGTATCCGCATTATGACATCACAATATATTATGAGAGCGCAATTTGCAGGTATTATGAGCAATTTCTCTTACCCCAATTTGTGTCACATCTACTGGAGCATCATGAGCATGTATTATGACGTCACAGTATATGATGACATCATAATTAGTATGCACTATGCCCTGACAATGTATTGTGACGTCATAATGTTTCCGCGTTATGACATCACAATATATTATGAGAGCGCAACTAGCAGGTATTATGAGCAATTTTTCTTACCCCAATTTGTGTCACATCTATTGGAGCATCATGAGCATGTATTATGACGTCACAGTATATGATGACATCACAATTAGTATGCACTATGACATCACAACGTGTTATGACGTCATTATGTATCCGCGTTATGACATCACAATATATTATGAGAGCGCGATTTGCAGGTATTATGAGCAATTTCGCTTAACCCAGTTTGTGTCACATCTACTGGAGCATCATGAGCATGTATTATGACGTCACAGTATATGATGACATCATAATTAGTATGCACTATGACCTGACAATGTATTATGACGTCATAATGTATCCGCATTATGACATCACAATATATTCTGAGAGTGCAATTTGCAGGTATTATGAGCAATTTCTCTTACCCCAATTTGTGTCACATCTACTGGAGCATCATGAGCATGTATTAAGACGTCACAGCATAAGCTGACATCATAACTAGTATGCACAATGATGTCACAATGTATTATGACGTCATAATGTATCTGCGTTATGACATCACAATATATTATGAGAGCGCAATTTGCAGGTATTATGAGCAATTTCGCTTAACCCAGTTTATGTCACATCTACTGGAGCATCATGAGCATGTGTTATGACGTCACAGTATATGATGACATCATAATTAGTATGCAGTATGACGTCACAATGTATTATGACGTCATAATGTATCCGCGTTATGACATCACAATATATTATGAAAGCACAATTTGCATGTATTATGAGCAATTTCTCTTACCCCAATTTGTGTCACATCTACTGGAGCATCATGAGCATGTATTATGATGTCACCGTATATGATGACATAATAATTAGTATGCAGTATGACCTCACAATGTATTATGACGTCATAATGTATCCGCATTTTGACATCACAATATATTATGAGAGCGCACTTTGCAGGAATTATGAGCAATTTCTCTTACCCCAATTTGTGTCACATCTGTTGGAGCATCATGAGCATGTAATATGACGTCACAGTATATGATGACATCATAATTAGTATGCACTATGACGTCACAATGTATTATGACGTCATAATGTATCCGCATTATGACATCACAATATATTATGAGAGCGCAATTTGCAGGTATTATGAGCAATTTCGCTTATCCCAGTTTGTGTCACATCTACTGGAGCATCATGAGCATGTATTATGACGTCACATTATATGATGACATCATGAAGAGTATACACTATTACGTCACATTGTATTATGACGTCATAATATATCCGCATTATGACATCACAATATATTATGTGAGCGCAATTTGCATGTATTGGGAGCAATTTCTCTTACCTCAATTTGTGTCAGATCTACTGGAGCATCATGAGCATGTATTATGACGTCACAGTATATGATGACATCATAATTAGTATGCACTATGACGTCACAATGTATTATGACGTCATAATGGATCCGCATTATTACATCACAATATATTATGAGAGCGCAGTTTACAGGTATTGTGATCAATTTCTCTTACCCCAGTTTGTGTCACATCTACTGGAGCATCATGAGCATGTATTATGACGTCACAGCATAAGATGACATCATAACTAGTATGCACTATGATGTCACAATGTATTATGACGTCATAATGTATCCGCGTTATGACATCACAATATATTATGAGAGCGCAATTTGCAGGTATTATGAGCAATTTCACTTACCCCAATATGTGTCACATCTACTGGAGCATCATGAGCATGTATTATGACGTCACCGTATATGATGACATCATAATTAGTATGCAGTACGACGTCACAGTGTATTATGACGTCATAATATATCCGCATTATGACATCACAATATATTATGAGAGCGCAATTTGCAGGTATTATGAACAATTTCTCTTACCCCAATTTGTGTCACATCTACTGGAGCATCATGAGAATGTATTATGATGTCACAGCATATGATGACATCATAATTAGTATGCACTATGACGTCACAATGTATTATGACGTCATAATGCATCCTCATTATGACATCACAAAATATTATGAGAGCGCAATTTGCAGGTATTAAGAGCAATTTCTCTTACCCCAATTTGTGTCACATCTACTGGAGCATCATGAGCATGTATTATGACGTCACCGTATATGATGACATCTTAATTAGTATGCAGTACGACGTCACAGTGTATTATGACGTCATAATGTATCCGCATTATGACATCACAATATATAATGACAGCGCAATTTGCAGGTATTATGAGCAATTTCTCTTAACCCCAATTTGTGTCACATCTACTGGAGCAACATGAGCGTGTATTATGACGTCACATCATATGATGACATCATAATTAGTATGCACTATGACGTCACAATGTATTATGACGTCATAATGTATCCGCATTATGACATCACAAAATATTATGAGAGCGCAGTTTGCAGGTATTGTGAGCAATTTCTCTTACCCCAATTTGTGTCACATCTACTGGAGCATCATGAGCATGTATTATGACGTCACAGCATATGATGACATCATAATTAGTATGCACTATGATGTCGCAATGTATTTTGACATCATAATGTATCTGCATTATGACATCACAATATATTATGAGAGAGCAAATTGCAGGTATTGTCAGCAATTTCGCTTACTCCAAGTTGTGTCACATCTACTGGAGTATCATGAGCATGTATTATGACATCACAGTATATGATGACATCATAATTAGTATGCACTATGATGTCACAATGTGTTATGACGTCATCATGTATCCCTGTTATGACATCACAATATATTATGAGAGTGCAATTTGCAGGTATTATGAGCAATTTCTCTTACCCCAATTTGTGTCACATCTACTGGAGCATCATGAGCATGTATTATGACGTCACAGTATATGGTGACATCATAATTAGTATGCACTATATCGTCACAATATATTATGACGTCATAATGTATCCGCATTATGACATCACAATGTATTATGAGAGCGCAATTTGGAGGTATTATGAGCAATTTCTCTTACCCCAATTTGTGTCACATCTACGGGAGCATCATGAGCATGTAGTATGACGTCACAGTATATGATGACATCATAATTAGTATGCACTATGACGTCACAATGTGTTATGACGTCATAATGTATCCGCGTTATAACATCACAATATATTATGAGAGCGCAATTTGCAGGTATTATGAGCAATTTCTCTTACCCCAATTTGTGTCACATCTACTGGAGCATCATGAGCATGTATTATGACGTCACAGTATATGATGACATCATAATTAGTATGCACTATGAAATCACAATGTATTATGACGTCATAATGTATCCGCGTTTTGATATCACAATATATTATTAGAGCGCAATTTGCAGGTATTATGAGCAATTTCTCTTACCCCAATTTGTGTCACATCTACTGGAGCATCATGAGCATGTATTATGACGTCACAGTATATGATGACATCATAATTAGTATGCACTATGACCTGACAATGTATTATGACGTCATAATATTTTCACGTTATGACATAACAATATATTATGAGAGCGCAATTTGCATGTACTATGAGCAATTTCTCTTAACCCAATTTGTGTCACATCTACTGGAGCATCATGAGCATGTATTATGACATCACAGTATATGATGACATCATAATAAGTATGCACTATGACGTCACAAAGTATTACGATGTCATAATGTATCCGCATTATTACATCACAATATATTATGAGAGCGCAAATAGCAGGTATTATGAGCAATTTCTCTTACCCCAATTTGTGTCACATCTATTGGAACATCATGAGCATGTATTATGACGTCACAGTATATGATGACATCATAATTAGTATGCACTATGACATCACAATGTGTTATGACATCATCATGTATCCGCGTTATGACATCACAATATATTATGAGAGCGCAATTTGAAGGTATTATGAGCAATTTCTCTTACCCCAATTTGTGTCACATCTACTGGAGCATCATGAGCATGTATTATGAGGTCACAGTATATGGTGACATCATAATTAGTATGCACTGTGACGTCACAATGTATTATGACATCATAATGTATCCGCATTATGACATCACAATATATTATGAGACTGCAATTTGCAGGTATTATGAGCAATTTCTCTTACCCCAATTTTTGTCTCATCTACTGGAGCATCATGAGCATGTATTATGACGTCACAGTATATGATGACATCATAATTAGTATGCACTATGACGTCACAATGTATTATGACGTCATAATGTGTCTCCATTATGACATCACAATATATTATGAGAGCGCAATTTGCAGGTATTATGAGCAATTTCTCTTACCCCAATTTGTGTCACATCTACTGGAGCATCATAAGCATGTATTATGACGTCACAGTATATGACGACATCATAATTAGTATGCACTATGACGTCACAATGTATTATGACATCATAATTTATCAGCATTATGACATAACAATATATTATGAGAGCTCAATTTGCCGGTATTATTAGCAATTTCTCTTACCCCAATTTGTGTCACTTCTACTAGAGCATCATAAGCATGTATTATGACGTCACTGTATATGATGACATCATAATTATTATGCAGTATTATGTCACAGTGTAATATGACGTCATAATGTAACCGCAATATGACATCACAATATATTATGAGAGCGCAATTTGCAGGTATTATGAGCAATTTCTCTTACCCCAATTTGTGTCACATCTACTGGAGCATCATGAGCATGTATTATGACGTCACAGCATATGATGACATCATAATTAGTATGCACTATGACGTCACAATGTATTATGACGTCATAGTGTATCCGCATTATGACATCACAAAATATTTTGAGAGCGCAATTTGCAGGTATTATGAGCAATTTCTCTTACCGCAATTTGTGTCACATCTACTGGAGCATCATGAGCATGTACTATGACATCACAGTATATGATGACATCATAATTAGTATGCACTATGACGTCACAACGTATTATGACGTCATAATGTGTCTGCATTATGACATCACAATATATTATGAGAGCGCAATTTGCAGGTATTATGAGCAATTTCTCTTACCCCAATTTGTGTCACATCTACTGGATCATCATGAGCATGTATTTTTACATCACAGTATATGATGACATCATAATTAGTATACACTATGACGTCACAATGTATTATGACGTCATAATGTAGCCGCATTATGACATCACAATATATTCAGAAAGTGCAATTTGCAGGCATTATGAGCAATTTCTCTTACCCCAATTTGTGTCACATCTACTGGAGCATCATGAGCATGTGTTATGACGTCACAGTATATGATGACATCATAATTAGTATGCAGTATGACGTCACAATGTATTATGACGTCATAATGTATCCGCGTTATGACATCACAATATATTATGAGAGCACAATTTGCATGTATTATGAGCAATTTCTCTTACCCCAATTTGTGTCACATCTACTGGAGCATCATGAGCATGTATTATGATGTCACCGTATATGATGACATAATAATTAGTATGCAGTATGACCTCACAATGTATTATGACGTCATAATGTATCCGCATTTTGACATCACAATATATTATGAGAGCGCACTTTGCAGAAATTATGAGCAATTTCTCTTACCCCAATTTGTGTCACATCTGTTGGAGCATCATGAGCATGTAATATGACGTCACAGTATATGATGACATCATAATTAGTATGCACTATGACGTCACAATGTATTATGACGACATAATGTATCCGCATTATGACATCACAATATATTATGAGAGCGCAATTTGCAGGTATTATGAGCAATTTCGCTTATCCCAGTTTGTGTCACATCTACTGGAGCATCATGAACATGTATTATGACGTCACATTATATGATGACATCATGAATAGTATACACTATTACGTCACATTGTATTATGACGTCATAATATATCCGCATTATGACATCACAATATATTATGAGAGCGCAATTTGCATGTATTAGGAGCAATTTCTCTTACCTCAATTTGTGTCAGATCTACTGGAGCATCATGAGCATGTATTATGACGTCACAGTATATGATGACATCATAATTAGTATGCACTATGACGTCACAATGTATTATGACGTCATAATGGATCCGCATTATTACATCACAATATATTATGAGAGCGCAATTTGCAGGTATTATGAGCAATTTCTCTTACCCCAGTTTGTGTCACATCTACTGGAGCATCATGAGCATGTATTATGACGTCACAGCATAAGATGACATCATAACTAGTATGCACTATGATGTCACAATGTATTATGACGTCATAATGTATCCGCGTTATGACATCACAATATATTATGAGAGCGCAATTTGCAGGTATTATGAGCAATTTCACTTACCCCATTATGTGTCACATCTACTGGAGCATCATGAGCATGTATTATGACGTCACCGTATATGATGACATCATAATTAGTATGCAGTACGACGTCACAGTGTATTATGACGTCATAATGTATCCGCATTATGACATCACAATATATTATGAGAGCGCAATTTGCAGGTATTATGAACAATTTCTCTTACCCCAATTTTTGTCACATCTACTGGAGCAACATGAGCGTGTATTATGACGTCACATCATATGATGACATCATAATTAGTATGCACTATGACGTCACAATGTATTATGACGTCATAATGTATCCGCATTATGACATCACAAAATATTATGAGAGCGCAGTTTGCAGGTATTGTGAGCAATTTCTCTTACCCCAATTTGTGTCACATCTACTGGAGCATCATGAGCATGTATTATGACGTCACAGCATATGATGACATCATAATTAGTATGCACTATGATGTCGCAATGTATTTTGACATCATAATGTATCTGCATTATGACATCACAATATATTATGAGAGCGCAAATTGCAGGTATTGTCAGCAATTTCGCTTACTCTAAGTTGTGTCACATCTACTGGAGTATCATGAGCATGTATTATGACGTCACAGTGTATGATGACATCATAATTAGTATGCACTATGACGTCACAATGTGTTATGACGTCATCATGTATCCCTGTTATGACATCACAATATATTATGAGAGTGCAATTTGCAGGTATTATGAGCAATTTCTCTTACCCCAATTTGTGTCACATCTACTGGAGCATCATGAGCATGTTTTATGACGTCACAGTATATGATGACATCATAATTAGTATGCACTATGACGTCACAATGTATTATGACGTCATAATGTATCCGCGTTATGACATCACAATATATTATGAGAGCGCAATTTGCAGGTATTATGAGCAATTTCTCTTAGCCCAATTTGTGTCACAACTACTGGAGCATCATAAGCATGTATTATGACGTCACAGTATATGACGACATCATAATTAGTATGCACTATGACGTCACAATGTATTATGACATCATAATTTATCAGCATTATGACATAACAATATATTATGAGAGCTCAATTTGCAGGTATTATTAGCAATTTCTCTTACCCCAATTTGTGTCACTTCTACTGGAGCATCATAAGCATGTATTATGACGTCACTGTATATGATGACATCATAATTATTATGCAGTATGATGTCACAGTGTAATATGACGTCATAATGTAACCGCATTATGACATCACAATATATTATGAGAGCGCAATTTGCAGGTATTATGAGCAATTTCTCTTACCCCAATTTGTGTCACATCTACTGGAGCATCATGAGCATGTATTATGACGTCACAGCATAAGATGACATCATAACTAGTATGCACTATGATGTCACAATGTATTATGACGTCATAATGTATCCACGTTATGACATCACAATATATTATGAGAGCGCAATTTGCAGGAATTATGAGCAATTTCACTTACCCCAATATTTGTCACATCTACTGGAGCATCATGAGCATGTATTATGACGTCTCCGTATATGATGACATCATAATTAGTATGCAGTATGACGTCACAGTGTATTATGACGTCATAATGTATCCGCATTATGACATCACAATATATTATGAGAGCGCAATTTGCAGGAATTATGAGCAATTTCTCTTACCCCAATTTGTGTCACATCTATTGGAGCATCATGAGCATGTAATATGACGTCACAGTATATGATGACATCATAATTAGTATTCACTATGACGTCACAATATATTATAACGTCATAATGTATCCGCACTATGACATCACAATATATTATGAGAGCGCAATTTGCAGGTATTATGAGCAATTTCGCTTATCCCAGTTTGTGTCACATCTACTGGAGCATCATTAGCATGTATTATGACGTCACATTATATGATGACATCATAAATAGTATACACTATGACGTCACAGTTTATTATGACGTCATAATATATCCACATTATGACATCACAATATATTATGAGAGCGCAATTTGCATGTATTAGGAGCAATTTCTCTTACCTCAATTTGTGTCAGATCTACTGGAGCATGTATTATGACGTCACAGTATATGATGACATCATAATTAGTATGCACTATGATGTCACAATGTATTATGACGTCATAATGGATCCGCATTATTACATCACAATATATTATGAGAGCGCAGTTTGCAGGTATTATGAGCAATTTCTCTTACCCCAGTTTGTGTCACATCTACTGGAGCATCATGAGCATGTATTATGACGTCACAGCATAAGATGACATCATAACTAGTATGCACTATGATGTCACAATGTATTATGACGTCATAATGGATCCGCATTATTACATCACAATATATTATGAGAGCGCAGTTTGCAGGTATTATGAGCAATTTCTCTTACCCCAGTTTGTGTCACATCTACTGGAGCATCATGAGCATGTATTATGACGTCACAGCATAAGATGACATCATAACTAGTATGCACTATGATGTCACAATGTATTATGACGTCATAATGTATCCGCGTTTTGACATCACAATATATTATGAGAGCTCAATTTGCAGGTATTATGAGCAATTTCACTTTCCCCAATATGTGTCACATCTACTGAAGCATCATGAGCATGTATTATGACGTCACCGTATATGATGACATCATAATTAGTATGCAGTATGACGTCACAGTGTATTATGACGTCATAATGTATCCGCATTATGACATCACAATATATTATGAGAGCGCAATTTGAAGGTATTATGAACAATTTCTCTTACCCCAATTTGTGTCACATCTACTGGAGCATCATGAGAATGTATTATGATGTCACAGCATATGATGACATCATAATTAGTATGCACTATGATGTCACAATGTATTATGACGTCATAATGCATCCTCATTATGACATCACAAAATATTATGAGAGCGCAATTTGCAGGTATTATGAGCAATTTCTCTTACCCCAATTTGTGTCACATCTACTGGAGCATCATGAGCATGTACTATGACATCACAGTATATGATGACATCATAATTAGTATGCACTATGATGTAACAATGTATTATGACGTCATAATGTATCTGCATTATGACATCACAATATAATATGAGATCGCAAATTGCAGGTATAATCAGCAATTTCGCTTACTCCAAGTTGTGTCACATCTACTGGAGTATCATGAGCATATATTATGACGTCACATTATATGATGACATCATAATTAGTATGCACTATGACGTCACAATGTGTTATGACGTCATCATGTATCCCTGTTATGACATCACAATATATTATGAGAGTGCAATTTGCAGGTATTATGAGCAATTTCTCTTACCCCAATTTGTGTCACATCTACTGGAGCATCATGAGCATGTATTATGAGGTCACAGTATATGATGACATCACAATTAGTATGAACTATGACGTCACAATGAGTTATGACGTCATCATGTATCCGCGTTATGACATCACAATATATTTTGAGAGCGCGATTTGCAGGTATTATGAGCAATTTCGCTTAACCCAGTTTGTGTCACATCTACTGGAGCATCATGAGCATGTATCATGACGTCACAGTATATGATGACATCATAATTAGTATGCACTATTACCTGACAATGTATTGTGACGTCATAATGTTTCCGCGTTATGACATCACAATATATTATGAGAGCGCAACTAGCAGGTATTATGAGCAATTTCTCTTACCCCAATTTGTGTCACACCTATTGGAGCATCATGAGCATGTATTATGACGTCACAGTATATGATGACATCACAATTAGTATGCACTATGTCGTCACAATGTGTTATGACGTCATCATGTATCCGCGTTATGACATCACAATATATTATGAGAGCGCGATTTGCAGGTATTATGAGCAATTTCGCTTAACCCAGTTTGTGTCACATCTACTGGAGCATCATGAGCATGTATTATGACGTCACAGTATATGATGACATCATAATTAGTATACACTATGAAATCACAATGCATTATGACGTCATAATATATCCGCATTATGACATCACAATATATTATGAGAGCGCAATTTGCAGGTATTAGGAGCAATTTCTCTTACCCCAATTTGTGTCACATCTACTGGAGCATCATGAGCATGTACTATGACATCACAGTATATCATGACATCATAATTAGTATAAACTATGATGTCACAATGTATTATGACGTCATAATGTATCTGCATTATGACATCACAATATATTATGAGAGGGCAATTTGCAGGTATTATCAGCAATTTCGCTTACTCCAATTTGTGTCACATCTACTGGAGCATCATGAGCATGTACTATGACGTGACACTATATGATGACATCATAATTAGTATGCACTATGACGTCACAATGTGTTATGACGTCATCATGTATCCGCGTTATGACATCACAATATATTATGAGAGCGCAATTTGCAGGTATTATGAGCAATTTCTCTTACCCCAATTTGTGTCACATCTACTGGAGCATCATGAGCATGTATTATGACGTCACAGTATATGGTGACATCATAATTAGTATGCACTATGACGTCACAATGTATTATGACGTCATAATGTATCCGCATTATGACATCACAGTGTATTATGAGAGCGCAATTTGCAGGTATTATGAGCAATTTGCCTTATCCCAATTTTTGTCACATCTACTGGAGCATCATGAGCATGTATTATGACGTCACAGTATATGATGACATCATAATTAGTATGCACTATGACGTCAAAATGTATTATGACGTCATAATGTATCCGCATTATGACCTCACAATGTCTTATGAGAGCGCAATTTGCAGGTATTATGAGCAATTTCTCTTACGCCAATTTTTCTCACATCTACTGGAGCATCATGAGCATGTATTATGACGTCACAGTATATGATGACATCATAATTAGTATGCACTATGACGTCACAATGTATTATGACGTCATAATGTATCCGCGTTTTGACATCACAATATATTATTAGAGCGCAATTTGCAGGTATTATGAGCAATTTCTCTTACCACAATTTGTGTCACATCTACTGGAGCATCATGAGCATGTATTATGACGTCACAGTATATGATGACATCATAATTAGTATGCACTATGACCTGACAATATATTATGACGTCATAATGTTTCCGCGTTTTGACATCACAATATATTATTAGAGCGCAATTTGCAGGTATTATGAGCAATTTCTCTTACCCCAATTTGTGTCACATCTACTGGAGCATCATGAGCATGCATTATGACGTCACCGTATATGATGACATCACAATTAGTATGCAGTATGACGTCACAGTGTATTATGACGTCATAATGTATCCGCATTATGACATCACAATTTATTATGAGAGCGCAATTTGCAGGTATTTTGAGCAATTTCTCTTACCCCAATTTGTGTCACATCTACTGGAGCATCATGAGCATGTATTATGACGTCACAGCATATGATGACATCAGAATTAATATGCACTATGACGTCACAATGTATTATGACGTCATAATGTATCCGCATTATGACATCACAAAATATTATGAGAGCGCAATTTGCAGGTATTATGAGCAATTTCTCTTACCCCAATTTGTGTCACATCTACTGGAGCATCATGAGCATGTACTATGACGTCACAGTATATGATGACATCATAATTAGTATGCACTATGACGTCACACTATATTATGACGTCATAATGTGTCTGCATTATGACATCACAATATATTATGAGAGCGCAACATGCAGGTATTATGAGCATTTTCTCTTACCCGAATTTGTGTCACATCTACCGGAGCATCATGAGCATGTATTATGACGTCACAGTATATGATGACATCATAATTAGTATGCACTATGACGTCACAATGTATTATGACGTCATAATGTATCCGCATTATGACATCACAATATATTATGAGAGTGCAATTTGCAGGTATTATGACCAATTTCGCTTAACCCAGTTTGTGTCACATCTACTGGAGCATCATGAGCATGTATTATGACGTCACAGTATATGATGACATCATAATTAGTAAACACTATGACGTCACAATGTATTTTGACGTCATAATATATCCGCATTATGACATCACAATATATTATGAGAGCGCAATTTGCAGGTATTAGGAGCAATTTCTCTTACCCCAATTTGTGTCACATCTACTGGAGCATCATGAGCATGTATTATAACGTCACAGCATAAGACGACATCATAACTAGTATGCACTATGATGTCACAATGTATTATGACGTCATAATGTATCCGCGTTATGACATCACAATATACTATGAGAGCGCAATTTGCAGGTATTATGAGCAGTTTCACTTACCCCAATATGTGTCACATATACTGGAGCATCATGAGCATGTATTATGACGTCACCGTATATGATGACATCATAATTAGTATGCAGTATGACGTCACTGTGTATTATGACGTCATAATGTATCCGCATTATGACATCACAATATATTATGAGAGCGCAATTTGCAGGTATTATGAGCAATTTCTCTTACCCCAATTTGTGTCACATCTACTGGAGCATCATGAGCATGTATTATGACGTCACAGTATATGATGACATCATAATTAGTATACACTATGAAATCACAATGCATTATGACGTCATAATATATCCGCATTATGACATCACAATATATTATGAGAGCGCAATTTGCAGGTATTAGGAGCAATTTCTCTTACCCCAATTTGTGTCACATCTACTGGAGCATCATGAGCATGTACTATGACATCACAGTATATCATGACATCATAATTAGTATAAACTATGATGTCACAATGTATTATGACGTCATAATGTATCTGCATTATGACATCACAATATATTATGAGAGGGCAGTTTGCAGGTATTATCAGCAATTTCGCTTACTCCAATTTGTGTCACATCTACTGGAGCATCATGAGCATGTACTATGACGTGACACTATATGATGACATCATAATTAGTATGCACTATGACGTCACAATGTGTTATGACGTCATCATGTATCCGCGTTATGACATCACAATATATTATGAGAGCGCAATTTGCAGGTATTATGAGCAATTTCTGTTACCCCAATTTTTGTCACATCTACTGGAGCATCATGAGCATGTATTATGACGTCACAGTATATGATGACATCGTAATTAGTATGCACTATGACGTCAAAATGTATTATGACGTCATAATGTATCCGCATTATGACCTCACAATGTATTATGAGAGCGCAATTTGCAGGTATTATGAGCAATTTCTCTTACGCCAATTTTTCTCACATCTACTGGAGCATCATGAGCATGTATTATGACGTCACAGTATATGATGACATCATAATTAGTATGCACTATGACGTCACAATGTATTATGACGTCATAATGTATCCGCGTTTTGACATCACAATATATTATTAGAGCGCAATTTGCAGGTATTATGAGCAATTTCTCTTACCACAATTTGTGTCACATCTACTGGAGCATCATGAGCATGTATTATGTCGTCACAGTATATGATGACATCATAATTAGTATGCACTATGACCTGACAATATATTATGACGTCATAATGTTTCCGCGTTTTGACATCACAATATATTATTAGAGCGCAATTTGCAGGTATTATGAGCAATTTCTCTTACCCCAATTTGTGTCACATCTACTGGAGCATCATGAGCATGTACTATGACATCACAGTATATGATGACATCATAATTAGTATGCACTATGACGTCACACTATATTATGACGTCATAATGTGTCTGCATTATGACATCACAATATATTATGAGAGCGCAACATGCAGGTATTATGAGCATTTTCTCTTACCCGAATTTGTGTCACATCTACCGGAGCATCATGAGCATGTATTATGACGTCACAGTATATGATGACATCATAATTAGTATGCACTATGACGTCACAATGTATTATGACGTCATAATGTATCCGCATTATGACATCAGAATATATTATGAGAGCGCAATTTGCAGGTATTATGACCAATTTCGCTTAACCCAGTTTGTGTCACATCTACTGGAGCATCATGAGCATGTATTATGACGTCACAGTATATGATGACATCATAATTAGTAAACACTATGACGTCACAATGTATTTTGACGTCATAATATATCCGCATTATGACATCACAATATATTATGAGAGCGCAATTTGCAGGTATTAGGAGCAATTTCTCTTACCCCAATTTGTGTCACATCTACTGGAGCATCATGAGCATGTATTATAACGTCACAGCATAAGACGACATCATAACTAGTATGCACTATGATGTCACAATGTATTATGACGTCATAATGTATCCGCGTTATGACATCACAATATACTATGAGAGCGCAATTTGCAGGTATTATGAGCAATTTCACTTACCCCAATATGTGTCACATCTACTGGAGCATCATGAGCATGTATTATGACGTCACCGTATATGATGACATCATAATTAGTATGCAGTATGATGTCACAGTGTATTATGACGTCATAATGTATCCGCATTATGACATCACAATATATTATGAGAGCGCAATTTGCAGGTATTATGAGCAATTTCTCTTACCCCAATTTGTGTCACATCTACTGGAGCATCATGAGCATGTATTATGACGTCACAGCATATGATGACATCATAATTAGTATGCACTATGACATCACAATGTATTATGACGTCATAATGCATCCGCATTATGACATCACAAAATATTATGAGAGCGCAATTTGCAGGTATTATGAGCAATTTCTCTTACCCCAATTTGTGTCACATCTACTGGAGCATCATGAGCATGTACTATGACATCACAGTATATGATCACATCATAATTAGTATGCACTATGATGTCACAATGTAGTATGACGTCATAATGTATCTGCATTATGACATCACCATATATTATGAGAGCGCAATTTGCAGGTATTATCAGCAATTTCGCTTACTCCAATTTGTGTCACATCTACTGGAGCATCATGAGCATGTATTATGACGTCACAGTATATGATGACATCATAATTAGTATCCACTATGACGTCACAATGTGTTATGACGTCATCATGTATCCGCGTTATGACATCACAATATATTATGAGAGCGCAATTTGCAGTTATTATGAGCAATTTCTCTTACCCCAATTTGTGTCACATCTACTGGAGCATCATGAGCATCTATTATGACGTCACAGTATATGGTGACATCATAAATAGTATGCACTATGACGTCACAATGTATTATGACGTCATAATGGATCCGCATTATGACATCTCAATATATTCTGAGAGCGCAATTTGCAGGTATTATGAGCAATTTCTCTTACCCCAATTTGTGTCACATCTACTGGAGCATCATGAGCATGTATTATGACGTCACCGTATATGATGACATCATAATTAGTATGCAGTATGACGTCACAGTGTATTATGACGTCATAATGTATCCGCATTATGACATCACAATATATTATGAGAGCGCAATTTGCAGGTATTATGAGCAATTTCTCTTACCCCAATTTGTGTCACATCTACTGGAGCATCATGAGCATGTATTATGACGTCACAGCATATGATGACATCATAATTAGTACGCACTATGACATCACAATGTATTATGACGTCATAATGCATCCGCATTATGACATCACAAAATATTATGAGAGCGCAATTTGCAGGTATTATGAGCAATTTCTCTTACCCCAATTTGTGTCACATCTACCGGAGCATCATGAGCATGTACTATGACATCACAGTATATGATGACATCATAATTAGTATGCACTATGACGTCACAATGTATTATGACGTCATAATGTATCCGCATTATGACATCACAATATATTATGAGAGCGCAATTTGCAGGTATTATGAGCAATTTCTCTTACCCCAATTTGTGTCACATCTATTGGAGCATCATGAGCATGTATTATGACGTCACAGTATATGATGACATCACAATTAGTATGCACTATGACGTCACAATGTGTTATGACGTCATCATGTATCCGCGTTATGACATCACAATATATTTTGAGAGCGCAATTTGCAGGTATTATGAGCAATTTCGCTTAACCCAGTTTGTGTCACATCTACTGGAGCATCATGAGCATGTATTATGACGTCACAGTATATGATGACATCATAATTAGTATGCACTATGACCTGACAATGTATTGTGACGTCATAATGTTTCCGCGTTATGACATCACAATATATTATGAGAGCGCAACTAGCAGGTATTATGAGCAATTTCTCTTACCCCAATTTGTGTCACACCTATTGGAGCATCATGAGCATGTATTATGACGTCACAGTATATGATGACATCACAATTAGTATGCACTATGACGTCACAATGTGTTATGACGTCATCATGTATCCGTGTTATGACATCACAATATATTATGAGAGCGTGATTTGCAGGTATTATGAGCAATTTCGCTTAACCCAGTTTGTGTCACATTTACTGGAGCATCATGAGCATGTATTATGACGTCACAGTATATGTTGACATCATAATTAGTATGCACTATGACGTCACAATGTATTATGACGTCATAATGTATCCGCATTATGACATCACATAATATTATGAGAGCGCAATTTGCAGGTATTATGAGCAATTTCGCTTAACCCAGTTTGTGTCACATCTACTGGAGCATCATGAGCATGTATTATGACGTCACAGTATATGATGACATCATAATTAGTATACAGTATGAAATCACAATGTATTATGACGTCATAATATATCCGCATTATGACATCACAATATATTATGAGAGCGCAATTTGCAGGTATTAGAAGCAATTTCTCTTACCTCAATTTGTGTCAGATCTACTGGAGCATAATGAGCATGTATTATGACGTCACAGCATAAGATGACATCATAACTAGTATGCACTATGATGTCACAATGTATTATGACGTCATAATGTATCCGCGTTATGACATCACAATATATTATGAAAGCGCAATTTGCAGGTATTATGAGCAATTTCTCTTACCCCAATTTGTGTCACATCTACCGGAGCATCATGAGCATGTACTATGACATCACAGTATATGATGACATCATAATTAGTATGCACTACGACGTCACAATGTATTATGACGTCATAATGTATCCGCATTATGACATCACAATATATTATGAGAGCGCAATTTGCAGGTATTATGAGCAATTTCTCTTACCCCAATTTGTGTCACATCTACTGGAGCATCATGAGCATGTATTATGACGTCAGAGTATATGATGACATCATAATTAGTATGCACTATGCCCTGACAATGTATTGTGACGTCATAATGTTTCCGCGTTATGACATCACAATATATTATGAGAGCGCAACTAGCAGGTATTATGAGCAATTTTTCTTACCCCAATTTGTGTCACATCTATTGGAGCATCATGAGCATGTATTATGACGTCACAGTATATGATGACATCACAATTAGTATGCACTATGACATCACAATGTGTTATGACGTCATCATGTATCCGCGTTATGACATCACAATATATTATGAGAGCGCGATTTGCAGGTATTATGAGCAATTTCGCTTAACCCAGTTTGTGTCACATCTACTGGAGCATCATGAGCATGTATTATGACGTCACAGTATATGATGACATCATAATTAGTATGCACTATGACCTGACAATGTATTATGACGTCATAATGTATCCGCATTATGACATCACAATATATTCTGAGAGTGCAATTTGCAGGTATTATGAGCAATTTCTCTTACCCCAATTTGTGTCACATCTACTGGAGCATCATGAGCATGTATTAAGACGTCACAGCATAAGCTGACATCATAACTAGTATGCACAATGATGTCACAATGTATTATGACGTCATAATGTATCTGCGTTATGACATCACAATATATTATGAGAGCGCAATTTGCAGGTATTATGAGCAATTTCGCTTAACCCAGTTTATGTCACATCTACTGGAGCATCATGAGCATGTGTTATGACGTCACAGTATATGATGACATCATAATTAGTATGCAGTATGACGTCACAATGTATTATGACGTCATAATGTATCCGCGTTATGACATCACAATATATTATGAGAGCACAATTTGCATGTATTATGAGCAATTTCTCTTACCCCAATTTGTGTCACATCTACTGGAGCATCATGAGCATGTATTATGATGTCACCGTATATGATGACATAATAATTAGTATGCAGTATGACCTCACAATGTATTATGACGTCATAATGTATCCGCATTTTGACATCACAATATATTATGAGAGCGCACTTTGCAGGAATTATGAGCAATTTCTCTTACCCCAATTTGTGTCACATCTGTTGGAGCATCATGAGCATGTAATATGACGTCACAGTATATGATGACATCATAATTAGTATGCACTATGACGTCACAATGTATTATGACGTCATAATGTATCCGCATTATGACATCACAATATATTATGAGAGCGCAATTTGCAGGTATTATGAGCAATTTCGCTTATCCCAGTTTGTGTCACATCTACTGGAGCATCATGAGCATGTATTATGACGTCACATTATATGATGACATCATGAAGAGTATACACTATTACGTCACATTGTATTATGACGTCATAATATATCCGCATTATGACATCACAATATATTATGAGAGCGCAATTTGCATGTATTGGGAGCAATTTCTCTTACCTCAATTTGTGTCAGATCTACTGGAGCATCATGAGCATGTATTATGACGTCACAGTATATGATGACATCATAATTAGTATGCACTATGACGTCACAATGTATTATGACGTCATAATGGATCCGCATTATTACATCACAATATATTATGAGAGCGCAGTTTACAGGTATTATGAGCAATTTCTCTTACCCCAGTTTGTGTCACATCTACTGGAGCATCATGAGCATGTATTATGACGTCACAGCATAAGATGACATCATAACTAGTATGCACTATGATGTCACAATGTATTATGACGTCATAATGTATCCGCGTTATGACATCACAATATATTATGAGAGCGCAATTTGCAGGTATTATGAGCAATTTCACTTACCCCAATATGTGTCACATCTACTGGAGCATCATGAGCATGTATTATGACGTCACCGTATATGATGACATCATAATTAGTATGCAGTACGACGTCACAGTGTATTATGACGTCATAATGTATCCGCATTATGACATCACAATATATTATGAGAGCGCAATTTGCAGGTATTATGAACAATTTCTCTTACCCCAATTTGTGTCACATCTACTGGAGCATCATGAGAATGTATTATGATGTCACAGCATATGATGACATCATAATTAGTATGCACTATGACGTCACAATGTATTATGACGTCATAATGCATCCTAATTATGACATCACAAAATATTATGAGAGCGCAATTTGCAGGTATTAAGAGCAATTTCTCTTACCCCAATTTGTGTCACATCTACTGGAGCATCATGAGCATGTATTATGACGTCACCGTATATGATGACATCTTAATTAGTATGCAGTACGACGTCACAGTGTATTATGACGTCATAATGTATCCGCATTATGACATCACAATATATAATGACAGCGCAATTTGCAGGTATTATGAGCAATTTCTCTTAACCCCAATTTGTGTCACATCTACTGGAGCAACATGAGCGTGTATTATGACGTCACATCATATGATGACATCATAATTAGTATGCACTATGACGTCACAATGTATTATGACGTCATAATGTATCCGCATTATGACATCACAAAATATTATGAGAGCGCAGTTTGCAGGTATTGTGAGCAATTTCTCTTACCCCAATTTGTGTCACATCTACTGGAGCATCATGAGCATGTATTATGACGTCACAGCATATGATGACATCATAATTAGTATGCACTATGATGTCGCAATGTATTTTGACATCATAATGTATCTGCATTATGACATCACAATATATTATGAGAGCGCAAATTGCAGGTATTGTCAGCAATTTCGCTTACTCCAAGTTGTGTCACATCTACTGGAGTATCATGAGCATGTATTATGACATCACAGTATATGATGACATCATAATTAGTATGCACTATGACGTCACAATGTGTTATGACGTCATCATGTATCCCTGTTATGACATCACAATATATTATGAGAGTGCAATTTGCAGGTATTATGAGCAATTTCTCTTACCCCAATTTGTGTCACATCTACTGGAGCATCATGAGCATGTATTATGACGTCACAGTATATGGTGACATCATAATTAGTATGCACTATATCGTCACAATATATTATGACGTCATAATGTATCCGCATTATGACATCACAATGTATTATGAGAGCGCAATTTGGAGGTATTATGAGCAATTTCTCTTACCCCAATTTGTGTCACATCTACGGGAGCATCATGAGCATGTAGTATGACGTCACAGTATATGATGACATCATAATTAGTATGCACTATGACGTCACAATGTATTATGACGTCATAATGTATCCGCGTTATAACATCACAATATATTATGAGAGCGCAATTTGCAGGTATTATGAGCAATTTCTCTTACCCCAATTTGTGTCACATCTACTGGAGCATCATGAGCATGTATTATGACGTCACAGTATATGATGACATCATAATTAGTATGCACTATGAAATCACAATGTATTATGACGTCATAATGTATCCGCGTTTTGATATCACAATATATTATTAGAGCGCAATTTTCAGGTATTATGAGCAATTTCTCTTACCCCAATTTGTGTCACATCTACTGGAGCATCATGAGCATGTATTATGACGTCACAGTATATGATGACATCATAATTAGTATGCACTATGACCTGACAATGTATTATGACGTCATAATATTTTCGCGTTATGACATAACAATATATTATGAGAGCGCAATTTGCATGTACTATGAGCAATTTCTCTTAACCCAATTTGTGTCACATCTACTGGAGCATCATGAGCATGTATTATGACATCACAGTATATGATGACATCATAATAAGTATGCACTATGACGTCACAAAGTATTACGATGTCATAATGTATCCGCATTATTACATCACAATATATTATGAGAGCGCAAATAGCAGGTATTATGAGCAATTTCTCTTACCCCAATTTGTGTCACATCTATTGGAACATCATGAGCATGTATTATGACATCACAGTATATGATGACATCATAATTAGTATGCACTATGACATCACAATGTGTTATGACATCATCATGTATCCGCGTTATGACATCACAATATATTATGAGAGCGCAATTTGAAGGTATTATGAGCAATTTCTCTTACCCCAATTTGTGTCACATCTACTGGAGCATCATGAGCATGTATTATGAGGTCACAGTATATGGTGACATCATAATTAGTATGCACTGTGACGTCACAATGTATTATGACATCATAATGTATCCGCATTATGACATCACAATATATTATGAGAGTGCAATTTGCAGGTATTATGAGCAATTTCTCTTACCCCAATTTTTGTCTCATCTACTGGAGCATCATGAGCATGTATTATGACGTCACAGTATATGATGACATCATAATTAGTATGCACTATGACGTCACAATGTATTATGACGTCATAATGTGTCTCCATTATGACATCACAATATATTATGAGAGCGCAATTTGCAGGTATTATGAGCAATTTCTCTTACCCCAATTTGTGTCACATCTACTGGAGCATCATAAGCATGTATTATGACGTCACAGTATATGACGACATCATAATTAGTATGCACTATGACGTCACAATGTATTATGACATCATAATTTATCAGCATTATGACATAACAATATATTATGAGAGCTCAATTTGCCGGTATTATTAGCAATTTCTCTTACCCCAATTTGTGTCACTTCTACTAGAGCATCATAAGCATGTATTATGACGTCACTGTATATGATGACATCATAATTATTATGCAGTATTATGTCACAGTGTAATATGACGTCATAATGTAACCGCAATATGACATCACAATATATTATGAGAGCGCAATTTGCAGGTATTATGAGCAATTTCTCTTACCCCAATTTGTGTCACATCTACTGGAGCATCATGAGCATGTATTATGACGTCACAGCATATGATGACATCATAATTAGTATGCACTATGACGTCACAATGTATTATGACGTCATAGTGTATCCGCATTATGACATCACAAAATATTTTGAGAGCGCAATTTGCAGGTATTATGAGCAATTTCTCTTACCGCAATTTGTGTCACATCTACTGGAGCATCATGAGCATGTACTATGACATCACAGTATATGATGACATCATAATTAGTATGCACTATGACGTCACAACGTATTATGACGTCATAATGTGTCTGCATTATGACATCACAATATATTATGAGAGCGCAATTTGCAGGTATTATGAGCAATTTCTCTTACCCCAATTTGTGTCACATCTACTGGATCATCATGAGCATGTATTTTTACATCACAGTATATGATGACATCATAATTAGTATACACTATGACGTCACAATGTATTATGACGTCATAATGTAGCCGCATTATGACATCACAATATATTCAGAAAGTGCAATTTGCAGGCATTATGAGCAATTTCTCTTACCCCAATTTGTGTCACATCTACTGGAGCATCATGAGCATGTGTTATGACGTCACAGTATATGATGACATCATAATTAGTATGCAGTATGACGTCACAATGTATTATGACGTCATAATGTATCCGCGTTATGACATCACAATATATTATGAGAGCACAATTTGCATGTATTATGAGCAATTTCTCTTACCCCAATTTGTGTCACATCTACTGGAGCATCATGAGCATGTATTATGATGTCACCGTATATGATGACATAATAATTAGTATGCAGTATGACCTCACAATGTATTATGACGTCATAATGTATCCGCATTTTGACATCACAATATATTATGAGAGCGCACTTTGCAGAAATTATGAGCAATTTCTCTTACCCCAATTTGTGTCACATCTGTTGGAGCATCATGAGCATGTAATATGACGTCACAGTATATGATGACATCATAATTAGTATGCACTATGACGTCACAATGTATTATGACGACATAATGTATCCGCATTATGACATCACAATATATTATGAGAGCGCAATTTGCAGGTATTATGAGCAATTTCGCTTATCCCAGTTTGTGTCACATCTACTGGAGCATCATGAACATGTATTATGACGTCACATTATATGATGACATCATGAATAGTATACACTATTACGTCACATTGTATTATGACGTCATAATATATCCGCATTATGACATCACAATATATTATGAGAGCGCAATTTGCATGTATTAGGAGCAATTTCTCTTACCTCAATTTGTGTCAGATCTACTGGAGCATCATGAGCATGTATTATGACGTCACAGTATATGATGACATCATAATTAGTATGCACTATGATGTCACAATGTATTATGACGTCATAATGGATCCGCATTATTACATCACAATATATTATGAGAGCGCAATTTGCAGGTATTATGAGCAATTTCACTTACCCCAGTTTGTGTCACATCTACTGGAGCATCATGAGCATGTATTATGACGTCACAGCATAAGATGACATCATAACTAGTATGCACTATGATGTCACAATGTATTATGACGTCATAATGTATCCGCGTTATGACATCACAATATATTATGAGAGCGCAATTTGCAGGTATTATGAGCAATTTCACTTACCCCATTATGTGTCACATCTACTGGAGCATCATGAGCATGTATTATGACGTCACCGTATATGATGACATCATAATTAGTATGCAGTACGACGTCACAGTGTATTATGACGTCATAATGTATCCGCATTATGACATCACAATATATTATGAGAGCGCAATTTGCAGGTATTATGAACAATTTCTCTTACCCCAATTTGTGTCACATCTACTGGAGCAACATGAGCGTGTATTATGACGTCACATCATATGATGACATCATAATTAGTATGCACTATGACGTCACAATGTATTATGACGTCATAATGTATCCGCATTATGACATCACAAAATATTATGAGAGCGCAGTTTGCAGGTATTGTGAGCAATTTCTCTTACCCCAATTTGTGTCACATCTACTGGAGCATCATGAGCATGTATTATGACGTCACAGCATATGATGACATCATAATTAGTATGCACTATGATGTCGCAATGTATTTTGACATCATAATGTATCTGCATTATGACATCACAATATATTATGAGAGCGCAAATTGCAGGTATTGTCAGCAATTTCGCTTACTCTAAGTTGTGTCACATCTACTGGAGTATCATGAGCATGTATTATGACGTCACAGTGTATGATGACATCATAATTAGTATGCACTATGACGTCACAATGTGTTATGACGTCATCATGTATCCCTGTTATGACATCACAATATATTATGAGAGTGCAATTTGCAGGTATTATGAGCAATTTCTCTTACCCCAATTTGTGTCACATCTACTGGAGCATCATGAGCATGTTTTATGACGTCACAGTATATGATGACATCATAATTAGTATGCACTATGACGTCACAATGTATTATGACGTCATAATGTATCCGCGTTATGACATCACAATATATTATGAGAGCGCAATTTGCAGGTATTATGAGCAATTTCTCTTAGCCCAATTTGTGTCACAACTACTGGAGCATCATAAGCATGTATTATGACGTCACAGTATATGACGACATCATAATTAGTATGCACTATGACGTCACAATGTATTATGACATCATAATTTATCAGCATTATGACATAACAATATATTATGAGAGCTCAATTTGCAGGTATTATTAGCAATTTCTCTTACCCCAATTTGTGTCACTTCTACTGGAGCATCATAAGCATGTATTATGACGTCACTGTATATGATGACATCATAATTATTATGCAGTATGATGTCACAGTGTAATATGACGTCATAATGTAACCGCATTATGACATCACAATATATTATGAGAGCGCAATTTGCAGGTATTATGAGCAATTTCTCTTACCCCAATTTGTGTCACATCTACTGGAGCATCATGAGCATGTATTATGACGTCACAGCATAAGATGACATCATAACTAGTATGCACTATGATGTCACAATGTATTATGACGTCATAATGTATCCACGTTATGACATCACAATATATTATGAGAGCGCAATTTGCAGGAATTATGAGCAATTTCACTTACCCCAATATGTGTCACATCTACTGGAGCATCATGAGCATGTATTATGACGTCTCCGTATATGATGACATCATAATTAGTATGCAGTATGACGTCACAGTGTATTATGACGTCATAATGTATCCGCATTATGACATCACAATATATTATGAGAGCGCAATTTGCAGGAATTATGAGCAATTTCTCTTACCCCAATTTGTGTCACATCTATTGGAGCATCATGAGCATGTAATATGACGTCACAGTATATGATGACATCATAATTAATATTCACTATGACGTCACAATATATTATAACGTCATAATGTATCCGCACTATGACATCACAATATAGTATGAGAGCGCAATTTGCAGGTATTATGAGCAATTTCGCTTATCCCAGTTTGTGTCACATCTACTGGAGCATCATTAGCATGTATTATGACGTCACATTATATGATGACATCATAAATAGTATACACTATGACGTCACAGTTTATTATGACGTCATAATATATCCACATTATGACATCACAATATATTATGAGAGCGCAATTTGCATGTATTAGGAGCAATTTCTCTTACCTCAATTTGTGTCAGATCTACTGGAGCATGTATTATGACGTCACAGTATATGATGACATCATAATTAGTATGCACTATGATGTCACAATGTATTATGACGTCATAATGGATCCGCATTATTACATCACAATATATTATGAGAGCGCAGTTTGCAGGTATTATGAGCAATTTCTCTTACCCCAGTTTGTGTCACATCTACTGGAGCATCATGAGCATGTATTATGACGTCACAGCATAAGATGACATCATAACTAGTATGCACTATGATGTCACAATGTATTATGACGTCATAATGGATCCGCATTATTACATCACAATATATTATGAGAGCGCAGTTTGCAGGTATTATGAGCAATTTCTCTTACCCCAGTTTGTGTCACATCTACTGGAGCATCATGAGCATGTATTATGACGTCACAGCATAAGATGACATCATAACTAGTATGCACTATGATGTCACAATGTATTATGACGTCATAATGTATCCGCGTTTTGACATCACAATATATTATGAGAGCTCAATTTGCAGGTATTATGAGCAATTTCACTTTCCCCAATATGTGTCACATCTACTGAAGCATCATGAGCATGTATTATGACGTCACCGTATATGATGACATCATAATTAGTATGCAGTATGACGTCACAGTGTATTATGACGTCATAATGTATCCGCATTATGACATCACAATATATTATGAGAGCGCAATTTGAAGGTATTATGAACAATTTCTCTTACCCCAATTTGTGTCACATCTACTGGAGCATCATGAGAATGTATTATGATGTCACAGCATATGATGACATCATAATTAGTATGCACTATGATGTCACAATGTATTATGACGTCATAATGCATCCTCATTATGACATCACAAAATATTATGAGAGCGCAATTTGCAGGTATTATGAGCAATTTCTCTTACCCCAATTTGTGTCACATCTACTGGAGCATCATGAGCATGTACTATGACATCACAGTATATGATGACATCATAATTAGTATGCACTATGATGTAACAATGTATTATGACGTCATAATGTATCTGCATTATGACATCACAATATAATATGAGATCGCAAATTGCAGGTATAATCAGCAATTTCGCTTACTCCAAGTTGTGTCACATCTACTGGAGTATCATGAGCATATATTATGACGTCACATTATATGATGACATCATAATTAGTATGCACTATGACGTCACAATGTGTTATGACGTCATCATGTATCCCTGTTATGACATCACAATATATTATGAGAGTGCAATTTGCAGGTATTATGAGCAATTTCTCTTACCCCAATTTGTGTCACATCTACTGGAGCATCATGAGCATGTATTATGACGTCACAGTATATGGTGACTTCATAATTAGTATGCACTATGACGTCACAATATATTATGACGTCATAATGTATCCGCATTATGACATCACAATATATTATGAGAGCGCAATTTGGAGGAATTCTGAGCAATTTCTCTTACCCCAATTTGTGTCACATCTACTGGAGCATCATGAGCATGTATTATGACGTCACAGTATATGATGACATCATAATTAGTATGCACTATGACCTGACAATGTATTATGACGTCATAATGTTTCCACGTTATGACATCACAATATATTATGAGAGCGCAATTTGCATGTATTATGAGCAATTTCTCTTAACCCAATTTGTGTCACATCTACTGGAGCATCATGAGCATGTATTATGACGTCACAGTAAATGACGACATCATAATTAGTATGCACTATGACGTCACAATGTATTATGACATCATAATTTATCAGCATTATGATATAACAATATATTATGAGAGCTCAATTTGCAGGTATTATTAGCAATTTCTCTTACCCCAATTTGTGTCACTTCTACTGGAGCATCATAAGCATGTATTATGACGTCACTGTATATGATGACATCATAATTATTATGCAGTATGATGTCACAGTGTAATATGACGTCATAATGTATCCGCATTATGACATCACAATATATTATGAGAGCGCAATTTGCAGGTATTATGAGCAATTTCTCTTACCCCAATTTGTGTCACATCTACTGGAGCATCATGAGCATGTATTATGACGTCGCAGCATAAGATGACATCATAACTAGTATGCACTATGACGTCACAATGTATTATGACGTCATAGTGTATCCGCATTATGACATCACAAAATATTTTGAGAGCGCAATTTGCAGGTATTATGAGCAATTTCTCTTACCCCAATTTGTGTCACATCTACTGGAGCATCATGAGCATGTACTATGACATCACAGAATATGATGACATCATAATTAGTATGCACTATGACGTCACAACGTATTATGACGTCATAATGTGTCTGCAGTATGACATCACAATATATTATGAGAGCGCAATTTGCAGGTATTATGAGCAATTTCTCTTACCCCAATTTGTGTCACATCTACTGGATCATCATGAGCATGTATTTTTACATCACAGTATATGATGACATCATAATTAGTATACACTATGACGTCACAATGTATTATGACGTCATAATGTATCTGCATTATGACATCACAATATATTATGAGAGCGCAATTTGCAGGTATTATGAGCATTTTCCCCTACCCCAATTTGTGTCACATCTACTGGAGCATCATGAGTATGTATTATGACGTCACAGTATATGATGACATAATAATTAGTATGCACTATGACGTCAAAATGTATTATGACGTCATAATGTATCCGCATTATGACATCACAATATATTCTGAGAGTGCAATTTGCAGGTATTATGAGCAATTTCTCTTACCCCAATTTGTGTCACATCTACTGGAGCATCATGAGCATGTGTTATGACGTCGCAGTATATGATGACATCATAATTAGTATGCACTATGACGTCACAATGTATTATGACGTCATAATGGATCCGCATTATGACTTCACAATATGTTATGAGAGCGCAATTTGCAGGTATTATGAGCAATTTCTCTTACCCCAATTTGTGTCACATCTACTGGAGCATCATGAGAATGTAGTATGACATCACAGTATATGATGACATCATAATTAGTATGCACTATGACGTCGCAATGTATTATGACGTCATAATGTGTCTGCATTATGACATCACAATATATTATGAGAGCGCAATTTGAAGGTATTATGAGCAATTTCTCTTACCCCAAATTGTGTCAAATCTACTGGATCATCATGAGCATGTATTATTACATCACAGTATATGATGACATCATAATTAGTATACACTATGACGTCACAATGTATTATGATGTCATAATGTATCCGCATTATGACTTCACAATATATAATGAGAGCGCAATTTGCAGGTATTATTAGCAATTTCTCTTAACCCAATTTGTGTCACATCTACTGGAGCATCATGAGCATGTATTATGACGTCACCACAAATGATGACATCATAATTAGTATGCAGTATGACGTCACAGTGTATTATGACGTCATAATGTATCCGCAATATGACATCACAATATATTATGAGAGCGTAATTTGCAGGTATTATGAGTAATTTCTCTTACCCCAATTTGTGTCACATCTACTGGAGCATCATGTGCATGTATTATGACGTCACAGCATATGATGACATCATAATTAGTATGCACTATGACGTCACAATGTATTATGACGTCATAATGTATCCGCATTATGACATCACAAAATATTATGAGGGCGCAAATTGCAGGTATTATGAGCAATTTCTCTTACCCCAATTTGTGTCAAATCTACTGGAGCATCATGAGCATGTACTATGACATCACAGTATATGATGATATCATAATTAGTATGCACTATGACGTCACAATATATTATGACGTCATAACGTATCTGCATTATGACATCACAATATATTATGAGAGCGCAACATGCAGGTATTATGAGCAATTTCTCTTACCCCAATTTGTGTCACATCAACTGGAGCATCATGAGAATGTATTATGACATCACAGTATATGATGACATCATAATTAGTATGCACTATGACGTCACAATGTATTATGACGTCATAATGTATCCGCATTATGACATCACAATATATTATGAGAGCGCAATTTGCAGGTATTATGAGCAATTTCGCTTACCCCAATTTGTGTCACATCTACTGGAGCATCATGAGCATGTATTATGATGTCACAGTATATGATGATATCATAATTAGTATGCACTATGACGTCACAATGTATTATGATGTCATAATGTATCCGCATTATGACATCACAATATATTATGAGAGCGCAGTTTGCAGGTATTATGAGCAAATATTCTTACCCCAATTTGTGTCACATCTACTGGAGCATCATGAGCATGTATTATGACGTCACAACATAAGATGACATCATAACTTGTATGCACTATGATGTCACAATGTATTATGACGTCATAATGTATCCACGTTATGACATCACAATATATTATGAGAGCGCAATTTGCAGGAATTATGAGCAATTTCACTTACCCCAATATGTGTCACATCTACTGGAGCACCATGAGCATGTATTATGACGTCACCGTATATGATGACATCATAATTAGTATGCAGTATGACGTCACAGTGTATTATGACGTCATAATGTATCCGCATTATGACATCACAATATATTATGAGAGCGCAATTTGCAGGTATTATGAGTAATTTCTCTTACCCCAATTTGTGTCACATCTACTGGAGCATCATGAGCATGTACTATGACATCACAGTATATCATGACATCATAATTAGTATGCACTATGATGTCACAATGTATTATGACGTCATAATGTATCCGCGTTATGATATCACAATATATTATGAGAGCGCAATTTGCAGGTATTATGAGCAATTTCACTTACCCCAATATGTGTCACATCTACTGGAGCATCATGAGCATGTATTATGATGTCACCGTATATGATGACATCATAAATAGTATGCAGTATGACATCACAGTGTATTATGACGTCATAATGTATCCGCGTTATAACATCACAATATATTATGAGAGCGCAATTTGCATGTATTATGAGCAATTTCTCTTACCCCAATTTGTGTCACATCTACTGCAGCATCATGAGCATGTATTATGACGTCACAGTATATGATGACATCATAATTAGTATGCACTATGACGTCACAATGTATTATGACGTCATAATGTATCCGCGTTTTGACATCACAATATATTATTAGAGCGCAATTTGCATGTATTATGAGCAATTTCTCTTACCCCAATTTGTGTCACATCTACTGGAGCATCATGAGCATGTATTATGACGTCACAGTATATTATGACATCATAATTAGTATGCACTATGACGTCACAAAGTATTACGATGTCATAATGTATCCGCATTATGACATCACAATATATTATGAGAGCGCAACTAGCAGGTATTATGAGCAATTTCTCTTACCCCAATTTGTGTCACATCTATTGGAGCATCATGAGCATGTATTATGACTTCACAGTATATGATGACATCATAATTAGTATGCACTATGACGTCACAATGTGTTATGACGTCATCATGTATCCGCATTATGACATCACAATATATTATGAGAGCGCAATTTGCAGGTATTATGAGCAATTTCTCTTACCCCAATTTGTGTCACATCTACTGGAGCATCATGAGCATGTATTATGACATCACAGTATATGGTGACATCATAATTAGTATGCAGTATGACGTCACAATGTATTATGACGTCATAATGTATCCGCATTATGACATCACAATATATTATAAGAGCGCAATTTGCAGGTATTATGAGCAATTTCTCTTACCCCAATTTGTGTCACACCTACTGGAGCATCATGAGCATGTATTATGATGTCATAGCATATGATGACATCATAATTAGTATGCACTATGACGTCACAATATATTATGACGTCATAATGCATCCGCATTATGACATCACAAAATATTATGAGAGCGAAATTTGCAGGTATTATGAGCAATTAATCTTACCCCAATTTGTGTCACATCTACTGGAGCATTATGAGCGTGTACTATGACATCACAGTATATCATGACACCATAATTAGTATGCACTATGATGTCACAATGTATTATGACGTCATCATGTATCCGCGTTATGACATCACAATGTATTATGAGAGCGCAATTTGCAGGTATTATAAGCAATTTCACTTACACCAATATGTGTCACATCCACTGGAGAATCATGAGCATGTATTATGACGTCACCGTATATGATGACATCATAATTAGAATGCGGTATGACGTCACAGTGTATTATGACGTCATAATGTATCCGCGTTATAACATCACAATATATTATGAGAGCGCAATTTGCAGGTATTATGAGCAATTTCTCTTACCCCAATTTGTGTCACATCTACTGCATCATCATGAGCATGTATTATGACGTCACAGTATATGATGACATCATAAATAGTAAGCACTATGACGTCACAATGTATTAAGACGTCATAATGTATCCGCGTTTTGACATCACAATATATTATTAGAGCGCAATTTGCTGGTATTATGAACAATTTCTCTTACCCCAATTTGTGTCACATCTACTGGAGCATCATGAGCATGTATTATGACATCACAGTATATGATGACATCATAATTAGTATGCACTATGACCTGACAATGTATTATGATGTCATAATGTTTCCGCGTTATGAGAGCGCAATTTGCATGTATTATGAGCAATTTCTCTTACCACAGTTTGTGTCACATCTACCGGAGCATCATGAGCATGTATTATGACGTCACAGTATATGGTGACATCGTAATTAGTATGCAGTATGACGTCACAATGTATTATGACGTCATTATATATCCGCATTATGACATCACAATATATTATGAGAGCGCAATTTGCAGGTATTATGATCAATTTCTCTTACCCCAATTTTTGTCACATCTACTGGAGCATCATGAGCATGTATTATTACATCACAGTATATGATGACATCATAATTAGTATACACTATGACGTCACAATGTATTATGACGTCATAATGTATCCGCATTATGACATCACAATATATTATGAGAGCGCAATTTGCAGGTATTATGAGCAATTTCACTTACCCCAATTTGTGTCACATCTACTGGAGAATCATGAGTATGTATTATGACGTCACAGTATATGATGACATCATAATTAGTATGCACTATGACATCACAATATATTATGACGTCATAATGTATCCGCATTATGACATCACAATATATTCTGAGAGTGCAATTTGCAGGTATTATGAGCAATTTCTCTTACCCCAATTTGTGTCACATCTACTGGAGCATCATGAGCATGTGTTATGACGTCACAGTATAAGATGACATCATAATTAGTATGCACTATGACGTCACAATGTATTATGACGTCATAATGGATCCACATTATGACATCACAATATATTATGAGCGCGCAATTTGCATTTATTATGAGCAATTTCTCTTACCCCAATTTGTGTCACATCTACTGGAGCATCATTAGAATGTATTATGATGTCACCGTATATGATGACATCATAATTAGTATGCAGTATGACGTCACAGTGTATTATGACGTCATAATGTATCCGCATTATGACATCACAATATATTATGAGAGCACAACATTCAGGTATTATGAGCAATTTCTCTTACCCCAATTTGTGTCACATCTACTGGAGCATCATGAGCATGTATTATGACGTCACAGTATATGATGACATCATAATAAGTATGCACTATGACGTCAAAATGTATTATGACGTCATAATGTATCCGCGTTATAACATCAGAATATATTATGAGAGCGCAATTTGCAGGTATTATGAGCAATTTCTCTTACCCCAATTTGTGTCACATCTACTGGAGCATCATGAGCATGTATTATGACGTCACAGTATATGATGACATCATAATTAGTATGCAGTATGACCTCACAATGTATTATGAAGTCATAAGGTATCCGCGTTTTGACATCACAATATATTATTGGAGCGCAATTTGCAGGTATTATGAGCAATTTCTCTTACCACAATTTGTGTCACATCTACTGGAGCATCATGAGCATGTATTACGACAGCACAGTATATGATGACATCATAATTAGTATGCACTATGACCTGACAATGTATTATGACGTCATAATGTTTCAGCGTTATAACATCACAATATATTATGAGAGCGCAATTTGCATGTATTATGAGCAATTTCTCTTACCCCAATTTGTGTCACATCTACTGGAGCATCATGAGCATGTACTATGACATCACAGTATATGATGACATCATAATTTGTATGCACTATGACGTCACAATGTATTATGACGTCATAATGTGTCTGCATTATGACATCACAATATATTATGAGAGCGCAATTTGCAGGTATTATGAGCAATTTCTCTTACCCCAATTTGTGTCACATCTACTGCAGCATCATGAGCATGTACTATGACATCACAGTATATGATGACATCATAATTAGTATGTACTATGACATCACAATGTATTATGACATCATAATTTATCAGCATTATGACATCACAATATATAATGAGAGCTCAATTTGCAGGTATTATGAGCAATTTCTCTTACCCCAATTTGTGTTACTTCTACTGGAGCATCATAAGCATGTATTATGACGTCACTGGATACGATGACATCATAATTAGTATGCAGTATGACCTCACAGTGTAATATGACGTCATAATGTATCCGCATTATGACATAACAATATATTATGAGAGCGCAATTTGCAGGTATTATGAGCAATTTCTCTTACCCCAATTTGTGTCACATCTACTGGAGCATCATGAGCATGTATTATGGCGTCACAGCATATGATGACATCATAATTAGTATGCACTATTACGTCACAATGTATTATGACGTCATAATGTATCCGCATTATGACATCACAAAATATTTTGAGAGCGCAATTTGCAGGTATTATGAGCAATTTCTCTTACCCCAATTTGTGTCACATCTACTGGAGCATCATGTGCATGTACTATGACATCACAGTATATGATGACATCATAATTAGTATGCACTATGACGTCACAATGTATTATGATGTCATAATGTGTCTGCATTATGACATCACAATATATTATGAGAGCGCAATTTGCAGGTATTATGAGCAATTTCTCTTACCCCAATTTGTGTCACATCTACTGGATCATCATGAGCATGTATTATTACATCACAGTATATGATGACATCATAATTAGTATACACTATGATGTCACAATGTATTATGACGTCATAATGTATCCGCGTTATAACATCACAATATATTATGAGAGCGCAATTTGCAGGTATTATGAGCAATTTCTCTTACCCCAATTTGTGTCACATCTACGGGAGCATCATGAGCATGTGTTATGACGTCACCGTATATGATGACATCATACTTATTATGCACTATGACGTCATAATGTATTATGACGTCATAATGGATCCGCATTATGACATCACAATATATTATGAGCGCGCAATTTGCATGTATTATGAGCAATTTCTCTTACCCCAATTTGTGTCACATCTACCGGAGCATCATGAGCATGTATTATGATGTCACAGCATATGATGACATCGTAATTACTATGCACTATGACGTCACAATGTATTATGACGTCATAATATATCCGCATTATGACATCACAAAATATTATGAGAGCGCAATTTGCAGGTATTATGAGCAATTTCTCTTACCCCAATTTGTGTCACATCTACTGGAGCATCATGAGCATGTACTATGACATCACAGTATATGATGACATCATAATTAGTATGCATTATGACGTCACAATATATTATGACGTCATAATGTATCTGCATTATGACATCACAATATATTATGAGATCGGAACATGCAGGTATTATGTGCAATATCTCTTAACCCAATTTGTGTCACATCTACTGGAGCATCATGAGCATGTATTATGGCGTCACAGTATATGATGACATCATAATTAGTATGCACTATGACGTCACAATATATTATGGCGTCATAATGTATCTGCATTATGACATCACAATATATTATGAGAGCGCAACATGCAGGTATTATGAGCAATTTCTCTTACCCCAATTTGTGTCACATCAACTGGAGCATCATGAGAATGTATTATGACGTCACAGTATATGATGACATCATAATTAGTATGCACTATGACGTCACAATGTATTATGACGTCATAATGTATCCGCATTATGACATCATAATATATTATGAGAGCGCAATTTGCAGGTATTATGAGCAATTTCGCTTACCCCAATTTGTGTCACATCTACTGGAGCATCATGAGCATGTATTATGACGTCACAGTATATGATGACATCATAATTAGTATGAACTATGACGTCACAATGTATTATGATGTCATAATGTATCCGCATTATGACATCACAATATATTATGAGAGCGCAGTTTGCAGGTATTATGAGCAATTTCTCTTACCCCAATTTGTGTCACATCTACTGGAGCATCATGAGCATGTATTATGACGTCACAGCATAAGATGACATCATAACTAGTTTGCACTATGATGTCACAATGTATTATGACGTCATAATGTATCCGCGTTATGACATCACAATATATTATGTGAGCGCAATTTGCAGGAATTATGAGCAATTTCACTTACCCCAATATGTGTCACATCTACTGGAGCATCATGAGCATGTATTATGACGTCACCGTATATGATGACATCATAATTACTATGCAGTATGACGTCACAGTGTATTATGACGTCATAATGTATCCGCATTATAACATCACATTATATTATGAGAGCGCAATTTGCAGGTATTATGAGTAATTTCTCTTACCCCAATTTGTGTCACATCTACTGGAGCATCATGAGCATGTACTATGACATCGCAGTATATCATGACATCATAATTAGTATGCACTTTGATGTCATAATGTATTATGACGTCATAATGTATCCGCGTTATGACATCACAATATATTATGAGAGCGCAATTTGCAGGTATTATGAGCAATTTCACTTACCCCAATATGTGTCACATCTACTGGAGCATCATGAGCATGTATTATGACGTCACCGTATATGATGACATCATAATTAGTATGCAGTATGACATCACAGTGTATTATGACGTCATAATGTATCCGCGTTATAACATCACAATATATTATGAGAGTGCAATTTGCAGGTATTATGAGCAATTTCTCTTACCCCAATTTGTGTCACATCTACTGCAGCATCATGAGCATGTATTATGACGTCACAGTATATGATGACATCATAATTAGTATGCACTATGACGTCACAATGTATTATGACGTCATAATGTATCCGCGTTTTGACATCACAATTTATTATTAGAGCGCAATTTGCTGGTATTATGAGCAATTTCTCTTACCCCAATTTGTGTCACATCTACTGGAGCATCATGAGCATGTATTATAACATCACAGTATATGATGACATCATAATTAGTATGCACTATGACCTGACAATGTATTATGACGTCATAATGTTTCCGCGTTATGAGAGCGCAATTTGCATGTAGTATGAGCAATTTCTCTTACCACAATTTGTGTCACATCTACTGGAGCATCATGAGCATGTATTATGACGTCACAGTATATGGTGACATCGTAATTAGTATGCAGTATGACGTCACAATGTATTATGACGTCATAATGTATCCGCATTATGACATCACAATATATTTTGAGAGCGCAATTTGCAGGTATTATGAGCAATTTATCTTACCCCAATTTTTGTCACATCTACTGGAGCATCATGAGTATGTATTATTACATCACAGTATATGATGACATCATAATTAGTATACACTATGACGTCACAATGTATTATGACGTCATAATGTATCCGCATTATGACATCACAATATATTATGAGAGCGCAATTTGCAGGTATTATGAGCAATTTCACTTACCCCAATTTGTGTCACATCTACTGGAGAATCATGAGTATGTATTATGACGTCACAGTATATGATGACATCATAATTAGTATGCACTATGACATCACAATATATTATGACGTCATAATGTATCCGCATTATGACATCACAATATATTCTGAGAGTGCAATTTGCAGGTATTATGAGCAATTTCTCTTACCCCAATTTGTGTCACATTTACTGGAACATCATGAGCATGTGTTATGACGTCACAGTATATGATGAGATCATAATTAGTATGCACTATGACGTCACAATGTATTATGACGTCATAATGGATCCGCATTATGACATCACAATATATTATGAGCGCGCAATTTGCATTTATTATGAGCAATTTCTCTTACCCCAATTTGTGTCACATCTGCTGGAGCATCATGAGCATGTACTATGACATCACAGTATATGATGACATCATAATTAGTATGCATTATGACGTCACAATATATTATGACGTCATAATGTATCTGCATTATGACATCACAATATATTATGAGAGCGCAACATGCAGGTATTATGTGCAATATCTCTTAACCCAATTTGTGTCACATCTACTGGAGCATCATGAGCATGTATTATGACGTCACAGTATATGATGACCTCATAATTAGTATGCACTATGACGTCACAATGTATTATGACGTCATAATGGATCCGCATTATGACATCACAATATATTATGAGAGCGCAATTTGCAGGTATTATGAGCAATTTTGCTTACCCCAATTTGTGTCACATCTACTGGAGCATCATGAGCATGTATTATGACGTCACAGTATATGAAGACATCATAATTAGTATGCACTATGACGTCACAATGTATTATGACGTCATAATGTATCCGCATTATGACATCACAATATATTATGGGAGCGCAATTTGCAGGTATTATGAGCAATTTCTCTTACCCCAATTTGTGTCACATCTACTGGAGCATCTTGAGCATGTATTATGACGTAACAGTATATGACGACATCATAATTAGTATGCACTATGACCTGACAATGTATTATGACGTCATGATGTTTCCGCGTTATGACATCACAATATATTATGAGAGCGCAATTTGCATGTATTATGAGAAATTTCTCTTACCCCAATTTGTGTCACTTCTACTGGAGCATCATGAGTATGTATTATGACGTCACAGTATATGATGACATCATAATTAGTATGCACTATGACGTCACAATGTATTATGACGTCATAATGTATCCGCATTATGACATCACAATATATTCTGAGAGTGCAATTTGCAGGTATTATGAGCAATTTCCCTTACCCCAATTTGTGTCACATCTACTGGAGCATCATGAGCATGTGTTATGACGTCACACTATATGATGACATCATAATTAATATGCACTATGACGTCAAAATGTATTATGACGTCATAATGGATCCGCATTATGACATCACAATATATTAAGAGAGTGCAATTTGCAGGTATTATGAGCAATTTCTCTTACCCCAATTTGTGTCACATCTACTGGATCATCATGAGCATGTATTATTACATCACAGTATATGATGACATCATAATTAATATACACTATGACGTCACAATGTATTATGACGTCATAATGTATCCGCATTATGACTTCACAATATATAATGAGAGCGCAATTTGCAGGTATTATGAGCAATTTCTCTCACCCCAATTTGTGTCACATCTACTGGAGCATCATGAGTATGTATTATGACGTCACAGTATATGATGACATCATAATTGGTATGCACTATGACGTCACAATGTATTATGACGTCCTAATGTATCCGCATTATGACATCACAATATATTATGAGAGCGCAATTTGCAGGTATTATGAGCAATTTCTCTTACCCCAATTTGTGTCACATCTACTGGAGCATCATGAGCATGTATTATGACGGCACCGTATATGATGACATCATAATTAGTATGCAGTATGGCGTCACAGTGTATTATGACCTCATAATGTATCCGCAATATGACATCACAAAATATTATGAGAGCGCAATTTGCAGGTATTATGAGTAATTTCTCTTACCCCAATTTGTGTCACATCTACTGGAGCATCATGAGCATGTATTATGATGTCACAGCATATGATGACATCATAATTAGTATGCACTATGACGTCACAATGTATTATGACGTCATAATGTATCCGCATTATGACATCACAAAATATTATGAGGGCGCAATTTGCAGGTTTTATGAGCAATTTCTCTTACCCCAATTTTTGTCACATCTACTGGAGCATCATGAGCATGTACTATGACATCGCAGTATATCATGACATCATAATTAGTATGCACTTTGATGTCACAATGTATTATGACGTCATAATGTATCCGCGTTATGACATCACAATATATTATGAGAGCGCAATTTGCAGGTGGTATGAGCAATTTCACTTACCCCAATATGTGTCACATCTACTGGAGCATCATGAGCATGTATTATGACGCCACCGTATATGATGACATCATAATTAGTATGCAGTATGACATCACAGTGTATTATGACGTCATAATGTATCCGCGTTATAACATCACAATATATTATGAGAGCGCAATTTGCAGGTATTATGAGCATTTTCTCTTACCCCAATTTGTGTCACATCTACTGCAGCATCATGAGCATGTATGATGACGTCACAGTATATGATGACATCATAATTAGTATGCACTATGACGTCAAAATGTGTTATGACGTCATCATGTATCCGCGTTATGACATCACAATATATTATGAGAGCGCAATTTGCAGGTATTATGAGCAATTCCTCTTACCCCAATTTGTGTCACACCTACTGGAGCATCATTAGCATGTATTATGATGTCACAGCATATGATGACATCATAATTAGTATGCACTATGATGTCACAATATATTATGACGTCATAAAGCATCCGCATTATGACATCACAAAAAAATTATGAGAGCGAAATTTGCAGGTATTATGAGCAATTTCTCTTACCCCAATTTGTGTCACATCTACTGGAACATCATGAGCATGTTTTATGACGTCACAGTATATGATGACATCATAATTAGTATGCACTATGACGTCACAATATATTATGACGTCATAATGGATCCGCATTATGACATCACAATATATTATGAGCGCGCAATTTGCAGGTATTATGAGCAATTTCTCATACCCCAATTTGTGTCACATCTACTGGAGCATCATGAGCATGTATTATGACGTCACCGTATATGATGATATCATAATTAGTATGCAGTATGACGTCACAGTGTATTATGACGTCATAATGTATCCGCATTATGACATCAGAATATATTATGAGAGCACAACATTCCGGTATTATGAGCAATTTCTCTTACCCCAATTTGTGTCACATCTACTGGAGCATCATGAGCATGTATTATGACGTCACAGTATATGATGACATCATAATTAGTATGCACTATGACGTCACAATGTATTATGAAGTCATAATGTATCCGCGTTTTGACATCACAATATATTATTGGAGCGCAATTTGCAGGTATTATGAGCAATTTCTCTTACCCCAATTTGTGTCACATGTACTGGAGCATCATGAGCATGTATTACGACATCACAGTATATGATGACATCATAATTAGTATGCACTATGACCTGACAATGTATTATGACGTCATAATGTTTCAGCGTTATGACATCACAATATATTATGAGAGCGCAATTTGCATGTATTATGAGCAATTTCTCTTACCCCAATTTGTGTCACATCTACTGGAGCATCATGAGCATGTATTATGACATCACAGTATATGATGACATCATAAATAATTTGCACTATGACGTCACAAAGTATTACGATGTCATAATGTATCCGCATTATGACATCACAATATATTATGAGAGTGCAACTAGCAGGTATTATGAGCAATTTCTCTTACCCCAATTTGTGTCACATCTATTGGAGCATCATGAGCATGTATTATGACGTCACAGTATATGATGACATCATAATTAGTATGCACTATGACGTCACAATGTGTTATGACGTCATCATGTATCCGCGTTATGACATCACAATATATTATGAGAGCGCTATTTGCAGGTATTATGAGCAATTTCTCTTACCCCAAATTGTGTCACATCTACTGGAGCATCATGAGCATGTATTATGACGTCACAGTATATGGTGACATCAAAATTATTATGCACTATGATGTCACAATGCATTATGACGTCACAATGTATCCGCATTATGACATCACAATATATTATGAGAGCGCAATTTGCAGGTATTATGAGCAATTTCTCTTACCCCAATTTTTGTCACATCTACTGGAGCATCATGAGCATGTATTATGACGTCACAGTATATGATGACATCATAATTAGTATGCACTATGACGTCACAATGTATTATGACGTCATAATGTATCCGCGTTATGACATCACAATATAACATGAGAGCGCAATTTGCAGGTTTTATGAGCAATTTCTCTTACCCCAATTTGTGTCACAACTACTGGAGCATCAGGAGCATGTATTATGACGTCACAGTATATGATGACATCATAATTAGTATGCACTATAACGTCACAATGTATTATGACATCATAATTTATCAGCATTATGACATCACAATATATTATGAGAGCTCAATTTGCAGGTATTATGAGCAATTTCTCTTACCACAATTTGTGTCACTTCTACTGGAGCATCATGAGCATGTATTATGACGTCACCGTATATGATGACATCATAATTAGTATGCACTATGACATCACAATGTATTATGACATCACAGTATATGATGACATCATAATTAGTATGCACTATGACGTCCCAAAGTATTACGATGTCATAATGTATCCGCATTATGACATCACAATATTTTATGAGAGCGCAACTAGCAGGTATTATGAGCAATTTCTCTTACCCCAATTTGTGTCACATCTATTGGAGTATCATGAGCATGTATTATGACGTCACAGTATATGATGACATCATAATTAGTATGCACTATGACGTCACAATGTGTTTTGACGTCATCATGTATCCGCGTTATGGCATCACAATATATTATGAGAGCGCAATTTGCAGGTATTATGAGCAATTTCTCTTACCCCAATTTGTGTCACATCTACTGGAGCATCATGAGCATGTATTATGACGTCACAGTATATGGTCACACCATAATTAGTATGCACTATGACCTCACAATGTATTATGACGTCATAATGTATCCGCATTATGACATCACAATATATTATGAGAGCGCAATTTGCAGGTATTAGGAGCAATTTCTCTTACCCCAATTTGTGTCACATCTACTGGAGCAACATGAGCATGTATTATGACGTCACCGTATATGATGACATCATAATTAGTATGCAGTATGACCTCACAATGTAGTATGACGACATAACGTATCCGCATTTTGACCTCACAATATATTATGAGAGCGCAATTTGCAGAAATTATGAGCAATTTCTCTTACCCCAATTTGTGTCACATCTATTGGAGCATCATGAGCATGTAATATGACGTCACAGTATATGATGACATCATAATTAGTATGCACTATGACGTCACAATGTATTATGACATCATAATTTATCCGCATTATGACATCACAATATATTATGAGAGCGCAATTTGCAGGTATTGTGAGCAATTTCGCTTCACCCAGTTTGTGTCACATCTACTGGAGCATCATGAGCATGTATTATGACATCACAGTATATGATGACATCATAATTAGTGTGCACTATGACGTCACAATGTATTATGACGTCATCATGTATCCGCGTTATGGCATCACAATATATTATGAGAGCGCAATTTGCAGGTATTATGAGCAATTTCTCTTACCCCAATTTGTGTCACATCTACTGGAGCATCATGAGCATGTATTATGACGTCACAGTATATGGTGACAACAATAATTAGTATGCACTATGAAGTCACAATGTATTATGACGTCATAATGTATCCGCATTATGACATCACAATATATTATGAGAGCGCAATTTGCAGGTATTATGAGCAATTTCTCTTACCCCAATTTTTGTCACATCTACTGGAGCATCATGAGCATGTATTATGACATCACAGTATATGATGACATCATAATTAGTACGCACTATGACGTCACAATATATTATGACGTCATAATATATCCGTGTTATGACATCACAATATAATATGAGAGCGCAATCTGCAGGTATTATGAGCAATTTCTCTTACCCCAATTTGTGTAACAACTGCTGGAGCATCATGAGCAGGTATTATGACGTCACAGTATATGATGACATCATAATTAGTATCCACTATGTCGTCACAATGTATTATGACATCATAATTTATCAGCATTATGACATCACAATATATTATGAGAGCTAAATTTGCAAGTATTATGAGCAATTTCTCTTACCCCAAATTGTGTCACTTCTACTGGAGCATCATAAGCGTGTATTATGACGTCACTGGATATGATGACATCATAACTAGTATGCAGTATGACGTCACAGTGTAATATGACGTCATAATGTATCCGCATTATGACATCACAATATATTATGAGAGCGCAATTTGCAGGTATTATGAGCAATTTCTCTTACCCCAATTTTTGTCACATCTACTGGAGCATCATGAGCATGTATTATGACATCACAGTATATGATGACATCATAATTAGTATGCACTATGACGTCACAATATATTATGACGTCATAATGTATCCGTGTTATGACATCACAATATAATATGAGAGCGCAATTTGCAGGTATTATGAGCAATTTCTCTTACCCCAATTTGTGTAACAACTGCTGGAGCATCATGAGCATGTATTATGACGTCACAGTATATGATGACATCATAATTAGTATCCACTATGTCGTCACAATGTATTATGACATCATAATTTATCAGCATTATGACATCACAATATATTATGAGAGCTAAATTTGCAAGTATTACGAGCAATTTCTCTTACCCCAAATTGTGTCACTTCTACTGGAGCATCATAAGCATGTATTATGACGTCACTGTATATGATGACATCATAATTAGTATGCAGTATGACGTCACAGTATAATATGACGTCATAATGTATCCGCATTATGACATCACAATATATTATGAGAGCGCAATTTGCAGGTATTATGAACAATTTCTCTTACCCCAATTTGTGTCACATCTACTGGAGCATCATGAGCATGTATTATGACGTCATCGCATATGATTACATCATAATTAGTATGCACTATGACGTCACAATGTATTATGACGTCATAATGCATCCGTGTTATGACATCACAATATATTATGAGAGCGCAATTTGCAGGTATTATGAGCAATTTCTCTTACCCCAATTTGTGTAACAACTGCTGGAGCATCATGAGCATGTATTATGACGTCACAGTATATGATGACATCATAATTAGTATGCACTATGACGTCACAATGTATTATGACATCATAATTTATCAGCATTATGACATCACAATATATTATGAGAGCACAATTTGCAGGTATTAGGAGCAATTTCTCTTACCCCAATTTGTGTCACACCTACTGGAGCATCATGAGCATGTATTATGATGTCACAGCATATGATGACATCATAATTAGTATGCACTATGACGTCACAAAGTATTACGATGTCATAATGTATCCGCATTATGACATCACAATATATTATGAGAGCGCAACTAGCAGGTATTATGAGCAATTTCTCTTACCCCAATTTGTGTCACATCTATTGGAGCATCATGAGCATGTATTATGACGTCACAGAATATGATGACATCATAATTAGTATGCACTATGACGTCGCAATATATTATGACGTCATAATGCATCCGCATTATGACATCACAAAATATTATGAGAGCGAAATTTGCAGGTATTATGAGCAATTTCTCTTACCCCAATTTGTGTCACATCTACTGGAGCATCATGAGCGTGTACTATGACATCACAGTATATCATGACATCATAATTAGTATGCACTATGATGTCACAATGTATTATGACGTCATAATGTGTCCGCGTTATGACATCACAATGTATTATGAGAGCGCAATTTGCAGGTATTATGAGCAATTTCACTTACACCAATATGTGTCACATCTACTGGAGAATCATGAGCATGTATTATGACGTCACCGTATATGATGACATCATAATTAGAATGCGGTATGACGTCACAGTGTATTATGACGTCATAATGTATCCGCGTTATAACATCACAATATATTATGAGAGCGCAATTTGCAGGTATTATGAGCAATTTCTCTTACCCCAATTTGTGTCACATCTACTGCAGCATCATGAGCATGTATTATGACGTCACAGTATATGATGACATCATAATTAGTATGCACTATGACGTCACAATGTATTATGACATCATAATGTATCCACGTTTTGACATCACAATATATTATTAGAGCGCAATTTGCTGGTATTATGAGCAATTTCTCTTACCCCAATTTGTGTCACATCTACTGGAGCATCATGAGCATGTATTATGACATCACAGTATATGATGACATCATAATTAGTATGCACTATGACCTGACAATGTATTATGACGTCATAATGTTTCCGCGTTATGAGAGCGCAATTTGCATGTAGTATGAGCAATTTCTCTAACCACAATTTGTGTCACATCTACTGGAGCATCATGAGCATGTATTATGACATCACAGTATATGATGACATCATAATTAGTATGCACTATGACGTCACAATGTATTATGACGTCATAATGTATCCGTGTTAAGACATCACAATATAATATGAGAGCACAATTTGCAGGTATTATGAGCAATTTCTCTTACCCCAATTTGTGTAACAACTGCTGGAGCATCATGAGCATGTATTATGACGTCACAGTATATGATGACATCATAATTAGTATCCACTATGTCGTCACAATGTATTATGACATCATAATTTATCAGCATTATGACATCACAATATATTATGAGAGCTAAATTTGCAAGTATTATGAGCAATTTCTCTTACCCCAAATTGTGTCACTTCTACTGGAGCATCATAAGCATGTATTATGACGTCACTGTATATGATGACATCATAAGTAGTATGCAGTATGACGTCACAGTGTAATATGACGTCATAATGTATCCGCATTATGACATCACAATATATTATGAGAGCGCAATTTGCAGGTATTATGAGCAATTTCTCTTACCCCAATTTGTGTCACATCTACTGGAGCATCATGAGCATGTATTATGACGTCATAGCATATGATTACATCATAATTAGTATGCACTATGACGTCACAATGTATTATGACGTCATAATGTATCCGCATTATGACATCACAATATATTATGAGAGCGCAATTTGCAGGTATTATGAGCAATTTCTCTTACTCCAATTTTGTCACATCTACTGGATCACCTTGAGCATGTATTATTACATCACAGTATATGATGACATCATAATTAGTATACACTATGACATCACAATGTATTGTGACGTCATAATATATCCGCATTATGACATCACAATATATTATGAGAGCGCAATTTGCAGGTATTATGAGCAATTTCTCTTACCCCAATTTGTGTCACATCTACTGGAGCATCATGAGTATGTATTATGACGTCACAGTATATGATGACATCATAACTAGTATGCACTATGACGTCACAATGTATTATGACCTCATAATGTATCCGCATTATGACATCACAATATATTCTGAGAGTGCAATTTGCAGGTATTATGAGCAATTTCTCTTACCCCAATTTGTGTCACATCTACTGGAGCATCATGAGCATGTGTTATGACGTCACAGTATATGATGACATCAGAATTAGTATGCACTATGACGTCACAATGTATTATGACGTCATAATGGATCCGCATTTTGACATCACAATATATTATGAGAGCGCAATTTGCAGGTATTATGAGCAATTTCTCTTACCCCAATTTGTGTCACATCTACTGGAGCATCATGAGCATGTATTATGACGTCACCGTATATGATGACATCATAATTAGTATGCAGTATGACGTCACAGTGTATTATGACGTCATAATGTATCCGCATTATGACATCACAATATATTATGAGAGCGCAATTTGCAGGTATTATGAGCAATTTCTCTTACCCCAATTTGTATCACATCTACTGGAGCATCATGAGCATGTACTATGACATCACAGTATATGATGACATCATAATTAGTATGCACTATGATGTCACAATATATTATGACGTCATAATGTATCTGCATTATGACATCACAATATATTATGAGAGCGCAACATGCAGGTATTATGAGCAATTTCTCTTACCCCAATTTGTGTCACATCTACTGGAGCATCATGAGCAGGTATTATGACGTCACAGTATATGGTGACATCATAATTACTATGCACTATGACGTCACAATGTATTATGACGTCATAATGGATCCGCATTAAGACATCACAATATATTATGAGAGCGAAACATGCAGGTATTATGAGCAATTTCTCTTACCCCAATTTGTGTCACATCTACGGGAGCATCATGAGCATGTATTATGACGTCACAGTATATGATGACATCATAATTAGTATGCACTATGACGTCACAATGTATTATGACGTAATAATGTATCCGCGTTATAACATCACAATATATTATGAGATCGCAATTTGCAGGTATTATGGGCAACTTCTCTTACCCCAATTTGTGTCACATCTACTGGAGCATCATGAGCATGTATTATGACTTCACAGTATATGATGACATCATAATTAGCATGCACTATGATGGCACAATGTATAATGACGTCATAATGTATCCGCGTTATGACATCACAATATATTATGAGAGCGCAATTTGCAGGTATTATGAGCAATTTCTCTTACGCCAATTTGTGTCACATCTACTGGAGCATCATGAGCATGTATTATGACATCACAGTATATGATGACATCATAATTAGTATGCACTATGACGTCACAAAAATTACGATGTCATAATGTATCCGCATTATGACATCACAATATATTATGAGAGCGCAACTAGCAGGTATTATGAGCAATTTCTCTTACCCCAATTTGTGTCACATCTATTGGAGCATCATGAGCATGTATTATGACGTCACAGTATATGATGACATCATAATTAGTATGCACTATGACGTCACAATGTGTTATGACGTCATCATGTAGCCGCGTTATGACATCACAATATATTATGAGAGCGCAATTTGCAGGTATTATGAGCAATTTCTCTTACCCCAATTTGTGTCACATCTACTGGAGCTTCATGAGCATGTATTATGACGTCACAGTATATGATGACATCATAATTAGTATGCACTATGACGTCACAATGTATTATGACGTAATAATGTATCCGCATTATGACATCACAATATATTATGAGAGCGCAATTTGCAGGTATTATGAGGAATTTTTCTTACCCCAATTTTTGTCACATCTACTGGAGCATCATGAGCATGTATTATGGCGTCACAGTATATGATGACATCATAATTAGTATGCACTATGACGTCACAATATATTATGGCGTCATAATGTATCTGCATTATGACATCACAATATATTATGAGAGCGCAACATGCAGGTATTATGAGCAATTTCTCTTACCCCAATTTGTGTCACATCAACTGGAGCATCATGAGAATGTATTATGACGTCACAGTATATGATGACATCATAATTAGTATGCACTATGACGTCACAATGTATTATGACGTCATAATGTATCCGCATTATGACATCATAATATATTATGAGAGCGCAATTTGCAGGTATTATGAGCAATTTCGCTTACCCCAATTTGTGTCACATCTACTGGAGCATCATGAGCATGTATTATGACGTCACAGTATATGATGACATCATAATTAGTATGAACTATGACGTCACAATGTATTATGATGTCATAATGTATCCGCATTATGACATCACAATATGTTATGAGAGCGCAGTTTGCAGGTATTATGAGCAATTTGTCTTACCCCAATTTGTGTCACATCTACTGGAGCATCATGAGCATGTATTATGACGTCACAGCATAAGATGACATCATAACTAGTTTGCACTATGATGTCACAATGTATTATGACGTCATAATGTATCCGCGTTATGACATCACAATATATTATGTGAGCGCAATTTGCAGGAATTATGAGCAATTTCACTTACCCCAATATGTGTCACATCTACTGGAGCATCATGAGCATGTATTATGACGTCACCGTATATGATGACATCATAATTACTATGCAGTATGACGTCACAGTGTATTATGACGTCATAATGTATCCGCATTATAACATCACATTATATTATGAGAGCGCAATTTGCAGGTATTATGAGTAATTTCTCTTACCCCAATTTGTGTCACATCTACTGGAGCATCATGAGCATGTACTATGACATCGCAGTATATCATGACATCATAATTAGTATGCACTTTGATGTCATAATGTATTATGACGTCATAATGTATCCGCGTTATGACATCACAATATATTATGAGAGCGCAATTTGCAGGTATTATGAGCAATTTCACTTACCCCAATATGTGTCACATCTACTGGAGCATCATGAGCATGTATTATGACATCACCGTATATGATGACATCATAATTAGTATGCAGTATGACATCACAGTGTATTATGACGTCATAATGTATCCGCGTTATAACATCACAATATATTATGAGAGTGCAATTTACAGGTATTATGAGCAATTTCTCTTACCCCAATTTGTGTCACATCTACTGGAGCATCATGAGCATGTATTATGACATCACAGTATATGATGACATCATAATTAGTATGCACTATGACCTGACAATGTATTATGACGTCATGATGTTTCCGCGTTATGACATCACAATATATTATGAGAGCGCAATTTGCATGTATTATGAGAAATTTCTCTTACCCCAATTTGTGTCACTTCTACTGGAGCATCATGAGTATGTATTATGACGTCACAGTATATGATGACATCATAATTAGTATGCACTATGACGTCACAATGTATTATGACGTCATAATGTATCCGCATTATGACATCACAATATATTCTGAGAGTGCAATTTGCAGGTATTATGAGCAATTTCCCTTACCCCAATTTGTGTCACATCTACTGGAGCATCATGAGCATGTGTTATGACGTCACACTATATGATGACATCATAATTAATATGCACTATGACGTCAAAATGTATTATGACGTCATAATGGATCCGCATTATGACATCACAATATATTAAGAGAGTGCAATTTGCAGGTATTATGAGCAATTTCTCTTACCCCAATTTGTGTCACATCTACTGGATCATCCTGAGCATGTATTATTACATCACAGTATATGATGACATCATAATTAGTATACACTATGACGTCACAATGTATTATGACGTCATAATGTATCCGCATTATGACTTCACAATATATAATGAGAGCGCAATTTGCAGGTATTATGAGCAATTTCTCTCACCCCAATTTGTGTCACATCTACTGGAGCATCATGAGTATGTATTATGACGTCACAGTATATGATGACATCATAATTGGTATGCACTATGACGTCACAATGTATTATGACGTCCTAATGTATCCGCATTATGACATCACAATATATTATGAGAGCGCAATTGGCAGGTATTATGAGCAATTTCTCTTACCCCAATTTGTGTCACATCTACTGGAGCATCATGAGCATGTATTATGACGTCACCGTATATGATGACATCATAATTAGTATGCAGTATGGCGTCACAGTGTATTATGACCTCATAATGTATCCGCAATATGACATCACAATATATTATGAGAGCGCAATTTGCAGGTATTATGAGTAATTTCTCTTACCCCAATTTGTGTCACATCTACTGGAGCATCATGAGCATGTATTATGATGTCACAGCATATGATGACATCATAATTAGTATGCACTATGACGTCACAATGTATTATGACGTCATAATGTATCCGCATTATGACATCACAAAATATTATGAGGGCGCAATTTGCAGGTTTTATGAGCAATTTCTCATACCCCAATTTGTGTCACATCTACTGGAGCATCATGAGCATGTACTATGACATCGCAGTATATCATGACATCATAATTAGTATGCACTTTGATGTCACAATGTATTATGACGTCATAATGTATCCGCGTTATGACATCACAATATATTATGAGAGCGCAATTTGCAGGTGGTATGAGCAATTTCACTTAACCCAATATGTGTCACATCTACTGGAGCATCATGAGCATGTATTATGACGCCACCGTATATGATGACATCATAATTAGTATGCAGTATGACATCACAGTGTATTATGACGTCATAATGTATCCGCGTTATAACATCACAATATATTATGAGAGCGCAATTTGCAGGTATTATGAGCATTTTCTCTTACCCCAATTTGTGTCACATCTACTGCAGCATCATGAGCATGTATTATGACGTCACAGTATATGATGACATCATAATTAGTATGCACTATGACGTCAAAATGTGTTATGACGTCATCATGTATCCGCGTTATGACATCACAATATATTATGAGAGCGCAATTTGCAGGTATTATGAGCAATTCCTCTTACCCCAATTTGTGTCACACCTACTGGAGCATCATGAGCATGTATTATGATGTCACAGCATATGATGACATCATAATTAGTATGCACTATGATGTCACAATATATTATGACGTCATAAAGCATCCGCATTATGACATCACAAAAAAATTATGAGAGCGAAATTTGCAGGTATTATGAGCAATTTCTCTTACCCCAATTTGTGTCACATCTACTGGAACATCATGAGCATGTTTTATGACGTCACAGTATATGATGACATCATAATTAGTATGCACTATGACGTCACAATGTATTATGACGTCATAATGGATCCGCATTATGACATCACAATATATTATGAGCGCGCAATTTGCAGGTATTATGAGCAATTTCTCATACCCCAATTTGTGTCACATCTACTGGAGCATCATGAGCATGTATTATGACGTCACCGTATATGATGATATCATAATTAGTATGCAGTATGACGTCACAGTGTATTATGACGTCATAATGTATCCGCATTATGACATCAGAATATATTATGAGAGCACAACATTCAGGTATTATGAGCAATTTCTCTTACCCCAATTTGTGTCACATCTACTGGAGCATCATGAGCATGTATTATGACGTCACAGTATATGATGACATCATAATTAGTATGCACTATGACGTCACAATGTATTATGAAGTCATAATGTATCCGCGTTTTGACATCACAATATATTATTGGAGCGCAATTTGCAGGTATTATGAGCAATTTCTCTTACCCCAATTTGTGTCACATGTACTGGAGCATCATGAGCATGTATTACGACATCACAGTATATGATGACATCATAATTAGTATGCACTATGACCTGACAATGTATTATGACGTCATAATGTTTCAGCGTTATGACATCACAATATATTATGAGAGCGCAATTTGCATGTATTATAAGCAATTTCTCTTACCCCAATTTGTGTCACATCTACTGGAGCATCATGAGCATGTATTATGACATCACAGTATATGATGACATCATAAATAGTTTGCACTATGACGTCACAAAGTATTACGATGTCATAATGTATCCGCATTATGACATCACAATATATTATGAGAGTGCAACTAGCAGGTATTATGAGCAATTTCTCTTACCCCAATTTGTGTCACATCTATTGGAGCATCATGAGCATGTATTATGACGTCACAGTATATGATGACATCATAATTAGTATGCACTATGACGTCACAATGTGTTATGACGTCATCATGTATCCGCGTTATGACATCACAATATATTATGAGAGCGCTATTTGCAGGTATTATGAGCAATTTCTCTTACCCCAAATTGTGTCACATCTACTGGAGCATCATGAGCATGTATTATGACGTCACAGTATATGGTGACATCAAAATTAGTATGCACTATGATGTCACAATGCATTATGACGTCACAATGTATCCGCATTATGACATCACAATATATTATGAGAGCGCAATTTGCAGGTATTATGAGCAATTTCTCTTACCCCAATTTTTGTCACATCTACTGGAGCATCATGAGCATGTATTATGACGTCACAGTATATGATGACATCATAATTAGTATGCACTATGACGTCACAATGTATTATGACGTCATAATGTATCCGCGTTATGACATCACAATATAACATGAGAGCGCAATTTGCAGGTATTATGAGCAATTTCTCTTACCCCAATTTGTGTCACAACTACTGGAGCATCAGGAGCATGTATTATGACGTCACAGTATATGATGACATCATAATTAGTATGCACTATAACGTCACAATGTATTATGACATCATAATTTATCAGCATTATGACATCACAATATATTATGAGAGCTCAATTTGCAGGTATTATGAGCAATTTCTCTTACCACAATTTGTGTCACTTCTACTGGAGCATCATAAGCATGTATTATGACGTCACTGTATATGATGACATCATAATTAGTATGCAGTATGACGTCACAGTGTAATATGACGTCATAATGTATCCGCATTATGACATCACAATATATTATGAGAGCGCAATTTGCAGGTATTATGAGCAATTTCTCTTACCCCAATTTGTGTCACATCTACTGGAGCATCATGAGCATGTACTATGACATCACAGTATATGATGATATCATAATTAGTATGCACTATGATGTCACAATGTATTATGATGTCATAATGTGTCTGCATTATGACATCACAATGTATTATGAGAGCGCAATTTGCAGGTATTATGAGCAATTTGTCTTACCCCAATTTGTGTCACATCTACTGGATCATCATGAGCATGTATTATTACATCACAGTATATGATGACATCATAATTAGTATACACTATGACGTCACAATGTATTATGACGTCATAATGTATCCGCATTATGACATCACAATATATTATGAGAGCACAATTTGCAGTTATTATGAGCAATTTCTCTTACCCCAATTTGTGTCACATCTACTGGAGCATCATGAGCATGTATTATGACGTCACAGTATATGATGACATCATAATTAGTATGCACTATGACGTCACAATATATTATGACGTCATAATGTATCCACATTATGACATAACAATATATTATGAGAGCGCAATTTGCAGGTATTAAGAGCAATTTCTCTTACCCCAATTTGTGTCACATCTACTGGAGCATCATGATCATGTATTATGACGTCACCGTATATGATGACATCATAATTAGTATGCACTATGACATCACAATGTATTATGACGTCATAATGTATCCGCGTTTTGACATCAGAATATATTATTAGAGCGCAATTTGCAGGTATTATGAGCAATTTCTCTTACCCCAATTTGTGTCACATCTACTGGAGCATCATGAACATGTATTATGACGTCACAGTATATGATGACATCATAATTAGTATGCACTATGATGTCACAATGTATTATGACGTCATAAAGTTTCCGCGTTATGACATCACAATATATTATGAGAGCGCAATTTGCATGTATTATGAGCAATTTCACTTACCGCAATTTGTGTCACATCTACTGGAGCATCATTAGCATGTATTATGACATCACAGTATATGATGACATCATAATTAGTATGCACTATGACGTCCCAAAGTATTACGATGTCATAATGTATCCGCATTGTGACATCACAATATTTTATGAGAGCGCAACTAGCAGGTATTATGAGCAATTTCTCTTACCCCAATTTGTGTCACATCTATTGGAGTATCATGAGCATGTATTATGACGTCACAGTATATGATGACATCATAATTAGTATGCACTATGACGTCACAATGTGTTTTGACGTCATCATGTATCCGCGTTATGGCATCACAATATATTATGAGAGCGCAATTTGCAGGTATTATGAGCAATTTCTCTTACCCCAATTTGTGTCACATCTACTGGAGCATCATGAGCATGTATTATGACGTCACAGTATATGGTCACACCATAATTAGTATGCACTATGACCTCACAATGTATTATGACGTCATAATGTATCCGCATTATGACATCACAATATATTATGAGAGCGCAATTTGCAGGTATTAGGAGCAATTTCTCTTACCCCAATTTGTGTCACATCTACTGGAGCAACATGAGCATGTATTATGACGTCACCGTATATGATGACATCATAATTAGTATGCAGTATGACCTCACAATGTAGTATGACGACATAACGTATCCGCATTTTGACCTCACAATATATTATGAGAGCGCAATTTGCAGAAATTATGAGCAATTTCTCTTACCCCAATTTGTGTCACATCTATTGGAGCATCATGAGCATGTAATATGACGTCACAGTATATGATGACATCATAATTAGTATGCACTATGACGTCACAATGTATTATGACATCATAATTTATCCGCATTATGACATCACAATATATTATGAGAGCGCAATTTGCAGGTATTGTGAGCAATTTCGCTTCACCCAGTTTGTGTCACATCTACTGGAGCATCATGAGCATGTATTATGACATCACAGTATATGATGACATCATAATTAGTGTGCACTATGACGTCACAATGTATTATGACGTCATCATGTATCCGCGTTATGGCATCACAATATATTATGAGAGCGCAATTTGCAGGTATTATGAGCAATTTCTCTTACCCCAATTTGTGTCACATCTACTGGAGCATCATGAGCATGTATTATGACGTCACAGTATATGGTGACAACAATAATTAGTATGCACTATGAAGTCACAATGTATTATGACGTCATAATGTATCCGCATTATGACATCACAATATATTATGAGAGCGCAATTTGCAGGTATTATGAGCAATTTCTCTTACCCCAATTTTTGTCACATCTACTGGAGCATCATGAGCATGTATTATGACATCACAGTATATGATGACATCATAATTAGTACGCACTATGACGTCACAATATATTATGACGTCATAATGTATCCGTGTTATGACATCACAATATAATATGAGAGCGCAATCTGCAGGTATTATGAGCAATTTCTCTTACCCCAATTTGTGTAACAACTGCTGGAGCATCATGAGCAGGTATTATGACGTCACAGTATATGATGACATCATAATTAGTATCCACTATGTCGTCACAATGTATTATGACATCATAATTTATCAGCATTATGACATCACAATATATTATGAGAGCTAAATTTGCAAGTATTATGAGCAATTTCTCTTACCCCAAATTGTGTCACTTCTACTGGAGCATCATAAGCATGTATTATGACGTCACTGGATATGATGACATCATAATTAGTATGCAGTATGACGTCACAGTGTAATATGACGTCATAATGTATCCGCATTATGACATCACAATATATTATGAGAGCGCAATTTGCAGGTATTATGAGCAATTTCTCTTACCCCAATTTTTGTCACATCTACTGGAGCATCATGAGCATGTATTATGACATCACAGTATATGATGACATCATAATTAGTATGCACTATGACGTCACAATATATTATGACGTCATAATGTATCCGTGTTATGACATCACAATATAATATGAGAGCGCAATTTGCAGGTATTATGAGCAATTTCTCTTACCCCAATTTGTGTAACAACTGCTGGAGCATCATGAGCATGTATTATGACGTCACAGTATATGATGACATCATAATTAGTATCCACTATGTCGTCACAATGTATTATGACATCATAATTTATCAGCATTATGACATCACAATATATTATGAGAGCTAAATTTGCAAGTATTATGAGCAATTTCTCTTACCCCAAATTGTGTCACTTCTACTGGAGCATCATAAGCATGTATTATGACGTCACTGTATATGATGACATCATAATTAGTATGCAGTATGACGTCACAGTGTAATATGACGTCATAATGTATCCGCATTATGACATCACAATATATTATGAGAGCGCAATTTGCAGGTATTATGAACAATTTCTCTTACCCCAATTTGTGTCACATCTACTGGAGCATCATGAGCATGTATTATGACGTCATCGCATATGATTACATCATAATTAGTATGCACTATGACGTCACAATGTATTATGACGTCATAATGTATCCGCATTATGACATCACAATATATTATGAGAGCGCAATTTGCAGGTATTATGAGCAATTTCTCTAACCCCAATTTTGTCACATCTACTGGAGCAACATGAGCATGTACTATGACATCACAGTATATGATGACATCATAATTAGTATGCACTATGACGTCACAATGTATTATGACGTCATAATGCATCCGTGTTATGACATCACAATATATTATGAGAGCGCAATTTGCAGGTATTATGAGCAATTTCTCTTACCCCAATTTGTGTAACAACTGCTGGAGCATCATGAGCATGTATTATGACGTCACAGTATATGATGACATCATAATTAGTATGCACTATGACGTCACAATGTATTATGACATCATAATTTATCAGCATTATGACATCACAATAAATTATGAGAGCACAATTTGCAGGAATTAGGAGCAATTTCTCTTACCCCAATTTGTGTCACACCTACTGGAGCATCATGAGCATGTATTATGATGTCACAGCATATGATGACATCATAATTAGTATGCACTATGACGTCACAAAGTATTACGATGTCATAATGTATCCGCATTATGACATCACAATATATTATGAGAGCGCAACTAGCAGGTATTATGAGCAATTTCTCTTACCCCAATTTGTGTCACATCTATTGGAGCATCATGAGCATGTATTATGACGTCACAGAATATGATGACATCATAATTAGTATGCACTATGACGTCGTAATATATTATGACGTCATAATGCATCCGCATTATGACATCACAAAATATTATGAGAGCGAAATTTGCAGGTATTATGAGCAATTTCTCTTACCCCAATTTGTGTCACATCTACTGGAGCATCATGAGCGTGTACTATGACATCACAGTATATCATGACATCATAATTAGTATGCACTATGATGTCACAATGTATTATGACGTCATAATGTGTCCGCGTTATGACATCACAATGTATTATGAGAGCGCAATTTGCAGGTATTATGAGCAATTTCACTTACACCAATATGTGTCACATCTACTGGAGAATCATGAGCATGTATTATGACGTCACCGTATATGATGACATCATAATTAGAATGCGGTATGACGTCACAGTGTATTATGACGTCATAATGTATCCGCGTTATAACATCACAATATATTATGAGAGCGCAATTTGCAGGTATTATGAGCAATTTCTCTTACCCCAATTTGTGTCACATCTACTGCAGCATCATGAGCATGTATTATGACGTCACAGTATACGATGACATCATAATTAGTATGCACTATGACGTCACAATGTATTATGACATCATAATGTATCCACGTTTTGACATCACAATATATTATTAGAGCGCAATTTGCTGGTATTATGAGCAATTTCTCTTACCCCAATTTGTGTCACATCTACTGGAGCATCATGAGCATGTATTATGACATCACAGTATATGATGACATCATAATTAGTATGCACTATGACCTGACAATGTATTATGACGTCATAATGTTTCCGCGTTATGAGAGCGCAATTTGCATGTAGTATGAGCAATTTCTCTAACCACAATTTGTGTCACATCTACTGGAGCATCATGAGCATGTATTATGACATCACAGTATATGATGACATCATAATTAGTATGCACTATGACGTCACAATGTATTATGACGTCATAATGTATCTGTGTTAAGTCATCACAATATAATATGAGAGCACAATTTGCAGGTATTATGAGCAATTTCTCTTACCCCAATTTGTGTAACAACTGCTGGAGCATCATGAGCATGTATTATGACGTCACAGTATATGATGACATCATAATTAGTATCCACTATGTCGTCACAATGTATTATGACATCATAATTTATCAGCATTATGACATCACAATATATTATGAGAGCTAAATTTGCAAGTATTATGAGCAATTTCTCTTACCCCAAATTGTGTCACTTCTACTGGAGCATCATAAGCATGTATTATGACGTCACTGTATATGATGACATCATAAGTAGTATGCAGTATGACGTCACAGTGTAATATGACGTCATAATGTATCCGCATTATGACATCACAATATATTATGAGAGCGCAATTTGCAGGTATTATGAGCAATTTCTCTTACCCCAATTTGTGTCACATCTACTGGAGCATCATGAGCATGTATTATGACGTCATAGCATATGATTACATCATAATTAGTATGCACTATGACGTCACAATGTATTATGACGTCATAATGTATCCGCATTATGACATCACAATATATTATGAGAGCGCAATTTGCAGGTATTATGAGCAATTTCTCTTACTCCAATTTTGTCACATCTACTGGATCATCTTGAGCATGTATTACTACATCACAGTATATGATGACATCATAATTAGTATACACTATGACGTCACAATGTATTGTGACGTCATAATATATCCGCATTATGACATCACAATATATTATGAGAGCGCAATTTGCAGGTATTATGAGCAATTTCTCTTACCCCAATTTGTGTCACATCTACTGGAGCATCATGAGTATGTATTATGACGTCACAGTATATGATGACATCATAACTAGTATGCACTATGACGTCACAATATATTATGACCTCATAATGTATCCGCATTATGACATCACAATATATTCTGAGAGTGCAATTTGCAGGTATTATGAGCAATTTCTCTTACCCCAATTTGTGTCACATCTACTGGAGCATCATGAGCATGTGTTATGACGTCACAGTATATGATGACATCAGAATTAGTATGCACTATGACGTCACAATGTATTATGACGTCATAATGGATCCGCATTTTGACATCACAATATATTATGAGAGCGCAATTTGCAGGTATTATGAGCAATTTCTCTTACCCCAATTTGTGTCACATCTACTGGAGCATCATGAGCATGTATTATGACGTCACCGTATATGATGACATCATAATTAGTATGCAGTATGACGTCACAGTGTATTATGACGTCATAATGTATCCGCATTATGACATCACAATATATTATGAGAGCGTAATTTGCAGGTATTATGAGCAATTTCTCTTACCCCAATTTGTATCACATCTACTGGAGCATCATGAGCATGTACTATGACATCACAGTATATGATGACATCATAATTAGTATGCACTATGATGTCACAATATATTATGACGTCATAATGTATCTGCATTATGACATCACAATATATTATGAGAGCGCAACATGCAGGTATTATGAGCAATTTCTCTTACCCCAATTTGTGTCACATCTACGGGAGCATCATGAGCAGGTATTATGACGTCACAGTATATGGTGACATCATAATTACTATGCACTATGACGTCACAATGTATTATGACGTCATAATGGATCCGCATTAAGACATCACAATATATTATGAGAGCGAAACATGCAGGTATTATGAGCAATTTCTCTTACCCCAATTTGTGTCACATCTACGGGAGCATCATGAGCATGTATTATGACGTCACAGTATATGATGACATCATAATTAGTATGCACTATGACGTCACAATGTATTATGACGTAATAATGTATCCGCGTTATAACATCACAATATATTATGAGATCGCAATTTGCAGGTATTATGGGCAACTTCTCTTACCCCAATTTGTGTCACATCTACTGGAGCATCATGAGCATGTATTATGACTTCACAGTATATGATGACATCATAATTAGCATGCACTATGACGGCACAATGTATTATGACGTCATAATGTATCCGCGTTATGACATCACAATATATTATGAGAGCGCAATTTGCAGGTATTATGAGCAATTTCTCTTACGCCAATTTGTGTCACATCTACTGGAGCATCATGAGCATGTATTATGACATCACAGTATATGATGACATCATAATTAGTATGCACTATGACGTCACAAAAATTACGATGTCATAATGTATCCGCATTATGACATCACAATATATTATGAGAGCGCAACTAGCAGGTATTATGAGCAATTTCTCTTACCCCAATTTGTGTCACATCTATTGGAGCAACATGAGCATGTATTATGACGTCACAGTATATGATGACATCATAATTAGTATGCACTATGACGTCACAATGTGTTATGACGTCATCATGTAGCCGCGTTATGACATCACAATATATTATGAGAGCGCAATTTGCAGGTATTATGAGCAATTTCTCTTACCCCAATTTGTGTCACATCTACTGGAGCTTCATGAGCATGTATTATGACGTTACAGTATATGATGACATCATAATTAGTATGCACTATGACGTCACAATGTATTATGACGTCATAATGTATCCGCATTATGACATCACAATATATTATGAGAGCGCAATTTGCAGGTATTATGAGGAATTTTTCTTACCCCAATTTTTGTCACATCTACTGGAGCATCATGAGCATGTATTATGACGTCACAGTATATGATGACATCATAATTGGTATGCACTATGACGTCACAATGTATTATGACGTCATAATGTATCCGTGTTATGACATCACAATATATTATGAGAGCGCAATTTGCAGGTATTATGAGCAAGTTCTCTTACCCCAATTTGTGTCACAACTACTGGAGCATCATGAGCATGTATTATGATGAAACAGTATATGATGACATCATAATTAGTATGCACTATGACGTCACAATGTATTATGACATCATAATTTATCAGCATTATGACATCACAATATATTATGAGAGCTCAATTTGCAGGTATTATGAGCAATTTCTCTTACCCCAATTTGTGTCACTTCTACTGGAGCATCATAAGCATGTATTATGACGTCACTGTATATGATGACATCATAATTAGTATGCAGTATGACGCCACAGTGTAATATGACGTCATAATGTATCCGCATTATGACATCACATTATATTATGAGAGCGCAATTTGCAGGTATTATGAGCAATTTATCTTACCCCAATTTTTGTCACATCTACTGGAGCATCATGAGCATGTATTATGACGTCACAGCATATGATGACATCATAATTAGTATGCACTATGACGTCACAATGTATTATGACGTCATAATGTATCCGCATTATGACATCACAAAATATTTTGGGAGCGCAATTTGCAGGTATTATGAGCAATTTCTCTTACCCCAATTTGTGTCACATCTACTGGAGCATCATGAGCATGTACTATGACATCACAGTATATGATGACATCATAATTAGTATACACTATGACGTCACAATGTATTATGACGTCATAATGTGTCTGCATTATGACATCACAGTATATTATGAGAGCGCAAATTTCAGGTATTATGAGCAATTTCTCTTACCCCAATTTGTGTCACATCTACTGGATCATCATGAGCATGTATTATTACATCACAGTATACGATGACATCATAATTAGCATACACTATGACGTCCCAATGTATTATGACGTCATAATGTATCCGCATTATGACATCACAATATATTATGAGAGCGCAATTTGCAGGTATTATGAGCAATTTCTCTTACCCCAATTTGTGTCACATCTACTGGAGCATCATGAGCATGTATTATGACGTCACAGCATATGATGACATCATAATTAGTATGCACTATGACGTCACAATGTATTATGATGTCATAATGTATCCGCATTATGACATCACAACATATTATGAGAGCGCAGTTTGCTGGTATTATGAGCAATTTCTCTTAACCCAAATTGTGTCACATCTACTGGAGCATCATGAGCATGTATTATGACGTCACCGTATATGATGACATCATAATTAGTATGCAGTATGACCTCACAATGTATTATGACGTCATAATGTATCCGCATTTTGACATCACAATATATTATGAGAGCGCAATTTGCAGGAATTATGAGCAATTTCTCTTACCCCAATTTGTGTCACATCTATTGGAGCATCATGAGCATGGAATATGACGTCACAGTATATGATGACATCATAATTAGTATGCAGTATGACCTCACAATGTATTATGACGTCATAATATATCCGCATTATGACATCACAATATATTATGAGAGCGCAATTTGCAGGTATTATGAGCAATTTCGCTTTACCCAGTTTGTGTCACATCTACTGGAGCATCATGAGCATGTATTATGACGTCACAGTATATGGTGACACCATAATTAGTATGCACTATGACGTCACAATGTATTATGACGTCATAGTGTATCCACATTATGACATCACAATATATTATGAGAGCGCAATTTGCAGGTATTATGAGCAATTTCTCTTACCCCAATTTTTGTCACATCTACTGGAGCATCATGAGCATGTATTTTGACGTCACAGTATATGATGACATCATAATAAGTATGCACTATGACGTCACAATGTATTATGACGTCATAATGTATCCGCGTTATGACATCACAATATATTATGAGAGCGCAATTTGCAGGTATTATGAGCAATTTCTCTTACCCCAATTTGTGTAACAACTACTGGAGCATCATGAGCATGTATTATGACGTCACAGTATATGATGACATCATAATTAGTATGCACTATGACATCACAATGTATTATGACATCATAATTTATCAGCATTATGACATCACAATATATTATGAGAGCTCAATTTGCAGGTATTATGAGCAATTTCTCTTACCCCAATTTGTGGCACTTCTACTGCAGCATCATAAGCATGTATTATGACGTCACTGTATATGATGACATCATAATTAGTATGCAGTATGACGTCACAGTGTAATATGACGTCATAATGTATCCGCATTATGACATCACAATATATTATGAGAGCGCAATTTGCAGGTATTATGAGCAATTTCTCTTACCCCAATTTGTGTCACATCTACTGGAGCATCATGAGCATGTATTATAACGTCACAGCATATGATGACATCATAATTAGTATACAGTATGACGGCACAATGTATTATGACGTCATAATGTATCCGCATTATGACATCACAATATATTATGAGAGCGCAATTTGCAGGTATTATGAGCAATTTCTCTTACCCCAATTTGTGTCACATCTACTGGAGCATCATGAGCATGTACTATGACATCACAGTATATGATGACATCATAATTAGTGTGCACTATGACGTCACAATGTATTATGACGTCATAATGTGTCTGCATTATGACATCACAGTTTACTATGAGAGCGCAATTTGCAGGTATTATGAGCAATTTCTCTTACCCCAATTTGTGTCACATCTACTGGAGCATCATGAGCATGTACTATGACAAAACAGTATATTATGACATCATAATTAGTATGCACTATGACGTCACAATATATTATGACGTCATAATGTATCTGCATTATGACATCACAATATATTATGAGAGCGCAACATGCAGGTATTATGAGCAATTTCTCTTACCCCAATTTGTGTCACATCTAGTGGAGCATCATGAGCATGTATTGTGACGTCACAGTATATGATGACCTCATAATTATTATGGACTATGACGTCACAATGTATTATGACGTCATAATGGATCCGCATTATGACATCACAATATATTATGAGAGCGCAATTTGCAGGTATTATGAGCAATTTCGCTTACCCCAATTTGTGTCACATCTACTGGAGCATCATGAGCATGTATTATGACATCACAGTATATGATGACATCATAATTAGTATGCACTATGACGTCGCAATGTATTATGACGTCATAATATATCCGCATTATGACATCACAATATATTATGAGAGCGCAATTTGCAGGTATTATGAGCAATTTCTCTTACCCCAATTTGTGTCACATCTACTGGAGCATCATGAGCATGTATTATGACGTCACCGTATATGATGTCATCATAATTAGTATGCACTATTACGTCACAATGTATTATGACGTCATAATGTATCCGCATTATGACATCACAACATATTATGAGAGCGCAGTTTGCAGGTATTTTGAGCAATTTCTCTTAACCCAATTTGTGTCACATCTACTGGAGCATCATGAGCATGTATTATGACGTCACCGTATATGATGACATCATAATTAGTATGCAGTATCACCTCACAATGTATTATGACGTCATAATGTATCCGCATTTTGACATCACAATATATTATGAGAGCGCAATTTCCAGGAATTATGAGCAATTTCTCTTACCCCAATTTGTGTCACATCTATTGGAGCAACATGAGCATGTAATATGACGTCACAGTATATGATGACATCATAATTAGTATGCAGTATGACCTCACAATGTATTATGACGTCATAATGTATCCACATTATGACATCACAATATATTATGAGAGCCCAATTTGCAGGTATTATGAGCAATTTCGCTTAACCCAGTTTGTGTCACATCTACTGGAGCATCATGAGCATGTATTATGACGTCACAGTATATGGTGACACCATAATTAGTATGCACTATGACGTCACAATGCATTATGACTTCATAATGTATCCGCATTATGACATCACAATATATTATGAGAGCGCAATTTGCAGGTATTATGAGCAATTTCTCTTACCCCAATTTGTGTCACTTCTACTGGAGCATCATAAGCATGTATTATGACGTCACTGTATATGATGACATCATAATTAGTATGCAGTATGACGTCACAGTGTAATATGACGTCATAATGTATCCGCATTATGACATCACAATATATTATGAGAGTGCAATTTGCAGGTATTATGAGAAATTTCTCTTACCCCAATTTGTGTCACATCTACTGGAGCATCATGAGCATGTATTATGATGTCACAGCATATGATGACATCATAATTAGTATACAGTATGACGGCACAATGTATTATGACGTCATAATGTATCCGCATTATGACATCACAATATATTATGAGAGCGCAATTTGCAGGTATTATGAGCTATTTCTCTTACCCCAATTTGTGTCACATCTACTGGAGCATCATGAGCATGTACTATGACATCACAGTATATGATGACATCATAATTAGTGTGCACTATGACGTCACAATGTATTATGACGTCATAATGTGTCTGCATTATGACATCACAGTTTACTATGAGAGCGCAATTTGCAGGTATTATGAGCAATTTCTCTTACCCCAATTTGTGTCACATCTACTGGATCATCTTGAGCATGTATTATTACATCACAGTATATGATGACATCATAATTAGTATACACTATGACGTCACAATGTATTATGACGTCATAATATATCCGCTTTATGACATCACAATATATTATGAGAGCGCAATTTGCAGGTATTATGAGCAATTTCTCTTACCCCAATTTGTGTCACATCTACTGGAGCATCATGAGTATGTATTATGACGTCACAGTATATGATGACATCATAATTAGTATGCACTATGACGTCACAATGTATTATGACCTCATAATGTATCCGCATTATGACATCACAATATAGACTGACAGTGCAATTTGCAGGTATTATGAGCAATTTCTCTTACCCCAATTTGTGTCACATCTACTGGAGCATCATGAGCATGTGTTATGACGTCACAGTATATGATGACATCATTATTAGTATGCACTATGACGTCACAATGTATTATGACGTCATAATGGATCCGCATTATGACATCACAATATATTATGAGAGCGCAATTTGCAGGTATTATGAGCAATTTCTCTTACCCCAATTTGTGTCACATCTACTGGAGCATCATGAGCATGTATTATGACGTCACTGTATATGATGACATCATAATTAGTATGCAGTATGACGTCACAGTGTATTATGACGTCACAATGTATCCGCATTATGACATCACAATATATTATGAGAGCGCAATTTGCAGGTATTATGAGCAATTTCTCTTACCCCAATTTGTGTCACATCTACTGGAGCATCATGAGCATGTACTATGACAAAACAGTATATTATGACATCATAATTAGTATGCACTATGACGTCACAATATATTTTGACGTCATAATGTATCTGCATTATGACATCACAATATATTATGAGAGCGCAACATGCAGGTATTATGAGCAATTTCTCTTACCCCAATTTGTGTCACATCTAGTGGAGTATCATGAGCATGTATTGTGACGTCACAGTATATGATGACCTCATAATTATTATGCACTATGACGTCACAATGTATTATGACGTCATAATGGATCCGCATTATGACATCACAATATATTATGAGAGCGCAATTTGCAGGTATTATGAGCAATTTCGCTTACCCCAATTTGTGTCACATCTACTGGAGCATCATGAGCATGTATTATGACATCACAGGATATGATGACATCATAATTAGTATGCACTATGACGTCACAATGTATTATGACGTCATAATGTATCCGCATTATGACATCACAATATATTATGGGAGCGCTATTTGCAGGTATTATGAGCAATTTCTCTTACCCCAATTTGTGTCACATCTACTGGAGCATCTTGAGCATGTATTATGACGTAACAGTATATGACGACATCATAATTATTATGCACTATGACCTGACAATGTATTATGACGTCATGATGTTTCCGCGTTATGACATCACAATATATTATGAGAGCGCAATTTGCATGTATTATGAGAAATTTCTCTTACCCCAATTTGTGTCACTTCTACTGGAGCATCATGAGTATGTATTATGACGTCACAGTATATGATGACATCATAATTAGTATGCACTATGACGTCACAATGTATTATGACGTCATAATGTATCCGCATTGTGACATCACAATATATTCTGAGAGTGCAATTTCCAGGTATTATGAGCAATTTCCCTTACCCCAATTTGTGTCACATCTTCTGGAGCATCATGAGCATGTGTTATGACGTCACACTATATGATGACATCATAATTAATATGCACTATGACGTCAAAATGTATTATGACGTCATAATGGTTCCGCATTATGACATCACAATATATTAAGAGAGTGCAATTTGCAGGTATTATGAGCAATTTCTCTTACCCCAATTTGTGTCACATCTACTGGATCATCATGAGCATGTATTATTACATCACAGTATATGATGACATCATAATTAGTATACACTATGACGTCACAATGTATTATGACGTCATAATGTATCCGCGTTATGACTTCACAATATATAATGAGAGCGCAATTTGCAGGTATTATGAGCAATTTCTCTCACCCCAATTTGTGTCACATCTACTGGAGCATCATGAGTATGTATTATGACGTCACAGTATATGATGACATCATAATTGGTATGCACTATGACGTCACAATGTATTATGACGTCCTAATGTATCCGCATTATGACATCACAATATATTATGAGAGCGCAATTTGCAGGTATTATGAGCAATTTCTCTTACCCCAATTTGTGTCACATCTACTGGAACATCATGAGCATGTTTTATGACGTCACAGTATATGATGACATCATAATTAGTATGCACTATGACGTCACAATGTATTATGACGTCATAATGGATCCGCATTATGACATCACAATATATTATGAGCGCGCAATTTGCAGGTATTATGAGCAATTTCTCTTACCCCAATTTGTGTCACATCTACTGGAGCATCGTGAGCATGTATTATGATGTCACCGTATATGATGATATCATAATTAGTATGCAGTATGACGTCACAGTGTATTATGACGTCATAATGTATCCGCATTATGACATCAGAATATATTATGAGAGCACAACATTCGGGTATTATGAGCAATTTCTCTTACCCCAATTTGTGTCACATCTACTGGAGCATCATGAGCATGTATTATGACGTCACAGTATATGATGACATCATAATTAGTATGCACTATGACGTCACAATGTATTATGAAGTCATAATGTATCCGCGTTTTGACATCACAATATATTATTGGAGCGCAATTTGCAGGTATTATGAGCAATTTCTCTTACCCCAATTTGTGTCACATGTACTGGAGCATCATGAGCATGTATTACGACATCACAGTATATGATGACATCATAATTAGTATGCACTATGACCTGACAATGTATTATGACGTCATAATGTTTCAGCGTTATGACATCACAATATATTATGAGAGCGCAATTTGCATGTATTATGAGCAATTTCTCTTACCCCAATTTGTGTCACATCTACTGGAGCATCATGAGCATGTATTATGACATCACAGTATATGATGACATCATAAATAGTTTGCACTATGACGTCACAAAGTATTACGATGTCATAATGTATCCGCATTATGACATCACAATATATTATGAGAGTGCAACTAGCAGGTAATATGAGCAATTTCTCTTACCCCAATTTGTGTCACATCTATTGGAGCATCATGAGCATGTATTATGACGTCACAGTATATGATGACATCATAATTAGTATGCACTATGACGTCACAATGTGTTATGACCTCATCATGTATCCGCGTTATGACATCACAATATATTATGAGAGCGCTATTTGCAGGTATTATGAGCAATTTCTCTTACCCCAAATTGTGTCACATCTACTGGAGCATCATGAGCATGTATTATGACGTCACAGTATATGGTGACATCAAAATTAGTATGCACTATGATGTCACAATGCATTATGACGTCACAATGTATCCGCATTATGACATCACAATATATTATGAGAGCGCAATTTGCAGGTATTATGAGCAATTTCTCTTACCCCAATTTTTGTCGCATCTACTGGAGCATCATGAGCATGTATTATGACGTCACAGTATATGATGCCATCATAATTAGTATGCACTATGACGTCACAATGTATTATGACGTCATAATGTATCCGCGTTATGACATCACAATATAACATGAGAGCGCAATTTGCAGGTATTATGAGCAATTTCTCTTACCCCAATTTGTGTCACAACTACTGGAGCATCATGAGCATGTATTATGACGTCACAGTATATGATGACATCATAATTAGTATGCACTATAACGTCACAATGTATTATGACATCATAATTTATCAGCATTATGACATCACAATATATTATGAGAGCTCAATTTGCAGGTATTATGAGCAATTTCTCTTACCACAATTTGTGTCACTTCTACTGGAGCATCATAAGCATGTATTATGACGTCACTGTATATGATGACATCATAATTAGTATGCAGTATGACGTCACAGTGTAATATGACGTCATAATGTATCCGCATTATGACATCACAATATATTATGAGAGCGCAATTTGCAGGTATTATGAGCAATTTCTCTTACCCCAATTTGTGTCACATCTACTGGAGCATCATGAGCATGTACTATGACATCACAGTATATGATGACATCATAATTAGTATGCACTATGATGTCACAATGTATTATGATGTCATAATGTGTCTGCATTATGACATCACAATGTATTATGAGAGCGCAATTTGCAGGTATTATGAGCAATTTGTCTTACCCCAATTTGTGTCACATCTACTGGATCATCATGAGCATGTATTATTACATCACAGTATATGATGACATCATAATTAGTATACACTATGACGTCACAATGTATTATGACGTCATAATGTATCCGCATTATGACATCACAATATATTATGAGAGCACAATTTGCAGTTATTATGAGCAATTTCTCTTACCCCAATTTGTGTCACATCTACTGGAGCATCATGAGCATGTATTATGACGTCACAGTATATGATGACATCATAATTAGTATGCACTATGACGTCACAATATATTATGACGTCATAATGTATCCAAATTATGACATAACAATATATTATGAGAGCGCAATTTGCAGGTATTAAGAGCAATTTCTCTTACCCCAATTTGTGTCACATCTACTGGAGAATCATGATCATGTATTATGACGTCACCGTATATGATGACATCATAATTAGTATGCACTATGACATCACAATGTATTATGACGTCATAATGTATCCGCGTTTTGACATCAGAATATATTATTAGAGCGCAATTTGCAGGTATTATGAGCAATTTCTCTTACCCCAATTTGTGTCACATCTACTGGAGCATCATGAGCATGTATTATGACGTCACAGTATATGATGACATCATAATTAGTATGCACTATGATGTCACAATGTATTATGACGTCATAATGTTTCCGCGTTATGACATCACAATATATTATGAGAGCGCAATTTGCATGTATTATGAGCAATTTCACTTACCCCAATTTGTGTCACATCTACTGGAGCATCATGAGCATGTATTATGACATCACAGTATATGATGACATCATAATTAGTATGCACTATGACGTCCCAAAGTATTACGATGTCATAATGTATCCGCATTATGACATCACAATATTTTATGAGAGCGCAACTAGCAGGTATTATGAGCAATTTCTCTTACCCCAATTTGTGTCACATCTATTGGAGTATCATGAGCATGTATTATGACGTCACAGTATATGATGACATCATAATTAGTATGCACTATGATGTCACAATGTGTTTTGACGTCATCATGTATCCGCGTTATGGCATCACAATATATGATGAGAGCGCAATTTGCAGGTATTATGAGCAATTTCTCTTACCCCAATTTGTGTCACATCTACTGGAGCATCATGAGCATGTATTATGACGTCACAGTATATGGTCACACCATAATTAGTATGCACTATGACCTCACAATGTATTATGACGTCATAATGTATCCGCATTATGACATCACAAAATATTATGAGAGCGCAATTTGCAGGTATTAGGAGCAATTTCTCTTACCCCAATTTGTGTCACATCTACTGGAGCAACATGAGCATGTATTATGACGTCACCGTATATGATGACATCATAATTAGTATGCAGTATGACCTCACAATGTAGTATGACGACATAACGTATCCGCATTTTGACCTCACAATATAATATGAGAGCGCAATTTGCAGGTATTATGAGCAACTTCTCTTACCCCCATTTGTGTAACAACTGCTGGAGCATCATGAGCATGTATTATGACGTCACAGTATATGATGACATCATAATTAGTATCCACTATGTCGTCACAATGTATTATGACATCATAATTTATCAGCATTATGACATCACAATATATTATGAGAGCTAAATTTGCAAGTATTATGAGCAATTTCTCTTACCCCAAATTGTGTCACTTCTACTGGAGCATCATAAGCATGTATTATGACGTCACTGTATATGATGACATCATAATTAGTATGCAGTATGACGTCACAGTGTAATATGACGTCATAAAGTATCCGCATTATGACATCACAATATATTATGAGAGCGCAATTTGCAGGTATTATGAACAATTTCTCTTACCCCAATTTGTGTCACATCTACTGGAGCATCATGAGCATGTATTATGACGTCATCGCATATGATTACATCATAATTAGTATGCACTATGACGTCACAATGTATTATGACGTCATAATGTATCCGCATTATGACATCACAATATATTATGAGAGCGCAATTTGCAGGTATTATGAGCAATTTCTCTAACCCCAATTTTGTCACATCTACTGGAGCAACATGAGCATGTACTATGACATCACAGTATATGATGACATCATAATTAGTATGCACTATGACGTCACAATGTATTATGACGTCATAATGCATCCGTGTTATGACATCACAATATATTATGAGAGCGCAATTTGCAGGTATTATGAGCAATTTCTCTTACCCCAATTTGTGTAACAACTGCTGGAGCATCATGAGCATGTATTATGACGTCACAGTATATGATGACATCATAATTAGTATGCACTATGACGTCACAATGCATTATGACATCATAATTTATCAGCATTATGACATCACAATATATTATGAGAGCACAATTTGCAGGTATTAGGAGCAATTTCTCTTACCCCAATTTGTGTCACACCTACTGGAGCATCATGAGCATGTATTATGATGTCACAGCATATGATGACATCATAATTAGTATGCACTATGACGTCACAAAGTATTACGATGTCATAATGTATCCGCATTATGACATCACAATATATTATGAGAGCGCAACTAGCAGGTATTATGAGCAATTTCTCTTACCCCAATTTGTGTCACATCTATTGGAGCATCATGAGCATGTATTATGACGTCACAGAATATGATGACATCATAATTAGTATGCACTATGACGTCACAATGTGTTATGACGTCATCATGTATCCGCATTATGACATCACAATATATTATGAGAGCGCAATTTGCAGGTATTATGAGCAATTTCTCTTACCCCAATTTGTGTCACACCTACTGGAGCATCATGAGCATGTATTATGATGTCACAGCATATGATGACATCATAATTAGTATGCACTATGACGTCACAATATATTATGACGTCATAATGCATCCGCATTATGACATCACAAAATATTATGAGAGCGAAATTTGCAGGTATTATGAGCAATTTCTCTTACCCCAATTTGTGTCACATCTACTGGAGCATCATGAGCGTGTACTATGACATCACAGTATATCATGACATCATAATTAGTATGCACTATGATGTCACAATGTATTATGACGTCATAATGTGTCCGCGTTATGACCTCACAATGTATTATGAGAGCGCAATTTGCAGGTATTATGAGCAATTTCACTTACACCAATATGTGTCACATCTACTGAAGAATCATGAGCATGTATTATGACGTCACCGTATATGATGACATCATAATTAGAATGCGGTATGACGTCACAGTGTATTATGACGTCATAATGTATCCGCGTTATAACATCACAATATATTATGAGAGCGCAATTTGCAGGTATTATGAGCAATTTCTCTTACCCCAATTTGTGTCACATCTACTGCAGCATCATGAGCATGTATTATGACGTCACAGTATATGATGACATCATAATTAGTATGCACTATGACCTGACAATGTATTATGACGTCATAATGTTTCCGCGTTATGAGAGCGCAATTTGCATGTAGTATGAGCAATTTCTCTAACCACAATTTGTGTCACATCTACTGGAGCATCATGAGCATGTATTATGACATCACAGTATATGATGACATCATAATTAGTATGCACTATGACGTCACAATGTATTATGACGTCATAATGTATCCGTGTTAAGACATCACAATATAATATGAGTGCACAATTTGCAGGTATTATGAGCAATTTCTCTTACCCCAATTTGTGTAACAACTGCTGGAGCATCATGAGCATGTATTATGACGTCACAGTATATGATGACATCATAATTAGTATCCACTATGTCGTCACAATGTATTATGACATCATAATTTATCAGCATTATGACATCACAATATATTATGAGAGCTAAATTTGCAAGTATTATGAGCAATTTCTCTTACCCCAAATTGTGTCACTTCTACTGGAGCATCATAAGCATGTATTATGACGTCACTGTTTATGATGACATCATAAGTAGTATGCAGTATGACGTCACAGTGTAATATGACGTCATAATGTATCCACATTATGACATCACAATATATTATGAGAGCGCAATTTGCAGGTATTATGAGCAATTTCTCTTACCCCAATTTGTGTCACATCTACTGGAGCATCATGAGCATGTATTATGACGTCATAGCATATGATTACATCATAATTAGTATGCACTATGACGTCACAATGTATTATGACGTCATAATGTATCCGCATTATGACATCACAATATATTATGAGAGCGCAATTTGCAGGTATTATGAGCAATTTCTCTTACTCCAATTTTGTCACATCTACTGGATCATCTTTAGCATGTATTATTACATCACAGTATATGATGACATCATAATTAATATACACTATGACGTCACAATGTATTATGACGTCATAATATATCCGCATTATGACATCACAATATATTATGAGAGCGCAATTTGCAGGTATTATGAGCAATTTCTCTTACCCCAATTTGTGTCACATCTACTGGAGCATCATGAGTATGTATTATGACGTCACAGTATATGATGACATCATAACTAGTATGCACTATGACGTCACAATGTATTATGACCTCATAATGTATCCGCATTATGACATCACAATATATTCTGAGAGTGCAATTTGCAGGTATTATGAGCAATTTCTCTTACCCCAATTTGTGTCACATCTACTGGAGCATCATGAGCATGTGTTATGACGTCACAGTATATGATGACATCAGAATTAGTATGCACTATGACGTCACAATGTATTATGACGTCATAATGGATCCGCATTTTGACATCACAATATATTATGAGAGCGCAATTTGCAGGTATTATGAGCAATTTCTCTTACCCCAATTTGTGTCACATCTACTGGAGCATCATGAGCATGTATTATGACGTCACCGTATATGATGACATCATAATTAGTATGCAGTATGACGTCACAGTGTATTATGACGTCATAATGTATCCGCATTATGACATCACAATATATTATGAGAGCGCAATTTGCAGGTATTATGAGCAATTTCTCTTACCCCAATTTGTGTCACATCTACTGGAGCATCATGAGCATGTACTATGACATCACAGTATATGATGACATCATAATTAGTATGCACTATGATGTCACAATATATTATGACGTCATAATGTATCTGCATTATGACATCACAATATATTATGAGAGCGCAACATGCAGGTATTATGAGCAATTTCTCTTACCCCAATTTGTGTCACATCTACTGGAGCATCATGAGCAGGTATTATGAAGTCACAGTATATGGTGACATCATAATTACTATGCACTATGACGTCACAATGTATTATGACGTCATAATGGATCCGCATTTTGAAATCACAATATATTATGAGAGCGCAATTTGCAGGTATTATGAGCAATTTCTCTTACCCCAATTTGTGTCACATCTACTGGAGCATCATGAGCATGTATTATGACGTCACCGTATATGATGTCATCATAATTAGTATGCACTATGACGTCACAATGTATTATGACGTCATAATGTATCCGCATTATGACATCACAACATATTATGAGAGCGCAGTTTGCAGGTATTTTGAGCAATTTCTCTTAACCCAATTTGTGTCACATCTACTGGAGCATCATGAGCATGTATTATGACGTCACCGTATATGATGACATCATAATTAGTATGCAGTATCACCTCACAATGTATTATGACGTCATAATGTATCCGCATTTTGACATCACAATATATTATGAGAGCGCAATTTCCAGGAATTATGAGCAATTTCTCTTACCCCAATTTGTGTCACATCTATTGGAGCAACATGAGCATGTAATATGACGTCACAGTATATGATGACATCATAATTAGTATGCAGTATGACCTCACAATGTATTATGACGTCATAATGTATCCACATTATGACATCACAATATATTATGAGAGCGCAATTTGCAGGTATTATGAGCAATTTCGCTTAACCCAGTTTGTGTCACATCTACTGGAGCATCATGAGCATGTATTATGACGTCACAGTATATGGTGACACCATAATTAGTATGCACTATGACGTCACAATGTATTATGACGTCATAATGTATCCGCATTATGACATCACAATATATTATGAGAGCGCAATTTGCAGGTATTATGAGCAATTTCTCTTACCCCAATTTTTGTCACATCTACTGGAGCATCATGAGCATGTATTATGACGTCACAGTATATGATGACATCATAATAAGTATGCACTATGACGTCACAATGTATTATGACGTCATAATGTATCCGCGTTATGACATCACAATATATTATGAGAGCGCAATTTGCAGGTATTATGAGCAATTTCTCTTACCCCAATTTGTGTAACAACTACTGGAGCATCATGAGCATGTATTATGACGTCACAGTATATGATGACATCATAATTAGTATGCACTATGACGTCACAATATATTATGAGAGCGCAACCTGCAGGTATTATGAGCAATTTCTCTTACCCCAATTTGTGTCACATCTACTGGAGCATTATGAACATGTATTATGACATCACAGTATATGATGACCGCATAATTAGTATGCACTATGATGTCACAATGTATTATGACGTCATAATGGATCCGCATTATGACATCACAATATATTATGAGAGCGCAATTTTCAGGTATTATGAGCAATTTCGCTTACCCCAATTTGTGTCACATCTACTGGAGCATCATGAGCATGTATTATGACGTCACAGTATATGATGACATCATAATTAGTATGCACTATGACGTCACAATGTATTATGACGTCATAATGTATCCGCATTATGACATCACAACATATTATGAGAGGGCAATTTGCAGGTATTATGAGCAATTTCTCTTACCCCAATTTGTGTCACATCTACTGGAGCATCATGAGCATGTGTTATGACGTCACAGTATATGATGACATCATAATTAGTATGCACTATGACGTCACAATGTATTATGACGTCATAATGGATCCGCAATATGACGTCACAATATATTATGAGAGCGCAATTTGCAGGTATTATGAGCAATTTTTCTTACCCCAATTTGTGTCACATCTACTGGAGCATCATGAGCATGTATTATGACGTCACAGCATATGATGACATCATAATTAGTATGCACTATGACGTCACAATGTATTATGACGTCATAATGTATCCGCATTATGACATCACAAAATATTTTGAGAGCGCAATTTGCAGGTATTATGAGCAATTTCTCTTACCCCAATTTGTGTCACATCTACTGGAGCATCATGAGCATGTACTATGACATCACAGTATATGATGACATCATAATTAGTATACACTATGACGTCACAATGTATTTTGACGTCATAATGTGTCTGCATTATGACATCACAGTATATTATGAGAGCGCAAATTGCAGGTATTATGAGCAATTTCTCTTACCCCAATTTGTGTCACATCTACTGGATCATCATGAGCATGTATTATTACATCACAGTATATGATGACATCATAATTAGCACACACTATGACGTCACAATGTATTATGACGTCATAATGTATCCGCATTATGACATCACAATATATTATGAGAGCGCAATTTGCAGGTATTATGAGCAATTTCTCTTACCCCAATTTGTGTCACATCTACTGGAGCATCATGAGCATGTATTATGACGTCACAGCATATGATGACATCATAATTAGTATGCACTATGACGTCACAATGTATTATGACGTCATAATGTTTCCGCATTATGACATCACAACATATTATGAGAGCGCAGTTTGCAGGTATTATGAGCAATTTCTCTTAACCCAAATTGTGTCACATCTACTGGAGCATCATGAGCATGTATTATGACGTCACCGTATATGATGACATCATAATTAGTATGCAGTATGACCTCACAATGTATTATGACGTCATAATGTATCCGCATTTTGACATCACAATATATTATGAGAGCGCAATTTGCAGGAATTATGAGCAATTTCTCTTACCCCAATTTGTGTCACATCTACTGGAGCATCATGAGCATGTATTATGACGTCACAGCATATGATGACATCATAATTAGTATGCACTATGACGTCAAAATGTATTATGATGTCATAATGTATCCGCATTATGACATCACAAAATATTTTGAAAGCGCAATTTGCAGGTATTATGAGCAATTTCTCTTACCCCAATTTGTGTCACATCTACTGGAGCATCATGAGCAAGTACTATGACATCACAGTATATGATGACATCATAATTAGTATGCACTATGACGTCACAATATATTATGAGAGCGCAACCTGCAGGTATTATGAGCAATTTCCCTTACCACAATTTGTGTCACATCTACTGGAGCATTATGAACATGTATTATGACATCACAGTATATGATGACCGCATAATTAGTATGCACTATGATGTCACAATGTATTATGACGTCATAATGGATCCGCATTATGACATCACAATATATTATGAGAGCGCAATTTTCAGGTATTATGAGCAATTTCGCTTACCCCAATTTGTGTCACATCTACTGGAGCATCATGAGCATGTATTATGACGTCACAGTATATGATGACATCATAATTAGTATGCACTATGACGTCACAATGTATTATGACGTCATAATGTATCCGCATTATGACATCACAACATATTATGAGAGGGCAATTTGCAGGTATTATGAGCAATTTCTCTTACCCCAATTTGTGTCACATCTACTGGAGCATCATGAGCATGTGTTATGACGTCACAGTATATGATGACATCATAATTAGTATGCACTATGACGTCACAATGTATTATGACGTCATAATGGATCCGCAATATGACGTCACAATATATTATGAGAGCGCAATTTGCAGGTATTATGAGCAATTTTTCTTACCCCAATTTGTGTCACATCTACTGGAGCATCATGAGCATGTATTATGACGTCACAGCATATGATGACATCATAATTAGTATGCACTATGACGTCACAATGTATTATGACGTCATAATGTATCCGCATTATGACATCACAAAATATTTTGAGAGCGCAATTTGCAGGTATTATGAGCAATTTCTCTTACCCCAATTTGTGTCACATCTACTGGAGCATCATGAGCATGTACTATGACATCACAGTATATGATGACATCATAATTAGTATACACTATGACGTCACAATGTATTTTGACGTCATAATGTGTCTGCATTATGACATCACAGTATATTATGAGAGCGCAAATTGCAGGTATTATGAGCAATTTCTCTTACCCCAATTTGTGTCACATCTACTGGATCATCATGAGCATGTATTATTACATCACAGTATATGATGACATCATAATTAGCACACACTATGACGTCACAATGTATTATGACGTCATAATGTATCCGCATTATGACATCACAATATATTATGAGAGCGCAATTTGCAGGTATTATGAGCAATTTCTCTTACCCCAATTTGTGTCACATCTACTGGAGCATCATGAGCATGTATTATGACGTCACAGCATATGATGACATCATAATTAGTATGCACTATGACGTCACAATGTATTATGACGTCATAATGTATCCGCATTATGACATCACAACATATTATGAGAGCGCAGTTTGCAGGTATTATGAGCAATTTCTCTTAACCCAAATTGTGTCACATCTACTGGAGCATCATGAGCATGTATTATGACGTCACCGTATATGATGACATCATAATTAGTATGCAGTATGACCTCACAATGTAATATGACGTCATAATGTATCCGCATTTTGACATCACAATATATTATGAGAGCGCAATTTGCAGGAATTATGAGCAATTTCTCTTACCCCAATTTGTGTCACATCTATTGGAGCATCATGAGCATGGAATATGACGTCACAGTATATGATGACATCATAATTAGTATGCAGTATGACCTCACAATATATTATGACGTCATAATGTATCCGCATTATGACATCACAATATATTATGAGAGCGCAATTTGCAGGTATTATGAGCAATTTCGCTTAACCCAGTTTGTGTCACATCTACTGGAGCATCATGAGCATGTATTATGACGTCACAGTATATGGTGACACCATAATTAGTATGCACTATGACGTCACAATGTATTATGACGTCATAATGTATCCACATTATGACATCACAATATATTATGAGAGCGCAATTTGCAGGTATTATGAGCAATTTCTCTTACCCCAATTTGTGTCACATCTAGTGGAGCATCATGAGCATGTATTGTGACGTCACAGTATATGATGACATCATAATAAGTATGCACTATGACGTCACAATGTATTATGACGTCATAATGGATCCGCATTATGACATCACAATATATTTTGAGAGCGCAATTTGCAGGTATTATGAGCAATTTCGCTTACCCCAATTTGTGTCACATCTACTGGAGCATCATGAGCATGTATTATGACATCACAGTATATGATGACATCATAATTAGTATGCACTATGACGTCACAATGTATTATGACGTCATAATGTATCCGCATTATGACATCACAATATATTATGAGAGCGCAATTTGCAGGTATTATGAGCAATTTCTCTTACCCCAATTTGTGTCACATCTACTGGAGCATCATGAGCATGTATTATGACGTCACCGTATATGATGTCATCATAATTAGTATGCACTATGACGTCACAATGTATTATGACGTCATAATATATCCGCATTATGACATCACAACATATTATGAGAGCGCAGTTTGCAGGTATTATGAGCAATTTCTCTTAACCCAATTTGTGTCACATCTACTGGAGCATCATGAGCATGTATTATGACATCACCGTATATGATGACATCATAAGTAGTATGCAGTATGACCTCACAATGTATTATGACGTCATAATGTATCCGCATTTTGACATCACAATATATTATGAGAGCGCAATTTGCAGGAATTATGAGCAATTTCTCTTACCCCAATTTGTGTCACATCTATTGGAGCATCATGAGCATGTAATATGACGTCACAGTATATGATGACATCATAATTAGTATGCAGTATGACCTCACAATGTATTATGACGTCATAATGTATCCACATTATGACATCACAATATATTATGAGAGCGCAATTTGCAGGTATTATGAGCAATTTCGCTTAACCCAGTTTGTGTCACATCTACTGGAGCATCATGAGCATGTATTATGACGTCACAGTATATGGTGACACCATAATTAGTATGCACTATGACGTCACAATGTATTATGACGTCTTAAGGTATCCGCATTATGACATCACAATATATTATGAGAGCGCAATTTGCAGGTATTATGAGCAATTTCTCTTTCCCCAATTTTTGTCACATCTACTGGAGCATCATGAGCATGTATTATGACGTCACAGTATATGATGACATCATAATAAGTATGCACTATGACGTCACAATGTATTATGACGTCATAATGTATCCGCGTTATGACATCACAATATATTATGAGAGCGCAATTTGCAGGTATTATGAGCAATTTCTCTTACCCCAATTTGTGTAACAACTACTGGAGCATCATGAGCATGTATTATGACGTCACAGTATATGATGACATCATAATTAGTATGCACTATGACGTCACAATGTATTATGACATCATAATTTATCAGCATTATGACATCACAATATATTATGAGAGCTCAATTTGCAGGTATTATGAGCAATTTCTCTTACCCCAATTTGTGTCACTTCTACTGGAGCATCATAAGCATGTATTATGACGTCACTGTATATGATGACATCATAATCAGTATGCAGTATGACGTCACAGTGTAATATGACGTCATAATGTATCCGCATAATGACATCACAATATATTATGAGAGCGCAATTTGCAGGTATTATGAGAAATTTCTCTTACCCCAATTTGTGTCACATCTACTGGAGCATCATGAGCATGTATTATGACGTCACAGCATATGATGACATCATAATTAGTATACAGTATGACGGCACAATGTATTATGACGTCATAATGTATCCGCATTATGACATCACAAAATATTTTGAAAGCGCAATTTGCAGGTATTATGAGCAATTTCTCTTACCCCAATTTGTGTCACATCTACTGGAGCATCATGAGCATGTACTATGACATCACAGTATATGATGACATCATAATTAGTATGCACTATGACGTCACAATATATTATGAGAGCGCAACCTGCAGGTATTATGAGCAATTTCTCTTACCCCAATTTGTGTCACATCTACTGGAGCATTATGAACATGTATTATGACATCACAGTATATGATGACCGCATAATTAGTATGCACTATGATGTCACAATGTATTATGACGTCATAATGGATCCGCATTATGACATCACAATATATTATGAGAGGGCAATTTGCAGGTATTATGAGCAATTTCTCTTACCCCAATTTGTGTCACATCTACTGGAGCATCATGAGCATGTGTTATGACGTCACAGTATATGATGACATCATAATTAGTATGCACTATGACGTCACAATGTATTATGACGTCATAATGGATCCGCAATATGACGTCCAATATATTATGAGAGCGCAATTTGCAGGTATTATGAGCAATTTTTCTTACCCCAATTTGTGTCACATCTACTGGAGCATCATGAGCATGTATTATGACGTCACAGCATATGATGACATCATAATTAGTATGCACTATGACGTCACAATGTATTATGACGTCATAATGTATCCGCATTATGACATCACAAAATATTTTGAGAGCGCAATTTGCAGGTATTATGAGCAATTTCTCTTACCCCAATTTGTGTCACATCTACTGGAGCATCATGAGCATGTACTATGACATCACAGTATATGATGACATCATAATTAGTATACACTATGACGTCACAATGTATTTTGACGTCATAATGTGTCTGCATTATGACATCACAGTATATTATGAGAGCGCAAATTGCAGGTATTATGAGCAATTTCTCTTACCCCAATTTGTGTCACATCTACTGGATCATCATGAGCATGTATTATTACATCACAGTATATGATGACATCATAATTAGCACACACTATGACGTCACAATGTATTATGACGTCATAATGTATCCGCATTATGACATCACAATATATTATGAGAGCGCAATTTGCAGGTATTATGAGCAATTTCTCTTACCCCAATTTGTGTCACATCTACTGGAGCATCATGAGCATGTATTATGACGTCACAGCATATGATGACATCATAATTAGTATGCACTATGACGTCACAATGTATTATGACGTCATAATGTATCCGCATTATGACATCACAACATATTATGAGAGCGCAGTTTGCAGGTATTATGAGCAATTTCTCTTAACCCAAATTGTGTCACATCTACTGGAGCATCATGAGCATGTATTATGACGTCACCGTATATGATGACATCATAATTAGTATGCAGTATGACCTCACAATGTATTATGACGTCATAATGTATCCGCATTTTGACATCACAATATATTATGAGAGCGCAATTTGCAGGAATTATGAGCAATTTCTCTTACCCCAATTTGTGTCACATCTATTGGAGCATCATGAGCATGGAATATGACGTCACAGTATATGATGACATCATAATTAGTATGCAGTATGACCTCACAATATATTATGACGTCATAATGTATCCGCATTATGACATCACAATATATTATGAGAGCGCAATTTGCAGGTATTATGAGCAATTTCGCTTAACCCAGTTTGTGTCACATCTACTGGAGCATCATGAGCATGTATTATGACGTCACAGTATATGGTGACACCATAATTAGTATGCACTATGACGTCACAATGTATTATGACGTCATAATGTATCCACATTATGACATCACAATATATTATGAGAGCGCAATTTGCAGGTATTATGAGCAATTTCTCTTACCCCAATTTGTGTCACATCTAGTGGAGCATCATGAGCATGTATTGTGACGTCACAGTATATGATGACATCATAATAAGTATGCACTATGACGTCACAATGTATTATGACGTCATAATGGATCCGCATTATGACATCACAATATATTATGAGAGCGCAATTTGCAGGTATTATGAGCAATTTCGCTTACCCCAATTTGTGTCACATCTACTGGAGCATCATGAGCATGTATTATGACATCACAGTATATGATGACATCATAATTAGTATGCACTATGACGTCACAATGTATTATGACGTCATAATGTATCCGCATTATGACATCACAATATATTATGAGAGCGCAATTTGCAGGTATTATGAGCAATTTCTCTTACCCCAATTTGTGTCACATCTACTGGAGCATCATGAGCATGTATTATGACGTCACCGTATATGATGTCATCATAATTAGTATGCACTATGACGTCACAATGTATTATGACGTCATAATATATCCGCATTATGACATCACAACATATTATGAGAGCGCAGTTTGCAGGTATTATGAGCAATTTCTCTTAACCCAATTTGTGTCACATCTACTGGAGCATCATGAGCATGTATTATGACGTCACCGTATATGATGACATCATAATTAGTATGCAGTATGACCTCACAATGTATTATGACGTCATAATGTATCCGCATTTTGACATCACAATATATTATGAGAGCGCAATTTGCAGGAATTATGAGCAATTTCTCTTACCCCAATTTGTGTCACATCTATTGGAGCATCATGAGCATGTAATATGACGTCACAGTATATGATGACATCATAATTAGTATGCAGTATGACCTCACAATGTATTATGACGTCATAATGTATCCACATTATGACATCACAATATATTATGAGAGCGCAATTTGCAGGTATTATGAGCAATTTCGCTTAACCCAGTTTGTGTCACATCTACTGGAGCATCATGAGCATGTATTATGACGTCACAGTATATGGTGACACCATAATTAGTATGCACTATGACGTCACAATGTATTATGACGTCATAATGTATCCGCATTATGACATCACAATATATTATGAGAGCGCAATTTGCAGGTATTATGAGCAATTTCTCTTACCCCAATTTGTGTAACAACTACTGGAGCATCATGAGCATGTATTATGACGTCACAGTATATGATGACATCATAATTAGTATGCACTATGACGTCACAATGTATTATGACATCATAATTTATCAGCATTAAGACATCACAATATATTATGAGAGCTCAATTTGCAGGTATTATGAGCAATTTCTCTTACCCCAATTTGTGTCACTTCTACTGGAGCATCATAAGCATGTATTATGACGTCACTGTATATGATGACATCATAATTATTATGCAGTATGACGTCACAGTGTAATATGACGTCATAATGTATCCGCATTATGACATCACAATATATTATGAGAGCGCAATTTGCAGGTATTATGAGAAATTTCTCTTACCCCAATTTGTGTCACATCTACTGGAGCATCATGAGCATGTATTATGACGTCACAGTATATGATGACATCATAATTAGTATGCACTATGATGTCACAATGTATTATGACGTCATAATATATCTGCATTATGACAACACAATATATTATGAGAGCGCAATTTGCAGGTATTATGAGGAATTTTTCTTACCCCAATTTTTGTCACATCTACTGGAGCATCATGAGCATGTATTATGACGTCACAGTATATGATGACATCATAATTAGTATGCACTATGACGTCACAATGTATTATGACGTCATAATGTATCCACGTTATGACATCACAATATATTATGAGAGCGCAATTTGCAGGTATTATGAGCAAGTTCTGTTACCCCAATTTGTGTCACAACTACTGGAAGATCATGAGCATGTATTATGACGTCACAGTATATGATTACATCATAATTAGTATGCTCTATGATGTCACAATGTATTATGACATCATAATTTATCAGCATTATGACATCACAATATATTACGAGAGCTCAATTTGCAGGTATTATGAGCAATTTCATTTACCCCAATTTTTGTCACATCTACTGGAGCATCATGAGCATGTATTATGACGTCACAGTATATGATGACATCATAATTAGTATGCACTATGACGTCACAATGTATTATGACATCATAATTTATCAGCATTATGACATCACAATATATTATGAGAGCTCAATTTGCAGTTATTATGAGCAATTTCTCTTACCCTAATTTGTGTCACGTCTACTGGAGCATCATAAGCATGTATTATGACGTCACTGTATATGATGACATCATAATTAGTATGCAGTATGACGCCACAGTGTAATATGACGTCATAATGTATCCGCATTATGACATCACAATATATTATGAGAGCGCAATTTGCAAGTATTATGAGCAATTTCTTTTACCCCAATTTGTGTCACATCTACTGGAGCATCATGAGCATGTATTATGACGTCACAGCATATGATGACATCATAATTAGTATGCACTATGACGTCAAAATGTATTATGATGTCATAATGTATCCGCATTATGACATCACAAAATATTTTGAAAGCGCAATTTGCAGGTATTATGAGCAATTTCTCTTACCCCAATTTGTGTCACATCTACTGGAGCATCATGAGCAAGTACTATGACATCACAGTATATGATGACATCATAATTAGTATGCACTATGACGTCACAATATATTATGAGAGCGCAACCTGCAGGTATTATGAGCAATTTCCCTTACCACAATTTGTGTCACATCTACTGGAGCATTATGAACATGTATTATGACATCACAGTATATGATGACCGCATAATTAGTATGCACTATGATGTCACAATGTATTATGACGTCATAATGGATCCGCATTATGACATCACAATATATTATGAGAGCGCAATTTTCAGGTATTATGAGCAATTTCGCTTACCCCAATTTGTGTCACATCTACTGGAGCATCATGAGCATGTATTATGACGTCACAGTATATGATGACATCATAATTAGTATGCACTATGACGTCACAATGTATTATGACGTCATAATGTATCCGCATTATGACATCACAACATATTATGAGAGGGCAATTTGCAGGTATTATGAGCAATTTCTCTTACCCCAATTTGTGTCACATCTACTGGAGCATCATGAGCATGTGTTATGACGTCACAGTATATGATGACATCATAATTAGTATGCACTATGACGTCACAATGTATTATGACGTCATAATGGATCCGCAATATGACGTCACAATATATTATGAGAGCGCAATTTGCAGGTATTATGAGCAATTTTTCTTACCCCAATTTGTGTCACATCTACTGGAGCATCATGAGCATGTATTATGACGTCACAGCATATGATGACATCATAATTAGTATGCACTATGACGTCACAATGTATTATGACGTCATAATGTATCCGCATTATGACATCACAAAATATTTTGAGAGCGCAATTTGCAGGTATTATGAGCAATTTCTCTTACCCCAATTTGTGTCACATCTACTGGAGCATCATGAGCATGTACTATGACATCACAGTATATGATGACATCATAATTAGTATACACTATGACGTCACAATGTATTTTGACGTCATAATGTGTCTGCATTATGACATCACAGTATATTATGAGAGCGCAAATTGCAGGTATTATGAGCAATTTCTCTTACCCCAATTTGTGTCACATCTACTGGATCATCATGAGCATGTATTATTACATCACAGTATATGATGACACCATAATTAGCACACACTATGACGTCACAATGTATTATGACGTCATAATGTATCCGCATTATGACATCACAATATATTATGAGAGCGCAATTTGCAGGTATTATGAGCAATTTCTCTTACCCCAATTTGTGTCACATCTACTGGAGCATCATGAGCATGTATTATGACGTCACAGCATATGATGACATCATAATTAGTATGCACTATGACGTCACAATGTATTATGACGTCATAATGTATCCGCATTATGACATCACAACATATTATGAGAGCGCAGTTTGCAGGTATTATGAGCAATTTCTCTTAACCCAAATTGTGTCACATCTACTGGAGCATCATGAGCATGTATTATGACGTCACCGTATATGATGACATCATAATTAGTATGCAGTATGACCTCACAATGTAATATGACGTCATAATGTATCCGCATTTTGACATCACAATATATTATGAGAGCGCAATTTGCAGGAATTATGAGCAATTTCTCTTACCCCAATTTGTGTCACATCTATTGGAGCATCATGAGCATGGAATATGACGTCACAGTATATGATGACATCATAATTAGTATGCAGTATGACCTCACAATATATTATGACGTCATAATGTATCCGCATTATGACATCACAATATATTATGAGAGCGCAATTTGCAGGTATTATGAGCAATTTCGCTTAACCCAGTTTGTGTCACATCTACTGGAGCATCATGAGCATGTATTATGACGTCACAGTATATGGTGACACCATAATTAGTATGCACTATGACGTCACAATGTATTATGACGTCATAATGTATCCACATTATGACATCACAATATATTATGAGAGCGCAATTTGCAGGTATTATGAGCAATTTCTCTTACCCCAATTTGTGTCACATCTAGTGGAGCATCATGAGCATGTATTGTGACGTCACAGTATATGATGACATCATAATAAGTATGCACTATGACGTCACAATGTATTATGACGTCATAATGGATCCGCATTATGACATCACAATATATTATGAGAGCGCAATTTGCAGGTATTATGAGCAATTTCGCTTACCCCAATTTGTGTCACATCTACTGGAGCATCATGAGCATGTATTATGACATCACAGTATATGATGACATCATAATTAGTATGCACTATGACGTCACAATGTATTATGACGTCATAATGTATCCGCATTATGACATCACAATATATTATGAGAGCGCAATTTGCAGGTATTATGAGCAATTTCTCTTACCCCAATTTGTGTCACATCTACTGGAGCATCATGAGCATGTATTATGACGTCACCGTATATGATGTCATCATAATTAGTATGCACTATGACGTCACAATGTATTATGACGTCATAATATATCCGCATTATGACATCACAACATATTATGAGAGCGCAGTTTGCAGGTATTATGAGCAATTTCTCTTAACCCAATTTGTGTCACATCTACTGGAGCATCATGAGCATGTATTATGACATCACCGTATATGATGACATCATAATTAGTATGCAGTATGACCTCACAATGTATTATGACGTCATAATGTATCCGCATTTTGACATCACAATATATTATGAGAGCGCAATTTGCAGGAATTATGAGCAATTTCTCTTACCCCAATTTGTGTCACATCTATTGGAGCATCATGAGCATGTAATATGACGTCACAGTATATGATGACATCATAATTAGTATGCAGTATGACCTCACAATGTATTATGACGTCATAATGTATCCACATTATGACATCACAATATATTATGAGAGCGCAATTTGCAGGTATTATGAGCAATTTCGCTTAACCCAGTTTGTGTCACATCTACTGGAGCATCATGAGCATGTATTATGACGTCACAGTATATGGTGACACCATAATTAGTATGCACTATGACGTCACAATGTATTATGACGTCTTAAGGTATCCGCATTATGACATCACAATATATTATGAGAGCGCAATTTGCAGGTATTATGAGCAATTTCTCTTTCCCCAATTTTTGTCACATCTACTGGAGCATCATGAGCATGTATTATGACGTCACAGTATATGATGACATCATAATAAGTATGCACTATGACGTCACAATGTATTATGACGTCATAATGTATCCGCGTTATGACATCACAATATATTATGAGAGCGCAATTTGCAGGTATTATGAGCAATTTCTCTTACCCCAATTTGTGTAACAACTACTGGAGCATCATGAGCATGTATTATGACGTCACAGTATATGATGACATCATAATTAGTATGCACTATGACGTCACAATGTATTATGACATCATAATTTATCAGCATTATGACATCACAATATATTATGAGAGCTCAATTTGCAGGTATTATGAGCAATTTCTCTTACCCCAATTTGTGTCACTTCTACTGGAGCATCATAAGCATGTATTATGACGTCACTGTATATGATGACATCATAATCAGCATGCAGTATGACGTCACAGTGTAATATGACGTCATAATGTATCCGCATAATGACATCACAATATATTATGAGAGCGCAATTTGCAGGTATTATGAGCAATTTCTCTTACGCCAATTTGTTTCACATCTACTGGAACATCATGAGCATGTATTATGACATCACAGTATATGATGACATCATAATTAGTATGCACTATGACGGCACAAAAATTACGATGTCATAATGTATCCGCATTATGACATCACAATATATTATGAGAGCGCAACTACCAGGTATTATGAGCAATTTCTCTTACCCCAATTTGTGTCACATCTATTGGAGCATCATGAGCATGTATTATGACGTCACAGTATATGATGACCGCATAATTAGTATGCACTATGACGTCACAATGTATTATGACGTCATAATGTATCCGCATTATGACATCACAATATATTATAAGAGCGCAATTTGCAGGTTTTATGACCAATTTCGCTTACCCCAATTTGTGTCACATCTACTGGAGCATCATGAGCATGTATTATGACGTCACAGTATATGATGACATCATAATTAGTATGCACTATGACGTCACAATGTGTTATGACGTCATCATGTATCCGCGTTATGACATCACAATATATTATGAGAGCGCAACTACCAGGTATTATGAGCAATTTCTCTTACCCCAATTTGTGTCACATCTACTGGAGCATCATGAGCATGTATTATGACGTCATAATGTATCTGCATTATGACATCACAATATGTTATGAGAGCGCAATTTGCAGGTATTATGAGCAATTTCTCTTACACCAATATGTGTCACTTCTACTGGAGCATCATAAGCATGTATTATGACGTCACTGTATATGATGACATCATAATTAGTATGCAGTATGACGTCACAGTGTAATATGACGTCATAATGTATCCGCATTATGACATCACAATATATTATGAGAGCGCAATTTGCAGGTATTATGAGCAATTTCTCTTACCCCAATTTGTGTCACAACTACTGGAGCATCATGAGCATGTATTATGACGTCACAGCATATGATGACATCATAATTAGTATGCACTATGACATCACAATGTATTATGACGTCATAATGTATCCGCATTATGACATCACAAAATGTTTTGAGAGCGCAATTTGCAGGTATTATGAGCAGTTTCTCTTACCCCAATTTGTGTCACATCTACTGGAGCATCATGAGCATGTATTATGACGTCACAGCATATGATGACATCATAATTAGTATGCACTATGACATCACAATGTATTATGACGTCATAATGTATCCGCATTATGACATCACAAAATGTTTTGAGAGCGCAATTTGCAGGTATTATGAGCAATTTCTCTTACCCCAATTTGTGTCACATCTACTGGAGCATCATGAGCATGTATTATGACGTCACAGCATAAGATGACATCATAACTAGTATGCACTATGATGTCACAATGTATTATGACGTCATAATATATCCGCGTTATGACATCACAACATATTATGAGAGCGCAATTTGCAGGTATTATGAGCAATTTCACTTACCCCAATATGTGTCACATCTACTGGAGCATCATGAGCATGTATTATGACATCACAGCATATGATGACATCATAATTAGTATGCACTATGACGTCACAATGTATTATGACGTCATAATGCATCCGCATTATGACATCACAAAATATTATGAGAGCGCAATTTGCAGGTATTATGAGCAATTTCTCTTACCCCAGTTTGTGTCACATCTACTGGAGCATCATGAGCATGTACTTTGACATCTCAGTATATGACGACATCATAATTATTATGCACTATGACGTCACAATGTATTATGACGTCATAATGTATCTGCATTATGACATCACAATATATTATGAGAGCGCAATTTGCAGGTATTATCAGCAATTTCGCTTACGCCAATTTGTGTCACATCTACTGGAGCATCATGAGCATGTACTATGACTTCACAGTATATGATGACATCATATTTATTATGCACTATGACGTCACAAGGTATTATGATGTCATAATGTATCCGCATTTTGACATTACAATATATTATGAGAACGCAATTTGCAGGTATTATGAGCAATTTCTCTTACCCCAATTTGTGTCACATCTATTGGAGCATCATGAGCATGTGTTATGACGTCACAATGTGTTATGACGTCATCATGTATCCGCATTATGACATCACAATATATTATGAGAGCGCAATTTGCAGGTATTATGAGCAATTTCTCTTACCCCAATTTGTGTCACATCTACTGGAGCATCATGAGAAGGTATTATGACGTCACAGTATATGGTGACATCATAATTAGTATGCAGTATCACGTCACAATGTGTTATGACGTCATAATGTATCCGCATTATGACATCACAATATATTATGAGAGCGCAATTTGCAGGTATTATGAGCAATTTCTCTTAACCCAATTTGTGTCACTTCTACTGGAGCATCATAAGCATGTATTATGACGTCACTGTATATGATGACATCATAATTAGTATGCAGTATGACCTCACAGTGTAATATGACGTCATAATGTATCCGCATTATTACATCACAATATATTATGAGAGCGCAATTTGCAGGTATTATCAGCAATTTCGCTTACTCCAGTTTGTGTCACATCTACTGGAGCATCATGAGCATGTATTATGACGTCAGAGTATATGATGACATCATAATTAGTATGCACTATGACGTCACAATGTATTATGACGGCATAATGTATCCGCATTATGACATCACAATATATTATGAGAGCGCAACATGCTGGTATTATGAGCAATTTCTCTTACCCCAATTTGTGTCACATCTACTGGAGCACCATGAGCATGTATTGCGACATCACAGCATATGATGACATCATAATTAATATGCACTATGACGTCACAATGTATTATGACGTCATAATGTATCCGCATTATGACATCACAAAATATTATGAGAGCGCAATTTGCAGGTATTATGAGCAATTTCTCTTACCCCAGTTTGTGTCACATCTACTGGAGCATCATGAGCATGTACTATGACATCACAGTATATGATGACATTATAATTAGTATGCACTATGACGTCATAATGTATTATGACGTCATAATGTATCCGCGTTATGAAATCACAATATATTATTAGAGGGCAATTTGCAGGTATTATGAGCAATTTCCCTTACCCCAATTTGTGTCACATCTACTGGAGCATCATGAGCATGTATTATGACGTCACAGTATATGATGACATCATAATTAGTATGCACTATGATGTCACAATGTATTATGACGTCATAATGTGTCAGCATTATGACATCACAATATATTATGAGAGCGCAATTTGCAGGTATTATGAGCAATTTCTCTTACCCCAATTTGTGTCACTTCTACTGGAGCATCATGAGCATGTATTAAGACGTCACCGTATATGATGTCATCATAATTAGTATGGAGTATGACGTCACAGGGTATTATGACGTCATAATGTATCCGCATTATGACATCACAATATATTATGAGAGCGCAATTTGCAGGTATTATGACTAATTTCTCTTACCCCAATTTGTGTCACATCTACTGGAGCATCATGAGCATGTATTATGACGTCACAGCATATGATGACATCATAATTAGTATGCACTATGACGTCACAATGTATTATGACGTCATAATGTATCTGCATTATGACATCACAATATATTATGAGAGCGCAATTTGCAGGTAATATGAGCAATTTCTCTTACCCCAATTTGTGTCACATCTACTGGAGCATCATGAGCATGTATTATGACGTCACAGTATATGATGACATCCTAATTAGTATGCACTATGAGGTCACAATATATTATGACGTCATAATGTATCCGCATTATGACATCACAAAATGTTTTGAGAGCACAATTTGCAGGTATTATGAGCAATTTCTCTTACCCCAATTTGTGTCACATCTACTGGAGCATCATGAGCATGTAGTATGACATCACAGTATATGATGACATCATAATTAGTATGCACTATGACGTCACAATATATTATGACGTCATAATGTGTCTGCATTATGACATCACAATATATTATGAGAGCGCAATTTGCAGATATTATGAGCAATTTCTCTTACCCCAATTTGTGTCACATCTACTGGAGCATCATGAGCATGTATTATGACGTCACAGCATAAGATGACATCATAACTAGTATGCACTATGATGTCACAATGTATTATGACGTCCTAATATATCCGCGTTATGACATCACAACATATTATGAGAGCGCAATTTGCAGGTATTATGAGCAATTTCACTTACCCCAATATTTGTCACATCTACCGGAGCATCATGAGCATGTATTATGACATCACCGTATATGATGACATCATAATTAGTATGCAGTATGACGTCACAGTGTATTATGACGTCATAATATATCCGCATTATGACATCACAATATATTATGAGTGCGCAATTTGCAGGTATTATGAGCAATTTCCCTTAACCCAATTTGTGTCACATCTACTGGAGCATCATGAGCATGTGTTATGACATCACAGCATATGATGACATCATAATTAATATGCACTATGACGTCACAATGTAATATGACGTCATAATGCATCCGCATTATGACATCACAAAATATTATGAGAGGGCAATTTGCAGGTATTATGAGCAATTTCTCTTACCCCAATTTGTGTCACATCTACTGGAGCATCATGAGCATGTTTTATGACATCACAGTATATGATTACATCATAATTAGTATGCACTATGACGTCACAATATATTATGAGAGCGCAACATGCAGGTATTATGAGCAATTTCTCTTACCCCAATTTGTGTCACATCTACTGGAGCATCATGAACATGTATTATGACATCACAGTATATGATGACCGCATAATCAGTATGCCCTATGATGTCACAATGTATTATGACATCATAATGGATCCGCATTATGACATCACAATATATTATGAGAGCGCAATTTTCAGGTATTATGAGCAATTTCGCTTACCCCAATTTGTGTCACATCTACTGGAGCATCATGAGCATGTATTATGACGTCACAGTATATGATGACATCATAATTAGTATGCACTATGACGTCACAATGTATTATGACGTCATAATGTATCCGCATTATGACATCACAACATATTATGAGAGCGCAATTTGCAGGTATTATGAGCAATTTCTCTTACCCCAGTTTGTGTCACATCTACTGGAGCATCATGAGCATGTACTATGACATCACAGTATATGATGACATCATAATTAGTATGCACTATGACGTCACAATATATTATGACGTCTTAATGTATCTGCTTTTGACATCACAATATATTATGAGAGCGCATCATGCAGGTATTATGAGCAATTTCTCTTACCCCAATTTGTGTCACATCTACTGGAGCATCATGAGCATGTATTATGACGTCACAGTATATAATGACCTCATAATTAGTATGCACTACGACGTCACAATGTATTATGACGTCATAATGGATCCGCATTATGACATCACAATATATTATGAGAGCGCAATTTGCAGGTATTATGAGCAGTTTCGCTTACCCCAATTTGTGTCACATCTACTGGAGCATCATGAGCATGTATTATGACATCACAGTATATGATGACATCATAATTAGTATGCACTATGACGTCACAATGTATTATGACGTCATAATGTATCCGCATTATGATATCACAATATATTATGAGAGCGCAATTTGCAGGTATTATGGGCAATTTCTCTTACCCCAATTTGTGTCACATCTACTGGAGCATCATGAGCATGTATTATGACGTCACCGTATATGATGTCAACATAAATAGTATGCAGTATGACCTCACAATGTATTATGACGTCATAATGTATCCGCATTTTGACATCACAATATATTATGAGAGCGCAATTCGCAGGAATTATGAGCAATTTCTCTTACCCCAATTTGTGTCACATCTATTGGAGCATCATGAGCATGTAATATGACGTCACAGTATATGATGACATCATAATTAGTATGCACTATGACGTCACAATGTATTATGACGTCATAATGTATCCGCATTATGACATCACAATATATTATGAGAGCGCAATTTGCAGGTATTATGAGCAATTTCTCTTACCCCAATTTGTGTCACATCTACTGGAGCATCATGAGCATGTATTATGACGTCACAGTATATGATGACATCATAATTAGTATGCACTATGACGTCAGAATGTATTATGATGTCATAATGGATCCGCATTATGACATGACTATATATTATGAGAGCGCAATTTGCAGGTATTATGAGCAATTTCTCTTACCCCAATATGTGTCACATCTACTGGAGCATCATGAGCATGTATTATGACGTCACAGCATAAGATGACATCATAACTAGTATGCACTATGATGTCACAATGTTTTATGACGTCATAATATATCCACGTTATGACATCACAATATATTATGAGAGCCCAATTTGCAGGTATTATGAGCAATTTCACTTACCCCAATATGTGTCACATCTACTGGAGCATCATGAGCATGTATTATGAGGTCACCGTATATGATGACATCATAATTAGTATGCAGTATGATGTCACAGTGTATTATGACGTCATCATGTATCCGCATTATGACATCACAATATATTATGAGAGCGCAATTTGCAGGTATTATGAGCAATTTCTCTTACCCCAATTTGTGTCACATCTACTGGAGCATCATGAGCATGTATTATGACGTCACAGCATATGATGACATCATAATTAGTATGGACTATGACGTCACAATGTATTATGACGTCATAATGTATCCGCGTTATGACATCACAATATATTATGAGAGCGCAATTTGCAGGTATTATCCGCAATTTCGCTTACTACAATTTGTGTCACATCTACTGGAGCATCATGAGCATGTATTATGATGTCACAGTATATGATGACATCATAATTAGTATGCACTATGACGTCATAATATATCCGCGTTATAACATCAGGATATATTATGAGATCGCAATTTGCAGGTATTATGAGCAATTTCTCTTACCCCAATTAGTGTCACATCTACGGGAGCATCATGAGCATGTATTATGACGTCACAGTATATGATGACATCATAATTAGTATGCACTATGACGTCACAATGTATTATGACGTCATAATGTATCCGCGTTATGACATCACAATATATTATGAGAGCGCAATTTGCAGGTATTATGACCAATTTCTCTTACCCCAATTTGTGTCACATCTACTGGAGCATCATGAGCATGTATTATGACATCACAGTATATGATGACATCATAATTAGTATGCACTATGACGTCACAAAGAATTACGATGTCATAATGTATCCGCATTATGACATCACAATATATTATGAGAGCACAACTAGCAGGTATCATGAACAATTTCTCTTACCCCAATTTGTGTCACATCTGTTGGAGCATCATGAGCATGTATTATGACGTCACAGTATATGATGACATCATAATTAGTATGCACTATGACGTCACAATGTGTTATGACGTCATCATGTATCGGCGTTATGACATCACAATATATTATGAGAGCGCAATTTGCAGGTATTATGAGCAATTTCTCTTACCCCAATTAGTGTCACATCTACTGGAGCATCATGAGCATGTATTATGACGTCACAGTATATGGTGACATCATAATTAGTATGCACTATGACGTCACAATGTATTATGACATCATAATGTATCCGCATTATGACATCACAATATATAATTAGAGTGCAATTTGGAGGTATTATGAGCAATTTCTCTTACCACAAATTGTGTCACATCTAATGGAGCATCATGAGCATGAATTATGACGTCACAGTATATGATGACATCATAATTAGTATGCACTATGACGTCATAATGTATCCGCGTTATGACATCACAATATATTATGAGAGAGCAATTTGCAGGTATTATGAGCAATTTCTCTTACCCCAATTTGTGTCACATCTACAGGAGCATCATGAGCATGTACTTTGACATCTCCGTATATGACGACATCATAATTATTATGCACTATGACGTCACAATGTATTATGACGTCATAATGTATCTGCATTATGACATCACAATATATTATGAGAGCACAATTTGCAGGTATTATCAGCAATTTCGCTTACTCCAATTTGTGTCACATCTACTGGAGCATCATGAGCATGTATTATGACGTCACAGTATATGATGACATCATAATTAGTGTGCACTATGACGTCATAATATATCCGCGTTATAACATCACAATATATTATGAGATCGCAATTTGCAGGTATTATGAGCAATTTCTCTTACCCCAATTAGTGTCACATCTACGGGAGCATCATGAGCATGTATTATGACGTCACAGTATATGATGACATCATAATTAGTATGCACTATGACGTCACAATGTATTATGACGTCATAATGTATCCGCGTTATGACATCACAATATATTATGAGAGCGCAATTTGCAGGTATTATCATCAATTTCGCTTACTCCAATTTGTGTCACATCTACTGGAGCATCATGAGCATGTATTATGACATCACCGTATATGATGACATCATAATTAGTATGCACTATGACGTCACAAAGAATTACGAGGTCATAATGTATCCGCATTATGACATCACAATATATTATGAGAGCGCAACTAGCAGGTATTATGAGCAATTTCTCTTACCCCAATTTGTGTCACATCTGTTGGAGCATCATGAGCATGTATTATGACGTCACAGTATATGATGACATCATAATTAGTATGCACTATGACGTCACAATGTGTTATGACGTCATCATGTATCCGCATTATGACATCACAATATATTAAGAGAGCAGAGGTTGCAGGTATTATCAGCAATTTCTCTAACCCCAATTAGTGTCACATCTACGGGAGCATCATGAGCATGTATTATGATGTCGCAGTATATGATGACATCATAATTAGTATGCACTATGACGTCACAATGTATTATGACGTCATAATGTATCCACGTTCTGACATCACAATATATTATGAGAGCGCAATTTGCAGGTATTATCAGCAATTTCGCTTACTCCAATTTGTGTCACATCTACTGGAGCATCATGAGCATGTATTATGACATCAGAGTATATGATGACATCATAATTAGTATGCACTATGACGTCACAATGTATTATGATGTCATAATGTATCCACATTATGACATCACAATATATTCTTAGAGTGCAATTTGCAGTTATTATGAGCAATTTCTCTTACCACAAATTGTGTCACATCTAATGGAGCATCATGAGCATGTATTATGACGTCACAGTATATGATGACATCATAATTAGTATGCACTATAACGTCATAATATATCCGCGTTATAACATCACAATATATTATGAGATCGCAATTTGCAGGTATTATGAGCAATTTCTCTTACCCCAATTAGTGTCACATCTACGGGAGCATCATGAGCATGTATTATGACGTCACAGTATATGATGACATCATAATTAGTATGCACTATGACGTCACAATGTATTATGACGTCATAATGTATCCGCGTTATGACATCACAATATATTATGAGAGCGCAATTTGCAGGTATTATGAGCAATTTCTCTTACCCCAATTAGTGTCACATCTACGGGAGCATCATGAGCATGTATTATGACGTCACAGTATATGATGACATCATAATTAGTATGCACTATGACGTCACAATATATTATGACGTCATAATGTGTCTGCATTATGACATCACAATATATTATGAGAGCGCAATTTGCAGGTATTATGAGCAATTTCTCTTACCCCAATTTGTGTCACATCTACTGGAGCATCATGAGCATGTATTATGACGTCACAGCATAAGATGACAACATAACTAGTATGCACTATGATGTCACAATGTATTATGACGTCATAATATATCCGAGTTATGACATCACAACATATTATGAGAGCGCAATTTGCAGGTATTATGAGCAATTTCTCTTACCCCAATTTGTGTCACTTCTACTGGAGCATCATAAGCATGTATTATGACGTCACTGTATATGATGACATCATAATTAGTATGCAGTATAACGTCACAGTGTAATATGACGTCATAATGTATCCGTGTTATGACATCACAATATATTATGAGAGCGCAATTTGCAGGTATTATGAGCAATTTCTCTTACCCCAATTTGTGTCACATCTACTGGAGCATCATGAGCATGTATTATGACGTCACAGCATATGATGACATCATAATTAGTATGCAATATGACGTCACAATGTATTATGACGTCATAATGTATCCGCATTATGACATCACAATATATTCTTAGAGTGCAATTTGCAGGTATTATGAGCAATTTCTCTTACCCCAATTTGTGTCACATCTGTTGGAGCATCATGAGCATGTATTATGACGTCACAGTATATGATGACATCATAATTAGTATGCACTATGACGTCACAATGTGTTATGACGTCATCATGTATCCGCGTTATGACATCACAATATATTATGAGAGCGCAATTTGCAGGAATTATGAGCAATTTCTCTTACCCCAATTTGTGTCACATCTACTGGAGCATCATTAGCATGTATTATGACGTCACAGTATATGGTGACATCATAATTAGTATGCACTATGACATCACAATGTGTTATGACGTCATAATGTATCCGCATTATGACATCACAATATATTATGAGAGCGCAATTTGCAGGTATTATGAGCAATTTCTCTTACCCCAATTTGTGTCACTTCTACTGGAGCATCATAAGCATGTATTATGACGTCACTGTATATGATGACATCATTATTAGTATGCAGTATGACGCCACAGTGTAATATGACGTCATAATGTATCCACATTATGACATCACAATATATTCTTAGAGTGCAATTTGCAGGTATTATGAGTAATTTCTCTTACCCCAATTTGTGTCACATCTACTGGAGCATCATGAGCATGTATTATGACGTCACAGCATATGATGACATCATAATTAGTATGGACTATGACGTCACAATGTATTATGACATCATAATGTATCTGCAATATGACATCACAATATATTATGAGAGCGCAATTTGCAGGTATTATGAGCAATTTCTCTTACCCCAATTTGTGTCACATCTACTGGAGCATCATGAACATGTACTATGACATCACAGTATATGATGACATCATAATTAGTATGCACTATGACGTCACAATGTATTATGACGTCATAATGTATCTGCATTATGACATCACAATACATTATGAGAGCACAGTTTGCAGGTATCATCAGCAATTTCGCTTTCTCCAGTTTGTGTCACATCTACTGGAGCATCATGAACATGTATTATGACGTCACAGTATATGATGACATCATAATTAGTATGCACTATGACGTCACAATGTATTATGACGTCATAATGTATCCGCATTATGACATCACAATATATTCTTAGAGTGCAATTTGCAGGTATTATGAGCAATTTCTCTTACCACAAATTGTGTCACATCTAATGGAGCATCATGAGCATGTATTATGACGTCACAGTATATGATGACATCATAATTAGTATGCACTATGACGTCATAATATATCCGCGTTATAACATCACAATATATTATGAAATCGCAATTTGCAGTTATTATGAGCAATTTCTCTTACCCCAATTAGTGTCACATCTACGGGAGCATCATGAGCATGTATTATGACGTGACAGTATATGATGACATCACAATTAGCATGCACTATGACGTCACAATGTATTATGACGTCATAATGTATCCGCGTTATGACATCACAATATATTATGAGAGCGCAATTTGCAGGTATTATGAGCAATTTCTCTTACCCCAATTTGTATCACAGCTACTGGAGCATCATGAGCATGTACTTTGACATCTCAGTATATGACGACATCATAATTATTATGCACTATGACGTCACAATGTATTATGACATCATAATGTATCTGCATTATGACATCACAATATATTATGAGAGCGCAATTTGCAGGTATTATCAGCAATTTCGCTTACTCCAATTTGTGTCACATCTACTGGAGCATCATGAGCATGTATTATGACGTCACAGTATATGATGACATCATAATTAGTATGCACTATGACGTCATAATATATCCACGTTATAACATCACAATATATTATGAGATCGCAATTTTCAGGTATTATGAGCAATTTCTCTTACCCCAATTAGTGTCACATCTACGGGAGCATCATGAGCATGTATTATGACGTCACAGTATAAGATGACATCATAATTAGTATGCACTATGACGTCACAATGTATTATGACGTCAATAATATATCCACGTTATGACATCACAATATATTATGAGAGCGCAATTTGCAGGTATTATGAGCAATTTCTCTTACCCCAATTTGTGTCACATCTACTGGAGCATCATGAGCATGTATTATGACATCACAGTATATGATGACATCATAATTAGTATGCACTATGACGTCACAAAAATTACGATGTCATAATGTATCCGCATTATGACATCACAATATATTATTAGAGCGCAACTAGCAGGTATTATGAGCAATTTCTCTTACCCCAATTTGTGTCACATCTGTTGGAGCATCATGAGCATGTATTATGACGTCACAGTATATGATGACATCATAATTAGTATGCACTATGACGTCACAATGTGTTATGACGTCATCATGTATCCGCATTATGACATCACAAAATATTATGAGAGCACAGTTTGCAGGTATTATCAGCAATTTCGCTTACTCCAATTTGTGTCACATCTACTGGAGCATCATGAGCATGTGTTATGACATCACAGCATATGATGACATCATAATTAGTATGCACTATGACGTCACAATGTATTATGACGTCATAATGCATCCGCATTATGACATCACAAAATATTATGAGAGCGCAATTTGCAGGTATTATGGGCAATTTCTCTTACCCCAATTTGTGTCACATCTACTGGAGCATCATGAGCATTTACTTTGACATCTCAGTATATGACGACATCATAATTATTATGCACTATGACGTCACAATGTATTATGACGTCATAATGTATCTGCATTATGACATCACAATATATTATGAGAGGGCAATTTGCAGGTATTATCAGCAATTTCGCTTACTCCAATTTGTGTCACATCTACTGGAGCATCATGAGCATGTATTATGACGTCACTGTATATGATGACATCATAATTAGTATGCACTATGACGTCATAATATATCCGCGTTATAACATCACAATATATTATGAGATCGCAATTTGCAGGTATTATGAGCAATTTCTCTTACCCCAATTTGTGTCACATCTACTGGAGCATCATGAGCATGTATTATGACGTCACAGTATATGATGACATCATAATTAGTATGCACTATGACGTCACAATGTATTATGACGTCATAATGTATCCGCGTTATGACATCACAATATATTATGAGAGCGCAATTTGCAGGTATTATGAGCAATTTCTCTTACCCCAATTTGTGTCACATCTACTGCAGCATCATGAGCATGTATTATGACATCACAGTATATGATGACATCATAATTAGTATGCACTATGACGTCACAAAGAATTACGATGTCATAATGTATCCGCATTATGACATCACAATATATTATGAGAGCGCAACTAGCAGGTATTATGAGCAATTTCTCTTACCCCAATTTGTGTCACATCTGTTGGAGCATCATGAGCATGTATTATGACGTCACAGTATATGATGACATCATAATTAATATGCACTATGACGTCACAATGTGTTATGACGTCATCATGTATCCGCATTATGACATCACAATATATAATGAGAGCACAGTTTGCAGGTATTATCAGCAATTTCGCTTACTCCAATTTGTGTCACATCTACTGGAGCATCATGAGCATGTATTATGACATCACAGTATATGATGACATCATAATTAGTATGCACTATGACGTCACAATGTATTATGATGTCATAACGTATCCGCATTATGACATCACAATATATTCTTAGAGTGCAATTTGCAGGTATTATGAGCAATTCCCCTTACCACAAATTGTGTCACATCTAATGGAGCATCATGAGCATGTATTATGACGTCACAGTATATGATGACATCATAATTAGTATGCACTATGACGTCATAACAAATCCACGTTATAACATCACAATATATTATGAGATCGCAATTTGCAGGTATTATGAGCAATTTCTCTTACCCCAATTAGTGTCACATCTACGGGAGCATCATGAGCATGTATTATGACGTCATAGTATATGATGACATCATAATTAGTATGCACTATGACGTCACAATGTATTATGACGTCATAATATATCCGCGTTATGACATCACAATATATTATGAGAGCACAATTTGCAGGTATTATGAGCAATTTCTCTTACCCCAATTTGTGTCACATCTACTGGAGCATCATGAGCATGTATTATGACGTCACAGTATATGATGACATCATAATTAGTATGCACTATGACGTCACAATGTATTATGACGTCATAATGTATCCGCATTATGACATCACAATATATTCTTAGAGTGCAATTTGCAGGTATTATGAACAATTTCTCTTACCACAAATTGTGTCACATCTAATGGAGCATCATGAGCATGTATTATGACGTCACAGTATATGATGACATCATAATTAGTATGCACTATGACGTCATAATATATCCGCGTTATAACATCACAATATATTATGAGATCGCAATTTGCAGTTATTATGAGCAATTTCTCTTACCCCAATTAGTGTCACATCTACGGGAGCATCATGAGCATGTATTATGACGTCACAGTATATGATGACATCATAATTAGTATGCACTATGACGTCACAATGTATTATGACGTCATAATGTATCCGCGTTATGACATCACAATATATTATGGGAGCGCAATTTGCAGGTATTATCAGCAATTTCGCTTACTACAATTTGTGTCACATCTAGTGGAGGATCATGAGCATGTATTATGACGTCACAGTATATGATGACATCATAATTAGTATGCACTATGACGTCATAATATGTCCGCGTTATAACATCACAATATATTATGAGATCGCAATTTGCAGGTGTTATGAGCAATTTCTCTTACCCCAATTAGTGTCACATCTACGTGAGCATCATGAGCATGTATTATGACGTCACAGTATATGATGACATCATAATTAGTATGCACTATGACGTCACAATGTATTATGACGTCATAATGTATCCGCGTTATGACATCACAATATATTATGAGAGCGCAATTTGCAGGTATTATCAGCAATTTCGCTTACTCCAATTTGTGTCACATCTACTGGAGCATCATGAGCATGTATTATGACATCACCGTATATGATGACATCATAATTAGTATGCACTATGACGTCACAAAGAATTACGATGTCATAATGTATCCGCATTATGACATCACAATATATTATGAGAGCGCAACTAGCAGGTATTATGAGCAATTTCTCTTACCCCAATTTGTGTCACATCTGTTGGAGCATCATGAGCATGTATTATGACGTCACAGTATATGATGACATCATAATTAGTATGCACTATGACGTCACAATGTGTTATGACGTCATCATGTATCCGCATTATGACATCACAATATATTATGAGATCGCAATTTGCAGGTATTATGAGCAATTTCTCTTACCCCAATTAGTGTCACATCTACGGGAGCATCATGAGCATGTATTATGACGTCACAGTATATGATGACATCATAGCTAGTATGCACTATGACGTCACAATGTATTATGACGTCATAATATATCCGCGTTATGACATCACAACATATAATTAGAGCGCAATTTGCAGGTATTATGAGCAATTTCTCTTACCCCAATTTGTGTCCCATCTACTGGAGCATCATGAGCATGTACTTTGACATCTCAGTATATGACGACATCATAATTATTATGCACTATGACGTCACAATGTATTATGACGTCATAATGTATCTGCATTATGACATCACAATATATTATGAGAGCGCAATTTGCAGGTATTATCAGCAATTTCGCTTACTCCAATTTGTGTCACATCTACTGGAGCATCATGAGCATGTATTATGACATCACAGTATATGATGACATCATAATTAGTATGCACTATGACGTCATAATATATCCACGTTATAACATCACAATATATTATGAGATCGCAATTTGCAGGTATTATGAGCAATTTCTCTTACCCCAATTAGTGTCACATCTACGGGAGCATCATGAGCATGTATTATGACGTCACAGCATATGATGACATCATAATTAGTATGCACTATGACGTCACAATGTATTATGACGTCATAATATATCCGCGTTATGACATCACAATATATTATGAGAGCGCAATTTGCAGGTATTATGAGCAATTTCTCTTACCCCAATTTGTGTCACATCTACTGGAGCATCATGAGCATGTATTATGATATCACAGTATATGATGACATCATAATTAGTATGCACTATGACGTCATAATATATCCGCGTTATAACATCACAATATATTATGAGATCGCAATTTGCAGGTATTATGAGCAATTTCTCTTACCCCAATTAGTGTCACATCTACGGGAGCATCATGAGCATGTATTATGACGTCACAGCATATGATGACATCATAATTAGTATGCACTATGACGTCACAATGTATTATGACGTCATAATGTATAAGCGTTATGACATCACAATATATTATGAGAGCGCAATTTGCAGGTATTATGAGCAATTTCTCTTACCCCAATTTGTGTCACATCTACTGGAGCATCATGAGCATGTATTATGACATCACCGTATATGATGACAGCATAATTAGTATGCACTATGACGTCACAAAGAATTACGATGTCATAATGTATCCGCGTTATGACATCACAATATATTATGAGAGCGCAACTAGCAGGTATTATGAGCAATTTCTCTTACCCCAATTTGTGTCACATCTGTTGGAGCATCATGAGCATGTATTATGACGTCACAGTATATGATGACATCATAATTAGTATGCACTATGACGTCACAATGTGTTATGATGTCATCATGTATCCGCATTATGACATCAGAATATATTATGAGAGCACAGTTTGCAGGTATTATCAGCAATTTCGCTTACTCCAATTTGTGTCACATCTACTGGAGCATCATGAGCATGTATTATGACATCACAGTATATGATGACATCATAATTAGTATGCACTATGACGTCACAATGTATTATGATGTCATAATATATCCGCATTATGACATCACAATATATTCTTAGAGTGCAATTTGCAGGTATTATGAGCAATTTCTCTTACCACAAATTGTGTCACATCTAATGGAGCATCATGAGCATGTATTATGACCTCACAGTATATGATGACATCATAATTAGTATGCACTATGACGTCATAATAAATCCACGTTTTAACATCACAATATATTATGAGATCGCACTTTGCAGGTATTATGAGCAATTTCTCTTACGCCAATTAGTGTCACATCTACGGGAGCATCATGAGCATGTATTATGACGTCATAGTATCTGATGACATCATAATTAGTATGCACTATGACGTCACAATGTATTATGACGTCATAATGTATCCGCGTTATGACATCACAATATATTATGAGAGCACAATTTGCAGGTATCATGAGCAATTTCTCTTACCCCAATTTGTGTCACATCTACTGGAGCATCATGAGCATGTATTATGACGTCACAGTATATGATGACATCATAATTAGTATGCACTATGACGTCATAATATATCCGCCTTATAACATCACAATATATTATGAGATCGCAATTTGCAGTTATTATGAGCAATTTCTCTTACCCCAATTAGTGTCACATCTACGGGAGCATCATGAGCATGTATTATGACGTCACAGTATATGATGATATCATAATTACTATGCACTATAACGTCACAATGTATTATGACGTCATAATGTATCCGCGTTATGACATCACAATATATTATGGGAGCGAAATTTGCAGGTATTATCAGCAATTTCGCTTACTACAATTTGTGTCACATCTACTGGAGCATCATGAGCATGTATTATGACATCACCGTATATGATGACATCATAATTAGTATGCACTATGACGTCACAAAGAATTACGATGTCATAATGTATCCGCATTATGACATCACAATATATTATGAGAGCGCAACTAGCAGTTATTATGAGCAATTTCTCTTACCCCAATTTGTGTCACATCTGTTGGAGCATCATGAGCATGTATTATGACATCACAGTATATGATGACATCATAATTAGTATGCACTATGACGTCACAATGTGTTATGACGTCATCATGTATCCGCATTATGACATCACAATATATTATGAGATCGCAATTTGCAGGTATTATGAGCAATTTCTCTTACCCCAATTAGTGTCACATCTACGGGAGCATCATGAGCATGTATTATGACGTCACAGTATATGATGACATCATAACTAGTATGCACTATGACGTCACAATGTATTATGATGTCATAATGTATCCGCATTATGACATCACAATATATTATGAGAGCGCAATTTGCAGGTATTATGAGCAATTTCTCTTACCACAAATTGTGTCACATCTAATGGAGCATCATGAGCATGTATTATGGCGTCACAGTATATGATGACATCATAATTACTATGCACTATGACGTCATAATATATCCACGTTATAACATCACAATATATTATGAGATCGCAATTTGCAGGTATTATGAGCAATTTCTCTTACCCCAATTAGTGTCACATCTACGGGAGCATCATGAGCATGTATTATGACGTCACAGTATATGATGACATCATAACTAGTATGCACTATGACGTCACAATGTATTATGACGTCATAATGTATCCGCGTTATGACATCACAATATATTATGAGAGCGCAATTTGCAGGAATTATGAGCAATTTCTCTTACCCCAATTAGTGTCACATCTACGGGAGCATCATGAGCATGTATTATGACGTCACAGTATATGATGACATCATAATTAGTATGCACTATGACGTCACAATGTATTATGACGTCATAATGTATCCGCGTTATGACATCACAATATATTATGAGAGCGCAATTTGCAGGTATTATCAGCAATTTCGCTTACTCCAATTTGTGTCACATCTACTGGAGCATCATGAGCATGTATTATGACATCACCGTATATGATGACATCATAATTAGTATGCACTATGACGTCACAAAGAATTACGATGTCATAATGTATCCGCATTATGACATCACAATATATTATGAGAGCGCAATTTGCAGGTATTATGAGCAATTTCTCTTACCCCAATTAGTGTCACATTTACGGGAGCATCATGAGCATGTATTATGACGTCACAGTATATGATGACATCATAACTAGTATGCACTATGACGTCACAATGTATTATGATGTCATAATGTATCCGCGTTATGACATCACAATATATTATGAGAGCGCAATTTGCAGGAATTATGAGCAATTTCTCTTACCCCAATTAGTGTCACATCTACGGGAGCATCATGAGCATGTATTATGACGTCAGAGTATATGATGACATCATAATTAGTATGCACTGTGACGTCACAATGTATTATGACGTCATAATATATCCGCGTTATGACATCACAACATATAATGAGAGCGCAATTTGCAGGTATTATGAGCAATTTCTCTTACCCCAATTTGTGTCCCATCTATTGGAGCATCATGCGCATGTATTATGACGTCACTCTATATGATGACATCATAATTAGTATGCAGTATGACGTCACAGTGTATTATGACGTCATAATGTATCCGCATTATGACATCACAATATATTATGAGAGCGCAATTTGCAGGTATTATCAGCAATTTCGCTTACTCCAATTTGTGTCACATCTACTGGAGCATCATGAGCATGTATTATGACATCACAGTATATGATGACATCATAATTAGTATGCACTATGACGTCACAATGTATTATGATGTCATAATGTATCCGCATTAAGACATCACAATATATTCTTAGAGTGCAATTTGCAGGTATTATGATCAATTTCTCTTACCACAAATTGTGTAACATCTAATGGAGCATCATGAGCATGTATTATGACGTCACAGTATATGATGACATCATAATTAGTATGCACTATGACGTCATAATAAATCCACGTTATAACATCACAATATATTATGAGATCGCACTTTGCAGGTATTATGAGCAATTTCTCTTACCCAAATTAGTGTCACATCTACGGGAGCATCATGAGCATGTATTATGACGTCACAGTATATGATGACACCATAATTAGTATGCACTATGACGTCACAATGTATTATGACGTCATAATGTATCCGTGTTATGACATCACAATATATTATGAGAGCGCAATTTGCAGGAATTATGAGCAATTTCTCTTACCCCAATTAGTGTCACATCTACGGGAGCATCATGAGCATGTATTATGACGTCAGAGTATATGATGACATCATAATTAGTATGCACTGTGACGTCACAATGTATTATGACGTCATAATATATCCACGTTATGACATCACAACATATAATGAGAGCGCAATTTGCAGGTATTATGAGCAATTTCCCTTACCCCAATTTGTGTCCCATCTATTGGAGCATCATGAGCATGTACTTTGACATCTCAGTATATGACGAGATCATAATTATTATGCACTATGACGTCACAATGTATTATGACGTCATAATGTATCTGCATTATGACATCACAATATATTATGAGAGCGCAATTTGCAGGTATTATCAGCAATTTCGCTTACTCCAATTTGTGTCACATCTACTGGAGCATCATGAGCATGTATTATGACATCACAGTATATGATGACATCATAATTAGTATGCACTATGACGTCATAATATATCCACGTTATAACATCACAATATATTATGAGATCGCAATTTGCAGGTATTATGAGCAATTTCTCTTACCCCAATTAGTGTCACATCTACGGGAGCATCATGAGCATGTATTATGACGTCACAGCATATGATGACATCATAATTAGTATGCACTATGACGTCACAATGTATTATGACGTCATAATATATCCGCTTTATGACATCACAATATATTATGAGAGCGCAATTTGCAGGTATTATGAGCAATTTCTCTTACCCCAATTTGTGTCACATCTACTGGAGCATCATGAGCATGTATTATGATATCACAGTATATGATGACATCATAATTAGTATGCACTATGACGTCATAATATATCCGCGTTATAACATCACAATATATTATGAGATCGCAATTTGCAGGTATTATGAGCAATTTCTCTTGCCCCAATTAGTGTCACATCTACGGGAGCATCATGAGCATGTATTATGACGTCACAGTATATGATGACATCATAATTAGTATGCACTATGACGTCACAATGTATTATGACGTCATAATGTATCCGCGTTATGACATCACAATATATTATGAGAGCGCAATTTGCAGGTATTATCAGCAATTTCGCTTACTCCAATTTGTGTCACATCTACTGGAGCATCATGAGCATGTATTATGACATCACCGTATATGATGACATCATAATTAGTATGCACTATGACGTCACAAAGAATTACGATGTCATAATGTATCCGCATTATGACATCACAATATATTATGAGAGCGCAACTAGCAGGTATTATGAGCAATTTCTCTTACCCCAATTTGTGTCACATCTGTTGGAGCATCATGAGCATGTATTATGACGTCACAGTATATGATGACATCATAATTAGTATGCACTATGACGTCACAATGTGTTATGACGTCATCATGTATCCGCATTATGACATCACAATATATTATGAGAGCACAGTTTGCAGGTATTATCAGCAATTTCGCTTACTCCAATTTGTGTCACATCTACTGGAGCATCATGAGCATGTATTATGACATCACAGTATATGATGACATCATAATTAGTATGCACTATGACGTCACAATGTATTATGATGTCATAATGTATCCGCATTATGACATCACATAATATTCTTAGAGTGCAATTTGCAGGTATTATGAGCAATTTCTCTTACCACAAATTGTGTCACATCTAATGGAGCATCATGAGCATGTATTATGGCATCACAGTATATGATGACATCATAATTACTATGCACTATGACGTCATAATATATCCACGTTATAACATCACAATATATTATGAGATCGCAATTTGCAGGTATTATGAGCAATTTCTCTTACCCCAATTAGTGTCACATCTACGGGAGCATCATGAGCATGTATTATGACGTCACAGTATATGATGACATCATAACTAGTATGCACTATGACGTCACAATGTATTATGACGTCATAATGTATCCGCGTTATGACATCACAATATATTATGAGAGCGCAATTTGCAGGAATTATGAGCAATTTCTCTTACCCCAATTAGTGTCACATCTACGGGAGCATCATGAGCATGTATTATGACGTCACAGTATATGATGACATCATAATTAGTATGCACTATGACGTCACAATGTATTATGACGTCATAATATATCCGCGTTATGACATCACAACATATAATGAGAGCGCAATTTGCAGGTATTATGAGCAATTTCTCTTACCCCAATTTGTGTCCCATCTACTGGAGCATCATGAGCATGTACTTTGACATCTCAGTATATGACGACATCATAATTATTATGCACTATGACGTCACAATGTATTATGACGTCATAATGTATCTGCATTATGACATCACAATATATTATGCGAGCGCAATTAGCAGGTATTATCAGCAATTTCGCTTACTCCAATTTGTGTCACATCTACTGGAGCATCATGAGCATGTATTATGACATCACAGTATATGATGACATCATAATTAGTATGCACTATGACGTCATAATATATCCACGTTATAACATCACAATATATTATGAGATCGCAATTTGCAGGTATTATGAGCAATTTCTCTTACCCCAAATAGTGTCACATCTACGGGAGCATCATGAGCATGTATTATGACGTCACAGTATATGATGACATCATAATTAGTATGCACTATTACGTCACAATGTATTATGACGTCATAATATATCCGCGTTATGACATCCCAATATATTATGAGAGCGCAATTTGCAGGTATTATGAGCAATTTCTCTTACCCCAATTTGTGTCACATCTACTGGAGCATCATGAGCATGTATTATGATATCACAGTATATGATGACATCATAATTAGTATGCACTATGACGTCACAAAGAATTACGATGTCATAATGTATCCGCATTATGACATCACAATATATTATGAGAGCGCAACTAGCAGGTATTATGAGCAATTTCTCTTACCACAATTTGTGTCACATCTGTTGGAGCATCATGAGCATGTATTATGACGTCACAGTATATGATGACATCATAATTAGTATGCACTATGACGTCACAATGTGTTATGACGTCATCATATATCCGCATTATGACATCACAGTATATTATGAGAGCACAGTTTGCAGGTATTATCAGCAATTTCGCTTACTCCAATTTGTGTCACATCTACTGGAGCATCATGAGCATGTATTATGACATCACAGTATATGATGACATCATAATTAGTATGCACTATGACGTCACAATGTATTATGATGTCATAATGTATCCGCATTATGACATCACAATATATTCTTAGAGTGCAATTTGCAGGTATTATGAGCAATTTCTCTTACCACAAATTGTGTCACATCTAATGGAGCATCATGAGCATGTATTATGACGTCACAGTATATGATGACATCATAATTAGTATGCACTATGACGTCATAATATATCCGCGTTATAACATCACAATATATTATGACATCGCAATTTGCAGGTATTATGAGCAATTTCACTTACCCCAATTAGTGTCACATCTACGGGAGCATCATGAGCATGTATTATGACGTCACAGTATATGATGACATCATAATTAGTATGCACTATGACGTCACAATGTATTATGACGTCATAATGTATCCGCGTTATGACATCACAATATATTATGAGAGCGCAATTTGCAGGTATTATGAGCAATTTCTCTTACCCCAATTTGTGTCACATCTACTGGAGCATCATGAGCATGTATTATGACGTCACAGTATATGATGACATCATAATTAGTATGCACTATGACGTCACAATGTATTATGACGTCATAATGTATCCGCATTATGACATCACAATATATTCTTAGAGTGCAATTTGCAGGTATTATGAGCAATTTCTCTTACCACAAATTGTGTCACATCTAATGGAGCATCATGAGCATGTATTATGACATCACAGTATATGATGACATCATAATTAGTATGCACTATGACGTCACAAAGAATTACGATGTCATAATGTATCCGCATTATGACATCACAATATATTATGAGAGCGCAACTAGCAGGTATTATGAGCAATTTCTCTTACCCCAATTTGTGTCTCATCTGTTGGAGCATCATGAGCATGTATTATGACATCACAGTATATGATGACATCATAATTAGTATGCACTATGTCGTCACAATGTGTTATGACGTCATCATGTATCCGCATTATGACATCACAATATATTATGAGAGCACAGTTTGCAGGTATTATCAGCAATTTCGCTTACTCCAATTTGTGTCACATCTACTGGAGCATCATGAGCATGTATTATGACATCACAGTATATGATGACATCATAATTAGTATGCACTATGACGTCACAATGTATTATGATGTCATAATGTATCCGCATTATGACATCACATAATATTCTTAGAGTGCAATTTGCAGGTATTATGAGCAATTTCTCTTACCACAAATTGTGTCACATCTAATGGAGCATCATGAGCATGTATTATGGCGTCACAGTATATGATGACATCATAATTAGTATGCACTATGACGTCATAATATATCCACGTTATAACATCACAATATATTATGAGATCGCAATTTGCAGGTATTATGAGCAATTTCTCTTACCCCAATTAGTGTCACATCTACGGGAGCATCATGAGCATGTATTATGACGTCACAGTATATGACGACATCATAACTAGTATGCACTATGACGTCACAATGTATTATGACGTCATAATGTATCCGCGTTATGACATCACAATATATTATGAGAGTGCAATTTGCAGGAATTATGAGCAATTTCTCTTACCCCAATTAGTGTCACATCTACGGGAGCATCATGAGCATGTATTATGACGTCACAGTATATGATGACATCATAATTAGTATGCACTGTGACGTCACAATGTATTATGACGTCATAATATATCCGCGTTATGACATCACAACATATAATGAGAGCGCAATTTGCAGGTATTATGAGCAATTTCTCTTACCCCAATTTGTGTCCCATCTACTGGAGCATCATGAGCATGTACTTTGACATCTCAGTATATGACGACATCATAATTATTATGCACTATGACGTCACAATGTATTATGACGTCATAATGTATCTGCATTATGACATCACAATATATTATGAGAGCGCAATTTGCAGGTATTATCAGCAATTTCGCTTACTCCAGTTTGTGTCACATCTACTGGAGCATCATGAGCATGTATTATGACGTCACAGTATATGATGACATCATAATTAGTATGCACTATGACGTCATAATATATCCACGTTATAACATCACAATATATTATGAGATCGCAATTTGCAGGTATTATGAGCATTTTCTCTTACCCCAAATAGTGTCACATCTACGGGAGCATCATGAGCATGTATTATGACGTCACAGTATATGATGACATCATAATTAGTATGCACTATGACGTCACAATGTATTATGACGTCATAATATATCCGCGTTATGACATCACAATATATTATGAGAGCGCAATTTGCAGGTATTATGAGCAATTTCTCTTACCCCAATTTGTGTCACATCTACTGGAGCATCATGAGCATGTATTATGATATCACAGTATATGATGACATCATAATTAGTATGCACTATGACGTCACAAAGAATTACGATGTCATAATGTATCCGCATTATGACATCACAATATATTATGAGAGCGCAACTAGCAGGTATTATGAGCAATTTCTCTTACCACAATTTGTGTCACATCTGTTGGAGCATCATGAGCATGTATTATGACGTCACAGTATATGATGACATCATAATTAGTATGCACTATGACGTCACAATGTGTTATGACGTCATCATGTATCCGCATTATGACATCACAGTATATTATGAGAGCACAGTTTGCAGGTATTATCAGCAATTTCGCTTACTCCAATTTGTGTCACATTTACTGGAGCATCTTGAGCATGTATTATGACATCACAGTATATGATGACATCATAATTAGTATGCACTATGACGTCACAATGTATTATGATGTCATAATGTATCCGCATTATGACATCACAATATATTCTTAGAGTGCAATTTGCAGGTATTATGAGCAATTTCTCTTACCACAAATTGTGTCACATCTAATGGAGCATCATGAGCATGTATTATGACGTCACAGTATATGATGACATCATAATTAGCATGCACTATGACGTCATAATATATCCGCGTTATAACATCACAATATATTATGAGATCGCAATTTGCAGGTATTATGAGCAATTTCTCTTACCCCAATTAGTGTCACATCTACGGGAGCATCATGAGCATGTATTATGACGTCACAGTATATGATGACATCATAATTAGTATGCACTATGACGTCACAATGTATTATGACGTCATAATGTATCCGCGTTATGACATCACAATATATTATGAGAGCGCAATTTGCAGGTATTATGAGCAATATCTCTTACCCAAATTTGTGTCACATCTACTGGAGTATCATGAGCATGTATTATGACGTCACAGTATATGATGACATCATAATTAGTATGCACTATGACGTCACAATGTATTATGACGTCATAATGTATCCGCATTATGATATCACAATTTATTCTTAGAGTGCAATTTGCAGGTATTATGAGCAATTTCTCTTACCACAAATTGTGTCACATCTAATGGAGCATCATGAGCATGTATTATGACGTCACAGTATATGATGACATCATAATTAGTATGCACTATGACGTCATAATATATCCGCGTTATACATCACAATATATTATGAGATCGCAATTTGCAGTTATTATGAGCAATTTCTCTTACCCCAATTAGTGTCACATCTACGAGAGCATCATGAGCATGTATTATGACGTCACAGTATATGATGACATCATAATTAGTATGCACTACGACGTCACAATGTATTATGACGTCATAATGTATCCGCGTTATGACATCATAATATATTATGAGAGCGCAATTTGCAGGTATTATGAGCAATTTCTCTTACCCCAATTTGTGTCACATCTACTGGAGCATCATGAGCATGTACTTTGACATCTCAGTATATGACGACATCATAATTATTATGCACTATGACGTTACAATGTATTATGACGTCATAATGTATCTGCATTATGACATCACAATATATTATGAGAGCGCAATTTGCAGGTATTATCAGCAATTTCGCTTACTCCAATTTGTGTCACATCTACTGGAGCATCATGAGCATGTATTATGACGTCACAGTATATGATGACATCATAATTAGTATGCACTATGACGTCATAATATATCCGCGTTATAACATCAGAATATATTATGAGATCGCAATTTGCAGGTATTATGAGCAATTTCTCTTACCCCAATTAGTGTCACATCTACGGGAGCATCATGAGCATGTATTATGACGTCACAGTATATGATGACATCATAATTAGTATGCACTATGACGTCACAATGTATTATGACGTCATAATGTATCCGCGTTATGACATCACAATATATTATGAGAGCGCAATTTGCAGGTATTAAGAGCAATTTCTCTTACCCCAATTTGTGTCACATCTACTGGAGCATCATGAGCATGTATTATGACGTCACAGTATATGATGACATCATAATTAGTATGCACTATGACGTCATAATATATCCGCGTTATAACATCACAATATATTATGAGATCGCAATTTGCAGGTGTTATGAGCAATTTCTCTTACCCCAATTAGTGTCACATCTACGTGAGCATCATGAGCATGTATTATGACGTCACAGTATATGATGACATCATAATTAGTATGCACTATGACGTCACAATGTATTATGACGTCATAATGTATCCACGTTATGACATCACAATATATTATGAGAGCGCAATTTGCAGGTATTATCAGCAATTTCGCTTACCCCAATTTGTGTCACATCTACTGGAGCATCATGAGCATGTATTATGACATCACCGTATATGATGACAGCATAATTAGTATGCACTATGACGTCACAAAGAATTACGATGTCATAATGTATCCGCATTATGACATCACAATATATTATGAGAGCGCAAGTAGCAGGTATTATGAGCAATTTCTCTTACCCCAATTTGTGTCACATCTGTTGGAGCATCATGAGCATGTATTATGACGTCACAGTATATGATGACATCATAATTAGTATGCACTATGACGTCACAATGTGTTATGACGTCATCATGTATCCGCATTATGACATCACAATATATTATGAGAGCACAGTTTGCAGGTATTATCAGCAATTTCGCTTACTCCAATTTGTGTCACATCTACTGGAGCATCATGAGCATGTATTATGACATCACAGTATATGATGACATCATAATTAGTATGCACTATGACGTCACAATGTATTATGATGTCATAATGTATCCGCATTATGACATCACAATATATTCTTAGAGTGCAATTTGCAGGTATTATGAGCAATTTCTCTTACCACAAATTGTGTCACATCTAATGGAGCATCATGAGCATGTATTATGATGTCACAGTATATGATGACATCATAATTAGTATGCACTATGACGTCATATTAAATCCACGTTATAACATCACAATATATTATGAGATCGCAATTTGCAGGTATTATGAGCAATTTCTCTTACCCCAATTAGTGTCACATCTACGGGAGCATCATGAGTATGTATTATGACGTCATAGTATATGATGACATCATAATTAGTATGCACTATGACGTCACAATGTATTATGACGTCACAATGTATCCGCGTTATGACATCACAATATATTATGAGAGCACAATTTGCAGGTATTATGAGCAATTTCTCTTACCCCAGTTAGTGTCACATCTATGGGAGCATCATGAGCATGTATTATGACGTCACAGTATATGATGACATCATAATTAGTATGCACTATGACGTCACAATGTATTATGACGTCATAATGTATCCGCTTTATGACATCACAATATATTCTTAGAGTGCAATTTGCAGGTATTATGAGCAATTTCTATTACCACAAATTGTGTCACATCTAATGGAGCATCATGAGCATGTATTATGACGTCACAGTATATGATGACATCATAATTAGTATGCACTATGACGTCATAATATATCCACGTTATAACATCACAATATATTATGAGATCGCAATTTGCCGTTATTATGAGCAATTTCTCTTACCCCATTTAGTGTCACATCTACGGGAGCATCATGAACATGTATTATGACGTCACAGTATATGATGACATCATAATTAGTATGCACTATGACGTCACAATGTATTATGACGTCATAATGTATCCGCGTTATGACATCACAATATATTATGGGAGCGCAATTTGCAGGTATTATCAGCAATTTCGCTTACTACAATTTGTGTCACATCTACTGGAGCATCATGAGCATGTATTATGACGTCACAGTATATGATGACATCATAATTAGTATGCACTATGATGTCATAATATATCCGCGTTATAACATCACAATATATTATGAGATCGCAATTTGCAGGTATTATGAGCAATTTCTCTTACCCCATTTAGTGTCACATCTACGGGAGGATCATGAGCATGTATTATGACGTCACAGTATATGATGACATCATAATTAGTATGCACTATGACGTCACAATGTATTATGACGTCATAATGTATCCGTCTTATGACATCACAATATATTATGAGAGCGCAATTTGCAGGTATTATCAGCAATTTCGCTTACTCCAATTTGTGTCACATCTACTGGAGCATCATGAGCATGTATTATGACATCACCGTATATGATGACATCATAATTAGTATGCACTATGACGTCACAAAGAATTACGATGTCATAATGTATCCGCATTATGACATCACAATATATTATGAGAGCGCAACTAGCAGGTATTATGAGCAATTTCTCTTACCCCAATTTGTGTCACATCTGTTGGAGCATCATGAGCATGTATTATGACGTCACAGTATATGATGACATCATAATTAGTATGCACTATGACGTCACAATGTGTTATGACGTCATCATGTATCCGCATTATGACATCACAATATATTATGAGAGCACAGTTTGCAGGTATTATCAGCAATTTCGCTTACTCCAATTTGTGTCACATCTACTGGAGCATCATGAGCATGTATTATGACATCACAGTATATGATGACATCATAATTAGTATGCACTATGACGTCACAATGTATTATGATGTCATAATGTATCCGCATTATGACATCACATTATATTCTTAGAGTGCAATTTGCAGATATTATGAGCAATTTCTCTTACCACAAATTGTGTCACATCTAATGGAGCATCATGAGCATGTATTATGACGTCACAGTATATGATGACATCATAATTAGTATGCACTATGACGTCATAATATATCCACGTTATAACATCACAATATATTATGAGATCGCAATTTGCAGGTATTATGAGCAATTTCTCTTACCCCAATTAGTGTCACATCTACGGGAGCATCATGAGCATGTATTATGACGTCACAGTATATGATGACATCATAATTAGTATGCACTATGACGTCACAATGTATTATGACGTCATAATGTATCCGTGTTATGACATCACAATATATTATGAGAGCGCAATTTGCAGGTATTATTAGCAATTTCGCTTACTCCAATTTGTGTCACATCTACTGGAGCATCATGAGCATGTATTATGACATCACCGTATATATTGACATCATAATTAGTATGCACTATGACGTCACAAAGAATTACGATGTCATAATGTATCCGCATTATGACATCACAATATATTATGAGAGCGCAACTAGCAGGTATTATGAGCAATTTCTCTGACCCCAATTTGTGTCACATCTGTTGGAGCATCATGAGCATGTATTATGACGTCACAGTATATGATGACATCATAATTAGTATGCACTATGACGTCACAATGTGTTATGACGTCATCATGTATCCGCATTATGACATCACAATATATTATGAGAGCACAGTTTGCAGGTATTATCAGCAATTTCGCTTACTCCAATTTGTGTCACATCTACTGGAGCATCATGAGCATGTATTATGACATCACAGTATATGATGACATCATAATTAGTATGCACTATGACGTCACAATGTATTATGATGTCATAATGTATCCGCATTATGACATCACAATATATTCTTAGAGTGCAACTTGCAGGTATTATGAGCAATTTCTCTTACCACAAATTGTGTCACATCTAATGGAGCATCATGAGCATGTATTATGATGTCACAGTATATGATGACATCATAATTAGTATGCACTATGACGTCATAATATATCCGCGTTATAACATCACAACATATTATGAGATCGCAATTTGCAGGTATTATGAGCAATTTCTCTAACCCCAATTAGTGTCACATCTACGGGAGCATCATGAGCATGTATTATGACGTCACAGTATATGATGACATCATAATTAGTATGCACTATGACATCACAATATATTATGACGTCATAATGTATCGGCGTTATGACATCACAATATATTATGAGAGCGCAATTTGCAGGTATTATGAGCAATTTCTCTTACCCCAATTTGTGTCACATCTACTGGAGCATCATGAGCATGTATTATGACGTCACAGTATATGATGACATCATAATTTGTATGCACTATGACGTCATAATATATCCACGTTATAACATCACAATATATTATGAGATCGCAATTTTCAGGTATTATGAGCAATTTCTCTTACCCCATTTTGTGTCACATCTACTGGAGCATCATGAGCATGTATTATGACGTCACAGTATATGATGACATCATACTTAATATGCACTATGACGTCACAATGTATTATGACGTCATAATGTATCCGCATTATGACATCACAAAATATTATGACAGCGCAATTTGCAGGTATTATGAGCAATTTCTCTTACCCCAATTTGTGTCACATCTACTGGAGCATCATGAGCATGTATTATGACGTCACAGTATAAGATGACATCATAATTAGTATGTACTATGTCATCACAATGTATTATGACGTCATAATGTATCCGCGTTATGACATCACAATATATTATTAGAGGGCAATTTGCAGGTATTATGAGCAATTCCCCTTACCCCAATTTGTGTCACATCTACTGGAGCATCTTGAGCATGTATTATGACGTCACAGTATATGATGACATCATAATTAGTATGCACTATGACATCATAATGTATTATGATGTCATAATATATCCGCATTATGTCATCACAATATATTATGAGAGCACAATTTGCAGGTATTATGAGCAATTTCTCTTACCCCAATTTGTGTCATATCTACTGGAGCATCATGAGCATGTATTATGACATCACAGCATATGATGACATCATAACTAGTATGCACTATAATTTCACAATGTATTATGACGTCATAATGTATCCGCGTTATGACATCACAATATATTATGAGAGCGCAATTTGCAGGTATTATGAGCAATTTCTCTTACCCCAATTTGTGTCACATCTACTGGAGCATCATGAGCATGTATTATGACGTCACAGTATATGATGACATCATAATTAGTATGCACTATGACGTCACAATGTATTATGACGTCATAATGTATCCGCATTATGACATCACAATATATTCTTAGAGTGCAATTTGCAGGTATTATGAGCAATTTCTCTTACCCCAATTAGTGTCACATCTACTGGAGCATCATGAGCATGTATTATGACGTCACAGTATATGATGACATCATAATTAGTATGCACTATGACGTCACAATATATTATGACGTCATAATGTGTCTACATTATGACATCACAATATATTATGAGAGCGCAATTTGCAGGTATTATGAGCAATTTCTCTTACCCCAATTTGTGTCACATCTACTGGAGCATCATGAGCATGTATTATGATGTCACAGCATAAGATGACATCATAACTAGTATGCACTATGATGTCACAATGTATTATGACGTCATAATATATCCGCGTTATGACATCACAACATATTATGAGAGCGCAATTTGCAGGTATTATGAGCAATTTCACTTAACCCAATATGTGTCACATCTACTGGAGCATCATGAGCATGTATTATGACGTCACAGTATAAGATGACATCATAATTAGTATGTACTATGTCATCACAATGTATTATGACGTCATAATGTATCTGCATTATGACATCACAATATATTATGAGAGCGCAATTTGCAGGTATTATCAGCAATTTCGCTTACTCCAATTTGTGTCACATCTACTGGAGCATCATGAGCATGTATTATGACGTCAGAATATATGATGACATCATAATTAGTATGCACTATGACGTCACAATGTATTATGACGTCATAATGGATCCGCATTATGACATCACAAAATATTATGACAGCGCAATTTGCAGGTATTATGAGCAATATCTCTTACCCCAATTTGTGTCACATCTACTGGAGCATCATGAGCATGTATTATGACGTCACAGTATATGATGACATCATAATTAGTATGCACTATGACATCATAATGTATTATGATGTCATAATGTATCCGCATTATGACATCACAATATATTATGAGAGCGCAATTTGCAGGTTTTATGACCAATTTCGCTTACCCCAATTTCTGTCACATCTACTGGAGCATCATGAGCATGTATTATGACGTCACAGTATAGGATGACATCATAATTAGTATGCAGTATGACGTCACAATGTATTATGACGTCATAATGTATCCGCATTATGACATCACAATATATTATGATAGCGCAATTTTCAGGTATTATGAGCAATTTCTCTTACCCCATTTTGTGTCACATCTACTGGAGCATCATGAGCATGTATTATGATGTCACAGTATATGATGACATCATATTTATTATGCACTATGACGTCACAATGTATTATGACGTCATAATGGATCCGCATTATGACCTCACAAAATATTATGACAGCACAATTTGCAGGTATTATGAGCAATTTCTCTTACCCCAATTTGTGTCACATCTACTGGAGCATCATGAGCATGTATTATGACGTCACAGTATAAGATGACATCATAATTAGTATGTACTATGACATCACAATGTATTATGACGTCATAATGTATCCGCGTTATGACATCACAATATATTATTAGAGGGCAATTTGCAGGTATTATGAGCAATTCGCCTTACCCCAATTTGTGTCACATCTACTGGAGCATCATGAGCATGTATTATGATGTCACAGTATATGATGACATCATAATTAATATGCACTATGACATCATAATGTATTATGATGTCATAATATATCCGCATTATGTCATCACAATATATTATGAGAGCACAATTTGCAGGTATTATGAGCAATTTCTCTTACCCCAATTTGTGTCACGTCTACTGGAGCATCATGAGCATGTATTATGACATCACAGCATATGATGACATCATAACTAGTATGCACTATAATGTCACAATGTATTATGACGTCATAATGTATCCGCGTTATGACATCACAATATATTATGAGAGCGCAATTTGCAGGTATTATGGGCAATTTCTCTTACCCCAATTTGTGTCACATCTACTGGAGCATCATGAGCATGTATTATGACGTCACAGTATATGATGACATCATAATTAGTATGCACTATGACGTCACAATGTATTATGACGTTCTAATGTATCCGCATTATGACATCACAATATATTCTTAGAGTGCAATTTGCAGGTATTATGAGCAATTTCTCTTACCCCAAATAGTGTCACATCTACGGCAGCATCATGAGCATGTATTATGACGTCACAGTATATGATGACATCATAATTAGTATGCACTATGACGTCACAATGTGTTATGACGTCATCATGTATCCGCATTATGACATCACAATATATTATGAGAGCACAGTTTGCAGGTATTATCAGCAATTTCGCTTACTCCAATTTGTGTCACATCTACTGGAGCATCATGAGCATGTATTATGACATCACAGTATATGATGACATCATAATTAGTATGCACTATGACGTCACAATGTATTATGATGTCATAATGTATCCGCATTATGACATCACAATATATTATGAGAGTGCAATTTGCAGGTATTATGAGCAATTTCTCTTACCACAAATTGTGTCACATCTAATGGAGCATCATGAGCATGTATTATGACGTCACAGTATGTGATGACATCATAATTAGTATGCACTATGACGTCATAATATATCCGCGTTATAACATCACAATATAATATGAGATCGCAATTTGCAGGTATTATGAGCAATTTCTCTTACCCCAATTAGTGTCACATCTACGGGAGCATCATGAGCATGTATTATGACGTCACAGTATATGATGACATCATAATTAATATGCACTATGACGTCACAATATATTATGACGTCATAATGTATCCGCGTTATGACATCACAATATATTATGAGAGCGCAATTTGCAGGTATTATGAGCAATTTCTCTTACCCCAATTTGTGTCACATCTACTGGAGCATCATGAGCATGTACTTTGACATCTCAGTATATGATGACATCATAATTATTATGCACTATGACGTCACAATGTATTATGACGTCATAATGTATCTGCATTATGACATCACAATATATTATGAGAGCGCAATTTGCAGGTATTATGAGCAATTTCTCTTACCTCAATTTGTGTCAGATCTACTGGAGCATCATGAGCATGTATTATGACGTCACAGTATATGATGACATCATAATTAGTATGCACTATGACGTCACAATGTAATATGACGTCATAACGGATCCGCATTATGACATCACAATGTATTATGAGAGCGCAATTTGCAGGTATTATGAGCAGTTTCTCTTACCCCAATTTGTGTCACATCTACTGGAGCATCATGAGCATGTATTATGACGTCACAGCATATGATGACATCATAACTAGTATGCACTATGATGTCACAATGTATTATGACGTCATAATGTATCCGTGTTATGACATCACAATATATTATTAGAGCGCAATGTGCAGGTATTATGAGCAATTTCTCTTACCCCAATTTGTGTCACATCTACTGGAGCATCATGAGCATGTATTATGACGTCACAGTATAAGATGACATCATAATTAGTATGCACTATGACGTCACAATGTATTATGACGTCACAATATATCTGCATTATGACATCACAATATATTATAAGATTGCAATTTGCAGGTATTATGAGCAATTTCTCTTACCCCAATTTGTGTCACATCTACTGGAGCATCATGAACATGTACTATGACATCACAGCATATGATGACATCATAATAAGTATGCACTATGACGTCACAATGTATTATGACGTCATAATGGATCCGTATTATAACATCACAAAATATTATGAGAGCGCAATTTGCAGGTATTATGAGCAATTTCTCTTACCCCAGTTTGTGTCACATCTACTGGAGCATCATGAGCATGTATTATGATGTCACAGTATAAGATGACATCATAATTAGTATGCACTATGACATCACAATGTATTATGACATCATAATGTATCCGCGTTATGACATCACAATATATTATTAGAGGGCAATTTGCAGGTGTTATGAGCAATTTCCCTTATCCCAATTTGTGTCACATCTACTGGAGCATCATGAGCATGTATTATGACCTCACAGTATATGATGACATCATAATTAGTATGCACTATGACGTCACACTGTATTATGATGTCATAATGTGTCAGCATTATGACATCACAATATATAATGAGAGTGCAATTTGCAGGTATCATGAGCAATTTCTCTTACACCAATTGGTGTCACATCTACTGGAGCATCATGAGCATGTATTATGACGTCACTTTATATGATGACATCATAATTAGTATGCACTATGACATCACAATGTATTATGACGTCATAATGTATCCGCGTTATGACATCACAATATATTATGGAGCGCAATTTGCAGGTATTATGAGCAATTTCTCTTACCCCAATTTGAGTCACATCTACTGGAGCATCATGAGCATGTATTATGACGTCACAGTATATGATGACATCATAATTAGTATGCACTATGACATCACACTGTATTATGACGTCATAATGTGTCCGCATTATGACATCACAATATATTATGAGAGCGCAATTTGCAGGTATTATGAGCAATTTCTCTTACCCCAATATGTGTCACATCTACTGGAGCATCATGAGCATGCATTATGACATCACAGCATATGACGACATCATAATAATTATGCACTATGACGTCACAATGTATTATGACGTCATATTGGATCCGCATTATGACATCACAAAATATTATGAGAGCGCAATTTGCAGGTATTATGAGCAATTTCTCTTACCCCAGTTTGTGTCACATCTCCTGGAGCATCATGAGCATGTATTATGACGTCACAGTATAAGATGACATCATAATTAGTATGCACTATGACATCACAATGTATTATGACGTCATAATGTATCCACGTTATGACATCACAATATATTATTAGAGGGCAATTTACAGGTATTATGAGCAATTTCCCTTATCCCAATTTGTGTCACATCTACTGGAGCATCATGAGCATGTATTATGACGTCACAGTATATGATGACATCATAATTAGTATGCACTATGACGTCACAATGTATTATGACGTCATAATGTGTCAGCATTATGACATCACAATATATTATGAGAGCTCAATTTGCAGGTATTATGAGCAATTTCTCTTACCCCAATTTGTGTCACATCTACTGGAGCATCATGAGCATGTACTATGACATCACAGTATATGATGACATCATAATTAGTATGCACTATGATGTCACAATGTATTATGATGTTATAATGTATCTGCATTATGACATCACAAAATATTATGAGAGCGCAATTTGCAGGTATTATCAGCAATTTCGCTTACTCCAATTTGTGTCACATCTACTGGAGCATCATGAGCATGTATTATGACGTCACAGTATATGATGACATCATAATTATTATGCACTATGACGTCATAATGTATTATGATGTCATAATGTATCCGCATTATGACATCACAATATATTAAGAGAGCGCAATTTGCAGGTATTATGAGCAATTTCTCTTACCGCAATTTGTGTCACATCTATTGGAGCATCATGAGCATGTAATATGACGTCACAGTATATGATGACATCATAATTAGTATGAAGTATGACGTCACAATTATTATGACATCATAATGTATCCGCATTATGACATCACAATATATTATGACAGCGCAATTTGCAGGTATTATGAGCAATTTCTCTTACCGCAATTTGTGTCACAACTACTGGAGCATCATGAGCATGTATTATGACGTCACAGCATATGATGACATCATTATTAGTATGCACTATGACGTCACAATGTATTATGACGTCATAATGTATCCGCATTATGACATCACAATATATTATGAGAGCGCAATTTGCAGGTATTATGATCAATTTCGCTTACCCTAATTTGTGTCAGATCTACTGGAGCATCATGAGCATGTATTATGACGTCACAGTATATGATGACATCATAATTAGTATGCATTATTACGTCACAATGTATTATGACGTCATAATGTATCCGCATTATGACATCAGAATATATTATGAGAGCGCAATTTGCAGGTATTATGAGCAATTTCTCTTACCCCAATTTGTGTCACATCTACTGGAGCATCATGAGCATGTATTATGACGTCACCGTATATGATGACATCATAATTAGTATGCAGTATGACGTCACAGTGTATTATGACGTCATAATGTATCCGCATTATGACATCACAATATATTATGAGAGCGTAATTTGTAGGTATTATGAGCAATTTCTCTTACCCCAATTTGTGTCACATGTACTGGAGCATCATGAGCATGTATTATGACGTCACAGCATATGATGACATCATAATTAGTATGCACTATGACGTCACAATGTATTATGACGTCATAATGTATCTGCATTATGACATCACAAAATATTATGAGAGCGCAATTTGCAGGTATTATCAGCAATTTCGCTAACTCCAATATGTGTCACATCTACTGGAGTATCATGAGCATGTATAATGACGTCACAGTATTTGATGACATCATAATTATTATGCACTACGATGTCATAATGTATTGTGATGTCACAATGTATCCGCATTATGACATAACAATATATTATGAGAGCGCAATTTGCAGGTATTATGAGCAATTTCTCTTACCTCAATTTGTGTCAGATCTACTGGAGCATCATGAGCATGTATTATGACGTCACAGTATATGATGACATCATAATTAGTATGCACTATGACGTCACAATGTAATATGACGTCATAACGGATCCGCATTATGACATCACAATATATTATGAGAGCGCAATTTGCAGGTATTATGAGCAATTTCTCTTACCCCAATTTGTGTCACATCTACTGGAGCATCATGAGCATGTATTATGACGTCACAGCAGATGATGACATCATAATTAGTATGCACTATGATATCACAATGTATTATGATGTCATAATGTATCCGCATTATGACATCACAATATATTATGAGAGCACAATTTGCAGGTATTATGAGCAATTTCTCTTACCCCAATTTGTGTCACATCTATTGGAGCATCATGAGCATGTAATATGACGTCACAGTATATGATGACATCATAATTAGTATGCAGTATGACGTCACAATGTATTATGACGTCATAATGTATCCACATTATGACATCACAATATATTATGATAACGCAATTTTCAGGTATTATGAGCAATTTCTCTTACCCCATTTTGTGTCACATCTACTGGAGCATCATGACCATGTATTATGACGTCACAGTATATGATGACATCATACTTATTATGCACTATGACGTCACAATGTATAACGACGTCATAATGGATCCGCATTATGACATCACAAAATATTATGACAGCGCAATTTGCAGGTATTATGAGCAATTTCTCTTACCCCAATTTGTGTCACATCTACTGGAGCATCATGAGCATGTATTATGACGTCACAGTATAAGATGACATCATAATTAGAAGGTACTATGACATCAGAATGTATTATGACGTCATAATGTATCCGCATTATGACATCACAATATATTATGAGAGCACAATTTGCAGGTATTATGAGCAATTCCCCTTACCCCAATTTGCGTCACATCTACTGGAGCATCATGAGCATGTATTATGACGTCACAGTATATGATGACATCATAATTAGTATGCACTATGACATCATAATGTATTATGATGTCATAATATATCCGCATTATGACATCACAATATATTATGAGAGCACAATTTGCAGGTATTATGAGCAATTTCTCTTACCCCAATTTGTTTCACATCTACTGGAGCATCATGAGCATGTATTATGACATCACTGCATATGATGACATCATAACTAGTATGCACTATAATGTCACAAGGTATTATGACGTCATAATGTATCCGCATTTTGACATCACAATATATTATGAGAGCGCAACATGCAGGTATTATGAGCAATTTCTCTTACCCCAATTTGTGTCACATCTACTGGAGCATCATGAGCATGTATTATGACGTCACAGTATATGATGACATCATAATTAGTATGCACTATGACGTCACAATGTATTGTGACGTCAAAATGTATCCGCATTATGACATCACAATATATGATGAGAGCGCAATTTGCAGGTTTTATGACCAATTTCGCTTACCCCAATTTGTGTCACATCTACTGGAGCATCTTGAGCATGTATTATGACGTCACAGTATAGGATGACATCATAATTAGTATGCAGTATGACATCACAATTTATTATGACGTCATAATGTATCTGCATTATAACATCACAATACATTATGAGAGCGCAACATGCAGATATTATGAGCAATTTCTCTTAACCCAATTTGTGTCACATCTACTGGAGCATCATTAGCATGTATTATGATGTCACAGTATATGATGACATCATAATTAGTATGCACTATGACGTCACAATGTATTATGACGTCATAATGTATCCACATTATAACATCACAATATATTATGAGAGCGCAATTTGCAGGTTTTCTGAACAATTTCGCTTACCCCAATTTGTGTCACATCTACTGGAGCATCTTGAGCATATATTATGACATCACAGTATAGGATGACATCATAATTAGTATGCAGTATGACGTCACAATGTATTATGACGTCATAATGTTTCCGCATTATGACATTACAATCCATTATGAGAGCGCAACATGCAGATATTATGAGCAATTTCTCTTAACTCAATTTGTGTCACATCTACTGGAGCATCATGAGCATGTATTATGACGTCACAGTATATGATGACATCATAATTAGTATGCACTATGACGTCATAATGTATTATGACGTCATAATGTATCCGCATTATAATATCACAATATATAATGAGAGCGCAATTTGCAGGATTTATGACCATTTTCGATTACCCCAATTCGTGTCACATCTACTGGAGCATCATGAGCATGTATTATGACGTCACAGTATATGATGACATCATAATTACTATGCACTATGATGTCACAATGTATTATGACGTCATAATATATCCGCATTATGACATCACAATATATTATGAGAGCGCAACATGCAGGTATTACGAGCAAATTCTCTTACCCCAATTTGTGTCACATCTACTGGAGCATCATGAGCATGTATTTTGACGTCACAGTATATGATGACATCATAATTAGTATGCAGTATGACGTCACAATGTATTATGACGTCATAATGTATCCACATTATGACATCACAATATATTATCAGAGCGCAACATGCAGGTATTATGAGCAATTTCTCTTACCCCAATTTGTGTCACATCTACTGGAGCATCATGAGCATGTAGTATGACAAAACAGTATATGATGACATCATAATTAGTATGCACTATGACGTCACAATGTATTATGACGTCATAATGTATCCGCATTATGACATCACAATATATTATGAGAGCGCAACATGCAGGTATTATGAGCAATTTCTCTTACCCCAATTTGTGTCACATCTACTGGAGCATCATGAGCATGTATTATGACATCACAGTATATGATGACATCATAATTAGCATGCACTATGACGTCACAATGTATTATGATGTCATAATGTATCCGCATTGTGACATCACAATATATTATGAGAGCGCAACATGCAGGTATTATGAGCAATTTCTCTTACCCCAATTTGTGTCACATCTACTGGAGCATCATGAGCATGTATTATGACGTCACAGTATATGATGACATCATAATTAGTATGCACTATGACGTCACAATGTATTATGACGTCCTAATGTATCCGCATTATGACATCACAATATATTATGAGAGCGCAATTTGCTGGTTTTATGACCAATTTCGCTTACCCCAATTTGTGTCACATTTACTGGAGCGTCATGAGCATGTATTATGACGTCACAGTATATGATGGCATCATAATTAGTATGCAGTATGACGTCACAATGTATTATGACGTCATAATGTATCCGCATTATGACATCACAATATATTATGAGAGCGCAACATGCAGGTATTGTGAGCAATTTCTCTTACCCCAATTTGTTTCACATCTACTGGAGCATCATGAGCATGTATTATGACATCACAGTATAGGATGACATCATAATTAGTATGCAGTATGACATCACAATATATTATGACGTCATAATGTTTCCGCATTATGACATCACAATATATTATGAGAGCGCAACATGCAGGTATTATGAGCAATTTATCCTTCCCCACTTTGTGTCACATCTACTGGAGCATCATGAGCATGTATTATTACGTCACAGTATATGATGACATCATAATTAGTATGCACTATGATGTCACAATGTATTATGACGTCATAATGTATCCGCATTTTGACATCACAATATATTATGAGAGCGCAACATGCAGGTATTATGAGCAATTTCTCTTACCCCAATTTGTTTCACATCTACTGGAGCATCATGAGCATGTATTATGACGTCACAGTATATGATGACATCATAATTAGTATGCACTACGACGTCACAATGTATTATGACGTCATAATGTATCCGCATTATGACATCACAATATATTATGAGAGCGCAACATGCAGGTATTATGAGCAATTTCTCTTACCCCAATTTGTGTCACATCTACTGGAGCATCATGAGCATGTACTTTGACATCTCAGTATATGACGACATCATAATTATTATGCACTATGACGTTACAATGTATTATGACGTCATAATGTATCTGCATTATGACATCACAATATATTATGAGAGCGCAATTTGCAGGTATTATCAGCAATTTCGCTTACTCCAATTTGTGTCACATCTACTGGAGCATCATGAGCATGTATTATCACGTCACAGTATATGATGACATCATAATTAGTATGCACTATGACGTCATAATATATCCGCGTTATAACATCAGAATATATTAGGAGATCGCAATTTGCAGGTATTATGAGCAATTTCTCTTACCCCAATTAGTGTCACATCTACGGGAGCATCATGAGCATGTATTATGACGTCACAGTATATGATGACATCATAATTAGTATGCACTATGACGTCACAATGTATTATGACGTCATAATGTATCCGCGTTATGACATCACAATATATTATGAGAGCGCAATTTGCAGGTATTATCAGCAATTCCGCTTACTCCAATTTGTGTCACATCTACTGGAGCATCATGAGCATGTATTATGACATCACCGTATATATTGACATCATAATTAGTATGCACTATGACGTCACAAAGAATTACGATGTCATAATGTATCCGCATTATGACATCACAATGTATTATGAGAGCGCAACTAGCAGGTATTATGAGCAATTTCTCTGACCCCAATTTGTGTCATATCTGTTGGAGCATCATGAGCATGTATTATGACGTCACAGTATATGATGACATCATAATTAGTATGCACTATGACGTCACAATGTGTTATGACGTCATCATGTATCCGCATTTTGACATCACAATATATTATGAGAGCACAGTTTGCAGGTATTATCAGCAATTTCGCTTACTCCAATTTGTGTCACATCTACTGGAGCATCATGAGCATGTATTATGACATCACAGTATATGATGACATCATAATTAGTATGCACTATGACGTCACAATGTATTATGATGTCATAATGTATCCGCATTATGACATCACAATATACTCTTAGAGTGCAATTTGCAGGTATTATGAGCAATTTCTCTTACCACAAATTGTGTCACATCTAATGGAGCATCATGAGCATGTATTATGACGTCACAGTATATGATGACATCATAATTAGTATGCACTATGACGTCATAATTTATCCGCGTTATAACATCACAACATATTATGAGATCGCAATTTGCAGGTATTATGAGCAATTTCTCTAACCCCAATTAGTGTCACATCTACGGGAGCATCATGAGCATGTATTATGATGTCAGAGTATATGATGACATCATAATTAGTATGCACTATGACATCACAATGTATTATGTCGTCATAATGTATCCGCGTTATGACATCACAATATATTATGAGAGCGCAATTTGCAGGTATTATGAGCAATTTCTCTTACCCCAATTTGTGTCACATCTACTGGAGCATCATGAGCATGTATTATGACGTCACAGTATATGATGACATCATAATTAGTATGCACTATGACGTCACAATGTATTATGACGTCATAATGTATCCGCCTTATGACATCACAATATATTATGAGAGCGCAATTTGCAGGTATTATCAGCAATTTCGCTTACCCCAATTTGTGTCACATCTACTGGAGCATCATGAGCATGTATTATGACATCACCGTATATGATGACAGCATAATTAGTATGCACTATGACGTCACAAAGAATTACGATGTCATAATGTATCCGCATTATGACATCACAATATATTATGAGAGCGCAAGTAGCAGGTATTATGAGCAATTTCTCTTACCCCAATTTGTGTCACATCTGTTGGAGCATCATGAGCATCTATTATGACGTCACAGTATATGATGACATCATAATTAGTATGCACTATGACGTCACAATGTGTTATGACGTCCTCATGTATCCGCATTATGACATCACAATATATTATGAGAGCACAGTTTGCAGTTATTATCAGCAATTTCGCTTACTCCAATTTGTGTCACATCTACTGGAGCATCATGAGCATGTATTATGACATCACAGTATATGATGACATCATAATTAGTATGCACTATGACGTCACAATGTATTATGATGTCATAATGTATCCGCATTATGACATCACAATATATTCTTAGAGTGCAATTTGCAGGTATTATGAGCAATTTCTCTTACCACAAATTGTGTCACATCTAATGGAGCATCATGAGCATGTATTATGATGTCACAGTATATGATGACATCATAATTAGTATGCACTATGACGTCATATTAAATCCACGTTATAACATCACAATATATTATGAGATCGCAATTTGCAGTTATTATGACCAATTTCTCTTACCCCAATTAGTGTCACATCTACGGGAGCATCATGAGTATGTATTATGACGTCATAGTATATGATGACATCATAATTAGTATGCACTATGACGTCACAATGTATTATGACGTCACAATATATCCGCGTTATTACATCACAACATATTATGAGAGCACAATTTGCAGGTATTATGAGCAATTTCTCTTACCCCAATTTGTGTCACATCTACTGGAGCATCATGAGCATGTATTATGACGTCACAGTATATGATGACATCATAATTAGTATGCACTATGACGTCACAATGTATTATGACGTCATAATGTATCCGCGTTATGACATCACAATATATTCTTAGAGTGCAATTTGCAGGTATTATGAGCAATTTCTATTACCACAAATTGTGTCACATCTAATGGAGCATCATGAGCATGTATTATGACGTCACAGTATATGATGACATCATAATTATTATGCACTATGACGTCATAATATATCCGCGTTATAACATCACAATATATTATGAGATCGCAATTTGCAGTTATTATGAGCAATTTCTCTTACCCCAATTAGTGTCACATCTACGGGAGCATCATGAGCATGTATTATGACGTCACAGTATATGATGACATCATAATTAGTATGCACCATGACGTCACAATGTATTATGACGTCATAATGTATCCGCGTTATGACATCACAATATATTATGGGAGCGCAATTTGCAGGTATTATCAGCAATTTCGCTTACTACAATTTGTGTCACATCTACTGGAGCATCATGACCATGTATTATGACGTCACAGTATATGATGACATCATAATTAGTATGCACTATGACGTCATAATATATCCGCGTTATAACATCACAATATATTATGAGATCGCAATTTGCAGGTATTATGTGTAATTTCTCTTACCCCATTTAGTGTCACATCTACGGGAGGATCATGAGCATGTATTATGACGTCACAGTATATGATGACATCATAATTAGTATGCACTATGACGTCACAATGTATTATGACGTCATAATGTATCCGCCTTATGACATCACAATATATTATGAGAGCGCAATTTGCAGGTATTATCAGCAATTTCGCTTACTCCAATTTGTGTCACATCTACTGGAGCATCATGAGCATGTATTATGACATCACCGTATATGATGACATCATAATTAGTATGCACTATGACGTCACAAAGAATTACGATGTCATAATGTATTCGCATTATGACATCACAATATATTATGAGAGCGCAACTAGCAGGTATTATGAGCAATTTCTCTTACCCAATTGGTGTCACATCTGTTGGAGCATCATGAGCATGTATTATGACGTCACAGTATATGATGACATCATAATTAGTATGCACTATGACGTCACAATGTGTTATGACGTCATCATGTATCCGCATTATGACATCACAATATATTATGAGAGCACAGTTTGCAGGTATTATCAGCAATTTCGCTTACTCCAATTTGTGTCACATCTACTGGAGCATCATGAGCATGTATTATGACATCACAGTATATGATGACATCATAATTAGTATGCACTATGACGTCACAATGTATTATGATGTCATAATGTATCCGCATTATGACATCACATTATATTCTTAGAGTGCAATTTGCAGGTATTATGAGCAATTTCTCTTACCACAAATTGTGTCACATCTAATGGAGCATCATGAGCATGTATTATGACGTCACAGTATATGATGACATCATAATTAGTATGCACTATGACGTCACAATGTATTATGACGTCATAATGGATCCGCATTATGACATCACAAAATATTATGACAGCGCAATTTGCAGGTATTATGAGCAATATCTCTTACCCCAATTTGTGTCACATCTACTGGAGCATCATGAGCATGTATTACGACGTCACAGTATATGATGACATCATAATTAGTATGCACTATGACGTCACAATGTATTATGACGTCATAATGTATCCGCGTTATGACATCTCAATATATTATTAGAGGGCAATTTGCAGGTATTATGAGCAATTCCCCTTACCCCAATTTGTGTCACATCTACTGGAGCATTATGAGCATGTATTACGACGTCACAGTATATGATGACATCATAATTAGTATGCACTATGACATCATAATGTATTATGATGTCATAATGTATCCGCATTATGACATCACAATGTATTATGAGAGCGCAATTTGCAGGTTTTATGACCAATTTCGCTTACCCCAATTTCTGTCACATCTACTGGAGCATCATGAGCATGTATTATGGCGTCACAGTATAGGATTACATCATAATTAGTATGCAGTATGACGTCACAATGTATTATGACGTCATAATGTATCCGCATTATGACATCACAATATATTATGATAGCGCAATTTTCAGGTATTATGAGCAATTTCTCTTACCCCATTTTGTGTCACATCTACTGGAGCATCATGAGCATGTATTATGACGTCACAGTATATGATGACATCATACTTATTATGCACTATGACGTCACAAGGTATTATGACGTCATAATGGATCCGCATTATGACCTCACAAAATATTATGACAGCGCAATTTGCAGGTATTATGAGCAATTTCTCTTACCCCAATTTGTGTCACATCTACTGGAGCATCATGAGCATGTATTATGACGTTACAGTATAAGATGACATCATAATTAGTATGTACTATGACATCACAATGTATTATGACGTCATAATGTATCCGCGTTATGACATCACAATATATTATTAGAGGGCAATTTGCAGGTATTATGAGCAATTCCCCTTACCCCAATTTGTGTCACATCTACTGGAGCATCATGAGCATGTATTATGATGTCACAGTATATGATGACATCATAATTAGTATGCACTATGACATCATAATGTATTATGATGTCATAATATATCCGCATTATGTCATCACAATATATTATGAGAGCACAATTTGCAGGTATTATGAGCAATTTCTCTTACCCCAATTTGTGTCACGTCTACTGGAGCATCATGAGCATGTATTATGACATCACAGCATATGATGACATCATAACTAGTATGCACTATAATGTCACAATGTATTATGACGTCATAATGTATCCGCGTTATGACATCACAATATATTATGAGAGCGCAATTTGCAGGTATTATGGGCAATTTCTCTTACCCCAATTTCTGTCACATCTACTGGAGCATCATGAGCATGTATTATGACGTCACAGTATATGATGACATCATAAGTAGTATGCACTATGACGTCACAATGTATTATGACGTCATAATGTATCCGCATTATGACATCACAATATATTCTTAGAGTGCAATTTGCAGGTATTATGAGCAATTTCTCTTACCCCAATTAGTGTCACATCTACGGCAGCATCATGAGCATGTATTATGACGTCACAGTATATGATGACATCATAATTAGTATGCACTATGACGTCACAAAGTGTTATGACGTCATCATGTATCCGCATTATGACATCACAATATATTATGAGAGCACAGTTTGCAGGTATTATCAGCAATTTCACTTACTCCAATTTGTGTCACATCTACTGGAGCATCATGAGCATGTATTATGACATCACAGTATATGATGACATCATAATTAGTATGCACTATGACGTCACAATGTATTATGATGTCATAATGTATCCGCATTATGACATCACAATATATTATGAGAGTGCAATTTGCAGGTATTATGAGCAATTTCTCTTACCACAAATTGTGTCACATCTAATGGAGCATCATGAGCATGTATTATGACGTCACAGTATGTGATGACATCATAATTAGTATGCACTATGGCGTCATAATATATCCACGTTATAACATCACAATATAATATGAGATCGCAATTTGCAGGTATTATGAGCAATTTCTGTTACCCCAATTAGTGTCACATCTACGGGAGCATCATGAGCATGTATTATGACGTCACAGTATATGATGACATCATAATTAGTATGCACTATGATGTCACAATGTATTATGACGTCATAATGTATCCGCGTTATGACATCACAATATATTATGAGAGCGCAATTTGCAGGTATTATGGGCAATTTCCCTTACCCCAATTAGTGTCACATCTACGGGAGCATCATGAGCATGTATTATGACGTCACAGTATATGATGACATCATAATTAGTATGCACTATGACATCACAATATATTATGACGTCATAATGTATCCGCGTTATGACATCACAATATATTATGAGAGCGCAATTTGCAGGTATTATGAGCAATTTCTCTTACCCCAATTTGTGTCACATCTACTAGAGCATCATGAGCATGTACTTTGACATCTCAGTATATGATGACATCATAATTATTATGCACTATGACGTCACAATGTATTATGACGTCATAATGTATCTGCATTATGACATCACAATATATTATGAGAGCGCAATTTGCAGGTATTATCAGCAATTTCGCTTTCTGCAATTTGTGTCACATCTACTGGAGCATCATGAGCATGTATTATGACGTCACAGTATATGATGACATCATAATTAGTATGCACTATGACGTCATAATATATCCGCGTTATAACATCACAATATATTGTGAGATCTCAATTTGCAGGTATTATGAGCAATTTCTCTTACCCCAATTAGTGTCACATCTACGGGAGCATCATGAGCATGTATTATGACGTCACAGTATATGATGACATCATAATTAGTATGCACTATGACGTCACAATGTATTATGACGTCATAATGTATCCTCGTTATGACATCACAATATATTATGAGAGCGCAATTTGCAGGTATTATGAGCAATTTCTCTTACCCCAATTTGTTTCACATCTACTGGAGCATCATGAGCATGTATTATGACATCACAGTATATGATGACATCATAATTAGTATGCACTATGACGTCACAAAGAATTACGATGTCATAATGTATCCGCATTATGACATCACAATATATTATGAGAGCGCAACTAGCAGGTATTATGAGCAATTACTCTTACCCCAATTTGTGTCACATCTGTTGGAGCATCAGGAGCATGTATTATGACGTCACAGCATATGATGACATCATAATTAGTATGCACTATGACGTCACAATGTATTATGACGTCATAATGAATCTGCATTATGACATCACAAAATATTATGAGAGCGCAATTTGCAGGTATTATCAGCAATTTCGCTAACTCCAATATGTGTCACATCTACTGGAGTATCATGAGCATGTATAATGACGTCACAGTATTTGATGACATCATAATTATTATGCACTACGATGTCATAATGTATTGTGATGTCACAATGTATCCGCATTATGACATCACAATATATTATGAGAGCGCAATTTGCAGGTACTATGAGCAATTTCTCTTACCTCAATTTGTGTCAGATCTACTGGAGCATCATGAGCATGTATTATGACGTCACAGTATATGATGACATCATAATTAGTATGCACTATGACGTCACAATGTAATATGACGTCATAACGGATCCGCATTAAGACATCACAATGTATTATGAGAGCGCAATTTGCAGGTATTATGAGCAGTTTCTCTTACCCCAATTTGTGTCACATCTACTGGAGCATCATGAGCATGTATTATGACGTCACAGCATATGATGACATCATAACTAGTATGCACTATGATGTCACAATGTATTATGACGTCATAATGTATCCGTGTTATGACATCACAATATATTATGAGAGCGCAATGTGCAGGTATTATGAGCAATTTCTCTTACCCCAATTTGTGTCACATCTACTGGAGCATCATGAGCATGTATTATGACGTCACAGTATAAGATGACATCATAATTAGTATGCACTATGACGTCACAATGTATTATGACGTCACAATATATCTGCATTATGACATCACAATATATTATAAGATTGCAATTTGCAGGTATTATCAGCAATTTCGCTTACTCCAATTTGTGTCACATCTACTGGAGCATCATGAGCATGTAATATGACGTCACAGTATATGATGACATCATAATTAGTATGCAGTATGACGTCACAATGTACTATGACGTCATAATGGATCCGCATTATGACATCACAATATATTATGAGAGTGCAACATGCAGGTATTATGAGCAATTTCTCTTACCCGAGTTTGTGTCACATCTATTGGAGCGTCATGAGCATGTATTATGACATCACAGTATATGATGACATCATAATTAGTATGCAGTATGACGTCACAAAGTATTATGATGTCATAATGTATCCGCTTTATGACATCACAATATATTATGAGAGCGCAATTTGCAGGTATTATGAGCAATTTCTCTTACCCCAATTTGTGTCACATCTATTGGAGCATCATGAGCATGTATTATGACGTCACCGTATATGATGTCATCATAATTAGTATGGAGTATGACGTCAAAGTGTATTATGACGTCATAATGTATCCGCATTATGACATCACAATATATTATGAGAGCGCAATTTGCAGGTATTATGAGTAATTTCTCTTACCCCAATTTGTGTCACATCTACTGGAGCATCATGAGCATGTATTATGACGTCACAGCATATGATGACATCATAATTAGTATGCACTATGACGTCACAATGTATTATGATGTCATAATGTATCTGCATTATGACATCACAATATATTATGAGAGCGCAATTTGCAGGTATTATGAGCAATTTCTCTTACCCCAATTTGTGTCACATCTACTGGAGCATCATGAACATGTACTATGACATCACAGTATATGATGACATCATAATTAGTATGCACTATGACGTCACAATGTATTATGATGTCATAATGTATCCGCATTATGACATCACAATATATTCTTAGAGTGCAATTTGCAGGTATTATGAGCAATTTCTCTTACCACAAATTGTGTCACATCTAATGGAGCATCATGAGCATGTATTATGACGTCACAGTATATGATGACATCATAATTAGTATGCAGTATGACATCACAATGTATTATGACGTCATAATGTATCCGCATCATGACATCACAATATATTATGACAGCGCAATTTGCAGGTATTATGAGCAATTTCTCTTACCCCAATTTGTGTCACATCTACTGGAGCATCATGAGCATGAATTATGACGTCACAGTATATGATGACATCATAATTAGTATGCAATATGACGTCACAATGTATTAAGACGTCATAATGTATCCGCATTATGACATCACAATATAATGAGAGCGCAATTTGCAGGTATTATGAGAAATTTCACTTACCCCAATTTGTGTCACATCTACTGGAGCATCATAAGTATGTATTATGATGTCACAGTATATGATGACATCATAATTAGTATGCACTATGATGTCACAATGTATTATGACGTCATAATGTATCCACATTATGACATCACAATATATTATGAGAGCGCAATTTGCAGGTTTTATGACCAATTTCGCTTACCCCAATTTCTGTCACATCTACTGGAGCATCATGAGCATGTATTATGACGTCACAGTATAGGATGACATCATAATTAGTATGCAGTATGACGTCACAATGTATTATGACGTCATAATGTATCCGCATTATGACATCACAATATATTATGATAGCACAATTTTCAGGTATTATGAGCAATTTCTCTTACCCCATTTTGTGTCACATCTACTGGAGCATCATGAGCATGTATTATGACGTCACAGTATATGATGACATCATACTTATTATGCACTATGACGTCACAATGTATTATGACGTCATAATGGATCCGCATTATGACCTCACAAAATATTATGACAGCGCAATTTGCAGGTATTATGAGCAATTTCTCTTTCCCCAATTTGTGTCACATCTACTGGAGCATCATGAGCATGTATTATGACGTCACAGTATAAGATGACATCATAATTAGTATGTACTATGACATCACAATGTATTATGACGTCATAATGTATCCGCGTTATGACATCACAATATATTATTAGAGGGCAATTTGCAGGTATTATGAGCAATTCCCCTTACCCCAATTTGTTTCACATCTACTGGAGCATCATGAGCATGTATTATGATGTCACAGTATATGATGATATCATAATTAGTATGCACTATGACATCATAATGTATTATGATGTCATAATATATCCGCATTATGTCATCACAATATATTATGAGAGCACAATTTGCAGGTATTATGAGCAATTTCTCTTACCCCAATTTGTGTCACGTCTACTGGAGCATCATGAGCATGTATTATGACATCACAGCATATGATGACATCATAACTAGTATGCACTATAATGTCACAATGTATTATGACGTCATAATGTATCCGCGTTATGACATCACAATATATTATGAGAGCGCGATTTGCAGGTATTATGAGCAATTTCTCTTACCCCAATTTGTGTCACATCTACTGGAGCATCATGAGCATGTATTAAGACGTCACAGTATATGATGACATCATAATTAGTATGCACTATGACGTCACAATGTATTATGACGTCATAATGTATCCGCATTATGACATCACAATATATTCTTAGAGTGCAATTTGCAGGTATTATGAGCAATTTCTCTTACCCCAATTAGTGTCACATCTACGGCAGCATCATGAGCATGTATTATGACGTCACAGTATATGATGACATCATAATTAGTATGCACTATGACGTCACAATGTGTTATGACGTCATCATGTATCCGCATTATGACATCACAGTATATTATGAGAGCACAGTTTGCAGGTATTATCAGCAATTTCGCTTACTCCAATTTGTGTCACATCTACTGGAGCATCATGAGCATGTATTATGACATCACAGTATATGATGACATCATAATTAGTATGCACTATGACGTCACAATGTATTATGATGTCATAATGTATCCGCATTATGACATCACAATATATTATGAGAGTGCAATTTGCAGGTATTATGAGCAATTTCTCTTACCACAAATTGTGTCACATCTAATGGAGCAGCATGAGCATGTATTATGACGTCACAGTATGTGATGACATCATAATTAGTATGCACTATGACGTCATAATATATCCGCGTTATAACATCACAATATAATATGAGATCGCAATTTGCAGGTATTATGAGCAATTTCTCTTACCCCAATTAGTGTCACATCTACGGGAGCATCATGAGCATGTATTATGACGTCACAGTATATGATGACATCATAATTAGTATGCACTATGACGTCACAATGTATTATGACGTCATAATGTATCCGCGTTATGACATCACAATATATTATGAGAGCGCAATTTGCAGGTATTATGAGCAATTTCTCTTACCCCAATTTGTGTCACATCTACTGGAGCATCATGAGCATGTACTTTGACATCTCAGTATATGATGACATCATAATTATTATGCACTATGACGTCACAATGTATTATGACGTCATAATGTATCTGCAATATGACATCACAATATATTATGAGAGCGCAATTTGCAGGTATTATCAGCAATTTCGCTTACTCCAATTTGTGTCACATCTACTGGAGCATCATGAGCATGTATTATGACGTCACAGTATATGATGACATCATAATTAGTATGCACTATGACGTCATAATATATCCGCGTTATAACATCACAATATATTGTGAGATCTCAATTTGCAGGTATTATGAGCAATTTCTCTTACCCCAATTAGTGTCACATCTACGGGAGCATCATGAGCATGTATTATGACGTCACAGTATATGATGACATCATAATTAGTATGCACTATGACGTCACAATGTATTATGACGTCATAATGTATCCGCGTTATGACATCACAATATATTATGAGAGCGCAATTTGCAGGTATTATCAGCAATTTCTCTTACCCCAATTTGTGTCACATCTACTGGAGCATCATGAGCATGTATTATGACATCACAGTATATGATGACATCATAATTAGTATGCACTATGACGTCACAAAGAATTACGATGTCATAATGTATCCGCATTATGACATCACAATATATTATGAGAGCGCAACTAGCAGGTATTATGAGCAATTTCTCTTACCCCAATTTGTGTCACATCTGTTGCAGCATCAGGAGCATGTATTATGACGTCACAGCATATGATGACATCATAATTAGTATGCACTATGACGTCACAATGTATTATGACGTCACAATATATCTGCATTATGACATCACAATATATTATAAGATTGCAATTTGCAGGTATTATCAGCAATTTCCCTTACTCCAATTTGTGTCACATCTACTGGAGCATCATGAGCATGTATTATGACGTCACAGTATATGATGACATCATAATTAGTATGCAGTATGACGTCACAATGTATTATGACGTCATAATGGATCCGCATTATGACATCACAATATATTATGAGAGTGCAACATGCAGGTATTATGAGCAATTTCTCTTACCCGAGTTTCTGTCACATCTATTGGAGCGTCATGAGCATGTATTATGACATCACAGTATATGATGACATCATAATTAGTATGCAGTATGATGTCACAAAGTATTATGACGTCATAATGTATCCGCTTTATGACATCACAATATATTATGAGAGCGCAATTTGCAGGTATTATGAGCAATTTCTCTTACCCCAATTTGTGTCACATCTATTGGAGCATCATGAGCATGTATTATGATGTCACAGTATAAGATGACATCATAATTATTATGCACTATGTCATCACAATGTATTATGACATCATAATGTATCCGCGTTATGACATCACAATATATTATTAGAGGGCAATTTGCAGGTATTATGAGCAATTTCCCTTATCCCAATTTGTGTCACATCTACTGGAGCATCATGAGCATGTATTATGACGTCACAGTATATGATGACATCATAATTAGTATGCACTATGACGTCACACTGTATTATGACGTCATAATGTGTCAGCATTATGACATCACAATATATAATGAGAGTGCAATTTGCAGGTATCATGAGCAATTTCTCTTACACCAATTGGTGTCACATCTCCTGGAGCATCATGAGCATGTATTATGACGTCACTTTATATGATGACATCATAATTAGTATGCACTATGACATCACAATGTATTATGACGTCATAATGTATCCGCGTTATGACATCACAATATATTATGGAGCGCAATTTGCAGTATTATGAGCAATTTCTCTTACCCCAATTTGAGTCACATCTACTGGAGCATCATGAGCATGTATTATGACGTCACAGTATATGATGACATCATAATTAGTATGCACTATGACGTCACACTGTATTATGACGTCATAATGTGTCCGCATTATGACATCACAATATATTATGAGAGCGCAATTTGCAGGTATTATGAGCAATTTCTCTTACCCCAATATGTGTCACATCTACTGGAGCATCATGAGCATGCATTATGACATCACAGCATATGATGACATCATAATAATTATGCACTATGACGTCACAATGTATTATGACGTCATAATGTAGCCGCATTATGACATCACAAAATATTATGAGAGCGCGATTTGCAGGTATTATGAGCAATTTCTCTTACCCCAATTTGTGTCACATCTACTGGAGCATCATGAGCATGTACTATGACATCACAGTATATGATGACATCAAAATTAGTACGCACTATGTCGTCACAATGTATTATGACGTCATAATGTATCTGCATTATGACATCACAATATATTATGAGAGCGCAATTTGCAGGTATTATCAGCAATTTCGCTTACTCCAATTTGTGTCACATCTACTGGAGCATCATGAGCATGTCTTATGACGTCACAGTATATGATGACTTCATAATTAGTATGCACTGTGACGTCACAATGTATTATGACGTCATAATGGATCCGCATTATGACATCACAAAATATTATGAGAGCGCAATTTGCAGGTATTATGAGCAATTTCTCTTACCCCAGTTTGTGTCACATCTACTGGAGCATCATGAGCATGTATTATGACGTCACAGTATAAGATGACATCATAATTAGTATGCACTATGACATCACAATGTATTATGACGTCATAATGTATCCGCGTTATGACATCACAATATATTATTAGAGGGCAATTTACAGGTATTATGAGCAATTTCCCTTATCCCAATTTGTGTCACATCTACTGGAGCATCATGAGCATGTATTATGACGTCACAGTATATGATGACATCATAATTAGTATGCACTATGACGTCACAATGTATTATGACGTCATAATGTGTCAGCATTATGACATCACAATATATTATGAGAGCTCAATTTACAGGTATTATGAGCAATTTCTCTTACCCCAATTTGTGTCACATCTACTGGAGCATCATGAGCATGTACTATGACATCACAGTATATGATGACATCATAATTAGTATGCACTATGATGTCACAATGTATTATGACGTCATAATGTATCTGCATTATGACATCACAAAATATTATGAGAGCGCAATTTGCAGGTATTATCAGCAATTTCGCTTACTCCAATTTGTGTCACATCTACTGGAGCATCATGAGCATGTATTATGACGTCACAGTATATGATGACATCATAATTATTATGCACTATGACGTCATAATGTATTATGATGTCATAATGTATCCGCATTATGACATCACAATATATTATGAGAGCGCAATTTGCAGGTATTATGAGCAATTTCTCTTACCGCAATTTGTGTCACATCTATTGGAGCATCATGAGCATGTAATATGACGTCACAGTATATGATGACATCATAATTAGTATGAAGTATGACGTCACAATTATTATGACGTCATAATGTATCCGCATTATGACATCACAATATATTATGACAGCGCAATTTGCAGGTATTATGAGCAATTTCTCTTACCGCAATTTGTGTCACATCTACTGGAGCATCATGAGCATGTATTATGACGTCACAGCATATGATGACATCATTATTAGTATGCACTATGACGTCACAATGTATTATGACGTCATAATGTATCCGCATTATGACATCACAATATATTATGAGAGCGCAATTTGCAGGTATTATGATCAATTTCGCTTACCCTAATTTGTGTCACATCTACTGGAGCATCATGAGCATGTATTATGACGTCACAGTATATGATGACATCATAATTAGTATGCAGTATGACGTCACAATGTATTATGACGTCATAATGTATCCGCATTATGACATCACAATATATTATGATAGCACAATTTTCAGGTATTATGAGCAATTTCTCTTACCCCATTTTGTGTCACATCTACTGGAGCATCATGAGCATGTATTATGACGTCACAGTATATGATGACATCATACTTATTATGCACTATGACGTCACAATGTATTATGACGTCATAATGGATCCGCATTATGACCTCACAAAATATTATGACAGCGCAATTTGCAGGTATTATGAGCAATTTCTCTTTCCCCAATTTGTGTCACATCTACTGGAGCATCATGAGCATGTATTATGACGTCACAGTATAAGATGACATCATAATTAGTATGTACTATGACATCACAATGTATTATGACGTCATAATGTATCCGCGTTATGACATCACAATATATTATTAGAGGGCAATTTGCAGGTATTATGAGCAATTCCCCTTACCCCAATTTGTTTCACATCTACTGGAGCATCATGAGCATGTATTATGATGTCACAGTATATGATGATATCATAATTAGTATGCACTATGACATCATAATGTATTATGATGTCATAATATATCCGCATTATGTCATCACAATATATTATGAGAGCACAATTTGCAGGTATTATGAGCAATTTCTCTTACCCCAATTTGTGTCACGTCTACTGGAGCATCATGAGCATGTATTATGACATCACAGCATATGATGACATCATAACTAGTATGCACTATAATGTCACAATGTATTATGACGTCATAATGTATCCGCGTTATGACATCACAATATATTATGAGAGCGCGATTTGCAGGTATTATGAGCAATTTCTCTTACCCCAATTTGTGTCACATCTACTGGAGCATCATGAGCATGTATTAAGACGTCACAGTATATGATGACATCATAATTAGTATGCACTATGACGTCACAATGTATTATGACGTCATAATGTATCCGCATTATGACATCACAATATATTCTTAGAGTGCAATTTGCAGGTATTATGAGCAATTTCTCTTACCCCAATTAGTGTCACATCTACGGCAGCATCATGAGCATGTATTATGACGTCACAGTATATGATGACATCATAATTAGTATGCACTATGACGTCACAATGTGTTATGACGTCATCATGTATCCGCATTATGACATCACAGTATATTATGAGAGCACAGTTTGCAGGTATTATCAGCAATTTCGCTTACTCCAATTTGTGTCACATCTACTGGAGCATCATGAGCATGTATTATGACATCACAGTATATGATGACATCATAATTAGTATGCACTATGACGTCACAATGTATTATGATGTCATAATGTATCCGCATTATGACATCACAATATATTATGAGAGTGCAATTTGCAGGTATTATGAGCAATTTCTCTTACCACAAATTGTGTCACATCTAATGGAGCATCATGAGCATGTATTATGACGTCACAGTATGTGATGACATCATAATTAGTATGCACTATGACGTCATAATATATCCGCGTTATAACATCACAATATAATATGAGATCGCAATTTGCAGGTATTATGAGCAATTTCTCTTACCCCAATTAGTGTCACATCTACGGGAGCATCATGAGCATGTATTATGACGTCACAGTATATGATGACATCATAATTAGTATGCACTATGATGTCACAATGTATTATGACGTCATAATGTATCCGCGTTATGACATCACAATATATTATGAGAGCGCAATTTGCAGGTATTATGAGCAATTTCTCTTACCCCAATTTGTGTCACATCTACTGGAGCATCATGAGCATGTACTTTGACATCTCAGTATATGATGACATCATAATTATTATGCACTATGACGTCACAATGTATTATGACGTCATAATGTATCTGCATTATGACATCACAATATATTATGAGAGCGCAATTTGCAGGTATTATCAGCAATTTCGCTTACTCCAATTTGTGTCACATCTACTGGAGCATCATGAGCATGTATTATGACGTCACAGTATATGATGACATCATAATTAGTATGCACTATGACGTCATAATATATCCGCGTTATAACATCACAATATATTGTGAGATCTCAATTTGCAGGTATTATGAGCAATTTCTCTTACCCCAATTAGTGTCACATCTACGGGAGCATCATGAGCATGTATTATGACGTCACAGTATATGATGACATCATAATTAGTATGCACTATGACGTCACAATGTATTATGACGTCATAATGTATCCGCGTTATGACATCACAATATATTATGAGAGCGCAATTTGCAGGTATTATCAGCAATTTCTCTTACCCCAATTTGTGTCACATCTACTGGAGCATCATGAGCATGTATTATGACATCACAGTATATGATGACATCATAATTAGTATGCACTATGACGTCACAAAGAATTACGATGTCATAATGTATCCGCATTATGACATCACAATATATTATGAGAGCGCAACTAGCAGGTATTATGAGCAATTTCTCTTACCCCAATTTGTGTCACATCTGTTGCAGCATCAGGAGCATGTATTATGACGTCACAGCATATGATGACATCATAATTAGTATGCACTATGACGTCACAATGTATTATGACGTCACAATATATCTGCATTATGACATCACAATATATTATAAGATTGCAATTTGCAGGTATTATCAGCAATTTCCCTTACTCCAATTTGTGTCACATCTATTGGAGCATCATGAGCATGTATTATGATGTCACAGTATAAGATGACATCATAATTATTATGCACTATGTCATCACAATGTATTATGACATCATAATGTATCCGCGTTATGACATCACAATATATTATTAGAGGGCAATTTGCAGGTATTATGAGCAATTTCCCTTATCCCAATTTGTGTCACATCTACTGGAGCATCATGAGCATGTATTATGACGTCACAGTATATGATGACATCATAATTAGTATGCACTATGACGTCACACTGTATTATGACGTCATAATGTGTCAGCATTATGACATCACAATATATAATGAGAGTGCAATTTGCAGGTATCATGAGCAATTTCTCTTACACCAATTGGTGTCACATCTCCTGGAGCATCATGAGCATGTATTATGACGTCACTTTATATGATGACATCATAATTAGTATGCACTATGACATCACAATGTATTATGACGTCATAATGTATCCGCGTTATGACATCACAATATATTATGGAGCGCAATTTGCAGTATTATGAGCAATTTCTCTTACCCCAATTTGAGTCACATCTACTGGAGCATCATGAGCATGTATTATGACGTCACAGTATATGATGACATCATAATTAGTATGCACTATGACGTCACACTGTATTATGACGTCATAATGTGTCCGCATTATGACATCACAATATATTATGAGAGCGCAATTTGCAGGTATTATGAGCAATTTCTCTTACCCCAATATGTGTCACATCTACTGGAGCATCATGAGCATGCATTATGACATCACAGCATATGATGACATCATAATAATTATGCACTATGACGTCACAATGTATTATGACGTCATAATGTATCCGCATTATGACATCACAAAATATTATGAGAGCGCGATTTGCAGGTATTATGAGCAATTTCTCTTACCCCAATTTGTGTCACATCTACTGGAGCATCATGAGCATGTACTATGACATCACAGTATATGATGACATCAAAATTAGTACGCACTATGTCGTCACAATGTATTATGACGTCATAATGTATCTGCATTATGACATCACAATATATTATGAGAGCGCAATTTGCAGGTATTATCAGCAATTTCGCTTACTCCAATTTGTGTCACATCTACTGGAGCATCATGAGCATGTCTTATGACGTCACAGTATATGATGACATCATAATTAGTATGCACTGTGACGTCACAATGTATTATGACGTCATAATGGATCCGCATTATGACATCACAATATATTATGAGAGCGCAATTTGCAGGTATTATGAGCAATTTCTCTTACCGCAATTTGTGTCACATCTACTGGAGCATCATGAGCATGTATTATGACGTCACAGCATATGATGACATCATTATTAGTATGCACTATGACGTCACAATGTATTATGACGTCATAATGTATCCGCATTATGACATCACAATATATTATGAGAGCGCAATTTGCAGGTATTATGATCAATTTCGCTTACCCTAATTTGTGTCACATCTACTGGAGCATCATGAGCATGTATTATGACGTCACAGTATATGATGACATCATAATTAGTATGCATTATTACGTCACAAAGTATTATGACGTCATAATGTATCCGCATTATGACATCAGAATATATTATGATAACGCAATTTTCAGGTATTATGAGCAATTTCTCTTACCCCATTTTGTGTCACATCTACTGGAGCATCATGACCATGTATTATGACGTCACAGTATATGATGACATCATACTTATTATGCACTATGACGTCACAATGTATAACGACGTCATAATGGATCCGCATTATGACATCACAAAATATTATGACAGCGCAACTAGCAGGTATTATGAGCAATTTCTCTTACCCCAATTTGTGTCACATCTACTGGAGCATCATGAGCATGTATTATGACGTCACAGTATAAGATGACATCATAATTAGTAGGTACTATGACATCAGAATGTATTATGACGTCATAATGTATCCGCATTATGACATCACAATATATTATGAGAGCACAATTTGCAGGTATTATGAGCAATTCCCCTTACCCCAATTTGCGTCACATCTACTGGAGCATCATGAGCATGTATTATGACGTCACAGTATATGATGACATCATAATTAGTATGCACTATGACATCATAATGTATTATGATGTCATAATATATCCGCATTATGACATCACAATATATTATGAGAGCGCAACATGCAGGTATTATGAGCAATTTCTCTTACCCCAATTTGTGTCACATCTACTGGAGCATCATGAGCATGTATTATGACGTCACAGTATATGATGACATCATAATTAGTATGCACTATGACGTCACAATGTATTGTGACGTCAAAATGTATCCGCATTATGACATCACAATATATGATGAGAGCGCAATTTGCAGGTTTTATGACCAATTTCGCTTACCCCAATTTGTGTCACATCTACTGGAGCATCTTGAGCATGTATTATGACGTCACAGTATAGGATGACATCATAATTAGTATGCAGTATGACGTCACAATTTATTATGACGTCATAATGTATCTGCATTATAACATCACAATACATTATGAGAGCGCAACATGCAGATATTATGAGCAATTTCTCTTAACCCAATTTGTGTCACATCTACTGGAGCATCTTGAGCATGTATTATGATGTCACAGTATATGACGACATCATAATTAGCATGCACTATGACGTCACAATGTATTATGACGTCATAATGTATCCACATTATAACATCACAATATATTATGAGAGCGCAATTTGCAGGTTTTCTGACCAATTTCGCTTACCCCAATTTGTGTCACATCTACTGGAGCATCTTGAGCATATATTATGACGTCACAGTATAGGATGACATCATAATTAGTATGCAGTATGACGTCACAATGTATTATGACGCCATAATGTATCCGCATTATGACATTACAATCCATTATGAGAGCGCAACATGCAGATATTATGAGCAATTTCTCTTAACTCAATTTGTGTCACATCTACTGGAGCATCATGAGCATGTATTATGACGTCACAGTATATGATGACATCATAATTAGTATGCACTATGACGTCATAATGTATTATGACGTCATAATGTATCCGCATTATAACATCACAATATATAATGAGAGCGCAATTTGCAGGTTTTATGACCATTTTCGATTACCCCAATTTGTGTCACATCTACTGGAGCATCATGAGCATGTATTATGACGTCACAGTATATGATGACATCATAATTAGTATGCACTATGACGTCACAATGTATTATGACGTCATAATGTATCCGCATTATGACATCACAATATATTATTAGAGTGCAATTTGCAAGTTTTATGACTAATTTCGCTTAACCCAATTTGTGTCACATCTACTGGAGCGTCATGAGTATGTATTATGACATCACAGTATATGATGACATCATAATTACTATGCAGTATGACGTCACAATGTATTATGACGTCATAATGTATCCGTATTATGACATAACAATATATTATGAGAGCGCAACATGCAGGTATTATGAGCAATTTCTCTTACCCCAATTTGTGCCACATCTTCTGGAGCATCATGAGCATGTATTATGACATCACCGTATATGATGACAGCATAATTAGTATGCACTATGACGTCACAAAGAATTACGATGTCATAATGTATCCGCATTATGACATCACAATATATTATGAGAGCGCAAGTAGCAGTTATTATGAGCAATTTCTCTTACCCCAATTTGTGTCACATCTGTTGGAGCATCATGAGCATGTATTATGACGTCACAGTATATGATGACATCATAATTAGTATGCACTATGACGTCACAATGTGTTATGACGTCATCATGTATCCGCATTATGACATCACAATATATTATGAGAGCACAGTTTGCAGGTATTATCAGCAATTTCGCTTACTCCAATTTGTGTCACATCTACTGGAGCATCATGAGCATGTATTATGACATCACAGTATATGATGACATCATAATTAGTATGCACTATGACGTCACAATGTATTATGATGTCATAATGTATCCGCATTATGACATCACAATATATTCTTAGAGTGCAATTTGCAGGTATTATGAGCAATTTCTCTTACCACAAATTGTGTCACATCTAATGGAGCATCATGAGCATGTATTATGATGTCACAGTATATGATGACATCATAATTAGTATGCACTATGACGTCATATTAAATCCACGTTATAACATCACAATATATTATGAGATCGCAATTTGCAGGTATTATGAGCAATTTCTCTTACCCCAATTAGTGTCACATCTACGGGAGCATCATGAGTATGTATTATGACGTCATAGTATATGATGACATCATAATTAGTATGCACTATGACGTCACAATGTATTATGACGTCACAATGTATCCGCGTTATGACATCACAATATATTATGAGAGCACAATTTGCAGGTATTATGAGCAATTTCTCTTACCCCAATTTGTGTCACATCTACTGGAGCATCATGAGCATGTATTATGACGTCACAGTATATGATGACATCATAATTAGTATGCACTATGACGTCACAATGTATTATGACGTCATAATGTATCCGCGTTATGACATCACAATATATTATGAGAGCGCAATTTGCAGGTATTATCAGCAATTTCGCTTACTCCAATTTGTGTCACATCTACTGGAGCATCATGAGCATGTCTTATGACGTCACAGTATATGATGACTTCATAATTAGTATGCACTGTGACGTCACAATGTATTATGATGTCATAATGGATCCGCATTATGACATCACAAAATATTATGAGAGCGCAATTTGCAGGTATTATGAGCAATTTCTCTTACCCCAGTTTGTGTCACATCTACTGGAGCATCATGAGCATGTATTATGACCTCACAGTATAAGATGACATCATAATTAGTATGCACTATGACATCACAATGTATTATGACGTCATAATGTATCCGCGTTATGACATCACAATATATTATTAGAGGGCAATTTACAGGTATTATGACCAATTTCCCTTATCCCAATTTGTGTCACATCTACTGGAGCATCATGAGCATGTATTATGACGTCACAGTATATGATGACATCATAATTAGTATGCACTATGACGTCACAATGTATTATGACGTCATAATGTGTCAGCATTATGACATCACAATATATTATGAGAGCGCAACATGCAGGTATTATGAGCAATTTCTCTTACCCCAATTTGTGTCACATCTACTGGAGCATCATGAGCATGTATTATGACGTCACAGTATATGATGACATCATAATTAGTATGCACTATGACGTCACAATGTATTATGATGTCATAATGTATCCGCATTGTGACATCACAATATATTATGAGAGCGCAACATGCAGGTATTATGAGCAATTTCTCTTACCCCAATTTGTGTCACATCTACTGGAGCATCATGAGCATGTATTATGACGTCAAAGTATATGATGACATCATAATTAGTATGCACTATGATGTCACAATGTATTATGACGTCATAATGTATCCGCATTATGACATCACAATATATTATGAGAGCGCAACATGCAGGTATTATGAGCAATTTCTCTTACCCCAATTTGTGTCACATCTACTGGAGCATCATGAGCATGTATTATGACATCACAGTATAGGATGACATCATAATTAGTATGCAGTATGACATCACAATATATTATGACGTCATAATGTTTCCGCATTATGACATCACAATATATTATGAGAGCGCAACATGCAGGTATTATGAGCAATTTCTCCTTCCCCACTTTGTGTCACATCTACTGGAGCATCATGATCATGTATTATTACGTCACAGTATATGATGACATCATAATTAGTATGCACTATGATGTCACAATGTATTATGACGTCATAATGTATCCGCATTTTGACATCACAATATATTATGAGAGCGCAACATGCAGGTATTATGAGCAATTTCTCTTACCCCAATTTGTTTCACATCTACTGGAGCATCATGAGCATGTATTATGACGTCACAGTATCTGATGACATCATAATTAGTATGCACTATGACGTCACAATGTATTATGACGTCATAATGTATCCGCATTATGACATCACAATATATTATGAGAGCGCAACATGCAGGTATTATGAGCAATTTCTTTTACCCCAATTTGTGTCACATTTACTGGAGCATCATGAGCATGTATAATGACGTCACAGTATATGATGACATCATATATAGTATGCACCATGACGTTACAATGTATTATGACGTCATAATGTATCCGCATTATGACATCACAATATATTATGAGAGCGCAATTTGCAGGCATTATGAGCAATTTCTCTTACCCCAATTTGTGTCACATCTACTGGAGCATCATGAGCATATATTATGACATCACAGTGTATGATGACATCATAATTAGTATGCACTATGACGTCACAATGTATTATGGCGTCATAATGTATCCGCATTATGACATCACAATATGTTATGAGAGCGCAATTTGCAGGTTTTATGACCACTTTCGATTACCGCAATTTGTGTCACATCTACTGGAGCATCATGAGCATGTATTATGACGTCACAGTATATGATGACATCATAATTAGTATGCACTATGACGTCACAATGTATTATGACGTCATAATGTATCTGCATTATGACATCACAATATATTATGAGAGCGCAACATGCAGGTAATATGAGCAATTTCTCTTACCCCAATTTGTGTCACATCTACTGGAGCATCATGAGCATGTATTATGACGTCACAGTATATGATGACATCATAATTAGTATGCAGTATGACATCACAATGTATTATGATGTCATACTGTATCTGCATTATGACCTCACAATATATTATGAGAGCGCAACATGCAGGTATTATGAGCAATTTCTCTTACCCCAATTTGTGCCACATCTACTGGAGCATCATGAGCATGTATTTTGACGTCACAGTATATGATGACATCATAATTAGTAAGCACTATGAGGTCACAATGTATTATGACATCAAAATGTATCCGCATTATGACATCACAATATATTATGAGAGCGCAATTTGCAGGTTTTATTACCAATTTCGCTTACCCCAATTTGTGTCACATCTACTGGAGCATCATGAGCATGTATTATGACGTCACAGTATAGGATGACATCATAATTAGTATGCAGTATGACATCACAATGTATTATGACGTCATAATGTATCCGCATTATGACATCACAATATATTATGAGAGCGCCACATGCAGGTATTATGAGCAATTTTTCTTTCCCCAATTTGTGTCACATATACTGGAGCATCATGAGCATGTATTATGACGTCACAGTATATGATGACATCATATTAAGTATGCACTATGACGTCACAATATATTATGACGTCATAATGTATCCGCATTATGACATCACAATATATTATGAGAGCGCAACATGCAGGTATCATGAGCAATTTCTCTTACCCCAATTTGTTTCACATCTACTGGAGCATCATGAGCATGTATTATGACGTCACAGTATATGATGACATCATAATTAGTATGCACTATGACGTCACAATGTATTATGACGTCATAATGTATCCGCATTATGACATCACAATATATTATTAGAGTGCAATTTGCAGGTTTTATGACCAATTTCGCTTAACCCAATTTGTATCACATCTACTGGAGCGTCATGAGCATGTATTATGACATCACAGTATATGATGACATTATAATTAGTATGCAGTATGACGTCACAATGTATTATGACGTCATAATGTATCCGCATTATGACATGACAATATATTATGAGAGCGCAACATGCAGGTATTATGAGCAATTTCTCTTACCCCAATTTGTGCCACATCTTCTGGAGCATCATGAGCATGTATTATGATGTCACAGTATATGATGACATCATAATTACTATGCACTATGACGTCACAATATATTATGACGTCATAATGTATCCGCATTATGACATCACAATATATTATGAGAGCGCAACATGCAGGTATCATGAGCAATTTCTCTTACCCCAATTTGTGTCACATCTACTGGAGCATCATGAGCATGTATTATGACGTCACAGTATATGATGACATCATAATTAGTATGCACTATGACGTCACAATGTATTATGACGTCATAATGTATCCGCATTATGACGTCACAATATATAATGAGAGCGCAATTTGCAGGTTTTATGACCATTTTCGATTACCCCAATTTGTGTCACATCTACTGGAGCGTCATGAGCATGTATTATGACGTCACAGTATATGATGACATCATAATTAGTATGCACTATGACGTCACAATGTATTATGACGTCATAATGTATCCGCATTATGACATCACAATATATTATGAGAGCGCAATTTGCAGGTATTATGAGCAATTTCTCTTACCCCAATTTGTGTCACATCTACTGGAGCATCATGAGCATGTATTATGACGTCACAGTATATGATGACATCATAATTAGTATGCAGTATGACGTCACAATGTATTATGATGTCATACTGTATCTGCATTATGACCTCACAATATATTATGAGAGCGCAACATGCAGGTATTATGAGCAATTTCTCTTACCCCAATTTGTGCCACATCTATTGGCGCATCATGAGCATGTATTTTGACGTCACAGTATATGATGACATCATAATTATTAAGCACTATGACGTCACAATGTATTATGACATCAAAATGTATCCGCATTATGACATCACAATATATTATGAGAGCGCAATTTGCAGGTTTTATTACCAATTTCGCTTACCCCAATTTGTGTCACATCTACTGGAGCATCATGAGCATGTATTATGACGTCACAGTATAGGATGACATCATAATTAGTATGCAGTATGACATCACAATGTATTATGACGTCATAATGTATCCGCATTATGACATCACAATATATTATGAGAGCGCCACAGGCAGGTATTATGAGCAATTTCTCTTTCCCCAATTTGTGTCACATATACTGGAGCATCATGAGCATGTATTATGACGTCACATTATATGATGACATCATATTAAGTATGCACTATGACGTCACAATATATTATGACGTCATAATGTATCCGCATTATGACATCACAATATATTATGAGAGCGCAACATGCAGGTATCATGAGCAATTTCTTTTACTCCAATTTGTGTCACATCTACTGGAGCATCATGAGCATGTATTATGACGTCACAGTATATGATGACATCATGATTAGTATGCACTATGACGTCACAATGTATTATGACGTCATAATGTATCCGCATTATGACATCACAATATATTATTAGAGTGCAATTTGCAAGTTTTATGACTAATTTCGCTTAACCCAATTTGTGTCACATCTACTGGAGCGTCATGAGTATGTATTATGACATCACAGTATATGATGACATCATAATTACTATGCAGTATGACGTCACAATGTATTATGACGTCATAATGTATCCGTATTATGACATAACAATATATTATGAGAGCGCAACATGCAGGTATTATGAGCAATTTCTCTTACCCCAATTTGTGCCACATCTTCTGGAGCATCATGAGCATGTATTATGACATCACCGTATATGATGACAGCATAATTAGTATGCACTATGACGTCACAAAGAATTACGATGTCATAATGTATCCGCATTATGACATCACAATATATTATGAGAGCGCAAGTAGCAGTTATTATGAGCAATTTCTCTTACCCCAATTTGTGTCACATCTGTTGGAGCATCATGAGCATGTATTATGACGTCACAGTATATGATGACATCATAATTAGTATGCACTATGACGTCACAATGTGTTATGACGTCATCATGTATCCGCATTATGACATCACAATATATTATGAGAGCACAGTTTGCAGGTATTATCAGCAATTTCGCTTACTCCAATTTGTGTCACATCTACTGGAGCATCATGAGCATGTATTATGACGTCACAGTATATGATGACATCATAATTAGTATGCACTATGACGTCACAATGTATTATGATGTCATAATGTATCCGCATTATGACATCACAATATATTCTTAGAGTGCAATTTGCAGGTATTATGAGCAATTTCTCTTACCACAAATTGTGTCACATCTAATGGAGCATCATGAGCATGTATTATGATGTCACAGTATATGATGACATCATAATTAGTATGCACTATGACGTCATATTAAATCCACGTTATAACATCACAATATATTATGAGATCGCAATTTGCAGGTATTATGAGCAATTTCTCTTACCCCAATTAGTGTCACATCTACGGGAGCATCATGAGTATGTATTATGACGTCGTAGTATATGATGACATCATAATTAGTATGCACTATGACGTCACAATGTATTATGACGTCACAATGTATCCGCGTTATGACATCACAATATATTATGAGAGCACAATTTGCAGGTATTATGAGCAATTTCTCTTACCCCAATTTGTGTCACATCTACTGGAGCATCATGAGCATGTATTATGACGTCACAGTATATGATGACATCATAATTAGTATGCACTATGACGTCACAATGTATTATGACGTCATAATGTATCCGCGTTATGACATCACAATATATTATGAGAGCGCAATTTGCAGGTATTATCAGCAATTTCGCTTACTCCAATTTGTGTCACATCTACTGGAGCATCATGAGCATGTCTTATGACGTCACAGTATATGATGACTTCATAATTAGTATGCACTGTGACGTCACAATGTATTATGATGTCATAATGGATCCGCATTATGACATCACAAAATATTATGAGAGCGCAATTTGCAGGTATCATGAGCAATTTCTCTTGCCCCAGTTTGTGTCACATCTACTGGAGCATCATGAGCATGTATTATGACCTCACAGTATAAGATGACATCATAATTAGTATGCACTATGACATCACAATGTATTATGACGTCATAATGTATCCGCGTTATGACATCACAATATATTATTAGAGGGCAATTTACAGGTATTATGACCAATTTCCCTTATCCCAATTTGTGTCACATCTACTGGAGCATCATGAGCATGTATTATGACGTCACAGTATATGATGACATCATAATTAGTATGCACTATGACGTCACAATGTATTATGACGTCATAATGTGTCAGCATTATGACATCACAATATATTATGAGAGCTCAATTTGCAGGTATTATGAGCAATTTCTCTTACCCCAATTTGTGTCACATCTACTGGAGCATCATGAGCATGTACTATGACATCACAGTATATGATGACATCATAATTAGTATGCACTATGATGTCACAATGTATTATGACGTCATAATGTATCTGCATTATGACATCACAAAATATTATGAGAGCGCAATTTGCAGGTATTATCAGCAATTTCGCTTACTCCAATTTGTGTCACATCTACTGGAGCATCATGAGCATGTATTATGACGTCACAGTATATGATGACATCATAATTATTATGCACTATGACGTCATAATGTATTATGATGTCATAATGTATCCGCATTATGACATCACAATATATTATGAGCGCAATTTGCAGGTATTATGAGCAATTTCTCTTACCGCAATTTGTGTCACATCTATTGGAGCATCATGAGCATGTAATATGACGTCACAGTATATGATGACATCATAATTAGTATGAAGTATGACGTCACAATTATTATGACGTCATAATGTATCCGCATTATGACATCACAATATATTATGACAGCGCAATTTGCAGGTATTATGAGCAATTTCTCTTACCGCAATTTGTGTCACATCTACTGGAGCATCATGAGCATGTATTATGACGTCACAGCATATGATGACATCATTATTAGTATGAACTATGACGTCACAATGTATTATGACGTCATAATGTATCCGCATTATGACATCACAATATATTATGAGAGCGCAATTTGCAGGTATTATGATCAATTTCGCTTACCCTAATTTGTGTCACATCTACTGGAGCATCATGAGCATGTATTATGACGTCACAGTATATGATGACATCATAATTAGTATGCATTATTACGTCACAATGTATTATGACGTCATAATGTATCCGCATTATGACATCAGAATATATTATGAGAGCGCAATTTGCAGGTATTATGAGCAATTTCTCTTACCCCAATTTGTGTCACATCTACTGGAGCATCATGAGCATGTATTATGACGTCACCGTATATGATGACATCATAATTAGTATGCAGTATGACGTCACAGTGTATTATGACGTCATAATGTATCCGCATTATGACATCACAATATATTATGAGAGCGTAATTTGTAGGTATTATGAGCAATTTCTCTTACCCCAATTTGTGTCACATCTACTGGAGCATCATGAGCATGTATTATGACGTCACAGCATATGATGACATCATAATTAGTATGCACTATGACGTCACAATGTATTATGACGTCATAATGTATCTGCATTATGACATCACAAAATATTATGAGAGCGCAGTTTGCAGGTATTATCAGCAATTTCGCTAACTCCAATATGTGTCACATCTACTGGAGTATCATGAGCATGTATAATGACGTCACAGGATTTGATGACATCATAATTATTATGCACTACGATGTCATAATGTATTGTGATGTCACAATGTATCCGCATTATGACATCACAATATATTATGAGAGCACAATTTGCAGGTATTATGAGCAATTTCTCTTACCTCAATTTGTGTCAGATCTACTGGAGCATCATGAGCATGTATTATGACGTCACAGTATATGATGACATCATAATTAGTATGCACTATGACGTCACAATGTAATATGACGTCATAACGGATCCGCATTATGACTTCACAATATATTATGAGAGCGCAATTTGCAGGTATTATGAGCAATTTCTCTTACCCCAATTTGTGTCACATCTACTGGAGCATCATGAGCATGTATTATGACGTCACAGCAGATGATGACATCATAATTAGTATGCACTATGATATCACAATGTATTATGATGTCATAATGTATCCGCATTATGACATCACAATATATTATGAGAGCACAATTTGCAGGTATTATGAGCAATTTCTCTTACCCCAATTTGTGTCACATCTATTGGAGCATCATGAGCATGTAATATGACGTCACAGTATATGATGACATCATAATTAGTATGTAGTATGACGTCACAATGTATTATGACGTCATAATGTATCCACATTATGACATCACAATATATTATGATAACGCAATTTTCAGGTATTATGAGCAATTTCTCTTACCCCATTTTGTGTCACATCTACTGGAGCATCATGACCATGTATTATGACGTCACAGTATATGATGACATCATACTTATTATGCACTATGACGTCACAATGTATAACGACGTCATAATGGATCCGCATTATGACATCACAAAATATTATGACAGCGCAACTAGCACGTATTATGAGCAATTTCTCTTACCCCAATTTGTGTCACATCTACTGGAGCATCATGAGCATGTATTATGACGTCACAGTATAAGATGACATCATAATTAGTAGGTACTATGACATCAGAATGTATTATGACGTCATAATGTATCCGCATTATGACATCACAATATATTATGAGAGCGCAATTTGCAGGTATTATGAGCAATTCCCCTTACCCCAATTTGCGTCACATCTACTGGAGCATCATGAGCATGTATTATGACGTCACAGTATATGACGACATCATAATTAGTATGCACTATGACATCATAATGTATTATGATGTCATAATATATCCGCATTATGACATCACAATATATTATGAGAGCGCAACATGCAGGTATTATGAGCAATTTCTCTTTCCCCAATTTGTGTCACATCTACTGGAGCATCATGAGCATGTATTATGACGTCACAGTATATGATGACATCATAATTAGTATGCACTATGACGTCACAATGTATTGTGACGTCAAAATGTATCCGCATTATGACATCACAATATATGATGAGAGCGCAATTTGCAGGTTTTATGACCAATTTCGCTTACCCCAATTTGTGTCACATCTACTGGAGCATCATGAGCATGTATTATGACGTCACAGTATAGGATGACATCATAATTAGTATGCAGTATGACGTCACAATTTATTATGACGTCATAATGTATCTGCATTATAACATCACAATACATTATGAGAGCGCAACATGCAGATATTATGAGCAATTTCTCTTAACCCAATTTGTGTCACATCTACTGGAGCATCATGAGCATGTATTATGATGTCACAGTATATGACGACATCATAATTAGCATGCACTATGACGTCACAATGTATTATGACGTCATAATGTATCCACATTATAACATCACAATATATTATGAGAGCGCAATTTGCAGGTTTTCTTACCAATTTCGCTTACCCCAATTTGTGTCACATCTACTGGAGCATCTTGAGCATATATTATGACGTCACAGTATAGGATGACATCATAATTAGTATGCAGTATGACGTCACAATGTATTATGACGTCATAATGTATCCGCATTATGACATTACAATCCATTATGAGAGCGCAACATGCAGATATTATGAGCAATTTCTCTTAACTCAATTTGTGTCACATCTACTGGAGCATCATGAGCATGTATTATGACGTCACAGTATATGATGACATCATAATTAGTATGCACTATGACGTCATAATGTATTATGACGTCATAATGTATCCGCATTATAACATCACAATATATAATGAGAGCGCAATTTGCAGGTTTTATGACCATTTTCGATTACCCCAATTTGTGTCACATCTACTGGAGCATCATGAGCATGTATTATGACGTCACAGTATATGATGACATCATAATTAGTATGCACTATGATGTCACAATGTATTATGACGTCATAATGTATCCGCATTATGACATCACAATATATTATGAGAGCGCAACATGCAGGTATTATGAGCAAATTCTCTTACCCCAATTTGTGTCATATCTACTGGAGCATCATGAGCATGTATTTTGACGTCACAGTATATGATGACATCATAATTAGTATGCAGTATGACGTCACAATGTATTATGACGTCATAATGTATCCACATTATGACATCACAATATATTATCAGAGCGCAACATGCAGGTATTATGAGCAATTTCTCTTACCCCAATTTGTGTCACATCTACTGGAGCATCATGAGCATGTATTATGACGTCACAGTATATGATGACATCATAATTAGTATGCACTATGACGTCACAATGTATTATGACGTCATAATGTATCCGCATTATGACATCACAATATATTATGAGAGCGCAACATGCAGGTATTATGAGCAATTTCTCTTACCCCAATTTGTGTCACATCTACTGGAGCATCATGAGCATGTATTATGACGTCACAGTATATGATGACATCATAATTAGTATGCACTATGACGTCACAATGTATTATGATGTCATAATGTATCCGCATTGTGACATCACAATATATTATGAGAGCGCAACATGCAGGTATTATGAGCAATTTCTCTTACCCCAATTTGTGTCACATCTACTGGAGCATCATGAGCATGTATTATGACGTCAAAGTATATGATGACATCATAATTAGTATGCACTATGACGTCACAATGTATTATGACGTCCTAATGTATCCGCATTATGACATCACAATATATTATGAGAGCGCAATTTGCTGGTTTTATGACCAATTTCGCTTACCCCAATTTGTGTCACATTTACTGGAGCGTCATGAGCATGTTTTATGACGTCACAGTATATGATGGCATCATAATTAGTATGCAGTATGACGTCACAATGTATTATGACGTCATAATGTATCCGCATTATGACATCACAATATATTATGAGAGCGCAACATGCAGGTATTATGAGCAATTTCTCTTACCCCAATTTGTGTCACATCTACTGGAGCATCATGAGCATGTATTATGACATCACAGTATAGGATGACATCATAATTAGTATGCAGTATGACATCACAATATATTATGACGTCATAATGTTTCCGCATTATGACATCACAATATATTATGAGAGCGCAACATGCAGGTATTATGAGCAATTTCTCCTTCCCCACTTTGTGTCACATCTACTGGAGCATCATGAGCATGTATTATTACGTCACAGTATATGATGACATCATAATTAGTATGCACTATGATGTCACAATGTATTATGACGTCATAATGTATCCGCATTTTGACATCACAATATATTATGAGAGCGCAACATGCAGGTATTATGAGCAATTTCTCTTACCCCAATTTGTTTCACATCTACTGGAGCATCATGAGCATGTATTATGACGTCACAGTATATGATGACATCATAATTAGTATGCACTATGACGTCACAATGTATTATGACGTCATAATGTATCCGCATTATGACATCACAATATATTATGAGAGCGCAACATGCAGGTATTATGAGCAATTTCTCTTACCCCAATTTGTGTCACATTTACTGGAGCATCATGAGCATGTATAATGACGTCACAGTATATGATGACATCATATATAGTATGCACCATGACGTTACAATGTATTATGACGTCATAATGTATCCGCATTATGACATCACAATATATTATGAGAGCGCAATTTGCAGGCATTATGAGCAATTTCTCTTACCCCAATTTGTGTCACATCTACTGGAGCATCATGAGCATATATTATGACATCACAGTGTATGATGACATCATAATTAGTATGCACTATGACGTCACAATGCATTATGGCGTCATAATGTATCCGCATTATGACATCACAATATGTTATGAGAGCGCAATTTGCAGGTTTTATGACCACTTTCGATTACCGCAATTTGTTTCACATCTACTGGAGCATCATGAGCATGTATTATGACGTCACAGTATATGATGACATCATAATTAGTATGCACTATGACGTCACAATGTATTATGACGTCATAATGTATCTGCATTATGACATCACAATATATTATGAGAGCGCAACATGCAGGTAATATGAGCAATTTCTCTTACCCCAATTTGTGTCACATCTACTGGAGCATCATGAGCATGTATTATGACGTCACAGTATATGATGACATCATAATTAGTATGCAGTATGACATCACAATGTATTATGATGTCATACTGTATCTGCATTATGACCTCACAATATATTATGAGAGCGCAACATGCAGGTATTATGAGCAATTTCTCTTACCCCAATTTGTGCCACATCTACTGGAGCATCATGAGCATGTATTTTGACGTCACAGTATATGATGACATCATAATTAGTAAGCACTATGAGGTCACAATGTATTATGACATCAAAATGTATCCGCATTATGACATCACAATATATTACGAGAGCGCAACATGCAGGTATTATGAGCAATTTCTCTTACCCCAATTTGTGTCACATCTACTGGAGCATCATGAGCATGTATTATGACGTCAAAGTATATGATGACATCATAATTAGTATGCACTATGACGTCACAATGTATTATGACGTCCTAATGTATCCGCATTATGACATCACAATATATTATGAGAGCGCAATTTGCTGGTTTTATGACCAATTTCGCTTACCCCAATTTGTGTCACATTTACTGGAGCGTCATGAGCATGTTTTATGACGTCACAGTATATGATGGCATCATAATTAGTATGCAGTATGACGTCACAATGTATTATGACGTCATAATGTATCCGCATTATGACATCACAATATATTATGAGAGCGCAACATGCAGGTATTATGAGCAATTTCTCTTACCCCAATTTGTGTCACATCTACTGGAGCATCATGAGCATGTATTATGACATCACAGTATAGGATGACATCATAATTAGTATGCAGTATGACATCACAATATATTATGACGTCATAATGTTTCCGCATTATGACATCACAATATATTATGAGAGCGCAACATGCAGGTATTATGAGCAATTTCTCCTTCCCCACTTTGTGTCACATCAACTGGAGCATCATGAGCATGTATTATTACGTCACAGTATATGATGACATCATAATTAGTATGCACTATGATGTCACAATGTATTATGACGTCATAATGTATCCGCATTTTGACATCACAATATATTATGAGAGCGCAACATGCAGGTATTATGAGCAATTTCTCTTACCCCAATTTGTTTCACATCTACTGGAGCATCATGAGCATGTATTATGACGTCACAGTATATGATGACATCATAATTAGTATGCACTATGACGTCACAATGTATTATGATGTCATAATGTATCCGCATTATGACATCACAATATATTATGAGAGCGCAACATGCAGGTATTATGAGCAATTTCTCTTACCCCAATTTGTGTCACATTTACTGGAGCATCATGAGCATGTATAATGACGTCACAGTATATGATGACATCATATATAGTATGCACCATGACGTTACAATGTATTATGACGTCATAATGTATCCGCATTATGACATCACAATATATTATGAGAGCGCAATTTGCAGGCATTATGAGCAATTTCTCTTACCCCAATTTGTGTCACATCTACTGGAGCATCATGAGCATATATTATGACATCACAGTGTATGATGACATCATAATTAGTATGCACTATGACGTCACAATGCATTATGGCGTCATAATGTATCCACATTATGACATAACAATATATTATGAGAGCGCAATTTGCAGGTTTTATGACCACTTTCGATTACCGCAATTTGTTTCACATCTACTGGAGCATCATGAGCATGTATTATGACGTCACAGTATATGATGACATCATAATTAGTATGCACTATGACGTCACAATGTATTATGACGTCATAATGTATCTGCATTATGACATCACAATATATTATGAGAGCGCAACATGCAGGTAATATGAGCAATTTCTCTTACCCCAATTTGTGTCACATCTACTGGAGCATCATGAGCATGTATTATGACGTCACAGTATATGATGACATCATAATTAGTATGCAGTATGACATCACAATGTATTATGATGTCATACTGTATCTGCATTATGACCTCACAATATATTATGAGAGCGCAACATGCAGGTATTATGAGCAATTTCTCTTACCCCAATTTGTGCCACATCTACTGGAGCATCATGAGCATGTATTTTGACGTCACAGTATATGATGACATCATAATTAGTAAGCACTATGAGGTCACAATGTATTATGACATCAAAATGTATCCGCATTATGACATCACAATATATTACGAGAGCGCAATTTGCAGGTTTTATTACCAATTTCGCTTACCCCAATTTGTGTCACATCTACTGGAGCATCATGAGCATGTATTATGACGTCACAGTATAGGATGTCATCATAATTAGTATGCAGTATGACATCACAATGTATTATGACGTCATAATGTATCCGCATTATGACATCACAATATATTATGAGAGCGCCACATGCAGGTATTATGAGCAATTTTTCTTTCCCCAATTTGTGTCACATATACTGGAGCATCATGAGCATGTATTATGACGTCACAGTATATGATGACATCATATTAAGTATGCACTATGACGTCACAATATATTATGACGTCATAATGTATCCGCATTATGACATCACAATATATTATGAGAGCGCAACATGCAGGTATCATGAGCAATTTCTCTTACCCCAATTTGTTTCACATCTACTGGAGCATCATGAGCATATATTATGACGTCACAGTATATGATGACATCATAATTAGTATGCACTATGACGTCACAATGTATTATGACGTCATAATGTATCCGCATTATGACATCACAATATATTATTAGAGTGCAATTTGCAGGTTTTATGACCAATTTCGCTTAACCCAATTTGTATCACATCTACTGGAGCGTCATGAGCATGTATTATGACATCACAGTATATGATGACATTATAATTAGTATGCAGTATGACGTCACAATGTATTATGACGTCATAATGTATCCGCATTATGACATGACAATATATTATGAGAGCGCAACATGCAGGTATTATGAGCAATTTCTCTTACCCCAATTTGTGCCACATCTTCTGGAGCATCATGAGCATGTATTATGACGTCACAGTATATGATGACATCATAATTACTATGCACTATGACGTCACAATATATTATGACGTCATAATGTATCCGCATTATGACATCACAATATATTATGAGAGCGCAACATGCAGGTATCATGAGCAATTTCTCTTACCCCAATTTGTGTCACATCTACTGGAGCATCATGAGCATGTATTATGACGTCACAGTATATGATGACATCATAATTAGTATGCACTATGACGTCACAATGTATTATGACGTCATAATGTATCCGCATTATGACGTCACAATATATAATGAGAGCGCAATTTGCAGGTTTTATGACCATTTTCGATTACCCCAATTTGTGTCACATCTACTGGAGCGTCATGAGCATGTATTATGACGTCACAGTATATGATGACATCATAATTAGTATGCACTATGACGTCACAATGTATTATGACGTCATAATGTATCCGCATTATGACATCACAATATAGTATGAGAGCGCAATTTGCAGGTATTATGAGCAATTTCTCTTACCCCAATTTGTGTCACATCTACTGGAGCATCATGAGCATGTATTATGACGTCACAGTATATGATGACATCATAATTAGTATGCAGTATGACGTCACAATGTATTATGATGTCATACTGTATCTGCATTATGACCTCACAATATATTATGAGAGCGCAACATGCAGGTATTATGAGCAATTTCTCTTACCCCAATTTGTGCCACATCTATTGGCGCATCATGAGCATGTATTTTGACGTCACAGTATATGATGACATCATAATTATTAAGCACTATGACGTCACAATGTATTATGACATCAAAATGTATCCGCATTATGACATCACAATATATTATGAGAGCGCAATTTGCAGGTTTTATTACCAATTTCGCTTACCCCAATTTGTGTCACATCTACTGGAGCATCATGAGCATGTATTATGACGTCACAGTATAGGATGACATCATAATTAGTATGCAGTATGACATCACAATGTATTATGACGTCATAATGTATCCGCATTATGACATCACAATATATTATGAGAGCGCCACAGGCAGGTATTATGAGCAATTTCTCTTTCCCCAATTTGTGTCACATATACTGGAGCATCATGAGCATGTATTATGACGTCACATTATATGATGACATCATATTAAGTATGCACTATGACGTCACAATATATTATGACGTCATAATGTATCCGCATTATGACATCACAATATATTATGAGAGCGCAACATGCAGGTATCATGAGCAATTTCTTTTACTCCAATTTGTGTCACATCTACTGGAGCATCATGAGCATGTATTATGACGTCACAGTATATGATGACATCATAATTAGTATGCACTATGACGTCACAATGTATTATGACGTCATAATGTATCCGCATTATGACATCACAATATATTATTAGAGTGCAATTTGCAAGTTTTATGACTAATTTCGCTTAACCCAATTTGTGTCACATCTACTGGAGCGTCATGAGTATGTATTATGACATCACAGTATATGATGACATCATAATTACTATGCAGTATGACGTCACAATGTATTATGACGTCATAATGTATCCGTATTATGACATGACAATATATTATGAGAGCGCAACATGCAGGTATTATGAGCAATTTCTCTTACCCCAATTTGTGCCACATCTTCTGGAGCATCATGAGCATGTATTATGACATCACCGTATATGATGACAGCATAATTAGTATGCACTATGACGTCACAAAGAATTACGATGTCATAATGTATCCGCATTATGACATCACAATATATTATGAGAGCGCAAGTAGCAGGTATTATGAGCAATTTCTCTTACCCCAATTTGTGTCACATCTGTTGGAGCATCATGAGCATGTATTATGACGTCACAGTATATGATGACATCATAATTAGTATGCAGTATGACGTCACAATGTGTTATGACGTCATCATGTATCCGCATTATGACATCACAATATATTATGAGAGCACAGTTTGCAGGTATTATCAGCAATTTCGCTTACTCCAATTTGTGTCACATCTACTGGAGCATCATGAGCATGTATTATGACATCACAGTATAATGACATCATAATTAGTATGCACTATGACGTCACAATGTATTATGATGTCATAATGTATCCGCATTATGACATCACAATATATTATGAGAGCGCAATTTGCAGGTATTATGAGCAATTTCTCTTACCACAAATTGTGTCACATCTAATGGAGCATCATGAGCATGTATTATGATGTCACAGTATATGATGACATCATAATTAGTATGCACTATGACGTCATATTAAATCCACGTTATAACATCACAATATATTATGAGATCGCAATTTGCAGGTATTATGAGCAATTTCTCTTACCCCAATTAGTGTCACATCTACGGGAGCATCATGAGTATGTATTATGACGTCATAGTATATGATGACATCATAATTAGTATGCACTATGACGTCACAATGTATTATGACGTCACAATGTATCCGCGTTATGACATCACAATATATTATGAGAGCACAATTTGCAGGTATTATGAGCAATTTCTCTTACCCCAATTTGTGTCACATCTACTGGAGCATCATGAGCATGAAGTATGACGTCACAGTATATGATGACATCATAATTAGTATGCACTATGACGTCACAATGTATTATGACGTCATAATGTATCCGCGTTATGACATCACAATATATTCTTAGAGTGCAATTTGCAGGTATTATGAGCAATTTCTATTACCACAAATTGTGTCACATCTAATGGAGCATCATGAGCATGTATTATGACGTCACAGTATATGATGACATCATAATTAGTATGCACTATGACGTCATAATATATCCGCGTTATAACATCACAATATATTATGAGATCGCAATTTGCAGTTATTATGAGCAATTTCTCTTACCCCAATTAGTGTCACATCTACGGGAGTATCATGAACATGTATTATGACGTCACAGTATATGATGACATCATAATTAGTATGCACTATGACGTCACAATGTATTATGACGTCATAATGTATCCGCGTTATGACATCACAATATATTATGGGAGCGCAATTTGCAGGTATTATCAGCAATTTCGCTTACTCCAATTTGTGTCACATCTACTGGAGCATCATGAGCATGTATTATGACATCACCGTATATATTGACATCATAATTAGTATGCACTATGACGTCACAAAGAATTACGATGTCATAATGTATCCGCCTTATGACATCACAATATATTATGAGAGCGCAACTAGCAGGTATTATGAGCAATTTCTCTGACCCCAATTTGAGTCACATCTGTTGGAGCATCATGAGCATGTATTATGACGTCACAGTATATGATGACATCATAATTAGTATGCACTATGACGTCAAAATGTGTTATGACGTCATCATGTATCCGCATTATGACATCACAATATATTATGAGAGCACAGTTTGCAGGTATTATCAGCAATTTCGCTTACTCCAATTTGTGTCACATCTACTGGAGCATCATGAGCATGTATTATGACATCACAGTATATGATGACATCATAATTAGTATGCACTATGACGTCACAATGTATTATGATGTCATAATGTATCCGCATTATGACATCACAATATATTCTTAGAGTGCAACTTGCAGGTATTATGAGCAATTTCTCTTACCACAAATTGTGTCACATCTAATGGAGCATCATGAGCATGTATTATGACGTCACAGTATATGATGACATCATAATTAGTATGCACTATGACGTCATAATATATCCGCGTTATAACATCACAACGTATTATGAGATCGCAATTTGCAGGTATTATGAGCAATTTCTCTAACCCCAATTAGTGTCACATCTACGGGAGCATCATGAGCATGTATTATGACGTCACAGTATATGATGACATCATAATTAGTATGCACTATGACATCACAATATATTATGACGTCATAATGTATCGGCGTTATGACATCACAATATATTATGAGAGCGCAATTTGCAGGTATTATGAGCAATTTCTCTTACCCCAATTTGTGTCACATCTACTGGAGCATCATGAGCATGTATTATGACATCACAGTATATGATGACATCATAATTAGTATGCACTATGACGTCATAATATATCCGCGTTTTAACATCACAATATATTATGAGATCGCAATTTTCAGGTATTATGAGCAATTTCTCTTACCCCATTTTGTGTCACATCTACTGGAGCATCATGAGCATGTATTATGACGTCACAGTATATGATGACATCATACTTAATATGCACTATGACGTCACAATGTATTATGACGTCATAATGTAACCGCATTATGACATCACAAAATATTATGACAGCGCAATTTGCAGGTATTATGAGCAATTTCTCTTACCCCAATTTGTGTCACATCTACTGGAGCATCATGAGCATGTATTATGACGTCACAGTATAAGATGACATCATAATTAGTATGTACTATGACATCACAATGTATTATGACGTCATAATGTATCCGCGTTATGACATCACAATATATTATGAGAGCGCAATTTGCAGGTATTATGAGCAATTTCTCTTACCCCAATTTGTGTCACATCTACTGGAGCATCATGAGCATGTACTTTGACATCTCAGTATATGATGACATCATAATTATTATGCACTATGACGTCACAATGTATTATGACGTCATAATGTATCTGCATTATGACATCACAATATATTATGAGAGCGCAATTTGCAGGTATTATCAGCAATTTCGCTTACTCCAATTTGTGTCACATCTACTGGAGCATCATGAGCATGTATTATGACGTCACAGTATATGATGACATCATAATTAGTATGCACTATGACGTCACAATGTATTATGACGTCATAATGTGTCAGCATTATGACATCACAATATATTATGAGAGCTCAATTTGCAGGTATTATGAGCAATTTCTCTTACCCCAATTTGTGTCACATCTACTGGAGCATCATGAGCATGTACTATGACATCACAGTATATGATGACATCATAATTAGTATGCACTATGATGTCACAATGTATTATGACGTCATAATGTATCTGCATTATGACATCACAAAATATTATGAGAGCGCAATTTGCAGGTATTATGAGCAATTTCGCTTACTCCAATTTGTGTCACATCTACTGGAGCATCATGAGCATGTATTATGACGTCACAGCATATGATGACATCATTATTAGTATGCACTATGACGTCACAATGTATTATGACGTCATAATGTATCCGCATTATGACATCACAATATATTATGAGAGCGCAATTTGCAGGTATTATGATCAATTTCGCTTACCCTAATTTGTGTCACATCTACTGGAGCATCATGAGCATGTATTATGACGTCACAGTATATGATGACATCATAATTAGTATGCATTATTACGTCACAATGTATTATGACGTCATAATGTATCCGCATTATGACATCAGAATATATTATGAGAGCGCAATTTGCAGGTATTATGAGCAATTTCTCTTACCCCAATTTGTGTCACATCTACTGGAGCATCATGAGCATGTATTATGACGTCACCGTATATGATGACATCATAATTAGTATGCAGTATGACGTCACAGTGTATTATGACGTCATAATGTATCCGCATTATGACATCACAATATATTATGAGAGCGTAATTTGTAGGTATTATGAGCAATTTCTCTTACCCCAATTTGTGTCACATCTACTGGAGCATCATGAGCATGTATTATGACGTCACAGCATATGATGACATCATAATTAGTATGCACTATGACGTCACAATGTATTATGACGTCATAATGTATCTGCATTATGACATCACAAAATATTATGAGAGCGCAATTTGCTGGTATTATCAGCAATTTCGCTAACTCCAATATGTGTCACATCTACCGGAGTATCATGAGCATGTATAATGACGTCACAGTATTTGATGACATCATAATTATTATGCACTACGATGTCATAATGTATTGTGATGTCACAATGTATCCGCATTATGACATCACAATATATTATGAGAGCACAATTTGCAGGTATTATGAGCAATTTCTCTTACCTCAATTTGTGTCAGATCTACTGGAGCATCATGAGCATGTATTATGACGTCACAGTATGTGATGACATCATAATTAGTATGCACTATGACGTCACAATGTAATATGACGTCATAACGGATCCGCATAATGACATCACAATATATTATGAGAGCGCAATTTGCAGGTATTATGAGCAATTTCTCTTACCCCAATTTGTGTCACATCTACTGGAGCATCATGAGCATGTATTATGACGTCACAGCAGATGATGACATCATAATTAGTATGCACTATGATATCACAATGTATTATGATGTCATAATGTATCCGCATTATGACATCACAATATATTATGAGAGCACAATTTGCAGGTATTATGAGCAATTTCTCTTACCCCAATTTGTGTCACATCTATTGGAGCATCATGAGCATGTAATATGACGTCACAGTATATGATGACATCATAATTAGTATGCAGTATGACGTCACAATGTATTATGACGTCATAATGTATCCACATTATGACATCACAATATATTATGATAACGCAATTTTCAGGTATTATGAGCAATTTCTCTTACCCATTTTGTGTCACATCTACTGGAGCATCATGACCATGTATTATGACGTCACAGTATATGATGACATCATACTTATTATGCACTATGACGTCACAATGTATAACGACGTCATAATGGATCCGCATTATGACATCACAAAATATTATGACAGCGCAACTAGCAGGTATTGTGAGCAATTTCTCTTACTCCAATTTGTGTCACATCTACTGGAGCATCATGAGCATGTATTATGACGTCACAGTATAAGATGACATCATAATTAGTAGGTACTATGACATCAGAATGTATTATGACGTCATAATGTATCCGCATTATGACATCACAATATATTATGAGAGCACAATTTGCAGGTATTATGAGCAATTCCCCTTACCCCAATTTGCGTCACATCTACTGGAGCATCATGAGCATGTATTATGACGTCACAGTATATGATGACATCATAATTAGTATGCACTATGACATCATAATGTATTATGATGTCATAATATATCCGCATTATGACATCACAATATATTATGAGAGCACAATTTGCAGGTATTATGAGCAATTTCTCTTACCCCAATTTGTGTCACATCTACTGGAGCATCATGAGCATGTATTATGACATCACTGCATATGATGACATCATAACTAGTATGCACTATAATGTCACAATGTATTATGACGTCATAATGTATCCGCATTTTGACATCACAATATATTATGAGAGCGCAACATGCAGGTATTATGAGCAATTTCTCTTACCCCAATTTGTGTCACATCTACTGGAGCATCATGAGCATGTATTATGACGTCACAGTATATGATGACATCATAATTAGTATGCACTATGACGTCACAATGTATTGTGACGTCAAAATGTATCCGCATTATGACATCACAATATATGATGAGAGCGCAATTTGCAGGTTTTATGACCAATTTCCCTTACCCCAATTTGTGTCACATCTACTGGAGCATCTTGAGCATGTATTATGACGTCACAGTATAGGATGACATCATAATTAGTATGCAGTATGACGTCACAATTTATTATGAAGTCATAATGTATCTGCATTATAACATCACAATACATTATGAGAGCGCAACATGCAGATATTATGAGCAATTTCTCTTAACCCAATTTGTGTCACATCTACTGGAGCATCATGAGCATGTATTATGATGTCACTGTATATGACGACATCATAATTAGTATGCACTATGACGTCACAATGTACTATGACGTCATAATGTATCCACATTATAACATCACAATATATTATGAGAGCGCAATTTGCAGGTTTTCTGACCAATTTCGCTTACCCCAATTTGTGTCACATCTACTGGAGCATCTTGAGCATATATTTTGACGTCACAGTATAGGATGACATCATAATTAGTATGCAGTATGACGTCACAATGTATTATGACGTCATAATGTATCCGCATTATGACATTACAATCCATTATGAGAGCGCAACATGCAGATATTATGAGCAATTTCTCTTAACTCAATTTGTGTCACATCTACTGGAGCATCATGAGCATGTATTATGACGTCACAGTATATGATGACAAAATAATTAGTATGCACTATGACGTCATAATGTATTATGACGTCATAATGTATCCGCATTATAACATCACAATATATAATGAGAGCGCAATTTGCAGGTTTTATGACCATTTTCGATTACCCCAATTTGTGTCACATCTACTGGAGCATCATGAGCATGTATTATGACGTCACAGTATATGATGACATCATAATTAGTATGCACTATGATGTCACAATGTATTATGACGTCATAATGTATCCGCATTATGACATCACAATATATTATGAGAGCGCAACATGCAGGTATTATGAGCAAATTCTCTTACCCCAATTTGTGTCACATCTACTGGAGCATCATGAGCATGTATTTTGACGTCACAGTATATGATGACATCATAATTAGTATGCAGTATGACGTCACAATGTATTATGACGTCATAATGTATCCACATTATGACATCACAATATATTATCAGAGCGCAACATGCAGGTATTATGAGCAATTTCTCTTACCCCAATTTGTGTCACATCTACTGGAGCATCATGAGCATGTATTATGACGTCACAGTATATGATGACATCATAATTAGTATGCACTATGACGTCACAATGTATTATGACGTCATAATGTATCCGCATTATGACATCACAATATATTATGAGAGCGCAACATGCAGGTATTATGAGCAATTTCTCTTACCCCAATTTGTGTCACATCTACTGGAGCATCATGAGCATGTATTATGACGTCACAGTATATGATGACATCATAATTAGTATGCACTATGACGTCACAATGTATTATGATGTCATAATGTATCCGCATTGTGGCATCACAATATATTATGACAGCTCAACATGCAGGTATTATGAGCAATTTCTCTTACCCCAATTTGTGTCACATCTACTGGAGCATCATGAGCATGTATTATGACGTCACAGTATATGATGACATCATAATTTGTATGCACTATGACGTCACAATGTATTATGACGTCCTAATGTATCCGCATTATGACATCACAATATATTATGAGAGCGCAATTTGCTGGTTTTATGACCAATTTCGCTTACCCCAGATTGTGTCACATTTACTGGAGCGTCATGAGCATGTATTATGACGTCACAGTATATGATGGCATCATAATTAGTATGCAGTATGACGTCACAATGTATTATGACGTCATAATGTTTCCGCATTATGACATCACAATATATTATGATAGCGCAACATGCAGGTATTATGAGCAATTTCTCTTACCCCAATTTGTGTCACATCTACTGGAGCATCATGAGCATGTATTATGACATCACAGTATAGGATGACATCATAATTAGTATGCAGTATGACATCACAATATATTATGACGTCATAATGTTTCCGCATTATGACATCACAATATATTATGAGAGCGCAACATGCAGGTATTATGAGCAATTTCTCCTTCCCCACTTTGTGTCACATCTACTGGAGCATCATGAGCATGTATTATTACGTCACAGTATATGATGACATCATAATTGGTATGCACTATGATGTCACAATGTATTATGACGTCATAATGTATCCGCATTTTGACATCACAATATATTATGAGAGCGCAACATGCAGGTATTATGAGCAATTTCTCTTACCCCAATTTGTTTCACATCTACTGGAGCATCATGAGCATGTATTATGACGTCACAGTATATGATGACATCATAATTAGTATGCACTATGTCGTCACAATGTATTATGATGTCATACTGTATCTGCATTATGACCTCACAATATATTATGAGAGCGCAACATGCAGGTATTATGAGCAATTTCTCTTACCCCAATTTGTGCCACATCTACTGGAGCATCATGAGCATGTATTATGACGTCACAGTATATGATGACATCATAATTAGTATGCACTAGGACGTCACAATGTATTATGACGTCATAATGTATACGCATTATGACATCACAATATATTATGAGAGCGCAATTTTCAGGTTTTATGACCAATTTCGCTTACCCCAATTTGTGTCACATCTACTGGAGCATCATGAGCATGTATTTTGACGTCACAGTATATGATGACATCATAATTAGTATGCAGTATGATGTCACAATGAATTATGACGTCATAATGTATCCACATTATGACATCACAATATATTATCAGAGCGCAACATGCAAGTATTATGAGCAATTTCTCTTACCACAATTTGTGTCACATCTGCTGGAGCATCATGAGCATGTATTATGACATCACAGTATATGATGACATCATAATTAGTATGCACTATGACGTCACAATGTATTATGACGTCATAATGTATCCGCATTATGACATCACAATATATTATGAGAGCGCAACATGCAGGTATTATGAGCAATTTCTCTTACCCCAATTTGTGTCACATCTACTGGAGCATCATGAGCATGTATTATGGCGTCACAGTATATGATGACATCATAATTAGTATGCACTATGACGTCACAATGTATTATGACGTCATAATGTATCCACATTATGACATCACAATATATTATGAGAGCGCAATTTGTAGGTATTATGAGCAATTTCTCTTACCCCAATTTGTGTCACATCTACTGGAGCATCATGAGCATGTATTATGACGTCACAGTATATGATGACATCATAATTAGTATGCAGTATGACGTCACAATGTATTATGACGTCATACTGTATCCGCATTATGACCTCACAATATATTATGAGAGCGCAATTTGCAGGTATTATGAGCAATTTCTCTTACCCCAATTTGTGTCACATCTACTGGAGCATCATGAGCATGTATTATGACGTCACAGTATATGATGACATCATAATTAGTATGCAGTATGACGTCACAATGTATTATGATGTCATACTGTATCTGCATTATGACCTCACAATATATTATGAGAGCGCAACATGCAGGTATTATGAGCAATTTCTCTTACCCCAATTTGTGCCACATCTACTGGAGCATCATGAGCATGTATTTTGACGTCACAGTATATGATGACATCATAATTAGTAAGCACTATGAGGTCACAATGTATTATGACATCAAAATGTATCCGCATTATGACATCACAATATATTATGAGAGCGCAATTTGCAGGTTTTATTACCAATTTCGCTTACCCCAATTTGTGTCACATCTACTGGAGCATCATGAGCATGTATTATGACGTCACAGTATAGGATGACATCATAATTAGTATGCAATATGACATCACAATGTATTATGACGTCATAATGTATCCGCATTATGACATCACAATATATTATGAGAGCGCCACATGCAGGTATTATGAGCAATTTTTCTTTCCCCAATTTGTGTCACATATACTGGAGCATCATGAGCATGTATTATGACGTCACAGTATATGATGACATCATATTAAGTATGCACTATGACGTCACAATATATTATGACGTCATAATGTATCCGCATTATGACATCACAATATATTATGAGAGCGCAACATGCAGGTATCATGAGCAATTTCTCTTACCCCAATTTGTTTCACATCTACTGGAGCATCATGAGCATGTATTATGACGTCACAGTATATGATGACATCATAATTAGTATGCACTATGACGTCACAATGTATTATGACGTCATAATGTATCCGCATTATGACATCACAATATATTATTAGAGTGCAATTTGCAGGTTTTATGACCAATTTCGCTTAACCCAATTTGTATCACATCTACTGGAGCGTCATGAGCATGTATTATGACATCACAGTATATGATGACATCATAATTAGTATGCAGTATGACGTCACAATGTATTATGACGTCATAATGTATCCGCATTATGACATGACAATATATTATGAGAGCGCAACATGCAGGTATTATGAGCAATTTCTCTTACCCCAATTTGTGCCACATCTTCTGGAGCATCATGAGCATGTATTATGACGTCACAGTATATGATGACATCATAATTACTATGCACTATGACGTCACAATATATTATGACGTCATAATGTATCCGCATTATGACATCACAATATATTATGAGAGCGCAACATGCAGGTATCATGAGCAATTTCTCTTACCCCAATTTGTGTCACATCTACTGGAGCATCATGAGCATGTATTATGACGTCACAGTATATGATGACATCATAATTAGTATGCACTATGACGTCACAATGTATTATGACGTCATAATGTATCCGCATTATGACATCACGATATATTATGAGAGCGCAACATGCAGGTATCATGAGCAATTTCTCTTACCCCAATTTGTGTCACATCTACTGGAGCGTCATGAGCATGTATTATGACGTCACAGTATATGATGACATCATAATTAGTATGCACTATGACGTCACAATGTATTATGACGTCATAATGTATCCGCATTATGACATCACAATATATTATGAGAGCGCAATTTGCAGGTATTATGAGCAATTTCTCTTACCCCAATTTGTGTCACATCTACTGGAGAATCATGAGCATGTATTATGACGTCACAGTATATGATGACATCATAATTAGTATGCACTATGTCGTCACAATATATTATGACGTCATACTGTATCTGCATTATGACCTCACAATATATTATGAGAGCGCAACATGCAGGTATTATGAGCAATTTCTCTTACCCCAATTTGTGCCACATCTACTGGAGCATCATGAGCATGTATTATGACGTCACAGTATATGATGACATCATATTTAGTATGCACTATGACGTCACAATGTATTATGACGTCATAATGTATACGGATTATGACATCACAATATATTATGAGAGCGCAACATGCAGGTATTATGAGCAATTTCGCTTACCCCAATTTGTGTCACATCTACTGGAGCATCATGACCATGTATTTTGACGTCACAGTATATGATGACATCATAATTAGTATGCACTATGGCGTCACAATGTATTATGACGTCAAAATGTATCCGCATTATGACATCACAATATATTATGAGAGCGCAATTTGCAGGTTTTATTACCAATTTCGCTTACCCCAATTTGTGCCACATCTACTGGAGCATCATGAGCATGTATTATGACGTCACAGTATAGGATGACATCATAATTAGTATGCAGTATGACATCACAATGTATTATGACGTCATAATGTATCCGCATTATGACATCACAATATATTATGAGAGCGCTACATGCAGGTATTATGAGCAATTTCTCTTACCCCAATTTGTGTCACATCTACTGGAGCATCATGAGCATGTATTATGACATCACAGTATAGGATGACATCATAATTAGTATGCAGTATGACATCACAATATATTATGACGTCATAATGTTTCCGCATTATGACATCACAATATATTATGAGAGCGCAACATGCAGGTATTATGAGCAATTTCTCCTTCCCCACTTTGTGTCACATCTACTGGAGCATCATGAGCATGTATTATGACGTCACAGTATATGATGACATCATAATTAGTATGCACTATGATGTCACAATGTATTATGACGTCATAATGTATCCACATTTTGGCATCACAATATATTATGAGAGCGCAACATGCAGGTATTATGAGCAATTTCTCTTACCCAAATTTGTTTCACATCTACTGGAGCATCATGAGCATGTATTATGACGTCACAGTATATGATGACATCATAATTAGTATGCACTATGACGTCACAATGTATTATGACGTCATAATGTATCCGCATTATGACATCACAATATACTATGAGAGCGCAACATGCAGGTATTATGAGCAATTTCTCTTACCCCAAATTGTGTCACATCTACTGGAGCATCATGAGCATGTATTATGACGTCACAGTATATGACGACATCATAATTAGTATGCACTATGACGTCACAATGTATTATGGCGTCATAATGTATCCGCATTATGACATCACAATATGTTATGAGAGCGCAGTTTGCAGGTTTTATGACCATTTTCGATTACCCCAATTTGTGTCACATCTACTGGAGCATCATGAGCATGTATTATGACGTCACAGTATATGATGACATCATAATTAGTATGCACTATGACGTCACAATGTATTATGACGTCATAATGTATCCGCATTATGACATCACAATGTATTATGAGAGCGCAACATGCAGGTATTATGAGCAATTTCTCTTACCCCAAATTGTGTCACATCTACTGGAGCATCATGAGCATGTATTATGATGTCACAGTATATGACGACATCATAATTAGTATGCACTATGTCGTCACAATGTATTATGACGTCATAATGTATCCGCATTATGACATCATAATATAATATGAGAGCGCAACATGCAGGTATTATGAGCAAATTCTCTTACCCCAATTTGTGTCACATCTACTGGAGCATCATGAGCATGTATTATGACGTCACAGTATATGATGACATCATAATTAGTATGCACTATGACGTCACAATGTATTATGACGTCATAATGTATCCGCATTGTGACATCACAATATATTATGAGAGCGCAGTTTGCAGGTTTTATGACCATTTTCGATTACCCCAATTTGTGTCACATCTACTGGAGCATCATGAGCATGTATTATGACGTCACAGTATATGATGACATCATAATTAGTATGCACTATGACGTCACAATGTATTATGACGTCATAATGTATCCGCATTATGACATCACAATGTATTATGAGAGCGCAACATGCAGGTATTATGAGCAATTTCTCTTACCCCAAATTGTGTCACATCTACTGGAGCATCATGAGCATGTATTATGACGTCACAGTATATGACGACATCATAATTAGTATGCACTATGACGTCACAATGTATTATGGCGTCATAATGTATCCGCATTATGACATCACAATATGTTATGAGAGCGCAGTTTGCAGGTTTTATGACCATTTTCGATTACCCCAATTTGTGTCACATCTACTGGAGCATCATGAGCATGTATTATGACGTCACAGTATATGATGACATCATAATTAGTATGCACTATGACGTCACAATGTATTATGACGTCATAATGTATCCGCATTATGACATCACAATGTATTATGAGAGCGCAACATGCAGGTATTATGAGCAATTTCTCTTACCCCAAATTGTGTCACATCTACTGGAGCATCATGAGCATGTATTATGACGTCACAGTATATGACGACATCATAATTAGTATGCACTATGTCGTCACAATGTATTATGACGTCATAATGTATCCGCATTATGACATCATAATATAATATGAGAGCGCAACATGCAGGTATTATGAGCAAATTCTCTTACCCCAATTTGTGTCACATCTACTGGAGCATCATGAGCATGTATTATGACGTCACAGTATATGATGACATCATAATTAGTATGCACTATGACGTCACAATGTATTATGACGTCATAATGTATCCACATTTTGGCATCACAATATATTATGAGAGCGCAACATGCAGGTATTATGAGCAATTTCTCTTACCCAAATTTGTTTCACATCTACTGGAGCATCATGAGCATGTATTATGACGTCACAGTATATGATGACATCATAATTAGTATGCACTATGACGTCACAATGTATTATGACGTCATAATGTATCCGCATTATGACATCACAATATACTATGAGAGCGCAACATGCAGGTATTATGAGCAATTTCTCTTACCCCAATTTGTGTCACATTTACTGGAGCATCATGAGCATGTATTATGACGTCACAGTATATGATGACATCATAATTAGTATGCACCATGACGTTACAATGTATTATGACGTCATAATGTATCCGCATTATGACATCACAATATATTATGAGAGCGCAATTTGCAGGTATTATGAGCAATTTCTCTTACCCCAATTTGTGTCACATCTACTGGAGCATCATGAGCATATATTATGACATCACAGTGTATGATGACATCATAATTAGTATGCACTATGACGTCACAATGTATTATGGCGTCATAATGTATCCGCATTATGACATCACAATATGTTATGAGAGCGCAGTTTGCAGGTTTTATGACCATTTTCGATTACCCCAATTTGTGTCACATCTACTGGAGCATCATGAGCATGTATTATGACGTCACAGTATATGATGACATCATAATTAGTATGCACTATGACGTCACAATGTATTATGACGTCATAATGTATCCGCATTATGACATCACAATGTATTATGAGAGCGCAACATGCAGGTATTATGAGCAATTTCTCTTACCCCAAATTGTGTCACATCTACTGGAGCATCATGAGCATGTATTATGACGTCACAGTATATGACGACATCATAATTAGTATGCACTATGACGTCACAATGTATTATGGCGTCATAATGTATCCGCATTATGACATCACAATATGTTATGAGAGCGCAGTTTGCAGGTTTTATGACCATTTTCGATTACCCCAATTTGTGTCACATCTACTGGAGCATCATGAGCATGTATTATGACGTCACAGTATATGATGACATCATAATTAGTATGCACTATGACGTCACAATGTATTATGACGTCATAATGTATCCGCATTATGACATCACAATGTATTATGAGAGCGCAACATGCAGGTATTATGAGCAATTTCTCTTACCCCAAATTGTGTCACATCTACTGGAGCATCATGAGCATGTATTATGACGTCACAGTATATGACGACATCATAATTAGTATGCACTATGTCGTCACAATGTATTATGACGTCATAATGTATCCGCATTATGACATCATAATATAATATGAGAGCGCAACATGCAGGTATTATGAGCAAATTCTCTTACCCCAATTTGTGTCACATCTACTGGAGCATCATGAGCATGTATTATGACGTCACAGTATATGATGACATCATAATTAGTATGCACTATGACGTCACAATGTATTATGACGTCATAGTGTATCCGCATTGTGACATCACAATATATTATGAGAGCGCAACATGCAGGTATTATGAGCAATTTCTCTTACCCCAATTTGTGTCACATCTACTGGAGCATCATGAGCATGTATTATGACGTCACAGTATATGATGACATCATAATTAGTATGCACTATGACGTGACAATGTATTATGACGTCAAAATGTATCCGCATTATGACATCACAATATATTATGAGAGCGCAATTTGCAGGTTTTATTACCAATTTCGCTTACCCCAATTTGTGCCACATCTACTGGAGCATCATGAGCATGTATTATGACGTCACAGTATAGGATGACATCATAATTAGTATGCAGTATGACATCACAATGTATTATGACGTCATAATGTATCCGCATTATGACATCACAATATATTATGAGAGCGCTACATGCAGGTATTATGAGCAATTTCTCTTTCCCCAATTTGTGTCACATCTGCTGGAGCATCATGAGCATGTATTATGACGTCACAGTATATGATGACATCATATTAAGTATGCACTATGACGTCACAATGTATTATGACGTCATAATGTATCCGCATTATGACATCACAATATATTATGAGAGCGCAACCTGCAGGTATCATGAGCAATTTCTCTTACCCCAATTGGTTTCACATCTACTGGAGCATCATGAGCATGTATTATGACGTCACAGTATATGATGACATCATAATTAGTATGCACTATGACGTCACAATGTATTATGACGTCCTAATGTATCCGCATTATGACATCACAATATATGATGAGAGCGCAATTTGCAGGTTTTATGACCAATTTCGCTTACCCCAATTTGTGTCACATCTACTGGAACATTTTGAGCATGTATTATGACGTCACAGTATATGATGACATCATAATTAGTATGCACTATGACGTCACAATGTATTATGACGTCATAATGTATCTGCATTATGACATCACAATACATTATGAGAGCGCAACATGCAGATATTATGAGCAATTTCTCTTAACCCAATTTGTGTCACATCTACTGGAGCATCATGAGCATCTATTATGATGTCACAGTATATGATGACATCATAATTAGTATGCACTATGACGTCACAATGTATTATGACGTCATAATGTATCCACATTATAACATCACAATATATTATGAGAGCGCAATTTGCAGGTTTTCTGACCAATTTCGCTTACCCCAATTTGTGTCACATCTACTGGAGCATCTTGAGCATATATTATGACGTCACAGTATATGATGACATCATAATTAGTATGCAGTATGACGTCACAATGTATTATGACGTCATAATGTATCCGCATTATGACATCACAATATATTATGAGAGCGCAATTTGCAGGTATTATGAGCAATTTCTCTTACCCCAATTTGTGTCACATCTACTGGAGCATCATGAGCATGTATTATGACGTCACAGTATATGATGACATCATAATTAGTATGCAGTATGACGTCACAATGTATTATGACGTCATACTGTATCCGCATTATGACCTCACAATATATTATGAGAGCGCAACATGCAGGTATTATGAGCAATTTCTCTTACCCCAATTTGTGTCACATCTACTGGAGCATCATGAACATGTATTATGACGTCACAGTATATGATGACATCATAATTAGTATGCACTATGACGTCACAATGTATTATGACGTCATAATGTATCCGCATTGTGACATCACAATATATTATGAGAGCGCAACATGCAGGTATTATGAGCAATTTCTCTTACCCCAATTTGTGTCACATCTACTGGAGCATCATGAGCATGTATTATGACGTCACAGTATATGATGACATCATAATTAGTATGCACTATGGCGTCACAATGTATTATGACGTCAAAATGTATCCGCATTATGACATCACAATATATTATGAGAGCGCAATTTGCAGGTTTTATTACCAATTTCGCTTACCCCAATTTGTGCCACATCTACTGGAGCATCATGAGCATGTATTATGACGTCACAGTATAGGATGACATCATAATTAGTATGCAGTATGACATCACAATGTATTATGACGTCATAATGTATCTGCATTATGACATCACAATATATTATGAGAGCGCTACATGCAGGTATTATGAGCAATTTCTCTTACCCCAATTTGTGTCACATCTACTGGAGCATCATGAGCATGTATTATGACATCACAGTATAGGATGACATCATAATTAGTATGCAGTATGACATCACAATATATTATGACGTCATAATGTTTCCGCATTATGACATCACAATATATTATGAGAGCGCAACATGCAGGTATTATGAGCAATTTCTCCTTCCCCACTTTGTGTCACATCTACTGGAGCATCATGAGCATGTATTATGACGTCACAGTATATGATGACATCATAATTAGTATGCACTATGACGTCACAATGTATTATGACGTCATAATGTTTCCGCATTATGACATCACAATATATTATGAGAGCGCAACATGCAGGTATTATGAGCAAATTCTCTTACCCCAATTTGTGTCACATCTACTGGAGCATCATGAGCATGTATTATGACGTCACAGTATATGATGACATCATAATTAGTATGCACTAGGACGTCACAATGTATTATGACGTCATAATGTATCCGCATTATGACATCACAATATATTATTAGAGCGCAATTTGCAGGTTTTATGACCAATTTAGCTTACCCCAATTTGTGTCACATCTACTGGAGCATCATGAGCATGTATTTTGACGTCACATTATATGATGACATCATAATTAGTATGCACTATGACGTCACAATGTATTATGACGTCATAATGTATCCACATTATGACATCACAATATATTAAGAGAGCGCAACATGCAGGTATTATGAGCAATTTCTCTTACCCCAATTTGTGTTACATCTGCTGGAGCATCATGAGCATGTATTATGACGTCACAGTATATGATGACATCATAATTAGTATGCACTATGTCGTCACAATGTATTATGACGTCATAATGTATCCGCATTATGACATCACAATATATTATGAGAGCGCAACATGCAGGTATTATGAGCAATTTCTCTTTCCCCAATTTGTGTCACATCTACTGGAGCATCATGAGCATGTATTATCACGTCACAGTATATGATGACATCATAATTAGTATGCACTATGACGTCACAATGTATTATGACGTCATAATGAATCCGCATTGTGACATCACAATATATTATGAGAGCGCAACATGCAGGTATTATGAGGAATTTCTCTTACCCCAATTTGTGACACATCTACTGGAGCAAAATCAGCATGTATTATGACGTCACAGTATATGATGACATCATAATTAGTATGCACTATGATGTCACAATGTATTATGACGTCATAATGTACCCGCTTTAAGACATCACAATAAATTATGAGAGCGCAATTTGCAGGTTTTATGACCAATTTTGCTTACCCCAATTTGTGTCACATCTACTGGAGCATCATGAGCATGTATTATGACGTCACAGTATATGATGACATCATAATTAGTATGCAGCATGACGTCACAATGTATTATGACGTCATAATGTATCCGCATTATGACATAACAATATATTATCAGAGCGCAACATGCAGGTATTATGAGCAATTTCTCTTACCCCAATTTGTGTCACATCTACTGGAGCATCATGAGCATGTATTTTGACGTCACAATATATGATGACATCATAATTAGTATGCACTATGACTCCACAATGTATTACGATGTCATAATGTATCCGCATTATGACATCACAATATATTATGAGAGCCCAATTTGCAGGTTTTATGACCAATTTCGCTTACCCCAATTTGTGTCACATCTACTGGAGCATCCTGAGCATGTATTATGACGTCAAAGTATAGGATGACATCATAATTAGTATGCAGTAAGACATCACAATGTATTATGATGTCATAATGTATCCGGATTATGACATCACAATATATTATGAGAGCGCAACATGCAGGTATTATGAGCAATTTCTCTTTCCCAACTTTGTGTCACATCTACTGGAGCATCATGAGCATGTATTATGACGTCACAGTATATGATGACATCATAATTAGTATGCACTATGACGTCACAATGTATTATGACGTCATAATGTATCCGCATTATGACATCACAATATATTATGAGAACGCAACATGCAGGTATTATGAGCAATTTCTCTTACCCCAATTTGTGTCACATCTACTGGAGCATCTTGAGCATGTATTATGACGTCACAGTATATGATGACATCATAATTAGTATGCACTATGACGTCACAATGTATTATGACGTCATAATGTATCCGCATTATGACATCACAATACATTATGGGAGCGCAACATGCAGATATTATGAGCAATATCTCTTAACCCAATTTGTGTCACATCTACTGGAGCATCATGAGCATGTATTATGACGTCACAGTATATGATGACATCATAATTAGTATGCACTATGACGTCACAATGTATTTTGACGTCATAATGTATCCGCATTATAACATCACAATATATTATGAGAGCGCAATTTGCTGGTTTTGTGACCATTTTCGATTACCCCAATTTGTGTCACATCTACTGGAACATCATGAGCATGTTTTATGACGTCAGAGTATATGATGACATCATAATTAGTATGCACTATGACGTCACAATGTATTATGACGTCATAATGTTTCCGCATTATGACATCACAATATATTATGAGAGCGCAATTTGCAGGTTTTATGACTAATTTAGCTTACCCCAATTTGTGTCACATATACTGGAACATTATGAGCATGTATTATGACGTCACAGTATATGATGACATCATAATTAGTATGCAGTATGACGTCACAATGTATTATGACGTCATAATGTATCCGCATTATGACATCACAATATATTATCAGAGCGCAACATGCAGGTATTATGAGCAATTTCTCTTACCCCAATTTGTGTCACATCTACTGGAGCATCATGACCATGTATTATGACGTCACACTATATGATGACATCATAATTAGTATGCACTATGATGTCACAATGTATTATGACGTCATAATGTATCCGCATTATGACATCACAATATATTATGAGAGCGCAACATGCAGGTATTATGAGCAATTTCTCTTTCCCCACTTTGTGTCACATCTACTGGAGCATCATGAGCATGTATTATGACGTCACAGGATATGATGACATCATAATTAGTATGCACTATGACGTCACAATGTATTATGACGTCATAATGTATCCGCAATATGACATCACAATATATTATGAGAGCGCAACATGCAGGTATTATGAGCAATTTCTCTTACCCCAATTTGTGTCACATCTACTGGAGCATCATGAGCATGTATTATGACGTCACAGTGTATGATGACATCATAATTAGTATGCACTATGACGTCACAATATATTATGACGTCATAATGTATCCGCATTATGACATCACAATACATTATGGGAGCGCAACATGCAGATATTATGAGCAATTTCTCTTAACCTAATTTGTGTCACATCTACTGGAGCATCATGAGCATGTATTATGACGTCACAGTATATGATGACATCATAATTAGTATACACTATGACGTCACGATGTATTATGACATCATAATGTATCCGCATTATGACATCACAATACATTATGAGAGGGCAACATGCAGATATTATGAGCAATTTCTCTTAACCCAATTTGTGTCATATCTACTGGAGCATCATGAGCATGTATTATGACGTCACAGTATATGATGACATCATAATTAGTATGTAGTAAGACATCACAATGTATTATGACGTCATAATGTATCCGCATTATGACATCACAATATATTATGAGAGCGCAACATGCAGGTATTATGAGCAATTTCTCTTTCCCAACTTTTTGTCACATCTACTGGAGCATCATGAGCATGTATTATGTCGTCACAGTATATGATGACATCATAATTAGTATGCACTATGACGTCACAATGTATTATGACGTCATAATGTATCCGCATTATGACATCACAATATATTATGAGAGCGCAACATGCAGGTATTATAAGCAATTTCTCTTACCCCAATTTGTGTCACATCTACTGGAGCATCATGAGCATGTATTATGACGTCACAGTATATGATGACATCATAATTAGTATGCACTATGACGTCACAATATATTATGACGTCATAATGTATCCGCATTATGACATCACAATACATTATGGGAGCGCAACATGCAGATATTATGAGCAATTTCTCTTAACCTAATTTGTGTCACATCTGCTGGAGCATCATGAGCATGTATTATGATGTCACAGTATATGATGACATCATATTTAGTATACACTATGACGTCACGATGTATTATGACATCATAATGTATCTGCATTATGACATCACAATACATTATGAGAGGGCAACATGCAGATATTATGAGCAATTTCTCTTAACCCAATTTGTGTCATATCTACTGGAGCATCATGAGCATGTATTATGACGTCACAGTATATGATGACATAATAACTAGTATGCACTATGACGTCACAATGTATTATGACGTCATAATGTATCCGCATTATAACATCACAATATATTATGAGAGCGCAATTTGCAGGTTTTATGACCATTTTCGATTACCCCAATTTGTGTCACATCTACTGGAGCATCATGAGCATGTATTATGACGTCACAGTATATGATGACATCATAATTAGTATGCACTATGACGTCACAATGTATTATGACGTCATAATGTGTCCGCATTATGATATCACAATATATTATGAGAGCGCAACATGCAGGTATTATGAGCAATTTCTCTTACCCCAATTTGTGTCACATCTACTGGAGCATCATGAGCATGTATTATGACATCACAGTATAGGATGACATCATAATTAGTATGCAGTATGACATCACAATATATTATGACGTCATAATGTTTCCGCATTATGACATCACAATATATTATGAGAGCGCAACATGCAGGTATTATGAGCAATTTCTCCTTCCCCACTTTGTGTCACATCTACTGGAGCATCATGAGCATGTATTATGACGTCACAGTATATGATGTCATCATAATTAGTATGCACTATGATGTCACAATGTATTATGACGTCATAATGTATCCGCATTTTGACATCACAATATATTATGAGAGCGCAACAAGCAGGTATTATGAGCAATTTCTCTTACCCCAATTTGTTTCACATCTACTGGAGCATCATGAGCATGTATTATGACGTCACAGTATATGATGACATCATAATTGGTATTCACCATGACGTTACAATGTATTATGACGTCATAATGTATCCGCATTATGACATCACAATATATTATGAGAGCGCAATTTGCAGGTATTATGAGCAATTTCTCTTTCCCCAATTTGTGTCACATCTACTGGAGCATCATGAGCATATATTATGACATCACAGTGTATGATGACATCATAATTAGTATGCACTATGACGTCACAATGTATTATGGCGTCATAATGTATCCGCATTATGACATCACAATATGTTATGAGAGCGCAATTTGCAGGTTTTATGACCATTTTCGATTACCACAATTTGTGTCACATCTACTGGAGCATCATGAGAATGTATTATGACGTCACAGTATATGATGACATCATAATTAGTATGCACTATGACGTCACAATGTATTATGACGTCATAATGGATCCGCATTATGACATCACAATATATTATGAGAGCGCAATTTGCAGGTATTATGAGCAATTTCTCTTACCCCAATTTGTGTCACATCTACTGGAGCATCATGAGCAGGTATTTTGACGTCACAGTATATGATAACATCATAATTAGTAAGCACTATGACGTCAAAATGTATTATGACGTCAAAATGTATCCACATTATGACATCACAATATATTATGAGAGCGCAATTTGCAGGTTTTATGACCAATTTCGCTTACCCCAATTTGTGTCACATCTACTGGAGCATCTTGAGCATGTATTATGACGTCACAGTATATGATGACATCATAATTAGTATGCAGTATGACGTCACAATGTATTATGACATCATACTGTATCTGCATTATGACATCACAATACATTATGAGAGCGCAACATTCAGATATTATGAGCAATTTCTCTTAACCCAATTTGTGTCACATCTACTGGAGCATCATGAGCATGTATCATGATGTCACAGTATATGATGACATCATAATTAGTATGCACTATGACGTCACAATGTATTATGACGTCATAATGTATCCACATTATAACATCACAAAATATTATGAGAGCGCAATTTGCAGGTTTTCTGAACAATTTCGCTTACCCCAATTTGTGTCACATCTACTGGAGCATCTTGAGCATATATTATGACATCACAGTATATGATGACATCATAATTAGTATGCACTATGAAGTCACGATGTTTTATGACGTCATAATGTGTCCGCATTATGATATCACAATATATTATGAGAGCGCAACATGCAGGTATTATGAGCAAATTCTATTACCCCAATTTGTGTCACGTCTACTGGAGCATCATGAGCATGTATTATGACGTCACAGTATATGAGGACATCATAATTAGTATGCACTAGGACGTCACAATATATTATGACGTCATAATGTATCCGCATTATGACATCACAATATATTATGAGAGCTCAACATGCAGGTATTATGAGCAATTTCTCTTACCCCAATTTGTGTCACATCTACTGGAGCATCATGAGCATGTATTATGATGTCACAGTATATGATGACATCATAATTAGTATGCACTATGACGTCACAATGTATTATGACGTCCTAATGTATCCGCATTATGACATCACAATATATTATGAGAGCCAATTTGCAGGTTTTATGACCAATTTCGCTTACCCCAATTTGTGTCACATTTACTGGAGCGTCATGAGCATGTATTATGACGTCAGAGTATATGATGACATCATAATTAGTATGCAGTATGACGTCACAATGTATTATGACGTCATAATGTATCCGCATTATAACATCACAATATATTATGAGAGCGCAACATGCAGGTATTATGAGCAATTTCTCTTACCCCAATTTGTGTCACATCTACTGGAGCATCATGAGCATGTATTTTGACGTCACAGTATATGATGACATCATAATTAGTATGCACCATGAAGTCACAATATATTATGACGTCATAATGTATCCGCATTATGACATCACAATATATTATGAGAGCGCAATTTGCAGGTTTTATGACCAATTTCGCTTACCCCAATTTGTGTCACATCTACTGGAGCATCCTGAGCATGTATTATGAGGTCAAAGTATAGGATAACATCATAATTAGTATGTAGTAAGACATCACAGTGTATTATGACGTCATAATGTATCCGCATTATGACATCACAATATATTATGAGAGCGCAACATGCAGGTATTATGAGAAATTTCTCTTTCCCAACTTTTTGTCACATCTACTGGAGCATCATGAGCATGTATTATGACGTCACAGTATATGATGACATCATAATTAGTATGCACTATGACGTCACAATGTATTATGACGTCATAATGTATCCGCAATATGACATCACAATATATTATGAGAGCGCAACATGCAGGTATTATGAGCAATTTCTCTTACCCCAATTTGTGTCACATCTACTGGAGCATCATGAGCATGTATTATGACGTCACAGTATATGATGACATCATAATTAGTATGCACTATGACGTCACAATATATTATGACGTCATAATGTATCCGCATTATGACATCACAATACATTATGGGAGCGCAACATGCAGATATTATGAGCAATTTCTCTTAACCTAATTTGTGTCACATCTACTGGAGCATCATGAGCATGTATTATGACGTCACAGTATATGATGACATCATAATTAGTATACACTATGACGTCACGATGTATTATGACATCATAATGTATCCGCATTATGACATCACAATACATTATGAGAGGGCAACATGCAGATATTATGAGCAATTTCTCTTAACCCAATTTGTGTCATATCTACTGGAGCATCATGAGCATGTATGTTGACGTCACAGTATATGATGACATCATAATTAGTATGTAGTAAGACATCACAATGTATTATGACGTCATAATGTATCCGCATTATGACATCACAATATATTATGAGAGCGCAACATGCAGGTATTATGAGCAATTTCTCTTTCCCAACTTTTTGTCACATCTACTGGAGCATCATGAGCATGTATTATGTCGTCACAGTATATGATGACATCATAATTAGTATGCACTATGACGTCACAATGTATTATGACGTCATAATGTATCCGCATTATGACATCACAATATATTATGAGAGCGCAACATACAGGTATTATAAGCAATTTCTCTTACCCCAATTTGTGTCACATCTACTGGAGCATCATGAGCATGTATTATGACGTCACAGTATATGATGACATCATAATTAGTATGCACTATGACGTCACAATATATTATGACGTCATAATGTATCCGCATTATGACATCACAATACATTATGGGAGCGCAACATGCAGATATTATGAGCAATTTCTCTTAACCTAATTTGTGTCACATCTGCTGGAGCATCATGAGCATGTATTATGACGTCACAGTATATGATGACATCATATTTAGTATACACTATGACGTCACGATGTATTATGACATCATAATGTATCTGCATTATGACATCACAATACATTATGAGAGGGCAACATGCAGATATTATGAGCAATTTCTCTTAACCCAATTTGTGTCATATCTACTGGAGCATCATGAGCATGTATTATGACGTCACAGTATATGATGACATAATAACTAGTATGCACTATGACGTCACAATGTATTATGACGTCATAATGTATCCGCATTATAACATCACAATATATTATGAGAGCGCAATTTGCAGGTTTTATGACCATTTTCGATTACCCCAATTTGTGTCACATCTACTGGAGCATCATGAGCATGTATTATGACGTCACAGTATATGATGACATCATAATTAGTATGCACTATGACGTCACAATGTATTATGACGTCATAATGTGTCCGCATTATGATATCACAATATATTATGAGAGCGCAACATGCAGGTATTATGAGCAAATTCTCTTACCCCAATTTGTGTCACGTCTACTGGAGCATCATGAGCATGTATTATGACGTCACAGTATATGATGACATCATAATTAGTATGCACTATGACGTCACAATGTATTATGACGTCATAATGTATCCGCATTATGACATCACAATATATTATGAGAGCGCAATTTGCAGGTATTATGAGCAATTTCTCTAACCCCAATTTGTGTCACATCTACTGGAGCATCATGAGCATATATTATGACATCACAGTGTATGATGACATCATAATTAGTATGCACTATGACGTCACAATGTATTATGGCATCATAATGTATCCGCATTATGACATCACAATATGTTATGAGAGCGCAATTTGCAGGTTTTATGACCATTTTCGATTACCCCAATTTGTGTCACATCTACTGGAGCATCATGAGCATGTATTATGACGTCACAGTATATGATGACATCATAATTAGTATGCACTATGACGTCACAATGTATTATGACGTCATAATGGATCCGCATTATGACATCACAATATATTATGAGAGCGCAATTTGCAGGTATTATGAGCAATTTCTCTTACCCCAATTTGTGTCACATCTACTGGAGTATCATGAGCATATATAATGACATCACAGTGTATGATGACATCATAATTAGTAAGCACTATGACGTCACAATGTATTATGACGTCATAATGTATCCACATTATAACATCAAAATATATTATTTGAGCGCAATTTGCAGGTTTTCTGACCAATTTCGCTTACCCCAATTTGTGTCACATCTACTGGAGTATCTTGAGCATATATTATGACGTCACAGTATATGATGACATCATAATTAGTATGCAGTATGACGTCACAATGTATTATGACATCATAATGTATCCGCATTATGACGTCACAATACATTATGAGAGGGCAACATGCAGATATTATAAGCAATTTCTCTTAACCCAATTTGTGTCACATCTACTGGAGCATCATGAGCATGTATTATGACGTCACAGTATATGATGACATCATAATTAGTATGCACTATGACGTCACAATGTATTATGACGTCATAATGTATCCGCATTATGACATCACAATACATTATGGGAGCGCAACATGCAGATATTATGAGCAATTTCTCTTAACCTAATTTGTGTCACATCTACTGGAGCATCATGAGCATGTATTATGACGTCACAGTATATGATGACATCATAATTAGTATACACTATGACGTCACGATGTATTATGACATCATAATGTATCCGCATTATGACATCACAATACATTTTGAGAGGGCAACATGCAGATATTATGAGCAATTTCTCTTAACCCAATTTGTGTCATATCTACTGGAGCATCATGAGCATGTATTATGACGTCACAGTATATGATGACATCATAATTAGTATGTAGTAAGACATCACAATGTATTATGACGTCATAATGTATCCGCATTATGACATCACAATATATTATGAGAGCGCAACATGCAGGTATTATGAGCAATTTCTCTTTCCCAACTTTTTGTCACATCTACTGGAGCATCATGAGCATGTATTATGTCGTCACAGTATATGATGACATCATAATTAGTATGCACTATGACGTCACAATGTATTATGACGTCATAATGTATCCGCATTATGACATCACAATATATTATGAGAGCGCAACATGCAGGTATTATAAGCAATTTCTCTTACCCCAATTTGTGTCACATCTACTGGAGCATCATGAGCATGTATTATGACGTCACAGTATATGATGACATCATAATTAGTATGCACTATGACGTCACAATATATTATGACGTCATAATGTATCCGCATTATGACATCACAATACATTATGGGAGCGCAACATGCAGATATTATGAGCAATTTCTCTTAACCTAATTTGTGTCACATCTGCTGGAGCATCATGAGCATGTATTATGACGTCACAGTATATGATGACATCATATTTAGTATACACTATGACGTCACGATGTATTATGACATCATAATGTATCTGCATTATGACATCACAATACATTATGAGAGGGCAACATGCAGATATTATGAGCAATTTCTCTTAACCCAATTTGTGTCATATCTACTGGAGCATCATGAGCATGTATTATGACGTCACAGTATATGATGACATAATAACTAGTATGCACTATGACGTCACAATGTATTATGACGTCATAATGTATCCGCATTATAACATCACAATATATTATGAGAGCGCAATTTGCAGGTTTTATGACCATTTTCGATTACCCCAATTTGTGTCACATCTACTGGAGCATCATGAGCATGTATTATGACGTCACAGTATATGATGACATCATAATTAGTATGCACTATGACGTCACAATGTATTATGACGTCATAATGTGTCCGCATTATGATATCACAATATATTATGAGAGCGCAACATGCAGGTATTATGAGCAAATTCTCTTACCCCAATTTGTGTCACGTCTACTGGAGCATCATGAGCATGTATTATGACGTCACAGTATATGATGACATCATAATTAGTATGCACTATGACGTCACAATGTATTATGACGTCATAATGTATCCGCATTATGACATCACAATATATTATGAGAGCGCAATTTGCAGGTATTATGAGCAATTTCTCTAACCCCAATTTGTGTCACATCTACTGGAGCATCATGAGCATATATTATGACATCACAGTGTATGATGACATCATAATTAGTATGCACTATGACGTCACAATGTATTATGGCATCATAATGTATCCGCATTATGACATCACAATATGTTATGAGAGCGCAATTTGCAGGTTTTATGACCATTTTCGATTACCCCAATTTGTGTCACATCTACTGGAGCATCATGAGCATGTATTATGACGTCACAGTATATGATGACATCATAATTAGTATGCACTATGACGTCACAATGTATTATGACGTCATAATGGATCCGCATTATGACATCACAATATATTATGAGAGCGCAATTTGCAGGTATTATGAGCAATTTCTCTTACCCCAATTTGTGTCACATCTACTGGAGTATCATGAGCATATATAATGACATCACAGTGTATGATGACATCATAATTAGTAAGCACTATGACGTCACAATGTATTATGACGTCATAATGTATCCACATTATAACATCAAAATATATTATTTGAGCGCAATTTGCAGGTTTTCTGACCAATTTCGCTTACCCCAATTTGTGTCACATCTACTGGAGTATCTTGAGCATATATTATGACGTCACAGTATATGATGACATCATAATTAGTATGCAGTATGACGTCACAATGTATTATGACATCATAATGTATCCGCATTATGACGTCACAATACATTATGAGAGGGCAACATGCAGATATTATAAGCAATTTCTCTTAACCCAATTTGTGTCACATCTACTGGAGCATCATGAGCATGTATTATGACGTCACAGTATATGATGACATCATAATTAGTATGCACTATGACGTCACAATGTATTATGACGTCATAATGTATCCGCATTATAACATCACAATATATTATGAGAGCGCAATTTGCAGGTTTTATGACCATTTTCGATTACCCCAATTTGTGTCACATCTACTGGAGCATCATGAGCATGTATTATGACGTCACAGTATATGATGACATCATAAGTAGCATGCATTATGACGTCACAATGTATTATGAAGTCATAATGTGTCCGCATTATGACATCACAATATATTATGAGAGCGCAACATGCAGGTATTATGAGCAAATTCTCTTACCCCAATTTGTGTCACATCTACTGGAGCATCATGAGCATGTATTATGACGTCACAGTATATGATGACATCATAATTAGTATGCACTAGGACGTCACAATGTATTATGACGTCATAATGTATCCGCATTATGACATCACAATATATTATGAGAGTGCAATTTGCAGGTTTTATGACAAATTTAGCTTACCCCAATTTGTATCACATCTACTGGAGCATCATGAGCATGTATTTTGACGTCACAGTATATGATGACATCATAATTAGTATGCACTATGACGTCACAATGGATTATGACGTCATAATGTATCCACATTATGACATCACAATATATTAAGAGAGCGCAACATGCAGGTATTATGAGCAATTTCTCTTACCCCAATTTGTGTCACATCTACTGGAGCATCATGAGCATGTATTATGACGTCACAATATATGATGACATCATAATTAGTATGCACTAAGACGTCACAATGTATTATGACGTCACAATGTATCCGCATTATGACATCACAATATATTATGAGTGCGCAACATGCAGGTATTATGAGCAATTTCTCTTTCCCCAATTTGTGTCACATCTACTGGAGCATCATGAGCATGTATTATCACGTCACAGTATATGATGACATCATAATTAGTATGCACTATGACGTCACAATGTATTATGACGTCATAATGAATCCGCATTGTGACATCACAATATATTATGAGAGCGCAACATGCAGGTATTATGAGCAATTTCTCTTACCCCAGTTTGTGTCACATCTACTGGAGCATGATCAGCATGTATTATGACGTCACAGTATATGATGACATCATAATTAGTATGCACTATGATGTCACAATGTATTATGACGTCCTAATGTATCCGCATTATGACATCACAATATATTATGAGAGCCAATTTGCAGGTTTTATGACCAATTTCGCTTACCCCAATTTGTGTCACATTTACTGGAGCGTCATGAGCATGTATTAAGACGTCAGAGTATATGATGACATCATAATTAGTATGCAGTATGACGTCACAATGTATTATGACGTCATAATGTATCCGCATTATGACATCACAATATATTATGAGAGCGCAATTTGCAGGTTTTATAACCAATTTAACTTAGCCCAATTTGTGTCACATCTACTGGAACATGATGAGCATGTATTATGACGTCACAGTATTTGATGACATCATAATTAGTATGCAGTATGACGTCACAGTGTATTATGACGTCATAATGTATCCGCATTATGACATCACAATATATTTTCAGAGCGCAACATGCAGGTATTATGAGCAATTTATCTTACCCCAATTTGTGTCACATCTACTGGAGCATCATGAGCATGTATTATGACGTCACACTATATGATGACATCATAATTAGTATGCACTATGATGTCACAATGTATTATGACGTCATAATGTATCCGCATTATGACATCACAATATATTATGAGAGCACAACATGAAGGTATTATGAGCAATTTCTCTTACCCCAATTTGTGTCACATCTAATGGAGGAACATGAGCATGTATTATGACGTCACAGTATATGATGACATCATAATTAGTATGCACTATGACGTCACAATGTATTATGACGTCCTAATCTATCCGCATTATGACATCACAATATATTATGAGAGCGCAATTTGCAGGTTTTATGACCAATTTCGCTTACCCCAATTTGTGTCACATTTACTGGAGCGTCATGAGCATGTATTATGACGTCAGAGTATTTGATGACATCATAATTAGTATGCAGTATGACGTCACAATGTATTATGACGTCATAATGTATCCGCATTATGACATCACAATATATTATGAGAGCGCAATTTGGAGGTATTATGAGCAATTTCTCTTACCCCAATTTGTGTCACATCTACTGGAGCATCATGAGCATGTATTTTGACGTCACAGTATAAGATGACATCATAATTAGTATGCACTATGACGTCACAATGTATTATGACGTCATAATGTATCCGCATTATGACATCAGAATATATTATGTGAGCGTAATTTGCAGGTTTTATGACCAATTTCGCTTACCCTAAATTGTGTCACATCTACTGGAGCATCCTGAGCCTGTATTATGACGTCAAAGTATAGGATGACATCATAATTAGTATGCAGTAAGACATCACAATGTATTATGACGTCATAATGTATCCGCATTATGACATCACAATATATTATGAGAGCGCAACATGCAGGTATTATGAGCAATTTCTCTAACCCCAATTTGTGTCAAATCTACTGGAGCATCATGAGCATGTATTATGACATCACAGTGTATGATGACATCATAATTAGTATGCACTATGACGTCACAATGTATTATGGCGTCATAATGTATCCGCATTATGACATCACAATATGTTATGAGAGCGCAATTTGCAGGTTTTATGACCATTTTCGATTACCCCAATTTCTGTCACATCTACTGGAGCATCATGAGCATGTATTATGACGTCACAGTATATGATGACATCATAATTAGTATGCACTATGACGTCACAATGTATTATGACGTCATAATGTGTCCGCATTATGATATCACAATATATTATGAGAGCGCAACATGCAGGTATTATGAGCAAATTCTCTTACCCCAATTTGTGTCACGTCTACTGGAGCATCATGAGCATGTATTATGACGTCACAGTATATGATGACATCATAATTAGTATGCACTATGACGTCACAATGTATTATGACGTCATAATGTATCCGCATTATGACATCACAATATATTATGAGAGCGCAATTTGCAGGTATTATGAGCAATTTCTCTAACCCCAATTTGTGTCACATCTACTGGAGCATCATGAGCATATATTATGACATCACAGTGTATGATGACATCATAATTAGTATGCACTATGACGTCACAATGTATTATGGCATCATAATGTATCCGCATTATGACATCACAATATGTTATGAGAGCGCAATTTGCAGGTTTTATGACCATTTTCGATTACCCCAATTTGTGTCACATCTACTGGAGCATCATGAGCATGTATTATGACGTCACAGTATATGATGACATCATAATTAGTATGCACTATGACGTCACAATGTATTATGACGTCATAATGGATCCGCATTATGACATCACAATATATTATGAGAGCGCAATTTGCAGGTATTATGAGCAATTTCTCTTACCCCAATTTCTGTCACATCTACTGGAGTATCATGAGCATATATAATGACATCACAGTGTATGATGACATCATAATTAGTAAGCACTATGACGTCACAATGTATTATGACGTCATAATGTATCCACATTATAACATCAAAATATATTATTTGAGCGCAATTTGCAGGTTTTCTGACCAATTTCGCTTACCCCAATTTGTGTCACATCTACTGGAGTATCTTGAGCATATATTATGACGTCACAGTATATGATGACATCATAATTAGTATGCAGTATGACGTCACAATGTATTATGACATCATAATGTATCCGCATTATGACGTCACAATACATTATGAGAGGGCAACATGCAGATATTATAAGCAATTTCTCTTAACCCAATTTGTGTCACATCTACTGGAGCATCATGAGCATGTATTATGACGTCACAGTATATGATGACATCATAATTAGTATGCACTATGACGTCACAATGTATTATGACGTCATAATGTATCCGCATTATAACATCACAATATATTATGAGAGCGCAATTTGCAGGTTTTATGACCATTTTCGATTACCCCAATTTGTGTCACATCTACTGGAGCATCATGAGCATGTATTATGACGTCACAGTATATGATGACATCATAAGTAGCATGCATTATGACGTCACAATGTATTATGAAGTCATAATGTGTCCGCATTATGACATCACAATATATTATGAGAGCGCAACATGCAGGTATTATGAGCAAATTCTCTTACCCCAATTTGTGTCACATCTACTGGAGCATCATGAGCATGTATTATGACGTCACAGTATATGATGACATCATAATTAGTATGCACTAGGACGTCACAATGTATTATGACGTCATAATGTATCCGCATTATGACATCACAATATATTATGAGAGTGCAATTTGCAGGTTTTATGACAAATTTAGCTTACCCCAATTTGTATCACATCTACTGGAGCATCATGAGCATGTATTTTGACGTCACAGTATATGATGACATCATAATTAGTATGCACTATGACGTCACAATGGATTATGACGTCATAATGTATCCACATTATGACATCACAATATATTAAGAGAGCGCAACATGCAGGTATTATGAGCAATTTCTCTTACCCCAATTTGTGTCACATCTACTGGAGCATCATGAGCATGTATTATGACGTCACAATATATGATGACATCATAATTAGTATGCACTAAGACGTCACAATGTATTATGACGTCACAATGTATCCGCATTATGACATCACAATATATTATGAGTGCGCAGCATGCAGGTATTATGAGCAATTTCTCTTTCCCCAATTTGTGTCACATCTACTGGAGCATCATGAGCATGTATTATCACGTCACAGTATATGATGACATCATAATTAGTATGCACTATGACGTCACAATGTATTATGACGTCATAATGAATCCGCATTGTGACATCACAATATATTATGAGAGCGCAACATGCAGGTATTATGAGCAATTTCTCTTACCCCAGTTTGTGTCACATCTACTGGAGCATCATCAGCATGTATTATGACGTCACAGTATATGATGACATCATAATTAGTATGCACTATGATGTCACAATGTATTATGACGTCCTAATGTATCCGCATTATGACATCACAATATATTATGAGAGCCAATTTGCAGGTTTTATGACCAATTTCGTTTACCCCAATTTGTGTCACATTTACTGGAGCGTCATGAGCATGTATTATGACGTCAGAGTATATGATGACATCATAATTAGTATGCAGTATGACGTCACAATGTATTATGACGTCATAATGTATCCGCATTATGACATCACAATATATTATGAGAGCACAATTTGCAGGTTTTATAACCAATTTAACTTACCCCAATTTGTGTCACATCTACTGGAACATGATGAGCATGTATTATGACGTCACAGTATTTGATGACATCATAATTAGTATGCAGTATGACGTCACAGTGTATTATGACGTCATAATGTATCCGCATTATGACATCACAATATATTTTCAGAGCGCAACATGCAGGTATTATGAGCAATTTATCTTACCCCAATTTGTGTCACATCTACTGGAGCATCATGAGCATGTATTATAACGTCACACTATATGATGACATCATAATTAGTATGCACTATGATGTCACAATGTATTATGACGTCATAATGTATCCGCATTATGACATCACAATATATTATGAGAGCGCAACATGAAGGTATTATGAGCAATTTCTCTTACCCCAATTTGTGTCACATCTAATGGAGGAACATGAGCATGTATTATGACGTCACAGTATATGATGACATCATAATTAGTATGCACTATGACGTCACAATGTATTATGACGTCCTAATCTATCCGCATTATGACATCACAATATATTATGAGAGCGCAATTTGCAGGTTTTATGACCAATTTCGCTTACCCCAATTTGTGTCACATTTACTGGAGCGTCATGAGCATGTATTATGACGTCAGAGTATTTGATGACATCATAATTAGTATGCAGTATGACGTCACAATGTATTATGACGTCATAATGTATCCGCATTATGACATCACAATATATTATGAGAGCGCAATTTGGAGGTATTATGAGCAATTTCTCTTACCCCAATTTGTGTCACATGTACTGGAGCATCATGAGCATGTATTTTGACGTCACAGTATAAGATGACATCATAATTAGTATGCACTATGACGTCACAATGTATTATGACGTCATAATGTATCCGCATTATGACATCAGAATATATTATGTGAGCGTAATTTGCAGGTTTTATGACCAATTTCGCTTACCCTAAATTGTGTCACATCTACTGGAGCATCCTGAGCATGTATTATGACGTCAAAGTATAGGATGACATCATAATTAGTATGCAGTAAGACATCACAATGTATTATGACGTCATAATGTATCCGCATTATGACATCACAATATATTATGAGAGCGCAACATGCAGGTATTATGAGCAATTTCTCTTTCCACACTTTGTGTCACATCTACTGGAGCATCATGAGCATGTATTATGACGTCACAGTATATGATGACATCATAATTAGTATGCACTATGACGTGACAATGTATTATGACGTCATAATGTATCCGCATTATGACATCACAATATATTATGAGAGCGCAACATGCAGGTATTATGAGCAATTTCTCTAACCCCAATTTGTGTCACATCTACTGGAGCATCATGAGCATGTATTATGACATCACAGTGTATGATGACATCATAATTAGTATGCACTATGACGTCACAATGTATTATGGCGTCATAATGTATCCGCATTATGACATCACAATATGTTATGAGAGCGCAATTTGCAGGTTTTATGACCATTTTCGATTACCCCAATTTGTGTCACATCTACTGGAGCATCAACAGCATGTATTATGACGTCACAGTATATGATGACATCATAATTAGTATGCACTATGACGTCACAATGTATTATGACATCATAATGTATCCGCATTATGACATCACAATATATTATGAGAGCGCAACATGCAGGTATTATGAGCAATTTCTCTTACCCCAATTTGTGTCACATCTACTGGAGCATCATGAGCATGTATTATGACGTCACAGTATATGATGACATCATAATTAGTATGCACTATGACGTCACAATGTATTATGACGTCCTAATGGATCCGCATTATGACATCACAATATATTATGGGAGCGCAACATGCAGGTATTATGAGCAATTTCTCTTTCCGCAATTTGTGTCACATCTACTGGAGCATCATGAGCATGTATTATGACGTCACAGTATATGATGACATCATAATTAGTATGCACTATGACGTCACAATGTATTATGACGTCATAATGTATCCGCATTGTGACATCACAATATATTATGAGAGCGCAACATACAGGTATTATGAGCAATTTCTCTTACCCCAATTTGTGTCACATCTACTGGAGCATCATCAGCATGTATTATGACGTCACAGTATATGATGACATCATAATTAGTATGCACTATGACGTCACAATGTATTATGACGTCATAATGTATCCGCATTATGACATCACAATATATTATGAGAGCGCAATTTGGAGGTTTTATGACCAATTTAGCTTACCCCAATTTGTGTCACATCTACTGGAGCATCATGAGCATGTATTTTGACGTCACAGTATATGATGACATCATAATTAGTATGCACTATGACGTCACAATGGATTATGACGTCATAATGTATCCACATTATGACATCACAATATATTAAGAGAGCGCAACATGCAGGTATTATGAGCAATTTCTCTTACCCCAATTTGTGTCACATCTACTGGAGCATCATGAGCATGTATTATGACGTCACAGTATATGATGACATCATAATTAGTATGCACTATGACGTCACAATGTATTGTGACGTCATAATGTATCCGCATTATGACATCACAATATATTATGAGAGCGCAACATGCAGGTATTATGAGCAATTTCTCTTTCCCCAATTTGTGTCACATCTACTGGAGCATCATGAGCATGTATTATCACGTCACAGTATATGATGACATCATAATTAGTATGCACTATGACGTCACAATGTATTATGACGTCATAATGAATATGCATTGTGACATCACAATATATTATGAGAGCGCAACCTGCAGGTATTATGAGCAATTTCTCTTACCCCAATTTGTGTCACATCTACTGGAGCATCATGAGCATGTATTATGACGTCACAGTATATGATGACATCATAATTAGTATGCACTATGACGTCACAATGTATTGTGACGTCATAATGTATCCGCATTATGACATCACAATATATTATGAGAGCGCAACATGCAGGTATTATGAGCAATTTCTCTTTCCCCAATTTGTGTCACATCTACTGGAGCATCATGAGCATGTATTATCACGTCACAGTATATGATGACATCATAATTAGTATGCACTATGACGTCACAATGTATTATGACGTCATAATGAATACGCATTGTGACATCACAATATATTATGAGAGCGCAACATGCAGGTATTATGAGCAATTTCTCTTACCCCAATTTGTGTCACATCTACTGGAGCATCATCACCATGTATTATGACGTCACAGTATATGATGACATCATAATTAGTATGCACTATGATGTCACAATGTATTATGACGTCCTAATGTATCCGCATTATGACATCACAATATATTATGAGAGCCAATTTGCAGGTTTTATGACCAATTTCGCTTACCCCAATTTGTGTCACATTTACTGGAGCGTCATGAGCATGTATTATGACGTCAGAGTATATGATGACATCATAATTAGTATGCAGTATGACGTAACAATGTATTATGACGTCATAATGTATCCGCATTATGACATCACAATATGTTATGAGAGCGCAATTTGCAGGTTTTATGACCAATTTAGATTACCCCAATTTGTGTCACATCTACTGGAACATCATGAGCATGTATTATGACGTCACAGTATATGATGACATCATAATTAGTATGCAGTATGACGTCACAATGTATTATGACGTCATAATGTATCCGCATTATGACACCACAATATATTATCAGAGCGCAACATGCAGGTATTATGAGCAATTTATCTCACCCCAATTTGTGTCACATCTACTGGAGCATCATGAGCATGTATTATGACGTCACACTATATGATGACATCATAATTAGTATGCACTATGCTGTCACAATGTATTGTGACGTCATAATGTATCCACATTATGACATCACAATATATTATGAGAGCGCAACATGAAGCTATTATGAGCAATTTCTCTTACCCCAATTTGTGTCACATCAAATGGAGCAACACGAACATGTATTATGACGTCACAGTATATGATGACATCATAATTAGTATGCACTATGACGTCACAATGTATTATGACGTCCTAATGTATCCGCATTATGACATCACAATATATTATGACAGCGCAATTTGCAGGTTTTATGACCAATTTCGCTTACCCCAATTTGTGTCACATTTACTGGAGCGTCATGAGCATGTATTATGACGTCAGAGTATTTGATGACATCATAATTAGTATGCAGTATGACGTCACAATGTATTATGACGTCATAATGTATCCGCATTATGACATCACAATATATTATGAGAGCGCAATTTGGAGGTATTATGAGGAATTTCTCTTACCCCAATTTGTGTCACATCTACTGGAGCATCATGAGCATGTATTTTGACGTCACAGTATATGATGACATCATAATTAGTATGCACTATGACGTCACAATGTATTATGATGTCATAATGTATCCGCATTATGACATCAGAATATATTATGTGAGCGCAATTTGCAGGTTTTATGACCAATTTCGCTTACCCCAAATTGTGTCACATTTACTGGAGCATCCTGAGCATGTATTATGACGTCAAAGTATAGGATGACATCATAGTTAGTATGCAGTAAGACATCACAATGTATTATGACGTCATAATGTATCCGCATTATGACATCACAATATATTATGAGAGCGCAACATGCAGGTGTCATGAGCAATTTCTCTTTCCCCACTTTGTGTCACATCTACTGGAGCATCATGAGCATGTATTATGACGTCACAGTATATGATGACATCATAATTAGCATGCACTATGATGTCACAATGTATTATGACGTCATAATGTATCCGCATTATGACATCACAATATATTATGAGAGCGCAACATGCAGGTATTATGAGCAATTTCTCTTACCCCAATTTGTGTCACATCTCCTGGAGCATCATGAGCATGTATTATGACGTCACAGTATATGATGACATCATAATTAGTATGCACTATGTCGTCACAATGTATTATGACGTCATAATGTATTCGCATTATGACATCACAATATATTATGAGAGCGCAACATGCAGGTATTATGAGCAATTTCTCTTACCCCAATTTGTGTCACATCTACTGGAGCATCATGAGCATGTATTATGACGTCAAAGTATATGACGACATCATAATTAGTATGCACTATGACGTCACAATGTATTATGACGTCAAAATGTATCCGCATTATGAAATAACAATATATTATGAGAGCGCAATTTGCAGGTTTTATTACCAATTTCGCTTACCCCAATTTGTGTCACATCTACTGGAGCATCATGAGCATGTATTATGACGTCACAGTATAGGATGACATCATACTTAGTATGCAGTATGACATCACAATGTATTATGACGTCATAATGTATCCGCATTATGACATCACAATATATTATGAGAGCGCTACATGCAGGTATTATGAGCAATTTCTCTTTCCCCAATTTGTGTCACATCTGCTGGAGCATCATGAGCATGTATTATGACGTCACATTATATGATGACATCATAATTAGTATGCACTATGACGTCACAATGTATTATGATGTCCTAATGTATCCGCATTATGACATCACAATATATTATGAGAGCGCAATTTGCTGGTTTTATAACCAATTTCGCTTACCCCAATTTGTGTCACATTTACTGGAGCGTCATGAGCATGTATTATGACGTCACAGTATATGATGGCATCATAATTAGTATGCAGTATGACGTCACAATGTATTATGACGTCATAATGTATCCGCATTATGACATCACAATATATTATGAGAGCGCAACATGCAGGAATTATGAGCAATTTCTCTTACCCCAATTTGTGTCACATCTACTGGAGCATCATGAGCATGTATTATGACATCACAGTATAGGATGACATCATAATTAGTATGCAGTATGACATCACAATATATTATGATGTCATAATGTTTCCACATCATGACATCAAAATATATTATGAGAGCGCAACATGCAGGTGTTATGAGCAATTTCTCCTTCCCCACTTTGTGTCACATCTACTGGAACATCATGAGCATGTATTATGACGTCACAGTATATGATGACATCATAATTAGTATGCAGTATGACGTCACAATGTATTATGACGTCATAATGTATCCGCATTATGACATCACAATATATTATCAGAGCGCAACATGCAGGTATTATGAGCAATTTCTCTTACCCCAATTTGTGTCACATCTACTGGAGCATCATGAGCATGTATTATGACGTCACACTATATGATGACATCATAATTAGTATGCACTATGATGTCACAATGTATTATGACGTCATAATGTATCCGCATTATGACATCACAATATATTATGAGAGCGCAACATGAAGGTATTATGAGCAATTTCTCTTACCCCAATTTGTGTCACATCTACTGGAGCATCATGAGCATGTATTATGACGTCACAGTATATGATGACATCATAATTAGTATGCACTATGTCATCACAATGTATTATGACGTCATGATGTATTCGCATTATGACATCACAATATATTATGAGAGCGCAACATGCAGGTATTATGAGCAATTTCTCTTACCCCAATTTGTGTCACATCTACTGGAGCATCATGAGCATGTATTATGACGTCACAGTATATGACGACATCATAATTAGTATGCACTATGACGTCACAATGTATTATGACGTCAAAATGTATCCGCATTATGAAATAACAATATATTATGAGAGCGCAATTTGCAGGTTTTATTACCAATTTCGCTTACCCCAATTTGTGTCACATCTACTGGAGCATCATGAGCATGTATTATGACGTCACAGTATAGGATGACATCATACTTAGTATGCAGTATGACATCACAATGTATTATGACGTCATAATGTATCCGCATTATGACATCACAATATATTATGAGAGCGCTACATGCAGGTATTATGAGCAATTTCTCTTTCCCCAATTTGTGTCACATCTGCTGGAGCATCATGAGCATGTATTATGACGTCACATTATATGATGACATCATAATTAGTATGCACTATGACGTCACAATGTATTATGACTTCCTAATGTATCCGCATTATGACATCACAATATATTATGAGAGCGCAATTTGCTGGTTTTATAACCAATTTCGCTTACCCCAATTTGTGTCACATTTACTGGAGCGTCATGAGCATGTATTATGACGTCACAGTATATGATGGCATCATAATTAGTATGCAGTATGACGTCACAATGTATTATGACGTCATAATGTATCCGCATTATGACATCACAATATATTATGAGAGCGCAACATGCAGGAATTATGAGCAATTTCTCTTACCCCAATTTGTGTCACATCTACTGGAGCATCATGAGCATGTATTATGACATCACAGTATAGGATGACATCATAATTAGTATGCAGTATGACATCACAATATATTATGACGTCATAATGTTTCCGCATTATGACATCACAATATATTATGAGAGCGCAACATGCAGGTGTTATGAGCAATTTCTCCTTCCCCACTTTGTGTCACATCTACTGGAACATCATGAGCATGTATTATGACGTCACAGTATATGATGAAATCATAATTAGTATGCACTATGTCGTCACAATGTATTATGACGTCATAATGTATCCGCATTATGACATCACAATATATTATCAGAGCGCAACATGCAGGTATTATGAGCAATTTATCTTACCCCAATTTGTGTCACATCTACTGGAGCATCATGAGCATGTATTATGACGTCACAGTATATGATGACATCATAATTAGTATGCACTATGACGTCACAATGTATTATGACGTCATAATGTATCCGCATTATGACATCACAATATATTATGAGAGCGCAACATGCAGGTATTATGAGCAATTTCTCTTACCCCAATTTGTGTCACATCTACTGGAGCATCATGAGCATGTATTATGACGTCACAGTATATGATGACATCATAATTAGTATGCACTATGTCGTCACAATGTATTATGACGTCATAATGTATTCGCATTATGACATCACAATATATTATGAGAGCGCAACATGCAGGTATTATGAGCAATTTCTCTTACCCCAATTTGTGTCACATCTACTGGAGCATCATGAGCATGTATTATGACGTCACAGTATATGATGACATCATAATTAGTATGCACTATGTCGTCACAATGTATTATGACGTCATGATGTATTCGCATTATGACATCACAATATATTATGAGAGCGCAACATGCAGGTATTATGAGCAATTTCTCTTACCCCAATTTGTGTCACATCTACTGGAGCATCATGAGCATGTATTATGACGTCACAGTATATGACGACATCATAATTAGTATGCACTATGACGTCACAATGTATTATGACGTCAAAATGTATCCGCATTATGAAATAACAATATATTATGAGAGCGCAATTTGCAGGTTTTATTACCAATTTCGCTTACCCCAATTTGTGTCACATCTACTGGAGCATCATGAGCATGTATTATGACGTCACAGTATAGGATGACATCATACTTAGTATGCAGTATGACATCACAATGTATTATGACGTCATAATGTATCCGCATTATGACATCACAGTATATTATGAGAGCGCTACATGCAGGTATTATGAGCAATTTTTCTTTCCCCAATTTGTGTCACATCTGCTGGAGCATCATGAGCATGTATTATGATGTCACATTATATGATGACATCATAATTAGTATGCACTATGACGTCACAATGTATTATGACGTCATAATGTATCCGCATTATGACATCACAATATATTATGAGAGCGCAACATGAAGGTATTATGAGCAATTTCTCTTACCCCAATTTGTGTCACATCAAATGGAGCAACACGAACATGTATTATGACGTCACAGTATATGATGACATCATAATTAGTATGCACTATGACGTCACAATGTATTATGACGTCCTAATGTATCCGCATTATGACATCACAATATATTATGACAGCGCAATTTGCAGGTTTTATGACCAATTTCGCTTACCCCAATTTGTGTCACATTTACTGGAGCGTCATGAGCATGTATTATGACGTCAGAGTATTTGATGACATCATAATTAGTATGCAGTATGACGTCACAATGTATTATGACGTCATAATGTATCCGCATTATGACATCACAATATATTATGAGAGCGCAACATGCAGGTATTATGAGCAATTTCTCTTACCCCAATTTGTGTCACATCTACTGGAGCATCATGAGCATGTATTTTGACGTCACAGTATATGATGACATCATAATTAGTATGCACTATGACGTCACAATGTATTATGATGTCATAATGTATCCGCATTATGACATCAGAATATATTATGTGAGCGCAATTTGCAGGTTTTATGACCAATTTCGCTTACCCCAAATTGTGTCACATTTACTGGAGCATCCTGAGCATGTATTATGACGTCAAAGTATAGGATGACATCATAGTTAGTATGCAGTAAGACATCACAATGTATTATGACGTCATAATGTATCCGCATTATGACATCACAATATATTATGAGAGCGCAACATGCAGGTGTCATGAGCAATTTCTCTTTCCCCACTTTGTGTCACATCTACTGGAGCATCATGAGCATGTATTTTGACGTCACAGTATATGATGACATCATAATTAGCATGCACTATGACGTCACAATGTATTATGACGTCATAATGTATCCGCATTATGACATCACAATATATTATGAGAGCGCAACATGCAGGTATTATGAGCAATTTCTCTTACCCCAATTTGTGTCACATCTACTGGAGCATCATGAGCATGTATTATGACGTCACAGTATATGATGACATCATAATTAGTATGCACTATGTCGTCACAATGTATTATGACGTCATAATGTATTCGCATTATGACATCACAATATATTATGAGAGCGCAACATGCAGGTATTATGAGCAATTTCTCTTACCCCAATTTGTGTCACATCTACTGGAGCATCATGAGCATGTATTATGACGTCACAGTATAGGATGACATCATAATTAGTATGCAGTATGACATCACAATATATTATGACGTCATAATGTTTCCACATTATGACATCACAATATATTATGAGAGCGCAACATGCAGGTGTTATGAGCAATTTCTCCTTCCCCACTTTGTGTCACATCTACTGGAGAATCATGAGCATGTATTATGACGTCACACTATATGATGACATCATAATTAGTATGCACTATGATGTCACAATGTATTATGACGTCATAATGTATCCGCATTATGACATCACAATATATTATGAGAGCGCAACATGAAGGTATTATGAGCAATTTCTCTTACCCCAATTTGTGTCACATCTACTGGAGCATCATGAGCATGTATTATGACGTCACAGTATATGATGACATCATAATTAGTATGCACTATGTCGTCACAATGTATTATGACGTCATAATGTATTCGCATTATGACATCACAATATATTATGAGAGCGCAACATGCAGGTATTATGAGCAATTTCTCTTACCCCAATTTGTGTCACATCTACTGGAGCATCATGAGCATGTATTATGACGTCACAGTATATGACGACATCATAATTAGTATGCACTATGACGTCACAATGTATTATGACGTCAAAATGTATCCGCATTATGAAATAACAATATATTATGAGAGCGCAATTTGCAGGTTTTATTACCAATTTCGCTTACCCCAATTTGTGTCACATCTACTGGAGCATCATGAGCATGTATTATGACGTCACAGTATAGGATGACATCATACTTAGTATGCAGTATGACATCACAATGTATTATGACGTCATAATGTATCCGCATTATGACATCACAATATATTATGAGAGCGCTACATGCAGGTATTATGAGCAATTTCTCTTTCCCCAATTTGTGTCACATCTGCTGGAGCATCATGAGCATGTATTATGACGTCACATTATATGATGACATCATAATTAGTATGCACTATGACGTCACAATGTATTATGACGTCCTAATGTATCCGCATTATGACATCACAATATATTATGAGAGCGCAATTTGCTGGTTTTATAACCAATTTCGCTTACCCCAATTTGTGTCACATTTACTGGAGCGTCATGAGCATGTATTATGACGTCACAGTATATGATGGCATCATAATTAGTATGCAGTATGACGTCACAATGTATTATGACGTCATAATGTATCCGCATTATGACATCACAATATATTATGAGAGCGCAACATGCAGGAATTATGAGCAATTTCACTTACCCCAATTTGTGTCACATCTACTGGAGCATCATGAGCATGTATTATGACATCACAGTATAGGATGACATCATAATTAGTATGCAGTATGACATCACAATATATTATGACGTCATAATGTTTCCGCATTATGACATCACAATATATTATGAGAGCGCAACATGCAGGTGTTATGAGCAATTTCTCCTTCCCCACTTTGTGTCACATCTACTGGAACATCATGAGCATGTATTATGACGTCACAGTATATGATGAAATCATAATTAGTATGCACTATGTCGTCACAATGTATTATGACGTCATAATGTATCCGCATTATGACATCACAATATATTATCAGAGCGCAACATGCAGGTATTATGAGCAATTTATCTTACCCCAATTTGTGTCACATCTACTGGAGCATCATGAGCATGTATTATGACGTCACACTATATGATGACATCATAATTAGTATGCGCTATGACGTCACAATGTATTATGACGTCATAATGTATCCGCATTATGACATCACAATATATTATGAGAGCGCAACATGCAGGTATTATGAGCAATTTCTCTTACCCCAATTTGTGTCACATCTACTGGAGCATCATGAGCATGTATTATGACGTCACAGTATATGATGACATCATAATTAGTATGCACTATGCCGTCACAATGTATTATGACGTCATAATGTATTCGCAATATGACATCACAATATATTATGAGAGTGCAACATGCAGGTATTATGAGCAATTTCTCTTACCCCAATTTGTGTCACATCTACTGGAGCATCATGAGCATGTATTATGATGTCACAGTATATGATGACATCATAATTAGTATGCACTATGTCGTCACAATGTATTATGACGTCATAATGTATTCGCATTATGACATCACAATATATTATGAGAGCGCAACATGCAGGTATTATGAGCAATTTCTCTTACCCCAATTTGTGTCACATCTACTGGAGCATCATGAGCATGTATTATGACGTCACAGTATATGACGACATCATAATTAGTATGCACTATGACGTCACAATGTATTATGACGTCAAAATGTATCCGCATTATGAAATAACAATATATTATGAGAGCGCAATTTGCAGGTTTTATTACCAATTTCGCTTACCCCAATTTGTGTCACATCTACTGGAGCATCATGAGCATGTATTATGACGTCACAGTATAGGATGACATCATACTTAGTATGCAGTATGACATCACAATGTATTATGACGTCATAATGTATCCGCATTATGACATCACAGTATATTATGAGAGCGCTACATGCAGGTATTATGAGCAATTTCTCTTTCCCCAATTTGTGTCACATCTGCTGGAGAATCATGAGCATGTATTATGATGTCACATTATATGATGACATCATAATTAGTATGCACTATGACGTCACAATGTATTATGACGTCATAATGTATCCGCATTATGACATCACAATATATTATGAGAGCGCAATTTGCTGGTTTTATAACCAATTTCGCTTACCCCAATTTGTGTCACATTTACTGGAGCGTCATGAGCATGTATTATGACGTCACAGTATATGATGGCATCATAATTAGTATGCAGTATGACGTCACAATGTATTATGACGTCATAATGTATCCGCATTATGACGTCACAATATATTATGAGAGCGCAACATGCAGGAATTATGAGCAATTTCTCTTACCCCAATTTGTGTCACATCTACTGGAGCATCATGAGCATGTATTATGACATCACAGTATAGGATGACATCATAATTAGTATGCAGTATGACATCACAATATATTATGACGTCATAATGTTTCCGCATTATGACATCACAATATATTATGAGAGCGCAACATGCAGGTGTTATGAGCAATTTCTCTTACCGCAATTTGTGTCACATCTACTGGAACATCATGAGCATGTATTATGACGTCACAGTATATGATGACATCATAATTAGTATGCAGTATGATGTCACACTGTATTATGACGTCATAATGTATCCGCATTATGACATCACAATATATTATCAGAGCGCAATTTGCTGGTTTTATAACCATTTTCGCTTACCCCAATTTGTGTCACATTTACTGGAGCGTCATGAGCATGTATTATGACGTCACAGTATATGATGGCATCATAATTAGTATGCAGTATGACGTCACAATGTATTATGGCGTCATAATGTATCCGCATTATGACATGACAATATATTATGAGAGCGCAACATGCAGGAATTATGAGCAATTTCTCTTACCCCAATTTGTGTCACATCTACTGGAGCATCATGAGCATGTATTATGACATCAGAGTATAGGATGACATCATAATTAGTATGCAGTATGACATCACAATATATTATGACGTCATAATGTTTCCGCATTATGACATCACAATTTATTATGAGAGCGCAACATGCAGGTGTTATGAGCAATTTCTCCTTCCCCACTTTGTGTCACATCTACTGGAACATCATGAGCATGTATTATGACGTCACAGTATATGATGACATCATAATTAGTATGCACTATGACGTCACAATGTATTATGACGTCATAATGTATCCGCATTATGACATCACAATATATTATCAGAGCGCAACATGCAGGTATTATGAGCAATTTATCTTACCCCAATCTGTGTCACATCTACTGGAGCATCATGAGCATGTATTATGACGTCACACTATATGATGACATCATAATTAGTATGCACTATGACGTCAAAATGTATTATGACGTCATAATGTATCCGCATTGTGACATCACAATATATTATGAGAGCGCAACATGCAGGTATTATGAGCAATTTCTCTTACCCCAATTTGTGTCACATCTACTGGAGCATCATGAGCATGTATTATGACGTCACAGTATATGATGACATCATAATTAGTATGCACTATGTCGTCACAATGTATTATGACGTCATAATGTATTCGCATTATGACATCACAATATATTATGAGAGCGCAACATGCAGGTATTATGAGCAATTTCTCTTACCCCAATTTGTGTCACATCTACTGGAGCATCATGAGCATGTATTATGACGTCACAGTATATGACGACATCATAATTAGTATGCACTATGACGTCACAATGTATTATGACGTCAAAATGTATCCGCATTATGAAATAACAATATATTATGAGAGCGCAATTTGCAGGTTTTATAACCAATTTCGCTTACCCCAATTTGTGTCACATTTACTGGAGCGTCATGAGCATGTATTATGACGTCACAGTATATGATGGCATCATAATTAGTATGCAGTATGACGTCACAATGTATTATGACGTCATAATGTATCCGCATTATGACATCACAATATATTATGAGAGCGCAACATGCAGGAATTATGAGCAATTTCTCTTACCCCAATTTGTGTCACATCTACTGGAGCATCATGAGCATGTATTATGACATCACAGTATAGGATGACATCATAATTAGTATGCAGTATGACATCACAATATATTATGACGTCATAATGTTTCCGCATTATGACATCACAATATATTATGAGAGCGCAACATGCAGGTGTTATGAGCAATTTCTCCTTCCCCACTTTGTGTCACATCTACTGGAACATCATGAGCATGTATTATTACGTCACAGTATATGATGACATCATAATTAGTATGCAGTATGACGTCACAATGTATTATGACGTCATAATGTATCCGCATTATGACATCACAATATATTATCAGAGCGCAACATGCAGGTATTATGAGCAATTTATCTTACCCCAATTTGTGTCACATCTACTGGAGCATCATGAGCATGTATTATGACGTCACATTATATGATGACATCATAATTAGTATGCACTATGACGTCACAATGTATTATGACGTCATAATGTATCCGCATTATGACATCACAATATATTATGAGAGCGCAACATGCAGGTATTATGAGCAATTTCTCTTACCCCAATTTGTGTCACATCTACTGGAGCATCATGAGCATGTATTATGACGTCACAGTATATGATGACATCATAATTAGTATGCACTATTTCGTCACAATGTATTATGACGTCATAATGTATTCGCATTATGACATCACAATATATTATGAGAGCGCAACATGCAGGTATTATGAGCAATTTCTCTTACCCCAATTTGTGTCACATCTACTGGAGCATCATGAGCATGTATTATGATGTCACAGTATATGACGACATCATAATTAGTATGCACTATGACGTCACAATGTATTATGACGTCAAAATGTATCCGCATTATGAAATAACAATATATTATGAGAGCGCAATTTGCAGGTTTTATGACCAATTTCGCTTACCCCAATTTGTGTCACATTTACTGGAGCGTCATGAGCATGCATTATGACGTCACAGTATATGATGGCATCATAATTAGTATGCAGTATGACGTCACAATGTATTTTGACGTCATAATGTATCCGCATTATGACATCACAATATATTATGAGAGCGCAACATGCAGGAATTATGAGCAATTTCTCTTACCCCAATTTGTGTCACATCTACTGGAGCATCATGAGCATGTATTATGACATCACAGTATAGGATGACATCATAATTAGTATGCAGTATGACATCACAATATATTATGACGTCATAATGTTTCCGCATTATGACATCACAATATATTATGAGAGCGCAACATGCAGGTGTTATGAGCAATTTCTCCTTCCCCACTTTGTGTCACATCTACTGGAACATCATGAGCATGTATTATGACGTCACAGTATATGATGACATCATAATTAGTATGCAGTAGGACGTCACAATGTATTATGACGTCATAATGTATCCGCATTATGACATCACAATATATTATCAGAGCGCAACATGCAGGTATTATGAGCAATTTATCTTACCCCAATTTGTGACACATCTACTGGAGCATCATGAGCATGTATTATGACGTCACACTATATGATGACATCATAATTAGTATGCACTATGATGTCACAATGTATTATGATGTCATAATGTATCCGCATTATGACATCACAATATATTATGAGAGCGCAACATGAAGGTATTATGAGCAATTTCTCTTACCCCAATTTGTGTCACATCTACTGGAGCATCATGAGCATGTATTATGACGTCACAGTATATGATGACATCATAATTAGTATGCACTATGTCGTCACAATGTATTATGATGTCATAATGTATTCGCATTATGACATCACAATATATTATGAGAGCGCAACATGCAGGTATTATGAGCAATTTCTCTTACCCCAATTTGTGTCACATCTACTGGAGCATCATGAGCATGTATTATGACGTCACAGTATATGACGACATCATAATTAGTATGCACTATGACGTCACAATGTATTATGACGTCAAAATGTATCCGCATTAGGAAATAACAATATATTATGAGAGCGCAATTTGCAGGTTTTATTACCAATTTCGCTTACCCCAATTTGTGTCACATCTACTGGAGCATCATGAGCATGTATTATGACGTCACAGTATAGGATGACATCATACTTAGTATGCAGTATGACATCACAATGTATTATGACGTCATAATGTATCCGCATTATGACATCACAATATATTATGAGAGCGCTACATGCAGGTATTATGAGCAATTTCTCTTTCCCCAATTTGTGTCACATCTGCTGGAGCATCATGAGCATGTATTATGACGTCACATTATATGATGACATCATAATTAGTATGCACTATGACGTCACAATGTATTATGACGTCCTAATGTATCCGCATTATGACATCACAATATATTATGAGAGCGCAATTTGCTGGTTTTATAACCAATTTCGCTTACCCCAATTTGTGTCACATTTACTGGAGCGTCATGAGCATGTATTATGACGTCACAGTATATGATGGCATCATAATTAGTATGCAGTATGACGTCACAATGTATTATGACGTCATAATGTATCCGCATTATGACATCACAATATATTATGAGAGCGCAACATGCAGGAATTATGAGAATTTCTCTTACCCCAATTTGTGTCACATCTACTGGAGCATCATGAGCATGTATTATGACATCACAGTATAGGATGACATCATAATTAATATGCAGTATGACATCACAATATATTATGACGTCATAATGTTTCCGCATTATGACATCACAATATATTATGAGAGCGCAACATGAAGGTATTATGAGCAATTTCTCTTACCCCAATTTGTGTCACATCAAATGGAGCAACACGAACATGTATTATGACGTCACAGTATATGATGACATCATAATTAGTATGCACTATGACGTCACAATGTATTATGAAGTCCTAATGTATCCGCATTATGACATCACAATATATTATGACAGCGCAATTTGCAGGTTTTATGACCAATTTCGCTTACCCCAATTTGTGTCACATTTACTGGAGCGTCATGAGCATGTATTATGACGTCAGAGTATTTGATGACATCATAATTAGTATGCAGTATGACGTCACAATGTATTATGACGTCATAATGTATCCGCATTATGACATCACAATATATTATGAGAGCGCAATTTGGAGGTATTATGAGGAATTTCTCTTACCCCAATTTGTGTCACATCTACTGGAGCATCATGAGCATGTATTTTGACGTCACAGTATATGATGACATCATAATTAGTATGCACTATGACGTCACAATGTATTATGATGTCATAATGGATCCGCATTATGACATCAGAATATATTATGTGAGCGCAATTTGCAGGTTTTATGACCAATTTCGCTTACCCCAAATTGTGTCACATTTACTGGAGCATCCTGAGCATGTATTATGACGTCAAAGTATAGGATGACATCATAATTAGTATGCAGTAAGACATCACAATGTATTATGACGTCATAATGTATCCGCATTATGACATCACAATATATTATGAGAGCGCAACATGCAGGTGTCATGAGCAATTTCTCTTTCCCCACTTTGTGTCACATCTACTGGAGCATCATGAGCATGTATTTTGACGTCACAGTATATGATGACATCATAATTAGCATGCACTATGACGTCACAATGTATTATGACGTCATAATGTATCCGCATTATGACATCACAATATATTATGAGAGCGCAACATGCAGGTATTATGAGCAATTTCTCTTACCCCAATTTGTGTCACATCTACTGGAGCATCATGAGCATGTATTATGACGTCACAGTATATGATGACATCATAATTAGTATGCACTATGTCGTCACAATGTATTATGACGTCATAATGTATCCGCATTATGACATCACAATATATTATGAGAGCGCAACATGCAGGTATTATGAGCAATTTCTCTTACCCCAATTTGTGTCACATCTACTGGAGCATCATGAGCATGTATTATGACGTCACAGTATATGACGAGATCATAATTAGTATGCACTATGACGTCACAATGTATTATGACGTCAAAATGTATCCGCATTATGAAATAACAATATATTATGAGAGCGCAATTTGCAGGTTTTATTACCAATTTCGCTTACCCCAATTTGTGTCACATCTACTGGAGCATCATGAGCATGTATTATGACGTCACAGTATAGGATGACATCATACTTAGTATGCAGTATGACATCACAATGTATTATGACGTCATAATGTATCCGCATTATGACATCACAATATATTATGAGAGCGCTACATGCAGGTATTTTGAGCAATTTCTCTTTCCCCAATTTGTGTCACATCTGCTGGAGCATCATGAGCATGTATTATGACGTCACATTATATGATGACATCATAATTAGTATGCACTATGACGTCACAATGTATTATGACGTCCTAATGTATCCGCATTATGACATCACAATATATTATGAGAGCGCAATTTGCTGGTTTTATAACCAATTTCGCTTACCCCAATTTGTGTCACATTTACTGGAGCGTCATGAGCATGTATTATGACGTCACAGTATATGATGGCATCATAATTAGTATGCAGTATGACGTCACAATGTATTATGACGTCATAATGTATCCGCATTATGACATCACAATATATTATGAGAGCGCAACATGCAGGAATTATGAGCAATTTCTCTTACCCCAATTTGTGTCACATCTACTGGAGCATCATGAGCATGTATTATGACATCACAGTATAGGATGACATCATAATTAGTATGCAGTATGACATCACAATATATTATGACGTCATAATGTTTCCGCATTATGACATCACAATATATTATGAGAGCGCAACATGCAGGTGTTATGAGCAATTTCTCCTTCCCCACTTTGTGTCACATCTACTGGAGCATCATGAGCATGTATTATGACGTCACAGTATATGATGACATCATAATTAGTATGCACTATGATGTCACACTGTATTATGACGTCATAATGTCTCCGCATTTTGACATCACAATATATTATGAGAGCGCAACATGCAGGTATTGTGAGCAATTTCTCTTACCCCAATTTGTTTCACATCTACTGGAGCATCATGAGCATGTATTATGACGTCACAGTATATGATGACATCATAATTAGTATGCACCATGACGTTACAATGTATTATGACGCCATAATGTATCCGCATTATGACATCACAATATATTATGAGAGCGCAATTTGCAGGTATTTTGAGCAATTTCTCTTTCCCCAATTTGTGTCACATCTACTGGAGCATCATGAGCATATATTATGACATCACAGTGTATGATGACATCATAATTAGTATGCACTATGACGTCACAATGTATTATGGCGTCATAATGTATCCGCATTATGACATCACAATATGTTATGAGAGCGCAATTTGCAGGTTTTATGACCATTTTCGATTACCCCAATTTGTGTCACATCTACTGGAGCATCATGAGCATGTATTATGACGTCACAGTATATGATGACATCATAATTAGTATGCACTATGACGTCACAATGTATTATGACGTCCTAATGTATCCGCATTATGACATCACAATATATTATGAGAGCGCAACATGCAGGTATTATGAGCAAATTCTCTTACCCCAATTTGTGTCACATCTACTGGAGCATCATGAGCATGTATTATGATGTCACAGTATATGACGACATCATAATTAGTATGCACTATGACGTCACAATGTATTATGACGTCAAAATGTATCCGCATTATGAAATAACAATATATTATGAGAGCGCAATTTGCAGGTTTTATTACCAATTTCGCTTACCCCAACTTGTGTCACATCTACTGGAGCATCATGAGCATGTATTATGACGTCACAGTATAGGATGACATCATACTTAGTATGCAGTATGACATCACAATGTATTATGACGTCATAATGTATCCGCATTATGACATCACAATATATTATGAGAGCGCTACATGCAGGTATTATGAGCAATTTCTCTTTCCCCAATTTGTGTCACATCTGCTGGAGCATCATGAGCATGTATTATGACGTCACATTATATGATGACATCATAATTAGTATGCACTATGACGTCACAATGTATTATGACGTCCTAATGTATCCGCATTATGACATCACAATATATTATGAGAGCGCAATTTGCTGGTTTTATAACCAATTTCGCTTACCCCAATTTGTGTCACATTTACTGGAGCGTCATGAGCATGTATTATGACGTCACAGTATATGATGGCATCATAATTAGTATGCAGTATGACGTCACAATGTATTATGACGTCATAATGTATCCGCATTATGACATCACAATATATTATGAGAGCGCAACTTGCAGGAATTATGAGAATTTCTCTTACCCCAATTTGTGTCACATCTACTGGAGCATCATGAGCATGTATTATGACATCACAGTATAGGATGACATCATAATTAATATGCAGTATGACATCACAATATATTATGACGTCATAATGTTTCCGCATTATGACATCACAATATATTATGAGAGCGCAACATGAAGGTATTATGAGCAATTTCTCTTACCCCAATTTGTGTCACATCAAATGGAGCAACACGAACATGTATTATGACGTCACAGTATATGATGACATCATAATTAGTATGCACTATGACGTCACAATGTATTATGAAGTCCTAATGTATCCGCATTATGACATCACAATATATTATGACAGCGCAATTTGCAGGTTTTATGACCAATTTCGCTTACCCCAATTTGTGTCACATTTACTGGAGCATCATGAGCATGTATTATGACGTCAGAGTATTTGATGACATCATAATTAGTATGCAGTATGACGTCACAATGTATTATGACGTCATAATGTATCCGCATTATGACATCACAATATATTATGAGAGCGCAATTTGGAGGTATTATGAGGAATTTCTCTTACCCCAATTTGTGTCACATCTACTGGAGCATCATGAGCATGTATTTTGACGTCACAGTATATGATGACATCATAATTAGTATGCACTATGACGTCACAATGTATTATGATGTCATAATGTATCCGCATTATGACATCAGAATATATTATGTGAGCGCAATTTGCAGGTTTTATGACCAATTTCGCTTACCCCAAATTGTGTCACATTTACTGGAGCATCCTGAGCATGTATTATGACGTCAAAGTATAGGATGACATCATAATTAGTATGCAGTAAGACATCACAATGTATTATGACGTCATAATGTATCCGCATTATGACATCACAATATATTATGAGAGCGCAACATGCAGGTGTCATGAGCAATTTCTCTTTCCCCACTTTGTGTCACATCTACTGGAGCATCATGAGCATGTATTATGACGTCACAGTATATGACGACATCATAATTAGTATGCACTATGACGTCACAATGTATTATGACGTCAAAATGTATCCGCATTATGAAATAACAATATATTATGAGAGCGCAATTTGCAGGTTTTATAACCAATTTCGCTTACCCCAATTTGTGTCACATTTACTGGAGCGTCATGAGCATGTATTATGACGTCACAGTATATGATGGCATCATAATTAGTATGCAGTATGACGTCACAATGTATTATGACGTCATAATGTATCCGCATTATGACATCACAATATATTATGAGAGCGCAACATGCAGGAATTATGAGCAATTTCTCTTACCCCAATTTGTGTCACATCTACTGGAGCATCATGAGCATGTATTATGACATCACAGTATAGGATGACATCATAATTAGTATGCAGTATGACATCACAATATATTATGACGTCATAATGTTTCCGCATTATGACATCACAATATATTATGAGAGCGCAACATGCAGGTGTTATGAGCAATTTCTCCTTCCCCACTTTGTGTCACATCTACTGGAACATCATGAGCATGTATTATGACGTCACAGTATATGATGACATCATAATTAGTATGCAGTATGACGTCACAATGTATTATGACGTCATAATGTATCCGCATTATGACATCACAATATATTATCAGAGCGCAACATGCAGGTATTATGAGCAATTTATCTTACCCCAATTTGTGTCACATCTACTGGAGCATCATGAGCATGTATTATGACGTCACATTATATGATGACATCATAATTAGTATGCACTATGACGTCACAATGTATTATGACGTCATAATGTATCCGCATTATGACATCACAATATATTATGAGAGCGCAACATGCAGGTATTATGAGCAATTTCTCTTACCCCAATTTGTGTCACATCTACTGGAGCATCATGAGCATGTATTATGACGTCACAGTATATGATGACATCATAATTAGTATGCACTATTTCGTCACAATGTATTATGACGTCATAATGTATTCGCATTATGACATCACAATATATTATGAGAGCGCAACATGCAGGTATTATGAGCATTTTCTCTTACCCCAATTTGTGTCACATCTACTGGAGCATCATGAGCATGTATTATGACGTCACAGTATATGACGACATCATAATTAGTATGCACTATGACGTCACAATGTATTATGACGTCAAAATGTATCCGCATTATGAAATAACAATATATTATGAGAGCGCAATTTGCAGGTTTTATTACCAATTTCGCTTACCCCAATTTGTGTCACATCTACTGGAGCATCATGAGCATGTATTATGACGTCACAGTATAGGATGACATCATACTTAGTATGCAGTATGACATCACAATGTATTATGACGTCATAATGTATCCGCATTATGACATCACAATATATTATGAGAGCGCTACATGCAGGCATTATGAGCAATTTCTCTTTCCCCAATTTGTGTCACATCTGCTGGAGCATCATGAGCATGTATTATGACGTCACATTATATGATGACATCATAATTAGTATGCACTATGACGTCACAATGTATTATGACGTCCTAATGTATCCGCATTATGACATCACAATATATTATGAGAGCGCAATTTGCTGGTTTTATAACCAATTTCGCTTACCCCAATTTGTGTCACATTTACTGGAGCGTCATGAGCATGTATTATGACGTCACAGTATATGATGGCATCATAATTAGTATGCAGTATGACGTCACAATGTATTATGACGTCATAATGTATCCGCATTATGACATCACAATATATTATGAGAGCGCAACATGCAGGAATTATGAGAATTTCTCTTACCCCAATTTGTGTCACATCTACTGGAGCATCATGAGCATGTATTATGACATCACAGTATAGGATGACATCATAATTAATATGCAGTATGACATCACAATATATTATGACGTCATAATGTTTCCGCATTATGACATCACAATATATTATGAGAGCGCAACATGAAGGTATTATTAGCAATTTCTCTTACCCCAATTTGTGTCACATCAAATGGAGCAACACGAACATGTATTATGACGTCACAGTATATGATGACATCATAATTAGTATGCACTATGACGTCACAATGTAATATGAAGTCCTAATGTATCCGCATTATGACATCACAATATATTATGACAGCGCAATTTGCAGGTTTTATGACCAATTTCGCTTACCCCAATTTGTGTCACATTTACTGGAGCGTCATGAGCATGTATTATGACGTCAGAGTATTTGATGACATCATAATTAGTATGCAGTATGACGTCACAATGTATTATGACGTCATAATGTATCCGCATTATGACATCACAATATATTATGAGAGCGCAATTTGGAGGTATTATGAGGAATTTCTCTTACCCCAATTTGTGTCACATCTACTGGAGCATCATGAGCATGTATTTTGACGTCACAGTATATGATGACATCATAATTAGTATGCACTATGACGTCACAATGTATTATGATGTCATAATGTATCCGCATTATGACATCAGAATATATTATGTGAGCGCAATTTGCAGGTTTTATGACCAATTTCGCTTACCCCAAATTGTGTCACATTTACTGGAGCATCCTGAGCATGTATTATGACGTCAAAGTATAGGATGACATCATAATTAGTATGCAGTAAGACATCACAATGTATTATGACGTCATAATGTATCCGCATTATGACATCACAATATATTATGAGAGCGCAACATGCAGGTGTCATGAGCAATTTCTCTTTCCCCACTTTGTGTCACATCTACTGGAGCATCATGAGCATGTATTTTGACGTCACAGTATATGATGACATCATAATTAGCATGCACTATGACGTCACAATGTATTATGACGTCATAATGTATCCGCATTATGACATCACAATATATTATGAGAGCGCAACATGCAGGTATTATGAGCAATTTCTCTTACCCCAATTTGTGTCACATCTACTGGAGCATCATGAGCATGTATTATGACGTCACAGTATATGATGAAATCATAATTAGTATGCACTATGTCGTCACAATGTATTATGACGTCATAATGTATCCGCATTATGACATCACAATATATTATGAGAGCGCAACATGCAGGTATTATGAGCAATTTCTCTTACCCCAATTTGTGTCACATCTACTGGAGCATCATGAGCATGTATTATGACGTCACAGTATATGACGAGATCATAATTAGTATGCACTATGACGTCACAATGTATTATGACGTCAAAATGTATCCGCATTATGAAATAACAATATATTATGAGAGCGCAATTTGCAGGTTTTATTACCAATTTCGCTTACCCCAATTTGTGTCACATCTTCTGGAGCATCATGAGCATGTATTATGACGTCACAGTATAGGATGACATCATACTTAGTATGCAGTATGACATCACAATGTATTATGACGTCATAATGTATCCGCATTATGACATCACAATATATTATGAGAGCACTACATGCAGGTATTATGAGCAATTTCTCTTTCCCCAATTTGTGTCACATCTGCTGGAGCATCATGAGCATGTATTATGACGTCACATTATATGATGACATCATAATTAGTATGCACTATGACGTCACAATGTATTATGATGTCCTAATGTATCCGCATTATGACATCACAATATATTATGAGAGCGCAATTTGCTGGTTTTATAACCAATTTCGCTTACCCCAATTTGTGTCACATTTACTGGAGCGTCATGAGCATGTATTATGACGTCACAGTATATGATGGCATCATAATTAGTATGCAGTATGACGTCACAATGTATTATGACGTCATAATGTATCCGCATTATGACATCACAATATATTATGAGAGCGCAACATGCAGGAATTATGAGCAATTTCTCTTACCCCAATTTGTGTCACATCTACTGGAGCATCATGAGCATGTATTATGACATCACAGTATAGGATGACATCATAATTAGTATGCAGTATGACATCACAATATATTATGACGTCATAATGTTTCCACATTATGACATCACAATATATTATGAGAGCGCAACATGCAGGTGTTATGAGCAATTTCTCCTTCCCCACTTTGTGTCACATCTACTGGAACATCATGAGCATGTATTATGACGTCACAGTATATGATGACATCATAATTAGTATGCAGTATGACGTCACAATGTATTATGACGTCATAATGTATCCGCATTATGACATCACAATATATTATCAGAGCGCAACATGCAGGTATTATGAGCAATTTATCTTACCCCAATTTGTGACACATCTACTGGAGCATCATGAGCATGTATTATGACGTCACACTATATGATGACATCATAATTAGTATGCACTATGATGTCACAATGTATTATGACGTCATAATGTATCCGCATTATGACATCACAATATATTATGAGAGCGCAACATGAAGGTATTATGAGCAATTTCTCTTACCCCAATTTGTGTCACATCTACTGGAGCATCATGAGCATGTATTATGACGTCACAGTATATGATGACATCATAATTAGTATGCACTATGTCGTCACAATGTATTATGATGTCATAATGTATTCGCATTATGACATCACAATATATTATGAGAGCGCAACATGCAGGTATTATGAGCAATTTCTCTTACCCCAATTTGTGTCACATCTACTGGAGCATCATGAGCATGTATTATGACGTCACAGTATATGACGACATCATAATTAGTATGCACTATGACGTCACAATGTATTATGACGTCAAAATGTATCCGCATTATGAAATAACAATATATTATGAGAGCGCAATTTGCAGGTTTTATTACCAATTTCGCTTACCCCAATTTGTGTCACATCTACTGGAGCATCATGAGCATGTATTATGACGTCACAGTATAGGATGACATCATACTTAGTATGCAGTATGACATCACAATGTATTATGACGTCATAATGTATCCGCATTATGACATCACAATATATTATGAGAGCGCTACATGCAGGTATTATGAGCAATTTCTCTTTCCCCAATTTGTGTCACATCTGCTGGAGCATCATGAGCATGTATTATGACGTCACATTATATGATGACATCATAATTAGTATGCACTATGACGTCACAATGTATTATGACGTCCTAATGTATCCGCATTATGACATCACAATATATTATGAGAGCGCAATTTGCTGGTTTTATAACCAATTTCGCTTACCCCAATTTGTGTCACATTTACTGGAGCGTCATGAGCATGTATTATGACGTCACAGTATATGATGGCATCATAATTAGTATGCAGTATGACGTCACAATGTATTATGACGTCATAATGTATCCGCATTATGACATCACAATATATTATGAGAGCGCAACATGCAGGAATTATGAGAATTTCTCTTACCCCAATTTGTGTCACATCTACTGGAGCATCATGAGCATGTATTATGACATCACAGTATAGGATGACATCATAATTAATATGCAGTATGACATCACAATATATTATGACGTCATAATGTTTCCGCATTATGACATCACAATATATTATGAGAGCGCAACATGAAGGTATTATGAGCAATTTCTCTTACCCCAATTTGTGTCACATCAAATGGAGCAACACGAACATGTATTATGACGTCACAGTATATGATGACATCATAATTAGTATGCACTATGACGTCACAATGTATTATGAAGTCCTAATGTATCCGCATTATGACATCACAATATATTATGACAGCGCAATTTGCAGGTTTTATGACCAATTTCGCTTACCCCAATTTGTGTCACATTTACTGGAGCGTCATGAGCATGTATTATGACGTCAGAGTATTTGATGACATCATAATTAGTATGCAGTATGACGTCACAATGTATTATGACGTCATAATGTATCCGCATTATGACATCACAATATATTATGAGAGCGCAATTTGGAGGTATTATGAGGAATTTCTCTTACCCCAATTTGTGTCACATCTACTGGAGCATCATGAGCATGTATTTTGACGTCACAGTATATGATGACATCATAATTAGTATGCACTATGACGTCACAATGTATTATGATGTCATAATGTATCCGCATTATGATATCAGAATATATTATGTGAGCGCAATTTGCAGGTTTTATGACCAATTTCGCTTACCCCAAATTGTGTCACATTTACTGGAGCATCCTGAGCATGTATTATGACGTCAAAGTATAGGATGACATCATAATTAGTATGCAGTAAGACATCACAATGTATTATGACGTCATAATGTATCCGCATTATGACATCACAATATATTATGAGAGCGCAACATGCAGGTGTCATGAGCAATTTCTCTTTCCCCACTTTGTGTCACATCTACTGGAGCATCATGAGCATGTATTTTGACGTCACAGTATATGATGACATCATAATTAGCATGCACTATGACGTCACAATGTATTATGACGTCATAATGTATCCGCATTATGACATCACAATATATTATGAGAGCGCAACATGCAGGTATTATGAGCAATTTCTCTTACCCCAATTTGTGTCACATCTACTGGAGCATCATGAGCATGTATTATGACGTCACAGTATATGATGACATCATAATTAGTATGCACTATGTCGTCACAATGTATTATGACGTCATAATGTATCCGCATTATGACATCACAATATATTATGAGAGCGCAACATGCAGGTATTATGAGCAATTTCTCTTACCCCAATTTGTGTCACATCTACTGGAGCATCATGAGCATGTATTATGACGTCACAGTATATGACGAGATCATAATTAGTATGCACTATGACGTCACAATGTATTATGACGTCAAAATGTATCCGCATTATGAAATAACAATATATTATGAGAGCGCAATTTGCAGGTTTTATTACCAATTTCGCTTACCCCAATTTGTGTCACATCTACTGGAGCATCATGAGCATGTATTATGACGTCACAGTATAGGATGACATCATACTTAGTATGCAGTATGACATCACAATGAATTATGACGTCATAATGTATCCGCATTATGACATCACAATATATTATGAGAGCACTACATGCAGGTATTATGAGCAATTTCTCTTTCCCCAATTTGTGTCACATCTGCTGGAGCATCATGAGCATGTATTATGACGTCACATTATATGATGACATCATAATTAGTATGCACTATGACGTCACAATGTATTATGATGTCCTAATGTATCCGCATTATGACATCACAATATATTATGAGAGCGCAATTTGCTGGTTTTATAACCAATTTCGCTTACCCCAATTTGTGTCACATTTACTGGAGCGTCATGAGCATGTATTATGACGTCACAGTATATGATGGCATCATAATTAGTATGCAGTATGACGTCACAATGTATTATGACGTCATAATGTATCCGCATTATGACATCACAATATATTATGAGAGCGCAACATGCAGGAATTATGAGCAATTTCTCTTACCCCAATTTGTGTCACATCTACTGGAGCATCATGAGCATGTATTATGACATCACAGTATAGGATGACATCATAATTAGTATGCAGTATGACATCACAATATATTATGACGTCATAATGTTTCCACATTATGACATCACAATATATTATGAGAGCGCAACATGCAGGTGTTATGAGGAATTTCTCCTTCCCCACTTTGTGTCACATCTACTGGAACATCATGAGCATGTATTATGACGTCACAGTATATGATGACATCATAATTAGTATGCAGTATGACGTCACAATGTATTATGACGTCATAATGTATCCGCATTATGACATCACAATATATTATCAGAGCGCAACATGCAGGTATTATGAGCAATTTATCTTACCCCAATTTGTGTCACATCTACTGGAGCATCATGAACATGTATTATGACGTCACACTATATGATGACATCATAATTAGTATGCACTATGATGTCACAATGTATTATGACGTCATAATGTATCCGCATTATGACATCACAATATATTATGAGAGCGCAACATGAAGGTATTATGAGCAATTTCTCTTACCCCAATTTGTGTCACATCTACTGGAGCATCATGAGCATGTATTATGACGTCACAGTATATGATGACATCATAATTAGTATGCACTATGTCGTCACAATGTATTATGACGTCATAATGTATTCGCATTATGACATCACAATATATTATGAGAGCGCAACATGCAGGTATTACGAGCAATTTCTCTTACCCCAATTTGTGTCACATCTACTGGAGCATCATGAGCATGTATTATGACGTCACAGTATATGACGACATCATAATTAGTATGCACTATGACGTCACAATGTATTATGACGTCAAAATGTATCCGCATTATGAAATAACAATATATTATGAGAGCGCAATTTGCAGGTTTTATTACCAATTTCGCTTACCCCAATTTGTGTCACATCTACTGGAGCATCATGAGCATGTATTATGACGTCACAGTATAGGATGACATCATACTTAGTATGCAGTATGACATCACAATGTATTATGACGTCATAATGTATCCGCATTATGACATCACAATATATTATGAGAGTGCTACATGCAGGTATTATGAGCAATTTCTCTTTCCCCAATTTGTGTCACATCTGCTGGAGCATCATGAGCATGTATTATGACGTCACATTATATGATGACATCATAATTAGTATGCACTATGACGTCACAATGTATTATGACGTCCTAATGTATCCGCATTATGACATCACAATATATTATGAGAGCGCAATTTGCTGGTTTTATAACCAATTTCGCTTACCACAATTTGTGTCACATTTACTGGAGCGTCATGAGCATGTATTATGACGTTACAGTATATGATGGCATCATAATTAGTATGCAGTATGACGTCACAATGTATTATGACGTCATAATGTATCAGCATTATGACATCACAATATATTATGAGAGCGCAACATGCAGGAATTATGAGCAATTTCTCTTACCCCAATTTGTGTCACATCTACTGGAGCATCATGAGCATGTATTATGACATCACAGTATAGGATGACATCATACTTAGTATGCAGTATGACATCACAATGTATTATGACGTCCTAATGTATCCGCATTATGACATCACAATATATTATCAGAGCGCAACATGCAGGTATTATGAGCAATTTATCTTACCCCAATCTGTGTCACATCTACTGGAGCATCATGAGCATGTATTATGACGTCACACTATATGATGACATCATAATTAGTATGCACTATGACGTCACAATGTATTATGACGTCATAATGTATCCGCATTATGACATCACAATATATTATGAGAGCGCAACATGCAGGTATTATGAGCAATTTCTCTTACCCCAATTTGTGTCACATCTACTGGAGCATCATGAGCATGTATTATGACGTCACAGTATATGATGACATCATAATTAGTATGCACTATGTCGTCACAATGTATTATGACGTCATAATGTATTCGCATTATGACATCACAATATATTATGAGAGCGCAACATGCAGGTATTATGAGCAATTTCTCTTACCCCAATTTGTGTCACATCTACTGGAGCATCATGAGCATGTATTATGACGTCACAGTATATGACGACATCATAATTAGTATGCACTATGACGTCACAATGTATTATGACGTCAAAATGTATACATTATGAAATAACAATATATTATGAGAGCGCAATTTGCAGGTTTTATAACCAATTTCGCTTACCCCAATTTGTGTCACATTTACTGGAGCGTCATGAGCATGTATTATGACGTCACAGTATATGATGGCATCATAATTAGTATGCAGTATGACGTCACAATGTATTATGACGTCATAATGTATCCGCATTATGACATCACAATATATTATGAGAGCGCAATTTGGAGGTATTATGAGCAATTTCTCTTACCCCAATTTGTGTCACATCTACTGGAGCATCATGAGCATGTATTTTGTCGTCACAGTATATGATGACATCATAATTAGTATGCACTATGACGTCACAATGTATTATGACGTCATAATGTATCCGCATTATGACATCAGAATATATTATGTGAGCGCAATTTGCAGGTTTTATGACCAATTTCGCTTACCCCAAATTGTGTCACATCTACTGGAGCATCATGAGCATGTATTATGACGTCACACTATATGATGACATCATAATTAGTATGCACTATGATGTCACAATGTATTATGACGTCATAATGTATCCGCATTATGACATCACAATATATTATGAGAGCGCAACATGCAGGTATTATGAGCAATTTCTCTTTCCCCACTTTGTGTCACATCTACTGGAGCATCATGAGCATGTATTATGACGTCACAGTATATGATGACATCATAATTAGTATGCACTATGACGTCACAATGTATTATGACGTCATAATGTATCCGCATTATGACATCACAATATATTATGAGAGCGCAACATGCAGGTATTATGAGCAATTTCTCTTACCCCAATTTGTGTCACATCTACTAGAGCATCATGAGCATGTATTATGACGTCACAGTATATGATGACATCATAATTAGTATGCACTATGTCGTCACAATGTATTATGACGTCATAATGTATCCGCATTATGACATCACAATATATTATGAGAGCGCAACATGCAGGTATTATGAGCAATTTCTCTTACCCCAATTTGTGTCACATCTACTGGAGCATCATGAGCATGTATTATGACGTCACAGTATATGACGAGATCATAATTAGTATGCACTATGACGTCACAATGTATTATGACGTCAAAATGTATCCGCATTATGAAATAACAATATATTATGAGAGCGCAATTTGCAGGTTTTATTACCAATTTCGCTTACCCCAATTTGTGTCACATCTACTGGAGCATCATGAGCATATATTATGACGTCACAGTATAGGATGACATCATACTTAGTATGCAGTATGACATCACAATGTATTATGACGTCATAATGTATCCGCATTATGACATCACAATATATTATGAGAGCGCTACATGCAGGTATTATGAGCAATTTCTCTTTCCCCAATTTGTGTCACATCTGCTGGAGCATCATGAGCATGTATTATGACGTCACATTATATGATGACATCATAATTAGTATGCACTATGACGTCACAATGTATTATGATGTCCTTATGTATCCGCATTATGACATCACAATATATTATGAGAGCGCAATTTGCTGGTTTTATAACCAATTTCGCTTACCCCAATTTGTGTCACATTTACTGGAGCGTCATGAGCATGTATTATGACGTCACAGTATATGATGGCATCATAATTAGTATGCAGTATGACGTCACAATATATTATGACGTCATAATGTATCCGCATTATGACATCACAATATATTATGAGAGCGCAACATGCAGGAATTATGAGCAATTTCTCTTACCCCAATTTGTGTCACATCTACTGGAGCATCATGAGCATGTATTATGACATCACAGTATAGGATGACATCATAATTAGTATGCAGTATGACATCACAATATATTATGACGTCATAATGTTTCCGCATTATGACATCACAATATATTATGAGAGTGCAACATGCAGGTGTTATGAGCAATTTCTCCTTCCCCACTTTGTGTCACATCTACTGGAGCATCATGAGCATGTATTATGACGTCACAGTATATGATGACATCATAATTAGTATGCACTATGATGTCACACTGTATTATGACGTCATAATGTCTCCGCATTTTGACATCACAATATATTATGAGAGCGCAACATGCAGGTATTGTGAGCAATTTCTCTTACCCCAATTTGTTTCACATCTACTGGAGCATCATGAGCATGTATTATGACGTCACAGTATATGATGACATCATAATTAGTATGCACCATGACGTTACAATGTATTATGACGCCATAATGTATCCGCATTATGACATCACAATATATTATGAGAGCGCAATTTGCAGGTATTTTGAGCAATTTCTCTTTCCCCAATTTGTGTCACATCTACTGGAGCATCATGAGCATATATTATGACATCACAGTGTATGATGACATCATAATTAGTATGCACTATGACGTCACAATGTATTATGGCGTCATAATGTATCCGCATTATGACATCACAATATGTTATGAGAGCGCAATTTGCAGGTTTTATGACCATTTTCGATTACCCCAATTTGTGTCACATCTACTGGAGCATCATGAGCATGTATTATGACGTCACAGTATATGATGACATTATAATTAGTATGCACTATGACGTCACAATGTATTATGACGTCATAATGTATCCGCATTATGACATCACAATATATTATGAGTGCGCAACATGTAGGTATTATGAGCAATTTCTCTTACCCCAATTTGTGTCACATCTACTGGAGCATCATGAGCATGTATTATGACGTCACAGTATATGATGACATCATAATTAGTATGCACTATGACGTCACAATGTATTATGACGTCCTAATGGATCCGCATTATGACATCACAATATATTATGAGAGCGCAACATGCAGGTATTATGAGCAAATTCTCTTACCCCAATTTGTGTCACATCTACTGGAGCATCATGAGCATGTATTATGATGTCACAGTATATGACGACATCATAATTAGTATGCACTATGACGTCACAATGTATTATGACGTCAAAATGTATCCGCATTATGAAATAACAATATATTATGAGAGCGCAATTTGCAGGTTTTATTACCAATTTCGCTTACCCCAATTTGTGTCACATCTACTGGAGCATCATGAGCATGTATTATGACGTCACAGTATAGGATGACATCATACTTAGTATGCAGTATGACATCACAATGTATTATGACGTCATAATGTATCCGCATTATGACATCACAATATATTATGAGAGCGCTACATGCAGGTATTATGAGCAATTTCTCTTTCCCCAATTTTTGTCACATCTGCTGGAGCATCATGAGCATGTATTATGACGTCACAGTATAGGATGACATCATACTTAGTATGCAGTATGACATCACAATGTATTATGACGTCCTAATGTATCCGCATTATGACATCACAATATATTATGAGAGCGCAATTTGCTGGTTTTATAAGCAATTTCGCTTACCCCAATTTGTGTCACATTTACTGGAGCGTCATGAGCATGTATTATGACGTCACAGTATATGATGGCATCATAATTAGTATGCAGTATGACGTCACAATGTATTATGACGTCATAATGTATCCGCATTATGACATCACAATATATTATGTGAGCGCAACATGCAGGAATTATGAGCAATTTCTCTTACCCGAATTTGTGTCACATCTACTGGAGCATCATGAGCATGTATTATGACATCACAGTATAGAATGACATCATAATTAGTATGCAGTATGACATCACAATATATTATGACATCATAATGTTTCCGCATTATGACATCACAATATATTATGAGAGCGCAACATGCAGGTGTTATGAGCAATTTCTCCTTCCCCACTTTGTGTCACATCTACTGGAGCATCATGAGCATGTATTATGACGTCACAGTATATGATGACATCATAATTAGTATGCACTATGATGTCACACTGTATTATGACGTCGTAATGTCTCCGCATTTTGACATCACAATATATTATGAGAGCGCAACATGCAGGTATTATGAGCAATTTCTCTTACCCCAATTTGTTTCACATCTACTGGAGAATCATGAGCATATATTATGACGTCACAGTATATGATGACATCATAATTAGTATGCACCATGACGTTACAATGTATTATGACGCCATAATGTATCCGCATTATGACATCACAATATATTATGAGAGCGCAATTTGCAGGTATTATGAGCAATTTCTCTTTCCCCAATTTGTGTCACATCTACTGGAGCATCATGAGCATATATTATGACATCACAGTGTATGATGACATCATAATTAGTATGCACTATGACGTCACAATGTATTATGGCGTCATAATGTATCCGCATTATGACATCACAATATGTTATGAGAGCGCAATTTGCAGGTTTTATGACCATTTTCGATTACCCCAATTTGTGTCACATCTACTGGAGCATCATGAGCATGTATTATGACGTCACAGTATATGATGACATCATAATTAGTATGCACTATGACGTCACAATGTATTATGACGTCATAATGTATCCGCATTATGACATCACAATATATTATGAGAGCGCAACATGCAGGTATTATGAGCAATTTCTCTTACCCCAATTTGTGTCACATCTACTGGAGCATCATGAGCATGTATTATGACGTCACAGTATATGATGACATCATAATTAGTATGCACTATGACGTCACAATGTATTATGACGTCCTAATGGATCCGCATTATGACATCACAATATATTATGAGAGCACAATTTGCAGGTATTATGAGCAATTTCTCTTACCCCAATTTGTGTCACATATACTGGAGCATCATGAGCATGTATTTTGACGTCACAGTATATGATGACATCATAATTAGTATGCACTATGACGTCACAATATATTATGACGTCATAATGTATCCACATTATGACATCTCAATATATTAAGAGAGCGCAACATGCAGGTATTATGAGCAATTTCTCTTACCCCAATTTGTGTCACATCTACTGGAGCATCATGAGCATGTATTATGACGTCACAGTATATGATGACATCATAATTAGTATGCACTATGACGTCACAATGTATTATGACGTCATAATGTATCCGCATTATGACATCACAATATATTATGGGAACGCAACATGCAGGTATTATGAGCAATTTCACTTTCCCCAATTTGTGTCACATCTACTGGAGCATCATGAGCATGTATTATGACGTCACAGTATATGATGACATCATAATTAGTATGCACTATGACGTCACAATGTATTATGACGTCATAATGTATCCGCATTGTGACATCACAATATATTATGAGAGCGCAACATGCAGGTATTATGAGCAATTTCTCTTACCCCAATTTGTGTCACATCTACTGGAGCATCATCAGCATGTATTATGACGTCACAGTATTTGATGACATCATAATTAGTATGCACTATGACATCACAATGTATTATGACGTCCTAATGTATCCGCATTATGACATCACAATATACTATGAGAGCGCAATTTGCAGGTTTTATGACCAATTTCGCTTACCCGAATTTGTGTCACATCTACTGGAGCATCATGAGCATGTATTATGACGTCACAGTATATGATGACATCATAATTAGTATGCAGTATGACGTCACAATGTATTATGACGTCATAGTGTATCCGCATTATGACATCACAATATATTATCAGAGCGCAACATGCAGGTATTATGAGCAATTTCTCTTACCTCAATTTGTGTCACATCTACTGGAGCATCATGAGCATGTATTATGACGTCACAGTATATGATGACATCATAATTAGTATGCACTATGACGTCACAATGTATTATGACGTCATGATGTATCCGCATTATGACATCACAATATATTATGAGAGCGCAACATGCAGGTATTATGAGCAATTTCTCTTACCCCAATTTGTGTCACATCTACTGGAGCATCATGAGCATGTATTATGACATCACAGTATATGATGACATCATAATTAGTATGCACTATGACGTCACAATGTATTATGACGTCCTAATGTATCCGCATTATGACATCACAATATATTATGAGAGCCAATTTGCAGGTTTTATGACCAATTTCGCTTACCCCAATTTGTGTCACATTTACTGGATCGTCATGAGCATGTATTATTACGTCAGAGTATATGATGACATCATTATTAGTATGCAGTATGACGTCACAATGTATTATGACGTCATAATGTATCCGCATTATGACATCGCAATATATTATGAGAGCGCAACATGCAGGTATTATGAGCAATTTCTCTTACCCCAATTTGTGTCACATCTACTGGAGCATCATGAGCATGTATTTTGACGTCACAGTATATGATGACATCATAATTAGTATGCACCATGACGTCACAATGTATTATGACGTCATAATGTATCCGCATTATGACATCACAATATATTATGAGAGCGCAATTTGCAGGTTTTATGACCAATTTCCCTTACCCCATTTTGTGTCACATCTACTGGAGCATCCTGAGCATGTTTTATGAGGTCAAAGTATAGGATGACATCATAATTAGTATGCAGTAAGACATCACAATGTATTATGACGTCATAATGTATCCGCATTATGACATCACAATATATTATGAGAGCGCAACATGCAGGTATTATGAGCAATTTCTCTTTCCCAACTTTGTGTCACATCTACTGGAGCATCATGAGCATGTATTATGACGTCACAGTATATGATGACATCATAATTAGTATGCACTATGACATCACAATGTATTATTACGTCATAATGTATCCGCATTATGACATCACAATATATTATGAGAGCGCAACATGCAGGTATTATGAGCAATTTCTCTTACCCCAATTTGTGTCACATCTACTGGAGCATCTTGAGCATGTATTATGACGTCACAGTATATGATGACATCATAATTAGTATGCAGTATGACGTCACAATATATTATGACGTCATAATGTATCCACATTATGACATCACAATACATTATGTTAGCGCAACATGCAGATATTATGTGCAATTTCTCTTAACCCAATTTGTGTCACATCTACTGGAGCATCAAGAGCATGTATTATGACGTCACTGTATATGATGACATCATAATTAGTATGCACTATGACGTCACAATGTATTTTGACGTCATAATGTATCCGCATTATAACATCACAATATATTATGAGAGCGCAATTTGCAGGTTTTATGACCATTTTCGATTACCCCAATTTGTGTCACATCTACTGGAGCATCATGAGCATGTATTATGACCTCACAGTATATGATGACATCATAATTAGTATGCACTATGTCGTCACAATGCATTATGACGTCATAATGTATTCGAATTATGACATCACAATATATTATGAGAGCGCAACATGCAGGTATTATGAGCAATTTCTCTTACCCCAATTTGTGTCACATCTACTGGAGCATCATGAGCATGTATTATGACGTCACAGTATATGACGACATCATAAATAGTATGCACTATGACGTCACAATGTATTATGACGTCAAAATGTATCCGCATTATGAAATAACAATATATTATGAGAGCGCAATTTGCAGGTTTTATTACCAATTTCGCTTACCCCAATTTGTGTCACATCTACTGGAGCATCATGAGCATGTATTATGACGTCACAGTATAGGATGACATCATTCTTAGTATGCAGTATGACATCACAATGTATTATGACGTCCTAAGTATCCGCATTATGACATCACAATATATTATGAGAGCGCAATTTGCTGGTTTTATAACCAATTTCGCTTACCCCAATTTGTGTCACATTTACTGGAGCGTCATGAGCATGTATTATGACGTCACAGTATATGATGGCATCATAATTAGTATGCAGTATGACGTCACAATGTATTATGACGTCATAATGTATCCGCATTATGACATCACAATATATTATGAGAGCGCAACATGCAGGAATTATGAGCAATTTCTCTTACCCCAATTTGTGTCACATCTACTGGAGCATCATGAGCATGTATTATGACATCACAGTATAGGATGACATCATAATTAGTATGCAGTATGACATCACAATATATTATGACGTCATAATGTATCCGCATTATGACATCACAATATATTAACAGAGCGCAACATGCAGGTATTATGAGCAATTTATCTTACCCCAATTTGTGTCACATCTACTGGAGCATCATGAGCATGTATTATGACGTCACACTATATGATGACATCATAATTAGTATGCACTATGATGTCACAATGTATTATGACGTCATAATGTATCCGCATTATGACATCACAATATATTATGAGAGCGCAACATGAAGGTATTATGAGCAATTTCTCTTACCCCAATTTGTGTCACATCTAATGGAGCAACATGAGCATGTATTATGACGTCACAGTATATGATGACATCATAATTAGTATGCACTATGACGTCACAACGTATTATGACGTCCTAATGTATCCGCATTATGACATCACAATATATTATGAGAGCACAATTTGCAGGTTTTATGACCAATTTCGCTTACCCCAATTTGTGTCACATTTACTGGAGGTCATGAGCATGTATTATGACGTCAGAGTATTTGATGACATCATAATTAGTATGCAGTATGACGCCACAATGTATTATGACGTCATAATGTATCCGCATTATGACATCACAATATATTATGAGAGCGCAATTTGGAGGTATTATGAGCAACTTCTCTCACCCCAATTTGTGTCACATCTACTGGAGCATCATGAGCATGTATTTTGTCGTCACAGTATATGATGACATCATAATTAGTATGCACTATGACGTCACAATGTATTATGACGTCATAATGTATCCGCATTATGACATCAGAATATATTATGTGAGCGCAATTTGCAGGTTTTATGACCAATTTCGCTTACCCCAAATTGTGTCACATTTACTGGAGCATCCTGAGCATGTATTATGACGTCAAAGTATAGGATGACATCATAATTAGTATGCAGTAAGACATCACAATGTATTATGACGTCATAATGTATCCGCATTATGACATCACAATATATTATGAGAGCGCAACATGCAGGTATTATGAGCAATTTCTCTTTCCCCACTTTGTGTCACATCTACTGGAGCATCATGAGCATGTATTATGACGTCACAGTATATGATGACATCATAATTAGTATGCACTATGACGTCACAATGTATTATGACGTCATAATGTATCCGCATTATGACATCACAATATATTATGAGAGCGCAACATGCAGGTATTATGAGCAATTTCTCTTACCCCAATTTGTGTCACATCTACTGGAGCATCATGAGCATGTATTATGACGTCACAGTATATGATGACATCATAATTAGTATGCACTATGTCGTCACAATGTATTATGACGTCATAATGTATTCGAATTATGACATCACAATATATTATGGGAGCGCAACATGCAGGTATTATGAGCAATTTCTCTTACCCCAATTTGTGTCACATCTACTGGAGCATCATGACCATGTATTATGACGTCACAGTATATGATGACATCATAATTAGTATGCACTATGACGTCACAATGTATTATGACGTCAAAATGTATCCGCATTATGAAATAACAATATATTATGAGAGCGCAATTTGCAGGTTTTATTACCAATTTCGCTTACCCCAATTTGTGTCACATCTACTGGAGCATCATGAGCATGTATTATGACGTCACAGTATAGGATGACATCATTCTTAGTATGCAGTATGACATCACAATGTATTATGACGTCATAATGTATCCGCATTATGACATCACAATATATTATGAGAGCGCTACATGCAGGTATTATGAGCAATTTCTCTTTCCCCAATTTGTGTCACATCTGCTGGAGCATCATGAGCATGTATTATGACGTCACATTATATGATGACATCATAATTAGTATGCACTATGACGTCACAATGTATTATGACGTCCTAATGTATCCGCATTATGACATCACAATATATTATGAGAGCGCAATTTGCTGGTTTTATAACCAATTTCGCTTACCCCAATTTGTGTCACATTTACTGGAGCGTCATGAGCATGTATTATGACGTCACAGTATATGATGGCATCATAATTAGTATGCAGTATGACGTCACAATGTATTATGATGTCATAATGTATCCGCATTATGACATCACAATATATTATGAGAGCGCAACATGCAGGAATTATGAGCAATTTCTCGTACCCCAATTTGTGTCACATCTACTGGAGCATCATGAGCATGTATTATGACATCACAGTATAGGATGACATCATAATTAGTATGCACTATGACATCACAATGTATTATGACGTCATAATGTATCCGCATTATGACATCACAATATACTATGAGAGCGCAATTTGCAGGTTTTATGACCAATTTCGCTTACCCCAATTTGTGTCACATCTACTGGAGCATCATGAGCATGTATTATGACGTCACAGTATATGATGACATCATAATTAGTATGCAGTATGACGTCACAATGTATTATGACGTCATAATGTATCCGCATTATGACATCACAATATATTATCAGAGCGCAACATGCAGGTATTATGAGCAATTTCTCTTACCCCAATTTGTGTCACATCTACTGGAGCATCATGAGCATGTATTATGACGTCACAGTATATGATGACATCATAATTAGTATGCACTATGACGTCACAATGTATTATGACGTCATGATGTATCCGCATTATGACATCACAATATATTATGAGAGCGCAACATGCAGGTATTATGAGCAATTTCTCTTACCCCAATTTGTGTCACATCTACTGGAGCATCATGAGCATGTATTATGACATCACAGTATATGATGACATCATAATTAGTATGCACTATGACGTCACAATGTATTATGACGTCCTAATGTATCCGCATTATGACATCACAATACATTATGAGAGCCAATTTGCAGGTTTTATGACCAATTTCGCTTACCCCAATTTGTGTCACATTTACTGGAGGGTCATGAGCATGTATTATTACGTCAGAGTATATGATGACATCATTATTAGTATGCAGTATGACGTCACAATGTATTATGACGTCATAATGTATCCGCATTATGACATCGCAATATATTATGAGAGCGCAACATGCAGGTATTATGAGCAATTTCTCTTACCCCAATTTGTGTCACATCTACTGGAGCATCATGAGCATGTATTTTGACGTCACAGTATATGATGACATCATAATTAGTATGCACCATGACGTCACAATGTATTATGACGTCATAATGTATCCGCATTATGACATCACAATATATTATGAGAGCGCAATTTGCAGGTTTTATGACCAATTTCGCTTACCCAATTTGTGTCACATCTACTGGAGCATCCTGAGCATGTATTATGACGTCAAAGTATAGGATGACATCATAATTAGTATGCAGTAAGACATCACAATGTATTATGACGTCATAATGTATCCGCATTATGACATCACAATATGTTATGAGAGCGCAATTTGCAGGTTTTATGACCATTTTCGATTACCCCAATTTGTGTCACATCTACTGGAGCATCATGAGCATGTATTATGACGTCACAGTATATGATGACATCATAATTAGTATGCACTATGACGTCACAATGTATTATGACGTCATAATGTATCCGCATTATGACATCACAATATATTATGAGAGCGCAACATGCAGGTATTATGAGCAATTTCTCTTACCCCAATTTGTGTCACATCTACTGGAGAATCTTGAGCATGTATTATGACGTCACAGTATATGATGACATCATAATTAGTATGCAGTATGACGTCACAATGTATTATGACGTTATAATGTATCCGCATTATGACATCACAATACATTATGAGAGCGCAATTTGCAGGTTTTATGACCATTTTCGATTACCCCAATTTGTGTCACATCTACTGGAGCATCATGAGCATGTATTATGACGTCACAGTATATGATGACATCATAATTAGTATGCACTATGTCGTCACAATGTATTATGACGTCATAATGTATCCGCATTATGACATCACAATATATTATGAGAGCGCAACATGCAGGTATTATGAGCAATTTCTCTTTCCCAACTTTGTGTCACATCTACTGGAGCATCATGAGCATGTATTATGACGTCACAGTATATGATGACATCATAATTAGTATGCACTATGACGTCACAATGTATTATGACGTCAAAATGTATCCGCATTATGAAATAACAATATATTATGAGAGCGCAATTTGCAGGTTTTATGACCAATTTCGCTTACCCCAATTTTGTCACATCTACTGGAGCATCATGAGCATGTATTATGACGTCACAATATAGGATGACATCATACTTAGTATGCAGTATGACATCACAATGTATTATGACGTCATAATGTATCCGCATTATGACATCACAATATATTATGAGAGCGCTACATGCAGGTATTATGAGCAATTTCTCTTTCCCCAATTTGTGTCACAGCTGCTGGAGCATCATGAGCATGTATTATGACGTCACATTATATGATGACATCATAATTAGTATTCACTATGACGTCACAATGTATTATGACGTCCTAATGTATCCGCATTATGACATCACAATATATTATGAGAGCGCAATTTGCTGGTTTTATGACCAATTTCGCTTACCCCAATTTGTGTCACATTTACTGGAGCGTCATGAGCATGTATTATGACGTCACAGTATATGATGGCATCATAATTAGTATGCAGTATGACGTCACAATGTATTATGACGTCATAATGTATCCGCATTATGACATCACAATATATTATGAGAGCGCAACATGCAGGAATTATGAGCAATTTCTCTTACCCGAATTTGTGTCACATCTACTGGAGCATCATGAGCATGTATTATGACATCACAGTATAGGATGACATCATAATTAGTATGCAGTATGACATCACAATATATTATGACGTCATAATGTTTCCGCATTATGACATCACAATATATTATGAGAGCGCAACATGCAGGTATTATGAGCAATTTCTCCTTCCCCACTTTGTGTCACATCTACTGGAGCATCATGAGCATGTATTATGACGTCACAGTATATGATGACATCATAATTAGTAAGCACTATGATGTCACAATGTATTATGACGTCATAATGTATCCGCATTTTGACATCACAATATATTATGAGAGCGCAACATGCAGGTATTATGAGCAATTTCTCTTAACCCAATTTGTTTCACATCTACTGGAGCATCATGCGCATGTATTATGACGTCACAGTATATGATGACATCATAATTAGTATGCACTATGACGTCACAATGTATTATGACGTCATAATGTATCCGCATTATGACATCACAATATATTATGAGAGCGCAACATGCAGGTATTATGAGCAATTTCTCTTACCCCAATTTGTGTCACATTTACTGGAGCATCATGAGCATGTATTATGACGTCACAGTATATGATGACATTATAATTAGTATGCACCATGATGTTACAATGTATTATGACGTCATAATGTATCCGCATTATGACATCACAATATATTATGAGAGCGCAATTTGCAGGTATTATGAGCAATTTCTCTTTCCCCAATTTGTGTCACATCTACTGGAGCATCATGAGCATATATTATGACATCACAGTGTATGATGACATCATAATTAGTATGCACTATGACGTCACAATGTATTAAGGCGTCATAATGTATCCGCATTATGACATCACAATATGTTATGAGAGCGCAATTTGCAGGTTTTATGACCATTTTCGATTACCCCAATTTGTGTCACATCTACTAGAGCATCATGAGCATGTATTATGACGTCACAGTATATGATGACATCATAATTAGTATGCACTATGACGTCACAATGTATTATGACGTCATAATGTATCCGCATTATGACATCACAATACATTATGAGAGGGCAACATGCAGATATTATGAGCAATTTCTCTTACCCCAATTTGTGTCACATCTACTGGAGCATCATGAGCATGTATTTTGACGTCACAGTATATGATGACATCATAATTAGTAAGCACTATGACGTCACAATGTATTATGACGTCAAAATGTATCCGCATTATGACATCACAATATATTATGAGAGCGCAATTTGCAGGTTTTATGACCAATTTCGCTTACCCCAATTTGTGTCACATCTACTGGAGCATCTTGAGCATATATTATGACGTCACAGTATATGATGACATCATAATTAGTATGCACTATGACGTCACAATGTATTATGACATCATAATGTATCTGCATTATGACATCACAATACACTATGAGAGGGCAACATGCAGATATTATGAGCAATTTCTCTTAACCCAATTTGTGTCACATCTACTGGAGCATCATGAGCATGTATTATGACGTCACAGTATGTGATGACTTCATAATTAGTATGCACTATGACGTCACAATGTATTATGACGTCATAATGTATCCGCATTATAACATCACAATATATTATGAGAGCGCAATTTGCAGGTTTTATGACCATTTTCGATTACCCCAATTTGTGTCACATCTACTGGAGCATCATGAGCATGTATTATGACGTCACAGTATATGACGACATCATAATTAGTATGCACTATGACGTCACAATGTATTATGACGTCATAATGTGTCCGCATTATGACATCACAATATATTATGAGAGCGCAACATGCAGGTATTATGAGCAAATTCTCTTACCCCAATTTGTGTCACGTCTACTGGAGCATCATGAGCATGTATTATGACGTCACAGTATATGATGACATCATAATTAGTATGCACTAGGACGTCACAATGTATTATGACGTCATAATGTATCCGCATTATGACATCACAATATATTATGAAAGCGCAATTTACAGGTTTTATGACCAATTTCGCTTACCCCAATTTGTGTCACATCTACTGGAGCATCATGAGCATGTATTATGACGTCACAGTATATGATGACATCATAATTAGTATGCAGTATGACGTCACAATGTATTATGACATCATAATGTATCCGCATTATGACATCACAATATATTATCAGAGTGCAACATGCAGGTATTATGAGCAATTTCTCTTACCCCAATTTGTGTCACATCTACTGGAGCATCATGAGCATGTATTATGACGTCACAGTATATGATGACATCATAATTAGTATGCACTATGACGTCACAATGTATTATGACGTCATAATGTATCCGCATTATGACATCACAATATATTATGAGAGCGCAACATGCAGGTATTATGAGCAATTTCTCTTACCCCAATTTGTGTCACATCTACTGGAGCATCATGAGCATGTATTATGACGTCACAGTATATGATGACATCATAATTAGTATGCACCATGACGTCAGAATGTATTATGACGTCATAATGTATCCGCATTATGACATCACAATATATTATGAGAGCACAATTTGCAGGTTTTATGACTAATTTCGCTTACCCCAATTTGTGTCACATCTACTGGAGCATCCTGAGCATGTATTATGAGGTCAAAGTATAGGATGACATCATAATTAGTATGCAGTAAGACATCACAATGTATTATGACGTCATAATGTATCCGCATTATGACATCACAATATATTATGAGAGCGCAACATGCAGGTATTATGAGCAATTTCTCTTTCCCAACTTTGTGTCACATCTACTGGAGCATCATGAGCATGTATTATGACGTCACAGTATATGATGACATCATAATTAGTATGCACTATGACGTCACAATGTATTATGACGTCATAATGTATCCGAATTATGACATCACAATATATTATGAGAGCGCAACATGCAGGTATTATGAGCAATTTCTCTTACCCCAATTTGTGTCACATCTACTGGAGCATCTTGAGCATGTATTATGACGTCACAGTATATGGTGACATCATAATTAGTATGCAGTATGACGTCACAATATATTATGACGTCATAATGTATCCGCATTATGACATCACAATACATTATGGGAGCGCAACATGCAGATATTATGAGCAATTTCTCTTAACCCAATTTGTGTCACATCTACTGGAGCATCATGAGCATGTATTATGACGTCACAGTATATGATGACATCATAATTAGTATGCACTATGACGTCACAATGTATTTTGACGTCATAATGTATCCGCATTATAACATCACAATATATTATGAGAGCGCAATTTGCAGGTTTTATGACCATTTTCGATTACCCCAATTTGTGTCACATCTACTGGAGCATCATGAGCATGTATTATGACGTCACAGTATATGATGACATCATAATTAGTATGCACTATGACGTCACAATGTATTATGACGTCATAATGTATCCGCATAATGACATCACAATATATTATGAGAGCGCAACATGCAGGTATTATGAACAAATTCTCTTACCCCAATTTGTGTCACATCTACTGGAGCATCATGAGCATGTATTATGACGTCACAGTATATGATGATATCATAATTAGTATGCACTAGGACGTCACAATGTATTATGACGTCATAATGTATCCGCATTATGACATCACAATATATTATGAGAGCGCAATTTGCAGGTTTTATGACCAATATCGCTTACCCCAATTTGTGTCACATCTACTGGAGCATCATGAGCATGTATTTTGACGTCACAGTATATGATGACATCATAATTAGTATGCAGTATGACGTCACAATGTATTATGACGTCATAATGTATCCACATTATGACATCACAATATATTATCAGAGCGCAACATGCAGGTATTATGAGTAATTTCTCTTACCCCAATTTGTGTCACATCTACTGGAGCATCATGAGCATGTATTATGACGTCACAGTATATGATGACATCATAATTAGTATGCACTATGACGTCACAATGTATTATGACGTCATAATGTATCCGCATTATGACATCACAATATATTATGAGAGCGCAACATGCAGGTATTATGAGCAATTTCTCTTTCCCCAATTTGTGTCACATCTACTGGAGCATCATGAGAATGTATTATGACGTCACAGTATATGATGACATCATAATTAGTATGCACTATGACGTCACAATGTATTATGACGTCATAATGTATCCGCATTATGACATCACAATATATTATGAGAGCGCAACATGCAGGTATTATGAGCAATTTCTCTTACCCCAATTTGTGTCACATCTACTGGAGCATCATGAGCATGTATTATGACATCACAGTGTATGATGACATCATAATTAGTATGCACTATGACGTCACAATGTATTATGGCGTCATAATGTATCCGCATTATGACATCACAATATATTATGAGAGCGCACTTTGCAGGTTTTATGACCATTTTCGATTACCCCAATTTGTGTCACATCTACTGGAGCATCATGAGCATGTATTATGACGTCACAGTATATGATGACACCATAATTAGTATGCACTATGACGTCACAATGTATTTTGACGTCATAATGTATGCGCATTATAACATCACAATATATTATGAGAGCGCAACATGCAGGTATTATGAGCAATTTCTCTTACCCCAATTTGTGTCACATCTACTGGAGCATCTTGGGCATGTATTATGACGTCACAGTATATGATGACATCATAATTAGTATGCAGTATGACGTCACAATGTATTATGACGTCATAATGTATCCGCATTATGACATCACAATACATTATGGGAGCGCAACATGCAGATATTATGAGCAATTTCTCTTAACCCAATTTGTGTCACATCTACTGGAGCATCATGAGCATGTATTATGACGTCACAGTATATGATGACATCATAATTATTATGCACTATGACGTCACAATGTATTTTGACGTCATAATGTATGCGCATTATAACATCAAAATATATTATGAGAGCGCAATTTGCAGGTTTTATGGCCATTTTCGATTACCCCAATTTGTGTCACATCTACTGGAGCATCATGAGCATGTATTATGACGTCACAGTATATGATGACATCATAATTAGTATGCAGTATGACGTCACAATGTATTATGACGTCATAATGTATCCGCATTATGACATCACAATATATTATCAGAGTGCAACATGCAGGTATTATGAGCAATTTCTCTTACCCCAATTTTTGTCACATCTACTGGAGCATCATGAGCATGTATTATGACGTCACAGTATATGATGACATCATAATTAGTATGCACTATGACGTCACAATGTATTATGACGTCATAATGTATCCGCATTATGACATCACAATATATTATGAGAGCGCAACATGCAGGTATTATGAGCAATTTCTGTTACCCCAATTTGTGTCACATCTATTGGAGCATCATGAGCATGTATTATGACGTCACAGTATATGATGACATCATAATTAGTATGCACTATGACGTCACAATGTATTATGACGTCCTAATGTATCCGCATTATGACATCACAATATATTATGAGAGCCAATTTGCAGGTTTTATGACCAATTTCGCTTACCCCAAATTGTGTCACATTTACTGGAGCGTCATGAGCATGTATTATGGCGTCAGAGTATATGATGACATCATTATTAGTATGCAGTATGACGTCACAATGTATTATGACATCATAATGTATCCGCATTATGACATCACAATATATTATGAGAGCGCAACATGCAGGTATTATGAGCAATTTCTCTTACCCCAATTTGTGTCACATCTACTGGAGCATCATGAGCATGTATTTTGACGTCACAGTATATGATGACATCATAATTAGTATGCACCATGACGTCACAATGTATTATGACGTCATAATGTATCCGCATTATGACATCACAATATATTGTGAGAGCGCAATTTGCAGGTTTTATGACCAATTTCGCTTACCGCAATTTGTGTCACATCTACTGGAGCATCCTGAGCATGTATTATGAGGTCAAAGTATAGGATGACATTATAATTAGTATGCAGTAAGACATCACATGTATTATGACGTCATAATGTATCCGCATTATGACATCACAATATATTATGAGAGCGCAACATGCAGGTATTATGAGCAATTTCTCTTACCCCAATTTGTGTCACATCTACTGGAGCATCTTGAGCATGTATTATGACGTCACAGTATATGATGACATCATAATTAGTATGCAGTATGACGTCACAATGTATTATGACGTCATAATGTATCCGCATTATGACATCACAATACATTATGGGAGCGTAACATGCAGATATTATGAGCAATTTCTCTTAACACAATTTGTGTCACATCTACTGGAGCATAATGAGCATGTATTATGACGTCACAGTATATGATGACATCATAATTAGTATGCACTATGACGTCACAATGTATTTTGACGTCATAATGTATCCGCAATATAACATCACAATATATTATGAGAGCGCAATTTGCAGGTTTTATGACCATTTTCGATTACCCCAATTTGTGTCACATGTACTTGAGCATCATGAGCATGTATTATGACGTCACAGTATATGATGACATCATAATTAGTATGCACTATGACGTCACAATGTATTATGACGTCATAATGTATCCTCATTATAACACCACAATATATTATGAGAGCGCAAATTGCAGGTTTTATGACCAATTTCACTTACCCCAATTTGTGTCACATCTACTGGAGCATCATGAGCATGTATTATGACGTCACAGTATATGGTGACACCATAATTAGTATGCACTATGACGTCACAATGTATTATGACGTCATAATATATCCGCATTATGACATCACAATATATTATGAGAGCGCAATTTGTAGGTATTATGAGCAATTTCTCTTACCCCAATTTTTGTCACATCAACTGGAGCATCATGAGCATGTATTATGACGTCACAGTATATGTTGACATCATAATTAGTATGCACTATGACGTCACAATATATTATGACGTCATAATGTATCCGTGTTATGACATCACAATATATTATGAGAGCGCAATTTGCAGGTATTATGAGCAATTTCTCTTACCCCAATTTGTGTAACATCTCCTGGAGCATCATGAGCATGTATTATGACGTCACAGTATATGATGACATCATAATTAGTATGCACTATGACGTCACAATGTATTATGACATCATAATTTATCAGCATTATGACATCACAATATATTATGAGAGCTCAATTTGCAGGTATTATGAGCAATTTCTCTTACCCCAAATTGTGTCACTTCTACTGGAGCATCATAAGCATGTATTATGACGTCACTGTATATGATGACTTCATAATTAGTTTCCAGTATGACGTCACAGTGTAATATGACGTCATAATGTATCCGCATTATGACATCACAAAATATTATGAGAGCGCAAATTGCAGGTATTATGAGCAATTTCTCTTACCCCAATTTGTGTCACATCTACTGGAGCATCATGAGCATGTACTATGACATCACAGTATATGATGACATCATAATTAGTATGCACTATGATGTCACAATGTATTATGACGTCATAATATATCCGCATTATGACATCACAATATATTGTGAGAGCGCAATTTGCAGGTATTATGAGCAATTTCTCTTACCCCAATTTGTGTCACATCTACTGGAGCATCATGAGCATGTGTTATGACGTCACAGTATATGATGGCATCATAATTAGTATGCACTAAGACGTCACAATGTATTATGACGTCATAATGGATCCGCATTATGACATCACAATATATTATGAGAGCGCAATTTGCAGGTATTATGAGCAATTTCTCCTGCCCCAATTTGTGTCACATCAACTGGAGCATCATGAGCATGTATTATGACGTCACCGTATATGATGACATCATAATTAGTATGCAGTATGACGTCACAGTGTATTATGACGTCATAATGTATCCGCATTATGACATCACAATATATTATGAGAGCGCAATTTGCAGGTATTATGAGCAATTTCTCTTACCCCAATTTGTGTCACATCTACTGGAGCATCATGAGCATGTATTATGACATCACAGTATATGATGACATCATAATTGGTATGCACTGTGATGTCACAATGTATTATGATGTCATAATGTATCCGCATTATGACATCACAATATATTATGAGAGCGCAACATGCAGGTATTATGAGCAATTTCTCTTACCCCAATTTGTGTCACATCTACTGGAGCATCATGAGCATGTATTATGATGTCACAGTATATGATAACATCATAATTAGTATGCACTATGACGTCACAATGTATTATGACGTCATAATGTATCCGCATTATGACATCACAATATATTATGAGAGCGCAACATGCAGGTATTATGAGCAATTTCCCTTTCCCCAATTTTTGTCTCATCTACTGGAGCATCATGAGCATGTATTATGACGTCACAGTATATGATGACATCATAATTAGTATGCACTATGACATCACAATGTATAATGACTTCATAATTTATCCACATTATGACATCACAATATATTATGTAAGCGCAACATGCAGGTATTATGAGCAATTTCTCTTACCCCAATTTGTGTCACATCTGCTGGAGCATCATGAGCATGTATTATGACATCACAGTATATGATGACATCATACTTAGTATGCACTATGGCGTCACAATGAATTATGACGTCATAATGTATCCACAAAATGACATCACAATATATTATGAGAGCGCAATTTGCAGGTAATATAAGCAATTTCTCTTACCCCAATTTGTGTCACATCTACTGGAGCAACATGAGCATGTATTATGATGTCACAGTATATGATGTCATCATAATTAGTATGCAGTATGACGTCACAATGTATTATGACGTCATAATGTATCCGCATTATGACATCACAATATATTATGAGAGCGCAACATGAAGGTATTATGAGCAATTTCTCTTATCCCAATTTGTGTCACACCTGCTGGAGCAACATGAGCATGAATTATGACGTCACAGTATATGATGACATCATAATTAGTATGCACTATGACGTCACAATGTATTATGACATCATAATGTATCCGCATTATGACATCACAATATATTATGAGAGTGCAATTTGCAGGTTTTATGAACAATTTCGCTTACCCCAATTTTTGTCACATCTACTAGAGCATCATGAGCATGTATTATGACGTCACAGTATATGATGACGTCATAATTAGTATGCACTATGACATCACAATATATTATGACGTCATAATGTATCCGCATTATGACATCACAATATATTATGAGAGCGCACCATGCAGGTATTCTGAGCAATTTCTCATACCCCAATTTGTGTCACATCTACTGGAGCATCAAGAGCATGTATTATGCTGTCACAGTATATGATGACATCATAATTAGTATGCACTATGACGACACAATGTATTATGACGTCATAATGTATCCGCATAATGACCTCAAAATATATTATGAGAGCGCAATTTGCAGGTAATATAAGCAATTTCTCTTTCCCCAATTTGTGTCACATCTACTGGAGCATCATGAGCATGTATTATGATGTCACAGTATATGATGTCATCATAATTAGTATGCACTATGACGTCACAATATATTATGACGTCATAATGTATCCGCATTATGACATCACAATATATTATGAGAGCACAACATGCAGGTATTATGAGCAATTTCTCTTACCCCAATTTGTGTCACATCTACTGGAGCATCATGAGCATGTATTATGACGTCCCAGTATATGATGACATCATAATTAGTATGCACTATGACGTCACAATGTATTATGACGTCATAATGTATCCGCATTCTGACATCACAATATATTATGAGAGCGCAACATGCAGGTATTATGAGCAATTTCTCTTACCCCAATTTGTGTCACATCTACTGGAGCATCATGAGCATGTATTATGACGTCACGGCATATGATGACATCATAATTAGTATGCACTATGACGTCACAATATATTATGACCTCATAATGTATCCGCATTATGACATCACAATATATTATGAGAGCGCAACATGCAGGTATTATGAGCAATTTCTCTTACCCCAATTTGTTTCACATCTACTGGAGCATCATGAGCATGTATTATGACATCACAGTATATGATGACATCTTAATTATTATGCACTATGACGTAACAATGTATTATGACGTCATAATGTATCCGCATCATGACATCACAATATATTATGAGAGCGCAACATGCAGGTATTATGAGCAATTTCTCTAACCCCAATTTGTTTCATATCTACTGGAGCATCATGAGCATGTATTATGACGTCACAGTATATGATGACATCATAATTAGTATGCATTATGACGTCACAATGTATTTTGACGTCATAATGTATCCGCATTATGACATCACAATATATTATGAGAGCGCAACATGAAGGTATTATGAGCAATTTCTCTTACCCCAATTTGTGTCACATCTACTGGAGCATCGTCAGCATGTATTATGACGTCACAGTATATGATGATATCATAATTAGTATGCACTATGACGTCACAATGTATTATGATGTCATAATGTATCCGCATTATGTCAACACAATATATTATGAGAGAGCAACATGCAGGAATTATGAGCAATTTCTCTTACCCCAATTTGTGTCACATCTACTGGAGCATCATGAGCGTGTATTATGACGTCACAGTATATCATGACATCATAATTAGTATGCACTATGACGTCACAATGTATTATGACGTCATAATGTATCCGTATTATGACATCACAATATATTATGAGAGGGCAATTTGCAGGTTTTATGACCAATTTCGCTTACCCCAATTTGTGTCACATCTACTGGAGCATCATGAGCATGTATTATGATGTCCCAGTATATGATGACATCATAATTAGTATGCACTATGATGTCACAATGTATTATGATGTCATAATGTATCCGCATTATGACATCACAATATATTATGAGTGCGCAACATGCAGGTATTATGAGCAATTTCTCTTACCCCAATTTGTGTCACATCTACTGGAGCATCATGAGCATGTATTATGATGTCACAGTATATGATAACATCATAATTAGTATGCACTATGACGTCACAATGTATTATGACGTCATAATGTATCCGCATTATGACATCACAATATATTATGAGAGCGCAACATGCAGGTATTATGAGCAATTTCTCTTACCCCAATTTTTGTCACATCTACTGGAGCATCATGAGCATGTATTATGACGTCACAGTATATGATGACATCATAATTAGTATGCACTATGACATCACAATGTATAATGACTTCATAATGTATCCACATTATGACATCACAATATATTATGAGAGCGCAACATGCAGGTATTATGAGCAATTTCTCTTACCACAATTTGTGTCACATCTGCTGGAGCATCATGAGCATGTATTATGACTTCACAGTGTATGATGACATCATACTTAGTTTGCACTATGGCGTCACAATGAATTATGACGTCATAATGTATCCGCATAATGACATCACAATATATTATGAGCGTGCAATTTGCAGGTAATATAGGCAATTTCTCTTTCCCCAAATTGTGTCACATCTACTGGAGCATCATGAGCATGTATTATGACGTCACAGTATATGATGTCATCATAATTAATATGCACTATGACGTCACAATATATTATGACGTCATAATGTATCCTCATTATGACATCACAATATATTATGAGAGCGCAACATGAAGGTATTATGAGCGATTTCTCTTACCCCAATTTGTGTCACATCTACTGGAGCATCATGAGCATGTATTATGACGTCACAGTATATGATGACATCGTAATTAGTATGCACTATGACATCACAATGTATTTTGACGTCATAATGTATCCGCATTATGACATCACAATATATTATGAGAGCGCAACATGCAGGGATTATGCGCAATTTCTCTTACCCCAATTTGTGTCACATCTGCTGGAGCATCATGAGCATGTATTATGACATCACAGTATATGATGACATCATACTTAGTATGCACTATGGCGTCACAATGAATTATGACGTCATAATGTATCCGCAAAATGACATCACAATATATTATGAGAGCGCAATTTGCAGGTAATATAAGCAATTTCTCTTACCCCAATTTGTGTCACATCTACTGGAGCATCATGAGCATGTATTATGATGTCACAGTATATGATGTCATCATAATTAGTATGCAGTATGACGTCACAGTGTATTATGACGTCATAATGTATCCGCATTATGACATCACAATATATTATGAGAGCGCAACATGAAGGTATTATTAGCAATTTCTCTTACCCCAATTTGTGTCACACCTGCTGGAGCAACATGAGCATGAATTATGATGTCACAGTATATGATGACATCATAATTAGTATGCACTATGACGTCACAATGTATTATGACATCATAATGTATCCGCATTATGACATCACAATATATTATGAGAGTGCAATTTGCAGGTTTTATGAACAATTTCGCTTACCCCAATTTTTGTCACATCTACTAGAGCATCATGAGCATGTATTATGACGTCACAGTATATGATGATGTCATAATTAGTATGCACTATGACATCACAATGTATTATGACGTCATAATGTATCCGCATTATGACATCACAATATATTATGAGAGCGCACCATGCAGGTATTATGAGCAATTTCTCTTACCCCAATTTGTGTCACATATACTGGAGCATCATGAGCATGTATTATGATGTCCCAGTATATGATGACATCATAATTAGTATGCACTGTGATGTCACAATGTATTATGACGTCATAATGTATCCGCATTATGACATCACAATATATTATGAGAGCGCAACCTGCAGGTATTATGAGCAATTTCTCTTACCCCAATTTGTGTCACATCTACTGGAGCATCATGAGCATGTATTATGATGTCACAGTATATGATAACATCATAATTAGTATGCACTATGACGTCACAATGTATTATGACGTAATAATGTATCCGCATTATGACATCACAATATATTATGAGAGCGCAACATGCAGGTATTATGAGCAATTTCTCTTTCCCCAATTTTTGTCTCATCTACTGGAGCATCATGAGCATGTATTATGACGTCACAGTATATGATGACATCATAATTAGTATGCACTATGACATCACAATGTATAATGACTTCATAATGTATCCACATTATGACATCACAATATATTATGTAAGCGCAACATGCAGGTATTATGAGCAATTTCTCTTACCCCAATTTGTGTCACATCTGCTGGAGCATCATGAGCATGTATTATGACATCACAGTATATGATGACATCATACTTAGTATGCACTATGGCGTCACAATAAATTATGACGTCATAATGTATCCGCAAAATGACATCACAATATATTATGAGAGCGCAATTTGCAGGTAATATAAGCAATTTCTCTTACCCCAATTTGTGTCACATCTACTGGAGCATCATGAGCATGTATTATGATGTCACAGTATATGATGTCATCATAATTAGTATGCAGTATGACGTCACAATGTATTATGACGTCATAATGTATCCGCATTATGACATCACAATATATAATTTGAGAGCGCAATTTGCAGGTATTATGAGCAATTTCTCTTACCCCAATTTGTGTCACATCTGCTGGAGCATCATGAGTATGTATTATGACGTCACAGTATATGATGACATCAGAATTAGTATGCACTATGACGTCACAATGTATTATGACGTCATAATGTATCCGCATTATAACATCACAATATATTCTGAGAGTGCAATTTGCAGGTATTATGAGCAATTTCTCTTACCCCAATTTGTGTCACATCTACTGGAGCATCATGAGCATGTGTTATGACGTCACAGTATATGATGACATCATAATTAGTATGCACTATGACGTCACAATGTATTATGACGTCATAATGGATCCGCATTATGACATCAAAATATGTTATGAGAGCGCAATTTGCAGGTATTATGAGCAATTTCTCTTACCCCAATTTGTGTCACATCTACTGGAGCATCATGAGCATGTATTATGACGTCACCGTATATGATGATATCATAATTAGTATGCAGTACGACGTCACAGTGTATTATGACGTCATAATGTATCCGCATTATGACATCACAATATATTATGAGAGCGCAATTTGCAGGTATCATGAGCAATTTCTCTTACCCCAATTTGTGTCACATCTACTGGAGCATCATGAGCGTGTATTATGACGTCACAGCATATGATGACATCATAATTACTATGCACTATGACGTCACAATGTATAATGACGTCATAATGTATCCGCATTATGACATCACAAAATATTATGTGAGCGCAATTTGCAGGTATTGTGAGCAATTTCTCTTACCCCAATTTGTGTCACATCTACTGGAGCATCATGAGCATGTACTATGACATCACAGTATATAATGACATCATAATTAGTATGCACTATGACGTCACAATGTATTATGATGTCATAATGGATCCGCATTATGACATCACAATATATTATGAGAATGCAATTTGCAGGTGTTATGAGCAATTTTGCTTACCCCAATTTGTGTCACATCTACTGGAGCATCATGAGCATGTATTATGACGTCACAGTATATGATGACATCATAATTATTATGCAGTATGACGTCACAGTGTATTATGACGTCATAATGTATCCGCATTATGACATCACAAAATATATTGAGAGAGCAATTTGCAGGTATTATGAGCAATTTCTCTTACCCCAATTTGTGTCACTTCTACTGGAGCATCATGAGCATGTATTATGACGTCACTGTATATGATGACATCATAATTAGTATGCAGTATGACGTCACAGTGTAATATGACGTCATAACGTATCCGCACTCTGATATCACAATATATTATGAGAGCGCAATTTGCAGGTATTATGAGTAATTTCTCTTACCCCAATTTGTGTCACATCTTCTGGAGCATTATGAGCATGTATTATGACGTCACAGCATATGATGTCATCATAATTAGTATACACTATGACGTCACAATGTATTATGACGTCATAATGTATCCGCATTATGACATCACAAAATATTTTGAGAGCGCAATTTGCAGGTATTATGAGCAATTTCTCTTACCCCAATTTGTGTCACATCTACTGGACCATCATGAGCATATATTATGATGTCACAGTATATGATGACATCATAATTAGTATGCACTATGATGTCACAATGTATTATGACGTCATAATGTATCCGCATTACGACATCACAATATATTATGAGAGTGCAGCATGCAGGTATTATGAGCAATTTCTCTTACCCCAATTTGTGTCACATCTACTGGAGCATCATGAGCATGTATTATGACGTCACAGTATATGATGACATCATAATTAGTATGCACTATGACGTCACAATGAATTATGACGTCATAATGTATCCGAATAATGACATCACAATATATTATGTGAGCGCAATTTGCAGGTAATATAAGCAATTTCTCTTACCCTAATTTGTGTCACATCTACTGGAGCATCATGAGCATGTATTATGACGTCACAGTATATGATGACATCATAATTAGTATGCAGTATGACGTCACAATGTATTATGACGTCATAATGTATCCGCATTATGACATCACAATATATTATGAGAGCGCAACATGCAGGTATTATGAGCAATTTCTCTTACCCCAATTTTTGTCATATCTACTGGAGCATCATGAGCATGTATTATGATGTCACAGTATATGATGACATCATAATTAGTATGCACTATGATGTCACAATGTATTATGACGTCATAATGTATCCGCATTATGACATCACAATATATTATGAGAGTGCAACATGAAGGTATTATGAGCAATTTCTCTTACCCCAATTTGTGTCAAATCTACTGGAGCATCATGAGCATGAATTATGACGTCACAGTATATGATGACATCATAATTAGTATGCACTATGACGTCACAATGAATTATGACGTCATAATGTATCCGAATAATGACATCACAATATATTATGAGAGCGCAATTTGCAGGTAATATAAGCAATTTCACTTACCCTAATTTGGTTCACATCTACTGGAGCATCATGAGCTTGAATTATGACGTCACAGTATATGATGTCATCATAACTAGTATGCAGTATGACGTCACAATGTATTATGACGTCATAATGTATCTGCATTATGACATCACAATATATTATGAGAGCGCAATTTCCAGGTAATATGAGCAATTTCTCTTACCCCAATTTGTGTCACATCTACTGGAGCATCATGAGCATGTATTATGACGTCACCATATATGATGTCATTATAATTAGTATGCAGTATGACCTCACAATGTATTATGACGTCATAATGTATCCGCATTTTGTCATCACAATATATTATGAGAGCGCAATTTGCTGGAATTATGAGCAATTTCTCTTACCCCAATTTGTGTCACTTCTACTGGAGCATCATGAGCATGTATTATGACGTCACAGTATATGATGACATCATAATTAGTATGCACTATGACGTCACAATGTATTATGACGTCATAATGTATCCGCATTATGACATCACAATATATTATGAGAGCGCAACATGCAGGTATTATGACCAATTTCTCTTACCCCAATTTGTGTCACATCTACTGGAGCATCATGAGCATGTATTATGACGTCACAGTGTATGAGGACATCATAATTAGTATGCAGTATGACGTCACAATGTATTATGACGTCATAATGTATCCACATTATGACATCACAATATATTATGAGAGCGCAACATGCAGGTATTATGAGCAATTTCTCTTACCCCAATTTGTGTCACATCTACTGGAGCATCATGAGCATGTATTATGACGTCACAGTATATGATGACATCAAAATTAGTATGCACTATGATGTCACAATGTATTATGAGGTCATAATGTATCCGCATTATGACATCACAATATATTATGAGAGTGCAACATGAAGGTATTATGAGCAATTTCTCTTACCCCAATTTGTGTCACATCTACTGGAGCATCATGAGCATGTATTATGACGTCACAGTATATGATGACATCATAATTAGTATGCACTATGACGTCACAATGAATTATGACGTCAAAATGTATCCGAATAATGACATCACAATATATTATGAGAGCGCAATTTTCAGGTAATATAAGCAATTTCTCTTACCCTAATTTGTGTCACATCTACTGGAGCATCATGAGCATGTATTATGACGGCACAGTATATGATGTCATCATAATTAGTATGCAGTATGACGTCACAATGTATTATGAGGTCATAATGTATCCGCATTATGACATCACAATATATTATGAGAGCGCAACATGAAGGAATTATGAGCAATTTCTCTTTCCCCAATTTGTGTCACATCTACTGGAGCATCATGAGCATGTATTATGACGTCACAGTATATGATGACATCATAATTAGTATGCACTATGACATCACAATGTATTATGACCTCATAATGTATCCGCATTATGACATCTCAATATATTATGAGAGCGCAACATGCAGGTATTATGAGCAATTTCTCTTACTCCAATTTGTGTCAAATCTACTGGAGCATCAAGAGCATGTATTATGATGTCACAGTATATGATGACATCATAATTAGTATGCACTATGACATCACAATGTATTATGACGTCATAATGTATCCGCATAATGACATCAAAATATATTATGAGAGCGTAATTTGCAGGTAATATAAGAAATTTCTCTTACCCCAATTTGTGTCACATCTACTGGAGCATCATGAGCATGTATTAGGACATCACAGTATATGATGACATCATAATTAGTATGCACTATGACGTCACAATGTATTATGACGTCATAATGTATCCGCATTATGACATCACAATATATTATGAGAGCACAACATGCAGGTATTATGAGCAATTTCTCTTACCCCAATTTGTGTCACATCTACTGGAGCATCATGAGCATGTATTACGACATCACAGTATATGAGGACATCATAATGAGTATGCACTATGACGTCACAATGAATTATGACGTCATAATGTATCCGAATAATGACATCACAATATATTATGTGAGCGCAATTTGCAGGAAATATAAGCAATTCCTCTTACCCTAATTTGTGTCACATATACTGGAGCATCATGAGCATGTATTATGACGTCACAGTATATGATATCGTCATAATTAGTATGCAGTATGACGTCACAATGTATTATGACGTCATAATGTATCCGCATTATTTCATCACAATATATTATGAGAGCGCAACATGAAGGTATTATGAGCAATTTCTCTTACCCCAATTTGTGTCACATCTAATGGAGCATCATGAGCATGTATCATGACGTCACAGTATATGATGACATCATAATTAGTATGCACTATGACATCACAATGTATTATGACGTCATAATGTATCCGCATTATGATATCATAATATATTATGAGAGCGCAACATGCAGGTATTATGAGCAATTTCTCTTACTCCAATTTGTGTCACATCTACTGGAGCATCAGGAGCATGTATTATGATGTCACAGTATATGATGACATCATAATTAGTATGCACTATGACGTCACAATGTATTATGACGTCATAATGTATCCGCATAATGATATCAAAATATATTATGAGAGCGAAATTTGCAGGTAATATAAGCAATTTCTCTTACCCCAATTTGTGTCACATCTACTGGAGCATCATGAGCATGTATTAGGACATCACAGTATATGATGACATCATAATTAGTATGCACTATGACGTCACAATGTATTATGACGTCATAATGTATCCGCATTATGACATCACAATATATTATGAGAGCACAACATGCAGGTATTATGAGCAATTTCTCTTACCCCAATTTGTGTCACATCTACTGGAGCATCATGAGCATGTATTATGACGTCACAGTATATGATGACATCATAATTAGTATGCACTATGACATCACAATGAATTATGACATCATAATGTATCCGCATAATGACATCACAATATATTATGAGAGCGCAATTTGCAGGTAATATGAGCAATTTCTCTTACCCCAATTTGTGTCAAATCTACTGTAGCATCATGAGCAAGTATTATGACGTCACAGTATATGATGTCATCATAATTAGTATGCAGTATGACGTCACAATGTATTATGACGTCATAATGTATTCGCATTATGACATCACAATATATTATGAGAGAGCAATATGAAGGTATTATGAGCAATTTCTCTTACCCCAATTTGTGTCACATCTACTGGAGCATCATGAGCATGTATTATGACGTCACAGTATATGATGACATCATAATTAGTATGCAGTATGACGTCACAATGTATTATGACGTCATAATATATCCACATTATGACATCACAATATATTATGAGAGCGCAACATGAAGGTATTATGAGCAATTTCTCTTACCCCAATTTGTCTCACATCTACTGGAGCATCATGAGCATGTATTATGACGTCACAGTATATGATGACATCATAATTAGTATGCACTATGACGTCACAATGTATTATGACGTCATAATGTATCCGCATTATGACATCACAATATATTATGAGAGTGCAAATTGCAGGTTTTATGAACTCTTTCGCTTACCACAATTTGTGTCACATTTACTGGAGCATCATGAGCATGTATTATGATGTCACAGTATATGATGACATCATAATTAGTATGCACTATGACATCACAATGTATTATGACGTCATAATGTATCCGCATTATGACATCTCAATATATTATGAGAGCGCAACATGCAGGTATTATGAGCAATTTCTCTTACTCTAATTTTTGTCACATCTACTGGAGCATCAAGAGCACGTATTATGACGTCACAGTATATGATGACATCATAATTAGTATGCACTATGACGTCACAATGTATTATGACGTCATAATGTATCCGCATAATGACATCTAAATATATTATGAGAGCGCAATTTGCAGGTAATATAAGCAATTTCTCTTACCCAATTTGTGTCACATCTACTGGAGCATCATGAGCATGTATTATGACGTCACAGTATATGATGACATCATAATTAGTATGCACTATGGCGTCACAATGTATTATGACGTCATAATGTATCCGCATTATGACATCACAATACATTATGAGAGCGCAACATGAAGGTATTATGAGCAATTTCTCTTACCACAATTTGTGTCACATCTACTGGAGCATCAAGAGCATGTATTAGGCTGTCACAGTATATGATGACATCATAATTAGTATGCACTATGACGTAACAATGTATTATGACGTCATAATTTATCCGCATAATGACATCAAAATATATTATGAGAGCGCAATTTGCAGGTAATAGAAGCAATTTCTCTTACAACAATTTGTGTCACATCTACTGGAGCATCATGAGCATGTATTATGACGTCACAGTATATGATGACATCATAATTTGTATGCAATATGACGTCACAATGTATTATGACGTCATAATGCGTCCGCATTATGACATCACAATGTATTATGAGAGCGCAACATGCTTGTATTATTAGCAATTTCTCTTACCCCAATTTGTGTCACATCTACTGGAGCATCATGAGCATGTATTATGACGTCACAGTATATGATGACATCATAATTAGTGTGCACTATGACGTCACAATGTATTATGACGTCATAATGTATCCGCATTATGACATCACAATATATTTTGAGAGTGCAGCATGAAGGTATTATGAGCAATTTCTCTTACCCCAATTTGTGTCACATCTACTGGAGCATCATGAGCATGTATTATGACGTCACAGTATATGATGTCATCATAATTAGTATGCAGTATGACCTCACAATGTATTATGACGTCATAATGTATCCGCATTATTTCATCACAATATATTATGAGAGCGCAACATGAAGATATTATGGGCAATTTCTCTTACCACAATTTGTGTCACATCTAATGGAGCATCATGAGCATGTATTATGACGTCACAGTATATGATGTCATCATAATTAGTATGCAGTAAGACCTCACAATGTATTATGACGTCATAATGTATCCGCATTTTGACATCACAATATATTATGAGAGCGCAATTTGCTGGAATTATGAGCAATTTCTCTTACCCCAATTTGTGTCACTTCTACTGGAGCATCATGACCATGTATTATGACGTCACAGTATATGATGACATCATAATTAGTATGCACTATGACGTCACAATGTATTATGACGTCATAATGTATCCGCATTATGACATCACAATATATTATGAGAGTGCAACATGCAGGTATTATGACCAATTTCTCTTACCCCAATTTGTGTCACATCTACTGGAGCATCATGAGCATGTATTATGACGTCACAGTATATGAGGACATCATAATTAGTATGCAGTATGACGTCACAATGTATTATGACGTCATAATGTATCCACATTATGACATCACAATATATTATGAGAGTGCAACATGCAGGTATTATGAGCAATTTCTCTTACCCCAATTTGTGTCACATCTCATGGAGCATCATGAGCATGTATTATGACATCACAGTATATGATGACATCAAAATTAGTATTCCCTATGATGTCACAATGTATTATGAGGTCATAATGTATCCGCATTATGACATCACAATATATTATGAGAGTGCAACATGAAGGTATTATGAGCAATTTCTCTTACCCCAATTTGTGTCACATCTACTGGAGCATCATGAGCATGTATTATGACGTCACAGTATATGATGACATCATAATTATTATGCACTATGACGTCACAATGTATTATGACGTCATAATGTATCCGCATAATGACATCAAAATATATTATGAGAGCGCAATTTGCAGGTAATATAAGCAATTTCTCTTACCCCAATTTGTGTCACATCTACTGGAGCATCATGAGCATGTATTAGGACATCACAGTATATGATGACATCATAATTAGTATGCACTATGACGTCACAATGTATTATGACGTCATAATGTATCCGCATTATGACATCACAATATATTATGAGAGCACAACATGCAGGTATTATGAGCAATTTCTCTTACCCCAATTTGTGTCACATCTACTGGAGCATCATGAGCATGTATTACGACATCACAGTATATGAGGACATCATAATTAGTATGCACTATGACGTCACAATGAATTATGACGTCATAATGTATCCGAATAATGACATCACAATATATTATGTGAGCGCAATTTGCAGGAAATATAAGCAATTCCTCTTACCCTAATTTGTGTCACATATACTGGAGCATCATGAGCATGTATTATGACGTCACAGTATATGATGTCATCATAATTAGTATGCAGTATGACCTCACAATGTATTATGGCGTCATAATGTATCCGCATTATTTCATCACAATATATTAAGAGAGCGCAACATGAAGGTATTATGGGCAATTTCTCTTACCCCAATATTTGTCACATCTAATGGAGCATCATGAGCATGTATCATGACGTCACAGTATATGATGACATCATAATTAGTATGCACTATGACATCACAATGTATTATGACGTCATAATGTATCCGCATTATGATATCACAATATATTATGAGAGCGCAACATGCAGGTTTTATGAGCAATTTCTCTTACTCCAATTTGTGTCACATCTACTGGAGCATCAGGAGCATGTATTATGATGTCACAGTATATGATAACATCATAATTAGTATGCACTATGACGTCACAATGTATTATGACGTCATAATGTATCCGCATAATGATATCAAAATATATTATGAGAGCGAAATTTGCAGGTAATATAAGCAATTTCTCTTACCCCAATTTGTGTCGCATCTACTGGAGCATCATGAGCATGTATTAGGACATCACATTATATGATGACATCATAATTAGTATGCACTATGACGTCACAATGTATTATGACGTCATAATGTATCCGCATTATGACATCACAATATATTATGAGAGCCCAACATGCAGGTATTATGAGCAATTTCTCTTACCACAATTTGTGTCACATCTACTGGAGCATCATGAGCATGTATTATGACGTCACAGTATATGATGACATCATAATTAGTATGCACTATGATGTCACAATGTATTATGACGTCATAATGTATCCGCATTATGACATCACAATATATTATGAGAGTGCAGCATGCAGGTATTATGAGCAATTTCTCTTACCCCAATTTGTGTCACATCTACTGGAGCATCATGAGCATGTATTATGACGTCACAGTATATGATGACATCATAATTAGTATGCACTATGACATCACAATGAATTATGACATCATAATGTATCCGCATAATGACATCACAATATATTATGAGAGCGCAATTTGCAGGTAATATGAGCAATTTCTCTTACCCCAATTTGTGTCACATCTACTGGAGCATCATGAGCATGTATTATGACGTCACAGTATATGATGTCATCATAATTAGTATGCAGTATGACGTCACAATGTATTATGACGTCATAATGTATTCACATTATGACATCACAATATATTATGAGAGCGCAATATGAAGGTATTATGAGCAATTTCTCTTACCCCAATTTGTGTCACATCTACTGGAGCATCATGAGCATGTATTATGACGTCACAGTATATGATGACATCATAATTAGTATGCACTATGACGTCACAATGAATTATGACGTCATAATGTATCCGAATAATGACATCACAATATATTATGAGAGCGCAATTTACAGGTATTATGAGCAATTTCTCTTACCCCAATTTGTGTCACATCTACTGGAGCATCATGAGCATGTATTATGATGTCACAGTATATGATGACATCATAATTAGTATGCACTATGACATCACAATGTATTATGACGTCATAATGTATCCGCATTATGACATCACAATATATTATGAGAGCGCAACATGCAGGTATTATGAGCAATTTCTCTTACTCCAATTTGTGTCACATCTACTGGAGCATCAGGAGCATGTATTATGATGTCACAGTATATGATGACATCATAATTAGTATGCACTATGACGTCACAATGTATTATGACATCATAATGTATCCGCATAATGACTTCAAAATATATTATGACAGCGCAATTTGCAGGTAATATAAGCAATTTCTCTTACCCCAATTTGTGTCACATCTACTGGATCATCATGAGCATGTATTAGGACATCACAGTATATGATGATATCATAATTAGTATGCACTATGACGTCACAATGTATTATGACGTCATAATGTATCCGCATAATGACCTCAAAATATATTATGAGAGCGCAATTTTCAGGTAATATAAGCAATTTCTCTTTCCACAATTTGTGTCACATCTACTGGAGCATCATGAGCATGTATTATGACGTCACAGTATATGATGTCATCATAATTAGTATGCACTATGACGTCACAATATATTATGACGTCATAATGTATCCGCATTATGACATCACAATATACTATGAGAGCACAACATGCAGGTATTATGAGCAATTTCTCTTACCCCAATTTGTGTCACATCTACTGGAGCATCATGAGCATGTATTATGACGTCCCAGTATATGATGACATCATAATTAGTATGCACTATGACGTCACAATGTATTATGACGTCATAATGTATCCGCATTCTGACATCACAATATATTATGAGAGCGCAACATGCAGGTATTATGAGCAATTTCTCTTACCCCAATTTGTGTCACATCTACTGGAGCATCATGAGCATGTAGTATGACGTCACAGCATATGATGACATCATAATTAGTATGCACTATGACGTCACAATATATTATGACCTCATAATGTATCCGCATTATGACATCACAATATATTATGTAAGCGCAACATGCAGGTATTATGAGCAATTTCTCTTACCCCAATTTGTGTCACATCTACTGGAGCATCATGAGCATGTATTATGACGTCACAGTATATGATGACATCATAATTAGTATGAACTATGACATCACAATGAATTATGACATCATAATGTATCCGCATAATGACATCACAATATATTATGAGAGCGCAATTTGCAGGTAATATGAGCAATTTCTCTTACCCCAATTTGTGTCACATCTACTGGAGCATCATGAGCATGTATTATGACGTCACAGTATATGATGTCATCATAATTAGTATGCAGTATGACGTCATAATGTATTATGACGTCATAATGTATTCCCATTATGACATCACAATATATTATGAGAGCGCAATATGAAGGTATTATGAGCAATTTCTCTTACCCCAATTTGTGTCACATCTACTGGAGCATCATGAGCATGTGTTATGACGTCACAGTATATGATGACATCATAATTAGTATGCACTATGACGTCACAACGTATTATGACGTCATAATGTATCCGCATTATGACATCACAATATATTATGAGAGCGCAACATGCAGGTATTATGACCAATTTCTCTTACTCCAATTTGTGTCACATCTACTGGAGCATCATGAGCATGTATTATGACGTCACAGTATATGATGACATCATAATTAGTATGCAGTATGACGTCACAATGTCTTATGATGTCATAATGTATCCGCATTATGACATCAAAATATATTATGAGAGCGCAACATGCAGTTATTTTGTGTAATTTCTCTTACCCCAATTTGTGTCACATCTACAGGAGCATCATGAGCATGTATTATGATGTCACAGTATATGATGACATCATAATTACTATGCACTATGATGTCACAATGTATTATGACGTCATAATGTATCCGCATTATGACATCACAATATATTATGAGAGGGCAACATGAAGGTATTATGAGCAATATCTCTTACCCCAATTTGTGTCACATCTACTGGAGCATCATGAGCATGTATTATGACGTCACAGTATATGATGACATCATAATTAGTATGCACTATGACGTCACAATGAATTATGACGTCATAATGTATCCGAATAATGACATCACAATATATTATGAGAGCGCAATTTGCAGGTATTATAAGCAATTTCTCTTACCCTAATTTGTGTCACATCTACTGGAGAATCATGAGCATGTATTATGACGTCACAGTATATGATGTCATCATAATTACTATGCAGTATGACGTCACAATGTATTATGAGGTCATAATGTATCCGCATTATGACATCACAATATATTATGAGAGCACAACGTGAAGGTATTATGAGCAATTTCTCTTACCCAATTTGTGTCACATCTACTGGAGCATCATGAGCATGTATTATGACGTCACAGTATATGATGACATCATAATTAGTATGCACTATGACATCACAATGTATTATGACGTCATAATGTATCCGCATTATGACATCACAATGTATTATGAGAGCGCAACATGCAGGTATTATGAGCAATTTCTCTTACTCCAATTTGTTTCACATCTACTGGAGCATCATGAGCATATATTAGGACATCACAGTATATGATGACATCATAATTAGTATGCACTATGACGTCACAATGTATTATGACGTCATAATGTATCCACATAATGACATCACAATATATTATGAGAGCGCAATTTGTAGGTAATATAAGCAATTTCTCTTACCCCGATTTGTGTCACAGTTACTGGAGAATCATCAGCATGTATTATGACGTCACAGTATATGATGACATCATAATTAGTATGCACTATGACGTCACAATGTATTATGACGTCATAATGTATCCGCATTATGACATCACAATATATTATGAGAGCGCAACATGCAGGTATTATGAGCAATTTCTCTTACCCCAATTTGTGTCACATCTACTGGAGCAACATGAGCATGTATCATGACGTCACAGCATATGATGACATCATAATTAGTATGCACTATGACGTCACAATATATTATGACGTCATAATATATCCGCATTATGACATCACAATATATTATGAGAGCGCAACATGCAGGTATTATGAGCAATTTCTCTTACCCCAATTTGTGTCACATCTACTGGAGCATCATGAGCATGTATTATGACATCACAGTATATGATGACATCATAATTATTATGCACTATGACGTCACAATGTATTATGACGTCATAATGTATCCGCATTATGACATCACAATATATTATGAGAGCGCAACATGAAGGTATTATGAGCAATTTCTCTTACCCCAATTTGTGTCACATCTACTGGAGCATCATCAGCATGTATTATGACGTCACAGTATATGATGATATCATAATTAGTATGCACTATGACGTCACAATGTATTACGACGTCATAATGTATCCGCATTATGACATCACAATATATTATGAGAGAGCATCATGCAGGTATTATGAGCAATTTCTCTTACCCCAATTTGTGTCACATCTACTGGAGCATCATGAGCATGTATTATGTCGTCACAGTATATCATGACATCATAATTAGTATGCACTATGACGTCACAATGTACTATGACGTCATAATGTATCCGTATTATGACATCACAATATATTATGAGAGGGCAATTTGCAGGTTTTATGACCAATTTCGCTTACCCCAATTTGTGTCACATCTACTGGAGCATCACGAGCATGTATTATGATGTCCCAGTATATGATGACATCATAATTAGTATGCACTGTGATGTCACAATGTATTATGATGTCATAATGTATCCGCATTATGACATCACAATATATTATGAGAGCGCAACATGCAGGTATTATGAGCAATTTCTCTTACCCCAATTTGTGTCACATCTACTGGAGCATCATGAGCATGTATTATGATGTCACAGTATATGATAACATCATAATTAGTATGCACTATGACGTCACAATGTATTATGACGTCATAATGTATCCGCATTATGACATCACAATATATTATGAGAGCGCAACATGCAGGTATTATGAGCAATTTCTCTTTCCCCAATTTTTGTCTCATCTACTGGAGCATCATGAGCATGTATTATGACGTCACAGTATATGATGACATCATAATTAGTATGCACTATGACATCACAATGTATAATGACTTCATAATGTATCCACATTATGACATCACAATATATTATGTAAGCGCAACATGCAGGTATTATGAGCAATTTCTCTTACCCCAATTTGTGTCACATCTGCTGGAGCATCATGAGCATGTATTATGACATCACAGTATATGATGACATCATACTTAGTATGCACTATGGCGTCACAATGAATTATGACGTCATAATGTATCCGCAAAATGTCATCACAATATATTATGAGAGCGCAATTTGCAGGTAATATAAGCAATTTCTCTTACCCCAATTTGTGTCACATCTACTGGAGCATCATGAGCATGTATTATGATGTCACAGTATATGATGTCATCATAATTAGTATGCAGTATGACATCACAATGTATTATGACGTCATAATGTATCCGCATTATGACATCACAATATATTATGAGAGCGCAACATGAAGGTATTATGAGCAATTTCTCTTACCCCAATTTGTGTCACACCTGCTGGAGCAACATGAGCATGAATTATGACGTCACAGTATATGATGACATCATAATTAGTATGCACTATGACGTCACAATGTATTATGACATCATAATGTATCCGCATTATGACATCACAATATATTATGAGAGTGCAATTTGCAGGTTTTATGAACAATTTCGCTTACCCCAATTTTTGTCACATCTACTAGAGCATCATGAGCATGTATTATGACGTCACAGTATATGATGACGTCATAATTAGTATGCACTATGACATCACAATGTATTATGACGTCATAATGTATCCGCATTATGACATCACAATATATTATGAGAGCGCACCATGCAGGTATTATGAGCAATTTCTCTTACCCCAATTTGTGTCACATCTACTGGAGCATCAAGAGCATGTATTATGCTGTCACAGTATATGATGACATCATAATTAGTATGCACTATGACGTCACAATGTATTATGACGTCATAATGTATCCGCATAATGACCTCAAAATATATTATGAGAGCGCAATTTGCAGGTAATATAAGCAATTTCTCTTTCCCCAATTTGTGTCACATCTACTGGAGCATCATGAGCATGTATTATGACGTCACAGTATATGATGTCATCATAATTAGTATGAACTATGACGTCACAATATATTATGACGTCATAATGTATCCGCATTATGACATCACAATATATTATGAGAGCACAACATGCAGGTATTATGAGCAATTTCTCTTACCCCAATTTGTGTCACATCTACTGGAGCATCATGAGCATGTATTATGACGTCCCAGTATATGATGACATCATAATTAGTATGCACTATGACGTCACAATGTATTATGACGTCATAATGTATCCGCATTCTGACATCACAATATATTATGAGAGCGCAACATGCAGGTATTATGAGCAATTTCTCTTACCCCAATTTGTGTCACATCTACTGGAGCATCATGAGCATGTATTATGACGTCACGGCATATGATGACATCATAATTAGTATGCACTATGACGTCACAATATATTATGACCTCATAATGTATCCGCATTATGACATCACAATATATTATGAGAGCGCAACATGCAGGTATTATGAGCAATTTCTCTTACCCCAATTTGTGTCACATCTACTGGAGCATCATGAGCATGTATTAGACATCACAGTATATGATGACATCTTAATTATTATGCACTATGACGTAACAATGTATTATGACGTCATAATGTATCCGCATTATGACATCACAATATATTATGAGAGCGCAACATGCAGGTATTATGAGCAATTTCTCTAACCCCAATTTGTGTCATATCTACTGGAGCATCATGAGCATGTATTATGACGTCACAGTATATGATGACATCATAATTAGTATGCACTATGACGTCACAATGTATTTTGACGTCATAATGTATCCGCATTATGACATCACAATATATTATGAGAGCGCAACATGAAGGTTTTATGAGCAATTTCTCTTACCCCAATTTGTGTCACATCTACTGGAGCATCATCAGCATGTATTATGACGTCACAGTATATGATGATATCATAATTAGTATGCACTATGACGTCACAATGTATTATGACGTCATAATGTATCCGCATTATGACATCACAATATATTATGAGAGAGCAACATGCAGGTATTATGAGCAATTTCTCTTACCCCAATTTGTGTCACATCTACTGGAGCATCATGAGCGTGTATTATGACGTCACAGTATATCATGACATCATAATTAGTATGCACTATGACGTCACAATGTATTATGACGTCATAATGTATCCGTATTATGACATCACAATATATTATGAGAGGGCAATTTGCAGGTTTTATGACCAATTTCGCTTACCCCAATTTGTGTCACATCTACTGTAGCATCATGAGCATGTATTACGATGTCACAGTATATGATGACATCATAATTAGTATGCACTATGATGTCACAATGTATTATGATGTCATAATATATCCGCATTATGACATCACAATATATTATGAGAGCGCAACATGCAGGTATTATGAGCAATTTCTCTTACCCCAATTTGTGTCACATCTACTGGAGCATCATGAGCATGTATTATGATGTCACAGTATATGATAACATCATAATTAGTATGTACTATGACGTCACAATGTATTATGACGTCATAATGTATCCGCATTATGACATCACAATATATTATGAGAGCGCAACATGCAGGTATTATGAGCAATTTCTCTTACCCCAATTTTTGTCACATCTACTGGAGCATCATGAGCATGTTTTATGAAGTCACAGTATATGATGACATCATAATTAGTATGCACTATGACATCACAATGTATAATGACTTCATAATGTATCCACATTATGACATCACAATATATTATGAGAGCGCAACATGCAGGTATTATGAGCAATTTCTCTTACCACAATTTGTGTCACATCTGCTGGAGCATCATGAGCATGTATTATGACATCACAGTATATGATGACATCATACTTAGTATGCACTATGGCGTCACAATGAATTATGACGTCATAATGTATCCGCATAATGACATCAGAATATATTATGAGAGTGCAATTTGCAGGTAATATAGGCAATTTCTCTTTCCCCAATTTGTGTCACATCTACTGGAGCATCATGAGCATGTATTATGACGTCACAGTATATGATGTCATCATAATTAGTATGCACTATGACGTCACAATATATTATGACGTCATAATGTATCCTCATTATGACATCACAATATATTATGAGAGTGCAACATGAAGGTATTATGAGCGATTTCTCTTACCCCAATTTGTGTCACATCTACTGGAGCATCATGAGCATGTATTATGACATCACAGTATATGATGACATCATAATTAGTATGCACTATGACGTCACAATGTATTATGACGTCATAATGGATCCGCATAATGACATCACAATATATTATGAGAGTGCAGTTTGCAGGTAATAAAAGCAATTTCTCTGACCCCAATTTGTGTCACATCTACTGGAGCATCATGAGCATGTATTATGACGTCACAGTATATGATGACATCATAATTAGTATGCACTATGACATCACAATGTATTTTGACGTCATAATGTATCCGCATTATGACATCACAATATATTATGAGAGCGCAACATGAAGGTATTATGAGCAATTTCTCTTACCCCAATTTGTGTCACATCTACTGGAGCATCATCAGCATGTATTATGACGTCACAGTATATGATGCTATCATAATTAGTATGCACTATGACGTCACAATGTATTACGACGTCATAATGTATCCGCATTATGACATCACAATATATTATGAGAGAGCAACATGCAGGTATTATGAGCAATTTCTCTTACCCCAATTTGTGTCACATCTACTGGAGCATCATGAGCATGTATTATGACGTCACAGTATATCTTGACATCATAATTAGTATGCACTATGACGTCACAATGTATTATGACGTCATAATGTATCCGTATTATGACATCACAATATATTATGAGAGGGCAATTTGCAGGTTTTATGACCAATTTCGCTTACCCCAATTTGTGTCACATCTACTGGAGCATCATGAGCATGTATTATGATGTCACAGTATATGATAACATCATAATTAGTATGCACTATGACGTCACAATGTATTATGACGTCATAATGTATCCGCATTATGACATCACAATATATTATGAGAGCGAAACATGCAGGTATTATGAGCAATTTCTCTTTCCCCAGTTTTTGTCTCATCTACTGGAGCATCATGAGCATGTATTATGACGTCACAGTATATGATGACATCATAATTAGTATGCACTATGGCATCACAATGTATAATGACTTCATAATGTATCCACATTATGACATCACAATATATTATGTAAGCGCAACATGCAGGTATTATGAGCAATTTCTCTTACCCCAATTTGTGTCACATCTGCTGGAGCATCATGAGCATGTATTATGACATCACAGTATATGATGACATCATACTTAGTATGCACTATGGCGTCACAATGAATTATGACGTCATAATGTATCCGCAAAATGACATCACAATATATTATGAGAGCGCAATTTGCAGGTAATATAAGCAATTTCTCTTACCCCAATTTGTGTCACATCTACTGGAGCATCATGAGCATGTATTATGATGTCACAGTATATGATGTCATCATAATTAGTATGCAGTATGACGTCACAATGTATTATGACGTCATAATGTATCCGCATTATGACATCACAATATATTATGAGAGCGCAACATGAAGGTATTATGAGCAATTTCTCTTACCCCAATTTGTGTCACACCTGCTGGAGCAACATGAGCATGAATTATGACGTCACAGTATACGATGACATCATAATTAGTATGCACTATGACGTCACAATGTATTATGACATCATAATGTATCCGCATTATGACATCACAATATATTATGAGAGTGCAATTTGCAGGTTTTATGAACAATTTCGCTTACCCCAATTTTTGTCACATCTACTGGAGCATCATGAGCATGTATTATGACGTCACAGTATATGATGATGTCATAATTAGTATGCACTATGACATCACAATGTATTATGACGTCATAATGTATCCGCATTATGACATCACAATATATTATGAGAGCGCACCATGCAGGTATTATGAGCAATTTCTCTTACCCCAATTTGTGTCACATCTACTGGAGCATCAAGAGCATGTATTATGCTGTCACAGTATATGATGACATCATAATTAGTATGCACTATGACGTCACAATGTATTATGACGTCATAATGGATCCGCATAATGACATCACAATATATTATGAGAGCGCAACATGCAGGTATTATGAGCAATTTCTCTAACCCCAATTTGTGTCACATCTACTGGAGCATCATGAGCATGTATTATGACGTCACAGTATATGATGACATCATAATTAGTATGCACTATGACATCACAATGTATTTTGACGTCATAATGTATCCGCATTATGACATCACAATATATTATGAGAGCGCAACATGAAGGTATTATGAGCAATTTCTCTTACCCCAATTTGTGTCACATCTACTGGAGCATCATCAGCATGTATTATGACGTCACAGTATATGATGATATCATAATTAGTATGCACTATGACGTCACAATGTATTACGACGTCATAATGTATCCGCATTATGACATCACAATATATTATTAGAGAGCAACATGCAGGTATTATGAGCAATTTCTCTTACCCCAATTTGTGTCACATCTACTGGAGCATCATGAGCATGTATTATGACGTCACAGTATATCATGACATCATAATTAGTATGCACTATGACGTCACAATGTATTATGACGTCATAATGTATCCGTATTATGACATCACAATATATTATGAGAGGGCAATTTGCAGGTTTTATGACCAATTTCTCTTACCCCAATTTGTGTCACATCTACTGGAGCATCATGAGCATGTATTATGATGTCCCAGTATATGATGACATCATAATTAGTATGCACTATGAGATCACAATGTATAATGACTTCATAATGTATCCACATTATGACATCACAATATATTTTGTAAGCGCAACATGCAGGTATTATGAGCAATTTCTCTTACCCCAATTTGTGTCACATCTACTGGAGCATCATGAGCATGTGTTATGACGTCACAGTATATGATGACATCATAATTAGTATGCACTATGACGTCACAATGTATTATGACGTCATAATGTATCCGCATTATGACATCACAATATATTATGAGAGCGCAACATGCAGGTATTATGAGCAATTTCTCTTTCCCCAATTTTTGTCTCATCTACTGGAGCATCATGAGCATGTATTATGACGTCACAGTATATGATGACATCATAATTAGTATGCACTATGACATCACAATGTATAATGACTTCATAATGTATCCACATTATGACATCACAATATATTATGTAAGCGCAACATGCAGGTATTATGAGCAATTTCTCTTACCCCAATTTGTGTCACATCTGCTGGAGCATCATGAGCATGTATTATGACATCACAGTATATGATGACATCATGCTTAGTATGCACTATGGCGTCACAATGAATTATGACGTCATAATGTATCCGCAAAATGACATCACAATATATTATGAGAGCGCAATTTGCAGGTAATATAAGCAATTTCTCTTACCCCAATTTGTGTCACATCTACTGGAGCATCATGAGCATGTATTATGATGTCACAGTATATGATGTCATCATAATTAGTATGCAGTATGACGTCACAATGTATTATGACGTCATAATGTATCCGCATTATGACATCACAATATATAATTTGAGAGCGCAATTTGCAGGTATTATGAGCAATTTCTCTTACCCCAATTTGTGTCACATCTACTGGAGCATCATGAGTATGTATTATGACGTCACAGTATATGATGACATCATAATTAGTATGCACTATGACGTCACAATGTATTATGACGTCATAATGTATCCGCATTATAACATCACAATATATTCTGAGAGTGCAATTTGCAGGTATTATGAGCAATTTCTCTTACCCCAATTTGTGTCACATCTACTGGAGCAACATGAGCATGTGTTATGACGTCACAGTATATGATGACATCATAATTAGTATGCACTATGACGTCACAATGTATTATGACGTCATAATGGATCCGCATTATGACATCAAAATACGTTATGAGAGCGCAATTTGCAGGTATTATGAGCAATTTCTCTTACCCCAATTTGTGTCACATCTACTGGAGCATCATGAGCATGTATTATGACGTCACCGTATATGATGATATCATAATTAGTATGCAGTACGACGTCACAGTGTATTATGACGTCATAATGTATCCGCATTATGACATCACAATATATTATGAGAGCGCAATTTGCAGGTATCATGAGCAATTTCTCTTACCCCAATTTGTGTCACATCTACTGGAGCATCATGAGCGTGTATTATGACGTCACAGCATATGATGACATCATAATTACTATGCACTATGACGTCACAATGTATTATGACGTCATAATGTATCCGCATTATGACATCACAAAATATTATGTGAGCGCAATTTGCAGGTATTGTGAGCAATTTCTCTTACCCCAATTTGTGTCACATCTACTGGAGCATCATGAGCATGTACTATGACATCACAGTATATAATGACATCATAATTAGTATGCACTATGACGTCACAATGTATTATGATGTCATAATGGATCCGCATTATGACATCACATTATATTATGAGAGCGCAATTTGCAGGTATTATGAGCAATTTTGCTTACCCCAATTTGTGTCACATCTACTGGAGCATCATGAGCATGTATTATGACGTCACAGTATATGATGACATCATAATTATTATGCACTATGACGTCACAATGTATTATGACGTCATAATGTATCCGCATTATGACATCACAAAATATATTGAGAGAGCAATTTGCAGGTATTATGAGCAATTTCTCTTACCCCAATTTGTGTCACTTCTACTGGAGCATCATGAGCATGTATTATGACGTCACTGTATATGATGACATCATAATTAGTATGCAGTATGACGTCACAGTGTAATATGACGTCATAATGTATCCGCATTATGATATCACAATATATTATGAGAGCGCAATTTGCAGGTATTATGAGTAATTTCTCTTACCCCAATTTGTGTCACATCTTCTCGAGCATTATGAGCATGTATTATGACGTCACAGCATATGATGTCATCATAATTAGTATACACTATGACGTCACAATGTATTATGACGTCATAATGTATCCGCATTATGACATCACAAAATATTTTGAGAGCGCAATTTGCAGGTATTATGAGCAATTTCTCTTACCCCAATTTGTGTCACATCTACTGGAGCATCATGAGCATGTATTGTGACGTCACTGTATATGATGACATCATAATTAGTATGCAGTATGACGTCACAATGTATTATGACGTCATAATGTATCCGCATTATGACATCACAATATATTATGAGAGCGCAACATGCAGGTATTATGAGCAATTTCTCTTACCCCAATTTTTGTCAAATCTACTGGAGCATCATGAGCATGAATTATGACGTCACAGTATATGATGACATCATAATTAGTATGCACTATGATGTCACAATGAATTATGACGTCATAATGTATCCGAATAATGACATCACAATATATTATGAGAGCGCAATTTGCAGGTAATATAAGCAATTTCACTTACCCTAATTTGTTTCACATCTACTGGAGCATCATGAGCATGAATTATGACGTCACAGTATATGATGTCATCATAACTAGTATGCAGTATGACGTCACAATGTATTATGACGTCATAATGTATCTGCATTATGACATCACAATATATTATGAGAGCGCCACATGAAGGTATTATGAGCAATTTCTCTTACCCCAATTTGTGTCACATCTACTGGAGCATCATGAGCACGTATTATGATGTCACAGTATATGATGTCATCATAATTAGTATGCAATATGACGTCACAATGTATTATGACGTCATAATGTATCCACATTATGACATCACAATATATTATGAGAGTGCAATTTGCAGGTTTTATGAACAATATCGCTTACCCCAATTTCTGTCACATCTACTGGAGCATCATGAGCATGTATTATGATGTCCCAGTAAATGATGACATCATAATTAGTATGCACTATGACGTCACAATGTATTATGACGTCATAATGTATCCGCATTATGACATCACAATATATTATGAGAGCGTAACATGCAGGTATTATGAGCAATTTCTCTTACCCCAATTTGTGTCACATCTACTGGAGCATCATGAGCATGTATTATGACGTATTATGAGCAATTTCTCTTACCCCAATTTTTGTCACATCTACTGGAGCATCATGAGCATGTATTATGACGTCATAGTATATGATGACATCATAATTAGTATGCACTATGACATCACAATATATAATGACGTCATAATCTATCCACATTATGACATCACAATATATTATGAGAGCGCAACATGCAGGTATTATGAGCAATTTCTCTTACCCCAATTTGTGTCACATCTACTGGAGAATCATGAGCATGTATTATGACGTCACAGTATATGATGACATCATAATTATTATGCACTATGACGTCACAATGTATTATGACGTCATAATGTACCCGCATTATGACATCACAATATATTATGAGAGCGCAACATGCAGGTATTATGAGCAATTTCTCCAACCCCAATTTGTGTCACATCTACTGGAGCATCATGAGCATGTATTATGACGTCACAGTATATGATGACATCATAATTAGTATGCACTATTACGTCACAATATATTATGACGTCATAATGTATCCGAATTATGACATCACAATATATTATGAGAGCGCAATTTGCAGGTAATATAAGCAATTTCTCTTAACACAGTTTGTGTCACATCTACTGGAGCATCATGAGCATGTATTATGACATCACAGTATATGATGACAGCATAATTAGTATGCAGTATGATGTCACAATGTATTATGACGTCATTATGTATCCGTATTACAACATCACAATATATTATGAGAGCGCAACATGCAGGTATTACGAGCAATTTCTCTTACCCCAATTTGTGTCACATCTACTGGAGCAACATGAGCATATATTATGACGTCACAGTATATGATGACATCATAATTAGTATGCACTTTGACGTCACAATGTATTGTGACGTCATAATGTATCCGCATAATGACATCACAATATATTATGAGAGCGCAATTTGCAGGTAATATAAGCAATTTCTCTTCCCCCAATTTGTGTCACATCTACTGGAGCATCATGAGCATGTATTATGACGTCACAGTATATGATGACATGATAATTAGTATGCAGTATGACGTCACAATGTATTATGACGTCATAATGTATCCGCATTATGACATCACACTATATTATGAGAGCGCAACATGAAGCTATTATGAGCAATTTCTCTTACCGCAATTTGTGTCACATCTACTGGAGCATCATGAGCATGTATTATGATGTCACAGTATATGATGACATCAGAATTATTATGCACTATGACATCACAATGTATTATGACGTCATAATGTATCCGCATTATAACATCACAATATATTATGAGAGCGCAACATGCAGGTATTATGAGCAATTTCTCTTACCAAAATTTGTGTCACATCTACTGGAGCATCATGAGCATGTATTATGACGTCACAGTATATGATGACATCATAATTAGTATGCACTATGACGTCACAATGTATTATGACGTCATAATGTATCCGCATAATGACATCACAATATAGTATGAGAGCGCAATTTGCAGTTAATATAAGCAATTTCTCTTACCCCAATTTGTGTCACATCTACTGGAGCATCATGAGCATGTATTATGACGTCACAGTATATGATGACATCATAATTAGTATGCACTATGACGTCACAATGTATTATGACGTCATAATGTATCCGCATAATGACATCACAATATAGTATGAGAGCGCAATCTGCAGGTAATGTAAGCAATTTCTCTTACCCCAATATGTGTCACATCTACTGGAGCATCATGAGCATGTATTATGACGTCACAGTATATGATGACATCATAATTAGTATGCACTATGACGTCACAATGTATTATGATGTCATAATGTATCCGCATTATGACATCACAATATATTATGAGAGTGCAATTTGCAGGTTTAATGATCAATTTCGCTTACCCGAACTCGTGTCACATCTACTGGAGCATCATGAGCATGTATTATGACGTCACAGTATATGATGACATCATGATTAGTTTGAAATATGACGTCACAATTTATTATGACGTCATAATGTATCCGCATTGTGACATCACAATACATTATGAGAGCGCAATTTGCAGGTATCATGAGCTATTTCTCTTACCCCAATTTGTGTCACATCTACTGGAGCATCATGAGCATGTATTATGACCTCACAGTATATGATGAAATCATAATTAGTATGGACTATGACGTCACAATGTATTATGACGTCATAATGTATCCGCATTATGACATCACAAAATATTTTGAGAGCGCAATTTGCAGGTATTATGAGCAATTTCTCTTACCCCAATTTGTGTCACATCTACTGGAGCATCATGAGCATGTATTATGATGTCACAGTATATGATGACATCATAATTAGTATGCACTATGACGTCACAATGTATTATGACGTCATAATGTATCCGCATTATGACATCACAATATATTATGAGAGTGCAGCATGCAGGTATTATGAGCAATTTCTCTTACCCCAATTTGTGTCACATCTACTGGAGCATCATGAGCATGTATTATGACGTCACAGTATATGATGACATCATAATTAGTATGCACTATGACGTCACAATGAATTATGACGTCATAATGTATCCGAATAATGACATCACAATATATTATGTGAGCGCAATTTGCAGGTAATATAAGCAATTTCTCTTACCCTAATTTGTGTCACATCTACTGGAGCATCATGAGCATGTATTATGATGTCACAGTATATGATGTCATCATAATTAGTATGCAGTATGACGTCACAATGTATTATGACGTCATAATGTATTCACATTATGACATCACAATATATTATGAGAGCGCAACATGAAGGTATTATGAGCAATTCCTCTTACCCCAATTTGTGTCACATCTACTGGAGCATCATGAGCATGTATTATGACGTCACAGTATATGATGACATCATAATTAGTATGCACTATGACGTCACAATGTATTATGACGTCATAATGTATCCGCATTATGACATCACAATATATTATGAGAGCGCAACATGCAGGTATTATGACCAATTTCTCTTACCCCAATTAGTGTCACATCTACTGGAGCATCATGAGCATGTATTATGACGTCACAGTATATGATGACATCATAATTAGTATGCAGTACGACGTCACAATGTATTATGACGTCATAATGTATCCGCATTATGACATCACAATATATTATGAGAGCGCAACATGCAGGTATTATGAGCAATTTCTCTTACCCCAATTTTTGTCACATCTACTGGAGCATCATGAGCATGTATTATGATGTCAAAGTATATGATGACATCATAATTAGTATGCACTATGATGTCACAATGTATTATGACGTCATAATGTATCCGCATTATGACATCACAATATATTATGAGAGTGCAACATGAAGGTATTATGAGCAATTTCTCTTACCTCAATTTGTGTCAAATCTACTGGAGCATCATGAGCATGAATTATGACGTCACAGTATATGATGACATCATAATTAGTATGCACTATGACGTCACAATGAATTATGACGTCATAATGTATCCGAATAATGACATCACAATATATTATGAGAGCGCAATTTGCAGGTAATATAAGCAATTTCACTTACCCTAATTTGTTTCACATCTACTGGAGCATCATGAGCATGAATTATGACGTCACAGTATATGATGTCATCATAACTAGTATGCAGTATGACGTCACAATGTATTATGACGTCATAATGTATCTGCATTATGACATCACAATATATTATGAGAGCGCCACATGAAGGTATTATGAGCAATTTCTCTTACCCCAATTTGTGTCACATCTACTGGAGCATCATGAGCACGTATTATGATGTCACAGTATATGATGTCATCATAATTAGTATGCAATATGACGTCACAATGTATTATGACGTCATAATGTATCCACATTATGACATCACAATATATTATGAGAGTGCAATTTGCAGGTTTTATGAACAATATCGCTTACCCAATTTGTGTCACATCTACTGGAGCATCATGAGCATGTATTATGAGGTCCCAGTAAATGATGACATCATAATTAGTATGCACTATGACGTCACAATGTATTATGACGTCATAATGTATCCGCATTATGACATCACAATATATTATGAGAGCGCAACATGCAGGTATTATGAGCAATTTCTCTTACCCCAATTTGTGTCACATCTACTGGAGCATCATGAGCATGTATTATGATGTCACAGTATATGATGACATCATAATTAGTAGGCACTATGACGTCACAATGTATTATGACGTGATAATGTATCCGCATTATGACATCACAATATATTATGAGAGCGCAACATGCAGGTATTATGAGCAATTTCTCTTACCCCAATTTTTGTCACATCTACTGGAGCATCATGAGCATGTATTATGACGTCATAGTATATGATGACATCATAATTAGTTTGCACTATGACATCACAATATATAATGACGTCATAATGTATCCACATTATGACATCACAATATATTATGAGAGCGCAACATGCAGGTATTATGAGCAATTTCTCTTACCCCAATTTGTGTCACATCTACTGGAGCATCATGAGCATGTATTATGACGTCACAGTATATGATGACATCATAATTATTATGTACTATGACGTCACAATGTATTATGACGTCATAATGTATCCGCATTATGACATCACAATATATTATGAGAGCGCAACATGCAGGTATTATGAGCAATTTCTCCAACCCCAATTTGTGTCACATCTACTGGAGCATCATGAGCATGTATTATGACGTCACAGTATATGATGACATCATAATTAGTATGCACTATTACGTCACAATATATTATGACGTCATAATGTATCCGAATTATGACATCACAATATATTATGAGAGCGCAATTTGCAGGTAATATAAGCAATTTCTCTTACCACAATTTGTGTCACATCTACTGGAGCATCATGAGCATGTATTATGACATCACAGTATATGATGACAGCATAATTAGTATGCACTATGACGTCACAATGTATTATGACGTCATAATGCATCCGCATAATGACATCACAATATATTATGAGAGCGCAATTTGCAGGTAATAAAAGCAATTTCTCTGATCCCAATTTGTGTCACATCTACTGGAGCATCATGAGCATGTATTATGACATCACAGTATATGATGACATCATAATTCGTATGCAGTATGATGTCACAATGTATTATGACGTCATTATGTATCCGTATTATGACATCACAATATATTATGAGAGCGCAACATGCAGGTATTACGAGCAATTTCTCTTACCCCAATTTGTGTCACATCTACTGGAGCAACATGAGCATATATTATGACGTCACAGTATATGATGACATCATAATTAGTATGCACTTTGACGTCACAATGTATTATGACGTCATAATGTATCCGCATAATGACATCACAATATATTATGAGAGCGCAATTTGCAGGTAATATAAGCAATTTCTCTTCCCCCAATTTGTGTCACATCTACTGGAGCATCATGAGCATGTATTATGACGTCACAGTATATGATGACATGATAATTAGTATGCAGTATGACGTCACAATGTATTATGACGTCATAATGTATCCGCATTATGACATCACACTATATTATGAGAGCGCAACATGAAGCTATTATGAGCAATTTCTCTTACCGCAATTTGTGTCACATCTACTGGAGCATCATGAGCATGTATTATGATGTCACAGTATATGATGACATCAGAATTATTATGCACTATGACATCACAATGTATTATGACGTCATAATGTATCCGCATAATGACATCGCAATATAGTATGAGAGCGCAATTTGCAGGTAATATAAGCAATTTCTCTTACCCCAATTTGTGTCACATCTACTGGAGCATCATGAGCATGTATTATGACGTCACAGTATATGATGACATGATAATTAGTATGCAGTATGACGTCACAATGTATTATGACGTCATAATGTATCCGCATTATGACATCACACTATATTATGAGAGCGCAACATGAAGCTATTATGAGCAATTTCTCTTACCGCAATTTGTGTCACATCTACTGGAGCATCATGAGCATGTATTATGATGCCACAGTATATGATGACATCATAATTAGTATGCACTATGACGTCACAATGTATTATGACGTCATAATGTATCTGCATAATGACATCACAATATAGTATGAGAGCGCAATTTGCAGGTAATGTAAGCAATTTCTCTTACCCCAATATGTGTCACATCTACTGGAGCATCATGAGCATGTATTATGACGTCACAGTATATGATGACATCATAATTAGTATGCACGATGACGTCACAATGTATTATGATGTCATAATGTATCCGCATTATGACATCACAATGTATTATGAGAGTGCAATTTGCAGGTTTAATGATCAATTTCGCTTACCAGAACTCGTGTCACATCTACTGGAGCATCATGAGCATGTATTATGACGTCACAGTATATGATGACATCATAATTAGTATGCACTATGACGTCACAATGTATTATGACGTCATAATGTATCCGCATTATGACATCACAATATATTATGAGAGCGCAACATGCAGGTATTATGACCAATTTCTCTTACCCCAATTTGTGTCACATCTACTGGAGCATCATGAGCATGTATTGTGACGTCACTGTATATGATGACATCATAATTAGTATGCAGTATGACGTCACAATGTATTATGACGTCATAATGTATCCGCATTATGACATCACAATATATTATGAGAGCGCAACATGCAGGTATTATGAGCAATTTCTCTTACCCCAATTTTTGTCAAATCTACTGGAGCATCATGAGCATGAATTATGACGTCACAGTATATGATGACATCATAATTAGTATGCACTATGATGTCACAATGAATTATGACGTCATAATGTATCCGAATAATGACATCACAATATATTATGAGAGCGCAATTTGCAGGTAATATAAGCAATTTCACTTACCCTAATTTGTTTCACATCTACTGGAGCATCATGAGCATGAATTATGACGTCACAGTATATGATGTCATCATAACTAGTATGCAGTATGACGTCACAATGTATTATGACGTCATAATGTATCCGCATAATGACATCACAATATATTATGAGAGCGCAATTTGCAGGTTTTATGACCAATTTCGCTTACCCCAATTTGTGTCACATCTACTGGAGCATCATGAGCATGTGTTATGACGTCACACTATATGATGACATCATAATTAGTATGAAGTATGACGTCACAATATATTATGACGTCATAATGTATCCGCATTATGAAATCACAATATATTATGAGAGCGCAACATGAAGGTATTATGAGCAATTTCTCTTACCCCAATTTGTGTCACGTCTACTGGAGCATCATGAGCATGTATTATGACGTCACAGTATATGATGACATCATAATTAGTATGCACTATGACGTCACAATGTATTATGACGTCATAATGTATCCGCATAATGACATCAAAATATAGTATGAGAGCGCAATTTGCAGTTAATATAAGCAATTTCTCTTACCCCAATTTGTGTCACATCTACTGGAGCATCATGAGCATGTATTATGACATCACAGTATATGATGACATCATAATTAGTATGCACTATGACGTCACAATGTATTATGACGTCATAATGTATCCGCATAATGACATCACAATATAGTATGAGAGCGCAATTTGCAGGTAATGTAAGCAATTTCTCTTACCCCAATATGTGTCACATCTACTGGAGCATCATGAGCATGTATTATGACGTCACAGTATATGATGACATCATAATTAGTATGCACTATGACGTCACAATGTATTATGATGTCATAATGTATCCGCATTATGACATCACAATATATTATGAGAGTGCAATTTGCAGGTTTAATGATCAATTTCGCTTACCCGAACTCGTGTCACATCTACTGGAGCATCATGAGCATGTATTATGACGTCACAGTATATGATGACATCATGATTAGTTTGAAATATGACGTCACAATTTATTATGACGTCATAATGTATCCGCATTGTGACATCACAATACATTATGAGAGCGCAATTTGCAGGTATCATGAGCTATTTCTCTTACCCCAATTTGTGTCACATCTACTGGAGCATCATGAGCATGTATTATGACCTCACAGTATATGATGACATCATAATTAGTATGGACTATGACGTCACAATGTTTTATGACGTCATAATGTGTCCGCATTATGACATCACAATATATTAAGATAGTGCAATTTGCAGGTTTTATGAGCAATTTCGCTTACCCCAATTTGTGTCACATCTACTGGAGCATCATGAGCATGTATTATGACGTCACAGTATATGATGACATCATAATTAGTATGCACGATGACGTCACAATGTATTATGATGTCATAATGTATCCGCATTATGACATCACAATATATTATGAGAGTGCAATTTGCAGGTTTAATGATCAATTTCGCTTACCAGAACTCGTGTCACATCTACTGGAGCATCATGAGCATGTATTATGACGTCACAGTATATGATGACATCATAATTAGTATGCACTATGACGTCACAATGTATTATGACGTCATAATGTATCCGCATTATGACATCACAATATATTATGAGAGCGCAACATGCAGGTATTATGACCAATTTCTCTTACCCCAATTTGTGTCACATCTACTGGAGCATCATGAGCATGTATTGTGACGTCACTGTATATGATGACATCATAATTAGTATGCAGTATGACGTCACAATGTATTATGACGTCATAATGTATCCGCATTATGACATCACAATATATTATGAGAGCGCAACATGCAGGTATTATGAGCAATTTCTCTTACCCCAATTTTTGTCAAATCTACTGGAGCATCATGAGCATGAATTATGACGTCACAGTATATGATGACATCATAATTAGTATGCACTATGATGTCACAATGAATTATGACGTCATAATGTATCCGAATAATGACATCACAATATATTATGAGAGCGCAATTTGCAGGTAATATAAGCAATTTCACTTACCCTAATTTGTTTCACATCTACTGGAGCATCATGAGCATGAATTATGACGTCACAGTATATGATGTCATCATAACTAGTGTGCAGTATGACGTCACAATGTATTATGACGTCATAATGTATCTGCATTATGACATCACAATATATTATGAGAGCGCCACATGAAGGTATTATGAGCAATTTCTCTTACCCCAATTTGTGTCACATCTACTGGAGCATCATGAGCACGTATTATGATGTCACAGTATATGATGTCATCATAATTAGTATGCAATATGACGTCACAATGTATTATGACGTCATAATGTATCCACATTATGACATCAAAATATATTATGAGAGTGCAATTTGCAGGTTTTATGAACAATATCGCTTACCCCAATTTCTGTCACATCTACTGGAGCATCATGAGCATGTATTATGATGTCCCAGTAAATGATGACATCATAATTATTATGCACTATGACGTCACAATGTATTATGACGTCATAATGTATCCGCATTATGACATCACAATATATTATGAGAGCGCAACATGCAGGTATTATGAGCAATTTCTCTTACCCCAATTTGTGTCACATCTACTGGAGCATCATGAGCATGTATTATGACGTCACAGTATATGATGACATCATAATTAGTATGCACTATGACGTCACAATGTATTATGACGTCATAATGTATCCACATTATGACAACACAATATATTATGAGAGCGCAACATGCAGGTATTATGAGCAATTTCTCTTACCCCAATTTGTGTCACATCTACTGGAGCATCATGAGCATGTATTATGACGTCACAGTATATGATGACATCATAATTATTATGCACTATGACGTCACAATGTATTATGACGTCATAATGTACCCGCATTATGACATCACAATATATTATGAGAGCGCAACATGCAGGTATTATGAGCAATTTCTCCAACCCCAATTTGTGTCACATCTACTGGAGCATCATGAGCATGTATTATGACGTCACAGTATATGATGACATCATAATTAGTATGCACTATTACGTCACAATATATTATGACGTCATAATGTATCCGAATTATGACATCACAATATATTATGAGAGCGCAATTTGCAGGTAATATAAGCAATTTCTCTTACCACAGTTTGTGTCACATCTACTGGAGCATCATGAGCATGTATTATGACATCACAGTATATGATGACAGCATAATTAGTATGCACTATGACGTCACAATGTATTATGACGTCATAATGGATCCGCATAATGACATCACAATATATTATGAGAGCGCAATTTGCAGGTAATTAAAGCAATTTCTCTGATCCCAATTTGTGTCACATCTACTGGAGCATCATGAGCATGTATTATGACATCACAGTATATGATGACATCATAATTAGTATGCAGTATGATGTCACAATGTATTATGACGTCATTATGTATCCGTATTACGACATCACAATATATTATGAGAGCGCAACATGCAGGTATTACGAGCAATTTCTCTTACCCCAATTTGTGTCACATCTACTGGAGCAACATGAGCATATATTATGACGTCACAGTATATGATGACATCATAATTAGTATGCACTTTGACGTCACAATGTATTATGACGTCATAATGTATCCGCATAATGACATCACAATATATTATGAGAGCGCAATTTGCAGGTAATATAAGCAATTTCTCTTCCCCCAATTTGTGTCACATCTACTGGAGCATCATGAGCATGTGTTATGACGTCACACTATATGATGACATCATAATTAGTATGAAGTATGACGTCACAATATATTATGACGTCATAATGTATCCGCATTATGAAATCACAATATATTATGAGAGCGCAACATGAAGGTATTATGAGCAATTTCTCTTACCCCAATTTGTGTCACGTCTACTGGAGCATCATGAGCATGTATTATGACGTCACAGTATATGATGACATCATAATTAGTATGCACTATGACGTCACAATGTATTATGACGTCATAATGTATCCGCATAATGACATCACAATATAGTATGAGAGCGCAATTTGCAGTTAATATAAGCAATTTCTCTTACCCCAATTTGTGTCACATCTACTGGAGCATCATGAGCATGTAGTATGACGTCACAGTATATGATGACATCATAATTAGTATGCACTATGACGTCACAATGTATTATGACGTCATAATGTATCCGCATAATGACATCACAATATAGTATGAGAGCGCAATTTGCAGGTAATGTAAGCAATTTCTCTTACCCCAATATGTGTCACATCTACTGGAGCATCATGAGCATGTATTATGACGTCACAGTATATGATGACATCATAATTAGTATGCACTATGACGTCACAATGTATTATGATGTCATAATGTATCCGCATTATGACATCACAATATATTATGAGAGTGCAATTTGCAGGTTTAATGATCAATTTCGCTTACCCGAACTCGTGTCACATCTACTGGAGCATCATGAGCATGTATTATGACGTCACAGTATATGATGACATCATGATTAGTTTGAAATATGACGTCACAATTTATTATGACGTCATAATGTATCCGCATTGTGACATCACAATACATTATGAGAGCGCAATTTGCAGGTATCATGAGCTATTTCTCTTACCCCAATTTGTGTCACATCTACTGGAGCATCATGAGCATGTATTATGACCTCACAGTATATGATGACATCATAATTAGTATGGACTATGACGTCACAATGTTTTATGACGTCATAATGTGTCCGCATTATGACATCACAATATATTAAGATAGTGCAATTTGCAGGTTTTATGAGCAATTTCGCTTACCCCAATTTGTGTCACATCTACTGGAGCATCATGAGCATGTATTATGACGTCACCGTATATGATGATATCATAATTAGTATGCAGTACGACGTCACAGTGTATTATGATGTCATAATGTATCCGCATTATGACATCACAATATATTATGAGAGCGCAATTTGCAGGTATCATGAGCAATTTCTCTTACCCCAATTTGTGTCACATCTACTGGAGCATCATGAGCATGTATTATGACGTCACAGTATATGATGACATCATAATTAGTATGCACGATGACGTCACAATGTATTATGATGTCATAATGTATCCGCATTATGACATCACAATATATTATGAGAGTGCAATTTGCAGGTTTAATGATCAATTTCGCTTACCAGAACTCGTGTCACATCTACTGGAGCATCATGAGCATGTATTATGACGTCACAGTATATGATGACATCATAATTAGTATGCACTATGACGTCACAATGTATTATGACGTCATAATGTATCCGCATTATGACATCACAATATATTATGAGAGCGCAACATGCAGGTATTATGACCAATTTCTCTTACCCCAATTTGTGTCACATCTACTGGAGCATCATGAGCATGTATTGTGACGTCACTGTATATGATGACATCATAATTAGTATGCAGTATGACGTCACAATGTATTATGACGTCATAATGTATCCGCATTATGACATCACAATATATTATGAGAGCGCAACATGCAGGTATTATGAGCAATTTCTCTTACCCCAATTTTTGTCAAATCTACTGGAGCATCATGAGCATGAATTATGACGTCACAGTATATGATGACATCATAATTAGTATGCACTATGATGTCACAATGAATTATGACGTCATAATGTATCCGAATAATGACATCACAATATATTATGAGAGCGCAATTTGCAGGTAATATAAGCAATTTCACTTACCCTAATTTGTTTCACATCTACTGGAGCATCATGAGCATGAATTATGACGTCACAGTATATGATGTCATCATAACTAGTGTGCAGTATGACGTCACAATGTATTATGACGTCATAATGTATCTGCATTATGACATCACAATATATTATGAGAGCGCCACATGAAGGTATTATGAGCAATTTCTCTTACCCCAATTTGTGTCACATCTACTGGAGCATCATGAGCACGTATTATGATGTCACAGTATATGATGTCATCATAATTAGTATGCAATATGACGTCACAATGTATTATGACGTCATAATGTATCCACATTATGACATCAAAATATATTATGAGAGTGCAATTTGCAGGTTTTATGAACAATATCGCTTACCCCAATTTCTGTCACATCTACTGGAGCATCATGATCATGTATTATGATGTCCCAGTAAATGATGACATCATAATTAGTATGCACTATGACGTCACAATGTATTATGACGTCATAATGTATCCGCATTATGACATCACAATATATTATGAGAGCGCAACATGCAGGTATTATGAGCAATTTCTCTTACCCCAATTTGTGTCACATCTACTGGAGCATCATGAGCATGTATTATGACGTCACAGTATATGATGACATCATAATTAGTATGCACTATGACGTCACAATGTATTATGACGTCATAATGTATCCACATTATGACAACACAATATATTATGAGAGCGCAACATGCAGGTATTATGAGCAATTTCTCTTTCCCCAATTTGTGTCACATCTACTGGAGCATCATGAGCATGTATTATGACGTCACAGTATATGATGACATCATAATTATTATGCACTATGACGTCACAATGTATTATGACGTCATAATGTACCCGCATTATGACATCACAATATATTATGAGAGCGCAACATGCAGGTATTATGAGCAATTTCTCCAACCCCAATTTGTGTCACATCTACTGGAGCATCATGAGCATGTATTATGACGTCACAGTATATGATGACATCATAATTAGTATGCACTATTACGTCACAATATATTATGACGTCATAATGTATCCGAATTATGACATCACAATATATTATGAGAGCGCAATTTGCAGGTAATATAAGCAATTTCTCTTACCACAGTTTGTGTCACATCTACTGGAGCATCATGAGCATGTATTATGACATCACAGTATATGATGACAGCATAATTAGTATGCACTATGACGTCACAATGTATTATGACGTCATAATGGATCCGCATAATGACATCACAATATATTATGAGAGCGCAATTTGCAGGTAATTAAAGCAATTTCTCTGATCCCAATTTGTGTCACATCTACTGGAGCATCATGAGCATGTATTATGACATCACAGTATATGATGACATCATAATTAGTATGCAGTATGATGTCACAATGTATTATGACGTCATTATGTATCCGTATTACGACATCACAATATATTATGAGAGCGCAACATGCAGGTATTACGAGCAATTTCTCTTACCCCAATTTGTGTCACATCTACTGGAGCAACATGAGCATATATTATGACGTCACAGTATATGATGACATCATAATTAGTATGCACTTTGACGTCACAATGTATTATGACGTCATAATGTATCCGCATAATGACATCACAATATATTATGAGAGCGCAATTTGCAGGTAATATAAGCAATTTCTCTTCCCCCAATTTGTGTCACATCTACTGGAGCATCATGAGCATGTGTTATGACGTCACACTATATGATGACATCATAATTAGTATGAAGTATGACGTCACAATATATTATGACGTCATAATGTATCCGCATTATGAAATCACAATATATTATGAGAGCGCAACATGAAGGTATTATGAGCAATTTCTCTTACCCCAATTTGTGTCACGTCTACTGGAGCATCATGAGCATGTATTATGACGTCACAGTATATGATGACATCATAATTAGTATGCACTATGACGTCACAATGTATTATGACGTCATAATGTATCCGCATAATGACATCACAATATAGTATGAGAGCGCAATTTGCAGTTAATATAAGCAATTTCTCTTACCCCAATTTGTGTCACATCTACTGGAGCATCATGAGCATGTATTATGACGTCACCGTATATGATGATATCATAATTAGTATGCAGTACGACGTCACAGTGTATTATGACGTCATAATGTATCCGCATTATGACATCACAATATATTATGAGAGCGCAATTTGCAGGTATCATGAGCAATTTCTCTTACCCCAATTTGTGTCACATCTACTGGAGCATCATGAGCGTGTATTATGACGTCACAGCATATGATGACATCATAATTACTATGCACTATGACGTCACAATGTATTATGACGTCATAATGTATCCGCATTATGACATCACAAAATATTATGTGAGCGCAATTTGCAGGTATTGTGAGCAATTTCTCTTACCCCAATTTGTGTCACATCTACTGGAGCATCATGAGGATGTACTATGACATCACAGTATATAATGACATCATAATTAGTATGCACTATGACGTCACAATGTATTATGATGTCATAATGGATCCGCATTATGACATCACAATATATTATGAGAGCGCAACATGCATGTATTATGAGCAATTTTGCTTACCCCAATTTGTGTCACATCTAATGGAGCATCATGAGCATGTATTATGACGTCACAGTATATGATGACATCATAATTATTATGCACTATGACGTCACAATGTATTATGACGTCATAATGTATCCGCATTATGACATCACAAAATATATTGAGTGAGCAATTTGCAGGTATTATGAGCAATTTCTCTTACCCCAATTTGTGTCACTTCTACTGGAGCATCATGAGCATGTATTATGACGTCACTGTATATGATGACATCATAATTAGTATGCAGTATGACGTCACAGTGTAATATGACGTCATAATGTATCCGCATTATGATATCACAATATATTATGAGAGCGCAATTTGCAGGTATTATGAGTAATTTCTCTTACCCCAATTTGTGTCACATCTTCTGGAGCATTATGAGCATGTATTATGACGTCACAGCATATGATGTCATCATAATTAGTATACACTATGACGTCACAATGTATTATGACGTCATAATGTATCCGCATTATGACATCACAAAATATTTTGAGAGCGCAATTTGCAGGTATTATGAGCAATTTCTCTTACCCCAATTTGTGTCACATCTACTGGAGCATCATGAGCATGTATTATGATGTCACAGTATATGATGACATCATAATTAGTATGCACTATGACGTCACAATGTATTATGACGTCATAATGTATCCGCATTATGACATCACAATATATTATGAGAGTGCAGCATGCAGGTATTATGAGCAATTTCTCTTACCCCAATTTGTGTCACATCTACTGGAGCATCATGAGCATGTATTATGACGTCACAGTATATGATGACATCATAATTAGTATGCACTATGACGTCACAATGTATTATGACGTCATAATGTATCCGCATTATGACATCACAATATATTATGAGAGTGCAACATGCAGGTATTATGACCAATTTCTCTTACCCCAATTAGTGTCACATCTACTGGAGCATCATGAGCATGTATTATGACGTCACAGTATATGATGACATCATAATTAGTATGCAGTACGACGTCACAATGTATTATGACGTCATAATGTATCCGCATTATGACATCACAATATATTATGAGAGCGCAACATGCAGGTATTATGAGCAATTTCTCTTACCCCAATTTTTGTCACATCTACTGGAGCATCATGAGCATGTATTATGATGTCAAAGTATATGATGACATCATAATTAGTATGCACTATGATGTCACAATGTATTATGACGTCATAATGTATCCGCATTATGACATCACAATATATTATGAGAGTGCAACATGAAGGTATTATGAGCAATTTCTCTTACCTCAATTTGTGTCAAATCTACTGGAGCATCATGAGCATGAATTATGACGTCACAGTATATGATGACATCATAATTAGTATGCACTATGACGTCACAATGAATTATGACGTCATAATGTATCCGAATAATGACATCACAATATATTATGAGAGCGCAATTTGCAGGTAATATAAGCAATTTCACTTACCCTAATTTGTTTCACATCTACTGGAGCATCATGAGCATGAATTATGACGTCACAGTATATGATGTCATCATAACTAGTATGCAGTATGACGTCACAATGTATTATGACGTCATAATGTATCCGCATTATGACATCACACTATATTATGAGAGCGCAACATGAAGCTATTATGAGCAATTTCTCTTACCGCAATTTGTGTCACATCTACTGGAGCATCATGAGCATGTATTATGATGTCACAGTATATGATGACATCAGAATTATTATGCACTATGACATCACAATGTATTATGACGTCATAATGTATCCGCATAATGACATCGCAATATAGTATGAGAGCGCAATTTGCAGTTAATATAAGCAATTTCTCTTAACCCAATTTGTGTCACATCTACTGGAGCATCATGAGCATGCATTATGACGTCACAGTATATGATGACATCATAATTAGTATGCACTATGACGTCACAATGTATTATGACGTCATAATGTATCTGCATAATGACATCACAATATAGTATGAGAGCGCAATTTGCAGGGAATGTAAGCAATTTCTCTTACCCCAATATGTGTCACATCTACTGGAGCATCATGAGCATGTATTATGACGTCACAGTATATGATGACATCATAATTAGTATGCACGATGACGTCACAATGTATTATGATGTCATAATGTATCCGCATTATGACATCACAATATATTATGAGAGTGCAATTTGCAGGTTTAATGATCAATTTCGCTTACCAGAACACGTGTCACATCTACTGGAGCATCATGAGCATGTATTATGACGTCACAGTATATGATGACATCATGATTAGTTTGAAATAGGACGTCACAATTTATTATGACGTCATAATGTATCCGCATTGTGACATCACAATACATTATGAGAGCGCAATTTGCAGGTATCATGAGCTATTTCTCTTACCCCAATTTGTGTCACATCTACTGGAGCATCATGAGCATGTATTATGACCTCACAGTATATGATGACATCATAATTAGTATGCAATATGACGTCACAATGTATTATGACGTCATAATGTATCCACATTATGACATCACAATATATTATGAGAGTGCAATTTGCAGGTTTTATGAACAATATCGCTTACCCCAATTTGTGTCACATCTACTGGAGCATCATGAGCATGTATTATGATGTCCCAGTAAATGATGACATCATAATTAGTATGCACTATGACGTCACAATGTATTATGACGTCATAATGTATCCGCATTATGACATCACAATATATTATGAGAGCGCAACATGCAGGTATTATGAGCAATTTCTCTTACCCCAATTTGTGTCACATCTACTGGAGCATCATGAGCATGTATTATGACGTCACAGTATATGATGACATCATAATTAGTATGCACTATGACGTCACAATGTATTATGACGTCATAATGTATCCGCATTATGACATCACAATATATTATGAGAGCGCAACATGCAGGTATTATGAGCAATTTCTCTTACCCCAATTTTTGTCACATCTACTGGAGCATCATGAGCATGTATAATGACGTCATAGTATATGATGACATCATAATTAGTATGCACTATGACATCACAATATATAATGACGTCATAATGTATCCACATTATGACATCACAATATATTATGAGAGCGCAACATGCAGGTATTATGAGCAATTTCTCTTACCCCAATTTTTGTCACATCTACTGGAGCATCATGAGCATGTATTATGACGTCACAGTATATGATGACATCATAATTATTATGCACTATGACGTCACAATGTATTATAACGTCATAATGTATCCGCATTATGACATCACAATATATTATGAGAGCGCAACATGCAGGTATTATGAGCAATTTCTCCAACCCCAATTTGTGTCACATCTACTGGAGCATCATGAGCATGTATTATGACGTCACAGTATATGATGACATCATAATTAGTATGCACTATGACGTCACAATGTATTATGACGTCATAATGTATCCGCATAATGACATCACAATATAGTATGAGAGCGCAATTTGCAGTTAATATAAGCAATTTCTCTTACCCCAATTTGTGTCACATCTACTGGAGCATCATGAGCATGTATTATGACGTCACAGTATATGATGACATCATAATTAGTATGCACTATGACGTCACAATGTATTATGACGTCATAATGTATCCGCATAATGACATCACAATATAGTATGAGAGCGCAATTTGCAGGTAATATAAGCAATTTCTCTTACCCCAATTTGTGTCACATCTACTGGAGCATCATGAGCATGTATTATGACGTCACAGTATATGATGACATCATAATTAGTATGCACTATGACGTCACAATGTATTATGATATCATAATGTATCCGCATTATGACATCACAATATATTATGAGAGTGCAATTTGCAGGTTTAATGATCAATTTCGCTTACCCGAACTCGTGTCACATCTACTGGAGCATCATGAGCATGTATTATGACGTCACAGTATATGATGACATCATGATTAGTTTGAACTATGACGTCACAATTTATTATGACGTCATAATGTATCCGCATTGTGACCTCACAATACATTATGAGAGCGCAATTTGCAGGTATTATGAGCTATTTCTCTTACCCCAATTTGTGTCACATCTACTGGAGCATCATGAGCATGTATTATGACCTCACAGTATATGATGACATCATAATTAGTATGCACTATGACGTCACAATGTATTATGACGTCATAATGTGTCCGCATTATGACATCACAATATATTAAGAGAGTGCAATTTGCAGGTTTTATGAGCAATTTCGCTTACCCCAATTTGTGTCACATCTACTGGAGCATCATGAGCATGTATTATGACGTCACAGTATATGATGACATCATAATTAGTATGCACTATGACGTCACAATGTATTATGACGTCATAATGTATCCGCATTATGACATCACAAAACATTATGAGAGCGCAATTTGCAGGTATTATGAGCAATTTCTCTTACCCCAATTTGTGTCACATTTACTGGAGCATCAAGAGCATGTTTTATGATGTCACAGTATATGATGACATCATAATTAGTTTGCACTATGACGTCACAATGTATTAGGACGTCATAATGTATCCGCATTATGACATCACAATATATTATGAGAGCGCAACATGCAGTTATTATGAGCAATTTCTCTTACCCCAATTTGTGTCACATCTACTGGAGCATCATGAGCATGTATTATGATGTCACAGTATATGATGACATCATAATTAGTATGCACTATGACGTCATAATGTATTATGACGTCATAATGTATCCGCATTATGACATCACAATATATTTTGAGAGCGCAACATGCAGGTATTATGACCAATTTCTCTTACCCCAATTTGTGTCACATCTACTGGAGCATCATTAGCATGTATTATGACGTCACAGTATATGATGACATCATAATTAGTATGCACTATGACGTCACAATGTATTATGACGTCATAATGTATCCGCGTTATAACATCACAATATATTATGAGAGCGCAACATGCAGGTATTATGAGCAATTTCTCTTACCCCAATTTGTGTCACATCTACTGGAGCATCATGAGCATGTATTATGACGTCACCGTATATGATGGCATCATAATTAGTAAGCAGTATGATGTCACAGTGTAATATGAGGTCATAATGTATCTGCATTATGACATCACAATATATTATGAGAGCGCAATTTGCAGGAATTATGAGCAATTTCTCTTACCCCAATTTGTGTCACATCTATTGGAGCATCATGAGCATGTTATATGACGTCACAGTATATGATGACATCATAATTAGTATGCACTATGACGTCACAATGTATTATGACGTCATAATGGATCCGCATTATTACATCACAATATATTATGAGAGCGCAATTTGCAGGTATTATGAGCAATTTCGCTTAACACAATTTGGTTCACATCTACTGGAGCATCATGAGCATGTATTATGATGTCACAGTATATGATGATATCATAATTAGTATACACTATGACGTCACAATGTATTATGACGTCATAATGTATCCGCATTATGACATCACAATATATTATGAGAGCGCAATTTGCAGGTATTAGGAGCAATTTCTCTTACCTCAATTTGTGTCAGATCTACTGGAGCATCATGAGCATGTATTACGACGTCACAGTATATGATGACATCATAATTAGTATGCACTATGACGTCACAATGTATTATGACGTCATAATGTATCCGCATTATGACATCACAAAATATTATGAGAGCGCAATTTGCAGGTATTATGAGCAATTTCTCTTACCCCAATTTGTGTCACATCTACTGGAGCATCATGAGCATGTACTATGACATCACAGTATATGATGACATCATAATTAGTATGCACTATGAAGTCACAATATATTATGACGTCATAATGTATCTGCATTATGACATCACAATATATTATGAGAGCGCAACTTGCAGGTATTATGAGCAATTTCTCTTACCCCAATTTGTGTCACATCTACTGGAGCATCATGAGCATGTATTATGACGTCACAGTATATGATGACATCATAATTAGTATGCACTATGACGTCACAATGTATTATGACGTCATAATGGATCCGCATTATGACATCACAAAATATTATGAGAGCGCAATTTGCAGGTATTATGAGCAATTTCTCTTAACCCCAATTTGTGTCACATCTACTGGAGCAACATGAGCGTGTATTATGACGTCACAGCATATGATGACATCATAATTAGTATGCACTATGACGTCACAATGTATTATGACGTCATAATGTATCCGCATTATGACGTCACAAAATATTATGAGAGCGCAGTTTGCAGGTATTGTGAGCAATTTCTCTTACCCCAATTTGTGTCACATCTACTGGAGAATCATGAGCATGTACTATGACATCACAGTATATAATGACATCATAATTAGTATGCACTATGACGTCACAATATATTATGACGTCATAATGTATCTGCATTATGACATCACAATATATTATGAGAGAGCAACATGGAGGTAATATGAGCAATTTCGCTTACCCCAATTTGTGTCACATCTACTGGAGCATCATGAGCATGTATAATGACGTCATAGTATATGATGACATCATAATTAGTATGCACTATGACATCACAATATATAATGACGTCATAATGTATCCACATTATGACATCACAATATATTATGAGAGCGCAACATGCAGGTATTATGAGCAATTTCTCTTACCCCAATTTGTGTCACATCTACTGGAGCATCATGAGCATGTATTATGACGTCACAGTATATGATGACATCATAATTATTATGCACTATGACGTCACAATGTATTATAACGTCATAATGTATCCGCATTATGACATCACAATATATTATGAGAGCGCAACATGCAGGTATTATGAGCAATTTCTCCAACCCCAATTTGTGTCACATCTACTGGAGCATCATGAGCATGTATTATGACGTCACAGTATATGATGACATCATAATTAGTATGCACTATGACGTCACAATGTATTATGACGTCATAATGTATCCGCATAATGACATCACAATATAGTATGAGAGCGCAATTTGCAGTTAATATAAGCAATTTCTCTTACCCCAATTTGTGTCACATCTACTGGAGCATCATGAGCATGTATTATGACGTCACAGTATATGATGACATCATAATTAGTATGCACTATGACGTCACAATGTATTATGACGTCATAATGTATCCGCATAATGACATCACAATATAGTATGAGAGCGCAATTTGCAGGTAATATAAGCAATTTCTCTTACCCCAATTTGTGTCACATCTACTGGAGCATCATGAGCATGTATTATGACGTCACAGTATATGATGACATCATAATTAGTATGCACTATGACGTCACAATGTATTATGATGTCATAATGTATCCGCATTATGACATCACAATATATTATGAGAGTGCAATTTGCAGGTTTAATGATCAATTTCGCTTACCCGAACTCGTGTCACATCTACTGGAGCATCATGAGCATGTATTATGACGTCACAGTATATGATGACATCATGATTAGTTTGAACTATGACGTCACAATTTATTATGACGTCATAATGTATCCGCATTGTGACATCACAATACATTATGAGAGCGCAATTTGCAGGTATTATGAGCTATTTCTCTTACCCCAATTTGTGTCACATCTACTGGAGCATCATGAGCATGTATTATGACCTCACAGTATATGATGACATCATAATTAGTATGCACTATGACGTCACAATGTATTATGACGTCATAATGTGTCCGCATTATGACATCACAATATATTAAGAGAGTGCAATTTGCAGGTTTTATGAGCAATTTCGCTTACCCCAATTTGTGTCACATCTACTGGAGCATCATGAGCATGTATTATGACGTCACAGTATATGATGACATCATAATTAGCATGCACTATGACGTCACAATGTATTATGACGTCATAATGTATCCGCATTATGACATCACAAAACATTATGAGAGCGCAATTTGCAGGTATTATGAGCAATTTCTCTTACCCCAATTTGTGTCACATTTACTGGAGCATCAAGAGCATGTTTTATGATGTCACAGTATATGATGACATCATAATTAATTTGCACTATGACGTCACAATGTATTAGGACGTCATAATGTATCCGCATTATGACATCACAATATATTATGAGAGCGCAACATGCAGTTATTATGAGCAATTTCTCTTACCCCAATTTGTGTCACATCTACTGGAGCATCATGAGCATGTATTATGATGTCACAGTATATGATGACATCATAATTAGTATGCACTATGACGTAATAATGTATTATGACGTCATAATGTATCCGCATTATGACATCACAATATATTTTGAGAGCGCAACATGCAGGTATTATGACCAATTTCTCTTACCCCAATTTGTGTCACATCTACTGGAGCATCATTAGCATGTATTATGACGTCACAGTATATGATGACATCATAATTAGTATGCACTATGACGTCACAATGTATTATGACGTCATAATGTATCCGCGTTATAACATCACAATATATTATGAGAGCGCAACATGCAGGTATTATGAGCAATTTCTCTTACCCCAATTTGTGTCACATCTACTGGAGCATCATGAGCATGTATTATGACGTCACCGTATATGATGACATCATAATTAGTAAGCAGTATGATGTCACAGTGTAATATGAGGTCATAATGTATCTGCATTATGACATCACAATATATTATGAGAGCGCAATTTGCAGGAATTATGAGCAATTTCTCTTACCCCAATTTGTGTCACATCTATTGGAGCATCATGAGCATGTTATATGACGTCACAGTATATGATGACATCATAATTAGTATGCACTATGACGTCACAATGTATTATGACGTCATAATGGATCCGCATTATTACATCACAATATATTATGAGAGCGCAATTTGCAGGTATTATGAGCAATTTCGCTTAACACAATTTGGTTCACATCTACTGGAGCATCATGAGCATGTATTATGATGTCACAGTATATGATGATATCATAATTAGTATACACTATGACGTCACAATGTATTATGACGTCATAATGTATCCGCATTATGACATCACAATATATTATGAGAGCGCAATTTGCAGGTATTAGGAGCAATTTCTCTTACCTCAATTTGTGTCAGATCTACTGGAGCATCATGAGCATGTATTACGACGTCACAGTATATGATGACATCATAATTAGTATGCACTATGACGTCACAATGTATTATGACGTCATAATGTATCCGCATTATGACATCACAAAATATTATGAGAGCGCAATTTGCAGGTATTATGAGCAATTTCTCTTACCCCAATTTGTGTCACATCTACTGGAGCATCATGAGCATGTACTATGACATCACAGTATATGATGACATCATAATTAGTATGCACTATGAAGTCACAATATATTATGACGTCATAATGTATCTGCATTATGACATCACAATATATTATGAGAGCGCAACTTGCAGGTATTATGAGCAATTTCTCTTACCCCAATTTGTGTCACATCTACTGGAGCATCATGAGCATGTATTATGACGTCACAGTATATGATGACATCATAATTAGTATGCACTATGACGTCACAATGTATTATGACGTCATAATGGATCCGCATTATGACATCACAAAATATTATGAGAGCGCAATTTGCAGGTATTATGAGCAATTTCTCTTAACCCCAATTTGTGTCACATCTACTGGAGCAACATGAGCGTGTATTATGACGTCACAGCATATGATGACATCATAATTAGTATGCACTATGACGTCACAATGTATTATGACGTCATAATGTATCCGCATTATGACGTCACAAAATATTATGAGAGCGCAGTTTGCAGGTATTGTGAGCAATTTCTCTTACCCCAATTTGTGTCACATCTACTGGAGAATCATGAGCATGTACTATGACATCACAGTATATAATGACATCATAATTAGTATGCACTATGACGTCACAATATATTATGACGTCATAATGTATCTGCATTATGACATCACAATATATTATGAGAGCGCAACATGCAGGTAATATGAGCAATTTCTCTTACCCCAATTTGTGTCACATCTACTGGAGCATCATGAGCATGTATTATGACGTCACAGTATATGATGACATCATAATTAGTATGCACTATGATGTCACAATGTATTATGATGTCATAATGGATCCGCATTATGACATCACAATATATTATGAGAGCGCAATTTGCAGGTATTATGAGCAATTTCGCTTACCCCAATTTGTGTCACATCTACTGGAGCATCATGAGCATGTATTATGACATCACAGTATATGATGACATCATAATTAGTATGCACTATGACGTCATAATGTATTATGATGTCATAATGTATCCGCGTTATGACATCACAATATATTATTAGAGCGATATTTGCAGGTATTATGAGCAATTTCTCTTACCCCAATTTGTGTCACAACTACTAGAGCACCATGAGCATGTATTATGATGTCACAGTATATGATGACATCATAATTAGTATGCACTATGATGTCACAATGTATTATGACATCATAATGTATCAGCATTATGACATCACAATATATTATGAGAGCGCACTTTACAGGTATTATGAGCAATTTCTCTTATCCCAATTTGTGTCACTTCTACTGGAGCATCATGAGCATGTTTTATGACGTCACCGTATATGATGACATCAAAATTAGTAAGCAGTATGATGTCACAGTGTAATATGAGGTCATAATGTATCTGCATTATGACATCACAATATATTATGAGAGCGCAATTTGCAGGAATTATGAGCAATTTCTCTTACCCCAATTTGTGTCACATCTATTGGAGCATCATGAGCATGTTATATGACGTCACAGTATATGATGACATCATAATTAGTATGCACTATGACGTCACAATGTATTATGACGTCATAATGGATCCGCATTATGACATCACAATATATTATGAGAGCGCAATTTGCAGGTATTAGGAGCAATTTCTCTTACCTCAATTTGTGTCAGATCTACTGGAGCATCATGAGCATGTATTACGACGTCACAGTATATGATGACATCATAATTAGTATGCACTATGACGTCACAATGTATTATGACGTCATAATGTATCCGCATTATGACATCACAAAATATTATGAGAGCGCAATTTGCAGGTATTAAGAGCAATTTCTCTTACCCCAATTTGTGTCACATCTACTGGAGCATCATGAGCATGTACTATGACATCACAGTATATGATGACATCATAATTAGTATGCACTATGACGTCACAATATATTATGACGTCATAATGTATCTGCATTATGACATCACAATATATTATGAGAGCGCAACATGCAGGTATTATGAGCAATTTCTCCTACCCCAATTTGTGTCACATCTACTGGAGCATCATGAGCATGTATTATGACGTCACAGTATATGATGACATCATAATTAGTATGCACTATGACGTCACAATGTATTATGACGTCATAATGGATCCGCATTATGACATCACAATATATTATGAGAGCGCAATTTGCAGGTAATATGAGCAATTTCTCTTACCCCAATTTGTGTCACATCTACTGGAGCATCATGAGCATGTATTATGACGTCACAGTATATGATGACATCATAATTAGTATGCACTATGATGTCACAATGTATTATGACGTCATAATGTATCCGCATTATGACATCACAAAAATATATTGAGAGAGCAATTTGCAGGTATTATGAGCAATTTCTCTTACCCCAATTTGTGTCACTTCTACTGGAGCATCATGAGCATGTATTATGACGTCACTGTATATGATGACATCATAATTAGTATGCAGTATGACGTCACAGTGTAATATGACGTCATAATGTATCCGCATTATGACATCACAATATATTATGAGAGCGCAATTTGCAGGTATTATGAGCAATTTCTCTTTCCCCAATTTGTGTCACATCTACTGGAGCATTATGAGCATGTATAATGACGTCACAGAATATGATGACATCATAATTAGTATGCACTATGACGTCACAATGTATTATGACGTCATAATGTATCCGCATTATGACATCACAAAACATTTTGAGAGCGCAATTTGCATGTATTATGAGCAATTTCTCTTACCCCAATTTGTGTCACATCTACTGGAGCATCATGAGCATGTACTATGACATCACAGTATATGATGACATCATAATTAGTATGCACTATGTCGTCACAATGTATTATGACATCATAATGGATCCGCGTTATGACAACACAGTATATTATGAGAGCGCAATTTGCAGGTATTATGAGCAATTTCTCTTACCCCAATTTGTGTCACATCTACTGGAGGATCATGAGCATGTATTATGATGTCACCGTATATGATGACATCATAATTATTATGCAGTATGACGTCACAGTGTATTATGATGTCATAATGTATCCGCATTATGACATCACAATATATTATGAGAGCGCAATTTGCAGGTATTATGAGCAATTTCTCTTACCCGAATTTGTGTCACATCTACTGTAGCATCATGAGCAAGTATTATGACGTCACAGCATATGATGACATCATAATTAGTATGCACTATGACGTCACAATGTATTATGACGTCATAATGTATCCGCATTATCACATCCCAAAATATTATGAGAGCGCAATTTGCAGGTATTATGAGCAATTTCTCTTACCCCAATTTGTGTCACATCTACTGGAGCATCATGAGCATGTATTATGACGTCACAGTATATGATGACATCATAATTAGTATGCACTATGACGTCACAATGTATTATGACGTCATAATGATCCGCGTTATGACATCACAATATATTATTAGAGTGCAATTTGCAGGTATTAAGAGCAATTTCTCTTACCCCAATTTGTGTCACATCTACTGGAGCATCATGAGCATGTATTATGACGTCACAGTATATGATGACATCATAATTAGTATGCACTATGACCTCACAATGTATTATGACGTCATAATGTATCCGCGTTATGACATCACAATATATTATGAGAGCGCAATTTGCATGTATTATGAGAAATTTCTCTTACCCCAATTTGTGTCACTTCTACTGGAGCAGCGTAAGCTTGTATTATGATGTCACTGTATATGATGACATCATAATTAGTATGCTGTATGACGTCACAGTGAAATATGATGTCATAATGTATCCGCATTATGACATCACAATATATTATGAGAGCGCAATTTGCAGGTATTATGAGCAATTTCTCTTACCCCAATTTGTGTCACATCTTACTGGAGCATCATGAGCATGTATTATGACGTCACAGCATATGATGACATCATAATTAGTATGCACTATGACGTCACAATGTATTATGACGTCATAATGGATCCGCATTATGACATCACAATATATTATGAGAGCTCAATTTGCAGGTATTACGAGCAATTTCGCTTACCCCAATTTGTGTCACATCTACTGGAGCATCATGAGCATGTATTATGACGTCACAGTATATGATGACATCATAATTAGTATGCACTATGACGTCACAATGTATTATGACATCATAATGTACCCGCATTATGACATCACAAAATATATTGAGAGAGCAATTTGCAGGTATTATGAGCAATTTCTCTTACCCCAATTTGTGTCACTTCTACTGGAGCATCATGAGCATGTATTATGACGTCACTGTATATGATGACATCATAATTAGTATGCAGTATGACGTCACAGTGTAATATGACGTCATAATGTATCCGCATTATGACATCACAATATATTATGAGAGCGCAATTTGCAGGTATTATGAGCAATTTCTCTTTCCCCAATTTGTGTCACATCTACTTGAGCATCATGAGCATGTATTATGACGTCACAGCATATGATGACATCATAATTAGTATGCACTATGACGTCACAATGTATTATGACGTCATAATGTATCCGCATTATGACATCACAAAATATTTTGAGAGCGCAACTTGCAGGTATTATGAGCAATTTCTCTTACCCCAATTTGTGTCATATCTACTTTAGCATCATGAGCATGTACTATGACATCACAGTATATGATGATATCATAAGTAGTATGCACTATGACGTCACAATGTATTATGACGTCATAATGTGTCTGCATTATGACATCACAATATATTATGAGAGCGCAATTTGCAGGTATTTTGCGCAATTTCTCTTACCCCAATTTGTGTCACATCTACTGGAGCATCATGAGCATGTATTATGACATCACAGTATATGATGACATCATAATTAGTATGCACTATGACGTCACAATATATTATGACGTCATAATGTATCCGCATTATGACATCACAAAATATTATGAGAGCGCAATTTGCAGGTATTATGAGCAATTTCTCTTACCCCAAATTGTGTCACATCTAATGGAGCATCATGAGCATGTATTATGACTTCACAGTATATGGTGACATCATAATTAGTATGCACTATGACGTGAAAATGTATTATGACGTCATAATGTATCCGCATTATGATATCACAATATATTATGAGAGCGCAATTTGCAGGTATTATGAGCAATTTCTCTTACCCCAATTTTTGTCACATCTACTGGAGCATCATGAGCATGTATTATGACGTCACAGTATATGATGACATCATAATTAGTATGCACTATGACGTCACAATGTATTATGACGTCATAATGTATCCGCATTATGACATCACAATATATTATGAGAGTGCAATTTGCAGGTATTATGAGCAATTTCTCTTACCCCAATTTGTGTCACATCTACTGGAGCATCATGAGCAAGTATTATGACGTCACAGTATATGATGACATCATAATTTGTATGCAGTATGACGTCACAGTGTATTATGACGTCATAATTTATCCGCATTATGACATCACAATATATTCTGAGAGTGCAATTTGCAGGTATTATGAGCAATTTCTCTTACCCCATTTTGTGTCACAGCTACTGAAGCATCATCAGCATGTATTATGATGTCACAGCATATGATGACATCATAATTAGTATGCACTATGAAGTCACAATGTATTATGACGTCATAATGTATCCGCATTATGACATCCCAAAATATTATGAGAGCGCAATTTGCAGGTATTATGAGCAATTTCTCTTACCCCAATTTGTGTCACATCTACTGGAGCATCATGAGCATGTACTATGATATCACAGTATATGATGACATCATAATTAGTATGCACTATGTCGTCACAATGTATTATGACGTCATAATGTATTTGCATTATGACATCACAAAATATTATGAGAGCGCAATTTGCAGGTATTATCAGCAATTTCGCTTACTCCAATTTGTGTCACATATAATGGAGCATCATGAGCATGTAATATGACGTCACAGTATATGATGACATCATAATTATTATGCACTATGACGTCATAAGTTATTATGATATCATAATGTATTCGCATTATGACATCACAATATAGTATGAGAGCGCAATTTGCAGGTATTATGAGCAATTTCTCTTACCCCAATTTGTGCCACATCTATTGAAGCATCATGAGCATGTAATATGACGTCACAGTATATGATGACATCATAATTAGTATGCACTATGACGTCACAATGTATTATGACGTCATAATGTATCCGCATTAAGACATCTCAATATATTATGAGAGCGCAATTTGCAGGTATTATGAGCAATTTCTCTTACCCCAATTTGTGTCACATCTACTGGAGCATCATGAGCATGTATTATGACATCAAAGTATATGATGACATCATAATTAGTATGCACTGTGACATCACAAAGTATTACGATGTCATAATGTATCCGCATTATGACATCACAATATATTATCAGAGCGCAATTTGCAGGTATTATGAGCAATTTCCCTTACCCCAATTTGTGTCACATCTACTGGAGCATCATGAGCATGTATTATGACATCACAGTATATGATGACATCATAATTAGTATGCACTATGACGTCACAAGGTATTATGACGTCATAATGTATCCACGTTATGACATCACAATATATTATTAGAGCGCAATTTGCAGGTATTATGAGCTCTTTCTCTTACCCCAATTTGTGTCACATCTACTGGAGCATCATGAGCATGTATTATGACGTCACAGTATATGATGACATCATAATTAGTATGCACTATGACCTCACAATGTATTATGAAATCATAATGTATCCGCGTTATGACATCACAATATATTATGAGAGCGCAATTTGCATGTATTATGAGCAATTTCTCTTACCCCAATATGTGTCACTTCTACTGCAGCAACATAAGCATGTATTATGATGTCACTGTATATGATGACATCATAATTAGTATGCTGTATGACGTCACAGTGTAATATGACGTCATAATGTATCCGCATTATGACATCACAATATATTATGAGAGCGCAATTTGCAGGTATTATGAGAAATTTCTCTTACCCCAATTTTTGTCACATCTACTGGAGTCATGAGCATGTATTATGATGTCACAGTATATGATGACATCATAATTAGTATGCACTATGACGTCACAATGTATTATGACGTCATAATGTATCCGCGTTATGACATCACAATATATTATGAGAGCGCAATTTGCAGGTATTATGAGCAATTTCTCTTACCCCAATTTGTGTCACAACTACTGGAGCATCATGAGCATGTATTATGACGTCACAGTATATGATGACATCATAATTTGGATGCACTATGACGTCACAATGTATTATGACATCATAATTTATCAGCATTATGACATCACAATATATTATGAGAGCTCAATTTGCAGGTATTATGAGCAATTTCTCTTACCTCAATTTGTGTCACTTCTACTGGAGCATCATAAGCATGTATTATGACGTCACAGTATATGATGACATCATAATTAGTATGCACTATGACGTCACAATGTATTATGACGTCATAATTGATCCGCATTATGACATCACAATATATTATGAGAGCGCAATTTGCAGGTAATATGAGCAATTTCGCTTACCCTAATTTGTGTCACATCTACTGGAGCATCATGAGCATGTATTATGACGTCACAGTATATGATGACCTCATAATTAGTATGCAGTATGACGTCACAGTGTAATATGACGTCATAATGTATCCGCATTATGACATCACAATATATTATGAGAGCGCAATTTGCAGGTATTATGAGCAATTTCTCTTACCCCAATTTGTGTCACATCTACTGGAGCATCATGAGCATGTATTATGACGTCACAGCATATGATGACATCATAATTAGTATGCACTATGACGTCACAATGTATTATGACGTCATAATGTATCCGCATTATGACATCACAAAATATTTTGAGAGCGCAATTTTCAGGTATTATGAGCAATTTCTCTTACCCCAATTTGTGTCACATCTACTGGAGCATCATGAGCATGTACTATGACATCACAGTATATGATGACATCATAATTAGTATGCACTATGACGTCACAATGTATTATGACGTCATAATGTGTCTGCATTATGACATCATAATATATTATGAGAGCACAATTTGCAGGTATTATGAGCAATTCCTCTTACCCCAATTTGTGTCACATCTACTGGATCATCATGAGCATGTAATATTACATCACAGTATATGATGACATCATAATTAGTATACACTATGACGTCACAATGTATTATGACGTCATAATGTATCCGCATTATGACCTCGCAATATATTATGAGAGCGCAATTTGCAGGTATTATGAGCAATTTCTCTTACCCCAATTTGTGTCACATCTACTGGAGCATCATGAGTATATATTATGACGTCACAATTTATGATGACATCATAATTACTATGCACTATGACGTCACAATATATTATGACGTCATAATGTATCCGCATTATGACATCACAATATATTCTGAGAGTGCAATTTGCAGGTATTATGAGCAATTTCTCTTACCCCAATTTGTGTCACGTCTACTGGAGCATCATGGCCATGTGTTATGACATCATAGTATATGATGACATCATAATTAGTATGCACTATGACGTCACAATGTATTGTGATGTCATAATTGATCCGCCTTATGACATCACAATATATTATGAGAGCGCAATTTGCAGGTATTATGAGCAATTTCTCTTACCCCAATTTGTGTCACATCTACTGGAGCATCATAAGAATGTATTATGACGTCACCGTACATGATGACATCATAATTAGTATGCAGTATGACGTCACAGTGTATTATGACGTCATAATGTATCCCCATTATGACATCACAATATATTATGAGAGCGCAATTTGCAGGTATTTTGAGCAATTTCTCTTACCCCAATTTGTGTCACATCTACTGGAGCATCATGAGTATGTATTATGATGTCACAGCATATGATGACATCATAATTAGTATGCACTATGACGTCACAATGTATTATGACGTCATAATATATCCGCATTATGACATCACAAAATATTATGAGAGCGCAATTTGCAGGTATTATGAGCAATTTCTCTTATCACAATTTGTGTCACATCTACTGGAGCATCATGAGCATGTACTAGGACATCACAGTATATGATGACATCATAATTAGTATGCAGTATGACGTCACAATATATTCTGACGTCATAATGTATCTGCATTATGACATCACAATATATTATGAGAGCGCAACCTGCAGGTATTATCAGCAATTTCTCTTACCCCAATTTGTGTCACATCTACTGGAGCATCATGAGCATGTATTATGACGTCACAGTATATGATGACATCATAATTAGTATGCACTATGACGTCACAATGTGTTATGACGTCATCATGTATCCGCGTTATGACATCACAATATATTATGAGAGCGCAATTTGCAGGTATTATGAGCAATTTCTCTTACCCCAATTTGTGTCACATCTACTGGAGCATCATGAGCATGTATTATGACGTCACAGTATATGGTGACATCATAATTAGTATGCACTATTACGTCACAATGTATTATGACGTCATAATATATCCGCATTATGACATCACAATATATTATGAGAGCGCAATTTGCAGGTATTATGAGCAATTTCTCTTACCCCAATTTGTGTCAAATCTACTGGAGCATCATGAGCACGTATTATGATGTCACAGCATATAATGACATCGTAATTAGTATGCACTATGACGTCACAATGTGTTACGACGTCATAATGCATCCGCATTATGACATCACAACATAATTTGAGAGTGCAATTTGCAGGTATTATGAGCAATTTCTCTTACCCCAATTTGTGTCACATCTACTGGAGCATCATGAGCATGTAATATGACATCACAGTATATCATGACATCATAATTAGTATGAACTATGTTGTCACAATGTATTATGACGTTATAATGTATCTGCATTATGACATCACAATATATTATGAGAGCGCAATTTGCAGGTATTATCAGCAATTTCGCTTACTCCAATTTGTGTCACATCTACTGGAGCATCATGAGCATGTACTATGACGTAACACTATATGATGACATCATAATTAGTATGCACTATGACATCACAATGTGGTATGACGTCATCATGTATCCACGTTATGACATCACAATATATTATGAGAGCGCAATTTGCAGGTATTATGAGCAATTTCTCTTACCACAATTTGTGTCACATCTACTGGAGCATCATGAGCATGTATTATGACGTCACAGTATATGGTGACATCATAATGAGTATGCACTATGACGTCACAATGTATTATGACGTCATAATGTATCCGCATTATGACATCACAATGTATTATGAAAGCGCAATTTGCAGGTATTATGAGCAATTTCTCTTACCCCAATTTTTGTCACATCTACTCGAGGATCATGAGCATGTATTATGACGTCACAGTATATGATGACATCATAATTAGCATGCACTATGACGTCACAATGTATTATGACGACATAATGTATCCGCATTATGACATCACAATATATTTTGAGAGCGCGATTTGCAGGTATTATGAGCAATTTCGCTTAACCCAGTTTGTGTCACATCTACTGGAGCATCATGAGCATGTATCATGACATCACAGTATATGATGACATCATAATTAGTATGCACTATGACCTGACAATGTATTGTGACGTCATAATGTTTCCGCGTTATGACATCACAATATATTATGAGGGCGCAACTAGCAGGTATTATGAGCAATTTCTCTTACCCCAATTTGTGTCACACCTATTGGAGCATCATGAGCATGTATTATGACGTCACAGTATATGATGACATCACAATTAGTATGCACTATGTCGTCACAATGTGTTATGACGTCATCATGTATCCGCGTTATGACATCACAATATATTATGAGAGCGCGATTTGCAGGTATTATGAGCAATTTCGCTTAACCCAGTTTGTGTCACATCTACTGGAGCATCATGAGCATGTATTATGACGTCACAGTATATGATGACATCATAATTAGTATACACTATGAAATCACAATGCATTATGACATCATAATATATCCGCATTATGACATCACAATATATTATGAGAGCGCAATTTGCAGGTATTAGGAGCAATTTCTCTTACCCCAATTTGTGTCACATCTACTGGAGCATCATGAGCATGTACTATGACATCACAGTATATCATGACATCATAATTAGTATAAACTATGATGTCACAATGTATTATGACGTCATAATGTATCTGCATTATGACATCACAATAAATTAAGAGAGGGCAATTTGCAGGTATTATCAGCAATTTCGCTTACTCCAATTTGTGTCACATCTACTGGAGCATCATGAGCATGTACTATGACGTGACACTATATGACGACATCATAATTAGTATGCACTATGACGTCACAATGTGTTATGACGTCATCATGTATCCGCGTTATGACATCACAATATATTATGAGAGCGCAATTTGCAGGTATTATGAGCAATTTCTCTTACCCCAATTTGTGTCACATCTACTGGAGCATCATGAGCATGTATTATGACGTCACAGTATATGGTGACATCATAATTAGTATGCACTATGACGTCACAATGTATTATGACGTCATAATGTATCCGCATTATGACATCACAGTGTATTATGAGAGCGCAATTTGCAGGTATTATGAGCAATTTGCCTTATCCCAATTTGTGTCACATCTACTGGAGCATCATGAGCATGTATTATGACGTCACAGCATATGATGACATCAGAATTAGTATGCACTATGACATCACAATGTATTATGACGTCATAATGTATCCGCATTATGACATCACAAAATATTATGAGAGCGCAATTTACAGGTATTATGAGCAATTTCTCTTACCCCTATTTGTGTCACATCTACTGGAGCATCATGAGCATGTACTATGACATCACAGTATATGATGACATCATAATTAGTATGCACTATGACGTCACACTATATTATGACGTCATAATGTGTCTGCATTATGACATCACAATATATTATGAGAGCGCAGCATGCAGGTATTATGAGCATTTTCTCTTACCCGAATTTGTGTCACATCTACTGGAGCATCATGAGCATGTATTATGACGTCACAGTATATGATGACATCATAATTAGTATGCACTATGACGTCACAATGTGTTATGACGTCATCATGTATCCGCGTTATGACATCACAATATATTATGAGAGCGCAATTTGCAGGTATTATGAGCAATTTCGCTTAACCCAGTTTGTGTCACATCTACTGGAGCATCATGAGCATGTATTATGACGTCACAGAATATGATGACATCATAATTAGTATACACTATGAAATCACAATGTATTATGACGTCATAATATATCCGCATTATGACATCACAATATATTATGAGAGCGCAATTTGCAGGTATTAGGAGCAATTTCTCTTACCTCAATTTGTCTCAGATCTACTGGAGCATCATGAGCATGTATTATGACGTCACAGTATATGATGACATCATAATTAGTATGCACTATGACGTCACAATGTATTATGACGTCATAATGTATCCGCATTATGACATCACAGTGTATTATGAGAGCGCAATTTGCAGGTATTATGAGCAATTTGCCTTACCCCAATTTTTGTCACATCTACTGGAGCATCATGAGCATGTATTATGACGTCACAGTATATGATGACATCATAATTAGTATGCACTATGACGTCACAATGTATTATGACGTCATAATGGATCCGCATTATTACATCACAATATATTATGAGAGCGCAGTTTGCAGGTATTATGAGCAATTTCTCTTACCCCAATTTGTGTCACATCTACTGGAGCATAATGAGCATTTATTATGACGTCACAGCATAAGATGACATCATAACTAGTATGCACTATGATGTCACAATGTATTATGACGTCATAATGTATCCGCGTTATGACATCACAATATATTATGAGAGCGCAATTTGCAGGTATTATGAGCAATTTCTCTTACCCCAATTTGTGTCACATCTACCGGGGCATCATGAGCATGTACTATGACATCACAGTATATGATGACATCATAATTAGTATGCACTATGACGTCACAATGTATTATGACGTCATAATGTATCCGCATTATGACATCACAATATATTATGAGAGCGCAATTTGCAGGTATTATGAGCAATTTCTCTTACCCCAAATTCTGTCACATCTACTGGAGCATCATGAGCATGTATTATGACGTCACAGTATATGATGACATCATAATTAGTATGCACTATGACCTGAAAATGTATTGTGACGTCATAATGTTTCCGCGTTATGACATCACAATATATTATGAGAGCACAACTAGCAGGTATTATGAGCAATTTCTCTTACCCCAATTTGTTTCACATCTATTGGAGCATCATGAGCATGTATTATGACGTCACAGTATATGATGACATCACAATTAGTATGCACTATGACGTCACAATGAGTTATGACGTCATCATGTATCCGCGTTATGACATCACAATATATTTTGAGAGCGCGATTTGCAGGTATTATGAGCAATTTCGCTTAACCCAGTTTGTGTCACATCTACTGGAGCATCATGAGCATGTATCATGACGTCACAGTATATGATGACATCATAATTAGTATGCACTATGACCTCACAATGTATTGTGACGTCATAATGTTTCCGCGTTATGACATCACAATATATTATGAGAGCGCAACTAGCAGGTATTATGAGCAATTTCTCTTACCCCAATTTGTGTCACACCTATTGGAGCATCATGAGCATGTATTATGACGTCACAGTATATGATGACATCACAATTAGTATGCACTATGTCGTCACAATGTGTTATGACGTCATCATGTATCCGCGTTATGACATCACAATATATTATGAGAGCGCGATTTGCAGGTATTATGAGCAATTTCGCTTAACCCAGTTTGTGTCACATCTACTGGAGCATCATGAGCATGTATTATGACGTCACAGTATATGATGACATCATAATTAGTATACACTATGAAATCACAATGCATTATGATGTCATAATATATCCGCATTATGACATCACAATATATTATGAGAGCGCAATTTGCAGGTATTAGGAGCAATTTCTCTTACCCCAATTTGTGTCACATCTACTGGAGCATCATGAGCATGTACTATGACATCACAGTATATCATGACATCATAATTAGTATAAACTATGATGTCACAATGTATTATGACGTCATAATGTATCTGCATTATGACATCACAATATATTATGAGAGGGCAATTTGCAGGTATTATCAGCAATTTCGCTTACTCCAATTTGTGTCACATCTACTGGAGCATCATGAGCATGTACTATGACGTGACACTATATGATGACATCATAATTAGTATGCACTATGACGTCACAATGTGTTATGACGTCATCATGTATCCGCGTTATGACATCACAATATATTATGAGAGCGCAATTTGCAGGTATTATGAGCAATTTCTCTTACCCCAATTTGTGTCACATCTACTGGAGCATCATGAGCATGTATTATGACGTCACAGTATATGGTGACATCATAATTAGTATGCACTATGACGTCACAATGTATTATGACGTCATAATGTATCCGCATTATGACATCACAGTGTATTATGAGAGCGCAATTTGCAGGTATTATGAGCAATTTGCCTTATCCCAATTTTTGTCACATCTACTGGAGCATCATGAGCATGAATTATGACGTCACAGTATATGATGACATCATAATTAGTATGCACTATGACGTCAAAATGTATTATGACGTCATAATGTATCCGCATTATGACCTCACAATGTATTATGAGAGCGCAATTTGCAGGTATTATGAGCAATTTCTCTTACGCCAATTTTTCTCACATCTACTGGAGCATCATGAGCATGTATTATGACGTCACAGTATATGATGACATCATAATTAGTATGCACTATGACGTCACAATGTATTATGACGTCATAATGTATCCGCGTTTTGACATCACAATATATTATTAGAGCGCAATTTGCAGGTATTATGAGCAATTTATCTTACCACAATTTGTGTCACATCTACTGGAGCATCATGAGCATGCATTATGACGTCACAGTATATGATGACATCATAATTAGTATGCACTATGACCTGACAATATATTATGACGTCATAATGTTTCCGCGTTTTGACATCACAATATATTATTAGAGCGCAATTTGCAGGTATTATGAGCAATTTCTCTTACCCCAATTTGTGTCACATCTACTGGAGCATCATGAGCATGCATTATGACGTCACCGTATATGATGACATCACAATTAGTATACAGTATGACGTCACAGTGTATTATGACGTCATAATGTATCCGCATTATGACATCACAATATATTATGAGAGCGGAATTTGCAGGTATTATGAGCAATTTCTCTTACCCCAATTTGTGTCACATCTACTGGAGCATCATGAGCATGTATTATGACGTCACAGCATATGATGACATCAGAATTAATATGCACTATGATGTCACAATGTATTATGACGTCATAATGTATCCGCATTATGACATCACAAAATATTATGAGAGCGCAATTTGCAGGTATTATGAGCAATTTCTCTTACCCCAATTTGTGTCACATCTACTGGAGCTTCATGAGCATGTACTATGACATCACAGTATATGATGACATCATAATTAGTATGCACTATGACGTCACAGTATATTATGACGTCATAATGTGTCTGCATTATGACATCACAATATATTATGAGAGCGCAACATGCAGGTATTATGAGCATTTTCTCTTACCCGAATTTGTGTCACATCTACTGGAGCATCATGAGCATGTATTATGACGTCACAGTATATGATGACATCATAATTAGTATGCACTATGACGTCACAATGTGTTATGACGTCATCATGTATCCGCGTTATGACATCACAATATATTATGAGAGCGCAATTTGCAGGTATTATGAGCAATTTCGCTTAACCCAGTTTGTGTCACATCTACTGGAGCATCATGAGCATGTATTATGACGTCACAGAATATGATGACATCATAATTAGTATACACTATGAAATCACAATGTATTATGACGTTATAATATATCCGCATTATGACATCACAATATATTATGAGAGCGCAATTTGCAGGTATTAGGAGCAATTTCTCTTACCTCAATTTGTGTCAGATCTACTGGAGCATCATGAGCATGTATTATGACGTCACAGTATATGATGACATCATAATTAGTATGCACTATGACGTCACAATGTATTATGACGTCATAATGTATCCGCATTATGACATCACAGCGTATTATGAGAGCGCAATTTGCAGGTATTATCAGCAATTTGCCTTACCCCAATTTTTGTCACATCTACTGGAGCATCATGAGCATGTATTATGACGTCACAGTATATGATGACATCATAATTAGTATGCACTACGACGTCAAAATGTATTATGACGTCATAATGTATCCGCATTATGACCTCACAATGTATTATGAGAGCGCAATTTGCAGGTATTATGAGCAATTTCTCTTACCCGAATTTTTCTCACATCTCCTGGAGCATAATGAGCATGTATTATGATGTCACAGTATATGATGACATCATAATTAGTATGCACTATGACGTCACAATGTATTATGACGTCATAATGTATCCGCGTATTGACATCACAAAATATTATTAGAGCGCAATTTGCAGGTATTATGAGCAATTTCTCTTACCACAATTTGTGTCACATCTACTGGAGCATCATGAGCATGTATTATGACGTCACAGTATATGATGACATCATAATTAGTATGCACTATGACCTGACAATGTATTATGACGTCATAATGTTTCCACGTTTTGACATCACAATATATTATTAGTGCGCAATTTGCAGGTATTATGAGCAATTTCTCTTACCCCAATTTGTGTCACATCTACTGGAGCATCATGAGCATGTATTATGACGTCACCGTATATGATGACATCATAATTAGTATGCAGTATGACGTCACAGTGTATTATGACGTCATAATGTATCCGCATTATGACATCACAATATATTTTGAGAGCGCAATTTGCAGGTATTATGACCAATTTCTCTTACCCCAATTTGTGTCACATCTACTGGAGAATCATGAGCATGTATTATGACGTCACAGCATATGATGATATCAGAATTAGTATGCACTATGATGTCACAATGTGTTATGACGTCATAATGTATCCGAATTATGACATCACAAAATATTATGAGAGCGCAATTTGCAGGTATTATGAGCAATTTCTCTTACCCCAATTTGTGTCACATCTGCTGGAGCATCATGAGCATGTACTATGACATCACAGTATATGATGACATCATAATTAGTATGCACTATGACGTCACAATATATTATGACGTCATAATGTGTCTGCAATATCACATCACAATATATTATGAGAGCGCAACATGCAGGTATTATGAGCATTTTCTCTTACCCGAATTTGTGTCACATCTACTGGAGCATCATGAGCATGTATTATGACGTCACAGTATATGATGACATCATAATTAGTATGCACTATGACGTCACAATGTATTATGACGTCATAATGTATCCGCATTATGACATCAGAATATATTATGAGAGCGCAATTTGCAGGTATTAGGAGCAATTTCTCTTACCTCAATTTGTGTCAGATCTACTGGAGCATCATGAGCATGTATTATGACGTCACAGTATCTGATGACATCATAATTAGTATGCACTATGACGTCACAATGTATTATGACGTCATAATGGATCCGCATTATTACATCACAATATATTATGAGAGCGCAGTTTGCAGGTATTATGAGCAATTTCTCTTACCCCAATTTGTGTCACATCTACTGGAGCATCATGAGCATGTATTATGACGTCACAGCAGAAGACGAAATCATAACTAGTATGCACTATGATGTCACAATGTATTATGACGTCATAATGTATCCGCGTTATGACATCACAATATATTATGAGAGCGCAATTTGCAGGTATTATGAGCAATTTCACTTACCCCAATATGTGTCACATCTACTGGAGCATCATGAGCATGTATTATGACGTCACCGTATATGATGACATCATACTTAGTATGCAGTATGACGTCACAGTGTATTATGACGTCATGATGTATCCGCATTATGACATCACAATATATTATGAGAGCGCAATTTGCAGGTATTAGGAGCAATTTCTCTTACCCCAATTTGTGTCACATCTACTGGAGCATCATGAGCATGTATTATGACGTCACAGCATATGATGACATCATAATTAGTATGCACTATGACATCACAATGTATTATGACGTCATAATGCATCCGCATTATGACATCACAAAATATTATGAGAGCGCAATTTGCAGGTATTATGAGCAATTTCTCTTACCCCAATTTGTGTCACATCTACTGGAGCATCATGAGCATATACTATGACATCACAGTATATGATGACATCATAATTAGTATGCACTATGATGTCACAATGTAGTATGACGTCATAATGTATCTGCATTATGACATCACCATATATTATGAGAGCGCAATTTGGAGGTATTATCAGCAATTTCGCTTACCCCAATTTGTGTCAAATCTACTGGAGCCTCATGAGCATGTATTATGACGTCACAGTATATGATGACATCATAATTAGTATCCACTATGACGTCACAATGTGTTATGACGTCATCATGTATCCGCGTTATGACATCACAATATATTATGAGAGCGCAATTTGCAGGTATTATGAGCAATTTCTCTTACCCCAATTTGTGTCACATCTAGTGGAGCATCATGAGCATCTATTATGACGTCACAGTATATGGTGACATCATAATTAGTATGCACTATGACGTCACAATGTATTATGACGTCATAATGGATCCGCATTATGACATCTCAATATATTCTGAGAGCGCAATTTGCAGGTATTATGAGCAATTTCTCTTACCCCAATTTGTGTCACATCAACTGGAGCATCATGAGCATGTATTATGACGTCACAGTATATGGTGACATCATAATTAGTATGCACTATGACGTCACAATGTATTATGACGTCATAATGTATCCGCATTATGACATCACAATATATTATGAGAGCGCAATTTTCAGGTATTATGAGCAATTTCTCTTACCCCAATTTGTGTCACATCTACTGGAGCATCATGAGCATGTATTATGACGTCACAGTATATGATGACATCATAATTACTATGCACTATGACGTCACAATGTATTATGACGTCATAATCTATCCGCGTTATAACATCACAACATATTATGAGAGTGCAATTTGCAGGTATTATGAGCAATTTCTCTTACCCCAATTTGTGTCACATCTACTGGAGCATCATGAGAATGTATTATGACGTCAAAGTATATGATGACATCATAATTAGTATGCACTATGACCTCACAATGTATTATGACGTCATAATGTTTCCGCGTTATGACATCACAATATATTATGAGAGCGCAATTTGCATGTATTATGAGCAATTTCCCTTACCCCAATTTGTGTCACTTCTACTGGAGCATCATAAGCATGTAGTATGACGTCACTGTATATGATTACATCATAATTAGTATGCAGTATGACGTCACAGTGTAATATGACGTCAGAATGTATCCGCATTATGACATCACAAAATATTATGAGAGCGCAATTTGCAGGTATTTTGAGCAATTTCTCTTAACCCAATTTGTGTCACATCTACTGGAGCATCATGAGCATGTACTATGACATCACAGTATATGATGACATCATAATTAGTATGCACTATGACGTCACAATATATTATGACGTCATAATATATCTGCATTATGGCATCACAATATATTATGAGAGCGCAACATGCAGGTATTATGAGCAATTTCTCTTACCCGAATTTGTGTCACATCTACTGGAGCATCATGAGCATGTATTATGACGTCACAGTATATGATGACATCATAATTAGTATGCACTATGACGTCACAATGTATTATGACGTCATAATGTATCCGCATTATGACATCACAATATATTATGAGAGCGCAATTTGCAGGTATTATGAGCAATTTCGCTTAACCCAGTTTGTGTCACATCTAATGGAGGATCATGAGCATGTATTATGACGTCACAGTATATGATGACATCATAATTAGTATACACTATGACGTCACAATGTATTATGACGTCATAATATATCCGCATTATGACATCACAATATATTATGAGAGCGCAATTTGCAGGTATTAGGAGCAATTTCTCTTACCTCAATTTGTATCAGATCTACTGGAGCATCATGAGCATGTATTATGACGTCACAGTATATGATGACATCATAATTAGTATGCACTATGACGTCACAATGTATTATGACGTCATAATGGATCCGCATTATTACATCACAATATATTATGAGAGCGCAGTTTGCAGGTATTATGAGCAATTTCTCTTACCCCAATTTGTGTCACATCTACTGGAGCATAATGAGCATGTATTATGACGTCACAGCATAAGATGACATCATAACTAGTATGCACTATGATGTCACAATGTATTATGACGTCATAATGTATCCGCGTTATGACATCACAATATATTATGAGAGCGCAATTTGCAGGTATTATGAGCAATTTCTCTTACCCCAATTTGTGTCACATCTACCGGAGCATCATGAGCATGTACTATGACATCACAGTATATGATGACATCATAATTAGTATGCACTATGACGTCACAATGTATTATGACGTCATAATGTATCCGCATTATGACATCACAATATATTATGAGAGCGCAATTTGCAGGTATTATGAGCAATTTCTCTTACCCCAATTTCTGTCACATCTACTGGAGCATCATGAGCATGTATTATGACGTCACAGTATATGATGACATCATAATTAGTATCCACTATGACGTCACAATGTGTTATGACGTCATCATGTATCCGCGTTATGACATCACAATATATTATGAGAGCGCAATTTGCAGGTATTATGAGCAATTTCTCTTACCCCAATTTGTGTCACATCTACTGGAGCATCATGAGCATCTATTATGACGTCACAGTATATGGTGACATCATAATTAGTATGCACTATGACGTCACAATGTATTATGACGTCATAATGGATCCGCATTATGACATCTCAATATATTCTGAGAGCGCAATTTGCAGGTATTATGAGCAATTTCTCTTACCCCAATTTGTGTCACATCAACTGGAGCATCATGAGCATGTATTATGACGTCACAGTATATGGTGACATCATAATTAGTATGCACTATGACGTCACAATGTATTATGACGTCATAATGTATCCGCATTATGACATCACAATATATTATGAGAGCGCAATTTTCAGGTATTATGAGCAATTTCTCTTACCCCAATTTGTGTCACATCTACTGGAGCATCATGAGCATGTATTATGACGTCACAGTATATGATGACATCATAATTACTATGCACTATGACGTCACAATGTATTATGACGTCATAATCTATCCGCGTTATAACATCACAACATATTATGAGAGTGCAATTTGCAGGTATTATGAGCAATTTCTCTTACCCCAATTTGTGTCACATCTACTGGAGCATCATGAGAATGTATTATGACGTCAAAGTATATGATGACATCATAATTAGTATGCACTATGACCTCACAATGTATTATGACGTCATAATGTTTCCGCGTTATGACATCACAATATATTATGAGAGCGCAATTTGCATGTATTATGAGCAATTTCCCTTACCCCAATTTGTGTCACTTCTACTGGAGCATCATAAGCATGTAGTATGACGTCACTGTATATGATTACATCATAATTAGTATGCAGTATGACGTCACAGTGTAATATGACGTCAGAATGTATCCGCATTATGACATCACAAAATATTATGAGAGCGCAATTTGCAGGTATTTTGAGCAATTTCTCTTAACCCAATTTGTGTCACATCTACTGGAGCATCATGAGCATGTACTATGACATCACAGTATATGATGACATCATAATTAGTATGCACTATGACGTCACAATATATTATGACGTCATAATGTATCTGCATTATGGCATCACAATATATTATGAGAGCGCAACATGCAGGTATTATGAGCAATTTCTCTTACCCGAATTTGTGTCACATCTACTGGAGCATCATGAGCATGTATTATGACGTCACAGTATATGATGACATCATAATTAGTATGCACTATGACGTCACAATGTATTATGACGTCATAATGTATCCGCATTATGACATCACAATATATTATGAGAGCGCAATTTGCAGGTATTATGAGCAATTTCGCTTAACCCAGTTTGTGTCACATCTAATGGAGGATCATGAGCATGTATTATGACGTCACAGTATATGATGACATCATAATTAGTATACACTATGACGTCACAATGTATTATGACGTCATAATATATCCGCATTATGACATCACAATATATTATGAGAGCGCAATTTGCAGGTATTAGGAGCAATTTCTCTTACCTCAATTTGTATCAGATCTACTGGAGCATCATGAGCATGTATTATGACGTCACAGTATATGATGACATCATAATTAGTATGCACTATGACGTCACAATGTATTATGACGTCATAATGGATCCGCATTATTACATCACAATATATTATGAGAGCGCAGTTTGCAGGTATTATGAGCAATTTCTCGTACCCCAATTTGTGTCACATCTACTGGAGCATAATGAGCATGTATTATGACGTCACAGCATAAGATGACATCATAACTAGTATGCACTATGATGTCACCATGTATTATGACGTCATAATGTATCCGCGTTATGACATCACAATATATTATGAGAGCGCAATTTGCAGGTATTATGAGCAATTTCTCTTACCCCAATTTGTGTCACATCTACCGGAGCATCATGAGCATGTACTATGACATCACAGTATATGATGACATCATAATTAGTATGCACTATGACGTCACAATGTATTATGACGTCATAATGTATCCGCCTTATGACATCACAATATATTATGAGAGCGCAATTTGCAGGTATTATGAGCAATTTCTCTTACCCCAATTTCTGTCACATCTACTGGAGCATCATGAGCATGTATTATGACGTCACAGTATATGATGACATCATAATTAGTATGCACTATGACCTGACAATGTATTGTGACGTCATAATGTTTCCGCGTTATGACATCACAATATATTATGAGAGCGCAACTAGCAGATATTATGAGCAATTTCTCTTACCCCAATTTGTATCACATCTATTGGAGCATCATGAGCATGTATTATGACGTCACAGTATATGATGACATCACAATTAGTATGCACTATGACGTCACAATGTGTTATGACGTCATCATGTATCCGCGTTATGACATCACAATATATTTTGAGAGCGCGATTTGCAGGTATTATGAGCAATTTCGCTTAACCCAGTTTGTGTCACATCTACTGGAGCATCATGAGCATGTATCATGACGTCACAGTATATGATGACATCATAATTAGTTTGCAATATGACCTGACAATGTATTGTGACGTCATAATGTTTCCGCGTTATGACATCACAATATATTATGAGAGCGCAACTAGCAGGTATTATGAGCAATTTCTCTTACCCCAATTTGTGTCACACCTATTGGAGCATCATGAGCATGTATTATGACGTCACAGTATATGATGACATCACAATTAGTATGCACTATGACGTCACAATGTGTTATGACGTCATCATGTATCCGCGTTATGACATCACAATATATTATGAGAGCGCGATTTGCAGGTATTATGAGCAATTTCGCTTAACCCAGTTTGTGTCACATCTACTGGAGCATCATGAGCATGTATTATGACGTCACAGTATATGATGACATCATAATTAGTATACACTATGAAATCACAATGCATTATGACGTCATAATATATCCGCATTATGACATCACAATATATTATGAGAGCGCAATTTGCAGGTATTAGGAGCAATTTCTCTTACCCCAATTTGCGTCACATCTACTGGAGCATCATGAGCATGTACTATGACATCACAGTATATCATGACATCATAATTAGTATAAACTATGATGTCACAATGTATTATGACGTCATAATGTATCTGCATTATGACATCACAATATATTATGAGAGGGCAATTTGCAGGTATTATCAGCAATTTCGCTTACTCCAATTTGTGTCACATCTACTGGAGCATCATGAGCATGTACTATGACGTGACACTATATGATGACATCATAATTAGTATGCACTATGACGTCACAATGTGTTATGACGTCATCATGTATCCGCGTTATGACATCACAATATATTATGAGAGCGCAATTTGCAGGTATTATGAGCAATTTCTCTTACCCCAATTTGTGTCACATCTACTGGAGCATCACGAGCATGTATTATGACGTCACAGTATATGGTGACATCATAATTAGTATGCACTATGACGTCACAATGTATTATGACGTCATAATGTATCCGCATTATGACATCACAGTGTATTATGAGAGCGCAATTTGCAGGTATTATGAGCAATTTGCCTTATCCCAATTTTTGTCACATCTACTGGAGCATCATGAGCATGAATTATGACGTCACAGTATATGATGACATCATAATTAGTATGCACTATGACGTCAAAATGTATTATGACGTCATAATGTATCCGCATTATGACCTCACAATGTATTATGAGAGCGCAATTTGCAGGTATTATGAGCAATTTCTCTTACGCCAATTTTTCTCACATCTACTGGAGCATCATGAGCATGTATTATGACGTCACAGTATATGATGACATCATAATTAGTATGCACTATGACGTCACAATGTATTATGACGTCATAATGTATCCGCGTTTTGACATCACAATATATTATTAGAGCGCAATTTGCAGGTATTATGAGCAATTTATCTTACCACAATTTGTGTCACATCTACTGGAGCATCATGAGCATGCATTATGACGTCACAGTATATGATGACATCATAATTAGTATGCACTATGACCTGACAATATATTATGACGTCATAATGTTTCCGCGTTTTGACATCACAATATATTATTAGAGCGCAATTTGCAGGTATTATGAGCAATTTCTCTTACCCCAATTTGTGTCACATCTACTGGAGCATCATGAGCATGCATTATGACGTCACCGTATATGATGACATCACAATTAGTATACAGTATGACGTCACAGTGTATTATGACGTCATAATGTATCCGCATTATGACATCACAATATATTATGAGAGCGCAATTTGCAGGTATTATGAGCAATTTCTCTTACCCCAATTTGTGTCACATCTACTGGAGCATCATGAGCATGTATTATGACGTCACAGCATATGATGACATCAGAATTAATATGCACTATGATGTCACAATGTATTATGACGTCATAATGTATCCGCATTATGACATCACAAAATATTATGAGAGCGCAATTTGCAGGTATTATGAGCAATTTCTCTTACCCCAATTTGTGTCACATCTACTGGAGCTTCATGAGCATGTACTATGACATCACAGAATATGATGACATCATAATTAGTATGTACTATGACGTCACACTATATTATGACGTCATAATGTGTCTGCATTATGACATCACAATATATTATGGGAGCGCAACATGCAGGTATTATGAGCATTTTCTTTTACCCGAATTTGTGTCACATCTACTGGAGCATCATGAGCATGTATTATGACGTCACAGTATATGATGACATCATAATTACTATGCACTATGACGTCACAATGTGTTATGACGTCATCATGTATCCGCGTTATGACATCACAATATATTATGAGAGCGCAATTTGCAGGTATTATGAGCAATTTCGCTTAACCCAGTTTGTGTCACATCTACTGGAGCATCATGAGCATGTATTATGACGTCACAGAATATGATGACATCATAATTAGTATACACTATGAAATCACAATGTATTATGACGTTATAATATATCCGCATTATGACATCACAATATATTATGAGAGCGCAATTTGCAGGTATTAGGAGCAATTTCTCTTACCTCAATTTGTGTCAGATCTACTGGAGCATCATGAGCATGTATTATGACGTCACAGTATATGATGACATCATAATTAGTATGCACTATGACGTCACAATGTATTATGACGTCATAATGTATCCGCATTATGACATCACAGTGTATTATGAGAGCGCAATTTGCAGGTATTATCAGCAATTTGCCTTACCCCAATTTTTGTCACATCTACTGGAGCATCATGAGCATGTATTATGACGTCACAGTATATGATGACATCATAATTAGTATGCACTACGACGTCAAAATGTATTATGACGTCATAATGTATCCGCATTATGACCTCACAATGTATTATGAGAGCGCAATTTGCAGGTATTATGAGCAATTTCTCTTACCCCAATTTTTCTCACATCTCCTGGAGCATCATGAGCAAGTATTATGATGTCACAGTATATGATGACATCATAATTAGTATGCACTATGACGTCACAATGTATTATGACGTCATAATGTATCCGCGTATTGACATCACAAAATATTATTAGAGCGCAATTTGCAGGTATTATGAGCAATTTCTCTTACCACAATTTGTGTCACATCTACTGGAGCATCATGAGCATGTATTATGACGTCACAGTATATGATGACATCATAATTAGTATGCACTATGACCTGACAATGTATTATGACGTCATAATGTTTCCACGTTTTGACATCACAATATATTATTAGTGCGCAATTTGCAGGTATTATGAGCAATTTCTCTTACCCCAATTTGTGTCACATCTACTGGAGCATCATGAGCATGTATTATGACGTCACCGTATATGATGACATCATAATTAGTATGCAGTATGACGTCACAGTGTATTATGACGTCATAATGTATCCGCATTATGACATCACAATATATTTTGAGAGCGCAATTTGCAGGTATTATGACCAATTTCTCTTACCCCAATTTGTGTCACATCTACTGGAGAATCATGAGCATGTATTATGACGTCACAGCATATGATGACATCAGAATTAGTATGCACTATGATGTCACAATGTGTTATGACGTCATAATGTATCCGAATTATGACATCACAAAATATTATGAGAGCGCAATTTGCAGGTATTATGAGCAATTTCTCTTACCCCAATTTGTGTCACATCTGCTGGAGCATCATGAGCATGTACTATGACATCACAGTATATGATGACATCATAATTAGTATGCACTATGACGTCACAATATATTATGACGTCATAATGTGTCTGCAATATCACATCACAATATATTATGAGAGCGCAACATGCAGGTATTATGAGCATTTTCTCTTACCCGAATTTGTGTCACATCTACTGGAGCATCATGAGCATGTATTATGACGTCACAGTATATGATGACATCATAATTAGTATGCACTATGACGTCACAATGTATTATGACGTCATAATGTATCCGCATTATGACATCAGAATATATTATGAGAGCGCAATTTGCAGGTATTAGGAGCAATTTCTCTTACCTCAATTTGTGTCAGATCTACTGGAGCATCATGAGCATGTATTATGACGTCACAGTATCTGATGACATCATAATTAGTATGCACTATGACGTCACAATGTATTATGACGTCATAATGGATCCGCATTATTACATCACAATATATTATGAGAGCGCAGTTTGCAGGTATTATGAGCAATTTCTCTTACCCCAATTTGTGTCACATCTACTGGAGCATCATGAGCATGTATTATGACGTCACAGCAGAAGACGACATCATAACTAGTATGCACTATGATGTCACAATGTATTATGACGTCATAATGTATCCGCGTTATGACATCACAATATATTATGAGAGCGCAATTTGCAGGTATTATGAGCAATTTCACTTACCCCAATATGTGTCACATCTACTGGAGCATCATGAGCATGTATTATGACGTCACCGTATATGATGACATCATACTTAGTATGCAGTATGACGTCACAGTGTATTATGACGTCATGATGTATCCGCATTATGACATCACAATATATTATGAGAGCGCAATTTGCAGGTATTAGGAGCAATTTCTCTTACCCCAATTTGTGTCACATCTACTGGAGCATCATGAGCATGTATTATGACGTCACAGCATATGATGACATCATAATTAGTATGCACTATGACATCACAATGTATTATGACGTCATAATGCATCCGCATTATGACATCACAAAATATTATGAGAGCGCAATTTGCAGGTATTATGAGCAATTTCTCTTACCCCAATTTGTGTCACATCTACTGGAGCATCATGAGCATATACTATGACATCACAGTATATGATGACATCATAATTAGTATGCACTATGATGTCACAATGTAGTATGACGTCATAATGTATCTGCATTATGACATCACCATATATTATGAGAGCGCAATTTGCAGGTATTATCAGCAATTTCGCTTACCCCAATTTGTGTCAAATCTACTGGAGCCTCATGAGCATGTATTATGACGTCACAGTATATGATGACATCATAATTAGTATCCACTATGACGTCACAATGTGTTATGACGTCATCATGTATCCGCGTTATGACATCACAATATATTATGAGAGCTCAATTTGCAGGTATTATGAGCAATTTCTCTTACCCCAATTTGTGTCACATCTACTGGAGCATCATGAGCATCTATTATGACGTCACAGTATATGGTGACATCATAATTAGTATGCACTATGACGTCACAATGTATTATGACGTCATAATGGATCCGCATTATGACATCTCAATATATTCTGAGAGCGCAATTTGCAGGTATTATGAGCAATTTCTCTTACCCCAATTTGTGTCACATCAACTGGAGCATCATGAGCATGTATTATGACGTCACAGTATATGGTGACATCATAATTAGTATGCACTATGACGTCACAATGTATTATGACGTCATAATGTATCCGCATTATGACATCACAATATATTATGAGAGCGCAATTTGCAGGTATTATGAGCAATTTCTCTTACCCCAATTTCTGTCACATCTACTGGAGCATCATGAGCATGTATTATGACGTCACAGTATATGATGACATCATAATTAGTATGCACTATGACCTGACAATGTATTGTGACGTCATAATGTTTCCGCGTTATGACATCACAATATATTATGAGAGCGCAACTAGCAGGTATTATGAGCAATTTCTCTTACCCCAATTTGTGTCACATCTATTGGAGCATCATGAGCATGTATTATGACGTCACAGTATATGATGACATCACAATTAGTATGCACTATGATGTCACAATGTGTTATGACGTCATCATGTATCTGCGTTATGACATCACAATATATTTTGAGAGCGCGATTTGCAGGTATTATGAGCAATTTCGCTTAACCCAGTTTGTGTCACATCTACTGGAGCATCATGAGCATGTATCATGACGTCACAGTATATGATGACATCATAATTAGTTTGCAATATGACCTGACAATGTATTGTGACGTCATAATGTTTCCGCGTTATGACATCACAATATATTATGAGAGCGCAACTAGCAGGTATTATGAGCAATTTCTCTTACCCCAATTTGTGTCACACCTTTTGGAGCATCATGAGCATGTATTATGACGTCACAGTATATGATGACATCACAATTAGTATGCACTATGACGTCACAATGTGTTATGACGTCATCATGTATCCGCGTTATGACATCACAATATATTATGAGAACGCGATTTGCAGGTATTATGAGCAATTTCGCTTAACCCAGTTTGTGTCACATCTACTGGAGCATCATGAGCATGTATTATGACGTCACAGTATATGATGACATCATAATTAGTATACACTATGAAATCACAATGCATTATGACGTCATAATATATCCGCATTATGACATCACAATATATTATGAGAGCGCAATTTGCAGGTATTAGGAGCAATTTCTCTTACCCCAATTTGTGTCACATCTACTGGAGCATCATGAGCATGTACTATGACATCACAGTATATCATGACATCATAATTAGTTTAAACTATGATGTCACAATGTATTATGACGTCATAATGTATCTGCATTATGACATCACAATATATTATGAGAGGGCAATTTGCAGGTATTATCAGCAATTTCGCTTACTCCAATTTGTGTCACATCTACTGGAGCATCATGAGCATGTACTATGACGTGACACTATATGATGACATCATAATTAGTATGCACTATGACGTCACAATGTGTTATGACGTCATCATGTATCCGCGTTATGACATCACAATATATTATGAGAGCGCAATTTGCAGGTATTATGAGCAATTTCTCTTACCCCAATTTTTGTCCCATCTACTGGAGCATCATGAGCATGTATTATGACGTCACAGTATATGATGACATCGTAATTAGTATGCACTATGACGTCAAAATGTATTATGACGTCATAATGTATCCGCATTATGACCTCACAATGTATTATGAGAGCGCAATTTGCAGGTATTATGAGCAATTTCTCTTACGCCAATTTTTCTCACATCTACTGGAGCATCATGAGCATGTATTATGACGTCACAGTATATGATGACATCATAATTAGTATGCACTATGACGTCACAATGTATTATGACGTCATAATGTATCCGCGTTTTGACATCACAATATATTATTAGAGCGCAATTTGCAGGTATTATGAGCAATTTCTCTTACCACAATTTGTGTCACATCTACTGGAGCATCATGAGCATGTATTATGACGTCACAGTATATGATGACATCATAATTAGTATGCACTATGACCTGACAATATATTATGACGTCATCATGTATCCGCGTTATGACATCACAATATATTATGAGAGCGCAATTTGCAGGTATTATGAGCAATTTCTCTTACCCCAATTTGTGTCACATCTACTGGAGCATCATGAGCATGTACTATGACATCACAGTATATGATGACATCATAATTAGTATGCACTATGACGTCACACTATATTATGACGTCATAATGTGTCTGCATTATGACATCACAATATATTATGAGAGCGCAACATGCAGGTATTATGAGCATTTTCTCTTACCCGAATTTGTGTCACATCTACCGGAGCATCATGAGCATGTATTATGACGTCACAGTATATGATGACATCATAATTAGTATGCACTATGACGTCACAATGTATTATGACGTCATAATGTATCCGCATTATGACATCAGAATATATTATGAGAGCGCAATTTGCAGGTATTATGACCAATTTCGCTTAACCCAGTTTGTGTCACATCTACTGGAGCATCATGAGCATGTATTATGACGTCACAGTATATGATGACATCATAATTAGTAAACACTATGACGTCACAATGTATTTTGACGTCATAATATATCCGCATTATGACCTCACAATATATTATGAGAGCGCAATTTGCAGGTATTAGGAGCAATTTCTCTTACCTCAATTTGTGTCAGATCTACTGGAGCATCAAGAGCATGTATTATGACGTCACAGTATCTGATGACATCACAATTAGTATGCACTATGACGTCACAATGTATTATGACGTCATAATGGATCCGCATTATTACATCACAATATATTATGAGAGCGCAGTTTGCAGGTATTATGAGCAATTTCTCTTACCCCAATTTGTGTCACATCTACTGGAGCATCATGAGCATGTATTATAACGTCACAGCATAAGACGACATCATAAATAGTATGCACTATGATGTCACAATGTATTATGACGTCATAATGTATCCGCGTTATGACATCACAATATACTATGAGAGCGCAATTTGCAGGTATTATGAGCAATTTCACTTACCCCAATATGTGTCACATCTACTGGAGCATCATGAGCATGTATTATGACGTCACCGTATATGATGACATCATAATTAGTATGCAGTATGACGTCACAGTGTATTATGACGTCATAATGTATCCGCATTATGACATCACAATATATTATGAGAGCGCAATTTGCAGGTATTATGAGCAATTTCTCTTACCCCAATTTGTGTCATATCTACTGGAGCATCATGAGCATGTATTATGACGTCACAGCATATGATGACATCATAATTAGTATGCACTATGACATCACAATGTATTATGACGTCATAATGCATCCGCATTATGACATCACAAAATATTATGAGAGCGCAATTTGCAGGTATTATGAGCAATTTCTCTTACCCCAATTTGTGTCACATCTACTGGAGCATCATGAGCATGTACTATGACATCACAGTATATGATCACATCATAATTAGTATGCACTATGATGTCACAATGTAGTATGACGTCATAATGTATCTGCATTATGACATCACCATATATTATGAGAGCGCAATTTGCAGGTATTATCAGCAATTTCGCTTACTCCAATTTGTGTCACATCTACTGGAGCATCATGAGCATGTATTATGACGTCACAGTATATGATGACATCATAATTAGTATCCACTATGACATCACAATGTGTTATGACGTCATCATGTATCCGCGTTATGACATCACAATATATTATGAGAGCGCAATTTGCAGGTATTATGAGCAATTTCTCTTACCCCAATTTGTGTCACATCTACTGGAGCATCATGAGCATCTATTATGACGTCACAGTATATGGTGACATCATAATTAGTATGCACTATGACGTCACAATGTATTATGACGTCATAATGGATCCGCATTATGACATCTCAACATATTCTGAGAGCGCAATTTGCAGGTATTATGAGCAATTTCTCTTACCCCAATTTGTGTCACATCTACTGGAGCATCATGAGCATGTATTATGACGTCACAGTATATGGTGACATCATAATTAGTATGCACTATGACGTCACAATGTATTATGACGTCATAATGTATCCGCATTATGACATCACAATATATTATGAGAGCGCAATTTTCAGGTATTATGAGCAATTTCTCTTACCCCAATTTGTGTCACATCTACTGGAGCATCATGAGCATGTATTATGACGTCACAGTATATGATGACATCATAATTACTATGCACTATGACGTCACAATGTATTATGACGTCATAATCTATCCGCGTTATAACATCACAATATAATATGAGAGCGCAATTTGCAGGTATTATGAGCAATTTCTCTTACCCCAATTTGTGTCACATCTACTGGAGCATCATGAGCATGTGTTATGACGTCACAGTATATGATGACATCATAATTAGTATGCACTATGACCTCACAATGTATTATGACGTCATAATGTTTCCACGTTATGACATCACAATATATTATGAGAGTGCAATTTGCATGTATTATGAGCAATTTCCCTTTCCCCAATTTGTGTCACTTCTACTGGAGCATCATAAGCATGTAGTATGATGTCACTGTGTATGATTACATCATAATTAGTATGCAGTATGACGTCACAGTGTAATATGACGTCAGAATGTATCCGCATTATGACATCACAAAATATTATGAGAGCGCAATTTGCAGGTATTTTGAGCAATTTCTCTTACCCCAATTTGTGTCATATCTACTGGAGCATCATGAGCATGTACTATGACATCACAGTATATGATGACATCATAATTAGTATGCACTATGACGTCACAATATATTATGACGTCATAATGTATCTGCATTATGACATCACAATATATTATGAGAGCGCAACATGCAGGTATTATGAGCAATTTCTCTTACCCCAATTTGTGTCACATCTACTGGAGCATCATGAGCATGTATTATGACGTCACAGTATATGATGACATCATAATTAGTATGCACTATGACGTCACAATGTATTATGACGTCATAATGGATCCGCATTATTACATCACAATATATTATGAGAGCGCAGTTTGCAGGTATTATGATCAATTTCTCTTACCCCAATTTGTGTCACATCTACTGGAGCATAATGAGCATGTATTATGACGTCACAGCATAAGATGACATCATAACTGGTATGCAGTATGATGTCACAATGTATTATGACGTCATAATGTATCCGCGTTATGACATCACAATATATTATGAGAGTGCAATTTGCAGGTATTATGAGCAATTTCTCTTACCCCAATTTGTGTCACATCTACCGGAGCATCATGAGCATGTACTATGACATCACAGTATATGATGACATCATAATTAGTATGCACTATGACGTCACAATGTATTATGACGTCATAATGTATCCGCGTTATGACATCACAATATATTTTGAGAGAGCGATTTGCAGGTATTATGAGCAATTTCGCTTAACCCAGTTTGTGTCACATCTACTGGAGCATCATAAGCATGTATTATGACGTCACAGTATATGGTGACATCATAATTAGTATGCACTATGACGTCACAATGTATTATGACGTCATAATGTATCCGCATTATGACATCACAGTGTATTATGAGAGCGCAATTTGCAGGTATTATGAGCAATTTCTCTTACCCCAATTTGTGTCACATCTACTGGAGCATCATGAGCATGTATTATGACGTCACAGCATATGATGACATCAGAATTAGTATGCACTATGACGTCACAATGTATTATGACGTCATAATGTATCTGCATTATGACATCACAAAGTATTATGAGAGCGCAATTTGCAGGTATTATGAGCAATTTCTCTCACCCCAATTTGTGTCACATCTACTGGAGCATCATGAGCATGTACTATGACATCACAGTATATGATGACATCATAATTAGTATGCACTATGACGTCACACTGTATTATGACGTCATAATGTGTCTGCATTATGACATCACAATATATTATGAGAGCGCAACATGCAGGTATTATGAGCATTTTCTCTTACCCGAATTTGTGTCACATCTACTGGAGCATCATGAGCATGTATTATGACGTCACAGTATATGATGACATCATAATTAGTATGCACTATGACGTCACAATGTATTATGACGTCATAATGGATCCGCATTATTACATCACAATATATTATGAGAGCGCAGTTTGCAGGTATTATGAGCAATTTCTCTTACCCCAATTTGTGTCACATCTACTGGAGCATCATGAGCATGTATTATGACGTCACAGTATATGATGACATCATAATTAGTATACACTATGACGTCACAATGTATTATGACGTCATAATATATCCGCATTATGACATCACAATATATTATGAGAGCGCAATTTGCAGGTATTAGGAGCAATTTCTCTTACCTCAATTTGTGTCAGATCTACTGGAGCATCAAGAGCATGTATTATGACGTCACAGTATCTGATGACATCGCAATTAGTATGCACTATGACGTCACAATGTATTATGACGTCATAATGGATCCGCATTATTACATCACAATATATTATGAGAGCGCAGTTTGCAGGTATTATGAGCAATTTCTCTTACCCCAATTTGTGTCACATCTACTGGAGCATCATGAGCATGTATTATGACGTCACAGCATAAGATGACATCATAACTAGTATGCACTATGATGTCACAATGTATTATGACGTCATAATGTATCCGCGTTATGACATCACAATATATTATGAGAGCGCAATTTGCAGGTATTATGAGCAATTTCACTTACCCCAATATGTGTCACATCTACTGGAGCATCATGAGCATGTATTATGACGTCACCGTATATGATGACATCATAATTAGTATGCAGTATGACGTCACAGTGTATTATGACGTCATAATGTATCCGCATTATGACATCACAATATATTATGAGAGCGCAATTTGCAGGTATTATGAGCAATTTCTCTTACCCCAATTTGTGTCACATCTACTGGAGCATCATGAGCATGTATTATGACGTCACAGCATATGATGATATCATAATTAGTACGCACTATGACATCACAATGTATTATGACGTCATAATGCATCCGCATTATGACATCACAAAATATTATGAGAGCGCAATTTGCAGGTATTATGAGCAATTTCTCTTACCCCAATTTGTGTCACATCTACCGGAGCATCATGAGCATGAACTATGACATCACAGTATATGATGACATCATAATTAGTATGCACTATGACGTCACAATGTATTATGACGTCATAATGTATCCGCATTATGACATCACAATATATTATGAGAGCGCAATTTGCAGGTATTATGAGCAATTTCTCTTACCCCAATTTGTGTCACATCTATTGGAGCATCATGAGCATGTATTATGACGTCACAGTATATGATGACATCACAATTAGTATGCACTATGACGTCACAATGTGTTATGACGTCATCATGTATCCGCGTTATGTCATCACAATATATTTTGAGAGCGCAATTTGCAGGTATTATGAGCAATTTCGCTTAACCCAGTTTGTGTCACATCTACTGGAGCATCATGAGCATGTATTATGACGTCACAGTATATGATGACATCATAATTAGTATGCACTATGACCTGACAATGTATTGTGACGTCATAATGTTTCCGCGTTATGACATCACAATATATTATGAGAGCGCAACTAGCAGGTATTATGAGCAATTTCTCTTACCCCAATTTGTGTCACACCTATTGGAGCATCATGAGCATGTATTATGACGTCACAGTATATGATGACATCACAATTAGTATGCACTATGACGTCACAATGTGTTATGACGTCATCATGTATCCGTGTTATGACATCACAATATATTATGAGAGCGTGATTTGCAGGTATTATGAGCAATTTCGCTTAACCCAGTTTGTGTCACATTTACTGGAGCATCATGAGCATGTATTATGACGTCACAGTATATGTTGACATCATAATTAGTATGCACTATGACGTCACAATGTATTATGACGTCATAATGTATCCGCATTATGACATCACATAATATTATGAGAGCGCAATTTGCAGGTATTATGAGCAATTTCGCTTAACCCAGTTTGTGTCACATCTACTGGAGCATCATGAGCATGTATTATGACGTCACAGTATATGATGACATCATAATTAGTATACACTATGAAATCACAATGTATTATGACGTCATAATATATCCGCATTATGACATCACAATATATTATGAGAGCGCAATTTGCAGGTATTAGGAGCAATTTCTCTTACCTCAATTTGTGTCAGATCTACTGGAGCATAATGAGCATGTATTATGACGTCACAGCATAAGATGACATCATAACTACTATGCACTATGATGTCACAATGTATTATGACGTCATAATGTATCCGCGTTATGACATCACAATATATTATGAGAGCGCAATTTGCAGGTATTATGAGCAATTTCTATTACCCCAATTTGTGTCACATCTACCGGAGCATCATGAGCATGTACTATGACATCACAGTATATGATGACATCATAATTAGTATGCACTACGACGTCACAATGTATTATGACGTCATAATGTATCCGCATTATGACATCACAATATATTATGAGAGCGCAATTTGCAGGTATTATGAGCAATTTCTCTTACCCCAATTTGTGTCACATCTACTGGAGCATCATGAGCATGTATTATGACGTCACAGTATATGATGACATCATAATTAGTATGCACTATGCCCTGAAAATGTATTGTGACGTCATAATGTTTCCGCGTTATGACATCACAATATATTATGAGAGCGCAACTAGCAGGTATTATGAGCAATTTTTCTTACCCCAATTTGTGTCACATCTATTGGAGCATCATGAGCATGTATTATGACGTCACAGTATATGATGACATCACAATTAGTATGCACTATGACATCACAATGTGTTATGACGTCATCATGTATCCGCGTTATGACATCACAATATATTATGAGAGCGCGATTTGCAGGTATTATGAGCAATTTCGCTTAACCCAGTTTGTGTCACATCTACTGGAGCATCATGAGCATGTATTATGACGTCACAGTATATGATGACATCATAATTAGTATGCACTATGACCTGACAATGTATTATGACGTCATAATGTATCCGCATTATGACATCACAATATATTCTGAGAGTGCAATTTGCAGGTATTATGAGCAATTTCTCTTACCCCTATTTGTGTCACATCTACTGGAGCATCATGAGCATGTATTAAGACGTCACAGCATAAGCTGACATCATAACTAGTATGCACAATGATGTCACAATGTATTATGACGTCATAATGTATCTGCGTTATGACATCACAATATATTATGAGAGCGCAATTTGCAGGTATTATGAGCAATTTCGCTTAACCCAGTTTATGTCACATCTACTGGAGCATCATGAGCATGTATTATGACGTCACACTATATGATGACATCATAATTAGTATGCACTATGACGTCACAGTGTGTTATGACGTCATCATGTATCCACGTTACGACATCACAATATATTAAGAGAGCGCAATTTGCAGGTATTATGAGCAATTTCTCTTACCCCAATTTGTGTCACATCTATTGGAGCATCATGAGCATGTATTATGACGTCACAGTATATGATGACATCATAATTAGTATGCAGTATGACGTCACAATGTATTATGACGTCATAAAGTATCCACATTATGACGTCACAATATATTATGAGAGCGCAATTTGCAGGTATTATGAGCAATTTCGCTTAACCCAGTTTGTGTCACATCTACTGGAGCATCATGAGCATGTATTATGACGTCACACTATATGATGACATCATAATTAGTATGCACTATGACGTCACAATGTGTTATGACGTCATCATGTATCCACGTTATGACATCACAATATATTATGAGAGCACAATTTGCAGGTATTATGACCAATTTCTCTTACCCCAATTTGTGTCACATCTACTGGAGCATCATGAGCATGTATTATGACGTCACAGTATATGGTGGCATCATAATTAGTATGCACTATGACGTCACAATGTATTATGATGTCATAATGGATCCGCGTTATGACATCACAATATATTATGAGAGCGCAATTTGCAGGTATTATGAGCAATTTCGCTTAACCCAGTTTGTGTCACATCTACTGGAGCATCATGAGCATGTATTATGACGTCACAGTATATGATGACATCATAATTAGTATGAACTATGACGTCACAATGTGTTATGACGTCATCATGTATCCACGTTATGACATCACAATATATTATGAGAGCACAATTTGCAGGTATTATGACCAATTTCTCTTACCCCAATTTGTGTCACATCTACTGGAGCATCATGAGCATGTATTATGACGTCACAGTATATGGTGGCATCATAATTAGTATGCACTATGACGTCACAATGTATTATGATGTCATAATGGATCCGCGTTATGACATCACAATATATTATGAGAGCGCAATTTGCAGGTATTATGAGCAATTTCGCTTAACCCAGTTTGTGTCACATCTACTGGAGCATCATGAGCATGTATTATGACGTCACAGTATATGATGACATCATAATTAGTATGAACTATGACGTCACAATGTGTTATGACGTCATCATGTATCCGCGTTATGACATCACAATATATTATGAGAGCGCAATTTGCAGGTATTATGAGCAATTTCTATTACCCCAATTTGTGTCACATCTATTGGAGCATCATGAGCATGTATTATGACGTCACAGTATATGATGACATCATAATTAGTATGCACTATGACGTCACAATGTATTATGACGTCATAATGTATCCACATTATGACATCACAATATATTTTGAGAGCGCAACATGCAGGTATTATGAGCAATTTCGCTTAACCCAGTTTGTGTCACATCTACTGGAGCATCATGAGCATGTATTATGACGTCACACTCTATGATGACATCATAATTAGTATGCACTATGACGTCACAATGTATTATGACGTCATCATGTATCCGCGTTATGACGTCACAAAATATTTTGAGAGCGCAATTTGCAGGTATTATGAGCAATTTCTCTTACCCCAATTTGTGTCACATCTACTGGAGCATCATGAGCATGTACTATGACATCACAGTATATGATGACATCATAATTAGTATGCACTATGACGTCACAATGTATTATGACGTCATAATATATCCGCATTATGACATCAAAATATATTATGAGAGCGCAATTTGCAGGTATTATGAGCAATTTCGCTTAACCCAGTTTGTGTCACATCTAATGGAGGATCATGAGCATGTATTATGACGTCACAGTATATGATGACATCATAATTAGTATACACTATGACGTCACAATGTATTATGACGTCATAATATATCCGCATTATGACATCACAATATATTATGAGAGCGCAATTTGCAGGTATTAGGAGCAATTTCTCTTACCTCAATTTGTATCAGATCTACTGGAGCATCATGAGCATGTATTATGACGTCACAGTATATGATGACATCATAATTAGTATGCACTATGACGTCACAATGTATTATGACGTCATAATGGATCCGCATTATTACATCACAATATATTATGAGAGCGCAATTTGCAGGTATTATGAGCAATTTCTCTTACCCCAATTTCTGTCACATCTACTGGAGCATCATGAGCATGTATTATGACGTCACAGTATATGATGACATCATAATTAGTATGCACTATGACCTGACAATGTATTGTGACGTCATAATGTTTCCGCGTTATGACATCACAATATATTATGAGAGCGCAACTAGCAGGTATTATGAGCAATTTCTCTTACCCCAATTTGTGTCACATCTATTGGAGCATCATGAGCATGTATTATGACGTCACAGTATATGATGACATCACAATTAGTATGCACTATGATGTCACAATGTGTTATGACGTCATCATGTATCCGCGTTATGACATCACAATATATTTTGAGAGCGCGATTTGCAGGTATTATGAGCAATTTCGCTTAACCCAGTTTGTGTCACATCTACTGGAGCATCATGAGCATGTATCATGACGTCACAGTATATGATGACATCATAATTAGTTTGCAATATGACCTGACAATGTATTGTGACGTCATAATGTTTCCGCGTTATGACATCACAATATATTATGAGAGCGCAACTAGCAGGTATTATGAGCAATTTCTCTTACCCCAATTTGTGTCACACCTATTGGAGCATCATGAGCATGTATTATGACGTCACAGTATATGATGACATCACAATTAGTATGCACTATGACGTCACAATGTGTTATGACGTCATCATGTATCCGCGTTATGACATCACAATATATTATGAGAGCGCGATTTGCAGGTATTATGAGCAATTTCGCTTAACCCAGTTTGTGTCACATCTACTGGAGCATCATGAGCATGTATTATGACGTCACAGTATATGATGACATCATAATTAGTATACACTATGAAATCACAATGCATTATGACGTCATAATATATCCGCATTATGACATCACAATATATTATGAGAGCGCAATTTGCAGGTATTAGGAGCAATTTCTCTTACCCCAATTTGTGTCACATCTACTGGAGCATCATGAGCATGTACTATGACATCACAGTATATCATGACATCATAATTAGTATAAACTATGATGTCACAATGTATTATGACGTCATAATGTATCTGCATTATGACATCACAATATATTATGAGAGGGCAATTTGCAGGTATTATCAGCAATTTCGCTTACTCCAATTTGTGTCACATCTACTGGAGCATCATGAGTATGTACTATGACGTGACACTATATGATGACATCATAATTAGTATGCACTATGACGTCACAATGTGTTATGACGTCATCATGTATCCGCGTTATGACATCACAATATATTATGAGAGCGCAATTTGCAGGTATTATGAGCAATTTCTCTTACCCCAATTTGTGTCACATCTACTGGAGCATCACGAGCATGTATTATGACGTCACAGTATATGGTGACATCATAATTAGTATGCACTATGACGTCACAATGTATTATGACGTCATAATGTATCCGCATTATGACATCACAGTGTATTATGAGAGCGCAATTTGCAGGTATTATGAGCAATTTGCCTTATCCCAATTTTTGTCACATCTACTGGAGCATCATGAGCATGAATTATGACGTCACAGTATATGATGACATCATAATTAGTATGCACTATGACGTCAAAATGTATTATGACGTCATAATGTATCCGCATTATGACCTCACAATGTATTATGAGAGCGCAATTTGCAGGTATTATGAGCAATTTCTCTTACGCCAATTTTTCTCACATCTACTGGAGCATCATGAGCATGTATTATGACGTCACAGTATATGATGACATCATAATTAGTATGCACTATGACGTCACAATGTATTATGACGTCATAATGTATCCGCGTTTTGACATCACAATATATTATTAGAGCGCAATTTGCAGGTATTATGAGCAATTTATCTTACCACAATTTGTGTCACATCTACTGGAGCATCATGAGCATGCATTATGACGTCACAGTATATGATGACATCATAATTAGTATGCACTATGACCTGACAATATATTATGACGTCATAATGTTTCCGCGTTTTGACATCACAATATATTATTAGAGCGCAATTTGCAGGTATTATGAGCAATTTCTCTTACCCCAATTTGTGTCACATCTACTGGAGCATCATGAGCATGCATTATGACGTCACCGTATATGATGACATCACAATTAGTATACAGTATGACGTCACAGTGTATTATGACGTCATAATGTATCCGCATTATGACATCACAATATATTATGAGAGCGCAATTTGCAGGTATTATGAGCAATTTCTCTTACCCCAATTTGTGTCACATCTACTGGAGCATCATGAGCATGTATTATGACGTCACAGCATATGATGACATCAGAATTAATATGCACTATGATGTCACAATGTATTATGACGTCATAATGTATCCGAATTATGACATCACAAAATATTATGAGAGCGCAATTTGCAGGTATTATGAGCAATTTCTCTTACCCCAATTTGTGTCACATCTACTGGAGCATCATGAGCATGTACTATGACATCACAGTATATGATGACATCATAATTAGTATGCACTATGACGTCACACTATATTATGACGTCATAATGTGTCTGCATTATGACATCACAATATATTATGAGAGCGCAACATGCAGGTATTATGAGCATTTTCTTTTACCCGAATTTGTGTCACATCTACTGGAGCATCATGAGCATGTATTATGACGTCACAGTATATGATGACATCATAATTACTTTGCACTATGACGTCACAATTTGTTATGACGTCATCATGTATCCGCGTTATGACATCACAATATATTATGAGAGCGCAATTTGCAGGTATTATGAGCAATTTCGCTTAACCCAGTTTGTGTCACATCTACTGGAGCATCATGAGCATGTATTATGACGTCACAGAATATGATGACATCATAATTAGTATACACTATGAAATCACAATGTATTATGACGTTATAATATATCCGCATTATGACATCACAATATATTATGAGAGCGCAATTTGCAGGTATTAGGAGCAATTTCTCTTACCTCAATTTGTGTCAGATCTAATGGAGCATCATGAGCATGTATTATGACGTCACAGTATATGATGACATCATAATTAGTATGCACTATGACGTCACAATGTATTATGACGTCATAATGTATCCGCATTATGACATCACAGTGTATTATGAGAGCGCAATTTGCAGGTATTATCAGCAATTTGCCTTACCCCAATTTTTGTCACATCTACTGGAGCATCATGAGCATGTATTATGACGTCACAGTATATGATGACATCATAATTAGTATGCACTACGACGTCAAAATGTATTATGACGTCATAATGTATCCGCATTATGACCTCACAATGTATTATGAGAGCGCAATTTGCAGGTATTATGAGCAATTTCTCTTACCCCAATTTTTCTCACATCTCCTGGAGCATCATGAGCAAGTATTATGATGTCACAGTATATGATGACATCATAATTAGTATGCACTATGACGTCACAATGTATTATGACGTCATAATGTATCCGCGTATTGACATCACAAAATATTATTAGAGCGCAATTTGCAGGTATTATGAGCAATTTCTCTTACCACAATTTGTGTCACATCTACTGGAGCATCATGAGCATGTATTATGACGTCACAGTATATGATGACATCATAATTAGTATGCACTATGACCTGACAATGTATTATGACGTCATAATGTTTCCACGTTTTGACATCACAATATATTATTAGTGCGCAATTTGCAGGTATTATGAGCAATTTCTCTTACCCCAATTTGTGTCACATCTACTGGAGCATCATGAGCATGTATTATGACGTCACCGTATATGATGACATCATAATTAGTATGCAGTATGACGTCACAGTGTATTATGACGTCATAATGTATCCGCATTATGACATCACAATATATTTTGAGAGCGCAATTTGCAGGTATTATGACCAATTTCTCTTACCCCAATTTGTGTCACATCTACTGGAGAATCATGAGCATGTATTATGACGTCACAGCATATGATGACATCAGAATTAGTATGCACTATGATGTCACAATGTGTTATGACGTCATAATGTATCCGAATTATGACATCACAAAATATTATGAGAGCGCAATTTGCAGGTATTATGAGCAATTTCTCTTACCCCAATTTGTGTCACATCTGCTGGAGCATCATGAGCATGTACTATGACATCACAGTATATGATGACATCATAATTAGTATGCACTATGACGTCACAATATATTATGACGTCATAATGTGTCTGCAATATCACATCACAATATATTATGAGAGCGCAACATGCAGGTATTATGAGCATTTTCTCTTACCCGAATTTGTGTCACATCTACTGGAGCATCATGAGCATGTATTATGACGTCACAGTATATGATGACATCATAATTAGTATGCACTATGACGTCACAATGTATTATGACGTCATAATGTATCCGCATTATGACATCAGAATATATTATGAGAGCGCAATTTGCAGGTATTAGGAGCAATTTCTCTTACCTCAATTTGTGTCAGATCTACTGGAGCATCATGAGCATGTATTATGACGTCACAGTATCTGATGACATCATAATTAGTATGCACTATGACGTCACAATGTATTATGACGTCATAATGGATCCGCATTATTACATCACAATATATTATGAGAGCGCAGTTTGCAGGTATTATGAGCAATTTCTCTTACCCCAATTTGTGTCACATCTACTGGAGCATCATGAGCATGTATTATGACGTCACAGCAGAAGACGACATCATAACTAGTATGCACTATGATGTCACAATGTATTATGACGTCATAATGTATCCGCGTTATGACATCACAATATATTATGAGAGCGCAATTTGCAGGTATTATGAGCAATTTCACTTACCCCAATATGTGTCACATCTACTGGAGCATCATGAGCATGTATTATGACGTCACCGTATATGATGACATCATACTTAGTATGCAGTATGACGTCACAGTGTATTATGACGTCATGATGTATCCGCATTATGACATCACAATATATTATGAGAGCGCAATTTGCAGGTATTAGGAGCAATTTCTCTTACCCCAATTTGTGTCACATCTACTGGAGCATCATGAGCATGTATTATGACGTCACAGCATATGATGACATCATAATTAGTATGCACTATGACATCACAATGTATTATGACGTCATAATGCATCCGCATTATGACATCACAAAATATTATGAGAGCGCAATTTGCAGGTATTATGAGCAATTTCTCTTACCCCAATTTGTGTCACATCTACTGGAGCATCATGAGCATATACTATGACATCACAGTATATGATGACATCATAATTAGTATGCACTATGATGTCACAATGTAGTATGACGTCATAATGTATCTGCATTATGACATCACCATATATTATGAGAGCGCAATTTGCAGGTATTATCAGCAATTTCGCTTACCCCAATTTGTGTCAAATCTACTGGAGCCTCATGAGCATGTATTATGACGTCACAGTATATGATGACATCATAATTAGTATCCACTATGACGTCACAATGTGTTATGACGTCATCATGTATCCGCGTTATGACATCACAATATATTATGAGAGCGCAATTTGCAGGTATTATGAGCAATTTCTCTTACCCCAATTTGTGTCACATCTACTGGAGCATCATGAGCATCTATTATGACGTCACAGTATATGGTGACATCATAATTAGTATGCACTATGACGTCACAATGTATTATGACGTCATAATGGATCCGCATTATGACATCTCAATATATTCTGAGAGCGCAATTTGCAGGTATTATGAGCAATTTCTCTTACCCCAATTTGTGTCACATCAACTGGAGCATCATGAGCATGTATTATGACGTCACAGTATATGGTGACATCATAATTAGTATGCACTATGACGTCACAATGTATTATGACGTCATAATGTATCCGCATTATGACATCACAATATATTATGAGAGCGCAATTTGCAGGTATTATGAGCAATTTCTCTTACCCCAATTTCTGTCACATCTACTGGAGCATCATGAGCATGTATTATGACGTCACAGTATATGATGACATCATAATTAGTATGCACTATGACCTGACAATGTATTGTGACGTCATAATGTTTCCGCGTTATGACATCACAATATATTATGAGAGCGCAACTAGCAGGTATTATGAGCAATTTCTCTTACCCCAATTTGTGTCACATCTATTGGAGCATCATGAGCATGTATTATGACGTCACAGTATATGATGACATCACAATTAGTATGCACTATGATGTCACAATGTGTTATGACGTCATCATGTATCTGCGTTATGACATCACAATATATTTTGAGAGCGCGATTTGCAGGTATTATGAGCAATTTCGCTTAACCCAGTTTGTGTCACATCTACTGGAGCATCATGAGCATGTATCATGACGTCACAGTATATGATGACATCATAATTAGTTTGCAATATGACCTGACAATGTATTGTGACGTCATAATGTTTCCGCGTTATGACATCACAATATATTATGAGAGCGCAACTAGCAGGTATTATGAGCAATTTCTCTTACCCCAATTTGTGTCACACCTTTTGGAGCATCATGAGCATGTATTATGACGTCACAGTATATGATGACATCACAATTAGTATGCACTATGACGTCACAATGTGTTATGACGTCATCATGTATCCGCGTTATGACATCACAATATATTATGAGAGCGCGATTTGCAGGTATTATGAGCAATTTCGCTTAACCCAGTTTGTGTCACATCTACTGGAGCATCATGAGCATGTATTATGACGTCACAGTATATGATGACATCATAATTAGTATACACTATGAAATCACAATGCATTATGACGTCATAATATATCCGCATTATGACATCACAATATATTATGAGAGCGCAATTTGCAGGTATTAGGAGCAATTTCTCTTACCCCAATTTGTGTCACATCTACTGGAGCATCATGAGCATGTACTATGACATCACAGTATATCATGACATCATAATTAGTATAAACTATGATGTCACAATGTATTATGACGTCATAATGTATCTGCATTATGACATCACAATATATTATGAGAGGGCAATTTGCAGGTATTATCAGCAATTTCGCTTACTCCAATTTGTGTCACATCTACTGGAGCATCATGAGCATGTACTATGACGTGACACTATATGATGACATCATAATTAGTATGCACTATGACGTCACAATGTGTTATGACGTCATCATGTATCCGCGTTATGACATCACAATATATTATGAGAGCGCAATTTGCAGGTATTATGAGCAATTTCTCTTACCCCAATTTTTGTCCCATCTACTGGAGCATCATGAGCATGTATTATGACGTCACAGTATATGATGACATCGTAATTAGTATGCACTATGACGTCAAAATGTATTATGACGTCATAATGTATCCGCATTATGACCTCACAATGTATTATGAGAGCGCAATTTGCAGGTATTATGAGCAATTTCTCTTACGCCAATTTTTCTCACATCTACTGGAGCATCATGAGCATGTATTATGACGTCACAGTATATGATGACATCATAATTAGTATGCACTATGACGTCACAATGTATTATGACGTCATAATGTATCCGCGTTTTGACATCACAATATATTATTAGAGCGCAACATGCAGGTATTATGAGCATTTTCTCTTACCCGAATTTGTGTCACATCTACCGGAGCATCATGAGCATGTATTATGACGTCACAGTATATGATGACATCATAATTAGTATGCACTATGACGTCACAATGTATTATGACGTCATAATGTATCCGCATTATGACATCAGAATATATTATGAGAGCACAATTTGCAGGTATTATGACCAATTTCGCTTAACCCAGTTTGTGTCACATCTACTGGAGCATCATGAGCATGTATTATGACGTCACAGTATATGATGACATCATAATTACTAAACACTATGACGTCACAATGTATTTTGACGTCATAATATATCCGCATTATGACCTCACAATATATTATGAGAGCGCAATTTGCAGGTATTAGGAGCAATTTCTCTTACCTCAATTTGTGTCAGATCTACTGGAGCATCAAGAGCATGTATTATGACGTCACAGTATCTGATGACATCACAATTAGTATGCACTATGACGTCACAATGTATTATGACGTCATAATGGATCCGCATTATTACATCACAATATATTATGAGAGCGCAGTTTGCAGGTATTATGAGCAATTTCTCTTACCCCAATTTGTGTCACATCTACTGGAGCATCATGAGCATGTATTATAACGTCACAGCATAAGACGACATCATAACTAGTATGCACTATGATGTCACAATGTATTATGACGTCATAATGTATCCGCGTTATGACATCACAATATACTATGAGAGCGCAATTTGCAGGTATTATGAGCAATTTCACTTACCCCAATATGTGTCACATCTACTGGAGCATCATGAGCATGTATTATGACGTCACCGTATATGATGACATCATAATTAGTATGCAGTATGACGTCACAGTGTATTATGACGTCATAATGTATCCGCATTATGACATCACAATATATTATGAGAGCGCAATTTGCAGGTATTATGAGCAATTTCTCTTACCCCAATTTGTGTCATATCTACTGGAGCATCATGAGCATGTATTATGACGTCACAGCATATGATGACATCATAATTAGTATGCACTATGACATCACAATGTATTATGACGTCATAATGCATCCGCATTATGACATCACAAAATATTATGAGAGCGCAATTTGCAGGTATTATGAGCAATTTCTCTTACCCCAATTTGTGTCACATCTACTGGAGCATCATGAGCATGTACTATGACATCACAGTATATGATCACATCATAATTAGTATGCACTATGATGTCACAATGTAGTATGACGTCATAATGTATCTGCATTATGACATCACCATATATTATGAGAGCGCAATTTGCAGGTATTATCAGCAATTTCGCTTACTCCAATTTGTGTCACATCTACTGGAGCATCATGAGCATGTATTATGACGTCACAGTATATGATGACATCATAATTAGTATCCACTATGACATCACAATGTGTTATGACGTCATCATGTATCCGCGTTATGACATCACAATATATTATGAGAGCGCAATTTGCAGGTATTATGAGCAATTTCTCTTACCCCAATTTGTGTCACATCTACTGGAGCATCATGAGCATCTATTATGACGTCACAGTATATGGTGACATCATAATTAGTATGCACTATGACGTCACAATGTATTATGACGTCATAATGGATCCGCATTATGACATCTCAACATATTCTGAGAGCGCAATTTGCAGGTATTATGAGCAATTTCTCTTACCCCAATTTGTGTCACATCTACTGGAGCATCATGAGCATGTATTATGACGTCACAGTATATGGTGACATCATAATTAGTATGCACTATGACGTCACAATGTATTATGACGTCATAATGTATCCGCATTATGACATCACAATATATTATGAGAGCGCAATTTTCAGGTATTATGAGCAATTTCTCTTACCCCAATTTGTGTCACATCTACTGGAGCATCATGAGCATGTATTATGACGTCACAGTATATGATGACATCATAATTACTATGCACTATGACGTCACAATGTATTATGACGTCATAATCTATCCGCGTTATAACATCACAATATAATATGAGAGCGCAATTTGCAGGTATTATGAGCAATTTCTCTTACCCCAATTTGTGTCACATCTACTGGAGCATCATGAGCATGTGTTATGACGTCACAGTATATGATGACATCATAATTAGTATGCACTATGACCTCACAATGTATTATGACGTCATAATGTTTCCACGTTATGACATCACAATATATTATGAGAGCGCAATTTGCATGTATTATGAGCAATTTCCCTTTCCCCAATTTGTGTCACTTCTACTGGAGCATCATAAGCATGTAGTATGATGTCACTGTATATGATTACATCATAATTAGTATGCAGTATGACGTCACAGTGTAATATGACGTCAGAATGTATCCGCATTATGACATCACAAAATATTATGAGAGCGCAATTTGCAGGTATTTTGAGCAATTTCTCTTACCCCAATTTGTGTCATATCTACTGGAGCATCATGAGCATGTACTATGACATCACAGTATATGATGACATCATAATTAGTATGCACTATGACGTCACAATATATTATGACGTCATAATGTATCTGCATTATGACATCACAATATATTATGAGAGCGCAACATGCAGGTATTATGAGCAATTTCTCTTACCCCAATTTGTGTCACATCTACTGGAGCATCATGAGCATGTATTATGACGTCACAGTATATGATGACATCATAATTAGTATGCACTATGACGTCACAATGTATTATGACGTCATAATGGATCCGCATTATTACATCACAATATATTATGAGAGCGCAGTTTGCAGGTATTATGATCAATTTCTCTTACCCCAATTTGTGTCACATCTACTGGAGCATAATGAGCATGTATTATGACGTCACAGCATAAGATGACATCATAACTGGTATGCAGTATGATGTCACAATGTATTATGACGTCATAATGTATCCGCGTTATGACATCACAATATATTATGAGAGCGCAATTTGCAGGTATTATGAGCAATTTCTCTTACCCCAATTTGTGTCACATCTACCGGAGCATCATGAGCATGTACTATGACATCACAGTATATGATGACATCATAATTAGTATGCACTATGACGTCACAATGTATTATGACGTCATAATGTATCCGCGTTATGACATCACAATATATTTTGAGAGAGCGATTTGCAGGTATTATGAGCAATTTCGCTTAACCCAGTTTGTGTCACATCTACTGGAGCATCATAAGCATGTATTATGACGTCACAGTATATGGTGACATCATAATTAGTATGCACTATGACGTCACAATGTATTATGACGTCATAATGTATCCGCATTATGACATCACAGTGTATTATGAGAGCGCAATTTGCAGGTATTATGAGCAATTTCTCTTACCCCAATTTGTGTCACATCTACTGGAGCATCATGAGCATGTATTATGACGTCACAGCATATGATGACATCAGAATTAGTATGCACTATGACGTCACAATGTATTATGACGTCATAATGTATCTGCATTATGACATCACAAAGTATTATGAGAGCACAATTTGCAGGTATTATGAGCAATTTCTCTCACCCCAATTTGTGTCACATCTACTGGAGCATCATGAGCATGTACTATGACATCACAGTATATGATGACATCATAATTAGTATGCACTATGACGTCACACTGTATTATGACGTCATAATGTGTCTGCATTATGACATCACAATATATTATGAGAGCGCAACATGCAGGTATTATGAGCATTTTCTCTTACCCGAATTTGTGTCACATCTACTGGAGCATCATGAGCATGTATTATGACGTCACAGTATATGATGACATCATAATTAGTATGCACTATGACGTCACAATGTATTATGACGTCATAATGTATCCGCATTATGACATCACAATATATTATGAGAGCGCAATTTGCAGGTATTATGAGCAATTTCGCTTAACCCAGTTTGTGTCACATCTACTGGAGCATCATGAGCATGTATTATGACGTCACAGTATATGATGACATCATAATTAGTATACACTATGACGTCACAATGTATTATGACGTCATAATATATCCGCATTATGACATCACAATATATTATGAGAGCGCAATTTGCAGGTATTAGGAGCAATTTCTCTTACCTCAATTTGTGTCAGATCTACTGGAGCATCAAGAGCATGTATTATGACGTCACAGTATCTGATGACATCGCAATTAGTATGCACTATGACGTCACAATGTATTATGACGTCATAATGGATCCGCATTATTACATCACAATATATTATGAGAGCGCAGTTTGCAGGTATTATGAGCAATTTCTCTTACCCCAATTTGTGTCACATCTACTGGAGCATCATGAGCATGTATTATGACGTCACAGCATAAGATGACATCATAACTAGTATGCACTATGATGTCACAATGTATTATGACGTCATAATGTATCCGCGTTATGACATCACAATATATTATGAGAGCGCAATTTGCAGGTATTATGAGCAATTTCACTTACCCCAATATGTGTCACATCTACTGGAGCATCATGAGCATGTATTATGACGTCACCGTATATGATGACATCATAATTAGTATGCAGTATGACGTCACAGTGTATTATGACGTCATAATGTATCCGCATTATGACATCACAATATATTATGAGAGCGCAATTTGCAGGTATTATGAGCAATTTCTCTTACCCCAATTTGTGTCACATCTACTGGAGCATCATGAGCATGTATTATGACGTCACAGCATATGATGACATCATAATTAGTACGCACTATGACATCACAATGTATTATGACGTCATAATGCATCCGCATTATGACATCACAAAATATTATGAGAGCGCAATTTGCAGGTATTATGAGCAATTTCTCTTACCCCAATTTGTGTCACATCTACCGGAGCATCATGAGCATGAACTATGACATCACAGTATATGATGACATCATAATTAGTATGCACTATGACGTCACAATGTATTATGACGTCATAATGTATCCGCATTATGACATCACAATATATTATGAGAGCGCAATTTGCAGGTATTATGAGCAATTTCTCTTACCCCAATTTGTGTCACATCTATTGGAGCATCATGAGCATGTATTATGACGTCACAGTATATGATGACATCACAATTAGTATGCACTATGACGTCACAATGTGTTATGACGTCATCATGTATCCGCGTTATGTCATCACAATATATTTTGAGAGCGCAATTTGCAGGTATTATGAGCAATTTCGCTTAACCCAGTTTGTGTCACATCTACTGGAGCATCATGAGCATGTATTATGACGTCACAGTATATGATGACATCATAATTAGTATGCACTATGACCTGACAATGTATTGTGACGTCATAATGTTTCCGCGTTATGACATCACAATATATTATGAGAGCGCAACTAGCAGGTATTATGAGCAATTTCTCTTACCCCAATTTGTGTCACACCTATTGGAGCATCATGAGCATGTATTATGACGTCACAGTATATGATGACATCACAATTAGTATGCACTATGACGTCTCAATGTGTTATGACGTCATCATGTATCCGTGTTATGACATCACAATATATTATGAGAGCGTGATTTGCAGGTATTATGAGCAATTTCGCTTAACCCAGTTTGTGTCACATTTACTGGAGCATCATGAGCATGTATTATGACGTCACAGTATATGTTGACACCATAATTAGTATGCACTATGACGTCACAATGTATTATGACGTCATAATGTATCCGCATTATGACATCACATAATATTATGAGAGCGCAATTTGCAGGTATTATGAGCAATTTCGCTTAACCCAGTTTGTGTCACATCTACTGGAGCATCATGAGCATGTATTATGACGTCACAGTATATGATGACATCATAATTAGTATACACTATGAAATCACAATGTATTATGACGTCATAATATATCCGCATTATGACATCACAATATATTATGAGAGCGCAATTTGCAGGTATTAGGAGCAATTTCTCTTACCTCAATTTGTGTCAGATCTACTGGAGCATAATGAGCATGTATTATGACGTCACAGCATAAGATGACATCATAACTACTATGCACTATGATGTCACAATGTATTATGACGTCATAATGTATCCGCGTTATGACATCACAATATATTATGAGAGCGCAATTTGCAGGAATTATGAGCAATTTCTATTACCCCAATTTGTGTCACATCTACCGGAGCATCATGAGCATGTACTATGACATCACAGTATATGATGACATCATAATTAGTATGCACTACGACGTCACAATGTATTATGACGTCATAATGTATCCGCATTATGACATCACAATATATTATGAGAGCGCAATTTGCAGGTATTATGAGCAATTTCTCTTACCCCAATTTGTGTCACATCTACTGGAGCATCATGAGCATGTATTATGACGTCACAGTATATGATGACATCATAATTAGTATGCACTATGCCCTGAAAATGTATTGTGACGTCATAATGTTTCCGCGTTATGACATCACAATATATTATGAGAGCGCAACTAGCAGGTATTATGAGCAATTTTTCTTACCCCAATTTGTGTCACATCTATTGGAGCATCATGAGCATGTATTATGACGTCACAGTATATGATGACATCACAATTAGTATGCACTATGACATCACAATGTGTTATGACGTCATCATGTATCCGCGTTATGACATCACAATATATTATGAGAGCGCGATTTGCAGGTATTATGAGCAATTTCGCTTAACCCAGTTTGTGTCACATCTACTGGAGCATCATGAGCATGTATTATGACGTCACAGTATATGATGACATCATAATTAGTATGCACTATGACCTGACAATGTATTATGACGTCATAATGTATCCGCATTATGACATCACAATATATTCTGAGAGTGCAATTTGCAGGTATTATGAGCAATTTCTCTTACCCCTATTTGTGTCACATCTACTGGAGCATCATGAGCATGTATTAAGACGTCACAGCATAAGCTGACATCATAACTAGTATGCACAATGATGTCACAATGTATTATGACGTCATAATGTATCTGCGTTATGACATCACAATATATTATGAGAGCGCAATTTGCAGGTATTATGAGCAATTTCGCTTAACCCAGTTTATGTCACATCTACTGGAGCATCATGAGCATGTATTATGACGTCACACTATATGATGACATCATAATTAGTATGCACTATGACGTCACAGTGTGTTATGACGTCATCATGTATCCACGTTACGACATCACAATATATTAAGAGAGCGCAATTTGCAGGTATTATGAGCAATTTCTCTTACCCCAATTTGTGTCACATCTATTGGAGCATCATGAGCATGTATTATGACGTCACAGTATATGATGACATCATAATTAGTATGCAGTATGACGTCACAATGTATTATGACGTCATAAAGTATCCACATTATGACGTCACAATATATTATGAGAGCGCAATTTGCAGGTATTATGAGCAATTTCGCTTAACCCAGTTTGTGTCACATCTACTGGAGCATCATGAGCATGTATTATGACGTCACACTATATGATGACATCATAATTAGTATGCACTATGACGTCACAATGTGTTATGACGTCATCATGTATCCACGTTATGACATCACAATATATTATGAGAGCACAATTTGCAGGTATTATGACCAATTTCTCTTACCCCAATTTGTGTCACATCTACTGGAGCATCATGAGCATGTATTATGACGTCACAGTATATGGTGGCATCATAATTAGTATGCACTATGACGTCACAATGTATTATGATGTCATAATGGATCCGCGTTATGACATCACAATATATTATGAGAGCGCAATTTGCAGGTATTATGAGCAATTTCGCTTAACCCAGTTTGTGTCACATCTACTGGAGCATCATGAGCATGTATTATGACGTCACACTCTATGATGACATCATAATTAGTATGCACTATGACGTCACAATGTATTATGACGTCATCATGTATCCGCGTTATGACGTCACAAAATATTTTGAGAGCGCAATTTGCAGGTATTATGAGCAATTTCTCTTACCCCAATTTGTGTCACATCTACTGGAGCATCATGAGCATGTACTATGACATCACAGTATATGATGACATCATAATTAGTATGCACTATGACGTCACAATGTATTATGACGTCATAATATATCCGCATTATGACATCAAAATATATTATGAGAGCGCAATTTGCAGGTATTATGAGCAATTTCGCTTAACCCAGTTTGTGTCACATCTACTGGAGCATCATGAGCATGTATTATTACATCACAGTATATGATGACATCATAATTAGTATACACTATGACGTCACAATGTATTATGACGTCATAATGTAGCCGCATTATGACATCACAATATATTCAGAAAGTGCAATTTGCAGGTATTATGAGCAATTTCTCTTACCCCAATTTGTGTCACATCTACTGGAGCATCATGAGCATGTGTTATGACGTCACAGTATATGATGACATCATAATTAGTATGCAGTATGACGTCACAATGTATTATGACGTCATAATGTATCCGCGTTATGACATCACAATATATTATGAGAGCACAATTTGCATGTATTATGAGCAATTTCTCTTACCCCAATTTGTGTCACATCTACTGGAGCATCATGAGCATGTATTATGATGTCACCGTATATGATGACATAATAATTAGTATGCAGTATGACCTCACAATGTATTATGACGTCATAATGTATCCGCATTTTGACATCACAATATATTATGAGAGCGCACTTTGCAGGAATTATGAGCAATTTCTCTTACCCCAATTTGTGTCACATCTGTTGGAGCATCATGAGCATGTAATATGACGTCACAGTATATGATGACATCATAATTAGTATGCACTATGACGTCACAATGTATTATGACGTCATAATGTATCCGCATTATGACATCACAATATATTATGAGAGCGCAATTTGCAGGTATTATGAGCAATTTCGCTTATCCCAGTTTGTGTCACATCTACTGGAGCATCATGAGCATGTATTATGACGTCACATTATATGATGACATCATGAATAGTATACACTATTACGTCACATTGTATTATGACGTCATAATATATCCGCATTATGACATCACAATATATTATGAGAGCGCAATTTGCATGTATTAGGAGCAATTTCTCTTACCTCAATTTGTGTCAGATCTACTGGAGCATCATGAGCATGTATTATGACGTCACAGTATATGATGACATCATAATTAGTATGCACTATGACGTCACAATGTATTATGACGTCATAATGGATCCGCGTTATGACATCACAATATATTATGAGAGCGCAGTTTACAGGTATTATGAGCAATTTCTCTTACCCCAGTTTGTGTCACATCTACTGGAGCATCATGAGCATGTATTATGACGTCACAGCATAAGATGACATCATAACTAGTATGCACTATGATGTCACAATGTATTATGACGTCATAATGTATCCGCGTTATGACATCACAATATATTATGAGAGCGCAATTTGCAGGTATTATGAGCAATTTCACTTACCTCAATATGTGTCACATCTACTGGAGCATCATGAGCATGTATTATGACGTCACAGCATATGATGACATCATAATTAGTACGCACTATGACATCACAATGTATTATGACGTCATAATGCATCCGCATTATGACATCACAAAATATTATGAGAGCGCAATTTGCAGGTATTATGAGCAATTTCTCTTACCCCAATTTGTGTCACATCTACCGGAGCATCATGAGCATGAACTATGACATCACAGTATATGATGACATCATAATTAGTATGCACTATGACGTCACAATGTATTATGACGTCATAATGTATCCGCATTATGACATCACAATATATTATGAGAGCGCAATTTGCAGGTATTATGAGCAATTTCTCTTACCCCAATTTGTGTCACATCTATTGGAGCATCATGAGCATGTATTATGACGTCACAGTATATGATGACATCACAATTAGTATGCACTATGACGTCACAATGTGTTATGACGTCATCATGTATCCGCGTTATGTCATCACAATATATTTTGAGAGCGCAATTTGCAGGTATTATGAGCAATTTCGCTTAACCCAGTTTGTGTCACATCTACTGGAGCATCATGAGCATGTATTATGACGTCACAGTATATGATGACATCATAATTAGTATGCACTATGACCTGACAATGTATTGTGACGTCATAATGTTTCCGCGTTATGACATCACAATATATTATGAGAGCGCAACTAGCAGGTATTATGAGCAATTTCTCTTACCCCAATTTGTGTCACACCTATTGGAGCATCATGAGCATGTATTATGACGTCACAGTATATGATGACATCACAATTAGTATGCACTATGACGTCACAATGTGTTATGACGTCATCATGTATCCGTGTTATGACATCACAATATATTATGAGAGCGTGATTTGCAGGTATTATGAGCAATTTCGCTTAACCCAGTTTGTGTCACATTTACTGGAGCATCATGAGCATGTATTATGCCGTCACAGTATATGTTGACATCATAATTAGTATGCACTATGACGTCACAATGTATTATGACGTCATAATGTATCCGCATTATGACATCACATAATATTATGAGAGCGCAATTTGCAGGTATTATGAGCAATTTCGCTTAACCCAGTTTGTGTCACATCTACTGGAGCATCATGAGCATGTATTATGACGTCACAGTATATGATGACATCATAATTAGTATACACTATGAAATCACAATGTATTATGACGTCATAATATATCCGCATTATGACATCACAATATATTATGAGAGCGCAATTTGCAGGTATTAGGAGCAATTTCTCTTACCTCAATTTGTGTCAGATCTACTGGAGCATAATGAGCATGTATTATGACGTCACAGCATAAGATGACATCATAACTACTATGCACTATGATGTCACAATGTATTATGACGTCATAATGTATCCGCGTTATGACATCACAATATATTATGAGAGCGCAATTTGCAGGTATTATGAGCAATTTCTATTACCCCAATTTGTGTCACATCTACCGGAGCATCATGAGCATGTACTATGACATCACAGTATATGATGACATCATAATTAGTATGCACTACGACGTCACAATGTATTATGACGTCATAATGTATCCGCATTATGACATCACAATATATTATGAGAGCGCAATTTGCAGGTATTATGAGCAATTTCTCTTACCCCAATTTGTGTCACATCTACTGGAGCATCATGAGCATGTATTATGACGTCACAGTATATGATGACATCATAATTAGTATGCACTATGCCCTGAAAATGTATTGTGACGTCATAATGTTTCCGCGTTATGACATCACAATATATTATGAGAGCGCAACTAGCAGATATTATGACCAATTTCTCTTACCCCAATTTGTGTCACATCTACTGGAGCATCATGAGCATGTATTATGACGTCACAGTATATGGTGGCATCATAATTAGTATGCACTATGACGTCACAATGTATTATGATGTCATAATGGATCCGCGTTATGACATCACAATATATTATGAGAGCGCAATTTGCAGGTATTATGAGCAATTTCGCTTAACCCAGTTTGTGTCACATCTACTGGAGCATCATGAGCATGTATTATGACGTCACAGTATATGATGACATCATAATTAGTATGAACTATGACGTCACAATGTGTTATGACGTCATCATGTATCCGCGTTATGACATCACAATATATTATGAGAGCGCAATTTGCAGGTATTATGAGCAATTTCTATTACCCCAATTTGTGTCACATCTATTGGAGCATCATGAGCATGTATTATGACGTCACAGTATATGATGACATCATAATTAGTATGCACTATGACGTCACAATGTATTATGACGTCATAATGTATCCACATTATGACATCACAATATATTTTGAGAGCGCAACATGCAGGTATTATGAGCAATTTCGCTTAACCCAGTTTGTGTCACATCTACTGGAGCATCATGAGCATGTATTATGACGTCACACTCTATGATGACATCATAATTAGTATGCACTATGACGTCACAATGTATTATGACGTCATCATGTATCCGCGTTATGACGTCACAAAATATTTTGAGAGCGCAATTTGCAGGTATTATGAGCAATTTCTCTTACCCCAATTTGTGTCACATCTACTGGAGCATCATGAGCATGTACTATGACATCACAGTATATGATGACATCATAATTAGTATGCACTATGACGTCACAATGTATTATGACGTCATAATATATCCGCATTATGACATCAAAATATATTATGAGAGCGCAATTTGCAGGTATTATGAGCAATTTCGCTTAACCCAGTTTGTGTCACATCTACTGGAGCATCATGAGCATGTATTATTACATCACAGTATATGATGACATCATAATTAGTATACACTATGACGTCACAATGTATTATGACGTCATAATGTAGCCGCATTATGACATCACAATATATTCAGAAAGTGCAATTTGCAGGTATTATGAGCAATTTCTCTTACCCCAATTTGTGTCACATCTACTGGAGCATCATGAGCATGTGTTATGACGTCACAGTATATGATGACATCATAATTAGTATGCAGTATGACGTCACAATGTATTATGACGTCATAATGTATCCGCGTTATGACATCACAATATATTATGAGAGCACAATTTGCATGTATTATGAGCAATTTCTCTTACCCCAATTTGTGTCACATCTACTGGAGCATCATGAGCATGTATTATGATGTCACCGTATATGATGACATAATAATTAGTATGCAGTATGACCTCACAATGTATTATGACGTCATAATGTATCCGCATTTTGACATCACAATATATTATGAGAGCGCACTTTGCAGGAATTATGAGCAATTTCTCTTACCCCAATTTGTGTCACATCTGTTGGAGCATCATGAGCATGTAATATGACGTCACAGTATATGATGACATCATAATTAGTATGCACTATGACGTCACAATGTATTATGACGTCATAATGTATCCGCATTATGACATCACAATATATTATGAGAGCGCAATTTGCAGGTATTATGAGCAATTTCGCTTATCCCAGTTTGTGTCACATCTACTGGAGCATCATGAGCATGTATTATGACGTCACATTATATGATGACATCATGAATAGTATACACTATTACGTCACATTGTATTATGACGTCATAATATATCCGCATTATGACATCACAATATATTATGAGAGCGCAATTTGCATGTATTAGGAGCAATTTCTCTTACCTCAATTTGTGTCAGATCTACTGGAGCATCATGAGCATGTATTATGACGTCACAGTATATGATGACATCATAATTAGTATGCACTATGACGTCACAATGTATTATGACGTCATAATGGATCCGCATTATTACATCACAATATATTATGAGAGCGCAGTTTACAGGTATTATGAGCAATTTCTCTTACCCCAGTTTGTGTCACATCTACTGGAGCATCATGAGCATGTATTATGACGTCACAGCATAAGATGACATCATAACTAGTATGCACTATGATGTCACAATGTATTATGACGTCATAATGTATCCGCGTTATGACATCACAATATATTATGAGAGCGCAATTTGCAGGTATTATGAGCAATTTCACTTACCTCAATATGTGTCACATCTACTGGAGCATCATGAGCATGTATTATGACGTCACCGTATATGATGACATCATAATTAGTATGCAGTACGACGTCACAGTGTATTATGACGTCATAATGTATCCGCATTATGACATCACAATATATTATGAGAGCGCAATTTGCAGGTATTATGAACAATTTCTCTTACCCCAATTTGTGTCACATCTACTGGAGCATCATGAGAATGTATTATGATGTCACAGCATATGATGACATCATAATTAGTATGCACTATGACGTCACAATGTATTATGACGTCATAATGCATCCTCATTATGACATCACAAAATATTATGAGAGCGCAATTTGCAGGTATTAAGAGCAATTTCTCTTACCCCAATTTGTGTCACATCTACTGGAGCATCATGAGCATGTATTATGACGTCACCGTATATGATGACATCTTAATTAGTATGCAGTACGACGTCACAGTGTATTATGACGTCATAATGTATCCGCATTATGACATCACAATATATAATGACAGCGCAATTTGCAGGTATTATGAGCAATTTCTCTTAACCCCAATTTGTGTCACATCTACTGGAGCAACATGAGCGTGTATTATGACGTCACATCATATGATGACATCATAATTAGTATGCACTAGGACGTCACAATGTATTATGACGTCATAATGTATCCGCATTATGACATCACAAAATATTATGAGAGCGCAGTTTGCAGGTATTGTGAGCAATTTCTCTTACCCCAATTTGTGTCACATCTACTGGAGCATCATGAGCATGTATTATGACGTCACAGCATATGATGACATCATAATTAGTATGCACTATGATGTCGCAATGTAATTTGACATCATAATGTATCTGCATTATGACATCACAATATATTATGAGAGCGCAAATTGCAGGTATTGTCAGCAATTTCGCTTACTCCAAGTTGTGTCACATCTACTGGAGTATCATGAGCATGTATTATGACGTCACAGTATATGATGACATCATAATTAGTATGCACTATGACGTCACAATGTGTTATGACGTCATCATGTATCCCTGTTATGACATCACAATATATTATGAGAGTGCAATTTGCAGGTATTATGAGCAATTTCTCTTACCCCAATTTGTGTCACATCTACTGGAGCATCATGAGCATGTATTATGACGTCACAGTATATGGTGACATCATAATTAGTATGCACTATGACGTCACAATATATTATGACGTCATAATGTATCCGCATTATGACATCACAATGTATTATGAGAGCGCAATTTGGAGGTATTATGAGCAATTTCTCTTACCCCAATTTGTGTCACATCTACGGGAGCATCATGAGCATGTATTATGACGTCACAGTATATGATGACATCATAATTAGTATGCACTATGACGTCACAATGTATTATGACGTCATAATGTATCCGCGTTATAACCTCACAATATATTATGAGAGCGCAATTTGCAGGTATTATGAGCAATTTCTCTTACCACAATTTGTGTCACATCTACTGGAGCATCATGAGCATGTATTATGACGTCACAGTATATGATGACATCATAATTAGTATGCACTATGAAGTCACAATGTATTATGACGTCATAATGTATCCGCGTTTTGATATCACAATATATTATTAGAGCGCAATTTGCAGGTATTATGAGCAATTTCTCTTACCCCAATTTGTGTCACATCTACTGGAGCATCATGAGCATGTATTATGACGTCACAGTATATGATGACATCATAATTAGTATGCACTATGACCTGAAAATGTATTATGACGTCATAATATTTTCGCGTTATGACATAACAATATATTATGAGAGCGCAATTTGCATGTATTATGAGCAATTTCTCTTAACCCAATTTGTGTCACATCTACTGGAGCATCATGAGCATGTATTATGACATCACAGTATATGATGACATCATAATAAGTATGCACTATGACGTCACAAAGTATTACGATGTCATAATGTATCCGCATTATTACATCACAATATATTATGAGAGCGCAAATAGCAGGTATTATGAGCAATTTCTCTTACCCCAATTTGTGTCACATCTATTGGAACATCATGAGCATGTATTATGACGTCACAGTATATGATGACATCATAATTAGTATGCACTATGACATCACAATGTGTTATGACATCATCATGTATCCGCGTTATGACATCACAATATATTATGAGAGCGCAATTTGAAGGTATTATGAGCAATTTCTCTTACCCCAATTTGTGTCACATCTACTGGAGCATCATGAGCATGTATTATGAGGTCACAGTATATGGTGACATCATAATTAGTATGCACTGTGACGTCACAATGTATTATGACATCATAATGTATCCGCATTATGACATCACAATATATTATGAGAGTGCAATTTGCAGGTATTATGAGCAATTTCTCTTACCCCAATTTTTGTCTCATCTACTGGAGCATCATGAGCATGTATTATGACGTCACAGTATATGATGACATCATAATTAGTATGCACTATGACGTCACAATGTATTATGACGTCATAATGTGTCTGCATTATGACATCACAATATATTATGAGAGCGCAATTTGCAGGTATTATGAGCAATTTCTCTTACCCCAATTTGTGTCACATCTACTGGAGCATCATAAGCATGTATTATGACGTCACAGTATATGACGACATCATAATTAGTATGCACTATGACGTCACAATGTATTATGACATCATAATTTATCAGCATTATGACATAACAATATATTATGAGAGCTCAATTTGCAGGTATTATTAGCAATTTCTCTTACCCCAATTTGTGTCACTTCTACTGGAGCATCATAAGCATGTATTATGACGTCACTGTATATGATGACATCATAATTATTATGCAGTATTATGTCACAGTGTAATATGACGTCATAATGTAACCGCAATATGACATCACAATATATTATGAGAGCGCAATTTGCAGGTATTATGAGCAATTTCTCTTACCCCAATTTGTGTCACATCTACTGGAGCATCATGAGCATGTATTATGACGTCACAGCATATGATGACATCATAATTAGTATGCACTATGACGTCACAATGTATTATGACGTCATAGTGTATCCGCATTATGACATCACAAAATATTTTGAGAGCGCAATTTGCAGGTATTATGAGCAATTTCTCTTACCGCAATTTGTGTCACATCTACTGGAGCATCATGAGCATGTACTATGACATCACAGTATATGATGACATCATAATTAGTATGCACTATGACATCACAACGTATTATGACGTCATAATGTGTCTGCATTATGACATCACAATATATTATGAGAGCGCAGTTTGCAGGTATTATGAGCAATTTCTCTTACCCCAATTTGTGTCACATCTACTGGATCATCATGAGCATGTATTTTTACATCACAGTATATGATGACATCATAATTAGTATACACTATGACGTCACAATGTATTATGACGTCATAATGTAGCCGCATTATGACATCACAATATATTCAGAAAGTGCAATTTGCAGGTATTATGAGCAATTTCTCTTACCCCAATTTGTGTCACATCTACTGGAGCATCATGAGCATGTGTTATGACGTCACAGTATATGATGACATTATAATTAGTATGCAGTATGACGTCACAATGTATTATGACGTCATAATGTATCCGCATTATGACATCACAATATATTATGAGAGCACAATTTGCATGTATTATGAGCAATTTCTCTTACCCCAATTTGTGTCACATCTACTGGAGCATCATGAGCATGTATTATGATGTCACCGTATATGATGACATAATAATTAGTATGCGGTATGACCTCACAATGTATTATGACGTCATAATGTATCCGCATTTTGACATCACAATATATTATGAGAGCGCACTTTGCAGGAATTATGAGCAATTTCTCTTACCCCAATTTGTGTCACATCTGTTGGAGCATCATGAGCATGTAATATGACGTCACAGTATATGATGACATCATAATTAGTATGCACTATGACGTCACAATGTATTATGACGTCATAATGTATCCGCATTATGACATCACAATATATTATGAGAGCGCAATTTGCAGGTATTATGAGCAATTACGCTTATCCCAGTTTGTGTCACATCTACTGGAGCATCATGAGCATGTATTATGACGTCACATTATATGATGACATCATGAATAGTATACACTATTACGTCACATTGTATTATGACGTCATAATATATCCGCATTATGACATCACAATATATTATGAGAGCGCAATTTGCATGTATTAGGAGCAATTTCTCTTACCTCAATTTGTGTCAGATCTACTGGAGCATCATGAGCATGTATTATGACGTCACAGTATATGATGACATCATAATTAGTATGCACTATGACGTCACAATGTATTATGACGTCATAATGGATCCGCATTATTACATCACAATATATTATGAGAGCGCAGTTTACAGGTATTATGAGCAATTTCTCTTACCCCAGTTTGTGTCACATCTGCTGGAGCATCATGAGCATGTATTATGACGTCACAGCATAAGATGACATCATAACTAGTATGCACTATGATGTCACAATGTATTATGACGTCATAATGTATCCGCGTTATGACATCACAATATATTATGAGAGCGCAATTTGCAGGTATTATGAGCAATTTCACTTACCCCATTATGTGTCACATCTACTGGAGCATCATGAGCATGTATTATGACGTCACCGTATATGATGACATCATAATTAGTATGCAGTACGACGTCACAGTGTATTATGACGTCATAATGTATCCGCATTATGACATCACAATATATTATGAGAGCGCAATTTGCAGGTATTATGAGCAATTTCTCTTACCCCAATTTGTGTCACATCTACTGGAGCATCATGAGCATGTATTATGACGTCACAGTATATGATGACATCATAATTAGTATGCACTATGACCTGACAATGTATTATGACGTCATAATATTTTCGCGTTATGACATAACAATATATTATGAGAGCGCAATTTGCATGTATTATGAGCAATTTCTCTTAACCCAATTTGTGTCACATCTACTGGAGCATCATGAGCATGTATTATGACATCACAGTATATGATGACATCATAATAAGTATGCACTATGACGTCACAAATTATTACGATGTCATAATGTATCCGCATTATTACATCACAATATATTATGAGAGCGCAAATAGCAGGTATTATGAGCAATTTCTCTTACCCCAATTTGTGTCACATCTATTGGAACATCATGAGCATGTATTATGACGTCACAGTATATGATGACATCATAATTAGTATGCACTATGACATCACAATGTGTTATGACATCATCATGTATCCGCGTTATGACATCACAATATATTATGAGAGCGCAATTTGAAGGTATTATGAGCAATTTCTCTTACCCCAATTTGTGTCACATCTACTGGAGCATCATGAGCATGTATTATGAGGTCACAGTATATGGTGACATCATAATTAGTATGCACTGTGACGTCACAATGTATTATGACATCATAATGTATCCGCATTATGACATCACAATATATTATGAGAGTGCAATTTGCAGGTATTATGAGCAATTTCTCTTACCCCAATTTTTGTCTCATCTACTGGAGCATCATGAGCATGTATTATGACGTCACAGTATATGATGACATCATAATTAGTATGCACTATGACGTCACAATGTATTATGACGTCATAATGTGTCTGCATTATGACATCACAATATATTATGAGAGCGCAATTTGCAGGTATTATGAGCAATTTCTCTTACCCCAATTTGTGTCACATCTACTGGAGCATCATAAGCATGTATTATGACATCACAGTATATGACGACATCATAATTAGTATGCACTATGACGTCACAATGTATTATGACATCATAATTTATCAGCATTATGACATAACAATATATTATGAGAGCTCAATTTGCAGGTATTATTAGCAATTTCTCTTACCCCAATTTGTGTCACTTCTACTGGAGCATCATAAGCATGTATTATGACGTCACTGTATATGATGACATCATAATTATTATGCAGTATTATGTCACAGTGTAATATGACGTCATAATGTAACCGCAATATGACATCACAATATATTATGAGAGCGCAATTTGCAGGTATTATGAGCAATTTCTCTTACCCCAATTTGTGTCACATCTACTGGAGCATCATGAGCATGTATTATGACGTCACAGCATATGATGACATCATAATTAGTATGCACTATGACGTCACAATGTATTATGACGTCATAGTGTATCCGCATTATGACATCACAAAATATTTTGAGAGCGCAATTTGCAGGTATTATGAGCAATTTCTCTTACCGCAATTTGTGTCACATCTACTGGAGCATCATGAGCATGTACTATGACATCACAGTATATGATGACATCATAATTAGTATGCACTATGACATCACAACGTATTATGACGTCATAATGTGTCTGCATTATGACATCACAATATATTATGAGAGCGCAGTTTGCAGGTATTATGAGCAATTTCTCTTACCCCAATTTGTGTCACATCTACTGGATCATCATGAGCATGTATTTTTACATCACAGTATATGATGACATCATAATTAGTATACACTATGACGTCACAATGTATTATGACGTCATAATGTAGCCGCATTATGACATCACAATATATTCAGAAAGTGCAATTTGCAGGTATTATGAGCAATTTCTCTTACCCCAATTTGTGTCACATCTACTGGAGCATCATGAGCATGTGTTATGACGTCACAGTATATGATGACATTATAATTAGTATGCAGTATGACGTCACAATGTATTATGACGTCATAATGTATCCGCGTTATGACATCACAATATATTATGAGAGCACAATTTGCATGTATTATGAGCAATTTCTCTTACCCCAATTTGTGTCACATCTACTGGAGCATCATGAGCATGTATTATGATGTCACCGTATATGATGACATAATAATTAGTATGCAGTATGACCTCACAATGTATTATGACGTCATAATGTATCCGCATTTTGACATCACAATATATTATGAGAGCGCACTTTGCAGGAATTATGAGCAATTTCTCTTACCCCAATTTGTGTCACATCTGTTGGAGCATCATGAGCATGTAATATGACGTCACAGTATATGATGACATCATAATTAGTATGCACTATGACGTCACAATGTATTATGACGTCATAATGTATCCGCATTATGACATCACAATATATTATGAGAGCGCAATTTGCAGGTATTATGAGCAATTTCGCTTATCCCAGTTTGTGTCACATCTACTGGAGCATCATGAGCATGTATTATGACGTCACATTATATGATGACATCATGAATAGTATACACTATTACGTCACATTGTATTATGACGTCATAATATATCCGCATTATGACATCACAATATATTATGAGAGCGCAATTTGCATGTATTAGGAGCAATTTCTCTTACCTCAATTTGTGTCAGATCTACTGGAGCATCATGAGCATGTATTATGACGTCACATTATATGATGACATCATAATTATATGCACTATGACGTCACAATGTATTATGACGTCATAATGGATCCGCATTATTACATCACAATATATTATGAGAGCGCAGTTTACAGGTATTATGAGCAATTTCTCTTACCCCAGTTTGTGTCACATCTGCTGGAGCATCATGAGCATGTATTATGACGTCACAGCATAAGATGACAGCATAACTAGTATGCACTATGATGTCACAATGTATTATGACGTCATAATGTATCCGCGTTATGACATCACAATATATTATGAGAGCGCAATTTGCAGGTATTATGAGCAATTTCACTTACCCCATTATGTGTCACATCTACTGGAGCATCATGAGCATGTATTATGACGTCACCGTATATGATGACATCATAATTAGTATGCAGTACGACGTCACAGTGTATTATGACGTCATAATGTATCCGCATTATGACATCACAATATATTATGAGAGCGCAATTTGCAGGTATTATGAACAATTTCTCTTACCCCAATTTGTGTCACATCTACTGGAGCATCATGAGAATGTATTATGATGTCACAGCATATGATGACATCATAATTAGTATGCACTATGACGTCACAATGTATTATGACGTCATAATGCATCCTCATTATGACATCACAAAATATTATGAGAGCGCAATTTGCAGGTATTAAGAGCAATTTCTCTTACCCCAATTTGTGTCACATCTACTGGAGCATCATGAGCATGTATTATGACGTCACCGTATATGATGACATCTTAATTAGTATGCAGTATGACGTCACAGTGTATTATGACGTCATAATGTATCCGCATTATGACATCACAATATATAATGACAGCGCAATTTGCAGGTATTATGAGCAATTTCTCTTAACCCCAATTTGTGTCACATCTACTGGAGCAACATGAGCGTGTATTATGACGTCACATCATATGATGACATCATAATTAGTATGCACTATGACGTCACAATGTATTATGACGTCATAATGTATCCGCATTATGACATCACAAAATATTATGAGAGCGCAGTTTGCAGGTATTGTGAGCAATTTCTCTTACCCCAATTTGTGTCACATCTACTGGAGCATCATGAGCATGTATTATGACGTCACAGCATATGATGACATCATAATTAGTATGCACTATGATGTCGCAATGTATTTTGACATCATAATGTATCTGCATTATGACATCACAATATATTATGAGAGCGCAAATTGCAGGTATTGTCAGCAATTTCGCTTACTCCAAGTTGTGTCACATCTACTGGAGTATCATGAGCATGTATTATGACGTCACAGTATATGATGACATCATAATTAGTATGCACTATGACGTCACAATGTGTTATGACGTCATCATGTATCCCTGTTATGACATCACAATATATTATGAGAGTGCAATTTGCAGGTATTATGAGCAATTTCTCTTACCCCAATTTGTGTCACATCTACTGGAGCATCATGAGCATGTATTATGATGTCACAGTATATGGTGACATCATAATTAGTATGCACTATGACATCACAATATATTATGACGTCATAATGTATCCGCATTATGACATCACAATGTATTATGAGAGCGCAATTTGGAGGTATTATGAGCAATTTCTCTTACCCCAATTTGTGTCACATCTACGGGAGCATCATGAGCATGTATTATGACGTCACAGTATATGATGACATCATAATTAGTATGCACTATGACGTCACAATGTATTATGACGTCATAATGTATCCGCGTTATAACATCACAATATATTATGAGAGCGCAATTTGCAGGTATTATGAGCAATTTCTCTTACCCCAATTTGTGTCACATCTACTGGAGCATCATGAGCATGTATTATGACGTCACAGTATATGATGACATCATAATTAGTATGCACTATGACGTCACAATGTATTATGACGTCATAATGTATCCGCATTATGACATCACAATATATTATGAGAGTGCAATTTGCAGGTATTATGAGCAATTTCTCTTACCCCAATTTGTGTCACATCTACTGGAGCATCATGAGCATGTTTTATGACGTCACAGTATATGATGACATCATAATTAGTATGCACTATGACGTCACAATGTATTATGACGTCATAATGTATCCGCGTTATGACATCACAATATATTATGAGAGCGCAATTTGCAGGTATTATGAGCAATTTCTCTTACCCCAATTTGTGTCACAACTACTGGAGCATCATAAGCATGTATTATGACGTCACAGTATATGACGACATCATAATTAGTATGCACTATGACGTCACAATGTATTATGACATCATAATTTATCAGCATTATGACATAACAATATATTATGAGAGCTCAATTTGCAGGTATTATTAGCAATTTCTCTTACCCCAATTTGTGTCACTTCTACTGGAGCATCATAAGCATGTATTATGACGTCACTGTATATGATGACATCATAATTATTATGCAGTATGATGTCACAGTGTAATATGACGTCATAATGTAACCGCATTATGACATCACAATATATTATGAGAGCGCAATTTGCAGGTATTATGAGCAATTTCTCTTACCCCAATTTGTGTCACATCTACTGGAGCATCATGAGCATGTATTATGACGTCAGAGCATAAGATGACATCATAACTAGTATGCACTATGATGTCACAATGTATTATGACGTCATAATGTATCCACGTTATGACATCACAATATATTATGAGAGCGCAATTTGCAGGAATTATGAGCAATTTCACTTACCCCAATATGTGTCACATCTACTGGAGCATCATGAGCATGTATTATGACGTCTCCGTATATGATGACATCATAATTAGTATGCAGTATGACGTCACAGTGTATTATGACGTCATAATGTATCCGCATTATGACATCACAATATATTATGAGAGCGCAATTTGCAGGAATTATGAGCAATTTCTCTTACCCCAATTTGTGTCACATCTATTGGAGCATCATGAGCATGTAATATGACGTCACAGTATATGATGACATCATAATTAGTATTCACTATGACGTCACAATATATTATAACGTCATAATGTATCCGCACTATGACATCACAATATATTATGAGAGCGCAATTTGCAGGTATTATGAGCAATTTCGCTTATCCCAGTTTGTGTCAAATCTACTGGAGCATCATTAGCATGTATTATGACGTCACATTATATGATGACATCATAAATAGTATACACTATGACGTCACAGTTTATTATGACGTCATAATATATCCGCATTATGACATCACAATATATTATGAGAGCGCAATTTGCATGTATTAGGAGCAATTTCTCTTACCTCAATTTGTGTCAGATCTACTGGAGCATGTATTATGACGTCACAGTATATGATGACATCATAATTAGTATGCACTATGATGTCACAATGTATTATGACGTCATAATGTATCCACGTTATGACATCACAATATATTATGAGAGCGCAATTTGCAGGAATTATGAGCAATTTCACTTACCCCAATTTGTGTCACATCTACTGAAGCATCATGAGCATGTATTATGACGTCACCGTATATGATGACATCATAATTAGTATGCAGTATGACGTCACAGTGTATTATGACGTCATAATGTATCCGCATTATGACATCACAATATATTATGAGAGCGCAATTTGAAGGTATTATGAACAATTTCTCTTACCCCAATTTGTGTCACATCTACTGGAGCATCATGAGAATGTATTATGATGTCACAGCATATGATGACATCATAATTAGTATGCACTATGATGTCACAATGTATTATGACGTCATAATGCATCCTCATTATGACATCACAAAATATTATGAGAGCGCAATTTGCAGGTATTATGAGCAATTTCTCTTACCCCAATTTGTGTCACATCTACTGGAGCATCATGAGCATGTACTATGACATCACAGTATATGATGACATCATAATTAGTATGCACTATGATGTCACAATGTATTATGACGTCATAATGTATCTGCATTATGACATCACAATATAATATGAGATCGCAAATTGCAGGTATAATCAGCAATTTCGCTTACTCCAAGTTGTGTCACATCTACTGGAGTATCATGAGCATATATTATGACGTCACATTATATGATGACATCATAATTAGTATGCACTATGACGTCACAATGTGTTATGACGTCATCATGTATCCCTGTTATGACATCACAATATATTATGAGAGTGCAATTTGCAGGTATTATGAGCAATTTCTCTTACCCCAATTTGTGTCACATCTACTGGAGCATCATGAGCATGTATTATGACGTCACAGTATATGGTGACTTCATAATTAGTATGCACTATGACGTCACAATATATTATGACGTCATAATGTATCCGCATTATGACATCACAATATATTATGAGAGCGCAATTTGGAGGTATTCTGAGCAATTTCTCTTACCCCAATTTGTGTCACATCTACTGGAGCATCATGAGCATGTATTATGACGTCACAGTATATGATGACATCATAATTAGTATGCACTATGACCTGACAATGTATTATGACGTCATAATGTTTCCACGTTATGACATCACAATATATTATGAGAGCGCAATTTGCATGTATTATGAGCAATTTCTCTTAACCCAATTTGTGTCACATCTACTGGAGCATCATGAGCATGTATTATGACATCACAGTATATGATGACATCATAATTAGTATGCACTATGACGTCACAAAGTATTACGATGTCATAATGTATCCGCATTATTACATCACAATATATTATGAGAGCGCAAATAGCAGGTATTATGAGCAATTTCTCTTACCCCAATTTGTGTCACATCTATTGGAACATCATGAGCATGTATTATGACGTCACAGTATATGATGACATCATAATTAGTATGCACTATGACGTCACAATGTGTTATGACATCATCATGTATCCGCGTTATGACATCACAATATATTATGAGAGCGCAATTTGAAGGTATTATGAGCAATTTCTCTTACCCCAATTTGTGTCACATCTACTGGAGCATCATGAGCATGTATTATGACGTCACAGTATATGATGACATCATAATTAGTATGCACTATGACGTCACAATGTATTATGACGTCATAATGTATCCACGTTATGACATCACAATATATTATGAGAGCGCAATTTGCAGGTATTATGAGCAATTTCTCTTACCCCAATTTGTGTCACAACTACTGGAGCATCATAAGCATGTATTATGACGTCACAGTAAGTGACGACATCATAATTAGTATGCACTATGACGTCACAATGTATTATGACATCATAATTTATCAGCATTATGATATAACAATATATTATGAGAGCTCAATTTGCAGGTATTATTAGCAATTTCTCTTACCCCAATTTGTGTCACTTCTACTGGAGCATCATAAGCATGTATTATGACGTCACTGTATATGATGACATCATAATTATTATGCAGTATGATGTCACAGTGTAATATGACGTCATAATGTATCCGCATTATGACATCACAATATATTATGAGAGCGCAATTTGCAGGTATTATGAGCAATTTCTCTTACTCCAATTTGTGTCACATCTACTGGAGCATCATGAGCATGTATTATGACGTCGCAGCATAAGATGACATCATAACTAGTATGCACTATGACGTCACAATGTATTATGACGTCATAGTGTATCCGCATTATGACATCACAAAATATTTTGAGAGCGCAATTTGCAGGTATTATGAGCAATTTCTCTTACCCCAATTTGTGTCACATCTACTGGAGCATCATGAGCATGTACTATGACATCACAGAATATGATGACATCATAATTAGTATGCACTATGACGTCACAACGTATTATGACGTCATAATGTGTCTGCATTATGACATCACAATATATTATGAGAGCGCAATTTGCAGGTATTATGAGCAATTTCTCTTACCCCAATTTGTGTCACATCTACTGGATCATCATGAGCATGTATTTTTACATCACAGTATATGATGACATCATAATTAGTATACACTATGACGTCACAATGTATTATGACGTCATAATGTATCTGCATTATGACATCACAATATATTATGAGAGCGCAATTTGCAGGTATTATGAGCATTTTCTCTTACCCCAATTTGTGTCACATCTACTGGAGCATCATGAGTATGTATTATGACGTCACAGTATATGATGACATCATAATTAGTATGCACTATGACGTCAAAATGTATTATGACGTCATAATGTATCCGCATTATGACATCACAGTATATTCTGAGAGTGCAATTTGCAGGTATTATGAGCAATTTCTCTTACCCCAATTTGTGTCACATCTACTGGAGCATCATGAGCATGTGTTATGACGTCACAGTATATGATGACATCATAATTAGTATGCACTATGACGTCACAATGTATTATGACGTCATAATGGATCCGCATTATGACATCACAATATATTATGAGAGCGCAATTTGCAGGTATTATGAGCAATTTCTCTTACCCCAATTTGTGTCACATCTACTGGAGCATCATGAGAATGTAGTATGACATCACAGTATATGATGACATCATAATTAGTATGCACTATGACGTCGCAATGTATTATGACGTCATAATGTGTCTGCATTATGACATCACAATATATTATGAGAGCGCAATTTGCAGGTATTATGAGCAATTTCTCTTACCCCAAATTGTGTCACATCTACTGGATCATCATGAGCATGTATTATTACATCACAGTATACGATGACATCATAATTAGTATACACTATGACGTCACAATGTATTATGATGTCATAATGTATCCGCATTATGACTTCACAATATATAATGAGAGCGCAATTTGCAGGTATTATTAGCAATTTCTCTTAACCCAATTTGTGTCACATCTACTGGAGCATCATGAGCATGTATTATGACGTCACCACAAATGATGACATCATAATTAGTATGCAGTATGACGTCACAGTGTATTATGACGTCATAATGTATCCGCAATATGACATCACAATATATTATGAGAGCGTAATTTGCAGGTATTATGAGTAATTTCTCTTACCCCAATTTGTGTCACATCTACTGGAGCATCATGAGCATGTATTATGACGTCACAGCATATGATGACATCATAATTAGTATGCACTATGACGTCACAATGTATTATGACGTCATAATGTATCCGCATTATGACATCACAAAATATTATGAGGGCGCAAATTGCAGGTATTATGAGCAATTTCTCTTACCCCAATTTGTGTCAAATCTACTGGAGCATCATGAGCATGTACTATGACATCACAGTATATGATGATATCATAATTAGTATGCACTATGACGTCACAATATATTATGACGTCATAACGTATCTGCATTATGACATCACAATATATTATGAGAGCGCAACATGCAGGTATTATGAGCAATTTCTCTTACCCCAATTTGTGTCACATCAACTGGAGCATCATGAGAATGTATTATGACGTCACAGTATATGATGACATCATAATTAGTATGCACTATGACGTCACAATGTATTATGACGTCATAATGTATCCGCATTATGACATCACAATATATTATGAGAGCGCAATTTGCAGGTATTATGAGCAATTTCGCTTACCCCAATTTGTGTCACATCTACTGGAGCATCATGAGCATGTATTATGATGTCACAGTATATGATGACATCGTAATTAGTATGCACTATGACGTCACAATGTATTATGATGTCATAATGTATCCGCATTATGACATCACAATATATTATGAGAGCGCAGTTTGCAGGTATTATGAGCAAATATTCTTACCCCAATTTGTGTCACATCTACTGGAGCATCATGAGCATGTATTATGACGTCACAACATAAGATGACATCATAACTAGTATGCACTATGATGCCACAATGTCTTATGACGTCATAATGTATCCACGTTATGACATCACAATATATTATGAGAGCGCAATTTGCAGGAATTATGAGCAATTTCACTTACCCCAATATGTGTCACATCTACTGGAGCACCATGAGCATGTATTATGACGTCACCGTATATGATGACATCATAATTAGTATGCAGTATGACGTCACAGTGTATTATGACGTCATAATGTATCCGCATTATGACATCACAATATATTAAGAGAGCGCAATTTGCAGGTATTATGAGTAATTTCTCTTACCCCAATTTGTGTCACATCTACTGGAGCATCATGAGCATGTACTATGACATCACAGTATATCATGACATCATAATTAGTATGCACTATGATGTCACAATGTATTATGACGTCATAATGTATCCGCGTTATGACATCACAATATATTATGAGAGCGCAATTTGCAGGTATTATGAGCAATTTCACATACCCCAATATGTGTCACATCTACTGGAGTATCATGAGCATGTATTATGATGTCACCGTATATGATGACATCATAAATAGTATGCAGTATGACATCACAGTGTATTATGACGTCATAATGTATCCGCGTTATAACATCACAATATATTATGAGAGCGCAATTTGCATGTATTATGAGCAATTTCTCTTACCCCAATTTGTGTCACATCTACTGCAGCATCATGAGCATGTATTATGACGTCACAGTATATGACGACATCATAATTAGTATGCACTATGACGTCACAATGTATTATGACGTCATAATGTATCCGCGTTTTGACATCACAATATATTATTAGAGCGCAATTTGCATGTATTATGAGCAATTTCTCTTACCCCAATTTGTGTCACATCTACTGGAGCATCATGAGCATGTATTATGACGTCACAGTATATTATGACATCATAATTAGTATGCACTATGACGTCACAAAGTATTACGATGTCATAATGTATCCGCATTATGACATCACAATATATTATGAGAGCGCAACTAGCAGGTATTATGAGCAATTTCTCTTACCCCAATTTGTGTCACATCTATTGGAGCATCATGAGCATGTATTATGACGTCACAGTATATGATGACATCATAATTAGTATGCACTATGACGTCACAATGTGTTATGACGTCATCATGTATCCGCATTATGACATCACAATATATTATGAGAGCGCAATTTGCAGGTATTATGAGCAATTTCTCTTACCCCAATTTGTGTCACATCTACTGGAGCATCATGAGCATGTATTATGACATCACAGTATATGGTGACATCATAATTAGTATGCAGTATGACGTCACAATGTATTATGACGTCATAATGTATCCGCATTATGACATCACAATATATTATAAGAGCGCAATTTGCAGGTATTAGGAGCAATTTCTCTTACCCCAATTTGTGTCACACCTACTGGAGCATCATGAGCATGTATTATGATGTCATAGCATATGATGACATCATAATTAGTATGCACTATGACGTCACAATATATTATGACGTCATAATGCATCCGCATTATGACATCACATAATATTATGAGAGCGAAATTTGCAGGTATTATGAGCAATTAATCTTACCCCAATTTGTGTCACATCTACTGGAGCATCATGAGCGTGTACTATGACATCACAGTATATCATGACACCATAATTAGTATGCACTATGATGTCACAATGTATTATGACGTCATAATGTATCCGCGTTATGACATCACAATGTATTATGAGAGCGCAATTTGCAGGTATTATAAGCAATTTCACTTACACCAATATGTGTCACATCCACTGGAGAATCATGAGCATGTATTATGACGTCACCGTATATGATGACATCATAATTAGAATGCGGTATGACGTCACAGTGTATTATGACGTCATAACGTATCCGCGTTATAACATCACAATATATTATGAGAGCGCAATTTGCAGGTATTATGAGCAATTTCTCTTACCCCAATTTGTGTCACATCTACTGCAGCATCATGAGCATGTATTATGAGGTCACAGTATATGATGACATCATAAATAGTAAGCACTATGACGTCACAATGTATTAAGACGTCATAATGTATCCGCGTTTTGACATCACAATATATTATTAGAGCGCAATTTGCTGGTATTATGAGCAATTTCTCTTACCCCAATTTGTGTCACATCTACTGGAGCATCATGAGCATGTATTATGACATCACAGTATATGATGACATCATAATTAGTATGCACTATGACCTGACAATGTATTATGACGTCATAATGTTTCCGCGTTATGAGAGCGCAATTTGCATGTATTATGAGCAATTTCTCTTACCACAGTTTGTGTCACATCTACCGGAGCATCATGAGCATGTATTATGACGTCACAGTATATGGTGACATCGTAATTAGTATGCAGTATGACGTCACAATGTATTATGACGTCATTATGTATCCGCATTATGACATCACAATATATTACGAGAGCGCAATTTGCAGGTATTATGATCAATTTCTCTTACCCCAATTTTTGTCACATCTACTGGAGCATGATGAGCATGTATTATTACATCACAGTATATGATGACATCATAATTAGTATACACTATGACGTTACAATGTATTATGACGTCATAATGTATCCGCATTATGACATCACAATATATTATGAGAGCGCAATTTGCAGGTATTATGAGCAATTTCACTTACCCTAATTTGTGTCACATCTACTGGAGAATCATGAGTATGTATTATGACGTCACAGTATATGATGACATCATAATTAGTATGCACTATGACATCACAATATATTATGACGTCATAATGTATCCGCATTATGACATCACAATATATTCTGAGAGTGCAATTTGCAGGTATTATGAGCAATTTCTCTTACCCCAATTTGTGTCACATCTACTGGAGCATCATGAGCATGTGTTATGACGTCACAGTATAAGATGACATCATAATTAGTATGCACTATGACGTCACAATGTATTATGACGTCATAATGGATCCGCATTATGACATCACAATATATTATGAGCGCGCAATTTGCATTTATTATGAGCAATTTCTCTTACCCCAATTTGTGTCACATCTACTGGAGCATCATGAGCATGTATTATGATGTCACCGTATATGATGACATCATAATTAGTATGCAGTATGACGTCACAGTGTATTATGACGTCATAATGTATCCGCATTATGACATCACAATATATTATGAGAGCACAACATTCAGGTATTATGAGCAATTTCTCTTACCCCAATTTGTGTCACATCTACTGGAGCATCATGAGCATGTATTATGACGTCACAGTATATGATGACATCATAATAAGAATGCACTATGACGTCAAAATGTATTATGACGTCATAATGTATCCGCGTTATAACATCAGAATATATTATGAGAGCGCAATTTGCAGGTATTATGAGCAATTTCTCTTACCCCAATTTGTGTCACATCTACTGGAGCATCATGAGCATGTATTATGACGTCACAGTATATGATGACATCATAATTAGTATGCAGTATGACCTCACAATGTATTATGAAGTCATAAGGTATCCGCGTTTTGACATCACAATATATTATTGGAGCGCAATTTGCAGGTATTATGAGCAATTTCTCTTACCCCAATTTGTGTCACATCTACTGGAGCATCATGAGCATGTATTACGACAGCACAGTATATGATGACATCATAATTAGTATGCACTATGACCTGACAATGTATTATGACGTCATAATGTTTCAGCGTTATGACATCACAATATATTATGAGAGCGCAATTTGCATGTATTATGAGCAATTTCTCTTACCCCAATTTGTGTCACATCTACTGGAGCATCATGAGCATGTATTATGACATCACAGAATATGACGACATCATAATTAGTATGCACTATGACCTGACAATGTATTATGACGTCATAATGTTTCCGCGTTATGACATCACAATATATTATGAGAGCCCAATTTGCAGGTATTATGAGAAATTTCTCTTACCCCAATTTGTGTCACTTCTACTGGAGCATCATGAGTATGTATTATGACGTCACAGTATATGATGACATCATAATTAGTATGCACTATGACGTCACAATGTATTATGACGTCATAATGTATCCGCATTATGACATCACAATATATTCTGAGAGTGCAATTTGCAGGTATTATGAGCAATTTCCCTTACCCCAATTTGTGTCACATCTACTGGAGCATCATGAGCATGTGTTATGACGTCACAGTATATGATGACATCATAATTAGTATGCACTATGACGTCAAAATGTATTATGACGTCATAATGCATCCGCATTATGACATCACAATATATTATGAGAGCGCAATTTGCAGGTATTATGAGCAATTTCTCTTACCCCAATTTGTGTCACATCTACTGGAGCATCATGAGCATGTACTATGACATAACAGTATATGATGACATCATAATTAGTATGCACTATGACGTCACAATGTATTATGACGTCATAATGTGTCTGCATTATGACATCACAATATATTATGAGAGCGCAATTTGCAGGTATTATGAGCAATTTCTCTTACCCCAATTTGTGTCACATCTACTGGAGCATCATGAGCATGTACTATGACATCACAGTATATGATGACATCATAATTAGTATGTACTATGACATCACAATGTATTATGACATCATAATTTATCAGCATTATGACATCACAATATATAATGAGAGCTCAATTTGCAGGTATTATGAGCAATTTCTCTTACCCCAATTTGTGTTACTTCTACTGGAGCATCATAAGCATGTATTATGACGTCGCTGTATACGATGACATCATAATTAGTATGCAGTATGACCTCACAGTGTAATATGACGTCATAATGTATCCGCATTATGACATAACAATATATTATGAGAGCGCAATTTGCAGGTATTATGAGCAATTTCTCTTACCCCAATTTGTGTCACATCTACTGGAGCATCATGAGCATGTATTATGGCGTCACAGCATATGATGACATCATAATTAGTATGCACTATGACGTCACAATGTATTATGACGTCATAATGTATCCGCATTATGACATCACAAAATATTTTGAGAGCGCAATTTGCAGGTATTATGAGCAATTTCTCTTACCCCAATTTGTGTCACATCTACTGGAGCATCATGTGCATGTACTATGACATCACAGTATATGATGACATCATAATTAGTATGCACTATGACGTCACAATGTATTATGATGTCATAATGTGTCTGCATTATGACATCACAATATATTATGAGAGCGCAATTTGCAGGTATTATGAGCAATTTCTCTTACCCCAATTTGTGTCACATCTACTGGATCATCATGAGCATGTATTATTACATCACAGTATATGATGACATCATAATTAGTATACACTATGATGTCACAATGTATTATGACGTCATAATGTATCCGCATTATGACATCACAATATATTCTGAGAGTGCAATTTGCAGGTATTATGAGCAATTTCTCTTACCCCATTTTGTGTCACATCTACGGGAGCATCATGAGCATGTGTTATGACGTCACCGTATATGATGACATCATACTTATTATGCACTATGACGTCATAATGTATTATGACGTCATAATGGATCCGCATTATGACATCACAATATATTATGAGCGCGCAATTTGCATGTATTATGAGCAATTTCTCTTACCCCAATTTGTGTCACATCTACTGGAGCATCATGAGCATGTATTATGATGTCACAGCATATGATGACATCGTAATTACTATGCACTATGACGTCACAATGTATTATGACGTCATAATATATCCGCATTATGACATCACAAAATATTATGAGAGCGCAATTTGCAGGTATTATGAGCAATTTCTCTTACCCCAATTTGTGTCACATCTACTGCAGCATCATGAGCATGTACTATGACATCACAGTATATGATGACATCATAATTAGTATGCATTATGACGTCACAATATATTATGACTTCATAATGTATCTGCATTATGACATCACAATATATTATGAGATCGGAACATGCAGGTATTATGTGCAATATCTCTTAACCCAATTTGTGTCACATCTACTGGAGCATCATGAGCATGTATTATGGCGTCACAGTATATGATGACATCATAATTAGTATGCACTATGACGTCACAATATATTATGGCGTCATAATGTATCTGCATTATGACATCACAATATATTATGAGAGCGCAACATGCAGGTATTATGAGCAATTTCTCTTACCCCAATTTGTGTCACATCAACTGGAGCATCATGAGAATGTATTATGACGTCACAGTATATGATGACATCATAATTAGTATGCACTATGACGTCACAATGTATTATGACGTCATAATGTATCCGCATTATGACATCATAATATATTATGAGAGCGCAATTTGCAGGTATTATGAGCAATTTCGCTTACCCCAATTTGTGTCACATCTACTGGAGCATCATGAGCATGTATTATGACGTCACAGTATATGATGACATCATAATTAGTATGAACTATGACGTCACAATGTATTATGATGTCATAATGTATCCGCATTATGACATCACAATATATTATGAGAGCGCAGTTTGCAGGTATTATGAGCAATTTGTCTTACCCCAATTTGTGTCACACCTACTGGAGCATCATGAGCATGTATTATGACGTCACAGCATAAGATGACATCATAACTAGTTTGCACTATGATGTCACAATGTATTATGACGTCATAATGTATCCGCGTTATGACATCACAATATATTATGTGAGCGCAATTTGCAGGAATTATGAGCAATTTCACTTACCCCAATATGTGTCACATCTACTGGAGCATCATGAGCATGTATTATGACGTCACCGTATATGATGACATCATAATTACTATGCAATATGACGTCACAGTGTATTATGACGTCATAATGTCTCCGCATTATAACATCACATTATATTATGAGAGCGCAATTTGCAGGTATTATGAGTAATTTCTCTTACCCCAATTTGTGTCACATCTACTGGAGCATCATGAGCATGTACTATGACATCGCAGTATATCATGACATCATAATTAGTATGCACTTTGATGTCATAATGTATTATGACGTCATAATGTATCCGCGTTATGACATCACAATATATTATGAGAGCGCAATTTGCAGGTATTATGAGCAATTTCACTTACCCCAATATGTGTCACATCTACTGGAGCATCATGAGCATGTATTATGACGTCACCGTATATGATGACATCATAATTAGTATGCAGTATGACATCACAGTGTATTATGACGTCATAATGTATCCGCGTTATAACATCACAATATATTATGAGAGTGCAATTTGCAGGTATTATGAGCAATTTCTCTTACCCCAATTTGTGTCACATCTACTGCAGCATCATGAGCATGTATTATGACGTCGCAGTATATGATGACATCATAATTAGTATGCACTATGACGTCACAATGTATTATGACGTCATAATGTATCCGCGTTTTGACATCACAATTTATTATTAGAGCGCAATTTGCTGGTATTATGAGCAATTTCTCTTACCCCAATTTGTGTCACATCTACTGGAGCATCATGAGCATGTATTATAACATCACAGTATATGATGACATCATAATTAGTATGCACTATGACCTGACAATGTATTATGACGTCATAATGTTTCCGCGTTATGAGAGCGCAATTTGCATGTAGTATGAGCAATTTCTCTTACCACAATTTGTGTCACATCTACTGGAGCATCATGAGCATGTATTATGACGTCACAGTATATGGTGACATCGTAATTAGTATGCAGTATGACATCACAATGTATTATGACGTCATAATGTATCCGCATTATGACATCACAATATATTATGAGAGCGCAATTTGCAGGTATTATGAGCAATTTCTCTTACCCCAATTTTTGTCACATCTACTGGAGCATCATGAGTATGTATTATTACATCACAGTATATGATGACATCATAATTAGTATACACTATGACGTCACAATGTATTATGACGTCATAATGTATCCGCATTATGACATCACAATATATTATGAGAGCGCAATTTGCAGGTATTATGAGCAATTTCAATTACCCCAATTTGTGTCACATCTACTGGAGCATCATGAGCATGTATTATGACGTCACAGTATATGATGACCTCATAATTAGTATGCACTATGACGTCACAATGTATTATGACGTCATAATGTATCCGCGTTTTGACATCACAATTTATTATTAGAGCGCAATTTGCTGGTATTATGAGCAATTTCTCTTACCCCAATTTGTGTCACATCTACTGGAGCATCATGAGCATGTATTATAACATCACAGTATATGATGACATCATAATTAGTATGCACTATGACCTGACAATGTATTATGACGTCATAATGTTTCCGCGTTATGAGAGCGCAATTTGCATGTAGTATGAGCAATTTCTCTTACCACAATTTGTGTCACATCTACTGGAGCATCATGAGCATGTATTATGACGTCACAGTATATGGTGACATCGTAATTAGTATGCAGTATGACGTCACAATGTATTATGACGTCATAATGTATCCGCATTATGACATCACAATATATTATGAGAGCGCAATTTGCAGGTATTATGAGCAATTTCTCTTACCCCAATTTGTGTCACATCTGCTGGAGCATCATGAGCATGTACTATGACATCACAGTATATGATGACATCATAATTAGTATGCATTATGACGTCACAATATATTATGACGTCATAATGTATTTGCATTATGACATCACAATATATTATGAGAGCGCAACATGCAGGTATTATGTGCAATATCTCTTAACCCAATTTGTGTCACATCTACTGGAGCATCATGAGCATGTATTATGACGTCACAGTATATGATGACCTCATAATTAGTATGCACTATGACGTCACAATGTATTATGACGTCATAATGGATCCGCATTTTGACCTCACAATATATTATGAGAGCGCAATTTGCAGGTATTAGGAGCAATTTCTCTTACCCCAATTTGTGTCACATCTACTGGAGCAACATGAGCATGTATTATGACGTCACCGTATATGATGACATCATAATTAGTATGCAGTATGACCTCACAATGTAGTATGACGACATAACGTATCCGCATTTTGACCTCACAATATATTATGAGAGCGCAATTTGCAGAAATTATGAGCAATTTCTCTTACCCCAATTTGTGTCACATCTATTGGAGCATCATGAGCATGTAATATGACGTCACAGTATATGATGACATCACAATTAGTATGCACTATGACGTCACAATGTATTATGACATCATAATTTATCCGTGTTATGACATCACAATATAATATGAGAGCGCAATCTGCAGGTATTATGAGCAATTTCTCTTACCCCAATTTGTGTAACAACTGCTGGAGCATCATGAGCAGGTATTATGATGTCACAGTATATGATGACATCATAATTAGTATCCACTATGTCGTCACAATGTATTATGACATCATAATATATCCGCATTATGACATCACAATATATTATGAGAGCGCAATTTGCAGGTATTATGAGCAATTTCTCTTACCCCAATTTGTGTCACATCGACTGGAGCATCATGAGCATGTATTATGACATCACAGTATATGGTGACATCATAATTAGTATGCAGTATGACGTCACAATGTATTATGACGTCATAATGTATCCGCATTATGACATCACAATATATTATAAGAGCGCAATTTGCAGGTATTATGAGCAATTTCTCTTACCCCAATTTGTGTCACACCTACTGGAGCATCATGAGCATGTATTATGATGTCATAGCATATGATGACATCATAATTAGTATGCACTATGACGTCACAATATATTATGAAGTCATAATGCATCCGCATTATGACATCACAAAATATTATGAGAGCGAAATTTGCAGGTATTATGAGCAATTAATCTTACCCCAATTTGTGTCACATCTACTGGAGCATCATGAGCGTGTACTATGACGTCACAGTATATCATGACACCATAATTAGTATGCACTATGATGTCACAATGTATTATGACGTCATAATGTATCCGCGTTATGACATCACAATGTATTATGAGAGCGCAATTTGCAGGTATTATAAGCAATTTCACTTACACCAATATGTGTCACATCCACTGGAGAATCATGAGCATGTATTATGACGTCACCGTATATGATGACATCATAATTAGAATGCGGTATGACGTCACAGTGTATTATGACGTCATAATGTATCCGCGTTATAACATCACAATATATTATGAGAGCGCAATTTGCAGGTATTATGAGCAATTTCTCTTACCCCAATCTGTGTCACATCTACTGCAGCATCATGAGCATGTATTATGACGTCACAGTATATGATGACATCATAAATAGTAAGCACTATGACGTCACAATGTATTAAGACGTCATAATGTATCCGCGTTTTGACATCACAATATATTATTAGAGCGCAATTTGCTGGTATTATGAGCAATTTCTCTTACCCCAATTTGTGTCACATCTACTGGAGCATCATGAGCATGTATTATGACATCACAGTATATGATGACATCATAATTAGTATGCAGTATGACCTGACAATGTATTATGACGTCATAATGTTTCCGCGTTATGAGAGCGCAATTTGCATGTATTATGAGCAATTTCTCTTACCACAGTTTGTGTCACATCTACCGGAGCATCATGAGCATGTATTATGACGTCACAGTATATGGTGACATCGTAATTAGTATGCAGTATGACGTCACAATGTATTATGACGTCATTATGTATCCGCATTATGACATCACAATATATTATGAGAGCGCAATTTGCAGGTATTATGATCAATGTCTCTTACCCCAATTTTTGTCACATCTACTGGAGCATCATGAGCATGTATTATTACATCACAGTATATGATGACATCATAATTAGTATACACTATGACGTCACAATGTATTATGACGTCATAATGTATCCGCATTATGACATCACAATATATTATGAGAGCGCAATTTGCAGGTATTATGAGCAATTTCACTTACCCCAATTTGTGTCACATCTACTGGAGAATCATGAGTATGTATTATGACGTCACAATATATGATGACATCATAATTAGTATGCACTATGACATCACAATATATTATGACGTCATAATGTATCCGCATTATGACATCACAATATATTCTGAGAGTGCAGTTTGCAGGTATTATGAGCAATTTCTCTTACCCCAATTTGTGTCACATCTACTGGAGCATCATGAGCATGTGTTATGACGTCACAGTATAAGATGACATCATAATTAGTATGCACTATGACGTCACAATGGATCCGCATTATGACATCACAATATATTATGAGCGCGCAATTTGCATTTATTATGAGCAATTTCTCGTACCCCAATTTGTGTCACATCTACTGGAGCATCATGAGCATGTATTATGATGTCACCGTATATGATGACATCATAATTAGTATGCAGTATGACGTCACAGTGTATTATGACGTCATAATGTATCCGCATTATGACATCACAATATATTATGAGAGCACAACATTCAGGTATTATGAGCAATTTCTCTTACCCCAATTTGTGTCACATCTACTGGAGCATCATGAGCATGTATTATGATGTCAAAGTATATGATGACATCATAATAAGTATGCACTATGACGTCAAAATGTATTATGACGTCATAATGTATCCGCGTTATAACATCAGAATATATTATGAGAGCGCAATTTGCAGGTATTATGAGCAATTTCTCTTACCCCAATTTGTGTCACATCTACTGGAGCATCATGAGCATGTATTATGACGTCACAGTATATGATGACATCATAATTAGTATGCAGTATGACCTCACAATGTATTATGAAGTCATAAGGTATCCGCGTTTTGACATCACAATATATTATTGGAGCGCAATTTGCAGGTATTATGAGCAATTTCTCTTACCCCAATTTGTGTCACATCTACTGGAGCATCATGAGCATGTATTACGACAGCACAGTATATGATGACATCATAATTAGTATGCACTATGACCTGACAATGTATTATGACGTCATAATGTTTCAGCGTTATGACATCACAATATATTATGAGAGCGCAATTTGCATGTTTTATGAGCAATTTCTCTTACCCCAATTTGTGTCACATCTACTGGAGCATCATGAGCATGTATTATGACATCACAGAATATGACGACATCATAATTAGTATGCACTATGACCTGACAATGTATTATGACGTCATAATGTTTCCGCGTTATGACATCACAATATATTATGAGAGCCCAATTTGCATGTATTATGAGCAATTTCTCTTACCCCAATTTGTGTCACTTCTACTGGAGCATCATGAGTATGTATTATGACGTCACAGTATATGATGACATCATAATTAGTATGCACTATGACGTCACAATGTATTATGACGTCATAATGTATCCGCATTATGACATCACAATATATTCTGAGAGTGCAATTTGCAGGTATTATGAGCAATTTCCCTTACCCCAATTTGTGTCACATCTACTGGAGCATCATGAGCATGTGTTATGACGTCACAGTATATGATGACATCATAATTAGTATGCACTATGACGTCAAAATGTATTATGACGTCATAATGCATCCGCATTATGACATCACAATATATTATGAGAGCGCAATTTGCAGGTATTATGAGCAATTTCTCTTACCCCAATTTGTGTCACATCTACTGGAGCATCATGAGCATGTACTATGACATCACAGTATATGATGACATCATAATTAGTATGCACTATAACGTCACAATGTATTATGACGTCATAATGTGTCTGCATTATGACATCACAATATATTATGAGAGCGCAATTTGCAGGTATTATGAGCAATTTCTCTTACCCCAATTTGTGTCACATCTACTGGAGCATCATGAGCATGTACTATGACATCACAGTATATGATGACATCATAATTAGTATGTACTATGACATCACAATGTATTATGACATCATAATTTATCAGCATTATGACATCACAATATATAATGAGAGCTCAATTTGCAGGTATTATGAGCAATTTCTCTTACCCCAATTTGTGTTACTTCTACTGGAGCATCATAAGCATGTATTATGACGTCACTGTATACGATGACATCATAATTAGTATGCAGTATGACCTCACAGTGTAATATGACGTCATAATGTATCCGCATTATGACATAACAATATATTATGAGAGCGCAATTTGCAGGTATTATGAGCAATTTCTCTTACCCCAATTTGTGTCACATCTACTGGAGCATCATGAGCATGTATTATGGCGTCACAGCATATGATGACATCATAATTAGTATGCACTATGACGTCACAATGTATTATGACGTCATAATGTATCCGCATTATGACATCACAAAATATTTTGAGAGCGCAATTTGCAGGTATTATGAGCAATTTCTCTTACCCCAATTTGTGTCACATCTACTGGAGCATCATGTGCATGTAATATGACATCACAGTATATGATGACATCATAATTAGTATGCACTATGACGTCACAATGTATTATGATGTCATAATGTGTCTGCATTATGACATCACAATATATTATGAGAGCGCAATTTGCAGGTATTATGAGCAATTTCTCTTACCCCAATTTGTGTCACATCTACTGGATCATCATGAGCATGTATTATTACATCACAGTATATGATGACATCATAATTAGTATACACTATGATGTCACAATGTATTATGACGTCATAATGTATCCGCATTATGACATCACAATATATTCTGAGAGTGCAATTTGCAGGTATTATGAGCAATTTCTCTTACCCCAATTTGTGTCACATCTACGGGAGCATCATGAGCATGTGTTATGACGTCACCGTATATGATGACATCATACTTATTATGCACTATGACGTCATAATGTATTATGACGTCATAATGGATCCGCATTATGACATCACAATATATTATGAGCGCGCAATTTGCATGTATTATGAGCAATTTCTCTTACCCCAATTTGTGTCACATCTACTGGAGCATCATGAGCATGTATTATGATGTCACAGCATATGATGACATCGTAATTACTATGCACTATGACGTCACAATGTATTATGACGTCATAATATATCCGCATTATGACATCACAAAATATTATGAGAGCGCAATTTGCAGGTATTATGAGCAATTTCTCTTACCCCAATTTGTGTCACATCTACTGGAGCATCATGAGCATGTACTATGACATCACAGTATATGATGACATCATAATTAGTATGCATTATGACGTCACAATATATTATGACTTCATAATGTATCTGCATTATGACATCAGAATATATTATGAGATCGGAACATGCAGGTATTATGTGCAATATCTCTTAACCCAATTTGTGTCACATCTACTGGAGCATCATGAGCATGTATTATGGCGTCACAGTATATGATGACATCATAATTAGTATGCACTATGACGTCACAATATATTATGGCGTCATAATGTATCCGCATTATGACATCACAATATATTATGAGAGCGCAATTTGCAGGTATTATGAGCAATTTCGCTTACCCCAATTTGTGTCACATCTACTGGAGCATCATGAGCATGTATTATGACGTCACAGTATATGATGACATCATAATTAGTATGAACTATGACGTCACAATGTATTATGATGTCATAATGTATCCGCATTATGACATCACAATATATTATGAGAGCGCAGTTTGCAGGTATTATGAGCAATTTGTCTTACCCCAATTTGTGTCACATCTACTGGAGCATCATGAGCATGTATTATGACGTCACAGCATAAGATGACATCATAACTAGTTTGCACTATGATGTCACAATGTATTATGACGTCATAATGTATCCGCGTTATGACATCACAATATATTATGTGAGCGCAATTTGCAGGAATTATGAGCAATTTCACTTACCCCAATATGTGTCACATCTACTGGAGCATCATGAGCATGTATTATGACGTCACCGTATATGATGACATCATAATTACTATGCAGTATGACGTCACAGTGTATTATGACGTCATAATGTCTCCGCATTATAACATCACATTATATTATGAGAGCGCAATTTGCAGGTATTATGAGTAATTTCTCTTACCCCAATTTGTGTCACATATACTGGAGCATCATGAGCATGTACTATGACATCGCAGTATATCATGACATCATAATTAGTATGCACTTTGATGTCATAATGTATTATGACGTCATAATGTATCCGCGTTATGACATCACAATATTTTATGAGAGCGCAATTTGCAGGTATTATGAGCAATTTCACTTACCCCAATATGTGTCACATCTACTGGAGCATCATGAGCATGTATTATGACGTCACCGTATATGATGACATCATAATTAGTATGCAGTATGACATCACAGTGTATTATGACGTCATAATGTATCCGCGTTATAACATCACAATATATTATGAGAGTGCAATTTGCAGGTATTATGAGCAATTTCTCTTACCCCAATTTGTGTCACATCTACTGCAGCATCATGAGCATGTATTATGACGTCGCAGTATATGATGACATCATAATTAGTATGCACTATGACGTCACAATGTATTATGACGTCATAATGTATCCGCGTTTTGACATCACAATTTATTATTAGAGCGCAATTTGCAGGTATTATGAGCAATTTCTCTTACCCCAATTTTTGTCACATCTACTGGAGCATCATGAGTATGTATTATTACATCACAGTATATGATGACATCATAATTAGTATACACTATGACGTCACAATGTATTATGACGTCATAATGTATCCGCATTATGACATCACAATATATTATGAGAGCGCAATTTGCAGGTATTATGAGCAATTTCACTTACCCCAATTTGTGTCACATCTACTGGAGCATCATGAGCATGTATTATGACGTCACAGTATATGATGACCTCATAATTAGTATGCACTATGACGTCACAATGTATTATGACGTCATAATGTATCCGCGTTTTGACATCACAATTTATTATTAGAGCGCAATTTGCTGGTATTATGAGCAATTTCTCTTACCCCAATTTGTGTCACATCTACTGGAGCATCATGAGCATGTATTATAACATCACAGTATATGATGACATCATAATTAGTATGCACTATGACCTGACAATGTATTATGACGTCATAATGTTTCCGCGTTATGAGAGCGCAATTTGCATGTAGAATGAGCAATTTCTCTTACCACAATTTGTGTCACATCTACTGGAGCATCATGAGCATGTATTATGACGTCACAGTATATGGTGACATCGTAATTAGTATGCAGTATGACGTCACAATGTATTATGACGTCATAATGTATCCGCATTATGACATCACAATATATTATGAGAGCGCAATTTGCAGGTATTATGAGCAATTTCTCTTACCCCAATTTGTGTCACATCTGCTGGAGCATCATGAGCATGTACTATGACATCACAGTATATGATGACATCATAATTAGTATGCATTATGACGTCACAATATATTATGACGTCATAATGTATCTGCATTATGACATCACAATATATTATGAGAGCGCAACATGCAGGTATTATGTGCAATATCTCTTAACCCAATTTGTGTCACATCTACTGGAGCATCATGAGCATGTATTATGACGTCACAGTATATGATGACCTCATAATTAGTATGCACTATGACGTCACAATGTATTATGACGTCATAATGGATCCGCATTATGACATCACAATATATTATGAGAGCGCAATTTGCAGGTATTATGAGCAATTTTGCTTACCCCAATTTGTGTCACATCTACTGGAGCATCATGAGCATGTATTATGACGTCACAGTATATGAAGACATCATAATTAGTATGCACTATGACGTCACAATGTATTATGACGTCATAATGTATCCGCATTATGGCATCACAATATATTATGGGAGCGCAATTTGCAGGTATTATGAGCAATTTCTCTTACCCCAATTTGTGTCACATCTACTGGAACATCTTGAGCATGTATTATGACGTAACAGTATATGACGACATCATAATTAGTATGCACTATGACCTGACAATGTATTATGACGTCATGATGTTTCCGCGTTATGACATCACAATATATTATGAGAGCGCAATTTGCATGTATTATGAGAAATTTCTCTTACCCCAATTTGTGTCACTTCTACTGGAGCATCATGAGTATGTATTATGACGTCACAGTATATGATGACATCATAATTAGTATGCACTATGACGTCACAATGTATTATGACGTCATAATGTATCCGCATTATGACATCACAATATATTCTGAGAGTGCAATTTGCAGGTATTATGAGCAATTTCCCTTACCCCAATTTGTGTCACATCTACTGGAGCATCATGAGCATGTGTTATGACGTCACACTATATGATGACATCATAATTAATATGCACTATGACGTCAAAATGTATTATGACGTCATAATGGATCCGCATTATGACATCACAATATATTAAGAGAGTGCAATTTGCAGGTATTATGAGCAATTTCTCTTACCCCAATTTGTGTCACATCTACTGGATCATCATGAGCATGTATTATTACATCACAGTATATGATGACATCATAATTAGTATACACTATGACGTCACAATGTATTATGACGTCATAATGTATCCGCGTTATGACTTCACAATATATAATGAGAGCGCAATTTGCAGGTATTATGAGCAATTTCTCTCACCCCAATTTGTGTCACATCTACTGGAGCATCATGAGTATGTATTATGACGTCACAGTATATGATGACATCATAATTGGTATGCACTATGACGTCACAATGTATTATGACGTCCTAATGTATCCGCATTATGACATCACAATATATTATGAGAGCGCAATTTGCAGGTATTATGAGCAATTTCTCTTACCCCAATTTGTGTCACATCTACTGGAACATCATGAGCATGTTTTATGACGTCACAGTATATGATGACATCATAATTAGTATGCACTATGACGTCACAATGTATTATGACGTCATAATGGATCCGCATTATGACATCACAATATATTATGAGCGCGCAATTTGCAGGTATTATGAGCAATTTCTCTTACCCCAATTTGTGTCACATGTACTGGAGCATCATGAGCATGTATTACGACATCACAGTATATGATGACATCATAATTAGTATGCACTATGACCTGACAATGTATTATGACGTCATAATGTTTCAGCGTTATGACATCACAATATATTATGAGAGCGCAATTTGCATGTATTATGAGCAATTTCTCTTACCCCAATTTGTGTCACATCTACTGGAGCATCATGAGCATGTATTATGACATCACAGTATATGATGACATCATAAATAGTTTGCACTATGACGTCACAAAGTATTACGATGTCATAATGTATCCGCATTATGACATCACAATATATTATGAGAGTGCAACTAGCAGGTATTATGAGCAATTTCTCTTACCCCAATTTGTGTCACATCTATTGGAGCATCATGAGCATGTATTATGACGTCACAGTATATGATGACATCATAATTAGTATGCACTATGACGTCACAATGTGTTATGACGTCATCATGTATCCGCATTATGACATCACAATATATTATGAGAGCGCTATTTGCAGGTATTATGAGCAATTTCTCTTACCCCAAATTGTGTCACATCTACTGGAGCATCATGAGCATGTATTATGACGTCACAGTATATGGTGACATCAAAATTAGTATGCACTATGATGTCACAATGCATTATGACGTCACAATGTATCCGCATTATGACATCACAATATATTATGAGAGCGCAATTTGCAGGTATTATGAGCAATTTCTCTTACCCCAATTTTTGTCACATCTACTGGAGCATCATGAGCATGTATTATGACGTCACAGTATATGATGACATCATAATTAGTATGCACTATGACGTCACAATGTATTATGACGTCATAATGTATCCACGTTATGACATCACAATATAACATGAGAGCGCAATTTGCAGGTATTATGAGCAATTTCTCTTACCCCAATTTGTGTCACAACTACTGGAGCATCAGGAGCATGTATTATGACGTCACAGTATATGATGACATCATAATTAGTATGCACTATAACGTCACAATGTATTATGACATCATAATTTATCAGCATTATGACATCACAATATATTATGAGAGCTCAATTTGCAGGTATTATGAGCAATTTCTCTTACCACAATTTGTGTCACTTCTACTGGAGCATCATAAGCATGTATTATGATGTCACTGTATATGATGACATCATAATTAGTATGCAGTATGACGTCACAGTGTAATATGACGTCATAATGTATGCGCATTATGACATCACAATATATTATGAGAGCGCAATTTGCAGGTATTATGAGCAATTTCTCTTACCCCAATTTGTGTCACATCTACTGGAGCATCATGAGCATGTACTATGACATCACAGTATATGATGACATCATAATTAGTATGCACTATGATGTCACAATGTATTATGATGTCATAATGTGTCTGCATTATGACATCACAATGTATTATGAGAGCGCAATTTGCAGGTATTATGAGCAATTTGTCTTACCCCAATTTCTGTCACATCTACTGGATCATCATGAGCATGTATTATTACATCACAGTATATGATGACATCATAATTAGTATACACTATGACGTCACAATGTATTATGACGTCATAATGTATCCACATTATGACATCACAATATATTATGAGAGCACAATTTGCAGTTATTATGAGCAATTTCTCTTACCCCAATTTGTGTCACATCTACTGGAGCATCATGAGCATGTATTATGACGTCACAGTATATGATGACATCATAATTAGTATGCACTATGACGTCACAATATATTATGACGTCATAATGTATCCACATTATGACATAACAATATATTATGAGAGCGCAATTTGCAGGTATTAAGAGCAATTTCTCTTACCCCAATTTGTGTCACATCTACTGGAGCATCATGATCATGTATTATGACATCACCGTATATGATGACATCATAATTAGTATGCACTATGACATCACAATGTATTATGACGTCATAATGTATCCGCGTTTTGACATCAGAATATATTATTAGAGCGCACTTTGCAGGTATTATGAGCAATTTCTCTTACCCCAATTTGTGTCACATCTACTGGAGCATCATGAGCATGTATTATGACGTCACAGTATATGATGACATCATAATTAGTATGCACTATGATGTCACAATGTATTATGACGTCATAATGTTTCCGCGTTATGACATCACAATATATTATGAGAGCGCAATTTGCATGTATTATGAGCAATTTCACTTACCCCAATTTGTGTCACATCTACTGGAGCATCATGAGCATGTATTATGACATCACAGTATATGATGACATCATAATTAGTATGCACTATGACGTCCCAAAGTATTACGATGTCATAATGTATCCGCATTATGACATCACAATATTTTATGAGAGCGCAACTAGCAGGTATTATGAGCAATTTCTCTTACCCCAATTTGTGTCACATCTATTGGAGTATCATGAGCATGTATTATGACGTCACAGTATATGATGACATCATAATTAGTATGCACTATGACGTCACAATGTGTTTTGACGTCATCATGTATCCGCGTTATGGCATCACAATATATTATGAGAGCCCAATTTGCAGGTATTATGAGCAATTTCTCTTACCCCAATTTGTGTCACATCTACTGGAGCATCATGAGCATGTATTATGACGTCACAGTATATGGTCACACCATAATTAGTATGCACTATGACCTCACAATGTATTATGACGTCATAATGTATCCGCATTATGACATCACAATATATTATGAGAGCGCAATTTGCAGGTATTAGGAGCAATTTCTCTTACCCCAATTTGTGTCACATCTACTGGAGCAACATGAGCATGTATTATGACGTCACCGTATATGATGACATCATAATTAGTATGCAGTATGACCTCACAATGTAGTATGACGACATAACGTATCCGCATTTTGACCTCACAATATATTATGAGAGCGCAATTTGCAGAAATTATGAGCAATTTCTCTTACCCCAATTTGTGTCACATCTATTGGAGCATCATGAGCATGTAATATGACGTCACAGTATATGATGACATCATAATTAGTATGCACTATGACGTCACAATGTATTATGACATCATAATTTATCCGCATTATGACATCACAATATATTATGAGAGCGCAATTTGCAGGTATTGTGAGCAATTTCGCTTCACCCAGTTTGTGTCACATCTACTGGAGCATCATGAGCATGTATTATGACATCACAGTATATGATGACATCATAATTAGTGTGCACTATGACGTCACAATGTATTATGACGTCATCATGTATCCGCGTTATGGCATCACAATATATTATGAGAGCGCAATTTGCAGGTATTATGAGCAATTTCTCTTACCCCAATTTGTGTCACATCTACTGGAGCATCATGAGCATGTATTATGACATCACAGTATATGGTGACATCATAATTAGTATGCAGTATGACGTCACAATGTATTATGACGTCATAATGTATCCGCATTATGACATCACAATATATTACAAGAGCGCAATTTGCAGGTCTTATGAGCAATTTCTCTTACCCCAATTTGTGTCACACCTACTGGAGCATCATGAGCATGTATTATGATGTCACAGCATATGATGACATCATAATTAGTATGCACTATGACGTCACAATATATTATGACGTCATAATGCATCCGCATTATGACATCACAAAATATTATGAGAGCGAAATTTGCAGGTATTATGAGCAATTTCTCTTACCCCAATTTGTGTCACATCTACTGGAGCATCATGAGCGTGTACTATGACATCACAGTATATCATGACATCATAATTAGTATGCACTATGATGTCACAATGTATTATGACGTCATAATGTGTCCGCGTTATGACATCACAATGTATTATGAGAGCGCAATTTGCAGGTATTATGAGCAATTTCACTTACACCAATATGTGTCACATCTACTGGAGAATCATGAGCATGTATTATGACGTCACCGTATATGATGACATCATAATTAGAATGCGGTATGACGTCACAGTGTATTATGACGTCATAATGTATCCGCGTTATAACATCACAATATATTATGAGAGCGCAATTTGCAGGTATTATGAGCAATTTCTCTTACCCCAATTTGTGTCACATCTACTGCAGCATCATGAGCATGTATTATGACGTCAGAGTATATGATCACATCATAATTAGTATGCACTATGACGTCACAATGTATTATGACATCATAATGTATCCGCGTTTTGACATCACAATATATTATTAGAGCGCAATTTGCTGGTATTATGAGCAATTTCTCTTACCCCAATTTGTGTCACATCTACTGGAGCATCATGAGCATGTATTATGACATCACAGTATATGATGACATCATAATTAGTATGCACTATGACCTGACAATGTATTATGACGTCATAATGTTTCCGCGTTATGAGAGCGCAATTTGCATGTAGTATGAGCAATTTCTCTAACCACAATTTGTGTCACATCTACTGGAGCATCATGAGCATGTATTATGACATCACAGTATATGATGACATCATAATTAGTATGCACTATGACGTCACAATGTATTATGACGTCATAATGTATCCGTGTTAAGACATCACAATATAATATGAGAGCACAATTTGCAGGTATTATGAGCAATTTCTCTTACCCCAATTTGTGTAACAACTGCTGGAGCATCATGAGCATGTATTATGACGTCACAGTATATGATGACATCATAATTAGTATCCACTATGTCGTCACAATGTATTATGACATCATAATTTATCAGCATTATGACATCACAATATATTATGAGAGCTAAATTTGCAAGTATTATGAGCAATTTCTCTTACCCCAAATTGTGTCACTTCTACTGGAGCATCATAAGCATGTATTATGACGTCACTGTATATGATGACATCATAAGTAGTATGCAGTATGACGTCACAGTGTAATATGACGTCATAATGTATCCGCATTATGACATCACAATATATTATGAGAGCGCAATTTGCAGGTATTATGAGCAATTTCTCTTACCCCAATTTGTGTCACATCTACTGGAGCATCATGAGCATGTATTATGACGTCATAGCATATGATTACATCATAATTAGTATGCACTATGACGTCACAATGTATTATGACCTCATAATGTATCCGCATTATGACATCACAATATATTCTGAGAGTGCAATTTGCAGGTATTATGAGCAATTTCTCTTACCCCAATTTGTGTCACATCTACTGGAGCATCATGAGCATGTGTTATGACGTCACAGTATATGATGACATCAGAATTAGTATGCACTATGACGTCACAATGTATTATGACGTCATAATGGATCCGCATTTTGACATCACAATATATTATGAGAGCGCAATTTGCAGGTATTATGAGCAATTTCTCTTACCCCAATTTGTGTCACATCTACTGGAGCATCATGAGCATGTATTATGACGTCACCGTATATGATGACATCATAATTAGTATGCAGTATGACGTCACAGTGTATTATGACGTCATAATGTATCCGCATTATGACATCAGAATATATTATGACAGCGCAATTTGCAGGTATTATGAGCAATTTCTCTTACCCCAATTTGTGTCACATCTACTGGAGCATCATGAGCATGTACTATGACATCACAGTATATGATGACATCATAATTAGTATGCACTATGATGTCACAATATATTATGACGTCATAATGTATCTGCATTATGACATCACAATATATTATGAGAGCGCAACATGCAGGTATTATGAGCAATTTCTCTTACCCCAATTTGTGTCACATCTACTGGAGCATCATGAGCAGGTATTATGACGTCACAGTATATGGTGACATCATAATTACTATGCACTATGACGTCACAATGTATTATGACGTCATAATGGATCCGCATTAAGACATCACAATATATTATGAGAGCGAAACATGCAGGTATTATGAGCAATTTCTCTTACCCCAATTTGTGTCACATCTACGGGAGCATCATGAGCATGTATTATGACGTCACAGTATATGATGACATCATAATTAGTATGCGGTATGACGTCACAATGTATTATGACGTAATAATGTATCCGCGTTATAACATCACAATATATTATGAGATCGCAATTTGCAGGTATTATGGGCAACTTCTCTTACCCCAATTTGTGTCACATCTACTGGAGCATCATGAGCATGTATTATGACTTCACAGTATATGATGACATCATAATTAGCATGCACTATGACGGCACAATGTATTATGACGTCATAATGTATCCGCGTTATGACATCACAATATATTATGAGAGCGCAATTTGCAGGTATTATGAGCAATTTCTCTTACGCCAATTTGTGTCACATCTACTGGAGCATCATGAGCATGTATTATGACATCAGAGTATATGATGACATCATAATTAGTATGCACTATGACGTCACAAAAATTACGATGTCATAATGTATCCGCATTATGACATCACAATATATTATGAGAGCGCAACTAGCAGGTATTATGAGCAATTTCTCTTACCCCAATTTGTGTCACATCTATTGGAGCATCATGAGCATGTATTATGACGTCACAGTATATGATGACATCATAATTAGTATGCACTATGACGTCACAATGTGTTATGACGTCATCATGTAGCCGCGTTATGACATCACAATATATTATGAGAGCGCAATTTGCAGGTATTATGAGCAATTTCTCTTACCCCAATTTGTGTCACATCTACTGGAGCTTCATGAGCATGTATTATGACGTCACAGTATATGATGACATCATAATTAGTATGCACTATGACGTCACAATGTATTATGACGTCATAATGTATCCGCATTATGACATCACAATATATTATGAGAGCGCAATTTGCAGGTATTATGAGGAATTTTTCTTACCCCAATTTTTGTCACATCTACTGGAGCATCATGAGCATGTATTATGACGTCACAGTATATGATGACATCATAATTAGTATGCACTATGACGTCACAATGTATTATGACGTCATAATGTATCCGTGTTATGACATCACAATATATTATGAGAGCGCAATTTGCAGGTATTATGAGCAAGTTCTCTTACCCCAATTTGTGTCACAACTACTGGAGCATCATGAGCATGTATTATGATGAAACAGTATATGATGACATCATAATTAGTATGCACTATGACGTCACAATGTATTATGACATCATAATTTATCAGCATTATGACATCACAATATATTATGAGAGCTCAATTTGCAGGTATTATGAGCAATTTCTCTTACCCCAATTTGTGTCACTTCTACTGGAGCATCATAAGCATGTATTATGACGTCACTGTATATGATGACATCATAATTAGTATGCAGTATGACGCCACAGTGTAATATGACGTCATAATGTATCCGCATTATGACATCACATTATATTATGAGAGCGCAATTTGCAGGTATTATGAGCAATTTCTCTTACCCCAATATGTGTCACATCTACTGGAGCATCATGAGCATGTATTATGACGTCACAGCATATGATGACATCATAATTAGTATGCACTATGACGTCACAATGTATTATGACGTCATAATGTATCCGCATTATGACATCACAAAATATTTTGGGAGTGCAATTTGCAGGTATTATGAGCAATTTCTCTTACCCCAATTTGTGTCACATCTAATGGAGGAACATGAGCATGTATTATGACGTCACCGTATATGATGACATCATAATTAGTATGCAGTATGAGCTCACAATGTATTATGACGTCATAATGTATCCGCATTTTGACATCACAATATATTATGAGAGCGCAATTTGCAGGAATTATGAGCAATTTCTCTTACCCCAATTTGTGTCACATCTATTGGAGCATCATGATTATGGAATATGACGTCACAGTATATGATGACATCATAATTAGTATGCAGTATGACCTCACAATGTATTATGACGTCATAATGTATCCGCATTATGACATCACAATATATTATGAGAGCGCAATTTGCAGGTATTATGAGCAATTTCGCTTAACCCAGTTTGTGTCACATCTACTGGAGCATCATGAGCATGTATTATGACGTCACAGTATATGGTGACACCATAATTAGTATGCACTATGACGTCACAATGTATTATGACGTCATAATGTATCCACATTATGACATCACAATATATTATGAGAGCGCAATTTGCAGGTATTATGAGCAATTTCTCTTACCCCAATTTTTGTCACATCTACTGGAGCATCATGAGCATGTATTTTGACGTCACAGTATATGATGACATCATAATAAGTATGCACTATGACGTCACAATGTATTATGACGTCATAATGTATCCGCGTTATGACATCACAATATATTATGAGAGCGCAATTTGCAGGTATTATGAGCAATTTCTCTAACCCCAATTTTGTCACATCTACTGGAGCAACATGAGCATGTACTATGACATCACAGTATATGATGACATCATAATTAGTATGCACTATGACGTCACAATGTATTATGACGTCATAATGCATCCGTGTTATGACATCACAATATATTATGAGAGCGCAATTTGCAGGTATTATGAGCAATTTGTCTTACCCCAATTTGTGTCACATCTACTGGATCATCATGAGCATGTATTATTACATCACAGTATATGATGACATCATAATTAGTATACACTATGACGTCACAATGTATTATGACGTCATAATGTATCCGCATTATGACATCACAATATATTTTGAGAGCACAATTTGCAGTTATTATGAGCAATTTCTCTTACCCCAATTTGTGTCACATCTACTGGAGCATCATGAGCATGTATTATGACGTCACAGTATATGATGACATCATAATTAGTATGCACTATGACGTCACAATATATTATGACGTCATAATGTATCCACATTATGACATAACAATATATTATGAGAGCGCAATTTGCAGGTATTAAGAGCAATTTCTCTTACCCCAATTTGTGTCACATCTACTGGAGCATCATGATCATGTATTATGACGTCACCGTATATGATGACATCATAATTAGTATGCACTATGACATCACAATGTATTATGACGTCATAATGTATCCGCGTTTTGACATCAGAATATATTATTAGAGCGCACTTTGCAGGTATTATGAGCAATTTCTCTTACCCCAATTTGTGTCACATCTACTGGAGCATCATGAGCATGTATTATGACGTCACAGTATATGATGACATCATAATTAGTATGCACTATGATGTCACAATGTATTATGACGTCATAATGTTTCCGCGTTATGACATCACAATATATTATGAGAGCGCAATTTGCATGTATTATAAGCAATTTCACTTACCCCAATTTGTGTCACATCTACTGGAGCATCATGAGCATGTATTATGACATCACAGTATATGATGACATCATAATTAGTATGCACTATGACGTCCCAAAGTATTACGATGTCATAATGTATCCGCATTATGACATCACAATATTTTATGAGAGCGCAACTAGCAGGTATTATGAGCAATTTCTCTTACCCCAATTTGTGTCACATCTATTGGAGTATCATGAGCATGTATTATGACGTCACAGTATATGATGACATCATAATTAGTATGCACTATGACGTCACAATGTGTTTTGACGTCATCATGTATCCGCGTTATGGCATCACAATATATTATGAGAGCGCAATTTGCATGTATTATGAGCAATTTCTCTTACCCCAATTTGTGTCACATCTACTGGAGCATCATGAGCATGTATTATGACGTCACAGTATATGGTCACACCATAATTAGTATGCACTATGACCTCACAATGTATTATGACGTCATAATGTATCCGCATTATGACATCACAATATATTATGAGAGCGCAATTTGCAGGTATTAGGAGCAATTTCTCTTACCCCAATTTGTGTCACATCTACTGGAGCAACATGAGCATGTATTATGACGTCACCGTATATGATGACATCATAATTAGTATGCAGTATGACCTCACAATGTAGTATGACGACATAACGTATCAGCATTTTGACCTCACAATATATTATGAGAGCGCAATTTGCAGAAATTATGAGCAATTTCTCTTACCCCAATTTGTGTCACATCTATTGGAGCATCATGAGCATGTAATATGACGTCACAGTATATGATGACATCATAATTAGTATGCACTATGACGTCACAATGTATTATGACATCATAATTTATCCGCATTATGACATCACAATATATTATGAGAGCGCAATTTGCAGGTATTGTGAGCAATTTCGCTTCACCCAGTTTGTGTCACATCTACTGGAGCATCATGAGCATGTATTATGACATCACAGTATATGATGACATCATAATTAGTGTGCAGTATGACGTCACAATGTATTATGACGTCATCATGTATCCGCGTTATGGCATCACAATATATTATGAGAGCGCAATTTGCAGGTATTATGAGCAATTTCTCTTACCCCAATTCGTGTCACATCTACTGGAGCATCATGAGCATGTATTATGACGTCACAGTATATGGTGACAACAATAATTAGTATGCACTATGAAGTCACAATGTATTATGACGTCATAATGTATCCGCATTATGACATCACAATATATTATGAGAGCGCAATTTGCAGGTATTATGAGCAATTTCTCTTACCCCAATTTTTGTCACATCTACTGGAGCATCATGAGCATGTATTATGACATCACAGTATATGATGACATCATAATTAGTATGCACTATGACGTCACAATATATTATGACGTCATAATTTATCCGTGTTATGACATCACAATATAATATGAGAGCGCAATCTGCAGGTATTATGAGCAATTTCTCTTACCCCAATTTGTGTAACAACTGCTGGAGCATCATGAGCAGGTATTATGACTTCACAGTATATGATGACATCATAATTAGTATCCACTATGTCGTCACAATGTATTATGACATCATAATTTATCAGCATTATGACATCACAATATATTATGAGAGCTAAATTTGCAAGTATTATGAGCAATTTCTCTTACCCCAAATTGTGTCACTTCTACTGGAGCATCATAAGCATGTATTATGACGTCACTGTATATGATGACATCATAATTAGTATGCAGTATGATGTCACAGTGTAATATGACGTCATAATGTATCCGCATTATGACATCACAATATATTATGAGAGCGCAATTTGCAGGTATTATGAGCAATTTCTCTTACCCCAATTTTTGTCACATCTACTGGAGCATCATGAGCATGTATTATGACATCACAGTATATGATGACATCATAATTAGTATGCACTATGACGTCACAATATATTATGACGTCATAATGTATCCGTGTTATGACATCACAATATAATAGGAGAGCGCAATTTGCAGGTATTATGAGCAATTTCTCTTACCCCAATTTGTGTAACAACTGCTGGAGCATCATGAGCATGTATTATGATGTCACAGTATATGATGACATCATAATTAGTATCCACTATGTCGTCACAATGTATTATGACATCATAATTTATCAGCATTATGACATCACAATATATTATGAGAGCTAAATTTGCAAGTATTATGAGCAATTTCTCTTACCCCAAATTGTGTCACTTCTACTGGAGCATCATAAGCATGTATTATGACGTCACTGTATATGATGTCATCATAATTAGTATGCAGTATGACGTCACAGTGTAATATGACGTCATAATGTATCCGCATTATGACATCACAATATATTATGAGAGCGCAATTTGCAGGTATTATGAACAATTTCTCTTACCCCAATTTGTGTCACATCTACTGGAGCATCATGAGCATGTATTATGACGTCATCGCATATGATTACATCATAATTAGTATGCACTATTACGTCACAATGTATTATGACGTCATAATGTATCCGCATTATGGCATCACAATATATTATGAGAGCGCACCATGCAGGTATTATGAGCAATTTCTCTAACCCCAATTTTGTCACATCTACTGGAGCAACATGAGCATGTACTATGACATCACAGTATATGATGACATCATAATTAGTATGCACTATGACGTCACAATGTATTATGACGTCATAATGCATCCGTGTTATGACATCACAATATATTATGAGAGCGCAATTTGCAGGTATTATGAGCAATTTCTCTTACCCCAATTTGTGTAACAACTGCTGGAGCATCATGAGCATGTATTATGACGTCACAGTATATGATGACATCATAATTAGTATGCACTATGACGTCACAATGTATTATGACATCATAATTTATCAGCATTATGACATCACAATATATTATGAGAGCACAATTTGCAGGTATTAGGAGCAATTTCTCTTACACCAATTTGTGTCACACCTACTGGAGCATCATGAGCATGTATTATGATGTCACAGCATATGATGACATCATAATTAGTATGCACTATGACGTCACAAAGTATTACGATGTCATAATGTATCCGCATTATGACATCACAATATATTATGAGAGCGCAACTAGCAGGTATTATGAGCAATTTCTCTTACCCCAATTTGTGTCACATCTATTGGAGCATCATGAGCATGTATTATGACGTCACAGAATATGATGACATCATAATTAGTATGCACTATGACGTCACAATGTGTTATGACGTCATCATGTATCCGCATTATGACATCACAATATATTATGAGAGCGCAATTTGCAGGTATTATGAGCAATTTCTCTTACCCCAATTTGTGTCACATCTACTGGAGCATCATGAGCATGTATTATGACATCACAGTATATGGTGACATCATAATTAGTATGCAGTATGACGTCACAATATATTATGACGTCATAATGTATCCGCATTATGACATCACAATATATTATAAGAGCGCAATTTGCAGGTATTATGAGCAATTTCTCTTACCCCAATTTGTGTCACACCTACTGGAGCATCATGAGCATGTATTATGATGTCACAGCATATGATGACATCATAATTAGTATGCACTATGACGTCACAATATATTATGACGTCATAATGCATCCGCATTATGACATCACAAAATATTATGAGAGCGAAATTTGCAGGTATTATGAGCAATTTCTCTTACCCCAATTTGTGTCACATCTACTGGAGCATCATGAGCGTGTACTATGACATCACAGTATATCATGACATCATAATTAGTATGCACTATGATGTCACAATGTATTATGACGTCATAATGTGTCCGCGTTATGACATCACAATGTATTATGAGAGCGCAATTTGCAGGTATTATGAGCAATTTCACTTACACCAATATGTGTCACATCTACTGGAGAATCATGAGCATGTATTATGACGTCACCGTATATGATGACATCATAATTAGAATGCGGTATGACGTCACAGTGTATTATGACGTCATAATGTATCCGCGTTATGACATCACAATATATTATGAGAGCGCAATTTGCAGGTATTATGAGCAATTTCTCTTACCCCAATTTGTGTCACATCTACTGCAGCATCATGAGCATGTATTATGACGTCACAGTATATGATCACATCATAATTAGTATGCACTATGACGTCACAATGTATTATGACATCATAATGTATCCGCGTTTTGACATCACAATATATTATTAGAGCGCAATTTGCTGGTATTATGAGCAATTTCTCTTACCCCAATTTGTGTCACATCTACTGGAGCATCATGAGCATGTATTATGACATCACAGTATATGATGACATCATAATTAGTATGCACTATGACCTGACAATGTATTATGACGTCATAATGTTTCCGCGTTATGAGAGCGCAATTTGCATGTAGTATGAGCAATTTCTCTAACCACAATTTGTGTCACATCTACTGGAGCATCATGAGCATGTATTATGACATCACAGTATATGATGACATCATAATTAGTATGCACTCTGACGTCACAATGTATTATGACGTCATAATGTATCCGTGTTAAGACATCACAATATAATATGAGAGCACAATTTGCAGGTATTATGAGCAATTTCTCTTACCCCAATTTGTGTAACAACTGCTGGAGCATCATGAGCATGTATTATGACGTCACAGTATATGATGACATCATAATTAGTATCCACTATGTCGTCACAATGTATTATGACATCATAATTTATCAGCATTATGACATCACAATATATTATGAGAGCTAAATTTGCAAGTATTATGAGCAATTTCTCTTACCCCAAATTGTGTCACTTCTACTGGAGCATCATAAGCATGTATTATGACGTCACTGTATATGATGACATCATAAGTAGTATGCAGTATGACGTCACAGTGTAATATGACATCATAATGTATCCGCATTATGACATCACAATATATTATGAGAGCGCAATTTGCAGGTATTATGAGCAATTTCTCTTACCCCAATTTGTGTCACATCTACTGGAGCATCATGAGCATGTATTATGACGTCATAGCATATGATTACATCATAATTAGTATGCACTATGACGTCACAATGTATTATGACGTCATAATGTATCCGCATTATGACATCACAATATATTATGAGAGCGCAATTTGCAGGTATTATGAGCAATTTCTCTTACTCCAATTTTGTCACATCTACTGGATCATCTTGAGCATGTATTATTACATCACAGTATATGATGACATCATAATTAGTATACACTATGACGTCACAATGTATTATGACGTCATAATATATCCGCATTATGACATCACAATATATTATGAGAGCGCAATTTGCAGGTATTATGAGCAATTTCTCTTACCCCAATTTGTGTCACATCTACTGGAGCATCATGAGTATGTATTATGACGTCACAGTATATGATGACATCATAACTAGTATGCACTATGACGTCACAATGTATTATGACCTCATAATGTAACCGCATTATGACATCACAATATATTCTGAGAGTGCAATTTGCAGGTATTATGAGCAATTTCTCTTACCCCAATTTGTGTCACATCTACTGGAGCATCATGAGCATGTGTTATGACGTCACAGTATATGATGACATCAGAATTAGTATGCACTATGACGTCACAATGTATTATGACGTCATAATGGATCCGCATTTTGACATCACAATATATTATGAGAGCGCAATTTGCAGGTATTATGAGCAATTTCTCTTACCCCAATTTGTGTCACATCTACTGGAGCATCATGAGCATGTATTATGACGTCACCGTATATGATGACATCATAATTAGTATGCAGTATGACGTCACAGTGTATTATGACGTCATAATGTATCCGCATTATGACATCACAATATATTATGAGAGCGCAATTTGCAGGTATTATGAGCAATTTCTCTTACCCCAATTTGTGTCACATCTACTGGAGCATCATGAGCATGTACTATGACATCACAGTATATGATGACATCATAATTAGTATGCACTATGATGTCACAATATATTATGACGTCATAATGTATCTGCATTATGACATCACAATATATTATGAGAGCGCAACATGCAGGTATTATGAGCATTTTCTCTTACCCCAATTTGTGTCACATCTACTGGAGCATCATGAGCAGGTATTATGACGTCACAGTATATGGTGACATCATAATTACTATGCACTATGACGTCACAATGTATTATGACGTCATAATGGATCCGCATTAAGACATCACAATATATTATGAGAGCGAAACATGCAGGTATTATGAGCAATTTCTCTTACCCCAATTTGTGTCACATCTACGGGAGCATCATGAGCATGTATTATGACGTCACAGTATATGATGACATCATAATTAGTATGCACTATGACGTCACAATGTATTATGACGTTATAATGTATCCGCGTTATAACATCACAATATATTATGAGATCGCAATTTGCAGGTATTATGGGCAACTTCTCTTACCCCAATTTGTGTCACATCTACTGGAGCATCATGAGCATGTATTATGACTTCACAGTATATGATGACATCATAATTAGCATGCACTATGACGGCACAATGTATTATGACGTCATAATGTATCCGCGTTATGACATCACAATATATTATGAGAGCGCAATTTGCAGGTATTATGAACAATTTCTCTTACCCCAATTTGTGTCACATCTACTGGAGCATCATGAGCATGTATTATGACATCACAGTATATGATGACATCATAATTAGTATGCACTATGACGTCACAAAAATTACGATGTCATAATGTATCCGCATTATGACATCACAATATATTATGAGAGCGCAACTAGCAGGTATTATGAGCAATTTCTCTTACCCCAATTTGTGTCACATCTATTGGAGCATCATGAGCATGTATTATGACGTCACAGTATATGATGACATCATAATTAGTATGCACTATGACGTCACAATGTGTTATGACGTCATCATGTAGCCGCGTTATGACATCACAATATATTATGAGAGCGCAATTTGCAGGTATTATGAGCAATTTCTCTTACCCCAATTTGTGTCACATCTACTGGAGCTTCATGAGCATGTATTATGACGTCACAGTATATGATGACATCATAATTAGTATGCACTATGACGTCACAATGTATTATGACGTCATAATGTATCCGCATTATGACATCACAATATATTATGAGAGCGCAATTTGCAGGTATTATGAGGAATTTTTCTTTCCCCAATTTTTGTCACATCTACTGGAGCATCATGAGCATGTATTATGACGTCACAGTATATGATGACATCATAATTAGTATGCACTATGACGTCACAATGTATTATGACGTCATAATGTATCCGTGTTATGACATCACAATATATTATGAGAGCGCAATTTGCAGGTATTATGAGCAAGTTCTCTTACCCCAATTTTTGTCACAACTACTGGAGCATCATGAGCATGTATTATGATGAAACAGTATATGATGACATCATAATTAGTATGCACTATGACGTCACAATGTATTATGACATCATAATTTATCAGCATTATGACATCACAATATATTATGAGAGCTCAATTTGCAGGTATTATGAGCAATTTCTCTTACCCCAATTTGTGTCACTTCTACTGGAGCATCATAAGCATGTATTATGACGTCACTGTATATGATGACATCATAATTAGTATGCAGTATGACGCCACAGTGTAATATGACGTCATAATGTATCCGCATTATGACATCACATTATATTATGAGAGCGCAATTTGCAGGTATTATGAGCAATTTCTCTTACCCCAATTTGTGTCACATCTACTGGAGCATCATGAGCATGTATTATGACGTCACAGCATATGATGACATCATAATTAGTATGCACTATGACGTCACAATGTATTATGACGTCATAATGTATCCGCATTATGACATCACAAAATATTTTGGGAGTGCAATTTGCAGGTATTATGAGCAATTTCTCTTACCCCAATTTGTGTCACATCTACTGGAGCATCATGAGCATGTACTATGACATCACAGTATATGATGACATCATAATTAGTATACACTATGACGTCACAATGTATTACGACGTCATAATGTGTCTGCATTATGACATCACAGTATATTATGAGAGCGCAAATTTCAGATATTATGAGCAATTTCTCTTACCCCGATTTGTGTCACATCTACTGGATCATCATGAGCATGTATTATTACATCACAGTATATGATGACATCATAATTAGCATACACTATGACGTCACAATGTATTATGACGTCATAATGTATCCGCATTATGACATCACAATATATTATGAGAGCCCAATTTGCAGGTATTATGAGCAATTTCTCTTACCCCAATTTGTGTCACATCTACTGGAGCATCATGAGCATGTATAATGACGTCACAGCATATGATGACATCATAATTAGTATGCACTATGACGTCACAATGTATTATGATGTCATAATGTATCCGCATTATGACATCACAACATATTATGAGAGCGCAGTTTGCTGGTATTATGAGCAATTTCTCTTAACCCAAATTGTGTCACATCTACTGGAGCATCATGAGCATGTATTATGACGTCACCGTATATGATGACATCATAATTAGTATGCAGTATGACCTCACAATGTATTATGACGTCATAATGTATCCGCATTTTGACATCACAATATATTATGAGAGCGCAATTTGCAGGAATTATGAGCAATTTCTCTTACCCCAATTTGTGTCACATCTATTGGAGCATCATGAGCATGGAATATGACGTCACAGTATATGATGACATCATAATTAGTATGCAGTATGACCTCACAATGTATTATGACGTCATAATGTATCCGCATTATGACATCACAATATATTATGAGAGCGCAATTTGCAGGTATTATGAGCAATTTCGCTTAACCCAGTTTGTGTCACATCTACTGGAGCATCATGAGCATGTATTATGACGTCACAGTATATGGTGACACCATAATTAGTATTCACTATGACGTCACAATGTATTATGACGTCATAATGTATCCACATTATGACATCACAATATATTATGAGAGCGCAATTTGCAGGTATTATGAGCAATTTCTCTTACCCCAATTTTTGTCACATCTACTGGAGCATCAAGAGCATGTATTTTGACATCACAGTATATGATGACATCATAATAAGTATGCACTATGACGTCACAATGTATTATGACGTCATAATGTATCCGCGTTATGACATCACAATATATTATGAGAGCGCAATTTGCAGGTATTATGAGCAATTTCTCTAACCCCAATTTTGTCACATCTACTGGAGCAACATGAGCATGTACTATGACATCACAGTATATGATGACATCATAATTAGTATGCACTATGACGTCACAATGTATTATGACGTCATAATGCATCCGTGTTATGACATCACAATATATTATGAGAGCGCAATTTGCAGGTATTATGAGCAATTTCTCTTACCCCAATTTGTGTAACAACTGCTGGAGCATCATGAGCATGTATTATGATGTCACAGTATATGATGACATCATAATTAGTATGCACTATGACGTCACAATGTATTATGACATCATAATTTATCAGCATTATGACATCACAATATATTATGAGAGCACAATTTGCAGGTATTAGGAGCAATTTCTCTTACCCCAATTTGTGTCACACCTACTGGAGCATCATGAGCATGTATTATGATGTCACAGCATATGATGACATCATAATTAGTATGCACTATGACGTCACAAAGTATTACGATGTCATAATGTATCCGCATTATGACATCACAATATATTATGAGAGCGCAACTAGCAGGTATTATGAGCAATTTCTCTTACCCCAATTTGTGTCACATCTATTGGAGCATCATGAGCATGTATTATGACGTCACAGAATATGATGACATCATAATTAGTATGCACTATGACGTCACAATGTGTTATGACGTCATCATGTATCCGCATTATGACATCACAAAATATTATGAGAGCGCAATTTGCAGGTATTATGAGCAATTTCTCTTACCCCAATTTGTGTCACATCTACTGGAGCATCATGAGCGTGTACTATGACATCACAGTATATCATGACATCATAATTAGTATGCACTATGATGTCACAATGTATTATGACGTCATAATGTGTCCGCGTTATGACATCACAATGTATTATGAGAGCGCAATTTGCAGGTATTATGAGCAATTTCACTTACACCAATATGTGTCACATCTACTGGAGAATCATGAGCATGTATTATGACGTCACCGTATATGATGACATCATAATTAGAATGCGGTATGACGTCACAGTGTATTATGACGTCAAAATGTATCCGCGTTATAACATCACAATATATTATGAGAGCGCAATTTGCAGGTATTATGAGCAATTTCTCTTACCCCAATTTGTGTCACATCTACTGCAGCATCATGAGCATGTATTATGACGTCACAGTATATGATCACATCATAATTAGTATGCACTATGACGTCACAATGTATTATGACATCATAATGTATCCGCGTTTTGACATCACAATATATTATTAGAGCGCAATTTGCTGGTATTATGAGCAATTTCTCTTACCCCAATTTGTGTCACATCTACTGGAGCATCATGAGCATGTATTATGACATCACAGTATATGATGACATCATAATTAGTATGCACTATGACCTGACAATGTATTATGACGTCATAATGTTTCCGCGTTATGAGAGCGCAATTTGCATGTAGTATGAGCAATTTCTCTAACCACAATTTGTGTCACATCTACTGGAGCATCATGAGCATGTATTATGACATCACAGTATATGATGACATCATAATTAGTATGCACTATGACGTCACAATGTATTATGACGTCATAATGTATCCGTGTTAAGACATCACAATATAATATGAGAGCACAATTTGCAGGTATTATGAGCAATTTCTCTTACCCCAATTTGTGTAACAACTGCTGGAGCATCATGAGCATGTATTATAACGTCACAGCATATGATGACATCATAATTAGTATACAGTATGACGGCACAATGTATTATGACGTCATAATGTATCCGCATTATGACATCACAATATATTATGAGAGCGCAATTTGCAGGTATTATGAGCAATTTCTCTTACCCCAATTTGTGTCACATCTACTGGAGCATCATGAGCATGTACTATGACATCACAGTATATGATGACATCATAATTAGTGTGCACTATGACGTCACAATGTATTATGACGTCATAATGTGTCTGCATTATGACATCACAGTTTACTATGAGAGCGCAATTTGCAGGTATTATGAGCAATTTCTCTTACCCCAATTTGTGTCACATCTACTGGAGCATCATGAGCATGTACTATGACAAAACAGTATATTATGACATCATAATTAGTATGCACTATGACGTCACAATATATTATGACGTCATAATGTTTCTGCATTATGACATCACAATATATTATGAGAGCGCAACATGCAGGTATTATGAGCAATTTCTCTTACCCCAATTTGTGTCACATCTAGTGGAGCATCATGAGCATGTATTGTGACGTCACAGTATATGATGACCTCATAATTATTATGGACTATGACGTCACAATGTATTATGACGTCATAATGGATCCGAATTATGACATCACAATATATTATGAGAGCGCAATTTGCAGGTATTATGAGCAATTTCGCTTACCCCAATTTGTGTCACATCTACTGGAGCATCATGAGCATGTATTATGACATCACAGTATATGATGACATCATAATTAGTATGCACTATGACGTCACAATGTATTATGACGTCATAATATATCCGCATTATGACATCACAATATATTATGAGAGCGCAATTTGCAGGTATTATGAGCAATTTCTCTTACCCCAATTTGTGTCACATCTACTGGAGCATCATGAGCATGTATTATGACGTCACCGTATATGATGTCATCATAATTAGTATGCACTATGACGTCACAATGTATTATGACGTCATAATGTATCCGCATTATGACATCACAACATATTATGAGAGCGCAGTTTGCAGGTATTTTGAGCAATTTCTCTTAACCCAATTTGTGTCACATCTACTGGAGCATCATGAGCATGTATTATGACGTCACCGTATATGATGACATCATAATTAGTATGCAGTATCACCTCACAATGTATTATGACGTCATAATGTATCCGCATTTTGATATCACAATATATTATGAGAGCGCAATTTCCAGGAATTATGAGCAATTTCTCTTACCCCAATTTGTGTCACATCTATTGGAGCAACATGAGCATGTAATATGACGTCACAGTATATGATGAAATCATAATTAGTATGCAGTATGACCTCACAATGTATTATGACGTCATAATGTATCCACATTATGACATCACAATGTATTATGAGAGCGCAATTTGCAGGTATTATGAGCAATTTCTCTTACCCCAATTTGTGTAACAACTACTGGAGCATCATGAGCATGTATTATGACGTCACAGTATATGATGACATCATAATTAGTATGCACTATGACGTCACAATGTATTATGACATCATAATTTATCAGCATTATGACATCACAATATATTATGAGAGCCCAATTTGCAGGTATTATGAGCAATTTCTCTTACCCCAATTTGTGTCACTTCTACTGGAGCATCATAAGCATGTATTATGACGTCACTGTATATGATGACATCATAATTAGTATGCAGTATGACGTCACAGTGTAATATGACGTCATAATGTATCCGCATTATGACATCACAATATATTATGAGAGCGCAATTTGCAGGTATTATGAGAAATTTCTCTTACCCCAATTTGTGTCACATCTACTGGAGCATCATGAGCATGTATTATGATGTCACAGCATATGATGACATCATAATTACTATACAGTATGACGGCACAATGTATTATGACGTCATAATGTATCCGCATTATGACATCACAATATATTATGAGAGCGCAATTTGCAGGTATTATGAGCAATTTCTCTTACCCCAATTTGTGTCACATCTACTGGAGCATCATGAGCATGTACGATGACATCACAGTATATGATGACATCATAATTAGTGTGCACTATGACGTCACAATGTATTATGACGTCATAATGTGTCTGCATTATGACATCACAGTTTACTATGAGAGCGCAATTTGCAGGTATTATGAGCAATTTCTCTTACCCCAATTTGTGTCACATCTACTGGATCATCTTGAGCATGTATTATTACATCACAGTATATGATGACATCATAATTAGTATACACTATGACGTCACAATGTATTATGACGTCATAATATATCCGCATTATGACATCACAATATATTATGAGAGCGCAATTTGCAGGTATTATGAGCAATTTCTCTTACCCCAATTTGTGTCACATCTACTGGAGCATCATGAGTATGTATTATGACGTCACAGTATATGATGACATCATAATTAGTATGCACTATGACGTCACAATGTATTATGACCTCATAATGTATCCGCATTATGACATCACAATATAGACTGACAGTGCAATTTGCAGGTATTATGAGCAATTTCTCTTACCCCAATTTGTGTCACATCTACTGGAGCATCATGAGCATGTGTTATGACGTCACAGTATATGATGACATCATAATTAGTATGCACTATGACGTCACAATGTATTATGACGTCATAATGGATCCGCATTATGACATCACAATATATTATGAGAGCGCAATTTGCAGGTATTATGAGCAATTTCTCTTACCCCAATTTGTGTCACATCTACTGGAGCATCATGAGCATGTACTATGACGTCACTGTATATGATGACATCATAATTAGTATGCAGTATGACATCACAGTGTATTATGACGTCATAATGTATCCGCATTATGACATCACAATATATTATGAGAGCGCAATTTGCAGGTATTATGAGCAATTTCTCTTACCCCAATTTTTGTCACATCTACTGGAGCATCATGAGCATGTACTATGACAAAACAGTATATTATGACATCATGATTAGTATGCACTATGACGTCACAATATATTTTGACGTCATAATGTATCTGCATTATGACATCACAATATATTATGAGAGCGCAACATGCAGGTATTATGAGCAATTTCTCTTACCCCAATTTGTGTCACATCTAGTGGAGTATCATGAGCATGTATTGTGACGTCACAGTATATGATGACCTCATAATTATTATGCACTATGACGTCACAATGTATTATGACGTCATAATGGATCCGCATTATGACATCACAATATATTATGAGAGCGCAATTTGCAGGTATTATGAGCAATTTCGCTTACCCCAATTTGTGTCACATCTACTGGAGCATCATGAGCATGTATTATGACATCACAGTATATGATGACATCATAATTAGTATGCACTATGACGTCACAATGTATTATGACGTCATAATGTATCCGCATTATGACATCACAATATATTATGGGAGCGCAATTTGCAGGTATTATGAGCAATTTCTCTTACCCCAATTTGTGTCACTTCTACTGGAGCATCTTGAGCATGTATTATGACGTAACAGTATATGACGACATCATAATTAGTATGCACTATGACCTGACAATGTATTATGACGTCATGATGTTTCCGCGTTATGACATCACAATATATTATGAGAGCGCAATTTGCATGTATTATGAGAAATTTCTCTTACCCCAATTTGTGTCACTTCTACTGGAGCATCATGAGTATGTATTATGACGTCACAGTATATGATGACATCATAATTAGTATGCACTATGACGTCACAATGTATTATGACGTCATAATGTATCCACATTATGACATCACAATATATTCTGAGAGTGCAATTTGCAGGTATTATGAGCAATTTCCCTTACCCCAATTTGTGTCACATCTACTGGAGCATCATGAGCATGTGTTATGATGTCACACTATATGATGACATCATAATTAATATGCACTATGACGTCAAAATGTATTATGACGTCATAATGGATCCGCATTATGACATCACAATATATTAAGAGAGTGCAATTTGCAGGTATTATGAGCAATTTCTCTTACCCCAATTTGTGTCACATCTACTGGATCATCATGAGCATGTATTATTACATCACAGTATATGATGACATCATAATTAGTATACACTATGACGTCACAATGTATTATGACGTCATAATGTATCCGCGTTATGACTTCACAATATATAATGAGAGCGCAATTTGCAGGTATTATGAGCAATTTCTCTCACCCCAATTTGTGTCACATCTACTGGAGCATCATGAGTATGTATTATGACGTCACAGTATATGATGACATCATAGTTGGTATGCACTATGACGTCACAATGTATTATGACGTCCTAATGTATCCGCATTATGACATCACAATATATTATGAGAGCGCAATTTGCAGGTATTATGAGCAGTTTCTCTTACCCCAATTTGTGTCACATCTACTGGAGCATCATGAGCATGTATTATGACGTCACCGTATATGATGACATCATAATTAGTATGCAGTATGGCGTCACAGTGTATTATGACGTCATAATGTATCCGCATTATGACATCACAAAATATTATGAGGGCGCAATTTGCAGGTTTTATGAGCAATTTCTCTTACCCCAATTTGTGTCACATCTACTGGAGCATCATGAGCATGTACTATGACATCGCAGTATATCATGACATCATAATTAGTATGCACTTTGATGTCACAATGTATTATGACGTCATAATGTATCCGCGTTATGACATCACAATATATTATGAGAGCGCAATTTGTAGGTGGTATGAGCAATTTCACTTACCCCAATATGTGTCACATCTACTGGAGCATCATGAGCATGTATTATGACGCCACCGTATATGATGACATCATAATTAGTATGCAGTATGACATCACAGTGTATTATGACGTCATAATGTATCCGCGTTATAACATCACAATATATTATGAGAGCGCAATTTGCAGGTATTATGAGCAATTTCTCTTACCCCAATTTGTGTCACATCTACTGCAGCATCATGAGCATGTATTATGACGTCACAGTATATGATGACATCATAATTAGTATGCACTATGACGTCAAAATGTGTTATGACGTCATCATGTATCCGCGTTATGACATCACAATATATTATGAGAGCGCAATTTGCAGGTATTATGAGCAATTCCTCTTACCCCAATTTGTGTCACACCTACTGGAGCATCATGAGCATGTATTATGATGTCACAGCATATGATGACATCATAATTAGTATGCACTATGACGTCACAGTATATTATGACGTCATAAAGCATCCGCATTATGACATCACAAAAAAATTATGAGAGCGAAATTTGCAGGTATTATGAGCAATTTCTCTTACCCCAATTTGTGTCACATCTACTGGAACATCATGAGCATGTTTTATGACGTCACAGTATATGATGACATCATAATTAGTATGCACTATGACGTCACAATGTATTATGACGTCATAATGGATCCGCATTATGACATCACAATATATTATGAGCGCGCAATTTGCAGGTATTAAGAGCAATTTCTCTTACCCCAATTTGTGTCACATCTACTGGAGCATCATGAGCATGTATTATGACGTCACCGTATATGATGATATCATAATTAGTATGCAGTATGACGTCACAGTGTATTATGACGTCATAATGTATCCGCATTATGACATCAGAATATATTATGAGAGCACAACATTCAGGTATTATGAGCAATTTCTCTTACCCCAATTTGTGTCACATCTACTGGAGCATCATGAGCATGTATTATGACGTCACAGTATATGATGACATCATAATTAGTATGCACTATGACGTCACAATGTATTATGAAGTCATAATGTATCCGCGTTTTGACATCACAATATATTATTGGAGCGCAATTTGCAGGTATTATGAGCAATTTCTCTTACCCCAATTTGTGTCACATGTACTGGAGCATCATGAGCATGTATTACGACATCACAGTATATGATGACATCATAATTAGTATGCACTATGACCTGACAATGTATTATGACGTCATAATGTTTCAGCGTTATGACATCACAATATATTATGAGAGCGCAATTTGCATCTATTATGAGCCATTTCTCTTACCCCAATTTGTGTCACATCTATTGGAGCATCATGAGCATGTATTATGACGTCACAGTATATGATGACATCATAATTAGTATGCACTATGACGTCACAATGTGTTATGACGTCATCATGTATCCGCGTTATGACATCACAATATATTATGAGAGCGCTATTTGCAGGTATTATGAGCAATTTCTCTTACCCCAAATTGTGTCACATCTACTGGAGCATCATGAGCATGTATTATGATGTCACAGTATATGGTGACATCAAAATTAGTATGCACTATGATGTCACAATGCATTATGACGTCACAATGTATCCGCATTATGACATCACAATATATTATGAGAGCGCAATTTGCAGGTATTATGAGCAATTTCTCTTACCCCAATTTTTGTCACATCTACTGGAGCATCATGAGCATGTATTATGACGTCACAGTATATGATGACATCATAATTAGTATGCACTATGACGTCACAATGTATTATGACGTCATAATGTATCCGCGTTATGACATCACAATATAACATGAGAGCGCAATTTGCAGGTATTATGAGCAATTTCTCTTACCCCAATTTGTGTCACAACTACTGGAGCATCATGAGCATGTATTATGACGTCACAGTATATGATGACATCATAATTAGTATGCACTATAACGTCACAATGTATTATGACATCATAATTTATCAGCATTATGACATCACAATATATTATGAGAGCTCAATTTGCAGGTATTATGAGCAATTTCTCTTACCGCAATTTGTGTCACTTCTACTGGAGCATCATAAGCATGTATTATGACGTCACTGTATATGATGACATCATAATTAGTATGCAGTATGACGTCACAGTGTAATATGACGTCATAATGTATCCGCATTATGACATCACAATATATTATGAGAGCGCAATTTGCAGGTATTATGAGCAATTTCTCTTACCCCAATTTGTGTCACATCTACTGGAGCATCATGAGCATGTACTATGACATCACAGTATATGATGACATCATAATTAGTATGCACTATGATGTCACAATGTATTATGATGTCATAATGTGTCTGCATTATGACATCACAATGTATTATGAGAGCGCAATTTGCAGGTATTATGAGCAATTTCTCTTACCCCAATTTGTGTCATATCTACTGGATCATCATGAGCATGTATTATTACATCACAGTATATGATGACATCATAATTAGTATACACTATGACGTCACAATGTATTATGACGTCATAATGTATCCGCATTATGACATCACAATATATTATGAGAGCACAATTTGCAGTTATTATGAGCAATTTCTCTTACCCCAATTTGTGTCACATCTACTGGAGCATCATGAGCATGTATTATGACGTCACAGTATATGATGACATCATAATTAGTATGCACTATGACGTCACAATATATTATGACGTCATAATGTATCCACATTATGACATAACAATATATTATGAGAGCGCAATTTGCAGGTATTAAGAGCAATTTCTCTTACCCGAATTTGTGTCACATCTACTGGAGCATCATGATCATGTATTATGACGTCACCGTATATGATGACATCATAATTAGTATGCACTATGACATCACAATGTATTATGACGTCATAATGTATCCGCGTTTTGACATCAGAATATATTATTAGAGCGCAATTTGCAGGTATTATGAGCAATTTCTCTTACCCCAATTTGTGTCACATCTACTGGAGCATCATGAGCATGTATTATGACGTCACAGTATATGATGACATCATAATTAGTATGCACTATGATGTCACAATGTATTATGACGTCATAATGTTTCCGCGTTATGACATCACAATATATTATGAGAGCGCAATTTGCATGTATTATGAGCAATTTCACTTACCCCAATTTGTGTCACATCTACTGGAGCATCATGAGCATGTATTATGACATCACAGTATATGATGACATCATAATTAGTATGCACTATGACGTCCCAAAGTATTACGATGTCATAATGTATCCGCATTATGACATCACAATATTTTATGAGAGCGCAACTAGCAGGTATTATGAGCAATTTCTCTTACCCCAATTTGTGTCACATCTATTGGAGTATCATGAGCATGTATTATGACGTCACCGTATATGATGACATCATAATTAGTATGCACTATGACGTCACAATGTGTTTTGAGGTCATCATGTATCCGCGTTATGGCATCACAATATATTATGAGAGCGCAATTTGCAGGTATTATGAGCAATTTCTCTTACCCCAATTTGTGTCACATCTACTGGAGCATCATGAGCACGTATTATGACGTCACAGGATATGGTCACACCATAATTAGTATGCACTATGACCTCACAATGTATTATGACGTCATAATGTATCCGCATTATGACATCACAATATATTATGAGAGCGCAATTTGCAGGTATTATGAGCAATTTCTCTTACCCCAATTTGTGTCACATCTACTGGAGCAACATGAGCATGTATTATGACGTCACCGTATATGATGACATCATAATTAGTATGCAGTATGACCTCACAATGTAGTATGACGACATAACGTATCCGCATTTTGACCTCACAATATATTATGAGAGCGCAATTTGCAGAAATTATGAGCAATTTCTCTTACCCCAATTTGTGTCACATCTATTGGAGCATCATGAGCATGTAATATGACGTCACAGTATATGATGACATCATAATTACTATGCACTATGACGTCACAATGTATTATGACATCATAATTTATCCGCATTATGACATCACAATATATTATGAGAGCGCAATTTGCAGGTATTGTGAGGAATTTCGCTTCACCCAGTTTGTGTCACATCTACTGGAGCATCATGAGCATGTATTATGACATCACAGTATATGATGACATCATAATTAGTGTGCACTATGACGTCACAATGTATTATGACGTCATCATGTATCCGCGTTATGGCATCACAATATATTATGAGAGCGCAATTTGCAGGTATTATGAGCAATTTCTCTTACCCCAATTTGTGTCACATCTACTGGAGCATCATGAGCATGTATTATGACGTCACAGTATATGGTGACAACAATAATTAGTTTGCACTATGAAGGCACAATGTATTATGACGTCATAATGTATCCGCATTATGACATCACAATATATTATGAGAGCGCAATTTGCAGGTATTATGAGCAATTTCTCTTACCCCAATTTTTGTCACATCTACTGGAGCATCATGAGCATGTATTATGACATCACAGTATATGATGACATCATAATTAGTATGCACTATGACGTCACAATATATTATGACGTCATAATGTATCCGTGTTATGACATCACAATATAATATGAGAGCGCAATTTGCAGGTATTATGAGCAATTTCTCTTACCCCAATTTGTGTAACAACTGCTGGATCATCATGAGCAGGTATTATGACGTCACAGTATATGATGACATCATAATTAGTATCCACTATGTCGTCACAATGTATTATGACATCATAATTTATCAGCATTATGACATCACAATATATTATGAGAGCTAAATTTGCAAGTATTATGAGCAATTTCTCTTACCCCAAATTGTGTCACTTCTACTGGAGCATCATAAGCATGTATTATGACGTCACTGTATATGATGACATCATAATTAGTATGCAGTATGACGTCACAGTGTAATATGACGTCATAATGTATCCGCATTATGACATCACAATATATTATGAGAGCGCAATTTGCAGGTATTTTGAGCAATTTCTCTTACCCCAATTTTTGTCACATCTACTGGAGCATCATGAGCATGTATTATGACATCACAGTATATGATGACATCATAATTAGTATGCACTATGACGTCACAATATATTATGACGTCATAATGTATCCGTGTTATGACATCACAATATAATATGAGAGCGCAGTTTGCAGGTATTATGAGCAATTTCTCTTACCCCAATTTGTGTAACAACTGCTGGAGCATCATGAGCATGTATTATGACGTCACAGTATATGATGACATCATAATTAGTATCCACTATGTCGTCACAATGTATTATGACATCATAATTTATCAGCATTATGACATCACAATATATTATGAGAGCTAAATTTGCAAGTATTATGAGCAATTTCTCTTACCCCAAATTGTGTCACTTCTACTGGAGCATCATAAGCATGTATTATGACGTCACTGTATATGATGACATCATAATTAGTATGCAGTATGACGTCACAGTGTAATATGACGTCATAATGTATCCGCATTATGACATCACAATATATTATGAGAGCGCAATTTGCAGGTATTATGAACAATTTCTCTTACCCCAATTTGTGTCACATCTACTGGAGCATCATGAGCATGTATTATGACGTCATCGCATATGATTACATCATAATTAGTATGCACTATGACGTCACAATGTATTATGACGTCATAATGTATCCGCATTATGACATCACAATATATTATGAGAGCGCAATTTGCAGGTATTATGAGCAATTTCTCTAACCCCAATTTTGTCACATCTACTGGAGCAACATGAGCATGTACTATGACATCACAGTATATGATGACATCATAATTAGTATGCACTATGACGTCACAATGTATTATGACGTCATAATGCATCCGTGTTATGACATCACAATATATTATGAGAGCGCAATTTGCAGGTATTATGAGCAATTTCTCTTACCCCAATTTGTGTAACAACTGCTGGAGCATCATGAGCATGTATTATGACGTCACAGTATATGATGACATCATAATTAGTATGCACTATGACGTCACAATGTATTATGACATCATAATTTATCAGCATTATGACATCACAATATATTATGAGAGCACAAATTGCAGGTATTATGAGCAATTTCTCTTACCCCAATTTGTGTCACTTCTACTGGAGCATCATAAGAATGTATTATGACGTCACTGTATATGATGACATCATAATTAATATGCAGTATGACGTCACAGTGTAATATGACGTCATAATGTATCCGCATTATGACATCACAATATATTATGAGAGCGCAATTTGCAGGTATTATGAGAAATTTCTCTTACCCCAATTTGTGTCACATCTACTGGAGCATCATGAGCATGTATTATGATGTCACAGCATATGATGACATCATAATTAGTATACAGTATGACGGCACAATGTATTATGACGTCATAATGTATCCGCATTATGACATCACAATATATTATGAGAGCGCAATTTGCAGGTATTATGAGCAATTTCTCTTACCCTAATTTGTGTCACATCTACTGGAGCATCATGAGCATGTACTATGACATCACAGTATATGATGACATCATAATTAGTGTGCACTATGACGTCACAATGTATTATGACGTCATAATGTGTCTGCATTATGACATCACAGTTTACTATGAGAGCGCAATTTGCAGGTATTATGAGCAATTTCTCTTACCCCAATTTGTGTCACATCTACTGGATCATCTTGAGCATGTATTATTACATCACAGTATATGATGACATCATAATTAGTATACACTATGACGTCACAATGTATTATGACGTCATAATATATCCGCATTATGACATCACAATATATTATGAGAGCGCAATTTGCAGGTATTATGAGCAATTTCTCTTACCCCAATTTGTGTCACATCTACTGGAGCATCATGAGTATGTATTATGACGTCACAGTATATGATGACATCATAATTAGTATGCACTATGACGTCACAATCTATTATGACCTCATAATGTATCCGCATTATGACATCACAATATAGACTGACAGTGCAATTTGCAGGTATTATGAGCAATTTCTCTTACCCCAATTTGTGTCACATCTACTGGAGCATCATGAGCATGTGTTATGACGTCACAGTATATGATGACATCATAATTAGTATGCACTATGACGTCACAATGTATTATGACGTCATAATGGATCCGCATTATGACATCACAATATATTATGAGAGCGCAATTTGCAGGTATTATGAGCAATTTCTCTTTCCCCAATTTGTGTCACATCTACTGGAGCATCATGAGCATGTATTATGACGTCACTGTATATGATGACATCATAATTAGTATGCAGTATGACGTCACAGTGTATTATGACGTCATAATGTATCCGCATTATGACATCACAATATATTATGAGAGCGCAATTTGCAGGTATTATGAGCAATTTCTCTTACCCCAATTTGTGTCACATCTACTGGAGCATCATGAGCATGTATTATGACGTCACCGTATATGATGATATCATAATTAGTATGCAGTATGACGTCACAGTGTATTATGACGTCATAATGTATCCGCATTATGACATCAGAATATATTATGAGAGCACAACATTCAGGTATTATGAGCAATTTCTCTTACCCCAATTTGTGTCACATCTACTGGAGCATCATGAGCATGTATTATGACGTCACAGTATAAGATGACATCATAATTAGTATGCACTATGACGTCACAATGTATTATGAAGTCATAATGTATCCGCGTTTTGACATCACAATATATTATTGGAGCGCAATTTGCAGGTATTATGAGCAATTTCTCTTACCCCAATTTGTGTCACATGTACTGGAGCATCATGAGCATGTATTACGACATCACAGTATATGATGACATCATAATTAGTATGCACTATGACCTGACAATGTATTATGACGTCATAATGTTTCAGCGTTATGACATCACAATATATTATGAGAGCGCAATTTGCATCTATTATGAGCCATTTCTCTTACCCCAATTTGTGTCACATCTATTGGAGCATCATGAGCATGTATTATGAACGTCACAGTATATGATGACATCATAATTAGTATGCACTATGACGTCACAATGTGTTATGACGTCATCATGTATCCGCGTTATGACATCACAATATATTATGAGAGCGCTATTTGCAGGTATTATGAGCAATTTCTCTTACCCCAAATTGTGTCACATCTACTGGAGCATCATGAGCATGTATTATGACGTCACAGTATATGGTGACATCAAAATTAGTATGCACTATGATGTCACAATGCATTATGACGTCACAATGTATCCGCATTATGACATCACAATATATTATGAGAGCGCAATTTGCAGGTATTATGAGCAATTTCTCTTACCCTAATTTGTGTCACATCTACTGGAGCATCATGAGCATGTATTATGACGTCACAGTATATGATGACATCATAATTAGTATGCACTATGACGTCACAATGTATTATGACGTCATAATGTATCCGCGTTATGACATCACAATATAACATGAGAGCGCAATTTGCAGGTATTATGAGCAATTTCTCTTACCCCAATTTGTGTCACAACTACTGGAGCATCATGAGCATGTATTATGACGTCACAGTATATGATGACATCATAATTAGTATGCACTATAACGTCACAATGTATTATGACATCATAATTTATCAGCATTATGACATCACAATATATTATGAGAGCTCAATTTGCAGGTATTATGAGCAATTTCTCTTACCACAATTTGTGTCACTTCTACTGGAGCATCATAAGCATGTATTATGACATCACTGTATATGATGACATCATAATTAGTATGCAGTATGACGTCACAGTGTAATATGACGTCATAATGTATCCGCATTATGACATCACAATATATTATGAGAGCGCAATTTGCAGGTATTATGAGCAATTTCTCTTACCCCAATTTGTGTCACATCTACTGGAGCATCATGAGCATGTACTATGACATCACAGTATATGACGACATCATAATTAGTATGCACTATGATGTCACAATGTATTATGATGTCATAATGTGTCTGCATTATGACATCACAATGTATTATGAGAGCGCAATTTGCAGGTATTATGAGCAATTTGTCTTACCCCAATTTGTGTCACATCTACTGGATCATCATGAGCATGTATTATTACATCACAGTATATGATGACATCATAATTAGTATACACTATGACGTCACAATGTATTATGACGTCATAATGTATCCGCATTATGACATCACAATATATTATGAGAGCACAATTTGCAGTTATTATGAGCAATTTCTCTTACCCCAATTTGTGTCACATCTACTGGAGCATCATGAGCATGTATTATGACGTCACAGTATATGATGACATCATAATTAGTATGCACTATGACGTCACAATATATTATGACGTCATAATGTATCCACATTATGACATAACAATATATTATGAGAGCGCAATTTGCAGGTATTAAGAGCAATTTCTCTTACCCCAATTTGTGTCACATCTACTGGAGCATCATGATCATGTATTATGACGTCACCGTATATGATGACATCATAATTAGTATGCACTATGACATCACAATGTATTATGACGTCATAATGTATCCGCGTTTTGACATCAGAATATATTATTAGAGCGCAATTTGCAGGTATTATGAGCAATTTCTCTTACCCCAATTTGTGTCACATCTACTGGATCATCATGAGCATGTATTATGACGTCACAGTATATGATGACATCATAATTAGTATGCACTATGATGTCACAATGTATTATGACGTCATAATGTTTCCGCGTTATGACATCACAATATATTATGAGAGCGCAATTTGCATGTATTATGAGCAATTTCACTTACCCCAATTTGTGTCACATCTACTGGAGCATCATGAGCATGTATTATGACATCACAGTATATGATGACATCATAATTAGTATGCACTATGACCTCCCAAAGTATTACGATGTCATAATGTATCCGCATTATGACATCACAATATTTTATGAGAGCGCAACTAGCAGGTATTATGAGCAATTTCTCTTACCCCAATTTGTGTCACATCTATTGGAGTATCATGAGCATGTATTATGACGTCACAGTATATGATGACATCATAATTAGTATGCACTATGACGTCACAATGTGTTTTGACGTCATCATGTATCCGCGTTATGGCATCACAATATATTATGAGAGCGCAATTTGCAGGTATTATGAGCAATTTCTCTTACCCCAATTTGTGTCACATCTACTGGAGCATCATGAGCATGTATTATGACGTCACAGTATATGGTCACACCATAATTAGTATGCACTATGACCTCACAATGTATTATGACGTCATAATGTATCCGCATTATGACATCACAATATATTATGAGAGCGCAATTTGCAGGTATTAGGAGCAATTTCTCTTACCCCAATTTGTGTCACATCTACTGGAGCAACATGAGCATGTATTATGATGTCACCGTATATGATGACATCATAATTAGTATGCAGTATGACCTCACAATGTAGTATGACGACATAACGTATCCGCATTTTGACCTCACAATATATTATGAGAGCGCAATTTGCAGAAATTATGAGCAATTTCTCTTACCCCAATTTGTGTCACATCTATTGGAGCATCTTGAGCATGTAATATGACGTCACAGTATATGATGACATCATAATTAGTATGCACTATGACGTCACAATGTATTATGACATCATAATTTATCCGCATTATGACATCACAATATATTATGAGAGCGCAATTTGCAGGTATTGTGAGCAATTTCGCTTCACCCAGTTTGTGTCACATCTACTGGAGCATCATGAGCATGTATTATGACATCACAGTATATGATGACATCATAATTAGTGTGCACTATGACGTCACAATGTATTATGACGTCATCATGTATCCACGTTATGGCATCACAATATATTATGAGAGCGCAATTTGCAGGTATTATGAGCAATTTCTCTTACCCCAATTTGTGTCACATCTACTGGAGCATCATGAGCATGTATTATGACGTCACAGTATATGGTGACAACAATAATTAGTATGCACTATGAAGTCACAATGTATTATGACGTCATAATGTATCCGCATAATGACATCACAATATATTATGAGAGCGCAATTTGCAGGTATTATGAGCAATTTCTCTTACCCCAATTTTTGTCACATCTACTGGAGCATCATGAGCATGTATTATGACATCACAGTATATGATGACATCATAATTAGTATGCACTATGACGTCACAATATATTATGACGTCATAATGTATCCGTGTTATGACATCACAATATAATATGAGAGCGCAATTTGCAGGTATTATGAGCAATTTCTCTTACCCCAATTTGTGTAACAACTGCTGGAGCATCATGAGCAGGTATTATGACGTCACAGTATATGATGACATCATAATTAGTATCCACTATGTCGTCACAATGTATTATGACATCATAATTTATCAGCATTATGACATCACAATATATTATGAGAGCTAAATTTGCAAGTATTATGAGCAATTTCTCTTACCCCAAATTGTGTCACTTCTACTGGAGCATCATAAGCATGTATTATGACGTCACTGTATATGATGACATCATAATTAGTATGCAGTATGACGTCACAGTGTAATATGACGTCATAATGTATCCGCATTATGACATCACAATATATTATGAGAGCGCAATTTGCAGGTATTTTGAGCAATTTCTCTTACCCCAATTTTTGTCACATCTACTGGAGCATCATGAGCATGTATTATGACATCACAGTATATGATGACATCATAATTAGTATGCACTATGACGTCACAATATATTATGACGTCATAATGTATCCGTGTTATGACATCACAATATAATATGAGAGCGCAATTTGCAGGTATTATGAGCAATTTCTCTTACCCCAATTTGTGTAACAACTGCTGGAGCATCATGAGCATGTATTATGACGTCACAGTATATGATGACATCATAATTAGTATCCACTATGTCGTCACAATGTATTATGACATCATAATTTATCAGCATTATGACATCACAATATATTATGAGAGCTAAATTTGCAAGTATTATGAGCAATTTCTCTTACCCCAAATTGTGTCACTTCTACTGGAGCATCAAAAGCATGTATTATGACGTCACTGTATATGATGACATCATAATTAGTATGCAGTATGACGTCACAGTGTAATATGACGTCATAATGTATCCGCATTATGACATCACAATATCTTATGAGAGCGCAATTTGAAGGTATTATGAACAATTTCTCTTACCCCAATTTGTGTCACATCTACTGGAGCATCATGAGCATGTATTATGATGTCATCGCATATGATTACATCATAATTAGTATGCACTATGACGTCACAATGTATTATGACGTCATAATGTATCCGCATTATGACATCACAATATATTATGAGAGCGCAATTTGCAGGTATTATGAGCAATTTCTCTAACCCCAATTTTGTCACATCTACTGGAGCAACATGAGCATGTACTATGACATCACAGTATATGATGACATCATAATTAGTATGCACTATGACGTCACAATGTATTATGACGTCATAATGCATCCGTGTTATGACATCACAATATATTATGAGAGCGCAATTTGCAGGTATTATGAGCAATTTCTCTTACCCCAATTTGTGTAACAACTGCTGGAGCATCATGAGCATGTATTATGACGTCACAGTATATGATGACATCATAATTAGTATGCACTATGACGTCACAATGTATTATGACATCATAATTTATCAGCATTATGACATCACAATATATTATGAGAGCACAATTTGCAGGTATTATGAGCAATTTCTCTTACCCCAATTTGTGTCACTTCTACTGGAGCATCATAAGCATGTATTATGACGTCACTGTATATGATGACATCATAATTAGTATGCAGTATGACGTCACAGTGTAATATGACGTCATAATGTATCCGCATTATGACATCACAATATATTATGAGAGCGCAATTTGCAGGTATTATGAGAAATTTCTCTTACCCCAATTTGTGTCACATCTTCTGGAGCATCATGAGCATGTATTATGATGTCACAGCATATGATGACATCATAATTAGTATACAGTATGACGGCACAATGTATTATGACGTCATAATGTATCCGCATTATGACATCACAATATATTATGAGAGCGCAATTTGCAGGTATTATGAGCAATTTCTCTTACCCTAATTTGTGTCACATCTACTGGAGCATCATGAGCATGTACTATGACATCACAGTATATGATGACATCATAATTAGTGTGCACTATGACGTCACAATGTATTATGACGTCATAATGTGTCTGCATTATGACATCACAGTTTACTATGAGAGCGCAATTTGCAGGTATTATGAGCAATTTCTCTTACCCCAATTTGTGTCACATCTACTGGATCATCTTGAGCATGTATTATTACATCACAGTATATGATGACATCGTAATTAGTATACACTATGACGTCACAATGTATTATGACGTCATAATATATCCGCATTATGACATCACAATATATTATGAGAGCGCAATTTGCAGGTATTATGAGCAATTTCTCTTACCCCAATTTGTGTCACATCTACTGGAGCATCATGAGTATGTATTATGACGTCACAGTATATGATGACATCATAATTAGTATGCACTATGACGTCACAATGTATTATGACCTCATAATGTATCCGCATTATGACATCACAATATAGACTGACAGTGCAATTTGCAGGTATTATGAGCAATTTCTCTTACCCCAATTTGTGTCACATCTACTGGAGCATCATGAGCATGTGTTATGACGTCACAGTATATGATGACATCATAATTAGTATGCACTATGACGTCACAATGTATTATGACGTCATAATGGATCCGCATTATGACATCACAATATATTATGAGAGCGCAATTTGCAGGTATTATGAGCAATTTCTCTTACCCCAATTTGTGTCACATCTACTGGAGCATCATGAGCATGTATTATGACGTCACTGTATATGATGACATCATAATTAGTATGCAGTATGACGTCACAGTGTATTATGACGTCATAATGTATCCGCATTATGACATCACAATATATTATGAGAGCGCAATTTGCAGGTATTATGAGCAATTTCTCTTACCCCAATTTGTGTCACATCTACTGGAGCATCATGAGCATGTACTATGACAAAACAGTATATTATGACATCATAATTAGTATGCACTATGACGTCACAATATATTTTGTCGTCATAATGTATCTGCATTATGACATCACAATATATTATGAGAGCGCAACATGCAGGTATTATGAGCAATTTCTCTTACCCCAATTTGTGTCACATCTAGTGGAGTATCATGAGCATGTATTGTGACGTCACAGTATATGATGACCTCATAATTATTATGCACTATGACGTCACAATGTATTATGACGTCATAATGGATCCGCATTATGACATCACAATATATTATGAGAGCGCAATTTGCAGGTATTATGAGCAATTTCGCTTACCCCAATTTGTGTCACATCTACTGGAGCATCATGAGCATGTATTATGACATCACAGTATATGATGACATCATAATTAGTATGCACTATGACGTCACAATGTATTATGACGTCATAATGTATCTGCATTATGACATCACAATATATTATGGGAGCGCAATTTGCAGGTATTATGAGCAATTTCTCTTACCCCAATTTGTGTCACATCTACTGGAGCATCTTGAGCATGTATTATGACGTAACAGTATATGACGACATCATAATTAGTATGCACTATGACCTGACAATGTATTATGACGTCATGATGTTTCCGCGTTATGACATCACAATATATTATGAGAGCGCAATTTGCATGTATTATGAGAAATTTCTCTTACCCCAATTTGTGTCACTTCTACTGGAGCATCATGAGTATGTATTATGACGTCACAATATATGATGACATCATAATTAGTATGCACTATGACGTCACAATGTATTATGACGTCATAATGTATCCGCATTATGACATCACAATATATTCTGAGAGTGCAATTTGCAGGTATTATGAGCAATTTCCCTTACCCCAATTTGTGTCACATCTACTGGAGCATCATGAGCATGTGTTATGACGTCACACTATATGATGACATCATAATTAATATGCACTATGACGTCAAAATGTATTATGACGTCATAATGGATCCGCATTATGACATCACAATATATTAAGAGAGTGCAATTTGCAGGTATTATGAGCAATTTCTCTTACCCCAATTTGTGTCACATCTACTGGATCATCATGAGCATGTATTATTACATCACAGTATATGATGACATCATAATTAGTATACACTATGACGTCACAAAGTATTATGACGTCATAATGTATCCGCGTTATGGCTTCACAATATAAAATGAGAGCGCAATTTGCAGGTATTATGAGCAATTTCTCTCACCCCAATTTGTGTCACATCTACTGGAGCATCATGAGTATGTATTATGACGTCACAGTATATGATGACATCATAATTGGTATGCACTATGACGTCACAATGTATTATGACGTCCTAATGTATCCGCATTATGACATCACAATATATTATGAGAGCGCAATTTGCAGGTATTATGAGCAATTTCTCTTACCCCAATTTGTGTCACATCTACTGGAGCATCATGAGCATGTATTATGACGTCACCGTATATGATGACATCATAATTAGTATGCAGTATGGCGTCACAGTGTATTATGACCTCATAATGTATCCGCAATATGACATCACAATATATTATGAGAGCGCAATTTGCAGGTATTATGAGTAATTTCTCTTACCCCAATTTGTGTCACATCTACTGGAGCATCATGAGCATGTATTATGATGTCACAGCATATGATGACATCATAATTAGTATGCACTATGACGTCACAATGTATTATGACGTCATAATGTATCCGCATTATGACATCACAAAATATTATGAGGGCGCAATTTGCAGGTTTTATGAGCAATTTCTCTTACCCCAATTTGTGTCACATCTACTGGAGCATCATGAGCATGTACTATGACATCGCAGTATATCATGACATCATAATTAGTATGCACTTTGATGTCACAATGTATTATGACGTCATAATGTATCCGCGTTATGACATCACAATATATTATGAGAGCGCAATTTGCAGGTGGTATGAGCAATTTCACTTACCCCAATATGTGTCACATCTACTGGAGCATCATGAGCATGTATTATGACGCCACCGTATATGATGACATCATAATTAGTATGCAGTATGACATCACAGTGTATTATGACGTCATAATGTATCCGCGTTATAACATCACAATATATTATGAGAGCGCAATTTGCAGGTATTATGAGCAATTTCTCTTACCCCAATTTTTGTCACATCTACTGGAGCATCATGAGCATGTATTATGACGTCACAGTATATGATGACATCATAATTAGTATGCACTATGACGTCACAATGTGTTATGACGTCATAATGTATCCGCGTTATGACATCACAATATAACATGAGAGCGCAATTTGCAGGTATTATGAGCAATTTCTCTTACCCCAATTTGTGTCACAACTACTGGAGCATCATGAGCATGTATTATGACGTCACAGTATATGATGACATCATAATTAGTATGCACTATAACGTCACAATGTATTATGACATCATAATTTATCAGCATTATGACATCACAATATATTATGAGAGCTCAATTTGCAGGTATTATGAGCAATTTCTCTTACCACAATTTGTGTCACTTCTACTGGAGCATCATAAGCATGTATTATGACGTCACTGTATATGATGACATCATAATTAGTATGCAGTATGACGTCACAGTGTAATATGACGTCATAATGTATCCGCATTATGACATCACAATATATTATGAGAGCGCAATTTGCAGGTATTATGAGCAATTTCTCTTACCCCAATTTGTGTCACATCTACTGGAGCATCATGAGCATGTACTATGACAAAACAGTATATTATGACATCATAATTAGTATGCACTATGACGTCACAATATATTTTGTCGTCATAATGTATCTGCATTATGACATCACAATATATTATGAGAGCGCAACATGCAGGTATTATGAGCAATTTCTCTTACCCCAATTTGTGTCACATCTAGTGGAGTATCATGAGCATGTATTGTGACGTCACAGTATATGATGACCTCATAATTATTATGCACTATGACGTCACAATGTATTATGACGTCATAATGGATCCGCATTATGACATCACAATATATTATGAGAGCGCAATTTGCAGGTATTATGAGCAATTTCGCTTACCCCAATTTGTGTCACATCTACTGGAGCATCATGAGCATGTATTATGACATCACAGTATATGATGACATCATAATTAGTATGCACTATGACGTCACAATGTATTATGACGTCATAATGTATCTGCATTATGACATCACAATATATTATGGGAGCGCAATTTGCAGGTATTATGAGCAATTTCTCTTACCCCAATTTGTGTCACATCTACTGGAGCATCTTGAGCATGTATTATGACGTAACAGTATATGACGACATCATAATTAGTATGCACTATGACCTGACAATGTATTATGACGTCATGATGTTTCCGCGTTATGACATCACAATATATTATGAGAGCGCAATTTGCATGTATTATGAGAAATTTCTCTTACCCCAATTTGTGTCACTTCTACTGGAGCATCATGAGTATGTATTATGACGTCACAATATATGATGACATCATAATTAGTATGCACTATGACGTCACAATGTATTATGACGTCATAATGTATCCGCATTATGACATCACAATATATTCTGAGAGTGCAATTTGCAGGTATTATGAGCAATTTCCCTTACCCCAATTTGTGTCACATCTACTGGAGCATCATGAGCATGTGTTATGACGTCACACTATATGATGACATCATAATTAATATGCACTATGACGTCAAAATGTATTATGACGTCATAATGGATCCGCATTATGACATCACAATATATTAAGAGAGTGCAATTTGCAGGTATTATGAGCAATTTCTCTTACCCCAATTTGTGTCACATCTGTTGGAGTATCATGAGCATGTATTATGACGTCACAGTATATGATGACATCATAATTAGTATGCACTATGACGTCACAATGTGTTTTGACGTCATCATGTATCCGCGTTATGGCATCACAATATATTATGAGAGCGCAATTTGCAGGTATTATGAGCAATTTCTCTTACCCCAATTTGTGTCACATCTACTGGAGCATCATGAGCATGTATTATGACGTCACAGTATATGGTCACACCATAATTAGTATGCACTATGACCTCACAATGTATTATGACGTCATAATGTATCCGCATTATGACATCACAATATATTATGAGAGCGCAATTTGCAGGTATTAGGAGCAATTTCTCTTACCCCAATTTGTGTCACATCTACTGGAGCAACATGAGCATGTATTATGACGTCACCGTATATGATGACATCATAATTAGTATGCAGTATGACCTCACAATGTAGTATGACGACATAACTTATCCGCATTTTGACCTCACAATATATTATGAGAGCGCAATTTGCAGAAATTATGAGCAATTTCTCTTACCCCAATTTGTGTCACATCTATTGGAGCATCATGAGCATGTAATATGACGTCACAGTATATGATGACATCATAATTAGTATGCACTATGACGTCACAATGTATTATGACATCATAATTTATCCGCATTATGACATCACAATATATTATGAGAGCGCAATTTGCAGGTATTGTGAGCAATTTCGCTTCACCCAGTTTGTGTCACATCTACTGGAGCATCATGAGCATGTATTATGACATCACAGTATATGATGACATCATAATTAGTGTGCACTATGACGTCACAATGTATTATGACGTCATCATGTATCCGCGTTATGGCATCACAATATATTATGAGAGCGCAATTTGCAGGTATTATGAGCAATTTCTCTTACCCCAATTTGTGTCACATCTACTGTAGCATCATGAGCATGTATTATGACGTCACAGTATATGGTGACAACAATAATTAGTATGCACTATGAAGTCACAATGTATTATGACGTCATAATGTATCCGCATTATGACATCACAATATATTATGAGAGCGCAATTTGCAGGTATTATGAGCAATTTCTCTTACCCCAATTTTTGTCACATCTACTGGAGCATCATGAGCATGTATTATGACATCACAGTATATGATGACATCATAATTAGTATGCACTATGACGTCACAATATATTATGACGTCATAATGTATCCGTGTTATGACATCACAATATAATATGAGAGCGCAATTTGCAGGTAATATGAGCAATTTCTCTTACCCCAATTTGTGTAACAACTGCTGGAGCATCATGAGCAGGTATTATGACGTCACAGTATATGATGACATCATAATTAGTATCCACTATGTCGTCACAATGTATTATGACATCATAATTTATCAGCATTATGACATCACAATATATTATGAGAGCTAAATTTGCAAGTATTATGAGCAATTTCTCTTACCCCAAATTGTGTCACTTCTACTGGAGCATCATAAGCATGTATTATGACGTCACTGTATATGATGACATCATAATTAGTATGCAGTATGACGTCACAGTGTAATATGACGTCATAATGTATCCGCATTATGACATCACAATATATTATGAGAGCGCAATTTGCAGGTATTATGAGCAATTTCTCTTACCCCAATTTTTGTCACATCTACTGGAGCATCATGAGCATGTATTATGACATCACAGTATATGATGACATCATAATTAGTATGCACTATGACGTCACAATATAATATGACGTCATAATGTATCCGTGTTATGACATCACAATATAATATGAGAGCGCAATTTGCAGGTATTATGAGCAATTTCTCTTACCCCAACTTGTGTAACAACTGCTGGAGCATCATGAGCATGTATTATGACGTCACAGTATATGATGACATCATAATTAGTATCCACTATGTCGTCACAATGTATTATGACATCATAATTTATCAGCATTATGACATCACAATATATTATGAGAGCTAAATTTGCAAGTATTATGAGCAATTTCTCTTACCCCAAATTGTGTCACTTCTACTGGAGCATCATAAGCATGTATTATGACGTCACTGTATATGATGACATCATAATTAGTATGCAGTATGACGTCACAGTGTAATATGACGTCATAATGTATCCGCATTATGACATCACAATATATTATGAGAGCGCAATTTGCAGGTATTATGAACAATTTCTCTTACCCCAATTTGTGTCACATCTACTGGAGCATCATGAGCATGTATTATGACGTCATCGCATATGATTACATCATAATTAGTATGCACTATGACGTCACAATGTATTATGACGTCATAATGTATCCGCATTATGACATCACAATATATTATGAGAGCGCAACATGCAGGTATTATGAGCAATTTCTCTAACCCCAATTTTGTCACATCTACTGGAGCAACATGAGCATGTACTATGACATCACAGTATATGATGACATCATAATTAGTATGCACTATGACGTCACAGTGTATTATGACGTCATAATGCATCCGTGTTATGACATCACAATATATTATGAGAGCGCAATTTGCAGGTATTATGAGCAATTTCTCTTACCCCAATTTGTGTAACAACTGCTGGAGCATCATGAGCATGTATTATGACGTCACAGTATATGATGACATCATAATTAGTATGCACTATGACGTCACAATGTATTATGACATCATAATTTATCAGCATTATGACATCACAATATATTATGAGAGCACAATTTGCAGGTATTAGGAGCAATTTCTCTTACCCCAATTTGTGTCACACCTACTGGAGCATCATGAGCATGTATTATGATGTCACAGCATATGATGACATCATAATTAGTATGCACTATGACGTCACAAAGTATTACGATGTCATAATGTATCCGCATTATGACATCACAATATATTATGAGAGCGCAACTAGCAGGTATTATGAGCAATTTCTCTTACCCCAATTTGTGTCACATCTATTGGAGCATCATGAGCATGTATTATGACGTCACAGAATATGATGACATCATAATTAGTATGCACTATGACGTCACAATGTGTTATGACGTCATCATGTATCCGCATTATGACATCACAATATATTATGAGAGCGCAATTTGCAGGTATTATGAGCAATTTCTCTTACCCCAATTTGTGTCACATCTACTGGAGCATCATGAGCATGTATTATGACATCACAGTATATGGTGACATCATAATTAGTATGCAGTATGACGTCACAATGTATTATGACGTCATAATGTATCCGCATTATGACATCACAATATATTATAAGAGCGCAATTTGCAGGTATTATGAGCAATTTCTCTTACCCCAATTTGTGTCACACCTACTGGAGCATCATGAGCATGTATTATGATGTCACAGCATATGATGACATCATAATTAGTATGCACTATGACGTCACAATATATTATGACGTCATAATGCATCCGCATTATGACATCACAAAATATTATGAGAGCGAAATTTGCAGGTATTATGAGCAATTTCTCTTACCCCAATTTGTGTCACATCTACTGGAGCATCATGAGCGTGTACTATGACATCACAGTATATCATGACATCATAATTAGTATGCACTATGATGTCACAATGTATTATGACGTCATAATGTGTCCGCGTTATGACATCACAATGTATTATGAGAGCGCAATTTGCAGGTATTATGAGCAATTTCACTTACACCAATATGTGTCACATCTACTGGAGAATCATGAGCATGTATTATGACGTCACCGTATATGATGACATCATAATTAGAATGCGGTATGACGTCACAGTGTATTATGACGTCATAATGTATCCGCGTTATAGCATCACAATATATTATGAGAGCGCAATTTGCAGGTATTATGAGCAATTTCTCTTACCCCAATTTGTGTCACATCTACTGCAGCATCATGAGCATGTATTATGACGTCACAGTATATGATGACATCATAATTAGTATGCACTATGACGTCACAATGTATTATGACGTCATAATGTATCCGCGTTTTGACATCACAATATATTATTAGAGCGCAATTTGCTGGTATTATGAGCAATTTCTCTTACCCCAATTTGTGTCACATCTACTGGAGCATCATGAGCATGTATTATGACATCACAGTATATGATGACATCATAATTAGTATGCACTATGACCTGACAATGTATTATGACGTCATAATGTTTCCGCGTTATGAGAGCGCAATTTGCATGTAGTATGAGCAATTTCTCTAACCACAATTTGTGTCACATCTACTGGAGCATCATGAGCATGTATTATGACATCACAGTATATGATGACATCATAATTAGTATGCACTATGACGTCACAATGTATTATGACGTCATAATGTATCCGTGTTAAGACATCACAATATAATATGAGTGCACAATTTGCAGGTATTATGAGCAATTTCTCTTACCCCAATTTGTGTAACAACTGCTGGAGCATCATGAGCATGTATTATGACGTCACAGTATATGATGACATCATAATTAGTATCCACTATGTCGTCACAATGTATTATGACATCATAATTTATCAGCATTATGACATCACAATATATTATGAGAGCTAAATTTGCAAGTATTATGAGCAATTTCTCTTACCCCAAATTGTGTCACTTCTACTGGAGCATCATAAGCATGTATTATGACGTCACTGTATATGATGACAACATAAGTAGTATGCAGTATGACGTCACAGTGTAATATGACGTCATAATGTATCCGCATTATGACATCACAATATATTATGAGAGCGCAATTTGCAGGTATTATGAGCAATTTCTCTTACCCCAATTTGTGTCACATCTACTGGAGCATCATGAGCATGTATTATGACATCATAGCATATGATTACATCATAATTAGTATGCACTATGACGTCACAATGTATTATGACGTCATAATGTATCTGCATTATGACATCACAATATATTATGAGAGCGCAATTTGCAGGTATTATGAGCAATTTCTCTTACTCCAATTTTGTCACATCTACTGGATCATCTTGAGCATGTATTATTACATCACAGTATATGATGACATCATAATTAGTATACACTATGACGTCACAATGTATTATGACGTCATAATATATCCGCATTATGACATCACAATATATTATGAGAGCGCAATTTGCAGGTATTATGAGCAATTTCTCTTACCCCAATTTGTGTCACATCTACTGGAGCATCATGAGTATGTATTATGACGTCACAGTATATGATGACATCATAACTAGTATGCACTATGACGTCACAATGTATTATGACCTCATAATGTATCCGCATTATGACATCACAATATATTCTGAGAGTGCAATTTGCAGGTATTATGAGCAATTTCTCTTACCCCAATTTGTGTCACATCTACTGGAGCATCATGAGCATGTGTTATGATGTCACAGTATATGATGACATCAGAATTAGTATGCACTATGACGTCACAATGTATTATGACGTCATAATGGATCCGCATTTTGACATCACAATATATTATGAGAGCGCAATTTGCAGGTATTATGAGCAATTTCTCTTACCCCAATTTGTGTCACATCTACTGGAGCATCATGAGCATGTATTATGACGTCACCGTATATGATGACATCATAATTAGTATGCAGTATGACGTCACAGTGTATTATGACATCATAATGTATCCGCATTATGACATCACAATATATTATGAGAGCGCAATTTGCAGGTATTATGAGCAATTTCTCTTACCCCAATTTGTGTCACATCTACTGGAGCATCATGAGCATGTACTATGACATCACAGTATATGATGACATCATAATTAGTATGCACTATGATGTCACAATATATTATGACGTCATAATGTATCTGCATTATGACATCACAATATATTATGAGAGCGCAACATGCAGGTATTATGAGCAATTTCACTTACCCCAATTTGTGTCACATCTACTGGAGCATCATGAGCAGGTATTATGACGTCACAGTATATGGTGACATCATAATTACTATGCACTATGACGTCACAATGTATTATGACGTCATAATGGATCCGCATTAAGACATCACAATATATTATGAGAGCGAAACATGCAGGTATTATGAGCAATTTCTCTTACCCCAATTTGTGTCACATCTACGGGAGCATCATGAGCATGTATTATGACGTCACAGTATATGATGACATCATAATTAGTATGCACTATGACGTCACAATGTATTATGACGTAATAATGTATCCGCGTTATAACATCACAATATATTATGAGATCGCAATTTGCAGGTATTATGGGCAACTTCTCTTACCCCAATTTGTGTCACATCTACTGGAGCATCATGAGCATGTACTATGACAAAACAGTATATTATGACATCATAATTAGTATGCACTATGACGTCACAATATATTATGACGTCATAATGTATCTGCATTAAGACATCACAATATATTATGAGAGCGCAACATGCAGGTATTATGAGCAATTTCTCTTACCCCAATTTGTGTCACATCTAGTGGAGCATCATGAGCATGTATTGTGACGTCACAGTATATGATGACCTCATAATTATTATGGACTATGACGTCACAATGTATTATGACGTCATAATGGATCCGCATTATGACATCACAATATATTATGAGAGCGCAATTTGCAGGTATTATGAGCAATTTCGCTTACCCCAATTTGTGTCACATCTACTGGAGCATCATGAGCATGTATTATGACATCACAGTATATGATGACATCATAATTAGTATGCACTATGACGTCACAATGTATTATGACGTCATAATATATCCGCATAATGACATCACAAAATATTATGAGAGCGCAATTTGCAGGTATTATGAGCAATTTCTCTTACCCCAATTTGTGTCACATCTACTGGAGCATCATGAGCATGTATTATGACGTCACCGTATATGATGTCATCATAATTAGTATGCACTATGACGTCACAATGTATTATGACGTCATAATGTATCCGCATTATGACATCACAACATATTATGAGAGCGCAGTTTGCAGGTATTTTGAGCAATTTCTCTTAACCCAATTTGTGTCACATCTACTGGAGCATCATGAGCATGTATTATGACGTCACCGTATATGATGACATCATAATTAGTATGCAGTATCACCTCACAATGTATTATGACGTCATAATGTATCCGCATTTTGACATCACAATATATTATGAGAGCGCAATTTCCAGGAATTATGAGCAATTTCTCTTACCCCAATTTGTGTCACATCTATTGGAGCAACATGAGCATGTAATATGATGTCACAGTATATGATGACATCATAATTAGTATGCAGTATGACCTCACAATGTATTATGACGTCATAATGTATCCACATTATGACATCACAATATATTATGAGAGCGCAATTTGCAGGTATTATGAGCAATTTCGCTTAACCCAGTTTGTGTCACATCTACCGGAGCATCATGAGCATGTATTATGACGTCACAGTATATGGTGACACCATAATTAGTATGCACTATGACGTCACAATGTATTATGACGTCATAATGTATCCGCATTATGACATCACAATATATTATGAGAGCGCAATTTGCAGGTATTATGAGCAATATCTCTTACCCCAATTTTTGTCACATCTACTGGAGCATCATGAGCATGTATTATGACGTCACAGTATATGATGACATCATAATAAGTATGCACTATGACGTCACAATGTATTATGACGTCATAATGTATCCGCGTTATGACATCACAATATATTATGAGAGCGCAATTTGCAGGTATTATGAGCAATTTCTCTTACCCCAATTTGTGTAACAACTACTGGAGCATCATGAGCATGTATTATGACGTCACAGTATATGATGACATCATAATTAGTATGCACTATGACGTCACAATGTATTATGACATCATAATTTATCAGCATTATGACATCACAATATATTATGAGAGCTCAATTTGCAGGTATTATGAGCAATTTCTCTTACCCCAATTTGTGTCACTTCTACTGGAGCATCATAAGCATGTATTATGACGTCACTGTATATGATGACATCATAATTAGTATGCAGTATGACGTCACAGTGTAATATGACGTCATAATGTATCCGCATTATGACATCACAATATATTATGAGAGCGCAATTTGCAGGTATTATGAGAAATTTCTCTTACCCCAATTTGTGTCACATCTACTGGAGCATCATGAGCATGTATTATGATGTCACAGCATATGATGACATCATAATTAGTATACAGTATGACGGCACAATGTATTATGACGTCATAATGTATCCGCATTATGACATCACAATATATTATGAGAGCGCAATTTGCAGGTATTATGAGCAATTTCTCTTACCCCAATTTGTGTCACATCTACTGGAGCATCATGAGCATGTACTATGACATCACAGTATATGATGACATCATAATTAGTGTGCACTATGACGTCACAATGTATTATGACGTCATAATGTGTCTGCATTATGACATCACAGTTTACTATGAGAGCGCAATTTGCAGGTATTATGAGCAATTTCTCTTACCCCAATTTGTGTCACATCTACTGGATCATCTTGAGCATGTATTATTAAATCACAGTATATGATGACATCATAATTAGTATACACTATGACGTCACAATGTATTATGACGTCATAATATATCCGCATTATGACATCACAATATATTATGAGAGCGCAATTTGCAGGTATTATGAGCAATTTCTCTTACCCCAATTTGTGTCACATCTACTGGAGCATCATGAGTATGTATTATGACGTCACAGTATATGATGACATCATAATTAGTATGCACTATGACGTCACAATGTATTATGACCTCATAATGTATCTGCATTATGACATCACAATATAGACTGACAGTGCAATTTGCAGGTATTATGAGCAATTTCTCTTACCCCAATTTGTGTCACATCTACTGGAGCATCATGAGCATGTGTTATGACGTCACAGTATATGATGACATCATAATTAGTATGCACTATGACGTCACAATGTATTATGACGTCATAATGGATCCGCATTATGACATCACAATATATTATGAGAGCGCAATTTGCAGGTATTATGAGCAATTTCTCTTACCCCAATTTGTGTCACATCTACTGGAGCATCATGAGCATGTATTATGACGTCACTGTATATGATGACATCATAATTAGTATGCAGTATGACGTCACAGTGTATTATGACGTCATAATGTATCCGCATTATGACATCACAATATATTATGAGAGCGCAATTTGCAGGTATTATGAGCAATTTCTCTTACCCCAATTTGTGTCACATCTACTGGAGCATCATGAGCATGTACTATGACAAAACAGTATATTATGACATCATAATTAGTATGCACTATGACGTCACAATATATTTTGACGTCATAATGTATCTGCATTATGACATCACAATATATTATGAGAGCGCAACATGCAGGTATTATGAGCAATTTCTCTTACCCCAATTTGTGTCACATCTAGTGGAGTATCATGAGCATGTATTGTGACGTCACAGTATATGATGACCTCATAATTATTATGCACTATGACGTCACAATGTATTATGACGTCATAATGGATCCGCATTATGACATCACAATATATTATGAGAGCGCAATTTGCAGGTATTATGAGCAATTTCGCTTACCCCAATTTGTGTCACATCTACTGGAGCATCATGAGCATGTATTATGACAACACAGTATATGATGACATCATAATTAGTATGCACTATGACGTCACAATGTATTATGACGTCATAATATATCCGCATTATGACATCACAATATATTATGAGAGCGCAATTTGCAGGTATTATGAGCAATTTCTCTTACCCCAATTTGTGTCACATCTACTGGAGCATCATGAGCATGTATTATGACGTCACCGTATATGATGTCATCATAATTAGTATGCACTATGACGTCACAATGTATTATGACATCATAATGTATCCGCATTATGACATCACAACATATTATGATAGCGCAGTTTGCAGGTATTTTGAGCAATTTCTCTTAACCCAATTTGTGTCACATCTACTGGAGCATCATGAGCATGTATTATGACGTCACCGTATATGATGACATCATAATTAGTATGCAGTATCACCTCACAATGTATTATGACGTCATAATGTATTCGCATTTTGACATCACAATATATTATGAGAGCGCAATTTCCAGGAATTATGAGCAATTTCTCTTACCCCAATTTGTGTCACATCTATTGGAGCAACATGAGCATGTAATATGACGTCACAGTATATGATGACATCATAATTAGTATGCAGTATGACCTCACAATGTATTATGACGTCATAATGTATCCACATTATGACATCACAATATATTATGAGAGCGCAATTTGCAGGTATTATGAGCAATTTCGCTTAACCCAGTTTGTGTCACATCTACTGGAGCATCATGAGCATGTATTATGACGTCACAGTATATGGTGACACCATAATTAGTATGCACTATGACGTCACAATGTATTATGACGTCATAATGTATCCGCATTATGACATCACAATATATTATGAGAGCACAATTTGCAGGTATTATGAGCAATTTCTCTTACCCCAATTTTTGTCACATCTACTGGAGCATCATGAGCATGTATTATGATGTCACAGTATATGATGACATCATAATAAGTATGCACTATGACGTCACAATGTATTATGACGTCATAATGTATCCGCGTTATGACATCACAATATATTATGAGAGCGCAATTTGCAGGTATTATGAGCAATTTCTCTTACCCCAATTTGTGTAACAACTACTGGAGCATCATGAGCATGTATTATGACGTCACAGTATATGATGACATCATAATTAGTATGCACTATGACGTCACAATGTATTATGACATCATAATTTATCAGCATTATGACATCACAATATATTATGGGAGCTCAATTTGCAGGTATTATGAGCAATTTCTCTTACCCCAATTTGTGTCACTTCTACTGGAGCATCATAAGCATGTATTATGACGTCACTGTATATGATGACATCATAATTAGTATGCAGTATGACGTCACAGTGTAATATGACGTCATAATGTATCCGCATTATTACATCACAATATATTATGAGAGCGCAATTTGCAGGTATTATGAGAAATTTCTCTTACCCCAATTTGTGTCACATCTACTGGAGCATCATGAGCATGTATTATGATGTCACAGCATATGATGACATCATAATTAGTATACAGTATGATGGCACAATGTATTATGACGTCATAATGTATCCGCATTATGACATCACAACATATTATGAGAGCGCAATTTGCAGGTATTATGAGCAATTTCTCTTACCCCAATTTGTGTCACATCTACTGGAGCATCATGAGCATGTACTATGACATCACAGTATATGATGACATCATAGTTAGTATGCACTATGACGTCACAATGTATTATGACGTCATAATGTGTCTGCATTATGACATCACAGTATATTATGAGAGCGCATTTTGCAGGTATTATGAGCAATTTTTCTTACCCCAATTTGTGTCACATCTACTGGATCATCTTGAGCATGTATTATTACATCACAGTATATGATGACATCATAATTAGTATACACTATGACGTCACAATGTATTATGACGTCATAATATATCCGCATTATGACATCACAATATATTATGAGAGCGCAATTTGCAGGTATTATGAGCAATTTCTCTTACCCCAATTTTTGTCACATCTACTGGAGCATCATGAGCATGTACTTTGACATCTCAGTATATGACGACATCATAATTATTATGCACTATGACGTCACAATGTATTATGACGTCATAATGTATCTGCATTATGACATCACAATATATTATGAGAGCGCAATTTGCAGGTATTATCAGCAATTTCGCTTACTCCAATTTGTGTCACATCTACTGGAGCATCATGAGCATGTATTATGACGTCACAGTATATGATGACATCATAATTAGCATGCACTATGACGTCACAATGTGTTATGACGTCATCATATAGCCGCGTCATGACATCACAATATATTATGAGAGCGCAATTTGCAGGTATTATGAGCAATTTCTCTCACCCCAATTTGTGTCACATCTACTGGAGCATCATGAGCCTGTACTTTGACATCTCAGTATATGACGACATCATAATTATTATGCACTATGACGTCACAATGTATTATGACGTCATAATGTATCTGCATTATGACATCACAATATATTATGAGAGCGCAATTTGCAGGAATTATCAGCAATTTCGCTTACTCCAATTTGTGTCACATCTACTGGAGCATCATGGGCATGTATTATGACGTCACAGTATATGATGACATCATAATTAGTATGCACTATGACGTCACAGTGTGTTATGACGTCATCATGTAGCCGCGTCATGACATCACAATATACTATGAGAGCGCAATTTGTAGGTATTATGAGCAATTTCTCTTACCCCAATATGTGTCACATCTACTGGAGCATCATGAGCATGTATTATGACGTCACAGTATATGATGACATCATAATTATTATGCACTATGATGTCACAATGTATTATGATGTCATAATATATCTGCATTATGACATCACAATATATTATGAGAGCGCAATTTGCAGGTATTATGAGGAATTTTTCTTACCCCAATTTTTGTCACATCTACTGGAGCATCATGAGCATGTATTATGACGTCACAGTATATGATGACATCATAATTAGTATGCACTATGACGTCACAATGTATTATGACGTCATAATATATCCACGTTATGACATCACAATATATTATGAGAGCGCAATTTGCAGGTATTATGAGCAAGTTCTGTTACCCCAATTTGTGTCACAACTACTGGAGCATCATGAGCATGTATTATGACGTCACAGTATATGATTACATCATAATTAGTATGCTCTATGATGTCACAATGTATTATGACATCATAATTTATCAGCATTATGACATCACAATATATTACGAGAGCTCAATTTGCAGGTATTATGAGCAATTTCTCTTACCACAATTTTTGTCACATCTACTGGAGCATCATGAGCATGTATTATGACGTCACAGTATATGATGACATCATAATTAGTATGCACTATGACGTCACAATGTATTATGACATCATAATTTATCAGCATTATGACATCACAATATATTATGAGAGCTCAATTTGCAGTTTTTATGAGCAATTTCTCTTACCCTAATTTGTGTCACGTCTACTGGAGCATCATAAGCATGTATTATGACGTCACTGTATATGATGACATCATAATTAGTATGCAGTATGACGCCACAGTGTAATATGACGTCATAATGTATCCGCATTATGACATCACAATATATTATGAGAGCGCAATTTGCAGGTATTATGAGCAATTTCTTTTACCTCAATTTGTGTCACATCTACTGGAGCATCATGAGCATGTATTATGACGTCACAGCATATGATGACATCATAATTAGTATGCACTATGACGTCAAAATGTATTATGATGTCATAATGTATCCGCATTGTGACATCACAAAATATTTTGAAAGCGCAATTAGCAGGTATTATGAGCAATTTCTCTTACCCCAATTTGTGTCACATCTACTGGAGCATCATGAGCATGTACTATGACATCACAGTATATGATGACATCATAATTAGTATGCACTATGACGTCACAATATATTATGAGAGCGCAACCTGCAGGTATTATGAGCAATTTCTCTTACCCCAATTTGTGTCACATCTACTGGAGCATTATGAACATGTATTATGTCATCACAGTATATGATGACCGCATAATTAGTATGCACTATGATGTCACAATGTATTATGACGTCATAATGGATCCGCATTATGACATCACAATATATTATGAGAGCGCAATTTTCAGGTATTATGAGCAATTTCGCTTACCCCAATTTGTGTCACATCTACTGGAGCATCATGAGCATGTATTATGACGTCACAGTATATGATGACATCATAATTAGTATGCACTATGACGTCACAATGTATTATGACGTCATAATGTATCCGCATTATGACATCACAACATATTATGAGAGGGCAATTTGCAGGTATTATGAGCAATTTCTCTTACCCCAATTTGTGTCACATCTACTGGAGCATCATGAGCATGTGTTATGACGTCACAGTATATGATGACATCATAATAAGTATGCACTATGACGTCACAATGTATTATGACGTCATAATGGATCCGCATTATGACATCACAATATATTATGAGAGCGCAATTTGCAGGTATTATGAGCAATTTCGCTTACCCCAATTTGTGTCACATCTACTGGAGCATCATGAGCATGTATTATGACATCACAGTATATGATGACATCATAATTAGTATGCACTATGACGTCACAATGTATTATGACGTCATAATGTATCCGCATTATGACATCACAATATATTATGAGAGCGCAATTTGCAGGTATTATGAGCAATTTCTCTTACCCCAATTTGTGTCACATCTACTGGAGCATCATGAGCATGTATTATGACGTCACCGTATATGATGTCATCATAATTAGTATGCACTATGACGTCACAATGTATTATGACGTCATAATATATCCGCATTATGACATCACAACATATTATGAGAGCGCAGTTTGCAGGTATTATGAGCAATTTCTCTTAACCCAATTTGTGTCACATCTACTGGAGCATCATGAGCATGTATTATGACGTCACCGTATATGATGACATCATAATTAGTATGCAGTATGACCTCACAATGTATTATGACGTCATAATGTATCCGCATTTTGACATCACAATATATTATGAGAGCGCAATTTGCAGGAATTATGAGCAATTTCTCTTACCCCAATTTGTGTCACATCTATTGGAGCATCATGAGCATGTAATATGACGTCACAGTATATGATGACATCATAATTAGTATGCAGTATGACCTCACAATGTATTATGACGTCATAATGTATCCGCATTATGACATCACAATATATTATGAGAGCGCAATTTGCAGGTATTATGAGCAATTTCGCTTAACCCAGTTTGTGTCACATCTACTGGAGCATCATGAGCATGTATTATGACGTCACAGTATATGGTGACACCATAATTAGTATGCACTATGACGTCACAATGTATTATGACGTCTTAAGGTATCCGCATTATGACATCACAATATATTATGAGAGCGCAATTTGCAGGTATTATGAGCAATTTCTCTTTCCCCAATTTTTGTCACATCTACTGGAGCATCATGAGCATGTATTATGACGTCACAGTATATGATGACATCATAATAAGCATGCACTATGACGTCACAATGTATTATGACGTCATAATGTATCCGCGTTATGACATCACAATATATTATGAGAGCGCAATTTGCAGGTATTATGAGCAATTTCTCTTACCCCAATTTGTGTAACAACTACTGGAGCAAAATGAGCATGTATTATGACGTCACAGTATATGATGACATCATAATTAGTATGCACTATGACGTCACAATGTATTATGACATCATAATTTATCAGCATTATGACATCACAATATATTATGAGAGCTCAATTTGCAGGTATTATGAGCAATTTCTCTTACCCCAATTTGTGTCACTTCTATTGGAGCATCATAAGCATGTATTATGACGTCACTGTATATGATGACATCATAATTAGTATGCAGTATGACGTCACAGTGTAATATGACGTCATAATGTATCCGCATAATGACATCACAATATATTATGAGAGCGCAATTTGCAGGTATTATGAGAAATTTCTCTTACCCCAATTTGTGTCACATCTACTGGAGCATCATGAGCATGTATTATGACGTCACAGCATATGATGACATCATAATTAGTATACAGTATGACGACACAATGTATTATGACGTCATAATGTATCCGCATTATGACATCACAATATATTATGTGAGCGCAATTTGCAGGTATTATGAGCAATTTCTCTTACCCCAATTTGTGTCACATCTACTGGAGCATCATGAGCATGTACTATGACATCACAGTATATGATGACATCATAATTAGTATGCACTATGACATCACAATGTATTATGACGTCATAATGTGTCTGCATTATGACATCAAAGTATATTATGAGAGCGCATTTTGCAGGTATTATGAGCAATTTTTCTTACCCCAATTTGTGTCACATCTACTGGATCATCTTGAGCATGTATTATTACATCACAGTATATGATGACATCATAATTCGTATACACTATGACATCACAATGTATTATGACGTCATAATATATCCGCATTATGACATCACAATATATTATGAGAGCGCAATTTGCAGGTATTATAAGCAATTTCTCTTACCCCAATTTTTGACACATCTATTGGAGCATCATGAGCATGTATTATGACGTCACAGTATATGATGACATCATAATTAGTATGCACTATGACGTCACAATGTATTATGACGTCATAATGTATCCGCGTTATAACATCACAATACATTATGAGATCGCAATTTGCAGGTATTATGGGCAACTTCTCTTACCCCAATTTGTGTCACATCTAGTGGAGCATCATGAGCATGTATTATGACGTCACAGTATATGATGACATCATAATTAGCATGCACTATGACGGCACAATGTATTATGACGTCATAATGTATCCACGTTATGACATCACAATATATTATGAGAGCGCAATTTGCAGGTATTATGAGCAATTTCTCTTACCCCAATTTGTGTCACATCTACTGGAGCATCTTGAGCATGTACTTTGACATCTCAGTATATGACGACATCATAATTATTATGCACTATGACGTCACAATGTATTATGACGTCATAATGTATCTGCATTATGACATCACAATATATTATGAGAGCGCAATTTGCAGGTATTATCAGCAATTTCGCTTACTCCAATTTGTGTCACATCTACTGGAGCATCATGAGCATGTATTATGACGTCACAGTACATGATGACATCATAATTAGTATGCACTATGACGTCACAATGTGTTATGATGTCATCATGTAGCCGCGTCATGACATCACAATATATTATGAGAGCGCAATTTGCAGGTATTATGAGAAATTTCTCTTACCCCAATTTGTGTCACATCTACTGGAGCATCATGAGCATGTATTATGACGTCACAGTATATGATGACATCATAATTAGTATGCACTATGACGTCACAATGTTTTATGACGTCATAATATATCCACGTTATGACATCACAATATATTATGAGAGCGCAATTTGCAGGTATTATGAGCAAGTTCTCTTACCCCAATTTGTGTCACAACTACTGGAGCATCATGAGCATGTATTATGACGTCAGAGTATATGATGACATCATAATTAGTATGCACTATGACGTCACAATGTATTATGACATCATAATTTATCAGCATTATGACATCACAATATATTATGAGAGCTCAATTTGCAGGTATTATGAGCAATTTCTCTTACCCTAATTTGTGTCACTTCTACTGGAGCATCATAAGCATGTATTATGACGTCACTGTATATGATGACATCATAATTAGTATGCAGTATGACGCCACAGTGTAATATGACGTCATAATGTATCCGCATTATGACATCACAATATATTATGAGAGCGCAATTTGCAGGTATTATGAGCAATTTCTCTTACCCCAATTTGTGTCACATCTACTGGAGCATCATGAGCATGTATTATGACGTCACAGTATATGATGACATCATAATTAGTATGCACTATGACGTCAAAATGTATTATGACGTCATAATGTATCCGCATTATGACATCACAAAATATTTTGAGAGCGCAATTTGCAGGTATTATGAGCAATTTCTCTTACCCCAATTTGTGTCACATCTACTGGAGCATCATGAGCATGTACTATGACATCACAGTATATGATGACATCATAATTAGTATACACTATGACGTCACAATGTATTCTGACGTCATAATGTGTCTTCATTATGACATCACAGTATATTATGAGAGCGCAAATTGCAGGTATTATGAGCAATTTCTCTTACCCCAATTTGTGTCACATCTACTGGATCATCATGAGCATGTATTATTACATCACAGTATATGATGACATCATAATTAGTATACACTATGACGTCACAATGTATTATGACGTCATAATGTATCCGCATTATGACATCACAATATATTATGAGAGCGCAATTTGCAGGTATTATGAGCAATTTCTCTTACCCCAATTTGTGTCACATCTACTGGAGCATCATGAGCATGTATTATGACGTCACAGCATATGATGACATCATAATTAGTATGCACTATGACGTCACAATGTATTATGACGTCAAAATGTATCCGCATTATGACATCACAAAATGCTATGAGAGCGCAATTTGCAGGTATTATGAGCAATTTCTCTTACCCCAATTTGTGTCACATCTACTGGAGCATCATGAGCATGTATTATGACGTCACTCTATATGATGACATCATAATTAGTATGCAGTATGACGTCACAGTGTATTATGACGTCATAATGTATCCGCATTATGACATCACAATATATTATGAGAGCGCAATTTGCAGGTATTATGAGCAATTACTCTTACCCCAATTTGTGTCACATCTAGTGGAGCATCATGAGCATGTACTATGACATCACAGTATATGATGACATCATAATTAGTATGCACTATGACGTCACAATATATTATGACGTCATAATGTATCTGCATTATGACATCACAATATATTATGAGAGCGCAACATGCAGGTATTATGAGCAATTTCTCTTACCCCAATTTGTGTCACATCTACTGGAGCATCATGAGCATGTATTATGACGTCACAGTATATAATGACCTCATAATTAGTATGCACTATGACGTCACAATGTATTATGACGTCATAATGGATCCGCATTATGACATTACAATATATTATGAGAGCGCAATTTGCAGGTATTATGAGCAATTTCGCTTACCCCAATTTGTGTCACATCTACTGGAGCATCATGAGCATGTATTATGACATCACAGTATATGATGACATCATAATTAGTATGCACTATGACGTCACAATGTATTATGACGTCATAATATATCCGCATTATGATATCACAATATATTATGAGAGCGCAATTTGCAGGTATTATGAGCAATTTCTCTTACCGCAATTTGTGTCACATCTACTGGAGCATCATGAGCATGTATTTTGACATCACCGTATATGATGTCAACATAATTAGTATGCAGTATGACCTCACAATGTATTATGACGTCATAATGTATCCGCATTTTGACATCACAATATATTATGAGAGCGCAATTCGCAGGAATTATGAGCAATTTCTCTTACCCCAATTTGTGTCACATCTATTGGAGCATCATGAGCATGTAATATGACGTCACAGTATATGATGACATCATAATTAGTATGCACTATGACGTCACAATGTATTATGACGTCATAATGTATCCGCATTATGACATCACAATATATTATGAGAGCGCAATTTGCAGGTATTAGCAATTTCGCTTACTCCAATTTGTGTCACATCTACTGGAGCATCATGAGCATGTATTATGACGTCACAGTTTATGATGACATCATAATTAGTATGCACTATGACGTCACAATATGTTATGACGTCATCATGTATCCGCGTTATGACATCACAATATATTATGAGAGCGCAATTTGGAGGTATTATGAGCAATTTCTCTTACCCCAATTTGTGTCACATCTACTGGAGCATCATGAGCATGTATTATGACGTCACAGTATATGGTGACATCATAATTAGTATGCACTATGACGTCACAATGTTTTATAACGTCATAATGTATCCGCATTATGACATTACAATATATTATGAGAGCGCAATTTGCAGGTATTATGAGGAATTTTTCTTACCCCAATTTTTGTCACATCTACTGGAGCATCATGAGCATGTATTATGACGTCACAGTATATGATGACATCATAATTACTATGCACTATGACGTCACAATGTATTATGACGTCATAATGTATCCGCGTTATGACATCACAATATATTATGAGAGCGCAATTTGCAGGTATTATGAGCAAGTTCTCTTACCCCAATTTGTGTCAAAACTACTGGAGCATCATGAGCATGTATTATGACGTCACAGTATATGATGACATCATAATTAGTATGCACTATGACGTCACAATGTATTATGACATCATATTTATCAGCATTATGACATCACAATATATTATGAGAGCTCAATTTGCAGGTAATATGAGCAATTTCTCTTACCCCAATTTGTGTGACTTCTACTGGAGCATCATAAGCATGTATTATGACGTCACTGTATATGATGACATCATAATTAGTATGCAGTATGACGTCACAGTTTAATATGACGTCATAATGTATCCGCATTATGACATCACTGTATATTATGAGAGCGCAATTTGCAGGTATTATGAGCAATTTCTCTTACCCCAATTTGTGTCACATCTACTGGAGCATCATGAGCATGTATTATGACGTCACAGCATATGATGACATCATAATTAGTATGCACTATGACGTCACAATGTATTATGATGTCATAATGTATCCGCATCATGACATCACAAAATATTTTGAGAGCGCAATATGCAGGTATTATGAGCAATTTCTCTTACCCCAATTTGTGTCACATCTACTGGAGCATCATGAGCATGTACTATGACATCACAGTATATGATGACATCATAATTAGTATACACTATGACGTCACAATGTATTATGCCGTCATAATGTGTCTGCATTATGACATCACAATATATTATGAGAGCGCAAATTGCAGGTATTATGAGCAATTTCTCTTACCCCAATTTGTGTCACATCTACTGGAGCAACATGAGCATGTACTATGACATCACAGTATATGATGACATCATAATTAGTATGCACTATGACGTAACAATGTATTATGACGTCATAATGTATCTGCATTATGACATCACAATATATTATGAGAGCGCAATTTGCAGGTATTAGAAATTTCGCTTACTCCAATTTGTGTCACATCTACTGGAGCATCATGAGCATGTATTATGACGTCACAGTATATGGTGACATCATAATTAGTATGCACTATGACGTCACAATGTATTATGACATCATAATGTATCCGCATTATGACATCACAATATATTATGAGAGCGCAATTTGCAGGTATTATGAGCAATTTCTCTTACCCCAATTTTTTTCACATCTACTGGAGCATCATGAGCATGTATTATGACGTCACAGTATATGATGACATCATAATTAGTATGCACTATGACGTCACAATGTATTATGACGTCATAATGTATCCGCGTTATAAAATCACAATGTATTATGAGATCGCAATTTGGAGGTATTATGGGCAACTTCTCTTACCCCAATTTGTGTCACATCTACTGCAGCATCATGAGCATGTATTATGACGTCACAGTATATGATGACATCATAATTAGCATGCACTATGACGGCACAATGTATTATGACGTCATAATGTATCCGCGTTATGACATCACAATATATTATGAGAGCGCAATTTGCAGGTATTATGAGCAATTTCTCTTACGCCAATTTGTTTCACATCTACTGGAACATCATGAGCATGTATTATGACATCACAGTATATGATGACATCATAATTAGTATGCACTATGACGGCACAAAAATTACGATGTCATAATGTATCCGCATTATGACATCACAATATATTATGAGAGCGCAACTACGAGGTATTATGAGCAATTTCTCTTACCCCAATTTGTGTCACATCTATTGGAGCATCATGAGCATGTATTATGACGTCACAGTATATGATGACCGCATAATTAGTATGCACTATGACGTCACAATGTATTATGACGTCATAATGTATCCGCATTATGACATCACAATATATTATGAGAGCGCAATTTGCAGGTTTTATGACCAATTTCGCTTACCCCAATTTGTGTCACATCTACTGGAGCATCATGAGCATGTATTATGACGTCACAGTATATGATGACATCATAATTAGTATGCACTATGACGTCACAGTGTGTTATGACGTCATCATGTATCCGCGTTATGACATCACAATATATTATGAGAGCGCAACTACCAGGTATTATGAGCAATTTCTCTTACCCCAATTTGTGTCACATCTACTGGAGCATCATGAGCATGCATTATGACGTCATAATGTATCCGCATTATGACATCACAATATGTTATGAGAGCGCAATTTGCAGGTATTATGAGCAATTTCTCTTACACCAATATGTGTCACTTCTACTGGAGCATCATAAGCATGTATTATGACGTCACTGTATATGATGACATCATAATTATTATGCAGTATGACGTCACAGTGTAATATGACGTCATAATGTATCCGCATTATGACATCACAATATATTATGAGAGCGCAATTTGCAGGTATTATGAGCAATTTCTCTTACCCCAATTTGTGTCACAACTACTGGAGCATCATGAGCATGTATTATGACGTCACAGCATATGATGACATCATAATTAGTATGCACTATGACGTCACAATATATTATGACGTCATAATGTATCCGCATTATGACATCACAAAATGTTTTGAGAGCGCAATTTGCAGGTATTATGAGCAATTTCTCTTACCCCAATTTGTGTCACATCTACTGGAGCATCATGAGCATGTATTATGACGTCACAGCATATGATGACATCATAATTAGTATGCACTAGGACATCACAATGTATTATGACGTCATAATGTATCCGCATTATGACATCACAAAATGTTTTGAGAGCGCAATTTGCAGGTATTATGAGCAATTTCTCTTACCCCAATTTGTGTCACATCTACTGGAGCATCATGAGCATGTATTATGACGTCACAGCATAAGATGACATCATAACTAGTATGCACTATGATGTCACAATGTATTATGACGTCATAATATATCCGCGTTATGACATCACAACATATTATGAGAGCGCAATTTGCAGGTATTTTGAGCAATTTCACTTACCCCAATATGTGTCACATCTACTGGAGCATCATGAGCATGTATTATGACATCACAGCATATGATGACATCATAATTAGTATGCACTATGACGTCACAATGTATTATGACGTCATAATGCATCCGCATTATGACATCACAAAATATTATGAGAGCGCAATTTGCAGGTATTATGAGCAATTTCTCTTACCCCAGTTTGTGTCACATCTACTGGAGCATCATGAGCATGTACTTTGACATCTCAGTATATGACGACATCATAATTATTATGCACTATGACGTCACAATGTATTATGACGTCATAATGTATCTGCATTATGACATCACAATATATTATGAGAGCGCAATTTGCAGGTATTATCAGCAATTTCGCTTACGCCAATTTGTGTCACATCTACTGGAGCATCATGAGCATGTACTATGACTTCACAGTATATGATGACATCATAATTATTATGCACTATGACGTCACAAGGTATTATGATGTCATAATGTATCCGCATTTTGACATTACAATATATTATGAGAACGCAATTTGCAGGTATTATGAGCAATTTCTCTTACCCCAATTTGTGTCACATATATTGGAGCATCATGAGCATGTATTATGACGTCACAATGTGTTATGACGTCATCATGTATCCGCATTATGACATCACAATATATTATGAGAGCGCAATTTGCAGGTATTATGAGCAATTTCTCTTACCCCAATTTGTGTCACATCTACTGGAGCATCATGAGAATGTATTATGACGTCACAGTATATGGTGACATCATAATTAGTATGCAGTATCACGTCACAATGTGTTATGACGTCATAATGTATCCGCATTATGACATCACAATATATTATGAGAGCGCAATTTGCAGGTATTATGAGCAATTTCTCTTAACCCAATTTGTGTCACTTCTACTGGAGCATCATAAGCATGTATTATGACGTCACTGTATATGATGACATCATAATTAGTATGCAGTATGACGTCACAATGTATTCTGACGTCATAATGTGTCTTCATTATGACATCACAGTATATTATGAGAGCGCAAATTGCAGGTATTATGAGCAATTTCTCTTACCCCAATTTGTGTCACATCTACTGGATCATCATGAGCATGTATTATTACATTACAGTATATGATGACATCATAATTAGTATACACTATGACGTCACAATGTATTATGACGTCATAATGTATCCGCATTATGACATCACAATATATTATGAGAGCGCAATTTGCAGGTATTATGAGCAATTTCTCTTACCCCAATTTGTGTCACATCTACTGGAGCATCATGAGCATGTATTATGACGTCACAGCATATGATGACATCATAATTAGTATGCACTATGACGTCACAATGTATTATGACGTCAAAATGTATCAGCATTATGACATCACAAAATATTATGAGAGCGCAATTTGCAGGTATTATGAGCAATTTCTCTTACCCCAATTTGTGTCACATCTACTGGAGCATCATGAGCATGTTTTATGACATCACAGTATATGATTACATCATTATTAGTATGCACTATGACGTCACAATATATTATGAGAGCGCAACATGCAGGTATTATGAGCAATTTCTCTTACCCCAATTTGTGTCACATCTACTGGAGCATCATGAACATGTATTATGACATCACAGTATATGATGACCGCATAATCAGTATGCACTATGATGTCACAATGTATTATGACATCATAATGGATCCGCATTATGACATCACAATATATTATGAGAGCACAATTTTCAGGTATTATGAGCAATTTCGCTTACCCCAATTTGTGTCACATCTACTGGAGCATCATGAGCATGTATTATGACGTCACAGTATATGATGACATCATAATTAGTATGCACTATGACGTCACAATGTATTATGACGTCATAATGTATCCGCATTATGACATCACAACATATTATGAGAGCGCAATTTGCAGGTATTATGAGCAATTTCTCTTACCCCAATTTGTGTCACATCTACTGGAGCATCATGAGCATGTGTTATCACGTCACAGTATATGATGACATCATAATTAGTATGCACTATGACGTCACAATGTATTATGACGTCATAATGGATCCGCATTATGACATCACAATATATTATGAGAGCGCAACATGCAGGTATTATGAGCAATTTTTCTTACCCCAATTTGTGTCACATCTACTGGAGCATCATGAGCATGTATTATGACGTCACTGTATATGATGACATCATAATTAGTATGCAGTATGATGTCACAGTGTATTATGACGTCATAATGTATCCGCATTATGACATCACAATATATTATGAGAGCGCAATTTGCAGGTATTATGAGCAATTACTCTTACCACAATTTGTGTCACATCTAGTGGAGCATCATGAGCATGTACTATGACATCACAGTATATGATGACATCATAATTAGTATGCACTATGACGTCACAATATATTATGACGTCATAATGTATCTGCTTTTGACATCACAATATATTATGAGAGCGCATCATGCAGGTATTATGAGCAATTTCTCTTACCCCAATTTGTGTCACATCTACTGGAGCATCATGAGTATGTATTATGACGTCACAGTATATAATGACCTCATAATTAGTATGCACTATGACGTCACAATGTATTATGACGTCATAATGGATCCGCATTATGACATCACAATATATTATGAGAGCGCACTTTGCAGGTATTATGAGCAATTTCGCTTACCCCAATTTGTGTCACATCTACTGGAGCATCATGAGCATGTATTATGACATCACAGTATATGATGACATCATAATTAGTATGCACTATGACGTCACAATGTATTATGACGTCATAATGTATCCGCATTATGATATCACAATATATTATGAGAGCGCAATTTGCAGGTATTATGGGCAATTTCTCTTACCCCAATTTGTGTCACATCTACTGGAGCATCATGAGCATGTATTATGACGTCACCGTATATGATGTCAACATAAATAGTATGCAGTATGACCTCACAATGTATTATGACGTCATAATGTATCCGCATTTTGACATCACAATATATTATGAGAGCGCAATTCGCAGGAATTATGAGCAATTTCTCTTACCCCAATTTGTGTCACATCTATTGGAGCATCATGAGCATGTAATATGACGTCACAGTATATGATGACATCATAATTAGTATGCACTATGACGTCACAATGTATTCTGACGTCATAATGTATCCGCATTATGACATCACAATATATTATGAGAGCGCAATTTGCAGGTATTATGAGCAATTTCGCTTCACCCAGTTTGTGTGACATCTCCTGGAGCATCATGAGCATGTATTATGACGTCACAGTATATGATGACATCATAATTAGTATACACTACGACGTCACAAGGTATTATGACGTCATAATATATCCGCATTATGACATCACAATATATTATGAGAGCGCAATTTGCAGGTATTAGGAGAATTTCTCTTACCTCAATTTGTGTCAGATCTACTGGAGCATCATGAGCATGTATTATGACGTCACAGTATATGATGACATCATAATTAGTATGCACTATGACGTCAGAATGTATTATGATGTCATAATGGATCCGCATTATGACATGACTATATATTATGAGAGCGCAATTTGCAGGTATTATGAGCAATTTCTCTTACCCCAATTTGTGTCACATATACTGGAGCATCATGAGCATGTATTATGACGTCACAGCATAAGATGACATCATAACTAGTATGCACTATGATGTCACAATGTTTTATGACGTCATAATATATCCACGTTATGACATCACAATATATTATGAGAGCCCAATTTGCAGGTATTATGAGCAATTTCACTTACCCCAATATGTGTCACATCTACTGGAGCATCATGAGCATGTATTATGAGGTCACCGTATATGATGACATCATAATTAGTATGCAGTATGATGTCACAGTGTATTATGACGTCATCATGTATCCGCATTATGACATCACAATATATTATGAGAGCGCAATTTGCAGGTATTATGAGCAATTTCTCTTACCCCAATTTGTGTCACATCTACTGGAGCATCATGAGCATGTATTATGACGTCACAGCATATGATGACATCATAATTAGTATGGACTATGACGTCACAATGTATTATGACGTCATAATGTATCCGCGTTATGACATCACAATATATTTTGAGAGCGCAATTTGCAGGTATTATCAGCAATTTCGCTTACTCCAATTTGTGTCACATCTACTGGAGCATCGTGAGCATGTATTTTGATGTCACAGTATATGATGACATCATAATTAGTATGCACTATGACGTCATAATATATCCGCGTTATAACATCAGGATATATTATGAGATCGCAATTTGCAGGTATTATGAGCAATTTCTCTTACCCCAATTAGTGTCACATCTACGGGAGCATCATGAGCATGTATTATGACGTCACAGTATATGATGACATCATAATTAGTATGCACTATGACGTCACAAAGAATTACGATGTCATAATGTATCCGCATTATGACATCACAATATATTATGAGAGCACAACTAGCAGGTATCATGAACAATTTCTCTTACCCCAATTTGTGTCACATCTGTTGGAGCATCATGAGCATGTATTATGACGTCACAGTATATGATGACATCATAATTAGTATGCACTATGACGTCACAATGTGTTATGACGTCATCATGTATCCGCGTTATGACATCACAATATATTATGAGAGCGCAATTTGCAGGTATTATGGGGAATTTCTCTTACCCCAATTAGTGTCACATCTACTGGAGCATCATGAGCATGTATTATGACGTCACAGTATATGGTGACATCATAATTAGTATGCACTATGACGTCACAATGTATTATGACATCATAATGTATCCGCATTATGACATCACAATATATAATTAGAGTGCAATTTGCAGGTATTATGAGCAATTTCTCTTACCACAAATTGTGTCACATCTAATGGAGCATCATGAGCATGTATTATGACGTCACAGTATATGATGACATCATAATTAGTATGCACTATGACGTCATAATGTATCCGCGTTATGACATCACAATATATTATGAGAGCTCAATTTGCAGGTATTATGAGCAATTTCTCTTACCCCAATTTGTGTCACATCTACAGGAGCATCATGAGCATGTACTTTGACATCTCAGTATATGACGACATCATAATTATTATGCACTATGACGTCACAATGTATTATGACGTCATAATGTATCTGCATTATGACATCACAATATATTATGAGAGCGCAATTTGCAGGTATTATCAGCAATTTCGCTTACTCCAATTTGTGTCACATCTACTGGAGCATCATGAGCATGTATTATGACGTCACAGTATATGATGACATCATAATTAGTATGCACTATGACGTCATAATATATCCGCGTTATAACATCACAATATATTATGAGATCGCAATTTGCAGGTATTATGAGCAATTTCTCTTACCCCAATTAGTGTCACATCTACGGGAGCATCATGAGCATGTATTATGATGTCACAGTATATGATGACATCATAATTAGTATGCACTATGACGTCACAATGTATTATGACGTCATAATGTATCCGCGTTATGACATCACAATATATTATGAGAGCGCAATTTGCAGGTATTATCAGCAATTTCGCTTACTCCAATTTGTGTCACATCTACTGGAGCATCATGAGCATGTATTATGACATCACCGTATATGATGACATCATAATTAGTATGCACTATGACGTCACAAAGAATTACGAGGTCATAATGTATCCGCATTATGACATCACAATATATTATGAGAGCGCAACTAGCAGGTATTATGAGCAATTTCTCTTACCCCAATTTGTGTCACATCTGTTGGAGCATCATGAGCATGTATTATGACGTCACAGTATATGATGACATCATAATTAGTATGCACTATGACGTCACAATGTGTTATGACGTCATCATGTATCCGCATTATGACATCACAATATATTATGAGAGCAGAGGTTGCAGGTATTATCAGCAATTTCTCTAACCCCAATTAGTGTCACATCTACGGGAGCATCATGAGCATGTATTATGATGTCGCAGTATATGATGACATCATAATTAGTATGCACTATGACGTCACAATGTATTATGACGTCATAATGTATCCGCGTTATGACATCACAATATATTATGAGAGCGCAATTTGCAGGTATTATCAGCAATTTCGCTTACTCCAATTTGTGTCACATCTACTGGAGCATCATGAGCATGTATTATGACATCACAGTATATGATGACATCATAATTAGTATGCACTATGACGTCACAATGTATTATGATGTCATAATGTATCCACATTATGACATCACAATATTTTCTTAGAGTGCAATTTGCAGGTATTATGAGCAATTTCTCTTACCACAAATTGTGTCACATCTAATGGAGCATCATGAGCATGTATTACGACGTCACAGTATATGATGACATCATAATTAGTATGCACTATGACGTCACAATGTATTATGACGTCATAATGTATCCGCGTTATGACATCACAATATATTATGAGAGCGCAATTTGCAGGTATTATGAGCAATTTCTCTTACCCCAATTAGTGTCACATCTACGGGAGCATCATGAGCATGTATTATGACGTCACAGTATATGATGACATCATAATTAGTATGCACTATGACGTCACAATATATTATGACGTCATAATGTGTCTGCATTATGACATCACAATATATTATGAGAGCGCAATTTGCAGGTATTATGAGCAATTTCTCTTACCCCAATTTGTGTCACATCTACTGGAGCATCATGAGCATGTATTATGACGTCACAGCATAAGATGACAACATAACTAGTATGCACTATGATGTCACAATGTATTATGACGTCATAATATATCCGAGTTATGACATCACAACATATTATGAGAGCGCAATTTGCAGGTATTATGAGCAATTTCTCTTACCCCAATTTGTGTCACTTCTACTGGAGCATCATAAGCATGTATTATGACGTCACTGTATATGATGACATCATAATTAGTATGCAGTATGACGTCACAGTGTAATATGACGTCATAATGTATCCGTGTTATGACATCACAATATATTATGAGAGCGCAATTTGCAGGTATTATGAGCAATTTCTCTTACCCCAATTTGTGTCACATCTACTGGAGCATCATGAGCATGTATTATTACGTCACAGTATATGATGACATCATAATTAGTATGCAATATGACGTCACAATATATTATGACGTCATAATGTATCCGCATTATGACATCACAATATATTCTTAGAGTGCAATTTGCAGGTATTATGAGCAATTTCTCTTACCCCAATTTGTGTCACATCTGTTGGAGCATCATGAGCATGTATTATGACGTCACAGTATATGATGACATCATAATTAGTATGCACTATGACGTCACAATGTGTTATGACGTCATCATGTATCCGCGTTATGACATCACAATATATTATGAGAGCGCAATTTGCAGGAATTATGAGCAATTTCTCTTACCCCAATTTGTGTCACATCTACTGGAGCATCATTAGCATGTATTATGACGTCACAGTATATGGTGACATCATAATTAGTATGCACTATGACATCACAATGTGTTATGACGTCATAATGTATCCGCATTATGACATCACAATATATTATGAGAGCGCAATTTGCAGGTATTATGAGCAATTTCTCTTACCCCAATTTGTGTCACTTCTACTGGAGCATCATAAGCATGTATTATGACGTCACTGTATATGATGACATCATTATTAGTATGCAGTATGACGTCACAGTGTAATATGACGTCATAATGTATCCGCATTATGACATCACAATATATTATGAGAGCGCAATTTGCAGGTATTATGAGTAATTTCTCTTACCCCAATTTGTGTCACATCTACTGGAGCATCATGAGCATGTATTATGACGTCACAGCATATGATGACATCATAATTAGTATGGACTATGACGTCACAATGTATTATGACATCATAATGTATCTGTATTATGACATCACAATATATTATGAGAGCGCAATTTGCAGGTATTATGAGCAATTTCTCTTACCCCAATTTGTGTCACATCTACTGGAGCATCATGAACATGTACTATGACATCACAGTATATGATGACATCATAATTAGTACGCACTATGACGTCACAATGTATTATGTCGTCATAATGTATCTGCATTATGACATCACAATACATTATGAGAGCACAGTTTGCAGGTATTATCAGCAATTTCGCTTACTCCAATTTGTGTCACATCTACTGGAGCATCATGAGCATGTATTATGACATCACAGTATATGATGACATCATAATTAGTATGCACTATGACGTCACAATGTATTATGATGTCATAATGTATCCGCATTATGACATCACAATATATTCTTAGAGTGCAATTTGCAGGTATTATGAGTAATTTCTCTTACCCCAATTTGTGTCACATCTACTGGAGCATCATGAGCATGTATTATGACGTCACAGCATATGATGACATCATAATTAGTATGGACTATGACGTCACAATGTATTATGACATCATAATGTATCTGCAATATGACATCACAATATATTATGAGAGCGCAATTTGCAGGTATTATGAGCAATTTCTCTTACCCCAATTTGTGTCACATCTACTGGAGCATCATGAACATGTACTATGACATCACAGTATATGATGACATCATAATTAGTATGCACTATGACGTCACAATGTATTATGACGTCATAATGTATCTGCATTATGACATCACAATACATTATGAGAGCACAGTTTGCAGGTATTATCAGCAATTTCGCTTACTCCAGTTTGTGTCACATCTACTGGAGCATCATGAGCATGTATTATGACGTCACAGTATATGATGACATCATAATTAGTATGCACTATGACGTCACAATGTATTATGACGGCATAATGTATCCGCATTATGACATCACAATATATTATGAGAGCGCAACATGCTGGTATTATGAGCAATTTCTCTTACCCCAATTTGTGTCACATCTACTGGAGCACCATGAGCATGTATTGTGACATCACAGCATATGATGACATCATAATTAATATGCACTATGACGTCACAATGTATTATGACGTCATAATGTATCCGCATTATGACATCACAAAATATTATGTGAGCGCAATTTGCAGGTATTATGAGCAATTTCTCTTACCCCAATTTGTGTCACATCTACTGGAGCATCATGAGCATGTACTATGACATCACAGTATATGATGACATTATAATTAGTATGCACTATGACGTCACAATGTATTATGACGTCATAATGTATCCGCGTTATGAAATCACAATATATTATTAGAGGGCAATTTGCAGGTATTATGAGCAATTTCCCTTACCCCAATTTGTGTCACATCTACTGGAGCATCATGAGCATGTATTATGACGTCACAGTATATGATGACATCATAATTAGTATGCACTATGATGTCACAATGTATTATGACGTCATAATGTGTCAGCATTATGACATCACAATATATTATGAGAGCGCAATTTGCAGGTATTATGAGCAATTTCTCTTACCCCAATTTGTGTCACTTCTACTGGAGCATCATGAGCATGTATTAAGACGTCACCGTATATGATGTCATCATAATTAGTATGGAGTATGACGTCACAGTGTATTATGACGTCATAATGTGTCCGCATTATGACATCACAATATATTATGAGAGCGCAATTTGCAGGTATTATGACTAATTTCTCTTACCCCAATTTGTGTCACATCTACTGGAGCATCATGAGCATGTATTATGACGTCACAGCATATGATGACATCATAATTAGTATGCACTATGACGTCACAATGTATTATTACGTCATAATGTATCTGCATTATGACATCACAATATATTATCAGAGCGCAATTTGCAGGTAATATGAGCAATTTCTCTTACCCCAATTTGTGTCACATCTACTGGAGCATCATGAGCATGTATTATGACGTCACAGTATATGATGACATCATAATTAGTATGCACTATGACGTCACAATATATTATGACGTCATAATGTATCCGCATTATGACATCACAAAATGTTTTGAGAGCACAATTTGCAGGTATTATGAGCAATTTCTCTTACCCCAATTTGTGTCACATCTACTGGAGCATCATGAGCATGTAGTATGACATCACAGTATATGATGACATCATAATTAGTATGCACTATGACGTCACAATATATTATGACGTCATAATGTGTCTGCATTATGACATCACAATATATTATGAGAGCGCAATTTGCAGATATTATGAGCAATTTCTCTTACCCCAATTTGTGTCACATCTACTGGAGCATCATGAGCAGGTATTATGACGTCACAGCATAAGATGACATCATAACTAGTATGCACTATGATGTCACAATGTATTATGACGTCCTAATATATCCGCGTTATGACATCACAACATATTATGAGAGCGCAATTTGCAGGTATTATGAGCAATTTCACTTACCCCAATATTTGTCACATCTACCGGAGCATCATGAGCATGTATTATGACATCACCGTATATGATGACATCATAATTAGTATGCAGTATGACGTCACAGTGTACTATGACGTCATAATATATCCGCATTATGACATCACAATATATTATGAGTGCGCAATTTGCAGGTATTATGAGCAATTTCCCTTACCCCAATTTGTGTCACATCTACTGGAGCATCATGAGCATGTGTTATGACATCACAGCATATGATGACATCATAATTAGTATGCACTATGACGTCACAATGTAATATGACGTCATAATGCATCCGCATTATGACATCACAAAATATTATGAGAGGGCAATTTGCAGGTATTATGAGCAATTTCTCTTACCCCAATTTGTGTCACATCTACTGGAGCATCATGAGCATGTACTTTGACATCTCAGTATATGACGACATCATAATTATTATGCACTATGACGTCACAATGTATTATGACGTCATAATGTATCTGCATTATGACATCACAATATATTATGAGAGCGCAATTTGCAGGTATTATCAGCAATTTCGCTTACTCCAATTTGTGTCACATCTACTGGAGCATCATGAGCATGTATTATGATGTCACAGTATATGATGACATCATAATTAGTATGCACTATGACGTCATAATATATCCGCGTTATAACATCAGAATACATTATGAGATCGCAATTTGCAGGTATTATGAGCAATTTCTCTTACCCCAATTAGTGTCACATCTACGGGAGCATCATGAGCATGTATTATGACGTCACAGTGTATGATGACATCATAATTAGTATGCACTATGACGTCACAATGTATTATGACGTCATAATATATCCGCGTTATGACATCACAATATATTATGAGAGCGCAATTTGCAGGTATTATGAGCAATTTCTCTTACCCCAATTTGTGTCACATCTACTGGAGCATCATGAGCATGTATTATGACATCACAGTATATGATGACATCATAATTAGTATGCACTATGACGTCACAAAGAATTACGATGTCATAATGTATCCGCATTATGACATCACAATATATTATGAGAGCACAACTAGCAGGTATCATGAACAATTTCTCTTACCCCAATTTGTGTCACATCTGTTGGAGCATCATGAGCATGTATTATGACGTCACAGTATATGATGACATCATAATTAGTATGCACTATGACGTCACAATGTGTTATGACGTCATCATGTATCCGCGTTATGACATCACAATATATTATGAGAGCGCAATTTGCAGGTATTATGAGCAATTTCTCTTACCCCAATTAGTGTCACATCTACTGGAGCATCATGAGCATGTATTATGACGTCACAGTATATGGTGACATCATAATTAGTATGCACTATGACGTCACAATGTATTATGACATCATAATGTATCCGCATTATGACATCACAATATATTCTTTGAGTGCAATTTGCAGGTATTATGAGCAATTTCTCTTACCACAAATTGTGTCACATCTAATGGAGCATCATGAGCATGTATTATGACGTCACAGTATATGATGACATCATAATTAGTATGCACTATGACGTCACAATGTATTATGACATCATAATGTATCTGCAATATGACATCACAATATATTATGAGAGCGCAATTTGCAGGTATTATGAGCAATTTCTCTTACCCCAATTTGTGTCACATCTACTGGAGCATCATGAACATGTACTATGACATCACAGTATATGATGACATCATAATTAGTATGCACTATGACGTCACAATGTATTATGACGTCATAATGTATCTGCATTATGACATCACAATACATTATGAGAGCACAGTTTGCAGGTATTATCAGCAATTTCGCTTACTCCAGTTTGTGTCACATCTACTGGAGCATCATGAGCATGTATTATGACGTCACAGTATATGATGACATCATAATTAGTATGCACTATGACGTCACAATGTATTATGACGGCATAATGTATCCGCATTATGACATCACAATATATTATGAGAGCGCAACATGCTGGTATTATGAGCAATTTCTCTTACCCCAATTTGTGTCACATCTACTGGAGCACCATGAGCATGTATTGTGACATCACAGCATATGATGACATCATAATTAATATTCACTATGACGTCACAATATATTATGACGTCATAATGTATCCGCATTATGACATCACAAAATATTATGAGAGCGCAATTTGCAGGTATTATGAGCAATTTCTCTTACCCCAATTTGTGTCACATCTACTGGAGCATCATGAGCATGTACTATGACATCACAGTATATGATGACATTATAATTAGTATGCACTATGACGTCACAATGTATTATGACGTCATAATGTATCCGCGTTATGAAATCACAATATATTATTAGAGGGCAATTTGCAGGTATTATGAGCAATTTCCCTTACCCCAATTTGTGTCACTTCTACTGGAGCATCATGAGCATGTATTATGACGTCACAGTATATGATGACATCATAATTAGTATGCACTATGATGTCACAATGTATTATGACGTCATAATGTGTCAGCATTATGACATCACAATATATTATGAGAGCGCAATTTGCAGGTATTATGAGCAATTTCTCTTACCCCAATTTGTGTCACTTCTACTGGAGCATCATGAGCATGTATTAAGACGTCACCGTATATGATGTCATCATAATTAGTATGGAGTATGACGTCACAGTGTATTATGACGTCATAATGTGTCCGCATTATGACATCACAATATATTATGAGAGCGCAATTTGCAGGTATTATGACTAATTTCTCTTACCCCAATTTGTGTCACATCTACTGGAGCATCATGAGCATGTATTATGACGTCACAGCATATGATGACATCATAATTAGTATGCACTATGACGTCACAATGTATTATGACGTCATAATGTATCTGCATTATGACATCACAATATATTATCAGAGCGCAATTTGCAGGTAATATGAGCAATTTCTCTTACCCCAATTTGTGTCACATCTACTGGAGCATCATGAGCATGTATTATGACGTCACAGTATATGATGACATCATAATTAGTATGCACTATGACGTCACAATATATTATGACGTCATAATGTATCCGCATTATGACATCACAAAATGTTTTGAGAGCACAATTTGCAGGTATTATGAGCAATTTCTCTTAGCCCAATTTGTGTCACATCTACTGGAGCATTATGAGCATGTAGTATGACATCACAGTATATGATGACATCATAATTAGTATGCACTATGACGTCACAATATATTATGACGTCATAATGTGTCTGCATTATGACATCACAATATATTATGAGAGCGCAATTTGCAGATATTATGAGCAATTTCTCTTACCCCAATTTGTGTCACATCTACTGGAGCATCATGAGCAGGTATTATGACGTCACAGCATAAGATGACATCATAACTAGTATGCACTATGATGTCACAATGTATTATGACGTCCTAATATATCCGCGTTATGACATCACAACATATTATGAGAGCGCAATTTGCAGGTATTATGAGCAATTTCACTTACCCCAATATTTGTCACATCTACCGGAGCATCATGAGCATGTATTATGACATCACCGTATATGATGACATCATAATTAGTATGCAGTATGACGTCACAGTGTACTATGACGTCATAATATATCCGCATTATGACATCACAATATATTATGAGTGCGCAATTTGCAGGTATTATGAGCAATTTCCCTTACCCCAATTTGTGTCACATCTACTGGAGCATCATGAGCATGTGTTATGACATCACAGCATATGATGACATCATAATTAGTATGCACTATGACGTCACAATGTAATATGACGTCATAATGCATCCGCATTATGACATCACAAAATATTATGAGAGGGCAATTTGCAGGTATTATGAGCAATTTCTCTTACCCCAATTTGTGTCACATCTACTGGAGCATCATGAGCATGTACTTTGACATCTCAGTATATGACGACATCATAATTATTATGCACTATGACGTCACAATGTATTATGACGTCATAATGTATCTGCATTATGACATCACAATATATTATGAGAGCGCAATTTGCAGGTATTATCAGCAATTTCGCTTACTCCAATTTGTGTCACATCTACTGGAGCATCATGAGCATGTATTATGATGTCACAGTATATGATGACATCATAATTAGTATGCACTATGACGTCATAATATATCCGCGTTATAACATCAGAATACATTATGAGATCGCAATTTGCAGGTATTATGAGCAATTTCTCTTACCCCAATTAGTGTCACATCTACGGGAGCATCATGAGCATGTATTATGACGTCACAGTATATGATGACATCATAATTAGTATGCACTATGACGTCACAATGTATTATGACGTCATAATATATCCGCGTTATGACATCACAATATATTATGAGAGAGCAATTTGCAGGTATTATGAGCAATTTCTCTTACCCCAATTTGTGTCACATCTACTGGAGCATCATGAGCATGTATTATGACATCACAGTATATGATGACATCATAATTAGTATGCACTATGACGTCACAAAGAATTACGATGTCATAATGTATCCGCATTATGACATCACAATATATTATGAGAGCACAACTAGCAGGTATCATGAACAATTTCTCTTACCCCAATTTGTGTCACATCTGTTGGAGCATCATGAGCATGTATTATGACGTCACAGTATATGATGACATCATAATTAGTATGCACTATGACGTCACAATGTGTTATGACGTCATCATGTATCCGCGTTATGACATCACAATATATTATGAGAGCGCAATTTGCAGGTATTATGAGCAATTTCTCTTACCCCAATTAGTGTCACATCTACTGGAGCATCATGAGCATGTATTATGACGTCACAGTATATGGTGACATCATAATTAGTATGCACTATGACGTCACAATGTATTATGACATCATAATGTATCCGCATTATGACATCACAATATATTCTTTGAGTGCAATTTGCAGGTATTATGAGCAATTTCTCTTACCACAAATTGTGTCACATCTAATGGAGCATCATGAGCATGTATTATGACGTCACAGTATATGATGACATCATAATTAGTATGCACTATGACGTCATAATGTATCCGCGTTATGACATCACAATATATTATGAGAGCGCAATTTGCAGGTATTATGAGCAATTTCTCTTACCCCAATTTGTGTCACATCTACTGGAGCATCATGAGCATGTATTATGACGTCACAGCATAAGATGACAACATAACTAGTATGCACTATGATGTCACAATGTATTATGACGTCATAATATATCCGAGTTATGACATCACAACATATTATGAGAGCGCAATTTGCAGGTATTATGAGCAATTTCTCTTACCCCAATTTGTGTCACTTCTACTGGAGCATCATAAGCATGTATTATGACGTCACTGTATATGATGACATCATAATTAGTATGCAGTATGACGTCACAGTGTAATATGACGTCATAATGTATCCGTGTTATGACATCACAATATATTATGAGAGCGCAATTTGCAGGTATTATGAGCAATTTCTCTTACCCCAATTTGTGTCACATCTACTAGAGCATCATGAGCATGTATTATGACGTCACAGTATATGATGACATCATAATTAGTATGCACTCTGACGTCACAATGTATTATGACGTCATAATGTATCCGCATTATGACATCACAATATATTCTTAGAGTGCAATTTGCAGGTATTATGAGCAATTTCTCTTACCCCAATTTGTGTCACATCTGTTGGAGCATCATGAGCATGTATTATGACGTCACAGTATATGATGACATCATAATTAGTATGCACAATGACGTCACAATGTGTTATGACGTCATCATGTATCCACGTTATGACATCACAATATATTATGAGAGCGCAATTTGCAGGTATTATGAGCAATTTCTCTTACCCCAATTTGTGTCACATCTACTGGAGCATCATGAGCATGTATTATGATGTCACAGTATATGGTGACATCATAATTAGTATGCACTATGACATCACAATGTGTTATGACGTCATAATGTATCCGCATTATGACATCACAATATATTATGAGAGCGCAATTTGCAGGTATTATGAGCAATTTCTCTTACCCCAATTTGTGTCACTTCTACTGGAGCATCATAAGCATGTATTATGACGTCACTGTATATGATGACATCATAATTAGTATGCAGTATGACGTCACAGTTTAATATGACGTCATAATGTATCCGCATTATGACATCACAATATATTATGAGAGCGCAATTTGCAGGTATTATGAGTAATTTCTCTTTCCCCAATTTGTGTCACATCTACTGGAGCATCATGAGCATGTATTATGACGTCACAGCATATGATGACATCATAATTAGTATGGACTATGACGTCACAATGTATTATGACATCATAATGTATCTGCATTATGACATCACAATATATTATGAGAGCGCAATTTGCAGGTATTATGAGCAATTTCTCTTACCCCAATTTGTGTCACATCTACTGGAGCATCATGAACATGTACTATGACATCACAGTATATGATGACATCATAATTAGTATGCACTATGACGTCACAATGTATTATGACGTCATAATGTATCTGCATTATGACATCACAATACATTATGAGAGCACAGTTTGCAGGTATTATCAGCAATTTCGCTTACTCCAATTTGTGTCACATCTACTGGAGCATCATGAGCATGTATTATGACATCAAAGTATATGATGACATCATAATTAGTATGCACTATGACGTCACAATATATTATGATGTCATAATGTATCCGCATTATGACATCACAATATATTCTTAGAGTGCAATTTGCAGGTATTATGAGCAATTTCTCTTACCACAAATTGTGTCACATCTAATGGAGCATCATGAGCATGTATTATGATGTCACAGTATATGATGACATCATAATTAGTATGCACTATGACGTCATAATATATATGCGTTATAACATCACAATATATTATGAGATCGCAATTTGCAGGTATTATGAGCAATTTCTCTTACCCCAATTAGTGTCACATCTACGGGAGCATCATGAGCATGTATTATGACGTCACAGTATATGATGACATCATAATTAGTATGCACTATGACGTCACAATGTATTATGACGTCATAATGTATCCGCGTTATGACATCACAATATATTATGAGAGCGCAATTTGCAGGTATTATGAGCAATTTCTCTTACCCCAATTTGTGTCACATCTACTGGAGCATCATGAGCATGTATTATGACGTCACAGTATATGATGGCATCATAATTAGTATGCACTATGACGTCACAATGTATTATGACGTCATAATGTATCCGCATTATGACATCACAATATATTCTTAGAGTGCAATTTGCAGGTATTATGAGCAATTTCTCTTACCACAAATTGTGTCACATCTAATGGAGCATCATGAGCATGTATTATGACGTCACAGTATATGATGACATCATAATTAGTATGCACTATGACGTCATAATATATCCGCGTTATAACATCACAATATATTATGAGATCGCAATTTGCAGTTATTATGAGCAATTTCTCTTACCCCAATTAGTGTCACATCTACGGGAGCATCATGAGCATGTATTATGACGTGACAGTATATGATGACATCACAATTAGAATGCACTATGACGTCACAATGTATTATGACGTCATAATGTATCCGCGTTATGACATCACAATATATTATGAGAGCGCAATTTGCAGGTATTATGAGCAATTTCTCTTACCCCAATTTGTGTCACATCTACTGGAGCATCATGAGCATGTACTTTGACATCTCAGTATATGACGACATCATAATTATTATGCACTATGACGTCACAATGTATTATGACATCATAATGTATCTGCATTATGACATCACAATATATTATGAGAGCGCAATTTGCAGGTATTATCAGCAATTTCGCTTACTCCAATTTGTGTCACATCTACTGGAGCATCATGAGCATGTATTATGACGTCACAGTATATGATGACATCATAATTAGTATGCACTATGACGTCATAATATATCCACGTTATAACATCACAATATATTATGAGATCGCAATTTTCAGGTATTATGAGCAATTTCTCTTACCCCAGTTAGTGTCACATCTACGGGAGCATCATGAGCATGTATTATGACGTCACAGTATAAGATGACATCATAATTAGTATGCACTATGACGTCACAATGTATTATGACGTCAATAATATATCCACGTTATGACATCACAATATATTATGAGAGCGCAATTTGCAGGTATTATGAGCAATTTCTCTTACCCCAATTTGTGTCACATCTACTGGAGCATCATGAGCATGTATTATGACATCACAGTATATGATGACATCATAATTAGTATGCACTATGACGTCACAAAAATTACGATGTCATAATGTATCCGCATTATGACATCACAATATATTATGAGAGCGCAACTAGCAGGTATTATGAGCAATTTCTCTTACCCCAATTTGTGTCACATCTGTTGGAGCATCATGAGCATGTATTATGACGTCACAGTATATGATGACATCATAATTAGTATGCAGTATGACGTCACAATGTGTTATGACGTCATCATGTATCCGCATTATGACATCACAAAATATTATGAGAGCACAGTTTGCAGGTATTATCAGCAATTTCGCTTACTCCAATTTGTGTCACATCTACTGGAGCATCATGAGCATGTATTATGACATCACAGTATATGATGACATCATAATTAGTATGCACTATGACGTCACAATATATTATGATGTCATAATGTATCCGCATTATGACATCACAATATATTCTTAGAGTGCAATTTGCAGGTATTATGAGCAATTTCTCTTACCACAAATTGTGTCACATCTAAAGGAGCATCATGAGCATGTATTATGACGTCACAGTATATGATGACATCATAATTAGTATGCACTATGACGTCATAATATATCCGCGTTATAACATCACAATATATTATGAGATCGCAATTTGCAGGTATTATGAGCAATTTCTCTTACCCCAGTTAGTGTCACATCTACGGGAGCATCATGAGCATGTATTATGACGTCACAGTATATGATGACATCATAATTAGTATGCACTATGGCGTCACAATGTATTATGACGTCATAATGTGTCCGCGTTATGACATCACAATATATTATGAGAGCACAATTTGCAGGTATTATGAGCAATTTCCCTTACCCCAATTTGTGTCACATCTACTGGAGCATCATGAGCATGTGTTATGACATCACAGCATATGATGACATCATAATTAGTATGCACTATGACGTCACAATGTATTATGACGTCATAATGCATCCGCATTATGACATCACAAAATATTATGAGAGCGCAATTTGCAGGTATTATGAGCAATTTCTCTTACCCCAATTTGTGTCACATCTACTGGAGCATCATGAGCATTTACTTTGACATCTCAGTATATGACGACATCATAATTATTATGCACTATGACGTCACAATGTATTATGACGTCATAATGTATCTGCATTATGACATCACAATATATTATGAGAGGGCAATTTGCAGGTATTATCAGCAATTTCGCTTACTCCAATTTGTGTCACATCTACTGGAGCATCATGAGCATGTATTATGACGTCACTGTATATGATGACATCATAATTAGTATGCACTATGACGTCATAATATATCCGCGTAATAACATCACAATATATTATGAGATCGCAATTTGCAGGTATTATGAGCAATTTCTCTTACCCCAATTATTGTCACATCTACGGGAGCATCATGAGCATGTATTATGACGTCACAGTATATGATGACATCATAATTAGTATGCACTATGACGTCACAATGTATTATGACGTCATAATGTATCCGCGTTATGACATCACAATATATTATGAGAGCGCAATTTGCAGGTATTATGAGCAATTTCTCTTACCCCAATTTGTGTCACATCTACTGCAGCATCATGAGCATGTATTATGACATCACAGTATATGATGACATCATAATTAGTATGCACTATGACGTCACAAAGAATTACGATGTCATAATGTATCCGCATTATGACATCACAATATATTATGAGAGCGCAACTAGCAGGTATTATGAGCAATTTCTCTTACCCCAATTTGTGTCACATCTGTTGGAGCATCATGAGCATGTATTATGACGTCACAGTATATGATGACATCATAATTAATATGCACTATGACGTCACAATGTGTTATGACGTCATCATGTATCCGCATTATGACATCACAATATATAATGAGAGCACAGTTTGCAGGTATTATCAGCAATTTCGCTTACTCCAATTTGTGTCACATCTACTGGAGCATCATGAGCATGTATTATGACATCACAGTATATGATGACATCATAATTAGTATGCACTATGACGTCACAATGTATTATGATGTCATAACGTATCCGCATTATGACATGACAATATATTCTTAGAGTGCAATTTGCAGGTATTATGAGCAATTTCTCTTACCACAAATTGTGTCACATCTAATGGAGCATCATGAGCATGTATTATGACGTCACAGTATATGATGACATCATAATTAGTATGCACTATGACGTCATAACAAATCCACGTTATAACATCACAATATATTATGAGATCGCAATTTGCAGGTATTATGAGCAATTTCTCTTACCCCAATTAGTGTCAAATCTACGGGAGCATCATGAGCATGTATTATGACGTCATAGTATATGATGACATCATAATTAGTATGCACTATGACGTCACAATGTATTATGACGTCATAATATATCCGCGTTATGACATCACAATATATTATGAGAGCACAATTTGCAGGTATTATGAGCAATTTCTCTTACCCCAATTTGTGTCACATCTACTGGAGCATCATGAGCATGTATTATGACGTCACAGTATATGATGACATCATAATTAGTATGCACTATGACGTCACAATGTATTATGACGTCATAATATATCCGCATTATGACATCACAATATATTCTTAGAGTGCAATTTGCAGGTATTATGAGCAATTTCTCTTACCACAAATTGTGTCACATCTAATGGAGCATCATGAGCATGTATTATGACGTCACAGTATATGATGACATCATAATTAGTATGCACTATGACGTCATAATATATTCGCGTTATAACATCACAATATATTATGAGATCGCAATTTGCAATTATTATGAGCAATTTCTCTTACCCCAATTAGTGTCACATCTACGGGAGCATCATGAGCATGTATTATGACGTCACAGTATATGATGACATCATAATTAGTATGCACTATGACGTCACAATGTATTATGACGTCATAATGTATCCGCGTTATGACATCACAATATATTATGGGAGCGCAATTTGCAGGTATTATCAGCAATTTCGCTTACTACAATTTGTGTCACATCTACTGGAGGATCATGAGCATGTATTATGACGTCACAGTATATGATGACATCATAATTAGTATGCACTATGACGTCATAATATATCCACGTTATAACATCACAATATATTATGAGATCGCAATTTGCAGGTATTATGAGCAATTTCTCTTACCCCAATTAGTGTCACATCTACGGGAGCATCATGAGCATGTATTATGACGTCACAGTATATGATGACATCATAATTAGTATGCACTATGACGTCACAATGTATTATGACGTCATAATGTATCCGCGTTATGACATCACAATATATTATGAGAGCGCAATTTGCAGGTATTATCAGCAATTTCGCTTACTCCAATTTGTGTCACATCTACTGGAGCATCATGAGCATGTATTATGACATCACCGTATATGATGCCATCATAATTAGTATGCACTATGACGTCACAAAGAATTACGATGTCATAATGTATCCGCATTATGACATCACAATATATTATGAGAGCGCAACTAGCAGGTATTATGAGCAATTTCTCTTACCCCAATTTGTGTCACATCTGTTGGAGCATCATGAGCATGTATTATGACGTCACAGTATATGATGACATCATAATTAGTATGCACTATGACGTCACAATGTGTTATGACGTCATCATGTATCCGCATTATGACATCACAATATATTATGAGATCGCAATTTGCAGGTATTATGAGCAATTTCTCTTACCCCAATTAGTGTCACATCTACGGGAGCATCATGAGCATGTATTATGACGTCACAGTATATGATGACATCATAGCTAGTATGCACTATGACGTCACAATGTATTATGACGTCATAATATATCCGCGTTATGACATCACAACATATAATTAGAGCGCAATTTGCAGGTATTATGAGCAATTTCTCTTACCCCAATTTGTGTCCCATCTACTGGAGCATCATGAGCATGTACTTTGACATCTCAGTATATGACGACATCATAATTATTATGCACTATGACGTCACAATGTATTATGACGTCATAATGTATCTGCATTATGACATCACAATATATTATGAGAGCGCAATTTGCAGGTATTATCAGCAATTTCGCTTACTCCAATTTGTGTCACATCTACTGGAGCATCATGAGCATGTATTATGACATCACAGTATATGATGACATCATAATTAGTATGCACTATGACGTCATAATATATCCACGTTATAACATCACAATATATTATGAGATCGCAATTTGCAGGTATTATGAGCAATTTCTCTTACCCCAATTAGTGTCACATCTACGGGAGCATCATGAGCATGTATTATGACGTCACAGCATATGATGACATCATAATTAGTATGCACTATGACGTCACAATGTATTATGACGTCATAATATATCCGCGTTATGACATCACAATATATTATGAGAGCGCAATTTGCAGGTATTATGAGCAATTTCTCTTACCCCAATTTGTGTCACATCTACTGCAGCATCATGAGCATGTATTATGATATCACAGTATATGATGACATCATAATTAGTATGCACTATGACGTCATAATATATCCGCGTTATAACATCACAATATATTATGAGATCGCAATTTGCAGGTATTATGAGCAATTTCTCTTACCCCAATTAGTGTCACATCTACGGGAGCATCATGAGCATGTATTATGACGTCACAGCATATGATGACATCATAGTTAGTATGCACTATGACGTCACAATGTATTATGACGTCATAATGTATCCGCGTTATGACATCACAATTTATTATGAGAGCGCAATTTGCAGGTATTATGAGCAATTTCTCTTACCCCAATTTGTGTCACATCTACTGGAGCATCATGAGCATGTATTATGACATCACCGTATATGATGACAGCATAATTAGTATGCACTATGACGTCACAAAGAATTACGATGTCATAATGTATCCGCGTTATGACATCACAATATATTATGAGAGCGCAACTAGCAGGTATTATGAGCAATTTCTCTTACCCCAATTTGTGTCACATCTGTTGGAGCATCATGAGCATGTATTATGACGTCACAGTATATGATGACATCATAATTAGTATGCACTATGACGTCACAATGTGTTATGACGTCATCATGTATCCGCATTATGACATCAGAATATATTATGAGAGCACAGTTTGCAGGTATTATCAGCAATTTCGCTTACTCCAATTTGTGTCACATCTACTGGAGCATCATGAGCATGTATTATGACATCACAGTATATGATGACATCATAATTAGTATGCACTATGACGTCACAATGTGTTATGACGTCATCATGTATCCGCATTATGACATCACAATATATTATGAGATCGCAATTTGCAGGTATTATGAGCAATTTCTCTTACCCCAATTAGTGTCACATCTACGGGAGCATCATGAGCATGTATTATGACGTCACAGTATATGATGACATCATAACTAGTATGCACTATGACGTCACAATGTATTATGACGTCATAATGTATCCGCGTTATGACATCACAATATATTATGAGAGCGCAATTTGCAGGAATTATGAGCAATTTCTCTTACCCCAATTAGTGTCACATCTACGGGAGCATCATGAGCATGTATTATGACGTCACAGTATATGATGACATCATAATTAGTATGCACTATGACGTCACAATGTATTATGACGTCATAATGTATCCGCGTTATGACATCACAATATATTATGAGAGCGCAATTTGCAGGTATTATCAGCAATTTCGCTTACTCCAATTTGTGTCACATCTACTGGAGCATCATGAGCATGTATTATGACATCACCGTATATGATGACATCATAATTAGTATGCACTATGACGTCACAAAGAATTACGATGTCATAATGTATCCGCATTATGACATCACAATATATTATGAGAGCGCAATTTGCAGGTATTATGAGCAATTTCTCTTACCCCAATTAGTGTCACATCTACGGGAGCATCATGAGCATGTATTATGATGTCACAGTATATGATGACATCATAACTAGTATGCACTATGACGTCACAATATATTATGACGTCATAATGTATCCGCGTTATGACATCACAATATATTATAAGAGCACAATTTGCAGGTATCATGAGCAATTTCTCTTACCCCAATTTGTGTCACATCTACTGGAGCATCATGAGCATGTATTATGACGTCACAGTATATGATGACATCATAATTAGTATGCACTATGACGTCACAATGTATTATGACGTCATAATGTATCCGCATTATGACATCACAATATATTCTTAGAGTGCAATTTGCAGGTATTATGAGCAATTTCTCTTACCACAAATTGTGTCACATCTAATGGAGCATCATGAGCATGTATTATGACGTCACAGTATATGATGACATCATAATTAGTATGCACTATGACGTCATAATATATCCGCGTTATAACATCACAATATATTATGAGATCGCAATTTGCAGTTATTATGAGCAATTTCTCTTACCCCAATTAGTGTCACATCTACGGGAGCATCATGAGCATGTATTATGACGTCACAGTATATGATGATATCATAATTAGCATGCAGTATGACGTCACAATGTATTATGACGTCATAATGTATCCGCGTTATGACATCACAATATATTATGGGAGCGCAATTTGCAGGTATTATCAGCAATTTCGCTTACTACAATTTGTGTCACATCTACTGGAGCATCATGAGCATGTATTATGACATCACCGTATATGATGACATTATAATTAGTATGCACTATGACGTCACAAAGAATTACGATGTCATAATGTATCCGCATTATGACATCACAATATATTATGAGAGCGCAACTAGCAGGTATTATGAGCAATTTCTCTTACCCCAATTTGTGTCACATCTGTTGGAGCATCATGAGCATGTATTATGACGTCACAGTATATGATGACATCATAATTAGTATGCACTATGACGTCACAATGTGTTATGACGTCATCATGTATCCGCATTATGACATCACAATATATTATGAGATCGCAATTTGCAGGTATTATGAGCAATTTCTCTTACCCCAATTAGTGTCACATCTACGGGAGCATCATGAGCATGTATTATGACGTCACAGTATATGATGACATCATAACTAGTATGCACTATGACGTCACAATGTATTATGATGTCATAATGTATCCGCATTATGACATCACATAATATTCTTAGAGTGCAATTTGCAGGTATTATGAGCAATTTCTCTTACCACAAATTGTGTCACATCTAATGGAGCATCATGAGCATGTATTATGGCGTCACAGTATATGATGACATCATAATTACTATGCACTATGACGTCATAATATATCCACGTTATAACATCACAATATATTATGAGATCGCAATTTGCAGGTATTATGAGCAATTTCTCTTACCCCAATTAGTGTCACATCTACGGGAGCATCATGAGCATGTATTATGACGTCACAGTATATGATGACATCATAACTAGTATGCACTATGACGTCACAATGTATTATGACGTCATAATGTATCCGCGTTATGACATCACAATATATTATGAGAGCGCAATTTGCAGGATTTATGAGCAATTTTTCTTACCCCAATTAGTGTCACATCTACGGGAGCATCATGAGCATGTATTATGACGTCACAGTATATGATGACATCATAATTAGTATGCACTATGACGTCACAATGTATTATGACGTCATAATGTATCCGCGTTATGACATCACAATATATTATGAGAGCGCAATTTGCAGGTATTATCAGCAATTTCGCTTACTCCAATTTGTGTCACATCTACTGGAGCATCATGAGCATGTATTATGACATCACCGTATATGATGACATCATAATTAGTATGCACTATGACGTCACAAAGAATTACGATGTCATAATGTATCCGCATTATGACATCACAATATATTATGAGAGCGCAATTTGCAGGTATTATGAGCAATTTCTCTTACCCCAATTAGTGTCACATCTACGGGAGCATCATGAGCATGTATTATGACGTCACAGTATATGATGACATCATAACTAGTATGCACTATGACGTCACAATATATTATGACGTCATAATGTATCCGCGTTATGACATCACAATATATTATGAGAGCGCAATTTGCAGGAATTATGAGCAATTTCTCTTACCCCAATTAGTGTCACATCTACGGGAGCATCATGAGCATGTATTATGACGTCAGAGTATATGATGACATCATAATTATTATGCACTGTGACGTCACAATGTATTATGACGTCATAATATATCCGCGTTATGACATCACAACATATAATGAGAGCGCAATTTGCAGGTATTATGAGCAATTTCTCTTACCCCAATTTGTGTCCCATCTATTGGAGCATCATGCGCATGTACTTTGACATCTCAGTATATGACGACATCATAATTATTATGCACTATGACGTCACAATATATTATGACGTCATAATGTATCTGCATTATGACATCACAATATATTATGAGTGGGCAATTTGCAGGTATTATCAGCAATTTCGCTTACTCCAATTTGTGTCACATCTATTGGAGCATCATGAGCATGTATTATGACATCACAGTATATGATGACATCATAATTAGTATGCACTATGACGTCATAATATATCCACGTTATAACATCACAATATATTATGAGATCGCAATTTGCAGGTATTATGAGCAATTTCTCTTACCCCAATTAGTGTCACATCTACGGGAGCATCATGAGCATGTATTATGACGTCACAGCATATGATGACATCATAATTAGTATGCACTATGACGTCACAATGTATTATGACGTCATAATATATCCACGTTATGACATCACAATATATTATGAGAGCGCAATTTGCAGGTATTATGAGCAATTTCTCTTACCCCAATTTGTGTCACATCTACTGGAGCATCATGAGCATGTATTATGATATCACAGTATATGATGACATCATAATTAGTATGCACTATGAGGTCATAATATATCCGCGTTATAACATCACAATATATTATGAGATCGCAATTTGCAGGTATTATGAGCAATTTCTCTTACCCCAATTAGTGTCACATCTACGGGAGCATCATGAGCATGTATTATGACGTCACAGCATATGATGACATCATAATTAGTATGAACTATGACGTCACAATGTATTATGACGTCATAATGTATCCGCGTTATGACATCACAATATATTATGAGAGCGCAATTTGCAGGTATTATGAGCAATTTCTCTTACCCCAATTTGTGTCACATCTACTGGAGCATCATGAGCATGTATTATGACATCACCGTATATGATGACAGCATAATTAGTATGTACTATGACGTCACAAAGAATTACGATGTCATACTGTATCCGCGTTATGACATCACAATATATTATGAGAGCGCAACTAGCAGGTATTATGAGCAATTTCTCTTACCCCAATTTGTGTCACATCTGTTGGAGCATCATGAGCATGTATTATGACGTCACAGTATATGATGACATCATAATTAGTATGCACTATGACGTCACAATGTGTTATGACGTCATCATGTATTCGCATTATGACATCACAATATATTACGAGATCGCAATTTGCAGGTATTATGAGCAATTTCTCTTACCCCAATTAGTGTCACATCTACGGGAGCATCATGAGCATGTATTATGACGTCACAGTATATGATGACACCATAATTAGTATGCACTATGACGTCACAATGTATTATGACGTCATAATGTATCCGCGTTATGACATCACAATATATTATGAGAGCGCAATTTGCAGGTATTATGAGCAATTTCTCTTACCCCAATTAGTGTCACATCTACGGGAGCATCATGAGCATGTATTATGATGTCAGAGTATATGATGACATCATAATTAGTATGCACTGTGACGTCACAATGTATTATGACGTCATAATATATCCGCGTTATGACATCACAACATATAATGAGAGCGCAATTTGCAGGTATTATGAGCAATTTCTCTTACCCCAATTTGTGTCCCATCTATTGGAGCATCATGCGCATGTACTTTGACATCTCAGTATATGACGACATCATAATTATTATGCACTATGACGTCACAATGTATTATGACGTCATAATGTATCTGCATTATGACATCACAATATATTATGAGAGCGCAATTTGCAGGTATTATCAGCAATTTCGCTTACTCCAATTTGTGTCACATCTACTGGAGCATCATGAGCATGTATTATGACATCACAGTATATGATGACATCATAATTAGTATGCACTATGACGTCATAATATATCCACGTTATAACAGCACAATATATTATGAGATCGCAATTTGCAGGTATTATGAGCAATTTCTCTTACCCCAATTAGTGTCACATCTACGGGAGCATCATGAGCATGTATTATGACGTCACAGCATATGATGACATCATAATTAGTATGCACTATGACGTCACAATGTATTATGACGTCATAATATATCCGCGTTATGACATCACAATATATTATGAGAGCGCAATTTGCAGGTATTATGAGCAATTTCTCTTACCCGAATTTGTGTCACATCTACTGGAGCATCATGAGCATGTATTATGATATCACAGTATATGATGACATCATAATTAGTATGCACTATGACGTCATAATATATCCGCGTTATAACATCACAATATATTATGAGATCGCAATTTGCAGGTATTATGAGCAATTTCTCTTACCCCAATTAGTGTCACATCTACGGGAGCATCATGAGCATGTATTATGACGTCACAGCATATGATGATATCATAATTAGTATGCACTATGACGTCACAATGTATTATGACGTCATAATGTATCCGCGTTATGACATCACAATATATTATGAGAGCGCAATTTGCAGGTATTATGAGCAATTTCTCTTACCCCAATTTGTGTCACATCTACTGGAGCATCATGAGCATGTATTATGACATCACCGTATATGATGACAGCATAATTAGTATGCACTATGACGTCACAAAGAATTACGATGTCATAATGTATCCGCGTTATGACATCACAATATATTATGAGAGCGCAACTAGCAGGTATTATGAGCAATTTCTCTTACCCCAATTTGTGTCACATCTGTTGGAGCATCATGAGCATGTATTATGACGTCACAGTATATGATGACATCATAATTAGTATGCACTATGACGTCACAATGTATTATGACGTCATAATGTATCCGCGTTATGACATCACAATATATTATGGGACCGCAATTTGCAGGTATTATCAGCAATTTCGCTTACTACAATTTGTGTCACATCTACTGGAGCATCATGAGCATGTATTATGACGTCACAGTATATGATGACATCATAATTAGTATGCACTATGACGTCATAATATATCCGCGTTATAACATCACAATATATTATGAGATCGCAATTTGCAGGTATTATGAGCAATTTCTCTTACCCAATTAGTGTCACATCTACGGGAGCATCATGAGCATGTATTATGATGTCACAGTATATGATGACATCATAATTAGTATGCACTATGACGTCACAATGTATTATGACGTCATAATGTATCCGCGTTATGACATCACAATATATTATGAGAGCGCAATTTGCAGGTATTATCAGCAATTTCGCTTACTCCAATTTGTGTCACATCTACTGGAGCATCATGAGCATGTATTATGACATCACCGTATATGATGACATCATAATTAGTATGCACTATGACGTCATATTATATCCGCGTTATAACATCACAATATATTATGACATCGCAATTTGCAGGTATTATGAGCAATTTCACTTACCCCAATTAGTGTCACATCTACGGGAGCATCATGAGCATGTATTATGACGTCACAGTATATGATGACATCATAATTAGTATGCACTATGACGTCACAATGTATTATGACGTCATAATGTATCCGCGTTATGACATCACAATATATTATGAGAGCGCAATTTGCAGGTATTATGAGCAATTTCTCTTACCCCAATTTGTGTCACATCTACTGGAGCATCATGAGCATGTATTATGACGTCACAGTATATGATGACATCATAATTAGTATGCACTATGACGTCACAATGTATTATGACGTCATAATGTATCCGCATTATGACATCACAATATATTCTTAGAGTGCAATTTGCAGGTATTATGAGCAATTTCTCTTACCACAAATTGTGTCACATCTAATGGAGCATCATGAGCATGTATTATGACATCACAGTATATGATGACATCATAATTAGTATGCACTATGACGTCACAAAGAATTACGATGTCATAATGTATCCGCATTATGACATCACAATATATTATGAGAGCGCAACTAGCAGGTATTATGAGCAATTTCTCTTACCCCAATTTGTGTCTCATCTGTTGGAGCATCATGAGCATGTATTATGACATCACAGTATATGATGACATCATAATTAGTATGCACTATGTCGTCAAAATGTGTTATGACGTCATCATGTATCCGCATTATGACATCACAATATATTATGAGAGCACAGTTTGCAGGTATTATCAGCAATTTCGCTTACTCCAATTTGTGTCACATCTACTGGAGCATCATGAGCATGTATTATGACATCACAGTATATGATGACATCATAATTAGTATGCACTATGACGTCACAATCTATTATGATGTCATAATGTATCCGCATTATGACATCACATAATATTCTTAGAGTGCAATTTGCAGGTATTATGAGCAATTTCTCTTACCACAAATTGTGTCACATCTAATGGAGCATCATGAGCATGTATTATGGCGTCACAGTATATGATGACATCATAATTAGTATGCACTATGACGTCATAATATATCCACGTTATAACATCACAATATATTATGAGATCGCAATTTGCAGGTATTATGAGCAATTTCTCTTACCCCAATTAGTGTCACATCTACGGGAGCATCATGAGCATGTATTATGACGTCACAGTATATGACGATATCATAACTAGTATGCACTATGACGTCACAATGTATTATGACGTCATAATGTATCCGCGTTATGACATCACAATATATTATGAGAGTGCAATTTGCAGGAATTATGAGCAATTTCTCTTACCCCAATTAGTGTCACATCTACGGGAGCATCATGAGCATGTATTATGACGTCACAGTATATGATGACATCATAATTAGTATGCACTGTGACGTCACAATGTATTATGACGTCATAATATATCCGCGTTATGACATCACAACATATAATGAGAGCGCAATTTGCAGGTATTATGAGCAATTTCTCTTACCCCAATTTGTGTCCCATCTACTGGAGCATCATGAGCATGTACTTTGACATCTCAGTATATGACAACATCATAATTATTATGCACTATGACGTCACAATGTATTATGACGTCATAATGTATCTGCATTATGACATCACAATATATTATGAGAGCGCAATTTGCAGGTATTATCAGCAATTTCGCTTACTCCAGTTTGTGTCACATCTACTGGAGCATCATGAGCATGTATTATGACGTCACAGTATATGATGACATCATAATTAGTATGCACTATGACGTCATAATATATCCACGTTATAACATCACAATATATTATGAGATCGCAATTTGCAGGTATTATGAGCAATTTCTCTTACCCCAAATAGTGTCACATCTACGGGAGCATCATGAGCATGTATTATGACGTCACAGTATATGATGACATCATAATTAGTATGCACTATGACGTCACAATGTATTATGACGTCATAATATATCCGCGTTATGACATCACAATATATTATGAGAGCGCAATTTGCAGGTATTATGAGCAATTTCTCTTACCCCAATTTGTGTCACATCTACTGGAGCATCATGAGCATGTATTATGATATCACAGTATATGATGACATCATAATTAGTATGCACTATGACGTCACAAAGAATTACGATGTCATAATGTATCCGCATTATGACATCACAATATATTATGAGAGCGCAAGTAGCAGGTATTATGAGCAATTTCTCTTACCACAATTTGTGTCACATCTGTTGGAGCATCATGAGCATGTATTATGACGTCACAGTATATGATGACATCATAATTAGTATGCACTATGATGTCACAATGTGTTATGGCGTCATCATGTATCCACATTATGACATCACAGTATATTATGAGAGCACAGTTTGCAGGTATTATCAGCAATTTCGCTTACTCCAATTTGTGTCACATCTACTGGAGCATCATGAGCATGTATTATGACATCACAGTTTATGATGACATCATAATTAGTATGCACTATGACGTCACAATGTATTATGATGTCATAATGTATCCGCATTATGACATCACAATATATTCTTAGAGTGCAATTTGCAGGTATTATGAGCAATTTCTCTTACCACAAATTGTGTCACATCTAATGGAGCATCATGAGCATGTATTATGACGTCACAGTATATGATGACATCATAATTAGCATGCACTATGACGTCAAAATATATCCGCGTTTTAACATCACAATATATTATGAGATCGCAATTTGCAGGTATTATGAGCAATTTCTCTTACCCCAATTAGTGTCACATCTACGGGAGCATCATGAGCATGTATTATGACGTCACAGTATATGATGACATCATAATTAGTATGCACTATGACGTCACAATGTATTATGACGTCATAATGTATCCGCGTTATGACATCACAATATATTATGAGAGCGCAATTTGCAGGTATTATGAGCAATTTCTCTTACCCAAATTTGTGTCACATCTACTGGAGTATCATGAGCATGTATTATGACGTCACAGTATATGATGACATCATAATTAGTATGCACTATGACGTCACAATGTATTATGACGTCATAATGTATCCGCATTATGACATCACAATATATTCTTAGAGTGCAATTTGCAGGTATTATGAGCAATTTCTCTTACCACAAATTGTGTCACATCTAATGGAGCATCATGAGCATGTATTATGACGTCACAGTATATGATGACATCATAATTAGTATGCACTATGACGTCATAATATATCCGCGTTATAACATCACAATATATTATGAGATCGCAATTTGCAGTTATTATGAGCAATTTCTCTTACCCCAATTAGTGTCACATCTACGAGAGCATCATGAGCATGTATTATGACGTCACAGTATATGATGACATCATAATTAGTATGCACTACGACGTCACAATGTATTATGACGTCATAATGTATCCGCGTTATGACATCACAATATATTATGAGAGCGCAATTTGCAGGTATTATGAGCAATTTCTCTTACCCCAATTTGTGTCACATCTACTGGAGCATCATGAGCATGTACTTTGACATCTCAGTATATGACGACATCATAATTATTATGCACTATGACGTTACAATGTATTATGACGTCATAATGTATCTGCATTATGACATCACAATATATTATGAGAGCGCAATTTGCAGGTATTATCAGCAATTTCGCTTACTCCAATTTGTGTCACATCTACTGGAGCATCATGAGCATGTATTATGACGTCACAGTATATGATGACATCATAATTAGTATGCACTATGACGTCATAATATATCCGCGTTATAACATCAGAATATATTATGAGATCGCAATTTGCAGGTATTATGAGCAATTTCTCTTACCCCAATTAGTGTCACATCTACGGGAGCATCATGAGCATGTATTATGACGTCACAGTATATGCTGACATCATAATTAGTATGCACTATGACGTCACAATGTATTATGACGTCATAATGTATCCGCGTTATGACATCACAATATATTATGAGAGCGCAATTTGCAGGTATTATGAGCAATTTCTCTTACCCCAATTTGTGTCACATCTACTGGAGCATCATGAGCATGTATTATGACGTCACAGTATATGATGACATCATAATTAGTATGCACTATGACGTCATAATATATCCGCGTTATAACATCACAATATATTATGAGATCGCAATTTGCAGGTGTTATGAGCAATTTCTCTTACCCCAATTAGTGTCACATCTACGTGAGCATCATGAGCATGTATTATGACGTCACAGTATATGATGACATCATAATTAGTATGCACTATGACGTCACAATGTATTATGACGTCATAATGTATCCGCGTTATGACATCACAATATATTATGAGAGCGCAATTTGCAGGTATTATCAGCAATTTCGCTTACCCCAATTTGTGTCACATCTACTGGAGCATCATGAGCATGTATTATGACATCACCGTATATGATGACAGCATAATTAGTATGCACTATGACGTCACAAAGAATTACGATGTCATAATATATCCGCATTATGACATCACAATATATTATGAGAGCGCAAGTAGCAGGTATTATGAGCAATTTCTCTTACCCCAATTTGTGTCACATCTGTTGGAGCATCATGAGCATGTATTATGACGTCACAGTATATGATGACATCATAATTAGTATGCACTATGACGTCACAATGTGTTATGACGTCATCATGTATCCGCATTATGACATCACAATATATTATGAGAGCACAGTTTGCAGATATTATCAGCAATTTCGCTTACTCCAATTTGTGTCACATCTACTGGAGCATCATGAGCATGTATTATGACATCACAGTATATGATGACATCATAATTAGTATGCACTATGACGTCACAATGTATTATGATGTCATAATGTATCCGCATTATGACATCACAATATATTCTTAGAGTGCAATTTGCAGGTATTATGAGCAATTTCTCTTACCACAAATTGTGTCACATCTAATGGAGCATCATGAGCATGTATTATGATGTCACAGTATATGATGACATCATAATTAGTATGCACTATGACGTCATATTAAATCCACGTTATAACATCACAATATATTATGAGATCGCAATTTGCAGGTATTATGAGCAATTTCTCTTGCCCCAATTAGTGTCACATCTACGGGAGCATCATGAGTATGTATTATGACGTCATAGTATATGATGACATCATAATTAGTATGCACTATGACGTCACAATGTATTATGACGTCACAATGTATCCGCGTTATGACATCACAATATATTATGAGAGCACAATTTGCAGGTATTATGAGCAATTTCTCTTACCCCAATTTGTTTCACATCTACTGGAGCATCATGAGCATGTATTATGACGTCACAGTATATGATGACATCATAATTAGTATGCACTATGACGTCACAATGTATTATGACGTCATAATGTATCCGCTTTATGACATCACAATATATTCTTAGAGTGCAATTTGCAGGTATTATGAGCAATTTCTATTACCACAAATTGTGTCACATCTAATGGAGCATCATGAGCATGTATTATGACGTCACAGTATATGATGACATCATAATTAGTATGCACTATGACGTCATAATATATCCACGTTATAACATCACAATATATTATGAGATCGCAATTTGCCGTTATTATGAGCAATTTCTCTTACCCCAATTAGTGTCACATCTACGGGAGCATCATGAACATGTATTATGACGTCACAGTATATGATGACATCATAATTAGTATGCAGTATGACGTCACAATGTATTATGACGTCATAATGTATCCGCGTTATGACATCACAATGTATTATGGAAGCGCAATTTGCAGGTATTATCAGCAATTTCGCTTACTACAATTTGTGTCACATCTACTGGAGCATCATGAGCATGTATTATGACGTCACAGTATATGATGACATCATAATTAGTATGCACTATGACATCATAATATATCCGCGTTATAACATCACAATATATTATGAGATCGCAATTTGCAGGTATTATGAGCAATTTCTCTTACCCCATTTAGTGTCACATCTACGGGAGGATCATGAGCATGTATTATGACGTCACAGTATATGATGACATCATAATTAGTATGCACTATGACGTCACAATGTATTATGACGTCATAATGTATCCGTCTTATGACATCACAATATATTATGAGAGCGCAATTTGCAGGTATTATCAGCAATTTCGCTTACTCCAATTTGTGTCACATCTACTGGAGCATCATGAGCATGTATTATGACATCACCGTATATATTGACATCATAATTAGTATGCACTATGACGTCACAAAGAATTACGATGTCATAATGTATCCGCATTATGACATCACAATATATTATGAGAGCGCAACTAGCAGGTATTATGAGCAATTTCTCTGACCCCAATTTGTGTCACATCTGTTGGAGCATCTTGAGCATGTATTATGACGTCACAGTATATGATGACATCATAATTAGTATGCACTATGACGTCACAATGTGTTATGACGTCATCATGTATCCGCATTATGACATCACAATATATTATGAGAGCACAGTTTGCAGGTATTATCAGCAATTTCGCTTACTCCAATTTGTGTCACATCTACTGGAGCATCATGAGCATGTATTATGACATCACAGTATATGATGACATCATAATTAGTATGCACTATGACGTCACAATGTATTATGATGTCATAATGTATCCGCATTATGACATCACAATATATTCTTAGAGTGCAACTTGCAGGTATTATGAGCAATTTCTCTTACCACAAATTGTGTCACATCTAATGGAGCATCATGAGCATGTATTATGACGTCACAGTATATGATGACATCATAATTAGTATGCACTATGACGTCATAATATATCCGCGTTATAACATCACAACATATTATGAGATCGCAATTTGCAGGTATTATGAGCAATTTCTCTAACCCCAATTAGTGTCACATCTACGGGAGCATCATGAGCATGTATTATGACGTCACAGTATATGATGACATCATAATTAGTATGCACTATGACATCACAATATATTATGACGTCATAATGTATCGGCGTTATGACATCACAATATATTATGAGAGCGCAATTTGCAGGTATTATGAGCAATTTCTCTTACCCCAATTTGTGTCACATCTACTGGAGCATCATGAGCATGTATTATGACGTCACAGTATATGATGACATCATAATTAGTATGCACTATGACGTCATAATATATCCGCGTTATAACATCACAATATATTATGAGATCGCAATTTTCATGTATTATGAGCAATTTCTCTTACCCCATTTTGTGTCACATCTACTGGAGCATCATGAGCATGTATTATGACGTCACAGTATATGATGACATCATACTTAATATGCACTATGACGTCACAATGTATTATGACGTCATAATGTATCCGCATTATGACATCACAAAATATTATGACAGCGCAATTTGCAGGTATTATGAGCAATTTCTCTTACCCCAATTTGTGTCACATCTACTGGAGCATCATGAGCATGTATTATGACGTCACAGTATAAGATGACATCATAATTAGTATGTACTATGACATCACAATGTATTATGACGTCATAATGTATCCGCGTTATGACATCACAATATATTATTAGAGGGCAATTTGCAGGTATTATGAGCAATTCCCCTTACCCCAATTTGTGTCACATCTACTGGAGCATCTTGAGCATGTATTATGACGTCACAGTATATGATGACATCATAATTAGTATGCACTATGACATCATAATGTATTATGATGTCATAATATATCCGCATTATGTCATCACAATATATTATGAGAGCACAATTTGCAGGTATTATGAGCAATTTCTCTTACCCCAATTTGTGTCATATCTACTGGAGCATCATGAGCATGTATTATGACATCACAGCATATGATGACATCATAACTAGTATGCACTATAATTTCACAATGTATTATGACGTCATAATGTATCCGCGTTATGACATCACAATATATTATGAGAGCGCAATTTGCAGGTATTATGAGCAATTTCTCTTACCCCAATTTGTGTCACATCTACTGGAGCATCATGAGCATGTATTATGACGTCACAGTATATGATGACATCATAATTAGTATGCACTATGACGTCACAATGTATTATGACGTCATAATGTATCCGCATTATGACATCACAATATATTCTTAGAGTGCAATTTGCAGGTATTATGAGCAATTTCTCTTACCCCAATTAGTGTCACATCTACTGGAGCATCATGAGCATGTATTATGACGTCACAGAATATGATGACATCATAATTAGTATGCACTATGACGTCACAATATATTATGACGTCATAATGTGTCTGCATTATGACATCACAATATATTATGAGAGCGCAATTTGCAGGTATTATGAGCAATTTCTCTTACCCCAATTTGTGTCACATCTACTGGAGCATCATGAGCATGTATTATGATGTCACAGCATAAGATGACATCATAACTAGTATGCACTATGATGTCACAATGTAGTATGACGTCATAATATATCCGCGTTATGACATCACAACATATTATGAGAGCGCAATTTGCAGGTATTATGAGCAATTTCACTTAACCCAATATGTGTCACATCTACTGGAGCATCATGAGCATGTATTATGACATCACCGTATATGATGACATCATAATTAGTATGCAGTATGACATCACAGTGTATTATGACGTCATAATATATCCGCATTATGACATCACAAGATATTATGAGTGCGCAATTTGCAGGTATTATGAGCAATTTCCCTTACCCCAATTTGTGTCACATCTACTGGAGCATCATGAGCATGTGTTATGACATCACAGCATATGATGACATCATAATTAGTATGCACTATGACGTCACAATGTATTATGACGTCATAATGTATCTGCATTATGACATCACAATATATTATGAGAGCGCAATTTGCAGGTATTATCAGCAATTTCGCTTACTCCAATTTGTGTCACATCTACTGGAGCATCATGAGCATGTATTATGACGTCAGAGTATATGATGACATCATAATTAGTATGCACTATGACGTCACAATGTATTATGACGTCATAATGGATCCGCATTATGACATCACAAAATATTATGACAGCGCAATTTGCAGGTATTATGAGCAATATCTCTTACCCCAATTTGTGTCACATCTACTGGAGCATCATGAGCATGTATTACGACGTCACAGTATATGATGACATCATAATTAGTATGCACTATGACGTCACAATGTATTATGACGTCATAATGTATCCGCGTTATGACATCACAATATATTATTAGAGGGCAATTTCCAGGTATTATGAGCAATTCCCCTTACCCCAATTTGTGTCACATCTACTGGAGCATTATGAGCATGTATTACGACGTCACAGTATATGATGACATCATAATTAGTATGCACTATGACATCATAATGTATTATGATGTCATAATGTATCCGCATTATGACATCACAATATATTATGAGAGCGCAATTTGCAGGTTTTATGACCAATTTCGCTTACCCCAATTTCTGTCACATCTACTGGAGCATCATGAGCATGTATTATGACGTCACAGTATAGGATGACATCATAATTAGTATGCAGTATGACGTCACAATGTATTATGACGTCATAATGTATCCGCATTATGACATCACAATATATTATGATAGCGCAATTTTCAGGTATTATGAGCAATTTCTCTTACCCCATTTTGTGTCACATCTACTGGAGCATCATGAGCATGTATTATGATGTCACAGTATATGATGACATCATATTTATTATGCACTATGACGTCACAATGTATTATGACGTCATAATGGATCCGCATTATGACCTCACAAAATATTATGACAGCACAATTTGCAGGTATTATGAGCAATTTCTCTTACCCCAATTTGTGTCACATCTACTGGAGCATCATGAGCATGTATTATGACGTCACAGTATAAGATGACATCATAATTAGTATGTACTATGACATCACAATGTATTATGACGTCATAATGTATCCGCGTTATGACATCACAATATATTATTAGAGGGCAATTTGCAGGTATTATGAGCAATTCCCCTTACCCCAATTTGTGTCACATCTACTGGAGCATCATGAGCATGTATTATGATGTCACAGTATATGATGACATCATAATTAATATGCACTATGACATCATAATGTATTATGATGTCATAATATATCCGCATTATGTCATCACAATATATTATGAGAGCACAATTTGCAGGTATTATGAGCAATTTCTCTTACCCCAATTTGTGTCACGTCTACTGGAGCATCATGAGCATGTATTATGACATCACAGCATATGATGACATCATAACTAGTATGCACTATAATGTCACAATGTATTATGACGTCATAATGTATCCGCGTTATGACATCACAATATATTATGAGAGCGCAATTTGCAGGTATTATGGGCAATTTCTCTTACCCCAATTTGTGTCACATCTACTGGAGCATCATGAGCATGTATTATGACGTCACAGTATATGATGACATCATAATTAGTATGCACTATGACGTCACAATGTATTATGACGTCATAATGTATCCGCATTATGACATCACAATATATTCTTAGAGTGCAATTTGCAGGTATTATGAGCAATTTCTCTTACCCCAATTTGTGTCACATCTATGGCAGCATCATGAGCATGTATTATGACGTCACAGTATATGATGACATCATAATTAGTATGCACTATGACGTCACAATGTGTTATGACGTCATCATGTATCCGAATTATGACATCACAATATATTATGAGAGCACAGTTTGCAGGTATTATCAGCAATTTCGCTTACTCCAATTTGTGTCACATCTACTGGAGCATCATGAGCATGTATTATGACATCACAGTATATGATGACATCATAATTAGTATGCACTATGACGTCACAATGTATTATGATGTCATAATGTATCCGCATTATGACATCACAATATATTATGAGAGTGCAATTTGCAGGTATTATGAGCAATTTCTCTTACCACAAATTGTGTCACATCTAATGGAGCATCATGAGCATGTATTATGACGTCACAGTATGTGATGACATCATAATTAGTATGCACTATGACGTCATAATATATCCGCGTTATAACATCACAATATAATATGAGATCGCAATTTGCAGGTATTATGAGCAATTTCTCTTACCCCAATTAGTGTCACATCTACGGGAGCATCATGAGCATGTATTATGACGTCACAGTATATGATGACATCATAATTAGTATGCACTATGACGTCACAATGTATTATGACGTCATAATGTATCCGCGTTATGACATCACAATATATTATGAGAGCGCAATTTGCAGGTATTATGAGCAATTTCTCTTACCCCAATTTGTGTCACATCTACTGGAGCATCATGAGCATGTACTTTGACATCTCAGTATATGATGACATCATAATTATTATGCACTATGACGTCACAATGTATTATGACGTCATAATGTATCTGCATTATGACATCACAATATATTATGAGAGCGCAATTTGCAGGTATTATCAGCAATTTCCCTTACTCCAATTTGTGTCACATCTACTGGAGCATCATGAGCATGTATTATGACGTCACAGTATATGATGACATCATAATTAGTATGCACTATGACGTCATAATATATCCGCGTTATAACATCACAAAATATTGTGAGATCTCAATTTGCAGGTATTATGAGCAATTTCTCTTACCCCAATTAGTGTCACATCTACGGGAGCATCATGAGCATGTATTATGACGTCACAGTATATGATGACATCATAATTAGTATGCACTATGACGTCACAATGTATTATGACGTCATAATGTATCCGGGTTATGACATCACAATATATTATGAGAGCGCAATTTGCAGGTATTATGAGCAATTTCTCTTACCCCAATTTGTGTCACATCTACTGGAGCATCATGAGCATGTATTATGACATCACAGTATATGATGACATCATAATTAGTATGCACTATGACGTCACAAAGAATTACGATGTCATAATGTATCCGCATTATGACATCACAATATATTATGAGAGCGCAACTAGCAGGTATTATGAGCAATTTCTCTTACCCCAATTTGTGTCACATCTGTTGGAGCATCAGGAGCATGTATTATGACGTCACAGCATATGATGACATCATAATTAGTATGCACTATGACGTCACAATGTATTATGACGTCATAATGAATCTGCATTATGACATCACAAAATATTATGAGAGCGCAATTTGCAGGTATTATCAGCAATTTCGCTAACACCAATATGTGTCACATCTACTGGAGTATCATGAGCATGTATAATGACGTCACAGTATTTGATGACATCATAATTATTATGCACTACGATGTCATAATGTATTGTGATGTCACAATGTATCCGCATTATGACATCACAATATATTATGAGAGCGCAATTTGCAGGTATTATGAGCAATTTCTCTTACCTCAATTTGTGTCAGATCTACTGGAGCATCATGAGCATGTATTATGACGTCACAGTATATGATGACATCATAATTAGTATGCACTATGACGTCACAATGTAATATGACGTCATAACGGATCCGCATTATGACATCACAATGTATTATGAGAGCGCAATTTGCAGGTATTATGAGCAGTTTCTCTTACCCCAATTTGTGTCACATCTACTGGAGCATCATGAGCATGTATTATGACGTCACAGCATATGATGACATCATAACTAGTATTCACTATGATGTCACAATGTATTATGACGTCATAATGTATCCGTGTTATGACATCACAATATATTATTAGAGCGCAATGTGCAGGTATTATGAGCAATTTCTCTTACCCCAATTTGTGTCACATCTACTGGAGCATCATGAGCATGTATTATGACGTCACAGTATAAGATGACATCATAATTAGTATGCACTATGACGTCACAATGTATTATGACGTCACAATATATCTGCATTATGACATCACAATATATTATAAGTTTGCAATTTGCAGGTATTATCAGCAATTTCGCTTACTCCAATTTGTGTCACATCTACTGGAGCATCATGAGCTTGTATTATGACGTCACAGTATATGATGACATCATAATTAGTATGCAGTATGACGTCACAATGTATTATGACGTCATAATGGATCCGCATTATGACATCACAATATATTATGAGAGTGCAACATGCAGGTATTATGAGCAATTTCTCTTACCCGAGTTCGTGTCACATCTATTGGAGCGTCATGAGCATGTATTATGACATCACAGTATATGATGATATCATAATTAGTATGCAGTATGACGTCATCAAGTATTATGACGTCATAATGTATCTGCTTTATGACATCACAATATATTATGAGAGCGCAATTTGCAGGTATTATGAGCAATTTCTCTTACCCCAATTTGTGTCACATCTATTGGAGCATCATGAGCATGTATTATGACGTCACCATATATGATGTCATCATAATTAGTATGGAGTATGACGTCAAAGTGTATTATGACGTCATAATGTATCCGCATTATGACATCACAATATATTATGAGAGCGCAATTTGCAGGTATTATGAGTAATTTCTCTTACCCCAATTTGTGTCACATCTACTGGAGCATCATGAGCATGTATTATGACGTCACAGCATATGATGACATCATAATTAGTATGCACTATGACGTCACAATGTATTATGACATCATAATGTATCTGCATTATGACATCACAATATATTATGAGAGCGCAATTTGCAGGTATTATGAGCAATTTCTCTTACCCCAATTTGTGTCACATCTACTGGAGCATCATAAACATGTACTATGACATCACAGCATATGATGACATCATAATAAGTATGCACTATGACGTCACAATGTATTATGACGTCATAATGGATCCGTATTATAACATCACAAAATATTATGAGAGCGCAATTTGCAGGTATTATGAGCAATTTCTCTTACCCCAGTTTGTGTCACATCTACTGGAGCATCATGAGCATGTATTATGATGTCACAGTATAAGATGACATCATAATTAGTATGCACTATGACATCACAATGTATTATGACATCATAATGTATCCGCGTTATGACATCACAATATATTATTAGAGGGCAATTTGCAGGTGTTATGAGCAATTTCCGTTATCCCAATTTGTGTCACATCTACTGGAGCATCATGAGCATGTATTATGACGTCACAGTATATGATGACATCATAATTAGTATGCACTATGACGTCACACTGTATTATGACGTCATAATGTGTCAGCATTTTGACATCACAATATATAATGAGAGTGCAATTTGCAGGTATCATGAGCAATTTCTCTTACACCAATTGGTGTCACATCTACTGGAGCATCATGAGCATGTATTATGACGTCACTTTATATGATGACATCATAATTAGTATGCACTATGACATCACAATGTATTATGACGTCATAATGTATACGCGTTATGACATCACAATATATTATGGAGCGCAATTTGCAGGTATTATGAGCAATTTCTCTTACCCCAATATGTGTCACATCTACTGGAGCATCATGAGCATGCATTATGACATCACAGCATATGATGACATCATAATAATTATGCACTATGACGTCACAATGTATTATGACGTCATAATGGATCCGCATTATGACATCACAAAATATTATGAGAGCGCAATTTGCAGGTATTATGAGCAATTTCTCTTACCCCAGTTTGTGTCACATCTACTGGAGCATCATGAGCATGTATTATGACGTCACAGTATAAGATGACATCATAATTAGTATGCACTATGACATCACAATGTATTATGACGTCATAATGAATCTGCATTATGACATCACAAAATATTATGAGAGCGCAATTTGCAGGTATTATCAGCAATTTCGCTAACTCCAATATGTGTCACATCTACTGGGGTATCATGAGCATGTATAATGACGTCACAGTATTTGATGACATCATAATTATTATGCACTACGATGTCATAATGTTTTGTGATGTCACAATGTATCCGCATTATGACATCACAATATATTATGAGAGCGCAATTTGCAGGTATTATGAGCAATTTCTCTTACCTCAATTTGTGTCAGATCTACTGGAGCATCATGAGCATGTATTATGACGTCGCAGTATATGATGACATCATAATTAGTATGCACTATGACGTCACAATGTAATATGACGTCATAACGGATCCGCATTATGACATCACAATGTATTATGAGAGCGCAATTTGCAGGTATTATGAGCAGTTTCTCTTACCCCAATTTGTGTCACATCTACTGGAGCATCATGAGCATGTATTATGACGTCACAGCATATGATGACATCATAACTAGTATGCACTATGATGTCACAATGTATTATGACGTCATAATGTATCCGTGTTATGACATCACAATATATTATGAGAGCGCAATGTGCAGGTATTATGAGCAATTTCTCTTACCCCAATTTGTGTCACATCTACTGGAGCATCATGAGCATGTATTATGACGTCACAGTATAAGATGACATCATAATTAGTATGCACTATGACGTCACAATGTATTATGACGTCACAATATATCTGCATTATGACATCGCAATATATTATAAGATTGCAATTTGCAGGTATTATCAGCAATTTCGCTTACTCCAATTTGTGTCACATCTACTGGAGCATCATGAGCATGTAATATGACGTCACAGTATATGATGACATCATAATTAGTATGCAGTATGACGTCACAAAGTATTATGACGTCATAATGTATCCGCTTTATGACATCACAATATATTATGAGAGCGCAATTTGCAGGTATTATGAGCAATTTCTCTTACCCCAATTTGTGTCACATCTATTGGAGCATCATGAGCATGTATTATGACGTCACCGTATATGATGTCATCATAATTAGTATGGAGTATGACGTCAAAGTGTATTATGACGTCATAATGTATCCGCATTATGACATCACAATATATTATGAGAGCGCAATTTGCAGGTATTATGAGTAATTTCTCTTACCCCAATTTGTGTCACATCTACTGGAGCATCATGAGCATGTATTATGACGTCACAGCATATGATGACATCATAATTAGTATGCACTATGACGTCACAATGTATTATGATGTCATAATGTATCTGCATTATGACATCACAATATATTATGAGAGCGCAATTTGCAGGTATTATGAGCAATTTCTCTTACCCCAATTTGTGTCACATCTACTGGAGCATCATGAACATGTACTATGACATCACAGTATATGATGACATCATAATTAGTATGCACTATGACGTCACAATGTATTATGATGTCATAATGTATCCGCATTATGACATCACAATATATTCTTAGAGTGCAATTTGCAGGTATTATGAGCAATTTCTCTTACCACAAATTGTGTCACATCTAATGGAGCATCATGAGCATGTATTATGACGTCACAGTATATGATGACATCATAATTAGTATGCAGTATGACATCACAATGTATTATGACGTCATAATGTGTCCGCATCATGACATCACAATATATTATGACAGCGCAATTTGCAGGTATTATGAGCAATTTCTCTTACCCCAATTTGTGTCACATCTACTGGAGCATCATGAGCATGAATTATGACGTCACAGTATATGATGACATCATAATTAGTATGCACTATGACGTCACAATGTATTAAGACGTCATAATGTATCCGCATTATGACATCACAATATAATGAGAGCGCAATTTGCAGGTATTATGAGAAATTTCACTTACCCCAATTTGTGTCACATCTACTGGAGCATCATAAGTATGTATTATGATGTCACAGTATATGATGACATCATAATTAGTATGCACTATGATGTCACAATGTATTATGACGTCATAATGTATCCACATTATGACATCACAATATATTATGAGAGCGCAATTTGCAGGTTTTATGACCAATTTCGCTTACCCCAATTTCTGTCACATCTACTGGAGCATCATGAGCATGTATTATGACGTCACAGTATAGGATGACATCATAATTAGTATGCAGTATGACGTCACAATGTATTATGACGTCATAATGTATCCGCATTATGACATCACAATATATTATGATAGCGCAATTTTCAGGTATTATGAGCAATTTCTCTTACCCCATTTTGTGTCACATCTACTGGAGCATCATGAGCATGTATTATGACGTCACAGTATATGATGACATCATACTTATTATGCACTATGACGTCACAATGTATTATGACGTCATAATGGATCCGCATTATGACCTCACAAAATATTATGACAGCGCAATTTGCAGGTATTATGAGCAATTTCTCTTACCCCAATTTGTGTCACATCTACTGGAGCATCATGAGCATGTATTATGACGTCACAGTATAAGATGACATCATAATTAGTATGTACTATGACATCACAATGTATTATGACGTCATAATGTATCCGCGTTATGACATCACAATATATTATTAGAGGGCAATTTGCAGGTATTATGAGCAATTCCCCTTACCCCAATTTGTGTCACATCTACTGGAGCATCATGAGCATGTATTATGATGTCACAGTATATGATGATATCATAATTAGTATGCACTATGACATCATAATGTATTATGATGTCATAATATATCCGCATTATGTCATCACAATATATTATGAGAGCACAATTTGCAGGTATTATGAGCAATTTCTCTTACCCCAATTTGTGTCACGTCTACTGGAGCATCATGAGCATGTATTATGACATCACAACATATGATGACATCATAACTAGTATGCACTATAATGTCACAATGTATTATGACGTCATAATGTATCCGCATTATGACATCACAATATATTATGAGAGCGCAATTTGCAGGTATTATGAGCAATTTCTCTTACCCCAATTTGTGTCACATCTACTGGAGCATCATGAGCATGTATTAAGACGTCACAGTATATGATGACATCATAATTAGTATGCACTATGACGTCACAATGTATTATGACGTCATAATGTATCCGCATTATGACATCACAATATATTCTTAGAGTGCAATTTGCAGGTATTATGAGCAATTTCTCTTACCCCAATTAGTGTCACATCTACGGCAGCATCATGAGCATGTATTATGACGTCACAGTATATGATGACATCATAATTAGTATGCACTATGACGTCACAATGTGTTATGACGTCATCATGTATCCGCATTATGACATCACAGTATATTATGAGAGCACAGTTTGCAGGTATTATCAGCAATTTCGCTTACTCCAATTTGTGTCACATCTACTGGAGCATCATGAGCATGTATTATGACATCACAGTATATGATGACATCATAATTAGTATGCACTATGACGTCACAATGTATTATGATGTCATAATGTATCCGCATTATGACATCACAATATATTATGAGAGTGCAATTTGCAGGTATTATGAGCAATTTCTCTTACCACAAATTGTGTCACATCTAATGGAGCATCATGAGCATGTATTATGACGTCACAGTATGTGATGACATCATAATTAGTATGCACTATGACGTCATAATATATCCGCGTTATAACATCACAATATAATATGAGATCGCAATTTGCAGGTATTATGAGCAATTTCTCTTACCCCAATTAGTGTCACATCTACGGGAGCATCATGAGCATGTATTATGACGTCACAGTATATGATGACATCATAATTAGTATGCACTATGACGTCACAATGTATTATGACGTCATAATGTATCCGCGTTATGACATCACAATATATTATGAGAGCGCAATTTGCAGGTATTATGAGCAATTTCTCTTACCCCAATTTGTGTCACATCTACTGGAGCATCATGAGCATGTACTTTGACATCTCAGTATATGATGACATCATAATTATTATGCACTATGACGTCACAATGTATTATGACGTCATAATGTATCTGCATTATGACATCACAATATATTATGAGAGCGCAATTTGCAGGTATTATCAGCAATTTCGCTTACTCCAATTTGTGTCACATCTACTGGAGCATCATGAGCATGTATTATGACGTCACAGTATATGATGACATCATAATTAGTATGCACTATGACGTCATAATATATCCGCGTTATAACATCACAATATATTGTGAGATCTCAATTTGCAGGTATTATGAGCAATTTCTCTTACCCCAATTAGTGTCACATCTACGGGAGCATCATGAGCATGTATTATGACGTCACAGTATATGATGACATCATAATTAGTATGCACTATGACGTCACAATGTATTATGACGTCATAATGTATCCGCGTTATGACATCACAATATATTATGAGAGCGCAATTTGCAGGTATTATGAGCAATTTCTCTTACCCCAATTTGTGTCACATCTACTGGAGCATCATGAGCATGTATTATGACATCACAGTATATGATGACATCATAATTAGTATGCACTATGACGTCACAAAGAATTACGATGTCATAATGTATCCGCATTATGACATCACAATATATTATGAGAGCGCAACTAGCAGGTATTATGAGCAATTTCTCTTACCCCAATTTGTGTCACATCTTTTGCAGCATCAGGAGCATGAATTATGACATCACAGCATATGATGACATCATAATTAGTATGCACTATGACGTCACAATGTATTATGACGTCACAATATATCTGCATTATGACATCACAATATATTATAAGATTGCAATTTGCAGGTATTATCAGCAATTTCGCTTACTCCAATTTGTGTCACATCTACTGGAGCATCATGAGCATGTATTATGACGTCACAGTATATGATGACATCATAATTAGTATGCAGTATGACGTCACAATGTATTATGACGTCATAATGGATCCGCATTATGACATCACAATATATTATGAGAGTGCAACATGCAGGTATTATGAGCAATTTCTCTTACCCGAGTTTCTGTCACATCTATTGGAGCGTCATGAGCATGTATTATGACATCACAGTATAAGATGACATCATAATTAGTATGCACTATGTCATCACAATGTATTATGACGTCATAATGTATCCGCGTTATGACATCACAATATATTATTAGAGGGCAATTTACAGGTATTATGAGCAATTTCCCTTATCCCAATTTGTGTCACATCTACTGGAGCATCATGAGCATGTATTATGACGTCACAGTATATGATGACATCATAATTAGTATGCACTATGACGTCACAATGTATTATGACGTCATAATGTGTCAGCATTATGACATCACAATATATTATGAGAGCGCAATTTGCAGGTATTATGAGCAATTTCTCTTACCGCAATTTGTGTCACATCTACTGGAGCATCATGAGCATGTATTATGACGTCACAGCATATGATGACATCATTATTCGTATGCACTATGACGTCACAATGTGTTATGACGTCATAATGTATCCGCATTATGACATCACAATATATTATGAGAGCGCAATTTGCAGGTATTATGATCAATTTCGCTTACCCTAATTTGTGTCACATCTACTGGAGCATCATGAGCATGTATTATGACGTCACAGTATATGATGACATCATAATTAGTATGCATTATTACGTCACAATGTATTATGACGTCATAATGTATCCGCATTATGACATCAGAATATATTATGAGAGCGCAATTTGCAGGTATTATGAGCAATTTCTCTTACCCCAATTTCTGTCACATCTACTGGAGCATCATGAGCATGTATTATGACGTCACCGTATATGATGACATCATAATTAGTATGCAGTATGATGTCACAGTGTATTATGACGTCATAATGTATCCGCATTATGACATCACAATATATTATGAGAGCGTAATTTGTAGGTATTATGAGCAATTTCTCTTACCCCAATTTGTGTCACATCTACTGGAGCATCATGAGCATGTATTATGACGTCACAGCATATGATGACATCATAATTAGTATGCACTATGACGTCACAATGTATTATGACGTCATAATGTATCTGCATTATGACATCACAAAATATTATGAGAGCGCAATTTGCAGGTATTATCAGCAATTTCGCTAACTCCAATATGTGTCACATCTACTGGAGTATCATGAGCATGTATAATGACGTCACAGTATTTGATGACATCATAATTATTATGCACTACGATGTCATAATGTATTGTGATGTCACAATGTATCCGCATTATGACATCACAATATATTATGAGAGCACAATTTGCAGGTATTATGAGCAATTTCTCTTACCTCAATTTGTGTCAGATCTACTGGAGCATCATGAGCATGTATTATGACGTCACAGTATATGATGACATCATAATTAGTATGCACTATGACGTCACAATGTAATATGACGTCATAACGGATCCGCATTATGACATCACAGTATATTATGAGAGCGCAATTTGCAGGTATTATGAGCAATTTCTCTTACCCCAATTTGTGTCACATCTACTGGAGCATCATGAGCATGTATTATGACGTCACAGCAGATGATGACATCATAATTAGTATGCACTATGATATCACAATGTATTATGATGTCATAATCTATCCGCATTATGACATCACAATATATTATGAGAGCACAATTTGCAGGTATTATGAGCAATTTCTCTTACCCCAATTTGTGTCACATCTATTGGAGCATCATGAGCATGTAATATGACGTCACAGTATATGATGACATCATAATTAGTATGCAGTATGACGTCACAATGTATTATGACGTCATAATGTATCCACATTATGACATCACAATATATTATGATAACGCAATTTTCAGGTATTATGAGCAATTTCTCTTACCCCATTTTGTGTCACATCTACTGGAGCATCATGACCATGTATTATGACGTCACAGTATATGATGACATCATACTTATTATGCACTATGACGTCACAATGTATAACGACGTCATAATGGATCCACATTATGACATCACAAAATATTATGACAGCGCAACTAGCAGGTATTATGAGCAATTTCTCTTACCCCAATTTGTGTCACATCTACTGGAGCATCATGAGCATGTATTATGACGTCACAGTATAAGATGACATCATAATTAGTAGGTACTATGACATCAGAATGTATTATGACGTCATAATGTATCCGCATTATGACATCACAATATATTATGAGAGCACAATTTGCAGGTATTATGAGCAATTCCCCTTACCCCAATTTGCGTCACATCTACTGGAGCATCATGAGCATGTATTATGACGTCACAGTATATGATGACATCATAATTAGTATGCACTATGACATCATAATGTATTATGATGTCATAATATATCCGCATTATGACATCACAATATATTATGAGAGCGCAACATGCAGGTATTATGAGCAATTTCTCTTAACCCAATTTGTGTCACATCTACTGGAGCATCATGAGCATGTATTATGACGTCACAGTATATGATGACATCATAATTAGTATGCACTATGACGTCACAATATATTGTGACGTCAAAATGTATCCGCATTATGACATCACAATATATTATGAGAGCGCAATTTGCAGGTTTTATGACCAATTTCGCTTACCCCAATTTGTGTCACATCTACTGGAGCATCTTGAGCATGTATTATGATGTCACAGTATATGACGACATCATAATTAGCATGCACTATGACGTCACAATGTATTATGACGTCATAATGTATCCACATTATAACATCACAATATATTATGAGAGCGCAATTTGCAGGTTTTCTGACCAATTTCGCTTACCCCAATTTGTGTCACATCTACTGGAGCATCTTGAGCATATATTATGACGTCACAGTATAGGATGACATCATAATTAGTATGCAGTATGACGTCACAATGTATTATGACGTCATAATGTATCCGCATTATGACATTACAATCCATTATGAGAGCGCAACATGCAGATATTATGAGCAATTTCTCTTAACTCAATTTGTGTCACATCTACTGGAGCATCATGAGCATGTATTATGACGTCACAGTATATGATGACATCATAATTAGTATGCACTATGACGTCATAATGTATTATGACGTCATAATGTATCCGCATTATAACATCACAATATATAATGAGAGCGCAATTTGCAGGTTTTATGACCATTTTCGATTACCCCAATTTGTGTCACATCTACTGGAGCATCATGAGCATGTATTATGACGTCACAGTATATGATGACATCATAATTAGTATGCACTATGATGTCACAATGTATTATGACGTCATAATGTATCCGCATTATGACATCACAATATATTATGAGAGCGCAACATGCAGGTATTATGAGCAAATTCTCTTACCCCAATTTGTGTCACATCTACTGGAGCATCATGAGCATGTATTTTGACGTCACAGTATATGATGACATCATAATTAGTATGCAGTATGACGTCACAATGTATTATGACGTCATAATGTATCCACATTATGACATCACAATATATTATCAGAGCGCAACATGCAGGTATTATGAGCAATTTCTCTTACCCCAATTTGTGTCACATCTACTGGAGCATCATGAGCATGTATTATGACGTCACAGTATATGATGACATCATAATTAGTATGCACTATGACGTCACAATGTATTATGACGTCATAATGTATCCGCATTATGACATCACAATATATTATGAGAGCGCAACATGCAGGTATTATGAGCAATTTCTCTTACCCCAATTTGTGTCACATCTACTGGAGCATCATGAGCATGTATTATGACGTCACAGTATATGATGACATCATAATTAGTATGCACTATGACGTCACAATGTATTATGATGTCATAATGTATCCGCATTGTGACATCACAATATATTATGAGAGCGCAACATGCAGGTATTATGAGCAATTTCTCTTACCCCAATTTGTGTCACATCTACTGGAGCATCATGAGCATGTATTATGACGTCAAAGTATATGATGACATCATAATTAGTATGCACTATGACGTCACAATGTATTATGACGTCCTAATGTATCCGCATTATGACATCACAATATATTATGAGAGCGCAATTTGCTGGTTTTATGACCAATTTCGCTTACCCCAATTTGTGTCACATTTACTGGAGCGTCATGAGCATGTATTATGACGTCACAGTATATGATGGCATCATAATTAGTATGCAGTATGACGTTACAATGTATTATGACGTCATAATGTATCCGCATTATGACATCACAATATATTATGAGAGCGCAACATGCAGGTATTATGAGCAATTTCTCTTACCCCAATTTGTGTCACATCTACTGGAGCATCATGAGCATGTATTATGACATCACAGTATAGGATGACATCATAATTAGTATGCAGTATGACATCACAATATATTATGACGTCATAATATTTCCGCATTATGACATCACAATATATTATGAGAGCGCAACATGCAGGTATTATGAGCAATTTGTCCTTCCCCACTTTGTGTCACATCTACTGGAGCATCATGAGCATGTATTATTACGTCACAGTATATGATGACATCATAATTAGTATGCACTATGATGTCACAATGTATTATGACGTCATAATGTATCCGCATTTTGACATCACAATATATTATGAGAGCGCAACATGCAGGTATTATGAGCAATTTCTCTTACCCCAATTTGTTTCACATCTACTGGAGCATCATGAGCATGTATTATGACGTCACAGTATATGATGACATCATAATTAGTATGCACTATGACGTCACAATGTATTATGACGTCATAATGTATCCGCATTATGACATCACAATATATTATGAGAGCGCAACATGCAGGTATTATGAGCAATTTCTCTTACCCCAATTTGTGTCACATTTACTGGAGCATCATGAGCATGTATAATGACGTCACAGTATATGATGACATCATATATAGTATGCACCATGACGTTACAATGTATTATGACGTCATAATGTATCCGCATTATGACATCACAATATATTATGAGAGCGCAATTTGCAGGCATTATGAGCAATTTCTCTTACCCCAATTTGTGTCACATCTACTGGAGCATCATGAGCATATATTATGACATCACAGTGTATGATGACATCATAATTAGTATGCACTATGACGTCACAATGTATTATGGCGTCATAATATATCCGCATTATGACATCACAATATGTTATGAGAGCGCAATTTGCAGGATTTATGACCACTTTCGATTACCGCAATTTGTGTCACATCTACTGGAGCATCATGAGCATGTATTATGACGTCACAGTATATGATGACATCATAATTAGTATGCACTATGACGTCACAATGTATTATGACGTCATAATGTATCTGCATTATGACATCACAATATATTATGAGAGCGCAACATGCAGGTAATATGAGCAATTTCTCTTACCCCAATTTGTGTCACATCTACTGGAGCATCATGAGCATGTATTATGACGTCACAGTATATGATGACATCATAATTAGTATGCAGTATGACATCACAATGTATTATGATGTCATACTGTATCTGCATTATGACCTCACAATATATTATGTGAGCGCAACATGCAGGTATTATGAGCAATTTCTCTTACCCCAATTTGTGCCACATCTACTGGAGCATCATGAGCATGTATTTTGACGTCACAGTATATGATGACATCATAATTAGTAAGCACTATGAGGTCACAATGCATTATGACATCAAAATGTATCCGCATTATGACATCACAATATATTATGAGAGCGCAATTTGCAGGTTTTATTACCAATTTCGCTTACCCCAATTTGTGTCACATCTACTGGAGCATCATGAGCATGTATTATGACGTCACAGTATAGGATGACATCATAATTAGTATGCAGTATGACATCACAATGTATTATGACGTCATAATGTATCCGCATTATGACATCACAATATATTATGAGAGCGCCACATGCAGGTATTATGAGCAATTTTTCTTTCCCCAATTTGTGTCACATATACTGGAGCATCATGAGCATGTATTATGACGTCACAGTATATGATGACATCATATTAAGTATGCACTATGACGTCACAATATATTATGACGTCATAATGTATCCGCATTATGACATCACAATATATTATGAGAGCGCAACATGCAGGTATCATGAGCAATTTCTCTTACCCCAATTTGTTTCACATCTACTGGAGCATCATGAGCATGTATTATGACGTCACAGTATATGATGACATCATAATTAGTATGCACTATGACGTCACAGTGTATTATGATGTCATAGTGTATCCGCATTATGACATCACAATATATTATTAGAGTGCAATTTGCAGGTTTTATGACCAATTTCGCTTAACCCAATTTGTATCACATCTACTGGAGCGTCATGAGCATGTATTATGACATCACAGTATATGATGACATTATAATTAGTATGCAGTATGACGTCACAATGTATTATGACGTCATAATGTATCCGCATTATGACATGACAATATATTATGAGAGCGCAACATGCAGGTATTATGAGCAATTTCTCTTACCCCAATTTGTGCCACATCTTCTGGAGCATCATGAGCATGTATTATGACGTCACAGTATATGATGACATCATAATTACTATGCACTATGACGTCACAATATATTATGACGTCATAATGTATCCGCATTATGACATCACAATATATTATGAGAGCGCAACATGCAGGTATCATGAGCAATTTCTCTTACCCCAATTTGTGTCACATCTACTGGAGCATCATGAGCATGTATTATGACGTCACAGTATATGATGACATCATAATTAGTATGCACTATGACGTCACAATGTATTATGACGTCATAATGTATCCGCATTATGACGTCACAATATATAATGAGAGCGCAATTTGCAGGTTTTATGACCATTTTCGATTACCCCAATTTGTGTCACATCTACTGGAGCGTCTTGAGTATGTATTATGACGTCACAGTATATGATGACATCATAATTAGCATGCACTATGACGTCACAATGTATTATGACGTCATAATGTATCCGCATTATGACATCACAATATATTATGAGAGCGCAATTTGCATGTATTATGAGCAATTTCTCTTACCCCAATTTGTGTCACATCTACTGGAGCATCATGAGCATGTATTATGACGTCACAGTATATGATGACATCATAATTAGTATGCAGTATGACGTCACAATGTATTATGATGTCATACTGTATCTGCATTATGACCTCACAATATATTATGAGAGCGCAACATGCAGGTATTATGAGCAATTTCTCTTACCCCAATTTGTGCCACATCTTCTGGAGCATCATGAGCATGTATTATGACATCACCGTATATGATGACAGCATAATTAGTATGCACTATGACGTCACAAAGAATTACGATGTCATAATGTATCCGCATTATGACATCACAATATATTATGAGAGCGCAAGTAGCAGGTATTATGAGCAATTTCTCTTACCCCAATTTGTGTCACATCTGTTGGAGCATCATGAGCATGTATTATGACGTCACAGTATATGATGACATCATAATTAGTATGCACTATGACGTCACAATGTGTTATGACGTCATCATGTATCCGCATTATGACATCACAATATATTATGAGAGCACAGTTTGCAGGTATTATCAGCAATTTCGCTTACTCCAATTTGTGTCACATCTACTGGAGCATCATGAGCATGTATTATGACGTCACAGTATAGGATGACATCATAATTAGTATGCAGTATGACGTCACAATGTATTATGACGTCATAATGTATCCACATTATGACATCACAATATATTATGATAGCGCAATTTTCAGGTATTATGAGCAATTTCTCTTACCCCATTTTGTGTCACATCTACTGGAGCATCATGAGCATGTATTATGACGTCACAGTATATGATGACATCATACTTATTATGCACTATGACGTCACAATGTATTATGACGTCATAATGGATCCGCATTATGACCTCACAAAATATTATGACAGCGCAATTTGCAGGTATTATGAGCAATTTCTCTTACCCCAATTTGTGTCACATCTACTGGAGCATCATGAGCATGTATTATGACGTCACAGTATAAGATGACATCATAATTAGTATGTACTATGACATCACAATGTATTATGACGTCATAATGTATCCGCGTTATGACATCACAATATATTATTAGAGGGCAATTTGCAGGTATTATGAGCAATTCCCCTTACCCCAATTTGTGTCACATCTACTGGAGCATCATGAGCATGTATTATGATGTCACAGTATATGATGATATCATAATTAGTATGCACTATGACATCATAATGTATTATGATGTCATAATATATCCGCATTATGTCATCACAATATATTATGAGAGCACAATTTGCAGGTATTATGAGCAATTTCTCTTACCCCAATTTGTGTCACGTCTACTGGAGCATCATGAGCATGTATTATGACATCACAACATATGATGACATCATAACTAGTATGCACTATAATGTCACAATGTATTATGACGTCATAATGTATCCGCATTATGACATCACAATATATTATGAGAGCGCAATTTGCAGGTATTATGAGCAATTTCTCTTACCCCAATTTGTGTCACATCTACTGGAGCATCATGAGCATGTATTAAGACGTCACAGTATATGATGACATCATAATTAGTATGCACTATGACGTCACAAGGTATTATGACGTCATAATGTATCCGCATTATGACATCACAATATATTCTTAGAGTGCAATTTGCAGGTATTATGAGCAATTTCTCTTACCCCAATTAGTGTCACATCTACGGCAGCATCATGAGCATGTATTATGACGTCACAGTATATGATGACATCATAATTAGTATGCACTATGACGTCACAATGTGTTATGACGTCATCATGTATCCGCATTATGACATCACAGTATATTATGAGAGCACAGTTTGCAGGTATTATCAGCAATTTCGCTTACTCCAATTTGTGTCACATCTACTGGAGCATCATGAGCATGTATTATGACATCACAGTATATGATGACATCATAATTAGTATGCACTATGACGTCACAATGTATTATGATGTCATAATGTATCCGCATTATGACATCACAATATATTATGAGAGTGCAATTTGCAGGTATTATGAGCAATTTCTCTTACCACAAATTGTGTCACATCTAATGGAGCATCATGAGCATGTATTATGACGTCACAGTATGTGATGACATCATAATTAGTATGCACTATGACGTCATAATATATCCGCGTTATAACATCACAATATAATATGAGATCGCAATTTGCAGGTATTATGAGCAATTTCTCTTACCCCAATTAGTGTCACATCTACGGGAGCATCATGAGCATGTATTATGACGTCACAGTATATGATGACATCATAATTAGTATGCACTATGACGTCACAATGTATTATGACGTCATAATGTATCCGCGTTATGACATCACAATATATTATGAGAGCGCAATTTGCAGGTATTATGAGCAATTTCTCTTACCCCAATTTGTGTCACATCTACTGGAGCATCATGAGCATGTACTTTGACATCTCAGTATATGATGACATCATAATTATTATGCACTATGACGTCACAATGTATTATGACGTCATAATGTATCTGCATTATGACATCACAATATATTATGAGAGCGCAATTTGCAGGTATTATCAGCAATTTCGCTTACTCCAATTTGTGTCACATCTACTGGAGCATCATGAGCATGTATTATGACGTCACAGTATATGATGACATCATAATTAGTATGCACTATGACGTCATAATATATCCGCGTTATAACATCACAATATATTGTGAGATCTCAATTTGCAGGTATTATGAGCAATTTCTCTTACCCCAATTAGTGTCACATCTACGGGAGCATCATGAGCATGTATTATGACGTCACAGTATATGATGACATCATAATTAGTATGCACTATGACGTCACAATGTATTATGACGTCATAATGTATCCGCGTTATGACATCACAATATATTATGAGAGCGCAATTTGCAGGTATTATGAGCAATTTCTCTTACCCCAATTTGTGTCACATCTACTGGAGCATCATGAGCATGTATTATGACATCACAGTATATGATGACATCATAATTAGTATGCACTATGACGTCACAAAGAATTACGATGTCATAATGTATCCGCATTATGACATCACAATATATTATGAGAGCGCAACTAGCAGGTATTATGAGCAATTTCTCTTACCCCAATTTGTGTCACATCTTTTGCAGCATCAGGAGCATGAATTATGACATCACAGCATATGATGACATCATAATTAGTATGCACTATGACGTCACAATGTATTATGACGTCACAATATATCTGCATTATGACATCACAATATATTATAAGATTGCAATTTGCAGGTATTATCAGCAATTTCGCTTACTCCAATTTGTGTCACATCTACTGGAGCATCATGAGCATGTATTATGACGTCACAGTATATGATGACATCATAATTAGTATGCAGTATGACGTCACAATGTATTATGACGTCATAATGGATCCGCATTATGACATCACAATATATTATGAGAGTGCAACATGCAGGTATTATGAGCAATTTCTCTTACCCGAGTTTCTGTCACATCTATTGGAGCGTCATGAGCATGTATTATGACATCACAGTATAAGATGACATCATAATTAGTATGCACTATGTCATCACAATGTATTATGACATCATAATGTATCCGCGTTATGACATCACAATATATTATTAGAGGGCAATTTGCAGGTATTATGAGCAATTTCCCTTATCCCAATTTGTGTCACATCTACTGGAGCATCATGAGCATGTATTATGACGTCACAGTATATGATGACATCATAATTAGTATGCACTATGACGTCACACTGTATTATGACGTCATAATGTGTCAGCATTATGACATCACAATATATTATGAGAGTGCAATTTCAGGTATCATGAGCAATTTCTCTTACACCAATTGGTGTCACATCTACTGGAGCATCATGAGCATGTATTATGATGTCACTTTATATGATGACATCAAAATTAGTATGCACTATGACATCACAATGTATTATGACGTCATAATGTATCCACGTTATGACATCACAATATATTATGGAGCGCAATTTGCAGGTATTATGAGCAATTTCTCTTACCCCAATTTGAGTCACATCTACTGGAGCATCATGAGCATGTATTATGATGTCACAGTATATGATGACATCATAATTAGTATGCACTATGACGTCACACTGTATTATGACGTCATAATGTGTCCGCATTATGACATCACAATATATTATGAAAGCGCAATTTGCAGGTATTATGAGCAATTTCTCTTACCCCAATATGTGTCACATCTACTGGAGCATCATGAGCATGCATTATGACATCACAGCATATGATGACATCATAATAATTATGCACTATGACGTCACAATGTATTATGACGTCATAATGTATCCGCATTATGACATCACAAAATATTATGAGAGCGCGATTTGCAGGTATTATGAGCAATTTCTCTTACCCCAATTTGTGTCACATCTACTGGAGCATCATGAGCATGTACTATGACATCACAGTATATGATGACATCAAAATTAGTACGCACTATGTCGTCACAAAGTATTATGACGTCATAATGTATCTGCATTATGACATCACAATATATTATGAGAGCGCAATTTGCAGGTATTATCAGCAATTTCGCTTACTCCAATTTGTGTCACATCTACTGGAGCATCATGAGCATGTCTTATGACGTCACAGTATATGATGACTTCATAATTAGTATGCACTGTGACGTCACAATGTATTATGACGTCATAATGGATCCGCATTATGACATCACAAAATATTATGAGAGCGCAATTTGCAGGTATTATGAGCAATTTCTCTTACCCCAGTTTGTGTCACATCTACTGGAGCATCATGAGCATGTATTATGACGTCACAGTATAAGATGACATCATAATTAGTATGCACTATGACATCACAATGTATTATGACGTCATAATGTATCCGCGTTATGACATCACAATATATTATTAGAGGGCAATTTACAGGTATTATGAGCAATTTCCCTTATCCCAATTTGTGTCACATCTACTGGAGCATCATGAGCATGTATTATGACGTCACAGTATATGATGACATCATAATTAGTATGCACTATGACGTCACAATGTATTATGACGTCATAATGTGTCAGCATTATGACATCACAATATATTATGAGAGCGCAATTTGCAGGTATTATGAGCAATTTCTCTTACCGCAATTTGTGACACATCTACTGGAGCATCATGAGCATGTATTATGACATCACAGCATATGATGACATCATTATTAGTATGCACTATGACGTCACAATGTGTTATGACGTCTATAATGTATCCGCATTATGACATCACAATATATTATGAGAGCGCAATTTGCAGGTATTATGATCAATTTCGCTTACCCTAATTTGTGTCACATCTACTGGAGCATCATGAGCATGTATTATGACGTCACAGTATATGATGACATCATAATTAGTATGCATTATTACGTCACAATGTATTATGACGTCATAATGTATCCGCATTATGACATCAGAATATATTATGAGAGCGCAATTTGCAGGTATTATGAGCAATTTCTCTTACCCCAATTTCTGTCACATCTACTGGAGCATCATGAGCATGTATTATGACGTCACCGTATATGATGACATCATAATTAGTATGCAGTATGACGTCACAGTGTATTATGACGTCATAATGTATCCGCATTATGACATCACAATATATTATGAGAGCGTAATTTGTAGGTATTATGAGCAATTTCTCTTACCCCAATTTGTGTCACATCTACTGGAGCATCATGAGCATGTATTATGACGTCACAGCATATGATGACATCATAATTAGTATGCACTATGACGTCACAATGTATTATGACGTCATAATGTATCTGCATTATGACATCACAAAATATTATGAGAGCGCAATTTGCAGGTATTATCAGCAATTTCGCTAACTCCAATATGTGTCACATCTACTGGAGTATCATGAGCATGTATAATGACGTCACAGTATTTGATGACATCATAATTATTATGCACTACGATGTCATAATGTATTGTGATGTCACAATGTATCCGCATTATGACATCACAATATATTATGAGACCACAATTTGCAGGTATTATGAGCAATTTCTCTTACCTCAATTTGTGTCAGATCTACTGGAGCATCATGAGCATGTATTATGACGTCACAGTATATGATGACATCATAATTAGTATGCACTATGACGTCACAATGTAATATGACGTCATAACGGATCCGCATTATGACATCACAGTATATTATGAGACCGCAATTTGCAGGTATTATGAGCAATTTCTCTTACCCCAATTTGTGTCACATCTACTGGAGCATCATGAGCATGTATTATGACGTCACAGCAGATGATGACATCATAATTAGTATGCACTATGATATCACAATGTATTATGATGTCATAATCTATCCGCATTATGACATCACAATATATTATGAGAGCACAATTTGCAGGTATTATGAGCAATTTCTCTTACCCCAATTTGTGTCACATCTATTGGAGCATCATGAGCATGTAATATGACGTCACAGTATATGATGACATCATAATTAGTATGCAGTATGACGTCACAATGTATTATGACGTCATAATGTATCCACATTATGACATCACAATATATTATGATAACGCAATTTTCAGGTATTATGAGCAATTTCTCTTACCCCATTTTGTGTCACATCTACTGGAGCATCATGACCATGTATTATGACGTCACAGTATATGATGACATCATACTTATTATGCACTATGACGTCACAATGTATAACGACGTCATAATGGATCCGCATTATGACATCACAAAATATTATGACAGCGCAACTAGCAGGTATTATGAGCAATTTCTCTTACCCCAATTTGTGTCACATCTACTGGAGCATCATGAGCATGTATTATGACGTCACAGTATAAGATGACATCATAATTAGTAGGTACTATGACATCAGAATGTATTATGACGTCATAATGTATCCGCATTATGACATCACAATATATTATGAGAGCACAATTTGCAGGTATTATGAGCAATTCCCCTTACCCCAATTTGCGTCACATCTACTGGAGCATCATGAGCATGTATTATGACGTCACAGTATATGATGACATCATAATTAGTATGCACTATGACATCATAATGTATTATGATGTCATAATATATCCGCATTATGACATCACAATATATTATGAGAGCGCAACATGCAGGTATTATGAGCAATTTCTCTTAACCCAATTTGTGTCACATCTACTGGAGCATCATGAGCATGTATTATGACGTCACAGTATATGATGACATCATAATTAGTATGCACTATGACGTCACAATGTATTGTGACGTCAAAATGTATCCGCATTATGACATCACAATATATTATGAGAGCGCAATTTGCAGGTTTTATGACCAATTTCGCTTACCCCAATTTGTGTCACATCTACTGGAGCATCTTGAGCATGTATTATGACGTCACAGTATAGGATGACATCATAATTAGTATGCAGTATGACGTCACAATTTATTATGACGTCATAATGTATCTGCATTATAACATCACAATACATTATGAGAGCGCAACATGCAGATATTATGAGCAATTTCTCTTAACCCAATTTGTGTCACATCTACTGGAGCATCATGAGCATGTATTATGATGTCACAGTATATGACGACATCATAATTAGCATGCACTATGACGTCACAATGTATTATGACGTCATAATGTATCCACATTATAACATCACAATATATTATGAGAGCGCAATTTGCAGGTTTTCTGACCAATTTCGCTTACCCCAATTTGTGTCACATCTACTGGAGCATCTTGAGCATATATTATGACGTCACAGTATAGGGTGACATCATAATTAGTATGCAGTATGACGTCACAATGTATTATGACGTCATAATGTATCCGCATTATGACATCACAATATATTATGAGAGCGCAATTTGCTGGTTTTATGACCAATTTCGATTACCCCAATTTGTGTCACATCTACTGGAGCATCATGAGCATGTATTATGACGTCACAGTATATGATGACATCATAATTAGTATGCACTATGACGTCATAATGTATTATGACGTCATAATGTTTCCGCATTATAACATCACAATATATAATGAGAGCGCAATTTGCAGGTTTTATGACCATTTTCGATTACCCCAATTTGTGTCACATCTACTGGAGCATCATGAGCATGTATTATGACGTCACAGTATATGATGACATCATAATTAGTATGCACTATGATGTCACAATGTATTATGACGTCATAATGTATCCGCATTATGACATCACAATATATTATGAGAGCGCAACATGCAGGTATTATGAGCAAATTCTCTTACCCCAATTTGTGTCACATCTACTGGAGCATCATGAGCATGTATTTTGACGTCACAGTATATGATGACATCATAATTAGTATGCAGTATGACGTCACAATGTATTATGACGTCATAATGTATCCACATTATGACATCACAATATATTATCAGAGCGCAACATGCAGGTATTATGAGCAATTTCTCTTACCCCAATTTGTGTCACATCTACTGGAGCATCATGAGCATGTATTATGACGTCACAGTATATGATGACATCATAATTAGTATGCACTATGACGTCACAATGTATTATGACGTCATAATGTATCCGCATTATGACATCACAATATATTATGAGAGCGCAACATGCAGGTATTATGAGCAATTTCTCTTACCCCAATTTGTGTCACATCTACTGGAGCATCATGAGCATGTATTATGACGTCACAGTATATGATGACATCATAATTAGTATGCACTATGACGTCACAATGTATTATGATGTCATAATGTATCCGCATTGTGACATCACAATATATTATGAGAGCGCAACATGCAGGTATTATGAGCAATTTCTCTTACCCCAATTTGTGTCACATCTACTGGAGCATCATGAGCATGTATTATGACGTCAAAGTATATGATGACATCATAATTAGTATGCACTATGACGTCACAATGTATTATGACGTCATAATGTATCCGCATTATGACATCACAATATATTATGAGAGCGCAATTTGCTGGTTTTATGACCAATTTCGCTTACCCCAATTTGTGTCACATTTACTGGAGCGTCATGAGCATGTATTATGACGTCACAGTATATGATGGCATCATAATTAGTATGCAGTATGACGTCGCAATGTATTATGACGTCATAATGTATCCGCATTATGACATCACAATATATTATGAGAGCGCAACATGCAGGTATTATGAGCAATTTCTCTTACCCCAATTTGTGTCACATCTACTGGAGCATCATGAGCATGTATTATGACATCACAGTATAGGATGACATCATAATTAGTATGCAGTATGACATCACAATATATTATGACGTCATAATATTTCCGCATTATGACATCACAATATATTATGAGAGCGCAACATGCAGGTATTATGAGCAATTTCTCCTTCCCCACTTTGTGTCACATCTACTGGAGCATCATGAGCATGTATTATTACGTCACAGTATATGATGACATCGTAATTAGTATGCACTATGATGTCACAATGTATTATGACGTCATAATGTATCCGCATTTTGACATCACAATATATTATGAGAGCGCAACATGCAGGTATTATGAGCAATTTCTCTTACCCCAATTTGTTTCACATCTACTGGAGCATCATGAGCATGTATTATGACGTCACAGTATATGATGACATCATAATTAGTATGCACTATGACGTCACAATGTATTATGACGTCATAATGTATCCGCATTATGACATCACAATATATTATGAGAGCGCAACATGCAGGTATTATGAGCAATTTCTCTTACCCCAATTTGTGTCACATTTACTGGAGCATCATGAGCATGTATAATGACGTCACAGTATATGATGACATCATATATAGTATGCACCATGACGTTACAATGTATTATGACGTCATAATGTATCCGCATTATGACATCACAATATATTATGAGAGCGCAATTTGCAGGCATTATGAGCAATTTCTCTTACCCCAATTTGTGTCACATCTACTGGAGCATCATGAGCATATATTATGACATCACAGTGTATGATGACATCATAATTAGTATGCACTATGACGTCACAATGTATTATGGCGTCATAATGTATCCGCATTATGACATCACAATATGTTATGAGAGCGCAATTTGCAGGTTTTATGACCACTTTCGATTACCGCAATTTGTGTCACATCTACTGGAGCATCATGAGCATGTATTATGACGTCACAGTATATGATGACATCATAATTAGTATGCACTATGACGTCACAATGTATTATGACGTCATAATGTATCTGCATTATGACATCACAATATATTATGAGAGCGCAACATGCAGGTAATATGAGCAATTTCTCTTACCCCAATTTGTGTCACATCTACTGGAGCATCATGAGCATGTATTATGACGTCACAGTATATGATGACATCATAATTAGTATGCAGTATGACATCACAATGTATTATGATGTCATACTGTATCTGCATTATGACCTCACAATATATTATGTGAGCGCAACATGCAGGTATTATGAGCAATTTCTCTTACCCCAATTTGTGCCACATCTACTGGAGCATCATGAGCATGTATTTTGACGTCACAGTATATGATGACATCATAATTAGTAAGCACTATGAGGTCACAATGCATTATGACATCAAAATGTATCCGCATTATGACATCACAATATATTATGAGAGCGCAATTTGCAGGTTTTATTACCAATTTCGCTTACCCCAATTTGTGTCACATCTACTGGAGCATCATGAGCATGTATTATGACGTCACAGTATAGGATGACATCATAATTAGTATGCAGTATGACATCACAATGTATTATGACGTCATAATGTATCCGCATTATGACATCACAATATATTATGAGAGCGCCACATGCAGGTATTATGAGCAATTTTTCTTTCCCCAATTTGTGTCACATATACTGGAGCATCATGAGCATGTATTATGACGTCACAGTATATGATGACATCATATTAAGTATGCACTATGACGTCACAATATATTATGACGTCATAATGTATCCGCATTATGACATCACAATATATTATGAGAGCGCAACATGCAGGTATCATGAGCAATTTCTCTTACCCCAATTTGTTTCACATCTACTGGAGCATCATGAGCATGTATTATGACGTCACAGTATATGATGACATCATAATTAGTATGCACTATGACGTCACAATGTATTATGACGTCATAGTGTATCCGCATTATGACATCACAATATATTATTAGAGTGCAATTTGCAGGTTTTATGACCAATTTCGCTTAACCCAATTTGTATCACATCTACTGGAGCGTCATGAGCATGTATTATGACATCACAGTATATGATGACATTATAATTAGTATGCAGTATGACGTCACAATGTATTATGACGTCATAATGTATCCGCATTATGACATGACAATATATTATGAGAGCGCAACATGCAGGTATTATGAGCAATTTCTCTTACCCCAATTTGTGCCACATCTTCTGGAGCATCATGAGCATGTATTATGACGTCACAGTATATGATGACATCATAATTACTATGCACTATGACGTCACAATATATTATGACGTCATAATGTATCCGCATTATGACATCACAATATACTATGAGAGCGCAACATGCAGGTATCATGAGCAATTTCTCTTACCCCAATTTGTGTCACATCTACTGGAGCATCATGAGCATGTATTATGACGTCACAGTATATGATGACATCATAATTAGTATGCACTATGACGTCACAATGTATTATGACGTCATAATGTATCCGCATTATGACGTCACAATATATAATGAGAGCGCAATTTGCAGGTTTTATGACCATTTTCGATTACCCCAATTTGTGTCACATCTACTGGAGCGTCATGAGTATGTATTATGACGTCACAGTATATGATGACATCATAATTAGTATGCACTATGACGTCACAATGTATTATGACGTCATAATGTATCCGCATTATGACATCACAATATATTATGAGAGCGCAATTTGCAGGTATTATGAGCAATTTCTCTTACCCCAATTTGTGTCACATCTACTGGAGCATCATGAGCATGTATTATGACGTCACAGTATATGATGACATCATAATTAGTATGCAGTATGACGTCACAATGTATTATGATGTCATACTGTATCTGCATTATGACCTCACAATATATTATGAGAGCGCAACATGCAGGTATTATGAGCAATTTCTCTTACCCCAATTTGTGCCACATCTTCTGGAGCATCATGAGCATGTATTATGACATCACCGTATATGATGACAGCATAATTAGTATGCACTATGACGTCACAAAGAATTACGATGTCATAATGTATCCGCATTATGACATCACAATATATTATGAGAGCGCAAGTAGCAGGTATTATGAGCAATTTCTCTGACCCCAATTTGTGTCACATCTGTTGGAGCATCATGAGCATGTATTATGACGTCACAGTATATGATGACATCATAATTAGTATGCACTATGACGTCACAATGTGTTATGACGTCATCATGTATCCGCATTATGACATCACAATATATTATGAGAGCACAGTTTGCAGGTATTATCAGCAATTTCGCTTACTCCAATTTGTGTCACATCTACTGGAGCATCATGAGCATGTATTATGACATCACAGTATATGATGACATCATAATTATTATGCACTATGACGTCACAATGTATTATGATGTCATAATGTATCCGCATTATGACATCACAATATATTCTTAGAGTGCAATTTGCAGGTATTATGAGCAATTTCTCTTACCACAAATTGTGTCACATCTAATGGAGCATCATGAGCATGTATTATGATGTCACAGTATATGATGACATCATAATTAGTATGCACTATGACGTCATATTAAATCCACGTTATAACATCACAATATATTATGAGATCGCAATTTGCAGGTATTATGAGCAATTTCTCTTACCCCAATTAGTGTCACATCTACGGGAGCATCATGAGTATGTATTATGACGTCATAGTATATGATGATATCATAATTAGTATGCACTATGACGTCATAATGTATTATGACGTCACAATGTATCCGCGTTATGACATCACAATATATTATGAGAGCACAATTTGCAGGTATTATGAGCAATTTCTCTTACCCCAATTTGTGTCACATCTACTGGAGCATCATGAGCATGTATTATGACGTCACAGTATATGATGACATCATAATTAGTATGCACTATGACGTCACAATGTATTATGACGTCATAATGTATCCGCGTTATGACATCACAATATATTATGGGAGCGCAATTTGCAGGTATTATCAGCAATTTCGCTTACTACAATTTGTGTCACATCTACTGGAGCATCATGAGCATGTATTATGACGTCACAGTATATGATGACATCATAATTAGTATGCACTATGACGTCATAATATATCCACGTTATAACATCACAATATATTATGAGATCGCAATTTGCAGTTATTATGAGCAATTTCTCTTACCCCAATTAGTGTCACATCTACGGGAGCATCATGAACATGTATTATGACGTCACAGTATATGATGACATCATAATTAGTATGCACTATGACGTCACAATGTATTATGACGTCATAATGTATCCGCGTTATGACATCACAATATATTATGGGAGCGCAATTTGCAGGTATTATCAGCAATTTTGCTTACTACAATTTGTGTCACATCTACTGGAGCATCATGAGCATGTATTATGACGTCACAGTATATGATGACATCATAATTAGTATGCACTATGACGTCATAATATATCCACGTTATAACATCACAATATATTATGAGATCGCAATTTGCAGGTATTATGAGCAATTTCTCTTACCCCATTTAGTGTCACATCTACGGGAGGATCATGAGCATGTATTATGACGTCACAGTATATGATGACATCATAATTAGTATGCACTATGACGTCACAATGTATTATGACGTCATAATGTATCCGTCTTATGACATCACAATATATTATGAGAGCGCAATTTGCAGGTATTATCAGCAATTTCGCTTACTCCAATTTGTGTCACATCTACTGGAGCATCATGAGCATGTATTATGACATCACCGTATATGATGACATCATAATTAGTATGCACTATAACGTCACAAAGAATTACGATGTCATAATGTATCCGCATTATGACATCACAATATATTATGAGAGCGCAACTAGCAGGTATTATGAGCAATTTCTCTTACCCCAATTTGTGTCACATCTGTTGGAGCATCATGAGCATGTATTATGACGTCACAGTATATGATGACATCATAATTAGTATGCACTATGACGTCACAATGTGTTATGACGTCATCATGTATCCGCATTATGACATCACAATATATTATGAGAGCACAGTTTGCAGGTATTATCAGCAATTTCGCTTACTCCAATTTGTGTCACATCTACTGGAGCATCATGAGCATGTATTATGACATCACAGTATATGATGACATCATAATTAGTATGCACTATGACGTCACAATGTATTATGATGTCATAATGTATCCGCATTATGACATCACATTATATTCTTAGAGTGCAATTTGCAGGTATTATGAGCAATTTCTCTTACCACAAATTGTGTCACATCTAATGGAGGATCATGAGCATGTATTATGACGTCACAGTATATGATGACATCATAATTAGTATGCACTATGACGTCATAATATATCCACGATATAACATCACAATATATTATGAGATCGCAATTTGCAGGTATTATGAGCAATTTCTCTTACCCCAATTAGTGTCACATCTACGGGAGCATCATGAGCATGTATTATGACGTCACAGTATATGATGACATCATAATTAGTATGCACTATGACGTCACAATGTATTATGACGTCGTAATGTATCCGTGTTATGACATCACAATATATTATGAGAGCGCAATTTGCAGGTATTATCAGCAATTTCGCTTACTCCAATTTGTGTCACATCTACTGGAGCATCATGAGCATGCATTATGACATCACCGTATATATTGACATCATAATTAGTATGCACTATGACGTCACAAAGAATTACGATGTCATAATGTATCCGCATTATGACATCACAATATATTATGAGAGCGCAACTAGCAGGTATTATGAGCAATTTCTCTGACCCCAATTTGTGTCACATCTGTTGGAGCATCATGAGCATGAATTATGACGTCACAGTATATGATGACATCATAATTAGTATGCACTATGACGTCACAATGTGTTATGACGTCATCATGTATCCGCATTATGACATCACAATATATTATGAGAGCACAGTTTGCAGGTATTATCAGCAATTTCGCTTACTCCAATTTGTGTCACATCTACTGGAGCATCATGAGCATGTATTATGACATCACAGTATATGATGACATCATAATTAGTATGCACTATGACGTCACAATGTATTATGAAGTCATAATGTATCCGCATTATGACATCACAATATATTCTTAGAGTGCAACTTGCAGGTATTATGAGCAATTTCTCTTACCACAAATTGTGTCACATCTAATGGAGCATCATGAGCATGTATTATGACGTCACAGTATATGATGACATCATAATTAGTATGCACTATGACGTCATAATATATCCGCGTTATAACATCACAACATATTATGAGATCGCAATTTGCAGGTATTATGAGCAATTTCTCTAACCCCAATTAGTGTCACATCTACGGGAGCATCATTAGCATGTATTATGACGTCACAGTATATGATGACATCATAATTAGTATGCACTATGACATCACAATATATTATGACGTCATAATGTATCGGCGTTATGACATCACAATATATTATGAGAGCGCAATTTGCAGGTATTATGAGCAATTTCTCTTACCCCAATTTGTGTCACATCTACTGGAGAATCATGAGCATGTATTATGACGTCACAGTATATGATGACATCATAATTAGTATGCACTATGACGTCATAATATATCCGCGTTATAACATCACAATATATTATGAGATCGCAATTTTCAGGTATTATGAGCAATTTCTCTTACCCCATTTTGTGTCACATCTACTGGAGCATCATGAGCATGTATTATGACGTCACAGTATATGATGACATCATACTTAATATGCACTATGACGTCACAATGTATTATGACGTCATAATGTATCCGCATTATGACATCACAAAATATTATGACAGCGCAATTTGCAGGTATTATGAGCAATTTCTCTTACCCCAATTTGTGTCACATCTACTGGAGCATCATGAGCATGTATTATGACGTCACAGTATAAGATGACATCATAATTAGTATGTACTATGACATCACAATGTATTATGACGTCATAATGTATCCGCGTTATGACATCACAATATATTATTAGAGGGCAATTTGCAGGTATTATGAGCAATTCCCCTTACCCCAATTTGTGTCACATCTACTGGAGCATCTTGAGCATGTATTATGACGTCACAGTATATGATGACATCATAATTAGTATGCACTATGACATCATAATGTATTATGATGTCATAATATATCCGCATTATGTCATCACAATATATTATGAGAGCACAATTTGCAGCTATTATGAGCAATTTCTCTTACCCCAATTTGTGTCATATCTACTGGAGCATCATGAGCATGTATTATGACATCACAGCATATGATGACATCATAACTAGCATGCACTATAATTTCACAATGTATTATGACGTCATAATGTATCCGCGTTATGACATCACAACATATTATGAGAGCGCAATTTGCAGGTATTATGAGCAATTTCTCTTACCCCAATTTGTGTCACATCTACTGGAGCATCATGAGCATGTATTATGACGTCACAGTATATGATGACATCATAATTAGTATGCACTATGACGTCACAATGTATTATGACGTCATAATGTATCCGCATTATGACATCACAATATATTCTTAGAGTGCAATTTGCAGGTATTATGAGCAATTTCTCTTACCCCAATTAGTGTCACATCTACTGGAGCATCATGAGCATGTATTATGACGTCACAGTATATGTTGACATCATAATTAGTATGCACTATGACGTCACAATATATTATGACGTCATAATGTGTCTGCATTATGACATCACAATATATTATGAGAGCGCAATTTGCAGGTATTATGAGCAATTTCTCTTACCCCAATTTGTGTCACATCTACTGGAGCATCATGAGCATGTATTATGATGTCACATCATAAGATGACATCATAACTAGTATGCACTATGATGTCACAATGTATTATGACGTCATAATATATCCGCGTTATGACATCACAACATATTATGAGAGCGCAATTTGCAGGTATTATGAGCAATTTCACTTAACCCAATATGTGTCACATCTACTGGAGCATCATGAGCATGTATTATGACATCACCGTATATGATGACATCATAATTAGTATGCAGTATGACATCACAGTGTATTATGACGTCATAATATATCCGCATTATGACATCACAAGATATTATGAGTGCGCAATTTGCAGGTATTATGAGCAATTTCCCTTACCCCAATTTGTGTCACATCTACTGGAGCATCATGAGCATGTGTTATGACATCACAGCATATGATGACATCATAATTAGTATGCACTATGACGTCACAATGTATTATGACGTCATAATGTATCTGCATTATGACATCACAATATATTATGAGAGCGCAATTTGCAGGTATTATCAGCAATTTCGCTTACCCCAATTTGTGTCACATCTACTGGAGCATCATGAGCATGTATTATGACGTCAGAGTATATGATGACATCATAATTAGTATGCACTATGACGTCACAATGTATTATGACGTCATAATGGATCCGCATTATGACATCACAAAATATTATGACAGCGCAATTTGCAGGTATTATGAGCAATATCTCTTACCCCAATTTGTGTCACATCTACTGGAGCATCATGAGCATGTATTACGACGTCACAGTATATGATGACATCATAATTAGTATGCACTATGACGTCACAATGTATTATGACGTCATAATGTATCCGCGTTATGACATCACAATATATTATTAGAGGGCAATTTGCAGGTATTATGAGCAATTCCCCTTACCCCAATTTGTGTCACATCTACTGGAGCATTATGAGCATGTATTACGACGTCACAGTATATGATGACATCATAATTATTATGCATTATGACATCATAATGTATTATGATGTCATAATGTATCCGCATTATGACATCACAATATATTATGAGAGCGCAATTTGCAGGTTTTATAACCAATTTCGCTTACCCCAATTTCTGTCACATCTACTGGAGCATCATGAGCATGTATTATGACGTCACAGTATAGGATGACATCATAATTAGTATGCAGTATGACGTCACAATGTATTATGACGTCATAATGTATCCGCATTATGACATCACAATATATTATGATAGCGCAATTTTCAGGTATTATGAGCAATTTCTCTTACCCCATTTTGTGTCACATCTACTGGAGCATCATGAGCATGTATTATGATGTCACAGTATATGATGACATCATATTTATTATGCACTATGACGTCACAATGTATTATGACGTCATAATGGATCCGCATTATGACCTCACAAAATATTATGACAGCACAATTTGCAGGTATTATGAGCAATTTCTCTTACCCCAATTTGTGTCACATCTACTGGAGCATCATGAGCATGTATTATGACGTCACAGTATAAGATGACATCATAATTAGTATGTACTATGACATCACAATGTATTATGACGTCATAATGTATCCGCGTTATGACATCACAATATATTATTAGAGGGCAATTTGCAGGTATTATGAGCAATTCCCCTTACCCCAATTTGTGTCACATCTACTGGAGCATCATGAGCATGTATTATGATGTCACAGTATATGATGACATCATAATTAATATGCACTATGACATCATAATGTATTATGATGTCATAATATATCCGCATTATGTCATCACAATATATTATGAGAGCACAATTTGCAGGTATTATGAGCAATTTCTCTTACCCCAATTTGTGTCACGTCTACTGGAGCATCATGAGCATGTATTATGACATCACAGCGTATGATGACATCATAACTAGTATGCACTATAATGTCACAATGTATTATGACGTCATAATGTATCCGCGTTATGACATCACAATATATCATGAGAGCGCAATTTGCAGGTATTATGGGCAATTTCTCTTACACCAATTTGTGTCACATCTACTGGAGCATCATGAGCATGTATTATGACGTCAAAGTATATGATGACATCATAATTAGTATGCACTATGACATCACAATGTATTATGACGTCCTAATGTATCCGCATTATGACATCACAATATATTATGAGAGCGCAATTTGCTGGTTTTATGACCAATTTCGCTTACCCCAATTTGTGTCACATTTACTGGAGCGTCATGAGCATGTATTATGACGTCACAGTATATGATGGCATCATAATTAGTATGCAGTATGACGTCGCAATGTATTATGACGTCATAATGTATCCGCATTATGACATCACAATATATTATGAGAGCGCAACATGCAGGTATTATGAGCAATTTCTCTTACCCCAATTTGTGTCACATCTACTGGAGCATCATGAGCATGTATTATGACATCACAGTATAGGATGACATCATAATTAGTATGCAGTATGACATCACAATATATTATGACGTCATAATATTTCCGCATTATGACATCACAATATATTATGAGAGCGCAACATGCAGGTATTATGAGCAATTTCTCTTACCCCAATTTGTGTCACATCTACTGGAGCATCATGAGCATGTATTATGACGTCACAGTATATGATGACATCATAATTAGTATGCACTATGACGTCACAATGTATTATGATGTCATAATGTATCCGCATTGTGACATCACAATATATTATGAGAGCGCAACATGCAGGTATTATGAGCAATTTCTCTTACCCCAATTTGTTTCACATCTACTGGAGCATCATGAGCATGTATTATGACGTCACAGTATATGATGACATCATAATTAGTATGCACTATGACGTCACAATGTATTATGACGTCATAATGTATCCGCATTATGACATCACAATATATTATGAGAGCGCAACATGCAGGTATTATGAGCAATTTCTCTTACCCCAATTTGTGTCACATCTACTGGAGCATCATGACCATGTATTATGACGTCACAGTATATGATGACATCATAATTAGTATGCACTATGACGTCACAATGTATTATGATGTCATAATGTATCCGCATTGTGACATCACAATATATTATGAGAGCGCAACATGCAGGTATTATGAGCAATTTCTCTTACCCCAATTTGTGTCACATCTACTGGAGCATCATGGGCATGTATTATGACGTCAAAGTATATGATGACATCATAATTAGTATGCACTATGACGTCACAATGTATTATGACGTCCTAATGTATCCGCATTATGACATCACAATATATTATGAGAGCGCAATTTGCTGGTTTTATGACCAATTTCACTTACCCCAATTTGTGTCACATTTACTGGAGCGTCATGAGCATGTATTATGACGTCACAGTATATGATGGCATCATAATTAGTATGCAGTATGACGTCGCAATGTATTATGACGTCATAATGTATCCGCATTATGACATCACAATATATTATGAGAGCGCAACATGCAGGTATTATGAGCAATTTCTCTTACCCCAATTTGTGTCACATCTACTGGAGCATCATGAGCATGTATTATGACATCACAGTATAGGATGACATCATAATTAGTATGCAGTATGACATCACAATATATTATGACGTCATAATATTTCCGCATTATGACATCACAATATATTATGAGAGCGCAACATGCAGGTATTATGAGCAATTTCTCCTTCCCCACTTTGTGTCACATCTACTGGAGCATCATGAGCATGTATTATTACGTCACAGTATATGATGACATCATAATTAGTATGCACTATGATGTCACAATGTATTATGACGTCATAATGTATCCGCATTTTGACATCACAATATATTATGAGAGCGCAACATGCAGGTATTATGAGCAATTTCTCTTACCCCAATTTGTTTCACATCTACTGGAGCATCATGAGCATGTATTATGACGTCACAGTATATGATGACATCATAATTAGTATGCACTATGACGTCACAATGTATTATGACGTCATAATGTATCCGCATTATGACATCACAATATATTATGAAAGCGCAACATGCAGGTATTATGAGCAATTTCTCTTACCCCAATTTGTGTCACATTTACTGGAGCATCATGAGCATGTATAATGACGTCACAGTATATGATGACATCATATATAGTATGCACCATGACGTTACAATGTATTATGACGTCATAATGTATCCGCATTATGACATCACAATATATTATGAGAGCGCAATTTGCAGGTATTATGAGCAATTTCTCTTACCCCAATTTGTGTCACATCTACTGGAGCATCATGAGCATATATTATGACATCACAGTGTATGATGACATCATAATTAGTATGCACTATGACGTCACAATGTATTATGGCGTCATAATGTATCCGCATTATGACATCACAATATGTTATGAGAGCGCAATTTGCAGGTTTTATGACCACTTTCGATTACCGCAATTTGTGTCACATCTACTGGAGCATCATGAGCATGTATTATGACGTCACAGTATATGATGACATCATAATTAGTATGCACTATGACGTCACAATGTATTATGACGTCATAATGTATCTGCATTATGACATCACAATATATTATGAGAGCGCAACATGCAGGTAATATGAGCAATTTCTCTTACCCCAATTTGTGTCACATCTACTGGAGCATCATGAGCATGTATTATGACGTCACAGTATATGATGACATCATAATTAGTATGCAGTATGACATCACAATGTATTATGATGTCATACTGTATCTGCATTATGACCTCACAATATATTATGTGAGCGCAACATGCAGGTATTATGAGCAATTTCTCTTACCCCAATTTGTGCCACATCTACTGGAGCATCATGAGCATGTATTTTGACGTCACAGTATATGATGACATCATAATTAGTAAGCACTATGAGGTCACAATGCATTATGACATCAAAATGTATCCGCATTATGACATCACAATATATTATGAGAGCGCAATTTGCAGGTTTTATTACCAATTTCGCTTACCCCAATTTGTGTCACATCTACTGGAGCATCATGAGCATGTATTATGACGTCACAGTATAGGATGACATCATAATTAGTATGCACTATGACGTCACAATGTATTATGATGTCATAATGTATCCGCATTATGACATCACAATATATTCTTAGAGTGCAATTTGCAGGTATTATGAGCAATTTCTCTTACCACAAATTGTGTCACATCTAATGGAGCATCATGAGCATGTATTATGATGTCACAGTATATGATGACATCATAATTAGTATGCACTATGACGTCATATTAAATCCACGTTATAACATCACAATATATTATGAGATCGCAATTTGCAGGTATTATGAGCAATTTCTCTTACCCCAATTAGTATCACATCTACGGGAGCATCATGAGTATGTATTATGACGTCATAGTATATGATGACATCATAATTAGTATGCACTATGACGTCATAATGTATTATGACGTCACAATGTATCCGCGTTATGACATCACAATATATTATGAGAGCACAATTTGCAGGTATTATGAGCAATTTCTCTTACCCCAATTTGTGTCACATCTACTGGAGCATCATGAGCATGTACTATGACGTCACAGTATATGATGACATCATAATTAGTATGCACTATGACGTCACAATGTATTATGACGTCATAATGTATCCGCGTTATGACATCACAATATATTATGGGAGCGCAATTTGCAGGTATTATCAGCAATTTCGCTTACTACAATTTGTGTCACATCTACTGGAGCATCATGAGCATGTATTATGACGTCACAGTATATGATGACATCATAATTAGTATGCACTATGACGTCATAATATATCCACGTTATAACATCACAATATATTATGAGATCGCAATTTGCAGTTATTATGAGCAATTTCTCTTACCCCAATTAGTGTCACATCTACGGGAGCATCATGAACATGTATTATGACGTCACAGTATATGATGACATCATAATTAGTATGCACTCTGACGTCACAATGTATTATGACGTCATAATGTATCCGCGTTATGACATCACAATATATTATGGGAGCGCAATTTGCAGGTATTATCAGCAATTTCGCTTACTACAATTTGTGTCACATCTACTGGAGCATCATGAGCATGTATTATGACGTCACAGTATATGATGACATCATAATTAGTATGCACTATGACGTCATAATATATCCACGTTATAACATCACAATATATTATGAGATCGCAATTTGCAGGTATTATGAGCAATTTCTCTTACCCCATTTAGTGTCACATCTACGGGAGGATCATGAGCATGTATTATGACGTCACAGTATATGATGACATCATAATTAGTATGCACTATGACGTCACAATGTATTATGACGTCATAATGTATCCGTCTTATGACATCACAATATATTATGAGAGCGCAATTTGCAGGTATTATCAGCAATTTCGCTTACTCCAATTTGTGTCACATCTACTGGAGCATCATGAGCATGTATTATGACATCACCGTATATGATGACATCATAATTAGTATGCACTATAACGTCACAAAGAATTACGATGTCATAATGTATCCGCATTATGACATCACAATATATTATGAGAGCGCAACTAGCAGGTATTATGAGCATTTTCTCTTACCCCAATTTGTGTCACATCTGTTGGAGCATCATGAGCATGTATTATGACGTCACAGTATATGATGACATCATAATTAGTATGCACTATGACGTCACAATGTGTTATGACGTCATCATGTATCCGCATTATGACATCACAATATATTATGAGAGCACAGTTTGCAGGTATTATCAGCAATTTCGCTTACTCCAATTTGTGTCACATCTACTGGAGCATCATGAGCATGTATTATGACATCACAGTATATGATGACATCATAATTAGTATGCACTATGACGTCACAATGTATTATGATGTCATAATGTATCCGCATTATGACATCACATTATATTCTTAGAGTGCAATTTGCAGGTATTATGAGCAATTTCTCTTACCACAAATTGTGTCACATCTAATGGAGCATCATGAGCATGTATTATGACGTCACAGTATATGATGACATCATAATTAGTATGCACTATGACGTCATAATATATCCACGTTATAACATCACAATATATTATGAGATCGCAATTTGCAGGTATTATGAGCAATTTCTCTTACCCCAATTAGTGTCACATCTACGGGAGCATCATGAGCATGTATTATGACGTCACAGTATATGATGACATCATAATTAGTATGCACTATGACGTCACAATGTATTATGACGTCGTAATGTATCCGTGTTATGACATCACAATATATTATGAGAGCGCAATTTGCAGGTATTATCAGCAATTTCACTTACTCCAATTTGTGTCACATCTACAGGAGCATCATGAGAATGTATTATGACATCACCGTATATATTGACATCATAATTAGTATGCACTATGACGTCACAAAGAATTACGATGTCATAATGTATCCGCATTATGACATCACAATATATTATGAGAGCGCAACTAGCAGGTATTATGAGCAATTTCTCTGACCCCAATTTGTGTCACATCTGTTGGAGCATCATGAGCATGTATTATGACGTCACAGTATATGATGACATCATAATTAGTATGCACTATGACGTCACAATGTGTTATGACGTCATCATGTATCCGCATTATGACATCACAATATATTATGAGAGCACAGTTTGCAGGTATTATCAGCAATTTCGCTTACTCCAATTTGTGTCACATCTACTGGAGCATCATGAGCATGTATTATGACATCACAGTATATGATGACATCATAATTTGTATGCACTATGACGTCACAATGTATTATGAAGTCATAATGTATCCGCATTATGACATCACAATATATTCTTAGAGTGCAACTTGCAGGTATTATGAGCAATTTCTCTTACCACAAATTGTGTCACATCTAATGGAGCATCATGAGCATGTATTATGACGTCACAGTATATGATGACATCATAATTAGTATGCACTATGACGTCATAATATATCCGCGTTATAACATCACAACATATTATGAGATCGCAATTTGCAGGTATTATGAGCAATTTCTCTAACCCCAATTAGTGTCACATCTACGGGAGCATCATTAGCATGTATTATGACGTCACAGTATATGATGACATCATAATTAGTATGCACTATGACATCACAATATATTATGACGTCATAATGTATCGGCGTTATGACATCACAATATATTATGAGAGCGCAATTTGCAGGTATTATGAGCAATTTCTCTTACCCCAATTTGTGTCACATCTACTGGAGCATCATGAGCATGTATTATGACGTCACAGTATATGATGACATCATAATTAGTATGCACTATGACGTCATAATATATCCGCGTTATAACATCACAATATATTATGAGATCGCAATTTTCAGGTATTATGAGCAATTTCTCTTACCCCATTTTGTGTCACATCTACTGGAGCATCATGAGCATGTATTATGACGTCACAGTATATGATGACATCATACTTAATATGCACTATGACGTCACAATGTATTATGACGTCATAATGTATCCGCATTATGACATCACAAAATATTATGACAGCGCAATTTGCAGGTATTATGAGCAATTTCTCTTACCCCAATTTGTGTCACATCTACTGGAGCATCATGAGCATGTATTATGACGTCACAGTATAAGATGACATCATAATTAGTATGTACTATGACATCACAATGTATTATGACGTCATAATGTATCCGCGTTATGACATCACAATATATTATTAGAGGGCAATTTGCAGGTATTATGAGCAATTCCCCTTACCCCAATTTGTGTCACATCTACTGGAGCATCTTGAGCATGTATTATGACGTCACAGTATATGATGACATCATAATTAGTATGCACTATGACATCATAATGTATTATGATGTCATAATATATCCGCATTATGTCATCACAATATATTATGAGAGCACAATTTGCAGGTATTATGAGCAATTTCTCTTACCCCAATTTGTGTCATATCTACTGGAGCATCATGAGCATGTATTATGACATCACAGCATATGATGACATCATAACTAGTATGCACTATAATTTCACAATGTATTATGACGTCATAATGTATCCGCGTTATGACATCACAACATATTATGAGAGCGCAATTTGCAGGTATTATGAGCAATTTCTCTTACCCCAATTTGTGTCACATCTACTGGAGCATCATGAGCATGTATTATGACGTCACAGTATATGATGACATCATAATTAGTATGCACTATGACGTCACAATGTATTATGACGTCATAATGTATCCGCATTATGACATCACAATATATTCTTAGAGTGCAATTTGCAGGTATTATGAGCAATTTCTCTTACCCCAATTAGTGTCACATCTACTGGAGCATCATGAGCATGTATTATGACGTCACAGTATATGTTGACATCATAATTAGTATGCACTATGACGTCACAATATATTATGACGTCATAATGTGTCTGCATTATGACATCACAATATATTATGAGAGCGCAATTTGCAGGTATTATGAGCAATTTCTCTTACCCCAATTTGTGTCACATCTACTGGAGCATCATGAGCATGTATTATGATGTCACATCATAAGATGACATCATAACTAGTATGCACTATGATGTCACAATGTATTATGACGTCATAATATATCCGCGTTATGACATCACAACATATTATGAGAGCGCAATTTGCAGGTATTATGAGCAATTTCACGTAACCCAATATGTGTCACATCTACTGGAGCATCATGAGCATGTATTATGACATCACCGTATATGATGACATCATAATTAGTATGCAGTATGACATCACAGTGTATTATGACGTCATAATATATCCGCATTATGACATCACAAGATATTATGAGTGCGCAATTTGCAGGTATTATGAGCAATTTCCCTTACCCCAATTTGTGTCACATCTACTGGAGCATCATGAGCATGTGTTATGACATCACAGCATATGATGACATCATAATTAGTATGCACTATGACGTCACAATGTATTATGACTTCATAATGAATCTGCATTATGACATCACAATATATTAAGAGAGCGCAATTTGCAGGTATTATCAGCAATTTCGCTTACCCCAATTTGTGTCACATCTACTGGAGCATCATGAGCATGTATTATGACGTCAGAGTATATGATGACATCATAATTAGTATGCACTATGACGTCACAATGTATTATGACGTCATAATGGATCCGAATTATGACATCACAAAATATTATGACAGCGCAATTTGCAGGTATTATGAGCAATATCTCTTACCCCAATTTGTGTCACATCTACTGGAGCATCATGAGCATGTATTACGACGTCACAGTATATGATGACATCATAATTAGTATGCACTATGACGTCACAATGTATTATGATGTCATAATGTATCCGCATTATGACATCACAATATATTCTTAGAGTGCAATTTGCAGGTATTATGAGCAATTTCTCTTACCCCAATTAGTGTCACATCTACGGCAGCATCATGAGCATGTATTATGACGTCACAGTATATGATGACATCATAATTAGTATGCACTATGACGTCACATTGTGTTATGACGTCATCATGTATCCGCATTATGACATCACAATATATTATGAGAGCACAGTTTGCAGGTATTATCAGCAATTTCGCTTACTCCAATTTGTGTCACATCTACTGGAGCATCATGAGCATGTATTATGACATCACAGTATATGATGACATCATAATTAGTATGCACTATGACGTCACAATGTATTATGATGTCATAATGTATCCGCATTATGACATCACAATATATTATGAGAGTGCAATTTGCATTTATTATGAGCAATTTCTCTTACCACAAATTGTGTCACATCTAATGGAGCATCATGAGCATGTATTATGACGTCACAGTATGTGATGACATCATAATTAGTATGCACTATGACGTCATAATATATCCGCGTTATAACATCACAATATAATATGAGATCGCAATTTGCAGGTATTATGAGCAATTTCTCTTACCCCAATTAGTGTCACATCTACGGGAGCATCATTAGCATGTATTATGACGTCACAGTATATGATGACATCATAATTAGAATGCACTATGACGTCACAATGTATTATGACGTCATAATGTATCCGCGTTATGACATCACAATATATTATGAGAGCGCAATTTGCAGGTATTATGAGCAATTTCTCTTACCCCAATTTGTGTCACATCTACTGGAGCATCATGAGCATGTACTTTGACATCTCAGTATATGATGACATCATAATTATTATGCACTATGACGTCACAATGTATTATGACGTCATAATGTATCTGCATTATGACATCACAATATATTATGAGAGCGCAATTTGCAGGTATTATCAGCAATTTCGCTTACTCCAATTTGTGTCACATCTACTGGAGCATCATGAGCATGTATTATGACGTCACAGTATATGATGACATCATAATTAGTATGCACTATGACGTCATAATATATCCGCGTTATAACATCACAATATATTGTGAGATCTCAATTTGCAGGTATTATGAGCAATTTCTCTTACCCCAATTAGTGTCACATCTACGGGAGCATCATGAGCATGTATTATGACGTCACAGTATATGATGACATCATAATTAGTATGCACTATGACGTCACAATGTATTATGACGTCATGATGTATCCGCGTTATGACATCACAATATATTATGAGAGCGCAATTTGCAGGTATTATGAGCAATTTCTCTTACCCCAATTTGTGTCACATCTACTGGAGCATCATGAGCATGTATTATGACATCACAGTATATGATGACATCATAATTAGTATGCACTATGACGTCACAAAGAATTACGATGTCATAATGTATCCGCATTATGACATCACAATATATTATGAGAGCGCAACTAGCAGGTATTATGAGCAATTTCTCTTACCCCAATTTGTGTCACATCTGTTGGAGCATCAGGAGCATGTATTATGACGTCACAGCATATGATGACATCATAATTAGTATGCACTATGACGTCACAATGTATTATGACGTCATAATGAATCTGCATTATGACATCACAAAATATTATGAGAGCGCAATTTGCAGGTATTATCAGCAATTTCGCTAACTCCAATATGTGTCACATCTACTGGAGTATCATGAGCATGTATAATGACGTCACAGTATTTGATGACATCATAATTATTATGCACTACGATGTCATAATGTATTGTGATGTCACAATGTATCCGCATTATGACATCACAATATATTATGAGAGCGCAATTTGCAGGTATTATGAGCAATTTCTCTTACCTCAATTTGTGTCAGATCTACTGGAGCATCATGAGCATGTATTATGACGTCACACTATATGATGACATCATAATTAGTATGCACTATGACGTCACAATGTAATATGACGTCATAACGGATCCGCATTATGACATCACAATGTATTATGAGAGCGCAATTTGCAGGTATTATGAGCAGTTTCTCTTACCCCAATTTGTGTCACATCTACTGGAGCATCATGAGCATGTATTATGACGTCACAGCATATGATGACATCATAACTAGTATGCACTATGATGTCACAATGTATTATGACGTCATAATGTATCCGTGTTATGACATCACAATATATTATTAGAGCGCAATGTGCAGGTATTATGAGCAATTTCTCTTACCCCAATTTGTGACACATCTACTGGAGCATCATGAGCATGTATTATGACGTCACAGTATAAGATGACATCATAATTAGTATGCACTATGACGTCACAATGTATTATGACGTCACAATATATCTGCATTATGACATCACAATATATTATAAGATTGCAATTTGCAGGTATTATCAGCAATTTCGCTTACTCCAATTTGTGTCACATCTACTGGAGCATCATGAGCATGTATTATGACGTCACAGTATATGATGACATCATAATTAGTATGCAGTATGACGTCACAATGTATTATGACGTCATAATGGATCCGCATTATGACATCACAATATATTATGAGAGTGCAACATGCAGGTATTATGAGCAATTTCTCTTACCCGAGTTTGTGTCACATCTATTGGAGCGTCATGAGCATGTATTATGACATCACAGTATATGATGACATCATAATTAGTATGCAGTATGACGTCACCAAGTATTATGACGTCATAATGTATCTGCTTTATGACATCACAATATATTATGAGAGCGCAATTTGCAGGTATTATGAGCAATTTCTCTTACCCCAATTTGTGTCACATCTATTGGAGCATCATGAGCATGTATTATGACGTCACCGTATATGATGTCATCATAATTAGTATGGAGTATGACGTCAAAGTGTATTATGACGTCATAATGTATCCGCATTATGACATCACAATATATTATGAGAGCGCAATTTTGAGGTATTATGAGTAATTTCTCTTACCCCAATTTGTGTCACATCTACTGGAGCATCATGAGCATGTATTATGACGTCACAGCATATGATGACGTCATAATTAGTATGCACTATGACGTCACAATGTATTATGACATCATAATGTATCTGCATTATGACATCACAATATATTATGAGAGCGCAATTTGCAGGTATTATGAGCAATTTCTCTTACCCCAATTTGTGTCACATCTACTGGAGCATCATGAACATGTACTATGACATCACAGCATATGATGACATCATAATAAGTATGCACTATGACGTCACAATGTATTATGACGTCATGATGGATCCGTATTATAACATCACAAAATATTATGAGAGCGCAATTTGCAGGTATTATGAGCAATTTCTCTTACCCCAGTTTGTGTCACATCTACTGGAGCATCATGAGCATGTATTATGATGTCACAGTATAAGATGACATCATAATTAGTATGCACTATGACATCACAATGTATTATGACATCATAATGTATCCGCGTTATGACATCACAATATATTATTAGAGGGCAATTTGCAGGTGTTATGAGCAATTTCCCTTATCCCAATTTGTGTCACATCTACTGGAGCATCATGAGCATGTATTATGACGTCACAGTATATGATGACATCATAATTAGTATGCACTATGACGTCACACTGTATTATGACGTCATAATGTGTCAGCATTATGACATCACAATATATAATGAGAGTGCAATTTGCAGGTATCATGAGCAATTTCTCTTACACCAATTGGTGTCACATCTACTGGAGCATCATGAGCATGTATTATGACGTCACTTTATATGATGACATCATAATTAGTATGCACTATGACATCACAATGTATTATGACGTCATAATGTATCCGCGTTATGACATCACAATATATTATGGAGCGCAATTTGCAGGTATTATGAGCAATTTCTCTTACCCCAATTTGAGTCACATCTACTGGAGCATCATGAGCATGTATTATGACGTCACAGTATATGATGACATCATAATTAGTATGCACTATGACGTCACACTGTATTATGACGTCATAATGTGTCCGCATTATGACATCACAATATATTATGAGAGCGCAATTTGCAGGTATTATGAGCAATTTCTCTTACCCCAATATGTGTCACATCTACTGGAGCATCATGAGCATGCATTATGACATCACAGCATATGATGACATCATAATAATTATGCACTATGACGTCACAATGTATTATGACGTCATAATGGATCCGCATTATGACATCACAAAATATTATGAGAGCGCAATTTGCAGGTATTATGAGCAATTTCTCTTACCCCAGTTTGTGTCACATCTACTGGAGCATCATGAGCATGTATTATGACGTCACAGTATATGATGACATCATAATTAGTATGCACTATGACATCATAATGTATTATGATGTCATAATATATCCGCATTATGACATCACAATATATTATGAGAGCACAATTTGCAGGTATTATGAGCAATTTCTCTTACCCCAATTTGTGTCACATCTACTGGAGCATCATGAGCATGTATTATGACATCACTGCATATGATGACATCATAACTAGTATGCACTATAATGTCACAAGGTATTATGACGTCATAATATATCCGCATTTTGACATCACAATATATTATGAGAGCGCAACATGCAGGTATTATGAGCAATTTCTCTTACCCCAATTTGTGTCACATCTGTTGGAGCATCATGAGCATGTATTATGACGTCACAGTATATGATGACATCATAATTAGTATGCACTATGACGTCACAATGTGTTATGACGTCATCATGTATCCGCATTATGACATCACAATATATTATGAGAGCACAGTTTGCAGGTATTATCAGCAATTTCGCTTACTCCAATTTGTGTCACATCTACTGGAGCATCATGAGCATGTATTATGACATCACAGTATATGATGACATCATAATTAGTATGCACTATGACGTCACAATGTATTATGAAGTCATAATGTATCCGCATTATGACATCACAATATATTCTTAGAGTGCAACTTGCAGGTATTATGAGCAATTTCTCTTACCACAAATTGTGTCACATCTAATGGAGCATCATGAGCATGTATTATGACGTCACAGTATATGATGACATCATAATTAGTATGCACTATGACGTCATAATATATCCGCGTTATAACATCACAACATATTATGAGATCGCAATTTGCAGGTATTATGAGCAATTTCTCTAACCCCAATTAGTGTCACATCTACGGGAGCATCATTAGCATGTATTATGACGTCACAGTATATGATGACATCATAATTAGTATGCACTATGACATCACAATATATTATGACGTCATAATGTATCGGCGTTATGACATCACAATATATTATGAGAGCGCAATTTGCAGGTATTATGAGCAATTTCTCTTACCCCAATTTGTGTCACATCTACTGGAGCATCATGAGCATGTATTATGACGTCACAGTATATGATGACATCATAATTAGTATGCACTATGACGTCATAATATATCCGCGTTATAACATCACAATATATTATGAGATCGCAATTTTCAGGTATTATGAGCAATTTCTCTTACCCCATTTTGTGTCACATCTACTGGAGCATCATGAGCATGTATTATGACGTCACAGTATATGATGACATCATACTTAATATGCACTATGACGTCACAATGTATTATGACGTCATAATGTATCCGCATTATGACATCACAAAATATTATGACAGCGCAATTTGCAGGTATTATGAGCAATTTCTCTTACCCCAATTTGTGTCACATCTACTGGAGCATCATGAGCATGTATTATGACGTCACAGTATAAGATGACATCATAATTAGTATGTACTATGACATCACAATGTATTATGACGTCATAATGTATCCGCGTTATGACATCACAATATATTATTAGAGGGCAATTTGCAGGTATTATGAGCAATTCCCCTTACCCCAATTTGTGTCACATCTACTGGAGCATCTTGAGCATGTATTATGACGTCACAGTATATGATGACATCATAATTAGTATGCACTATGACATCATAATGTATTATGATGTCATAATATATCCGCATTATGTCATCACAATATATTATGAGAGCACAATTTGCAGGTATTATGAGCAATTTCTCTTACCCCAATTTGTGTCATATCTACTGGAGCATCATGAGCATGTATTATGACATCACAGCATATGATGACATCATAACTAGTATGCACTATAATTTCACAATGTATTATGACGTCATAATGTATCCGCGTTATGACATCACAACATATTATGAGAGCGCAATTTGCAGGTATTATGAGCAATTTCTCTTACCCCAATTTGTGTCACATCTACTGGAGCATCATGAGCATGTATTATGACGTCACAGTATATGATGACATCATAATTAGTATGCACTATGACGTCACAATGTATTATGACGTCATAATGTATCCGCATTATGACATCACAATATATTCTTAGAGTGCAATTTGCAGGTATTATGAGCAATTTCTCTTACCCCAATTAGTGTCACATCTACTGGAGCATCATGAGCATGTATTATGACGTCACAGTATATGTTGACATCATAATTAGTATGCACTATGACGTCACAATATATTATGACGTCATAATGTGTCTGCATTATGACATCACAATATATTATGAGAGCGCAATTTGCAGGTATTATGAGCAATTTCTCTTACCCCAATTTGTGTCACATCTACTGGAGCATCATGAGCATGTATTATGATGTCACATCATAAGATGACATCATAAATAGTATGCACTATGATGTCACAATGTATTATGACGTCATAATATATCCGCGTTATGACATCACAACATATTATGAGAGCGCAATTTGCAGGTATTATGAGCAATTTCACGTAACCCAATATGTGTCACATCTACTGGAGCATCATGAGCATGTATTATGACATCACCGTATATGATGACATCATAATTAGTATGCAGTATGACATCACAGTGTATTATGACGTCATAATATATCCGCATTATGACATCACAAGATATTATGAGTGCGCAATTTGCAGGTATTATGAGCAATTTCCCTTACCCCAATTTGTGTCACATCTACTGGAGCATCATGAGCATGTGTTATGACATCACAGCATATGATGACATCATAATTAGTATGCACTATGACGTCACAATGTATTATGACTTCATAATGTATCTGCATTATGACATCACAATATATTAAGAGAGCGCAATTTGCAGGTATTATCAGCAATTTCGCTTACCCCAATTTGTGTCACATCTACTGGAGCATCATGAGCATGTATTATGACGTCAGAGTATATGATGACATCATAATTAGTATGCACTATGACGTCACAATGTATTATGACGTCATAATGGATCCGAATTATGACATCACAAAATATTATGACAGCGCAATTTGCAGGTATTATGAGCAATATCTCTTACCCCAATTTGTGTCACATCTACTGGAGCATCATGAGCATGTATTACGACGTCACAGTATATGATGACATCATAATTAGTATGCACTATGACGTCACAATGTATTATGATGTCATAATGTATCCGCATTATGACATCACAATATATTCTTAGAGTGCAATTTGCAGGTATTATGAGCAATTTCTCTTACCCCAATTAGTGTCACATCTACGGCAGCATCATGAGCATGTATTATGACGTCACAGTATATGATGACATCATAATTAGTATGCACTATGACGTCACATTGTGTTATGACGTCATCATGTATCCGCATTATGACATCACAATATATTATGAGAGCACAGTTTGCAGGTATTATCAGCAATTTCGCTTACTCCAATTTGTGTCACATCTACTGGAGCATCATGAGCATGTATTATGACATCACAGTATATGATGACATCATAATTAGTATGCACTATGACGTCACAATGTATTATGATGTCATAATGTATCCGCATTATGACATCACAATATATTATGAGAGTGCAATTTGCATTTATTATGAGCAATTTCTCTTACCACAAATTGTGTCACATCTAATGGAGCATCATGAGCATGTATTATGACGTCACAGTATGTGATGACATCATAATTAGTATGCACTATGACGTCATAATATATCCGCGTTATAACATCACAATATAATATGAGATCGCAATTTGCAGGTATTATGAGCAATTTCTCTTACCCCAATTAGTGTCACATCTACGGGAGCATCATTAGCATGTATTATGACGTCACAGTATATGATGACATCATAATTAGAATGCACTATGACGTCACAATGTATTATGACGTCATAATGTATCCGCGTTATGACATCACAATATATTATGAGAGCGCAATTTGCAGGTATTATGAGCAATTTCTCTTACCCCAATTTGTGTCACATCTACTGGAGCATCATGAGCATGTACTTTGACATCTCAGTATATGATGACATCATAATTATTATGCACTATGACGTCACAATGTATTATGACGTCATAATGTATCTGCATTATGACATCACAATATATTATGAGAGCGCAATTTGCAGGTATTATCAGCAATTTCGCTTACTCCAATTTGTGTCACATCTACTGGAGCATCATGAGCATGTATTATGACGTCACAGTATATGATGACATCATAATTAGTATGCACTATGACGTCATAATATATCCGCGTTATAACATCACAATATATTGTGAGATCTCAATTTGCAGGTATTATGAGCAATTTCTCTTACCCCAATTAGTGTCACATCTACGGGAGCATCATGAGCATGTATTATGACGTCACAGTATATGATGACATCATAATTAGTATGCACTATGACGTCACAATGTATTATGACGTCATGATGTATCCGCGTTATGACATCACAATATATTATGAGAGCGCAATTTGCAGGTATTATGAGCAATTTCTCTTACCCCAATTTGTGTCACATCTACTGGAGCATCATGAGCATGTATTATGACATCACAGTATATGATGACATCATAATTAGTATGCACTATGACGTCACAAAGAATTACGATGTCATAATGTATCCGCATTATGACATCACAATATATTATGAGAGCGCAACTAGCAGGTATTATGAGCAATTTCTCTTACCCCAATTTGTGTCACATCTGTTGGAGCATCAGGAGCATGTATTATGACGTCACAGCATATGATGACATCATAATTAGTATGCACTATGACGTCACAATGTATTATGACGTCATAATGAATCTGCATTATGACATCACAAAATATTATGAGAGCGCAATTTGCAGGTATTATCAGCAATTTCGCTAACTCCAATATGTGTCACATCTACTGGAGTATCATGAGCATGTATAATGACGTCACAGTATTTGATGACATCATAATTATTATGCACTACGATGTCATAATGTATTGTGATGTCACAATGTATCCGCATTATGACATCACAATATATTATGAGAGCGCAATTTGCAGGTATTATGAGCAATTTCTCTTACCTCAATTTGTGTCAGATCTACTGGAGCATCATGAGCATGTATTATGACGTCACACTATATGATGACATCATAATTAGTATGCACTATGACGTCACAATGTAATATGACGTCATAACGGATCCGCATTATGACATCACAATGTATTATGAGAGCGCAATTTGCAGGTATTATGAGCAGTTTCTCTTACCCCAATTTGTGTCACATCTACTGGAGCATCATGAGCATGTATTATGACGTCACAGCATATGATGACATCATAACTAGTATGCACTATGATGTCACAATGTATTATGACGTCATAATGTATCCGTGTTATGACATCACAATATATTATTAGAGCGCAATGTGCAGGTATTATGAGCAATTTCTCTTACCCCAATTTGTGACACATCTACTGGAGCATCATGAGCATGTATTATGACGTCACAGTATAAGATGACATCATAATTAGTATGCACTATGACGTCACAATGTATTATGACGTCACAATATATCTGCATTATGACATCACAATATATTATAAGATTGCAATTTGCAGGTATTATCAGCAATTTCGCTTACTCCAATTTGTGTCACATCTACTGGAGCATCATGAGCATGTATTATGACGTCACAGTATATGATGACATCATAATTAGTATGCAGTATGACGTCACAATGTATTATGACGTCATAATGGATCCGCATTATGACATCACAATATATTATGAGAGTGCAACATGCAGGTATTATGAGCAATTTCTCTTACCCGAGTTTGTGTCACATCTATTGGAGCGTCATGAGCATGTATTATGACATCACAGTATATGATGACATCATAATTAGTATGCAGTATGACGTCACCAAGTATTATGACGTCATAATGTATCTGCTTTATGACATCACAATATATTATGAGAGCGCAATTTGCAGGTATTATGAGCAATTTCTCTTACCCCAATTTGTGTCACATCTATTGGAGCATCATGAGCATGTATTATGACGTCACCGTATATGATGTCATCATAATTAGTATGGAGTATGACGTCAAAGTGTATTATGACGTCATAATGTATCCGCATTATGACATCACAATATATTATGAGAGCGCAATTTTGAGGTATTATGAGTAATTTCTCTTACCCCAATTTGTGTCACATCTACTGGAGCATCATGAGCATGTATTATGACGTCACAGCATATGATGACGTCATAATTAGTATGCACTATGACGTCACAATGTATTATGACATCATAATGTATCTGCATTATGACATCACAATATATTATGAGAGCGCAATTTGCAGGTATTATGAGCAATTTCTCTTACCCCAATTTGTGTCACATCTACTGGAGCATCATGAACATGTACTATGACATCACAGCATATGATGACATCATAATAAGTATGCACTATGACGTCACAATGTATTATGACGTCATGATGGATCCGTATTATAACATCACAAAATATTATGAGAGCGCAATTTGCAGGTATTATGAGCAATTTCTCTTACCCCAGTTTGTGTCACATCTACTGGAGCATCATGAGCATGTATTATGATGTCACAGTATAAGATGACATCATAATTAGTATGCACTATGACATCACAATGTATTATGACATCATAATGTATCCGCGTTATGACATCACAATATATTATTAGAGGGCAATTTGCAGGTGTTATGAGCAATTTCCCTTATCCCAATTTGTGTCACATCTACTGGAGCATCATGAGCATGTATTATGACGTCACAGTATATGATGACATCATAATTAGTATGCACTATGACGTCACACTGTATTATGACGTCATAATGTGTCAGCATTATGACATCACAATATATAATGAGAGTGCAATTTGCAGGTATCATGAGCAATTTCTCTTACACCAATTGGTGTCACATCTACTGGAGCATCATGAGCATGTATTATGACGTCACTTTATATGATGACATCATAATTAGTATGCACTATGACATCACAATGTATTATGACGTCATAATGTATCCGCGTTATGACATCACAATATATTATGGAGCGCAATTTGCAGGTATTATGAGCAATTTCTCTTACCCCAATTTGAGTCACATCTACTGGAGCATCATGAGCATGTATTATGACGTCACAGTATATGATGACATCATAATTAGTATGCACTATGACGTCACACTGTATTATGACGTCATAATGTGTCCGCATTATGACATCACAATATATTATGAGAGCGCAATTTGCAGGTATTATGAGCAATTTCTCTTACCCCAATATGTGTCACATCTACTGGAGCATCATGAGCATGCATTATGACATCACAGCATATGATGACATCATAATAATTATGCACTATGACGTCACAATGTATTATGACGTCATAATGGATCCGCATTATGACATCACAAAATATTATGAGAGCGCAATTTGCAGGTATTATGAGCAATTTCTCTTACCCCAGTTTGTGTCACATCTACTGGAGCATCATGAGCATGTATTATGACGTCACAGTATATGATGACATCATAATTAGTATGCACTATGACATCATAATGTATTATGATGTCATAATATATCCGCATTATGACATCACAATATATTATGAGAGCACAATTTGCAGGTATTATGAGCAATTTCTCTTACCCCAATTTGTGTCACATCTACTGGAGCATCATGAGCATGTATTATGACATCACTGCATATGATGACATCATAACTAGTATGCACTATAATGTCACAAGGTATTATGACGTCATAATATATCCGCATTTTGACATCACAATATATTATGAGAGCGCAACATGCAGGTATTATGAGCAATTTCTCTTACCCCAATTTGTGTCACATCTACTGGAGCATCATGAGCATGTATTATGACGTCACAGTATATGATGACATCATAATTAGTATGCACTATGACGTCACAATGTATTGTGACGTCAAAATGTATCCGCATTATGACATCACAATATATGATGAGAGCGCAATTTGCAGGTTTTATGACCAATTTCGCTTACCCCAATTTGTGTCACATCTACTGGAGCATCTTGAGCATGTATTATGACGTCACAGTATATGATGACATCATAATTAGTATGCACTATGATGTCACAATGTATTATGACGTCATAATATATCCACATTATGACATCACAATATATTATGAGAGCGCAACATGCAGGTATTACGAGCAAATTCTCTTACCCCAATTTGTGTCACATCTACTGGAGCATCATGAGCATGTATTTTGACGTCACAGTATATGATGACATCATAATTAGTATGCAGTATGACGTCACAATGTATTATGACGTCATAATGTATCCACATTATGACATCACAATATATTATCAGAGCGCAACATGCAGGTATTATAAGCAATTTCTCTTACCCCAATTTGTGTCACATCTACTGGAGCATCATGAGCATGTAGTATGACGTCACAGTATATGATGACATCATAATTAGTATGCACTATGACGTCACAATGTATTATGACGTCATAATGTATCCGCATTATGACATCACAATATATTATGAGAGCGCAACATGCAGGTATTATGAGCAATTTCTCTTACCCCAATTTGTGTCACATCTACTGGAGCATCATGAGCATGTATTATGACGTCACAGTATATGATGACATCATAATTAGCATGCACTATGACGTCACAATGTATTATGATGTCATAATGTATCCGCATTGTGACATCACAATATATTATGAGAGCGCAACATGCAGGTATTATGAGCAATTTCTCTTACCCCAATTTGTGTCACATCTACTGGAGCATCATGAGCATGTATTATGACGTCACAGTATATGATGACATCATAATTAGTATGCACTATGACGTCACAATGTATTATGACGTCCTAATGTATCCGCATTATGACATCACAATATATTATGAGAGCGCAATTTGCAGGTTTTATGACCAATTTCGCTTACCCCAATTTGTGTCACATTTACTGGAGCGTCATGAGCATGTATTATGACGTCACAGTATATGATGGCATTATAATTAGTATGCAGTATGACATCACAATGTATTATGACGTCATAATGTATCCGCATTATGACATCACAATATATTATGAGAGCGCAACATGCAGGTATTATGAGCAATTTCTCTTACCCCAATTTGTGTCACATCTACTGGAGCATCATGAGCATGTATTATGACATCACAGTATAGGATGACATCATAATTAGTATGCAGTATGACATCACAATATATTATGACGTCATAATGTTTCCGCATTATGACATCACAATATATTATGAGAGCGCAACATGCAGGTATTATGAGCAATTTCTCCTTCCCCACTTTGTGTCACATCTACTGGAGCATCATGAGCATGTATTATTACGTCACAGTATATGATGACATCATAATTAGTATGCACTATGATGTCACAATGTATTATGACGTCATAATGTATCCGCATTTTGACATCACAATATATTATGAGAGCGCAACATGCAGGTATTATGAGCAATTTCTCTTACCCCAATTTGTTTCACATCTACTGGAGCATCATGAGCATGTATTATGACGTCACAGTATATGATGACATCATATTTAGTTTGCACTACGACGTCACAATGTATTATGACGTCATATTGTATCCGCATTATGACATCACAATATATTATGAGAGCGCAACATGCAGGTATTATGAGCAATTTCTCCTTCCCCACTTTGTGTCACATCTACTGGAGCATCATGAGCATGTATTATTACGTCACAGTATATGATGACATCATAATTAGCATGCACTATGACGTCACAATGTATTATGATGTCATAATGTATCCGCATTGTGACATCACAATATATTATGAGAGCGCAACATGCAGGTATTATGAGCAATTTCTCTTACCCCAATTTGTGTCACATCTACTGGAGCATCATGAGCATGTATTATGACGTCACAGTATATGATGACATCATAATTAGTATGCACTATGACGTCATAATATATCCGCGTTATAACATCAGAATATATTATGAGATCGCAATTTGCAGGTATTATGAGCAATTTCTCTTACCCCAATTAGTGTCACATCTACGGGAGCATCATGAGCATGTATTATGACGTCACAGTATATGATGACATCATAATTAGTATGCACTATGACGTCACAATGTATTATGACGTCATAATGTATCCGCGTTATGACATCACAATATATTATTAGAGCGCAATTTGCAGGTATTATCAGCAATTCCGCTTACTCCAATTTGTGTCACATCTACTGGAACATCATGAGCATGTATTATGACATCACCGTATATATTGACATCATAATTAGTATGCACTATGACGTCACAAAGAATTACGATGTCATAATGTATCCGCATTATGACATCACAATATATTATGAGAGCGCAACTAGCAGGTATTATGAGCAATTTCTCTGACCCCAATTTGTGTCACATCTGTTGGAGCATCATGAGCATGTATTATGACGTCACAGTATATGATGACATCATAATTAGTATGCACTATGACGTCACAATGTGTTATGACGTCATCATGTATCCGCATTATGACATCACAATATATTATGAGAGCACAGTTTGCAGGTATTATCAGCAATTTCGCTTACTCCAATTTGTGTCACATCTACTGGAGCATCATGAGCATGTATTATGACATCACAGTATATGATGACATCATAATTAGTATGCACTATGACGTCACAATGTATTATGATGTCATAATGTATCCGCATTATGACATCACAATATATTCTTAGAGTGCAATTTGCAGGTATTATGAGCAATTTCTCTTACCACAAATTGTGTCACATCTAATGGAGCATCATGAGCATGTATTATGACGTCACAGTATATGATGACATCATAATTAGTATGCACTATGACGTCATAATTTATCCGCGTTATAACATCACAGCATATTATGAGATCGCAATTTGCAGGTATTATGAGCAATTTCTCTAACCCCAATTAGTGTCACATCTACGGGAGCATCATGAGCATGTATTATGACGTCACAGTATATGATGACATCATAATTAGTATGCACTATGACATCACAATGTATTATGACGTCATAATGTATCCGCGTTATGACATCACAATATATTATGAGAGCGCAATTTGCAGGTATTATGAGCAATTTCTCTTACCCCAATTTGTGTCACATCTACTGGAGCATCATGAGCATGTATTATGACGTCACAGTATATGATGACATCACAATTAGTATGCACTATGACGTCATAATATATCCGCGTTATAACATCACAATATATTATGAGATCGCAATTTGCAGGTATTATGAGCAATTTCTCTTACCCCAATTAGTGTCACATCTACGGGAGCATCATGAGCATGTATTATGACGTCACAGTATATGATGACATCATAATTAGTATGCACTATGACGTCACAATGTATTATGACGTCATAATGTATCCACCTTATGACATCACAATATATTATGAGAGCGCAATTTGCAGGTATTATCAGCAATTTCGCTTACCCCAATTTGTGTCACATCTACTGGAGCATCATGAGCATGTATTATGACATCACCGTATATGATGACAGCATAATTAGTATGCACTATGACGTCACAAAGAATTACGATGTCATAATGTATCCGCATTATGACATCACAGTATATTATGAGAGCGCAAGTAGCAGGTATTATGAGCAATTTCTCTTACCCCAATTTGTGTCACATCTGTTGGAGCATCATGAGCATCTATTATGACGTCACAGTATATGATGACATCATAATTAGTATGCACTATGACGTCACAATGTATTATGACGTCACAATGTATCCGCGTTATGACATCACAACATATTATGAGAGCACAATTTGCAGGTATTATGAGCAATTTCTCTTACCCCAATTTGTGTCACATCTACTGGAGCATCATGAGCATGTATTATGACGTCACAGTATATGATGACATCATAATTAGTATGCACTATGACGTCACAATGTATTATGACGTCATAATGTATCCGCGTTATGACATCACAATATATTCTTAGAGTGCAATTTGCAGGTATTATGAGCAATTTCTATTACCACAAATTGTGTCACATCTAATGGAGCATCATGAGCATGTATTATGACGTCACAGTATATGATGACATCATAATTAGTATGCACTATGACGTCATAATATATCCGCATTATAACATCACAGTATATTATGAGATCGCAATTTTCAGTTATTATGAGCAATTTCTCTTACCCCAATTAGTGTCACATCTACGGGAGCATCATGAGCATGTATTATGATGTCACAGTATATGATGACATCATAATTAGTATGCACTATGACGTCACAATGTATTATGACGTCATAATGTATCCGCGTTATGACATCACAATATATTATGGGAGCGCAATTTGCAGGTATTATCAGCAATTTCGCTTACTACAATTTGTGTCACATCTACTGGAGCATCATGAGCATGTATTATGACGTCACAGTATATGATGACATCATAATTAGTATGCACTATGACGTCATAATATATCCGCGTTATAACATCACAATATATTATGAGATCGCAATTTGCAGGTATTATGAGCAATTTCTCTTACCCCATTTAGTGTCACATCTACGGGAGGATCATGAGCATGTATTATGACGTCACAGTATATGATGACATCATAATTAGTATGCACTATGACGTCACAATGTATTATGACGTCATAATGTATCCGCCTTATGACATCACAATATATTATGAGAGCGCAATTTGCAGGTATTATCAGCAATTTCGCTTACTCCAATTTGTGTCACATCTACTAGAGCATCATGAGCATGTATTATGACATCACCGTATATGATGACATCATAATTAGTATGCACTATGACGTCACAAAGAATTACGATGTCATAATGTATCCGCATTATGACATCACAATATATTATGAGAGCGCAACTAGCAGGTATTATGAGCAATTTCTCTGACCCCAATTTGTGTCACATCTGTTGGAGCATCATGAGCATGTATTATGACGTCACAGTATATGATGACATCATAATTAGTATGCACTATGTCGTCACAATGTGTTATGACGTCATCATGTATCCGCATTATGACATCACAATATATTATGAGAGCACAGTTTGCAGGTATTATCAGCAATTACGCTTACTCCAATTTGTGTCACATCTACTGGAGCATCATGAGCATGTATTATGACATCACAGTATATGATGACATCATAATTAGTATGCACTATGACGTCACAATGTATTATGATGTCATAATGTATAAGCATTATACATTATATACAATTTGAAGGTATTATGAGCAATTTCTCTTACCCCAATTTGTGTCACGTCTACTGGAGCATCATGAGCATGTATTATGACATCACAGCATATGATGACATCATAACTAGTATGCACTATAATGTCACAATGTATTATGACGTCATAATGTATCCGCGTTATGACATCACAATATAATATGAGAGCGCAATTTGCAGGTATTATGGGCAATTTCTCTTACCCCAATTTCTGTCACATCTACTGGAGCATCATGAGCATGTATTATGACGTCACAGTATATGATGACATCATAAGTAGTATGCACTATGACGTCACAATGTATTATGACGTCATAATGTATCCGCATTATGACATCACAATATATTCTTAGAGTGCAATTTGCAGGTATTATGAGCAATTTCTCTTACCCCAATTAGTGTGACATCTACGGCAGCATCATGAGCATGTATTATGACGTCACAGTATATGATGACATCATAATTAGTATGCACTATGACGTCACAATGTGTTATGACGTCATCATGTATCCGCATTATGACATCACAATATATTATGAGAGCACAGTTTGCAGGTATTATCAGCAATTTCGCTTACTCCAATTTGTGTCACATCTACTGGAGCATCATGAGCATGTATTATGACATCACAGTATATGATGACATCATAATTAGTATGCACTATGGCGTCACAATGTATTATGATGTCATAATGTATCCGCATTATGACATCACAATATATTATGAGAGTGCAATTTGCAGGTATTATGAGCAATTTCTCTTACCACAAATTGTGTCACATCTAATGGAGCATCATGAGCATGTATTATGACGTCACAGTATGTGATGACATCATAATTAGTATGCACTATGATGTCATAATATATCCGCGTTATAACATCACAATATAATATGAGATCGCAATTTGCAGGTATTATGAGCAATTTCTGTTACCCCAATTAGTGTCACATCTACGGGAGCATCATGAGCATGTATTATGACATCACAGTATATGATGACATCATAATTAGTATGCACTATGACGTCACAATGTATTATGACGTCATAATGTGTCCGCGTTATGACATCACAATATATTATGAGAGCGCAATTTGCAGGTATTATGAGCAATTTCTCTTACCCCAACTAGTGTCACATCTACGGGAGCATCATGAGCATGTATTATGACGTCACAGTATATGATGACATCATAATTAGTATGCACTATGATGTCACAATGTATTATGACGTCATAATGTATCCGCGTTATGACATCACAATATATTATGAGAGCGCAATTTGCAGGTATTATGAGCAATTTCTCTTACCCCAATTTGTGTCACATCTACTGGAGCATCATGAGCATGTACTTTGACATCTCAGTATATGATGACATCATAATTATTATGCACTATGACGTCACAATGTATTATGACGTCATAATGTATCTGCATTATGAAATCACAATATATTATGAGAGCGCAATTTGCAGGTATTATCAGCAATTTCGCTTACTGCAATTTGTGTCACATCTACTGGAGCATCATGAGCATGTATTATGACGTCACAGTATATGATGACATCATAATTAGTATGCACTATGACGTCATAATATATCCGCGTTATAACATCACAATATATTGTGAGATCTCAATTTGCAGGTATTATGAGCAATTTCTCTTACCCCAATTAGTGTCACATCTACGGGAGCATCATGAGCATGTATTATGACGTCACAGTATATGATGACATCATAATTAGCATGCAGTATGACGTCACAATGTATTATGACGTCATAATGTATCCGCGTTATGACATCACAATATATTATGAGAGCGCAATTTGCAGGTATTATGAGCAATTTCTCTTACCCCAATTTGTGTCACATCTACTGGAGCATCATGAGCATGTATTATGACATCACAGTATATGATGACATCATAATTAGTATGCACTATGACGTCACAAAGAATTACGATGTCATAATGTATCCGCATTATGACATCACAATATATTATGAGAGCGCAACTAGCAGGTATTATGAGCAATTTCTCTTACCCCAATTTGTGTCACATCTGTTGGAGCATCAGGAGCATGTATTATGACGTCACAGCATATGATGACATCATAATTAGTATGCACTATGACGTCACAATGTATTATGACGTCATAATGAATCTGCATTATGACATCACAAAATATTATGAGAGCGCAATTTGCAGGTATTATCAGCAATTTCGCTAACTCCAATATGTGTCACATCTACTGGAGTATCATGAGCATGTATAATGACGTCACAGTATTTGATGACATCATAATTATTATGCACTACGATGTCATAATGTATTGTGATGTCACAATGTATCCGCATTAAGACATCACAATATATTATGAGAGCGCAATTTGCAGGTATTATGAGCAATTTCTCTTACCTCAATTTGTGTCAGATCTACTGGAGCATCATGAGCATGTATTATGACGTCACAGTATATGATGACATCATAATTAGTATGCACTATGATGTCACAATGCAATATGACGTCATAACGGATCCGCATTATGACATCACAATGTATTATGAGAGCGCAATTTGCAGGTATTATGAGCAGTTTCTCTTACCCCAATTTGTGTCACATCTACTGGAGCATCATGAGCATGTATTATGACGTCACAGCATATGATGACATCATAACTAGTATGCACTATGATGTCACAATGTATTATGACGTCATAATGTATCCGTGTTATGACATCACAATATATTATGAGAGCGCAATGTGCAGGTATTATGAGCAATTTCTCTTACCCCAATTTGTGTCACATCTACTGGAGCATCATGAGCATGTATTATGACGTCACAGTATAAGATGACATCATAATTAGTATGCACTATGACGTCACAATGTATTATGACGTCACAATATATCTGCATTATGACATCACAATATATTATAAGATTGCAATTTGCAGGTATTATCAGCAATTTCGCTTACTCCAATTTGTGTCACATCTACTGGAGCATCATGAGCATGTATTATGACGTCACAGTATATGATGACATCATAATTAGTATGCAGTATGACGTCACAATGTACTATGACGTCATAATGGATCCGCATTATGACATCACAATATATTATGAGAGTGCAACATGCAGGTATTATGAGCAATTTCTCTTACCCGAGTTTGTGTCACATCTATTGGAGCGTCATGAGCATGTATTATGACATCACAGTATATGATGACATCATAATTAGTATGCAGTATGACGTCACAAAGTATTATGACGTCATAATGTATCCGCTTTATGACATCACAATATATTATGAGAGCGCAATTTGCAGGTATTATGAGCAATTTCTCTTACCCCAATTTGTGTCACATCTATTGGAGCATCATGAGCATGTATTATGACGTCACCGTATATGATGTCATCATAATTAGTATGGAGTATGACGTCAAAGTGTATTATGACGTCATAATGTATCCGCATTATGACATCACAATATATTATGAGAGCGCAATTTGCAGGTATTATGAGTAATTTCTCTTACCCCAATTTGTGTCACATCTACTGGAGCATCATGAGCATGTATTATGATGTCACAGCATATGATGACATCATAATTAGTATGCACTATGACGTCACAATGTATTATGATGTCATAATGTATCCGCATTATGACATCACAATATATTATGAGAGCGCAATTTGCAGGTATTATGAGCAATTTCTCTTACCCCAATTTGTGTCACATCTACTGGAGCATCATGAACATGTACTATGACATCACAGTATATGATGACATCATAATTAGTATGCACTATGACGTCACAATGTATTATGATGTCATAATGTATCCGCATTATGACATCACAATATATTCTTAGAGTGCAATTTGCAGGTATTATGAGCAATTTCTCTTACCACAAATTGTGTCACATCTAATGGAGCATCATGAGCATGTATTATGACGTCACAGTATATGATGACATCATAATTAGTATGGAGTATGACATCACAATGTATTATGACGTCATAATGTATCCGCATCATGACATCACAATATATTATGACAGCGCAATTTGCAGGTATTATGAGCAATTTCTCTTACCCCAATTTGTGTCACATCTACTGGAGCATCATGAGCATGAATTATGACGTCACAGTATATGATGACATCATAATTAGTATGCACTATGACGTCACAATGTATTAAGACGTCATAATGTATCCGCATTATGACATCACAATATAATGAGAGCGCAATTTGCAGGTATTATGAGAAATTTCACTTACCCCAATTTGTGTCACATCTACTGGAGCATCATAAGTATGTATTATGATGTCACAGTATATGATGACATCATAATTAGTATGCACTATGATGTCACAATGTATTATGACGTCATAATGTATCCGCATTATGACATCACAATATATTATGAGAGCGCAATTTGCAGGTTTTATGACCAATTTCGCTTACCCCAATTTCTGTCACATCTACTGGAGCATCATGAGCATGTATTATGACGTCACAGTATAGGATGACATCATAATTAGTATGCAGTATGACGTCACAATGTATTATGACGTCATAATGTATCCGCATTATGACATCACAATATATTATGATAGCGCAATTTTCAGGTATTATGAGCAATTTCTCTTACCCCATTTTGTGTCACATCTACTGGAGCATCATGAGCATGTATTATGACGTCACAGTATAGGATGACATCATACTTAGTATGCACTATGACGTCACAATGTATTATGACGTCATAATGGATCCGCATTATGACCTCACAAAATATTATGACAGCGCAATTTGCAGGTATTATGAGCAATTTCTCTTACCCCAATTTGTGTCACATCTACTGGAGCATCATGAGCATGTATTATGACGTCACAGTATAAGATGACATCATAATTAGTATGTACTATGACATCAAAATGTATTATGACGTCATAATGTATCCGCGTTATGACATCACAATATATTATTAGAGGGCAATTTGCAGGTATTATGAGCAATTCCCCTTACCCCAATTTGTGTCACATCTACTGGAGCATCATGAGCATGTATTATGATGTCACAGTATATGATGATATCATAATTAGTATGCACTATGACATCATAATGTATTATGATGTCATAATATATCCGCATTATGTCATCACAATATATTATGAGAGCACAATTTGCAGGTATTATGAGCAATTTCTCTTACCCCAATTTGTGTCACGTCTACTGGAGCATCATGAGCATGTATTATGACATCACAGCATATGATGACATCATAACTAGTATGCACTATAATGTCACAATGTATTATGACGTCATAATGTATCCGCGTTATGACATCACAATATATTATGAGAGCGCAATTTGCAGGTATTATGAGCAATTTCTCTTACCCCAATTTGTGTCACATCTACTGGAGCATCATGAGCATGTATTATGACGTCACAGTATATGATGACATCATAATTAGTATGCACTATGACGTCACAATGTATTATGACGTCATAATGTATCCGCGTTATGACATCACAATATATTCTTAGAGTGCAATTTGCAGGTATTATGAGCAATTTCTATTACCACAAATTGTGTCACATCTAATGGAGCATCATGAGCATGTATTATGACGTCACAGTATATGATGACATCATAATTAGTATGCACTATGACGTCATAATATATCCGCGTTATAACATCACAGTATATTATGAGATCGCAATTTTCAGTTATTATGAGCAATTTCTCTTACCCCAATTAGTGTCACATCTACGGGAGCATCATGAGCATGTATTATGATGTCACAGTATATGATGACATCATAATTAGTATGCACTATGACGTCACAATGTATTATGACGTCATAATGTATCCGCGTTATGACATCACAATATATTATGGGAGCGCAATTTGCAGGTATTATCAGCAATTTCGCTTACTACAATTTGTGTCACATCTACTGGAGCATCATGAGCATGTATTATGACGTCACAGTATATGATGACATCATAATTAGTATGCACTATGACGTCATAATATATCCGCGTTATAACATCACAATATATTATGAGATCGCAATTTGCAGGTATTATGAGCAATTTCTCTTACCCCATTTAGTGTCACATCTACGGGAGGATCATGAGCATGTATTATGACGTCACAGTATATGATGACATCATAATTAGTATGCACTATGACGTCACAATGTATTATGACGTCATAATGTATCCGCCTTATGACATCACAATATATTATGAGAGCGCAATTTGCAGGTATTATCAGCAATTTCGCTTACTCCAATTTGTGTCACATCTACTAGAGCATCATGAGCATGTATTATGACATCACCGTATATGATGACATCATAATTAGTATGCACTATGACGTCACAAAGAATTACGATGTCATAATGTATCCGCATTATGACATCACAATATATTATGAGAGCGCAACTAGCAGGTATTATGAGCAATTTCTCTGACCCCAATTTGTGTCACATCTGTTGGAGCATCATGAGCATGTATTATGACGTCACAGTATATGATGACATCATAATTAGTATGCACTATGTCGTCACAATGTGTTATGACGTCATCATGTATCCGCATTATGACATCACAATATATTATGAGAGCACAGTTTGCAGGTATTATCAGCAATTTCGCTTACTCCAATTTGTGTCACATCTACTGGAGCATCATGAGCATGTATTATGACATCACAGTATATGATGACATCATAATTAGTATGCACTATGACGTCACAATGTATTATGATGTCATAATGTATAAGCATTATGACATCACATTATATTCTTAGAGTGCAATTTGCAGGTATTATGAGCAATTTCTCTTACCCCAAATTGTGTCACATCTAATGGAGCATCATGAGCATGTATTATGACGTCAGAGTATATGATGACATCATAATTAGTATGCACTATGACGTCACAATGTATTATGACGTCATAATGGATCCGCATTATGACATCACAAAATATTATGACAGCGCAATTTGCAGGTATTATGAGCAATATCTCTTACCCCAATTTGTGTCACATCTACTGGAGCATCATGAGCATGTATTACGACGTCACAGTATATGATGACATCATAATTAGTATGCACTATGACGTCACAATGTATTATGACGTCATAATGTATCCGCGTTATGACATCACAATATATTATTAGAGGTCAATTTGCAGGTATTATGAGCAATTCCCCTTACCCCAATTTGTGTCACATCTACTGGAGCATTATGAGCATGTATTACGACGTCACAGTATATGATGACATCATAATTAGTATGCACTATGACATCATAATTTATTATGATGTCATAATGTATCCGCATTATGACATCACAATATATTATGAGAGCGCAATTTGCAGGTTTTATGACAAATTTCGCTTACCCCAATTTCTGTCACATCTACTGGAGCATCATGAGCATGTATTATGACGTCACAGTATAGGATTACATCATAATTAGTATGCAGTATGACGTCACAATGTATTATGACGTCATAATGTATCCGCATTATGACATCACAATATATTATGATAGCGCAATTTTCAGGTATTATGAGCAATTTCTCTTACCCCATTTTGTGTCACATCTACTGGAGCATCATGAGCATGTATTATGACGTCACAGTATATGATGACATCATACTTATTATGCACTATGACGTCACAAGGTATTATGACGTCATAATGGATCCGCATTATGACCTCACAAAATATTATGACAGCGCAATTTGCAGGTATTATGAGCAATTTCTCTTACCCCAATTTGTGTCACATCTACTGGAGCATCATGAGCATGTATTATGACGTCACAGTATAAGATGACATCATAATTAGTATGTACTATGACATCACAATGTATTATGACGTCATAATGTATCCGCGTTATGACATCACAATATATTATTAGAGGGCAATTTGCAGGTATTATGAGCAATTCCCCTTACCCCAATTTGTGTCACATCTACTGGAGCATCATGAGCAGGTATTATGACGTCACAGTATATGATGACATCATAATTAGTATGCACTATGACATCACAATGTATTATGACGTCATAATATATCCGCATTATGTCATCACAATATATTATGAGAGCACAATTTGCAGGTATTATGAGCAGTTTCTCTTACCCCAATTTGTGTCACGTCTACTGGAGCATCATGAGCATGTATTATGACATCACAGCATATGATGACATCATAACTAGTATGCACTATAATGTCACAATGTATTATGACGTCATAATGTATCCGCGTTATGACATCACAATATATTATGAGAGCGCAATTTGCAGGTATTATGGGCAATTTCTCTTACCCCAATTTCTGTCACATCTACTGGAGCATCATGAGCATGTATTATGACGTCACAGTATGTGATGACATCATAATTAGTATGCACTATGACGTCATAATATATCCGCGTTATAACATCACAATATAATATGAGATCGCAATTTGCAGGTATTATGAGCAATTTCTCTTACCCCAATTAGTGTCACATCTACGGGAGCATCATGAGCATGTATTATGACGTCACAGTATATGATGACATCATAATTAGTATGCACTATGACGTCACAATGTATTATGACGTCATAATGTATCCGCGTTATGACATCACAATATATTATGAGAGCGCAATTTGCAGGTATTATGAGCAATTTCTCTTACCCCAATTTGTGTCACATCTACTGGAGCATCATGAGCATGTACTTTGACATCTCAGTATATGATGACATCATAATTATTATGCACTATGACCTCACAATGTATTATGACGTCATAATGTATCTGCATTATGACATCACAATATATTATGAGAGCGCAATTTGCAGGTATTATCAGCAATTTCGCTTACTCCAATTTGTGCCACATCTACTGGAGCATCATGAGCATGTATTATGACGTCACAGTATATGATGACATCATAATTAGTATGCACTATGACGTCACAATGTATTATGACGTCATAATGTGTCAGCATTATGACATCACAATATATTATGAGAGCTCAATTTGCAGGTATTATGAGCAATTTCTCTTACCCCAATTTGTGTCACATCTACTGGAGCATCATGAGCATGTACTATGACATCACAGTATATGATGACATCATAATTAGTATGCACTATGATGTCACAATGTATTATGACGTCATAATGTATCTGCATTATGACATCACAAAATATTATGAGAGCGCAATTTGCAGGTATTGTCAGCAATTTCGCTTACTCCAATTTGTGTCACATCTACTGGAGCATCATGAGCATGTATTATGACGTCACAGTATATGATGACATCATAATTATTATGCACTATGACGTCATAATGTATTATGATGTCATAATGTATCCGCATTATGACATCACAATATATTATGAGAGCGCAATTTGCAGGTATTATGAGCAATTTCTCTTACCGCAATTTGTGTCACATCTATTGGAGCATCATGAGCATGTAATATGACGTCACAGTATATGATGACATCATAATTAGTATGAAGTATGACGTCACAATTATTATGACGTCATAATGTATCCGCATTATGACATCACAATATATTATGACAGCGCAATTTGCAGGTATTATGAGCAATTTCTCTTACCGCAATTTGTGTCACATCTACTGGAGCATCATGAGCATGTATTATGACGTCACAGCATATGATGACATCATTATTAGTATGCACTATGACGTCACAATGTATTATGACGTCATAATGTATCCGCATTATGACATCACAATATATTATGAGAGCGCAACATGCAGGTATTATGAGCAATTTCGCTTACCCTAATTTGTGTCACATCTACTGGAGCATCATGAGCATGTATTATGACGTCACAGTATATGATGACATCATAATTAGTATGCACTATTACGTCACAATGTATTATGACGTCATAATGTATCCGCATTATGACATCAGAATATATTATGGGAGCGCAATTTGCAGGTATTATGAGCAATTTCTCTTACCCCAATTTGTGTCACATCTACTGGAGCATCATGAGCATGTATTATGACGTCACCGTATATGATGACATCATAATTAGTATGCAGTATGACGTCACAGTGTATTATGACGTCATAATGTATCCGCATTATGACATCACAATATATAATGAGAGCGCAATTTGCAGGTTTTATGACCATTTTCGATTACCGCAATTTGTGTCACATCTACTGGAGCATCATGAGCATGTATTATGACGTCACAGTATATGATGACATCATAATTAGTATGCACTATGATGTCACAATGTATTATGACGTCATAATGTATCCGCATTATGACATCACAATATATTATGAGAGCGCAACATGCAGGTATTATGAGCAAATTCTCTTACCCCAATTTGTGTCACATCTACTGGAGCATCATGAGCATGTATTTTGACGTCACAGTATATGATGACATCATAATTAGTATGCAGTATGACGTCACAATGTATTATGACGTCATAATGTATCCACATTATGACATCACAATATATTATCAGAGCGCAACATGCAGGTATTATGAGCAATTTCTCTTACCCCAATTTGTGTCACATCTACTGGAGCATCATGAGCATGTATTATGACGTCACAGTATATGATGACATTATAATTAGTATGCACTATGACGTCACAATGTATTATGACGTCATAATGTATCCGCATTATGACATCACAATATATTATGAGAGCGCAACATGCAGGTATTATGAGCAATTTCTCTTACCCCAATTTGTGTCACATCTACTGGAGCATCATGAGCATGTATTATGACGTCACAGTATATGATGACATCATAATTAGTATGCACTATGACGTCACAATGTATTATGATGTCATAATGTATCCGCATTGTGACATCACAATATATTATGAGAGCTCAACATGCAGGTATTATGAGCAATTTCTCTTACCCCAATTTGTGTCACATCTACTGGAGCATCATGAGCATGTATTATGACGTCACAGTATATGATGACATCATAATTAGTATGCACTATGACGTCACAATGTATTATGACGTCCTAATGTATCCGCATTATGACATCACAATATATTATGAGAGCGCAATTTGCTGGTTTTATGAGCAATTTCGCTTACCCCAATTTGTGTCACATCTACTGGAGCATCATGAGCATGTATTATGACATCACAGTATAGGATGACATCATAATTAGTATGCAGTATGACATCACAATATATTATGACGTCATAATGTTTCCGCATTATGACATCACAATATATTATGAGAGCGCAACATGCAGGTATTATGAGCAATTTCTCCTTCCCCACTTTGTGTCACATCTACTGGAGCATCATGAGCATGTATTATTACATCACAGTATATGATGACATCATAATTAGTATGCACTATTATGTCACAATGTATTATGACGTCATAATGTATCCGCATTTTGACATCACAATATATTATGACAGCGCAACATGCAGGTATTATGAGCAATTTCTCTTACCCCAATTTGTTTCACATCTACTGGAGCATCATGAGCATGTATTATGACGTCACAGTATATGATGACATCATAATTAGTATGCACTATGACGTCACAATGTATTATGACGTCATAATGTATCCGCATTATGACATCACAATATATTATGAGAGTGCAACATGCAGGTAATATGAGCAATTTCTCTTACCCCAATTTGTGTCACATCTACAGGAGCATCCTGAGCATGTATTATGACGTCACAGTATATGATGACATCATAATTAGTATGCACTATGTCGTCACAATGTATTATGAAGTCATACTGTATCTGCATTATGACCTCACAATATATTATGAGAGCGCAACATGCAGGTATTATGAGCAATTTCTCTTACCCCAATTTGTGCCACATCTACTGGAGCATCATGAGCATGTATTATGACGTCACAGTATATGATGACATCATAATTAGTATGCACTAGGACGTCACAATGTATTATGACGTCATAATGTATACGCATTATGACATCACAATATATTATGAGAGCGCAATTTGCAGGTTTTATGACCAATTTCGCTTACCCCAATTTGTGTCACATCTACTGGAGCATCATGAGCATGTATTTTGACGTCACAGTATATGATGACATCATAATTAGTATGCAGTATGACGTCACAATGAATTATGACGTCATAATGTATCCACATTATGACATCACAATATATTATCAGAGCGCAACATGCAAGTATTATGAGCAATTTCTCTTACCCCAATTTGTGTCACATCTACTGGAGCATCATGAGCATGTATTATGACATCACAGTATATGATGACATCATAATTAGTATGCACTATGACGTCACAATGTATTATGACGTCATAATGTATCCGCATTATGACATCACAATATATTATGAGAGCGCAACATGCAGGTATTATGAGCAATTTCTCTTACCCCAATTTGTGTCACATCTACTGGAGCATCATGAGCATGTATTATGACGTCACAGTATATGATGACATCATAATTAGTATGCACTATGACGTCACAATGTATTATGACGTCATAATGTATCCGCATTATGACATCACAATATATTATGAGAGCGCAATTTGCAGGTATTATGAGCAATTTCTCTTACCCCAATTTGTGTCACATCTACTGGAGCATCATGAGCATGTATTATGACGTCACAGTATATGATGACATCATAATTAGTATGCAGTATGACGTCACAATGTATTATGACGTCATACTGTATCCGCATTATGACCTCACAATATATTATGAGAGCGCAACATGCAGGTATTATGAGCAATTTCTCTTACCCCAATTTGTGTCACATCTACTGGAGCATCATGAGCATGTATTATGACGTCACAGTATATGATGACATCATAATTAGTATGCACTATGACGTCACAATGTATTATGACGTCATAATGTATCCGCATTGTGACATCACAATATATTATGAGAGCGCAACATGCAGGTATTATGAGCAATTTCTCTTACCCCAATTTGTGTCACATCTACTGGAGCATCATGAGCATGTATTATGACGTCACAGTATATGATGACATCATAATTAGTATGCACTATGGCGTCACAATGTACTATGACGTCAAAATGTATCCGCATTATGACATCACAATATATGATGAGAGCGCAATTTGCAGGTTTTATTACCAATTTCGCTTACCCCAATTTGTGCCACATCTACTGGAGCATCATGAGCATGTATTATGACGTCACAGTATAGGATGACATCATAATTAGTATGCAGTATGACATCACAATGTATTATGACGTCATAATGTATCCGCATTATGACATCACAATATATTATGAGAGCGCTACATGCAGGTATTATGAGCAATTTCTCTTACCCCAATTTGTGTCACATCTACTGGAGCATCATGAGCATGTATTATGACATCACAGTATAGTATGACATCATAATTAGTATGCAGTATGACATCACAATATATTATGACGTCATAATGTTTCCGCATTATGACATCACAATATATTATGAGAGCGCAACATGCAGGTATTATGAGCAATTTCTCCTTCCCCACTTTGTGTCACATCTACTGGAGCATCATGAGCATGTATTATGACGTCACAGTATATGATGACATCATAATTAGTATGCACTATGATGTCACAATGTATTATGACGTCATAATGTATCCACATTTTGGCATCACAATATATTATGAGAGCGCAACATGCAGGTATTATGAGCAATTTCTCTTACCCAAATTTGTTTCACATCTACTGAAGCATCATGAGCATGTATTATGACGTCACAGTATATGATGACATCATAATTAGTATGCACTATGACGTGACAATGTATTATGACGTCATAATGTATCCGCATTATGACATCACAATATACTATGAGAGCGCAACATGCAGGTATTATGAGCAATTTCTCTTACCCCAATTTGTGTCACATTTACTGGAGCATCATGAGCATGTATTATGACGTCACAGTATATGATGACATCATAATTAGTATGCACCATGACGTTACAATGTATTATGACGTCATAATGTATCCGCATTATGACATCACAATATATTATGAGAGCGCAATTTGCAGGTATTATGAGCAATTTCTCTTACCCGAATTTGTGTCACATCTACTGGAGCATCATGAGCATATATTATGACATCACAGTGTATGATGACATCATAATTAGTATGCACTATGACGTCACAATGTATTATGGCGTCATAATGTATCCGCATTATGACATCACAATATGTTATGAGAGCGCAATTTGCAGGTTTTATGACCATTTTCGATTACCCCAATTTGTGTCACATCTACTGGAGCATCATGAGCATGTATTATGACGTCACAGTATATGATGACATCATAATTAGTATGCACTATGACGTCACAATGTATTATGACGTCATAATGTATCCGCATTATGACATCACAATGTATTATGAGAGCGCAACATGCAGGTATTATGAGCAATTTCTCTTACCCCAAATTGTGTCACATCTACTGGAGCATCATGAGCATGTATTATGACGTCACAGTATATGATGAAATCATAATTAGTATGCACTATGTCTTCACAATGTATTATGACGTCATAATGTATCCGCATTATGACATCATAATATAATATGAGAGCGCAACATGCAGGTATTATGAGCAATTTCTCTTACCCCAATTTGTGTCACATCTACTGGAGCATCATGAGCATGTATTATGACGTCACAGTATATGATGACATCATAATTAGTATGCACTATGACGTCACAATGTATTATGACGTCATAATGTATCCGCATTGTGACATCACAATATATTATGAGAGCGCAACATGCAGGTATTATGAGCAATTTCTCTTACCCCAATTTGTGTCACATCTACTGGAGCATCATGAGCATGTATTATGACATCACAGTATATGATGACATCATAATTAGTATGCACTATGACGTGACAATGTATTATGACGTCAAAATGTATCCGCATTATGACATCACAATATATTATGAGAGCGCAATTTGCAGGTTTTATTACCAATTTCGCTTACCCCAATTTGTGCCACATCTACTGGAGCATCATGAGCATGTATTATGACGTCACAGTATAGGATGACATCATAATTAGTATGCAGTATGACATCACAATGTATTATGACGTCATAATGTATCCGCATTATGACATCACAATATATTATGAGAGCGCTACATGCAGGTATTATGAGCAATTTCTCTTTCCCCAATTTGTGTCACATCTGCTGGAGCATCATGAGCATGTATTATGACGTCACAGTATATGATGACATCATATTAAGTATGCACTATGACGTCACAATGTATTATGACGTCATAATGTATCCGCATTATGACATCACAATATATTATGAGAGCGCAACCTGCAGGTATCATGAGCAATTTCTCTTACCCCAATTGGTTTCACATCTACTGGAGCATCATGAGCATGTATTATGACGTCACAGTATATGATGACATCATAATTAGTATGCACTATGACGTCACAATGTATTATGACGTCCTAATGTATCCGCATTATGACATCACAATATATTATGAGAGCGCAATTTGCTGGTTTTATGACCAATTTCGCTTACCCCAATTTGTGTCACATTTACTGGAGCGTCATGAGCATGTATTATGACGTCAGAGTATATGATGGCATCATAATTAGTATGCAGTATGACGTCACAATGTATTATGACGTCATAATATATCCGCATTATGACATCACAATATATTATGAGAGCGCAACATGCAGGTATTATGAGCAATTTCTCTTTCCCCAATTTGTGTCACATCTGCTGGAGCATGATGAGCATGTATTATGACATCACAGTATAGGATGACATCATAATTAGTATGCAGTATGACATCACAATATATTATGACGTCATAATGTTTCCGCATTATGACATCACAATATATTATGAGAGCGCAACATGCAGGTATTATGAGCAATTTCTCTTTCCCCAATTTGTGTCACATCTGCTGGAGCATCATGAGCATGTATTATGACGTCACAGTATATGATGACATCATATTAAGTATGCACTATGACGTCACAATGTATTATGACGTCATAATGTATCCGCATTATGACATCACAATATATTATTAGAGTGCCATTTGCAGGTTTTATGACCAATTTCGCTTACCCCAATTTGTGTCACATCTACTGGCGCGTCATGAGCATGTATTATGACGTCACAGTATTTGATGACATCATAATTAGTATGCACTATGACGTCACAATGTATTATGACGTCATAATGTATCCGCATTATGACATCACAATATATTATGAGAGCGCAACATGCAGGTATTATGAGCAATTTCTCTTACCCCAATTTGTGTCACATCTACTGGAGCATCATGAGCATGTATTATGACGTCACAGTATATGATGACATCATAATTAGTATGCACTATGACGTCACAATGTATTATGACGTCCTAATGTATCCGCATTATGACATCACAATATATTATGAGAGCGCAATTTGCTGGTTTTATGACCAATTTCGCTTACCCCAATTTGTGTCACATTTACTGGAGTGTCATGAGCATGTATTATGATGTCACAGTATAGGATGACATCATAATTAGTATGCAGTATGACGTCACAATGTATTATGACGTCATAATGTATCCGCATTATGACATCACAATATATTATGAGAGCGCAACATGCAGGTATTATGAGCAATTTCTCTTACCCCAATTTGTGTCACATCTACTGGAGCATCATGAGCATATATTATGACATCACAGTATAGGATGACATCATAATTAGTATGCAGTATGACATCACAATATATTATGACGTCATAATGTTTCCGCATTATGACATCACAATATATTATGAGAGCGCAACATGCAGGTATTATGAGCAATTTCTCTTACCCGAATTTGTTTCACATCTACTGGAGCATCATGAGCATGTATTATGACGTCACAGTATGTGATGACATCATAATTAGTATGCACTATGACGTCACAATGTATTATGACGTCATAATGTATCCGCATTATGACATTACAATATATTATGAGAGCGCAACATGCAGGTATTTTGAGCAATTTCTCTTACCCGAATTTGTTTCACATCTACTGGAGCATCATGAGCATGTATTATGACGTCACAGTATATGATGACATCATAATTAGTATGCACCATGACGATACAATGTATTATGACGTCATAATGTATCCGCATTATGACATCACAATATATTATGAGAGCGCAATTTGCAGGTATTATGAGCAATTTCTCTTACCCCAATTTGTGTCACATCTACTGGAGCATCATGAGTATATATTATGACATCACAGTGTATGATGACATCATAATTAGTATGCACTATGACGTCACAATGTATTATGGCGTCATAATGTATCCGCATTATGACATCACAATATGTTATGAGAGCGCAATTTGCAGGTTTTATGACCATTTTCGATTACCCCAATTTGTGTCACATCTACTGGAGCATCATGAGCATGTATTATGACGTCACAGTATATGATGACATCATAATTAGTATGCACTATGATTTCACAATGTATTATGACGTCATAATGTATCCGCATTATGACATCACAATATATTATGAGAGCGCAACATGCAGGTATTATGAGCAATTTCTCTTTCCCCACTTTGTGTCACATCTACTGGAGCATCATGAGCATGTATTATGACGTCACAGTATATGATGACCTCATAGTTAGTATGCACTAGGACGTCACAATGTATTATGACGTCATAATGTATCCGCATTATGACATCACAATATATTATTAGAGCGCAATTTGCAGGTTTTATGACCAATTTAGCTTACCCCAATTTGTGTCACATCTACTGGAGTATCATGAGCATGTATTTTGACGTCACAGTATATGATGACATCATAATTAGTATGCACTATGACGTCACAATGTATTATGACGTCATAATGTATCCACATTATGACATCACAATATATTAAGAGAGCGCAACATGCAGGTATTATGAGCAATTTCTCTTACCCCAATTGGTGTTACATCTACTGGAGCATCATGAGCATGTATTATGACGTCACAGTATATGATGACATCATAATTAGTATGCACTATGGCGTCACAATGTATTATGACGTCATAATGTATCCGCATTATGACATCACAATATATTATGAGAGCGCAACATGCAGGTATTATGAGCAATTTCTCTTTCCCCAATTTGTGTCACATCTACTGGAGCATCATGAGCATGTATTATGATGTCACAGTATATGATGACATCATAATTAGTATGCACTATGACGTCACAATGTATTATGACGTCATAATGTTTCCGCATTATGACATCACAATATATTATGAGAGCGCAACATGCAGGTATTATGAGCAAATTCTCTTACCCCAATTTGTGTCACATCTACTGGAGCATCATGAGCATGTATTATGACGTCACAGTATATGATGACCTCATAGTTAGTATGCACTGGGACGTCACAATGTATTATGACGTCATAATGTATCCGCATTATGACATCACAATATATTATTAGAGCGCAATTTGCAGGTTTTATGACCAATTTAGCTTACCCCAATTTGTGTCACATCTACTGGAGTATCATGAGCATGTATTTTGACGTCACAGTATATGATGACATCATAATTAGTATGCACTATGACGTCACAATGTATTATGACGTCATAATGTATCCACATTATGACATCACAATATATTAAGAGAGCGCAACATGCAGGTATTATGAGCAATTTCTCTTACCCCAATTTGTGTTACATCTACTGGAGCATCATGAGCATGTATTATGACGTCACAGTATATGATGACATCATAATTAGTATGCACTATGGCGTCACAATGTATTATGACGTCATAATGTATCCGCATTATGACATCACAATATATTAAGAGAGCGCAACATGCAGGTATTATGAGCAATTTCTCTTACCCCAATTTGTGTTACATCTACTGGAGCATCATGAGCATGTATTATGACGTCACAGTATATGATGACATCATAATTAGTATGCACTATGGCGTCACAATGTATTATGACGTCATAATGTATCCGCATTATGACATCACAATATATTATGAGAGCGCAACATGCAGGTATTATGAGCAATTTCTCTTTCCCCAATTTGTGTCACATCTACTGGAGCATCATGAGCATGTATTATCACGTCACAGTATATGATGACATCATAATTAGTATGCACTATGACGTCACAATGTATTATGACGTCATAATGAATCCGCATTGTGACATCACAATATATTATGAGAGCGCAATATGCAGGTATTATGAGCAATTTCTCTTACCCCAATTTGTGACACATCTACTGGAGCAAAATCAGCATGTATTATGACGTCACAGTATATGATGACATCATAATTAGTATGCACTATGATGTCACAATGTATTATGACGTCATAATGTATCCGCATTAAGACATCACAATATATTATGAGAGCGCAATTTGCAGGTTTTATGACCAATTTCGCTTACCCCAATTTGTGTCACATCTACTGGAGCATCATGAGCATGTATTATGATGTCACAGTATATGATGACATCATAATTAGTATGCAGTATGACGTCACAATGTATTATGACGTCATAATCTATCCGCATTATGACATAACAATATATTATCAGAGCGCAACATGCAGGTATTATGAGCAATTTCTCTTACCCCAATTTGTGTCACATCTACTGGAGCATCATGAGCATGTATTATGACGTCACAGTATATGATGACATCATAATTAGTATGCACTATGACGTCACAATGTATTATGACATCATAATGTATCCGCATTATGACATCACAATATATTATGAGAGCGCAACATGCAGGTATTATGAGCAATTTCTCTTACCCCAATATGTGTCACATCTAATGGAGCATCATGAGCATGTATTATGACGTCACAGTATATGATGACATCATAATTAGTATGCACTATGACGTCACAATGTATTATGACGTCCTAATGTATCCGCATTATGACATCACAATATATTATGAGAGGCTATTTGCAGGTTTTATGACCAATTTCGCTTACCCCAATTTGTGTCACATTTACTGGAGCGTCATGAGCATGAATTATGACGTCAGAGTATATGATGACATCATAATTAGTATGCAGTATGACGTCACAATGTATTATGACGTCATAATGTATCCGCATTATGACATTACAATATATTATGAGAGCGCAACATGCAGGTATTATGAGCAATTTCTCTTACCCCAATTTGTGTCACATCTACTGGAGCATCATGAGCATGTATTTTGACGTCACAATATATGATGACATCATAATTAGTATGCACTATGACTCCACAATGTATTACGATGTCATAATGTATCCGCATTATGACATCACAATATATTATGAGAGCCCAATTTGCAGGTTTTATGACCAATTTCGCTTACCCCAATTTGTGTCACATCTACTGGAGCATCCTGAGCATGTATTATGACGTCAAAGTATAGGATGACATCATAATTAGTATGCAGTAAGACATCACAATGTATTATGACGTCATAATGTATCCGGATTATGACATCACAATATATTATGAGAGCGCAACATGCAGGTATTATGAGCAATTTCTCTTTCCCAACTTTGTGTCACATCTACTGGAGCATCATGAGCATGTATTATGACGTCACAGTATATGATGACATCATAATTACTATGCACTATGACGTCACAATGTATTATGACGTCATAATGTATCCGCATTATGACATCACAATATATTATGAGAACGCAACATGCAGGTATTATGAGCAATTTCTCTTACCCCAATTTGTGTCACATCTACTGGAGCATCTTGAGCATGTATTATGACGTCACAGTATATGATGACATCATAATTAGTATGCAGTATGACGTCACAATGTATTATGACGTCATAATGTATCCGCATTATGACATCACAATACATTATGGGAGCGCAACATGCAGATATTATGAGCAATTTCTCTTACCCCAATTTGTGTCACATCTACTGGAGCATCATGAGCATGTATTATGACGTCACAGTATATGATGACATCATAATTAGTATGCACTATGACGTCACAATGTATTTTGACGTCATAATGTATCCGCATTATAACATCACAATATATTATGAGAGCGCAATTTGCTGGTTTTGTGACCATTTTCGATTACCCCAATTTGTGTCACATCTACTGGAACATCATGAGCATGTTTTATGACGTCAGAGTATATGATGACATCATAATTAGTATGCACTATGACGTCACATTGTATTATGACGTCATAATGTATCCGCATTATGACATCCCAATATATTATGAGAGCGCAACATGCAGGTATTATGAGCAATTTCTCTTTCCCCAATTTGTGTCACATCTACTGGAGCATCATGAGCATGTATTATGACGTCACAGTATATGATGACATCATAATTAGTATGCACTATGACGTCACAATGTATTATGACGTCATAATGTATCTGCATTTTGACATCACAATATATTATGAGAGCGCAACATGCAGGTATTATGAGCAATTTCTCTTACCCCAATTTGTGTCACATCTACTGGAGAATCATGAGCATGTATTATGATGTCACAGTACATGATGACATCATAATTAGTATGCAGTATGACGTCACAATGTATTATGACGTCATAATGTATCCGCATTATGACATCACAATATATTATGAGAGCGCAATTTGCAGGTTTTATGACTAATTTAGCTTACCCCAATTTGTGTCACATATACTGGAACATTATGAGCATGTATTATGACGTCACAGTATATGATGACATCATAATTAGTATGCAGTATGACGTCACAATGTATTATGACGTCATAATGTATCCGCATTATGACATCACAATATATTATCAGAGCGCAACATGCAGGTATTATGAGCAATTTCTCTTACCCCAATTTTTGTCACATCTACTGGAGCATCATGAGCATGTATTATGACGTCACACTATATGATGACATCATAATTAGTATGCACTATGATTTCACAATGTATTATGACGTCATAATGTATCCGCATTATGACATCACAATATATTATGAGAGCGCAACATGCAGGTATTATGAGCAATTTCTCTTTCCCCACTTTGTGTCACATCTACTGGAGCATCATGAGCATGTATTATGACGTCACAGTATATGATGACCTCATAGTTAGTATGCACTAGGACGTCACAATGTATTATGACGTCATAATGTATCCGCATTATGACATCACAATATATTATTAGAGCGCAATTTGCAGGTTTTATGACCAATTTAGCTTACCCCAATTTGTGTCACATCTACTGGAGTATCATGAGCATGTATTTTGACGTCACAGTATATGATGACATCATAATTAGTATGCACTATGACGTCACAATGTATTATGACGTCATAATGTATCCACATTATGACATCACAATATATTAAGAGAGCGCAACATGCAGGTATTATGAGCAATTTCTCTTACCCCAATTGGTGTTACATCTACTGGAGCATCATGAGCATGTATTATGACGTCACAGTATATGATGACATCATAATTAGTATGCACTATGGCGTCACAATGTATTATGACGTCATAATGTATCCGCATTATGACATCACAATATATTATGAGAGCGCAACATGCAGGTATTATGAGCAATTTCTCTTTCCCCAATTTGTGTCACATCTACTGGAGCATCATGAGCATGTATTATGATGTCACAGTATATGATGACATCATAATTAGTATGCACTATGACGTCACAATGTATTATGACGTCATAATGTTTCCGCATTATGACATCACAATATATTATGAGAGCGCAACATGCAGGTATTATGAGCAAATTCTCTTACCCCAATTTGTGTCACATCTACTGGAGCATCATGAGCATGTATTATGACGTCACAGTATATGATGACCTCATAGTTAGTATGCACTGGGACGTCACAATGTATTATGACGTCATAATGTATCCGCATTATGACATCACAATATATTATTAGAGCGCAATTTGCAGGTTTTATGACCAATTTAGCTTACCCCAATTTGTGTCACATCTACTGGAGTATCATGAGCATGTATTTTGACGTCACAGTATATGATGACATCATAATTAGTATGCACTATGACGTCACAATGTATTATGACGTCATAATGTATCCACATTATGACATCACAATATATTAAGAGAGCGCAACATGCAGGTATTATGAGCAATTTCTCTTACCCCAATTTGTGTTACATCTACTGGAGCATCATGAGCATGTATTATGACGTCACAGTATATGATGACATCATAATTAGTATGCACTATGGCGTCACAATGTATTATGACGTCATAATGTATCCGCATTATGACATCACAATATATTATGAGAGCGCAACATGCAGGTATTATGAGCAATTTCTCTTTCCCCAATTTGTGTCACATCTACTGGAGCATCATGAGCATGTATTATCACGTCACAGTATATGATGACATCATAATTAGTATGCACTATGACGTCACAATGTATTATGACGTCATAATGAATCCGCATTGTGACATCACAATATATTATGAGAGCGCAATATGCAGGTATTATGAGCAATTTCTCTTACCCCAATTTGTGACACATCTACTGGAGCAAAATCAGCATGTATTATGACGTCACAGTATATGATGACATCATAATTAGTATGCACTATGATGTCACAATGTATTATGACGTCATAATGTATCCGCATTAAGACATCACAATATATTATGAGAGCGCAATTTGCAGGTTTTATGACCAATTTCGCTTACCCCAATTTGTGTCACATCTACTGGAGCATCATGAGCATGTATTATGATGTCACAGTATATGATGACATCATAATTAGTATGCAGTATGACGTCACAATGTATTATGACGTCATAATCTATCCGCATTATGACATAACAATATATTATCAGAGCGCAACATGCAGGTATTATGAGCAATTTCTCTTACCCCAATTTGTGTCACATCTACTGGAGCATCATGAGCATGTATTATGACGTCACAGTATATGATGACATCATAATTAGTATGCACTATGACGTCACAATGTATTATGACATCATAATGTATCCGCATTATGACATCACAATATATTATGAGAGCGCAACATGCAGGTATTATGAGCAATTTCTCTTACCCCAATATGTGTCACATCTAATGGAGCATCATGAGCATGTATTATGACGTCACAGTATATGATGACATCATAATTAGTATGCACTATGACGTCACAATGTATTATGACGTCCTAATGTATCCGCATTATGACATCACAATATATTATGAGAGGCTATTTGCAGGTTTTATGACCAATTTCGCTTACCCCAATTTGTGTCACATTTACTGGAGCGTCATGAGCATGAATTATGACGTCAGAGTATATGATGACATCATAATTAGTATGCAGTATGACGTCACAATGTATTATGACGTCATAATGTATCCGCATTATGACATTACAATATATTATGAGAGCGCAACATGCAGGTATTATGAGCAATTTCTCTTACCCCAATTTGTGTCACATCTACTGGAGCATCATGAGCATGTATTTTGACGTCACAATATATGATGACATCATAATTAGTATGCACTATGACTCCACAATGTATTACGATGTCATAATGTATCCGCATTATGACATCACAATATATTATGAGAGCCCAATTTGCAGGTTTTATGACCAATTTCGCTTACCCCAATTTGTGTCACATCTACTGGAGCATCCTGAGCATGTATTATGACGTCAAAGTATAGGATGACATCATAATTAGTATGCAGTAAGACATCACAATGTATTATGACGTCATAATGTATCCGGATTATGACATCACAATATATTATGAGAGCGCAACATGCAGGTATTATGAGCAATTTCTCTTTCCCAACTTTGTGTCACATCTACTGGAGCATCATGAGCATGTATTATGACGTCACAGTATATGATGACATCATAATTACTATGCACTATGACGTCACAATGTATTATGACGTCATAATGTATCCGCATTATGACATCACAATATATTATGAGAACGCAACATGCAGGTATTATGAGCAATTTCTCTTACCCCAATTTGTGTCACATCTACTGGAGCATCTTGAGCATGTATTATGACGTCACAGTATATGATGACATCATAATTAGTATGCAGTATGACGTCACAATGTATTATGACGTCATAATGTATCCGCATTATGACATCACAATACATTATGGGAGCGCAACATGCAGATATTATGAGCAATTTCTCTTACCCCAATTTGTGTCACATCTACTGGAGCATCATGAGCATGTATTATGACGTCACAGTATATGATGACATCATAATTAGTATGCACTATGACGTCACAATGTATTTTGACGTCATAATGTATCCGCATTATAACATCACAATATATTATGAGAGCGCAATTTGCTGGTTTTGTGACCATTTTCGATTACCCCAATTTGTGTCACATCTACTGGAACATCATGAGCATGTTTTATGACGTCAGAGTATATGATGACATCATAATTAGTATGCACTATGACGTCACATTGTATTATGACGTCATAATGTATCCGCATTATGACATCCCAATATATTATGAGAGCGCAACATGCAGGTATTATGAGCAATTTCTCTTTCCCCAATTTGTGTCACATCTACTGGAGCATCATGAGCATGTATTATGACGTCACAGTATATGATGACATCATAATTAGTATGCACTATGACGTCACAATGTATTATGACGTCATAATGTATCTGCATTTTGACATCACAATATATTATGAGAGCGCAACATGCAGGTATTATGAGCAATTTCTCTTACCCCAATTTGTGTCACATCTACTGGAGAATCATGAGCATGTATTATGATGTCACAGTACATGATGACATCATAATTAGTATGCAGTATGACGTCACAATGTATTATGACGTCATAATGTATCCGCATTATGACATCACAATATATTATGAGAGCGCAATTTGCAGGTTTTATGACTAATTTAGCTTACCCCAATTTGTGTCACATATACTGGAACATTATGAGCATGTATTATGACGTCACAGTATATGATGACATCATAATTAGTATGCAGTATGACGTCACAATGTATTATGACGTCATAATGTATCCGCATTATGACATCACAATATATTATCAGAGCGCAACATGCAGGTATTATGAGCAATTTCTCTTACCCCAATTTTTGTCACATCTACTGGAGCATCATGAGCATGTATTATGACGTCACACTATATGATGACATCATAATTAGTATGCACTATGATTTCACAATGTATTATGACGTCATAATGTATCCGCATTATGACATCACAATATATTATGAGAGCGCAACATGCAGGTATTATGAGCAATTTCTCTTTCCCCACTTTGTGTCACATCTACTGGAGCATCATGAGCATGTATTATGACGTCACAGTATATGATGACCTCATAGTTAGTATGCACTAGGACGTCACAATGTATTATGACGTCATAATGTATCCGCATTATGACATCACAATATATTATTAGAGCGCAATTTGCAGGTTTTATGACCAATTTAGCTTACCCCAATTTGTGTCACATCTACTGGAGTATCATGAGCATGTATTTTGACGTCACAGTATATGATGACATCATAATTAGTATGCACTATGACGTCACAATGTATTATGACGTCATAATGTATCCACATTATGACATCACAATATATTAAGAGAGCGCAACATGCAGGTATTATGAGCAATTTCTCTTACCCCAATTGGTGTTACATCTACTGGAGCATCATGAGCATGTATTATGACGTCACAGTATATGATGACATCATAATTAGTATGCACTATGGCGTCACAATGTATTATGACGTCATAATGTATCCGCATTATGACATCACAATATATTATGAGAGCGCAACATGCAGGTATTATGAGCAATTTCTCTTTCCCCAATTTGTGTCACATCTACTGGAGCATCATGAGCATGTATTATCACGTCACAGTATATGATGACATCATAATTAGTATGCACTATGACGTCACAATGTATTATGACGTCATAATGAATCCGCATTGTGACATCACAATATATTATGAGAGCGCAATATGCAGGTATTATGAGCAATTTCTCTTACCCCAATTTGTGACACATCTACTGGAGCAAAATCAGCATGTATTATGACGTCACAGTATATGATGACATCATAATTAGTATGCACTATGATGTCACAATGTATTATGACGTCATAATGTATCCGCATTAAGACATCACAATATATTATGAGAGCGCAATTTGCAGGTTTTATGACCAATTTCGCTTACCCCAATTTGTGTCACATCTACTGGAGCATCATGAGCATGTATTATGATGTCACAGTATATGATGACATCATAATTAGTATGCAGTATGACGTCACAATGTATTATGACGTCATAATCTATCCGCATTATGACATAACAATATATTATCAGAGCGCAACATGCAGGTATTATGAGCAATTTCTCTTACCCCAATTTGTGTCACATCTACTGGAGCATCATGAGCATGTATTATGACGTCACAGTATATGATGACATCATAATTAGTATGCACTATGACGTCACAATGTATTATGACATCATAATGTATCCGCATTATGACATCACAATATATTATGAGAGCGCAACATGCAGGTATTATGAGCAATTTCTCTTACCCCAATATGTGTCACATCTAATGGAGCATCATGAGCATGTATTATGACGTCACAGTATATGATGACATCATAATTAGTATGCACTATGACGTCACAATGTATTATGACGTCCTAATGTATCCGCATTATGACATCACAATATATTATGAGAGGCAATTTGCAGGTTTTATGACCAATTTCGCTTACCCCAATTTGTGTCACATTTACTGGAGCGTCATGAGCATGAATTATGACGTCAGAGTATATGATGACATCATAATTAGTATGCAGTATGACGTCACAATGTATTATGACGTCATAATGTATCCGCATTATGACATCACAATATATTATGAGAGCGCAACATGCAGGTATTATGAGCAATTTCTCTTACCCCAATTTGTGTCACATCTACTGGAGCATCATGAGCATGTATTTTGACGTCACAATATATGATGACATCATAATTAGTATGCACTATGACTCCACAATGTATTACGATGTCATAATGTATCCGCATTATGACATCACAATATATTATGAGAGCCCAATTTGCAGGTTTTATGACCAATTTCGCTTACCCCAATTTGTGTCACATCTACTGGAGCATCCTGAGCATGTATTATGACGTCAAAGTATAGGATGACATCATAATTAGTATGCAGTAAGACATCACAATGTATTATGACGTCATAATGTATCCGGATTATGACATCACAATATATTATGAGAGCGCAACATGCAGGTATTATGAGCAATTTCTCTTTCCCAACTTTGTGTCACATCTACTGGAGCATCATGAGCATGTATTATGACGTCACAGTATATGATGACATCATAATTAGTATGCACTATGACGTCACAATGTATTATGACGTCATAATGTATCCGCATTATGACATCACAATATATTATGAGAACGCAACATGCAGGTATTATGAGCAATTTCTCTTACCCCAATTTGTGTCACATCTACTGGAGCATCTTGAGCATGTATTATGACGTCACAGTATATGATGACATCATAATTAGTATGCACTATGACGTCACAATGTATTATGACGTCATAATGTATCCGCATTATGACATCACAATACATTATGGGAGCGCAACATGCAGATATTATGAGCAATTTCTCTTAACCCAATTTGTGTCACATCTACTGGAGCATCATGAGCATGTATTATGACGTCACAGTATATGATGACATCATAATTAGTATGCACTATGACGTCACAATGTATTTTGACGTCATAATGTATCCGCATTATAACATCACAATATATTATGAGAGCGCAATTTGCTGGTTTTGTGACCATTTTCGATTACCCCAATTTGTGTCACATCTACTGGAACATCATGAGCATGTTTTATGACGTCAGAGTATATGATGACATCATAATTAGTATGCACTATGACGCCACATTGTATTATGACGTCATAATGTATCCGCATTATGACATCACAATATATTATGAGAGCGCAACATGCAGGTATTATGAGCAATTTCTCTTTCCCCAATTTGTGTCACATCTACTGGAGCATCATGAGCATGTATTATGACGTCACAGTATATGATGACATCATAATTAGTATGCACTATGACGTCACAAAGTATTATGACGTCATAATGTATCTGCATTTTGACATCACAATATATTATGAGAGCGCAACATGCAGGTATTATGAGCAATTTCTCTTACCCCAATTTGTGTCACATCTACTGGAGAATCATGAGCATGTATTATGATGTCACAGTATATGATGACATCATAATTAGTATGCAGTATGACGTCACAATGTATTATGACGTCATAATGTATCCGCATTATGACATCACAATATATTATGAGAGCGCAATTTGCAGGTTTTATGACTAATTTAGCTTACCCCAATTTGTGTCACATATACTGGAACATTATGAGCATGTATTATGACGTCACAGTATATGATGACATCATAATTAGTATGCAGTATGACGTCACAATGTATTATGACGTCATAATGTATCCGCATTATGACATCACAATATATTATCAGAGCGCAACATGCAGGTATTATGAGCAATTTCTCTTACCCCAATTTGTGTCACATCTACTGGAGCATCATGAGCATGTATTATGACGTCACACTATATGATGACATCATAATTAGTATGCACTATGATTTCACAATGTATTATGACGTCATAATGTATCCGCATTATGACATCACAATATATTATGAGAGCGCAACATGCAGGTATTATGAGCAATTTCTCTTTCCCCACTTTGTGTCACATCTACTGGAGCATCATGAGCATGTATTATGACGTCACAGGATATGATGACATCATAATTAGTATGCACTATGACGTCACAATGTATTATGACGTCATAATGTATCCGCATTAGGACATCACAATATATTACGAGAGCTCAACATGCAGGTATTATGAGCAATTTCTCTTACCCCAATTTGTGTCACATCTACTGGAGCATCATGAGCATGTATTATGACATCACAGTGTATGATGACATCATAATTAGTATGCACTATGACGTCACAATGTATTATGGCGTCATAATGTATCCGCATTATGACATCACAATATATTATGAGAGCGCAATTTGCAGGTTTTATGACCATTTTCGATTACCCCAATTTGTGTCACATCTACTGGAGCATCATGAGCATGTATTATGACGTCACACTATATGATGACATCATAATTAGTATGCACTATGTCGTCACAATGTATTATGACGTCATAATGTATCCGCATTATGACATCACAATATATTATGAGAGCGCAACATGCAGGTATTATGAGCAATTTCTCTTACCCCAATTTGTGTCACATCTACTGGAGCATCATGAGCATGTATTATGACGTCACAGTATATGATGACATCATAATTAGTATGCACTATGATGTCACAATGTATTATGACGTCAAATTGTATCCCCATTATGAAATAACAATATATTATGAGAGCGCAATTTGCAGGTTTAATTACCAATTTCGCTTACCCCAATTTGTGTCACATCTACTGGAGCATCATGAGCATGTATTATGACGTCACAGTATAGGATGACATCATACTTAGTATGCAGTATGACATCACAATGTATTATCACGTCATAATGTATCCGCATTATGACATCACAATATATTATGAGAGCGCTACATGCAGGTAGTATGAGCAATTTCTCTTACCCCAATTGGTGTCACATCTGCTGGAGCATCATGAGCATGTATTATGACGTCACATTATATGATGACATCATAATTAGTATGCACTATGACGTCACAATGTATTATGACGTCCTAATGTATCCGCATTATGACATCACAATATATTATGAGAGCGCAATTTGCTGGTTTTATGATCAATTTCGCTTGCCCCAATTTGTGTCACATTTACTGGAGCGTCATGAGCATGTATTATGACCTCACAGTATATGATGGCATCATAATTAGTATGCAGTATGACGTCACAATGTATTATGACGTCATAATCTATCCGCATTATGACATCACAATATATTATGAGAGCGCAACATGCAGGTATTATGAGCAATTTCTCTTACCCCAATTTGTGTCACATCTACTGGAGCATCATGAGCATGTATTATGACATCACAGTATAGGATGACATCATAATTAGTATGCAGTATGACATCACAATATATTATGACGTCATAATGTTTCCGCATTATGACATCACAATATATTATGAGAGCGCAACATGCAGGTATTATGAGCAATTTCTCCTTCCCCACTTTGTGTCACATCTACTGGAGCATCATGAGCATGTATTATGACGTCACAGTATATGATGACATCATAATTAGTATGCACTATGATGTCACAATGTATTATGACGTCATAATGTATCCGCATTTTGACATCACAATATATTATGAGAGCGCAACATGCAGGTATTATGAGCAATTTCTCTTACCCCAATTTGTTTCACATCTACTGGAGCATCATGAGCATGTATTATGACGTCACAGTATATGATGACATCATAATTAGTATGCACCATGACGTTACAATGTATTATGACGTCATAATGTATCCGCATTATGACATCACAATATATTATGAGAGCGCAATTTGCAGGTATTATGAGCAATTTCTCTTTCCGCAATTTGTGTCACATCTACTGGAGCATCATGAGCATATATTATGACATCACAGTGTATGATGACATCATAATTAGTATGCACTATGACGTCACAATGTATTATGGCGTCATAATGTATCCGCATTATGACATCACAATATGTTATGAGAGCGCAATTTGCAGGTTTTATGACCATTTTCCATTACCACAATTTGTGTCACATCTACTGGAGCATCATGAGCATGTATTATGACGTCACAGTATATGATGACATCATAATTAGTATGCACTATGACGTCACAATGTATTATGACGTCATAATGGATCCGCATTATGACATCACAATATATTATGAGAGCGCAATTTGCAGGAATTATGAGCAATTTCTCTTACCCCAATTTGTGTCACATCTACTGGAGCATCATGAGCAGGTATTTTGACGTCACAGTATATGATAACATCATAATTAGTAAGCACTATGACGTCAAAATGTATTATGACGTCAAAATGTATCCACATTATGACATCACAATATATTATGAGAGCGCAATTTGCAGGTTTTATGACCAATTTCGCTTACCCCAATTTGTGTCACATCTACTGGAGCATCTTGAGCATGTATTATGACGTCACAGTATATGATGACATCATAATTAGTATGCAGTATGACGTCACAATGTATTATGACGTCATAATGTATCTGCATTATGACATCACAATACATTATGAGAGCGCAACATGCAGATATTATGAGCAATTTCTCTTAACCCAATTTGTGTCACATCTACTGGAGCATCATGAGCATGTATCATGATGTCACAGTATATGATGACATCATAATTAGTATGCACTATGACGTCACAATGTATTATGACGTCATAATGTATCCACATTATAACATCACAAAATATTATGAGAGCGCAATTTGCAGGTTTTCTGAACAATTTCGCTTACCCCAATTTGTGTCACATCTACTGGAGCATCTTGAGCATATATTATGACATCACAGTATATGATGACATCATAATTAGTATGCACTATGACGTCACGATGTATTATGACGTCCTAATGTATCCGCATTATGACAAAACAATATATTATGAGAGCCAATTTGCAGGTTTTATGACCAATTTCGCTTACCCCAATTTGTGTCACATTTACTGGAGCGTCATGAGCATGTATTATGACGTCAGAGTATATGATGACATCATAATTAGTATGCAGTATGACGTCACAATGTATTATGACGTCATAATGTATCCGCATTATGACATCACAATATATTATGAGAGCGCAACATGCAGGTATTATGAGCAATTTCTCTTACCCCAATTTGTGTCACATCTACTGGAGCATCATGAGCATGTATTATGACGTCACAGTATATGATGACATCATAATTAGTATGCAGTATGACGTCACAATATATTATGACGTCATAATGTATCCGCATTATGACATCACAATACATTATGGGAGCGCAACATGCAGATATTATGAGCAATTTCTCTTAACCTAATTTGTGTCACATCTACTGGAGCATCATGAGCATGTATTATGACGTCACAGCATATGATGACATCATAATTAGTATACACTATGACGTCACGATGTATTATGACATCATAATGTATCCGCATTATGACATCACAATACATTATGAGAGGGCAACATGCAGATATTATGAGCAATTTCTCTTAACCCAATTTGTGTCATATCTACTGGAGCATCATGAGCATGTATTATGACGTCACAGCATATGATGACATCATAATTAGTATACACTATGACGTCACAATGTATTATGACGTCATAATGTATCCGCATTATAACATCACAATATATTATGAGAGCGCAATTTGCAGGTTTTATGACCATTTTCGATTACCCCAAATTGTGTCACATCTACTGGAGCATCCTGAGCATGTATTATGAGGTCAAAGTATAGGATGACATCATAATTAGTATGTAGTAAGACATCACAATGTATTATGACGTCATAATGTATCCGCATTATGACATCACAATATATTATGAGAGCGCAACATGCAGGTATTATGAGCAATTTCTCTTTCCCAACTTTTTGTCACATCTACTGGAGCATCATGAGCATGTATTATGACGTCACAGTATATGATGACATCATAATTAGTATGCACTATGACGTCACAATGTATTATGACGTCATAATGTATCCGCATTATGACATCACAATATATTATGAGAGCGCAACATGCAGGTATTATAAGCAATTTCTCTTACCCCAATTTGTGTCACATCTACTGGAGCATCATGAGCATGTATTATGACGTCACAGTATATGATGACATCATAATTAGTATGCACTATGACGTCACAATATATTATGACGTCATAATGTATCCGCATTATGACATCACAATACATTATGGGAGCGCAACATGCAGATATTATGAGCAATTTCTCTTAACCTAATTTGTGTCACATCTGCTGGAGCATCATGAGCATGTATTATGACGTCACAGTATATGATGACATCATAATTAGTATACACTATGACGTCACGATGTATTATGACATCATAATGTATCCGCATTATGACATCACAATACATTATGAGAGGGCAACATGCAGATATTACGAGCAATTTCTCTTAACCCAATTTGTGTCATATCTACTGGAGCATCATGAGCATGTATTATGACGTCACAGTATATGATGACATCATAATTAGTATGCACTATGACGTCACAATGTATTATGACGTCATAATGTATACGCATTATAACCTCACAATATATTATGAGAGCGCAATTTGCAGGTTTTATGACCATTTTCGATTACCCCAATTTGTGTCACATCTACTGGAGCATCATGAGCATGTATTATGACGTCAGAGTATATGATGACATCATAATTAGTATGCACTATGACGTCACAATATATTATGACGTCATAATGTGTCCGCATTATGATATCACAATATATTATGAGAGCGCAACATGCAGGTATTATGAGCAAATTCTCTTACCCCAATTTGTGTCACGTCTACTGGAGCATCATGAGCATGTATTATGACGTCCCAGTATATGATGACATCATAATTAGTATGCACTATGACGTCACAATGTATTATGACGTCATAATGTATCCGCATTATGACATCACAATATATTATGAGAGCGCAATTTGCGGGTATTATGAGCAATTTCTCTAACCCCAATTTGTGTCACATCTACTGGAGCATCATGAGCATATATTATGACATCACAGTGCTATGATGACATCATAATTAGTATGCACTATGACGTCACAATGTATTATGGCATCATAATGTATCCGCATTATGACATCACAATATGTTATGAGAGCGCAATTTGCAGGTTTTATGACCATTTTCGATTACCCCAATTTGTGTCACATCTACTGGAGCATCATGAGCATGTATTATGACGTCACAGTATATGATGACATCATAATTAGTATGCACTATGACGTCACAATGTATTATGACGTCATAATGTATCCGCATTATGACATCACAATATATTATGAGAGCGCAACATGCAGGTATTATGAGCAATTTCTCTTACCCCAATTTGTGTCACATCTACTGGAGCATCATGAGCATGTATTATGACGTCACAGTATATGATGACATCATAATTAGTATGCACTATGACGTCACAATGTATTATGACGTCATAATGTATCCGCATTATGACATCACAATATATTATGAGAGCGCAATTTGCAGGTATTATGAGCAATTTCTCTTACCCCAATTTGTGTCACATCTACTGGAGCATCATGAGCATGTATTATGACGTCACAGTATATGATGACATCATAATTAGTATGCAGTATGACGTCACAATGTATTATGACGTCATACTGTATCCGCATTATGACCTCACAATATATTATGAGAGCGCAACATGCAGGTATTATGAGCAATTTCTCTTACCCCAATTTGTGTCACATCTACTGGAGCATCATGAGCATGTATTATGACGTCACAGTATATGATGACATCATAATTAGTATGCACTATGACGTCACAATGTATTATGACGTCATAATGTATCCGCATTGTGACATCACAATATATTATGAGAGCGCAACATGCAGGTATTATGAGCAATTTCTCTTACCCCAATTTGTGTCACATCTACTGGAGCATCATGAGCATGTATTATGACGTCACAGTATATGATGACATCATAATTAGTATGCACTATGGCGTCACAATGTACTATGACGTCAAAATGTATCCGCATTATGACATCACAATATATGATGAGAGCGCAATTTGCAGGTTTTATTACCAATTTCGCTTACCCCAATTTGTGCCACATCTACTGGAGCATCATGAGCATGTATTATGACGTCACAGTATAGGATGACATCATAATTAGTATGCAGTATGACATCACAATGTATTATGACGTCATAATGTATCCGCATTATGACATCACAATATATTATGAGAGCGCTACATGCAGGTATTATGAGCAATTTCTCTTACCCCAATTTGTGTCACATCTACTGGAGCATCATGAGCATGTATTATGACATCACAGTATAGTATGACATCATAATTAGTATGCAGTATGACATCACAATATATTATGACGTCATAATGTTTCCGCATTATGACATCACAATATATTATGAGAGCGCAACATGCAGGTATTATGAGCAATTTCTCCTTCCCCACTTTGTGTCACATCTACTGGAGCATCATGAGCATGTATTATGACGTCACAGTATATGATGACATCATAATTAGTATGCACTATGATGTCACAATGTATTATGACGTCATAATGTATCCACATTTTGGCATCACAATATATTATGAGAGCGCAACATGCAGGTATTATGAGCAATTTCTCTTACCCAAATTTGTTTCACATCTACTGAAGCATCATGAGCATGTATTATGACGTCACAGTATATGATGACATCATAATTAGTATGCACTATGACGTGACAATGTATTATGACGTCATAATGTATCCGCATTATGACATCACAATATACTATGAGAGCGCAACATGCAGGTATTATGAGCAATTTCTCTTACCCCAATTTGTGTCACATTTACTGGAGCATCATGAGCATGTATTATGACGTCACAGTATATGATGACATCATAATTAGTATGCACCATGACGTTACAATGTATTATGACGTCATAATGTATCCGCCTTATGACATCACAATATATTATGAGAGCGCAATTTGCAGGTATTATGAGCAATTTCTCTTACCCCAATTTGTGTCACATCTACTGGAGCATCATGAGCATATATTATGACATCACAGTGTATGATGACATCATAATTAGTATGCACTATGACGTCACAATGTATTATGGCGTCATAATGTATCCGCATTATGACATCACAATATGTTATGAGAGCGCAATTTGCAGGTTTTATGACCATTTTCGATTACCCCAATTTGTGTCACATCTACTGGAGCATCATGAGCATGTATTATGACGTCACAGTATATGATGACATCATAATTAGTATGCACTATGACGTCACAATGTATTATGACGTCATAATGTATCCGCATTATGACATCACAATGTATTATGAGAGCGCAACATGCAGGTATTATGAGCAATTTCTCTTACCCCAAATTGTGTCACATCTACTGGAGCATCATGAGCATGTATTATGACGTCACAGTATATGATGACATCATAATTAGTATGCACTATGATGTCACAATGTATTATGACGTCATAATGTATCCACATTTTGGCATCACAATATATTATGAGAGCGCAACATGCAGGTATTATGAGCAATTTCTCTTACCCAAATTTGTTTCACATCTACTGAAGCATCATGAGCATGTATTATGACGTCACAGTATATGATGACATCATAATTAGTATGCACTATGACGTGACAATGTATTATGACGTCATAATGTATCCGCATTATGACATCACAATATACTATGAGAGCGCAACATGCAGGTATTATGAGCAATTTCTCTTACCCCAATTTGTGTCACATTTACTGGAGCATCATGAGCATGTATTATGACGTCACAGTATATGATGACATCATAATTAGTATGCACCATGACGTTACAATGTATTATGACGTCATAATGTATCCGCCTTATGACATCACAATATATTATGAGAGCGCAATTTGCAGGTATTATGAGCAATTTCTCTTACCCCAATTTGTGTCACATCTACTGGAGCATCATGAGCATATATTATGACATCACAGTGTATGATGACATCATAATTAGTATGCACTATGACGTCACAATGTATTATGGCGTCATAATGTATCCGCATTATGACATCACAATATGTTATGAGAGCGCAATTTGCAGGTTTTATGACCATTTTCGATTACCCCAATTTGTGTCACATCTACTGGAGCATCATGAGCATGTATTATGACGTCACAGTATATGATGACATCATAATTAGTATGCACTATGACGTCACAATGTATTATGACGTCATAATGTATCCGCATTATGACATCACAATGTATTATGAGAGCGCAACATGCAGGTATTATGAGCAATTTCTCTTACCCCAAATTGTGTCACATCTACTGGAGCATCATGAGCATGTATTATGACGTCACAGTATATGATGAAATCATAATTAGTATGCACTATGTCTTCACAATGTATTATGACGTCATAATGTATCCGCATTATGACATCATAATATAATATGAGAGCGCAACATGCAGGTATTATGAGCAATTTCTCTTACCCCAATTTGTGTCACATCTACTGGAGCATCATGAGCATGTATTATGACGTCACAGTATATGATGACATCATAATTAGTATGCACTATGACGTCACAATGTATTATGACGTCATAATGTATCCGCATTGTGACATCACAATATATTATGAGAGCGCAACATGCAGGTATTATGAGCAATTTCTCTTACCCCAATTTGTGTCACATCTACTGGAGCATCATGAGCATGTATTATGACATCACAGTATATGATGACATCATAATTAGTATGCACTATGACGTGACAATGTATTATGACGTCAAAATGTATCCGCATTATGACATCACAATATATTATGAGAGCGCAATTTGCAGGTTTTATTACCAATTTCGCTTACCCCAATTTGTGCCACATCTACTGGAGCATCATGAGCATGTATTATGACGTCACAGTATAGGATGACATCATAATTAGTATGCAGTATGACATCACAATGTATTATGACGTCATAATGTATCCGCATTATGACATCACAATATATTATGAGAGCGCTACATGCAGGTATTATGAGCAATTTCTCTTTCCCCAATTTGTGTCACATCTGCTGGAGCATCATGAGCATGTATTATGACGTCACAGTATATGATGACATCATATTAAGTATGCACTATGACGTCACAATGTATTATGACGTCATAATGTATCCGCATTATGACATCACAATATATTATGAGAGCGCAACCTGCAGGTATCATGAGCAATTTCTCTTACCCCAATTGGTTTCACATCTACTGGAGCATCATGAGCATGTATTATGACGTCACAGTATATGATGACATCATAATTAGTATGCACTATGACGTCACAATGTATTATGACGTCCTAATGTATCCGCATTATGACATCACAATATATTATGAGAGCGCAATTTGCTGGTTTTATGACCAATTTCGCTTACCCCAATTTGTGTCACATTTACTGGAGCGTCATGAGCATGTATTATGACGTCAGAGTATATGATGGCATCATAATTAGTATGCAGTATGACGTCACAATGTATTATGACGTCATAATATATCCGCATTATGACATCACAATATATTATGAGAGCGCAACATGCAGGTATTATGAGCAATTTCTCTTTCCCCAATTTGTGTCACATCTGCTGGAGCATGATGAGCATGTATTATGACATCACAGTATAGGATGACATCATAATTAGTATGCAGTATGACATCACAATATATTATGACGTCATAATGTTTCCGCATTATGACATCACAATATATTATGAGAGCGCAACATGCAGGTATTATGAGCAATTTCTCTTTCCCCAATTTGTGTCACATCTGCTGGAGCATCATGAGCATGTATTATGACGTCACAGTATATGATGACATCATATTAAGTATGCACTATGACGTCACAATGTATTATGACGTCATAATGTATCCGCATTATGACATCACAATATATTATTAGAGTGCCATTTGCAGGTTTTATGACCAATTTCGCTTACCCCAATTTGTGTCACATCTACTGGCGCGTCATGAGCATGTATTATGACGTCACAGTATTTGATGACATCATAATTAGTATGCACTATGACGTCACAATGTATTATGACGTCATAATGTATCCGCATTATGACATCACAATATATTATGAGAGCGCAACATGCAGGTATTATGAGCAATTTCTCTTACCCCAATTTGTGTCACATCTACTGGAGCATCATGAGCATGTATTATGACGTCACAGTATATGATGACATCATAATTAGTATGCACTATGACGTCACAATGTATTATGACGTCCTAATGTATCCGCATTATGACATCACAATATATTATGAGAGCGCAATTTGCTGGTTTTATGACCAATTTCGCTTACCCCAATTTGTGTCACATTTACTGGAGTGTCATGAGCATGTATTATGATGTCACAGTATAGGATGACATCATAATTAGTATGCAGTATGACGTCACAATGTATTATGACGTCATAATGTATCCGCATTATGACATCACAATATATTATGAGAGCGCAACATGCAGGTATTATGAGCAATTTCTCTTACCCCAATTTGTGTCACATCTACTGGAGCATCATGAGCATATATTATGACATCACAGTATAGGATGACATCATAATTAGTATGCAGTATGACATCACAATATATTATGACGTCATAATGTTTCCGCATTATGACATCACAATATATTATGAGAGCGCAACATGCAGGTATTATGAGCAATTTCTCTTACCCGAATTTGTTTCACATCTACTGGAGCATCATGAGCATGTATTATGACGTCACAGTATGTGATGACATCATAATTAGTATGCACTATGACGTCACAATGTATTATGACGTCATAATGTATCCGCATTATGACATTACAATATATTATGAGAGCGCAACATGCAGGTATTTTGAGCAATTTCTCTTACCCGAATTTGTTTCACATCTACTGGAGCATCATGAGCATGTATTATGACGTCACAGTATATGATGACATCATAATTAGTATGCACCATGACGATACAATGTATTATGACGTCATAATGTATCCGCATTATGACATCACAATATATTATGAGAGCGCAATTTGCAGGTATTATGAGCAATTTCTCTTACCCCAATTTGTGTCACATCTACTGGAGCATCATGAGTATATATTATGACATCACAGTGTATGATGACATCATAATTAGTATGCACTATGACGTCACAATGTATTATGGCGTCATAATGTATCCGCATTATGACATCACAATATGTTATGAGAGCGCAATTTGCAGGTTTTATGACCATTTTCGATTACCCCAATTTGTGTCACATCTACTGGAGCATCATGAGCATGTATTATGACGTCACAGCATATGATGACATCATAATTAGTATGCACTATGACATCACAATGTATTATGACATCATAATGTATCCGCATTATGACATCACAATATATTATGAGAGCGCAACATGCAGGTATTATGAGCAATTTCTCTTACCCCAATTTGTGTCACATCTACTGGAGCATCATGAGCATGTATTATGACGTCACAGTATATGATGAAATCATAATTAGTATGCACTATGTCGTCACAATGTATTATGACGTCATAATGTATCCGCATTATGACATCACAATATATTATGAGAGCGCAACATGAAGGTATTATGAGCAATTTTTCTTACCCCAATTTGTGTCACATCTACTGGAGCATCATGAGCATGTATTATGATGTCACAGTATATGATGACATCATAATTAGTATGCACTATGATGTCACAATGTATTATGACGTCATAATGTTTCCGCATTATGACATCACAATATATTATGAGAGCGCAACATGCAGGTATTATGAGCAAATTCTCTTACCCCAATTTGTGTCACATCTACTGGAGCATCATGAGCATGTATTATGACGTCACAGTATATGATGACCTCATAGTTAGTATGCACTGGGACGTCACAATGTATTATGACGTCATAATGTATCCGCATTATGACATCACAATATATTATTAGAGCGCAATTTGCAGGTTTTATGACCAATTTAGCTTACCCCAATTTGTGTCACATCTACTGGAGTATCATGAGCATGTATTTTGACGTCACAGTATATGATGACATCATAATTAGTATGCACTATGACGTCACAATGTATTATGACGTCATAATGTATCCACATTATGACATCACAATATATTAAGAGAGCGCAACATGCAGGTATTATGAGCAATTTCTCTTACCCCAATTTGTGTTACATCTACTGGAGCATCATGAGCATGTATTATGACGTCACAGTATATGATGACATCATAATTAGTATGCACTATGGCGTCACAATGTATTATGACGTCATAATGTATCCGCATTATGACATCACAATATATTATGAGAGCGCAACATGCAGGTATTATGAGCAATTTCTCTTTCCCCAATTTGTGTCACATCTACTGGAGCATCATGAGCATGTATTATGACGTCACAGTATATGATGACATCATAATTAGTATGCACTATGACGTCACAATGTATTATGACGTCATAATGAATCCGCATTGTGACATCACAATATATTATGAGAGCGCAATATGCAGGTATTATGAGCAATTTCTCTTACCCCAATTTGTGACACATCTACTGGAGCAAAATCAGCATGTATTATGACGTCACAGTATATGATGACATCATAATTAGTATGCACTATGATGTCACAATGTATTATGACGTCATAATGTATCCGCATTAAGACATCACAATATATTATGAGAGCGCAATTTGCAGGTTTTATGACCAATTTCGCTTACCCCAATTTGTGTCACATCTACTGGAGCATCATGAGCATGTATTATGATGTCACAGTATATGATGACATCATAATTAGTATGCAGTATGACGTCACAATGTATTATGACGTCATAATCTATCCGCATTATGACATAACAATATATTATCAGAGCGCAACATGCAGGTATTATGAGCAATTTCTCTTACCCCAATTTGTGTCACATCTACTGGAGCATCATGAGCATGTATTATGACGTCACAGTATATGATGACATCATAATTAGTATGCACTATGACGTCACAATGTATTATGACATCATAATGTATCCGCATTATGACATCACAATATATTATGAGAGCGCAACATGCAGGTATTATGAGCAATTTCTCTTACCCCAATATGTGTCACATCTAATGGAGCATCATGAGCATGTATTATGACGTCACAGTATATGATGACATCATAATTAGTATGCACTATGACGTCACAATGTATTATGACGTCCTAATGTATCCGCATTATGACATCACAATATATTATGAGAGGCTATTTGCAGGTTTTATGACCAATTTCGCTTACCCCAATTTGTGTCACATTTACTGGAGCGTCATGAGCATGAATTATGACGTCAGAGTATATGATGACATCATAATTAGTATGCAGTATGACATCACAATGTATTATGACGTCATAATGTATCCGCATTATGACATTACAATATATTATGAGAGCGCAACATGCAGGTATTATGAGCAATTTCTCTTACCCCAATTTGTGTCACATCTACTGGAGCATCATGAGCATGTATTTTGACGTCACAATATATGATGACATCATAATTAGTATGCACTATGACTCCACAATGTATTACGATGTCATAATGTATCCGCATTATGACATCACAATATATTATGAGAGCCCAATTTGCAGGTTTTATGACCAATTTCGCTTACCCCAATTTGTGTCACATCTACTGGAGCATCCTGAGCATGTATTATGACGTCAAAGTATAGGATGACATCATAATTAGTATGCAGTAAGACATCACAATGTATTATGACGTCATAATGTATCCGGATTATGACATCACAATATATTATGAGAGCGCAACATGCAGGTATTATGAGCAATTTCTCTTTCCCAACTTTGTGTCACATCTACTGGAGCATCATGAGCATGTATTATGACGTCACAGTATATGATGACATCATATTTAGTATGCACTATGACGTCACAATGTATTATGACGTCATAATGTATCCGCATTATGACATCACAATATATTATGAGAACGCAACATGCAGGTATTATGAGCAATTTCTCTTACCCCAATTTGTGTCACATCTACTGGAGCATCTTGAGCATGTATTATGACGTCACAGTATATGATGACATCATAATTAGTATGCAGTATGACGTCACAATGTATTATGACGTCATAATGTATCCGCATTATGACATCACAATACATTATGGGAGCGCAACATGCAGATATTATGAGCAATTTCTCTTACCCCAATTTGTGTCACATCTACTGGAGCATCATGAGCATGTATTATGACGTCACAGTATATGATGACATCATAATTAGTATGCACTATGACGTCACAATGTATTTTGACGTCATAATGTATCCGCATTATAACATCACAATATATTATGAGAGCGCAATTTGCTGGTTTTGTGACCATTTTCGATTACCCCAATTTGTGTCACATCTACTGGAACATCATGAGCATGTTTTATGACGTCAGAGTATATGATGACATCATAATTAGTATGCACTATGACGTCACATTGTATTATGACGTCATAATGTATCCGCATTATGACATCCCAATATATTATGAGAGCGCAACATGCAGGTATTATGAGCAATTTCTCTTTCCCCAATTTGTGTCACATCTACTGGAGCATCATGAGCATGTATTATGACGTCACAGTATATGATGACATCATAATTAGTATGCACTGTGACGTCACAATGTATTATGACGTCATAATGTATCTGCATTTTGACATCACAATATATTATGAGAGCGCAACATGCAGGTATTATGAGCAATTTCTCTTACCCCAATTTGTGTCACATCTACTGGAGAATCATGAGCATGTATTATGATGTCACAGTACATGATGACATCATAATTAGTATGCAGTATGACGTCACAATGTATTATGACGTCATAATGTATCCGCATTATGACATCACAATATATTATGAGAGCGCAATTTGCAGGTTTTATGACTAATTTAGCTTACCCCAATTTGTGTCACATATACTGGAACATTATGAGCATGTATTATGACGTCACAGTATATGATGACATCATAATTAGTATGCAGTATGACGTCACAATGTATTATGACGTCATAATGTATCCGCATTATGACATCACAATATATTATCAGAGCGCAACATGCAGGTATTATGAGCAATTTCTCTTACCCCAATTTGTGTCACATCTACTGGAGCATCATGAGCATGTATTATGACGTCACACTATATGATGACATCATAATTAGTATGCACTATGATTTCACAATGTATTATGACGTCATAATGTATCCGCATTATGACATCACAATATATTATGAGAGCGCAACATGCAGGTATTATGAGCAATTTCTCTTTCCCCACTTTGTGTCACATCTACTGGAGCATCATGAGCATGTATTATGACGTCACAGTATATGATGACCTCATAGTTAGTATGCACTAGGACGTCACAATGTATTATGACGTCATAATGTATCCGCATTATGACATCACAATATATTATTAGAGCGCAATTTGCAGGTTTTATGACCAATTTAGCTTACCCCAATTTGTGTCACATCTACTGGAGTATCATGAGCATGTATTTTGACGTCACAGTATATGATGACATCATAATTAGTATGCACTATGACGTCACAATGTATTATGACGTCATAATGTATCCACATTATGACATCACAATATATTAAGAGAGCGCAACATGCAGGTATTATGAGCAATTTCTCTTACCCCAATTGGTGTTACATCTACTGGAGCATCATGAGCATGTATTATGACGTCACAGTATATGATGACATCATAATTAGTATGCACTATGGCGTCACAATGTATTATGACGTCATAATGTATCCGCATTATGACATCACAATATATTATGAGAGCGCAACATGCAGGTATTATGAGCAATTTCTCTTTCCCCAATTTGTGTCACATCTACTGGAGCATCATGAGCATGTATTATCACGTCACAGTATATGATGACATCATAATTAGTATGCACTATGACGTCACAATGTATTATGACGTCATAATGAATCCGCATTGTGACATCACAATATATTATGAGAGCGCAATATGCAGGTATTATGAGCAATTTCTCTTACCCCAATTTGTGACACATCTACTGGAGCAAAATCAGCATGTATTATGACGTCACAGTATATGATGACATCATAATTAGTATGCACTATGATGTCACAATGTATTATGACGTCATAATGTATCCGCATTAAGACATCACAATATATTATGAGAGCGCAATTTGCAGGTTTTATGACCAATTTCGCTTACCCCAATTTGTGTCACATCTACTGGAGCATCATGAGCATGTATTATGATGTCACAGTATATGATGACATCATAATTAGTATGCAGTATGACGTCACAATGTATTATGACGTCATAATGTATCCGCATTATAACATCACAATATATTATGAGAGCGCAATTTGCAGGTTTTATGACCATTTTCGATTACCCCAATTTGTGTCACATCTACTGGAGCATCATGAGCATGTATTATGACGTCACAGTATATGATGACATCATAAGTAGTATGCATTATGACGTCACAATGTATTATGACGTCATAATGTGTCCGCATTATGACATCACAATATATTATGAGAGCGCAACATGCAGGTATTATGAGCAAATTCTCTTACCCCAATTTGTGTCACATCTACTGGAGCATCATGAGCATGTATTATGACGTCACAGTATATGATGACATCATAATTAGTATGCACTAGGACGTCACAATGTATTATGACGTCATAATGTATCCGCATTATGACATCACAATATATTATGAGAGTGCAATTTGCAGGTTTTATGACAAATTTAGCTTACCCCAATTTGTGTCACATCTACTGGAGCATCATGAGCATGTATTTTGACGTCACAGTATATGATGACATCATAATTAGTATGCACTATGACGTCACAATGGATTATGACGTCATAATGTATCCACATTATGACATCACAATATATTAAGAGAGCGCAACATGCAGGTATTATGAGCAATTTCTCTTACCCCAATTTGTGTCACATCTACTGGAGCATCATGAGCATGTATTATGACGTCACAATATATGATGACATCATAATTAGTATGCACTAAGACGTCACAATGTATTATGACGTCACAATGTATCCGCATTATGACATCACAATATATTATGAGTGCGCAACATGCAGGTATTATGAGCAATTTCTCTTTCCCCAATTTGTGTCACATCTACTGGAGCATCATGAGCATGTATTATCACGTCACAGTATATGATGACATCATAATTAGTATGCACTATGACGTCACAATGTATTATGACGTCATAATGAATCCGCATTGTGACATCACAATATATTATGAGAGCGCAACATGCAGGTATTATGAGCAATTTCTCTTACCCCAGTTTGTGTCACATCTACTGGAGCATCATCAGCATGTATTATGACGTCACAGTATATGATGACATCATAATTAGTATGCACTATGATGTCACAATGTATTATGACGTCCTAATGTATCCGCATTATGACATCACAATATATTATGAGAGCCAATTTGCAGGTTTTATGACCAATTTCGCTTACCCCAATTTGTGTCACATTTACTGGAGCGTCATGAGCATGTATTATGACGTCAGAGTATATGATGACATCATAATTAGTATGCAGTATGACGTCACAATGTATTATGACGTCATAATGTATCCGCATTATGACATCACAATATATTATGAGAGCGCAATTTGCAGGTTTTATGACCAATTTAACTTACTCCAATTTGTGTCACATCTACTGGAACATGATGAGCATGTATTATGACGTCACAGTATTTGATGACATCATAATTAGTATGCAGTATGACGTCACAGTGTATTATGACGTCATAATGTATCCGCATTATGACATCACAATATATTATCAGAGCGCAACATGCATGTATTATGAGCAATTTATCTTACCCCAATTTGTGTCACATCTACTGGAGCATCATGAGCATGTATTATGACGTCACACTATATGATGACATAATAATTAGTATGCACTATGATGTCACAATGTATTATGACGTCATAATGTATCCGCATTATGACATCACAATATATTATGAGAGCGCAACATGAAGGTATTATGAGCAATTTCTCTTACCCCAATTTGTGTCACATCTAATGGAGGAACATGAGCATGTATTATGACGTCACAGTATATGATGACATCATAATTAGTATGCACTATGACGTCACAATGTATTATGACGTCCTAATGTATCCGCATTATGACATCACAATATATTATGAGAGCCAATTTGCAGGTTTTATGACCAATTTCGCTTACCCCAATTTGTGTCACATTTACTGGAGCGTCATGAGCATGTATTATGACGTCAGAGTATATGATGACATCATAATTAGTATGCAGTATGACGTCACAATGTATTATGACGTCATAATGTATCCGCATTATGACATCACAATATATTATGAGAGCGCAACATGCAGGTATTATGAGCAATTTCTCTTACCCCAATTTGTGTCACATCTACTGGAGCATCATGAGCATGTATTTTGACGTCACAGTATATGATGACATCATAATTAGTATGCACCATGAAGTCACAATGTATTATGACGTCATAATGTATCCGCATTATGACATCACAATATATTATGAGAGCGCAATTTGCAGGTTTTATGACCAATTTCGCTTACCCCAATTTGTGTCACATCTACTGGAGCATCCTGAGCATGTATTATGAGGTCAAAGTATAGGATAACATCATAATTAGTATGTAGTAAGACATCACAATGTATTATGACGTCATAATGTATCCGCATTATGACATCACAATATATTATGAGAGCGCAACATGCAGGTATTATGAGCAATTTCTCTTTCCCAACTTTTTGTCACATCTACTGGAGCATCATGAGCATGTATTATGACGTCACAGTATATGATGACATCATAATTAGTATGCACTATGACGTCACAATGTATTATGACGTCATAATGTATCCGCAATATGACATCACAATATATTATGAGAGCGCAACATGCAGGTATTATGAGCAATTTCTCTTACCCCAATTTGTGTCACATCTACTGGAGCATCATGAGCATGTATTATGACGTCACAGTATATGATGACATCATAATTAGTATGCAGTATGACGTCACAATATATTATGACGTCATAATGTATCCGCATTATGACATCACAATACATTATGGGAGCGCAACATGCAGATATTATGAGCAATTTCTCTTAACCTAATTTGTGTCACATCTACTGGAGCATCATGAGCATGTATTATGACGTCACAGCATATGATGACATCATAATTAGTATACACTATGACGTCACGATGTATTATGACATCATAATGTATCCGCATTATGACATCACAATACATTATGAGAGGGCAACATGCAGATATTATGAGCAATTTCTCTTAACCCAATTTGTGTCATATCTACTGGAGCATCATGAGCATGTATTATGACGTCACAGTATATGATGACATCATAATTAGTATGCACTATGACGTCACAATGTATTATGACGTCATAATGTATCCGCATTATAACATCACAATATATTATGAGAGCGCAATTTGCAGGTTTTATGACCATTTTCGATTACCCCAAATTGTGTCACATCTACTGGAGCATCCTGCGCATGTATTATGAGGTCAAAGTATAGGATGACATCATAATTAGTATGTAGTAAGACATCACAATGTATTATGACGTCATAATGTATCCGCATTATGACATCACAATATATTATGAGAGCGCAACATGCAGGTATTATGAGCAATTTCTCTTTCCCAACTTTTTGTCACATCTACTGGAGCATCATGAGCATGTATTATGACGTCACAGTATATGATGACATCATAATTAGTATGCACTATGACGTCACAATGTATTATGACGTCATAATGTATCCGCATTATGACATCACAATATATTATGAGAGCGCAACATGCAGGTATTATAAGCAATTTCTCTTACCCCAATTTGTGTCACATCTACTGGAGCATCATGAGCATGTATTATGACGTCACAGTATATGATGACATCATAATTAGTATGCACTATGACGTCACAATATATTATGACGTCATAATGTATCCGCATTATGACATCACAATACATTATGGGAGCGCAACATGCAGATATTATGAGCAATTTCTCTTAACCTAATTTGTGTCACATCTGCTGGAGCATCATGAGCATGTATTATGACGTCACAGTATATGATGACATCATAATTAGTATACACTATGACGTCACGATGTATTATGACATCATAATGTATCCGCATTATGACATCACAATACATTATGAGAGGGCAACATGCAGATATTACGAGCAATTTCTCTTAACCCAATTTGTGTCATATCTACTGGAGCATCATGAGCATGTATTATGACGTCACAGTATATGATGACATCATAATTAGTATGCACTATGACGTCACAATGTATTATGACGTCATAATGTATCCGCATTATAACCTCACAATATATTATGAGAGCGCAATTTGCAGGTTTTATGACCATTTTCGATTACCCCAATTTGTGTCACATCTACTGGAGCATCATGAGCATGTATTATGACGTCAGAGTATATGATGACATCATAATTAGTATGCACTATGACGTCACAATATATTATGACGTCATAATGTGTCCGCATTATGATATCACAATATATTATGAGAGCGCAACATGCAGGTATTATGAGCAAATTCTCTTACCCCAATTTGTGTCACGTCTACTGGAGCATCATGAGCATGTATTATGACGTCACAGTATATGATGACATCATAATTAGTATGCACTATGACGTCACAATGTATTATGACGTCATAATGTATCCGCATTATGACATCACAATATATTATGAGAGCGCAATTTGCGGGTATTATGAGCAATTTCTCTAACCCCAATTTGTGTCACATCTACTGGAGCATCATGAGCATATATTATGACATCACAGTGTATGATGACATCATAATTAGTATGCACTATGACGTCACAATGTATTATGGCATCATAATGTATCCGCATTATGACATCACAATATGTTATGAGAGCGCAATTTGCAGGTTTTATGACCATTTTCGATTACCCCAATTTGTGTCACATCTACTGGAGCATCATGAGCATGTATTATGACGTCACAGTATATGATGACATCATAATTAGTATGCACTATGACGTCACAATGTATTATGACGTCATAATGGATCCGCATTATGACATCACAATATATTATGAGAGCGCAATTTGCAGGTATTATGAGCAATTTCTCTTACCCCAATTTCTGTCACATCTACTGGAGTATCATGAGCATATATAATGACATCACAGTGTATGATGACATCATAATTAGTAAGCACTATGACGTCACAATGTATTATGACGTCATAATGTATCCGCATTATGATGTCACAATACATTATGAGAGGGCAACATGCAGATATTATAAGCAATTTCTCTTAACCCAATTTGTGTCACATCTACTGGAGCATCATGAGCATGTATTATGACGTCACAGTATATGATGACATCATAATTAGTATGCACTATGACGTCACAATGTATTATGACGTCATAATGTATCCGCATTATAACATCACAATATATTATGAGAGCGCAATTTGCAGGTTTTATGACCATTTTCGATTACCCCAATTTGTGTCACATCTACTGGAGCATCATGAGCATGTATTATGACGTCACAGTATATGATGACATCATAAGTAGTATGCATTATGACGTCACAATGTATTATGACGTCATAATGTGTCCGCATTATGACATCACAATATATTATGAGAGCGCAACATGCAGGTATTATGAGCAAATTCTCTTACCCCAATTTGTGTCACATCTACTGGAGCATCATGAGCATGTATTATGACGTCACAGTATATGATGACATCATAATTAGTATGCACTAGGACGTCACAATGTATTATGACGTCATAATGTATCCGCATTATGACATCACAATATATTATGAGAGTGCAATTTGCAGGTTTTATGACAAATTTAGCTTACCCCAATTTGTGTCACATCTACTGGAGCATCATGAGCATGTATTTTGACGTCACAGTATATGATGACATCATAATTAGTATGCACTATGACGTCACAATGGATTATGACGTCATAATGTATCCACATTATGACATCACAATATATTAAGAGAGCGCAACATGCAGGTATTATGAGCAATTTCTCTTACCCCAATTTGTGTCACATCTACTGGAGCATCATGAGCATGTATTATGATGTCACAATATATGATGACATCATAATTAGTATGCACTAAGACGTCACAATGTATTATGACGTCACAATGTATCCGCATTATGACATCACAATATATTATGAGTGCGCAACATGCAGGTATTATGAGCAATTTCTCTTTCCCCAATTTGTGTCACATCTACTGGAGCATCATGAGCATGTATTATCACGTCACAGTATATGATGACATCATAATTAGTATGCACTATGACGTCACAATGTATTATGACGTCATAATGAATCCGCATTGTGACATCACAATATATTATGAGAGCGCAACATGCAGGTATTATGAGCAATTTCTCTTACCACAGTTTGTGTCACATCTACTGGAGCATCATCAGCATGTATTATGACGTCACAGTATATGATGACATCATAATTAGTATGCACTATGATGTCACAATGTATTATGACGTCCTAATGTATCTGCATTATGACATCACAATATATTATGAGAGCCAATTTGCAGGTTTTATGACCAATTTCGCTTACCCCAATTTGTGTCACATTTACTGGAGCGTCATGAGCATGTATTATGACGTCAGAGTATATGATGACATCATAATTAGTATGCAGTATGACGTCACAATGTATTATGACGTCATAATGTATCCGCATTATGACATCACAATATATTATGAGAGCGCAATTTGCAGGTTTTATGACCAATTTAACTTACTCCAATTTGTGTCACATCTACTGGAACATGATGAGCATGTATTATGACGTCACAGTATTTGATGACATCATAATTAGTATGCAGTATGACGTCACAGTGTATTATGACGTCATAATGTATCCGCATTATGACATCACAATATATTATCAGAGCGCAACATGCATGTATTATGAGCAATTTATCTTACCCCAATTTGTGTCACATCTACTGGAGCATCATGAGCATGTATTATGACGTCACACTATATGATGACATCATAATTAGTATGCACTATGATGTCACAATGTATTATGACGTCATAATGTATCCGCATTATGACATCACAATATATTATGAGAGCGCAACATGAAGGTATTATGAGCAATTTCTCTTACCCCAATTTGTGTCACATCTAATGGAGGAACATGAGCATGTATTATGACGTCACAGTATATGATGACATCATAATTAGTATGCACTATGACGTCACAATGTATTATGACGTCCTAATCTATCCGCATTATGACATCACAATATATTATGAGAGCGCAATTTGCAGGTTTTATGACCAATTTCGCTTACCCCAATTTGTGTCACATTTACTGGAGCGTCATGAGCATGTATTATGACGTCAGAGTATTTGATGACATCATAATTAGTATGCAGTATGACGTCACAATGTATTATGATGTCATAATGTATCCGCATTATGACATCACAATATATTATGAGAGCGCAATTTGGAGGTATTATGAGCAATTTCTCTTACCCCAATTTGTGTCACATCTACTGGAGCATCATGAGCATGTATTTTGACGTCACAGTATAAGATGACATCATAATTAGTATGCACTATGACGTCACAATGTATTATGACGTCATAATGTATCCGCATTATGACATCAGAATATATTATGTGAGCGTAATTTGCAGGTTTTATGACCAATTTCGCTTACCCCAAATTGTGTCACATCTACTGGAGCATCCTGAGCATGTATTATGACGTCAAAGTATAGGATGACATCATAATTAGTATGCAGTAAGACATCACAATGTATTATGATGTCATAATGTATCCGCATTATGACATCACAATATATTATGAGAGCGCAACATGCAGGTATTATGAGCAATTTCTCTTTCCCCACTTTGTGTCACATCTACTGGAGCATCATGAGCATGTATTATGACGTCACAGTATATGATGACATCATAATTAGTATACACTATGTCGTCACAATGTATTATGACGTCATAATGTATTCGCATTATGACATCACAATATATTATGAGAGCGCAACATGCAGGTATTATGAGCAATTTCTCTTACCCCAATTCGTGTCACATCTACTGGAGCATCATGAGCATGTATTATGACGTCACAGTATATGACGACATCATAATTAGTATGCACTATGACGTCACAATGTATTATGACGTCATAATGTATCCGCATTATGACATCACAATATATTATAAGAGCGCAACATGCAGGTATTATGAGCAATTTCTCTTACCCCAATTTGTGTCACATTTACTGGAGCATCATGAGCATGTATTATGACGTCACAGTATATGATGACATCATAATTAGTATGCACCATGACGTTACAATGTATTATGACGTCATAATGTATCCGCATTATGACATCACAATATATTATGAGAGCGCAATTTGCAGGTATTATGAGCAATTTCTCTTTCCCCAATTTGTGTCACATCTACTGGAGCATCATGAGCATATATTATGACATCACAGTGTATGATGACATCATAATTAGTATGCACTATGACGTCACAATGTATTATGGCGTCATAATGTATCCGCATTATGACATCACAATATGTTATGAGAGCGCAATTTGCAGGTTTTATGACCATTTTCGATTACCCCAATTTGTGTCACATCTACTGGAGCATCAAGAGCATGTATTATGACGTCACAGTATATGATGACATCATAATTAGTATGCACTATGACGTCACAATGTATTATGACGTCATAATATATCCGCATTATGACATCACAATATATTATGAGAGCGCAACATGCAGGTATTATGAGCAATTTCTCTTACCCCAATTTGTGTCACATCTACTGGAGCATCATGAGCATGTATTATGACGTCACAGTATATGATGACATCATAATTAGTATGCACTATGACGTCACAATGTATTATGACGTCCTAATGGATCCGCATTATGACATCACAATATATTATGGGAGCGCAACATGCAGGTATTATGAGCAATTTCTCTTTCCCCAATTTGTGTCACATCTACTGGAGCATCATGAGCATGTATTATGACGTCACAGTATATGATGACATCATAATTAGTATGCACTATGACGTCACAATGTATTATGACGTCATAATGTATCCGCATTGTGACATCACAATATATTATGAGAGCGCAACATACAGGTATTATGAGCAATTTCTCTTACCCCAATTTGTGTCACATCTACTGGAGCATCATCAGCATGTATTATGACGTCACAGTATATGATGACATCATAATTAGTATGCACTATGACATCACAATGTATTATGACGTCATAATGTATCCGCATTATGACATCACAATATATTATGAGAGCGTAATTTGGAGGTTTTATGACCAATTTAGCTTACCCCAATTTGTGTCACATCTACTGGAGCATCATGAGCATGTATTTTGACACCACAGTATATGATGACATCATAATTAGTATGCACTATGACGTCACAATGGATTATGACGTCATAATGTATCCACACTATGACATCACAATATATTAAGAGAGCGCAACATGCAGGTATTATGAGCAATTTCTCTTACCCCAATTTGTGTCACATCTACTGGAGCATCATGAGCATGTATTATGACGTCACAGTATATGATGACATCATAATTAGTATGCACTATGACGTCACAATGTATTGTGACGTCATAATGTATCCGCATTATGACATCACAATATATTATGAGAGCGCAACATGCAGGTATTATGAGCAACTTCTCTTTCCCCAATTTGTGTCACATCTACTGGAGCATCATGAGCATGTATTATCACGTCACAGTATATGATGACATCATAATTAGTATGCACTATGACTTCACAATGTATTATGACGTCATAATGAATATGCATTGTGACATCACAATATATTATGAGAGCGCAACATGCAGGTGTTATGAGCAATTTCTCTTACCCCAATTTGTGTCACATCTACTGGAGCATCATGAGCATGTATTATGACGTCACAGTATATGATGACATCATAATTACTATGCACTATGACGTCACAATGTATTATGAGGTCATAATGTATCCGCATTATGACATCACAATATATTATGGGAGCGCAACATGCAGGTATTATGAGCAATTTCTCTTTCCCCAATTTGTGTCACATCTACTGGAGCATCATGAGCGTGTATTATGACGTCACAGTATATGATGACATCATAATTAGTATGCACTATGACGTCACAATGTATTATGACGTCATAATGTATCCGCATTGTGACATCACAATATATTATGAGAGCGCAACATACAGGTATTATGAGCAATTTCTCTTACCCCAATTTGTGTCACATCTACTGGAGCATCATCAGCATGTATTATGACGTCACAGTATATGATGACATCATAATTAGTATGCACTATGACGTCACAATGTATTATGACGTCATAATGTATCCGCATTATGACATCACAATATATTATGAGAGCGCAATTTGCAGGTTTTATGACCAATTTAGCTTACCCCAATTTGTGTCACATCTACTGGAGCATCATGAGCATGTATTTTGACGTCACAGTATATGATGACATCATAATTAGTATGCACTATGACGTCACAATGGATTATGACGTCATAATGTATCCACATTATGACATCACAATATATTAAGAGAGCGCAACATGCAGGTATTATGAGCAATTTCTCTTACCCCAATTTGTGTCACATCTACTGGAGCATCATGAGCATGTATTATGACGTCACAGTATATGATGACATCATAATTAGTATGCATTATGACGTCACAATGTATTGTGACGTCATAATGTATCCGCATTATGACATCACAATATATTATGAGAGCGCAACATGCAGGTATTATGAGCAATTTCTCTTTCCCCAATTTGTGTCACATCTACTGGAGCATCATGAGCATGTATTATCACGTCACAGTATATGATGACATCATAATTAGTATGCACTATAACGTCACAATGTATTATGACGTCATAATGAATACGCATTGTGACATCACAATATATTATGAGAGCGCAACATGCAGGTATTATGAGCAATTTCTCTTACCCCAATTTGTGTCACATCTACTGGAGCATCATGAGCATGTATTATGACGTCACAGTATATGATGACATCATAATTAGTATGCACTATGATGTCACAATGTATTATGATGTACTAATGTATCCGCATTATGACATCACAATATATTATGAGAGCCAATTTGCAGGTTTTATGACCAATTTCGCTTACCCCAATTTGTGTCACATTTACTGGAGCGTCATGAGCATGTATTATGACGTCAGAGTATATGATGACATCATAATTAGTATGCAGTATGACGTCACAATGTATTATGACGTCATAATGTATCCGCATTATGACATCACAATATATTATGAGAGCGCAATTTGCAGGTTTTATGACCAATTGAGCTTACCCCAATTTGTGTCACATCTACTGGAACATCATGAGCATGTATTATGACGTCACAGTATATGATGACATCATAATTAGTATGCAGTATGACGTCACAATGTATTATGACGTCATAATGTATCCGCATTATGACACCACAATATATTATCAGAGCGCAACATGCAGGTATTATGAGCAATTTATCTTACCCCAATTTGTGTCACATCTACTGGAGCATCATGAGCATGTATTATGACGTCACACTATATGATGACATCATAATTAGTATGCACTATGATGTCACAATGTATTGTGACGTCATAATGTATCCGCATTATGACATCACAATATATTATGAGAGCGCAACATGAAGCTATTATGAGCAATTTCTCTTACCCCAATTTGTGTCACATCAAATGGAGCAACACGAACATGTATTATGACGTCACAGTATATGATGACATCATAATTAGTATGCACTATGACGTCACAATGTATTATGACGTCCTAATGTATCCGCATTATGACATCACAATATATTATGACAGCGCAATTTGCAGGTTTTATGACCAATTTCGCTTACCCCAATTTGTGTCACATTTACTGGAGCGTCATGAGCATGTATTATGACGTCAGAGTATTTGATGACATCATAATTAGTATGCAGTATGACGTCACAATGTATTATGACGTCATAATGTATCCGCATTATGACATCACAATATATTATGAGAGCGCAATTTGGAGGTATTATGAGGAATTTCTCTTACCCCAATTTGTGTCACATCTACTGGAGCATCATGAGCATGTATTTTGACGTCACATTATATGATGACATCATAATTAGTATGCACTATGACGTCACAATGTATTATGATGTCATAATGTATCCGCATTATGACGTCAGAATATATTATGTGAGCGCAATTTGCAGGTTTTATGACCAATTTCGCTTACCCCAAATTGTGTCACATTTACTGGAGCATCCTGAGCATGTATTATGACGTCAAAGTATAGGATGACATCATAGTTAGTATGCAGTAAGACATCACAATGTATTATGACGTCATAATGTATCCGCATTATGACATCACAATATATTATGAGAGCGCAACATGCAGGTATTATGAGCAATTTCTCTTACCCCAATTTGTGTCACATCTACTGGAGCATCATGAGCATGTATTATGACGTCACAGTATATGATGACATCATAATTAGTATGCACTATGTCGTCACAATGTATTATGACGTCATAATGTATTCGCATTATGACATCACAATATATTATGAGAGCGCAACATGCAGGTATTATGAGCAATTTCTCTTACCCCAATTTGTGTCACATCTACTGGAGCATCATGAGCATGTATTATGACGTCACAGTATATGACGACATCATAATTAGTATGCACTATGACGTCACAATGTATTATGACGTCAAAATGTATCCGCATTATGAAATAACAATATATTATGAGAGCGCAATTTGCAGGTTTTATTACCAATTTCGCTTACCCCAATTTGTGTCACATCTACTGGAGCATCATGAGCATGTATTATGACGTCACAGTATAGGATGACATCATACTTAGTATGCAGTATGACATCACAATGTATTATGACGTCATAATGTATCCGCATTATGACATCACAATATATTATGAGAGCGCTACATGCAGGTATTATGAGCAATTTCTCTTTCCCCAATTTGTGTCACATCTGCTGGAGCATCATGAGCATGTATTATGACGTCACATTATATGATGACATCATAATTAGTATGCACTATGACGTCACAATGTATTATGATGTCCTAATGTATCCGCATTATGACATCACAATATATTATGAGAGCGCAATTTGCTGGTTTTATAACCAATTTCGCTTACCCCAATTTGTGTCACATTTACTGGAGCGTCATGAGCATGTATTATGACATCACAGTATATGATGGCATCATAATTAGTATGCAGTATGACGTCACAATGTATTATGACGTCATAATGTATCCGCATTATGACATCACAATATATTATGAGAGCGCAACATGCAGGAATTATGAGCAATTTCTCTTACCCCAATTTGTGTCACATCTACTGGAGCATCATGAGCATGTATTATGACATCACAGTATAGGATGACATCATAATTAGTATGCAGTATGACATCACAATATATTATGACGTCATAATGTTTCCGCATTATGACATCACAATATATTATGAGAGCGCAACATGCAGGTGTTATGAGCAATTTCTCCTTCCCCACTTTGTGTCACATCTACTGGAACATCATGAGCATGTATTATGACGTCACAGTATATGATGACATCATAATTAGTATGCAGTATGACGTCACAATGTATTATGACGTCATAATGTATCCGCATTATGACATCACAATATATTATCAGAGCGCAACATGCAGGTATTATGAGCAATTTATCTTACCCCAATTTGTGTCACATCTACTGGAGCATCATGAGCATGTATTATGACGTCACACTATATGATGACATCATAATTAGTATGCACTATGATGTCACAATGTATTATGACGTCATAATGTATCCGCATTATGACATCACAATATATTATGAGAGCGCAACATGAAGGTATTATGAGCAATTTCTCTTACCCCAATTTGTGTCACATCTACTGGAGCATCATGAGCATGTATTATGACGTCACAGTATATGATGACATCATAATTAGTATGCACTATGTCGTCACAATGTATTATGACGTCATAATGTATTCGCATTATGACATCACAATATATTATGAGAGCGCAACATGCAGGTATTATGAGCAATTTCTCTTACCCCAATTTGTGTCACATCTACTGGAGCATCATGAGCATGTATTATGACGTCACAGTATATGATGACATCATAATTAGTATGCACTATGATGTCACAATGTATTATGACGTACTAATGTATCCGCATTATGACATCACAATATATTATGAGAGCCAATTTGCAGGTTTTATGACCAATTTCGCTTACCCCAATTTGTGTCACATTTACTGGAGCGTCATGAGCATGTATTATGACGTCAGAGTATATGATGACATCATAATTAGTATGCAGTATGACGTCACAATGTATTATGACGTCATAATGTATCCGCATTATGACATCACAATATATTATGAGAGCGCAATTTGCAGGTTTTATGACCAATTGAGCTTACCCCAATTTGTGTCACATCTACTGGAACATCATGAGCATGTATTATGACGTCACAGTATATGATGACATCATAATTAGTATGCAGTATGACGTCACAATGTATTATGACGTCATAATGTATCCGCATTATGACACCACAATATATTATCAGAGCGCAACATGCAGGTATTATGAGCAATTTATCTTACCCCAATTTGTGTCACATCTACTGGAGCATCATGAGCATGTATTATGACGTCACACTATATGATGACATCATAATTAGTATGCACTATGATGTCACAATGTATTGTGACGTCATAATGTATCCGCATTATGACATCACAATATATTATGAGAGCGCAACATGAAGCTATTATGAGCAATTTCTCTTACCCCAATTTGTGTCACATCAAATGGAGCAACACGAACATGTATTATGACGTCACAGTATATGATGACATCATAATTAGTATGCACTATGACGTCACAATGTATTATGACGTCCTAATGTATCCGCATTATGACATCACAATATATTATGACAGCGCAATTTGCAGGTTTTATGACCAATTTCGCTTACCCCAATTTGTGTCACATTTACTGGAGCGTCATGAGCATGTATTATGACGTCAGAGTATTTGATGACATCATAATTAGTATGCAGTATGACGTCACAATGTATTATGACGTCATAATGTATCCGCATTATGACATCACAATATATTATGAGAGCGCAATTTGGAGGTATTATGAGGAATTTCTCTTACCCCAATTTGTGTCACATCTACTGGAGCATCATGAGCATGTATTTTGACGTCACATTATATGATGACATCATAATTAGTATGCACTATGACGTCACAATGTATTATGATGTCATAATGTATCCGCATTATGACGTCAGAATATATTATGTGAGCGCAATTTGCAGGTTTTATGACCAATTTCGCTTACCCCAAATTGTGTCACATTTACTGGAGCATCCTGAGCATGTATTATGACGTCAAAGTATAGGATGACATCATAGTTAGTATGCAGTAAGACATCACAATGTATTATGACGTCATAATGTATCCGCATTATGACATCACAATATATTATGAGAGCGCAACATGCAGGTGTCATGAGCAATTTCTCTTTCCCCACTTTGTGTCACATCTACTGGAGCATCATGAGCATGTATTATGACGTCACAGTATATGATGACATCATAATTAGCATGCACTATGACGTCACAATGTATTATGACGTCATAATGTATCCGCATTATGACATCACAATATATTATGAGAGCGCAACATGCAGGTATTATGAGCAATTTCTCTTACCCCAATTTGTGTCACATCTACTGGAGCATCATGAGCATGTATTATGACGTCACAGTATATGATGACATCATAATTAGTATGCACTATGTCGTCACAATGTATTATGACGTCATAATGTATTCGCATTATGACATCACAATATATTATGAGAGCGCAACATGCAGGTATTATGAGCAATTTCTCTTACCCCAATTTGTGTCACATCTACTGGAGCATCATGAGCATGTATTATGACGTCACAGTATATGACGACATCATAATTAGTATGCACTATGACGTCACAATGTATTATGACGTCAAAATGTATCCGCATTATGAAATAACAATATATTATGAGAGCGCAATTTGCAGGTTTTATTACCAATTTCGCTTACCCCAATTTGTGTCACATCTACTGGAGCATCATGAGCATGTATTATGACGTCACAGTATAGGATGACATCATACTTAGTATGCAGTATGACATCACAATGTATTATGACGTCATAATGTATCCGCATTATGACATCACAATATATTATGAGAGCGCTACATGCAGGTATTATGAGCAATTTCTCTTTCCCCAATTTGTGTCACATCTGCTGGAGCATCATGAGCATGTATTATGACGTCACATTATATGATGACATCATAATTAGTATGCACTATGACGTCACAATGTATTATGATGTCCTAATGTATCCGCATTATGACATCACAATATATTATGAGAGCGCAATTTGCTGGTTTTATAACCAATTTCGCTTACCCCAATTTGTGTCACATTTACTGGAGCGTCATGAGCATGTATTATGACATCACAGTATATGATGGCATCATAATTAGTATGCAGTATGACGTCACAATGTATTATGACGTCATAATGTATCCGCATTATGACATCACAATATATTATGAGAGCGCAACATGCAGGAATTATGAGCAATTTCTCTTACCCCAATTTGTGTCACATCTACTGGAGCATCATGAGCATGTATTATGACATCACAGTATAGGATGACATCATAATTAGTATGCAGTATGACATCACAATATATTATGACGTCATAATGTTTCCACCTTATGACATCACAATATATTATGAGAGCGCAACATGCAGGTGTTATGAGCAATTTCTCCTTCCCCACTTTGTGTCACATCTACTGGAACATCATGAGCATGTATTATGACGTCACAGTATATGATGACATCATAATTAGTATGCAGTATGACGTCACAATGTATTATGACGTCATAATGTATCCGCATTATGACATCACAATATATTATCAGAGCGCAACATGCAGGTATTATGAGCAATTTATCTTACCCCAATTTGTGTCACATCTACTGGAGCATCATGAGCATGTATTATGACGTCACACTATATGATGACATCATAATTAGTATGCACTATGATGTCACAATGTATTATGACGTCATAATGTATCCGCATTATGACATCACAATATATTATGAGAGCGCAACATGAAGGTATTATGAGCAATTTCTCTTACCCCAATTTGTGTCACATCTACTGGAGCATCATGAGCATGTATTATGACGTCACAGTATATGATGACATCATAATTAGTATGCAGTATGACGTCACAATGTATTATGACGTCATAATGTATCCGCATTATGACATCACAATATATTATCAGAGCGCAACATGCAGGTATTATGAGCAATTTATCTTACCCCAATTTGTGTCACATCTACTGGAGCATCATGAGCATGTATTATGACGTCACACTATATGATGACATCATAATTAGTATGCACTATGATGTCACTATGTATTATGACGTCATAATGTATCCGCATTATGACATCACAATATATTATGAGAGCGCAACATGAAGGTATTATGAGCAATTTCTCTTACCCCAATTTGTGTCACATCTACTGGAGCATCATGAGCATGTATTATGACGTCACAGTATATGATGACATCATAATTAGTATGCACTATGTCATCACAATGTATTATGACGTCATGATGTATTCGCATTATGACATCACAATATATTATGAGAGCGCAACATGCAGGTATTATGAGCAATTTCTCTTACCCCAATTTGTGTCACATCTACTGGAGCATCATGAGCATGTATTATGACGTCACAGTATATGACGACATCATAATTAGTATGCACTATGACGTCACAATGTATTATGACGTCAAAATGTATCCGCATTATGAAATAACAATATATTATGAGAGCGCAATTTGCAGGTTTTATTACCAATTTCGCTTACCCCAATTTGTGTCACATCTACTGGAGCATCATGAGCATGTGTTATGACGTCACAGTATAGGATGACATCATACTTAGTATGCAGTATGACATCACAATGTATTATGACGTCATAATGTATCCGCATTATGACATCACAATATATTATGAGAGCGCTACATGCAGGTATTATGAGAAATTTCTCTTTCCCCAATTTGTGTCACATCTGCTGGAGCATCATGAGCATGTATTATGACGTCACATTATATGATGACATCATAATTAGTATGCACTATGACGTCACAATGTATTATGACGTCCTAATGTATCCGCATAATGACATCACAATATATTATGAGAGCGCAATTTGCTGGTTTTATAACCAATTTCGCTTACCCCAATTTGTGTCACATTTACTGGAGCGTCATGAGCATGTATTATGACGTCACAGTATATGATGGCATCATAATTAGTATGCAGTATGACGTCACAATGTATTATGACGTCATAATGTATCCGCATTATGACATCACAATATATTATGAGAGCGCAACATGCAGGAATTATGAGCAATTTCTCTTACCCCAATTGGTGTCACATCTTCTGGAGCATCATGAGCATGTATTATGACATCACAGTATAGGATGACATCATAATTAGTATGCAGTATGACATCACAATATATTATGACGTCATAATGTTTCCGCATTATGACATCACAATATATTATGAGAGCGCACATGCAGGTGTTATGAGCAATTTCTCCTTCCCCACATTGTGTCACATCTACTGGAGCATCATGAGCATGTATTATGACGTCACAGTATATGATGAAATCATAATTAGTATGCACTATGTCGTCACAATGTATTATGACGTCATAATGTATCCGCATTATGACATCACAATATATTATCAGAGCGCAACATGCAGGTATTATGAGCAATTTATCTTACCCCAATTTGTGTCACATCTACTGGAGCATCATGAGCATGTATTATGACGTCACACTATATGATGACATCATAATTAGTATGCACTATGACGTCACAATGTATTATGACGTCATAATGTATCCGCATTATGACATCACAATATATTATGAGAGCGCAACATGCAGGTATTATGAGCAATTTCTCTTACCCCAATTTGTGTCACATCTACTGGAGCATCATGAGCATGTATTATGACGTCACAGTATATGATGACATCATAATTAGTATGCACTATGTCGTCACAATGTATTATGACGTCATAATGTATTCGCATTATGACATCACAATATATTATGAGAGCGCAACATGCAGGTATTATGAGCAATTTCTCTTACCCCAATTTGTGTCACATCTACTGGAGCATCATGAGCATGTATTATGACGTCACAGTATATGATGACATCATAATTAGTATGCACTATGTCGTCACAATGTATTATGACGTCATAATGTATTCGCATTATGACATCACAATATATTATGAGAGCGCAACATGCAGGTATTATGAGCAATTTCTCTTACCCCAATTTGTGTCACATCTACTGGAGCATCATGAGCATGTATTATGACGTCACAGTATATGACGACATCATAATTAGTATGCACTATGACGTCACAATGTATTATGACGTCAAAATGTATCCGCATTATGAAATAACAATATATTATGAGAGCGCAATTTGCAGGTTTTATTACCAATTTCGCTTACCCCAATTTGTGTCACATCTACTGGAGCATCATGAGCATGTATTATGACGTCACAGTATAGGATGACATCATACTTAGTATGCAGTATGACATCACAATGTATTATGACGTCATAATGTATCCGCATTTTGACATCACAGTATATTATGAGAGCGCTACATGCAGGTATTATGAGCAATTTCTCTTTCCCCAATTTGTGTCACATCTGCTGGAGCATCATGAGCATGTATTATGATGTCACATTATATGATGACATCATAATTAGTATGCACTATGACGTCACAATGTATTATGCCGTCATAATGTATCCGCATTATGACATCACAATATATTATGAGAGCGCAACATGAAGGTATTATGAGCAATTTCTCTTACCCCAATTTGTGTCACATCAAATGGAGCAACACGAACATGTATTATGACGTCACAGTATATGATGACATCATAATTAGTATGCACTATGACGTCACAATGTATTATGACGTCCTAATGTATCCGCATTATGACATCACAATATATTATGACAGCGCAATTTGCAGGTTTTATGACCAATTTCGCTTACCCCAATTTGTGTCACATGTACTGGAGCGTCATGAGCATGTATTATGACGTCAGAGTATATGATGACATCATAATTAGTATGCAGTATGACGTCACAATGTATTATGACGTCATAATGTATCCGCATTATGACATCACAATATATTATGAGAGCGCAACATGCAGGTATTATGAGCAATTTCTCTTACCCCAATTTGTGTCACATCTACTGAGCATCATGAGCATGTATTTTGACGTCACAGTATATGATGACATCATAATTAGTATGCACTATGACGTCACAATGTATTATGATGTCATAATGTATCCGCATTATGACATCAGAATATATTATGTGAGCGCAATTTGCAGGTTTTATGACCAATTTCGCTTACCCCAAATTGTGTCACATTTACTGGAGCATCCTGAGCATGTATTATGACGTCAAAGTATAGGATGACATCATAATTAGTATGCAGTAAGACATCACAATGTATTATGACGTCATAATGTATCCGCATTATGACATCACAATATATTATGAGAGCGCAACATGCAGGTGTCATGAGCAATTTCTCTTTCCCCACTTTGTGTCACATCTACTGGAGCATCATGAGCATGTATTTTGACGTCACAGTATATGATGACATCATAATTAGCATGCACTATGACGTCACAATGTATTATGACGTCATAATGTATCCGCATTATGACATCACAATATATTATGAGAGCGCAACATGCAGGTATTATGAGCAATTTCTCTTACCCCAATTTGTGTCACATCTACTGGAGCATCATGAGCATGTATTATGACATCACAGTATATGATGACATCATAATTAGTATGCACTATGTCGTTACAATGTATTATGACGTCATAATGTATTCGCATTATGACATCACAATATATTATGAGAGCGCAACATGCAGGTATTATGAGCAATTTCTCTTACCCCAATTTGTGTCACATCTACTGGAGCATCATGAGCATGTATTATGACGTCACAGTATATGACGACATCATAATTAGTATGCACTATGACGTCACAATGTATTATGACGTCAAAATGTATCCGCATTATGAAATAACAATATATTATGAGAGCGCAATTTGCAGGTTTTATTACCAATTTCGCTTACCCCAATTTGTGTCACATCTACTGGAGCATCATGAGCATGTATTATGACGTCACAGTATAGGATGACATCATACTTAGTATGCAGTATGACATCACAATGTATTATGACGTCATAATGTATCCGCATTATGACATCACAATATATTATGAGAGCGCTACATGCAGGTATTATGAGCAATTTCTCTTTCCCCAATTTGTGTCACATCTGCTGGAGCATCATGAGCATGTATTATGACGTCACATTATATGATGACATCATAATTAGTATGCACTATGACGTCACAATGTATTATGACGTCCTAATGTATCCGCATTATGACATCACAATATATTATGAGAGCGCAATTTGCTGGTTTTATAACCAATTTCGCTTACCCCAATTTGTGTCACATTTACTGGAGCGTCATGAGCATGTATTATGACGTCACAGTATATGATGGCATCATAATTAGTATGCAGTATGACGTCACAATGTATTATGACGTCATAATGTATCCGCATTATGACATCACAATATATTATGAGAGCGCAACATGCAGGAATTATGAGCAATTTCTCTTACCCCAATTTGTGTCACATCTACTGGAGCATCATGAGCATGTATTATGACATCACAGTATAGGATGACATCATAATTAGTATGCAGTATGACATCACAATATATTATGACGTCATAATGTTTCCGCATTATGACATCACAATATATTATGAGAGCGCAACATGCCGGTGTTATGAGCAATTTCTCCTTCCCCACTTTGTGTCACATCTACTGGAACATCATGAGCATGTATTATGACGTCACAGTATATGATGAAATCATAATTAGTATGCACTATGTCGTCACAATGTATTATGACGTCATAATGTATCCGCATTATGACATCACAATATGTTATCAGAGCGCAACATGCAGGTATTATGAGCAATTTATCTTACCCCAATTTGTGTCACATCTACTGGAGCATCATGAGCATGTATTATGACGTCACACTATATGATGACATCATAATTAGTATGCACTAGGACGTCACAATGTATTATGACGTCATAATGTATCCGCATTATGACATCACAATATATTATGAGAGCGCAACATGCAGGTATTATGAGCAATTTCTCTTACCCCAATTTGTGTCACATCTACTGGAGCATCATGAGCATGTATTATGACATCACAGTATATGATGACATCATAATTAGTATGCCCTATGTCGTCACAATGTATTATGACGTCATAATGTATTCGCAATATGACATCACAATATATTATGAGAGCGCAACATGCAGGTATTATGAGCAATTTCTCTTACCCCAATTTGTGTCACATCTACTGGAGCATCATGAGCATGTATTATGACGTCACAGTATATGATGACATCATAATTAGTATGCACTATGTCGTCACAATGTATTATGACGTCATAATGTATTCGCATTATGACATCACAATATATTATGAGAGCGCAACATGCAGGTATTATGAGCAATTTCTCTTACCCCAATTTGTGTCACATCTACTGGAGCATCATGAGCATGTATTATGACGTCACAGTATATGACGACATCATAATTAGTATGCACTATGACGTCACAATGTATTATGACGTCAAAATGTATCCGCATTATGAAATAACAATATATTATGAGAGCGCAATTTGCAGGTTTTATTACCAATTTCGCTTACCCCAATTTGTGTCACATCTACTGGAGCATCATGAGCATGTATTATGACGTCACAGTATAGGATGACATCATACTTAGTATGCAGTATGACATCACAATGTATTATGACGTCATAATGTATCCGCATTATGACAACACAGTATATTATGAGAGCGCTACATGCAGGTATTATGAGCAATTTCTCTTTCCCCAATTTGTGTCACATCTGCTGGAGCATCATGAGCATGTATTATGATGTCACATTATATGATGACATCATAATTAGTATGCACTATGACGTCACAATGTATTATGACGTCATAATGTATCCGCATTTTGACATCACAATATATTATGAGAGCGCAATTTGCTGGTTTTATAACCAATTTCGCTTACCCCAATTTGTGTCACATTTACTGGAGCGTCATGAGCATGTATTATGACGTCACAGTATATGATGGCATCATAATTAGTATGCAGTATGACGTCACAATGTATTATGACGTCATAATGTATCCGCATTATGACATCACAATATATTATGAGAGCGCAACATGCAGGAATTATGAGCAATTTCTCTTACCCCAATTTGTGTCACATCTACTGGAGCATCATGAGCATGTATTATGACATCACAGTATAGGATGACATCATAATTAGTATGCAGTATGACATCACAATATATTATGACGTCATAATGTTTCCGCATTATGACATCACAATATATTATGAGAGCGCAACATGCAGGTGTTATGAGCAATTTCTCTTACCCCAATTTGTGTCACATCTACTGGAACATCATGAGCATGTATTATGACGTCACAGTATATGATGACATCATAATTAGTATGCAGTATGATGTCACAATGTATTATGACGTCATAATGTATCCGCATTATGACATCACAATATATTATCAGAGCGCAATTTGCTGGTTTTATAACCAATTTCGCTTACCCCAATTTGTGTCACATTTACTGGAGTGTCATGAGCATGTATTATGACGTCACAGTATATGATGGCATCATAATTAGTATGCAGTATGACGTCACAATGTATTATGACGTCATAATGTATCCGCATTATGACATCACAATATATTATGAGAGCGCATCATGCAGGAATTATGAGCAATTTCTCTTACCCCAATTTGTGTCACATCTACTGGAGCATCATGAGCATGTATTATGACATCAGAGTATAGGATGACATCATAATTAGTATGCAGTATGACATCACAATATATTATGACGTCAAAATGTTTCCGCATTATGACATCACAATATATTATGAGAGCGCAACATGCAGGTGTTATGAGCAATTTCTCCTTCCCCACTTTGTGTCACATCTACTGGAACATCATGAGCATGTATTATGACGTCACAGTATATGATGACATCATAATTAGTATGCAGTATGACGTCACAATGTATTATGACGTCATAATGTATCCGCATTATGACATCACAATATATTATCAGAGCGCAACATGCAGGTATTATGAGCAATTTATCTTACCCCAATTTGTGTCACATCTACTGGAGCATCATGAGCATGTATTATGACGTCACACTATATGATGACATCATAATTAGTATGCACTATGATGTCACAATGTATTATGACGTCATAATGTATCCGCATTATGACATCACAATATATTATGAGAGCGCAACATGAAGGTATTATGAGCAATTTCTCTTACCCCAATTTGTGTCACATCTACTGGAGCATCATGAGCATGTATTATGACGTCACAGTATATGATGACATCATAATTAGTATGCACTATGTCGTCACAATGTATTATGACGTCATAATGTATTCGCATTATGACATCACAATATATTATGAGAGCGCAACATGCAGGTATTATGAGCAATTTCTCTTACCCCAATTTGTGTCACATCTACTGGAGCATCATGAGCATGTATTATGACGTCACAGTATATGATGACATCATAATTAGTATGCACTATGATGTCACAATGTATTATGACGTACTAATGTATCCGCATTATGACATCACAATATATTATGAGAGCCAATTTGCAGGTTTTATGACCAATTTCGCTTACCCCAATTTGTGTCACATTTACTGGAGCGTCATGAGCATGTATTATGACGTCAGAGTATATGATGACATCATAATTAGTATGCAGTATGACGTCACAATGTATTATGACGTCATAATGTATCCGCATTATGACATCACAATATATTATGAGAGCGCAATTTGCAGGTTTTATGACCAATTGAGCTTACCCCAATTTGTGTCACATCTACTGGAACATCATGAGCATGTATTATGACGTCACAGTATATGATGACATCATAATTAGTATGCAGTATGACGTCACAATGTATTATGACGTCATAATGTATCCGCATTATGACACCACAATATATTATCAGAGCGCAACATGCAGGTATTATGAGCAATTTATCTTACCCCAATTTGTGTCACATCTACTGGAGCATCATGAGCATGTATTATGACGTCACACTATATGATGACATCATAATTAGTATGCACTATGATGTCACAATGTATTGTGACGTCATAATGTATCCGCATTATGACATCACAATATATTATGAGAGCGCAACATGAAGCTATTATGAGCAATTTCTCTTACCCCAATTTGTGTCACATCAAATGGAGCAACACGAACATGTATTATGACGTCACAGTATATGATGACATCATAATTAGTATGCACTATGACGTCACAATGTATTATGACGTCCTAATGTATCCGCATTATGACATCACAATATATTATGACAGCGCAATTTGCAGGTTTTATGACCAATTTCGCTTACCCCAATTTGTGTCACATTTACTGGAGCGTCATGAGCATGTATTATGACGTCAGAGTATTTGATGACATCATAATTAGTATGCAGTATGACGTCACAATGTATTATGACGTCATAATGTATCCGCATTATGACATCACAATATATTATGAGAGCGCAATTTGGAGGTATTATGAGGAATTTCTCTTACCCCAATTTGTGTCACATCTACTGGAGCATCATGAGCATGTATTTTGACGTCACATTATATGATGACATCATAATTAGTATGCACTATGACGTCACAATGTATTATGATGTCATAATGTATCCGCATTATGACGTCAGAATATATTATGTGAGCGCAATTTGCAGGTTTTATGACCAATTTCGCTTACCCCAAATTGTGTCACATTTACTGGAGCATCCTGAGCATGTATTATGACGTCAAAGTATAGGATGACATCATAGTTAGTATGCAGTAAGACATCACAATGTATTATGACGTCATAATGTATCCGCATTATGACATCACAATATATTATGAGAGCGCAACATGCAGGTGTCATGAGCAATTTCTCTTTCCCCACTTTGTGTCACATCTACTGGAGCATCATGAGCATGTATTATGACGTCACAGTATATGATGACATCATAATTAGCATGCACTATGACGTCACAATGTATTATGACGTCATAATGTATCCGCATTATGACATCACAATATATTATGAGAGCGCAACATGCAGGTATTATGAGCAATTTCTCTTACCCCAATTTGTGTCACATCTACTGGAGCATCATGAGCATGTATTATGACGTCACAGTATATGATGACATCATAATTAGTATGCACTATGTCGTCACAATGTATTATGACGTCATAATGTATTCGCATTATGACATCACAATATATTATGAGAGCGCAACATGCAGGTATTATGAGCAATTTCTCTTACCCCAATTTGTGTCACATCTACTGGAGCATCATGAGCATGTATTATGACGTCACAGTATATGACGACATCATAATTAGTATGCACTATGACGTCACAATGTATTATGACGTCAAAATGTATCCGCATTATGAAATAACAATATATTATGAGAGCGCAATTTGCAGGTTTTATTACCAATTTCGCTTACCCCAATTTGTGTCACATCTACTGGAGCATCATGAGCATGTATTATGACGTCACAGTATAGGATGACATCATACTTAGTATGCAGTATGACATCACAATGTATTATGACGTCATAATGTATCCGCATTATGACATCACAATATATTATGAGAGCGCTACATGCAGGTATTATGAGCAATTTCTCTTTCCCCAATTTGTGTCACATCTGCTGGAGCATCATGAGCATGTATTATGACGTCACATTATATGATGACATCATAATTAGTATGCACTATGACGTCACAATGTATTATGATGTCCTAATGTATCCGCATTATGACATCACAATATATTATGAGAGCGCAATTTGCTGGTTTTATAACCAATTTCGCTTACCCCAATTTGTGTCACATTTACTGGAGCGTCATGAGCATGTATTATGACATCACAGTATATGATGGCATCATAATTAGTATGCAGTATGACGTCACAATGTATTATGACGTCATAATGTATCCGCATTATGACATCACAATATATTATGAGAGCGCAACATGCAGGAATTATGAGCAATTTCTCTTACCCCAATTTGTGTCACATCTACTGGAGCATCATGAGCATGTATTATGACATCACAGTATAGGATGACATCATAATTAGTATGCAGTATGACATCACAATATATTATGACGTCATAATGTTTCCACCTTATGACATCACAATATATTATGAGAGCGCAACATGCAGGTGTTATGAGCAATTTCTCCTTCCCCACTTTGTGTCACATCTACTGGAACATCATGAGCATGTATTATGACGTCACAGTATATGATGACATCATAATTAGTATGCAGTATGACGTCACAATGTATTATGACGTCATAATGTATCCGCATTATGACATCACAATATATTATCAGAGCGCAACATGCAGGTATTATGAGCAATTTATCTTACCCCAATTTGTGTCACATCTACTGGAGCATCATGAGCATGTATTATGACGTCACACTATATGATGACATCATAATTAGTATGCACTATGATGTCACAATGTATTATGACGTCATAATGTATCCGCATTATGACATCACAATATATTATGAGAGCGCAACATGAAGGTATTATGAGCAATTTCTCTTACCCCAATTTGTGTCACATCTACTGGAGCATCATGAGCATGTATTATGACGTCACAGTATATGATGACATCATAATTAGTATGCACTATGTCGTCACAATGTATTATGACGTCATAATGTATTCGCATTATGACATCACAATATATTATGAGAGCGCAACATGCAGGTATTATGAGCAATTTCTCTTACCCCAATTTGTGTCACATCTACTGGAGCATCATGAGCATGTATTATGACGTCACAGTATATGACGACATCATAATTAGTATGCACTATGACGTCACAATGTATTATGACGTCAAAATGTATCCGCATTATGAAATAACAATATATTATGAGAGCGCAATTTGCAGGTTTTATTACCAATTTCGCTTACCCCAATTTGTGTCACATCTACTGGAGCATCATGAACATGTATTATGACGTCACAGTATAGGATGACATCATACTTAGTATGCAGTATGACATCACAATGTATTATGACGTCATAATGTATCCGCTTATGACATCACAATATATTATGAGAGCGCTACATGCAGGTATTATGAGCAATTTCTCTTTCCCCAATTTGTGTCACATCTGCTGGAGCATCATGAGCATGTATTATGACGTCACATTATATGATGACATCATAATTAGTATGCACTATGACGTCACAATGTATTATGACGTCCTAATGTATCCGCATTATGACATCACAATATATTATGAGAGCGCAATTTGCTGGTTTTATAACCAATTTCGCTTACCCCAATTTGTGTCACATTTACTGGAGCGTCATGAGCATGTATTATGACGTCACAGTATATGATGGCATCATAATTAGTATGCAGTATGACGTCACAATGTATTATGACGTCATAATGTATCCGCATTATGACATCACAATATATTATGAGAGCGCAACATGCAGGAATTATGAGCAATTTCTCTTACCCCAATTTGTGTCACATCTACTGGAGCATCATGAGCATGTATTATGACATCACAGTATAGGATGACATCATAATTAGTATGCAGTATGACATCACAATATATTATGACGTCATAATGTTTCCGCATTATGACATCACAATATATTATGAGAGCGCAACATGCAGGTGTTATGAGCAATTTCTCCTTCCCCACTTTGTGTCACATCTACTGGAACATCATGAGCATGTATTATGACGTCACAGTATATGATGAAATCATAATTAGTATGCACTATGTCCTCACAATGTATTATGACGTCATAATGTATCCGCATTATGACATCACAATATATTATCAGAGCGCAACATGCAGGTATTATGAGCAATTTCTCTTACCCCAATTTGTGTCACATCTACTGGAGCATCATGAGCATGTATTATGACGTCACACTATATGATGACATCATAATTAGTATGCACTATGATGTCACAATGTATTATGACGTCATAATGTATCCGCATTATGACATCACAATATATTATGAGAGCGCAACATGCAGGTATTATGAGCAATTTCTCTTACCCCAATTTGTGTCACATCTACTGGAGCATCATGAGCATGTATTATGACGTCACAGTATATGATGACATCATAATTAGTATGCACTATGTCGTCACAATGTATTATGACGTCATAATGTATTCGCATTATGACATCACAATATATTATGAGAGCGCAACATGCAGGTATTATGAGCAATTTCTCTTACCCCAATTTGTGTCACATCTACTGGAGCATCATGAGCATGTATTATGACGTCACAGTATATGATGACATCATAATTAGCATGCACTATGTCGTCACAATGTATTATGACGTCATAATGTATTCGCATTATGACATCACAATATATTATGAGAGCGCAACATGCAGGTATTATGAGCAATTTCTCTTACCCCAATTTGTGTCACATCTACTGGAGCATCATGAGCATGTATTTTGACGTCACAGTATATGATGACATCATAATTAGTATGCACTATGACGTCACAATGTATTATGACGTCAAAATGTATCCGCATTATGAAATAACAATATATTATGAGAGCGCAATTTGCAGGTTTTATTACCAATTTCGCTTACCCCAATTTGTGTCACATCTACTGGAGCATCATGAGCATGTATTATGACGTCACAGTATAGGATGACATCATACTTAGTATGCAGTATGACATCACAATGTATTATGACGTCATAATGTATCCGCATTATGACATCACAGTATATTATGAGAGCGCTACATGCAGGTATTATGAGCAATTTCTCTTTTCCCAATTTGTGTCACATCTGCTGGAGCATCATGAGCATGTATTATGACGTCACAGTATATGATGACATCATAATTAGTATGCAGTATGACGTCACAATGTATTATGACGTCATAATGTATCCGCATTATGACATCACAATATATTATCAGAGCGCAACATGCAGGTATTATGAGCAATTTATCTTACCCCAATTTGTGTCACATCTACTGGAGCATCATGAGCATGTATTATGACGTCACACTATATGATGACATCATAATTAGTATGCACTATGATGTCACTATGTATTATGACGTCATAATGTATCCGCATTATGACATCACAATATATTATGAGAGCGCAACATGAAGGTATTATGAGCAATTTCTCTTACCCCAATTTGTGTCACATCTACTGGAGCATCATGAGCATGTATTATGACGTCACAGTATATGATGACATCATAATTAGTATGCACTATGTCATCACAATGTATTATGACGTCATGATGTATTCGCATTATGACATCACAATATATTATGAGAGCGCAACATGCAGGTATTATGAGCAATTTCTCTTACCCCAATTTGTGTCACATCTACTGGAGCATCATGAGCATGTATTATGACGTCACAGTATATGACGACATCATAATTAGTATGCACTATGACGTCACAATGTATTATGACGTCAAAATGTATCCGCATTATGAAATAACAATATATTATGAGAGCGCAATTTGCAGGTTTTATTACCAATTTCGCTTACCCCAATTTGTGTCACATCTACTGGAGCATCATGAGCATGTGTTATGACGTCACAGTATAGGATGACATCATACTTAGTATGCAGTATGACATCACAATGTATTATGACGTCATAATGTATCCGCATTATGACATCACAATATATTATGAGAGCGCTACATGCAGGTATTATGAGAAATTTCTCTTTCCCCAATTTGTGTCACATCTGCTGGAGCATCATGAGCATGTATTATGACGTCACATTATATGATGACATCATAATTAGTATGCACTATGACGTCACAATGTATTATGACGTCCTAATGTATCCGCATAATGACATCACAATATATTATGAGAGCGCAATTTGCTGGTTTTATAACCAATTTCGCTTACCCCAATTTGTGTCACATTTACTGGAGCGTCATGAGCATGTATTATGACGTCACAGTATATGATGGCATCATAATTAGTATGCAGTATGACGTCACAATGTATTATGACGTCATAATGTATCCGCATTATGACATCACAATATATTATGAGAGCGCAACATGCAGGAATTATGAGCAATTTCTCTTACCCCAATTGGTGTCACATCTTCTGGAGCATCATGAGCATGTATTATGACATCACAGTATAGGATGACATCATAATTAGTATGCAGTATGACATCACAATATATTATGACGTCATAATGTTTCCGCATTATGACATCACAATATATTATGAGAGCGCACATGCAGGTGTTATGAGCAATTTCTCCTTCCCCACATTGTGTCACATCTACTGGAGCATCATGAGCATGTATTATGACGTCACAGTATATGATGAAATCATAATTAGTATGCACTATGTCGTCACAATGTATTATGACGTCATAATGTATCCGCATTATGACATCACAATATATTATCAGAGCGCAACATGCAGGTATTATGAGCAATTTATCTTACCCCAATTTGTGTCACATCTACTGGAGCATCATGAGCATGTATTATGACGTCACACTATATGATGACATCATAATTAGTATGCACTATGATGTCACAATGTATTATGACGTCATAATGTATCCGCATTATGACATCACAATATATTATGAGAGCGCAACATGCAGGTATTATGAGCAATTTCTCTTACCCCAATTTGTGTCACATCTACTGGAGCATCATGAGCATGTATTATGACGTCACAGTATATGATGACATCATAATTAGTATGCACTATGTCGTCACAATGTATTATGACGTCATAATGTATTCGCATTATGACATCACAATATATTATGAGAGCGCAACATGCAGGTATTATGAGCAATTTCTCTTACCCCAATTTGTGTCACATCTACTGGAGCATCATGAGCATGTATTATGACGTCACAGTATATGATGACATCATAATTAGTATGCACTATGTCGTCACAATGTATTATGACGTCATAATGTATTCGCATTATGACATCACAATATATTATGAGAGCGCAACATGCAGGTATTATGAGCAATTTCTCTTACCCCAATTTGTGTCACATCTACTGGAGCATCATGAGCATGTATTATGACGTCACAGTATATGACGACATCATAATTAGTATGCACTATGACGTCACAATGTATTATGACGTCAAAATGTATCCGCATTATGAAATAACAATATATTATGAGAGCGCAATTTGCAGGTTTTATTACCAATTTCGCTTACCCCAATTTGTGTCACATCTACTGGAGCATCATGAGCATGTATTATGACGTCACAGTATAGGATGACATCATACTTAGTATGCAGTATGACATCACAATGTATTATGACGTCATAATGTATCCGCATTTTGACATCACAGTATATTATGAGAGCGCTACATGCAGGTATTATGAGCAATTTCTCTTTCCCCAATTTGTGTCACATCTGCTGGAGCATCATGAGCATGTATTATGATGTCACATTATATGATGACATCATAATTAGTATGCACTATGACGTCACAATGTATTATGCCGTCATAATGTATCCGCATTATGACATCACAATATATTATGAGAGCGCAACATGAAGGTATTATGAGCAATTTCTCTTACCCCAATTTGTGTCACATCAAATGGAGCAACACGAACATGTATTATGACGTCACAGTATATGATGACATCATAATTAGTATGCACTATGACGTCACAATGTATTATGACGTCCTAATGTATCCGCATTATGACATCACAATATATTATGACAGCGCAATTTGCAGGTTTTATGACCAATTTCGCTTACCCCAATTTGTGTCACATGTACTGGAGCGTCATGAGCATGTATTATGACGTCAGAGTATATGATGACATCATAATTAGTATGCAGTATGACGTCACAATGTATTATGACGTCATAATGTATCCGCATTATGACATCACAATATATTATGAGAGCGCAACATGCAGGTATTATGAGCAATTTCTCTTACCCCAATTTGTGTCACATCTACTGAGCATCATGAGCATGTATTTTGACGTCACAGTATATGATGACATCATAATTAGTATGCACTATGACGTCACAATGTATTATGATGTCATAATGTATCCGCATTATGACATCAGAATATATTATGTGAGCGCAATTTGCAGGTTTTATGACCAATTTCGCTTACCCCAAATTGTGTCACATTTACTGGAGCATCCTGAGCATGTATTATGACGTCAAAGTATAGGATGACATCATAATTAGTATGCAGTAAGACATCACAATGTATTATGACGTCATAATGTATCCGCATTATGACATCACAATATATTATGAGAGCGCAACATGCAGGTGTCATGAGCAATTTCTCTTTCCCCACTTTGTGTCACATCTACTGGAGCATCATGAGCATGTATTTTGACGTCACAGTATATGATGACATCATAATTAGCATGCACTATGACGTCACAATGTATTATGACGTCATAATGTATCCGCATTATGACATCACAATATATTATGAGAGCGCAACATGCAGGTATTATGAGCAATTTCTCTTACCCCAATTTGTGTCACATCTACTGGAGCATCATGAGCATGTATTATGACATCACAGTATATGATGACATCATAATTAGTATGCACTATGTCGTTACAATGTATTATGACGTCATAATGTATTCGCATTATGACATCACAATATATTATGAGAGCGCAACATGCAGGTATTATGAGCAATTTCTCTTACCCCAATTTGTGTCACATCTACTGGAGCATCATGAGCATGTATTATGACGTCACAGTATATGACGACATCATAATTAGTATGCACTATGACGTCACAATGTATTATGACGTCAAAATGTATCCGCATTATGAAATAACAATATATTATGAGAGCGCAATTTGCAGGTTTTATTACCAATTTCGCTTACCCCAATTTGTGTCACATCTACTGGAGCATCATGAGCATGTATTATGACGTCACAGTATAGGATGACATCATACTTAGTATGCAGTATGACATCACAATGTATTATGACGTCATAATGTATCCGCATTATGACATCACAATATATTATGAGAGCGCTACATGCAGGTATTATGAGCAATTTCTCTTTCCCCAATTTGTGTCACATCTGCTGGAGCATCATGAGCATGTATTATGACGTCACATTATATGATGACATCATAATTAGTATGCACTATGACGTCACAATGTATTATGACGTCCTAATGTATCCGCATTATGACATCACAATATATTATGAGAGCGCAATTTGCTGGTTTTATAACCAATTTCGCTTACCCCAATTTGTGTCACATTTACTGGAGCGTCATGAGCATGTATTATGACGTCACAGTATATGATGGCATCATAATTAGTATGCAGTATGACGTCACAATGTATTATGACGTCATAATGTATCCGCATTATGACATCACAATATATTATGAGAGCGCAACATGCAGGAATTATGAGCAATTTCTCTTACCCCAATTTGTGTCACATCTACTGGAGCATCATGAGCATGTATTATGACATCACAGTATAGGATGACATCATAATTAGTATGCAGTATGACATCACAATATATTATGACGTCATAATGTTTCCGCATTATGACATCACAATATATTATGAGAGCGCAACATGCCGGTGTTATGAGCAATTTCTCCTTCCCCACTTTGTGTCACATCTACTGGAACATCATGAGCATGTATTATGACGTCACAGTATATGATGAAATCATAATTAGTATGCACTATGTCGTCACAATGTATTATGACGTCATAATGTATCCGCATTATGACATCACAATATGTTATCAGAGCGCAACATGCAGGTATTATGAGCAATTTATCTTACCCCAATTTGTGTCACATCTACTGGAGCATCATGAGCATGTATTATGACGTCACACTATATGATGACATCATAATTAGTATGCACTAGGACGTCACAATGTATTATGACGTCATAATGTATCCGCATTATGACATCACAATATATTATGAGAGCGCAACATGCAGGTATTATGAGCAATTTCTCTGACCCCAATTTGTGTCACATCTACTGGAGCATCATGAGCATGTATTATGACATCACAGTATATGATGACATCATAATTAGTATGCCCTATGTCGTCACAATGTATTATGACGTCATAATGTATTCGCAATATGACATCACAATATATTATGAGAGCGCAACATGCAGGTATTATGAGCAATTTCTCTTACCCCAATTTGTGTCACATCTACTGGAGCATCATGAGCATGTATTATGACGTCACAGTATATGATGACATCATAATTAGTATGCACTATGTCGTCACAATGTATTATGACGTCATAATGTATTCGCATTATGACATCACAATATATTATGAGAGCGCAACATGCAGGTATTATGAGCAATTTCTCTTACCCCAATTTGTGTCACATCTACTGGAGCATCATGAGCATGTATTATGACGTCACAGTATATGACGACATCATAATTAGTATGCACTATGACGTCACAATGTATTATGACGTCAAAATGTATCCGCATTATGAAATAACAATATATTATGAGAGCGCAATTTGCAGGTTTTATTACCAATTTCGCTTACCCCAATTTGTGTCACATCTACTGGAGCATCATGAGCATGTATTATGACGTCACAGTATAGGATGACATCATACTTAGTATGCAGTATGACATCACAATGTATTATGACGTCATAATGTATCCGCATTATGACAACACAGTATATTATGAGAGCGCTACATGCAGGTATTATGAGCAATTTCTCTTTCCCCAATTTGTGTCACATCTGCTGGAGCATCATGAGCATGTATTATGATGTCACATTATATGATGACATCATAATTAGTATGCACTATGACGTCACAATGTATTATGACGTCATAATGTATCCGCATTTTGACATCACAATATATTATGAGAGCGCAATTTGCTGGTTTTATAACCAATTTCGCTTACCCCAATTTGTGTCACATTTACTGGAGCGTCATGAGCATGTATTATGACGTCACAGTATATGATGGCATCATAATTAGTATGCAGTATGACGTCACAATGTATTATGACGTCATAATGTATCCGCATTATGACATCACAATATATTATGAGAGCGCAACATGCAGGAATTATGAGCAATTTCTCTTACCCCAATTTGTGTCACATCTACTGGAGCATCATGAGCATGTATTATGACATCACAGTATAGGATGACATCATAATTAGTATGCAGTATGACATCACAATATATTATGACGTCATAATGTTTCCGCATTATGACATCACAATATATTATGAGAGCGCAACATGCAGGTGTTATGAGCAATTTCTCTTACCCCAATTTGTGTCACATCTACTGGAACATCATGAGCATGTATTATGACGTCACAGTATATGATGACATCATAATTAGTATGCAGTATGATGTCACAATGTATTATGACGTCATAATGTATCCGCATTATGACATCACAATATATTATCAGAGCGCAATTTGCTGGTTTTATAACCAATTTCGCTTACCCCAATTTGTGTCACATTTACTGGAGCGTCATGAGCATGTATTATGACGTCACAGTATATGATGGCATCATAATTAGTATGCAGTATGACGTCACAATGTATTATGACGTCATAATGTATCCGCATTATGACATCACAATATATTATGAGAGCGCATCATGCAGGAATTATGAGCAATTTCTCTTACCCCAATTTGTGTCACATCTACTGGAGCATCATGAGCATGTATTATGACATCAGAGTATAGGATGACATCATAATTAGTATGCAGTATGACATCACAATATATTATGACGTCAAAATGTTTCCGCATTATGACATCACAATATATTATGAGAGCGCAACATGCAGGTGTTATGAGCAATTTCTCCTTCCCCACTTTGTGTCACATCTACTGGAACATCATGAGCATGTATTATGACGTCACAGTATATGATGACATCATAATTAGTATGCACTATGACGTGACAATGTATTATGACGTCATAATGTATCCGCATTATGACATCACAATATATTATCAGAGCGCAACATGCAGGTATTATGAGCAATTTATCTTACCCCAATCTGTGTCACATCTACTGGAGCATCATGAGCATGTATTATGACGTCACAGTATATGATGACATCATAATTAGTATGCACTATGTCGTCACAATGTATTATGACGTCATAATGTATTCGCATTATGACATCACAATATATTATGAGAGCGCAACATGCAGGTATTATGAGCAATTTCTCTTACCCCAATTTGTGTCACATCTACTGGAGCATCATGAGCATGTATTATGACGTCACAGTATATGACGACATCATAATTAGTATGCACTATGACGTCACAATGTATTATGACGTCAAAATGTATCCGCATTATGAAATAACAATATATTATGAGAGCGCAATTTGCAGGTTTTATAACCAATTTCGCTTACCCCAATTTGTGTCACATTTACTGGAGCGTCATGAGCATGTATTATGACGTCACAGTATATGATGGCATCATAATTAGTATGCAGTATGACGTCACAATGTATTATGACGTCATAATGTATCCGCATTATGACATCACAATATATTATGAGAGCGCAACATGCAGGAATTATGAGCAATTTCTCTTACCCCAATTTGTGTCACATCTACTGGAGCATCATGAGCATGTATTATGACATCACAGTATAGGATGACATCATAATTAGTATGCAGTATGACATCACAATATATTATGACGTCATAATGTTTCCGCATTATGACATCACAATATATTATGAGAGCGCAACATGCAGGTGTTATGAGCAATTTCTCCTTCCCCACTTTGTGTCACATCTACTGGAACATCATGAGCATGTATTATGACGTCACAGTATATGATGACATCATAATTAGTATGCAGTATGACGTCACAATGTATTATGACGTCATAATGTATCCGCATTATGACATCACAATATATTATCAGAGCGCAACATGCAGGTATTATGAGCAATTTATCTTACCCCAATTTGTGTCACATCTACTGGAGCATCATGAGCATGTATTATGACGTCACATTATATGATGACATCATAATTAGTATGCACTATGACGTCACAATGTATTATGACGTCATAATGTATCCGCATTATGACATCACAATATATTATGAGAGCGCAACATGCAGGTATTATGAGCAATTTCTCTTACCCCAATTTGTGTCACATCTACTGGAGCATCATGAGCATGTATTATGACGTCACAGTATATGATGACATCATAATTAGTATGCACTATTTCGTCACAATGTATTATGACGTCATAATGTATTCGCATTATGACATCACAATATATTATGAGAGCGCAACATGCAGGTATTATGAGCAATTTCTCTTACCCCAATTTGTGTCACATCTACTGGAGCATCATGAGCATATTATGACGTCACAGTATATGACGACATCATAATTAGTATGCACTATGACGTCACAATGTATTATGACGTCAAAATGTATCCGCATTATGAAATAACAATATATTATGAGAGCGCAATTTGCAGGTTTTATCACCAATTTCGCTTACCCCAATTTGTGTCACATCTACTGGAGCATCATGAGCATGTATTATGACGTCACAGTATAGGATGACATCATACTTAGTATGCAGTATGACATCACAATGTATTATGACGTCATAATGTATCCGCATTATGACATCACAATATATTATGAGAGCGCTACATGCAGGTATTATGAGCAATTTCTCTTTCCCCAATTTGTGTCACATCTGCTGGAGCATCATGAGCATGTATTATGACGTCACATTATATGATGACATCATAATTAGTATGCACTATGACGTCACAATGTATTATGACGTCCTAATGTATCCGCATTATGACATCACAATATATTATGAGAGCGCAATTTGCTGGTTTTATAACCAATTTCGCTTACCCCAATTTGTGTCACATTTACTGGAGCGTCATGAGCATGTATTATGACGTCCCAGTATATGATGGCATCATAATTAGTATGCAGTATGACGTCACAATGTATTATGACGTCATAATGTATCCGCATTATGACATCACAATATATTATGAGAGCGCAACATGCAGGAATTATGAGCAATTTCTCTTACCCCAATTTGTGTCACATCTACTGGAGCATCATGAGCATGTATTATGACATCACAGTATAGGATGACATCATAATTAGTATGCAGTATGACATCACAATATATTATGACGTCATAATGTTTCCGCATTATGACATCACAATATATTATGAGAGCGCAACACGCAGGTGTTATGAGCAATTTCTCCTTCCCCACTTTGTGTCACATCTACTGGAACATCATGAGCATGTATTATGACGTCACAGTATATGATGAAATCATAATTAGTATGCACTATGTCCTCACAATGTATTATGACGTCATAATGTATCCGCATTATGACATCACAATATATTATCAGAGCGCAACATGCAGGTATTATGAGCAATTTATCTTACCCCAATTTGTGTCACATCTACTGGAGCATCATGAGCATGTATTATGACGTCACACTATATGATGACATCATAATTAGTATGCACTATGACGTCACAATGTATTATGACGTCATAATGTATCCGCATTATGACATCACAATATATTATGAGAGCGCAACATGCAGGTATTATGAGCAATTTCTCTTACCCCAATTTGTGTCACATCTACTGGAGCATCATGAGCATGTATTATGACGTCACAGTATATGATGACATCGTAATTAGTATGCACTATGTCGTCACAATGTATTATGACGTCATAATGTATTCGCATTATGACATCACAATATATTATGAGAGCGCAACATGCAGGTATTATGAGCAATTTCTCTTACCCCAATTTGTGTCACATCTACTGGAGCATCATGAGCATGTATTATGACGTCACTGTATATGATGACATCATAATTAGCATGCACTATGTCGTCACAATGTATTATGACGTCATAATGTATTCGCATTATGACATCACAATATATTATGAGAGCGCAACATGCAGGTATTATGAGCAATTTCTCTTACCCCAATTTGTGTCACATCTACTGGAGCATCATGAGCATGTATTACGACGTCACAGTATATGACGACATCATAATTAGTATGCACTATGACGTCACAATGTATTATGACGTCAAAATGTATCCGCATTATGAAATAACAATATATTATGAGAGCGCAATTTGCAGGTTTTATTACCAATTTCGCTTACCCCAATTTGTGTCACTTCTACTGGAGCATCATGAGCATGTATTATGACGTCACAGTATAGGATGACATCATACTTAGTATGCAGTATGACATCACAATGTATTATGACGTCATAATGTATCCGCATTATGACATCACAGTATATTATGAGAGCGCTACATGCAGGTATTATGAGCAATTTCTCTTTCCCCAATTTGTGTCACATCTGCTGGAGCATCATGAGCATGTATTATGATGTCACATTATATGATGACATCATAATTAGTATGCACTATGACGTCACAATGTATTATGACGTCATAATGTATCCGCATTATGACATCACAATATATTATGAGAGCGCAACATGAAGGTATTATGAGCAATTTCTCTTACCCCAATTTGTGTCACATCAAATGGAGCAACACGAACATGTATTGTGACGTCACAGTATATGATGACATCATAATTAGTATGCACTATGACGTCACAATGTATTATGACGTCCTAATGTATCCGCATTATGACATCACAATATATTATGACAGCGCAATTTGCAGGTTTTATGACCAATTTCGCTTACCCCAATTTGTGTCACATTTACTGGAGCGTCATGAGCATGTATTATGACGTCAGAGTATTTGATGACATCATAATTAGTATGCAGTATGACGTCACAATGTATTATGACGTCATAATGTATCCGCATTATGACATCACAATATATTATGAGAGCGCAACATGCAGGTATTATGAGCAATTTCTCTTACCCCAATTTGTGTCACATCTACTGGAGCATCATGAGCATGTATTTTGACGTCACAGTATATGATGACATCATAATTAGTATGCACTATGACGTCACAATGTATTATGATGTCATAATGTATCCGCATTATGACATCAGAATATATTATGTGAGCGCAATTTGCAGGTTTTATGACCAATTTCGCTTACCCCAAATTGTGTCACATTTACTGGAGCATCCTGAGCATGTATTATGACGTCAAAGTATAGGATGACATCATAATTAGTATGCAGTAAGACATCACAATGTATTATGACGTCATAATGTATCCGCATTATGACATCACAATATATTATGAGAGCGCAACATGCAGGTGTCATGAGCAATTTCTCTTTCCCCACTTTGTGTCACATCTACTGGAGCATCATGAGCATGTATTTTGACGTCACAGTATATGATGACATCATAATTAGCATGCACTATGACGTCACAATGTATTATGACGTCATAATGTATCCGCATTATGACATCACAATATATTATGAGAGCGCAACATGCAGGTATTATGAGCAATTTCTCTTACCCCAATTTGTGTCACATCTACTGGAGCATCATGAGTATGTATTATGACGTCACAGTATATGATGACATCATAATTAGTATGCACTATGTCGTCACAATGTATTATGACGTCATAATGTATTCGCATTATGACATCACAATATATTATGAGAGCGCAACATGCAGGTATTATGAGCAATTTCTCTTACCCCAATTTGTGTCACATCTACTGGAGCATCATGAGCATGTATTATGACGTCACAGTATATGACGACATCATAATTAGTATGCACTATGACGTCACAATGTATTATGACGTCAAAATGTATCCGCATTATGAAATAACAATATATTATGAGAGCGCAATTTGCAGGTTTTATTACCAATTTCGCTTACCCCAATTTGTGTCACATCTACTGGAGCATCATGAGCATGTATTATGACGTCACAGTATAGGATGACATCATACTTAGTATGCAGTATGACATCACAATATATTATGACGTCATAATGTATCCGCATTATGACATCACAATATATTATGAGAGCGCTACATGCAGGTATTATGAGCAATTTCTCTTTCCCCAATTTGTGTCACATCTGCTGGAGCATCATGAGCATGTATTATGACGTCACATTATATGATGACATCATAATTAGTATGCACTATGACGTCACAATGTATTATGATGTCCTGATGTATCCGCATTATGGCATCACAATATATTATGAGAGCGCAATTTGCTGGTTTTATAACCAATTTCGCTTACCCCAATTTGTGTCACATGTACTGGAGTGTCATGAGCATGTATTATGACGTCACAGTATATGATGGCATCATAATTAGTATGCAGTATGACGTCACAATGTATTATGACGTCATAATGTATCCGCATTATGACATCACAATATATTATGAGAGCGCAACATGCAGGAATTATGAGCAATTTCTCTTACCCCAATTTGTGTCACATCTACTGGAGCATCATGAGCATGTATTATGACATCACAGTATAGGATGACATCATAATTAGTATGCAGTATGACATCACAATCTATTATGACGTCATAATGTTTCCACATTATGACATCACAATATATTATGAGAGCGCAACATGCAGGTGTTATTAGCAATTTCTCCTTCCCCACTTTGTGTCACATCTACTGGAACATCATGAGCATGTATTATGACGTCACAGTATATGATGACATCATAATTAGTATGCAGTATGACGTCACAATGTATTATGACGTCATAATGTATCCGCATTATGACATCACAATATATTATCAGAGCGCAACATGCAGGTATTATGAGCAATTTATCTTACCCCAATTTGTGTCACATCTACTGGAGCATCATGAGCATGTATTATGACGTCACACTATATGATGACATCATAATTAGTATGCACTATGATGTCACAATGTATTATGACGTCATAATGTATCCGCATTATGACATCACAATATATTATGAGAGCGCAACATGAAGGTATTATGAGCAATTTCTCTTACCCCAATTTGTGTCACATCTACTGGAGCATCATGAGCATGTATTATGACGTCACAGTATATGATGACATCATAATTAGTATGCACTATGTCATCACAATGTATTATGACGTCATGATGTATTCGCATTATGACATCACAATATATTATGAGAGCGCAACATGCAGGTATTATGAGCAATTTCTCTTACCCCAATTTGTGTCACATCTACTGGAGCATCATGAGCATGTATTATGACGTCACAGTATATGACGACATCATAATTAGTATGCACTATGACGTCACAATGTATTATGACGTCAAAATGTATCCGCATTATGAAATAACAATATATTATGAGAGCGCAATTTGCAGGTTTTATTACCAATTTCGCTTACCCCAATTTGTGTCACATCTACTGGAGCATCATGAGCATGTATTATGACGTCACAGTATAGGATGACATCATACTTAGTATGCAGTATGACATCACAATGTATTATGACGTCATAATGTATCCGCATTATGACATCACAATATATTATGAGAGCGCTACATGCAGGTATTATGAGCAATTTCTCTTTCCCCAATTTGTGTCACATCTGCTGGAGCATCATGAGCATGTATTATGACGTCACATTATATGATGACATCATAATTAGTATGCACTATGACGTCACAATGTATTATGACGTCCTAATGTATCCGCATTATGACATCACAATATATTATGAGAGCGCAGTTTGCTGGTTTTATAACCAATTTCGCTTACCCCAATTTGTGTCACATTTACTGGAGCGTCATGAGCATGTATTATGACGTCACAGTATATGATGGCATCATAATTAGTATGCAGTATGACGTCACAATGTATTATGACGTCATAATGTATCCGCATTATGACATCACAATATATTATGAGAGCGCAACATGCAGGAATTATGAGCAATTTCTCTTACCCCAATTTGTGTCACATCTACTGGAGCATCATGAGCATGTATTATGACATCACAGTATAGGATGACATCATAATTAGTATGCAGTATGACATCACAATATATTATGACGTCATAATGTTTCCGCATTATGACATCACAATATATTATGAGAGCGCAACATGCCGGTGTTATGAGCAATTTCTCCTTCCCCACTTTGTGTCACATCTACTGGAACATCATGAGCATGTATTATGACGTCACAGTATATGATGAAATCATAATTAGTATGCACTATGTCGTCACAATGTATTATGACGTCATAATGTATCCGCATTATGACATCACAATATGTTATCAGAGCGCAACATGCAGGTATTATGAGCAATTTATCTTACCCCAATTTGTGTCACATCTACTGGAGCATCATGAGCATGTATTATGACGTCACACTATATGATGACATCATAATTAGTATGCACTAGGACGTCACAATGTATTATGACGTCATAATGTATCCGCATTATGACATCACAATATATTATGAGAGCGCAACATGCAGGTATTATGAGCAATTTCTCTTACCCCAATTTGTGTCACACTAATGGAGCATCATGAGCATGTATTATGACATCACAGTATATGATGACATCATAATTAGTATGCCCTATGTCGTCACAATGTATTATGACGTCATAATGTATTCGCAATATGACATCACAATATATTATGAGAGCGCAACATGCAGGTATTATGAGCAATTTCTCTTACCCCAATTTGTGTCACATCTACTGGAGCATCATGAGCATGTATTATGACGTCACAGTATATGATGACATCATAATTAGTATGCACTATGTCGTCACAATGTATTATGACGTCATAATGTATTCGCATTATGACATCACAATATATTATGAGAGCGCAACATGCAGGTATTATGAGCAATTTCTCTTACCCCAATTTGTGTCACATCTACTGGAGCATCATGAGCATGTATTATGACGTCACAGTATATGACGACATCATAATTAGTATGCACTATGACGTCACAATGTATTATGACGTCAAAATGTATCCGCATTATGAAATAACAATATATTATGAGAGCGCAATTTGCAGGTTTTATTACCAATTTCGCTTACCCCAATTTGTGTCACATCTACTGGAGCATCATGAGCATGTATTATGACGTCACAGTATAGGATGACATCATACTTAGTATGCAGTATGACATCACAATGTATTATGACGTCATAATGTATCCGCATTATGACAACACAGTATATTATGAGAGCGCTACATGCAGGTATTATGAGCAATTTCTCTTTCCCCAATTTGTGTCACATCTGCTGGAGCATCATGAGCATGTATTATGATGTCACATTATATGATGACATCATAATTAGTATGCACTATGACGTCACAATGTATTATGACGTCATAATGTATCCGCATTTTGACATCACAATATATTATGAGAGCGCAATTTGCTGGTTTTATAACCAATTTCGCTTACCCCAATTTGTGTCACATTTACTGGAGCGTCATGAGCATGTATTATGATGTCACAGTATATGATGGCATCATAATTAGTATGCAGTATGACGTCACAATGTATTATGACGTCATAATGTATCCGCATTATGACATCACAATATATTATGAGAGCGCAACATGCAGGAATTATGAGCAATTTCTCTTACCCCAATTTGTGTCACATCTACTGGAGCATCATGAGCATGTATTATGACATCACAGTATAGGATGACATCATAATTAGTATGCAGTATGACATCACAATATATTATGACGTCATAATGTTTCCGCATTATGACATCACAATATATTATGAGAGCGCAACATGCAGGTGTTATGAGCAATTTCTCTTACCCCAATTTGTGTCACATCTACTGGAACATCATGAGCATGTATTATGACGTCACAGTATATGATGACATCATAATTAGTATGCAGTATGATGTCACAATGTATTATGACGTCATAATGTATCCGCATTATGACATCACAATATATTATCAGAGCGCAATTTGCTGGTTTTATAACCAATTTCGCTTACCCCAATTTGTGTCACATTTACTGGAGCGTCATGAGCATGTATTATGACGTCACAGTATATGATGGCATCATAATTAGTATGCAGTATGACGTCACAATGTATTATGACGTCATAATGTATCCGCATTATGACATCACAATATATTATGAGAGCGCATCATGCAGGAATTATGAGCAATTTCTCTTACCCCAATTTGTGTCACATCTACTGGAGCATCATGAGCATGTATTATGACATCAGAGTATAGGATGACATCATAATTAGTATGCAGTATGACATCACAATATATTATGACGTCAAAATGTTTCCGCATTATGACATCACAATATATTATGAGAGCGCAACATGCAGGTGTTATGAGCAATTTCTCCTTCCCCACTTTGTGTCACATCTACTGGAACATCATGAGCATGTATTATGACGTCACAGTATATGATGACATCATAATTAGTATGCACTATGACGTGACAATGTATTATGACCTCATAATGTATCCGCATTATGACATCACAATATATTATCAGAGCGCAACATGCAGGTATTATGAGCAATTTATCTTACCCCAATCTGTGTCACATCTACTGGAGCATCATGAGCATGTATTATGACGTCACAGTATATGATGACATCATAATTAGTATGCACTATGTCGTCACAATGTATTATGACGTCATAATGTATTCGCATTATGACATCACAATATATTATGAGAGCGCAACATGCAGGTATTATGAGCAATTTCTCTTACCCCAATTTGTGTCACATCTACTGGAGCATCATGAGCATGTATTATGACGTCACAGTATATGACGACATCATAATTAGTATGCACTATGACGTCACAATGTATTATGACGTCAAAATGTATCCGCATTATGAAATAACAATATATTATGAGAGCGCAATTTGCAGGTTTTATAACCAATTTCGCTTACCCCAATTTGTGTCACATTTACTGGAGCGTCATGAGCATGTATTATGACGTCACAGTATATGATGGCATCATAATTAGTATGCAGTATGACGTCACAATGTATTATGACGTCATAATGTATCCGCATTATGACATCACAATATATTATGAGAGCGCAACATGCAGGAATTATGAGCAATTTCTCTTACCCCAATTTGTGTCACATCTACTGGAGCATCATGAGCATGTATTATGACATCACAGTATAGGATGACATCATAATTAGTATGCAGTATGACATCACAATATATTATGACGTCATAATGTTTCCGCATTATGACATCACAATATATTATGAGAGCGCAACATGCAGGTGTTATGAGCAATTTCTCCTTCCCCACTTTGTGTCACATCTACTGGAACATCATGAGCATGTATTATGACGTCACAGTATATGATGACATCATAATTAGTATGCAGTATGACGTCACAATGTATTATGACGTCATAATGTATCCGCATTATGACATCACAATATATTATCAGAGCGCAACATGCAGGTATTATGAGCAATTTATCTTACCCCAATTTGTGTCACATCTACTGGAGCATCATGAGCATGTATTATGACGTCACATTATATGATGACATCATAATTAGTATGCACTATGACGTCACAATGTATTATGACGTCATAATGTATCCGCATTATGACATCACAATATATTATGAGAGCGCAACATGCAGGTATTATGAGCAATTTCTCTTACCCCAATTTGTGTCACATCTACTGGAGCATCATGAGCATGTATTATGACGTCACAGTATATGATGACATCATAATTAGTATGCACTATTTCGTCACAATGTATTATGACGTCATAATGTATTCGCATTATGACATCACAATATATTATGAGAGCGCAACATGCAGGTATTATGAGCAATTTCTCTTACCCCAATTTGTGTCACATCTACTGGAGCATCATGAGCATATTATGACGTCACAGTATATGACGACATCATAATTAGTATGCACTATGACGTCACAATGTATTATGACGTCAAAATGTATCCGCATTATGAAATAACAATATATTATGAGAGCGCAATTTGCAGGTTTTATCACCAATTTCGCTTACCCCAATTTGTGTCACATCTACTGGAGCATCATGAGCATGTATTATGACGTCACAGTATAGGATGACATCATACTTAGTATGCAGTATGACATCACAATGTATTATGACGTCATAATGTATCCGCATTATGACATCACAATATATTATGAGAGCGCTACATGCAGGTATTATGAGCAATTTCTCTTTCCCCAATTTGTGTCACATCTGCTGGAGCATCATGAGCATGTATTATGACGTCACATTATATGATGACATCATAATTAGTATGCACTATGACGTCACAATGTATTATGACGTCCTAATGTATCCGCATTATGACATCACAATATATTATGAGAGCGCAATTTGCTGGTTTTATAACCAATTTCGCTTACCCCAATTTGTGTCACATTTACTGGAGCGTCATGAGCATGTATTATGACGTCCCAGTATATGATGGCATCATAATTAGTATGCAGTATGACGTCACAATGTATTATGACGTCATAATGTATCCGCATTATGACATCACAATATATTATGAGAGCGCAACATGCAGGAATTATGAGCAATTTCTCTTACCCCAATTTGTGTCACATCTACTGGAGCATCATGAGCATGTATTATGACATCACAGTATAGGATGACATCATAATTAGTATGCAGTATGACATCACAATATATTATGACGTCATAATGTTTCCGCATTATGACATCACAATATATTATGAGAGCGCAACACGCAGGTGTTATGAGCAATTTCTCCTTCCCCACTTTGTGTCACATCTACTGGAACATCATGAGCATGTATTATGACGTCACAGTATATGATGAAATCATAATTAGTATGCACTATGTCCTCACAATGTATTATGACGTCATAATGTATCCGCATTATGACATCACAATATATTATCAGAGCGCAACATGCAGGTATTATGAGCAATTTATCTTACCCCAATTTGTGTCACATCTACTGGAGCATCATGAGCATGTATTATGACGTCACACTATATGATGACATCATAATTAGTATGCACTATGACGTCACAATGTATTATGACGTCATAATGTATCCGCATTATGACATCACAATATATTATGAGAGCGCAACATGCAGGTATTATGAGCAATTTCTCTTACCCCAATTTGTGTCACATCTACTGGAGCATCATGAGCATGTATTATGACGTCACAGTATATGATGACATCGTAATTAGTATGCACTATGTCGTCACAATGTATTATGACGTCATAATGTATTCGCATTATGACATCACAATATATTATGAGAGCGCAACATGCAGGTATTATGAGCAATTTCTCTTACCCCAATTTGTGTCACATCTACTGGAGCATCATGAGCATGTATTATGACGTCACTGTATATGATGACATCATAATTAGCATGCACTATGTCGTCACAATGTATTATGACGTCATAATGTATTCGCATTATGACATCACAATATATTATGAGAGCGCAACATGCAGGTATTATGAGCAATTTCTCTTACCCCAATTTGTGTCACATCTACTGGAGCATCATGAGCATGTATTACGACGTCACAGTATATGACGACATCATAATTAGTATGCACTATGACGTCACAATGTATTATGACGTCAAAATGTATCCGCATTATGAAATAACAATATATTATGAGAGCGCAATTTGCAGGTTTTATTACCAATTTCGCTTACCCCAATTTGTGTCACTTCTACTGGAGCATCATGAGCATGTATTATGACGTCACAGTATAGGATGACATCATACTTAGTATGCAGTATGACATCACAATGTATTATGACGTCATAATGTATCCGCATTATGACATCACAGTATATTATGAGAGCGCTACATGCAGGTATTATGAGCAATTTCTCTTTCCCCAATTTGTGTCACATCTGCTGGAGCATCATGAGCATGTATTATGATGTCACATTATATGATGACATCATAATTAGTATGCACTATGACGTCACAATGTATTATGACGTCATAATGTATCCGCATTATGACATCACAATATATTATGAGAGCGCAACATGAAGGTATTATGAGCAATTTCTCTTACCCCAATTTGTGTCACATCAAATGGAGCAACACGAACATGTATTGTGACGTCACAGTATATGATGACATCATAATTAGTATGCACTATGACGTCACAATGTATTATGACGTCCTAATGTATCCGCATTATGACATCACAATATATTATGACAGCGCAATTTGCAGGTTTTATGACCAATTTCGCTTACCCCAATTTGTGTCACATTTACTGGAGCGTCATGAGCATGTATTATGACGTCAGAGTATTTGATGACATCATAATTAGTATGCAGTATGACGTCACAATGTATTATGACGTCATAATGTATCCGCATTATGACATCACAATATATTATGAGAGCGCAACATGCAGGTATTATGAGCAATTTCTCTTACCCCAATTTGTGTCACATCTACTGGAGCATCATGAGCATGTATTTTGACGTCACAGTATATGATGACATCATAATTAGTATGCACTATGACGTCACAATGTATTATGATGTCATAATGTATCCGCATTATGACATCAGAATATATTATGTGAGCGCAATTTGCAGGTTTTATGACCAATTTCGCTTACCCCAAATTGTGTCACATTTACTGGAGCATCCTGAGCATGTATTATGACGTCAAAGTATAGGATGACATCATAATTAGTATGCAGTAAGACATCACAATGTATTATGACGTCATAATGTATCCGCATTATGACATCACAATATATTATGAGAGCGCAACATGCAGGTGTCATGAGCAATTTCTCTTTCCCCACTTTGTGTCACATCTACTGGAGCATCATGAGCATGTATTTTGACGTCACAGTATATGATGACATCATAATTAGCATGCACTATGACGTCACAATGTATTATGACGTCATAATGTATCCGCATTATGACATCACAATATATTATGAGAGCGCAACATGCAGGTATTATGAGCAATTTCTCTTACCCCAATTTGTGTCACATCTACTGGAGCATCATGAGTATGTATTATGACGTCACAGTATATGATGACATCATAATTAGTATGCACTATGTCGTCACAATGTATTATGACGTCATAATGTATTCGCATTATGACATCACAATATATTATGAGAGCGCAACATGCAGGTATTATGAGCAATTTCTCTTACCCCAATTTGTGTCACATCTACTGGAGCATCATGAGCATGTATTATGACGTCACAGTATATGACGACATCATAATTAGTATGCACTATGACGTCACAATGTATTATGACGTCAAAATGTATCCGCATTATGAAATAACAATATATTATGAGAGCGCAATTTGCAGGTTTTATTACCAATTTCGCTTACCCCAATTTGTGTCACATCTACTGGAGCATCATGAGCATGTATTATGACGTCACAGTATAGGATGACATCATACTTAGTATGCAGTATGACATCACAATATATTATGACGTCATAATGTATCCGCATTATGACATCACAATATATTATGAGAGCGCTACATGCAGGTATTATGAGCAATTTCTCTTTCCCCAATTTGTGTCACATCTGCTGGAGCATCATGAGCATGTATTATGACGTCACATTATATGATGACATCATAATTAGTATGCACTATGACGTCACAATGTATTATGATGTCCTGATGTATCCGCATTATGGCATCACAATATATTATGAGAGCGCAATTTGCTGGTTTTATAACCAATTTCGCTTACCCCAATTTGTGTCACATGTACTGGAGTGTCATGAGCATGTATTATGACGTCACAGTATATGATGGCATCATAATTAGTATGCAGTATGACGTCACAATGTATTATGACGTCATAATGTATCCGCATTATGACATCACAATATATTATGAGAGCGCAACATGCAGGAATTATGAGCAATTTCTCTTACCCCAATTTGTGTCACATCTACTGGAGCATCATGAGCATGTATTATGACATCACAGTATAGGATGACATCATAATTAGTATGCAGTATGACATCACAATCTATTATGACGTCATAATGTTTCCACATTATGACATCACAATATATTATGAGAGCGCAACATGCAGGTGTTATTAGCAATTTCTCCTTCCCCACTTTGTGTCACATCTACTGGAACATCATGAGCATGTATTATGACGTCACAGTATATGATGACATCATAATTAGTATGCAGTATGACGTCACAATGTATTATGACGTCATAATGTATCCGCATTATGACATCACAATATATTATCAGAGCGCAACATGCAGGTATTATGAGCAATTTATCTTACCCCAATTTGTGTCACATCTACTGGAGCATCATGAGCATGTATTATGACGTCACACTATATGATGACATCATAATTAGTATGCACTATGATGTCACAATGTATTATGACGTCATAATGTATCCGCATTATGACATCACAATATATTATGAGAGCGCAACATGAAGGTATTATGAGCAATTTCTCTTACCCCAATTTGTGTCACATCTACTGGAGCATCATGAGCATGTATTATGACGTCACAGTATATGATGACATCATAATTAGTATGCACTATGTCATCACAATGTATTATGACGTCATGATGTATTCGCATTATGACATCACAATATATTATGAGAGCGCAACATGCAGGTATTATGAGCAATTTCTCTTACCCCAATTTGTGTCACATCTACTGGAGCATCATGAGCATGTATTATGACGTCACAGTATATGACGACATCATAATTAGTATGCACTATGACGTCACAATGTATTATGACGTCAAAATGTATCCGCATTATGAAATAACAATATATTATGAGAGCGCAATTTGCAGGTTTTATTACCAATTTCGCTTACCCCAATTTGTGTCACATCTACTGGAGCATCATGAGCATGTATTATGACGTCACAGTATAGGATGACATCATACTTAGTATGCAGTATGACATCACAATGTATTATGACGTCATAATGTATCCGCATTATGACATCACAATATATTATGAGAGCGCTACATGCAGGTATTATGAGCAATTTCTCTTTCCCCAATTTGTGTCACATCTGCTGGAGCATCATGAGCATGTATTATGACGTCACATTATATGATGACATCATAATTAGTATGCACTATGACGTCACAATGTATTATGACGTCCTAATGTATCCGCATTATGACATCACAATATATTATGAGAGCGCAGTTTGCTGGTTTTATAACCAATTTCGCTTACCCCAATTTGTGTCACATTTACTGGAGCGTCATGAGCATGTATTATGACGTCACAGTATATGATGGCATCATAATTAGTATGCAGTATGACGTCACAATGTATTATGACGTCATAATGTATCCGCATTATGACATCACAATATATTATGAGAGCGCAACATGCAGGAATTATGAGCAATTTCTCTTACCCCAATTTGTGTCACATCTACTGGAGCATCATGAGCATGTATTATGACATCACAGTATAGGATGACATCATAATTAGTATGCAGTATGACATCACAATATATTATGACGTCATAATGTTTCCGCATTATGACATCACAATATATTATGAGAGCGCAACATGCCGGTGTTATGAGCAATTTCTCCTTCCCCACTTTGTGTCACATCTACTGGAACATCATGAGCATGTATTATGACGTCACAGTATATGATGAAATCATAATTAGTATGCACTATGTCGTCACAATGTATTATGACGTCATAATGTATCCGCATTATGACATCACAATATGTTATCAGAGCGCAACATGCAGGTATTATGAGCAATTTATCTTACCCCAATTTGTGTCACATCTACTGGAGCATCATGAGCATGTATTATGACGTCACACTATATGATGACATCATAATTAGTATGCACTATGACGTCACAATGTATTATGACGTCATAATGTATCCGCATTATGACATCACAATATATTATGAGAGCGCAACATGCAGGTATTATGAGCAATTTCTCTTACCCCAATTTGTGTCACACTAATGGAGCATCATGAGCATGTATTATGACATCACAGTATATGATGACATCATAATTAGTATGCCCTATGTCGTCACAATGTATTATGACGTCATAATGTATTCGCAATATGACATCACAATATATTATGAGAGCGCAACATGCAGGTATTATGAGCAATTTCTCTTACCCCAATTTGTGTCACATCTACTGGAGCATCATGAGCATGTATTATGACGTCACAGTATATGATGACATCATAATTAGTATGCACTATGTCGTCACAATGTATTATGACGTCATAATGTATTCGCATTATGACATCACAATATATTATGAGAGCGCAACATGCAGGTATTATGAGCAATTTCTCTTACCCCAATTTGTGTCACATCTACTGGAGCATCATGAGCATGTATTATGACGTCACAGTATATGACGACATCATAATTAGTATGCACTATGACGTCACAATGTATTATGACGTCAAAATGTATCCGCATTATGAAATAACAATATATTATGAGAGCGCAATTTGCAGGTTTTATTACCAATTTCGCTTACCCCAATTTGTGTCACATCTACTGGAGCATCATGAGCATGTATTATGACGTCACAGTATAGGATGACATCATACTTAGTATGCAGTATGACATCACAATGTATTATGACGTCATAATGTATCCGCATTATGACAACACAGTATATTATGAGAGCGCTACATGCAGGTATTATGAGCAATTTCTCTTTCCCCAATTTGTGTCACATCTGCTGGAGCATCATGAGCATGTATTATGATGTCACATTATATGATGACATCATAATTAGTATGCACTATGACGTCACAATGTATTATGACGTCATAATGTATCCGCATTTTGACATCACAATATATTATGAGAGCGCAATTTGCTGGTTTTATAACCAATTTCGCTTACCCCAATTTGTGTCACATTTACTGGAGCGTCATGAGCATGTATTATGACGTCACAGTATATGATGGCATCATAATTAGTATGCAGTATGACGTCACAATGTATTATGACGTCATAATGTATCCGCATTATGACATCACAATATATTATGAGAGCGCAACATGCAGGAATTATGAGCAATTTCTCTTACCCCAATTTGTGTCACATCTACTGGAGCATCATGAGCATGTATTATGACATCACAGTATAGGATGACATCATAATTAGTATGCAGTATGACATCACAATATATTATGACGTCATAATGTTTCCGCATTATGACATCACAATATATTATGAGAGCGCAACATGCAGGTGTTATGAGCAATTTCTCTTACCCCAATTTGTGTCACATCTACTGGAACATCATGAGCATGTATTATGACGTCACAGTATATGATGACATCATAATTAGTATGCAGTATGATGTCACAATGTATTATGACGTCATAATGTATCCGCATTATGACATCACAATATATTATCAGAGCGCAATTTGCTGGTTTTATAACCAATTTCGCTTACCCCAATTTGTGTCACATTTACTGGAGCGTCATGAGCATGTATTATGACGTCACAGTATATGATGGCATCATAATTAGTATGCAGTATGACGTCACAATGTATTATGACGTCATAATGTATCCGCATTATGACATCACAATATATTATGAGAGCGCATCATGCAGGAATTATGAGCAATTTCTCTTACCCCAATTTGTGTCACATCTACTGGAGCATCATGAGCATGTATTATGACATCAGAGTATAGGATGACATCATAATTAGTATGCAGTATGACATCACAATATATTATGACGTCAAAATGTTTCCGCATTATGACATCACAATATATTATGAGAGCGCAACATGCAGGTGTTATGAGCAATTTCTCCTTCCCCACTTTGTGTCACATCTACTGGAACATCATGAGCATGTATTATGACGTCACAGTATATGATGACATCATAATTAGTATGCACTATGACGTGACAATGTATTATGACGTCATAATGTATCCGCATTATGACATCACAATATATTATCAGAGCGCAACATGCAGGTATTATGAGCAATTTATCTTACCCCAATCTGTGTCACATCTACTGGAGCATCATGAGCATGTATTATGACGTCACACTATATGATGACATCATAATTAGTATGCACTATGACGTCACAATGTATTATGACGTCATAATGTATCCGCATTATGACATCACAATATATTATGAGAGCGCAACATGCAGGTATTATGAGCAATTTCTCTTACCCCAATTTGTGTCACATCTACTGGAGCATCATGAGCATGTATTATGACGTCACAGTATATGATGACATCATAATTAGTATGCACTATGTCGTCACAATGTATTATGACGTCATAATGTATTCGCATTATGACATCACAATATATTATGAGAGCGCAACATGCAGGTATTATGAGCAATTTCTCTTACCCCAATTTGTGTCACATCTACTGGAGCATCATGAGCATGTATTATGACGTCACAGTATATGACGACATCATAATTAGTATGCACTATGACGTCACAATGTATTATGACGTCAAAATGTATCCGCATTATGAAATAACAATATATTATGAGAGCGCAATTTGCAGGTTTTATAACCAATTTCGCTTACCCCAATTTGTGTCACATTTACTGGAGCGTCATGAGCATGTATTATGACGTCACAGTATATGATGGCATCATAATTAGTATGCAGTATGACGTCACAATGTATTATGACGTCATAATGTATCCGCATTATGACATCACAATATATTATGAGAGCGCAACATGCAGGAATTATGAGCAATTTCTCTTACCCCAATTTGTGTCACATCTACTGGAGCATCATGAGCATGTATTATGACATCACAGTATAGGATGACATCATAATTAGTATGCAGTATGACATCACAATATATTATAACGTCATAATGTTTCCGCATTATGACATCACAATATATTATGAGAGCGCAACATGCAGGTGTTATGAGCAATTTCTCCTTCCCCACTTTGTGTCACATCTACTGGAACATCATGAGCATGTATTATGACGTCACAGTATATGATGACATCATAATTAGTATGCAGTATGACGTCACAATGTATTATGACGTCATAATGTATCCGCATTATGACATCACAATATATTATCAGAGCGCAACATGCAGGTATTATGAGCAATTTATCTTACCCCAATTTGTGTCACATCTACTGGAGCATCATGAGCATGTATTATGACGTCACATTATATGATGACATCATAATTAGTATGCACTATGACGTCACAATGTATTATGACGTCATAATGTATCCGCATTATGACATCACAATATATTATGAGAGCGCAACATGCAGGTATTATGAGCAATTTCTCTTACCCCAATTTGTGTCACATCTACTGGAGCATCATGAGCATGTATTATGACGTCACAGTATATGATGACATCATAATTAGTATGCACTATTTCGTCACAATGTATTATGACGTCATAATGTATTCGCATTATGACATCACAATATATTATGAGAGCGCAACATGCAGGTATTATGAGCAATTTCTCTTACCCCAATTTGTGTCACATCTACTGGAGCATCATGAGCATATTATGACGTCACAGTATATGACGACATCATAATTAGTATGCACTATGACGTCACAATGTATTATGACGTCAAAATGTATCCGCATTATGAAATAACAATATATTATGAGAGCGCAATTTGCAGGTTTTATCACCAATTTCGCTTACCCCAATTTGTGTCACATCTACTGGAGCATCATGAGCATGTATTATGACGTCACAGTATAGGATGACATCATACTTAGTATGCAGTATGACATCACAATGTATTATGACGTCATAATGTATCCGCATTATGACATCACAATATATTATGAGAGCGCTACATGCAGGTATTATGAGCAATTTCTCTTTCCCCAATTTGTGTCACATCTGCTGGAGCATCATGAGCATGTATTATGACGTCACATTATATGATGACATCATAATTAGTATGCACTATGACGTCACAATGTATTATGACGTCCTAATGTATCCGCATTATGACATCACAATATATTATGAGAGCGCAATTTGCTGGTTTTATAACCAATTTCGCTTACCCCAATTTGTGTCACATTTACTGGAGCGTCATGAGCATGTATTATGACGTCCCAGTATATGATGGCATCATAATTAGTATGCAGTATGACGTCACAATGTATTATGACGTCATAATGTATCCGCATTATGACATCACAATATATTATGAGAGCGCAACATGCAGGAATTATGAGCAATTTCTCTTACCCCAATTTGTGTCACATCTACTGGAGCATCATGAGCATGTATTATGACATCACAGTATAGGATGACATCATAATTAGTATGCAGTATGACATCACAATATATTATGACGTCATAATGTTTCCGCATTATGACATCACAATATATTATGAGAGCGCAACACGCAGGTGTTATGAGCAATTTCTCCTTCCCCACTTTGTGTCACATCTACTGGAACATCATGAGCATGTATTATGACGTCACAGTATATGATGAAATCATAATTAGTATGCACTATGTCCTCACAATGTATTATGACGTCATAATGTATCCGCATTATGACATCACAATATATTATCAGAGCGCAACATGCAGGTATTATGAGCAATTTATCTTACCCCAATTTGTGTCACATCTACTGGAGCATCATGAGCATGTATTATGACGTCACACTATATGATGACATCATAATTAGTATGCACTATGACGTCACAATGTATTATGACGTCATAATGTATCCGCATTATGACATCACAATATATTATGAGAGCGCAACATGCAGGTATTATGAGCAATTTCTCTTACCCCAATTTGTGTCACATCTACTGGAGCATCATGAGCATGTATTATGACGTCACAGTATATGATGACATCGTAATTAGTATGCACTATGTCGTCACAATGTATTATGACGTCATAATGTATTCGCATTATGACATCACAATATATTATGAGAGCGCAACATGCAGGTATTATGAGCAATTTCTCTTACCCCAATTTGTGTCACATCTACTGGAGCATCATGAGCATGTATTATGACGTCACTGTATATGATGACATCATAATTAGCATGCACTATGTCGTCACAATGTATTATGACGTCATAATGTATTCGCATTATGACATCACAATATATTATGAGAGCGCAACATGCAGGTATTATGAGCAATTTCTCTTACCCCAATTTGTGTCACATCTACTGGAGCATCATGAGCATGTATTACGACGTCACAGTATATGACGACATCATAATTAGTATGCACTATGACGTCACAATGTATTATGACGTCAAAATGTATCCGCATTATGAAATAACAATATATTATGAGAGCGCAATTTGCAGGTTTTATTACCAATTTCGCTTACCCCAATTTGTGTCACTTCTACTGGAGCATCATGAGCATGTATTATGACGTCACAGTATAGGATGACATCATACTTAGTATGCAGTATGACATCACAATGTATTATGACGTCATAATGTATCCGCATTATGACATCACAGTATATTATGAGAGCGCTACATGCAGGTATTATGAGCAATTTCTCTTTCCCCAATTTGTGTCACATCTGCTGGAGCATCATGAGCATGTATTATGATGTCACATTATATGATGACATCATAATTAGTATGCACTATGACGTCACAATGTATTATGACGTCATAATGTATCCGCATTATGACATCACAATATATTATGAGAGCGCAACATGAAGGTATTATGAGCAATTTCTCTTACCCCAATTTGTGTCACATCAAATGGAGCAACACGAACATGTATTGTGACGTCACAGTATATGATGACATCATAATTAGTATGCACTATGACGTCACAATGTATTATGACGTCCTAATGTATCCGCATTATGACATCACAATATATTATGACAGCGCAATTTGCAGGTTTTATGACCAATTTCGCTTACCCCAATTTGTGTCACATTTACTGGAGCGTCATGAGCATGTATTATGACGTCAGAGTATTTGATGACATCATAATTAGTATGCAGTATGACGTCACAATGTATTATGACGTCATAATGTATCCGCATTATGACATCACAATATATTATGAGAGCGCAACATGCAGGTATTATGAGCAATTTCTCTTACCCCAATTTGTGTCACATCTACTGGAGCATCATGAGCATGTATTTTGACGTCACAGTATATGATGACATCATAATTAGTATGCACTATGACGTCACAATGTATTATGATGTCATAATGTATCCGCATTATGACATCAGAATATATTATGTGAGCGCAATTTGCAGGTTTTATGACCAATTTCGCTTACCCCAAATTGTGTCACATTTACTGGAGCATCCTGAGCATGTATTATGACGTCAAAGTATAGGATGACATCATAATTAGTATGCAGTAAGACATCACAATGTATTATGACGTCATAATGTATCCGCATTATGACATCACAATATATTATGAGAGCGCAACATGCAGGTGTCATGAGCAATTTCTCTTTCCCCACTTTGTGTCACATCTACTGGAGCATCATGAGCATGTATTTTGACGTCACAGTATATGATGACATCATAATTAGCATGCACTATGACGTCACAATGTATTATGATGTCATAATGTATCCGCATTATGACATCACAATATATTATGAGAGCGCAACATGCAGGTATTATGAGCAATTTCTCTTACCCCAATTTGTGTCACATCTACTGGAGCATCATGAGTATGTATTATGACGTCACAGTATATGATGACATCATAATTAGTATGCACTATGTCGTCACAATGTATTATGACGTCATAATGTATTCGCATTATGACATCACAATATATTATGAGAGCGCAACATGCAGGTATTATGAGCAATTTCTCTTACCCCAATTTGTGTCACATCTACTGGAGCATCATGAGCATGTATTATGACGTCACAGTATATGACGACATCATAATTAGTATGCACTATGACGTCACAATGTATTATGACGTCAAAATGTATCCGCATTATGAAATAACAATATATTATGAGAGCGCAATTTGCAGGTTTTATTACCAATTTCGCTTACCCCAATTTGTGTCACATCTACTGGAGCATCATGAGCATGTATTATGACGTCACAGTATATGATGACATCATAATTAGTATGCAGTATGACGTCACAATGTATTATGATGTCCTGATGTATCCGCATTATGGCATCACAATATATTATGAGAGCGCAATTTGCTGGTTTTATAACCAATTTCGCTTACCCCAATTTGTGTCACATGTACTGGAGTGTCATGAGCATGTATTATGACGTCACAGTATATGATGGCATCATAATTAGTATGCAGTATGACGTCACAATGTATTATGACGTCATAATGTATCCGCATTATGACATCACAATATATTATGAGAGCGCAACATGCAGGAATTATGAGCAATTTCTCTTACCCCAATTTGTGTCACATCTACTGGAGCATCATGAGCATGTATTATGACATCACAGTATAGGATGACATCATAATTAGTATGCAGTATGACATCACAATCTATTATGACGTCATAATGTTTCCACATTATGACATCACAATATATTATGAGAGCGCAACATGCAGGTGTTATTAGCAATTTCTCCTTCCCCACTTTGTGTCACATCTACTGGAACATCATGAGCATGTATTATGACGTCACAGTATATGATGACATCATAATTAGTATGCAGTATGACGTCACAATGTATTATGACGTCATAATGTATCCGCATTATGACATCACAATATATTATCAGAGCGCAACATGCAGGTATTATGAGCAATTTATCTTACCCCAATTTGTGTCACATCTACTGGAGCATCATGAGCATGTATTATGACGTCACACTATATGATGACATCATAATTAGTATGCACTATGATGTCACAATGTATTATGACGTCATAATGTATCCGCATTATGACATCACAATATATTATGAGAGCGCAACATGAAGGTATTATGAGCAATTTCTCTTACCCCAATTTGTGTCACATCTACTGGAGCATCATGAGCATGTATTATGACGTCACAGTATATGATGACATCATAATTAGTATGCACTATGTCATCACAATGTATTATGACGTCATGATGTATTCGCATTATGACATCACAATATATTATGAGAGCGCAACATGCAGGTATTATGAGCAATTTCTCTTACCCCAATTTGTGTCACATCTACTGGAGCATCATGAGCATGTATTATGACGTCACAGTATATGACGACATCATAATTAGTATGCACTATGACGTCACAATGTATTATGACGTCAAAATGTATCCGCATTATGAAATAACAATATATTATGAGAGCGCAATTTGCAGGTTTTATTACCAATTTCGCTTACCCCAATTTGTGTCACATCTACTGGAGCATCATGAGCATGTATTATGACGTCACAGTATAGGATGACATCATACTTAGTATGCAGTATGACATCACAATGTATTATGACGTCATAATGTATCCGCATTATGACATCACAATATATTATGAGAGCGCTACATGCAGGTATTATGAGCAATTTCTCTTTCCCCAATTTGTGTCACATCTGCTGGAGCATCATGAGCATGTATTATGACGTCACATTATATGATGACATCATAATTAGTATGCACTATGACGTCACAATGTATTATGACGTCCTAATGTATCCGCATTATGACATCACAATATATTATGAGAGCGCAGTTTGCTGGTTTTATAACCAATTTCGCTTACCCCAATTTGTGTCACATTTACTGGAGCGTCATGAGCATGTATTATGACGTCACAGTATATGATGGCATCATAATTAGTATGCAGTATGACGTCACAATGTATTATGACGTCATAATGTATCCGCATTATGACATCACAATATATTATGAGAGCGCAACATGCAGGAATTATGAGCAATTTCTCTTACCCCAATTTGTGTCACATCTACTGGAGCATCATGAGCATGTATTATGACATCACAGTATAGGATGACATCATAATTAGTATGCAGTATGACATCACAATATATTATGACGTCATAATGTTTCCGCATTATGACATCACAATATATTATGAGAGCGCAACATGCCGGTGTTATGAGCAATTTCTCCTTCCCCACTTTGTGTCACATCTACTGGAACATCATGAGCATGTATTATGACGTCACAGTATATGATGAAATCATAATTAGTATGCACTATGTCGTCACAATGTATTATGACGTCATAATGTATCCGCATTATGACATCACAATATGTTATCAGAGCGCAACATGCAGGTATTATGAGCAATTTATCTTACCCCAATTTGTGTCACATCTACTGGAGCATCATGAGCATGTATTATGACGTCACACTATATGATGACATCATAATTAGTATGCACTATGACGTCACAATGTATTATGACGTCATAATGTATCCGCATTATGACATCACAATATATTATGAGAGCGCAACATGCAGGTATTATGAGCAATTTCTCTTACCCCAATTTGTGTCACACTAATGGAGCATCATGAGCATGTATTATGACATCACAGTATATGATGACATCATAATTAGTATGCCCTATGTCGTCACAATGTATTATGACGTCATAATGTATTCGCAATATGACATCACAATATATTATGAGAGCGCAACATGCAGGTATTATGAGCAATTTCTCTTACCCCAATTTGTGTCACATCTACTGGAGCATCATGAGCATGTATTATGACGTCACAGTATATGATGACATCATAATTAGTATGCACTATGTCGTCACAATGTATTATGACGTCATAATGTATTCGCATTATGACATCACAATATATTATGAGAGCGCAACATGCAGGTATTATGAGCAATTTCTCTTACCCCAATTTGTGTCACATCTACTGGAGCATCATGAGCATGTATTATGACGTCACAGTATATGACGACATCATAATTAGTATGCACTATGACGTCACAATGTATTATGACGTCAAAATGTATCCGCATTATGAAATAACAATATATTATGAGAGCGCAATTTGCAGGTTTTATTACCAATTTCGCTTACCCCAATTTGTGTCACATCTACTGGAGCATCATGAGCATGTATTATGACGTCACAGTATAGGATGACATCATACTTAGTATGCAGTATGACATCACAATGTATTATGACGTCATAATGTATCCGCATTATGACAACACAGTATATTATGAGAGCGCTACATGCAGGTATTATGAGCAATTTCTCTTTCCCCAATTTGTGTCACATCTGCTGGAGCATCATGAGCATGTATTATGATGTCACATTATATGATGACATCATAATTAGTATGCACTATGACGTCACAATGTATTATGACGTCATAATGTATCCGCATTTTGACATCACAATATATTATGAGAGCGCAATTTGCTGGTTTTATAACCAATTTCGCTTACCCCAATTTGTGTCACATTTACTGGAGCGTCATGAGCATGTATTATGACGTCACAGTATATGATGGCATCATAATTAGTATGCAGTATGACGTCACAATGTATTATGACGTCATAATGTATCCGCATTATGACATCACAATATATTATGAGAGCGCAACATGCAGGAATTATGAGCAATTTCTCTTACCCCAATTTGTGTCACATCTACTGGAGCATCATGAGCATGTATTATGACATCACAGTATAGGATGACATCATAATTAGTATGCAGTATGACATCACAATATATTATGACGTCATAATGTTTCCGCATTATGACATCACAATATATTATGAGAGCGCAACATGCAGGTGTTATGAGCAATTTCTCTTACCCCAATTTGTGTCACATCTACTGGAACATCATGAGCATGTATTATGACGTCACAGTATATGATGACATCATAATTAGTATGCAGTATGATGTCACAATGTATTATGACGTCATAATGTATCCGCATTATGACATCACAATATATTATCAGAGCGCAATTTGCTGGTTTTATAACCAATTTCGCTTACCCCAATTTGTGTCACATTTACTGGAGCGTCATGAGCATGTATTATGACGTCACAGTATATGATGGCATCATAATTAGTATGCAGTATGACGTCACAATGTATTATGACGTCATAATGTATCCGCATTATGACATCACAATATATTATGAGAGCGCATCATGCAGGAATTATGAGCAATTTCTCTTACCCCAATTTGTGTCACATCTACTGGAGCATCATGAGCATGTATTATGACATCAGAGTATAGGATGACATCATAATTAGTATGCAGTATGACATCACAATATATTATGACGTCAAAATGTTTCCGCATTATGACATCACAATATATTATGAGAGCGCAACATGCAGGTGTTATGAGCAATTTCTCCTTCCCCACTTTGTGTCACATCTACTGGAACATCATGAGCATGTATTATGACGTCACAGTATATGATGACATCATAATTAGTATGCACTATGACGTGACAATGTATTATGACGTCATAATGTATCCGCATTATGACATCACAATATATTATCAGAGCGCAACATGCAGGTATTATGAGCAATTTATCTTACCCCAATCTGTGTCACATCTACTGGAGCATCATGAGCATGTATTATGACGTCACACTATATGATGACATCATAATTAGTATGCACTATGACGTCACAATGTATTATGACGTCATAATGTATCCGCATTATGACATCACAATATATTATGAGAGCGCAACATGCAGGTATTATGAGCAATTTCTCTTACCCCAATTTGTGTCACATCTACTGGAGCATCATGAGCATGTATTATGACGTCACAGTATATGATGACATCATAATTAGTATGCACTATGTCGTCACAATGTATTATGACGTCATAATGTATTCGCATTATGACATCACAATATATTATGAGAGCGCAACATGCAGGTATTATGAGCAATTTCTCTTACCCCAATTTGTGTCACATCTACTGGAGCATCATGAGCATGTATTATGACGTCACAGTATATGACGACATCATAATTAGTATGCACTATGACGTCACAATGTATTATGACGTCAAAATGTATCCGCATTATGAAATAACAATATATTATGAGAGCGCAATTTGCAGGTTTTATAACCAATTTCGCTTACCCCAATTTGTGTCACATTTACTGGAGCGTCATGAGCATGTATTATGACGTCACAGTATATGATGGCATCATAATTAGTATGCAGTATGACGTCACAATGTATTATGACGTCATAATGTATCCGCATTATGACATCACAATATATTATGAGAGCGCAACATGCAGGAATTATGAGCAATTTCTCTTACCCCAATTTGTGTCACATCTACTGGAGCATCATGAGCATGTATTATGACATCACAGTATAGGATGACATCATAATTAGTATGCAGTATGACATCACAATATATTATAACGTCATAATGTTTCCGCATTATGACATCACAATATATTATGAGAGCGCAACATGCAGGTGTTATGAGCAATTTCTCCTTCCCCACTTTGTGTCACATCTACTGGAACATCATGAGCATGTATTATGACGTCACAGTATATGATGACATCATAATTAGTATGCAGTATGACGTCACAATGTATTATGACGTCATATTGTATCCGCATTATGACATCACAATATATTATCAGAGCGCAACATGCAGGTATTATGAGCAATTTATCTTACCCCAATTTGTGTCACATCTACTGGAGCATCATGAGCATGTATTATGACGTCACATTATATGATGACATCATAATTAGTATGCACTATGACGTCACAATGTATTATGACGTCATAATGTATCCGCATTATGACATCACAATATATTATGAGAGCGCAACATGCAGGTATTATGAGCAATTTCTCTTACCCCAATTTGTGTCACATCTACTGGAGCATCATGAGCATGTATTATGACGTCACAGTATATGATGACATCATAATTAGTATGCACTATTTCGTCACAATGTATTATGACGTCATAATGTATTCGCATTATGACATCACAATATATTATGAGAGCGCAACATGCAGGTATTATGAGCAATTTCTCTTACCCCAATTTGTGTCACATCTACTGGAGCATCATGAGCATATTATGACGTCACAGTATATGACGACATCATAATTAGTATGCACTATGACGTCACAATGTATTATGACGTCAAAATGTATCCGCATTATGAAATAACAATATATTATGAGAGCGCAATTTGCAGGTTTTATCACCAATTTCGCTTACCCCAATTTGTGTCACATCTACTGGAGCATCATGAGCATGTATTATGACGTCACAGTATAGGATGACATCATACTTAGTATGCAGTATGACATCACAATGTATTATGACGTCATAATGTATCCGCATTATGACATCACAATATATTATGAGAGCGCTACATGCAGGTATTATGAGCAATTTCTCTTTCCCCAATTTGTGTCACATCTGCTGGAGCATCATGAGCATGTATTATGACGTCACATTATATGATGACATCATAATTAGTATGCACTATGACGTCACAATGTATTATGACGTCCTAATGTATCCGCATTATGACATCACAATATATTATGAGAGCGCAATTTGCTGGTTTTATAACCAATTTCGCTTACCCCAATTTGTGTCACATTTACTGGAGCGTCATGAGCATGTATTATGACGTCCCAGTATATGATGGCATCATAATTAGTATGCAGTATGACGTCACAATGTATTATGACGTCATAATGTATCCGCATTATGACATCACAATATATTATGAGAGCGCAACATGCAGGAATTATGAGCAATTTCTCTTACCCCAATTTGTGTCACATCTACTGGAGCATCATGAGCATGTATTATGACATCACAGTATAGGATGACATCATAATTAGTATGCAGTATGACATCACAATATATTATGACGTCATAATGTTTCCGCATTATGACATCACAATATATTATGAGATCGCAACACGCAGGTGTTATGAGCAATTTCTCCTTCCCCACTTTGTGTCACATCTACTGGAACATCATGAGCATGTATTATGACGTCACAGTATATGATGAAATCATAATTAGTATGCACTATGTCCTCACAATGTATTATGACGTCATAATGTATCCGCATTATGACATCACAATATATTATCAGAGCGCAACATGCAGGTATTATGAGCAATTTATCTTACCCCAATTTGTGTCACATCTACTGGAGCATCATGAGCATGTATTATGACGTCACACTATATGATGACATCATAATTAGTATGCACTATGACGTCACAATGTATTATGACGTCATAATGTATCCGCATTATGACATCACAATATATTATGAGAGCGCAACATGCAGGTATTATGAGCAATTTCTCTTACCCCAATTTGTGTCACATCTACTGGAGCATCATGAGCATGTATTATGACGTCACAGTATATGATGACATCGTAATTAGTATGCACTATGTCGTCACAATGTATTATGACGTCATAATGTATTCGCATTATGACATCACAATATATTATGAGAGCGCAACATGCAGGTATTATGAGCAATTTCTCTTACCCCAATTTGTGTCACATCTACTGGAGCATCATGAGCATGTATTATGACGTCACTGTATATGATGACATCATAATTAGCATGCACTATGTCGTCACAATGTATTATGACGTCATAATGTATTCGCATTATGACATCACAATATATTATGAGAGCGCAACATGCAGGTATTATGAGCAATTTCTCTTACCCCAATTTGTGTCACATCTACTGGAGCATCATGAGCATGTATTACGACGTCACAGTATATGACGACATCATAATTAGTATGCACTATGACGTCACAATGTATTATGACGTCAAAATGTATCCGCATTATGAAATAACAAGATATTATGAGAGCGCAATTTGCAGGTTTTATTACCAATTTCGCTTACCCCAATTTGTGTCACATCTACTGGAGCATCATGAGCATGTATTATGACGTCACAGTATAGGATGACATCATACTTAGTATGCAGTATGACATCACAATGTATTATGACGTCATAATGTATCCGCATTATGACATCACAGTATATTATGAGAGCGCTACATGCAGGCATTATGAGCAATTTCTCTTTCCCCAATTTGTGTCACATCTGCTGGAGCATCATGAGCATGTATTATGATGTCACATTATATGATGACATCATAATTAGTATGCACTATGACGTCACAATGTATTATGACGTCATAATGTATCCGCATTATGACATCACAATATATTATGAGAGCGCAACATGAAGGTATTATGAGCAATTTCTCTTACCCCAATTTGTGTCACATCAAATGGAGCAACACGAACATGTATTGTGACGTCACAGTATATGATGACATCATAATTAGTATGCACTATGACGTCACAATGTATTATGACGTCCTAATGTATCCGCATTATGACATCACAATATATTATGACAGCGCAATTTGCAGGTTTTATGACCAATTTCGCTTACCCCAATTTGTGTCACATTTACTGGAGCGTCATGAGCATGTATTATGACGTCAGAGTATTTGATGACATCATAATTAGTATGCAGTATGACGTCACAATGTATTATGACGTCATAATGTATCCGCATTATGACATCACAATATATTATGAGAGCGCAACATGCAGGTATTATGAGCAATTTCTCTTACCCCAATTTGTGTCACATCTACTGGAGCATCATGAGCATGTATTTTGACGTCACAGTATATGATGACATCATAATTAGTATGCACTATGACGTCACAATGTATTATGATGTCATAATGTATCCGCATTATGACATCAGAATATATTATGTGAGCGCAATTTGCAGGTTTTATGACCAATTTCGCTTACCCCAAATTGTGTCACATTTACTGGAGCATCCTGAGCATGTATTATGACGTCAAAGTATAGGATGACATCATAATTAGTATGCAGTAAGACATCACAATGTATTATGACGTCATAATGTATCCGCATTATGACATCACAATATATTATGAGAGCGCAACATGCAGGTGTCATGAGCAATTTCTCTTTCCCCACTTTGTGTCACATCTACTGGAGCATCATGAGCATGTATTTTGACGTCACAGTATATGATGACATCATAATTAGCATGCACTATGACGTCACAATGTATTATGACGTCATAATGTATCCGCATTATGACATCACAATATATTATGAGAGCGCAACATGCAGGTATTATGAGCAATTTCTCTTACCCCAATTTGTGTCACATCTACTGGAGCATCATGAGTATGTATTATGACGTCACAGTATATGATGACATCATAATTAGTATGCACTATGTCGTCACAATGTATTATGACGTCATAATGTATTCGCATTATGACATCACAATATATTATGAGAGCGCAACATGCAGGTATTATGAGCAATTTCTCTTACCCCAATTTGTGTCACATCTACTGGAGCATCATGAGCATGTATTATGACGTCACAGTATATGACGACATCATAATTAGTATGCACTATGACGTCACAATGTATTATGACGTCAAAATGTATCCGCATTATGAAATAACAATATATTATGAGAGCGCAATTTGCAGGTTTTATTACCAATTTCGCTTACCCCAATTTGTGTCACATCTACTGGAGCATCATGAGCATGTATTATGACGTCACAGTATAGGATGACATCATACTTAGTATGCAGTATGACATCACAATATATTATGACGTCATAATGTATCCGCATTATGACATCACAATATATTATGAGAGCGCTACATGCAGGTATTATGAGCAATTTCTCTTTCCCCAATTTGTGTCACATCTGCTGGAGCATCATGAGCATGTATTATGACGTCACATTATATGATGACATCATAATTAGTATGCACTATGACGTCACAATGTATTATGATGTCCTGATGTATCCGCATTATGGCATCACAATATATTATGAGAGCGCAATTTGCTGGTTTTATAACCAATTTCGCTTACCCCAATTTGTGTCACATGTACTGGAGTGTCATGAGCATGTATTATGACGTCACAGTATATGATGGCATCATAATTAGTATGCAGTATGACGTCACAATGTATTATGACGTCATAATGTATCCGCATTATGACATCACAATATATTATGAGAGCGCAACATGCAGGAATTATGAGCAATTTCTCTTACCCCAATTTGTGTCACATCTACTGGAGCATCATGAGCATGTATTATGACATCACAGTATAGGATGACATCATAATTAGTATGCAGTATGACATCACAATCTATTATGACGTCATAATGTTTCCACATTATGACATCACAATATATTATGAGAGCGCAACATGCAGGTGTTATTAGCAATTTCTCCTTCCCCACTTTGTGTCACATCTACTGGAACATCATGAGCATGTATTATGACGTCACAGTATATGATGACATCATAATTAGTATGCAGTATGACGTCACAATGTATTATGACGTCATAATGTATCCGCATTATGACATCACAATATATTATCAGAGCGCAACATGCAGGTATTATGAGCAATTTATCTTACCCCAATTTGTGTCACATCTACTGGAGCATCATGAGCATGTATTATGACGTCACACTATATGATGACATCATAATTAGTATGCACTATGATGTCACAATGTATTATGACGTCATAATGTATCCGCATTATGACATCACAATATATTATGAGAGCGCAACATGAAGGTATTATGAGCAATTTCTCTTACCCCAATTTGTGTCACATCTACTGGAGCATCATGAGCATGTATTATGACGTCACAGTATATGATGATATCATAATTAGTATGCACTATGTCATCACAATGTATTATGACGTCATGATGTATTCGCATTATGACATCACAATATATTATGAGAGCGCAACATGCAGGTATTATGAGCAATTTCTCTTACCCCAATTTGTGTCACATCTACTGGAGCATCATGAGCATGTATTATGACGTCAAAGTATATGACGACATCATAATTAGTATGCACTATGACGTCACAATGTATTATGACGTCAAAATGTATCCGCATTATGAAATAACAATATATTATGAGAGCGCAATTTGCAGGTTTTATTACCAATTTCGCTTACCCCAATTTGTGTCACATCTACTGGAGCATCATGAGCATGTATTATGACGTCACAGTATAGGATGACATCATACTTAGTATGCAGTATGACATCACAATGTATTATGACGTCATAATGTATCCGCATTATGACATCACAATATATTATGAGAGCGCTACATGCAGGTATTATGAGCAATTTCTCTTTCCCCAATTTGTGTCACATCTGCTGGAGCATCATGAGCATGTATTATGACGTCACATTATATGATGACATCATAATTAGTATGCACTATGACGTCACAATGTATTATGACGTCCTAATGTATCCGCATTATGACATCACAATATATTATGAGAGCGCAGTTTGCTGGTTTTATAACCAATTTCGCTTACCCCAATTTGTGTCACATTTACTGGAGCGTCATGAGCATGTATTATGACGTCACAGTATATGATGGCATCATAATTAGTATGCAGTATGACGTCACAATGTATTATGACGTCATAATGTATCCGCATTATGACATCACAATATATTATGAGAGCGCAACATGCAGGAATTATGAGCAATTTCTCTTACCCCAATTTGTGTCACATCTACTGGAGCATCATGAGCATGTATTATGACATCACAGTATAGGATGACATCATAATTAGTATGCAGTATGACATCACAATATATTATGACGTCATAATGTTTCCGCATTATGACATCACAATATATTATGAGAGCGCACATGCAGGTGTTATGAGCAATTTCTCCTTCCCCACTTTGTGTCACATCTACTGGAACATCATGAGCATGTATTATGACGTCACAGTATATGATGAAATCATAATTAGTATGCACTATGTCGTCACAATGTATTATGACGTCATAATGTATCCGCATTATGACATCACAATATATTATCAGAGCGCAACATGCAGGTATTATGAGCAATTTCTCTTACCCCAATTTGTGTCACATCTACTGGAGCATCATGAGCATGTATTATGACGTCACACTATATGATGACATCATAATTAGTATGCACTATGACGTCACAATGTATTATGACGTCATAATGTATCCGCATTATGACATCACAATATATTATGAGAGCGCAACATGCAGGTATTATGAGCAATTTCTCTTACCCCAATTTGTGTCACATCTACTGGAGCATCATGAGCATGTATTATGACGTCACAGTATATGATGACATCATAATTAGTATGCACTATGTCGTCACAATGTATTATGACGTCATAATGTATTCGCATTATGACATCACAATATATTATGAGAGCGCAACATGCAGGTATTATGAGCAATTTCTCTTACCCCAATTTGTGTCACATCTACTGGAGCATCATGAGCATGTATTATGACGTCACAGTATATGATGACATCATAATTAGTATGCACTATGTCGTCACAATGTATTATGACGTCATAATGTATTCGCATTATGACATCACAATATATTATGAGAGCGCAACATGCAGGTATTATGAGCAATTTCTCTTACCCCAATTTGTGTCACATCTACTGGAGCATCATGAGCATGTATTATGACGTCACAGTATATGACGACATCATAATTAGTATGCACTATGACGTCACAATGTATTATGACGTCAAAATGTATCCGCATTATGAAATAACAATATATTATGAGAGCGCAATTTGCAGGTTTTATTACCAATTTCGCTTACCCCAATTTGTGTCACATCTACTGGAGCATCATGAGCATGTATTATGACGTCACAGTATAGGATGACATCATACTTAGTATGCAGTATGACATCACAATGTATTATGACGTCATAATGTATCCGCATTATGACATCACAGTATATTATGAGAGCGCTACATGCAGGTATTATGAGCAATTTCTCTTTCCCCAATTTGTGTCACATCTGCCGGAGCATCATGAGCATGTATTATGATGTCACATTATATGATGACATCATAATTAGTATGCACTATGACGTCACAATGTATTATGACGTCATAATGTATCCGCATTATGACATCACAATATATTATGAGAGCGCAACATGAAGGTATTATGAGCAATTTCTCTTACCCCAATTTGTGTCACATCAAATGGAGCAACACGAACATGTATTATGACGTCACAGTATATGATGACATCATAATTAGTATGCACTATGACGTCACAATGTATTATGACGTCCTAATGTATCCGCATTATGACATCACAATATATTATGACAGCGCAATTTGCAGGTTTTATGACCAATTTCGCTTACCCCAATTTGTGTCACATTTACTGGAGCGTCATGAGCATGTATTATGACGTCAGAGTATTTGATGACATCATAATTAGTATGCAGTATGACGTCACAATGTATTATGACGTCATAATGTATCCGCATTATGACATCACAATATATTATGAGAGCGCAACATGCAGGTATTATGAGCAATTTCTCTTACCCCAATTTGTGTCACATCTACTGAGCATCATGAGCATGTATTTTGACGTCACAGTATATGATGACATCATAATTAGTATGCACTATGACGTCACAATGTATTATGATGTCATAATGTATCCGCATTATGACATCAGAATATATTATGTGAGCGCAATTTGCAGGTTTTATGACCAATTTCGCTTACCCCAAATTGTGTCACATTTACTGGAGCATCCTGAGCATGTATTATGACGTCAAAGTATAGGATGACATCATAATTAGTATGCAGTAAGACATCACAATGTATTATGACGTCATAATGTATCCGCATTATGACATCACAATATATTATGAGAGCGCAACATGCAGGTGTCATGAGCAATTTCTCTTTCCCCACTTTGTGTCACATCTACTGGAGCATCATGAGCATGTATTTTGACGTCACAGTATATGATGACATCATAATTAGCATGCACTATGACGTCACAATGTATTATGACGTCATAATGTATCCGCATTATGACATCACAATATATTATGAGAGCGCAACATGCAGGTATTATGAGCAATTTCTCTTACCCCAATTTGTGTCACATCTACTGGAGCATCATGAGCATGTATTATGACGTCACAGTATATGATGACATCATAATTAGTATGCACTATGTCGTCACAATGTATTATGACGTCATAATGTATTCGCATTATGACATCACAATATATTATGAGAGCGCAACATGCAGGTATTATGAGCAATTTCTCTTACCCCAATTTGTGTCACATCTACTGGAGCATCATGAGCATGTATTATGACGTCACAGTATATGACGACATCATAATTAGTATGCACTATGACGTCACAATGTATTATGACGTCAAAATATATCCGTATTATGAAATAACAATATATTATGAGAGCGCAATTTGCAGGTTTTATTACCAATTTCGCTTACCCCAATTTGTGTCACATCTACTGGAGCATCATGAGCATGTATTATGACGTCACAGTATAGGATGACATCATACTTAGTATGCAGTATGACATCACAATATATTATGACGTCATAATGTATCCGCATTATGACATCACAATATATTATGAGAGCGCTACATGCAGGTATTATGAGCAATTTCTCTTTCCCCAATTTGTGTCACATCTGCTGGAGCATCATGAGCATGTATTATGACGTCACATTATATGATGACATTATAATTAGTATGCACTATGACGTCACAATGTATTATGATGTCCTAATGTATCCGCATTATGACATCACAATATATTATGAGAGCGCAATTTGCTGGTTTTATAACCAATTTCGCTTACCCCAATTTGTGTCACATTTACTGGAGCGTCATGAGCATGTATTATGACGTCACAGTATATGATGGCATCATAATTAGTATGCAGTATGACGTCACAATGTATTATGACGTCATAATGTATCCGCATTATGACATCACAATATATTATGAGAGCGCAACATGCAGGAATTATGAGCAATTTCTCTTACCCCAATTTGTGTCACATCTACTGGAGCATCATGAGCATGTATTATGACATCACAGTATAGGATGACATCATAATTAGTATGCAGTATGACATCACAATATATTATGACGTCATAATGTTTCCACATTATGACATCACAATATATTATGAGAGCGCAACATGCAGGTGTTATGAGCAATTTCTCCTTCCCCACTTTGTGTCACATCTACTGGAACATCATGAGCATGTATTATGACGTCACAGTATATGATGACATCATAATTAGTATGCAGTATGACGTCACAATGTATTATGACGTCATAATGTATCCGCATTATGACATCACAATATATTATCAGAGCGCAACATGCAGGTATTATGAGCAATTTATCTTACCCCAATTTGTGTCACATCTACTGGAGCATCATGAGCATGTATTATGACGTCACACTATATGATGACATCATAATTAGTATGCACTATGATGTCACAATGTATTATGACGTCATAATGTATCCGCATTATGACATCACAATATATGATGAGAGCGCAACATGAAGGTATTATGAGCAATTTCTCTTACCCCAATTTGTGTCACATCTACTGGAGCATCATGAGCATGTATTATGACGTCACAGTATATGATGACATCATAATTAGTATGCACTATGTCGTCACAATGTATTATGACGTCATAATGTATTCGCATTATGACATCACAATATATTATGAGAGCGCAACATGCAGGTATTATGAGCAATTTCTCTTACCCCAATTTGTGTCACATCCACTGGAGCATCATGAGCATGTATTATGACGTCACAGTATATGACGACATCATAATTAGTATGCACTATGACGTCACAATGTATTATGACGTCAAAATGTATCCGCATTATGAAATAACAATATATTATGAGAGCGCAATTTGCAGGTTTTATTACCAATTTCGCTTACCCCAATTTGTGTCACATCTACTGGAGCATCATGAGCATGTATTATGACGTCACAGTATAGGATGACATCATACTTAGTATGCAGTATGACATCACAATGTATTATGACGTCATAATGTATCCGCATTATGACATCACAATATATTATGAGAGCGCTACATGCAGGTATTATGAGCAATTTCTCTTTCCCCAATTTGTGTCACATCTGCTGGAGCATCATGAGCATGTATTATGACGTCACATTATATGATGACATCATAATTAGTATGCACTATGACGTCACAATGTATTATGACGTCCTAATGTATCCGCATTATGACATCACAATATATTATGAGAGCGCAATTTGCTGGTTTTATAACCAATTTCGCTTACCCCAATTTGTGTCACATTTACTGGAGCGTCATGAGCATGTATTATGACGTCACAGTATATGATGGCATCATAATTAGTATGCAGTATGACGTCACAATGTATTATGACGTCATAATGTATCCGCATTATGACATCACAATATATTATGAGAGCGCAACATGCAGGAATTATGAGCAATTTCTCTTACCCCAATTTGTGTCACATCTACTGGAGCATCATGAGCATGTATTATGACATCACAGTATAGGATGACATCATAATTAGTATGCAGTATGACATCACAATATATTATGACGTCATAATGTTTCCGCATTATGACATCACAATATATTATGAGAGCGCAACATGCCGGTGTTATGAGCAATTTCTCCTTCCCCACTTTGTGTCACATCTACTGGAACATCATGAGCATGTATTATGACGTCACAGTATATGATGAAATCATAATTAGTATGCACTATGTCGTCACAATGTATTATGACGTCATAATGTATCCGCATTATGACATCACAATATGTTATCAGAGCGCAACATGCAGGTATTATGAGCAATTTATCTTACCCCAATTTGTGTCACATCTACTGGAGCATCATGAGCATGTATTATGACGTCACACTATATGATGACATCATAATTAGTATGCACTATGACGTCACAATGTATTATGACGTCATAATGTATCCGCATTATGACATCACAATATATTATGAGAGCGCAACATGCAGGTATTATGAGCAATTTCTCTTACCCCAATTTGTGTCACATCTACTGGAGCATCATGAGCATGTATTATGACGTCACAGTATATGATGACATCATAATTAGTATGCACTATGTCGTCACAATGTATTATGACGTCATAATGTATTCGCAATATGACATCACAATATATTATGAGAGCGCAACATGCAGGTATTATGAGCAATTTCTCTTACCCCAATTTGTGTCACATCTACTGGAGCATCATGAGCATGTATTATGACGTCACAGTATATGATGACATCATAATTAGTATGCACTATGTCGTCACAATGTATTATGACGTCATAATGTATTCGCATTATGACATCACAATATATTATGAGAGCGCAACATGCAGGTATTATGAGCAATTTCTCTTACCCCAATTTGTGTCACATCTACTGGAGCATCATGAGCATGTATTATGACGTCACAGTATATGACGACGTCATAATTAGTATGCACTATGACGTCACAATGTATTATGACGTCAAAATGTATCCGCATTATGAAATAAAAATATATTATGAGAGCGCAATTTGCAGGTTTTATTACCCATTTCGCTTACCCCAATTTGTGTCACATCTACTGGAGCATCATGAGCATGTATTATGACGTCACAGTATAGGATGACATCATACTTAGTATGCAGTATGACATCACAATGTATTATGACGTCATAATGTATCCGCATTATGACATCACAGTATATTATGAGAGCGCTACATGCAGGTATTATGAGCAATTTCTCTTTCCCCAATTTGTGTCACATCTGCTGGAGCATCATGAGCATGTATTATGATGTCACATTATATAATGACATCATAATTAGTATGCACTATGACGTCACAATGTATTATGACGTCATAATGTATCCGCATTATGACATCACAATATATTATGAGAGCGCAATTTGCTGGTTTTATAACCAATTTCGCTTACCCCAATTTGTGTCACATTTACTGGAGCGTCATGAGCATGTATTATGACGTCACAGTATATGATGGCATCATAATTAGTATGCAGTATGACGTCACAATGTATTATGACGTCATAATGTATCCGCATTATGACATCACAATATATTATGAGAGCGCAACATGCAGGAATTATGAGCAATTTCTCTTACCCCAATTTGTGTCACATCTACTGGAGCAACATGAGCATGTATTATGACATCACAGTATAGGATGACATCATAATTAGTATGCAGTATGACATCACAATATATTATGACGTCATAATGTTTCCGCATTATGACATCACAATATATTATGAGAGCGCAACATGCAGGTGTTATGAGCAATTTCTCTTACCCCAATTTGTGTCACATCTACTGGAACATCATGAGCATGTATTATGACGTCACAGTATATGATGACATCATAATTAGTATGCAGTATGATGTCACAATGTATTATGACGTCATAATGTATCCGCATTATGACATCACAATATATTATCAGAGCGCAATTTGCTGGTTTTATAACCAATTTCGCTTACCCCAATTTGTGTCACATTTAGTGGAGCGTCATGAGCATGTATTATGACGTCACAGTATATGATGGCATCATAATTAGTATGCAGTATGACATCACAATGTATTATGACGTCATAATGTATCCGCATTATGACATCACAATATATTATGAGAGCGCATCATGCAGGAATTATGAGCAATTTCTCTTACCCCAATTTGTGTCACATCTACTGGAGCATCATGAGCATGTATTATGACATCAGAGTATAGGATGACATCATAATTAGTATGCAGTATGACATCACAATATATTATGACGTCATAATGTTTCCGCATTATGACATCACAATATATTATGAGAGCGCAACATGCAGGTGTTATGAGCAATTTCTCCTTCCCCACTTTGTGTCACATCTACTGGAACATCATGAGCATGTATTATGACGTCACAGTATATGATGACATCATAATTAGTATGCACTATGACGTCACAATGTATTATGACGTCATAATGTATCCGCATTTTGACATCACAATATATTATCAGAGCGCAACATGCAGGTACTATGAGCAATTTATCTTACCCCAATCTGTGTCACATCTACTGGAGCATCATGAGCATGTATTATGACGTCACACTATATGATGACATCATAATTAGTATGCACTATGACGTCACAATGTATTATGACGTCATAATGTATCCGCATTATGACATCACAATATATTATGAGAGCGCAACATGCAGGTATTATGAGCAATTTCTCTTACCCCAATTTGTGTCACATCTACTGGAGCATCATGAGCATGTATTATGACGTCACAGTATATGATGACATCATAATTAGTATGCACTATGTCGTCACAATGTATTATGACGTCATAATGTATTCGCATTATGACATCACAATATATTATGAGAGCGCAACATGCAGGTATTATGAGCAATTTCTCTTACCCCAATTTGTGTCACATCTACTGGAGCATCATGAGCATGTATTATGACGTCACAGTATATGACGACATCATAATTAGTATGCACTATGACGTCACAATGTATTATGACGTCAAAATGTATCCGCATTATGAAATAACAATATATTATGAGAGCGCAATTTGCAGGTTTTATAACCAATTTCGCTTACCCCAATTTGTGTCACATTTACTGGAGCGTCATGAGCATGTATTATGACGTCACAGTATATGATGGCATCATAATTAGTATGCAGTATGACGTCACAATGTATTATGACGTCATAATGTATCCGCATTATGACATCACAATATATTATGAGAGCGCAACATGCAGGAATTATGAGCAATTTCTCTTACCCCAATTTGTGTCACATCTACTGGAGCATCATGAGCATGTATTATGACATCACAGTATAGGATGACATCATAATTAGTATGCAGTATGACATGACAATATATTATGACGTCATAATGTTTCCGCATTATGACATCACAATATATTATGAGAGCGCAACATGCAGGTGTTATGAGCAATTTCTCCTTCCCCACTTTGTGTCACATCTACTGGAACATCATGAGCATGTATTATGACGTCACAGTATATGATGACATCATAATTAGTATGCAGTATGACGTCACAATGTATTATGACGTCATAATGTATCCGCATTATGACATCACAATATATTATCAGAGCGCAACATGCAGGTATTATGAGCAATTTATCTTACCCCAAATTGTGTCACATCTACTGGAGCATCATGAGCATGTATTATGACATCACATTATATGATGACATCATAATTAGTATGCACTATGACGTCACATTGTATTATGACGTCATAATGTATCCGCATTATGACATCACAATATATTATGAGAGCGCAACATGCAGGTATTATGAGCAATTTCTCTTACCCCAATTTGTGTCACATCTACTGGAGCATCATGAGCATGTATTATGACGTCACAGTATATGATGACATCATAATTAGTATGCACTATTTCGTCACAATGTATTATGACATCATAATGTATTCGCATTATGACATCACAATATATTATGAGAGCGCAACATGCAGGTATTATGAGCAATTTCTCTTACCCCAATTTGTGTCACATCTACTGGAGCATCATGACCATGTATTATGACGTCACAGTATATGACGACATCATAATTAGTATGCACTATGACGTCACAATGTATTATGACGTCAAAATGTATCCGCATTATGAAATAACAATATATTATGAGAGCGCAATTTGCTGGTTTTATGACCAATTTCGCTTACCCCAATTTGTGTCACATTTACTGGAGCGTCATGAGCATGTATTATGACGTCACAGTATATGATGGCATCATAATTAGTATGCAGTATGACGTCACAATGTATTTTGACGTCATAATATATCCGCATTATGACATCACAATATATTATGAGAGCGCAACATGCAGGAATTATGAGCAATTTCTCTTACCCCAATTTGTGTCACATCTACTGGAGCATCATGAGCATGTATTATGACATCACAGTATAGGATGACATCATAATTAGTATGCAGTATGACATCACAATATATTATGACGTCATAATGTTTCCGCATTATGACATCACAATATATTATGAGAGCGCAACATGCAGGTGTTATGAGCAATTTCTCCTTCCCCACTTTGTGTCACATCTACTGGAACATCATGAGCATGTATTATGACGTCACAGTATATGATGACATCATAATTAGTATGCACTATGACGTCACAATGTATTATGACGTCATAATGTATCCGCATTATGACATCACAATATATTATCAGAGCGCAACATGCAGGTATTATGAGCAATTTATCTTACCCCAATTTGTGACACATCTACTGGAGCATCATGAGCATGTATTATGACGTCACACTATATGATGACATCATAATTAGTATGCACTATGATGTCACAATGTATTATGACGTCATAATGTATCCGCATTATGACATCACAATATATTATGAGAGCGCAACATGAAGGTATTATGAGCAATTTCTCTTACCCCAATTTGTGTCACATCTACTGGAGCATCATGAGCATGTATTATGACGTCACAGTATATGATGACATCATAATTAGTATGCACTATGTCGTCACAATGTATTATGACGTCATAATGTATTCGCATTATGACATCACAATATATTATGAGAGCGCAACATGCAGGTATTATGAGCAATTTCTCTTACCCCAATTTGTGTCACATCTACTGGAGCATCATGAGCATGTATTATGACGTCACAGTATATGACGACATCATAATTAGTATGCACTATGACGTCACAATGTATTATGACGTCAAAATGTATCCGCATTATGAAATAACAATATATTATGAGAGCGCAATTTGCAGGTTTTATTACCAATTTCGCTTACCCCAATTTGTGTCACATCTACTGGAGCATCATGAGCATGTATTATGACGTCACAGTATAGGATGACATCATACTTAGTATGCAGTATGACATCACAATATATTATGACGTCATAATGTATCCGCATTATGACATCACAATATATTATGAGAGCGCTACATGCAGGTATTATGAGCAATTTCTCTTTCCCCAATTTGTGTCACATCTGCTGGAGCATCATGAGCATGTATTATGACGTCACATTATATGATGACATCATAATTAGTATGCACTATGACGTCACAATGTATTATGACGTCCTAATGTATCCGCATTATGACATCACAATATATTATGAGAGCGCAATTTGCTGGTTTTATAACCAATTTCGCTTACCCCAATTTGTGTCACATTTACTGGAGCGTCATGAGCATGTATTATGACGTCACAGTATATGATGGCATCATAATTAGTATGCAGTATGACGTCACAATATATTATGACGTCTTAATGTATCCGCATTATGACATCACAATATATTATGAGAGCGCAACATGCAGGAATTATGAGAATTTCTCTTACCCCAATTTGTGTCACATCTACTGGAGCATCATGAGCATGTATTATGACATCACAGTATAGGATGACATCATAATTAATATGCAGTATTACATCACAATATATTATGACGTCATAATGTTTCCGCATTATGACATCACAATATATTATGAGAGCGCAACATGAAGGTATTATGAGCAATTTCTCTTACCCCAATTTGTGTCACATCAAATGGAGCAACACGAACATGTATTATGACGTCACAGTATATGATGACATCATAATTAGTATGCACTATGACGTCACAATGTATTATGAAGTCCTAATGTATCCGCATTATGACATCACAATATATTATGACAGCGCAATTTGCAGGTTTTATGACCAATTTCGCTTACCCCAATTTGTGTCACATTTACTGGAGCGTCATGAGCATGTATTATGACGTCAGAGTATTTGATGACATCATAATTAGTATGCAGTATGACGTCACAATGTATTATGACGTCATAATGTATCCGCATTATGACATCACAATATATTATGAGAGCGCAATTTGGAGGTATTATGAGGAATTTCTCTTACCCCAATTTGTGTCACATCTACTGGAGCATCATGAGCATGTATTTTGACGTCACAGTATATGATGACATCATAATTAGTATGCACTATGACGTCACAATGTATTATGATGTCATAATGTATCCGCATTATGACATCAGAATATATTATGTGAGCGCAATTTGCAGGTTTTATGACCAATTTCGCTTACCCCAAATTGTGTCACATTTACTGGAGCATCCTGAGCATGTATTATGACGTCAAAGTATAGGATGACATCATAATTAGTATGCAGTAAGACATCACAATGTATTATGACGTCATAATGTATCCGCATTATGACATCACAATATATTATGAGAGCGCAACATGCAGGTGTCATGAGCAATTTCTCTTTCCCCACATTGTGTCACATCTACTGGAGCATCATGAGCATGTATTTTGACGTCACAGTATATGATGACATCATAATTAGCATGCACTATGACGTCACAATGTATTATGACGTCATAATGTATCCGAATTATGACATCACAATATATTATGAGAGCGCAACATGCAGGTATTATGAGCAATTTCTCTTACCCCAATTTGTGTCACATCTACTGGAGCATCATGAGCATGTATTATGACGTCACAGTATATGATGACATCATAATTAGTATGCACTATGTCGTCACAATGTATTATGACGTCATAATATATCCGCATTATGACATCACAATATATTATGAGAGCGCAACATGCAGGTATTATGAGCAATTTCTCTTACCCCAATTTGTGTCACATCTACTGGAGCATCATGAGCATGTATTATGACGTCACAGTATATGACGAGATCATAATTAGTATGCACTATGACGTCACAATGTATTATGACGTCAAAATGTATCCGCATTATGAAATAACAATATATTATGAGAGCGCAATTTGCAGGTTTTATTACCAATTTCGCTTACCCCAATTTGTGTCACATCTACTGGAGCATCATGAGCATGCATTATGACGTCACAGTATAGGATGACATCATACTTAGTATGCAGTATGACATCACAATATATTATGACGTCATAATGTATCCGCATTATGACATCACAATATATTATGAGAGCGCTACATGCAGGTATTATGAGCAATTTCTCTTTCCCCAATTTGTGTCACATCTGCTGGAGCATCATGAGCATGTATTATGACGTCACATTATATGATGACATCATAATTAGTATGCACTATGACGTCACAATGTATTATGATGTCCTAATGTATCCGCATTATGACATCACAATATATTATGAGAGCGCAATTTGCTGGTTTTATAACCAATTTCGCTTACCCCAATTTGTGTCACATTTACTGGAGCGTCATGAGCATGTATTATGACGTCACAGTATATGATGGCATCATAATTAGTATGCAGTATGACGTCACAATGTATTATGACGTCATAATGTATCCGCATTATGACATCACAATATATTATGAGAGCGCAACATGCAGGAATTATGAGCAATTTCTCTTACCCCAATTTGTGTCACATCTACTGGAGCATCATGAGCATGTATTATGACATCACAGTATAGGATGACATCATAATTAGTATGCAGTATGACATCACAATATATTATGACGTCATAATGTTTCCACATTATGACATCACAATATATTATGAGAGCGCAACATGCAGGGGTTATGAGCAATTTCTCCTTCCCCACTTTGTGTCACATCTACTGGAACATCATGAGCATGTATTATGACGTCACAGTATATGATGACATCATAATTAGTATGCAGTATGACGTCACAATGTATTATGACGTCATAATGTATCCGCATTATGACATCACAATATATTATCAGAGCGCAACATGCAGGTATTATGAGCAATTTATCTTACCCCAATTTGTGTCACATCTACTGGAGCATCATGAGCATGTATTATGACGTCACACTATATGATGACATCATAATTAGTATGCACTATGATGTCACAATGTATTATGACGTCATAATGTATCCGCATTATGACATCACAATATATTATGAGAGCGCAACATGAAGGTATTATGAGCAATTTCTCTTACCCCAATTTGTGTCACATCTACTGGAGCATCATGAGCATGTATTATGACGTCACAGTATATGATGACATCATAATTAGTATGCACTATGTCGTCACAATGTATTATGACGTCATAATGTATTCGCATTATGACATCACAATATATTATGAGAGCGCAACATGCAGGTATTATGAGCAATTTCTCTTACCCCAATTTGTGTCACATCTACTGGAGCATCATGAGCATGTATTATGACGTCACAGTATATGACGACATCATAATTAGTATGCACTATGACGTCACAATGTATTATGACGTCAAAATGTATCCGCATTATGAAATAACAATATATTATGAGAGCGCAATTTGCAGGTTTTATTACCAATTTCGCTTACCCCAATTTGTGTCACATCTACTGGAGCATCATGAGCATGTATTATGACGTCACAGTATAGGATGACATCATACTTAGTATGCAGTATGACATCACAATGTATTATGACGTCATAATGTATCCGCATTATGACATCACAATATATTATGAGAGCGCAACATGCAGGTATTATGAGCAATTTCTCTTACCCCAATTTGTGTCACATCTACTGGAGCATCATGAGCATGTATTATGACGTCACAGTATATGATGACATCATAATTAGTATGCACTATGTCGTCACAATGTATTATGACGTCATAATGTATCCGCATTATGACATCACAATATATTATGAGAGCGCAACATGCAGGAATTATGAGCAATTTCTCTTACCCCAATTTGTGTCACATCTACTGGAGCATCATGAGCATGTATTATGACATCACAGTATAGGATGACATCATAATTAGTATGCAGTATGACATCACAATATATTATGACGTCATAATGTTTCCACATTATGACATCACAATATATTATGAGAGCGCAACATGCAGGTGTTATGAGCAATTTCTCCTTCCCCACTTTGTGTCACATCTACTGGAACATCATGAGCATGTATTATGACGTCACAGTATATGATGACATCATAATTAGTATGCAGTATGATGTCACAATGTATTATGACGTCATAATGTATCCGCATTATGACATCACAATATATTATCAGAGCGCAATTTGCTGGTTTTATAACCAATTTCGCTTACCCCAATTTGTGTCACATTTACTGGAGCGTCATGAGCATGTATTATGACGTCACAGTATATGATGGCATCATAATTAGTATGCAGTATGACGTCACAATGTATTATGACGTCATAATGTATCCGCATTATGACATCACAATATATTATGAGAGCGCAACATGCAGGAATTATGAGCAATTTCTCTTACCCCAATTTGTGTCACATCTACTGGAGCATCATGAGCATGTATTATGACATCAGAGTATAGGATGACATCATAATTAGTATGCAGTATGACATCACAATATATTATGACGTCATAATGTTTCCGCATTATGACATCACAATATATTATGAGAGCGCAACATGCAGGTGTTATGAGCAATTTCTCCTTCCCCACTTTGTGTCACATCTACTGGAACATCATGAGCATGTATTATGACGTCACAGTATATGATGACATCATAATTAGTATGCACTATGACGTCACAATGTATTATGACGTCATAATGTATCCGCATTATGACATCACAATATATTATCAGAGCGCAACTTGCAGGTATTATGAGCAATTTATCTTACCCCAATCTGTGTCACATCTACTGGAGCATCATGAGCATGTATTATGACGTCACACTATATGATGACATCATAATTAGTATGCACTATGACGTCACAATGTATTATGACGTCATAATGTATCCGCATTATGACATCACAATATATTATGAGAGCGCAACCTGCAGGTATTATGAGCAATTTCTCTTACCCCAATTTGTGTCACATCTACTGGAGCATCATGAGCATGTATTATGACGTCACAGTATATGATGACATCATAATTAGTATGCACTATGTCGTCACAATGTATTATGACGTCATAATGTATTCGCATTATGACATCACAATATATTATGAGAGCGCAACATGCAGGTATTATGAGCAATTTCTCTTACCCCAATTTGTGTCACATCTACTGGAGCATCATGAGCATGTATTATGACGTCACAGTATATGACGACATCATAATTAGTATGCACTATGACGTCACAATGTATTATGACGTCAAAATGTATCCGCATTATGAAATAACAATATATTATGAGAGCGCAATTTGCAGGTTTTATAACCAATTTCGCTTACCCCAATTTGTGTCACATTTACTGGAGCGTCATGAGCATGTATTATGACGTCACAGTATATGATGGCATCATAATTAGTATGCAGTATGACGTCACAATGTATTATGACGTCATAATGTATCCGCATTATGACATCACAATATATTATGAGAGCGCAACATGCAGGAATTATGAGCAATTTCTCTTACCCCAATTTGTGTCACATCTACTGGAGCATCATGAGCATGTATTATGACATCACAGTATAGGATGACATCATAATTAGTATGCAGTATGACATCACAATATATTATGACGTCATAATGTTTCCGCATTATGACATCACAATATATTATGAGAGCGCAACATGCAGGTGTTATGAGCAATTTCTCCTTCCCCACTTTGTGTCACATCTACTGGAACATCATGAGCATGTATTATGACGTCACAGTATATGATGACATCATAATTAGTATGCAGTATGACGTCACAATGTATTACGACGTCATAATGTATCCGCATTATGACATCACAATATATTATCAGAGCGCAACATGCAGGTATTATGAGCAATTTATCTTACCCCAATTTGTGTCACATCTACTGGAGCATCATGAGCATGTATTATGACGTCACACTATATGATGACATCATAATTAGTATGCACTATGACGTCACAATGTATTATGACGTCATAATGTATCCACATTATGACATCACAATATATTATGAGAGCGCAACATGCAGGTATTATGAGCAATTTCTCTTACCCCAATTTGTGTCACATCTACTGGAGCATCATGAGCATGTATTATGACGTCACAGTATATGATGACATCATAATTAGTATGCACTATTTCGTCACAATGTATTATGACGTCATAATGTATTCGCATTATGACATCACAATATATTATGAGAGCGCAACATGCAGGTATTATGAGCAATTTCTCTTACCCCAATTTGTGTCACATCTACTGGAGCATCATGAGCATGTATTATGACGTCACAGTATATGACGACATCATAATTAGTATGCACTATGACGTCACAATGTATTATGACGTCAAAATGTATCCGCATTATGAAATAACAATATATTATGAGAGCGCAATTTGCAGGTTTTATGACCAATTTCGCTTACCCCAATTTGTGTCACATTTACTGGAGCGTCATGAGCATGTATTATGACGTCACAGTATATGATGGCATCATAATTAGTATGCAGTATGACGTCACAATGTATTTTGACGTCATAATGTATCCGCATTATGACATCACAATATATTATGAGAGCGCAACATGCAGGAATTATGAGCAATTTCTCTTACCCCAATTTGTGTCACATCTACTGGAGCATCATGAGCATGTATTATGACATCACAGTATAGGATGACATCATAATTAGTATGCAGTATGACATCACAATATATAATGACGTCATAATGTTTCCGCATTATGACATCACAATATATTATGAGAGCGCAACATGCAGGTGTTATGAGCAATTTCTCCTTCCCCACTTTGTGTCACATCTACTGGAACATCATGAGCATGTATTATGACGTCACAGTATATGATGACATCATAATTAGTATGCAGTATGACGTCACAATGTATTATGACGTCATAATGTATCCGCATTATGACATCACAATATATTATCAGAGCGCAACATGCAGGTATTATGAGCAATTTATCTTACCCCAATTTGTGACACATCTACTGGAGCATCATGAGCATGTATTATGACGTCACACTATATGATGACATCATAATTAGTATGCACTATGATGTCACAATGTATTATGACGTCATAATGTATCCGCATTATGACATCACAATATATTATGAGAGCGCAACATGAAGGTATTATGAGCAATTTCTCTTACCCCAATTTGTGTCACATCTACTGGAGCATCATGAGCATGTATTATGACGTCACAGTATATGATGACATCATAATTAGTATGCACTATGTCGTCACAATGTATTATGACGTCATAATGTATTCGCATTATGATATCACAATATATTATGAGAGCGCAACATGCAGGTATTATGAGCAATTTCTCTTACCCCAATTTGTGTCACATCTACTGGAGCATCATGAGCATGTATTATGACGTCAAAGTATATGACGACATCATAATTAGTATGCACTATGACGTCACAATGTATTATGACGTCAAAATGTATCCGCATTATGAAATAACAATATATTATGAGAGCGCAATTTGCAGGTTTTATTACCAATTTCGCTTACCCCAATTTGTGTCACATCTACTGGAGCATCATGAGCATGTATTATGACGTCACAGTATAGGATGACATCATACTTAGTATGCAGTATGACATCACAATGTATTATGACGTCATAATGTATCCGCATTATGACATCACAATATATTATGAGAGCGCTACATGCAGGTATTATGAGCAATTTCTCTTTCCCCAATTTGTGTCACATCTGCTGGAGCATCATGAGCATGTATTATGACGTCACATTATATGATGACATCATAATTAGTATGCACTATGACGTCACAATGTATTATGACGTCCTATTGTATCCGCATTATGACATCACAATATATTATGAGAGCGCAATTTGCTGGTTTTATAACCAATTTCGCTTACCCCAATTTGTGTCACATTTACTGGAGCGTCATGAGCATGTATTATGACGTCACAGTATATGATGCCATCATAATTAGTATGCAGTATGACGTCACAATGTATTATGACGTCATAATGTATCCGCATTATGACATCACAATATATTATGAGAGCGCAACATGCAGGAATTATGAGAATTTCTCTTACCCCAATTTGTGTCACATCTACTGGAGCATCATGAGCATGTATTATGACATCACAGTATAGGATGACATCATAATTAATATGCAGTATGACATCACAATATATTATGACGTCATAATGTTTCCGCATTATGACATCACAATATATTATGAGAGCGCAACATGCAGGTGTTATGAGCAATTTCTCCTTCCCCACTTTGTGTCACATCTACTGGAACATCATGAGCATGTATTATGACGTCACAGTATATGATGACATCATAATTAGTATGCAGTTTGACGTCACAATGCATTATGACGTCATAATGTATCCGCATTATGACATCACAGTATATTAACAGAGCGCAACATGCAGGTATTATGAGCAATTTCTCTTACCCCAATTTGTGTCACATCTACTGGAGCATCATGAGCATGTATTATGACGTCACACTATATGATGACATCATAATTAGTATGCACTATGATGTCACAATGTATTATGACGTCATAATGTATCCGCATTATGACATCACAATATATTATGAGAGCGCAACATGAAGGTATTATGAGCAATTTCTCTTACCCCAATTTGTGTCACATCTAATGGAGCAACATGAGCATGTATTATGACGTCACAGTATATGATGACATCATAATTAGTATGCACTATGACGTCACAATGTATTATGACGTCCTAATGTATCCGCATTATGACATCACAATATATTATGAGAGCGCAATTTGCAGGTTTTATGACCAATTTCGCTTACCCCAATTTGTGTCACATTTACTGGAGCGTCATGAGCATGTATTATGACGTCAGAGTATTTGATGACATCATAATTAGTATGCAGTATGACGTCACAATGTATTATGACGTCATAATGTATCCGCATTATGACATCACAATATACTATGAGAGCGCAATTTGGAGGTATTATGAGCAATTTCTCTTACCCCAATTTGTGTCACATCTACTGGAGCATCATGAGCATGTATTTTGTCGTCACAGTATATGATGACATCATAATTAGTATGCACTATGACGTCACAATGTATTATGACGTCATAATGTATCCGCATTATGACATCAGAATATATTATGTGAGCGCAATTTGCAGGTTTTATGACCAATTTCGCTTACCCCAAATTGTGTCACATTTACTGGAGCATCCTGAGCATGTATTATGACGTCAAAGTATAGGATGACATCATAATTAGTATGCAGTAAGACATCACAATGTATTATGACGTCATAATGTATCCGCATTATGACATCACAATATATTATGAGAGCACAACATGCAGGTATTATGAGCAATTTCTCTTTCCCCACTTTGTGTCACATCTACTGGAGCATCATGAGCATGTATTATGACGTCACACTATATGATGACATCATAATTAGTATGCACTATGACGTCACAATGTATTATGACGTCATAATGTATCCGCATTATGACATCACAATATATTATGAGAGCGCAACATGCAGGTATTATGAGCAATTTCTCTTACCCCAATTTGTGTCACATCTACTGGAGCATCATGAGCATGTATTATGACGTCACAGTATATGATGACATCATAATTAGTATGCACTATGTCGTCACAATGTATTATGACGTCATAATATATTCGAATTATGACATCACAATATATTATGAGAGCGCAACATGCAGGTATTATGAGCAATTTCTCTTACCCCAATTTGTGTCACATCTACTGGAGCATCATGAGCATGTATTATGACGTCACAGTATATGACGACATCATAATTAGTATGCACTATGACGTCACAATGTATTATGACGTCAAAATGTATCCGCATTATGAAATAACAATATATTATGAGAGCGCAATTTGCAAGTTTTATTACCAATTTCGCTTACCCCAATTTGTGTCACATGTACTGGAGCATCATGAGCATGTATTATGACGTCACAGTATAGGATGACATCATACTTAGTATTCAGTATGACATCACAATGTATTATGACGTCATAATGTATCCGCATTATGACATCACAATATATTATGAGAGCGCTACATGCAGGTATTATGAGCAATTTCTCTTTCCCCAATTTGTGTCACATCTGCTGGAGCATCATGAGCATGTATTATGACGTCACATTATATGATGACATCATAATTAGTATGCACTATGACGTCACAATGTATTATGACGTCCTAATGTATCCCCATTATGACATCACAATATATTATGAGAGCGCAATTTGCTGGTTTTATAACCAATTTCGCTTACCCCAATTTGTGTCACATTTACTGGAGCGTCATGAGCATGTATTATGACGTCACAGTATATGATGGCATCATAATTAGTATGCAGTATGACGTCACAATGTATTATGACGTCATAATGTATCCGCATTATGACATCACAATATATTATGAGAGCGCAATATGCAGGAATTATGAGCAATTTCTCTTACCCCAATTTGTGTCACATCTACTGGAGCATCATGAGCATGTATTATGACATCACAGTATAGGATGACATCATAATTAGTATGCAGTATGACATCACAATATATTATGACGTCATAATGTTTCCGCATTATGACATCACAATATATTATGAGAGCGCAACATGCAGGTGTTATGAGCAATTTCTCCTTCCCCACTTTGTGTCACATCTACTGGAGCATCATGAGCATGTATTATGACGTCACAGTATATGATGACATCATAATTAGTATGCACTATGATGTCACACTGTATTATGACGTCATAATGTCTCCATATTTTGACATCACAATATATTATGAGAGCGCAACATGCAGGTATTGTGAGCAATTTCTCTTACCCCAATTTGTTTCACATCTACTGGAGCATCATGAGCATGTATTATGACGTCACAGTATATGATGACATCATAATTAGTATGCACCATGACGTTACAATGTATTATGACGCCATAATGTATCCGCATTATGACATCACAATATATTATGAGAGCGCAATTTGCAGGTATTTTGAGCAATTTCTCTTTCCCCAATTTGTGTCACATCTACTGGAGCATCATGAGCATATATTATGACATCACAGTGTATGATGACATCATAATTAGTATGCACTATGACGTCACAATGTATTATGGCGTCATAATGTATCCGCATTATGACATCACAATATGTTATGAGAGCGCAATTTGCAGGTTTTATGACCATTTTCGATTACCCCAATTTGTGTCACATCTACTGGAGCATCATGAGCATGTATTATGACGTCACAGTATATGATGACATCATAATTAGTATGCACTATGACGTCACAATGTATTATGACGTCATAATGTATCCGCATTATGACATCACAATATATTATGAGTGCGCAACATGCAGGTATTATGAGCAATTTCTCTTACCCCAATTTGTGTCACATCTACTGGAGCATCATGAGCATGTATTATGACGTCACAGTATATGATGACATCATAATTAGTATGCACTATGACGTCACAATGTATTATGACGTCCTAATGGATCCGCATTATGACATCACAATATATTATGAGAGCGCAATTTGCAGGTATTATGAGCAATTTCTCTTACCCCAATTTGTTTCACATATACTGGAGCATCATGAGCATGTATTTTGACGTCACAGTATATGACGACATCATAATTAGTATGCACTATGACGTCACAATATATTATGACGTCATAATGTATCCACATTATGACATCTCAATATATTAAGAGAGCGCAACATGCAGGTATTATGAGCAATTTCTCTTACCCCAATTTGTGTCACATCTACTGGAGCATCATGAGCATGTATTATGACGTCACAGTATATGATGACATCATAATTAGTATGCACTATGACGTCACAATGTATTATGACGTCCTAATGTATCCGCATTATGACCTCACAATATATTATGAGAGCCCAACATGCAGGTATTATGAGCAATTTCTCTTACCCCAATTTGTGTCACATCTACTGGAGCATCTTGAGCATGTATTATGACGTCACAGTATATGATGACATCATAATTAGTATGCAGTATGACGTCACAATATATTATGACGTCATAATGTATCCGCATTATGACATCACAATACATTATGGGAGCGCAACATGCAGATATTATGTGCAATTTCTCTTAACCCAATTTGTGTCACATCTACTGGAGCATCATGAGCATGTATTATGACGTCACTGTATATGATGACATCATAATTAGTATGCACTATGACGTCACAATGTATTATGACGTCCTAATGTATCCGCATTATGACATCACAATATATTATGAGAGCGCAACATGCAGATATTATGAGCAAATTCTCTTACCCCAATTTGTGTCACATCTACTGGAGCATCATGAGCATGTATTATGATGTCACAGTATATGACGACATCATAATTAGTATGCACTATGACGTCACAATGTATTATGACGTCAAAATGTATCCGCATTATGAAATAACAATATATTATGAGAGCGCAATTTGCAGGTTTTATTACCAATTTCGCTTACCCCAATTTGTGTCACATCTACTGGAGCATCATGAGCATGTATTATGACGTCACAGTATAGGATGACATCATACTTAGTATGCAGTATGACATCACAATGTATTATGACGTCATAATGTATCCGCATTATGACATCACAATATATTATGAGAGCGCTACATGCAGGTATTATGAGCAATTTCTCTTTCCCCAATTTGTGTCACATCTGCTGGAGCATCATGAGCATGTATTATGATGTCACATTATATGATGACATCATAATTAGTATGCACTATGATGTCACAATGTATTATGACGTCCTAATGTATCCGCATTATGACATCACAATATATTATGAGAGCGCAATTTGCTGGTTTTATAACCAATTTCGCTTACCCCAATTTGTGTCACATTTACTGGAGCGTCATGAGCATGTATTATTACGTCACAGTATATGATGGCATCATAATTAGTATGCAGTATGACGTCACAATGTATTATGACGTCATAATGTATCCGCATTATGACATCACAATATATTATGAGAGCGCAACATGCAGGAATTATGAGCAATTTCTCTTACCCCAATTTGTGTCACATCTACTGGAGCATCATGAGCATGTATTATGACATCACAGTATAGGATGACATCATAATTAGTATGCAGTATGACATCACAATATATTATGACGTCATAATGTTTCCGCATTATGACATCACAATATATTATGAGAGCGCAACATGCAGGTGTTATGAGCAATTTCTCCTTCCCCACTTTGTGTCACATCTACTGGAACATCATGAGCATGTATTATGACGTCACAGTATATGATGACATCATAATTAGTATGCAGTATGACGTCACAATGTATTATGACGTCATAATGTATCCGCATTATGACATCACAATATATTAACAGAGCGCAACATGCAGGTATTATGAGCAATTTATCTTACCCCAATTTTTGTCACATCTACTGGAGCATCATGAGCATGTATTATGACGTCACACTATATGATGACATCATAATTAGTATGCACTATGATGTCACAATGTATTATGACGTCATAATGTATCCGCATTATGACATCACAATATATTATGAGAGCGCAACATGAAGGTATTATGAGCAATTTCTCTTACCCCAATTTGTGTCACATCTAATGGAGCAACATGAGCATGTATTATGACGTCACAGTATATGATGACATCATAATTAGTATGCACTATGACGTCACAATGTATTATGACGTCCTAATGTATCCGCATTATGACATCACAATATATTATGAGAGCGCAATTTGCAGGTTTTATGACCAATTTCGCTTACCCCAATTTGTGTCACATTTACTGGAGCGTCATGAGCATGTATTATGACGTCAGAGTATTTGATGACATCATAATTAGTATGCAGTATGACGTCACAATGTATTATGACGTCATAATGTATCCGCATTATGACATCACAATATATTATGAGAGCGCAATTTGGAGGTATTATGAGCAATTTCTCTTACCCCAATTTGTGTCACATCTACTGGAGCATCATGAGCATGTATTTTGTCGTCACAGTTTATGATGACATCATAATTAGTATGCACTATGATGTCACAATGTATTATGACGTCAAAATGTATCCGCATTATGACATCAGAATATATTATGTGAGCGCAATTTGCAGGTTTTATGACCAATTTCGCTTACCCCAAATTGTGTCACATTTACTGGAGCATCCTGAGCATGTATTATGACGTCAAAGTATAGGATGACATCATAATTAGTATGCAGTAAGACATCACAATGTATTATGACGTCATAATGTATCCGCATTATGACATCACAATATATTATGAGAGCGCAACATGCAGGTATTATGAGCAATTTCTCTTTCCCCACTTTGTGTCACATCTACTGGAGCATCATGAGCATGTATTATGACGTCACAGTATATGATGACATCATAATTAGTATGCACTATGACGTCACAATGTATTATGATGTCATAATGTATCCGCATTATGACATCACAATATATTATGAGAGCGCAACATGCAGGTATTATGAGCAATTTCTCTTACCCCAATTTGTGTCACATCTACTGGAGCATCATGAGCATGTATTATGACGTCACAGTATATGATGACATCATAATTAGTATGCACTATGTCGTCACAATGTATTATGACGTCATAATGTATTCGAATTATGACATCACAATATATTATGAGAGCGCAACATGCAGGTATTATGAGCAATTTCTCTTACCCCAATTTGTGTCACATCTACTGGAGCATCATGAGCATGTATTATGACGTCACAGTATATGAAGACATCATAATTAGTATGCACTATGACGTCACAATGTTTTATGACGTCAAAATGTATCCGCATTATGAAATAACAATATATTATGAGAGCGCAATTTGCAGGTTTTATTACCAATTTCGCTTACCCCAATTTGTGTCACATCTGCTGGAGCATCATGAGCATGTATTATGATGTCACATTATATGAAGACATCATAATTAGTATGCACTATGACGTCACAATGTATTATGACGTCCTAATGTATCCGCATTATGACATCACAATATATTATGAGAGCGCAATTTGCTGGTTTTATAACCAATTTCGCTTACCCCAATTTGTGTCACATTTACTGGAGCGTCATGAGCATGTATTATGACGTCACAGTATATGATGGCATCATAATTAGTATGCAGTATGACGTCACAATGTATTATGACGTCATAATGTATCCGCATTATGACATCACAATATATTATGTGAGCGCAACATGCAGGAATTATGAGCAATTTCTCTTACCCCAATTTGTGTCACATCTACTGGAGCATCATGAGCATGTATTATGACATCACAGTATAGGATGACATCATAATTAGTATGCAGTATGACATCACAATATATTATGACGTCATAATGTTTCCGCATTATGACATCACAATATATTATGAGAGCGCAACATGCAGGTGTTATGAGCAATTTCTCCTTCCCCACTTTGTGTCACATCTACTGGAACATCATGAGCATGTATTATGACGTCACAGTATATGATGACATCATAATTAGTATGCAGTATGACGTCACAATGTATTATGACGTCATAATGTATCCGCATTATGACATCACAATATATTAACAGAGCGCAACATGCAGGTATTATGAGCAATTTATCTTACCCCAATTTGTGTCACATCTACTGGAGCATCATGAGCATGTATTATGACGTCACACTATATGATGACATCATAATTAGTATGCAGTATGATGTCACAATGTATTATGACGTCATAATGTATCCGCATTATGACATCACAATATATTATGAGAGCGCAACATGAAGGTATTATGAGCAATTTCTCTTACCCCAATTTGTGTCACATCTAATGGAGCAATATGAGCATGTATTATGACGTCACAGTATATGATGACATCATAATTAGTATGCACTATGACGTCACAATGTATTATGACGTCCTAATGTATCCGCATTATGACATCACAATATATTATGAGAGCGCAATTTGCAGGTTTTATGACCAATTTCGCTTACCCCAATTTGTGTCACATTTACTGGAGCGTCATGAGCATGTATTATGACGTCAGAGTATTTGATGACATCATAATTAGTATGCAGTATGACGCCACAATGTATTATGACGTCATAATGTATCCGCATTATGACATCACAATATATTATGAGAGCGCAATTTGGAGGTATTATGAGCAATTTCTCTTACCCCAATTTGTGTCACATCTACTGGAGCATCATGAGCATGTATTTTGTCGTCACAGTATATGATGACATCATAATTAGTATGCACTATGACGTCACAATGTATTATGACGTCATAATGTATCAGCATTATGACATCAGAATATATTATTTGAGCGCAATTTGCAGGTTTTATGACCAATTTCGCTTACCCCAAATTGTGTCACATTTACTGGAGCATCCTGAGCATGTATTATGACGTCAAAGTATAGGATGACATCATAATTAGTATGCAGTAAGACATCACAATGTATTATGACGTCATAATGTATCCGCATTATGACATCACAATATATTATGAGAGCGCAACATGCAGGTATTATGAGCAATTTCTCTTTCCCCACTTTGTGTCACATCTACTGGAGCATCATGAGCATGTATTATGACGTCACAGTATATGATGACATCATAATTAGTATGCACTATGACGTCACAATGTATTATGACGTCATAATGTATCCGCATTATGACATCACAATATATTATGAGGGCGCAACATGCAGGTATTATGAGCAATTTCTCTTACCCCAATTTGTGTCACATCTACTGGAGCATCATGAGCATGTATTATGACGTCACAGTATATGATGACATCATAATTAGTATGCACTATGTCGTCACAATGTATTATGACGTCATAATGTATTCGAATTATGACATCACAATATATTATGAGAGCGCAACATGCAGGTATTATGAGCAATTTCTCTTACCCCAATTTGTGTCACATCTACTGGAGCATCATGAGCATGTATTATGACGTCACAGTATATGACGACATCATAATTAATATGCACTATGACGTCACAATGTATTATAACGTCAAAATGTATCCGCATTATGAAATAACAATATATTATGAGAGCGCAATTTGCAGGTTTTATTACCAATTTCGCTTACCCCAATTTGTGTCACATCTACTGGAGCATCATGAGCATGTATTATGACGTCACAGTATAGGATGACATCATTCTTAGTATGCAGTATGACATCACAATGTATTATGACGTCATAATGTATCCGCATTATGACATCACAATATATTATGAGAGCGCTACATGCAGGTATTATGAGCAATTTCTCTTTCCCCAATTTGTGTCACATCTGCTGGAGCATCATGAGCATGTATTATGACGTCACATTATACGATGACATCATAATTAGTATGCACTATGACGTCACAATATATTATGACGTCCTAATGTATCCGCATTATGACATCACAATATATTATGAGAGCGCAATTTGCTGGTTTTATAACCAATTTCGCTTACCCCAATTTGTGTCACATTTACTGGAGCGTCATGAGCATGTATTATGACGTCACAGTATATGATGGCATCATAATTAGTATGCAGTATGACGTCACAATGTATTATGACGTCATAATGTATCCGCATTATGACATCACAATATATTATGAGAGCGCAACATGCAGGAATTATGAGCAATTTCTCTTACCCCAATTTGTGTCACATCTACTGGAGCATCATGAGCATGTATTATGACATCACAGTATAGGATGACATCATAATTAGTATGCAGTATGACATCACAATATATTATGACGTCATAATGTTTCCGCATTATGACATCACAATATATTATGAGAGCGCAACATGCAGGTGTTATGAGCAATTTCTCCTTCCCCACTTTGTGTCACATCTACTGGAACATCATGAGCATGTATTATGACGTCACAGTATATGATGAAATCATAATTACTATGCACTATGTCGTCACAATGTATTATGACGTCATAATGTATCCGCATTATGACATCACAATATATTATCAGAGCGCAACATGCAGGTATTATGAGCAATTTATCTTACCCCAATTTGTGTCACATCTACTGGAGCATCATGAGCATGTATTATGACGTCACACTATATGATGACATCATAATTAGTATGCACTATGACGTCACAATGTATTATGATGTCATAATGTATCCGCATTATGACATCACAATATATTATCAGAGCGCAACATGCAGGTATTATGAGCAATTTCTCTTACCCCAATTTGTGTCACATCTACTGGAGCATCATGAGCATGTATTATGACGTCACAGTATATGATGACATCATAATTAGTATGCACTATGTCGTCACAATGTATTATGACGTCATAATGTATTCGCAATATGACATCACAATATATTATGAGAGCGCAACATGCAGGTATTATGAGCAATTTCTCTTACCCCAATTTGTGTCACATCTACTGGAGCATCATGAGCATGTATTATGACGTCACAGTATATGATGACATCATAATTAGTATGCACTATGTCGTCACAATGTATTATGACGTCATAATGTATTCGCATTATGACATCACAATATATTATGAGAGCGCAACATGCAGGTATTATGAGCAATTTCTCTTACCCCAATTTGTGTCACATCTACTGGAGCATCATGAGCATGTATTATGACGTCACAGTATATGACGAGATCATAATTAGTATGCACTATGACGTCACAATGTATTATGACGTCAAAATGTATCCGCATTATGAAATAACAATATATTATGAGAGCGCAATTTGCAGGTTTTATTACCAATTTCGCTTACCCCAATTTGTGTCACATCTACTAGAGCATCATGAGCATGTATTATGACGTCACAGTATAGGATGACATCATACTTAGTATGCAGTATGACATCACAATGTATTATGACGTCATAATGTATCCGCATTATGACATCACAGTATATTATGAGAGCGCTACATGCAGGTATTATGAGCAATTTCTCTTTCCCCAATTTGTGTCACATCTGCTGGAGCATCATGAGCATGTATTATGATGTCACATTATATGATGACATCATAATTAGTATGCACTATGACGTCACAATGTATTATGACGTCATAATGTATCCGCATTATGACATCACAATATATTATGAGAGCGCAATTTGCTGGTTTTATAACCAATTTCGCTTACCCCAATTTGTGTCACATTTACTGGAGCGTCATGAGCATGTATTATGACGTCACAGTATATGATGGCATCATAATTAGTATGCAGTATGACGTCACAATGTATTATGACGTCATAATGTATCCGCATTATGACATCACAATATATTATGAGAGCGCAACATGCAGGAATTATGAGCAATTTCTCTTACCCCAATTTGTGTCACATCTACTGGAGCATCATGAGCATGTATTATGACATCACAGTATAGGATGACATCATAATTAGTATGCAGTATGACATCACAATATATTATGACGTCATAATGTTTCCGCATTATGACATCACAATATATTATGAGAGCGCAACATGCAGGTGTTATGAGCAATTTCTCTTACCCCAATTTGTGTCACATCTACTGGAACATCATGAGCATGTATTATGACGTCACAGTATATGATGACATCATAATTAGTATGCAGTATGATGTCACAATGTATTATGACGTCCTAATGTATCCGCATTATGACATCACAATATATTATCAGAGCGCAATTTGCTGGTTTTATAACCAATTTCGCTTACCCCAATTTGTGTCACATTTACTGGAGCGTCATGAGCATGTATTATGACGTCACAGTATATGATGGCATCATAATTAGTATGCAGTATGACGTCACAATGTATTATGACGTCATAATGTATCCGCATTATGACATCACAATATATTATGAGAGCGCAACACGCAGGAATTATGAGCAATTTCTCTTACCCCAATTTGTGTCACATCTACTGGAGCATCATGAGCATGTATTATGACATCACAGTATAGGATGACATCATAATTAGTATGCAGTATGACATCACAATATATTATGACGTCATAATGTTTCCGCATTATGACATCACAATATATTATGAGAGCGCAACATGCAGGTGTTATGAGCAATTTCTCCTTCCCCACTTTGTGTCACATCTACTGGAACATCATGAGCATGTATTATGACGTCACAGTATATGATGAAATCATAATTAGTATGCACTATGTCGTCACAATGTATTATGACGTCATAATGTATCCGCATTATGACATCACAATATATTATCAGAGCGCAACATGCAGGTATTATGAGCAATTTATCTTACCCCAATTTGTGTCACATCTACTGGAGCATCATGAGCATGTATTATGACGTCACACTATATGATGACATCATAATTAGTATGCACTATGACGTCACAATGTATTATGACGTCATAATGTATCCGCATTATGACATCACAATATATTATCAGAGCGCAACATGCAGGTATTATGAGCAATTTCTCTTACCCCAATTTGTGTCACATCTACTGGAGCATCATGAGCATGTATTATGACGTCACAGTATATGATGACATCATAATTAGTATGCACTATGTCGTCACAATGTATTATGACGTCATAATGTATTCGCAATATGACATCACAATATATTATGAGAGCGCAACATGCAGGTATTATGAGCAATTTCTCTTACCCCAATTTGTGTCACATCTACTGGAGCATCATGAGCATGTATTATGACGTCACAGTATATGATGACATCATAATTAGTATGCACTATGTCGTCACAATGTATTATGACGTCATAATGTATTCGCATTATGACATCACAATATATTATGAGAGCGCAACATGCAGGTATTATGAGCAATTTCTCTTACCCCAATTTGTGTCACATCTACTGGAGCATCATGAGCATGTATTATGACGTCACAGTATATGACGAGATCATAATTAGTATGCACTATGACGTCACAATGTATTATGACGTCAAAATGTATCCGCATTATGAAATAACAATATATTATGAGAGCGCAATTTGCAGGTTTTATTACCAATTTCGCTTACCCCAATTTGTGTCACATCTACTAGAGCATCATGAGCATGTATTATGACGTCACAGTATAGGATGACATCATACTTAGTATGCAGTATGACATCACAATGTATTATGACGTCATAATGTATCCGCAATATGACATCACAGTATATTATGAGAGCTCTACATGCAGGTATTATGAGCAATTTCTCTTTCCCCAATTTGTGTCACATCTGCTGGAGCATCATGAGCATGTATTATGATGTCACATTATATGATGACATCATAATTAGTATGCACTATGACGTCACAATGTATTATGACGTCATAATGTATCCGCATTATGACATCACAATATATTATGAGAGCGCAATTTGCTGGTTTTATAACCAATTTCGCTTACCCCAATTTGTGTCACATTTACTGGAGCGTCATGAGCATGTATTATGACGTCACAGTATATGATGGCATCATAATTAGTATGCAGTATGACGTCACAATGTATTATGACGTCATAATGTATCCGCATTATGACATCACAATATATTATGAGAGCGCAACATGCAGGAATTATGAGCAATTTCTCTTACCCCAATTTGTGTCACATCTACTGGAGCATCATGAGCATGTATTATGACATCACAGTATAGGATGACATCATAATTAGTATGCAGTATGACATCACAATATATTATGACGTCATAATGTTTCCGCATTATGACATCACAATATATTATGAGAGCGCAACATGCAGGTGTTATGAGCAATTTCTCTTACCCCAATTTGTGTCACATCTACTGGAACATCATGAGCATGTATTATGACGTCACAGTATATGATGACATCATAATTAGTATGCAGTATGATGTCACAATGTATTATGACGTCATAATGTATCCGCATTATGACATCACAATATATTATCAGAGCGCAATTTGCTGGTTTTATAACCAATTTCGCTTACCCCAATTTGTGTCACATTTACTGGAGCGTCATGAGCATGTATTATGACGTCACAGTATATGATGGCATCATAATTAGTATGCAGTATGACGTCACAATGTATTATGACGTAATAATGTATCCGCATTATGACATCACAATATATTATGAGAGCGCATCATGCAGGAATTATGAGCAATTTCTCTTACCCCAATTTGTGTCACATCTACTGCAGCATCATGAGCATGTATTATGACATCAGAGTATAGGATGACATCATAATTAGTATGCAGTATGACATCACAATATATTATGACGTCATAATGTTTCCGCATTATGACATCACAATATATTATGAGAGCGCAACATGCAGGTGTTATGAGCAATTTCTCCTTCCCCACTTTGTGTCACATCTACTGGAACATCATGAGCATGTATTATGACGTCACAGTATATGATGACATCATAATTAGTATGCACTATGACGTCACAATGTATTATGACGTCATAATGTATCCGCATTATGACATCACAATATATTATCAGAGCGCAACATGCAGGTATTATGAGCAATTTATCTTACCCCAATCTGTGTCACATCTACTGGAGCATCATGAGCATGTATTATGACGTCACACTATATGATGACATCATAATTAGTATGCACTATGACGTCACAATGTATTATGACGTCATAATGTATCCGCATTATGACATCACAATATATTATGAGAGCGCAACATGCAGGTATTATGAGCAATTTCTCTTACCCCAATTTGTGTCACATCTACTGGAGCATCATGAGCATGTATTATGACGTCACAGTATATGATGACATCATAATTAGTATGCACTATGTCGTCACAATGTATTATGACGTCATAATGTATTCGCATTATGACATCACAATATATTATGAGAGCGCAACATGCAGGTATTATGAGCAATTTCTCTTACCCCAATTTGTGTCACATCTACTGGAGCATCATGAGCATGTATTATGACGTCACAGTATATGACGACATCATAATTAGTATGCACTATGACGTCACAATGTATTATGACGTCAAAATGTATCCGCATTATGAAATAACAATATATTATGAGAGCGCAATTTGCAGGTTTTATAACCAATTTCGCTTTCCCCGATTTGTGTCACATTTACTGGAGCGTCATGAGCATGTATTATGACGTCACAGTATATGATGGCATCATAATTAGTATGCAGTATGACGTCACAATGTATTATGACGTCATAATGTATCCGCATTATGACATCACAATATATTATGAGAGCGCAACGTGCAGGAATTATGAGCAATTTCTCTTACCCCAATTTGTGTCACATCTACTGGAGCATCATGAGCATGTATTATGACGTCACAGTATATGATGACATCATAATTAGTATGCACTATGTCGTCACAATGTATTATGACGTCATAATGTATTCGCATTATGACATCACAATATATTATGAGAGCGCAACATGCAGGTATTATGAGCAATTTCTCTTACCCCAATTTGTGTCACATCTACTGGAGCATCATGAGCATGTATTATGACGTCACAGTATATGACGACATCATAATTAGTATGCACTATGACGTCACAATGTATTATGACGTCAAAATGTATCCGCATTATGAAATAACAATATATTATGAGAGCGCAATTTGCAGGTTTTATTACCAATTTCGCTTACCCCAATTTGTGTCACATCTACTGGAGCATCATGAGCATGTATTATGACGTCACAGTATAGGATGACATCATACTTAGTATGCAGTATGACATCACAATGTATTATGACGTCATAATGTATCCGCATTATGACATCACAATATATTATGAGAGCGCTACATGCAGGTATTATGAGCAATTTCTCTTTCCCCAATTTGTGTCACATCTGCTGGAGCATCATGAGCGTGTATTATGACGTCACATTATATGATGACATCATAATTAGTATGCACTATGACATCACAATGTATTATGACGTCCTAATGTATCCGCATTATGACATCACAATATATTATGAGAGCGCAATTTGCTGGTTTTATAACAAATTTCGCTTACCCCAATTTGTGTCACATTTACTGGAGCGTCATGAGCATGTATTATGACGTCACAGTATATGATGGCATCATAATTAGTATGCAGTATGACGTCACAATGTATTATGACGTCATAATGTATCCGCATTATGACATCACAATATATTATGAGAGCGCAACATGCAGGAATTATGAGAATTTCTCTTACCCCAATTTGTGTCACATCTACTGGAGCATCATGAGCATGTATTATGACATCACAGTATAGGATGACATCATAATTAATATGCAGTATGACATCACAATATATTATGACGTCATAGTGTTTCCGCATTATGACATCACAATATATTATGAGAGCGCAACATGAAGGTATTATGAGCAATTTCTCTTACCCCAATTTGTGTCACATCAAATGGAGCAACACGAACATATATTATGACGTCACAGTATATGATGACATCATAATTAGTATGCACTATGACGTCACAATGTATTATGAAGTCCTAATGTATCCGCATTATGACATCACAATATATTATGAGAGCGCAACATGCAGGAATTATGAGAATTTCTCTTACCCCAATTTGTGTCACATCTACTGGAGCATCATGAGCATGTATTATGACGTCACAGTATAGGATGACATGATACTTAGTATGCAGTATGACATCACAATGTATTATGACGTCATAATGTATCCGCATTATGACATCACAGTATATTATGAGAGCGCTACATGCAGGTATTATGAGCAATTTCTCTTTCCCCAATTTGTGTCACATCTGCTGGAGCATCATGAGCATGTATTATGATGTCACATTATATGATGACATCATAATTAGTATGCACTATGACGTCACAATGTATTATGACGTCATAATGTATCCGCATTATGACATCACAATATATTATGAGAGCGCAATTTGCTGGTTTTATAACCAATTTCGCTTACCCCAATTTGTGTCACATTTACTGGAGCGTCATGAGCATGTATTATGACGTCACAGTATATGATGGCATCATAATTAGTATGCAGTATGACGTCACAATGTATTATGACGTCATAATGTATCCGCATTATGACATCACAATATATTATGAGAGCGCAAGATGCAGGAATTATGAGCAATTTCTCTTACCCCAATTTGTGTCACATCTACTGGAGCATCATGAGCATGTATTATGACATCACAGTATAGGATGACATCATAATTAGTATGCAGTATGACATCACAATATATTATGACGTCATAATGTTTCCGCATTATGACATCACAATATATTATGAGAGCGCAACATGCAGGTGTTATGAGCAATTTCTCTTACCCCAATTTGTGTCACATCTACTGGAACATCATGAGCATGTATTATGACGTCACAGTATATGATGACATCATAATTAGTATGCACTATGACGTCACAATGTATTATGACGTCATAATGTATCCGCATTATGACATCACAATATATTATCAGAGCGCAACATGCAGGTAGTATGAGCAATTTATCTTACCCCAATCTGTGTCACATCTACTGGAGCATCATGAGCATGTATTATGACGTCACACTATATGATGACATCATAATTAGTATGGACTATGACATCACAATGTATTATGACGTCATAATGTATCCGCATTATGACATCACAATATATTATGAGAGCGCAACATGCAGGTATTATGAGCAATTTCTCTTACCCCAATTTGTGTCACATCTACTGGAGCATCATGAGCATGTATTATGACGTCACAGTATATGATGACATCATAATTAGTATGCACTATGTCGTCACAATGTATTATGACGTCATAATGTATTCGCATTATGACATCACAATATATTATGAGAGCGCAACATGCAGGTATTATGAGCAATTTCTCTTACCCCAATTTGTGTCACATCTACTGGAGCATCATGAGCATGTATTATGACGTCACAGTATATGACGACATCATAATTAGTATGCACTATGACGTCACAATGTATTATGACGTCAAAATGTATCCGCATTATGAAATAACAATATATTATGAGAGCGCAATTTGCAGGTTTTATAACCAATTTCGCTTACCCCAATTTGTGTCACATTTACTGGAGCGTCATGAGCATGTATTATGACGTCACAGTATATGATGGCATCATAATTAGTATGCAGTATGACGTCACAATATATTATGACGTCATAATGTATCCGCATTATGACATCACAATATATTATGAGAGCGCAACATGCAGGAATTATGAGCAATTTCTCTTACCCCAATTTGTGTCACATCTACTGGAGCATCATGAGCATGTATTATGACATCACAGTATAGGATGACATCATAATTAGTATGCAGTATGACATCACAATATATTATGACGTCATAATGTTTCCGCATTATGACATCACAATATATTATGAGAGCGCAACATGCAGGTGTTATGAGCAATTTCTCCTTCCCCACTTTGTGTCACATCTACTGGAACATCATGAGCATGTATTATGACGTCACAGTATATGATGACATCATAATTAGTATGCAGTATGACGTCACAATGTATTATGACGTCATAATGTATCCGCATTATGACATCACAATATATTATCAGAGCGCAACATGCAGGTATTATGAGCAATTTATCTTACCCCAATTTGTTTCACATCTACTGGAGCATCATGAGCATGTATTATGACGTCACACTATATGATGACATCATAATTAGTATGCACTATGACGTCACAATGTATTATGACGTCATAATGTATCCGCATTATGACATCACAATATATTATGAGAGCGCAACATGCAGGTATTATGAGCAATTTCTCTTACCCCAATTTGTGTCACATCTACTGGAGCATCATGAGCATGTATTATGACGTCACAGTATATGATGACATCATAATTAGTATGCACTATTTCGTCACAATGTATTATGACGTCATAATGTATTCGCATTATGACATCACAATATATTATGAGAGCGCAACATGCAGGTATTATGAGCAATTTCTCTTACCCCAATTTGTGTCACATCTACTGGAGCAAGATGAGCATGTATTATGACGTCACAGTATATGACGACATCATAATTAGTATGCACTATGACGTCACAATGTATTATGACGTCAAAATGTATCCGCATTATGAAATAACAATATATTATGAGAGCGCAATTTGCAGGTTTTATGACCAATTTCGCTTACCCCAATTTGTGTCACATTTACTGGAGCGTCATGAGCATGTATTATGACGTCACAGTATATGATGGCATCATAATTAGTATGCAGTATGACGTCACAATGTATTTTGACGTCATAATGTATCCGCATTATGACATCACAATATATTATGAGAGCGCAACATGCAGGAATTATGAGCAATTTCTCTTACCCCAATTTGTGTCACATCTGCTGGAGCATCATGAGCATGTATTATGACGTCACATTATATGATGACATCATAATTAGTATGCACTATGACGTCACAATGTATTATGACGTCCTATTGTATCCGCATTATGACATCACAATATATTATGAGAGCGCAATTTGCTGGTTTTATAACCAATTTCGCTTACCCCAATTTGTGTCACATTTACTGGAGCGTCATGAGCATGTATTATGACGTCACAGTATATGATGGCATCAAAATTAGTATGCAGTATGACGTCACAATGTATTATGACGTCATAATGTATCCGCATTATGACATCACAATATATTATGAGAGCGCAACATGCAGGAATTATGAGAATTTCTCTTACCCCAATTTGTGTCACATCTACTGGAGCATCATGAGCATGTATTATGACATCACAGTATAGGATGACATCATAATTAATATGCAGTATGACATCACAATATATTATGACGTCATAATGTTTCCGCATTATGACATCACAATATATTATGAGAGCGCAACATGCAGGTGTTATGAGCAATTTCTCCTTCCCCACTTTGTGTCACATCTACTGGAACATCATGAGCATGTATTATGACGTCACAGTATATGATGACATCATAATTAGTATGCAGTTTGACGTCACAATGTATTATGACGTCATAATGTATCCGCATTATGACATCACAATATATTAACAGAGCGCAACATGCAGGTATTATGAGCAATTTATCTTACCCCAATTTGTGTCACATCTACTGGAGCATCATGAGCATGTATTATGACGTCACACTATATGATGACATCATAATTAGTATGCACTATGATGTCACAATGTATTATGACGTCATAATGTATCCGCATTATGACATCACAATATATTATGAGAGCGCAACATGAAGGTATTATGAGCAATTTCTCTTACCCCAATTTGTGTCACATCTAATGGAGCAACATGAGCATGTATTATGACGTCACAGTATATGATGACATCATAATTAGTATGCACTATGACGTCACAATGTATTATGACGTCCTAATGTATCCGCATTATGACATCACAATATATTATGAGAGCGCAATTTGCAGGTTTTATGACCAATTTCGCTTACCCCAATTTGTGTCACATTTACTGGAGTGTCATGAGCATGTATTATGACGTCAGAGTATTTGATGACATCATAATTAGTATGCAGTATGACGTCACAATGTATTATGACGTCATAATGTATCCGCATTATGACATCACAATATATTATGAGAGCGCAATTTGGAGGTATTATGAGCAATTTCTCTTACCCCAATTTGTGTCACATCTACTGGAGCATCATGAGCATGTATTTTGTCGTCACAGTATATGATGACATCATAATTAGTATGCACTATGACGTCACAATGTATTATGACGTCATAATGTATCCGCATTATGACATCAGAATATATTATGTGAGCGCAATTTGCAGGTTTTATGACCAATTTCGCTTACCCCAAATTGTGTCACATTTACTGGAGCATCCTGAGCATGTATTATGACGTCAAAGTATAGGATGACATCATAATTAGTATGCAGTAAGACATCACAATGTATTATGACGTCATAATGTATCCGCATTATGACATCACAATATATTATGAGAGCGCAACATGCAGGTATTATGAGCAATTTCTCTTTCCCCACTTTGTGTCACATCTACTGGAGCATCATGAGCATGTATTATGACGTCACAGTATATGATGACATCATAATTAGTATGCACTATGACGTCACAATGTATTATGACGTCATAATGTATCCGCATTATGACATCACAATATATTATGAGAGCGCAACATGCAGGTATTATGAGCAATTTCTCTTACCCCAATTTGTGTCACATCTACTGGAGCATCATGAGCATGTATTATGACGTCACAGTATATGATGACATCATAATTAGTATGCACCATGACGTTACAATGTATTATGACGCCATAATGTATCCGCATTATGACATCACAATATATTATGAGAGCGCAATTTGCAGGTATTTTGAGCAATTTCTCTTTCCCCAATTTGTGTCACATCTACTGGAGCATCATGAGCATATATTATGACATCACAGTGTATGATGACATCATAATTAGTATGCACTATGACGTCACAATGTATTATGGCGTCATAATGTATCCGCATTATGACATCACAATATGTTATGAGAGCGCAATTTGCAGGTTTTATGACCATTTTCGATTACCCCAATTTGTGTCACATCTACTGGAGCATCATGAGCATGTATTATGACGTCACAGTATATGATGACATCATAATTAGTATGCACTATGACGTCACAATGTATTATGACGTCATAATGTATCCGCATTATGACATCACAATATATTATGAGTGCGCAACATGCAGGTATTATGAGCAATTTCTCTTACCCCAATTTGTGTCACATCTACTGGAGCATCATGAGCATGTATTATGACGTCACAGTATATGATGACATCATAATTAGTATGCACTATGACGTCACAATGTATTATGACGTCCTAATGGATCCGCATTATGACATCACAATATATTATGAGAGCGCAATTTGCAGGTATTATGAGCAATTTCTCTTACCCCAATTTGTTTCACATATACTGTAGCATCATGAGCATGTATTTTGACGTCACAGTATATGATGACATCATAATTAGTATGCACTATGACGTCACAATATATTATGACGTCATAATGTATCCACATTATGACATCTCAATATATTAAGAGAGCGCAACATGCAGGTATTATGAGCAATTTCTCTTACCCCAATTTGTGTCACATCTACTGGAGCATCATGAGCATGTATTATGACGTCACAGTATATGATGACATCATAATTAGTATGCACTATGACGTCACAATGTATTATGACGTCATAATGTATCCGCATTATAACATCACAATATATTATGAGAGCCCAACATGCAGGTATTATGAGCAATTTCTCTTACCCCAATTTGTTTCACATCTACTGGAGCATCTTGAGCATGTATTATGACGTCACAGTATATGATGACATCATAATTAGTATGCAGTATGACGTCACAATATATTATGACGTCATAATGTATCCGCATTATGACATCACAATACATTATGGGAGCGCAACATGCAGATATTATGTGCAATTTCTCTTAACCCAATTTGTGTCACATCTACTGGAGCATCATGAGCATGTATTATGACGTCACTGTATATGATGACATCATAATTAGTATGCACTATGACGTCACAATGTATTATGACGTCCTAATGTATCCGCATTATGACATCACAATATATTATGAGAGCGCAACATGCAGGTATTATGAGCAAATTCTCTTAACCCAATTTGTGTCACATCTACTGGAGCATCATGAGCATGTATTATGATGTCACATTATATGATGACATCATAATTAGTATGCACTATGACGTCACAATGTATTATGACGTCCTAATGTATCCGCATTATGACATCACAATATATTATGAGAGCGCAATTTGCTGGTTTTATAACCAATTTCGCTTACCCCAATTTGTGTCACATTTACTGGAGCGTCATGAGCATGTATTATGACGTCACAGTATATGATGGCATCATAATTAGTATGCAGTATGATGTCACAATGTATTATGACGTCATAATGTATCCGCATTATGACATCACAATATATTATGAGAGCGCAACATGCAGGAATTATGAGCAATTTCTCTTACCCCAATTTGTGTCACATCTACTGGAGCATCATGAGCATGTATTATGACATCACAGTATAGGATGACATCATAATTAGTATGCAGTATGACATCACAATATATTATGACGTCATAATGTTTCCGCATTACGACATCACAATATATTATGAGAGCGCAACATGGAGGTGTTATGAGCAATTTCTCCTTCCCCACTTTGTGTCACATCTACTGGAACATAATGAGCATGTATTATGACGTCACAGTATATGATGACATCATAATTAGTATGCAGTATGACGTCACAATGTATTATGACGTCATAATGTATCCGCATTATGACATCACAATATATTAACAGAGCGCAACATGCAGGTATTATGAGCAATTTATCTTACCCCAATTTTTGTCACATCTACTGGAGCATCATGAGCATGTATTATGAGGTCACACTATATGATGACATCATAATTAGTATGCACTATGATGTCACAATGTATTATGACGTCATAATGTATCCGCATTATGACATCACAATATATTATGAGAGCGCAACATGAAGGTATTATGAGCAATTTCTCTTACCCCAATTTGTGTCACATCTAATGGAGCAACATGAGCATGTATTATGACGTCACAGTATATGATGACATCATAATTAGTATGCACTATGACGTCACAATGTATTATGACGTCCTAATGTATCCGCATTATGACATCACAATATATTATGAGAGCGCAATTTGCAGGTTTTATGACCAATTTCGCTTACCCCAATTTGTGTCACATTTACTGGAGCGTCATGAGCATGTATTATGACGTCAGAGTATTTGATGACATCATAATTAGTATGCAGTATGACGTCACAATGTATTATGACGTCATAATGTATCCGCATTATGACATCACAATATATTATGAGAGCGCAATTTGGAGGTATTATGAGCAATTTCTCTTACCCCAATTTGTGTCACATCTACTGGAGCATCATGAGCATGTATTTTGTCGTCACAGTTTATGATGACATCATAATTAGTATGCACTATGACGTCACAATGTATTATGACGTCATAATGTATCCGCATTATGACATCAGAATATATTATGTGAGCGCAATTTGCAGGTTTTATGACCAATTTCGCTTACCCCAAATTGTGTCACATTTACTGGAGCATCCTGAGCATGTATTATGACGTCAAAGTATAGGATGACATCATAATTAGTATGCAGTAAGACATCACAATGTATTATGACGTCATAATGTATCCGCATTATGACATCACAATATATTATGAGAGCGCAACATGCAGGTATTATGAGCAATTTCTCTTTCCCCACTTTGTGTCACATCTACTGGAGCATCATGAGCATGTATTATGACGTCACAGTATATGATGACATCATAATTAGTATGCACCATGACGTTACAATGTATTATGACGCCATAATGTATCCGCATTATGACATCACAATATATTATGAGAGCGCAATTTGCAGGTATTTTGAGCAATTTCTCTTTCCCCAATTTGTGTCACATCTACTGGAGCATCATGAGCATATATTATGACATCACAGTGTATGATGACATCATAATTAGTATGCACTATGACGTCACAATGTATTATGGCGTCATAATGTATCCGCATTATGACATCACAATATGTTATGAGAGCGCAATTTGCAGGTTTTATGACCATTTTCGATTACCCCAATTTGTGTCACATCTACTGGAGCATCATGAGCATGTATTATGACGTCACAGTATATGATGACATCATAATTAGTATGCACTATGACGTCACAATGTATTATGACGTCATAATGTATCCGCATTATGACATCACAATATATTATGAGTGCGCAACATGCAGGTATTATGAGCAATTTCTCTTACCCCAATTTGTGTCACATCTACTGGAGCATCATGAGCATGTATTATGACGTCACAGTATATGATGACATCATAATTAGTATGCACTATGACGTCACAATGTATTATGACGTCCTAATGGATCCGCATTATGACATCACAATATATTATGAGAGCGCAATTTGCAGGTATTATGAGCAATTTCTCTTACCCCAATTTGTTTCACATATACTGGAGCATCATGAGCATGTATTTTGACGTCACAGTATATGATGACATCATAATTAGTATGCACTATGACGTCACAATATATTATGACGTCATAATGTATCCACATTATGACATCTCAATATATTAAGAGAGCGCAACATGCAGGTATTATGAGCAATTTCTCTTTCCCCAATTTGTGTCACATCTGCTGGAGCATCATGAGCATGTATTATGACGTCACATTATATGATGACATCATAATTAGTATGCACTATGACGTCACAATGTATTATGACGTCCTAATGTATCCGCATTATGACATCACAATATATTATGAGAGCGCAATTTGCTGGTTTTATAACCAATTTCGCTTACCCCAATTTGTGTCACATTTACTGGAGCGTCATGAGCATGTATTATGACGTCACAGTATATGATGGCATCATAATTAGTATGCACTATGACGTCACAATGTATTATGACGTCACAATGTATCCGCATTATGACATCACAATATATTATGAGAGCGCAACATGCAGGAATTATGAGCAATTTCTCTTACCCCAATTTGTGTCACATCTACTGGAGCATCATGAGCATGTATTATGACATCACAGTATAGGATGACATCATAATTAGTATGCAGTATGACATCACAATATATTATGACGTCATAATGTTTCCGCATTATGACATCACAATATATTATGAGAGCGCAACATGCAGGTGTTATGAGCAATTTCTACTTCCCCACTTTGTGTCACATCTACTGGAGCATCATGAGCATGTATTATGACGTCACAGTATATGATGACATCATAATTAGTATGCACTATGATGTCACACTGTATTATGACGTCGTAATGTCTCTGCATTTTGACATCACAATATATTATGAGAGCGCAACATGCAGTTATTATGAGCAATTTCTCTTACCCCAATTTGTTTCACATCTACTGGAGCATCATGAGCATATATTATGACGTCACAGTATATGATGACATCATAATTAGTATGCACCATGACGTTACAATGTATTATGACGCCATAATGTATCCGCATTATGACATCACAATATATTATGAGAGCGCAATTTGCAGGTATTATGAGCAATTTCTCTTTCCCCAATTTGTGTCACATCTACTGGAGCATCATGAGCATATATTATGACATCACAGTGTATGATGACATCATAATTAGTATGCACTATGACGTCACAATGTATTATGGCGTCATAATGTATCCGCATTATGACATCACAATATGTTATGAGAGCGCAATTTGCAGGTTTTATGACCATTTTCGATTACCCCAATTTGTGTCACATCTACTGGAGCATCATGAGCATGTATTATGACGTCACAGTATATGATGACATCATAATTAGTATGCACTATGACGTCACAATGTATTATGACGTCATAATGTATCCGCATTATGACATCACAATATATTATGAGTGCGCAACATGCAGGTATTATGAGCAATTTCTCTTACCCCAATTTGTGTCACATCTACTGGAGCATCATGAGCATGTATTATGACGTCACAGTATATGATGACATCATAATTAGTATGCACTATGACTTCACAATGTATTATGACGTCCTAATGGATCCGCATTATGACATCACAATATATTATGAGAGCGCAATTTGCAGGTATTATGAGCAATTTCTCTTACCCCAATTTGTGTCACATATACTGGAGCATCATGAGCATGTATTTTGACGTCACAGTATATGATGACATCATAATTAGTATGCACTATGACGTCACAATATATTATGACGTCATAATGTATCCACATTATGACATCTCAATATATTAAGAGAGCGCAACATGCAGGTATTATGAGCAATTTCTCTTACCCCAATTTGTGTCACATCTACTGGAGCATGATGAGCATGTATTATGACGTCACAGTATATGATGACATCATAATTAGTATGCACTATGACGTCACAATGTATTATGACGTCATAATGTATCCGCATTATGACATCACAATATATTATGGGAACGCAACATGCAGGTATTATGAGCAATTTCACTTTCCCCAATTTGTGTCACATCTACTGGAGCATCATGAGCATGTATTATGACGTCACAGTATATGATGACATCATAATTAGTATGCACTATGACGTCACAATGTATTATGACGTCATAATGTATCCGCATTGTGACATCACAATATATTATGAGAGCGCAACATGCAGGTATTATGAGCAATTTCTCTTACCCCAATTTGTGTCACATCTACTGGAGCATCATGAGCATGTATTATGACGTCACAGTATTTGATGACATCATAATTAGTATGCACTATGACATCACAATGTATTATGACGTCATAATGTATCCGCATTATGACATCACAATATACTATGAGAGCGCAATTTGCAGGTTTTATGACCAATTTCGCTTACCCCAATTTGTGTCACATCTACTGGAACATCATGAGCATGTATTATGACGTCACAGTATATGATGACATCATAATTAGTATTCAGTATGACGTCACAATGTATTATGACGTCATAATGTATCCGCATTATGACATCACAATATATTATCAGAGCGCAACATGCAGGTATTATGAGCAATTTCTCTTACCCCAATTTGTGTCACATCTACTGGAGCATCATGAGCATGTATTATGACGTCACAGTATATGATGACATCATAATTAGTATGCACTATGACGTCACAATGTATTATGACGTCATGATGTATCCGCATTATGACATCACAATATATTATGAGAGCGCAACATGCAGGTATTATGAGCAATTTCTCTTACCCCAATTTGTGTCACATCTACTGGAGCATCATGAGCATGTATTATGACATCACAGTATATGATGACATCATAATTAGTATGCACTATGACGTCACAATGTATTATGACGTCCTAATATATCCGCATTATGACATCACAATATATTATGAGAGCCAATTTGCAGGTTTTATGACCAATTTCGCTTACCCCAATTTGTGTCACATTTACTGGATCGTCATGAGCATGTATTATTACGTCAGAGTATATGATGACATCATTATTAGTATGCAGTATGACGTCACAATGTATTATGACGTCATAATGTATCCGCATTATGACATCGCAATATATTATGAGAGCGCAACATGCAGGTATTATGAGCAACTTCTCTTACCCCAATTTGTGTCACATCTACTGGAGCATCATGAGCATGTATTTTGACGTCACAGTATATGATGACATCATAATTAGTATGCACCATGACGTCACAATGTATTATGACGTCGTAATGTATCCGCATTATGACATCATAATATATTATGAGAGCGCAATTTGCAGGTTTTATGACCAATTTCCCTTACCCCAATTTGTGTCACATCTACTGGAGCATCCTGAGCATGTATTATGAGGTCAAAGTATAGGATGACATCATAATTAGTATGCAGTAAGACATCACAATGTATTATGACGTCATAATGTATCCGCATTATGACATCACAATATATTATGAGAGCGCAACATGCAGGTATTATGAGCAATTTCTCTATCCCAACTTTGTGTCACATCTACTGGAGCATCATGAGCATGTATTATGACGTCACAGTATATGATGACATCATAATTAGTATGCACTATGACATCACAATGTATTATGACGTCATAATGTATCCGCATTATGACATCACAATATATTATGAGAGCGCAACATGCAGGTATTATGAGCAAATTCTCTTACCCCAATTTGTGTCACATCTACTGGAGCATCTTGAGCATGTATTATGACGTCACAGTATATGATGACATCATAATTAGTATGCAGTATGACGTCACAATATATTATGACGTCATAATGTATCCGCATTATGACATCACAATACATTATGTTAGCGCAACATGCAGATATTATGTGCAATTTCTCTTAACCCAATTTGTGTCACATCTACTGGAGCATCATGAGCATGTATTATGACGTCACTGTATATGATGACATCATAATTAGTATGCACTATGACGTCACAATGTATTTTGACGTCATAATGTATCCGCATTATAACATCACAATATATTATGAGAGCGCAATTTGCAGGTTTTATGACCATTTTCAATTACCCCAATTTGTGTCACATCTACTGGAGCATCATGAGCATGTATTATGACGTCACAGTATATGATGACATCATAATTAGTATGCACTATGATGTCACAATGTATTATGACGTCCTAATGTATCCGCATTATGACATCACAATATATTATGAGAGCGCAACATGCAGGTATTATGAGCAAATTCTCCTACCCCAATTTGTGTCACATCTACTGGAGCATCATGAGCATGTATTATGATGTCACAGTATATGATGACATCATAATTAGTATGCACTATGACGTCACAATGTATTATGACGTCATAATGTGTCCGCATTATGACATCACAATATATTATGAGAGTGCAGCATGCAGGTATTATGAGCAAATTCTCTTACCCCAATTTGTGTCACATCTACTGGAGCATCATGAGCATGTATTATGATGTCACAGTATATGATGACATCATAATTAGTATGCAGTATGACGTCACAATGTATTATGACGTCATAATGTATCCGCATTATGACATCACAATATATTATGAGAGCGCAATTTGGAGGTATTATGAGCAATTTCTCTTACCCCAATTTGTGTCACATCTACTGGAGCATCATGAGCATGTATTTTGTCGTCACAGTTTATGATGACATCATAATTAGTATGCACTATGACGTCACAATGTATTATGACGTCATAATGTATCCGCATTATGACATCAGAATATATTATGTGAGCGCAATTTGCAGGTTTTATGACCAATTTCGCTTACCCCAAATTGTGTCACATTTACTGGAGCATCCTGAGTATGTATTATGACGTCAAAGTATAGGATGACATCATAATTAGTATGCAGTAAGACATCACAATGTATTATGACGTCATAATGTATCCGCATTATGACATCACAATATATTATGAGAGCGCAACATGCAGGTATTATGAGCAATTTCTCTTTCCCCACTTTGTGTCACATCTACTGGAGCATCATGAGCATGTATTATGACGTCACAGTATATGATGACATCATAATTAGTATGCACTATGACGTCACAATGTATTATGACGTCATAATGTATCCGCATTATGACATCACAATATATTATGAGAGCGCAACATGCAGGTATTATGAGCAATTTCTCTTACCCCAATTTGTGTCACATCTACTGGAGCATCATGAGCATGTATTATGACGTCACAGTATATGATGACATCATAATTAGTATGCACTATGTCGTCACAATGTATTATGACGTCATAATGTATTCGAATTATGACATCACAATATATTATGAGAGCGCAACATGCAGGTATTATGAGCAATTTCTCTTACCCCAATTTGTGTCACATCTACTGGAGCATCATGAGCATGTATTATGACGTCACAGTATATGACGACATCATAAATAGTATGCACTATGACGTCACAATGTATTATGACGTCAAAATGTATCCGCATTATGAAATAACAATATATTATGAGAGCGCAATTTGCAGGTTTTATTACCAATTTCGCTTACCCCAATTTGTGTCACATCTACTGGAGCATCATGAGCATGTATTATGACGTCACAGTATACGATGACATCATTCTTAGTATGCAGTATGACATCACAATGTATTATGACGTCCTAAAGTATCCGCATTATGACATCACAATATATTATGAGAGCGCAATTTGCTGGTTTTATACCCAATTTCGCTTACCCCAATTTGTGTCACATTTACTGGAGCGTCATGAGCATGTATTATGACGTCACAGTATATGATGGCATCATAATTAGTATGCAGTATGACGTCAAAATGTATTATGACGTCATAATGTATCCGCATTATGACATCACAATATATTATGAGAGCGCAACATGCAGGAATTATGAGCAATTTCTCTTACCCCAATTTGTGTCACATCTACTGGAGCATCATGAGCATGTATTATGACATCACAGTATAGGATGACATCATAATTAGTATGCAGTATGACATCACAATATATTATGACGTCATAATGTTTCCGCATTATGACATCACAATATATTTTGAGAGCGCAACATGCAGGTGTTATGAGCAATTTCTCCTTCCCCACTTTGTGTCACATCTACTGGAACATCATGAGCATGTATTATGACGTCACAGTATATGATGACATCATAATTAGTATGCAGTATGACGTCACAATGTATTATGACGTCATAATGTATCCGCATTATGACATCACAATATATTAACAGAGCGCAACATGCAGGTATTATGAGCAATTTATCTTACCCCAATTTGTGTCACATCTAGTGGAGCATCATGAGCATGTATTATGATGTCACACTATATGATGACATCATAATTAGTATGCACTATGATGTCACAATGTATTATGACGTCATAATGTATCCGCATTATGACATCACAATATATTATGAGAGCGCAACATGAAGGTATTATGAGCAATTTCTCTTACCCCAATTTGTGTCACATCTAATGGAGCAACATGAGCATGTATTATGACGTCACAGTATATGATGACATCATAATTAGTATGCACTATGACGTCACAATGTATTATGACGTCCTAATGTATCCGCATTATGACATCACAATATATTATGAGAGCGCAATTTGCAGGTTTTATGACCAATTTCGCTTACCCCAATTTGTGTCACATTTACTGGAGCGTCATGAGCATGTATTATGACGTCAGAGTATTTGATGACATCATAATTAGTATGCAGTATGACGCCACAATGTATTATGACGTCATAATGTATCCGCATTATGACATCACAATATATTATGAGAGCGCAATTTGGAGGTATTATGAGCAATTTCTCTTACCCCAATTTGTGTCACATCTACTGGAGCATCATGAGCATGTATTTTGTCGTCACAGTATATGATGACATCATAATTAGTATGCACTATGACGTCACAATGTATTATGACGTCATGATGTATCCGCATTATGACATCAGAATATATTATGTGAGCGCAGTTTGCAGGTTTTATGACCAATTTCGCTTACCCCAAATTGTGTCACATTTACTGGAGCATCCTGAGCATGTATTATGACGTCAAAGTATAGGATGACATCATAATTAGTATGCAGTAAGACATCACAATGTATTATGACGTCATAATGTATCCGCATTATGACATCACAATATATTATGAGAGCGCAACATGCAGGTATTATGAGCAATTTCTCTTTCCCCACTTTGTGTCACATCTACTGGAGCATCATGAGCATGTATTATGACGTCACAGTATAGGATGACATCATACTTAGTATGCAGTATGACATCACAATATATTATGACGTCATAATGTATCCGCATTATGACATCACAATATATTATGAGAGCGCTACATGCAGGTATTATGAGCAATTTCTCTTTCCCCAATTTGTGTCACATCTGCTGGAGCATCATGAGCATGTATTATGACGTCACATTATATGATGACATCATAATTAGTATGCACTATGACGTCACAATGTATTATGACGTCCTAATGTATCCGCATTATGACATCACAATATATTATGAGAGCGCAATTTGCTGGTTTTATAACCAATTTCGCTTACCCCAATTTGTGTCACATTTACTGGAGCGTCATGAGCATGTATTATGACGTCACAGTATATGATGGCATCATAATTAGTATGCAGTATGACGTCACAATGTATTATGACGTCATAATGTATCCGCATTATGACATCACAATATATTATGAGAGCGCAACATGCAGGAATTATGAGCAATTTCTCGTACCCCAATTTGTGTCACATCTACTGGAGCATCATGAGCATGTATTATGACATCACAGTATAGGATGACATCATAATTAGTATGCACTATGACATCACAATGTATTATGACGTCATAATGTATCCGCATTATGACATCACAATATACTATGAGAGCGCAATTTGCAGGTTTTATGACCAATTTCGCTTACCCCAATTTGTGTCACATCTACTGGAGCATCATGAGCATGTATTATGACGTCACAGTATATGATGACATCATAATTAGTATGCAGTATGACGTCACAATGTATTATGACGTCATAATGTATCCGCATTATGACATCACAATATATTATCAGAGCGCAACATGCAGGTATTATGAGCAATTTCTCTTACCCCAATTTGTGTCACATCTACTGGAGCATCATGAGCATGTATTATGACGTCACAGTATATGATGACATCATAATTAGTATGCACTATGACGTCACAATGTATTATGACGTCATGATGTTTCCGCATTATGACATCACAATATATTATGAGAGCGCAACATGCAGGTATTATGAGCAATTTCTCTTACCCCAATTTGTGTCACATCTACTGGAGCATCATGAGCATGTATTATGACATCACAGTATATGATGACATCATAATTAGTATGCACTATGACGTCACAATGTATTATGACGTCCTAATGTATCCGCATTATGACATCACAATATATTATGAGAGCCAATTTGCAGGTTTTATGACCAATTTCGCTTACCCCAATTTGTGTCACATTTACTGGAGCGTCATGAGCATGTATTATTACGTCAGAGTATATGATGACATCATTATTAGTATGCAGTATGACGTCACAATGTATTATGACGTCATAATGTATCCGCATTATGACATCGCAATATATTATGAGAGCGCAACATGCAGGTATTATGAGCAATTTCTCTTACCCCAATTTGTGTCACATCTACTGGAGCATCATGAGCATGTATTTTGACGTCACAGTATATGATGACATCATAATTAGTATGCACCATGACGTCACAATGTATTATGACGTCATAATGTATCCGCATTATGACATCACAATATATTATGAGAGCGCAATTTGCAGGTTTTATGACCAATTTTCCTTACCCCAATTTGTGTCACATCTACTGGAGCATCCTGAGCATGTATTATGAGGTCAAAGTATAGGATGACATCATAATTAGTATGCAGTAAGACATCACAATGTATTATGACGTCATAATGTATCCGCATTATGACATCACAATATATTATGAGAGCGCAACATGCAGGTATTATGAGCAATTTCTCTTTCCCAACTTTGTGTCACATCTACTGGAGCATCATGAGCATGTATTATGACGTCACAGTATATGATGACATCATAATTAGTATGCACTATGACATCACAATGTATTATGACGTCATAATGTATCCGCATTATGACATCACAATATATTATGAGAGCGCAACATGCAGGTATTATGAGCAATTTCTCTTACCCCAATTTGTGTCACATCTACTGGAGCATCTTGAGCATGTATTATGACGTCACAGTATATGATGACATCATAATTAGTATGCAGTATGACGTCACAATATATTATGACGTCATAATGTATCCGCATTATGACATCACAATACATTATGGGAGCGCAACATGCAGATATTATGTGCAATTTCTCTTAACCCAATTTGTGTCACATCTACTGGAGCATCATGAGCATGTATTATGACGTCACTGTATATGATGACATCATAATTAGTATGCACTATGACGTCACAATGTATTTTGACGTCATAATGTATCCGCATAATAACATCACAATATATTATGAGAGCGCAATTTGCAGGTTTTATGACCATTTTCGGTTACCCCAATTTGTGTCACATCTACTGGAGCATCATGAGCATGTATTATGACGTCACAGTATATGATGACATCATAAATAGTATGCACTATGATGTCACAATGTATTATGACGTCCTAATGTATCCGCATTATGACATCACAATATATTATGAGAGCGCAACATGCAGGTATTATGAGCAAATTCTCTTACCCCAATTTGTGTCACATCTACTGGAGCATCATGAGCATGTATTATGATGTCACAGTATATGATGACATCATAATTAGTATGCACTATGACGTCACAATGTATTATGACGTCATAATGTGTCCGCATTATGACATCACAATATATTATGAGAGCGCAACATGCAGGTATTATGAGCAATTTCTCTTACCCCAATTTGTGTCACATCTACTGGAGCATCATGAGCATGTATTATGACATCACAGTGTATGATGACATCATAATTAGTATGCACTACGACGTCACAATGTATTATGGCGTCATAATGTATCCGCATTATGACATCACAATATGTTATGAGAGCGCAATTTGCAGGTTTTATGACCATTTTCGAATACCCCAATTTGTGTCACATCTACTGGAGCATCATGAGCATGTATTATGACGTCACAGTATATGATGACATCATAATTAGTATACACTATGACGTCACAATGTATTATGACGTCATAATGTATCCGCATTATGACATCACAATATCTTATGAGAGCGCAACATGCAGGTATTATGAGCAATTTCTCTTACCCCAATTTGTGTCACATCTACTGGAGCATCTTGAGCATGTATTATGACGTCACAGTATATGATGACATCATAATTAGTATGCAGTATGATGTCACAATGTATTATGACGTCATAATGTATCCGCATTATGACATCACAATACATTATGGGAGCGCAACATGCAGATATTATGAGCAATTTCTCTTACCCCAATTTGTTTCACATCTACTGGAGCATCATGAGCATGTATTATGACGTCACAGTATATGATGACATCATAATTAGTATGCACTATGACGTCACAATGTATTTTGACGTCATAATGTATCCGCATTATAACATCACAATATATTATGAGAGCGCAATTTGCAGGTTTTATGACCATTTTCGATTACCCCAATTTGTGTCACATCTACTGGAGCATCATGAGCATGTATTATGACGTCACAGTATATGATGACATCATAATTAGTACGAACTATGACGTCACAATGTATTATGACGTCATAATGTATCCGCATTATGACATCACAATATATTATGAGAGCGCAACATGCAGGTATTATGAGCAAATTCTCTTACCCCAAATTGTGTCACATCTACTGGACCATCATGAGCATGTATTATGATGTCACAGTATATGATGACATCATAATTAGTATGCACTAGGACGTCACAATGTATTATGACGTCATAATGTATCCGCATTATGACATCACAATATATTATGAGAGCGCAATTTGCAGGTTTTATGACCAATTTCGCTTACCCCAATTTGTGTCACATCTACTGGAGCATCATGAGCATGTATTATGACGTCACAGTATATGATGACATCATAATTAGTATGCACTATGATGTCACAATGTATTATGACGTCATAATGTATCCGCATTATGACATCACAATATATTATGAGAGCGCAACATGAAGGTATTATGAGCAATTTCTCTTACCCCAATTTGTGTCACATCTAATGGAGCATCATGAGCATGTATTATGACGTCACAGTATATGATGACATCGTAATTAGTATGCACTATGACGTCACAATGTATTATGACGTCCTAATGTATCCGCATTATGACATCACAATATATTGTGAGAGCGCAATTTGCAGGTTTTATGACCAATTTCGCTTACCCCAATTTGTGTCACATTTACTGGAGCGTCATGAGCATGTATTATGACGTCAGAGTATATGATGACATCATAATTAGTATGCAGTATGACATCAAAATGTATTATGACGTCATAATGTATCCGCATTATGACATCACAATATATTATGAGAGCGCAACATGCAGGTATTATGAGCAATTTCTCTTACCCCAGTTTATGTCACATCTACTGGAGCATCATGAGCATGTATTTTGACGTCACAGTATATGATGACATCATAATTAGTATGCACTATGACGTCACAATGTATTATGACGTCATAATATATCCGCATAATGACATCACAATATATTATGAGAGCGCAATTATCAGGTTTTATGACCAATTTCGCTTACCCAATTTGTGTCACATCTACTGGAGCATCCTGAGCATGTATTATGACGTCAAAGTATAGGATGACATCATAATTAGTATGCAGTAAGACATCACAATGTATTATGACGTCATAATGTATCCGCATTATGACATCACAATATGTTATGAGAGCGCAATTTGCAGGTTTTATGACCGTTTTCGATTACCCCAATTTGTGTCACATCTACTGGAGCATCATGAGCATGTATTATGACGTCACAGTATATGATGACATCATAATTAGTATTCACTATGACGTCACAATGTATTATGACGTCATAATGTATCCGCATTATGACATCACAATATATTATGAGAGCGCAACATGCAGGTATTATGAGCAATTTCTCTTACCCCAATTTGTGACACATCTACTGGAGCATCTTGAGCATGTATTATGACGTCACAGTATATGATGACATCATAATTAGTATGCAGTATGACGTCACAATGTATTATGACGTTATAATGTATCCGCATTATGACATCACAATACATTATGAGAGCGCAATTTGCAGGTTTTATGACCATTTTCGATTACCCCAATTTGTGTCACATCTACTGGAGCATCATGAGCATGTATTATGACGTCACAGTATATGATGACATCATAATTAGTATGCACTATGACGTCACAATGTATTATGACGTCATAATGTATCCGCATTATGACATCACAATACATTATGAGAGCGCAACCTGCAGGTATTATGAGCAATTTCTCTTACCCCAATTTGTGTCACATCTACTGGAGCATCATGAGCATGTATTATGACGTCACAGTATATGATGACATCATAATTAGTATGCACTATGTCGTCACAATGTATTATGACGTCATAATGTATCCGCATTATGACATCACAATATATTATGAGAGCGCAACATGCAGGTATTATGAGCAATTTCTCTTTCCCAACTTTGTGTCACATCTACTGGAGCATCATGAGCATGTATTATGACGTCACAGTATATGATGACATCATAATTAGTATGCACTATGACGTCACAATGTATTATGACGTCAAAATGTATCCGCATTATGAAATAACAATATATTATGAGAGCGCAATTTGCAGGTTTTATGACCAATTTCGCTTACCCCAATTTGTGTCACATCTACTGGAGCATCATGAGCATGTATTATGACGTCACAATATAGGATGACATCATACTTAGTATGCAGTATGACATCACAATGTATTATGACGTCATAATGTATCCGCATTATGACATCACAATATATTATGAGAGCGCTACATGCAGGTATTATGAGCAATTTCTCTTTCCCCAATTTGTGTCACAGCTGCTGGAGCATCATGAGCATGTATTATGACGTCACATTATATGATGACATCATAATTAGTATTCACTATGACGTCACAATGTATTATGACGTCCTAATGTATCCGCATTATGACATCACAATATATTATGAGAGCGCAATTTGCTGGTTTTATGACCAATTTCGCTTACCCCAATTTGTGTCACATTTACTGGAGCGTCATGAGCATGTATTATGACGTCACAGTATATGATGGCATCATAATTAGTATGCACTATGACGTCACAATGTATTATGACGTCATAATGTATCCGCATTATGACATCACAATATATTATGAGAGCGCAACATGCAGGAATTATGAGCAATTTCTCTTACCCCAATTTGTGTCACATCTACTGGAGCATCATGAGCATGTATTATGACATCACAGTATAGGATGACATCATAATTAGTATGCAGTATGACATCACAATATATTATGACGTCATAATGTTTCCGCATTATGACATCACAATATATTATGAGAGCGCAACATGCAGGTATTATGAGCAATTTCTCCTTCCCCACTTTGTGTCACATCTACTGGAGCATCATGAGCATGTATTATGACGTCACAGTATATGATGACATCATAATTAGTAAGCACTATGATGTCACAATGTATTATGACGTCATAATGTATCCGCATTTTGACATCACAATATATTATGAGAGCGCAACATGCAGGTATTATGAGCAATTTCTCTTAACCCAATTTGTGTCACATCTACTGGAGCATCATGAGCATGTATTATGACGTCACAGTATATGATGACATCATAATTAGTATGCACTATGACGTCACAATGTATTATGACGTCATAATGTATCCGCATTATAACATCACAATATATTATGAGAGCGCAATTTGCAGGTTTTATGACCATTTTCGATTACCCCAATTTGTGTCACATCTACTGGAGCATCATGAGCATGTATTATGACGTCACAGTATATGACGACATCATAATTAGTATGCACTATGACGTCACAATGTATTATGACGTCATAATGTGTCCGCATTATGACATCACAATATATTATGAGAGCGCAACATGCAGGTATTATGAGCAAATTCTCTTACCCCAATTTGTGTCACGTCTACTGGAGCATCATGAGCATGTATTATGACGTCACAGTATATGATGACATCATAATTAGTATGCACTAGGACGTCACAATGTATTATGACGTCATAATGTATCCGCATTATGACATCACAATATATTATGAGAGCGCAACATGCAGGTATTATGAGCAATTTCTCTTACCCCAATTTGTGTCACATCTACTGGAGCATCATGAGCATGTATTATGACGTCACAGTATATGATGACATCATAATTAGTATGCACTATGACGTCACAATGTATTATGACGTCCTAATGTATCCGCATTATGACCTCACAATATATTATGAGAGCCAATTTGCAGGTTTTATGACCAATTTCGCTTACCCCAATTTGTGTCACATTTACTGGAGCGTCATGAGCATGTATTATGACGTCAGAGTATATGATGACATCATAATTAGTATGCAGTATGATGTCACAATGTATTATGAGGTCATAATGTATCCGCATTATGACATCACAATATATTATGAGAGCGCAACATGCAGGTATTATGAGCAATTTCTCTTACCCCAATTTGTGTCACATCTACTGGAGCATCATGAGTATGTATTTTGACGTCACAGTATATGATGACATCATAATTAGTATGCACCATGACGTCAGAATGTATTATGACGTCATAATGTATCCGCATTATGACATCACAATATATTATGAGAGCACAATTTGCAGGTTTTATGACTAATTTCGCTTACCCCAATTTGTGTCACATCTACTGGAGCATCCTGAGCATGTATTATGAGGTCAATGTATAGGATGACATCATAATTAGTATGCAGTAAGACATCACAATGTATTATGACGTCATAATGTATCCGCATTATGACATCACAATATATTATGAGAGCGCAACATGCAGGTATTATGAGCAATTTCTCTTTCCCAACTTTGTGTCACATCTACTGGAGCATCATGAGCATGTATTATGACGTCACAGTATATGATGACATCATAATTAGTATGCACTATGACGTCACAATGTATTATGACGTCATAATGTATCCGCATTATGACATCACAATATATTATGAGAGCGCAACATGCAGGTATTATGAGCAATTTCTCTTACCCCAATTTGTGTCACATCTACTGGAGCATCATGAGCATGTATTATGACGTAACAGTATATGATGACATCATAATTAGTATGCAGTATGACGTCACAATATATTATGACGTCATAATGTATCCGCATTATGACATCACAATACATTATGGGAGCGCAACATGCAGATATTATGAGCAATTTCTCTTAACCCAATTTGTGTCACATCTACTGGAGCATCATGAGCATGTATTATGACGTCACAGTATATGATGACATCATAATTAGTATGCACTATGACGTCACAATGTATTTTGACGTCATAATGTATCCGCATTATAACATCACAATATATTAGGAGAGCGCAATTTGCAGGTTTTATGACCATTTTCGATTACCCCAATTTGTGTCACATCTACTGGAGCATCATGAGCATGTATTATGACGTCACAGTATATGATGACATCATAATTAGTATGCACTATGACGTCACAATGTATTATGACGTCATAATGTATCCGCATTATGACATCACAATATATTATGAGAGCGCAACATGCAGGTATTATGAACAAATTCTCTTACCCCAATTTGTGTCACATCTACTGGAGCATCATGAGCATGTATTATGACGTCACAGTATATGATGATATCATAATTAGTATGCACTAGGACGTCACAATGTATTATGACGTCATAATGTATCCGCATTATGACATCACAATATATTATGAGAGCGCAATTTGCTGGTTTTATGACCAATATCGCTTACCCCAATTTGTGTCACATCTACTGGAGCATCATGAGCATGTATTTTGACGTCACAGTATATGATGACATCATAATTAGTATGCAGTATGACGTCACAATGTATTATGACGTCATAATGTATCCACATTATGACATCACAATATATTATCAGAGCGCAACATGCAGGTATTATGAGCAATTTCTCTTACGCCAATTTGTGTCACATCTACTGGAGCATCATGAGCATGTATTATGACGTCACAGTATATGATGACATCATAATTAGTATGCACTATGACGTCACAATGTATTATGACGTCATAATGTATCCGCATTATGACATCACAATATATTATGAGAGCGCAACATGCAGGTATTATGAGCAATTTCTCTTACCCCAATTTGTGTCACATCTACTGGAGAATCATGAGCATGTATTATGACATCACAGTGTATGATGACATCATAATTAGTATGCACTATGACGTCACAATGTATTATGGCGTCATAATGTATCCGCATTATGACATCACAATATATTATGAGAGCGCAATTTGCAGGTTTTATGACCATTTTCGATTACCCCAATTTGTGTCACATCTACTGGAGCATCATGAGCATGTATTATGACGTCACAGTATATGATGACACCATAATTAGTATGCACTGTGACGTCACAATGTATTTTGACGTCATAATGTATGCGCATTATAACATCACAATATATTATGAGAGCGCAACATGCAGGTATTATGAGCAATTTCTCTTACCCCAATTTGTGTCACATCTCCTGGAGCATCTTGAGCATGTATTATGACGTCACAGTATATGATGACATCATAATTATTATGCACTATGACGTCACAATGTATTTTGACGTCATAATGTATGCGCATTATTACATCAAAATATATTATGAGAGCGCAATTTGCAAGTTTTATGGCCATTTTCGATTACCCCAATTTGTGTCACATCTACTGGAGCATCATGAGCATGTATTATGACGTCACAGTATATGATGACATCATAATTAGTATGCAGTATGACGTCACAATGTATTATGACGTCATAATGTATCCGCATTATGACATCACAATATATTATCAGAGTGCAACATGCAGGTATTATGAGCAATTTATCTTACCCCAATTTTTGTCACATCTACTGGAGCATCATGAGCATGTATTATGACGTCACAGTATATGATGACATCATAATTAGTATGCACTATGACGTCACAATGTATTATGACGTCATAATGTATCCGCATTATGACATCACAATATATTATGAGAGCGCAACATGCAGGTATTATGAGCAATTTCTGTTACCCCAATTTGTGTCACATCTATTGGAGCATCATGAGCATATATTATGACGTCACAGTATATGATGACATCATAATTAGTATGCACTATGACGTCACAATGTATTATGACGTCCTAATGTATCCGCATTATGACATCACAATATATTATGAGAGCCAATTTGCAGGTTTTATGACCAATTTCTCTTACCCCAAATTGTATCACATTTACTGGAGCGTCATGAGCATGTATTATGGCGTCAGAGTATATGATGACATCATTATTAGTATGCAGTATGACGTCACAATGTATTATGACATCATAATGTATCCGCATTATGACATCACAATATATTATGAGAGCACAACATGCAGGTATTATGAGCAATTTCTCTTACCCCAATTTGTGTCACATCTACTGGAGCATCATGAGCATGTATTTTGACGTCACAGTATATGATGACATCATAATTAGTATGTACCATGACGTCACAATGTATTATGACGTCATAATGTATCCGCATTATGACATCACAATATATTGTGAGAGCGCAATTTGCAGGTTTTATGACCAATTTCGCTTACCCCAATTTGTGTCACATCTACTGGAGCATCCTGAGCATGTATTATGAGGTCAAAGTATAGGATGACATCATAATTAGTATGCAGTAAGACATCACAATGTATTATGACGTCATAATGTATCCGCATTATGACATCACAATATATTATGAGAGCGCAACATGCAGGTATTATGAGCAATATCTCTTTCCCAACTTTGTGTCACATCTACTGGAGCATCATGAGCATGTATTATGACGTCACAGTATGTGATGACATCATAATTAGTATGCACTATGACGTCACAATGTATTATGACGTCATAATGTATCCGCATTATGACATCACAATATATTATGGGAGCGCAACATGCAGGTATTATGAGCAATTTCTCTTTCCCCAATTTGTGTCACATCTACTGGAGCATCATGAGCATGTATTATGACGTCACAGTATATGATGACATCATAATTAGTATGCAGTATGACGTCACAATATATTATGACGTCATAATGTATCCGCATTATGACATCACAATACATTATGGGAGCGCAACATGCAGATATTATGAGCAATTTCTCTTAACCCAATTTGTGTCACATCTACTGGAGCATCATGAGCATGTATTATCACGTCACAGTATATGATGACATCATAATTAGTATGCACTATGACGTCACAATGTATTTTGACGTCATAATGTATCCGCATTATAACATCACAATATATTATGAGAGCGCAATTTGCAGGTTTTATGACCATTTTCGATTACCCCAATTTGTGTCACATCTACTGGAGCATCATGAGCATGTATTATGACGTCACAGTATATGATGACATCATAATTAGTATGCACTATGACGTCACAATGTATTATGATATCATAATGTATCCGCATTATGACATCACAATATATTATGAGAGCGCAACATGCAGGTATTATGAGCAAATTCTCTTACCCAAATTTGTGTCACATCTACTGGAGCATCATGAGCATGTATTATGACGTCACAGTATATGATGATATCATAATTACTATGCACTAGGAAGTCACAAAGTATTATGACGTCATAATGTATCCGCACTATGACATCACAATATATTATGAGAGCGCAATTTGCAGGTTTTATGACCAATTTCGCTTACCCCAATTTGTGTCACATCTACTGGAGCATCATGACCATGTATTATGACGTCACAGCATATGATGACATCATAATTAGTATGCACTATGACGTCACAATGTATTATGACGTCATAATGTATCCGCATTATGACATCACAATATATTATGAGAGCGCAATTTGCAGGTTTTATGACCAATTTAGCTTACCCCAATTTGTGTCACATCTACTGGAGCTTCATGAGCATGTATTATGACGTCACAGTATATGATGAAATCATAATTAGTATGCACTGTGACGTCACAATGTATTATTACGTCATAATGTATCCGCATTATGACATCACAATATATTATGAGAGCGCAACATGCAGGTATTATGAGCAATTTCTCTTACCTCAATTTGTGTCACATCTACTGGAGCATCATGAGCATGTATTATGACGTCACAGTATATGATGACATCATAATTAGTATGCACTATGATGTCACAATGTATTATGACGTCATAATGTATCCGCATTATGACATCACAATATATTATGAGAGCGCAACATGCAGGTATTATGAGCAATTTCTCTTACCCCAATTTGTGTCACATCTAATGGAGCATCATGAGCATGTATTATGACGTCACAGTATATGATGACATCATAATTAGTATGCACTATGACGTCACAATGTATTATGACGTCCTAATGTATCCGCATTATGACATCACAATATATTGTGAGAGCGCAATTTGCAGGTTTTATGACCAATTTCGCTTACCACAATTTGTGTCACATTTACTGGAGCGTCATGAGCATGTATTATGACGTCAGAGTATATGATGACATCATAATTAGTATGCAGTATGACATCACAATGTATTATGACGTCATAATGTATCCGCATTATGACATCACAATATATTATGAGAGCGCAACATGCAGGTATTATGAGCAATTTCTCTTACCCCAATTTGTGTCACATCTACTGGAGCATCATGAGCATGTATTTTGACGTCACAGTATATGATGACATCATAATTAGTATGCACTATGACGTCACAATGTATTATGACGTCATAATGTATCCGCATTATGACATCACAATATATTATGAGAGCGCAATTTGCAGGTTTTATGACCAATTTCGCTTACCCCAATTTGTGTCACATCTACTGGAGCATCCTGAGCATGTATTATGACGTCAAAGTATAGGATGACATCATAATTAGTATGCAGTAAGACATCACAATGTATTATGACGTCATAATGTATCCGCATTATGACATCACAATATATTATGAGAGCGCAACATGCAGGTATTATGAGCAATTTCTCTTTCCCCACTTTGTGTCACATCTACTGGAGCATCATGAGCATGTATTATGACGTCAGAGTATATGATGACATCATAATTAGTATGCACTATGACGTCACAATGTATTATGACGTCATAATATATCCGCATTATGACATCACAATATATTATGAGTGGGCAACATGCAGGTATTATGAGCAATTTCCCCTACGCCAATTTGTGTCACATCTACTGGAGCATCATGAGCATGTATTATGACATCACAGTGTATGATAACATCATAATTAGTATGCACTATGACGTCACAATATATTATGACGTCATAATGTATCCACATTATGACATCACAATATATTATGAGAGCGCAACATGCAGGTATTATGAGCAATTTCTCTTACCCCAATTTGTGTCACATCTACTGGAGCATCTTGAGCATGTATTATGACGTCACAGTATATGATGACATCATAATTAGTATGCAGTATGACGTCACAATGTATTATGACGTCATAATGTATCCGCATTATGACATCACAATACATTATGGGAGCGTAACATGCAGATATTATGAGCAATTTCTCTTAACCCAATTTGTGTCACATCTACTGGAGCATAATGAGCATGTATTATGACGTCACAGTATATGATGACATCATAATTAGTATGCACTATGACGTCACAATGTATTTTGACGTCATAATGTATCCGCAATATAACATCACAATATATTATGAGAGCGCAATTTGCAGGTTTTATGACCGTTTTCGATTACCCCAATTTGTGTCACATGTACTTGAGCATCATGAGCATGTATTATGACGTCACAGTATATGATGACATCATAATTAGTATGCACTATGACATCACAATATATTATGACGTCATAATGTAACCTCATTATAACACCACAATATATTATGAGAGCGCAATTTGCAGGTTTTATGACCAATTTCGCTTACCCCAATTTGTGTCACATCTACTGGAGCATCTTGAGCATGTATTATGACGTCACAGTATATGATGACATCATAATTAGTATGCACTATGACGTCACAATATATTATGACGTCATAATGTATCCGTGTTATGACATCACAATATATTATGAGAGCGCAATTTGCAGGTATTATGAGCAATTTCTCTTACCCCAATTTGTGTAACATCTCCTGGAGCATCATGAGCATGTATTATGATGTCACAGTATATGATGACATCATAATTAGTATGCACTATGACGTCACAATGTATTATGACATCATAATTTATCAGCATTATGACATCACAATATATTATGAGAGCTCAATTTGCAGGTATTATGAGCAATTTCTCTTTACCCAATTTGTGTCACATCTACTGGAGCATCATGAGCATGTATTATGATGTCACCGTACATGATGACATCATAATTAGTCTGCAGTATGACCTCACAATGTATTATGACGTCATAATGTATCCGCAATTTGACATCACAATATATTATGAGAGCGCAATTTGCAGGAATTATGAGCAATTTCTCTTACCCCAATTTGTGTCACATCTATTGGAGCATCATGAGCATGTAATATGACGTCACAGTATATGATGACATCATAAATAGTATGCACTATGACGTCACAATGTATTATGACATCATAATTTATCCGCATTATGACATCACAATATATTATGAGAGCGCAATTTGCAGGTATTATGAGCAATTTCGCTTCACCCAGTTTGTGTCACATCTACTGGAGCATCATGAGCATGTATTATGACGGCACAGTATATGATGACATCATAATTAGTATACACTATGATGTCACAATGTATTATGACGTCATAATATATCCGCATTATGACATCACAATATTTTATGAGAGCACAATTTGCAGGTATTATGAGCAATTTCTCTTACCCTAATTTTTGTCACATCTACTGGAGCATGATGAGCATGTATTATGATGTCACAGCATATGATGACATCATAATTAGTATGCACTATGACATCACAATGTATTATGACGTCATAATGTATCCGCATTATGACATCACAATATATTATGAGAGCGCAATTTGCAGGTATTATGGGCAATTTCTCTTACCCCAATTTGTGTCACATCTACTGGAGCGTCATGAGCATGTATTATGACGTCACAGTATATGATGACCTCATAATTAGTATGCACTATGACGTCACAATGTATTATGACGTCATAATGGATCCGCATTATGACATCACAATATATTATGAGAGCGCAATTTGCAGGTATTATGAGCAATTTCGCTTACCCCAATTTGTGTCACATCTACTGGAGCATCATGAGCATGTATTATGAGGTCACAGTATATGATGACATCATAATTAGTATGCACTATGACGTCACAATGTATTATGACGTCATAATGTATCCGCATTATGACATCACAATATATTATGAGAGCGCAATTTGCAGGTATTATGAGAAATTTCTCATACCCCAATTTGTGTCACATCTACTGGAGCATCATGAGCATGTATTATGACATCACCGTATATTATGACATCATAATTAGTATGCACTATGACGTCACAATGTATTATGACGTCATAATGTATCCGCGTTTTGACATCAGAATATATTATTAGAGTGCAATTTGCAGGTATTATGAGCAATTTCACTTACCCCAATTTCTGTCACATCTACTGGAGCATCATGAGCATGTATTATGATGTCACCGTATATGATGACATCATAATTAGTATGCACTATGACGTCACAAAGTATTACGATGTCATAATGTATCCGCATTATGACATCACAATATATTATGAGAGCTCAACTAGCAGGTATTATGAGCAATTTCTCTTACCCCAATTTGTGTCACATCTATTGGAGCATCATGAGCATGTATGATGACGTCACAGTATATGATGACATCATAATTAGTATGCACTATGACGTCACAATGTATTATGACGTCATAATGTATCCGCATTTTGACATCACAATATATTATGAGAGCGCAATTTGCAGGAATTATGAGCAATTTCTCTTACCCCAATTTGTGTCACATCTATTGGAGCATCATGAGCATGTAATATGACGTCACAGTATATGATGACATCATAATTAGTATGCACTATGACGTCACAATGTATTATGACGTCATAATGTATACGCATTATGACATCACAATATATTATGAGAGCGCAATTTGCAGGTATTATGAGAAATTTCGCTTCACCCAGTTTGTGTGACATCTACTGGAGCATCATGAGCATGTATTATGACGTCACAGTATATGATGACATCATAATTAGTATGCACTATGACGTCACAAAAATTACGATGTCATAATGTATCCGCATTATGACATCACAATATATTATGAGAGCGCGATGAGCAGGTATTATGAGCAATTTCTCTTACCCCAGTTTGTGTCACATCTATTGGAGCATCATGAGTATGTATTATGACGTCACAGTATATGATGACATCATAATTAGTATGCACTATGACGTCACAATGTGTTATGACGTCATCATGTAGCCACGTTATGACATCACAATATATTATGGGAGTGCAATTTGCAGGTATTATGAGCAATTTCTCTTACCCCAACTTGTGTCACATCTACTGGAGCATCATGAGCATGTATTATGACGTCACAGTATATGATGACATCATAATTAGTATTCACTATGACGTCACAATGTATTATGACGTCATAATGTATCCGCATTATGACATCACAATATATTATGAGAGCGCAATGTGCAGGTATTATGAGCAATTTCTCTTACCCCAATTTGTGTCACATCTACTGGAGCATCATGAGCATGTATTATGACGTCACAGCATATGATGACATCATAATTAGTATGCACTATGACGTCACAATGTATTATGACGTCATAATGTATTCGTATTATGACATCACAAAATATTATGAGAGCGCAATTTGCAGGTATTATGAGCAATTTCTCTTACCCCAAATTGTGTCACATCTACTGGAGCATCATGAGTATGTATTATGATGTCACAGTATATGATGACATCATAATTAGTATGCACTATGACGTCACAATGTATTATGACCTCATAATGTATCCGCATTATGACATCACAATATATTCTGAGAGTGCAATTGGCAGGTATTATGAGCAATTTCTCTTACCCCAATTTGTGTCACATCTACTGGAGCATCATGAGCATGTGTTATGACGTCACAGTATATGATGACATCATAATTAGTATGCACTATGACGTCACAATGTATTATGATGTCATAATGGATCCGCATTATGACATCACAATATATTATGAGAGCGCAATTTGCAGGTATTATGAGCAATTTCTCTTACCCCAATTTGTGTCACATCTACTGGAGCATCATGAGCATGTATTATGACGTCACCGTATATGATGACATCATAATTAGTATGCAGTATGACGTCACAGTGTATTATGACGTCATAATATATCCGCATTATTACATCACAATATATTAAGAGAGCGCAAATTGCAGGTATTATGAGCAATTTCTCTTACCCCAATTTGTGTCACATCTACTGGAGCATCATGAGCATGTACTATGACATCACAGTATATGATGACATCATAATTAGTATGCACTATGACGTCACAATATATTATGACGTCATAATGTATCTGCATTATGACATCACAATATATTATGAGAGCGCAACATGCAGGTATTATGAGCAATTTCTCTTACCCCAATTTGTGTCACATCTACTGGAGCATCATGAGCATGTATTATGATGTCCCAGTATATGATGACCTCATAATTAGTATACACTATGACGTCACAATGTATTATGACGTCATAATGGATCCGCATTATGACATCACAATATATTATGAGAGCGCAATTTGCAGGTATTATGAGCAATTTCGCTTACCCCAATTTGTGTCACATCTACTGGAGCATCATGAGCATGTATTATGACATCACAGTATATGATGACATCATAATTAGTATGCAGTATGACGTCACAGTGTATTATGACGTCATAATGTATCCGCATTATGACATCACAATATATTATGAGAGCGCAATTTGCAGGAATTATGAGCAATTTCGCTTCACCCAGTTTGTGTGACATCTACTGGAGCATCATGAGCATGTATTATGACGTCACAGTATATGATGACATCATAATTAGTATACAGTACGACGTCACAATGTATTATGACGTCATAATATATCCACATTATGACATCACAATATATTATGGAAGCGCAATTTGCAGGTATTAGGAGAATTTCTCTTACCTCAATTTGTGTCAGATCTACTGGAGCATCATGAGCATGTATTATGACGTCACAGTATATGATGACATCATAATTAGTATGCACTATGACGTCACAATGTATTATGACGTCATAATGGATCCGCATTATTACATCACAATATATTATGAGAGCGCAGTTTGCAGGTATTATGAGCAATTTCTCTTACCCCAATTTGTGTCACATCTACTGGAGCATCATGAGCATGTATTATGACGTCACAGCATAAGATGACATCATAACTAGTATGCACTATGATGTCACAATGTATTATGACGTCATAATATATCCACGTTATGACATCACAATATATTATGAGAGCGCAATTTGCAGGTATTATGAGCAATTTCTCTTTACCCAATTTGTGTCACATCTACTGGAGCATCATGAGCATGTATTATGATGTCACCGTACATGATGACATCATAATTAGTCTGCAGTATGACCTCACAATGTATTATGACGTCATAATGTATCCGCAATTTGACATCACAATATATTATGAGAGCGCAATTTGCAGGAATTATGAGCAATTTCTCTTACCCCAATTTGTGTCACATCTATTGGAGCATCATGAGCATGTAATATGACGTCACAGTATATGATGACATCATAAATAGTATGCACTATGACGTCACAATGTATTATGACATCATAATTTATCCGCATTATGACATCACAATATATTATGAGAGCGCAATTTGCAGGTATTATGAGCAATTTCGCTTCACCCAGTTTGTGTCACATCTACTGGAGCATCATGAGCATGTATTATGACGGCACAGTATATGATGACATCATAATTAGTATACACTATGATGTCACAATGTATTATGACGTCATAATATATCCGCATTATGACATCACAATATTTTATGAGAGCACAATTTGCAGGTATTATGAGCAATTTCTCTTACCCTAATTTTTGTCACATCTACTGGAGCATGATGAGCATGTATTATGATGTCACAGCATATGATGACATCATAATTAGTATGCACTATGACATCACAATGTATTATGACGTCATAATGTATCCGCATTATGACATCACAATATATTATGAGAGCGCAATTTGCAGGTATTATGGGCAATTTCTCTTACCCCAATTTGTGTCACATCTACTGGAGCGTCATGAGCATGTATTATGACGTCACAGTATATGATGACCTCATAATTAGTATGCACTATGACGTCACAATGTATTATGACGTCATAATGGATCCGCATTATGACATCACAATATATTATGAGAGCGCAATTTGCAGGTATTATGAGCAATTTCGCTTACCCCAATTTGTGTCACATCTACTGGAGCATCATGAGCATGTATTATGAGGTCACAGTATATGATGACATCATAATTAGTATGCACTATGACGTCACAATGTATTATGACGTCATAATGTATCCGCATTATGACATCACAATATATTATGAGAGCGCAATTTGCAGGTATTATGAGAAATTTCTCATACCCCAATTTGTGTCACATCTACTGGAGCATCATGAGCATGTATTATGACATCACCGTATATTATGACATCATAATTAGTATGCACTATGACGTCACAATGTATTATGACGTCATAATGTATCCGCGTTTTGACATCAGAATATATTATTAGAGTGCAATTTGCAGGTATTATGAGCAATTTCACTTACCCCAATTTCTGTCACATCTACTGGAGCATCATGAGCATGTATTATGATGTCACCGTATATGATGACATCATAATTAGTATGCACTATGACGTCACAAAGTATTACGATGTCATAATGTATCCGCATTATGACATCACAATATATTATGAGAGCTCAACTAGCAGGTATTATGAGCAATTTCTCTTACCCCAATTTGTGTCACATCTATTGGAGCATCATGAGCATGTATGATGACGTCACAGTATATGATGACATCATAATTAGTATGCACTATGACGTCACAATGTATTATGACGTCATAATGTATCCGCATTTTGACATCACAATATATTATGAGAGCGCAATTTGCAGGAATTATGAGCAATTTCTCTTACCCCAATTTGTGTCACATCTATTGGAGCATCATGAGCATGTAATATGACGTCACAGTATATGATGACATCATAATTAGTATGCACTATGACGTCACAATGTATTATGACGTCATAATGTATACGCATTATGACATCACAATATATTATGAGAGCGCAATTTGCAGGTATTATGAGAAATTTCGCTTCACCCAGTTTGTGTGACATCTACTGGAGCATCATGAGCATGTATTATGACGTCACAGTATATGATGACATCATAATTAGTATGCACTATGACGTCACAAAAATTACGATGTCATAATGTATCCGCATTATGACATCACAATATATTATGAGAGCGCGATGAGCAGGTATTATGAGCAATTTCTCTTACCCCAGTTTGTGTCACATCTATTGGAGCATCATGAGTATGTATTATGACGTCACAGTATATGATGACATCATAATTAGTATGCACTATGACGTCACAATGTGTTATGACGTCATCATGTAGCCACGTTATGACATCACAATATATTATGGGAGTGCAATTTGCAGGTATTATGAGCAATTTCTCTTACCCCAACTTGTGTCACATCTACTGGAGCATCATGAGCATGTATTATGACGTCACAGTATATGATGACATCATAATTAGTATTCACTATGACGTCACAATGTATTATGACGTCATAATGTATCCGCATTATGACATCACAATATATTATGAGAGCGCAATGTGCAGGTATTATGAGCAATTTCTCTTACCCCAATTTGTGTCACATCTACTGGAGCATCATGAGCATGTATTATGACGTCACAGCATATGATGACATCATAATTAGTATGCACTATGACGTCACAATGTATTATGACGTCATAATGTATTCGCATTATGACATCACAAAATATTATGAGAGCGCAATTTGCAGGTATTATGAGCAATTTCTCTTACCCCAAATTGTGTCACATCTACTGGAGCATCATGAGTATGTATTATGATGTCACAGTATATGATGACATCATAATTAGTATGCACTATGACGTCACAATGTATTATGACCTCATAATGTATCCGCATTATGACATCACAATATATTCTGAGAGTGCAATTGGCAGGTATTATGAGCAATTTCTCTTACCCCAATTTGTGTCATATCTACTGGAGCATCATGAGCATGTGTTATGACGTCACAGTATATGATGACATCATAATTAGTATGCACTATGACGTCACAATGTATTATGATGTCATAATGGATCCGCATTATGACATCACAATATATTATGAGAGCGCAATTTGCAGGTATTATGAGCAATTTCTCTTACCCCAATTTGTGTCACATCTACTGGAGCATCATGAGCATGTATTATGACGTCACCGTATATGATGACATCATAATTAGTATGCAGTATGACGTCACAGTGTATTATGACGTCATAATATATCCGCATTATTACATCACAATATATTAAGAGAGCGCAAATTGCAGGTATTATGAGCAATTTCTCTTACCCCAATTTGTGTCACATCTACTGGAGCATCATGAGCATGTACTATGACATCACAGTATATGATGACATCATAATTAGTATGCACTATGACGTCACAATATATTATGACGTCATAATGTATCTGCATTATGACATCACAATATATTATGAGAGCGCAACATGCAGGTATTATGAGCAATTTCTCTTACCCCAATTTGTGTCACATCTACTGGAGCATCATGAGCATGTATTATGATGTCCCAGTATATGATGACCTCATAATTAGTATACACTATGACGTCACAATGTATTATGACGTCATAATGGATCCGCATTATGACATCACAATATATTATGAGAGCGCAATTTGCAGGTATTATGAGCAATTTCGCTTACCCCAATTTGTGTCACATCTACTGGAGCATCATGAGCATGTATTATGACATCACAGTATATGATGACATCATAATTAGTATGCAGTATGACGTCACAGTGTATTATGACGTCATAATGTATCCGCATTATGACATCACAATATATTATGAGAGCGCAATTTGCAGGAATTATGAGCAATTTCGCTTCACCCAGTTTGTGTGACATCTACTGGAGCATCATGAGCATGTATTATGACGTCACAGTATATGATGACATCATAATTAGTATACAGTACGACGTCACAATGTATTATGACGTCATAATATATCCACATTATGACATCACAATATATTATGGAAGCGCAATTTGCAGGTATTAGGAGAATTTCTCTTACCTCAATTTGTGTCAGATCTACTGGAGCATCATGAGCATGTATTATGACGTCACAGTATATGATGACATCATAATTAGTATGCACTATGACGTCACAATGTATTATGACGTCATAATGGATCCGCATTATTACATCACAATATATTATGAGAGCGCAGTTTGCAGGTATTATGAGCAATTTCTCTTACCCCAATTTGTGTCACATCTACTGGAGCATCATGAGCATGTATTATGACGTCACAGCATAAGATGACATCATAACTAGTATGCACTATGATGTCACAATGTATTATGACGTCATAATATATCCACGTTATGACATCACAATATATTATGAGAGCGCAATTTGCAGGTATTATGAGCAATTTCACTTACCCCAATATGTGTCACATCTACTGGAGCATCATGAGCATGTATTATGAGGTCACCGTATATGATGACATCATCATTAGTATGCAGTATGATGTCACAGTGTATTATGACGTCATAATGTATCCGCATTATGACATCACAATATATTATGAGAGCGCAATTTGCAGGTATTATGAGCAATTTCTCTTACCCCAATTTGTGTCACATCTACTGGAGCATGATGAGCATGTATTATGATGTCACAGCATATGATGACATCATAATTAGTATGCACTATGACGTCACAATGTATTATGACGTCATTATGTATCCGCATTATGACATCACAATATATTATGAGAGCGCAACATGCAGGTATTATGAGCAATTTCTCTTACCCCAATTTGTCTCACATCTACTGGAGCATCATGAGCATGTACTATGACATCACAGTATATGATGACATCATAATTAGTATGCACTATGACGTAACAATGTATTATGACGTCATAATGTATCTGCCTTATGACATCACAATATACTGAGAGCGCAATTTGCAGGTATTAGCAATTTCGCTTACTCCAATTTGTGTCACATCTACTGGAGCATCATGAGCATGTATTATGACGTCACAGTATATGATGACATCATAATTAGTATGCACTATGACGTCACAATATGTTATGACGTCATCATGTATCCGCGTTATGACATCACAATATATTATGAGAGCGCAATTTGCAGGTATTATGAGCAATTTCTCTTACCCCAATTTGTGTCACATCTACTGGAGCATCATGAGCATGTATTATGACGTCAGAGTATATGGTGACATCATAATTAGTATGCACTATGATGTCACAATGTATTATAACGTCATAATGTATCCGCATTATGACATCACATTATATTATGAGAGCGCAATTTGCAGGTATTATGAGGAATTTGTCTTACCCCAATTTTTGTCACATCTACTGGAGCATCATGAGCATGTATTATGACGTCACAGTATATGATGACATCATAATTACTATGCACTATGACGTCACAATGTATAATGACGTCATAATGTATCCGCGTTATGACATCACAATATATTATGTGAGCGCAATTTGCAGGTATTATGAGCAAGTTCTCTTACTCCAATTTGTGTCACAACTACTGGAGCATCATGAGCATGTATTATGACGTCACAGTATATGATGACATCATAATTAGTATGCACTATGACGTCACAATGTATTATGACCTCATAATGTATCCGCATTATGACATCACAATATATTATGAGAGCTCAATTTGCAGGTATTATGAGAAATTTCTCTTAACCCAATTTGTGTCACTTCTACTGGAGCATCATAAGCATGTATTACGACGTCACTGTATATGATGACATCATAATTAGTATGCAGTATGATGTCACAGTGTAATATGACGTCATAATGTATCCGCATTATGACATCACAAAATATTTTGAGAGCGCAATTTGCAGGTATTATGAGCAATTTCTCTTACCCCAATTTGTGTCACATCTACTGGAGCATCATGAGCATGTACTATGACATCACAGTATATGATGACATCGTAATTAGTATACACTATGACGTCACAATGTATTATGACGTCATAATGTGTCTGCATTATGACATCACAATATATTATGAGAGCGCAAATTGCAGGTATTATGAGCAATTTCTCTTACCCCAATTTGTGTCACATCTACTGGAGCATCATGAGCATGTACTATGACATCACAGTATATGATGACATCATAATTAGTATGCACTATGACGTAACAATGTATTATGACGTCATAATGTATCTGCATTATGACATCACAATATATTATGAGAGCGCAATTTGCAGGTATTAGAAATTTCGCTTACTCCAATTTGTGTCACATCTACTGGAGCATCATGAGCATGTATTATGACGTCACAGTATATGATGAAATCATAATTAGTATGCACTATGACGTCACAATATGTTAAGACGTCATCATGTATCCGCGTTATGACATCACAATATATTATGAGAGCGCAATTTGCAGGTATTATGAGCAATTTCTCTTACCCCAATTTGTGTCACATCTACTGGAGCATCATGAGCATGTATTATGACGTCACAGAATATGGTGACATCATAATGAGTATGAACTATGACGTCACAATATATTATGACGTCATAATGTATCCGCATTATGACATCACAATATATTATGAGAGCGCAATTTGCACGTATTATGAGCAATTTCTCTTACCCCAATTTTGGTCACATCTACTGGAGCATCATGAGCATGTATTATGATGTCACAGTATATGATGACATCATAATTAGCATGCACTATGACGTCACAATGTATTATGACGTCATAATGTATCCGCGTTATAACATCACAATGTATTATGAGATCGCAATTTGCAGGTATTATGGGCAACTTCTCTTACCCCAATTTGTGTCACATCTACTGGAGCATCATGAGCATGTATTATGACGTCACAGTATATGATGACATCATAATTAGTATGCAGTATGGCGTCACAATGTATTATGACGTCATAATGTATCCGCATTATGACATCACAATACATTATGAGAGCGCAACATGCAGATATTATGAGCAATTTCTCTTTACCCAATTTGTGTCACATCTACTGTAGCATCATGAGCATGTATTATGACGTCACAGTATATGATGACATCATAATTAGTATGCACTATGACATCACAATGTATTATGACGTCATAATGTATCCGCATTATGACATCACAATATATTATGAGAGCGCAATTTGCAGGTTTTATGACCAATTTCGCTTACCCAAATTTGTGTCACATCTACTGGAGAATCATGAGCATGTATTATTACATCACAGTATATGATGACATCATAATTAGTATGCACTATGACGTCACAATGTATTATGACGTCATAATGTATCCGCATTATGACATCACAATATATTATGAGAGCGCAACATGCAGGTATTATGAGCAATTTCTCTTACCCCAATTTGTGTCACATCTACTGGAGCATCATGAGCATGTATTATGACGTCACAGTATATGATGACATCATAATTAGTATGCACTATGACGTCACAATGTATTATGACGTCATAATGTATCCGCATTATGACATCACAATATATTATGAGAGCGCAATTTGCAGGTTTTATGACCAATTTCGCTTACCCCAATTTGTGTCACATCTACTGGAGCATCATGAGCATGTATTATGACGTCACAGTATATGATGACATCATAATTAGTATGTACTATGACGTCACAATGTGTTTTGACGTCATCATGTATCCGCGTTATGGCATCACAATATATTATGAGAGCGCAATTTTCAGGTATTATGAGCAATTTCTCTTACCCCAATTTGTGTCACATCTACTGGAGCATCATGAGCATGTATTATGACGTCACAGTATATGATGACATCATAATTAGTATGCACTATGACGTCACAATGTATTATGACATCATAATTTATCAGCATTATGACATCACAATATATTATGAGAGCTCAATTTGCAGGTATTATGAGCAATTTCTCTTACCCCAAATTGTGTCACTTCTACTGGAGCATCATAAGCATGTATTATGACGTCACTGTATATGATGACTTCATAATTAGTTTCCAGTATGACGTCACAGTGTAATATGACGTCATAATGTATCCGCATTATGACATCACAAAATATTATGAGAGCGCAAATTGCAGGTATTATGAGCAATTTCTCTTACCCCAATTTGTGTCACATCTACTGGAGCATCATGAGCATGTATTATGACGTCACAGCATATGATTACATCATAATTAGTATGCACTATGACGTCACAATGTATTATGAGGTCATAATGTATCCGCATTATGACATCACAATATATTATGAGAGCGCAATTTGCAGGTATTATGAGCAATTTCTCTTACCCCAATTTGTGTCACATCTACTGGAGCATCATGAGCATGTACTATGACATCACAGTATATGATGACATCATAATTAGTATGCACTATGATGTCACAATGTGTTATGACGTCATAATATATCCGCATTATGACATCACAATATATTGTGAGAGCGCAATTTGCAGGTATTATGAGCAATTTCTCTTACCCCAATTTGTGTCACATCTACTGGAGCATCATGAGCATGTGTTATGACGTCACCGTATATGATGACATCATAATTAGTATGCAGTATGACGTCACAGTGTATTATGACGTCATAATGTATCCGCATTATGACATCACAATATATTATGAGAGCGCAATTTGCAGGTATTATGAGCAATTTCTCTTACCCCAAATTGTTTCACATCTACTGGAGCATCATGAGCATGTATTATGACATCACAGTATATGATGACATCATAATTCGTATGCACTATGACGTCACAATATATTATGACGTCATAATGTATCTGCATTATGACATCACAATATATTATCAGAGCGCAACATGCAGGTAGTATGAGCAATTTCTCTTATCCCAATTTGTGGCACATCTACTGGAGCATCATGAGCATGTATTATGACGTCACAGTATATGATGACCTCATAATTAGTATGCACTATGACATCACAATGTATTATGACGTCATAATGTATCCGCATTATGACATCACAATATATTATGAGAGCGCAATTTGCAGGTATTATGAGCAATTTCTCTTACCCCAATTTGTGTCACATCTACTGGATCATCATGAGCATGTATTATGACATCACCGTATATTATGACATCATAATTAGTATGCACTATGACGTCACAATGTATTATGACGTCATAATGTATCCGCGTTTTGACATCAGAATATATAATTAGAGCGCAATTTGCAGGTATTATGAGCAATTTCTCTTACCCCAATTTGTGTCACATCTACTGGAGCATCATGAGCATGTATTATGACGTCACAGCATAAGATGACATCATAACTAGTATGCACTATGATGTCACAATGTATTATGACGTCATAATATATCCGCGTTATGACATCACAATATATTATGAGAGCGCAATTTGCAGGTATTATGAGCAATTTCTCTTACCCCAATTTGTGTCACATCTACTGGAGTATCATGAGCATGTATTATGACGTCACCGTATATGATGTCATCATAATTAGTATGCAGTATGACCTCGCAATGTATTATGACGTCATAATGTATCCGCATTTTGACATCACAATATATTATGAGAGCGCAATTTGCAGGAATTATGAGCAATTTCTCTTACCCAAATTTGTGTCACATCTATTGGAGCATCATGAGCATGTAATATGACGTCACAGTATATGATGACATCATAATTAGTATGCACTATGACGTCACAATGTATTATGACGTCATAATGTATACGCATTATGACATCACAATATATTATGAGAGCGCAATTTGCAGGTATTATGAGAAATTTGGCTTCACCCAGTTTGTGTGACATCTACTGGAGCATCATGAGCATGTATTATGGCGTCACAGTATATGATGACATCATAATTAGTATTCACTATGACGTCACAATGTATTATGACGTCATAATGTATCCGCATTATGACATCACAATATATTTTGAGAGCGCAATTTGCAGGTATTATGAGGAATTTTTCTTACCCCAATTTTTGTCACATCTACTGGAGCATCATGACCATGTATTATGACGTCACAGTATATGATGACATCATAATTAGTATGCAATATGACGTCACAATGTATTATGACGTCATAATGTATCCGCGTTATGACATCACAATATATTATGAGAGCGCAATTTGCAGGTATTATGAGCAAGTTCTCTTACCCCAATTTGTGTCACAACTACTGGAGCATCATGAGCATGTATTATGACGTCACAGTATATGATGACATCATAATTAGTATGCACTATGACGTCACAATGTATTATGTCATCATAATTTATCAGCATTATGACATCACAATATATTATGAGAGCTCAATTTGCAGGTATTATGAGCAATTTCTCTTACCCTAATTTGTGTCACTTCTACTGGAGCATCATAAGCATCTATTATGACGTCACTGTATATGATGACATCATAATTAGTATGCAGTATGACGCCACAGTGTAATATGACGTCATAATACATCCGCATTATGACATCACAATATATTATGAGAGCGCAATTTGCAGGTATTATGAGCAATTTTTCTTATCACAATTTGTGTCACATCTACTGGAGCATCATCAGCATTTATTATGACGTCACAGTATATGATGACATCATAATTAGTATGCACTATGACATCACAATGTATTATGACGTCATAATGTATCCGCATTATGACATCACAATATATTATGAGATCGCAATTTGCAGGTATTATGACCCATTTCTGTTACCCCAATTTGTGTCACATCTACTGGAGCATCATGAGCATGTATTATGACGTCACAGTATATGATGACATCATAATTAGTATGCACTATGACGTCACAATGTATTATGACGTCATAATGCATCCGCATAATGACATCACAACATATTATGAGAGCGCCATTTGCAGGTATTATGAGCAATTTCTCTTACCCCAATTTGTGTCACATCTACTGGAGCATCATGAGCATTTATTATGACGTCACAGTATATGATGACATCATAATTAGTATGCACTATGACATCACAATGTATTATGACGTCATAATGTATCCGCATTATGACATCACACTATATTATGAGAGCACAATTTGCAGGTATTATGAGCAATTTCTCTTACCCCAATTTGTGTCACATCTACTGGAGCATCATGAGCATGTATTATGACGTCACAGTATATGATGACATCATAATTAGTATGTACTATGACGTCACAATGTATTATGACGTCATAATGTATCTGCATTATGACTCCTCAATATATTTTGAGAGCGCAATTTGCAGGTATTATGAGCAACTTCTCTTACCCCAATTTGTGTCACATCTACTGGAGCATCATGAGCATGTATTATGATGTCACAATATATGATGACATCATAAGGAGTCTGCATTATTATGTCACAATGTTTTATGACGTCATAATGTATCCGAATTTTGACATCACAATATATTATGAGATCGCAATTTGCAGGTATTATGAGCAATTTCTCTTACCCCAATTTGTGTCACATCTACTGGAGCATCATGACCATGTATTATGACGTCACAGTATATGATGACATCATAATTAGTATGCACGATGACGTCACAATGTATTATGATGTCATAATATATCCGCATTATGACTTCACAATATATTATGAGAGCGCAATTTGCAGGTATTATGACCAATTTCTCTTACCCCAATTTGTGTCACATCTAATGGAGCATCATGAGCATGTATTATGACGTCACAGTATATGATGACATCATACTTAGTATACACTATGATGTCACAATGTATTATGACGTCATAATGTATCCGCATTATGACATCACAATATATTCTGAGAGAGCAATTTGCAGGTATTATGAGCAATTTCTCTTACCTCAATTTGTGTCACATCTACTGGACCATCATGAGCATGTATTATGATGTCACAGAATATGATGACATCATAACTAGTATGCACTATGACGTCACAATGTATTATGATGTCATAATGTATCCGCATTATGATATCACAAAATATTATGAGAGCGCAATTTGCAGGTATTATGAGCAATGTCTCTTACCCCAATTTGTGTCACATCTACTGGAGAATCATGAGCATGTATTTTGACGTCACCGTATATGATGACATCATAATTAGTATGCACTATGATGTCACAATGTATTATGATGTCATAATGTATCTGCATTATGACATCACAACATATTATGAGAGCGCAATTTGCAGGTATTATGAGCAATTTCTCTTAACCCAATTTGTTTCACATTTACTGGAGCATCATGAGCATGTATTATGACATCACAGTATATGTTGACATCATAATTAGTATGCACTATGAGGTCACAATGTATTATGACGTCATAATGTATCCGCATTATGACATCACAATATATTCTGAGAGCGCAATTTGCATGTATTATGAGCAATTTTTCTTACCCCAATTTGCGTCACATCTACTGGAGCATCATGAGCATTTATTATGACGTCACAGTATATGATGACATCATAATTAGTATGCACTATGACATCACAATGTATTATGACGTCATAATGTATCCGCATTATGACATCACAATATATTATGAGAGCACAATTTGCAGGTATTATGAGCAATTTCTCTTACCCCAATTTGTGTCACATCTACTGGAGCATCATGAGCATGTATTATAACTTCACAGTATATTTTGACATCATAATTATTATGCACTATGACGTCACAATGTATTATGACGTCATAGTGTATCCGCATTATGACATCACAATATATGTTGAGACCGCAATTTGCAGGTATTATGACCCAAATCTCTTACCGCAATTTGTGTCACATCTACTGGAGCATCAGGAGCATGTATTATGACGTCAGAGTATATGATGACAGCATAATTAGAATGCAGTATGACGTCACAGTGTATTATGACGTCATAATGTATCCGCATTATGACATCACAATATATTATGAGAGCGCAATTTGCAGGTATTATGAGCAATTTCTCTTACCCCAATTTGTGTCACATCTACTGGAGCATCATGAGCATGTATTATGACGTCACAGTATATGATGACATCATAATTAGTATGCACTATGATGTCACAATGTATTATGACGTCATAATGTATCTGCATTATGACTTCTCAATATATTTTGAGAGCGCAATTTGCAGGTATTATGAGCAATTTCTCTTACCCCAATTTGTGTCACATCTACTGGAGCATCATGAGCATGTATTATGATGTCACAATATATGATGACATCATAAGGAGTCTGCACTATGACGTCACAATGTTTATGACGTCATAATGTATCCGAATTTTGACATCACAATATATTATGAGATCGCAATTTGCAGGTATTATGAGCAATTTCTCTTACCCCAATTTGTGTCACATCTACTGGAGCATCATGAGCATGTATTATGACGTCACAATATATGATGACATCATAATTAGTATGCAGTATGACGTCACAATGTATTATGACGTCATAATCTATCCGCATTATGTGATCACAATATATTATGAGAGCGCAATTTGCAGGTATTATGAGGAATTTCTCTTACCCCAATTTGTGTCACATCTACTGGAGCATCATGAGCATGTATTATGATGTCACAGTATATGGTGACATCATAATTATTATGCACTATGACGTCACAACGTTTTATTAAGTCATAATGTATCAGCATTATGACATCACAATATATTATGAGAGCGCCATTTGCAGGTATTATGAGCAATTTCTCTTACCCCAATTTGTGTCACATCTACTGGAGCATCATGAGCATGTATTATGACGTCACAGTATATGCTGACATCATAATTAGTATGCACTATGACGTCACAATGTATTATGACGTCATAATGTGTCCACGTTATGACATCACAATATATTATGAGAGCCCAAATTACAGGTATTATGAACAATTTCTCTTACCCCAATTTGTGTCACATCTACTGGAGCATCATAAGCATGTATTATGACGTCACAGTATATGATGACATCATAATTAGTATGCAGTATGATGTCACAATATATTATGACGTCACAATGTATCCACATTATGACATCACAATATATTATGAGAGCGCAACATGCAGGAATTATGAGCAATTTCTCTTAGCCGAATTTGTGTCACATCTACTGGAGCATCATGAGCATGTATTATGACGTCACAGTATATGATGACATCATAATTAGTATGCAGTATGACGTCACAATGTATTATGACGTCATAATGTATCCGCATTATGACATCACAATATATTATGAGAGCGCAACATGCAGGTATTTTGAGCAATTTCTCTTACCCCAATTTGTGTCACATCTACTGGAGCATCATGAGCATGTATTAAGATGTCACAGTATATGATGACATCATAATTAGTATGCACTATGACGTCAGAATGTATTATGACGTCATAATGTATCCGCATTATGACATCACAATATATTATGAGAGCGCAACATGCAGGTATTATGAGCAATTTCTCTTACCCCAATTTGTGTCACATCTACTGGAGCATCAAGAGCATGTATTATGACGTCACAGTATATGATGGCATCATAATCAGTATGCACTATGACGTCACAATATATTATGACGTCATAATGTATCTGCATTATGACATCACAATATATTATGAGAAAGCAATTTGCAGGTATTATGAGCAATTTCTCTTACCCCAATTTGTGTCACATCTACTGGATCATCACGAGCATGTATTATGACATCACAGTATGTGATGACATCATAATTAGTATGCACTATGACGTCACAATGTATTATGACGTCATAATGTATCCGCATTATGACATCACAATATATTATGAGAGCGCAACATGCAGGTATTATGAGCAATTTCTCTTACCCCAATTTGTGTCACATCTACTGGAGCATCATGAGCACGTATTATGACGTCACAGTATATGATGACATCATAATTAGTATGCACTATGACGTCACAATGTATTATGACGTCATAATGAATCCGCATTATGACATCACAATATATTATGAGAGTGCAACATGCAGGTATTATGAGCAATTTCTCTTACCTCAATTTGTGTCACATCTACTGGAGCATCATGAGCATCTTTATCATGTCACAGTATATGATGACATCATAATTAGTAGGCACTATGATGTCAGAATGTATTATGACGTCATAATGTATCCGCAATATGACATCACAATATATTATGAGAGCGCAACATGAAGGTATTATGAGCAATTTCTCTTACCCCAATTTGTGTCACATCTACTGGAGCATCATGAGCATGTATTATGACGTCACAGTATATGATGACATCATAATTAGTATGCACTATGACATCACAATGTATTATGATGTCATAATGTATCCGCATTATGACATCACAATATATTATGTGAGCGCAACATGCAGGTATTATGAGCAATTTCTCTTACCCCAATTTGTGTCACATTTACTGGAGCATCATGAGCATGTATTATGATGTCACAGTATATGATGACATCATAATTAGTATGCACTATGACGTCACAATGTATTATGACGTCATAATGTATCCGCATTATGACATCACAATATATTATGGGAGCGCAACATGCAGGTATTATGAGGAATTTCTCTTACCCCAACTTGTGTCACATCTACAGGAGCATCATGAGCATGTATTATGACGTCACAGTATTTGATGACATCATAATTAGTATGCACTGTGACGTCACAATGTATTATGACGTCATAATGTATCCGCCTTATGACATCACAATATATTATGAGAGCGCAACATGCAGGTATTATGAGCAATTTCTCTTATCCCAATTTGTGTCACATTTACTGGAACATCATGAGCATGTATTATGATGTCACAGTATATGATGACATCATAATTAGTATGCACTATGACGTCACAATGTATTATGACGTCATAATGTATCCGCATTATGACATCACAATATATTATGAGAGCGCAACATGCAGGTATTATGAGGAATTTCTCTTACCACAATTTGTGTCACATCTACTGGAGCATCATGAGCATGTATTATGACGTCACAGTATTTGATGACATCATAATTAGTATGCACTGTGACGTCACAATGTATTATGACGTCAAAATGTATCCGCCTTATGACATCACAATATATTATGAGAGCGCAACATGCAGGTATTATGAGCAATTTCTCTTACCCCAATTTGTGTCACATCTACTGGAGCATCATGAGCATGTATTATGACATCACAGTATATGATGATATCATAATTAGTATGCACTATGACGTCACAATGTATTATGATGTCATAATGTATCCGCATTATGACATCACAATATATTATGAGAGCGCAACATGCAGGTACTATGAGCAATTTCTCTTATCCCAATTTGTGTCACATCTACTGGAGCATCATGAGCATGTATTATGACGTCACAGTATATGGTGACATCATAATTAGTATGCACTATGACTTCACAATGTATTATGACGTCATAATATATCCGCAGTATGACATCACAATATATTATGAGAGCGCAATTTGCAGTTTTCATGACCAATTTCGCTTACCCCAAATTGTGTCACATCTACTGGAGCATCATGAGCATGTATTATGACGTCACAGTATATGGTGACATCATAATTTGTCTGCAGTATGACGTCACAATGTATTATGATGTCATAAAGTATCCGCATTATGACATCACAGTATATTATGAGAGCGCAACATGCAGGTATTATGACCAATTTCGCTTACCCCAATTTGTGTCACATCAACTGTAGCATCATGAGCATGTATTATGACGTCACAGTATATGATGACATCATAATTAGTAAGCACTATGACATCACAATGTACTATGACGTCATGATGTATCCGCATTATGACATCACAATATATTATGAGAGCGCAATTTGCAGGTATTATGAGCAATTTCTCTTACCCCAATTTGTGTCACATCTACTGGAGCATCATGACCATGTATTATGACGTCACAGTATATGATGACATCATAATCAGTATGCACTATGACGTCACAATGTATTATGACGTCATAATGTATCCGCCTTATGACATCACAATATATTATGAGAGCGCAATTTGGAGGTTTTATGACCATTTTCGATTACCCCAATTTGTGTCACATCTAATGGAGCATCATGAGCATGTATTACGACGTCACAGTATATGATGACATCATAATTAGTATGCACTATGATGTCACAATCTATTATGACGTCAAAATGTTTCCGCATTATGACATCACAATATATAATGAGAGCGCAACATGCAGGTATTATGAGCAATTTCTCTTACCCCAATTTGTGTCACATCTACTGGAGCATCATGAGCATGTATTATTACGTCACAGTATATGATGACATCATAATTAGTACGCAGTATGACGTCACAATGTGTTATGACGTCATAATGTATCCGCATTATGACATCACAATATATTATGAGAGTGCAACATGCAGGTATTATGAGCAATTTCTCTTACCTCAATTTGTGTCACATCTACTGGAGCATCATGTGCATGTATTACGACGTCACAGTGTATGATGACATCATAATTAGTATGCACTATGACGTCAGAATGTATTATGACGTCATAATGTATCCGCATTATGACATCACAATATATAATGAGAGCGCAACATGAAGGTATTATGAGCAATTTCTCTTACCCCAAATTGTTTCACATCTACTGGAGCATCATGAGCATGTATTACGACGTCACAGTATATGATGACATCATAATTAGTATGCACTATGACGTCACAATGTATTATGACGTCATAATGTATCCGCATTATGACATCACAATATATTATGAGAGCGCAACATGCAGGTATTATGAGCAATTTCTCTTACCCCAATTTGTGTCACATCTACTGGAAGATCATGAGCATGTATTATGATGTCACAGTATATGATGACATCATAATTAGTATGCACTATGACGTCACAATGTATTATGACGTCATAATGTATCCGCATTATGACATCACAATATATTATGAGAGCGCAACATGCAGGTATTATGAGCAATTTCTCTTACCCCAATTTGTGTCACATCTACTGGAGCATCATGAGCATGTATTATGACGTCACTGTATTTGATGACATCATAATTAGTATGCACTGTGACGTCACAATGTATTATGACGTCATAATGTATCCGCATTATGACATCACAATATATTATGAGAGCGCAATTTGTAGGTATTATGAGCAAATTCTCCTACCCCAATTTGTGGCACATCTACTGGAGCATCATGAGCATGTATTATGACATCACAGTATATGATGACATCATAATTAGTATGCACTATGACGTCACAATGGATTATGATGTCATAATATATCCGCCTTATGACATCACAATATATTATGAGAGCGCAATTTGCAGGTATTATGAGCAATTTCACTTACCCCAATTTTTGTCACATCTACTGGAGCATCATGAGCATGTATTATGATGTCACAGTATATGATGACATCATAATTAATATGCACTCTGACGTCACAGTGTATTATGACGTCATAATGTATCCTCATTATGACATCACAATATATTATGAGAGCGCAATTTGCAGGTATTATGAGCAATTTCTCTTACCCCAATTTGTGTCACATCTACTGGAGTATCATGAGCATGTATTATGACGTCACAGTATATGATGACATCATAATTAGTATGCACTATGACGTCACAATGTATTATGACGTCATAATGTGTCCGCGTTATGACATCACAATATATTATGAGAGCCCAATTTACAGGTATTATGGACAATTTCTCTTACCCCAATTTGTGTCACATCTACTGGAGCATCATGATCATGTATTATGACGTCACATTATATGATGACATCATAATTAGTAAGCACTATGACGTCACAATGTATTATGACGTCATAATGTATCCGCAATACGACATCACAATATATTATGAGAGCGCAACATGCAGGTATTATGAGCAATTTCTCTTACCCCAATTTGTGTCACATCTACTGGAGCATCATGAGCATGTATTATGACGTCACAGTATTTGATGACATCATAATTAGTATGCACTGTGACGTCACAATGTATTATGACGTCATAATGTATCCGCCTTATGACATCACAATATATTATGAGAGCGCAACATGCAGGTATTATGAGCAATTTCTCTTATCCCAATTTGTGTCACATCTACTGGAGCATCATGAGCATGTATTATGACGTCACAGTATATGATGACATCATAATTAGTATGCATTATGACGTCACAATATATTATGACGTCATAATATATCCGCAGTATGACATCACAATATATTATGAGAGAGCAATTTGCAGTTTTTATGACCAATTTCGCTTACCCCAATTTGTGTCACATCAACTGTAGCATCATGAGCATGTATTATGACGTCACAGTATATGATGACATCATAATTAGTAAGCACTAAGACGTCACAATGTATTATGACGTCATAATGTATCCACATTATGACATCACAATATATTATGAGAGCGTAATTTGGAGGTTTTATGACCATTTTCGATTACCCCAATTTGTGTCACATCTACTGGAGCATCATGAGCATGTATTACGACGTCACAGTATATGATGACATCATAATTAGTATGCACTATGACGTCACAATGTATTATGACGTCATAATGTATCCGCATTATGACATCACAATATATTATGAGAGCGCAACATGCAGGTATTATGAGCAATTTCTCTTACCCCAATTTGTGTCACATCTACTGGAGCATCATGAGCATGTATTATGACGTCACAGTATTTGATGACATCATAATTAGTATGCACTGTGACGTCACAATGTATTATGACGGAATAATGTATCCCTCTTATGACATCACAATATATTATGAGAGCGCATCATGCAGGTGTTATGAGCAATTTCTCTTATCCCAATTTGTGTCACATCTACTGGAGCATCATGAGCATGTATTATGACGTCACAGTATAAGATGACATCATAATTAGTATGCACTATGACGTCACAATGTATTATGACGTCATAATGTATCCGCATTATGACATCACAATATTTTATGAGAGCGCAACATGCAGGTATTATGAGGAATTTCTCTTACCCCAATTTGTGTCACATCTACTGGAGCATCATGAGCATGTATTATGACGTCACAGTATATGATGACATCATAATTAGTATGCACTATGACGTCAGAATGTATTATGACGTCATGATGTATCCGCATTATGACATCACAATATATTATGAGAGCGCAACATGCAGGTATTATGAGCAATTTCTCTTACCCCAATTTGTGTCACATCTACTGGAGCATCATGAGCATGTATTATGACGTCACAGTATATGATGCCATCATAATTAGTATGCACTATGATGTCACAATGTATTATGACGTCATAATGTAGCCGCATTATGACATCACAATATATAATGAGAGCGCAGTTTGCAGGTTTTATGACCAATTTCCCTTACCCCAATTTGTGTCAAATCTACTGGAGCATTATGAGCATGTATTATGACGTCACAGTATATGATGACATCATAATTAGTATGCAGTATGACGTCACAATGTATTATGACGTCATAATGTATCCGCATTAAGACATCACAATATATTATGAGAGCGCAATTTGCAGGTTTTATGACCAATTTCGCTTACCCCAATTTGTGTCACATCTACTGGAGCATCAAGAGCATGTATTATGATGGCAGAGTATTTGATGACATCATAATTAGTATGCACTGTGACGTCACAATGTATTATGACGTCATAATGTATCCGCATTATGACATCACAATATATTATGAGAGCGCAACATGCAGGTATTATGAGCAATTTCTCTTATCCCAATTTGTGTCACATGTACTGGAGCAACATGAGCATGTATTATGGCGTCACAGTATATGATGACATCATAATTAGTATGCACTATGATGTCATAATGTATTATGACATCATAATATATCCACATTATGACATCACAATATATTATGAGAGCGCAATTTGGAGGTATTATGACCATTTTCGATTACCCCAATTTGTTTCACATCTACTGGAGCATCACGAGCATGTATTATGACGTCACAGTATATGATGACATCATAATTATTATGCACTATGACGTCACAATGTATTATGACGTCATAATGTATCTGCATTATGACATCACAATATATTATGAGAGCGCAATTTGCAGGTATTATGAGCAATTTCTCTTACCCCAATTTGTGTCACATCTACTGGAGCATCATGACCATGTATTATGACGTCACAGTATATGATGACATCATAATCAGTATGCACTATGACGTCACAATGTATTATGACGTCATAATGTATCCGCATTATGACATCACAATATATTTTGAGAGCGCAATTTGGAGGTTTTATGACCATTTTCGATTACCCCAATTTGTGTCACATCTAATGGAGCATCATGAGCATGTATTACGACGTCACAGTATATGATGACATCATAATTAGTATGCACTATGATGTCACAATGTATTATGACGTCAAAATGTTTCCGCATTATGACATCACAATATATAATGAGAGCGCAACATGCAGGTATTATGAGCAATTTCTCTTACCCCAATTTGTGTCACATCTACTGGAGCATCATGAGCATGTATTATTACGTCACAGTATATGATGACATCATAATTAGTACGCAGTATGACGTCACAATGTGTTATGACGTCATAATGTATCCGCATTATGACATCACAATATATTATGAGAGTGCAACATGCAGGTATTATGAGCAATTTCTCTTACCTCAATTTGTGTCACATCTACTGGAGCATCATGTGCATGTATTACGACGTCACAGTGTATGATGACATCATAATTAGTATGCACTATGACGTCAGAATGTATTATGACGTCATAATGTATCCGCATTATGACATCACAATATATTATGAGAGCACAACATGAAGGTATTATGAGCAATTTCTCTTACCCCAATTTGTGTCACATCTACTGGAGCATCATGAGCATGTATTACGACGTTACAGTATATGATGACATCATAATTAGTATGCACTATGACATCACAATGTATTATGATGTCATAATGTATCCGCATTATGACATCACAATATATTATGAGAGCGCAACATGCAGGTATTATGAGCAATTTCTCTTACCCCAATTTGTGTCACATCTACTGGAAGATCATGAGCATGTATTATGATGTCACAGTATATGATGACATCATAATTAGTATGCACTATGACGTCACAATGTATTATGACGTCATAATGTATCCGCATTATGACATCACAATATATTATGAGAGCGCAACAAGCAGGTATTATGAGCAATTTCTCTTACCCCAATTTGTGTCACATCTACTGGAGCATCATGAGCATGTGTTATGACGTCACTGTATTTGATGACATCATAATTAGTATGCACTGTGACGTCACAATGTATTATGACGTCATAATGTATCCGCATTATGACATCACAATATATTATGAGAGCGCAATTTGCAGGTATTATGAGCAAATTCTCCTACCCCAATTTGTGTCACATCTACTGGAGCATCATGAGCATGTATTATGACATCACAGTATATGATGACATCATAATTAGTATGCACTATGACGTCACAATGGATTATGATGTCATAATATATCCGCCTTATGACATCACAATATATTATGAGAGCTTAATTTGCAGGTATTATGAGCAATTTCACTTACCCCAATTTGTGTCACATCTACTGGAGCATCATGAGCATGTATTATGATGTCACAGTATATGATGACATCATAATTAATATGCACTCTGACGTCACAGTGTATTATGACGTCATAATGTATCCTCATTATGACATCACAATATATTATGAGAGCGCAATTTGCAGGTATTATGAGCAATTTCTCTTACCCCAATTTGTGTCACATCTACTGGAGTATCATGAGCATGTATTATGACGTCACAGTATATGATGACATCATAATTAGTATGCACTATGACGTCACAATGTATTATGACGTCATAATGTGTCCGCGTCATGACATCACAATATATTATGAGAGCCCAATTTACAGGTATTATGGACAATTTCTCTTACCCCAATTTGTGTCACATCTGCTGGAGCATCATGAGCATGTATTATGATGTCACAGTATATGATGACATCATAATTAGTATGCAGTATGACGTCACAATATATTATGACGTCACAATGTATGGGCATTATGACATCACAATGTATTATGAGAGCGCAACATGCATGTATTATGAGCAATTTCTCTTACCCGAATTTGTGTCACATCTACTGGAGCATCATGAGCATGTATTATGACGTCACAGTATATGATGACATCATAATTAGTATGCACTATGACGTCACAATGTATTATGATGTCATTATGTATCCGCATTATGTCATCACAATATATTATGAGAGCGCAATTTGCAGCTTTTATGACCAATTTCGCTTACCCCAATATGTGTCACATCTACTGGATGATCATGAGCATGTATTATGACGTCAAAGGATATGATGACATCATAATTAGTATGCACTATGACGTCACAATGTATTATGACGTCATAATGTATCCGCATTATGACGTCACAATATATTATGAGAGCGCATCATGCAGGTATTATGAGCAATTTCTATTATCCCAATTGGTGTCACAACTACTGGAGCATCATGAGCATGTATTATGACGTCACAGCATATGATGACATCATAATTAGTATGCCCTATGACGTCACAATGTACTATGACGTCGTAATGGATTTGCATTATGACATCACAATATATTATGAGAGCGGAACATGCAGCTATTATGAGCAATTTCACTTAGCCAATTTGTGTCACATCTACTGGAGCATCATGAGCATGTATTATGACGTCACAGTATATGATGACATCATAATTATTATGCACTATGACGTCACAATGTATTATGACGTCATAATGTATCCGCATTATGACATCACAATATATTATGAGAGCGCAACATGCAGGTATTATGAGTAATTTCTCTTATCCCAATTTGTGTCACATCTCCTGGAGCATCATGAGCATGTATTATGACATCACAGTATATGATGACATCATAATTAGTATGCAGTATGACGTCACAATTTATTATGACGTCATAATGTATCCGCATTATGACATCACAATATATTATGAGAGCGCAACATGCAGGTATTATGAGCAATTTCTCTTACCTCAATTTGTGTCACATATGCTGGAGCATCATGAGCATTTATTAGGACGTCACAGTATATGATGACATCATAATTATTATGCACTATGACGTCACAGTGTACTATGAGGTCATAAAGTATCCACATTATGACATCACAATATATTATGAGAGCGCAACATGCAGGTATTATGAGCAATTTCACTTACCCCAATTTGTGTCACATCTACTGGAGCATCATGAGCATGTATTATGACGTCACAGTATATTATGACATCATAATTAGTATGCACTATGACGTCACAATGTAGTATGACGTCATAATGTATTCGCATTATGACATTACAATATATTATGACAGCGCAATTTGCAGGTTTTATGACGAATTTCGCTTACCCCAATTTGTGTCACATCTACTGGACCATCATGAGCATGTATTATGACGTCACAGTATATGATGATATCATAATTAGTATGCAGTATGACGTCACAATGCATTATGTCGTCATAATGTATCCACATTATGACATCACAATATATTATGAGAGCGCAACATGCAGGTATGATGAGCAATTTCTCTTACCCCAGATTGTGTCAGATGTATTGGAGCATCATGAGCATGTATTATGACGTCACAGTATATGATGACATCATAATTAGTATGCCCTGTGACGTCACAATGTACTATGACGTCATAATGTATCCGCATTATGACATCACAATATATTATGAGAGCGCAACATGCAGGTATTATGAGCAATTTCTCTTACCCCAATTTGAGTCACATCTATTGGAGCATCATGAGCATGTATTATGATGTCACAGTATATGATGACATCATAATTAGTATGCACTATGACGTCACAATGTAGTATGGCGTCATAATGTATCCGCATTATGACATCACAATATATTATCAGAGCGCAACATGCAGGTATTATGAGCAATTTCTCATACCCCAATTTGAGTCACATCTACTGGAGCATCATGAGCATGTATTATGACGTCACAGTATATGATGACATCATAATTACTATGCAGTATGACGTCACAATGTATTATGACGTCATAATGTATCCGCATTATGACATCACAATATATTTTCAGAGCGCAACATGCAGGAATTATGAGCAATTTTGATTACCCCAATTTGTGTCACATCTACTGGAGCATCATGAGCATGTATTATGATGTCACAGTATATGATGACATCATAATTAGTATGCACTATGACGTCACAATGTATTATGACGTCATAATGTGTCCGCATTATGACATCACAATATATTATGAGAGCGCAACATGCAGGTATTATGAGCAATTTCTCTTACCCCAATTTGTGTCACATCTCCTGGAGCATCATGAGCATGTATTATGACGTCACATTATATGATGATATCATAACTAGTATGCACTATGACGTCACAATGTATTATGATGTCATAATGTATCCGCATTATGTCATCACAATATATTATGAGAGCGCAATTTGCAGGTTTTATGACCAATTTCGCTTACCCCAATATGTGTCACATCTACTGGATGATCATGAGCATGTATTATGACGTCACAGGTATGATGACATCATAATTAGTATGCACTATGACGTCACAATGTATTATGACGTCATAATGTATCCGCATTATGACATCACAATATATTATGAGAGCGCATCATGCAGGTATTATGAGCAATTTCTATTATCTCAATTTGTGTCACAACTACTGGAGCATCATGAGCATGTATTATGACGTCACAGCATATGATGACATCATAATTAGTATGCCCTATGACGTCACAATGTACTATGACGTCGTAATGGATTCGCATTATGACATCACAATATATTATGAGAGCGGAACATGCAGCTATTATGAGCAATTTCACTAAGCCAATTTGTGTCACATTTACTGGAGCATCATGAGCATGTATTATGACGTCAGAGTATATGATGACATCATAATTAGTATGCACTATGACGTCACAATGTAGTATGACTTCATAATGTATCCGCATTATGACATCACAATATATTATGAGAGCGCAATTTGCAGGTTTTATGAGCAATTTCGCTTACCACAATTTGTGTCACATCTACTGGAGCATCATGAGCATGTATTATGACATCACAGTATATGATGACATCATAATTACTATGCAGTATGACATCACAATGTATTATGACATCATAATGTATCCGCATTATGACATCACAATATATTATGAGAGCGCAACATGCAGGTATTATGAGTAATTTCTCTTATCCCAATTTGTGTAACATCTCCTGGAGCATCATGAGCATGTATTATGACGTCACAGTATATGATGACATCATAATTAGTATGCACTATGACGTCACAATGTAGTATGGCCTCATAATGTATCCGCATTATGACATCACAATATATTATGAGAGCGAAATTTACAAGATTTATGACCAATTTCTCTTACCCCAATTTGTGTCACATCTACTGGAACATCATGAGCATGTATTATGACGTCACAGTATATGATGACATCATAATTAGTATGCAGTATGACGTCACATTGTATTATGACGTCATAATGTATCCGCATTATGACATCACAATATAATATCAGAGCGCAACATGCAGGAATTATGAGCAATTTCGATTTCCCCAATTTTTGTCACATCTACTGGAGCATCATGAGCATTTATTATGACGTCACACTATATGATGACATCATAATTAGTATGCACTATGACGTCACAATGTAGTATGGCGTCATAATGTATCCGCATTATGACATCACAATATATTATGAGAGCGCAATTTGCATATATTATGAGCAATTTCTCTTACCCCAATTTTTGTCACATCTATTGGAGCATCATGAGCATGTATTATGATGTCACAGTATATGATGACATCATAATTAGTATGCACTATGACGTCACAATGTATTATGACGTCATAATGTATCCGCATTACGACATCACAATATATTATGAGAGCGCAATTTGCAGGTTTTATGACCAATTTCTCTTACCCCATTTTGTGTCACATCTACTGGAGCATCATGAGCATGTATTATGACGTCACAGTATATGATGACATCGTAATTATTATGCACTATGACATCACAATGTATTATGACGTCATAATGTAACCGCAATATGACATCACAATATATCATGAGAGCGCAACGTGCAGGTGTTATGAGTAATTTCTCTTATCTCAATTTGTGTCACATCTCATGGAGCATCATGAGCATGTATTATGACGTCACAGTATATGATGACATCATAACTAGTATGCACTATGACGTCAAAATGTATTATGATGTCATAATATATCCGCATTATGACATCACAATATATTATGAGAGCGCAATTTGCAGGTTTTATGACCAATTTCGCTTACCCCAATATGTGTCACATCTACTGGAGCATCATGAGCATGTATTATGATGTCACAGTATATGATGACATCATAATTAGTATGCAGTATGACGTCACAATGTATTATGACGTCATAATGTATCCGCATTATGACATCACAATATATTATGAGAGCGCAACGTGCAGGTGTTATGAGCAATTTCTCTTACCCCAATTTGTGTCACATCTACTGGAGCATCATGAGCATTTATTATGACGTCACACTAGATGATGACATCACAATTAGTATGCACTATGACGTCTCAATGTACTCTGACGTCATAATGTATCCACATTATGACATCACAATATATTATGAGAGCGCAACATGCAGGTATTATGAGCAATTTCACTTACCCCAATTTGTGTCACATCTACTGGAGCATCATGAGCATGTATTATGATGTCACAGTATATTATGACATCATAATTAGTATGCACTATGACGTCACAATGTAGTATTACGTCATAATGTATTCGCATTATGACATCACAATATATTATGAGAGTGCAATTTGCAGGTTTTATGACCAATTTCGCTTACCCCAATTTGTGTCACATCTAGTGGAGCATCATGAGCATGTATTATGACGTCACAGTATATGATGATATCATAATTAGTATGCAGTATGACGTCACAATGCATTATGACGTCATAATGTATCCGCATTATGACATCACAATATGTTATGAGAGCGCAACATGCTGGAATTATGAGCAATTTCTCTTACCCCAGATTGTGTCAGATGTACTGGAGCATCATGAGCATGTATTATGACGTCACAGTATATGATGACATCATAATTAGTATGCCCTGTGACGTCACAATGTACTATGACGTCATAATGTATCCGCATTATGACATCACAATATATTATGAGAGCGCAACATGCAGGTATTATGAGCAATTTCTCTTGCCCCAATTTGAGTCACATCTACTGGAGCATCATGAGCATGTATTATGACGTCACAGTATATGATGACATCATAATTAGTATGCACTATGATGTCACAATGTAGTATGGCGTCATAATGTATCCGCATTATGACATCACAATATATTATCAGAGCGCAATTTACAGGTTTCATGACCAATTTCTCTTACCCCAATTTGTGTCACATCTACTGGAACATCATGAGCATGTATTATGATGTCACAGTATATGATGACATCATAATTAGTATGCAGTATGACGTCACAATGTATTATGACGTCACAATGTATCCGCATTACGACATCACAATATATTATCAGAGCGCAACATGCAGGAATTATGAGCAATTTAGATTACCCCAATTTGTGTCACATCTACTGGAGCATCATGAGCATGTATTATGATGTCACAGTATATGATGACATCATAATTAGTATGCACTATGACGTCACAATGTATTATGACGTCATAATGTATCCGCATTATGACATCACAATATATTATCAGAGCGCAACATGCAGGAATTATGAGCAATTTTGATTACCCCAATTTGTGTCACATCTACTGGAGCATCATGAGCATGTATTATGATGTCACAGTATATGATGACATCATAATTAGTATGCACTATGACGTCACAATGTATTATGACGTCATAATGTGTCCGCATTATGTCATCAGAATATATTATGAGAGCGCAATTTGCAGCTTTTATGACCAATTTCGCTTACCCCAGTATGTGTCACATCTACTGGATCATCATGAGCATGTATTATGACGTCACAGGATATGATGACATCATAATTAGTATGCACTATGACGTCACAATGTATTATGACGTCATAATGTATCCGCATTATGACATCACAATATATTATGAGAGCGCATCATGCAGGTATTATGAGCAATTTCTATTATCCCAATTTGTGTGACAACTACTGGAGCATCATGAGCATGTATTATGACATCACAGCATATGATGACATCATAATTAGTATGCCCTATGACGTCACAATGTACTATGACGTCATAATGGATTCGCATTATGACATCACAATATATTATGAGAGCGGAACATGCAGCTATTATGAGCAATTTCACTTAGCCAATTTGTGTCACATCTACTGGAGCATCATGAGCATGTATTATGACGTCACAGTATATGATGACATCAAAATTAGTATGCAGTATGACGTCACAATGTATTATGACGTCATAATGTATCCGCATTACGACATCACAATATATTATCAGAGCGCAACATGCAGGAATTATGAGCAATTTTGATTACCCCAATTTGTGTCACATCTACTGGAGCATCATGAGCATGTATTATGATGTCACAGTATATGATGACATCATAATTAGTATGCACTATGACGTCACAATGTATTATGACGTCATAATGTATCCGCATTACGACATCACAAAATAATATGAGAGCGCAATTGGCAGGTTTTATGAGCAATTTCTCTTACCCATTTTGTGTCACATCTACTGGAGCATCATTAGCATGTATTATGACGTCACAGTATGTGGTGACATCATAATTATTATGCACTATGACATCACAATGTATTATGACGTCATAATGTATCCGCATTAGGACATCACAATATATTATGAGAGCGCAACATGCAGGTATTATGAGTAATTTCTCTTATCCCAATTTGTGTAACATCTCCTGGAGAATCATGAGCATGTATTATGACGTCACAGTATATGATGACATCATAACTAGTATGCACTATGACGTCAAAATGTATTATGATGTCATAATATATCCGCATTATGACATCACAATATGTTATGAGAGCGCAACATGCAGGTATTATGAGCAATTTCTCTTACCCCAGATTGTGTAAGATGTACTGGAGCATCATGAGCATGTATTATGACATCACAGTATATGATGACATCATAATTAGTATGCCCTGTGACGTCAAAATGTACTATGACGTCATAATGTACCCGCATTATGACATCACAATATATTATGAGAGCGCAACATGCAGGTATTATGAGCAATTTCTCTTACCCCAATTTGAGTCACATCTACTGGAGCATCATGAGCATGTATTATGACGTCACAGTGTATGATGACATCATAATTAGTATGCACTATGACGTCACAATGTAGTATGGCGTCATAATGTATCCGCATTATGACATCACAATATATTATGAGAGCGCAATTTACAGGTTTTATGACCAATTTCTCTTACCCCAATTTGTGTCACATCTACTGGAGCATCATGAGCATGTATTATGACGTCACAGTATATGATGACATCATAATTAGTATGCAGTATGACGTCACAATGTATTATGACGTCATAATGTATCCGCATTATGACATCAGAATATATTATCAGAGCGCAACATGCAGGAATTATGAGCAATTTCGGTTTCCCCAATTTTTGTCACATCTACTGGAGCATCATGAGCATGTATTATGATGTCACAGTATATGATGACATCATAATTAGTATGCACTATGACGTCACAATGTAGTATGACGTCATAATGTGTCCGCATTATGACATCGCAATATATTATGAGAGCGCAACATGCAGGTATTATGAGCAATTTCTCTTACCCCAATTTGTGTCACATCTACTGGAGCATCATGAGCATGTATTATGACGTCACATTATATGATGACATCATAACTAATATGCACTATGACGTCACAATGTATTATGATGTCATAATGTATCCGCATTATGTCATCACAATATATTATGAGAGCGCAATTTGCAGCTTTTACGACCAATTTCGCTTACCCCAATATGTGTCACATCTACTGGATCATCATGAGCATGTATTATGACGTCACAGGATATGATGACATCATAATTAGTATGCATTATGACGTCACAATGTATTATGACGTCATAATGTATCCGCATTATGACATCACAATATATTATGAGAGCGCAACATGCAGGTATTATGAGCAATTTCTATTATCCCAATTTGTGTCACTACTACTGGAGCATCATGAGCATGTATTATGACCTCACAGTATATGATGACATCATAATTAGTATACCCTATGACGTCACAATGTACTATGACGTCATAATGGATTAGCATTATGACATCACAATATATTATGAGAGCGGAACATGCAGCTATTTTGAGCAATTTCACTTACCCCAATTTGTGTCACATCTACTGGAGCATAATGAGCATGTAATATGATGTCACAGTATATGATGACATCATAATTAATATGCAGTATGACGTCACAATATATTATGACGTCATAATGTATCCGCATTATGACATCACAATATATTATGAGAGCGCAATTTGCAGGTATTATGTGCAATTTCTCTTACCCCAATTTCTGTCACATCTACTGGAGCATCATGAGCATGTAGTATGATGTCACAGTATATGATGACATCATAATTAGTATGCACTATGACGTCACAATGTACTATGATGTCATAATGTATCCGCATTATGACATCACAATATATTATGAGAGCGCAACATGCAGGTATTATGAGCAATTTCTCTTACCCCAATTTGTGTCACATCTACTGGAGCATCAAGAGCATGTATTATGACGTCACAGTATAGGATGACATCATAATTAGTATGCACTATGACGTCACAATGTAATATGACGTCATAATGTATCCGCATTATGACATCACAATATATTATGAGAGCGCAATTTGCAGGTTTTATGAGCAATTTCTCTTACCCCATTTTGTGTCACATCTACTGGAGCATCATGAGCATGTATTATGACGTCACAGTATATGATGTCATCATAATTATTATGCACTATTACGTCACAATGTATTATGACGTCATAATGTTTCCGCATTATGACATCACAATATATTATGAGAGCGCAACATGCAGGTATTATGAGCAATTTCTCTTACCCAAATTTGTGTCACATCTCCTGGAGCATCATGAGCATGTATTATGACGTCACAGTATATGATGACATCATAACTAGTATGCACTATGACGTCAAAATGTATTATTATGTCATAATGTATCCGCATTATGACATCACAATATATTATGAGAGCGCAACATGCAGGTATTATGAGCAATTTCTCTTATCCCAATTTGTGTCACATCTACTGGAGCATCATGAGCATGTATTATGACGTCACATTATATGTTGACATCATAACTAGTATGCAGTATGACGTCACAATGTATTATGATGTCATAATGTATCCGCATTATGTCATCACAATATATTATGAGAGCGCAATTTGCAGGTTTTATAACCAATTTCGCTTACCCCAATATGTGTGACATCTACTGGAGCATCATGAGCATGTATTATGACGTCACAGTATATGATGACATCATAATTAGTATGCACTATGACGTCACAATGTAGTATGACGTCATAATGTATTCGCATTATGACATCACAATATATTATGAGAGCGCAATTTGCATGTTTGATGACCAATTTCGCTTTCCCCAATTTGTGTCACATCTACTGGAGCATCATGAGTATGTATTATGACGTCACAGTATATAATGATATCATAATTAGTATGCAGTATGATGTCACAATGCATTCTGACGTCATAATGTATCCGCATTATGACATCACAATATATTATGAGAGCGCAACATGCAGGTATTATGAGCAATTTCTCTTACCCCAGTATGTGTCACATCTACTGGGGCATCATAAGCATTTATTATGACATCACAGTATATGATGACATGATAATTATTATGCCCTATGACGTCGCAATGTACTATGACGTCATAATGTATCCGCATTATGACATCACAATATATTATGAGAGCGCAACATGCAGGTATTATGAGCAATTTCTCTTACCACAATTTGTGTCACATCTACTGGAGCATCATGAGCATGTATTATGACGTCACAGTATATGATGACATCATAAGTAGTATGCACTATGACGTCACAATGTAGTCTAACGTCATAATATATCCGCATTATGACATCACAATATATTAAGAGAGCGCAATTTGCAGGTTTTATGACCAATTTCGCTTACTCCAATTTGTGTCACATTTACTGGAGCATCATGAGCATGTATTATGACGTCACAGTATATGATGACATCATAATTAGTATGCAGTATGACGTCACAATATATTATGACGTCATAATGTATCCGCATTATGACATCACAATATATTATGAGAGCGCAACTTGCAGGTATTATGAGCAATTTCTCTTACCCCAATTTCTGTCACATCTACTGGAGCATCATGAGCATGTATTATGACGTCACAGTATATGATGACATCATAATTAGTATGCACTATGACGTCACAATGTACTATGACGGCATAATGTATCCATATTATGAAATCACAATATATTATGAGAGCGCAACATGCAGGTATTATGAGCAATTTCTCTTTCCCCAAATTGTGTAACATCTACTGGAGCATCAAGAGCATGTATTATGACGTCACAGTATATGATGACATCATAATTAGTATGCACTATGACGTCACAATGTATTATGACGTCATAATGTATCCGCATTATGACATCACAATATATTATGAGAGAGCAATTTGCAGGTTTTATGAGCAATTTCTCTTACCCCAATTTGTGTCACATCTACTGGAGCATCATGAGCATGTATTATGATGTCACAGTATATGATGACATCATAATTAGTATGCACTATGACGTCACAATGTAGTATGACGTCATAATGTATCCGCATTATGACGTCACAATATATTATGATTGCGCAATTTGCAGGTTTTATGACCTATTTCGCTTACCCCAATTTGTGTCACATCTACTGGAGCATCATGAGCATGTATCATGACGTCACAGTATATGATGACATCATAATTAGTATGCAGTATGACGTCACAATGTATTATGATGTCATAATATATCCGCATTATGACATCACAATATATTATGGGAGCGCAACTTGCAGGTATTATGAGCAATTTCTCTTACCCCAATTTCTGTCACATCTACTGGAGCATCATGAGCATGTATTATGATGTCACAGTATATGATAACATCATAATTAGTATGCACTGTGACGTCACAATGTACTATGACGTCATAATGTATTCGCATTATGACATCACAATATATTATGAGAGCGCAACATGCAGGTATTATGAGCAATTTCTATTACCCCAGTTTGTGTCACATCTACTGGAGCATCAAGAGCATGTATTATGACGTCACAGTATATGATGACATCATAATTAGTATGCACTATGACGTCACAATGTATTATGACGTCATAATGTATCCGCATTATGACATCAGAATATATTATCAGAGCGCAACATGCAGGAATTATGAGCAATTTCGGTTTCCCCAATTTTTGTCACATCTACTGGAGCATCATGAGCATGTATTATGATGTCACAGTATATGATGACATCATAATTAGTATGCACTATGACGTCACAATGTAGTATGACGTCATAATGTGTCCGCATTATGACATCGCAATATATTATGAGAGCGCAACATGCAGGTATTATGAGCAATTTCTCTTACCCCAATTTGTGTCACATCTACTGGAGCATCATGAGCATGTATTATGACGTCACATTATATGATGACATCATAACTAATATGCACTATGACGTCACAATGTATTATGATGTCATAATGTATCCGCATTATGTCATCACAATATATTATGAGAGCGCAATTTGCAGCTTTTATGACCAATTTCGCTTACCCCAATATGTGTCACATCTACTGGATCATCATGAGCATGTATTATGACGTCACAGGATATGATGACATCATAATTAGTATGCATTATGACGTCACAATGTATTATGACGTCATAATGTATCCGCATTATGACATCACAATATATTATGAGAGCGCAACATGCAGGTATTATGAGCAATTTCTATTATCCCAATTTGTGTCACAACTACTGGAGCATCATGAGCATGTATTATGACCTCACAGTATATGATGACATCATAATTAGTATACCCTATGACGTCACAATGTACTATGACGTCATAATGGATTAGCATTATGACATCACAATATATTATGAGAGCGGAACATGCAGCTATTTTGAGCAATTTCACTTACCCCAATTTGTGTCACATCTACTGGAGCATCATGAGCATGTAATATGATGTCACAGTATATGATGACATCATAATTAATATGCAGTATGACGTCACAATATATTATGACGTCATAATGTATCCGCATTATGACATCACAATATATTATGAGAGCGCAATTTGCAGGTATTATGTGCAATTTCTCTTACCCCAATTTCTGTCACATCTACTGGAGCATCATGAGCATGTAGTATGATGTCACAGTATATGATGACATCATAATTAGTATGCACTATGACGTCACAATGTACTATGATGTCATAATGTATCCGCATTATGACATCACAATATATTATGAGAGCGCAACATGCAGGTATTATGAGCAATTTCTCTTACCCCAATTTGTGTCACATCTACTGGAGCATCAAGAGCATGTATTATGACGTCACAGTATAGGATGACATCATAATTAGTATGCACTATGACGTCACAATGTAATATGACGTCATAATGTATCCGCATTATGACATCACAATATATTATGAGAGCGCAATTTGCAGGTTTTATGAGCAATTTCTCTTACCCCATTTTGTGTCACATCTACTGGAGCATCATGAGCATGTATTATGACGTCACAGTATATGATGTCATCATAATTATTATGCACTATTACGTCACAATGTATTATGACGTCATAATGTTTCCGCATTATGACATCACAATATATTATGAGAGCGCAACATGCAGGTATTATGAGCAATTTCTCTTACCCAAATTTGTGTCACATCTCCTGGAGCATCATGAGCATGTATTATGACGTCACAGTATATGATGACATCATAACTAGTATGCACTATGACGTCAAAATGTATTATTATGTCATAATGTATCCGCATTATGACATCACAATATATTATGAGAGCGCAACATGCAGGTATTATGAGCAATTTCTCTTATCCCAATTTGTGTCACATCTACTGGAGCATCATGAGCATGTATTATGACGTCACATTATATGTTGACATCATAACTAGTATGCAGTATGACGTCACAATGTATTATGATGTCATAATGTATCCGCATTATGTCATCACAATATATTATGAGAGCGCAATTTGCAGGTTTTATAACCAATTTCGCTTACCCCAATATGTGTCACATCTACTGGAGCATCATGAGCATGTATTATGACGTCACAGTATATGATGACATCATAATTAGTATGCACTATGACGTCACAATGTAGTATGACGTCATAATGTATTCGCATTATGACATCACAATATATTATGAGAGCGCAATTTGCATGTTTGATGACCAATTTCGCTTTCCCCAATTTGTGTCACATCTACTGGAGCATCATGAGTATGTATTATGACGTCACAGTATATAATGATATCATAATTAGTATGCAGTATGATGTCACAATGCATTCTGACGTCATAATGTATCCGCATTATGACATCACAATATATTATGAGAGCGCAACATGCAGGTATTATGAGCAATTTCTCTTACCCCAGTATGTGTCACATCTACTGGGGCATCATAAGCATTTATTATGACATCACAGTATATGATGACATGATAATTATTATGCCCTATGACGTCACAATGTACTATGACGTCATAATGTATCCGCATTATGACATCACAATATATTATGAGAGCGCAACATGCAGGTATTATGAGCAATTTCTCTTACCACAATTTGTGTCACATCTACTGGAGCATCATGAGCATGTATTATGACGTCACAGTATATGATGACATCATAATTAGTATGCACTATGACGTCACAATGTAGTCTAACGTCATAATATATCCGCATTATGACATCACAATATATTAAGAGAGCGCAATTTGCAGGTTTTATGACCAATTTCGCTTACTCCAATTTGTGTCACATTTACTGGAGCATCATGAGCATGTATTATGACGTCACAGTATATGATGACATCATAATTAGTATGCAGTATGACGTCACAATATATTATGACGTCATAATGTATCCGCATTATGACATCACAATATATTATGAGAGCGCAACTTGCAGGTATTATGAGCAATTTCTCTTACCCCAATTTCTGTCACATCTACTGGAGCATCATGAGCATGTATTATGACGTCACAGTATATGATGACATCATAATTAGTATGCACTATGACGTCACAATGTACTATGACGGCATAATGTATCCATATTATGAAATCACAATATATTATGAGAGCGCAACATGCAGGTATTATGAGCAATTTCTCTTTCCCCAAATTGTGTAACATCTACTGGAGCATCAAGAGCATGTATTATGACGTCACAGTATATGATGACATCATAATTAGTATGCACTATGACGTCACAATGTATTATGACGTCATAATGTATCCGCATTATGACATCACAATATATTATGAGAGAGCAATTTGCAGGTTTTATGAGCAATTTCTCTTACCCCAATTTGTGTCACATCTACTGGAGCATCATGAGCATGTATTATGATGTCACAGTATATGATGACATCATAATTAGTATGCACTATGACGTCACAATGTAGTATGACGTCATAATGTATCCGCATTATGACGTCACAATATATTATGATTGCGCAATTTGCAGGTTTTATGACCTATTTCGCTTACCCCAATTTGTGTCACATCTACTGGAGCATCATGAGCATGTATCATGACGTCACAGTATATGATGACATCATAATTAGTATGCAGTATGACGTCACAATGTATTATGATGTCATAATATATCCGCATTATGACATCACAATATATTATGGGAGCGAAACTTGCAGGTATTATGAGCAATTTCTCTTACCCCAATTTCTGTCACATCTACTGGAGCATCATGAGCATGTATTATGATGTCACAGTATATGATAACATCATAATTAGTATGCACTGTGACGTCACAATGTACTATGACGTCATAATGTATTCGCATTATGACATCACAATATATTATGAGAGCGCAACATGCAGGTATTATGAGCAATTTCTATTACCCCAGTTTGTGTCACATCTACTGGAGCATCAAGAGCATGTATTATGACGTCACAGTATATGATGACATCATAATTAGTATGCACTATGACGTCACAATGTATTATGATGTAATAATGTATCCGCATTATGACATCACAATATATTATGAGGGCGTAATTTGCAGGTTTCATGACCAATTTCGCTTACCCCAATTTTTGTCACATCTACTGGAGCATCATGAGCATGTATTATGACGTCCCAGTATATGATGACATCATAATTAGTATGCAGTATGACGTCACAATGTATTATGACGTCATTTTGTATCGACATTATGACATCACAATATATTATGAGAGCGCAACATGCAGGTATTATGAGCAATTTCTCTTACCCCAATTTGTGTCACATCTACTGGAGCAACATGAGCATGTATTATGACGTCACAGTATATGATAATATCATAATTAGTATGCAGTATGACGTCACAATGTACTATGACGTCATAATGTATCCGCATTATGACATCACAATATATTATGAGTGCGCAATTTGCAGGTATTATGAGCAATTTCTCTTACGCCAATTTGTGTCACAGCTACTGGAGCATCATGAGCATGTATTACGACGTAACAGTATATGATGACATCATAATTAGTATGCACTATGACGTCACAATGTATTATGACGTCATAATGTATCCACATTATGACATCAAAATATATTATGAGAGCGCAACATGCAGGTATTATGAGCAATTTCTCTTACCCCAATTTGCGTCACATCTACTGGAGCATCATGAGCATGTATTATGACGTCACAGTATATGATGACATCATAATTAGTATGCCCTATGACGTCAAAATGTACTATGACGTTATAATGTATCCGCATTATGACATCACAATATATTATGAGACGGCAATTTGCAGGTATTATGAGCAATTTCTCTTACCCCAATTTGTGTCACATCTACTGGAGCATCATGAGCATGTATTATGACGTCACACTATATGATGACATCATAATTAGTATGCAGTATGACGTCACAATGTATTATGACGTCATAATGTATCCGCATTATGACATCACAATATATTATGAGAGCGCAACTTGGAGGTATTGTGAGCAATTTCTCTTACCCCAATTTCTGTCACATCTACTGGAGCATCATGAGCATGTATTATGACATCACAGTATATGATGACATCATAATTAGTATGCACTATGACGTCACAATGTACTATGACGTCATAATGTATCCGCATTATGACATCACAATATATTATGAGAGCGCAACATGCAGGTATTATGAGCAATTTCTCTTACCCCAATTGGTGTCACATCTAGTGGAGCATCAAGAGCTTGTATTATGACGTCACAGTATATGATGACATCATAATTAGTATGCACTATGACGTCACAATGTATTATGACGTCATAATGTATCCGCATTATGACATCAGAATATATTATGAGAGCGCAATTTGCAGGTTTTATGAGCAATTTCTCTTACCCCAGTTTGTGTCACATCTACTGGAGCATCATGAGCATGTATTATGACATCACAGTATATGATGACATCATAATTAGTATGCCCTATGACGTCACAATGTTTTATGACGTCATAATGTATCCGCATTATGACATCACAATATATTATGAGAGCGCAACATGCAGGTATTATGAGCAATTTCTCTTACCCCAATTTGTGTCACATCTCCTGGAGCATCATGAGCATGTATTATGACGTCACATTATATGATGACATCATAACTAGTATGCCAGTATGACGTCACAATGTATTATGATGTCATAATGTATCCGCATTATGTCATCACAATATATTATGAGAGCGCAATTTGCAAGTTTTATGACCAATTTCGCTTACCCCAATATGTGTCACATCTACTGGAGCATCATGAGCATGTATTATGACGTCACAGTATATGATGACATCATAATTAGTATGCACTATGACGTCACAATGTAGTATGACGTCATAATGTATTCGCATTATGACATCACAATATATTATGAGAGCGCAATTTGCATGTTTTATGACCAATTTCGCTTTCCCCAATTTGTGTCACATCTACTGGAGCATCATGAGTATGTATTATGACGTCACGGTATATGATGATATCATAATTAGTATGCAGTATGATGTCACAATGCATTCTGACGTCATAATGTATCCGCATTATGACATCACAATATATTATGAGAGCGCAACATGCAGGTATTATGAGCAATTTCTCTTACCCCAGTATGTGTCACATCTACTGGGGCATCATAAGCATTTATTATGACATCACAGTATATGATGACATGATAATTATTATGCCCTATGACGTCACAATGTACTATGACGTCATAATGTATCCGCATTATGACATCACAATAAATTATGAGAGCGCAACATGCAGGTATTATGAGCAATTTCTCTTACCCCAATTTGTGTCACATCTACTGGAGCATCATGAGCATGTATTATGACGTCACAGTATATGATGACATCATAATTAGTATGCACTATGACGTCACAATGTAGTCTAACGTCATAATATTTCCGCATTATGACATCACAATATATTAAGAGAGCGCAATTTGCAGGTTTTATGACCAATTTCGCTTACTCCAATTTGTGTCACATCTACTGGAGCATCATGAGCATGTATTATGACGTCACAGTATATGATGACATCATAATTAGTATGCACTATGACGTCACAATGTACTATGACGACATAATGTATCCACATTATGACATCACAATATATTATGAGAGCGCAACATGCAGGTATTATGAGCAATTTCTCTTTCCCCAAATTGTGTCACATCTACTGGAGCATCAAGAGCATGTATTATGATGTCACAGTATATGATGACATCATAATTAGTATGCACTATGACGTCACAATGTATTATGACGTCATAATGTATCCGCATTATGACATCACAATATATTATGAGAGAGCAATTTGCAGGTTTTATGAGCAATTTCTCTTACCCCAATTTGTGTCACATCTACTGGATCATCATGAGCATGTATTATGATGTCACAGTATATGATGACATCATAATTAGTATGCACTATGACGTCACAATGTAGTATGACGTCATAATGTATCCGCATTATGACGTCACAATATATTATGATTGCGCAATTTGCAGGTTTTATGACCAATTTCTCTTACCCCAATTTGTGTCACATCTACTGGAGCATCATGAGCATGTATCATGACGTCACAGTATATGATGACATCATAATTAGTATGCAGTATGACGTCACAATGTATTATGAAGTCATAATATATCCGCATTATGACATCACAATATGTTATGGGAGCGCAACTTGCAGGTATTATGAGCAATTTCTCTTACCCCAATTTCTGTCACATCTACTGGAGCATCATGAGCATGTATTATGACGTCAGAGTATATGATAACATCATAATTAGTATGCACTGTGACGTCACAATATACTATGATGTCATAATGTATTCGCATTATGACATCACAATATATTATGAGAGCGCAACATGCAGGTATTATGAGCAATTTCTCTTACCCCAATTTGTGTCACATCTACTGGAGCATCAAGAGCATGTATTATGACGTCACAGTATATGATGACATCATAATTAGTATGCACTATGACGTCACAATGTATTATGATGTCATAATGTATCCGCATTATGACATCACAATATATTATGAGGGCGTAATTTGCAGGTTTCATGACCAATTTCGCTTACCCCAATTTTTGTCACATCTACTGGAGCATCATGAGCATGTATTATGACGTCCCAGTATATGATGACATCATAATTAGTATGCAGTATGACGTCACACTGTATTATGACGTCATTATGTATCGACATTATGACATCACAATATATTATGAGAGCGCAACATGCAGGTATTATGAGCAATTTCTCTTACCCCAATTTGTGTCACATCTACTGGAGCATCATGAGCATGAATTATGACGTCACAGTATATGATGACATCATAATTAGTATGCACTATGACGTCACAATGTATTATGACGTCATAATGTATCCGCATTATGACATCACATTATATTATGAGTGCGCAATTTGCAGGTTTCATGAGCAATTTCGCTGACCCGAATTTGTTTCACATCTACTGGAGCATCATGAGCATGTATTATGACGACACAGTATATGATGACATCATAATTAGTATGCACTATGACGTCACAATGTATTATGACGTCATAATGTATCCGCATTATGATATCACAATATATTATGCGAGCGCAGCATGCAGGTATTAAGAGCAATTTCTCTTACCCCAATTTGTGTCACATCTACTGGAGCAACATGAGCATGTATTATGACGTCACAGTATATGATAATATCATAATTAGTATGCAGTATGACGTCACAATGTACTATGACGTCATAATGTATCCGCATTATGACATCACAATATATTATGAGTGCGCAATTTGCAGGTATTATGAGCAATTTCTCTTACCCCAATTTGTGCCACATCTACTGGAGCATCATGAGCATGTATTAAGACGTAACAGTATATGATGACATCATAATTAGTATGCACTATGACGTCACAATGTATTATGACGTCATAATGTATCCACATTATGACATCAAAATATATTATGAGAGCGCAACATGCAGGTATTATGAGCAATTTCTCTTACCCCAATTTGCGTCACATCTACTGGAGCATCATGAGCATGTATTATGACGTCACAGTATATGATGACATCATAATTAGTATGCACTATGACGTCACAATGTATTATGACGTCATAATGTATCCGCATTATGACATCACAATATATTATGAGAGCGCAGCATGCAGGTATTATGAGCAATTTCTCTTACCCCAATTTGCGTCACATCTACTGGAGCATCATGAGCATGTATTATGACGTCACAGTATATGATGATATCATAATTAGTACGCACTATGATGTCACAATGTATTATGACGTCATAATGTATCCGCATTATGATATCACAATATATTATGCGAGCGCAGCATGCAGGTATTAAGAGCAAATTCTCTTACCCCAATTTGTGTCACATCTACTGGAGCAACATGAGCATGTATTATGACGTCACAGTATAAGATAATATCATAATTAGTATGCAGTATGACGTCACAATGTACTATGACGTCATAATATATCCGCATTATGACTTCACAATATATTATGCGTGCGCAATTTGCAGGTATTATGAGCAATTTCTCTTTCCCCAATTTGTGTCACATCTACTGGAGCATCATGAGCATGTATTACGACGTAACAGTATATGATGACATCATAATTAGTATGCACTATGACGTCACAATGTATTATGACGTCATAATGTATCCACATTATGACATCAAAATATATTATGAGATCGCAACATGCAGGTATTATGAGCAATTTCTCTTACCCCAATTTGCGTCACATCTTCTAGAGCATCATGAGCATGTATTATGACGTCACAGTATATGATGACATCATAATTAGTATGCAGTATGACGTCACAATGTATTATGACGTCATAATGTATCCGCATTATGACATCACAATATATTATGAGAGCGCAGCATGCAGGTATTATGAGCAATTTCTCTTACCCCAATTTGCGTCACATCTACTGGAGCATAATGAGCATGTATTATGACGTCACAGTATATGATGATATCATAATTAGTACGCACTATGACGTCACAATGAATTATGACGTCATAATGTATCCGCATTATGACATCACAATATATTATGAGTGCGCAATTTGCATGTTTTATGACCAATTTCGCTTCCCCCAATTTGTGTCACATCTACTGGAGCATCATGAGCATGTATTATGACGTCACAGTATATGATGACATCATAATTAGTATGCAGTATGACGTCACAATGTATTATGACGTCATAATGTATCCGCATTATGACATCACAATATATTTTGAGAGAGCAACATGCAGGTATTATGAGCAATTTCTCTTACACCAATATGCGTCACATCTACTGGAGCATCATGAGCATGTATTATGACGTCACAGTATATGATGACATCATAATTAGTACGCACTATGACGTCACAATGTATTATGACGTCATAATGTATCCGCATTATGACATCACAATATATTATGAGTGCGCAATTTGCTGGTTTCATGAGCAATTTCGCTGACCCGAATTTGTGTCACATCTACTGGAGCATCATGAGCATGTATTATGCTGTCACAGTATATCATGACATCATAATTAGTATGCACTATGACGTCACAATGTATTATGACGTCATAATGTATCCGCATTATGATATCACAATATATTATGCGAGCGCAACATGCAGGTATTATGAGCAATTTCTGTTACCCCAATTTGTGTCACATCTACTGGAGCATCATGAGCATGTATTATGACGTCACAGTATATGATGACATCATAATTAGTATGCACTATGACGTCACAATGTATTATGACGTCATAATGTATCCGCATTATGACATCACAATATATTATGAGAGCGCAATTTGCATGTTTTATGACCAATTTCGCTTCCCCCAATTTGTGTCACATCTAATGGAGCATCATGAGCATGTATTATGACGACACAGTATATGATGACATCATAAATAGTATGCAGTATGACGTCACAATGTATTATGACGTCATATTGTATCCGCATTATGACATCAAAATATATTATGAGAGCGCAATTTGCAGGTATTATGAGCAATTTCTCTTACCCCAATTTGTGTCACATCTACTGGAGCATCATGAGCATGTATTATGACGTCACAGTATATGATGACAACATAATTAGTATGAAGTATCACGTCACAATATATTATGACGTCATAATGTATCCGCATTATGTCATCACAATATATGATGAGAGCGCAATTTGCAGGTATTATGAGCAATTTCTCTTACCCCAATTTGTGTCACATCTACTGGAGCATCATGAGCATGTATTAAGATGTCACAGTATATGATGACATCATAATTAGTATGCACTATGACGTCACAATGTATTATGATGTCATAATGTATCCGCATTATGACATCACAATATATTATGAGACCGCAATTTGCAGGTATTATGAGGAATTTCTCTTACCCCAATTTGTGTCACATCTACTGGAGCATCATGAGCATGTATTATGACCTCACAGTATATGATGACATCACAATTAGTATGCACTATGACGTCACAATGTATTATGACGTCATAATGTATCCGCATTATGACTTCACAATATATTATGAGACCGCAATTTGCAGGTTTTATGACCAATTTCGCTTCCCCCAATTTGTGTCACATCTACTGGAGCATCATGAGCATGTATTATGACGTCACAGTATATGATGACATCATAATTAGTATGCAGTATGACATCACAATGTATTATGACGTCATAATGTATCCGAATTATGACATCACAATATATTATGAGAGCGCAATTTGCAGGTATTTTGAGCAATTTCTCTTACCCCAATTTGTGTCACATCTACTGGAGCATCATGAGCATGCATTATGACGTCAGAGTATATGATGACAACATAATTAGTATGCAGTATGACGTCACAATATATTATGACGTCATAATGTATCCGCATTATGACGTCACAATATATTATCAAAGCGCAATTTTCAGGTATTATGAGGAATTTCTCTTACCCCAATTTGTGTCACATCTACTGGAGCATCATGAACATGTATTATGATGTCACAGTATATGATGACATCATAACTAGTATGCACTATGACGTCACAATGTATCATGTCGTCATAATATATCCGCATTATGACATCACAATATATTATGAGACAACAATTTGCATGTTTTATGACCAATTTCGCTTCCCCCAATTTGTGTCACATCTACTGGAGCATCATTAGCATGTATTATGACGACACAGTATATGATGACATCATAATTAGTATGCAGTATGATGTCACAATATATTATGGCGTCATAATGTATCCGCATTATGACATCACAGTATATTATGAGAGCGCAATTTGCAGGTATTATGAGCAATTTCTCTTACCGCAATTTGTGTCACATCTACTGGAGCATCATGAGCATGTATTATGACGTCACAGCATATGATGACATCATAACTAGTATGCACTATGACGTCACAATGTATTATGACGTCATAATGTATCCGCATTATGATATCACAATATATTATGAGAGCGCAACATGCAGGTATTATGAGCAATTTCTCTTACCCCAATTTGTGTCACATCTACTGGAGCATCATGAGCATGTATTATGACGTCCCAGCATATGATGACATCATAATTAGTATGCAGTATGACGTCACAATGTATTATGACGTCATAATGTATCGGCATTATGAAATCACAATATATTATGAGAGCGCAACATGCACGTATTATGAGCAATTTCTCTTACCCCAATTTGTGTCACATCTACTGGAGCATCATGAGCATGTATTATGACGTCACAGTATATGATGACATCATAATTAGTACGCACTATGACGTCACAATGTATTATGACGTCATAATGTATCCGCATTATGACATCACAATATATTATGAGAGCGCAATTTGCACGTTTTATGAGCAATTTCGCATACCCCAATTTGTGTCACATCTACTGGAGCATCATGAGCATGTATTATGACGTCACCGTATATGATGACATCATAATTAGTATACACTATTACGTCACAATGTATTATGACGTCATAATGTATCCGCATTATGACATGAAAATATTTTAAGAGAGAGCAATTTGCATGTTTCATGACAAATTTCTCTTACCCCAATTTGTGTCACATTTACTGGAGCATCATGAGCATGTATTATGATGTCACAGCATATGATGACATCATAACTAGTATGCACTTTGACGTCACAATGTATTATGACGTCCTAATGTTTCCGCATTATGGTATCTCAATATATTATGCGAGCGCAACATGCAGGTATTATGACCAATTTCTCTTCCCCCAATTTGTGTCACATCTACTGGAGCATCATGAGCATGTATTATGACATCACAGTATATGATGACATCATAATTAGTATGCAGTATGACGTCACAATGTATTATGACGTCATAATGTATCCGCATTATGACATCACAATATATTATGCGAGCGCAGTTTGCAGGTATTATGAGCAATTTCTCTAACCCCAATTTGTGTCACATCTACTGGAGCATCATGAGCATGTATTATGACGTCACAGTATATGATGACAACATAATTAGTATGTAGTATGACGTCACAATATATTATGACGTCATAATGTATCCGCATTATGACATCACAATATATTATGAGAGCGCAATTTGCAGGTATTATGAGGAATTTCTCTTACCCCAATTTGTGTCACATCTACTGGAGCATCATGAGCATGTATTATGACCTCACAGTATATGATGACATCACAATTAGTACGCACTATGACGTCACAATGTATTATGACGTCATAATGTATCCGCATTATGACTTCACAATATATTATGAGACCGCAATTTGCAGGTTTTATGACCAATTTCGCTTCCCCGAATTTGTGTCACATCTACTGGAGCATCATGAGCATGTATTATGACGTCACAGTATATGATGACATCATAATTAGTATGCAGTATGACGTCACAATGTATTATGACATCATAATGTATCCGCATTATGACATCAAAATATATTATGAGAGCGCAACATGCAGGTATTATGAGCAATTTCTCTTACCCCAATTTGCGTCACATCAACTGGAGCATCATGAGCATGTATTATGACGTCACAGTATATGATGATATCATAATTAGTATGCAGTATGACGTCACAATGTTTTATGACGTCATAATGTATCCGCATTATGACATCACAATATATTATGAGAGCGCAACATGCAGGTATTATGAGCAATTTCTCTTACCCCAATTTGCGTCACATCTACTGGAGCATCATGAGCATGTATTATGACGTCACAGTATATGATGACATCATAATTAGTACGCACTATGACGTCACAATGTATTATGACGTCATAATGTATCCGCATTATGACATCACAATATATTATGAGTGCGCAATTTGCATGTTTTATGACCAATTTCGCTTCCCCCAATTTGTGTCACATCTACTGGAGCATCATGAGCATGTATTATGACGTCACAGTATATGATGACATCATAATTAGTATGCAGTATGACGTCACAATGTATTATGACGTCATAATGTATCCGCATTATGACATCACAATATATTATGAGAGTGCAACATGCAGGTATTAGGAGCAATTTCTCTTACCCCAATTTGCGTCACATCTACTGGAGCATCATGAGCATGTATTATGACGTCACAGTATATGATGACATCATAATTAGTATGCACTATGACGTCACAATGTGTTATGACGTCATAATGTATCCGCATTATGACATCACAATATATTATGAGTGCGCAATTTGCTGGTTTCATGAGCAATTTCGCTGACCCGAATTTGTGTCACATCTACTGGAGCATCATGAGCATGTATTATGATGTCACAAAATATGATGACATCATAATTAGTATGCACTATGACGTCACAATGTATTATGACGTCATAATGTATCCGCATTATGATATCACAATATATTATGCGAGCGCAACATGCAGGTATTATGAGCAATTTCTGTTACCCCAATTTGTGTCACATCTACTGGAGCATCATGAGCATGTATTATGACGTCACAGTATATGATGACATCATAATTAGTATGCACTATGACGTCACAATGTATTATGACGTCATAATGTATCCGCATTATGACATCACAATATATTATGAGAGCGCAATTTGCATGTTTTATGACCAATTTCGCTTCCCCCAATTTGTGTCACATCTACTGGAGCATCATGAGCATGTATTATGATGACACAGTATATGATGACATCATAAATAATATGCAGTATGACGTCACAATGTATTATGACGTCATATTGTATCCGCATTATGACATCAAAATATATTATGAGAGCGCAATTTGCAGGTATTATGAGCAATTTCTCTTACCCCAATTTGTGTCACATCTACTGGAGCATCATGAGCATGTATTATGACGTCACAGTATATGATGACAACATAATTAGTATGCAGTATCACGTCACAATATATTATGACGTCATAATGTATCCGCATTATGTCATCACAATATATGATGAGAGCACAATTTGCAGGTATTATGAGCAATTTCTCTTACCCCAATTTGTGTCACATCTACTGGAGCATCATGAGCATGTATTATGATGTCACAGTATATGATGACATCATAATTAGTATGCACTATGACATCACAATGTATTATGATGTCATAATGTATCCGCATTATGACATCACAATATATTATGAGACCGCAATTTGCAGGTATTATGAGGAATTTCTCTTTCCCCAATTTGTGTCACATCTACTGGAGCATCATGAGCATGTATTATGACCTCACAGTATATGATGACATCACAATTAGTATGCACTATGACGTCACAATGTATTATGACGTCATAATGTATCCGCATTATGACTTCACAATATATTATGAGACCGCAATTTGCAGGTTTTATGACAAATTTCGCTTCCCCCAATTTGTGTCACATCTACTGGAGCATCATGAGCATGTATTATGACGTCACAGTATATGATGACATCATAATTAGTATGCAGTATGACGTCACAATGTACTATGACGTCATAATGTATCCGCATTATGACATCACAATTTATTATGAGAGCGCAATTTGCAGGTATTTTGAGCAATTTCTCTTACCCCAATATGTTTCACATCTACTGGAGCATCATGAGCATGCATTATGACGTCAGAGTATATGATGACAACATAATTAGTATGCAGTATGACGTCACAATATATTATGACATCATAATGTATCCGCATTATGACATCACAATATATTATCAGAGCGCAATTTTCAGGTATTATGAGGAATTTCTCTTACCCCAATTTGTGTCACATCTACTGGAGCATCATGAACATGTATTATGATGTCACAGTATATGATGACATCATAATTAGTATGCACTATGACGTCACAATGTATCATGTCGTCATAATATATCCGCATTATGACATCACAATATATTATGAGACCGCAATTTGCAGGTTTTATGACCAATTTCGCTTACCCCAATTTTTGTCACATCTACTGGAGCATCATGAGCATGTATTATGACGTCACAGCATATGATGACATCATAACGAGTATGCACTATGACGTAACAATATATTATGACGTCATAATGTATCCGCATTATGATATCACAATATATTATGCGAGCGCAACATGCATGTTTTATGACCAATTTTGCTTCCCCCAATTTGTGTCACATCTACTGGAGCATCATTAGCATGTATTATGATGACACAGTATATGATGACATCATAATTAGTATGCAGTATGATGTCACAATATATTATGGCGTCATAATGTATCCGCATTATGACATCACAATATATTATGAGAGCGCAATTTGCAGGTATTATGAGCAATTTCTCTTACCCCAATTTGTGTCACATCTACTGGAGCATCATGAGCATGTATTATGACGTCACAGCATATGATGACATCATAACTAGTATGCACTATGATGTCACAATGTATTATGACGTCATAATGTATCCGCATTATGATATCACAATATATTATGAGAGCGCAACATGCAGGTATTATGAGCAATTTCTCTTACCCCAATTTGTGTCACATCTACTGGAGCATCATGAGCATGTATTATGACGTCCCAGCATATGATGACATCATAATTAGTATGCAGTATGACGTCACAATGTATTATGACGTCATAATGTATCGGCATTATGAAATCACAATATATTATGAGAGCGCAACATGCACGTATTATGAGCATTTTCTCTTACCCCAATTTGTGTCACATCTACTGGAGCATCATGAGCATGTATTATGACGTCACAGTATATGATGACATCATAATTAGTACGCACTATGACGTCACAATGTATTATGACGTCATAATGTATCCGCATTATGACATCACAATATATTATGAGAGCGCAATTTGCACGTTTTATGAGCAATTTCGCATACCCCAATTTGTGTCACATCTACTGGAGCATCATGAGCATGTATTATGACGTCACCGTATATGATGACATCATAATTAGTATACACTATTACGTCACAATGTATTATGACGGCATAATGTATCCGCATTATGATATCACAATATATTATGCGAGCGCAACATACAGGTATTATGAGCAATTTCTCTTACCCCAATTTGTGTCACATCTACTGGAGCATCATGAGCATGTATTATGACGTCACAGTTTATGATGACATCATAATTAGTTTGCACTATGAGGTCACAATGTATTATGACGTCATAATGTATCCGCATTATGACATCGCAACATATTATGAGAGCGCAATTTGCATGTATTATGACCAGTTTCGCTTCCCCAAATTTGTGTCACATCTACTGGAGCATCATGAGCATGTATTATAACGTCACAGTATATGATGACATCATAATTAGTATGCACTATGACGTCACAATGTACTATGACGTCATAATGTATCCGCATTATGACATCACAATATATTATGAATGCGCAATTTGCAGGTATTATGAGCAATTTCTCTTACCCCAATTTGCGTCACATCTACTGGAGCATCATGAGCATGTATTATGACGTCACAGTATATGATGACATCACAATTAGTATGCAGTATGATGTCACAATGTATTATGACGTCATAATGTATCCGCATTATGACATCACAATATATTATGAGTGCGCAATTTGCATGTTTTATGACCAATTTCGCTTCCCCCAATGTGTGTCACATCTACTGGAGCATCATGAGCATGTATTATCACGTCACAGCATATGATGACATCATAACTAGTATGCACTATGACGTCACAATGTATTATGATGTCATAATGTATCCGCATTATGATATCACAATATATTATGCGAGCGCAGCATGCATGTTTTATGACCAATTTCACTTCCCGCAATTTGTGTCACATCTACTGGAGCATCATGAGCATGTATTATGACGTCACAGTATATGATGACATCATAATTAGTATGCAGTATGACGTCACAATGTATTATGACGTCATAATGTATCCGCATTATGACGTCACAATATATAATGAGAGCGCAATTTGCAGGTATTATGAGCAATTTCTCTTACCCCAATTTGTGTCACATCTACTGGAGCATCATGAGGATGTATTATGACGTCACAGTATATGATGACATCATAATTAGTACGCACTATGACGTCACAATGTATTATGACGTCAAAATGTATCCGCATTATGACATCACAATATATTATGAGTGCGCAATTTGCTGGTTTCATGAGCAATTTCGCTGACTCGAAGTTGTGTCACATCTACTGGAGCATCATGAGCATGTATTATGACGTCACAGTATATGATGACATCATAATTACTATGCACGATGACGTCACAATGTATTATGACGTCATAATGTATCTGCATTATGACATCACAATATATTATGAGAAGGCAATTTGCAGGTTTTATGAGCAATTTCTCTAACCCCAAATTGTGTCACATCTACTGGAGCATCATGAGCATGTATTATGACGTCACAGTATATGATGACATCATAATTAGTATGCAGTATGACGTCACAATGTATTATGACGTCATAATGTATCCGCATTATGACATCACAGTATATTATGAGAGCGCAATTTGCAGGCATTATGAGCAATTTCTCTTACCCCAATTTGTGTCACATCTACTGGAGCATAATGACCATGTATTATGACGTCACAGTATATGATGACATCATAATTTGTATGCAGTATGACGTCACAATATATTATGACGTCATAATGTATCCGCATTATGACATCACAATATATTCTGAGACCGCAATTTGCAGGTTTTATGACCAATTTCGCTTACCCCAATTTGTGTCACATCTACTGGAGCATCATGAGCATGTATTATGACGCCACAGCATATGATGACATCATAAATAGTATGCACTATGACGTCACAATGTATTATGACGTCATAATATATCCGCATTATGATATCACAATATATCATGAGAGCGCAACATGCAGGTATTATGAGCAATTTCTCTTACCCCAATTTCCGTCACATCTACTGGAGCATCATGAGCATGTATTATGACGTCACAGTATATGATGACATCATAATTAGTATGCACTATGACATCACAATGTATTATGACGTCATAATGTATCCGCATTATGACATCACAATATATTATGAGAGCGCAATTTGCATGCTTTATGACCAATTTCGCTTCCCCCAATTTGTGTCACATCTACTGGAGCATCATGAGCATGTATTATGACGTCACAGTATATGATGACATCATAATTAGTATGCAGTATGACGTCACAATGTACTCTGACGTCATAATGTATCCGCATTATGACATCACAATATATTATGAGAGCGCAACATGCAGGTATTATGAGCAATTTCTCTTACCACAATTTGCGTCACATCTACTGGAGCATCATGAGCATGTATTATGACGTCACAGTATATGATGACATCATAATTAGTATGCACTATGACGTCACAATGCATTATGACATCATAATGTATCCGCATTATGACCTCACAATATATTATGAGAGCGCAATTTGCATGTTTTATGACCAATTTCGATTCCCCCAATTTGCGTCACATCTACTGGAGCATCATGAGCATGTATTATGACGTCACAGTATATTATGAGAGCGCAACATGCAGGTATTATGAGCAATTTCTCTTACCCCAATTTGTGTCACATCTACTGGAGCATCATGAGCATGTATTATGACGTCACAGTATGTGATGACATCATAAGTAGTACACAGTATGACGTCACAATGTATTATGACGTCATAATTTAATCGCATTATGACATCACAATATATTATGAGACCGGAAATTGCAGGTTTTATGAGCAATTTCGCTGACCCCAATTTGTGTCACATCTACTGGAGCATCATGAGCATGTACTATGACGTCGCAGTATATGATGAAATCATAATTAGTATGCACTATGACGTCACAAAGTATTATGACGTCATAATGTATCCGCATTATGATATCACAATATATTATGCGAGCGCAACATGCAGCTATTATGAGCAATTTCTCTTACCCCAATTTGTGTCACATCTACTGGAGCATCATGAGCATGTATTATGACGTCACAGTATATGATGACATCTTGATTAGTATGCACTATGACGTCACAATGTATTATGACGTCAAAATGTATCTGCATTATGAGAGCACAATATCTTATGAGAGCGCAATTTGCATGTTTTATGACGAATTTCGCTTCCCCCAATTTGTGTCACATCTACTGGATCATCATGAGCATGTATTATGACGTCACAGTATATGATGACATCATAATTAGTATGCACTATGACGTCACAATGTATTATGACGTCATAATATATCCGCATTATGATATCACAATATATTATGCGAGCGAAACATGCAGGTATTATGAGCAATTTCTCTTTCCCCAATTTGTGTCACATCTACTGGAGCATCATGAGCATGTATTATGACGTCACAGTATATGATGACATCATAATTTGTATGCACTATGACGTCACAATGTATTATGACGTCATAATGTATCCGCATTATGACATCACAATATATTATGAGATCGCAATTTGCAGGTTTTATGACCAATTTCGCTTACCCCAATTTTTGTCACATCTACTGGAGCATCATGAGCATGTATTATGACGTCACAGCATATGATGACATCATAACTAGTATGCACTATGACGTCACAATGTATTATGACGTCACAATGTATCCGCATTAGGACATCACAGTATATTATGAGAGCGCAACATGCAGGTATTATGAGCAATTTCTCTTACCCCAATTTGGGTCACATCTACTGGAGCATCATGAGCATGTATTATGACGTCACAGTATATGATGACATCATAATTAGTATGCACGATGACGTCACAATGTATTATGACGTCATAATGTATCCGCATTATGACATCACAAGATATTATGAGAGCGCAATTTGCAGGTTTTATGACCAATGTCGCTTCCTCCAATTTTTGTCACATCTACTGGAGCATCATGAGCATGTATTATGATGTCCCAGTATATGATGACATCATAATTAGTATGCACTATGACGTCACAATGTATTATGACGTCATAATGTATCCGCATTATGACATCACAGTATATTATGGGAGCGCAATTTGCATGTTTTATGACCAATTTCGCTTCCCCCAAATTGTGTGACATCTACTGGAGCATCATGAGCATGTATTATGACGTCACAGTATATGATGACATAATAATTAATATGCAGTATGACGTCACAATATATTATGACGTCATAATGTGTCCGCATTATGACATCACAATATATTATGAGAGCGCAATTTGCAGGTATTATGACCAATTTCTCTTACCCCAATTTGTGTCACATCTACTGGAGCATCATGAGCATGTATTATGACGTCACAGTATATGATGACAACATAATTAGTATGCAGTATGACGTCACAATATATTTTGACGTCATAATTTATCCGCATTATGACATCACAATATATTATGAGAGCGTAATTTGCAGGTATTATGAGCAATTTCTCTTACCCCAATTTGTGTCACATCTACTGGAGCATCATGAGCATGTATTATGATGTCACAGTATATGATGACATCATAATTAGCATGCATTATGACGTCACAATGTATTATGATGTCATAATGTATCCGCATTATGACATCACAATATATGATGAGAGCGCAATTTGCATGTTTTATGACGAATTTCGCTTCCCCCAATTTGTGTCACATCTACTGGAGCATCATGAGCATGCATTATGACGTCACAGCATATGATGACATCATAATTAGTATGCACTATGACATCACAATGTATTATGACGTCATAATGTATCCGCACTATGACATCACAATGTATTATGACGTCATAATGTATCCGCATTATGACATCACAATATATTATGAGAGCGCAACAGGCAGGTATTATGAGCAATTTCTCTTACCCCAATTTGTGTCACATCTACTGGAGCATCATGAGCATGTATTATGATGTCACAGTATATGATGACATCATAATTAGTATGCACTATGACATCACAATGTATTATGACGTCATAATATATCCGCATTATGACATCACAATATATTATGAGAGCGCAATTTGCAGGTTTTATGACCAATTTCCCTTACCCCAATTTGTGTCACATCCACTGGAGCATCATGAGCATATATTATGACGTCACAGCATATGATGACATCATAACTAGTATGCACTATGACGTCACAATGTATTATGACGTCATAATGTATCCGCATTATGATATCACATTATATAATGCGAGCACAACATGCATGTTTTATGACCAATATCGCTTACCCCAATATGTGTCACATCTACTGGAGCATCATGAGCATGTATTATGACGTCACAGTATAAGATGACATCATAATTAGTATGCACTATGACGTCACAATGTACTATGACGTCATAATGTATCCGCATTATGGCATCACAATATAGTATGAGAACGCAATTTGCAGGTATTATGAGCAATTTCTCTTACCCCAATTTGTGTCACATCTACTGGAGCATCATGAGCATGTATTGTGACGTCACAGTATATGATGACATCATAATTAGTATGCAGTATGACGTCACAATGTATTATGACGTCATAATGTATCCGCATTATGACGTCACAATATATTATGAGAGCGCAATATGCATGCTTTATGACCAATTTCGCTTCCCCCAATTTGTGTCACATCTACTGGAGCATCATGAGCAAGTATTATGACGTCACAATATATGATGACATCATAATTAGTATGCACTATGACGTCACAATGTACTATGACGTCATAATGTATCCGCATTATGGCATCACAATATAGTATGAGAACGCAATTTGCAGGTATTATGAGGAATTTCTCTTACCCCAATTTGTGTCACATATACTGGAGCAACATGAGCATGTATTATGACGTCACAGTATATGATGACATCATAATTAGTATGCAGTATGACGTCACAATGTATTATGACGTCAAAATGTATCCGCATTATGACATCACAATATATTATGAGAGCGCAATTTGCAGGTTTTATGACCAATTTCGCTTACCCCAATTTGTGTCACATCTACTGGAGCATCATGAGCATGTATTATGACGTCCCAGTATATGATGACATCATAATTAGTATGCAGTATGACGTCACAATGTATTATGACGTCATAATGTATCCGCATTTTGACGTCACATTATATTATGAGAGCGCAATTTGCAGGTATTATGAGCAATTTCTCTTACCCCAATTTGTGTCACATCTACTGGAGCATCATGAGCATGTATTATGACGTCACAGTATATGATGGCATCATAATTAGTATGCACTATGACGTCACAATATATTATGACGTCATAATGTATCCGCATTATTACATCACAATATATTATGAGAGCGCAATTTGCAGGTTTTATGAGCAATTTCTCTTACCCCAATTGGTGTCACATCTACTGGAGCATCATGAGCATGTATTATGACGTCACAGTATATGATGACGTCATAATTAGTATGCAGTATGACGTCACAATGTATTATGACATCATAATATATCCGCATTATGACATCACAGTATATTATGAGACCGCAACTTGCAGGTATTATGAGCAATTTCGCTTACCCCAACTTGTGTCACATCTACTGGAGCATCATGAGCATGTATTATGACGTCACAGTATATGATGATATCATAATTAGTATGCACTACGACATCACAATGTATTATGACGTCATAATGTATCCACATTATGACATCACAATATATTATGAGAGCGCAATTTGCAGGTATTATGAGCAAATTCCCTTACCCCAATTTGTGTCACATCAACTGGAGCATCATGAGCATGTATTATGACGTCACAGTATATGATGACATCATAATTAGTAAGCACTATGATGTCACAATGTATTATGACGTCATAATGTTTCCAGATTATGACATCACGATATATTATGAGAGCACAATTTGCAGGTATTATGAGCAATTTCTCTTACCCCAATTTCTGTCACATCTACTGGAGCATCATGAGCATGTATTATGACGTCACAGTATATGATGACATCATAATTAGTATGCACTATGACTTCACAATGTACTATGACGTCATAATGTATCCGCATTATGACATCACAATATAATATGAGAGCGCAACATGCAGGTATTATGAGCAATTTCTCTTACCCCAATTTGTGTCACATCTACTGGAGCATCATGAGCATGTATTATGACGTCACAGTATATGATGACATCATAATTTGTATGCACTATGACGTCACAATATATTATGACGTCATAATGTATCCGCATAATGACATCACAATGTATTATGAGAGCGCAATTTGCAGGTTTTATGACCAATTTCTCTTACCCCAATTTGTGTCACATCTACTGGTGCATCATGAGCATGTATTATGACGTCACAGTATATGATGACATCATAATTAGTAAGCACTATGATGTCACAATGTATTATGACGTCATAATGTATCCGCATTATGACATCACAATATATTATGAGAGCGCAATTTGCAGGTTTTATGACCAATTTCGCTTACCCCAATTTGTGTCACATCTACTGGAGCATCATGAGCATGTATTATGATGTCACAGTATATGATGACATCATAATTAGCATGCACTATGACGTCACAATGTATTACGACGTCATAATGTATCCGCATTATGACATCACAATATATTATGAGAGCGCAATTTCCATGATTTATAACCAATTTCGTTTCCCCAATTTGTGTCACATCTACTGGAGCATCATGAGCATGTATTATGACGTCACAGTATATGATGTCATCATAATTAGTATGCAGTATGGCGTCACAATGTATTATGAAGTCATAATGTATCCGCATTATGACATCACAATATATTATGAGAGCGCAATTTGCAGGTATTATGAGCAATTTCTCTTACGTCAGTTTGTGTCACATCTACAGGAGCATCATGAGCATGTATTATGATGTCACAGTATATGATGACAACATAATTAGTATGCAGTATGACGTCACAATATATTATGACGTCATAATGTATCCGCATTATGACATCACAATATATTATGAGAGCGCAATTTGCAGGTATTATGAGCAATTTCTCTAACCCCAATTTGTGTCACATCTACTGGAGCATCATGAGCATGTATTATGATGTCACAGTATATGATGACATCATAATTAGTATACACTATGACATCACAATGTATTATGACGTCATAATATATCCGCATTATGACATCACAATATATTATGAGAGCGCAATTTGCAGGTATTATGACCAATTTCGCTTACCCCAAATTGTGTCACGTCTACTGGAGCATCATGAGCATGTATTATGACGTCACAGCATATGATGACATCATAACTAGTATGCACTATGACGTCACAATGTATTATGACGTCATAATATATCCGCATTATGATATCACATTATATAATGCGAGCACAACATGCATGTTTTATGACCAATATCGCTTCCCCCAATATGTATCACATCTACTGGAGCATCCTGAGCATGTATTATGACGTCACAGTATATGATGACATCATAATTAGTATGCACTATGAAGTCACAATGTACTATGACGTCATAATGTATCCGCATTATGGCATCACAATATAGTATGAGAACGCAATTTGCAGGTATTATGAGCAATTTCTCTTACCCCAATTTGTGTCACATCTACTGGAGCATCATGAGCATGTATTATGACGTCACAGTATATGATGACATCATAATTAGTATGCAGTATGACGTCACAATGTATTATGACGTCATAATGTATCCGCATTATGACATCACAGTATATTATGAGAGCGCAATATGCATGCTTTAAGACCAATTTCGCTTCCCCCAATTTGTGTCACATCTACTGGAGCATCATGAGCATGTATTATGACGTCACAGTATATGATGACATCATAATTAGTATGCACTATGACGTCACAATGTACTATGACGTCATAATGTATCCGCATTATGGCATCACAATATAGTATGAGAAGGAAATTTGCAGGTATTATGAGGAATTTCTCTTACCCCAATTTGTGTCACATATACTGGAGCATCATGAGCATGTATTATGACGTCACAGTATATGATGACATCATAATTAGCATGCAGTATGACGTCACAATGTATTATGACGTCAAAATGTATCCGCATTATGACATCACAATATATTATGAGAGCGCAATTTGCAGGTTTTATGACCAATTTCGCTTACCCCAATTTGTGTCACATCTACTAGAGCATCATCAGCATATATTATGACGTCCCAGTATATGATGACATCATAATTAGTATGCAGTATGACGTCACAATGTATTATGACGTCATAATGTATCCGCATTATGACGTCACAATATATAATGAGAGCGCAATTTGCAGGTATTATGAGCAATTTCTCTTACCCCAATTTGTGTCACATCTACTGGAGCATCATGAGGATGTATTATGACGTCACAGTATATGATGACATCATAATTAGTACGCACTATGACGTCACAATGTATTATGACGTCAAAATGTATCCGCATTATGACATCACAATATATTATGAGTGCGCAATTTGCTGGTTTCATGAGCAATTTCGCTGACTCGAAGTTGTGTCACATCTACTGGAGCATCATGAGCATGTATTATGATGTCACAGTATATGATGACATCATAATTACTATGCACGACGACGTCACAATGTATTATGACGTCATAATGTATCTGCATTATGACATCACAATATATTATGAGAAGGCAATTTGCAGGTTTTATGAGCAATTTCTCTAACCCCAAATTGTGTCACATCTACTGGAGCATCATGAGCATGTATTATGACGTCACAGTATATGATGACATCATAATTAGTATGCTCTATGACGTCACAATGTATTATGACGTCATAATATATCCGCATTATGACATCACAATATACTACGAGAGCACAACATGCCGTTATTATGAGCAATTTCTCTTACCACAATTTGTGTCACATCTACTGGAGCATCATGAGCATGTATTATGACGTCACAGTATATGATGACATCATAATTAGTATGCACTATGACGTCACAATGTATTATGACGTCATAATGTATCCGCATTATGACATCACAATATATTATGAGAGCGCAATTTGCAGGTTTTATGAGCAATTTCTCTTACCCCAATTTGTGTCACATCTACTGGAGCATCATGAGCATGTATTATGACGTCACAGTATATGATGACATCATAATTAGTATGCAGTATGACGTCACAATGTATTATGACGTCATAATATATCCGCATTATGACATCACAATATTCTACGAGAGCACAACATGCCGTTATTATGAGCAATTTCTCTTACCACAATTTGTGTCACATCTACTGGAGCATCATGAGCATGTATTATGACGTCACAGTATACGATGACATCATAATTAGTATGCACTATGACGTCACAATGTATTATGACGTCATAATGTATCCGCATTATGACATCACAATATATTATGGGACCGCAACTTGCAGGTATTATGAGGAATTTCTCTTACCCCAAATTGTTTCACATCTACTGGAGCATCATGAGCATGTATTATGACGTCACAGTATATGATGTCATCATAATTAGTATGCAGTATGACGTCAAAATGTATTATGACGTCATAGTGTATCCACATTATGACATCACAATATATTATTAGAGCGCAATTTGCAGGTATTATGAGCAAATTCCCTTACCCCAATTTGTGTCACATCAACTGGAGCATCATGAGCATGTATTATGACGTCACAGTATATGATGACATCATAATTAGTAAGCACTATGACGTCACAATGTATTATGACGTCATAATGTTTCCACTTTATGACATCACGATATATTATGAGAGCACAATTTGCAGGTATTATGAGCAATTTCTCTTACCCAATTTCTGTCACATCTACTGGAGCACCATGAGCATGTATTATGACGTCACAGTATATGAAGACATCATAATTAGTATGCACTATGACGTCACAATGTATTATGACGTCATAATATATCCACATTATGATATCACAATATATTATGAGAGCGCAACATGCAGGTATTATGAGCAGTTTCTCTTACCCCAATTTGTGTCACATCTACTGGAGCATCATGAGCATGTATTATGACGTCACAGTATATGATGACATCATAATTAGTATGCACTATGACCTCACAATATATTATGACGTCATAATGTATCCGCATTATGACATCACAATGTATTATGAGAGCGCAATTTGCAGGTTTTATGACCAATTTCTCTTACCCCAATTTGTGTCACATCTACTGGAGCATCATGAGCATGTATTATGACGTCACAGTATATGATGACATCATAATTAGTAAGCACTATGACGTCACAATGTATTATGACGTCATAATGTGTCCGCATTATGACATCACAATATATTATGAGAGCGCAATTTGCAGGTTTTATGACCAATTTCGCTTACCCCAATTTGTGTCACATCTACTGGAGCATCATGAGCATGTATTATGATGTCACAGTATTTGATGACATCATAATTAGCATGCACTATGACGTCACAATGTATTACGACGTCATAATGTATCCGCATTATGACATCACAATATATTATGAGAGCGCAATTTCCATGATTTATAACCAATTTCGCTTCCCCCAATTTGTGTCACATCTACTGGAGCATCATGAGCATATATTATGACGTCACAGTATATGATGTCATCATAATTAGTATCCAGTATGGCGTCACAATGTATTATGAAGTCATAATGTATCCGCATTATGACATCACAATATATTATGAGACCGCAATTTGCAGGTATTATGAGCAATTTCTCTTACGCCAGTTTGTGTCACATCTACAGGAGCATCATGAGCATGTATTATGACGTCACAGTATATGATGACATCATAATTAGTATGCAGTATGACGTCACAATGTATTATGACGTCATAATGTATCCGCATTATGACATCACAATATATTATGAGAGCGCAATATGCATGCTTTAAGACCAATTTCGCTTCCCCCAATTTGTGTCACATCTACTGGAGCATCATGAGCATGTATTATGACGTCACAGTATATGATGACATCATAATTAGTATGCACTATGACGTCACAATGTACTATGACGTCATAATGTATCCGCATTATGGCATCACAATATAGTATGAGAAGGAAATTTGCAGGTATTATGAGGAATTTCTCTTACCCCAATTTGTGTCACATATACTGGAGCATCATGAGCATGTATTATGACGTCACAGTATATGATGACATCATAATTAGCATGCAGTATGACGTCACAATGTATTATGACGTCAAAATGTATCCGCATTATGACATCACAATATATTATGAGAGCGCAATTTGCAGGTTTTATGACCAATTTCGCTTACCCCAATTTGTGTCACATCTACTAGAGCATCATCAGCATGTATTATGACGTCCCAGTATATGATGACATCATAATTAGTATGCAGTATGACGTCACAATGTATTATGACGTCATAATGTATCCGCATTATGACGTCACAATATATAATGAGAGCGCAATTTGCAGGTATTATGAGCAATTTCTCTTACCCCAATTTGTGTCACATCTACTGGAGCATCATGAGGATGTATTATGACGTCACAGTATATGATGACATCATAATTAGTACGCACTATGACGTCACAATGTATTATGACGTCAAAATGTATCCGCATTATGACATCACAATATATTATGAGTGCGCAATTTGCTGGTTTCATGAGCAATTTCGCTGACTCGAAGTTGTGTCACATCTACTGGAGCATCATGAGCATGTATTATGATGTCACAGTATATGATGACATCATAATTACTATGCACGACGACGTCACAATGTATTATGACGTCATAATGTATCTGCATTATGACATCACAATATATTATGAGAAGGCAATTTGCAGGTTTTATGAGCAATTTCTCTAACCCCAAATTGTGTCACATCTACTGGAGCATCATGAGCATGTATTATGACGTCACAGTATATGATGACATCATAATTAGTATGCACTATGACGTCACAATGTATTATGACGTCATAATATATCCGCATTATGACATCACAATATACTACGAGAGCACAACATGCCGTTATTATGAGCAATTTCTCTTACCACAATTTGTGTCACATCTACTGGAGCATCATGAGCATGTATTATGACGTCACAGTATATGATGACATCATAATTAGTATGCACTATGACGTCACAATGTATTATGACGTCATAATGTATCCGCATTATGACATCACAATATATTATGGGACCGCAACTTGCAGGTATTATGAGGAATTTCTCTTACCCCAAATTGTTTCACATCTACTGGAGCATCATGAGCATGTATTATGACGTCACAGTATATGATGGCATCATAATTAGTATGCAGTATGACGTCAAAATGTATTATGACGTCATAGTGTATCCACATTATGACATCACAATATATTATTAGAGCGCAATTTGCAGGTATTATGAGCAAATTCCCTTACCCCAATTTGTGTCACATCAACTGGAGCATCATGAGCATGTATTATGACGTCACAGTATATGATGACATCATAATTAGTAAGCACTATGACGTCACAATGTATTATGACGTCATAATGTTTCCACTTTATGACATCACGATATATTATGAGAGCACAATTTGCAGGTATTATGAGCAATTTCTCTTACCCAATTTCTGTCACATCTACTGGAGCACCATGAGCATGTATTATGACGTCACAGTATATGAAGACATCATAATTAGTATGCACTATGACGTCACAATGTATTATGACGTCATAATATATCCACATTATGATATCACAATATATTATGAGAGCGCAACATGCAGGTATTATGAGCAGTTTCTCTTACCCCAATTTGTGTCACATCTACTGGAGCATCATGAGCATGTATTATGACGTCACAGTATATGATGACATCATAATTAGTATGCACTATGACCTCACAATGTATTATGACGTCATAATGTATCCGCATTATGACATCACAATGTATTATGAGAGCGCAATTTGCAGGTTTTATGACCAATTTCTCTTACCCCAATTTGTGTCACATCTACTGGAGCATCATGAGCATGTATTATGACGTCACAGTATATGATGACATCATAATTAGTAAGCACTATGACGTCACAATGTATTATGACGTCATAATGTGTCCGCATTATGACATCACAATATATTATGAGAGCGCAATTTGCAGGTTTTATGACCAATTTCGCTTACCCCAATTTGTGTCACATCTACTGGAGCATCATGAGCATGTATTATGATGTCACAGTATTTGATGACATCATAATTAGCATGCACTATGACGTCACAATGTATTACGACGTCATAATGTATCCGCATTATGACATCACAATATATTATGAGAGCGCAATTTCCATGATTTATAACCAATTTCGCTTCCCCCAATTTGTGTCACATCTACTGGAGCATCATGAGCATATATTATGACGTCACAGTATATGATGTCATCATAATTAGTATCCAGTATGGCGTCACAATGTATTATGAAGTCATAATGTATCCGCATTATGACATCACAATATATTATGAGACCGCAATTTGCAGGTATTATGAGCAATTTCTCTTACGCCAGTTTGTGTCACATCTACAGGAGCATCATGAGCATGTATTATGACGTCACAGTATATGATGACAACATAATTACTATGCAGTATGACGTCACAATATATTATGACGTCATAATGTATCCGCATTATGACATCACAATATATTATGAGAGCGCAATTTGCAGGTATTATGAGCAATTTCTCTTACCCCAATTTGTGTCACATCTACTGGAGCATCATGAGCATGTATTATGATGTCACAGTATATGATGACATCATAATTAGTATGCACTATGACATCACAATGTATTATGACGTCATAATATATCCGCATTATGACATCACAATATATTATGAGAGCGCAATTTGCAGGTTTTATGACCAATTTCCCTTACCCCAATTTGTGTCACATCCACTGGAGCATCATGAGCATATATTATGACGTCACAGCATATGATGACATCATAACTAGTATGCACTATGACGTCACAATGTATTATGACGTCATAATGTATCCGCATTATGATATCACATTATATAATGCGAGCACAACATGCATGTTTTATGACCAATATCGCTTACCCCAATATGTGTCACATCTACTGGAGCATCATGAGCATGTATTATGACGTCACAGTATAAGATGACATCATAATTAGTATGCACTATGACGTCACAATGTACTATGACGTCATAATGTATCCGCATTATGGCATCACAATATAGTATGAGAACGCAATTTGCAGGTATTATGAGCAATTTCTCTTACCCCAATTTGTGTCACATCTACTGGAGCATCATGAGCATGTATTGTGACGTCACAGTATATGATGACATCATAATTAGTATGCAGTATGACGTCACAATGTATTATGACGTCATAATGTATCCGCATTATGACATCACAATATATTATGAGAGCGCAATATGCATGCTTTATGACCAATTTCGCTTCCCCCAATTTGTGTCACATCTACTGGAGCATCATGAGCAAGTATTATGACGTCACAATATATGATGACATCATAATTAGTATGCACTATGACGTCACAATGTACTATGACGTCATAATGTATCCGCATTATGGCATCACAATATAGTATGAGAACGCAATTTGCAGGTATTATGAGGAATTTCTCTTACCCCAATTTGTGTCACATATACTGGAGCAACATGAGCATGTATTATGACGTCACAGTATATGATGACATCATAATTAGTATGCACTATGACGTCACAATGCATTATGACCTCATAATGTATCTGCATTATGACATCACAATATATTATGAGAGCGCAATATGCAGGTTTTATGACTAATTTCGCTTACCCCAATTTTTGTCACATCTACTGGAGCATCATGAGCATGTATTATGACGTCACAGGATATGATGACATCATAATTAGTATGCACTATGACGTCATATTGTATTATGACGTCATAATGTATCCGCATTATGACATCACAATATATTATGAGAGCGCAATTTGCATGTTTTATGACCAATTTCGATTCCCCCAATTTGTGTCACATCTACTGGAGCAACATGAGCATGTACTATGACGTCACATTATATGATGACATCATAATTAGTATGCAGTATGATGTCACAATGTATTATGACGTCATAATATATCCGCATTATTACAACGCAATATATAATGAGAGCGCAATTTCCAGGTATTATGAGCAATTTCTCTTACCCCAATTTGTGTCACATCTACTGGAGCATCATGAGCATGTATTATGACGTCACAGTATATGATGACATCATAATTAGTACGCACTATGACGTCACAATGTATTATGACGTCATAATGTATCCGCATTATGACATCACATTATATTATGAGTGCGCAATTTGCTGGTTTCATGAGCAATTTCGCCGACCCGAATTGGTGTCACATCTACTGGAGCATCATGAGCATGTATTATGATGTCACAGTATATGATGACATCATAATTAGTATGCACTATGATGTCACAATGTATTATGACGTCATAATGTATCCGCATTAAGATATCACAATATATTATGCGAGCGCAACATGCAGGTATTATGACCAATTTCTCTTACCCCAAATTGTGTCACATCTACTGGAGCATCATGAGCATGGATTATGAAGTCACAGTATATGATGACATCATAATTAGTATGCACTATGACGTCACAATGTATTATGACGTCATAATGTATCCGCATTATGACATCACAATATATTATGAGAGCGCAATTTGCATGTTTTATGACCAATTTCGCTTCCCCCAATTTGTGTCACATCTACTGAAGCATCATGAGCATGTATTATGACGTCACAGTATATGATGACATCATAATTATTATGCAGTATGACGTGACAATGTATTATGACGTCATAATGTATCCGCATTATGACATCACAATATATCATGATCGCGCAATTTGCAGGTATTATGAGCAATTTCTCTTACCCAATATGTGTCACATCTACTGGAGCATCATGAGCATGTATTATGATGTCACAGTATATGATGACATCATAATTAGTATGAACTATGACGTCACAATGTATTATGACGTCATAATGTATCCGCATTATGACGTCACAATATATTATGAGACCGCAATTTGCAGGTTTTATGACCAATTTCGCTTCCCCCAATTTGTGTCACATCTACTGGAGCATCATGAGCATGTATTATGACGTCACAGCATATGATGACATCATAACTAGTATGCACTATGACGTCACAATGTATTATGACGTCACAATGTATCCGCATTATGATACCACAATATATTATGCGAGCGCAACATGCACGTATTATGAGCAATTTCTCTTACCCCAATCTGTGTCACATCTACTGGAGCATCATGAGCATGTATTATGACGTCACAGTATATGATGACATCATAATTAGTATGCACTATGACATCACAGTGTATTATGACGTAATAATGTATCCGCATTATGATATCACAATATATTATGCGAGCGCAACATGCAGGTATTATGAGCAATTGCTCTTACCCCAAATTGTGTCACATCTACTGGAGCATCATGAGCATGTATTATGACGTCACAGTAAATGATGACATCACAATTAGTAAGCACTATGACGTCATATTGTATTATGACGTCATAATGTATCCGCATTATGACATCACAATATATTATGAGAGCGCAGTTTGCATGTTTTATGACCAATTTCGCTTCCCCCAATTTGTGTCACATCTACTGGAGCATCATGAGCATGTATTATCACGTCACAGCATATGATGACATCATAACTAGTATGCAGTATGACGTCACAATGTATTATGACGTCATAATGTATCCGCATTATGACATCACATTATATTATGAGAGCGCAATTTGCAGGCATTATGAGCAATTTCTCTTACCCCAATTTGTTTCACATCTACTGGAGCATAATGACCATGTATTATGACGTCACAGTATATGATGACATCATAATTTGTATGCAGTATGACGTCACAATATATTATGACGTCATAATGTATCCGCATTATGACATCACAATATATACTGAGACCGCAATTTGCAGGTTTTATGACCAATTTCGCTTACCCCAATTTGTGTCACATCTACTGGAGCATCATGAGCATGTATTATGACGCCACAGCATATGATGACATCATAATTAGTATGCAGTATGACGTCACAATGTATTATGACGTCATAATGTATCCGCATTATGACATCACAATATATTATGAGAGCGCAATTTTCAGGTATTATGAGCAATTTCTCTTACCCCAATTTGTGTCACATCTACTGGAGCATCATGAGCATGTATTATGACGTCACAGTATATGATGACATCATAATTAGAACGCACTATGACGTCACAATGTATTATGACGTCATAATGTATCCGCATTATGACATCACAATATATTATGAGTGCGCAATTTGCTGGTTTCATGAGCAATTTCGCTGACCCGAAGTTGTGTCACATCTACTGGAGCATCATGAGCATGTATTATGATGTCACAGTATATGATGACATCATAATTAGTATGCACTATGACGTCACAATGTATTATGATGTCATAATGTATCCGCATTATGACATCACAATATATTATGAGAGCGGAAGTTGCAGGTTTTATGAGCAATTTCTCTAACCCCAAATTGTGTCACATCTACTGGAGCATCATGAGCATGTATTATGACGTCACAGTATATGATGACATCATAATTAGTATGCACTATGACGTCACAATGTATTATGACGTAATAATATATCCGCATTATGACATCACAATATATTATGAGAGCGCAACATGCAGGTATTATGAGCAATTTCTCTTAACACAATTTGTGTCACATCTACTGGAGCATCATGAGCATGTATTATGACGTCACAGTATATGATGACATCATAATTAGTATGCAGTATGACGTCACAATGTATTATGACGTCATAATGTATCCGCATTATGACATCACAATATATTATGAGAGCGCAATTTGCATGTTTTATGACCAATTTCGCTTCCCCCAATTTGTGTCACATCTACTGGAGCATCATGAGCATGTATTATGACGTCACAGCATATGATGACATCATAACTAGTATGCACTATGACGTCACAATGTATTATGACGTCAGAATGCATCCGCATTATGGTATCACAATATATTATGCGAGCGCAACATGCGGGTATTATGACCAATTTCTCTTACCCCAATTTGTGTCACATCTACTGGAGCATCATGAGCATGTATTATGACATCACAGTATATGATGACATCATAATTAGTATGCAGTATGACGTCACAATGTATTATGACGTCAAAATATATCCGCATTATGACTTCACAGTATATTATGAGAACGCAATTTGCAGGTATGATGAGCAATTTCTCTTAACCCAATTTGTTTCACATCTACTGGAGCATCATGAGCATGTATTATGACGTCACAGTATATGATGACATCATAATTAGTATGCAGTATGACGTCCCAATATATTATGACGTCATAATGTATCCGCATTATGACATCACAATATATTATGAGAGCGCAATTTGCAGGTATTACGAGCAATTACTCTTACCCCAATTTGTGTCACATCTACTGTAGCATCATGAGAATGTATTATGACGTCAGAGTATATGATGACATCATAATTAGTATGCAGTATGACATCACAATGTACTTTGACGTCATAAAGTATCCGCATTATGACATCACAAAATATTATGAGAGCGCAATTTGCATGTTTTATGACCAATTTCGCTTCCCCCAATTTGTGTCACATCTACTGGAGCATCATGAGCATGTATTATGACGTCACAGCATATGATGACATCATAACTAGTATGCACTATGACGTCACAATGTATTATGACGTCATAATGTATCCGCATTATGGTATCACAATATATTATGCGAGAGCAACATGCGGGTATTATGACCAATTTCTCTTACCCCAATTTGTGTCACATCTACTGGAGCATCATGAGCATGTATTAAGACATCACAGTATATGATGACATGATAATTAGTATGCAGTATGACGTCACAATGTATTATGACGTCAAAATGTATCCGCATTATGACATCACAGTATTTTATGAGAACGCAATTTGCAGGTATTATGAGCAATTTCTCTTACCCCAAATTGTTTCACATCTACTGGAGCATCATGAGCATGTATTATGACGTCACAGTATATGATGACATCATAATTAGTATGCAGTATGACGTCACAATATATTATGACGTCTTAATATATCCGCATTATGACATCAGAATATATTATGAGAGCGCAATTTGCAGGTATTATGAGCAATTTCTCTTACCCCAATTTGTGTCACATCTACTGGAGCATCATGAGAATGTATTATGATGTCACAGTATATGATGACATCATAATTAGTATGCAGTATGACGTCACAATGTACTATGACGTTATAATGTATCCGCATTATGACATCACAATATATTATGAGAGTGCAATTTGCAGGTATTATGTGCAATTTCTCTTACCCCAATTTGTGTCACGTCTACTGGAGCATCATGAGCATGTATTATGATGTCACAGTATATGATGACATCATAATTAGTATGCACTATGACGTCACAATGTATTATGACGTCATAATGTGTCCGCATTATGACATCACAATATATTATGAGACCGCAATTTGCAGGTTTTATGACCAATTTCGCTTACCCCAATTTGTGTCACACCTACTGGAGCATCATGAGCATGTATTGTGACGTCACAGTATATGATGACATCATAATTAGTATGCACTATGACGTCACAATGTACTATGACGTCATAATGTATCCGCATTATGACATCACAATACATTATGAGAGCGCAATTTGCAGGTATTGTGAGGAATTTCTCTTACCCCAATTTGTTTCACATGTATTGGAGCATCATGAGCATGTATTATGACGCCACATTATATGATGACATCATAATTAGTATGCACTATGACGTCACAATGTATTATGACGTCGTAATGTATCTGCATAATGACATCACAATATGAGAGCGCAATTTGCATGTTTTATGACCAATTTCGCTTCCCCCAATTTGTGTCACATCTACTGGAGCATCATGAGCATGTATTATGATGTCACACAATATGATGACATCATAATTAGTATGCACTATGACGTCACAATGTACTATGACGTCATAATATATCCGCATTTTGACATCACAATATATTATGAGAGCGCAATTTGCAGGTATTATGAGCAATTTCTCTTACACCAATTTGTGTCACATCTACTGGAGCATCATGAGCATGTATTATGACGTCACAGTATGTGATGACATCATAAGTAGTACGCAGTATGACGTCACAATGTATTATGACGTCATAATTTATCCGCATTATGACATCACAATATATTATGAGAGCGCAATTTGCATGTTTTATGACCAATTTCGCTTCCCCCAATTTGTGTCACATCTACTGGAGCATCATGAGCATGTATTATGACGTCACAGCATATGATGACATCATAACTAGTATGCACTATGACGTCACAATGTATTATGACGTCAGAATGCATCCGCATTATGGTATCACAATATATTATGCGAGCGCAACATGCGGGTATTATGACCAATTTCTCTTACCCCAATTTGTGTCACATCTACTGGAGCATCATGAGCATGTATTATGACATCACAGTATATGATGACATCATAATTAGTATGCAGTATGACGTCACAATGTATTATGACGTCAAAATATATCCGCATTATGACTTCACAGTATATTATGAGAACGCAATTTGCAGGTATGATGAGCAATTTCTCTTAACCCAATTTGTTTCACATCTACTGGAGCATCATGAGCATGTATTATGACGTCACAGTATATGATGACATCATAATTAGTATGCAGTATGACGTCCCAATATATTATGACGTCATAATGTATCCGCATTATGACATCACAATATATTATGAGAGCGCAATTTGCAGGTATTACGAGCAATTACTCTTACCCCAATTTGTGTCACATCTACTGTAGCATCATGAGAATGTATTATGACGTCAGAGTATATGATGACATCATAATTAGTATGCAGTATGACATCACAATGTACTTTGACGTCATAAAGTATCCGCATTATGACATCACAAAATATTATGAGAGCGCAATTTGCATGTTTTATGACCAATTTCGCTTCCCCCAATTTGTGTCACATCTACTGGAGCATCATGAGCATGTATTATGACGTCACAGCATATGATGACATCATAACTAGTATGCACTATGACGTCACAATGTATTATGACGTCATAATGTATCCGCATTATGGTATCACAATATATTATGCGAGAGCAACATGCGGGTATTATGACCAATTTCTCTTACCCCAATTTGTGTCACATCTACTGGAGCATCATGAGCATGTATTAAGACATCACAGTATATGATGACATGATAATTAGTATGCAGTATGACGTCACAATGTATTATGACGTCAAAATGTATCCGCATTATGACATCACAGTATTTTATGAGAACGCAATTTGCAGGTATTATGAGCAATTTCTCTTACCCCAAATTGTTTCACATCTACTGGAGCATCATGAGCATGTATTATGACGTCACAGTATATGATGACATCATAATTAGTATGCAGTATGACGTCACAATATATTATGACGTCTTAATATATCCGCATTATGACATCAGAATATATTATGAGAGCGCAATTTGCAGGTATTATGAGCAATTTCTCTTACCCCAATTTGTGTCACATCTACTGGAGCATCATGAGAATGTATTATGATGTCACAGTATATGATGACATCATAATTAGTATGCAGTATGACGTCACAATGTACTATGACGTTATAATGTATCCGCATTATGACATCACAATATATTATGAGAGTGCAATTTGCAGGTATTATGTGCAATTTCTCTTACCCCAATTTGTGTCACGTCTACTGGAGCATCATGAGCATGTATTATGATGTCACAGTATATGATGACATCATAATTAGTATGCACTATGACGTCACAATGTATTATGACGTCATAATGTGTCCGCATTATGACATCACAATATATTATGAGACCACAATTTGCAGGTTTTATGACCAATTTCGCTTACCCCAATTTGTGTCACACCTACTGGAGCATCATGAGCATGTATTGTGACGTCACAGTATATGATGACATCATAATTAGTATGCACTATGACGTCACAATGTACTATGACGTCATAATGTATCCGCATTATGACATCACAATACATTATGAGAGCGCAATTTGCAGGTATTGTGAGGAATTTCTCTTACCCCAATTTGTTTCACATGTATTGGAGCATCATGAGCATGTATTATGACGCCACATTATATGATGACATCATAATTAGTATGCACTATGACGTCACAATGTATTATGACGTCGTAATGTATCTGCATAATGACATCACAATATGAGAGCGCAATTTGCATGTTTTATGACCAATTTCGCTTCCCCCAATTTGTGTCACATCTACTGGAGCATCATGAGCATGTATTATGATGTCACACAATATGATGACATCATAATTAGTATGCACTATGACGTCACAATGTACTATGACGTCATAATATATCCGCATTTTGACATCACAATATATTATGAGAGCGCAATTTGCAGGTATTATGAGCAATTTCTCTTACACCAATTTGTGTCACATCTACTGGAGCATCATGAGCATGTATTATGACGTCACAGTATGTGATGACATCATAAGTAGTACGCAGTATGACGTCACAATGTATTATGACGTCATAATTTATCCGCATTATGACATCACAATATATTATGAGACCGCAATCTGCAGCTTTTATGAGCAATTTCGCTGAACCCAATTTGTGTCACATCTACTGGAGCATCATGAGCATGTACTATGACGTCGCAGTATATGATGAAATCATAATTAGTATGCACTATGACGTCACAATGTATTATGACGTCATAATGTATCCGCATTATGATATCACAATATATTATGCGAGCGCAACATGCAGCTATTATGAGCAATTTCTGTTACCCCAATTTGTGTCACATCTACTGGAGCATCATGAGCATGTATTTTGACGTCACAGTATATGATGACATCATAATTAGTATGCACTATGACGTCACAATGTATTATGACGTCATAATGTATCCGCATTATGACATCACAATATATTATGAGTGCGCAATTTGCATGTTTTATGACCAATTTCGCTTCCCCCAATTTGTGTCACATCTACTGGAGCATCATGAGCATGTATTATGACGTCACAGTATATGATGACAACATAATTAGTATGCAGTATCACGTCACAATATATTATGACGTCATAATGTATCCGCATTATGTCATCACAATATATGATGAGAGCGCAATTTGCAGGTATTATGAGCAATTTCTCTTAACCCAATTTGTGTCACATCTACTGGAGTATCATGAGCATGTATTATGATGTCACAGTATATGATGTCATCATAATTAGTATGCACTATGACGTCACAATATATTATGATGTCATAATGTATCCGCATTATGACATCACAATATATTATGAGACCGCAATTTGCAGGGTTTATGACCAATTTCGCTTACCCCAATTTGTGTCACATCTACTGGAGGATCATGAGCATGTATTATGATGTCCCAGTATATGATGACATCATAATTAGTATGCAGTATGACGTCACAATGTATTATGACGTCATAATGTATCGGCATTATGAAATCACAATATATTATGAGAGCGCAACATGCAGGTATTATGAGCAATTTCTCTTACCCCAATTTGTGTCACATCTACTGGAGCATCATGAGCATGTATTATGACATCACAGTATATGATGACATCATAATTAGTACGCACTATGACGTCACAATGTATTATGATGTCATAATGTATCCGCATTATGACATCACAATATATTATGAGAGCGCAATTTGCAGGTTTTATGAGCAATTTCGCTGACCCCAATTTGTGTCACAAATACTGGAGCATCATGAGCATGTATTATGACGTCACAGTATATGATGACATCATAATTAGTATACACTATGACGTCGCAATGTATTATGACGGCATAATATATCCGCATTATGATATCACAATATATTATGCGAGCGCAACATGCAGGTATTATGAGCAATTTCTCTTACCCCAATTTTTGTCACATCTACTGGAGCATCATGAGCATGTATTATGACATCACAGTATATGATGACATCATAATTAGTATGCACTATGACGTCACAATGTATTATGACGTCATAATGTATCCGCATTATGACATCGCAACATATTATGAGAGTGCAATTTGCGTGTTTTATGACCAGTTTCGCTTCCCCAAATTTGTGTCACATCTACTGGAGCATCATGAGCATATATTATAACGTCACAGTATATGATGACATCATAATTAGTATGCACTATGACGTCACAATGTACTATGACGTCATAATGTATCCGCATTATGACATCACAATATATTATGAATCCGCAATTTGCAGGTATTATGAGCAATTTCTCTTACCCAAATTTGTGTCACATCCACTGGAGCATCATGAGCATGTATTATGACGTCACAGTATATGATGACATCATAATTAGTATGCAGTATGACGTCACAATGTATTATGACGTCATAATGTATCCGCATTATGACATCACAATATATTATGAGAGCGCAACATGCAGGTATTATGAGCAATTTCTCTTACCCCAATTTGTGTCACATCTACTGGAGCATCATGAGCATGTATTACGACGTCACAGTATATGATGACATCATAATTAGTATGCATTATGACGTCACAATGTATTATGACGTCATAATGTATCCGCATTATGACATCAAAATATATTATGAGAGCGCAACATGCAGGTATTATGAGCAATTTCTCTTACCCCAATTTGCGTCACATCTACTGGAGCATCATGAGCATGTATTATGACGTCACAGTATATGATGACATCATAATTGGTATGCAGTATGACGTCACAATGTATTATGACGTCATAATGTATCCGCATTATGACATCACAATATATTATGAGAGCGCAACATGCAGGTATTATGAGCAATTTCTCTTACCCCAATTTGCGTCACATCTACTGGAGAATCATGAGCATGTATTATGACGTCACAGTATATGATGACATCATAATTAGTACGCACTATGACGTCACAATGTATTATGACATCATAATGTATCCGCATTATGACATCACAATATATTATGAGTACGCAATTTGCATGTTTTATGACCAATTTCGCTTCCCCCAATTTGTGTCACATCTACTGGAGCATCATGAGCATGTATTATGACGTCACAGTATATGATGACATCATAATTAGTATGCAGTATGACGTCACAATGTATTATGATGTCATAAAGTATCCGCATTATGACATCACAATATATTATGAGAGCGCAACATGCAGGTACTATGAGCAATTTCGCTTACCCCAGTTTGTGTCACATATACTGTAGCATCATGAGCATGTATTATGACGTCACAGTATATGATGACATCATAATTAGTATGAACTATGACGTCACAATGTATTATGACGTCATAATGTATCCGCATTATGCCATCACATTATATTATGAGAGCGCAATTTGGAGGTTTTATGACCGTTTTCGATTACCCCAATTTGTGTCACATCTACTGGATCAACATGAGCATGTATTATGACGTCACAGTATATGATGACATCATAATTAGTATGCATTATGACATCACAATGTATTATGACGTCATAATGTATCCGCATTATGACATCACAATATATTATGAGAGCGCAATTTGCAGGTAATATGAGCAATTTCTCTTACCCCAATTTGTGTCACATATACTGGAGCATCATGAGCATGTATTATGACGTCACAGTATTTGATGACATCATAATTAGTATGCACTATGACGTCACAATGTATTATGACGTCATAATGTATCCGCATTATGACATCACAATATATTATGAGAGCGCAACATGCATGTATTATGAGCAATTTCTCTTACCCCAATTTGTTTCACATCTACTGGAGCATCATGAGCATGTATTATGACGTCACAGTATGTGATGACATCATAAGTAGTACGCAGTATGACGTCACAATGTATTATGACGTCATAATGTATCCGCATTATGACATCACAATATATTATGAGAGCGCAATTTGCAGGTAATATGAGCAATTTCTCTTACCCCAATTTGTGTCACATCTACTGGAGCATCAGGAGCATGTACTATGACGTCGCAGTATATGATGAAATCATAATTAGTATGCACTATGAGGTCACAATGTATTATGACGTCATAATGTATCCGCATTATGATATCACAATATATTATGGGAGCGCAACATGCAGGTATTATGAGCAATTTCTCTTACCCCAATTTGTGTCACATCTACTGGAGCATCATGAGCATGTATTATGACGTCACAGTATATGATGACATCATAATTAGTATGCACTATGACGTCACAATGTACTATGACGTCATAATGTATCCGCATTATGGCATCACAATATAGAATGGGAACGCAATTTGCAGGTATTATGAGCAATTTCTCTTACCCCAATTTGTGTCACATCTACTGGAGCATCATGAGCATGTATTATGACGTCACAGTATATGATGACATTATAATTAGTATGCAGTATGACGTCACAATGTATTATGACGTCATATTGTATCCGCATTATGACATCACAATATATTATGAGAGCGCAATTTGCAGGTTTTATGACCAATTTCGCTTACCCCAATTTGTGTCACATCTACTGGAGCATCATGAGCATGTATTATGACGTCACAGTATATGATGACATCATAATTAGAACGCACTATGACGTCACAATGTATTATGACGTCATAATGTATCCGCATTATGACATCACAATATATTATGAGTGCGCAATTTGCTGGTTTCATGAGCAATTTCGCTGACCCGAAGTTGTGTCACATCTACTGGAGCATCATGAGCATGTATTATGATGTCACAGTATATGATGACATCATAATTAGTATGCACTATGACGTCACAATGTATTATGATGTCATAATGTATCCGCATTATGACATCACAATATATTATGAGAGCGGAAGTTGCAGGTTTTATGAGCAATTTCTCTAACCCCAAATTGTGTCACATCTACTGGAGCATCATGAGCATGTATTATGACGTCACAGTATATGATGACATCATAATTAGTATGCACTATGACGTCACAATGTATTATGACGTCATAATATATCCGCATTATGACATCACAATATATTATGAGAGCGCAACATGCAGGTATTATGAGCAATTTCTCTTAACCCAATTTGTTTCACATCTACTGGAGCATCATGAGCATGTATTATGACGTCACAGTATATGATGACATCATAATTAGTATGCAGTATGACGTCCCAATATATTATGACGTCATAATGTATCCGCATTATGACATCACAATATATTATGAGAGCGCAATTTGCAGGTATTACGAGCAATTACTCTTACCCCAATTTGTGTCACATCTACTGTAGCATCATGAGAATGTATTATGACGTCTGAGTATATGATGACATCATAATTAGTATGCAGTATGACATCACAATGTACTATGACGTCATAAAGTATCCGCATTATGACATCACAAAATATTATGAGAGCGCAATTTGCATGTTTTATGACCAATTTCGCTTCCCCCAATTTGTGTCACATCTACTGGAGCATCATGAGCATGTATTATGACGTCACAGCATATGATGACATCATAACTAGTATGCACTATGACGTAACAATGTATTATGACGTCATAATGTATCCGCATTATGGTATCACAATATATTATGCGAGAGTAACATGCGGGTATTATGACCATTTTCTCTTACCCCAATTTGTGTCACATCTACTGGAGCATCATGAGCATGTATTATGACATCACACTATATGATGACATGATAATTAGTATGCAGTATGACGTCACAATGTATTATGACGTCAAAATGTATCCGCATTATGACATCACAGTATTTTATGAGAACGCAATTTGCAGGTATTATGAGCAATTTCTCTTACCCCAATTTGTGTCACATCTACTGGAGCATCATGAGCATGTATTATGACGTCACAGTATATGATGACATCATAATTAGTATGCAGTATGACGTCACAATATATTATGACGTCTTAACATATCCGCATTATGACATCAGAATATATTATGAGAGCGCAATTTGCAGGTATTATGAGCAATTTCTCTTACCCCAATTTGTGTCACATCTACTGGAGCATCATGAGAATGTATTATGATGTCACAGTATATGATGACATCATAATTAGTATGCAGTATGATGTCACAATGTACTATGACGTCATAATGTATCCGCATTATGACATCACAATATATTATGAGAGCGCAATTTGCAGGTATTATGTGCAATTTCTCTTACCCCAATTTGTGTCACGTCTACTGGAGCATCATGAGCATGTATTATGATGTCACAGTATATGATGACATCATAATTAGTATGCACTATGACGTCACAATGTTTTATGACGTCATAATGTGTCCGCATTATGACATCACAATATATTATGAGACCGCAATTTGCAGGTTTTATGACCAATTTCGCTTACCCCAATTTGTGTCACACCTACTGGAGCATCATGAGCATGTATTATGACGTCACAGCATATGATGACATCATAACTAGTATGCACTATGACGTCACAATGTATTATGACGTCATAATATATCCGCATTATGATATCACAATATATTATGAGAGCGCAGCATGCAGGTATTATGAGCAATATCTCTTACCCCAATTTGCGTCAAATCTACTGGAGCATCATGAGCATGTATTATGACGTCACAGTATATGATGACATCATAATTAGTATGCACTATGACGTCACAATGCATTATGACCTCATAATGTATCTGCATTATGACATCACAATATATTATGAGAGCGCAATATGCAGGTTTTATGACTAATTTCGCTTACCCCAATTTTTGTCACATCTACTGGAGCATCATGAGCATGTATTATGACGTCACAGGATATGATGACATCATAATTAGTATGCACTATGACGTCATATTGTATTATGACGTCATAATGTATCCGCATTATGACATCACAATATATTATGAGAGCGCAATTTGCATGTTTTATGACCAATTTCGATTCCCCCAATTTGTGTCACATCTACTGGAGCAACATGAGCATGTACTATGACGTCACATTATATGATGACATCATAATTAGTATGCAGTATGATGTCACAATGTATTATGACGTCATAATATATCCGCATTATTACAACACAATATATAATGAGAGCGCAATTTCCAGGTATTATGAGCAATTTCTCTTACCCCAATTTGTGTCACATCTACTGGAGCATCATGAGCATGTATTATGACGTCACAGTATATGATGACATCATAATTAGTACGCACTATGACGTCACAATGTATTATGACGTCATAATGTATCCGCATTATGACATCACATTATATTATGAGTGCGCAATTTGCTGGTTTCATGAGCAATTTCGCCGACCCGAATTGGTGTCACATCTACTGGAGCATCATGAGCATGTATTATGATGTCACAGTATATGATGACATCATAATTAGTATGCACTATGATGTCACAATGTATTATGACGTCATAATGTATCCGCATTAAGATATCACAATATATTATGCGAGCGCAACATGCAGGTATTATGACCAATTTCTCTTACCCCAAATTGTGTCACATCTACTGGAGCATCATGAGCATGGATTATGAAGTCACAGTATATGATGACATCATAATTAGTATGCACTATGACGTCACAATGTATTATGACGTCATAATGTATCCGCATTATGACATCACAATATATTATGAGAGCGCAATTTGCATGTTTTATGACCAATTTCGCTTCCCCCAATTTGTGTCACATCTACTGAAGCATCATGAGCATGTATTATGACGTCACAGTATATGATGACATCATAATTATTATGCAGTATGACGTGACAATGTATTATGACGTCATAATGTATCCGCATTATGACATCACAATATATCATGATCGCGCAATTTGCAGGTATTATGAGCAATTTCTCTTACCCAATATGTGTCACATCTACTGGAGCATCATGAGCATGTATTATGATGTCACAGTATATGATGACATCATAATTAGTATGAACTATGACGTCACAATGTATTATGACGTCATAATGTATCCGCATTATGACGTCACAATATATTATGAGACCGCAATTTGCAGGTTTTATGAACAATTTCGCTTACCCCAATTTGTGTCACATCTACTGGAGCATCATGAGCATGTATTATGACGTCACAGCATATGATGACATCATAACTAGTATGCACTATGACGTCACAATGTATTATGACGTCACAATGTATCCGCATTATGATACCACAATATATTATGCGAGCGCAACATGCACGTATTATGAGCAATTTCTCTTACCCCAATCTGTGTCACATCTACTGGAGCATCATGAGCATGTATTATGACGTCACAGTATATGATGACATCATAATTAGTATGCACTATGACATCACAGTGTATTATGACGTAATAATGTATCCGCATTATGATATCACAATATATTATGCGAGCGCAACATGCAGGTATTATGATCAATTGCTCTTACCCCAAATTGTGTCACATCTACTGGAGCATCATGAGCATGTATTATGACGTCACAGTAAATGATGACATCACAATTAGTAAGCACTATGACGTCATATTGTATTATGACGTCATAATGTATCCGCATTATGACATCACAATATATTATGAGAGCGCAGTTTGCATGTTTTATGACCAATTTCGCTTCCCCCAATTTGTGTCACATCTACTGGAGCATCATGAGCATGTATTATCACGTCACAGCATATGATGACATCATAACTAGTATGCAGTATGACGTCACAATGTATTATGACGTCATAATGTATCCGCATTATGACATCACAGTATATTATGAGAGCGCAATTTGCAGGCATTATGAGCAATTTCTCTTACCCCAATTTGTTTCACATCTACTGGAGCATAATGACCATGTATTATGACGTCACAGTATATGATGACATCATAATTTGTATGCAGTATGACGTCACAATATATTATGACGTCATAATGTATCCGCATTATGACATCACAATATATACTGAGACCGCAATTTGCAGGTTTTATGACCAATTTCGCTTACCCCAATTTGTGTCACATCTACTGGAGCATCATGAGCATGTATTATGACGCCACAGCATATGATGACATCATAATTAGTATGCAGTATGACGTCACAATGTATTATGACGTCATAATGTATCCGCATTATGACATCACAATATATTATGAGAGCGCAATTTTCAGGTATTATGAGCAATTTCTCTTACCCCAATTTGTGTCACATCTACTGGAGCATCATGAGCATGTATTATGACGTCACAGTATATGATGACATCATAATTAGAACGCACTATGACGTCACAATGTATTATGACGTCATAATGTATCCGCATTATGACATCACAATATATTATGAGTGCGCAATTTGCTGGTTTCATGAGCAATTTCGCTGACCCGAAGTTGTGTCACATCTACTGGAGCATCATGAGCATGTATTATGATGTCACAGTATATGATGACATCATAATTAGTATGCACTATGACGTCACAATGTATTATGATGTCATAATGTATCCGCATTATGACATCACAATATATTATGAGAGCGGAAGTTGCAGGTTTTATGAGCAATTTCTCTAACCCCAAATTGTGTCACATCTACTGGAGCATCATGAGCATGTATTATGACGTCACAGTATATGATGACATCATAATTAGTATGCACTATGACGTCACAATGTATTATGACGTAATAATATATCCGCATTATGACATCACAATATATTATGAGAGCGCAACATGCAGGTATTATGAGCAATTTCTCTTAACACAATTTGTGTCACATCTACTGGAGCATCATGAGCATGTATTATGACGTCACAGTATATGATGACATCATAATTAGTATGCAGTATGACGTCACAATGTATTATGACGTCATAATGTATCCGCATTATGACATCACAATATATTATGAGAGCGCAATTTGCATGTTTTATGACCAATTTCGCTTCCCCCAATTTGTGTCACATCTACTGGAGCATCATGAGCATGTATTATGACGTCACAGCATATGATGACATCATAACTAGTATGCACTATGACGTCACAATGTATTATGACGTCAGAATGCATCCGCATTATGGTATCACAATATATTATGCGAGCGCAACATGCGGGTATTATGACCAATTTCTCTTACCCCAATTTGTGTCACATCTACTGGAGCATCATGAGCATGTATTATGACATCACAGTATATGATGACATCATAATTAGTATGCAGTATGACGTCACAATGTATTATGACGTCAAAATATATCCGCATTATGACTTCACAGTATATTATGAGAACGCAATTTGCAGGTATGATGAGCAATTTCTCTTAACCCAATTTGTTTCACATCTACTGGAGCATCATGAGCATGTATTATGACGTCACAGTATATGATGACATCATAATTAGTATGCAGTATGACGTCCCAATATATTATGACGTCATAATGTATCCGCATTATGACATCACAATATATTATGAGAGCGCAATTTGCAGGTATTACGAGCAATTACTCTTACCCCAATTTGTGTCACATCTACTGTAGCATCATGAGAATGTATTATGACGTCAGAGTATATGATGACATCATAATTAGTATGCAGTATGACATCACAATGTACTTTGACGTCATAAAGTATCCGCATTATGACATCACAAAATATTATGAGAGCGCAATTTGCATGTTTTATGACCAATTTCGCTTCCCCCAATTTGTGTCACATCTACTGGAGCATCATGAGCATGTATTATGACGTCACAGCATATGATGACATCATAACTAGTATGCACTATGACGTCACAATGTATTATGACGTCATAATGTATCCGCATTATGGTATCACAATATATTATGCGAGAGCAACATGCGGGTATTATGACCAATTTCTCTTACCCCAATTTGTGTCACATCTACTGGAGCATCATGAGCATGTATTAAGACATCACAGTATATGATGACATGATAATTAGTATGCAGTATGACGTCACAATGTATTATGACGTCAAAATGTATCCGCATTATGACATCACAGTATTTTATGAGAACGCAATTTGCAGGTATTATGAGCAATTTCTCTTACCCCAAATTGTTTCACATCTACTGGAGCATCATGAGCATGTATTATGACGTCACAGTATATGATGACATCATAATTAGTATGCAGTATGACGTCACAATATATTATGACGTCTTAATATATCCGCATTATGACATCAGAATATATTATGAGAGCGCAATTTGCAGGTATTATGAGCAATTTCTCTTACCCCAATTTGTGTCACATCTACTGGAGCATCATGAGAATGTATTATGATGTCACAGTATATGATGACATCATAATTAGTATGCAGTATGACGTCACAATGTACTATGACGTTATAATGTATCCGCATTATGACATCACAATATATTATGAGAGTGCAATTTGCAGGTATTATGTGCAATTTCTCTTACCCCAATTTGTGTCACGTCTACTGGAGCATCATGAGCATGTATTATGATGTCACAGTATATGATGACATCATAATTAGTATGCACTATGACGTCACAATGTATTATGACGTCATAATGTGTCCGCATTATGACATCACAATATATTATGAGACCGCAATTTGCAGGTTTTATGACCAATTTCGCTTACCCCAATTTGTGTCACACCTACTGGAGCATCATGAGCATGTATTATGACGTCACAGCATATGATGACATCATAACTAGTATGCACTATGACGTCACAATGTATTATGACGTCATAATATATCCGCATTATGATATCACAATATATTATGAGAGCGCAGCATGCAGGTATTATGAGCAATATCTCTTACCCCAATTTGCGTCACATCTACTGGAGCATCATGAGCATGTATTATGACGTCACAGTATATGATGACATCATAATTAGTATGCACTATGACGTCACAATGCATTATGACCTCATAATGTATCTGCATTAAGATATCACAATATATTATGCGAGCGCAACATGCAGGTATTATGACCAATTTCTCTTACCCCAAATTGTGTCACATCTACTGGAGCATCATGAGCATGTATTATGAAGTCACAGTATATGATGACATCATAATTAGTATGCACTATGACGTCACAATGTATTATGACGTCATAATGTATCCGCATTATGACATCACAATATATTATGAGAGCGCAATTTGCAGGTTTTATGACCAATTTCGCTTACCCCAATTTGTGTCACACCTACTGGAGCATCATGAGCATGTATTATGACGTCACAGCATATGATGACATCATAACTAGTATGCACTATGACGTCACAATGTATTATGACGTCATAATGTATCCGCATTATGACATCACAATATATCATGATCGCGCAACATGCAGGTATTATGAGCAATTTCTCTTACCCAATATGTGTCACATCTACTGGAGCATCATGAGCATGTATTATGATGTCACAGTATATGATGACATCATAATTAGTATGAACTATGACGTCACAATGTATTATGACGACATAATATATCCGCATTATGACGTCACAATATATTATGAGACCGCAATTTGCAGGTTTTATGACCAATTTCGCTGACCCCATTTTGTGTCACATCTACTGGAGCATCATGAGCATGTATTATGACGTCACAGTATATGATCACATCATAAATAGTATGCAGTATGACGTCACAATGTATTATGACGTCACAATGTATCCGCATTATGATACCACAATATATTATGCGAGCGCAACATGCACGTATTATGAGCAATTTCTCTTACCCCAATCTGTGTCACATCTACTGGAGCATCATGAGCATGTATTATGACTTCACAGTATATGATGACATCATAATTAGTATGCACTATGACATCACAGTGTATTATGACGTAATAATGTATCCGCATTATGATATCACAATATATTATGCGAGCGCAACATGCAGGTATTATGAGCAATTTCTCTTACCCCAAATTGTGTCACATCTACTGGAGCATCATGAGCATGTATTATGACGTCACAGTAAATGATGACATCACAATTAGTATGCACTATGACGTCATATTGTATTATGACGTCATAATGTATCCGCATTATGACATCACAATATATTATGAGAGCGCAGTTTGCATGTTTTATGACCAATTTCGCTTCCCCCAATTTGTGTCACATCTACTGGAGCATCATGAGCATGTATTATCACGTCACAGCATATGATGACATCATAAATAGTATGCACTATGACGTCACAATGTATTATGACGTCATAATGTATCCGCATTATGATATCACAATATATTATGCGAGCGCAACATGCATGTTTTATGACCAATTTCACTTCCCGCAATTTGTGTCACATCTACTGGAGCATCATGAGCATGTATTATGACGTCACAGTATATGATCACATCATAAATAGTATGCAGTATAACGTCACAATGTATTATGACGTCATAATGTATCCGCATTATGACATCACAGTATATTATGAGAGCGCAATTTGCAGGCATTATGAGCAATTTCTCTTACCCCAATTTGTTTCACATCTACTGGAGCATAATGACCATGTATTATGACGTCACAGTATATGATGACATCATAATTTGTATGCAGTATGACGTCACAATATATTATGACGTCATAATGTATCCGCATTATGACATCACAATATATACTGAGACCGCAATTTGCAGGTTTTATGACCAATTTCGCTTACCCCAATTTGTGTCACATCTACTGGAGCATCATGAGCATGTATTATGATGCCACAGCATATGATGACATCATAAATAGTATGCACTATGACGTCACAATGTATTATGACGTCATAATATATCCGCATTATGATATCACAATATATTATGAGAGCGCAACATGCAGGTATTATGAGCAATTTCTCTTACCCATATTTCCGTCACATCTACTGGAGCATCATGAGCATGTATTATGACGTCACAGTATATGATGACATCATTATTAGTATGCACTATGACATCACAATGCATTATGACCTCATAATGTATCTGCATTATGACATCACAATATCTTATGAGAGCGCAATTTGCAGGTTTTATGACTAATTTCGCTTACCCCAATTTTTGTCACATCTACTGGAGCATCATGAGCATGTATTATGACGTCACAGTATATGATGACATCATAATTAGTATGCACTATGACGTCATATTGTATTATGACATCATAATGTATCCGCATTATGACATCACAATATATTATGAGAGCGCAATTTGCATGTTTTATGACCAATTTCGCTTCCCCCAATTTGTGTCACATCTACTGGAGCATCATGAGCATGCATTATGACGTCACAGTATATGATGACATCCTAATTAATATGCAGTATGACGTCACAATGTATTATGACGTCATAATGTATCCGCATTATGACATCACAATATATTATGAGAGCGCAATTTGCAGGTATTATGAGCAATTTCTCTTACCCCAATTTGTGTCACATCTACTGGAGCATCATGAGCATGTATTATGACGTCACAGTACATGGTGACAACATAATAAGTATGCAGTATGACGTCACAATATATTATGACGTCATAATGTACCCGCATTATGACATCGCAATATATTATGAGAGCGCAATTTGCAGGTATTATGAGCAATTTCTCTTACCCCAATTTGTGTCACATCTACTGGAGCATCATGAGCATGTATTATGATGTCACAGTATATGATGACATCATAATTAGTATGCACTATGACGTCACAAAGTATTACGATGTCATAATGTATCCGCATTATGACATCACAATATATTATGAGAGCGCATTTTGCAGGTATTACGAGCAATTACTCTTACCCCAATTTGTGTCACATCTACTGTAGCATCATGAGAATGTATTATGACGTCAGAGTATATGATGACATCATAATTAGTATGCAGTATGACATCACAATGTACTTTGACGTCATAAAGTATCCGCATTATGACATCACAAAATATTATGAGAGCGCAATTTGCATGTTTTATGACCAATTTCGCTTCCCCCAATTTGTGTCACATCTACTGGAGCATCATGAGCATGTATTATGACGTCACAGCATATGATGACATCATAACTAGTATGCACTATGACGTCACAATGTATTATGACGTCATAATGTATCCGCATTATGGTATCACAATATATTATGCGAGAGCAACATGCGGGTATTATGACCAATTTCTCTTACCCCAATTTGTGTCACATCTACTGGAGCATCATGAGCATGTATTAAGACATCACAGTATATGATGACATGATAATTAGTATGCAGTATGACGTCACAATGTATTATGACGTCAAAATGTATCCGCATTATGACATCACAGTATTTTATGAGAACGCAATTTGCAGGTATTATGAGCAATTTCTCTTACCCCAAATTGTTTCACATCTACTGGAGCATCATGAGCATGTATTATGACGTCACAGTATATGATGACATCATAATTAGTATGCAGTATGACGTCACAATATATTATGACGTCTTAATATATCCGCATTATGACATCAGAATATATTATGAGAGCGCAATTTGCAGGTATTATGAGCAATTTCTCTTACCCCAATTTGTGTCACATCTACTGGAGCATCATGAGAATGTATTATGATGTCACAGTATATGATGACATCATAATTAGTATGCAGTATGACGTCACAATGTACTATGACGTTATAATGTATCCGCATTATGACATCACAATATATTATGAGAGTGCAATTTGCAGGTATTATGTGCAATTTCTCTTACCCCAATTTGTGTCACGTCTACTGGAGCATCATGAGCATGTATTATGATGTCACAGTATATGATGACATCATAATTAGTATGCACTATGACGTCACAATGTATTATGATGTCATAATGTGTCCGCATTATGACATCACAATATATTATGAGACCGCAATTTGCAGGTTTTATGACCAATTTCGCTTACCCCAATTTGTGTCACACCTACTGGAGCATCATGAGCATGTATTATGACGTCACAGCATATGATGACATCATAACTAGTATGCACTATGACGTCACAATGTATTATGACGTCATAATATATCCGCATTATGATATCACAATATATTATGAGAGCGCAGCATGCAGGTATTATGAGCAATATCTCTTACCCCAATTTGCGTCACATCTACTGGAGCATCATGAGCATGTATTATGACGTCACAGTATATGATGACATCATAATTAGTATGCACTATGACGTCACAATGCATTATGACCTCATAATGTATCTGCATTAAGATATCACAATATATTATGCGAGCGCAACATGCAGGTATTATGACCAATTTCTCTTACCCCAAATTGTGTCACATCTACTGGAGCATCATGAGCATGTATTATGAAGTCACAGTATATGATGACATCATAATTAGTATGCACTATGACGTCACAATGTATTATGACGTCATAATGTATCCGCATTATGACATCACAATATATTATGAGAGCGCAATTTGCAGGTTTTATGACCAATTTCGCTTACCCCAATTTGTGTCACACCTACTGGAGCATCATGAGCATGTATTATGACGTCACAGCATATGATGACATCATAACTAGTATGCACTATGACGTCACAATGTATTATGACGTCATAATGTATCCGCATTATGACATCACAATATATCATGATCGCGCAACATGCAGGTATTATGAGCAATTTCTCTTACCCAATATGTGTCACATCTACTGGAGCATCATGAGCATGTATTATGATGTCACAGTATATGATGACATCATAATTAGTATGAACTATGACGTCACAATGTATTATGACGACATAATATATCCGCATTATGACGTCACAATATATTATGAGACCGCAATTTGCAGGTTTTATGACCAATTTCGCTGACCCCATTTTGTGTCACATCTACTGGAGCATCATGAGCATGTATTATGACGTCACAGTATATGATCACATCATAAATAGTATGCAGTATGACGTCACAATGTATTATGACGTCACAATGTATCCGCATTATGATACCACAATATATTATGCGAGCGCAACATGCACGTATTATGAGCAATTTCTCTTACCCCAATCTGTGTCACATCTACTGGAGCATCATGAGCATGTATTATGACTTCACAGTATATGATGACATCATAATTAGTATGCACTATGACATCACAGTGTATTATGACGTAATAATGTATCCGCATTATGATATCACAATATATTATGCGAGCGCAACATGCAGGTATTATGAGCAATTTCTCTTACCCCAAATTGTGTCACATCTACTGGAGCATCATGAGCATGTATTATGACGTCACAGTAAATGATGACATCACAATTAGTATGCACTATGACGTCATATTGTATTATGACGTCATAATGTATCCGCATTATGACATCACAATATATTATGAGAGCGCAGTTTGCATGTTTTATGACCAATTTCGCTTCCCCCAATTTGTGTCACATCTACTGGAGCATCATGAGCATGTATTATCACGTCACAGCATATGATGACATCATAAATAGTATGCACTATGACGTCACAATGTATTATGACGTCATAATGTATCCGCATTATGATATCACAATATATTATGCGAGCGCAACATGCATGTTTTATGACCAATTTCACTTCCCGCAATTTGTGTCACATCTACTGGAGCATCATGAGCATGTATTATGACGTCACAGTATATGATCACATCATAAATAGTATGCAGTATGACGTCACAATGTATTATGACGTCATAATGTATCCGCATTATGACATCACAGTATATTATGAGAGCGCAATTTGCAGGCATTATGAGCAATTTCTCTTACCCCAATTTGTTTCACATCTACTGGAGCATAATGACCATGTATTATGACGTCACAGTATATGATGACATCATAATTTGTATGCAGTATGACGTCACAATATATTATGACGTCATAATGTATCCGCATTATGACATCACAATATATACTGAGACCGCAATTTGCAGGTTTTATGACCAATTTCGCTTACCCCAATTTGTGTCACATCTACTGGAGCATCATGAGCATGTATTATGATGCCACAGCATATGATGACATCATAAATAGTATGCACTATGACGTCACAATGTATTATGACGTCATAATATATCCGCATTATGATATCACAATATATTATGAGAGCGCAACATGCAGGTATTATGAGCAATTTCTCTTACCCATATTTCCGTCACATCTACTGGAGCATCATGAGCATGTATTATGACGTCACAGTATATGATGACATCATTATTAGTATGCACTATGACATCACAATGCATTATGAACTCATAATGTATCTGCATTATGACATCACAATATCTTATGAGAGCGCAATTTGCAGGTTTTATGACTAATTTCGCTTACCCCAATTTTTGTCACATCTACTGGAGCATCATGAGCATGTATTATGACGTCACAGTATATGATGACATCATAATTAGTATGCACTATGACGTCATATTGTATTATGACATCATAATGTATCCGCATTATGACATCACAATATATTATGAGAGCGCAATTTGCATGTTTTATGACCAATTTCGCTTCCCCCAATTTGTGTCACATCTACTGGAGCATCATGAGCATGCATTATGACGTCACAGTATATGATGACATCCTAATTAATATGCAGTATGACGTCACAATGTATTATGACGTCATAATGTATCCGCATTATGACATCACAATATATTATGAGAGCGCAATTTGCAGGTATTATGAGCAATTTCTCTTACCCCAATTTGTGTCACATCTACTGGAGCATCATGAGCATGTATTATGACGTCACAGTACATGATGACAACATAATAAGTATGCAGTATGACGTCACAATATATTATGACGTCATAATGTACCCGCATTATGACATCGCAATATATTATGAGAGCGCAATTTGCAGGTATTATGAGCAATTTCTCTTACCCCAATTTGTGTCACATCTACTGGAGCATCATGAGCATGTATTATGATGTCACAGTATATGATGACATCATAATTAGTATGCACTATGACGTCACAATGTATTACGACGTCATAATGTATCCGCAGTATGACATCACAATATATTATGAGAGCGCAATTTCCATGTTTTATGACCAATTTCGCTTCCCCCAATTTGTGTCACATCTACTGGAGCATCAAGAGCATGTATTATGACGTCACGGTATATGATGTCATCATAATTAGTATGCAGTATGGCGTCACAATACATTATGACGTCATAACGTATCCGCATTATGACATCACAACATATTATGAGACTGCAATTTGCAGGTTTTATGAGCAATTTCGCTGACCCCAATTTGTGTCACATCTACTGGAGCATCATGAGCATGTATTGTGACGTCACAGTATATGATGACATCATAATTAGTATGCACTATGACGTCACAATGTACTATGACGTCATAATGTATCCGCATTATGACATCACAATACATTATGAGAGCGCAATTTGCAGGTATTATGAGAATTTCTCTTACCCCAATTTGTGTCACATCTACTGGAGCATCATGAGCATGTATTATGACGCCACATTATATGATGACATCATAATTAGTATGCACTATGACGTCACAATGTATTATGACGTCGTAATGTATCCGCATAATGACATCACAATATGAGAGCACAATTTGCATGTTTTATGACCAATTTCGCTTCCCCCAATTTGTGTCACATCTACTGGAGCATCATGAGCATGTATTATGACGTCACAGTATATGATGACATGATAAATAGTATGCACTATGACATCACAATGTATTATGACGTCATAATGTATCCGCATTATGACATCACAATATATTATGAGAGCGCAATTTGCATGCTTTATGACCAATTTCGCTTCCCCCAATTTGTGTCACATCTACTGGAGCATCATGAGCATGTATTATCACGTCACAGTATATGATGACATCATAATTAGTATGCAGTATGACGTCACAATGTACTCTGACGTCATAATGTATCCGCATTATGACATCACAATATATTATGAGAGCGCAATTTGCAGGTATTATGTGCAATTTCTCTTACCCCAATTTGTGTCACGTCTACTGGAGCATCATGAGCATGTATTATGATGTCACAGTATATGATGACATCATAATTAGTATGCACTATGACGTCACAATGTATTATGACGTCATAATGTATCCGCATTATGACATCACAATATATTATGCGAGCGCAACATGCAGGTATTATGAGCAATTTCTCTTACCATAATTTGTGTCACATCTACTGGAGCATCATGAGCATGTATTATGACGTCACAATAAATGATGACATCATAATTAGTATGCACTATGACGTCACATTGTATTATGACGTCATAATGTATCCGCATTATGACATCACAATATATTATGAGAGCGCAATTTGCATGTTTTATGACCAATTTCGCTTCCCCCAATTTGTGTCACATCTACTGGAGCATCATGAGCATGTATTATGACGTCACAGCATATGATGACAACATAACTAGTATGCACTATGACGTCACAATGTATTATGACGTCATAATGTATCCGCATTATGGTATCACAATATATTATGCGAGCGCAACATGCGGGTATTATGACCAATTTCTCTTACCACAATTTGTGTCACATCTACTGGAGCATCATGAGCATGTATTATGACGTCACAGTATATGATGACATCATAACTAGTATGCACTATGACGTCACAATGTATTATGACGTCATAATGTATCCGCATTATGATATCACATTATATAATGCGAGCACAACATGCATGTTTTATGACCAATATCGCTTCCCCCAATATGTGTCACATCTACTGGAGCATCATGAGCATGTATTATAACGTCACAGTATATGATGACATCATAATTAGTATGCACTATGACGTCACAATGTACTATGACGTCATAATGTATCCGCATTATGGCATCACAATATAGTATGAGAACGCAATTTGCAGGTATTATGAGCAATTTCTCTTACCCCAATTTGTGTCACATCTACTGGAGCATCATGAGCATGTATTATGACGTCACAGTATATGATGACATCATAATTAGTATGCAGTATGACGTCACAATGTATAATGACGTCATAATGTATCCGCATTATGACATCACAATATATTATGAGAGCGCAATATGCATGCTTTATGACCAATTTCGCTTCCCGCAATTTGTGTCACATCTACTGGAGCATCATGAGCAAGTATTATGACGTCACAATATATGATGACATCATAATTAGTATGCACTATGACGTCACAATGTACTATGACGTCATAATGTATCCGCATTATGGCATCACAATATAGTATGAGAACGCAATTTGCAGGTATTATGAGGAATTTCTCTTACCCCAATTTGTGTCACATATACTGGAGCATCATGAGCATGTATTATGACGTCACAGTATATGATGACATCATAATTAGTATGCAGTATGACGTCACAATGTATTATGACGTCAAAATGTAACCGCATTATGACATCACAATATATTATGAGAGCGCAATTTGCAGGTTTTATGACCAATTTCGCTTACCCCAATTTGTGTCACATCTACTGGAGCATCATGAGCATGTATTATGACGTCCCAGTATATGATGACATCATAATTAGTATGCAGTATGACGTCACTATGTATTATGACGTCATAATGTATCCGCATTATGACGTCACATTATATTATGAGAGCGCAATTTGCAGGTATTATGAGCTATTTCTCTTACCCCAATTTGTGTCACATCTACTGGAGCATCATGAGCATGTATTATGACGTCAGAATATATGATGATGTCATAATTAGTATGCAGTATGACGTCACAATGCATTATGACGTCATAATATATCCGCATTATGACATCACAATATATTATGAGAGCGCAATTAGTAGGTATTATGAGGAATTTCTCTTACCCCAAATTGTTTCACATCTACTGGAGCATCATGAGCATGTATTATGACGTCACAGTATATGATGGCATCATAATTAGTATGCACTATGACATCACAATATATTATGACGTCATAATGTATCCGCATTATTACATCACAATATATTATGAGAGCGCAATTTGCAGGATTTATGAGCAATTTCTCTTACCCCAATTTGTGTCACATCTACTGGAGCATCATGAGCATGTATTACGACGACACAGTATATGATGACGTCATAATTAGTATGCAGTATGACGTCACAATGCATTATGACGTCATAATGTATCCGCATTATGACATCACAATATATTATGAGACCGCAACTTGCAGGTATTATGAGCAATTTCGCTTACCCCAACTTGTGTCACATCTACTGGAGCATCATGAGCATGTATTATGACATCACAGTATATGATGATATCATAATTAGTATGCACTATAACGTCAAAATGTATTATGACGTCATAGTGTATACACATTATGACATCACAATATATTATGAGAGCGCAATTTGCAGGTATTATGAGCAAATTCCCTTACCCCAATTTGTGTCACATCTACTGGAGCATCATGAGCATGTATTATGACGTCACAGTATATGATGACATCATAATTAGTATGCACTATGTCGTCACAATGTATTATGACGTCATAATATATCCACATTATGATATCACAATATATTATGAGAGCGCAACATGCAGGTATTATGAGCAGTTTCTCTTACCACAATTTGTGTCACATCTACTGGAGCATCATGAGCATGTATTATGACGTCACAGTATATGATGACATCATAATTAGTATGCACTATGACGTCACAATGTATTATGATGTCATAATGTATCCGCATTATGACATCACAATGTATTATGAGAGCGCAATTTGCAGGTTTTATGACCAATTTCTCTTACCCCAATTTGTGTCACATCTACTGGAGCATCATGAGCATGTATTATGACGTCACAGTATATGATGACATCATAATTAGTAAGCACTATGACGTCACAATGTATTATGACGTCATAATGTATCCGCATTATGACATCACAATATATTATGAGAGCGCAATTTGCAGGTTTTATGACCAATTTTGCTTACCCCAATTTGTGTCACATCAACTGGAGCATCATGAGCATGTATTATGATGTCACAGTATATGATGACATCATAATTAGCATGCACTATGACGTCACAATGTATTACGACGTCATAATGTATCCGCATTATGACGTCACAATATATTATGAGAGCGCAATTTCCATGATTTATAACCATTTTCGCTTCCCCCAATTTGTGTCACATCTACTGGAGCATCATGAGCATGTATTATGACGTCACAGTGTATGATGTCATCATAATTAGTATGCAGTATGGCGTCACAATGTATTATGAAGTCATAATGTATCCGCATTATGACATCACAATATATTATGAGAGCGCCATTTGCAGGTATTATGAGCAATTTCTCTTACGCCAGTTTGTGTCACATCTACAGGAGCATCATGAGCATGTATTATGACGTCACAGTATATGATGACAACAAAATTAGTATGCAGCATGACGTCACAATATATTATGACGTCATAATGTATCCGCATTATGACATCACAATATATTATGAGAGCGCAATTTGCAGGTATTATGAGCAATTTCTCTTACCCCAATTTGTGTCACATCTACTGGAGCATCATGAGCATGTATTATGATGTCACAGTATATGATGACATCATAATTAGTATACACTATGACATCACAATGTATTATGACGTCATAATATATCCGCATTATGACATCACAATATATTATGAGAGCGCAATTTGCAGGTATTATGACCAATTTCGCTTACCCCAATTTGTGTCACGTCTACTGGAGCATCATGAGCATGTATTATGACGTCACAGCATATGATGACATCATAACTAGTATGCACTATGACGTCACAATGTATTATGACGTCATAATGTATCCGCATTATGACATCACAATATATTATGAGTGCGCAATTTGCTGGTTTCATGAGCAATTTCGCTGACCCGAAGTTGTGTCACATCTACTGGAGCATCATGAGCATGTATTATGACGTCACAGTATATGATGACATCATAATTAGTATGCACGATGACGTCACAATGTATTATGACGTCATAATGTATCTGCATTATGACATCACAATGTATTATGAGAAGGCAATTTGCAGGTTTTATGAGCAATTTCTCTAACCCCAAATTGTGTCACATCTACTGTAGCATCATGAGCATGTATTATGACGTCACAGTATATGATGACATCATAATTAGTAAGCACTATGACGTCACAATGTATTATGACGTCATAATGTTTCCACATTATGACATCACGATATATTATGAGAGCACAATTTGCAGGTATTATGAGCAATTTCTCTTACCCCAACTTCTGTCACATCTACTGGAGCATCATGAGCATGTATTATGACGTCACAGTATATGATGACATCATGATTAGTATGCACTATGACGTCACAATGTACTATGACGTCATAATGTATCCGCATTATGACATCACAATATATTATGAGAGCGCAACATGCAGGTATTATGAGCAATTTCTCTTAACCCAATTTGTGTCACATCTACTGGAGCATCATGAGCATGTATTATGACGTCACAGTATATGATGACATCATAATTTGTATGCACTATGACGTCACAATGTATTATGACGTCATAATGTATCCGCTTTATGACATCACAATGTATTATGAGAGCGCAATTTGCAGGTTTTATGACCAATTTCTCTTACCCCAATTTGTGTCACATCTACTGGAGCATTATGAGAATGTATTATGACGTCACAGTAAATGATGACATCATAATTAGTAAGCACTATGGTGTCACAATGTATTATGACGTCATAATGTATCCGCATTATGACATCACAATATATTATGAGAGCGCAATTTGCAGGTTTTATGACCAATTTCGCTTACCCCAATTTGTGTCACATCTACTGGAGCATCATGAGCATGTATTATGATGTCACAGTATATGATGACATCATAATTAGCATGCACTATGACGTCACAATGTATTACGACGTCATAATGTATCCGCTTTATGACATCACAATATATTATGAGAGCGCAATTTCCATGATTTATAACCAATTTCGCTTCCCCCAATTTGTGTCACATCTACTGGAGCATCATGAGCATGTATTATGCCGTCACAGTATATGATGTCATCATAATTAGTATGCAATATGGCGTCACAATGTATTATGAAGTCATAATGTATCCGCATTATGACATCACAATATATTATGAGAGCGCAATTTGCAGGTATTATGAGCAATTTCTCTTACGCCAGTTTGTGTCACATCTACAGGAGCATCATGAGCATGTATTATGACGTCACAGTATATGATGACAACATAATTAGTATGCAGTATGACGTCACAATATATTATGACGTCATAATGTATCCGCATTATGACATCACAATATATTATGAGAGCGCAATTTGCAGGTATTATGAGCAATTTCTCTTACCCCAATTTGTGTCACATCTACTGGAGCATCATGAGCATGTATTATGATGTCACAGTATATGATGACATCATAATTAGTATACACTATGACATCACAATGTATTATGACGTCATAATATATCCGCATTATGACATCACAATATATTATGAGAGCGCAATTTGCAGGTATTATGACCAATTTCGCTTACCCCAAATTGTGTCACGTCTACTGGGGCATCATGAGCATGTATTATGACGTCACAGCATATGATGACATCATAACTAGTATGCACTCTGACGTCACAATGTATTATGACGTCATAATGTATCCGCATTATGATATCACATTATATAATGCGAGCACAACATGCATGTTTTATGACCAATATCGCTTCCCCCAATATGTGTCACATCTACTGGAGCATCATGAGCATGTATTATGACGTCACAGTATATGATGACATCATAATTAGTATGCACTATGACGTCACATTGTACTATGACGTCATAATGTATCCGCATTATGGCATCACAATATAGTATGAGAACGCAATTTGCAGGTATTATGAGCAATTTCGATTACCCCAATTTGTGTCACATCTACTGGAGCATCATGAGCATGCATTATGACGTCACAGTATATGATGACATCCTAATTAGTATGCAGTATGACGTCACAATGTATTATGACGTCATAATGTATCCGCATTATGACATCACAATATATTATGAGAGCGCAATTTGCAGGTATTATGAGCAATTTCTCTTACCCCAATTTGTGTCACATCTACTGGAGCATCATGAGCATGTATTATGACGTCACAGTACATGATGACAACATAATAAGTATGCAGTATGACGTCACAATATATTATGACGTCATAATGTACCCGCATTATGACATCGCAATATATTATGAGAGCGCAATTTGCAGGTATTATGAGCAATTTCTCTTACCCCAATTTGTGTCACATCTACTGGAGCATCATGAGCATGTATTATGATGTCACAGTATATGATGACATCATAATTAGTATGCACTATGACGTCACAATGTATTACGACGTCATAATGTATCCGCAGTATGACATCACAATATATTATGAGAGCGCAATTTCCATGTTTTATGACCAATTTCGCTTCCCCCAATTTGTGTCACATCTACTGGAGCATCAAGAGCATGTATTATGACGTCACGGTATATGATGTCATCATAATTAGTATGCAGTATGGCGTCACAATACATTATGACGTCATAACGTATCCGCATTATGACATCACAACATATTATGAGACTGCAATTTGCAGGTTTTATGAGCAATTTCGCTGACCCCAATTTGTGTCACATCTACTGGAGCATCATGAGCATGTATTGTGACGTCACAGTATATGATGACATCATAATTAGTATGCACTATGACGTCACAATGTACTATGACGTCATAATGTATCCGCATTATGACATCACAATACATTATGAGAGCGCAATTTGCAGGTATTATGAGAATTTCTCTTACCCCAATTTGTGTCACATCTACTGGAGCATCATGAGCATGTATTATGACGCCACATTATATGATGACATCATAATTAGTATGCACTATGACGTCACAATGTATTATGACGTCGTAATGTATCCGCATAATGACATCACAATATGAGAGCACAATTTGCATGTTTTATGACCAATTTCGCTTCCCCCAATTTGTGTCACATCTACTGGAGCATCATGAGCATGTATTATGACGTCACAGTATATGATGACATGATAAATAGTATGCACTATGACATCACAATGTATTATGACGTCATAATGTATCCGCATTATGACATCACAATATATTATGAGAGCGCAATTTGCATGCTTTATGACCAATTTCGCTTCCCCCAATTTGTGTCACATCTACTGGAGCATCATGAGCATGTATTATCACGTCACAGTATATGATGACATCATAATTAGTATGCAGTATGACGTCACAATGTACTCTGACGTCATAATGTATCCGCATTATGACATCACAATATATTATGAGAGCGCAATTTGCAGGTATTATGTGCAATTTCTCTTACCCCAATTTGTGTCACGTCTACTGGAGCATCATGAGCATGTATTATGATGTCACAGTATATGATGACATCATAATTAGTATGCACTATGACGTCACAATGTATTATGACGTCATAATGTATCCGCATTATGACATCACAATATATTATGCGAGCGCAACATGCAGGTATTATGAGCAATTTCTCTTACCATAATTTGTGTCACATCTACTGGAGCATCATGAGCATGTATTATGACGTCACAATAAATGATGACATCATAATTAGTATGCACTATGACGTCACATTGTATTATGACGTCATAATGTATCCGCATTATGACATCACAATATATTATGAGAGCGCAATTTGCATGTTTTATGACCAATTTCGCTTCCCCCAATTTGTGTCACATCTACTGGAGCATCATGAGCATGTATTATGACGTCACAGCATATGATGACAACATAACTAGTATGCACTATGACGTCACAATGTATTATGACGTCATAATGTATCCGCATTATGGTATCACAATATATTATGCGAGCGCAACATGCGGGTATTATGACCAATTTCTCTTACCACAATTTGTGTCACATCTACTGGAGCATCATGAGCATGTATTATGACGTCACAGTATATGATGACATCATAACTAGTATGCACTATGACGTCACAATGTATTATGACGTCATAATGTATCCGCATTATGATATCACATTATATAATGCGAGCACAACATGCATGTTTTATGACCAATATCGCTTCCCCCAATATGTGTCACATCTACTGGAGCATCATGAGCATGTATTATAACGTCACAGTATATGATGACATCATAATTAGTATGCACTATGACGTCACAATGTACTATGACGTCATAATGTATCCGCATTATGGCATCACAATATAGTATGAGAACGCAATTTGCAGGTATTATGAGCAATTTCTCTTACCCCAATTTGTGTCACATCTACTGGAGCATCATGAGCATGTATTATGACGTCACAGTATATGATGACATCATAATTAGTATGCAGTATGACGTCACAATGTATAATGACGTCATAATGTATCCGCATTATGACATCACAATATATTATGAGAGCGCAATATGCATGCTTTATGACCAATTTCGCTTCCCGCAATTTGTTTCACATCTACTGGAGCATCATGAGCAAGTATTATGACGTCACAATATATGATGACATCATAATTAGTATGCACTATGACGTCACAATGTACTATGACGTCATAATGTATCCGCATTATGGCATCACAATATAGTATGAGAACGCAATTTGCAGGTATTATGAGGAATTTCTCTTACCCCAATTTGTGTCACATATACTGGAGCATCATGAGCATGTATTATGACGTCACAGTATATGATGACATCATAATTAGTATGCAGTATGACGTCACAATGTATTATGACGTCAAAATGTAACCGCATTATGACATCACAATATATTATGAGAGCGCAATTTGCAGGTTTTATGACCAATTTCGCTTACCCCAATTTGTGTCACATCTACTGGAGCATCATGAGCATGTATTATGACGTCCCAGTATATGATGACATCATAATTAGTATGCAGTATGACGTCACTATGTATTATGACGTCATAATGTATCCGCATTATGACGTCACATTATATTATGAGAGCGCAATTTGCAGGTATTATGAGCTATTTCTCTTACCCCAATTTGTGTCACATCTACTGGAGCATCATGAGCATGTATTATGACGTCAGAATATATGATGATGTCATAATTAGTATGCAGTATGACGTCACAATGCATTATGACGTCATAATATATCCGCATTATGACATCACAATATATTATGAGAGCGCAATTAGTAGGTATTATGAGGAATTTCTCTTACCCCAAATTGTTTCACATCTACTGGAGCATCATGGGCATGTATTATGACGTCACAGTATATGATGGCATCATAATTAGTATGCACTATGACATCACAATATATTATGACGTCATAATGTATCCGCATTATTACATCACAATATATTATGAGAGCGCAATTTGCAGGATTTATGAGCAATTTCTCTTACCCCAATTTGTGTCACATCTACTGGAGCATCATGAGCATGTATTACGACGACACAGTATATGATGACGTCATAATTAGTATGCAGTATGACGTCACAATGCATTATGACGTCATAATGTATCCGCATTATGACATCACAATATATTATGAGACCGCAACTTGCAGGTATTATGAGCAATTTCGCTTACCCCAACTTGTGTCACATCTACTGGAGCATCATGAGCATGTATTATGACATCACAGTATATGATGATATCATAATTAGTATGCACTATAACGTCAAAATGTATTATGACGTCATAGTGTATACACATTATGACATCACAATATATTATGAGAGCGCAATTTGCAGGTATTATGAGCAAATTCCCTTACCCCAATTTGTGTCACATCTACTGGAGCATCATGAGCATGTATTATGACGTCACAGTATATGATGACATCATAATTAGTATGCACTATGTCGTCACAATGTATTATGACGTCATAATATATCCACATTATGATATCACAATATATTATGAGAGCGCAACATGCAGGTATTATGAGCAGTTTCTCTTACCACAATTTGTGTCACATCTACTGGAGCATCATGAGCATGTATTATGACGTCACAGTATATGATGACATCATAATTAGTATGCACTATGACGTCACAATGTATTATGATGTCATAATGTATCCGCATTATGACATCACAATGTATTATGAGAGCGCAATTTGCAGGTTTTATGACCAATTTCTCTTACCCCAATTTGTGTCACATCTACTGGAGCATCATGAGCATGTATTATGACGTCACAGTATATGATGACATCATAATTAGTAAGCACTATGACGTCACAATGTATTATGACGTCATAATGTATCCGCATTATGACATCACAATATATTATGAGAGCGCAATTTGCAGGTTTTATGACCAATTTTGCTTACCCCAATTTGTGTCACATCAACTGGAGCATCATGAGCATGTATTATGATGTCACAGTATATGATGACATCATAATTAGCATGCACTATGACGTCACAATGTATTACGACGTCATAATGTATCCGCATTATGACGTCACAATATATTATGAGAGCGCAATTTCCATGATTTATAACCATTTTCGCTTCCCCCAATTTGTGTCACATCTACTGGAGCATCATGAGCATGTATTATGACGTCACAGTGTATGATGTCATCATAATTAGTATGCAGTATGGCGTCACAATGTATTATGAAGTCATAATGTATCCGCATTATGACATCACAATATATTATGAGAGCGCCATTTGCAGGTATTATGAGCAATTTCTCTTACGCCAGTTTGTGTCACATCTACAGGAGCATCATGAGCATGTATTATGACGTCACAGTATATGATGACAACAAAATTAGTATGCAGCATGACGTCACAATATATTATGACGTCATAATGTATCCGCATTATGACATCACAATATATTATGAGAGCGCAATTTGCAGGTATTATGAGCAATTTCTCTTACCCCAATTTGTGTCACATCTACTGGAGCATCATGAGCATGTATTATGATGTCACAGTATATGATGACATCATAATTAGTATACACTATGACATCACAATGTATTATGACGTCATAATATATCCGCATTATGACATCACAATATATTATGAGAGCGCAATTTGCAGGTATTATGACCAATTTCGCTTACCCCAATTTGTGTCACGTCTACTGGAGCATCATGAGCATGTATTATGACGTCACAGCATATGATGACATCATAACTAGTATGCACTATGACGTCACAATGTATTATGACGTCATAATGTATCCGCATTATGACATCACAATATATTATGAGTGCGCAATTTGCTGGTTTCATGAGCAATTTCGCTGACCCGAAGTTGTGTCACATCTACTGGAGCATCATGAGCATGTATTATGACGTCACAGTATATGATGACATCATAATTAGTATGCACGATGACGTCACAATGTATTATGACGTCATAATGTATCTGCATTATGACATCACAATGTATTATGAGAAGGCAATTTGCAGGTTTTATGAGCAATTTCTCTAACCCCAAATTGTGTCACATCTACTGGAGCATCATGAGCATGTATTATGACGTCACAGTATATGATGACATCATAATTAGTAAGCACTATGACGTCACAATGTATTATGACGTCATAATGTTTCCACATTATGACATCACGATATATTATGAGAGCACAATTTGCAGGTATTATGAGCAATTTCTCTTACCCCAACTTCTGTCACATCTACTGGAGCATCATGAGCATGTATTATGACGTCACAGTATATGATGACATCATGATTAGTATGCACTATGACGTCACAATGTACTATGACGTCATAATGTATCCGCATTATGACATCACAATATATTATGAGAGCGCAACATGCAGGTATTATGAGCAATTTCTCTTAACCCAATTTGTGTCACATCTACTGGAGCATCATGAGCATGTATTATGACGTCACAGTATATGATGACATCATAATTTGTATGCTCTATGACGTCACAATGTATTATGACGTCATAATGTATCCGCTTTATGACATCACAATGTATTATGAGAGCGCAATTTGCAGGTTTTATGACCAATTTCTCTTACCCCAATTTGTGTCACATCTACTGGAGCATTATGAGAATGTATTATGACGTCACAGTAAATGATGACATCATAATTAGTAAGCACTATGGTGTCACAATGTATTATGACGTCATAATGTATCCGCATTATGACATCACAATATATTATGAGAGCGCAATTTGCAGGTTTTATGACCAATTTCGCTTACCCCAATTTGTGTCACATCTACTGGAGCATCATGAGCATGTATTATGATGTCACAGTATATGATGACATCATAATTAGCATGCACTATGACGTCACAATGTATTACGACGTCATAATGTATCCGCTTTATGACATCACAATATATTATGAGAGCGCAATTTCCATGATTTATAACCAATTTCGCTTCCCCCAATTTGTGTCACATCTACTGGAGCATCATGAGCATGTATTATGCCGTCACAGTATATGATGTCATCATAATTAGTATGCAATATGGCGTCACAATGTATTATGAAGTCATAATGTATCCGCATTATGACATCACAATATATTATGAGAGCGCAATTTGCAGGTATTATGAGCAATTTCTCTTACGCCAGTTTGTGTCACATCTACAGGAGCATCATGAGCATGTATTATGACGTCACAGTATATGATGACAACATAATTAGTATGCAGTATGACGTCACAATATATTATGACGTCATAATGTATCCGCATTATGACATCACAATATATTATGAGAGCGCAATTTGCAGGTATTATGAGCAATTTCTCTTACCCCAATTTGTGTCACATCTACTGGAGCATCATGAGCATGTATTATGATGTCACAGTATATGATGACATCATAATTAGTATACACTATGACATCACAATGTATTATGACGTCATAATATATCCGCATTATGACATCACAATATATTATGAGAGCGCAATTTGCAGGTATTATGACCAATTTCGCTTACCCCAAATTGTGTCACGTCTACTGGGGCATCATGAGCATGTATTATGACGTCACAGCATATGATGACATCATAACTAGTATGCACTCTGACGTCACAATGTATTATGACGTCATAATGTATCCGCATTATGATATCACATTATATAATGCGAGCACAACATGCATGTTTTATGACCAATATCGCTTCCCCCAATATGTGTCACATCTACTGGAGCATCATGAGCATGTATTATGACGTCACAGTATATGATGACATCATAATTAGTATGCACTATGACGTCACATTGTACTATGACGTCATAATGTATCCGCATTATGGCATCACAATATAGTATGAGAACGCAATTTGCAGGTATTATGAGCAATTTCGATTACCCCAATTTGTGTCACATCTACTGGAGCATCATGAGCATGTATTATGACGTCACAGTATATGATGACATCATAATTAGTATGCAGTATGACGTCACAATGTATTATGACGTCATAATGTATCCGCATTATGACATCACAATATATTATGAGAGCGCAATATGCATGCTTTATGACCAATTTCGCTTCCCCCAATTTGTGTCACATCTACTGGAGCATCATGAGCATGTATTATGACGTCACAGTATATGATGACATCATAATTAGTATGCACTATGACGTCACAATGTACTATGACGTCATAATGTATCCGCATTATGGCATCACAATATAGTATGAGAACGCAATTTGCAGGTATTATGAGGAATTTCTCTTACCCCAATTTGTGTCACATATACTGGAGCATCATGAGCATGTATTATGACGTCACAGTATATGATGACATCATAATTAGTATGCAGTATGACGTCACAATGTATTATGACGTCAAAATGTATCCGCATTATGACATCACAATATATTATGAGAGCGCAATTTGCAGGTTTTATGACCAATTTCGCTTACCCCAATTTGTGTCACATCTACTGGAGCATCATGAGCATGTATTATGACGTCCCAGTATATGATGACATCATAATTAGTATGCAGTATGACGTCACAATGTATTATGACGTCATAATGTAACCGCATTTTGACGTCACAATATATTATGAGACCGCAATTTGCAGGTATTATGAGCAATTTCTCTTACCCCAATTTGTGTCACATCTACTGGAGCATCATGAGGATGTATTATGACGTCACAGTATATGATGACATCATAATTAGTAAGCACGATGACGTCACAATGTATTATGACGTCATAATGTATCCGCATTATGACATCACAATATATTATGAGTGCGCAATTTGCTGGTTTCATGAGCAATTTCGCTGACCCGAAGTTGTGTCACATCTACTGGAGCATCATGAGCATGTATTATGATGTCACATTATATGATGACATCATAATTAGTATGCACGATGACGTCACAATGTATTATGACGTCATAATGTATCTGCATTATGACATCACAATATATTATGAGAAGGCAATTTGCAGGTTTTATGAGCAATTTCTCTAACCCCAAATTGTGTCACATCTACTGGAGCATCATGAGCATGTATTATGACGTCACAGTATATGATGACATCATAATTAGTATGCACTATGACGTCACAATGTATTATGACGTCATAATATATCCGCATTATGACATCACAATATACTACGAGAGCACAACATGCAGGTATTATGAGCAATTTCTCTTACCCCAATTTGTGTCACATCTACTGGAGCATCATGAGCATGTATTATGACGTCACAGTATATGATGACATCATAATTAGTAAGCACTATGATGTCACAATGTATTATGACGTCATAATGTTTCCGCATTATGACATCACAATATATTATGAGAGCGCAATTTGCAGGTTTTATGACCAATTTCGCTTACCCCAATTTGTGTCACATCTACTGGAGCATCATGAGCATGTATTATGATGTCACAGTATATGATGACATCATAATTAGCATGCACTATGACGTCACAATGTATTACGACGTCATAATGTATCCGCTTTATGACATCACAATATATTATGAGAGCGCAATTTCCATGATTTATAACCAATTTCGCTTCCCCCAATTTGTGTCACATCTACTGGAGCATCATGAGCATGTATTATGACGTCACAGTATATGATGTCATCATAATTAGTATGCAGTATGGCGTCACAATGTATTATGAAGTCATAATGTATCCGCATTATGACATCACAATATATTATGAGAGCGCAATTTGCAGGTATTATGAGCAATTTCTCTTACGCCAGTTTGTGTCACATCTACAGGAGCATCATGAGCATGTATTATGACGTCACAGTATATGATGACAACATAATTAGTATGCAGTATGACGTCACAATATATTATGACGTCATAATGTATCCGCATTATGACATCACAATATATTATGAGAGCGCAATTTGCAGGTATTATGAGCAATTTCTCTTACCCCAATTTGTGTCACATCTACTGGAGCATCATGAGGATGTATTATGACGTCACAGTATATGATGACATCATAATTAGTACGCACTATGACGTCACAATGTATTATGACGTCATAATGTATCCGCATTATGATACCACAATATATTATGCGAGCGCAACATGCCCGTATTATGAGCAATTTCTCTTACCCCAATTTGTGTCACATCTACTGGAGCATCATGAGCATGTATTATGACATCACAGTATATGATGATATCATAATTAGTATGCACTATGACGTCACAATGTATTATGACGTCATAATGTATCCGCATTATGATATCACAATATATTATGCGAGCGCAACATGCAGGTATTATGAGCAATTTCTCTTACCCCAAATTGTGTCACATCTACTGGAGCATCATGAGCATGTATTATGACGTCACAGTATATGATGACATCATGATTAGTATGCACTATGACGTCACAATGTATTATGACGTCATAATGTATCTGCATTATGACAGCACAATATATTATGAGAGCGCAATTTGCATGTTTTATGATCAATTTCGCTTCCCCCAATTTGTGTCACATCTACTGGAGCATCATGAGCATGTATTATGACGTCACAGTATATGATGACATCATAATTAGTATGCACTATGACCTCACAATGTACTATGACGTCATAATGTATCCGCATTATGACATCACAATATATTATGAGAGCGCAATTTGCAGGTATTATGAGGAATTTCTCTTACCCCAATTTGTGTCACATCTACTGGAGCATCATGAGCATGGATTATGACGTCACAGTATATGATGACATCATAATTAGTATGCATTATGACGTCACAATGTATTATGACGTTCGTAATGTATCCGCATTATGATATCACAATATGAGAGCGCAATTTGCATGTTTTATGACCAATTTCGCTTCCCCCAATTTGTGTCACATCTACTGGAGCATCATGAGCATGTATTATGACATCACAGTATATGATGACATCACAATTAGTATGCACTATGACATCATATTGTATTATGACGTCATAATGTATCCGCATTATGACATCACAATATAATATGAGAGCGCAACATGCAGGTATTATGAGCAATTTCTCTTACCCCAATTTCCGTCACATCTACTGGAGCATCATGAGCATTTATTATGACGTCACAGTATATGATGACATCATAAGTAGTATGCACTATGACGTCACAATGTATTATGACGTCATAATGTATCCGCATTATGACATCACAATATATTATGAGAGCGCAATTTGCAGGTTTTATGACCAATTTCTCTTACCCCAATTTGTGTCACATCTACTGGAGCATCATGAGCATGTATTATGACGTCACAGTATATGATGACAACATAATTAGTATGCAGTATGACGTCACAATATATTATGACGTCATAATGTATCCGCATTATCACATCACAATATTTTATGAGAGCGCAATTTGCAGGTATTATGAGCAATTTCTCTTACCCCAATTTGTGTCACATCTACTGGAGCATCATGAGCATGTATTATGATGTCACAGTATATGATGACATCATAATTAACATGCACTCCGACGTCACAATGTATTATGACGTCATAATGTATCCGCATTATGACATCACAATATTTTATGAGAGCGCAATTTGCATGTTTTATGACCAATTTCGCTTCCCCCAATTTGTGTCACATCTACTGGAGCATCATGAGCATGCATTATGAAGTCACAGTATATGATGACATCATAATTAGTAAGCAGTATGACGTCACAATGTATTATGACGTCATAATGTATCCGCATTATGACATCACAATATATTATGAGAGCGCAATTTGCAGGTATTATGATCAATTTCTCTTACCCCAATTTGTGTCACATCTACTGGAGCATCATGAGCATGTATTATGACGTCACAGTATATGATGACAACATAATAAGTATGCAGTATGACGTCACAATATATTATGACGTCATAATGTACCCGCATTATGTCATCGCAATATATTATGAGAGCGCAATTTGCAGGTATTATGAGCAATTTCTCTTACCCCAATTTGTGTCACATCTACTGGAGCATCATGAGCATGTATTATGATGTCACAGTATATGATGACATCATAATTAGTATGCACTATGACGTCACAATGTATTACGACGTCATAATGTATCCGCATTATGACATCACAATATATTATGAGAGCGCAATTTCCATGTTTTATGACCAATTTCGCTTCCCCCAATTTGTGTCACATCTACTGGAGCATCATGAGCATGTATTATAACGTCACGGTATATGATGTCATCATAATTAGTATGCAGTATGGCGTCACAATATATTATGACGTCATAATGTATCCGCATTATGACATCAGAACATATTATGAGACTGCAATTTGCAGTTTTATGAGCAATTTCGCTTACCCCAATTTGTGTCACATCTACTGGAGCATCATGAGCATGTATTTTGACGTCACAGTATATGATGACATCATAATTAGTATGCACTATGACGTCACAATGTACTATGACGTCATAATGTATCCGCATTATGACATCACAATACATTATGAGAGCGCAATTTGCAGGTATTATGAGGAATTTCTCTTACCCCAATTTGTGTCACATCTACTGGAGCATCATGAGCATGTATTATGACGCCACATTATATGATGACATCATAATTAGTATGCACTATGACGTCACAATGTATTATGACGTTGTAATGTATCCGCATAATGACATCACAATATGAGAGCACAATTTGCATGTTTTATGACCAATTTCGCTTCCCCCAATTTGTGTCACATCTACTGGAGCATCATGAGCATGTATTATGACGTCACAGTATATGATGACATCATAATTAGTATGCACTATGACATCACAATGTATTATGACGTCATAATGTATCTGCATTATGACATCACAATATATTATGAGAGCGCAATTTGCATGCTTTATGACCAATTTCGCTTCCCCCAATTTGTGTCACATCTACTGGAGCATCATGAGCATGTATTATGACGTCACAGTATATGATGACATCATAATTAGTATGCAGTATGACGTCACAATGTACTCTGACGTCATAATGTATCCGCATTATGACATCACAATATATTATGAGAGCGCAATTTGCAGGTATTATGTGCAATTTCTCTTACCCCAATTTGTGTCACGTCTACTGGAGCATCATGAGCATGTATTATGATGTCACAGTATATGATGACATCATAATTAGTATGCACTATGACGTCACAATGTATTATGACGTCATAATGTATCCGCATTATGACATCACAATATATTATGCGAGCGCAACATGCAGGTATTATGAGCAATTTCTCTTACCATAATTTGTGTCACATCTACTGGAGCATCATGAGCATGTATTATGACGTCACAGTAAATGATGACATCATAATTAGTATGCACTATGACGTCACATTGTATTATGACGTCATAATGTATCCGCATTATGACATCACAATATATTATGAGAGCGCAATTTGCATGTTTTATGACCAATTTCGCTTCCCCCAATTTGTGTCACATCTACTGGAGCATCATGAGCATGTATTATGACGTCACAGCATATGATGACATCATAACTAGTATGCACTATGACGTCACAATGTATTATGACGTCATAATGTATCCGCATTATGGTATCACAATATATTATGCGAGCGCAACATGCGGGTATTATGACCAATTTCTCTTACCCCAATTTGTGTCACATCTACTGGAGCATCATGAGCATGTATTATGACATCACAGTATATGATGACATCATAATTAGTATGCAGTATGACGTCACAATGTATTATGAAGTCAAAATGTATCCGCATTATGACATCACAGTATATTATGAGAACGCAATTTGCAGGTATTATGAGCAATTTCTCTTACCCCAATTTGTTTCACATCTACTGGAGCACCATGAGCATGTATTATGACGTCACAGTATATGATGACATCATAATTAGTATGCAGTATGACGTCACAATATATTATGACGTCATAATGTATCCGCATTATGACATCACAATATATTATGAGAGCGCAATTTGCAGGTATTATGAGCAATTTCTCTTACCCCAATTTGTGTCACATCTACTGGAGCATCATGAGTATGTATTATGACGTCACAGTATATGATGACATCATAATTAGTATGCAGTATGACGTCACAATGTACTATGACATCATAATGTATCCGCATTATGACATCACAATATATTATGAGAGCGCAATTTGCCGGAATTATGTGCAATTTCTCTTACCCCAATTTGTGTCATGTCTACTGGAGCATCATGAGCATGTATTATGATGTCACAGTATATGATGACATCATAATTAGTATGCACTATGACGTCACAATGTATTATGACGTCATAATGTGTCCGCATTATGACATCACAATATATTATGAGAGCGCAATTTGCAGGTTATATGACCAATTTCGCTTACCCCAATTTGTGTCACATCTACTGGAGCATCATGAGCATGTATTATGACGTCACAGCATATCATGACATCATAACTACTATGCACTATGACGTCACAATGTATTATGACGTCATAATGTATCCGCATTATGATATCTCAATATATTATGAGAGCGCAACATGCAGGTATTATGAGCAATTTCTCTTACCACAATTTGCGTCACATCTACTGGAGCATCATGAGCATGTATTATGACGTCACAGTATATGATGACATCATAATTAGTATGCACTATGACGTCACAATGCATTATGACATCATAATGTATCCGCATTATGACATCACAATATATTATGAGAGCGCAATTTGCATGTTTTATGACCAATTTCGATTCCCCCAATTTGTGTCACATCTACTGGAGCATCATGAGCATGTATTATGACGGCACAGTATTTGAGGACATCATAATTAGTATGCAGTATGATGTCACAATATATTATGACGTCATAATGTATCCGCATTATGACATCACAATATATAATGAGAGCGCAATTTGCAGGTATTATGAGCAATTTCTCTTACCCCAATTTGTGTCACATCTACTGGAGCATCATGAGCATGTATTATGATGTCACAGTATATGTAGACATCATAATTAGCACGCACTATGACGTCACAATGTATTATGACGTCATAATGTATCCGCATAATGACATCACATTATATTATGAGTGCGCAATTTGCTGGTTTCTTGAGCAATTTCGCCGACCCGAATTTGTGTCACATCTACTGGAGCATCATGAGCATGTATTATGATGTCACAGTATATGATGACATCATAATTAGTATGCACTATGACGTCACAATGTATTATGACGTCATAATGTATCCGCATTATGATATCACAGTATATTATGCGAGCGCAACAAGCAGGTATTATGAGCAATTTCTCTTACCACAATTTGTGTCACATCTGCTGGAGCATCGTGAGCATGTATTATGACGTCACAGTAAATGATGACATCATAACTAGTATGCACTATGACGTCACAATGTATTATGACGTCATAATGTATCCGCATTATGATACCACAATATATTATGCGAGCGCAACATGAACGTATTATGAGCAATTTCTCTTACCCCAATTTGTGTCACATCTACTGGAGCCTCATGAGCATGTATTATGACGTCACAGTATATGATGACATCATAATTAGTATGCACTATGACGTCAAAATGTATTATGACGTCATAATGTATCCGCATTATGACATCACAATATATTATGAGAGCGCAATTTGCAGGTATTATGAGCAATTTCTCTTACCCCAATTTGTGTCACATCTACTGGAGCATCATGAGCATGTATTATGACGTCACAGTATGTGATGACATCATAAGTAGTACGCAGTATGACGTCACAATGTATTGTGACGTCATAATTTATCCGCATTATGACATCACAATATATTATGAGACCGCAATTTGCAGGTTTATGAGCAATTTCGCTGACCCCAATTTGTGTCACATCTACTGGAGCATCATGAGCATGTACTATGACGTCGCAGTATATGATGAAATCATAATTAGTATGCACTATGACGTCACAATGTATTATGACGTCATAATGTATCCGCATTATGATATCACAATATATTATGCGAGCGCAACATGCAGCTATTATGAGCAATTTCTCTTACCCCAATTTGTGTCACATCTGCTGGAGCATCATGAGCATGTATTATGACGTCACAGTATATGATGACATCATGATTAGTATGCACTATGACGTCACAATGTATTATGACGTCATAATGTATCTGCATTATGACAGCACAATATATTATGAGAGCGCAATTTGCATGTTTTATGACCAATTTCGCTTCCCCCAATTTGTGACACATCTACTGGAGCATCATGAGCATGTATTATGACGGCACAGTATATGATGACATCATAATTAGTATGCACTATGACCTCACAATGTACTATGACGTCATAATGTATCCGCATTATGACATCACAATATATTATGAGAGCGCAATTTGCAGGTTTTATGAGCAATTTCTCTTACCCCAATTTGTGTCACATCTACTGGAGCATCATGAGCATGTATTATGACGTCACAGTATATGATGACATCATAATTAGTATGCACTATGACATCACAATGTATTATGACGTCATAATATATCCGCATTATGACATCACAATATATTATGAGAGCGCAATTTGCAGGTTTTATGACCGATTTCGCTTACCCCAATTTGTGTCACATCTACTGGAGCATCATGAGCATGTATTATGACGTCACAGCATATGATGACATCATAACTAGTATGCACTATGACGTCACAATGTATTATGATGTCATAATGTATCCGCATTATGATATCACAATATATTATACGAGCACAACATGCAGGTTTTATGACCAATATCGCTTCCCCCAATATGTGTCACATCTACTGGAGCATCATGAGCATGTATTATGACGTCACATTATATGATGACATCATAATTAGTATGCAGTATAACGTCACAATGTATTATGACGTCATAATGTATCCGCATTATGACATCACAGTATATAATGAGAGCGCAATTTGCAGGTATTATGAGCAATTTCTCTTACCCCAATTTGTGTCACATCTCCTGGAGCATCATGAGCATGTATTTTGATGTCACAGTATATGATGACATCATAATTAGTATGCAGTATGACGTCACAATGTACTATGACGGCATAAAGTATCCGCATTATGATATCACAATATATTATGAAAGCGCATTTTGCAGGTATTATGAGCAATTTCTCTTACCCCAATTTGTGTCACATCTACTGGAGCATCATGAGCATGCATTATGATGTCACAGTATATGATGACATCATAATTAGTATGCAGTATGACGTCACAATATATTATGACGTCATAATGTATCCGCATTATGACATCACAACATATTATGAGACTGCAATTTGCAGGTTTTATGAGGTATTTCGCTGACCCCAATTTGTGTCATATCTACTGGAGCATCATGATCATGTATTGTGACGTCACAGTATATGATGACATCATAATTAGTATGCACTATGACGTCACAATGTATTATGACGTCATAATGTATCCGCATTATGATATCACAATATATTATGCGAGCGCAACATGCAGGAATTATGAGCAATTCCTCTTACCCCAATTTGTGTCACATCTACTGGAGCATCATGAGCATGTATTATGACGTCACAGTATATGATGACATCATAATTAGTAAGCACTATGACGTCACAATGTATTATGACGTAATAATGTATCCGCTTTATGACATCACAATATATTATGAGAGCGCAATTTGCATGTTTTATGACCAATATCGCTTCCCCCAATTTGTGTCACATCTACTGGAGCATCATGAGCATGTATTATGACGTCACAGTATATGATGACATCATAATTAGTATGCACTATGACGTCACAATGTACTCTGACGTCATAATGTATCCGCATTATGACATCACAATATATTATGAGAGCGCAATTTGCAGGTATTATGTGCAATTTCTCTTACCCCAATTTGTGTCACGTCTACTGGAGCATCATGAGCATGTATTATGATGTCACAGTATATGATGACATCATAATTAGTATGCACTATGACGTCACAATGTATTATGACGTCATAATGTATCCGCATTATGACATCACAATATATTATGCGAGCGCAACATGCAGGTATTATGAGCAATTTCTCTTACCATAATTTGTGTCACATCTACTGGAGCATCATGAGCATGTATTATGACGTCACAGTAAATGATGACATCATAATTAGCATGCACTATGACGTCACATTGTATTATGACGTCATAATGTATCCGCATTATGACACCACAATATATTATGAGAGCGCAATTTGCATGTTTTATGACCAATTTCGCTTCCCCCAATTTGTGTCACATCTACTGGAGCATCATGAGCATGTATTATGACGTCACAGCATATGATGACATCATAACTAGTATGCACTATGACGTCACAATGTATTATGACGTCATAATGTATCCGCATTATGGTATCACAATATATTATGCGAGCGCAACATGCGGGTATTATGACCAATTTCTCTTACCCCAATTTGTGTCACATCTACTGGAGCATCATGAGCATGTATTATGACATCACAGTATATGATGAAATCATAATTAGTATGCACTATGACGTCACAATATATTATGACGTCATAATGTATCCGCATTATGATATCACAATATATTATGCGAGCGCAACATGCAGCTATTATGAGCAATTTCTCTTACCCCAATTTGTGTCACATCTACTGGAGCATCATGAGCATGTATTATGATGTCACAGTATATGATGACATCATGATTAGTATGCACTATGACATCACAATGTATTATGACGTCATAATGTATCTGCATTATGACAGCACAATATATTATGAGAGCGCAATTTGCATGTTTTATGACCAATTTCGCTTCCCCCAATTTGTGTCACATCTACTGGAGCATCATGAGCATGTATTATGACGTCACAGTATATGATGACATCATAATTAGTATGCACTATGACCTCACAATGTACTATGACGTCATAATGTATCCGCATTATGACATCACAATATATTATGGGAGCGCAATTTGCAGGTATTATGAGGAATTTCTCTTACCCCAATTTGTGTCACATCTACTGGAGCATCATGAGCATGTATTATGACGTCAAAGTATATGATGACATCATAATTAGTATGCACTATGACGTCACAATGTATTATGACGTTCGTAATGTATCCGCATTATGATATCACAATATGAGAGCGCAATTTGCATGTTTTATGACCAATTTCGCTTCCCCCAATTTGTGTCACATCTACTGGAGCATCATGAGCATGTATTATGACGTCACAGTATATGATGACATCATAATTAGTATGCACTATGACGTCACAATGTACTATGACGTCATAATGTATCCGCATTATGACATCACAATATATTATGAGAGCGCAATTTGCAGGTATTATGAACAATTTCTCTTACCCCAATATGTGTCACATCTACTGGAGCATCATGAGCATGTATTATGACGTCACAGTATGTGATGACATCATAAGTAGTATGCAGTATGATGTCACAATGTATTATGACGTCATAATTTATCCGCATTATGACATCACAATATATTATGAGACCGCAATTTGCAGGTTTTATGAGCAATTTCGCTGACCCCAATTTGTGTCACATCTACTGGAGCATCATGAGCATGTACTATGACGTCGCAGTATATGAAGAAATCATAATTAGTATGCACTATGACGTCACAATGTATTATGACGTCATAATGTATCCGCATTATGATATCACAATATATTATGCGAGCGCAACATGCAGCTATTATGAGCAATTTCTCTTACCCCAATTTGTGTCACATCTACTGGAGCATCATGAGCATGTATTATGACGTCACAGTATATGATGACATCATGATTAGTATGCACTATGATGTCACAATGTATTATGACGTCATAATGTATCTGCATTATGAGAGCACAATATCTTATGAGAGCGCAATTTGCATGTTTTATGACCAATTTCGCTTCCCCCAATTTGTGTCACATCTACTGGAGCATCATGAGCATGTATTATGACGTCACAGTATATGATGACATCATAATTAGTATGCACGATGACGTCACAATGTTTTATGACGTCATAATGTATCCACATTATGACATCACAATATATTATGAGAAGGCAATTTGCAGGTTTTATGAGCAATTTCTCTAACCCCAAATTGTGTCACATCTACTGGAGCATCATGAGCATGTATTATGACGTCACAGTATATGATGACATCATAATTAGTATGCACTATGACGTCACAATGTATTATGACGTCATAATATATCCGCATTATGACATCACAATATACTACGAGAGCGCATCATGCAGGTATTATGAGCAATTTCTCTTACCACAATTTGTGTCACATCTACTGGAGCATCATGAGCATGTATTATGACGTCACAGTATATGATGACATCAAAATTAGTATGCACTATGACGTCACAATGTATTATGACGTCATAATATATCCGCATTATGACATCACAATGTATTATGAGAGTGCAATTTGCAGGTTTTATGACCAATTTCTCTTACCCCAATTTGTGTCACATCTACTGGAGCGTCATGAGCATGTATTATGACGTCACAGTATATGATGTCATCACAATTAGTATGCACTGTGACCTCACAATATATTATGACGTCATAATATATCCGCATTATGACATCACAATATATTATGAGAGCGCAATTTGCAGGTATTATGAGCAATTTCTCTTACCCCAATTTGTGTCACATCTACTGGAGCATCATGAGCATGTATTATGACGTCACAGTATATGATGACAACATAATTAGTATGCACTATGGCGTCACAATGTATTATGATGTCATAATGTATCCGCATTATGACATCACAATATATTATGAGAGCGCAATTTGCAGGTTTTATGACCAATTTCGCTTACCCCAATTTGTGTCACATCTACTGGAGCATCATGAGCATGTATTATGACGTCACAGCATATGATGACATCATAACTAGTATGCACTATGACGTCACAATGTATTATGACATCACAATGTATCCGCATTATGACATCACAATATATTATGAGAGCGAAACATGCAGGTATTATGAGCAATTTCTCTTACCCCAATTGGTGTCACATCTACTGGAGCATCATGAGCATGTATTATGACGTCACAGTATATGATGACATCATAATTAGTATGCACTATGACGTCACAATGTATTATGACGTCATAATGTTTCCGCATTATGACATCACAATATATTATGAGAGCGCAATTTGCAGGTTTTATGACCAATTTCGCTTCCTCCAATTTTTGTCACATCTACTGGAGCATCATGAGCATGTATTATGATGTCCCAGTATATGATGACATCATAATTAGTATGCACTATGACGTCACAATGTATTATGACGTCATAATGTATCCGCATTATGATATCACAGTATATTATGGGAGCGCAATTTGCATGTTTTATGACCAATTTCGCTTCCCCCAATTTGTGTGACATCTACTGGAGCATCATGAGCATGTATTATGACGTCACAGTATATGATGACATAATAATTAGTATGCAGTATGACGTCACAATGTATTATGACGTCATAATGTGTCCGCATTATGACATCACAATATATTATGAGAGCGCAATTTGCAGGTATTATGAGCAATTTCTCTTACCCCAATTTGTGTCACATCTACTGGAGCATCATGAGCATGTATTATGACGTCACAGTATATGATGACAACATAATTAGTATGCAGTATGACGTCACAATATATTTTGAGGTCATAATTTATCCGCATTATGACATCACAATATATTATGAGAGTGCAATTTGCAGGTATTATGAGCAATTTCTCTTACCCCAATTTGTGTCACATCTACTGGAGCATCATGAGCATGTATTATGATGTTACAGTATATGATGACATCATAATTAGCATGCATTATGACGTCACAATGTATTATGACGTCATAATGTATCCGCATTATGACATCACAATATATTATGAGAGCGCAATTTGCATGTTTTATGACCAATTTCGCTTCCCCCAATTTGTGGCACATCTACTGGAGCATCATGAGCATGCATTATGACGTCACAGCATATGATGACATCATAATTAGTATGCACTATGACATCACAATGTATTATGACGTCATAATGTATCTGCACTATGACATCACAATGTATTATGACGTCATAATGTATCCGCATTATGACATCACAATATATTATGAGAGCGCAATTTGCAGGTATTATGAGCAATTTCTCTTACCCCAATTTGTGTCACATCTACTGGAGCATCATGAGCATGTATTATGACGTCACAGTATATGATGACAACAAAATTAGTATGCAGTATGACGTCACAATGTATTATGACGTCATAATGTATCCGCATTATGACATCACAATATATTATGAGAGCGCAATTTCCATGATTTATAACCAATTTCGTTTCCCCAATTTGTGTCACATCTACTGGAGCATCATGAGCATGTATTATGACGTCACAGTATATGATGTCATCATAATTAGTATGCAATATGGCGTCACAATGTATTATGAAGTCATAATGTATCCGCATTATGACATCACAATATATTATGAGAGCGCAATTTGCAGGTATTATGAGCAATTTCTCTTACGCCAGTTTGTGTCACATCTACAGGAGCATCATGAGCATGTATTATGACGTCACAGTATATGATGACAACATAATTAGTATGCAGTATGACGTCACAATATATTATGACGTCATAATGTATCCGCATTATGACATCACAATATATTATGAGAGCGCAATTTGCAGGTATTATGAGCAATTTCTCTAAACCCAATTTGTGTCACATCTACTGGAGCATCATGAGCATGTATTATGATGTCACAGTATATGATGACATCATAATTAGTATACACTATGACATCACAATGTCTTATGACGTCATAATATATCCGCATTATGACATCACAATATATTATGAGAGCGCAATTTGCAGGTATTATGACCAATTTCGCTTACCCCAAATTGTGTCACGTCTACTGGGGCATCATGAGCATGTATTATGACGTCACAGCATATGATGACATCATAACTAGTATGCACTATGACGTCACAATGTATTATGACGTCATAATGTATCCGCATTATGATATCACATTATATAATGCGAGCACAACATGCATGTTTTATGACCAATATCGCTTCCCCCAATATGTGTCACATCTACTGGAGCATCCTGAGCATGTATTATGACGTCACAGTATATGATGACATCATAATTAGTATGCACTATGACGTCACAATGCACTATGACGTCATAATGTATCCGCATTATGGCATCACAATATAGTATGAGAACGCAATTTCCAGGTATTATGAGCAATTTCTCTTACCCCAATTTGTGTCACATCTACTGGAGGATCATGAGCATGTATTATGACGTCACAGTATATGATGACATCATAATTAGTATGCAGTATGACTCACAATGTATTATGACGTCATAATGTATCCGCATTATGACATCAGAATATATTATGAGAGCGCAATATGCATGCTTTAAGACCAATTTCGCTTCCCCCAATTTGTGTCACATCTACTGGAGCATCATGAGCATGTATTATGACGTCACAGTATATGATGACATCATAATTAGTATGCACTATGACGTCACAATGTACTATGACGTCATAATGTATCCGCATTATGGCATCACAATATAGTATGAGAACGCAATTTGCAGGTATTATGAGGAATTTCTCTTACCCCAATTTGTGTCTCATCTACTGGAGCATCATGAGCATGTATTATGACGTCACAGTATATGATGACGTCATAATTAGTATGAAGTATGACGACACAATGCATTATGACATCATAATATATCCGCATTATGACATCACAATATATTATGAGAGCGCAATTAGTAGGTATTATGAGGAATTTCTCTTACCCCAAATTGTTTCACATCTACTGGAGCATCATGAGCATGTATTATGACGTCACAGTATATGATGGCATCATAATTAGTATGCACTATGACGTCACAATATATTATGACGTCATAATGTATCCGCATTATTACATCACAATATATTATGAGAGCGCAATTTGCAGGTTTTATGAGCAATTTCTCTTACCCCAATTTGTGTCTCATCTACTGGAGCATCATGAGCATGTATTATGACGTCACAGTATATGATGACATCATAATTAGTATGCACTATGACGTCACAATGTATTATGACGTCATAATATATCCGCATTATGACATCACAATATACTACGAGAGCACAACATGCAGGTATTATGAGCAATTTCTCTTACCACAATTTGTGTCACATCTACTGGAGCATCATGAGCATGTATTATGACGTCACAGTATATGATGACATCATAATTAGTATGCACTATGACGTCACAATGTATTATGACGTCATAATGTATCCGCATTATGACATCACAATATATTATGAGAGTGCAATTTGCAGGTTTTATGACCAATTTCGCTTACCCCAATTTATGTCACATCTACTGGAGCATCATGAGCATGTATTATGACGTCACAGTATATGATGACGTCATAATTAGTATGCAGTATGACGACACAATGCATTATGACGTCATAATGTATCCGCATTATGACATCACAATATATTATGAGACCGCAACTTGCAGGTATTATGAGCAGTTTCTCTTACCCCAATTTGTGTCACATCTACTGGAGCATCATGAGCATGTATTATGATGTCACAGTATATGATGACATCATAATTAGTATGCACTATGACGTCCCAATGTATTATGACGTCATAATGTATCCGCATTATGACATCTCAATGTATTATGAGAGCGCAATTTGCAGGTTTTATGACCAATTTCTCTTACCCCAATTTGTGTCACATCTACTGGAGCATCATGAGCATGTATTATGACGTCGCAGTATATGATGACATCATAATTAGTAAGCACTATGACGTCACAATGTATTATGACGTCATAATGTATCCGCATTATGACATCACAATATATTATGAGAGCGCAATTTGCAGGTTTTATGACCAATTTTGCTTACCCCAATTTGTGTCACATCTACTGGAGCATCATGAGCATGTATTATGATATCACAGTATATGATGACATCATAATTAGTATGCACTATGACGTCACAATGTATTATGACGTCGTAATGTATCCGCATAATGACATCACAATATGAGAGCACAATTTGCATGTTTTATGACCAATTTCGCTTCCCCCAATTTGTGTCACATCTACTGGAGCATCATGAGCATGTATTATGACGTCACAGTATATGATGACATCATAATTAGTATGCACTATGACATCACAATGTATTATGACGTCATAATGTATCTGCATTATGACATCACAATATATTATGAGAGCGCAATTTGCATGCTTTATGACCAATTTCGCTTCCCCCAATTTGTGTCACATCTACTGGAGCATCATGAGCATGTATTATGACGTCACAGTATATGATGACATCATAATTAGTATGCAGTATGACGTCACAATGTACTCTGACGTCATAATGTATCCGCATTATGACATCACAATATATTATGAGAGCGCAATTTGCAGGTATTATGTGCAATTTCTCTTACCCCAATTTGTGTCACGTCTACTGGAGCATCATGAGCATGTATTATGATGTCACAGTATATGATGACATCATAATTAGTATGCACTATGACGTCACAATGTATTATGACGTCATAATGTATCCGCATTATGACATCACAATATATTATGCGAGCGCAACATGCAGGTATTATGAGCAATTTCTCTTACCATAATTTGTGTCACATCTGCTGGAGCATCATGAGCATGTATTATGACGTCACAGTAAATGATGACATCATAATTAGTATGCACTATGACGTCACATTGTATTATGACGTCATAATGTATCCGCATTATGACATCACAATATATTATGAGAGCGCAATTTGCATGTTTTATGACCAATTTCGCTTCCCCCAATTTGTGTCACATCTACTGGAGCATCATGAGCATGTATTATGACGTCACAGCATATGATGACATCATAACTAGTATGCACTATGACGTCACAATGTATTATGACGTCATAATGTATCCGCATTATGGTATCACAATATATTATGCGAGCACAACATGCGGGTATTATGACCAATTTCTCTTACCCCAATTTGTGTCACATCTAGTGGAGCATCATGAGCATGTATTATGACATCACAGTATATGATGACATCATAATTAGTATGCAGTATGACGTCACAATGTATTATGAAGTCAAAATGTATCCGCATTATGACATCACAGTATATTATGAGAACGCAATTTGCAGGTATTATGAGCAATTTCTCTTACCCCAATTTGTTTCACATCTACTGGAGCATCATGAGCATGTATTATGACGTCACAGTATATGATGACATCATAATTACTATGCAGTATGACATCACAATATATTATGACGTCATAATGTATCCGCATTATGACATCACAATATATTATGAGAGCGCAATTTGCAGGTATTATGAGCAATTTCTCTTACCCCAATTTGTGTCACATCTACTGGAGCATCATGAGAATGTATTATGACGTCACAGTATATGATGACATCATAATTAGTATGCAGTATGACGTCACAATGTACTATGACATCATAATGTATCGGCATTATGACATCACAATATATTATGAGAGCGCAATTTGCAGGTATTATATGCAATTTCTCTTACCCCAATTTGTGTCATGTCTACTGGAATATCATGAGCATATATTATGATGTCACAGTATATGATGACATCATAATTAGTATGCACTATGACGTCACAATGTATTATGACGTCATAATGTGTCCGCATTATGACATCAGAATATATTATGAGAGCGCAATTTGCAGGCTTTATGACCAATTTCGCTTACCCCAATTTGTGTCACATCTACTGGAGCATCATGAGCATGTATTATGACGTCACAGCATATGATGACATCATAACTACTATGCACTATGACGTCACAATGTATTATGACGTCATAATATATCCGCATTATGATATCTCAATATATTATGAGAGCGCAATATGCAGGTATTATGAGAAATTTCTCTTACCACAATTTGCGTCACATCTACTGGAGCATCATGAGCATGTATTATGACGTCACAGTATATGATGACATCATAATTAGTATGCACTATGACGTCACAATGCATTATGACATCATAATGTATCCGCATTATGACATCACAATATATTATGAGAGGGCAATTTGCATGTTTTATGACCAATTTCGATTCCCCCAATTTGTGTCACATCTACTGGAGCATCATGAGCATGTATTATGACGTCACAGTATGTGATGACATCATAAGTAGTACGCAGTATGACGTCACAATGTGTTGTGACGTCATAATTTATCCGCATTATGACATCACAATATATTATGAGACCGCAATTTGCAGGTTTTATGAGCAATTTCGCTGACCCCAATTTGTGTCACATCTACTGGAGCATCATGAGCATGTACTATGACGTCGCAGTATATGATGAAATCATAATTAGTATGCACTATGACGTCACAATGTATTATGACGTCATAATGTATCCGCATTATGATATCACAATATATTATGCGAGCGCAACATGCAGCTATTATGAGCAATTTCTCTTACCCCAATTTGTGTCACATCTACTGGAGCATCATGAGCATGTATTATGACGTCACAGTATATGATGACATCATGATTAGTATGCACTATGACGTCACAATGTATTATGACGTCATAATGTATCTGCATTATGACAGCACAATATATTATGAGAGCGCAATTTGCATGTTTTATGACCAATTTCGCTTCCCCCAATTTGTGACACATCTACTGGAGCATCATGAGCGTGTATTATGACGGCACAGTATATGATGACATCATAATTAGTATGCCCTATGACCTCACAATGTACTATGACGTCATAATGTATCCGCATTATGACATCACAATATATTATGAGAGCGCAATTTGCAGGTATTATGAGGAATTTCTCTTACCCCAATTTGTTTCACATCTACTGGAGCATCATGAGCATGTATTATGACGTCACAGTATATGATGACATCATAATTAGTATGCACTATTACATCACAATGTATTATGACGTCATAATATATCCGCATTATGACATCACAATATATTATGAGAGCGCAATTTGCAGGTTTTATGAACAATTTCGCTTACCCCAATTTGTGTCACATCTACTGGAGCATCATGAGCATGTATTATGACGTCACAGCATATGATGACATCATAACTAGTATGCACTATGACGTCACAATGTATTATGACGTCATAATGTATCCGCATTATGATATCACAATATATTATACGAGCACAACATGCAGGTTTTATGACCAATATCGCTTCCCCCAATATGTGTCACATCTACTGGAGCATCATGAGCATGTATTATGACGTCACATTATATGATGACATCATAATTAGCATGCAGTAAGACGTCACAATGTATTATGACGTCATAATGTATCCGCATTATGACATCACAGTATATTATGAGAGCGCAATTTGCAGGTATTATGAGCTATTTCTCTTACCCCAATTTGTGTCACATCTACTGGAGCATCATGAGCATGTATTTTGATGTCACAGTATATGATGACATCATAATTAGTATGCAGTATGACGTCACAATGTACTATGACGGCATAATGTATCCGCATTATGATATCACAATATATTATGAAAGCGCATTTTGCAGGTATTATGAGCAATTTCTCTTACCCCAATTTGTGTCACATCTACTGGAGCATCATGAGCATGCATTATGATTTCACAGTATATGATGACATCATAATTAGTATGCAGTATGACGTCACAATGTATTATGACGTCATAATGTATCCGCATTATGACATCACAACATATTATGAGACTGCAATTTGCAGGTTTTATGAGCAATTTCGCTGACCCCAATTTGTGTCATATCTACTGGAGCATCATGATCATGTATTGTGACGTCACAGTATATGATGACATCATAATTAGTATGCACTATGACGTCACAATGTATTATGACGTCATAATGTATCCGCATTATGATATCACAATATATTATGCGAGCGCAACATGCAGGAATTATGAGCAATTTCTCTTACCCCAATTTGTGTCACATCTACTGGAGCATCATGAGCATGTATTATGACGTCACAGTATATGATGACATCATAATTAGTAAGCACTATGACGTCACAATGTATTATGACGTCATAATGTATCCGCTTTATAACATCACAATATATTATGAGAGCGCAATTTGCATGTTTTATGACCAATATCGCTTCCCCCAATTTGTGTCACATCTACTGGAGCATCTTGAGCATGTATTATGACGTCACAGTATATGATGACATCATAATTAGTATGCACAATGACGTCACAATGTACTATGACTTCATAATGTATCCGCATTATGACATCACAATATATTATGAGAGCGCAATTTGCAGGTATTATGAGGAATTTCTCTTACCCCAATTTGTGTCACATCTACTGGAGCATCATGAGCATGTATTATGACGTCAGAGTATATGATGACATCATAATTAGTATGCACTATGACGTCACAATGTATTATGACGTCGTAATGTATCCGCAATATGACATCACAATATGAGAGCGCAATTTGCATGTTTTATGACCAATTTCGCTTCCCCCAATTTGTGTCACATCTACTGGAGCATCATGAGCATGTATTATGACGTCACAGTATACGATGACATCATAATTAGTATGCACTATGACGTCACAATGTATTATGACGTCATAATGTATCCGCATTATGACACCGCAGTATATTATGAGAGCGCAATTTGCAGGTATTATGAGCAATTTCTCTTACCCCAATTTGTGTCACATCTACTGGAGCATCATGAGCATGTATTATGACGTCACAGTATGTGATGACATCATAAGTAGTACGCAGTATGACGTCACAATGTATTATGACGTCATAATTTATCCGCATTATGACATCACAATATATTATGAGACCGCAATTTGCAGGTTTTATGAGCAATTTCGCTGACCCCAATTTGTGTCACATCTACTGGAGCATCATGTGCATGTACTATGACGTCGCAGTATATGATGGCATCATAATTATTATGCACTATGACGTCACAATGTATTATGACGTCATAATGTATCCGCATTATGATATCACAATATATTATGCGAGCGCAACATGCAGGTATTATGAGCAATTTCTCTTACCCCAATTTGTGTCACATCTGCTGGAGCATCATGAGCATGTATTATGACGTCACAGTATATGATGACATCATGATTAGTATGCACTATGACGTCACAATGTATTATGACGTCATAATGTATCTGCATTATGACAGCACAATATATTATGAGAGCGCAATTTGCATGTTTTATGACCAATTTCGCTTCCCCCAATTTGTGTCACATCTACTGGAGCATCATGAGCATGTATTATGACGTCACAGTATATGATGACATCATAATTAGTATGCACTATGACCTCACAATGTACTATGACGTCATAATGTATCCGCATTATGACATCACAATATATTATGAGAGCGCAATTTGCAGGTATTATCAGGAATTTCTCTTACCCCAATTTGTGTCACATCTACTGGAGCATCATGAGCATGTATTATGACGTCAAAGTATATGATGACATCATAATTAGTATGCACTATGACGTCACAATGTATTATGACGTTCGTAATGTATCCGCATTATGATATCACAATATGAGAGCGCAATTTGCATGTTTTATGACCAATTTCGCTTCCCCCAATTTGTGTCACATCTACTGGAGCATCATGAGCATGTACTATGACGTCACAGTATATGATGACATCATAATTAGTATGCACTATGACGTCACAATGTACTATGACGTCATAATGTATCCGCATTATGACATCACAATATATTATGAGAGCGCAATTTGCAGCTTTTATGAGCAATTTCGCTGACCCCAATTTGTGTCACATATACTGGAGCATCATGAGCATGTATTATGACGTCACAGTATATGATGACATCATAATTAGTATGCACTATGACGTCACAATGTATTATGAGGTCATAATATATCCGCATTATGATATCACAATATATTATGCGAGCGCAACATGCAGGTATTATGAGCAATTTCTCTTACCCCAATTTGTGTCACATCTACTGGAGCATCATGAGCATGTATTATGACGTCACAGTATATGATGACATCATAATTAGTATGCACTATGACGTCACAATGTATTATGACGTCATAATGTATCCACATTATGACATCACAATATATTATGAGTGCGCAATTTGCTGGTTTCATGAGCAATTTCGCTGACCCGAAGTTGTGTCACATCTACTGGAGCATCATGAGCATGTATTATGACGTCACAGTATATGATGACATCATAATTAGTATGCACGATGACGTCACAATGTATTATGACGTCATAATGTATCCACATTATGACATCACAATATATTATGAGAAGGCAATTTGCAGGTTTTATGAGCAATTTCTCTAACCCCAAATTGTGTCACATCTACTGGAGCATCATGAGCATGTATTATGACGTCACAGTATATGATGACATCATAATTAGTATGCACTATGACGTCACAATGTATTATGACGTCATAATATATCCGCATTATGACATCACAATATACTACGAGAGCGCATCATGCAGGTATTATGAGCAATTTGTCTTACCACAATTTGTGTCACATCTACTGGAGCATCATGAGCATGTATTATGACGTCACAGTATATGATGACATCAAAATTAGTATGCACTATGACGTCACAATGTATTATGACGTCATAATATATCCGCATTATGACATCACAATGTATTATGAGAGCGCAATTTGCAGGTTTTATGACCAATTTCTCTTACCCCAATTTGTGTCACATCTACTGGAGCATCATGAGCATGTATTATGACGTCACAGTATATGATGTCATCACAATTAGTATGCACTATGACGTCACAATGCATTATGACGTCATAATATATCCGCATTATGACATCACAATATATTATGAGAGCGCAATTTGCAGGTATTATGAGCAATTTCTCTTACCCCAATTTGTGTCACATCTACTGGAGCATCATGAGCATGTATTATGACGTCACAGTATATGATGACAACATAATTAGTATGCACTATGGCGTCACAATGTATTATGACGTCATAATGTATCCGCATTATGACATCACAATATATTATGAGAGCGCAATTTGCCGGTTTTATGACCAATTTCGCTTACCGCAATTTGTGTCACATCTACTGGAGCATCATGAACATGTATTATGACGTCACAGCATATGATGACATCATAACTAGTATGCACTATGACGTCACAATGTATTATGACATCACAATGTATCCGCATTATGACATCACAATATATTATGAGAGCGCAATTTGCAGGTTTTATGACCAATTTCGCTTCCTCCAACTTTTGTCACATCTACTGGAGCATCATGAGCATGTATTATGATGTCCCAGTATATGATGACATCATAATTAGTATGCACTTTGACGTCACAATATATTATGACGTCATAATGTATCCGCATTATGACATCACAGTATATTATGGGAGCGCAATTTGCATGTTTTATGACCAATTTTGCTTCCCCCAATTTGTGTGACATCTACTGGAGCATCATGAGCATGTATTATGAAGTCACAGTATATGATGACATAATAATTAGTATGCAGTATGACGTCACAATGTATTATGACGTCATAATGTGTCCGCATTATGACATCACAATATATTATGAGAGCGCAATTTGCAGGTATTATGAGCAATTTCTCTTACCCCAATTTGTGTCACATCTACTGGAGCATCATGAGCATGTATTATGACGTCACAGTATATGATGACAACATAATTAGTATGCAGTATGACGTCACAATATATTTTGACGTCATAATTTATCCGCATTATGACATCACAATATATTATGAGAGCGCAATTTGCAGGTATTATGAGCAATTTCTCTTACCCCAATTTGTGTCACATCTACTGGAGCATCATGAGCATGTATTATGATGTCACAGTATATGATGACATCATAATTAGCACGCATTATGACATCACAATGTATTATGACGTCATAATGTATCCGCATTATGACATCACAATATATTATGAGAGCGCAATTTGCATGTTTTATGACCAATTTCGCTTCCCCCAATTTGTGTCACATCTACTGGAGCATCATGAGCATGTATTATGACGTCACAGCATATGATGACATCATAATTAGTATGCACTATGACATCACAATGTATTATGACGTCATAATGTATCCGCACTATGACATCACAATGTATTATGACGTCATAATGTATCCGCATTATGACATCACAATATATTATGAGAGCGCAATTTGCAGGTATTATGAGCAATTTCTCTTACCCCAATTTGTGTCACATCTACTGGAGCATCATGAGCATGTATTATGACGTCACAGTATATGATGACAACAAAATTAGTTTGCAGTATGACGTCACAATATATTATGACATCATAATGTACCCGAATTATGACATCACAATATATTATGAGAGCGCAATTTGCAGGTATTATGAGCAATTTCTCTTACCCCAATTTGTGTCACATCTACTGGAGAATCATGAGCATGTATTATGATGTTACAGTACATGATGACATCATAATTAGTATGCACTATGACGTCACAATGTATTACGACGTCATAATGTATCCTCATTATGACATCACAATATATTATGAGAGCGCAATTTCCATGATTTATGACCAATTTCGCTTCCCCCAATTTGTGTCACATCTACTGGAGCATCATGAGCATGTATTATGACGTCACAGTATATGATGTCATCATAATTAGTATGCAGTATGGCGTCACAATGTATTATGACGTCATAATGTATCCGCATTATGACATCACAATATATTATGAGAGCGCAATTTGCAGGTATTATGAGCAATTTCTCTTACCCCAATTTGTGTCACATCTACTGGAGCATCTTGAGCATGTATTATGACGTCACAGTATATGATGACATCATAATTAGTATGCAGTATGACGTCACAATGTATTATGACGTCATAATGTATCCGCATTATGACATCACAATATATTATGAGAGCGCAATATGCATGCTTTATGACCAATTTCGCTTCCCCCAATTTGTGTCACATCTACTGGAGCATCATGAGCAAGTATTATGACGTCACAATATATGATGACATCATAATTAGTATGCACTATGACGTCACAATGTACTATGTCGTCATAATGTATCCGCATTATGGCATCACAATATAGTATGAGAACGCAATTTGCAGGTATTATGAGCAATTTCTCTTATCCCAATTTGTGTCACATCTACTGGAGCATCATGAGCATGTATTATGATGTCACAGTATATGATGACATCATAATTAGCATGCACTATGACGTCACAATGTATTACGACGTCATAATGTATCCGCATTATGACATCACAATATATTATGAGAGCGCAATTTCCATGATTTATAACCAATTTCGTTTCCCCAATTTGTGTCACATCTACTGGAGCATCATGAGCATGTATTATGACGTCACAGCATATGATGACATCATAACTAGTATGCACTATGACGTCACAATGTATTATGACGTCATAATGTATCCGCATTATGATATCACAATATATTATACGAGCACAACATGCAGGTTTTATGACCAATATCGCTTCACCCAATATGTGTCACATCTACTGGAGCATCATGAGCATGTATTATGACGTCACATTATATGATGACATCATAATTAGTATGCAGTATGACGTCACAATGTATTATGACGTCATAATGTATCCGCATTATGACATCACAGTATATTATGAGAGCGCAATTTGCAGGCATTATGAGCAATTTCTCTTACCCCAATTTGTGTCACATCTACTGGAGCATCATGAGCATGTATTATGACGTCACAGTATATGATGACATCATAATTAGTATGCACTATGACGTCACAATGTATTATGACGTCATAATGTATCCGCATTATGACATCACAATATATTATGAGAGTGCAATTTGCAGGTTTTATGACCAATTTCGCTTACCCCAATTTGTGTCACATCTACTGGAGCATCATGAGCATGTATCAAAACGTCACAGTATATGATGACGTCATAATTAGTATGCAGTATGACGTCACAATGCATTATGACGTCATAATATATCCGCATTATGACATCACAATATATTATGAGAGCGCAATTAGTAGGTATTATGAGGAATTTCTCTTACCCCAAATTGTTTCACATGTACTGGAGCATCATGAGCATGTATTATGACGTCACAGTATATGATGGCATCATAATTAGTATGCACTATGACGTCACAATATATTATGACGTCATAATGTATCCGCATTATTACATCACAATATATTATGAGAGCGCAATTTGCAGGTTTTATGAGCAATTTCTCTTACCCCAATTTGTGTCACATCTACTGGAGCATCATGAGCATGTATTATGACGTCACAGTATATGATGACGTCATAATTAGTATGCAGTATGACGTCACAATGTATTATGACGTCATAATGTATCCGCATTATGACATCACAATATATTATGAGACCGCAACCTGCAGGTATTATGAGCAATTTCGCTTACCGCAACTTGTGTCACATCTACTGGAGCATCATGAGCATGTATTATGACATCACAGTATATGATGATATCATAATTAGTATGCACTATAACGTCAAAATGTATTATGACGTCATAGTGTATCCACATTATGACATCACAATATATTATGAGAGCGCAATTTGCAGGTATTATGAGCAAATTCCCTTACCCCAATTTGTGTCACATCAACTAGAGCATCATGAGCATGTATTATGACGTCACAGTATATGATGACATCATAATTAGTAAGCACTATGACGTCACAATGTATTATGACGTCATAATGTGTCCACATTATGACATCACGATATATTATGAGAGCACAATTTGCAGGTATTATGAGCAATTTCTCTTACCCAATTTCTGTCACATCTACTGGAGCATCATGAGCATGTATTATGACGTCACAGTATATGATGACATCATAATTAGTATGCACTATGACGTCACAATGTATTATGACGTCATAATATATCCACATTATGATATCACAATATATTATGAGAGCGCAACATGCAGGTATTATGAGCAGTTTCTCTTACCCCAATTTGTGTCACATCTACTGGAGTATCATGAGCATGTATTATGACGTCACAGTATATGATGACATCATAATTAGTATGCACTATGACGTCACAATGTATTATGACGTCATAATGTATCCGCATTATGACATCACAATGTATTATGAGAGCGCAATTTGCAGGTTTTATGACCAATTTCTCTTACCCCAATTTGTGTCACATCTACTGGAGCATCATGAGCATGTATTATGACGTCACAGTATATGATGACATCATAATTAGTAAGCACTATGACGTCACAATGTATGATGACGTCATAATGTATCCGCATTATGACATCACAATATATTACGAGAGCGCAATTTGCAGGTTTTATGACCAATTTTGTTTACCCCAATTTGTGTCACATCTACTGGAGCATCATGAGCATGTATTATGATGTCACAGTATATGATGACACCATAATTAGCATGCACTATGACGTCACAATGTATTACGACGTCATAATGTATCCGCATTATGACATCACAATATATTATGAGAGCGCAATTTCCATGATTTATAACCAATTTCGCTTCCCCCAATTTGTGTCACATCTACTGGAGCATCATAAGCATGTAATTATGACGTCACAGTATATGATGTCATCATAATTAGTATGCAGTATGGCGTCACAATGTATTATGAAGTCATAATGTATCCGCATTATGACATCACAATATATTATGAGAGCGCAATTTGCAGGTATTATGAGCAATTTCTCTTACGCCAGTTTGTGTCACATCTACAGGAGCATCATGAGCATGTATTATGACGTCACAGTATATGATGACAACATAATTAGTATGCAGCATGACGTCACAATATATTATGACGTCATAATGTATCCGCATTATGACATCACAATATATTATGAGAGCGCAATTTGCAGGTATTATGAGCAATTTCTCTTACCCCAATTTGTGTCACATCTACTGGAGCATCATGAGCATGTATTATGATGTCACAGTATATGATGACATCATAATTAGTATACACTATGACATCACAATGTATTATGACGTCATAATATATCCGCATTATGACATCACAATATATTATGAGAGCGCAATTTGCAGGTATTATGACCAATTTCGCTTACCCCAATTTGTGTCACGTCTACTGGAGCATCATGAGCATGTATTATGACGTCACAGCATATGATGACATCATAACTAGTATGCACTATGACGTCACAATGTATTATGACGTCATAATGTATCCGCATTATGACATCACAATATATTATGAGTGCGCAATTTGCTGGTTTCATGAGCAATTTCGCTGACCCGAAGTTGTGTCACATCTACTGGAGCATCATGAGCATGTATTAGGACGTCACAGTATATGATGACATCATAATTAGTATGCACGATGACGTCACAATGTATTATGACGTCATAATGTATCTGCATTATGACATCACAATGTATTATGAGAAGGTAATTTGCAGGTTTTATGAGCAATTTCTCTAACCCCAAATTGTGTCACATCTACTGGAGCATCATGAGTATGTATTATGACGTCACAGTATATGATGACATCATAATTAGTATGCACTATGACGTCACATTGTACTATGACGTCATAATGTATCCGCATTATGGCATCACAATATAGTATGAGAACGCAATTTGCAGGTATTATGAGCAATTTCGATTGCCCCAATTTGTGTCACATCTACTGGAGCATCATGAGCATGTATTATGACGTCACAGTATATGATGACATCATAATTAGTAAGCACTATGATGTCACAATGTATTATGACGTCATAATGTATCCGCATTATGACATCACAATATATTATGAGAGCGCAATTTGCAGGTTTTATGACCAATTTCGCTTACCCCAATTTGTGTCACATCTACTGGAGCATCATGAGCATGTATTATGACGTCACAGTATATGATGACATCATAATTAGTATGCAGTATGACGTCACAATGTATTATGACGTCATAATGTATCCGCATTATGACATCACAATATATTATCAGAGCGCAATTTGCAGGTTTTATGACCAATTTCGCTTACCCCAATTTGTGTCACATCTACTGGAGCATCATGAGCATGTATTATGACGTCACAGTATATGATGACATCATAATTAGCATGCACTATGACGTCACAATGTATTACGACGTCATAATGTATCCGCATTATGACATCACAATATATTATGAGAGCGCAATTTCCATGATTTATAACCAATTTCGTTTCCCCAATTTGTGTCACATCTACTGGAGCATCATGAGCATGTATTATGACATCACAGTATATGATGTCATCATAATTAGTATGCAGTATGGCGTCACAATGTATTATGACGTCATAATGTATCCGCATTATGACATCACAATATATTATGAGTGCGCAATTTGCTGGTTTCATGAGCAATTTCGCTGACCCGAAGTTGTGTCACATCTACTGGAGCATCATGAGCATGTATTATGATGTCACAGTATATGATGACATCATAATTAGTATGCACTATGACGTCACAATGTATTATGATGTCATAATGTATCCGCATTATGACATCACAATATATTATGAGAGCGGAAGTTGCAGGTTTTATGAGCAATTTCTCTAACCCCAAATTGTGTCACATCTACTGGAGCATCATGAGCATGTATTATGACGTCACAGTATATGATGACATCATAATTAGTATGCACTATGACGTCACAATGTATTATGACGTCATAATATATCCGCATTATGACATCACAATATATTATGAGAGCGCAACATGCAGGTATTATGAGCAATTTCTCTTAACACAATTTGTGTCACATCTACTGGAGCATCATGAGCATGTATTATGACGTCACAGTATATGATGACATCATAATTAGTATGCAGTATGACGTCACAATGTATTATGACGTCATAATGTATCCGCATTATGACATCACAATATATTATGAGAGCGCAATTTCCATGATTTATGACCAATTTCGCTTCCCCCAATTTGTGTCACATCTACTGGAGCATCATGAGCATGTATTATGACGTCACAGTATATGATGTCATCATAATTAGTATGCAGTATGGCGTCACAATGTATTATGACATCATAATGTATCCGCATTATGACATCACAATATATTATGAGAGCGCAACATGCAGGTATTATGAGGAATTTCTCTTACCCCAATTTGTGTCACATCTACTGGAGCATCATGAGCATGTATTATGACGTCACAGTATATGATGACATCATAATTAGTATGCACTATGACGTCACAATGTATTATGACGTCATAATGTATCCGCATTATGACATCACAATATATTATGAGAGTGCAATTTGCAGGTTTTATGACCAATTTCGCTTACCCCAATTTGTGTCACATCTACTGGAGCATCATGAGCATGTATCAAAACGTCACAGTATATGATGACGTCATAATTAGTATGCAGTATGACGTCACAATGCATTATGACGTCATAATATATCCGCATTATGACATCACAATATATTATGAGAGCGCAATTAGTAGGTATTATGAGGAATTTCTCTTACCCCAAATTGTTTCACATGTACTGGAGCATCATGAGCATGTATTATGACGTCACAGTATATGATGGCATCATAATTAGTATGCACTATGACGTCACAATATATTATGACGTCATAATGTATCCGCATTATTACATCACAATATATTATGAGAGCGCAATTTGCAGGTTTTATGAGCAATTTCTCTTACCCCAATTTGTGTCACATCTACTGGAGCATCATGAGCATGTATTATGACGTCACAGTATATGATGACGTCATAATTAGTATGCAGTATGACGTCACAATGTATTATGACGTCATAATGTATCCGCATTATGACATCACAATATATTATGAGACCGCAACCTGCAGGTATTATGAGCAATTTCGCTTACCGCAACTTGTGTCACATCTACTGGAGCATCATGAGCATGTATTATGACATCACAGTATATGATGATATCATAATTAGTATGCACTATAACGTCAAAATGTATTATGACGTCATAGTGTATCCACATTATGACATCACAATATATTATGAGAGCGCAATTTGCAGGTATTATGAGCAAATTCCCTTACCCCAATTTGTGTCACATCAACTAGAGCATCATGAGCATGTATTATGACGTCACAGTATATGATGACATCATAATTAGTAAGCACTATGACGTCACAATGTATTATGACGTCATAATGTGTCCACATTATGACATCACGATATATTATGAGAGCACAATTTGCAGGTATTATGAGCAATTTCTCTTACCCAATTTCTGTCACATCTACTGGAGCATCATGAGCATGTATTATGACGTCACAGTATATGATGACATCATAATTAGTATGCACTATGACGTCACAATGTATTATGACGTCATAATATATCCACATTATGATATCACAATATATTATGAGAGCGCAACATGCAGGTATTATGAGCAGTTTCTCTTACCCCAATTTGTGTCACATCTACTGGAGCATCATGAGCATGTATTATGACGTCACAGTATATGATGACATCATAATTAGTATGCACTATGACGTCACAATGTATTATGACGTCATAATGTATCCGCATTATGACATCACAATGTATTATGAGAGCGCAATTTGCAGGTTTTATGACCAATTTCTCTTACCCCAATTTGTGTCACATCTACTGGAGCATCATGAGCATGTATTATGACGTCACAGTATATGATGACATCATAATTAGTAAGCACTATGACGTCACAATGTATGATGACGTCATAATGTATCCGCATTATGACATCACAATATATTACGAGAGCGCAATTTACAGGTTTTATGACCAATTTTGTTTACCCCAATTTGTGTCACATCTACTGGAGCATCATGAGCATGTATTATGATGTCACAGTATATGATGACACCATAATTAGCATGCACTATGACGTCACAATGTATTACGACGTCATAATGTATCCGCATTATGACATCACAATATATTATGAGAGCGCAATTTCCATGATTTATAACCAATTTCGCTTCCCCCAATTTGTGTCACATCTACTGGAGCATCATAAGCATGTATTATGACGTCACAGTATATGATGTCATCATAATTAGTATGCAGTATGGCGTCACAATGTATTATGAAGTCATAATGTATCCGCATTATGACATCACAATATATTATGAGAGCGCAATTTGCAGGTATTATGAGCAATTTCTCTTACGCCAGTTTGTGTCACATCTACAGGAGCATCATGAGCATGTATTATGACGTCACAGTATATGATGACAACATAATTAGTATGCAGCATGACGTCACAATATATTATGACGTCATAATGTATCCGCATTATGACATCACAATATATTATGAGAGCGCAATTTGCAGGTATTATGAGCAATTTCTCTTACCCCAATTTGTGTCACATCTACTGGAGCATCATGAGCATGTATTATGATGTCACAGTATATGATGACATCATAATTAGTATACACTATGACATCACAATGTATTATGACGTCATAATATATCCGCATTATGACATCACAATATATTATGAGAGCGCAATTTGCAGGTATTATGACCAATTTCGCTTACCCCAATTTGTGTCACGTCTACTGGAGCATCATGAGCATGTATTATGACGTCACAGCATATGATGACATCATAACTAGTATGCACTATGACGTCACAATGTATTATGACGTCATAATGTATCCGCATTATGACATCACAATATATTATGAGTGCGCAATTTGCTGGTTTCATGAGCAATTTCGCTGACCCGAAGTTGTGTCACATCTACTGGAGCATCATGAGCATGTATTATGACGTCACAGTATATGATGACATCATAATTAGTATGCACGATGACGTCACAATGTATTATGACGTCATAATGTATCTGCATTATGACATCACAATGTATTATGAGAAGGTAATTTGCAGGTTTTATGAGCAATTTCTCTAACCCCAAATTGTGTCACATCTACTGGAGCATCATGAGTATGTATTATGACGTCACAGTATATGATGACATCATAATTAGTATGCACTATGACGTCACATTGTACTATGACGTCATAATGTATCCGCATTATGGCATCACAATATAGTATGAGAACGCAATTTGCAGGTATTATGAGCAATTTCGATTGCCCCAATTTGTGTCACATCTACTGGAGCATCATGAGCATGTATTATGACGTCACAGTATATGATGACATCATAATTAGTAAGCACTATGATGTCACAATGTATTATGACGTCATAATGTATCCGCATTATGACATCACAATATATTATGAGAGCGCAATTTGCAGGTTTTATGACCAATTTCGCTTACCCCAATTTGTGTCACATCTACTGGAGCATCATGAGCATGTATTATGACGTCACAGTATATGATGACATCATAATTAGTATGCAGTATGACGTCACAATGTATTATGACGTCATAATGTATCCGCATTATGACATCACAATATATTATCAGAGCGCAATTTGCAGGTTTTATGACCAATTTCGCTTACCCCAATTTGTGTCACATCTACTGGAGCATCATGAGCATGTATTATGACGTCACAGTATATGATGACATCATAATTAGTATGCAGTATGACGTCACAATGTATTATGACGTCATAATGTATCCGCATTATGACATCACAATATATTATCAGAGCGCAATTTGCAGGTTTTATGACCAATTTCGCTTACCCCAATTTGTGTCACATCTACTGGAGCATCATGAGCATGTATTATGACGTCACAGTATATGATGACATCATAATTAGTATGCAGTATGGCCTCACAATGTATTATGACGTCATAATGTATCCGCATTATGACATCACAATATATTATGAGTGCGCAATTTGCTGGTTTCATGAGCAATTTCGCTGACCCGAAGTTGTGTCACATCTACTGGAGCATCATGAGCATGTATTATGATGTCACAGTATATGATGACATCATAATTAGTATGCACTATGACGTCACAATGTATTATGATGTCATAATGTATCCGCATTATGACATCACAATATATTATGAGAGCGGAAGTTGCAGGTTTTATGAGCAATTTCTCTAACCCCAAATTGTGTCACATCTACTGGAGCATCATGAGCATGTATTATGACGTCACAGTATATGATGACATCATAATTAGTATGCACTATGACGTCACAATGTATTATGACGTCATAATATATCCGCATTATGACATCACAATATATTAGGGGAGCGCAACATGCAGGTATTATGAGCAATTTCTCTGAACACAATTTGTGTCACATCTACTGGAGCATCATGAGCATGTATTATGACGTCACAGTATATGATGACATCATAATTAGTATGCAGTATGACGTCACAATGTATTATGACGTCATAATGTATCCGCATTATGACATCACAATATAATATGAGAGCGCAATTTGCATGTTTTATGACCAATTTCGCTTCCCCCAATTTGTGTCACATCTACTGGAGCATCATGAGCATGTATTATCACGTCACAGCATATGATGACATCATAACTAGTATGCACTATGACGTCACAATGTATTATGACGTCATAATGTATCCGCATTATGATATCACAATATATTATGCGAGCGCAACATGCATGTTTTATGACCAATTTCACTTCCCGCAATTTGTGTCACATCTACTGTAGCATCATGAGCATGTATTATGATGTCACAGTATATGATGACATCATAATTAGTATGCAGTATGACGTCACAATGTATTATGACGTCATAATGTATCCGCATTATGACATCACAGTATATTATGAGAGCGCAATTTGCAGGCATTATGAGCAATTTCTCTTACCCCAATTTGTTTCACATCTACTGGAGCATAATGACCATGTATTATGATGTCACAGTATATGATGACATCATAATTTGTATGCAGTATGACGTCACAATATATTATGACGTCATAATGTATCCGCATTATGACATCACAATATATTCTGAGACCGCAATTTGCAGGTTTTATGACCAATTTCACTTACCCCAATTTGTGTCACATCTACTGGAGCATCATGAGCATGTATTATGACGCCACAGCACATGATGACATCATAAATAGTATGCACTATGATGTCACAATGTATTATGACGTCATAATATATCCGCATTATGATATCACAATATATTATGAGAGCGCAACATGCAGGTATTATGAGCAATTTCTCTTACCCCAATTTCCGTCACATCTACTGGAGCATCATGAGCATGTATTATGACGTCACAGTATATGATGACATCATAATTAGTATGCACTATGACATCACAATGTATTATGACGTCATAATGTATCCGCATTATGACATCACAATATATTATCAGAGCGCAATTTGCATGCTTTATGACCAATTTCGCTTCCCCCAATTTGTGTCACATCTACTGGAGCATCATGAGCATGTATTATGACGTCACAGTATATGATGACAACATAATTAGTATGCAGTATGACGTCACAATGTACTCTGACGTCATAATGTATCCGCATTATGACATCACAATATATTATGAGAGCGCAACATGCAGGTATTATGAGCAATTTCTCTTACCACAATTTGCGTCACATCTACTGGAGCATCATGAGCATGTATTATGACGTGACAGTATATGATGACATCATAATTAGTATGCACTATGACGTCACAATGCATTATGACATCATATTGTATCCGCATTATGACATCACAATATATTATGAGAGCGCAATTTGCATGTTTTATGACCAATTTCGATTCCCCCAATTTGTGTCACATCTACTGGAGCATCATGAGCATGTATTATGACGTCACAGTATATGATGACATCATAATTAGTATGCAGTATGATGTCACAATATATTATGACGTCATAATGTATCCGCATAATGACATCAGATTATATTATGAGTGCGCAATTTTCTGGTTTCTTGAGCAATTTCGCCGAGCCGAATTTGTGTCACATCTACTGGAGCATCATGAGCATGTATTATGACGTCACAGTATATGATGACATCATAATTAGTATGCACTATGACGTCACAATGTATTATGACGTCATAATGTATCCTCATTATGATATCACAGTATATTATGCGAGCGCAACATGCAGGTATTATGAGCAATTTCTCTTACCACAATTTGTGTCACATCTGCTGGAGCATCATGAGCATGTATTATGACGTCACAGTAAATGATGACATCATAACTAGTATGCACTATGACGTCACAATGTATTATGACGTCATAATGTATCCGCATTATGATACCACAATATATTATGCGAGCGCAACATGAACGTATTATGAGCAATTTCTCTTACCCCAATTTGTGTCACATCTACTGGAGCCTCATGAGCATGTATTATGACGTCACAGTATATGATGACATCATAATTAGTATGCACTATGACGTCAAACTGTATTATGACGTCATAATGTATCCGCATTATGATATCACAATATATTATGAGAGCGCAATTTGCAGGTATTATGAGCAATTTCTCTTACCCCAATTTGTGTCACATCTACTGGAGCATCATGAGCATGTATTATGATGTCACAGTATGTGATGACATCATAAGTAGTACGCAGTATGACGTCACAATGTATTGTGACGTCATAATTTATCCGCATTATGACATCACAATATATTATGAGAGCGCAATTTGCAGGTTTTATGAGCAATATCGCTTCCCCCAATTTGTGTCACATCTACTGGAGCATCATGAGCATGTATTATGACGTCACAGCATATGATGACATCATAACTAGTATGCACTATGACGTCACAATGTATTATGACGTCATAATGTATCCGCATTATGATATCACAATATATTATACGAGCACAACATGCAGGTTTCATGACCAATATCGCTTCCCCCAATATGTGTCACATCTACTGGAGCATCATGAGCATGTATTATGACGTCACATTATATGATGACATCATAATTAGTATGCAGTATGACGTCACAATGTATTATGACGTCATAATGTATCCGCATTATGACATCACAGTATATAATGAGAGCGCAATTTGCAGGTATTATGAGCAATTTCTCTTACCCCAATTTGTGTCACATCTACTGGAGCATCATGAGCATGTATTTTGATGTCACAGTATATGATGACATCATAATTAGTATGCAGTATAACGTCACAATGTACTATGACGTCATAATGTATCCGCATTATGATATAACAATATATTATGAAAGCGCATTTTGCAGGTATTATGAGCAATTTCTCTTACCCCAATTTGTGTCACATCTACTGGAGCATCATGAGCATGCATTATGATGTCACAGTATATGATGACATCATAATTAGTATGCAGTATGACGTCACAATGTATTATGACGTCATAATGTATCCGCATTATGACATCACAACATATTATGAGACTACAATTTGCAGATTTTATGAGCAATTTCGCTGACCACAATTTGTGTCATATCTACTGGAGCATCATGAGCATGTATTGTGACGTCACAGTATATGATGACATCATAATTAGCATGCACTATGACGTCACAATGTATTATGACGTCATAATGTATCCGCATTATGATATCACAATATATTTTGCGAGCGCAACATGCAGGAATTATGAGCAATTTCTCTTACCCCAATTTGTGTCACATCTACTGGAGCATCATGAGCATGTATTATGATGTCACAGTATATGATGACATCATAATTAGTATGCACTATGACGTCACAATGTATTACGACGTCATAATGTATCCGCATTATGACATCACAATATATTATGAGAGCGCAATTTCCATGATTTATGACCAATTTCGCTTCCCCCAATTTGTGTCACATCTACTGGAGCATCATGAGCATGTATTATGACGTCACAGTATATGATGTCATCATAATTAGTATGCAGTATGGCGTCACAATGTATTATGACGTCATAATGTATCCGCATTATGACATCACAATATATTATGAGAGCGCAACATGCAGGTATTATGAGGAATTTCTCTTACCCCAATTTGTGTCACATCTACTGGAGCATCATGAGCATGTATTATGACGTCACAGTATATGATGACATCATAATTAGTATGCACTATGACGTCACAATGTATTATGACGTCATAATGTATCCGCATTATGACATCACAATATATTATGAGAGTGCAATTTGCAGGTTTTATGACCAATTTCGCTTACCCCAATTTGTGTCACATCTACTGGAGCATCATGAGCATGTATCAAAACGTCACAGTATATGATGACGTCATAATTAGTATGCAGTATGACGTCACAATGCATTATGACGTCATAATATATCCGCATTATGACATCACAATATATTATGAGAGCGCAATTAGTAGGTATTATGAGGAATTTCTCTTACCCCAAATTGTTTCACATGTACTGGAGCATCATGAGCATGTATTATGACGTCACAGTATATGATGGCATCATAATTAGTATGCACTATGACGTCACAATATATTATGACGTCATAATGTATCCGCATTATTACATCACAATATATTATGAGAGCGCAATTTGCAGGTTTTATGAGCAATTTCTCTTACCCCAATTTGTGTCACATCTACTGGAGCATCATGAGCATGTATTATGACGTCACAGTATATGATGACGTCATAATTAGTATGCAGTATGACGTCACAATGTATTATGACGTCATAATGTATCCGCATTATGACATCACAATATATTATGAGACCGCAACCTGCAGGTATTATGAGCAATTTCGCTTACCGCAACTTGTGTCACATCTACTGGAGCATCATGAGCATGTATTATGACATCACAGTATATGATGATATCATAATTAGTATGCACTATAACGTCAAAATGTATTATGACGTCATAGTGTATCCATATTATGACATCACAATATATTATGAGAGCGCAATTTGCAGGTATTATGAGCAAATTCCCTTACCCCAATTTGTGTCACATCAACTAGAGCATCATGAGCATGTATTATGACGTCACAGTATATGATGACATCATAATTAGTAAGCACTATGACGTCACAATGTATTATGACGTCATAATGTGTCCACATTATGACATCACGATATATTATGAGAGCACAATTTGCAGGTATTATGAGCAATTTCTCTTACCCAATTTCTGTCACATCTACTGGAGCATCATGAGCATGTATTATGACGTCACAGTATATGATGACATCATAATTAGTATGCACTATGACGTCACAATGTATTATGACGTCATAATATATCCACATTATGATATCACAATATATTATGAGAGCGCAACATGCAGGTATTATGAGCAGTTTCTCTTACCCCAATTTGTGTCACATCTACTGGAGCATCATGAGCATGTATTATGACGTCACAGTATATGATGACATCATAATTAGTATGCACTATGACGTCACAATGTATTATGACGTCATAATGTATCCGCATTATGACATCACAATGTATTATGAGAGCGCAATTTGCAGGTTTTATGACCAATTTCTCTTACCCCAATTTGTGTCACATCTACTGGAGCATCATGAGCATGTATTATGACGTCACAGTATATGATGACATCATAATTAGTAAGCACTATGACGTCACAATGTATGATGACGTCATAATGTATCCGCATTATGACATCACAATATATTACGAGAGCGCAATTTGCAGGTTTTATGACCAATTTTGTTTACCCCAATTTGTGTCACATCTACTGGAGCATCATGAGCATGTATTATGATGTCACAGTATATGATGACACCATAATTAGCATGCACTATGACGTCACAATGTATTACGACGTCATAATGTATCCGCATTATGACATCACAATATATTATGAGAGCGCAATTTCCATGATTTATAACCAATTTCGCTTCCCCCAATTTGTGTCACATCTACTGGAGCATCATAAGCATGTATTATGACGTCACAGTATATGATGTCATCATAATTAGTATGCAGTATGGCGTCACAATGTATTATGAAGTCATAATGTATCCGCATTATGACATCACAATATATTATGAGAGCGCAATTTGCAGGTATTATGAGCAATTTCTCTTACGCCAGTTTGTGTCACATCTACAGGAGCATCATGAGCATGTATTATGACGTCACAGTATATGATGACAACATAATTAGTATGCAGCATGACGTCACAATATATTATGACGTCATAATGTATCCGCATTATGACATCACAATATATTATGAGAGCGCAATTTGCAGGTATTATGAGCAATTTCTCTTACCCCAATTTGTGTCACATCTACTGGAGCATCATGAGCATGTATTATGATGTCACAGTATATGATGACATCATAATTAGTATACACTATGACATCACAATGTATTATGACGTCATAATATATCCGCATTATGACATCACAATATATTATGAGAGCGCAATTTGCAGGTATTATGACCAATTTCGCTTACCCCAATTTGTGTCACGTCTACTGGAGCATCATGAGCATGTATTATGACGTCACAGCATATGATGACATCATAACTAGTATGCACTATGACGTCACAATGTATTATGACGTCATAATGTATCCGCATTATGACATCACAATATATTATGAGTGCGCAATTTGCTGGTTTCATGAGCAATTTCGCTGACCCGAAGTTGTGTCACATCTACTGGAGCATCATGAGCATGTATTATGACGTCACAGTATATGATGACATCATAATTAGTATGCACGATGACGTCACAATGTATTATGACGTCATAATGTATCTGCATTATGACATCACAATGTATTATGAGAAGGTAATTTGCAGGTTTTATGAGCAATTTCTCTAACCCCAAATTGTGTCACATCTACTGGAGCATCATGAGTATGTATTATGACGTCACAGTATATGATGACATCATAATTAGTATGCACTATGACGTCACATTGTACTATGACGTCATAATGTATCCGCATTATGGCATCACAATATAGTATGAGAACGCAATTTGCAGGTATTATGAGCAATTTCGATTGCCCCAATTTGTGTCTCATCTACTGGAGCATCATGAGCATGTATTATGACGTCACAGTATATGATGACATCATAATTAGTAAGCACTATGATGTCACAATGTATTATGACGTCATAATGTATCCGCATTATGACATCACAATATATTATGAGAGCGCAATTTGCAGGTTTTATGACCAATTTCGCTTACCCCAATTTGTGTCACATCTACTGGAGCATCATGAGCATGTATTATGACGTCACAGTATATGATGACATCATAATTAGTATGCAGTATGACGTCACAATGTATTATGACGTCATAATGTATCCGCATTATGACATCACAATATATTATCAGAGCGCAATTTGCAGGTTTTATGACCAATTTCGCTTACCCCAATTTGTGTCACATCTACTGGAGCATCATGAGCATGTATTATGACGTCACAGTATATGATGACATCATAATTAGCATGCACTATGACGTCACAATGTATTACGACGTCATAATGTATCCGCATTATGACATCACAATATATTATGAGAGCGCAATTTCCATGATTTATAACCAATTTCGTTTCCCCAATTTGTGTCACATCTACTGGAGCATCATGAGCATGTATTATGACATCACAGTATATGATGTCATCATAATTAGTATGCAGTATGGCGTCACAATGTATTATGACGTCATAATGTATCCGCATTATGACATCACAATATATTATGAGTGCGCAATTTGCTGGTTTCATGAGCAATTTCGCTGACCCGAAGTTGTGTCACATCTACTGGAGCATCATGAGCATGTATTATGATGTCACAGTATATGATGACATCATAATTAGTATGCACTATGACGTCACAATGTATTATGATGTCATAATGTATCCGCATTATGACATCACAATATATTATGAGAGCGGAAGTTGCAGGTTTTATGAGCAATTTCTCTAACCCCAAATTGTGTCACATCTACTGGAGCATCATGAGCATGTATTATGACGTCACAGTATATGATGACATCATAATTAGTATGCACTATGATGTCACAATGTATTATGACGTCATAATATATCCGCATTATGACATCACAATATATTATGAGAGCGCAACATGCAGGTATTATGAGCAATTTCTCTTAACACAATTTGTGTCACATCTACTGGAGCATCATGAGCATGTATTATGACGTCACAGTATATGATGACATCATAATTAGCATGCAGTATGACGTCACAATGTATTATGACGTCATAATGTATCCGCATTATGACATCACAATATAATATGAGAGCGCAATTTGCATGTTTTATGACCAATTTCGCTTCCCCCAATTTGTGTCACATCTACTGGAGCATCATGAGCATGTATTATCACGTCACAGCATATGATGACATCATAACTAGTATGCCCTATGACGTCACAATGTATTATGACGTCATAATGTATCCGCATTATGATATCACAATATATTATGCGAGCGCAACATGCATGTTTTATGACCAATTTCACTTCCCGCAATTTGTGTCACATCTACTGGAGCATCATGAGCATGTATTATGACGTCACAGTATATGATGACATCATAATTAGTATGCAGTATGGCCTCACAATGTATTATGACGTCATAATGTATCCGCATTATGACATCACAATATATTATGAGTGCGCAATTTGCTGGTTTCATGAGCAATTTCGCTGACCCGAAGTTGTGTCACATCTACTGGAGCATCATGAGCATGTATTATGATGTCACAGTATATGATGACATCATAATTAGTATGCACTATGACGTCACAATGTATTATGATGTCATAATGTATCCGCATTATGACATCACAATATATTATGAGAGCGGAAGTTGCAGGTTTTATGAGCAATTTCTCTAACCCCAAATTGTGTCACATCTACTGGAGCATCATGAGCATGTATTATGACGTCACAGTATATGATGACATCATAATTAGTATGCACTATGACGTCACAATGTATTATGACGTCATAATATATCCGCATTATGACATCACAATATATTAGGGGAGCGCAACATGCAGGTATTATGAGCAATTTCTCTTAACACAATTTGTGTCACATCTACTGGAGCATCATGAGCATGTATTATGACGTCACAGTATATGATGACATCATAATTAGTATGCAGTATGACGTCACAATGTATTATGACGTCATAATGTATCCGCATTATGACATCACAATATAATATGAGAGCGCAATTTGCATGTTTTATGACCAATTTCGCTTCCCCCAATTTGTGTCACATCTACTGGAGCATCATGAGCATGTATTATCACGTCACAGCATATGATGACATCATAACTAGTATGCACTATGACGTCACAATGTATTATGACGTCATAATGTATCCGCATTATGATATCACAATATATTATGCGAGCGCAACATGCATGTTTTATGACCAATTTCACTTCCCGCAATTTGTGTCACATCTACTGTAGCATCATGAGCATGTATTATGATGTCACAGTATATGATGACATCATAATTAGTATGCAGTATGACGTCACAATGTATTATGACGTCATAATGTATCCGCATTATGACATCACAGTACATTATGAGAGCGCAATTTGCAGGCATTATGAGCAATTTCTCTTACCCCAATTTGTTTCACATCTACTGGAGCATAATGACCATGTATTATGACGTCACAGTATATGATGACATCATAATTTGTATGCAGTATGACGTCACAATATATTATGACGTCATAATGTATCCGCATTATGACATCACAATATATTCTGAGACCGCAATTTGCAGGTTTTATGACCAATTTCGCTTACCCCAATTTGTGTCACATCTACTGGAGCATCATGAGCATGTATTATGACGCCACAGCACATGATGACATCATATATAGTATGCACTATGATGTCACAATGTATTATGACGTCATAATATATCCGCATTATGATATCACAATATATTATGAGAGCGCAACATGCAGGTATTATGAGCAATTTCTCTTACCCCAATTTCCGTCACATCTACTGGAGCATCATGAGCATGTATTATGACGTCACAGTATATGATGACATCATAATTAGTATGCACTATGACATCACAATGTATTATGACGTCATAATGTATCCGCATTATGACATCACAATATATTATGAGAGCGCAATTTGCATGCTTTATGACCAATTTCGCTTCCCCCAATTTGTGTCACATCTACTGGAGCATCATGAGCATGTATTATGACGTCACAGTATATGATGACAACATAATTAGTATGCAGTATGACGTCACAATGTACTCTGACGTTATAATGTATCCGCATTATGACATCACAATATATTATGAGAGCGCAACATGCAGGTATTATGAGCAATTTCTCTTACCACAATTTGCGTCACATCTACTGGAGCATCATGAGCATGTATTATGACGTGACAGTATATGATGACATCATAATTAGTATGCACTATGACGTCACAATGCATTATGACATCATATTGTATCCGCATTATGACATCACAATATATTATGAGAGCGCAATTTGCATGTTTTATGACCAATTTCGATTCCCCCAATTTGTGTCACATCTACTGGAGCATCATGAGCATGTATTATGACGTCACAGTATATGATGACATCATAATTAGTATGCAGTATGATGTCACAATATATTATGACGTCATAATGTATCCGCATAATGACATCAGATTATATTATGAGTGCGCAATTTTCTGGTTTCTTGAGCAATTTCGCCGAGCCGAATTTGTGTCACATCTACTGGAGCATCATGAGCATGTATTATGACGTCACAGTATATGATGACATCATAATTAGTATGCACTATGACGTCACAATGTATTATGACGTCATAATGTATCCTCATTATGATATCACAGTATATTATGCGAGCGCAACATGCAGGTATTATGAGCAATTTCTCTTACCACAATTTGTGTCACATCTGCTGGAGCATCATGAGCATGTATTATGACGTCACAGTAAATGATGACATCATAACTAGTATGCACTATGACGTCACAATGTATTATGACGTCATAATGTATCCGCATTATGATACCACAATATATTATGCGAGCGCAACATGAACGTATTATGAGCAATTTCTCTTACCCCAATTTGTGTCACATCTACTGGAGCCTCATGAGCATGTATTATGACGTCACAGTATATGATGACATCATAATTAGTATGCACTATGACGTCAAACTGTATTATGACGTCATAATGTATCCGCATTATGATATCACAATATATTATGAGAGCGCAATTTGCAGGTATTATGAGCAATTTCTCTTACCCCAATTTGTGTCACATCTACTGGAGCATCATGAGCATGTATTATGATGTCACAGTATGTGATGACATCATAAGTAGTACGCAGTATGACGTCACAATGTATTGTGACGTCATAATTTATCCGCATTATGACATCACAATATATTATGAGAGCGCAATTTGCAGGTTTTATGAGCAATATCGCTTCCCCCAATTTGTGTCACATCTACTGGAGCATCATGAGCATGTATTATGACGTCACAGCATATGATGACATCATAACTAGTATGCACTATGACGTCACAATGTATTATGACGTCATAATGTATCCGCATTATGATATCACAATATATTATACGAGCACAACATGCAGGTTTCATGACCAATATCGCTTCCCCCAATATGTGTCACATCTACTGGAGCATCATGAGCATGTATTATGACGTCACATTATATGATGACATCATAATTAGTATGCAGTATGACGTCACAATGTATTATGACGTCATAATGTATCCGCATTATGACATCACAGTATATAATGAGAGCGCAATTTGCAGGTATTATGAGCAATTTCTCTTACCCCAATTTGTGTCACATCTACTGGAGCATCATGAGCATGTATTTTGATGTCACAGTATATGATGACATCATAATTAGTATGCAGTATAACGTCACAATGTACTATGACGTCATAATGTATCCGCATTATGATATAACAATATATTATGAAAGCGCATTTTGCAGGTATTATGAGCAATTTCTCTTACCCCAATTTGTGTCACATCTACTGGAGCATCATGAGCATGCATTATGATGTCACAGTATATGATGACATCATAATTAGTATGCAGTATGACGTCACAATGTATTATGACGTCATAATGTATCCGCATTATGACATCACAACATATTATGAGACTACAATTTGCAGATTTTATGAGCAATTTCGCTGACCACAATTTGTGTCATATCTACTGGAGCATCATGAGCATGTATTGTGACGTCACAGTATATGATGACATCATAATTAGCATGCACTATGACGTCACAATGTATTATGACGTCATAATGTATCCGCATTATGATATCACAATATATTTTGCGAGCGCAACATGCAGGAATTATGAGCAATTTCTCTTACCCCAATTTGTGTCACATCTACTGGAGCATCATGAGCATGTATTATGACCTCACAGTATATGATGACATCATAATTAGTAAGCACTATGACGTCACAATGTATTATGACGTCATAATGTATCCGCATTATGACATCACAATATATTATGAGAGCGCAATTTGCATGTTTTATGACCAATATCGCTTCCCCCAATTTGTGTCACATCTACTGGAGCATCATGAGCGTGTATTATGACATCACAGTATATGATGACATCATAAGTAGTATGCACTATGACGTCACAATGTACTATGACTTCATAATGTATCCGCATTATGACATCACAATATATTATGAGAGCGCAATTTGCAGGTATTATGAGGAATTTCTCTTACCCCAATTTGTGTCACATCTACTGGAGCATCATGAGCATGTATTATGACGTCACAGTATATGATGACATCATAATTAGTATTCACTATGACGTCACAATGTATTATGACGTCGTAATGTATCCGAAATATGACATCACAATATGAGAGCGCAATTTGCATGTTTTATGACCAATTTCGCTTCCCCCAATTTGTGTCACATCTACTGGAGCATCATGAGCATGTATTATGACGTCACAGTATATGATGACATCATGATTAGTATGCACTATGACGTCACAATGTATTATGACGTCATAATATATCCGCATTATGACATCACAATATATTATGAGAGCGCAATTTGCAGGTATTATGAGCAATTTCTCTTACCCCAATTTGTGTCACATATACTGGAGCATCATGAGCATGTATTATGACGTCACAGTATGTGATGACATCATAAGTAGTACGCAGTATGACGTCACAATGTATTATGACGTCATAATTTATCCGCATTATGACATCACAATATATTATGAGACCGCAATTTGCAGGTTTTATGAGCAATTTCGCTGACCCCAATTTGTGTCACATCTACTGGAGCATCATGAGCATGTACTATGACGTCGCAGTATATGATGAAATCATAATTAGTATGCACTATGACGTCACAATGTATTATGACGTCATAATGTATCCGCATTATGATATCACAATATATTATGCGAGCGCAACATGCAGGTATTATGAGCAATTTCTCTTACCCCAATTTGTGTCACATCTGCTGGAGCATCATGAGCATGTATTATGACGTCACAGTATATGATGACATCATGATTAGTATGCACTATGACGTCACAATGTATTATGACGTCATAATGTATCTGCATTATGACAGCACAATATATTATGAGAGCGCAATTTGCATGTTTTATGACCCATTTCGCTTCCCCCAATTTGTGTCACATCTACTGGAGCATCATGAGCATGTATTATGACGTCACAGTATATGATGACATCATAATTAGTATGCACTATGACCTCACAATGTACTATGACGTCATAATGTATCCGCATTATGACATCACAATATATTATGAGAGCGCAATTTGCAGGTATTATCAGGAATTTCTCTTACCCCAATTTGTGTCACATCTACTGGAGCATCATGAGCATGTATTATGACGTCAAAGTATATGATGACATCATAATTAGTATGCACTATGACGTCACAATGTATTATGACGTTCGTAATGTATCCGCATTATGATATCACAATATGAGAGCGCAATTTGCATGTTTTATGACCAATTTCGCTTCCCCCAATTTGTGTCACATCTACTGGAGCATCATGAGCATGTACTATGACGTCACAGTATATGATGACATCATAATTAGTATGCACTATGACGTCACAATGTACTATGACGTCATAATGTATCCGCATTATGACATCACAATATATTATGAGAGCGCAATTTGCAGGTATTATGAACAATTTCTCTTACCCCAATTTGTGTCACATCTACTGGAGTATCATGAGCATGTATTATGACATCACAGTATGTGATGACATCATAAGTAGTACGCAGTATGACGTCACAATGTATTATGACGTCATAATTTATCCGCATTATGACATCACAATATATTATGAGACCGCAATTTGCAGGTTTTATGAGCAATTTCGCTGACCCCAATTTGTGTCACATATACTGGAGCATCATGAGCATGTATTATGACGTCACAGTATATGATGACATCATAATTAGTATGCACTATGACGTCACAATGTATTATGAGGTCATAATATATCCGCATTATGATATCACAGTATATTATGCGAGCGCAACATGCAGGTATTATGAGCAATTTCTCTTACCCCAATTTGTGTCACATCTACTGGAGCATCATGAGCATGTATTATGACGTCACAGTATATGATGACATCATAATTAGTATGCACTATGACGTCACAATGTATTATGACGTCATAATGTATCCGCATTATGACATCACAATATATTATGAGTGCGCAATTTGCTGGTTTCATGAGCAATTTCGCTGACCCGAAGTTGTGTCACATCTACTGGAGCATCATGAGCATGTATTATGACGTCACAGTATATGATGACATCATAATTAGTATGCACGATGACGTCACAATGTATTATGACGTCATAATGTATCCACATTATGACATCACAATATATTATGAGAAGGCAATTTGCAGGTTTTATGAGCAATTTCTCTAACCCCAAATTGTGTCACATCTACTGGAGCATCATGAGCATGTATTATGACGTCACAGTATATGATGACATCATAATTAGTATGCACTATGACGTCACAATGTATTATGACGTCATAATATATCCGCATTATGACATCACAATATACTACGAGAGCGCATCATGCAGGTATTATGAGCAATTTCTCTTACCACAATTTGTGTCACATCTACTGGAGCATCATGAGCATGTATTATGACGTCACAGTATATGATGACATCAAAATTAGTATGCACTATGACGTCACAATGTATTATGACGTCATAATATATCCGCATTATGACATCACAATGTATTATGAGAGCGCAATTTGCAGGTTTTATGACCAATTTCTCTTACCCCAATTTGTGTCACATCTACTGGAGCATCATGAGCATGTATTATGACGTCACAGTATATGATGTCATCACAATTAGTATGCACTATGACGTCACAATGTATTATGACGTCATAATATATCCGCATTATGACATCACAATATATTATGAGAGCGCAATTTGCAGGTATTATGAGCAATTTCTCTTACCCCAATTCGTGTCACATCTACTGGAGCATCATGAGCATGTATTATGACGTCACAGTATATGATGACAACATAATTAGTATGCACTATGGCGTCACAATGTATTATGACGTCATAATGTATCCGCATTATGACATCACAATATATTATGAGAGCGCAATTTGCCGGTTTTATGACCAATTTCGCTTACCGCAATTTGTGTCACATCTACTGGAGCATCATGAACATGTATTATGACGTCACAGCATATGATGACATCATAACTAGTATGCACTATGACGTCACAATGTATTATGACATCACAATGTATCCGCATTATGACATCACAATATATTATGAGAGCGCAATTTGCAGGTTTTATGACCAATTTCGCTTCCTCCAACTTTTGTCACATCTACTGGAGCATCATGAGCATGTATTATGATGTCCCAGTATATGATGACATCATAATTAGTATGCACTTTGACGTCACAATGTATTATGACGTCATAATGTATCCGCATTATGACATCACAGTATATTATGGGAGCGCAATTTGCATGTTTTATGACCAATTTTGCTTCCCCCAATTTGTGTGACATCTACTGGAGCATCATGAGCATGTATTTTACGTCACAGTATATGATGACATAATAATTAGTATGCAGTATGACGTCACAATGTATTATGACGTCATAATGTGTCCGCATTATGACATCACAATATATTATGAGAGCGCAATTTGCAGGTATTATGAGCAATTTCCCTTACCCCAATTTGTGTCACATCTACTGGAGCATCATGAGCATGTATTATGACGTCACAGTATATGATGACAACATAATTAGTATGCAGTATGACGTCACAATATATTTTGACGTCATAATTTATCCGCATTATGACATCACAATATATTATGAGAGCGCAATTTGCAGGTATTATGAGCAATTTCTCTTACCCCAATTTGTGTCACATCTACTGGAGCATCATGAGCATGTATTATGATGTCACAGTATATGATGACATCATAATTAGCATGCATTATGACATCACAATGTATTATGACGTCATAATGTATCCGCATTATGACATCACAATATATTATGAGAGCGCAATTTGCATGTTTTATGACCAATTTCGCTTCCCCCAATTTGTGTCACATCTACTGGAGCATCATGAGCATGTATTATGACGTCACAGCATATGATGACATCATAATTAGTATGCACTATGACATCACAATGTATTATGACGTCATAATGTATCCGCACTATGACATCACAATGTATTATGACGTCATAATGTATCCGCATTATGACATCACAATATATTATGAGAGCGCAATTTTCAGGTATTATGAGCAATTTCTCTTACCCCAATTTGTGTCACATCTACTGGAGCATCATGAGCATGTATTATGACGTCACAGTATATGATGACAACAAAATTAGTTTGCAGTATGACGTCACAATATATTATGACATCATAATGTACCCGAATTATGACATCACAATATATTATGAGAGCGCAATTTGCAGGTATTATGAGCAATTTCTCTTACCCCAATTTGTGTCACATCTACTGGAGAATCATGAGCATGTATTATGATGTTACAGTACATGATGACATCATAATTAGTATGCACTATGACGTCACAATGTATTACGACGTCATAATGTATCCTCATTATGACATCACAATATATTATGAGAGCGCAATTTCCATGATTTATGACCAATTTCGCTTCCCCCAATTTGTGTCACATCTACTGGAGCATCATGAGCATGTATTATGACGTCACAGTATATGATGTCATCATAATTAGTATGCAGTATGGCGTCACAATGTATTATGACGTCATAATGTATCCGCATTATGACATCACAATATATTATGAGAGCGCAATTTGCAGGTATTATGAGCAATTTCTCTTACCCCAATTTGTGTCACATCTACTGGAGCATCTTGAGCATGTATTATGACGTCACAGTATATGATGACATCATAATTAGTATGCAGTATGACGTCACAATGTATTATGACGTCATAATGTATCCGCATTATGACATCACAATATATTATGAGAGCGCAATATGCATGCTTTATGACCAATTTCGCTTCCCCCAATTTGTGTCACATCTACTGGAGCATCATGAGCAAGTATTAAGACGTCACAATATATGATGACATCATAATTAGTATGCACTATGACGTCACAATGTACTATGTCGTCATAATGTATCCGCATTATGGCATCACAATATAGTATGAGAACGCAATTTGCAGGTATTATGAGGAATTTCTCTTATCCCAATTTGTGTCACATCTACTGGAGCATCATGAGCATGTATTATGATGTCACAGTATATGATGACATCATAATTAGCATGCACTATGACGTCACAATGTATTACGACGTCATAATGTATCCGCATTATGACATCACAATATATTATGAGAGCGCAATTTCCATGATTTATAACCAATTTCGTTTCCCCAATTTGTGTCACATCTACTGGAGCATCATGAGCATGTATTATGACGTCACAGCATATGATGACATCATAACTAGTATGCACTATGACGTCACAATGTATTATGACGTCATAATGTATCCGCATTATGATATCACAATATATTATACGTGCACAACATGCAGGTTTTATGACCAATATCGCTTCACCCAATATGTGTCACATCTACTGGAGCATCATGAGCATGTATTATGACGTCACATTATATGATGACATCATAATTAGTATGCAGTATGACGTCACAATGTATTATGACGTCATAATGTATCCGCATTATGACATCACAGTATATTATGAGAGCGCAATTTGCAGGCATTATGAGCAATTTCTCTTACCCCAATTTGTGTCACATCTACTGGAGCATCATGAGCATGTATTATGACGTCACAGTATATGATGACATCATAATTAGTATGCACTATGACGTCACAATGTATTATGACGTCATAATATATCCGCATTATGATATCACAATATATTATCCGAGCGCAACATGCAGGTATTATGAGCAATTTCTCTTACCCCAATTTGTGTCACATCTACTGGAGCATCATTAGCATGTATTATGACGTCACAGTATATGATGACATCATAATTAGTATGCACTATGACGTCACAATGTATTATGACGTCATAATGTATCCGCATTATGACATCACAATATATTATGAGTGCGCAATTTGCTGGTTTCATGAGCAATTTCGCTGACCCGAAGTTGTGTCACATCTACTGGAGCATCATGAGCATGTATTATGACGTCACAGTATATGATGACATCATAATTAGTATGCACGATGACGTCACAATGTATTATGACGTCATAATGTATCCACATTATGACATCACAATATATTATGAGAAGGCAATTTGCAGGTTTTATGAGCAATTTCTCTAACCCCAAATTGTGTCACATCTACTGGAGCATCATGAGCATGTATTATGACGTCACAGTATATGATGACATCATAATTAGTATGCACTATGACGTCACAATGTATTATGACGTCATAATATATCCGCATTATGACATCACAATATATTATGAGAGCGCAATTTGCAGGTATTATGAGCAATTTCTCTTAACCCAATTTGTGTCACATCTACTGGAGCATCATGAGCATGTATTATGACGTCACAGTATATGATGTCATCACAATTAGTATGCACTATGACGTCACAATGTATTATGACATCATAATGTACCCGCATTATGACATCACAATATATTATGAGAGCGCAATTTGCAGGTATTATGAGCAATTTCTCTTAACCCAATTTGTGTCACATCTACTGGAGCATCATGAGCATGTATTATGATGTCACAGTATATGATGACATCATAATTAGTATGCACTATGACGTCACAATGTATTACGACGTCATAATGTATCCGCATTATGACATCACAATATATTATGAGAGCGCAATTTCCATGATTTATGACCAATTTCGCTTCCCCCAATTTGTGTCACATCTACTGGAGCATCATGAGCATGTATTATGACGTCACAGTATATGATGTCATCATAATTAGTATGCAGTATGGCGTCACAATGTATTATGACGTCATAATGTATCCGCATTATGACATCACAATATATTATGAGTGCGCAATTTGCTGGTTTCATGAGCAATTTCGCTGACCCGAAGTTGTGTCACATCTACTGGAGCATCATGAGCATGTATTATGACGTCACAGTATATGATGACATCATAATTAGTATGCACGATGACGTCACAATGTATTATGACGTCATAATGTATCTGCATTATGACATCACAATGTATTATGAGAAGGTAATTTGCAGGTTTTATGAGCAATTTCTCTAACCCCAAATTGTGTCACATCTACTGGAGCATCATGAGTATGTATTATGACGTCACAGTATATGATGACATCATAATTAGTATGCACTATGACGTCACATTGTACTATGACGTCATAATGTATCCGCATTATGGCATCACAATATAGTATGAGAACGCAATTTGCAGGTATTATGAGCAATTTCGATTGCCCCAATTTGTGTCACATCTACTGGAGCATCATGAGCATGTATTATGACGTCACAGTATATGATGACATCATAATTAGTAAGCACTATGATGTCACAATGTATTATGACGTCATAATGTATCCGCATTATGACATCACAATATATTATGAGAGCGCAATTTGCAGGTTTTATGACCAATTTCGCTTACCCCAATTTGTGTCACATCTACTGGAGCATCATGAGCATGTATTATGACGTCACAGTATATGATGACATCATAATTAGTATGCAGTATGACGTCACAATGTATTATGACGTCATAATGTATCCGCATTATGACATCACAATATATTATCAGAGCGCAATTTGCAGGTTTTATGACCAATTTCGCTTACCCCAATTTGTGTCACATCTACTGGAGCATCATGAGCATGTATTATGACGTCACAGTATATGATGACATCATAATTAGCATGCACTATGACGTCACAATGTATTACGACGTCATAATGTATCCGCATTATGACATCACAATATATTATGAGAGCGCAATTTCCATGATTTATAACCAATTTCGTTTCCCCAATTTGTGTCACATCTACTGGAGCATCATGAGCATGTATTATGACATCACAGTATATGATGTCATCATAATTAGTATGCAGTATGGCGTCACAATGTATTATGACGTCATAATGTATCCGCATTATGACATCACAATATATTATGAGTGCGCAATTTGCTGGTTTCATGAGCAATTTCGCTGACCCGAAGTTGTGTCACATCTACTGGAGCATCATGAGCATGTATTATGATGTCACAGTATATGATGACATCATAATTAGTATGCACTATGACGTCACAATGTATTATGATGTCATAATGTATCCGCATTATGACATCACAATATATTATGAGAGCGGAAGTTGCAGGTTTTATGAGCAATTTCTCTAACCCCAAATTGTGTCACATCTACTGGAGCATCATGAGCATGTATTATGACGTCACAGTATATGATGACATCATAATTAGTATGCACTATGACGTCACAATTTATTATGACGTCATAATATATCCGCATTATGACATCACAATATATTATGAGAGCGCAACATGCAGGTATTATGAGCAATTTCTCTTAACACAATTTGTGTCACATCTACTGGAGCATCATGAGCATGTATTATGACGTCACAGTATATGATGACATCATAATTAGTATGCAGTATGACGTCACAATGTATTATGACGTCATAATGTATCCGCATTATGACATCACAATATAATATGAGAGCGCAATTTGCATGTTTTATGACCAATTTCGCTTCCCCCAATTTGTGTCACATCTACTGGAGCATCATGAGCATGTATTATCACGTCACAGCATATGATGACATCATAACTAGTATGCACTATGACGTCACAATGTATTATGACGTCATAATGTATCCGCATTATGATATCACAATATATTATGCGAGCGCAACATGCATGTTTTATGACCAATTTCACTTCCCGCAATTTGTGTCACATCTACTGGAGCATCATGAGCATGTATTATGACGTCACAGTATATGATGACATCATAATTAGTATGCAGTATGGCGTCACAATGTATTATGACGTCATAATGTATCCGCATTATGACATCACAATATATTATGAGTGCGCAATTTGCTGGTTTCATGAGCAATTTCGCTGACCCGAAGTTGTGTCACATCTACTGGAGCATCATGAGCATGTATTATGATGTCACAGTATATGATGACATCATAATTAGTATGCACTATGACGTCACAATGTATTATGACGTCATAATGTATCCGCATTATGACATCACAATATATTATGAGAGCGGAAGTTGCAGGTTTTATGAGCAATTTCTCTAACCCCAAATTGTGTCACATCTACTGGAGCATCATGAGCATGTATTATGACGTCACAGTATATGATGACATCATAATTAGTATGCACTATGACGTCACAATGTATTATGACGTCATAATATATCCGCATTATGACATCACAATATATTAGGGGAGCGCAACATGCAGGTATTATGAGCAATTTCTCTTAACACAATTTGTGTCACATCTACTGGAGCATCATGAGCATGTATTATGACGTCACAGTATATGATGACATCATAATTAGTATGCAGTATGACGTCACAATGTATTATGACGTCATAATGTATCCGCATTATGACATCACAATATAATATGAGAGCGCAATTTGCATGTTTTATGACCAATTTCGCTTCCCCCAATTTGTGTCACATCTACTGGAGCATCATGAGCATGTATTATGACGCCACAGCACATGATGACATCATAAATAGTATGCACTATGATGTCACAATGTATTATGACGTCATAATATATCCGCATTATGATATCACAATATATTATGAGAGCGCAACATGCAGGTATTATGAGCAATTTCTCTTACCCCAATTTCCGTCACATCTACTGGAGCATCATGAGCATGTATTATGACGTCACAGTATATGATGACATCATAATTAGTATGCACTATGACATCACAATGTATTATGACGTCATAATGTATCCGCATTATGACATCACAATATATTATGAGAGCGCAGTTTGCATGCTTTATGACCAATTTCGCTTCCCCCAATTTGTGTCACATCTACTGGAGCATCATGAGCATGTATTATGACGTCACAGTATATGATGACAACATAATTAGTATGCAGTATGACGTCACAATGTACTCTGACGTCATAATGTATCCGCATTATGACATCACAATATATTATGAGAGCGCAACATGCAGGTATTATGAGCAATTTCTCTTACCACAATTTGCGTCACATCTACTGGAGCATCATGAGCATGTATTATGACGTGACAGTATATGATGACATCATAATTAGTATGCACTATGACGTCACAATGCATTATGACATCATATTGTATCCGCATTATGACATCACAATATATTATGAGAGCGCAATTTGCATGTTTTATGACCAATTTCGATTCCCCCAATTTGTGTCACATCTACTGGAGCATCATGAGCATGTATTATGACGTCACAGTATATGATGACATCATAATTAGTATGCAGTATGATGTCACAATATATTATGACGTCATAATGTATCCGCATAATGACATCAGATTATATTATGAGTGCGCAATTTTCTGGTTTCTTGAGCAATTTCGCCGAGCCGAATTTGTGTCACATCTACTGGAGCATCATGAGCATGTATTATGACGTCACAGTATATGATGACATCATAATTAGTATGCACTATGACGTCACAATGTATTATGACGTCATAATGTATCCTCATTATGATATCACAGTATATTATGCGAGCGCAACATGCAGGTATTATGAGCAATTTCTCTTACCACAATTTGTGTCACATCTGCTGGAGCATCATGAGCATGTATTATGACGTCACAGTAAATGATGACATCATAACTAGTATGCACTATGACGTCACAATGTATTATGACGTCATAATGTATCCGCATTATGATACCACAATATATTATGCGAGCGCAACATGAACGTATTATGAGCAATTTCTCTTACCCCAATTTGTGTCACATCTACTGGAGCCTCATGAGCATGTATTATGACGTCACAGTATATGATGACATCATAATTAGTATGCACTATGACGTCAAACTGTATTATGACGTCATAATGTATCCGCATTATGATATCACAATATATTATGAGAGCGCAATTTGCAGGTATTATGAGCAATTTCTCTTACCCCAATTTGTGTCACATCTACTGGAGCATCATGAGCATGTATTATGATGTCACAGTATGTGATGACATCATAAGTAGTACGCAGTATGACGTCACAATGTATTGTGACGTCATAATTTATCCGCATTATGACATCACAATATATTATGAGAGCGCAATTTGCAGGTTTTATGAGCAATATCGCTTCCCCCAATTTGTGTCACATCTACTGGAGCATCATGAGCATGTATTATGACGTCACAGCATATGATGACATCATAACTAGTATGCACTATGACGTCACAATGTATTATGACGTCATAATGTATCCGCATTATGATATCACAATATATTATACGAGCACAACATGCAGGTTTCATGACCAATATCGCTTCCCCCAATATGTGTCACATCTACTGGAGCATCATGAGCATGTATTATGACGTCACATTATATGATGACATCATAATTAGTATGCAGTATGACGTCACAATGTATTATGACGTCATAATGTATCCGCATTATGACATCACAGTATATAATGAGAGCGCAATTTGCAGGTATTATGAGCAATTTCTCTTACCCCAATTTGTGTCACATCTACTGGAGCATCATGAGCATGTATTTTGATGTCACAGTATATGATGACATCATAATTAGTATGCAGTATAACGTCACAATGTACTATGACGTCATAATGTATCCGCATTATGATATAACAATATATTATGAAAGCGCATTTTGCAGGTATTATGAGCAATTTCTCTTACCCCAATTTGTGTCACATCTACTGGAGCATCATGAGCATGCATTATGATGTCACAGTATATGATGACATCATAATTAGTATGCAGTATGACGTCACAATGTATTATGACGTCATAATGTATCCGCATTATGACATCACAACATATTATGAGACTACAATTTGCAGATTTTATGAGCAATTTCGCTGACCACAATTTGTGTCATATCTACTGGAGCATCATGAGCATGTATTGTGACGTCACAGTATATGATGACATCATAATTAGCATGCACTATGTCGTCACAATGTATTATGACGTCATAATGTATCCGCATTATGATATCACAATATATTTTGCGAGCGCAACATGCAGGAATTATGAGCAATTTCTCTTACCCCAATTTGTGTCACATCTACTGGAGCATCATGAGCATGTATTATGACCTCACAGTATATGATGACATCATAATTAGTAAGCACTATGACGTCACAATGTATTATGACGTCATAATGTATCCGCATTATGACATCACAATATATTATGAGAGCGCAATTTGCATGTTTTATGACCAATATCGCTTCCCCCAATTTGTGTCACATCTACTGGAGCATCATGAGCATGTATTATGACATCACAGTATATGATGACATCATAAGTAGTATGCACTATGACGTCACAATGTACTATGACTTCATAATGTATCCGCATTATGACATCACAATATATTATGAGAGCGCAATTTGCAGGTATTATGAGGAATTTCTCTTACCCCAATTTGTGTCACATCTACTGGAGCATCATGAGCATGTATTATGACGTCACAGTATATGATGACATCATAATTAGTATTCACTATGACGTCACAATGTATTATGACGTCGTAATGTATCCGAAATATGACATCACAATATGAGAGCGCAATTTGCATGTTTTATGACCAATTTCGCTTCCCCCAATTTGTGTCACATCTACTGGAGCATCATGAGCATGTATTATGACGTCACAGTATATGATGACATCATGATTAGTATGCACTATGACGTCACAATGTATTATGACGTCATAATGTATCCGCATTATGACATCACAATATATTATGAGAGCGCAATTTGCAGGTATTATGAGCAATTTCTCTTACCCCAATTTGTGTCACATATACTGGAGCATCATGAGCATGTATTATGACGTCACAGTATGTGATGACATCATAAGTAGTACGCAGTATGACGTCACAATGTATTATGACGTCATAATTTATCCGCATTATGACATCACAATATATTATGAGACCGCAATTTGCAGGTTTTATGAGCAATTTCGCTGACCCCAATTTGTGTCACATCTACTGGAGCATCATGAGCATGTACTATGACGTCGCAGTATATGATGAAATCATAATTAGTATGCACTATGACGTCACAATGTATTATGACGTCATAATGTATCCGCATTATGATATCACAATATATTATGCGAGCGCAACATGCAGCTATTATGAGCAATTTCTCTTACCCCAATTTGTGTCACATCTACTGGAGCATCATGAGCATGTATTATGACGTCACAGTATATGATGACATCATGATTAGTATGCACTATGACGTCACAATGTATTATGACGTCATAATGTATCTGCATTATGACAGCACAATATATTATGAGAGCGCAATTTGCATGTTTTATGACCAATTTCGCTTCCCCCAATTTGTGTCACATCTACTGGAGCATCATGAGCATGTATTATGACGTCACAGTATATGATGACATCATAATTAGTATGCACTATGACCTCACAATGTACTATGACGTCATAATGTATCCGCATTATGACATCACAATATATTATGAGAGCGCAATTTGCAGGTATTATGAGGAATTTCTCTTACCCCAATTTGTGTCACATCTACTGGAGCATCATGAGCATGTATTATGACGTCAAAGTATATGATGACATCATAATTGGTATGCACTATGACGTCACAATGTATTATGACGTTCGTAATGTATCCGCATTATGATATCACAATATGAGAGCGCAATTTGCATGTTTTCTGACCAATTTCGCTTCCCCCAATTTGTGTCACATCTACTGGAGCATCATGAGCATGTATTATGACGTCACAGTATATGATGACATCATAATTAGTATGCACTATGACCTCACAATGTACTATGACGTCATAATGTATCCGCATTATGACATCACAATATATTATGAGAGCGCAATTTGCAGGTATTATGAGCAATTTCTCTTACCCCAATTTGTGTCACATCTACTGGAGCATCATGAGCATCTATTATGACGTCACAGTATGTGATGACATCATAAGTAGTACACAGTAAGACGTCACAATGTATTATGACGTCATAATTTAATCGCATTATGACATCACAATATATTATGAGACCGGAATTTGCAGGTTTTATGAGCAATTTCGCTGACCCCAATTTGTGTCACATCTACTGGAGCATCATGAGCATGTACTATGACGTCGCAGTATATGATGAAATCATAATTAGTATGCACTATGACGTCACAAAGTATTATGACGTCATAATGTATCCGCATTATGATATCACAATATATTATGCGAGCGCAGCATGCACCTATTATGAGCAATTTCTCTTACCCCAATTTGTGTCACATCTACTGGAGCATCATGAGCATGTATTATGACGTGACAGTATATGATGACATCATGATTAGTATGCACTATGACGTCACAATGTATTATGACGTCAAAATGTATCTGCATTATGAGAGCACAATATCTTATGAGAGCGCAATTTGCATGTTTTATGACCAATTTCGCTTCCCCCAATTTGTGTCACACCTACTGGAGCATCATGAGCATGTATTATGATGTCACAGTATATGATGACATCATAATTAGTATGCACTATGACGTCACAATGTATTATGATGTCATAATATATCCGCATTATGATATCACAATATATTATGCGAGCGCAACATGCAGGTATTATGAGCAATTTCTCTTACCCCAATTTGTGTCACATCTACTGGAGCATCATGAGCATGTATTATGACGTCACAGTATATGATGACATCATAATTTGTATGCACTATGACGTCACAATGTATTATGACGTCATAATGTATCCGCATTATGACATCACAATATATTATGAGAGCGCAATTTGCAGGTTTTATGACCAATTTCGCTTACCCCAATTTGTGTCACATCTACTGGAGCATCATGAGCATGTATTATGACGTCACAGTATATGATGACAACATAATTAGTATGCAGTATGACGTCACAATATATTTTGACGTCATAATTTATCCGCATTATGACATCACAATATAGTATGAGAACGCAATTTGCAGGTTTTATGACCAATTTCGCTTACCCCAATTTGTGTCACATCTACTGGAGCATCATGAGCATGTATTATGACGTCACAGTATATGATGACAACATAATTAGTATGCAGTATGACGTCACAATGTATTATGACGTCATAATGTATCCGCATTATGACATCACAATATATTATGAGAGCGCAATTTCCATGATTTATGACCAATTTCGCTTCCCCCAATTTGTGTCACATCTACAGGAGCATCATGAGCATGTATTATGATGTCACAGTATATGATGACATCATAATTAGTATGCACTATGACATCACAATGTATTATGACGTCATAATATATCCGCATTATGACATCAAAATATATTATGAGAGCGCAATTTGCAGGTTTTATGACAAATTTCCCTTACCCCAATTTGTGTCACGTCCACTGGAGCATCATGAGCATGTATTATGACGTCACAGCATATGATGACATCATAACTAGTATGCACTATGACGTCACAATGTATTATGACGTCATAATGTATCCGCATTATGATATCACATTATATAATGCGAGCACAACATGCATGTTTTATGACCAATATCGCTTCCCCCAATATGTGTCACATCTACTGGAGCATCATGAGCATGTATTATGACGTCACAGTATATGATGACATCATAATTAGTATGCACTATGACATCACAATGTACTATGACGTCATAATGTATCCGCATTATGGCATCACAATATAGTATGAGAACGCAATTTGCAGGTATTATGAGCAATTTCTCTTACCCCAATTTGTGTCACATCTACTGGAGCATCATGAGCATGTATTATGACGTCACAGTATATGATGACATCATAATTAGTATGCAGTAAGACGTCACAATGTATTATGACGTCATAGTGTATCCGCATTATGACATCACAATATATTATGAGAGCGCAATATGCATGCTTTATGACCAATTTCGATTCCCCCAATTTGTGTCACATCTACTGGAGCATCATGAGAAAGAATTATGACGTCACAATATATGATGACATCATAATTAGTATGCACTATGACGTCACAATGTACTATGACGTCATAATGTATCCGCATTATGCCATCACAATATAGTATGAGAACGCAATTTGCAGGTATTATGAGGAATTTCTCTTACCCCAATTTGTGTCACATCTACTGGAGCATCATGAGCATGTATTATGACGTCAAAGTATATGATGACATCATAATTGGTATGCACTATGACGTCACAATGTATTATGACGTTCGTAATGTATCCGCATTATGATATCACAATATGAGAGCGCAATTTGCATGTTTTATGACCAATTTCGCTTCCCCCAATTTGTGTCACATCTACTGGAGCATCATGAGCATGTATTATGACGTCACAGTATATGATGACATCATAATTAGTATGCACTATGACGTCACAATGTACTATGACGTCATAATGTATCCGCATTATGACATCACAATATATTATGAGAGCGCAATTTGCAGGTATTATGAGCAATTTCTCTTACCCCAATTTGTGTCACATCTACTGGAGCATCATGAGCATGTATTATGACGTCACAGTATGTGATGACATCATAAGTAGTACACAGTATGACGTCACAATGTATTATGACGTCATAATTTAATCGCATTATGACATCACAATATATTATGAGACCGGAAATTGCAGGTTTTATGAGCAATTTCGCTGACCCCAATTTGTGTCACATCTACTGGAGCATCATGAGCATGTACTATGACGTCGCAGTATATGATGAAATCATAATTAGTATGCACTATGATGTCACAAAGTATTTTGACGTCATAATGTATCCGCATTATGATATCACAATATATTATGCGAGCGCAACATGCAGCTATTATGAGCAATTTCTCTTACCCCAATTTGTGTCACATCTACTGGAGCATCATGAGCATGTATTATGACGTCACAGTATATGATGACATCATAATTTGTATGCACTATGACGTCACAATGTATTATGACGTCATAATGTATCCGCTTTATGACATCACAATATATTATGAGAGCGCAATTTGCAGGTTTTATGACCAATTTCGCTTACCCCAATTTGTGTCACATCTACTGGAGCATCATGAGCATGTATTATGATGTCACAGCATATGATGACATCATAACTAGTATGCACTATGACGTCACAATGTATTATGACGTCAAAATGTATCCGCATTATGACATCACAGTATATTATGAGAGCGCAACATGCAGGTATTATGAGCAATTTCTCTTACCCCAATTTGGGTCACATCTACTGGAGCATCATGAGCATGTATTATGACGCCACAGTATATGATGACATCATAATTAGTATGCACGATGACGTCACAATGTATTATGACGTCATAATGTATCCGCATTATGACATCACAATATATTATGAGAGCGCAATTTGCAGGTTTTATGACCAATTTCGCTTCCTCCAATTTTTGTCACATCTACTGGAGCATCATGAGCATGTATTATGATGTCCCAGTATATGATGACATCATAATTAGTATGCACTATGACGTCACAATGTATTATGACGTCATAATGTATCCGCCTTATGACATCACAGTATATTATGGGAGCGCAATTTGCATGTTTTATGACCAATTTCGCTTCCCCCAATTTGTGTCACATCTACTGGAGCATCATGAGCATGCATTATGACGTCACAGCATATGATGACATCATAATTAGTATGCACTATGACATCACAATGTATTATGACGTCATAATGTATCTGCACTATGACATCACAATGTATTTTGACGTCATAATGTATCCGCATTATGACATCACAATATATTATGAGAGCGCAATTTGCAGGTATTATGAGCAATTTCTCTTACCCCAATTTGTGTCACATCTACTGGAGCATCATGAGCATGTATTATGATGTCACAGTATATGATGACATCATAATTAGAATGCACTATCACGTCACAATATATTACGACGTCATAATGTATCCGCATTATGACATCACAATATATTATGAGAGCGCAATTTCCATGATTTATGACCAATTTCGCTTCCCCCAATTTGTGTCACATCTACTGGAGCATCATGAGCATGTATTATGACGTCACAGTATATGATGTCATCATAATTAGTATGCAGTATGGCGTCACAATGTATTATGACGTCATAATGTATCCGGATTATGACATCACAATATATTATGAGAGCGCAATTTGCAGGTATTATGAGCAATTTCTCTTATGCCAGTTTGTGTCACATCTACAGGAGCATCATGAACATGTATTATGATGTCACAGTATATGATGACATCATAATTAGTATGCACTATGACATCACAATGTATTATGACGTCATAATATATCCGCATTATGACATCACAATATATTATGAGAGCGCAATTTGCAGGTTTTATGACCAATTTCCCTTACCCCAATTTGTGTCACGTCCACTGGAGCATCATGAGCATGTATTATGACGTCACAGCATATGATGACATCATAACTAGTATGCAATATGACGTCAGAATGTATTATGACGTCATAATGTATCCGCATTATGATATCACATTATATAATGCGAGCACAACATGCATGTTTTATGACCAATATCGCTTCCCCCAATATGTGTCACATCTACTGGAGCATCATGAGCATGTATTATGACGTCACAGTATATGATGACATCATAATTAGTATGCACTATGACGTCACAATGTACTATGACGTCATAATGTATCCGCATTATGGCATCACAATATAGTATGAGAACGCAATTTGCAGGTATTATGAGCAATTTCTCTTACACCAATTTGTGTCACATCTACTGGAGCATCAAGAGCATGTATTATGACGTCACAGTATATGATGACATCATAATTAGTATGCAGTATGACGTCACAATGTATTATGACGTCATAATGTATCCGCATTATGACATCACAATATATTATGAGAGCGCAATATGCATGCTTTATGAACAATTTCGCTTCCCCCAATTTGTGTCACATCTACTGGAGCATCATGAGCAAGTATTATGACGTCACAATATATGATGACATCATAATTAGTATGCACTATGACGTCACAATGTACTATGACGTCATAATGTATCCGCATTATGGCATCACAATATTGTATGATAACGCAATTTGCAGGTATTATGAGGAATTTCTGTTACCCCAATTTGTGTCACATATACTGGAGCAACATGAGCATGTATTATGACGTCACAGTATATGATGACATCATAATTAGTATGCAGTATGACGTCACAATGTATTATGACGTCAAAATGTATCCGCATTATGACATCACAATATATTATGAGAGCGCAATTTGCAGGTTTTATGACCAATTTCGCTTACCCCAATTTGTGTCACATCTACTGGAGCATCATGAGCATGTATTATGACGTCCCAGTATATGATGACATCATAATTAGTATGCAGTATGACGTCACAATGTATTATGACGTCATAATGTATCCGCATTATGACGTCACATTATATTATGAGAGCGCAATTTCCAGGTATTATGAGCAATTTCTCTTACCCCAATTTGTGTCACATCTACTGGAGCATCATGAGCATGTATTATGACGTCACAGTATATGATGACATCATAATTAGTACGCACTATGACGTCACAATGTATTATGACGTCATAATGTATCCGCATTATGACATCACAATATATTATGAGTGCGCAATTTGCTGGTTTCATGAGCAATTTCGCTGACCAGAAGTTGTGTCAAATCTACTGGAGCATCATGAGCATGTATTATGACGTCACAGTATATGATGACATCATAATTAGTATGCACGATGACGTCACAATGTATTATGACGTCATAATGTATCTGCATTATGACATCACAATGTATTATGAGAAGGCAATTTGCAGGTTTTATGAGCAATTTCTCTAACCCCAAATTGTGTCACATCTACTGGAGCATCATGAGCATGTATTATGACGTCACAGTATATGATGACATCATAATTAGTATGCACTATGACGTCACAATGTATTATGACGTCATAATATATCCGCATTATGACATCATAATATACTACGAGAGCACAACATGCAGGTATTAAGAGCAATTTCTCTTACCACAATTTGTGTCACATCTACTGGAGCATCATGAGCATGTATTATGACGTCACAGTATATGATGACGTCATAATTAGTATGCAGTATGACGTCACAATGTATTATGACGTCACAATATATCCGCATTATGACATCACAATATGTTATGAGAGCGCAATTAGTAGGTATTATGAGGAATTTCTCTTACCCCAAATTGTTTCACATCTACTGGAGCATCATGAGCATGTATTATGACGTCACAGTATATGATGGCATCATAATTAGTATGCACTATGACGTCACAATATATTATGACGTCATAATGTATCCGCATTATTACATCACAATATATTATGAGAGCGCAATTTGCAGGTTTTATGAGCAATTTCTCTTACCCCAATTGGTGTCACATCTACTGGAGCATCATGAGCATGTATTATGACGTCACAGTATATGATGACGTCATAATTAGTATGCAGTATGACGTCACAATGTATTATGACATCATAATATATCCGCATTATGACATCACAATATATTATGAGACCGCAACTTGCAGGTATTATGAGCAATTTCGCTTACCCCAACTTGTGTCACATCTACTGGAGCATCATGAGCATGTATTATGACGTCACAGTATATGATGATATCATAATTAGTATGCACTATAACGTCAACATGTATTATGACGTCATAATGTATCCACATTATGACATCACAATATATTATGAGAGCGCAATTTGCAGGTATTATGAGCAAATTCCCTTACCCCAATTTGTGTCACATCAACTGGAGCATCATGAGCATGTATTATGACGTCACAGTATATGATGACATCATAATTAGTAAGCACTATGACGTCACAATGTATTATGACGTCATAATGTTTCCACATTATGACATCACGATATATTATGAGAGCACAATTTGCAGGTATTATGAGCAATTTCTCTTACCCCAATTTCTGTCACATCTACTGGAGCATCATGAGCATGTATTATGACGTCACAGTATATGATGACATCATAATTAGTATGCACTATGACTTCACAATGTACTATGACGTCATAATGTATCCGCATTATGACATCACAATATAATATGAGAGCGCAACATGCAGGTATTATGAGCAATTTCTCTTACCCCAATTTGTGTCACATCTACTGGAGCATCATGAGCATGTATTATGACGTCACAGTATATGATGACATCATAATTTGTATGCACTATGACGTCACAATGTATTATGACGTCATAATGTATCCGCATTATGACATCACAATGTATTATGAGAGCGCAATTTGCAGGTTTTATGACCAATTTCTCTTACCCCAATTTGTGTCACATCTACTGGAGCATCATGAGCATGTATTATGACGTCACAGTATATGATGACATCATAATTAGTAAGCACTATGATGTCACAATGTATTATGACGTCATAATGTATCCGCATTATGACATCACAATATATTATGAGAGCGCAATTTGCAGGTTTTATGACCAATTTCGCTTACCCCAATTTGTGTCACATCTACTGGAGCATCATGAGCATGTATTATGATGTCACAGTATATGATGACATCATAATTAGCATGCACTATGACGTCACAATGTATTACGACGTCATAATGTATCCGCATTATGACATCACAATATATTATGAGAGCGCAATTTCCATGATTTATAACCAATTTCGTTTCCCCAATTTGTGTCACATCTACTGGAGCATCATGAGCATGTATTATGACGTCACAGTATATGATGTCATCATAATTAGTATGCAGTATGGCGTCACAATGTATTATGAAGTCATAATGTATCCGCATTATGACATCACAATATATTATGAGAGCGCAATTTGCAGGTATTATGAGCAATTTCTCTTACGTCAGTTTGTGTCACATCTACAGGAGCATCATGAGCATGTATTATGACGTCACAGTATATGATGACAACATAATTAGTATGCAGTATGACGTCACAATATATTATGACGTCATAATGTATCCGCATTATGACATCACAATATATTATGAGAGCGCAATTTGCAGGTTTTATGACCTATTTCTCTAACCCCAATTTGTGTCACATCTACTGGAGCATCATGAGCATGTATTATGATGTCACAGTATATGATGACATCATAATTAGTATACACTATGACATCACAATGTATTATGACGTCATAATATATCCGCATTATGACATCACAATATATTATGAGAGCGCAATTTGCAGGTATTATGACCAATTTCGCTTACCCCAAATTGTGTCACGTCTACTGGAGCATCATGAGCATGTATTATGACGTCACAGCATATGATGACATCATAAGTAGTATGCACTATGACGTCACAATGTATTATGACGTCATAATGTATCCGCATTATGATATCACATTATATAATGCGAGCACAACATGCATGTTTTATGACCAATATCGCTTCCCCCAATATGTATCACATCTACTGGAGCATCCTGAGCATGTATTATGACGTCACAGTATATGATGACATCATAATTAGTATGCACTATGAAGTCACAATGTACTATGACGTCATAATGTATCCGCATTATGGCATCACAATATAATATGAGAACGCAATTTGCAGGTATTATGAGCAATTTCTCTTACCCCAATTTGTGTCACATCTACTGGAGCATCATGAGCATGTATTATGACGTCACAGTATATGATGACATCATAATTAGTATGCAGTATGACGTCACAATGTATTATGACGTCATAATGTTTCCGCATTATGACATCACAATATATTATGAGAGCGCAATATGCATGCTTTAAGACCAATTTCGCTTCCCCCAATTTGTGTCACATCTACTGGAGCATCATGAGCATGTATTATGACGTCACAGTATATGATGACATCATAATTAGTATGCACTATGACGTCACAATGTACTATGACGTCATAATGTATCCGCATTATGGCATCACAATATAGTATGAGAACGCAATTTGCAGGTATTATGAGGAATTTCTCTTACCCCAATTTGTGTCACATATACTGGAGCATCATGAGCATGCATTATGACGTCACAGTATATGATGACATCATAATTAGTATGCAGTATGACGTCACAATGTATTATGACGTCAAAATGTATCCGCATTATGACATCACAATATATTATGAGAGCGCAATTTGCAGGTTTTATGACCAATTTCGCTTACCCCAATTTGTGTCACATCTACTAGAGCATCATCAGCATGTATTATGACGTCCCAGTATATGATGACATCATAATTAGTATGCAGTATGACGTCACAATGTATTATGACGTCATAATGTATCCGCATTATGACGTCACAATATATAATGAGAGCGCAATTTGCAGGTTTTATGAGCAATTTCTCTTACCCCAATTTGTGTCACATCTACTGGAGCATCATGAGCATGTATTATGACGTCACAGTATATGATGACATCATAATTAGTACGCACTATGACGTCACAATGTATTATGACGTCAAAATGTATCCGCATTATGACATCACAATATATTATGAGTGCGCAATTTGCTGGTTTCATGAGCAATTTCGCTGACCCGAAGTTGTGTCACATCTACTGGAGCATCATGAGCATGTATTATGACGTCACAGTATATGATGACATCATAATTAGTATGCACGATGATGTCACAATGTATTATGACGTCATAATGTATCTGCATTATGACATCACAATATATTATGAGAAGGCAATTTGCAGGTTTTATGAGCAATTTCTCTAACCCCAAATTGTGTCACATCTACTGGAGCATCATGAGCATGTATTATGACGTCACAGTATATGATGACATCATAATTAGTATGCACTATGACGTCACAATGTATTATGACGTCATACTATATCCGCATTATGACATCACAATATACTACGAGAGCACAACATGCAGGTATTATGAGCAATTTCTCTTACCACAATTTGTGTCACATCTACTGGAGCATCATGAGCATGTATTATGACGTCACAGTATATGATGACATCATAATTAGTATGCACTATGACGTCACAATGTATTATGACGTCATAATGTATCCGCATTATGACATCACAATATATTATGAGAGTGCAATTTGCAGGTTTTATGACCAATTTCGCTTACCCCAATTTGTGTCACATCTACTGGAGCATCATGAGCATGTATTATGACGTCACAGTATATGATGACGTCATAATTAGTATGCAGTATGACGTCACAATGCATTATGACGTCATAATATATCCGCATTATGACATCACAATATATTATGAGAGCGCAATTAGTAGGTATTATGAGGAATTTCTCTTACCTCAAATTGTTTCACATCTACTGGAGCATCATGAGCATGTATTATGACGTCACAGTATATGATGGCATCATAATTAGTATGCACTATGACGTCACAATATATTATGACGTCATAATGTATCCGCATTATTACATCACAATATATTATGAGAGCGCAATTTGCAGGTTTTATGAGCAATTTCTCTTACCCCAATTTGTGTCACATTTACTGGAGCAACATGAGCATGTATTATGACGTCACAGTATATGATGACGTCATAATTAGTATGCAGTATGACGTCACAATGTATTATGACGTCATAATGTATCCGCATTATGACATCACAATATATTATGGGACCGCAACTTGCAGGTATTATGAGCAATTTCGCTTACCCCAACTTGTGTCACATCTACTGGAGCATCATGAGCATGTATTATGACATCACAGTATATGATGATATCATAATTAGTATGCACTATAACGTCAAAATGTATTATGACGTCATAGTGTATCCACATTATGACATCACAATATATTATGAGAGCGCAATTTGCAGGTATTATGAGCAAATTCCCTTACCCCAATTTGTGTCACATCAACTGGAGCATCATGAGCATGTATTATGACGTCACAGTATATGATGACATCATAATTAGTAAGCACTATGACGTCACAATGTATTATGACGTCATAATGTTTCCACTTTATGACATCACGATATATTATGAGAGCACAATTTGCAGGTATTATGAGCAATTTCTCTTACCCAATTTCTGTCACATCTACTGGAGCACCATGAGCATGTATTATGACGTCACAGTATATGATGACATCATAATTAGTATGCACTATGACGTCACAATGTATTATGACGTCATAATATATCCACATTATGATATCACAATATATTATGAGAGCGCAACATGCAGGTATTATGAGCAGTTTCTCTTACCCCAATTTGTGTCACATCTACTGGAGCATCATGAGCATGTATTATGACGTCACAGTATATGATGACATCATAATTAGTATGCACTATGACGTCACAATGTATTATGACGTCATAATGTATCCGCATTATGACATCACAATGTATTTTGAGAGCGCAATTTGCAGGTTTTATGACCAATTTCTCTTACCCCAAATTGTGTCACATCTACTGGAGCATCATGAGCATGTATTATGACGTCACAGTATATGATGACATCATAATTAGTAAGCACTATGACGTCACAATGTATTATGAAGTCATAATGTATCCGCATTATGACATCACAATATATTATGAGAGCGCAATTTGCAGGTTTTATGACCAATTTCGCTTACCCCAATTTGTGTCACATCTACTGGAGCATCATGAGCATGTATTATGATGTCACAGTATTTGATGACATCATAATTAGCATGCACTATGACGTCACAATGTATTACGACGTCATAATGTATCCGCATTATGACATCACAATATATTATGAGAGCGCAATTTCCATGATTTATAACCAATTTCGCTTCCCCCAATTTGTGTCACATCTACTGGAGCATCATGAGCATGTATTATGACGCCACAGTATATGATGTCATCATAATTAGTATGCAGTATGGCGTTACAATGTATTATGAAGTCATAATGTATCCGCATTATGACATCACAATATATTATGAGACCGCAATTTGCAGGTATTATGAGCAATTTCTCTTACGCCAGTTTGTGTCACATCTACAGGAGCATCATGAGCATGTATTATGACGTCACAGTATATGATGACAACATAATTAGTATGCAGTATGACGTCACAATATATTATGACGTCATAATGTATCCGCATTATGACATCACAATATATTATGAGAGCGCATTTTGCAGGTATTATGAGCAATTTCTCTTACCCCAATTTGTGTCACATCTACTGGAGCATCATGAGCATGTATTATGATGTCACAGTATATGATGACATCATAATTAGTATACACTATGACATCACAATGTATTATGACGTCATAATATATCCGCATTATGACATCACAATATATTATGAGAGCGTAATTTGCAGGTATTATGACCAATTTCGCTTACCCCAATTTGTGTCACGTCTACTGGAGCATCATGAGCATGTATTATGACGTCACAGTATATGATGACAACATAATTAGTATGCAGTATGATATCACAATGTACTCTGACGTCATAATGTATCCGCATTATGACATCACAATATATTATGAGAGCGCAACATGCAGGTATTATGAGCAATTTCTCTTACCACAATTTGCGTCACATCTACTGGAGCATCATGAGCATGTATTATGACGTGACAGTATATGATGACATCATAATTAGTATGCACTATGACGTCACAATGCATTATGACATCATATTGTATCCGCATTATGACATCACAATATATTATGAGAGCGCAATTTGCATGTTTTATGACCAATTTCGATTCCCCCAATTTGTGTCACATCTACTGGAGCATCATGAGCATGTATTATGACGTCACAGTATATGATGACATCATAATTAGTATGCAGTATGATGTCACAATATATTATGACGTCATAATGTATCCGCATTATGACATCGCAATATATAATGAGAGCGCAATTTGCAGGTATTATGAGCATTTTCTCTTACCCCAATTTGTGTCACATCTACTGGAGCATCATGAGCATGTATTATGATGTCACAGTATATGTAGACATCATAATTAGCACGCACTATGACGTCACAATGTATTATGACGTCATAATGTATCCGCATAATGACATCAGATTATATTATGAGTGCGCAATTTTCTGGTTTCTTGAGCAATTTCGCCGAGCCGAATTTGTGTCACATCTACTGGAGCATCATGAGCATGTATTATGACGTCACAGTATATGATGACATCATAATTAGTATGCACTATGACGTCACAATGTATTATGACGTCATAATGTATCCGCATTATGATATCACAGTATATTATGCGAGCGCATCATGCAGGTATTATGAGCAATTTCTCTTACCACAATTTGTGTCACATCTGCTGGAGCATCATGAGCATGTATTATGACGTCACAGTAAATGATGACATCATAACTAGTATGCACTATGACGTCACAATGTATTATGACGTCATAATGTATCCGCATTATGATACCACAATATATTATGCGAGCGCAACATGAACGTATTATGAGCAATTTCTCTTACCCCAATTTGTGTCACATCTACTGGAGCCTCATGAGCATGTATTATGACGTCACAGTATATGATGACATCATAATTAGTATGCACTATGACGTCAAACTGTATTATGACGTCATAATGTATCCGCATTATGACATCACAATATATTATGAGAGCGCAATTTGCAGGTATTATGAGCAATTTCTCTTACCCCAATTTGTGTCACATCTACTGGAGCATCATGAGCATGTATTATGACGTCACAGCATATGATGACATCATAACTAGTATGCACTATGACGTCACAATGTATTATGACGTCATAATGTATCCGCATTATGATATCACAATATATTATACGAGCACAACATGCAGGTTTTATGACCAATATCGCTTCCCCCAATATGTGTCACATCTACTGGAGCATCATGAGCATGTATTATGACGTCACATTATATGATGACATCATAATTAGTATGCAGTATGACGTCACAATGTATTATGACGTCATAATGTATACGCATTATGACATCACAGTATATAATGAGAGCGCAATTTGCAGGTATTATGAGCAATTTCTCTTACCCCAATTTGTGTCACATCTACTGGAGCATCATGAGCATGTATTTTGATGTCACAGTATATGATGACATCATAATTAGTATGCAGTATAACGTCACAATGTACTATGACGTCATAATGTATCCGCATTATGATATAACAATATATTATGAAAGCGCATTTTGCAGGTATTATGAGCAATTTCTCTTACCCCAATTTGTGTCACATCTACTGGAGCATCATGAGCATGCATTATGATGTCACAGTATATGATGACATCATAATTAGTATGCAGTATGACGTCACAATGTATTATGACGTCATAATGTATCCGCATTATGACATCACAACATATTATGAGACTACAATTTGCAGCTTTTATGAGCAATTTCGCTGACCACAATTTGTGTCATATCTACTGGAGCATCATGAGCATGTATTGTGACGTCACAGTATATGATGACATCATAATTAGCATGCACTATGACGTCACAATGTATTATGACGTCATAATGTATCCGCATTATGATATCACAATATATTATGCGAGCGCAACATGCAGGAATTATGAGCAATTTCTCTTACCCCAATTTGTGTCACATCTACTGGAGCATCATGAGCATGTATTATGACCTCACAGTATATGATGACATCATAATTAGTAAGCACTATGACGTCACAATGTATTATGACGTCATAATGTATCCGCATTATGACATCACAATATATTATGAGAGCGCAATTTGCATGTTTTATGACCAATATCGCTTCCCCCAATTTGTGTCACATCTACTGGAGCATCATGAGCATGTATTATGACATCACAGTATATGATGACATCATAAGTAGTATGCACTATGACGTCACAATGTACTATGACTTCATAATGTATCCGCATTATGACATCACAATATATTATGAGAGCGTAATTTGCAGGTATTATGAGGAATTTCTCTTACCCCAATTTGTGTCACATCTACTGGAGCATCATGAGCATGTATTATGACGTCACAGTATATGATGACATCATGATTAGTATGCACTATGACGTCACAATGTATTATGACGTCATAATGTATCCGCATTATGACATCACAATATATTATGAGAGCGCAATTTGCAGGTATTATGAGCAATTTCTCTTACCCCAATTTGTGTCACATATACTGGAGCATCATGAGCATGTATTATGACGTCACAGTATGTGATGACATCATAAGTAGTACGCAGTATGACGTCACAATGTATTATGACGTCATAATTTATCCGCATTATGACATCACAATATATTATGAGACCGCAATTTGCAGGTTTTATGAGCAATTTCGCTGACCCCAATTTGTGTCACATCTACTGGAGCATCATGAGCATGTACTATGACGTCGCAGTATATGATGAAATCATAATTAGTATGCACTATGACGTCACAATGTATTATGACGTCATAATGTATCTGCATTATGACAGCACAATATATTATGAGAGCGCAATTTGCATGTTTTATGACCAATTTCGCTTCCCCCAATTTGTGTCACATCTACTGGAGCATCATGAGCATGTATTATGACGTCACAGTATATGATGACATCATGATTAGTATGCACTATGACGTCACAATGTATTATGACGTCATAATGTATCTGCATTATGACAGCACAATATATTATGAGAGCGCAATTTGCATGTTTTATGACCAATTTCGCTTCCCCCAATTTGTGTCACATCTACTGGAGCATCATGAGCATGTATTATGACGTCACAGTATATGATGACATCATAATTAGTATGCACTATGACCTCACAATGTACTATGACGTCATAATGTATCCGCATTATGACATCACAATATATTATGAGAGCGCAATTTGCAGGTATTATGAGGAATTTCTCTTACCCCAATTTGTGTCACATCTACTGGAGCATCATGAGCATGTATTATGACGTCAAAGTATATGATGACATCATAATTGGTATGCACTATGACGTCACAATGTATTATGACGTTCGTAATGTATCCGCATTATGATATCACAATATGAGAGCGCAATTTGCATGTTTTCTGACCAATTTCGCTTCCCCCAATTTGTGTCACATCTACTGGAGCATCATGAGCATGTATTATGACGTCACAGTATATGATGACATCATAATTAGTATGCACTATGACGTCACAATGTACTATGACGTCATAATGTATCCGCATTATGACATCACAATATATTATGAGAGCGCAATTTGCAGGTATTATGAGCAATTTCTCTTACCCCAATTTGTGTCACATCTACTGGAGCATCATGAGCATGTATTATGACGTCACAGTATGTGATGACATCATAAGTAGTACACAGTATGAAGTCACAATGTATTATGACGTCATAATTTAATCGCATTATGACATCACAATATATTATGAGACCGGAATTTGCAGGTTTTATGAGCAATTTCGCTGACCCCAATTTGTGTCACATCTACTGGAGCATCATGAGCATGTACTATGACGTCGCAGTATATGATGAAATCATAATTAGTATGCACTATGACGTCACAAAGTATTATGACGTCATAATGTATCCGCATTATGATATCACAATATATTATGCGAGCGCAACATGCACCTATTATGAGCAATTTCTCTTACCGCAATTTGTGTCACATCTACTGGAGCATCATGAGCATGTATTATGACGTCACAGTATATGATGACATCATGATTAGTATGCACTATGACGTCACAATGTATTATGACGTCATAATGTATCTGCATTATGAGAGCACAATATCTTATGAGAGCGCAATTTGCATGTTTTATGACCAATTTCGCTTCCCCCAATTTGTGTCACATCTACTGGAGCATCATGAGCATGTATTATGATGTCACAGTATATGATGACATCATAATTAGTATGCACTATGACGTTACAATGTATTATGACGTCATAATATATCCGCATTATGATATCACAATATATTATGCGAGCGCAACATGCAGGTATTATGAGCAATTTCTCTTACCCCAATTTGTGTCACATCTACTGGAGCATCATGAGCATGTATTATGACGTCACAGTATATGATGACATCATAATTTGTATGCACTATGACGTCACAATGTATTATGACGTCATAATGTATCCGCATTATGACATCACAATATATTATGAGAGCGCAATTTGCAGGTTTTATGACCAATTTCGCTTACCCCAATTTGTGTCACATCTACTGGAGCATCATGAGCATGTATTATGACGTCACAGTATATGATGACAACATAATTAGTATGCAGTATGACGTCACAATATATTTTGACGTCATAATTTATCCGCATTATGACATCACAATATATTATGAGAGCGCAATTTGCAGGTATTATGAGCAATTTCTCTTACCCCAATTTGTGTCACATCTACTGGAGCATCATGAGCATGTATTATGATGTCACAGTATATGATGACATCATAATTAGCATGCATTATGACGTCACAATGTATTATGACGTCATAATGTATCCGCATTATGACATCACAATATATTATGAGAGCGCAATTTGCATGTTTTATGACCAATTTCGCTTCCCCCAATTTGTGTCACATCTACTGGAGCATCATGAGCATGCATTATGACGTCACAGCATATGATGACATCATAATTAGTATGCACTATGACATCACAATGTATTATGATGTCATAATGTATCCGCACTATGACATCACAATGTATTATGACGTCATAATGTATCCGCATTATGACATCACAATATATTATGAGAGGGCAATTTGCAGGTATTATGAGCAATTTCTCTTACCCCAATTTGTGTCACATCTACTGGAGCATCATGAGCATGTATTATGATGTCACAGTATATGATGACATCATAATTAGTATGCACTATGACGTCACAATGTATTACGACGTCATAATGTATCCGCATTATGACATCACAATATATTATGAGAGCGCAATTTCCATGATTTATGACCAATTTCGCTTCCCCCAATTTGTGTCACATCTACTGGAGCATCATGAGAATGTATTATGACGTCACAGTATATGATGTCATCATAATTAGTATGCAGTATGGCGTCACAATATATTATGACGTCATAATGTATCCGCATTATGACATCACAATATATTATGAGAGCGCAATTTGCAGGTATTATGAGCAATTTCTCTTATGCCAGTTTGTGTCACATCTACAGGAGCATCATGAGCATGTATTATGACGTCACAGTATATGATGACATCATAATTAGTATGCAGTATGACGTCACAATGTATTATGACGTCATAATGTATCCGCATTATGATATCACATTATATAATGCGAGCACAACATGCATGTTTTATGACCAATATCGCTTCCCCCAATATGTGTCACATCTACTGGAGCATCATGAGCATGTATTATGACGTCACAGTATATGATGACATCATAATTAGTATGCACTATGACGTCACAATGTACTATGACGTCATAATGTATCCGCATTATGGCATCACAATATAGTATGAGAACGCAATTTGCAGGTATTATGAGCAATTTCTCTTACCCCAATTTGTGTCACATCTACTGGAGCATCATGAGCATGTATTATGACGTCACAGTATATGATGACATCATAATTAGTATGCAGTATGACGTCACAATGTATTATGACGTCATAATGTATCCGCATTATGACATCACAATATATTATGAGAGCGCAATATGCATGCTTTATGACCAATTTCGCTTCCCCCAATTTGTGTCACATCTACTGGAGCATCATGAGCAAGAATTATGACGTCACAATATATGATGACATCATAATTAATATGCACTATGACGTCACAATGTACTATGACGTCATAATGTATCCGCATTATGGCATCACAATATAGTATGAGAACGCAATTTGCAGGTATTATGAGGAATTTCTCTTACCCCAATTTGTGTCACATATACTGGAGCAACATGAGCATGTATTATGACGTCACAGTATATGATGACATCATAAGTAGTACGCAGTATGACGTCACAATGTATTATGACGTCATAATTTATCCGCATTATGACATCACAATATATTATGAGACCGCAATTTGCAGGTTTTATGAGCAATTTCGCTGACCCCAATTTGTGTCACATCTACTGGAGCATCATGAGCATGTACTATGACGTCGCAGTATATGATGAAATCATAATTAGTATGCACTATGACGTCACAATGTATTATGATGTCATAATGTATCCGCATTATGATATCACAATATATTATGCGAGCGCAACATGCAGCTATTATGAGCAATTTCTCTTACCCCAATTTGTGTCACATCTACTGGAGCATCATGAGCATGTATTATGACGTCACAGTATATGATGACATCATGATTAGTATGCACTATGACGTCACAATGTATTATGACGTCATAATGTATCTGCATTATGACAGCACAATATATTATGAGAGCGCAATTTGCATGTTTTATGACCAATTTCGCTTCCCCCAATTTGTGTCACATCTACTGGAGCATCATGAGCATGTATTATGACGTCACAGTATATGAGGACATCATAATTAGTATGCACTATGACCTCACAATGTACTATGACGTCATAATGTATCCGCATTATGACATCACAATATATTATGAGAGCGCAATTTGCAGGTATTATGAGGAATTTCTCTTACCCCAATTTGTGTCACATCTACTGGAGCATCATGAGCATGTATTATGACGTCAAAGAATATGATGACATCAAAATTGGTATGCACTATGACCTCACAATGTATTATGACGTTCGTAATGTATCCGCATTACGATATCACAATATGAGAGCGCAATTTGCATGTTTTATGACCAATTTCGCTTCCCCCAATTTGTGTCACATCTACTGGAGCATCATGAGCATGTATTATGACGTCACAGTATATGATGACATCATAATTAGTATGCACTATGACGTCACAATGTACTATGACGTCATAATGTATCCGCATTATGACATCACAATATATTATGAGAGCGCAATTTGCAGGTATTATGAGCAATTTCTCTTACCCCAATTTGTGTCACATCTACTGGAGCATCATGAGCATGTATTATGACGTCACAGTATGTGATGACATCATAAGTAGTACACAGCATGACGTCACAATGTATTATGACGTCATAATTTAATCGCATTATGACATCACAATATATTATGAGACCGGAAATTGCAGGTTTTATGAGCAATTTCGCTGACCCCAATTTGTGTCACATCTACTGGAGCATCATGAGCATGTACTATGACGTCGCAGTATATGATGAAATCATAATTAGTATGCACTATGACGTCACAAAGTATTATGACGTCATAATGTATCCGCATTATGATATCACAATATATTATGCGAGCGCAACATGCAGCTATTATGAGCAATTTCTCTTACCCCAATTTGTGTCACATCTACTGGAGCATCATGAGCATGTATTATGACGTCACAGTGTATGATGACATCATAATTTGTATGCACTATGACGTCACAATGTATTATGACGTCATAATGTATCCGCTTTATGACATCACAATATATTATGAGAGCGCAATTTGCAGGTTTTATGACCAATTTCGCTTACCCCAATTTGTGTCACATCTACTGGAGCATCATGAGCATGTATTATGACGTCACAGCATATGATGACATCATAACTAGTATGCACTATGACGTCACAATGTATTATGACGTCACAATGTATCCGCATTATGACATCACAGTATATTATGAGAGCGCAACATGCAGGTATTATGAGCAATTTCTCTTACCCCAATTTGGGTCACATCTACTGGAGCATCATGAGCATGTATTATGACGTCACAGTATATGATGACATCATAATTAGTATGCACGATGACGTCACAATGTATTATGACGTCATAATGTATCCGCATTATGACATCACAATATATTATGAGAGCGCAATTTGCAGGTTTTATGACCAATTTCGCTTCCTCCAATTTTTGTCACATCTACTGGAGCATCATGAGCATGTATTATGATGTCCCAGTATATGATGACATCATAATTAGTATGCACTATGACGTCACAATGTATTATGACGTCATAATGTATCCGCCTTATGACATCACAGTATATTATGGGAGCGCAATTTGCATGTTTTATGACCAATTTCGCTTCCCCCAATTTGTGTGACATCTACTGGAGCATCATGAGCATGTATTATGACGTCACAGTATATGATGACATAATAATTAGTATGCAGTATGACGTCACAATATATTATGACGTCATAAAGTGTCCGCATTATGACATCACAATATATTATGAGAGCGCAATTTGCAGGTATTATGACCAATTTCTCTTACCCCAATTTGTGTCACATCTACTGGAGCATCATGAGCATGTATTATGACGTCACAGTATATGATGACAACATAATTAGTATGCAGTATGATGTCACAATATATTTTGACGTCATAATTTATCCGCATTATGACATCACAATATATTATGAGAGCGCAATTTGCAGGTATTATGAGCAATTTCTCTTACCCCAATTTGTGTCACATCTACTGGAGCATCATGAGCATCTATTATGATGTCACAGTATATGATGACATCATAATTAGCATGCATTATGACGTCACAATGTATTATGACGTCATAATGTATCCGCATTATGACATCACAATATATTATGAGAGCGCAATTTGCATGTTTTATGACCAATTTCGCTTCCCCCAATTTGTGTCACATCTACTGGAGCATCATGAGCATGCATTATGACGTCACAGCATATGATGACATCATAATTAGTATGCACTATGACATCACAATGTATTATGACGTCATAATGTATCTGCACTATGACATCACAATGTATTTTGACGTCATAATGTATCCGCATTATGACATCACAATATATTATGAGAGCGCAATTTGAAGGTATTATGAGCAATTTCTCTTGCCCCAATTTGTGTCACATCTACTGGAGCATCATGAGCATGTATTATGATGTCACAGTATATGATGACATCATAATTAGTATGCACTATCACGTCACAATGTATTACGACGTCATAATGTATCCGCATTATGACATCACAATATATTATGAGAGCGCAATTTCCATGATTTATGACCAATTTCGCTTCCCCCAATTTGTGTCACATCTACTGGAGCATCATGAGCATGTATTATGACGTCACAGTATATGATGTCATCATAATTAGTATGCAGTATGGCGTCACAATGTATTATGACGTCATAATGTATCCGCATTATGACATCACAATATATTATGAGAGCGCAATTTGCAGGTATTATGAGCAATTTCTCTTATGCCAGTTTGTGTCACATCTACAGGAGCATCATGAACATGTATTATGATGTCACAGTATATGATGACATCATAATTAGTATGCACTATGACATCACAATGTATTATGACGTCATAATATATCCGCATTATGACATCACAATATATTATGAGAGCGCAATTTGCAGGTTTTATGACCAATTTCCCTTACCCCAATTTGTGTCACGTCCACTGGAGCATCATGAGCATGTATTATGACGTCACAGCATATGATGACATCATAACTAGTATGCAATATGACGTCACAATGTATTATGACGTCATAATGTATCCGCATTATGATATCACATTATATAATGCGAGCACAACATGCATGTTTTATGACCAATATTGCTTCCCCCAATATGTGTCACATCTACTGGAGCATCATGAGCATGTATTATGACGTCACAGTATATGATGACATCATAATTAGTATGCACTATGACGTCACAATGTACTATGACGTCATAATGTATCCGCATTATGGCATCACAATATAGTATGAGAACGCAATTTGCAGGTATTATGAGCAATTTCTCTTACCCCAATTTGTGTCACATCTACTGGAGCATCATGAGCATGTATTATGACGTCACAGTATATGATGACATCATAATTAGTATGCAGTATGACGTCACAATGTATTATGACGTCATAATGTATCCGCATTATGACATCACAATATATTATGAGAGCGCAATATGCATGCTTTATGAACAATATCGCTTCCCCCAATTTGTGTCACATCTACTGGAGCATCATGAGCAAGTATTATGACGTCACAATATATGATGACATCATAATTAGTATGCAGTATGACGTCACAATGTACTATGACGTCATAATGTATCCGCATTATGGCATCACAATATTGTATGATAACGCAATTTGCAGGTATTATGAGGAATTTCTCTTACCCCAATTTGTGTCACATATACTGGAGCAACATGAGCATGTATTATGACGTCACAGTATATGATGACATCATAATTAGTATGCAGTATGACGTCACAATGTATTATGACGTCAAAATGTATCCGCATTATGACATCACAATATATTATGAGAGCGCAATTTGCAGGTTTTATGACCAATTTCGCTTACCCCAATTTGTGTCACATCTACTGGAGCATCATGAGCATGTATTATGACGTCCCAGTATATGATGACATCATAATTAGTATGCAGTATGACGTCACAATGTATTATGACGTCATAATGTATCCGCATTATGACGTCACATTATATTATGAGAGCGCAATTTCCAGGTATTATGAGCAATTTCTCTTACCCCAATTTGTGTCACATCTACTGGAGCATCATGAGCATGTATTATGACGTCACAGTATATGATGACATCATAATTAGTACGCACTATGACGTCACAATGTATTATGACGTCATAATGTATCCGCATTATGACATCACAATATATTATGAGTGCGCAATTTGCTGGTTTCATGAGCAATTTCGCTGACCAGAAGTTGTGTCAAATCTACTGGAGCATAATGAGCATGTATTATGACGTCACAGTATATGATGACATCATAATTAGTATGCACGATGACGTCACAATGTATTATGACGTCATCATGTATCTGCATTATGACATCACAATGTATTATGAGAAGGCAATTTGCAGGTTTTATGAGCAATTTCTCTAACCCCAAATTGTGTCACATCTACTGGAGCATCATGAGCATGTATTATGACGTCACAGTATATGATGACATCATAATTAGTATGCACTATGACGTCACAATGTATTATGACGTCATAATATATCCGCATTATGACATCACAATATACTACGAGAGCACAACATGCAGGTATTAAGAGCAATTTCTCTTACCACAATTTGTGTCACATCTACTGGAGCATCATGAGCATGTATTATGACGTCACAGTATATGATGACGTCATAATTAGCATGCAGTATGACGTCACAATGTATTATGACGTCACAATATATCCGCATTATGACATCACAATATATTATGAGAGCGCAATTAGTAGGTATTATGAGGAATTTCTCTTACCCCAAATTGTTTCACATCTACTGGAGCATCATGAGCATGTATTATGACGTCACAGTATATGATGGCATCATAATTAGTATGCACTATGACGTCACAATATATTATGACGTCATAATGTATCCGCATTATTACATCACAATATATTATGAGAGCGCAATTTGCAGGTTTTATGAGCAATTTCTCTTACCCCAATTGGTGTCACATCTACTGGAGCATCATGAGCATGTATTATGACGTCACAGTATATGATGACGTCATAATTAGTATGCAGTATGACGTCACAATGTATTATGACATCATAATATATCCGCATTATGACATCACAATATATTATGAGACCGCAACTTGCAGGTATTATGAGCAATTTCGCTTATCCCAACTTGTGTCACATCTACTGGAGCATCATGAGCATGTATTATGACGTCACAGTATATGATGATATCATAATTAGCATGCACTATAACGTCAACATGTATTATGACGTCTTAATGTATCCACATTATGACATCACAATATATTATGAGAGCGCAATTTGCAGGTATTATGAGCAAATTCCCTTACCCCAATTTGTGTCACATCAACTGGAGCATCATGAGCATGTATTATGACGTCACAGTATATGATGACATCATAATTAGTAAGCACTATGACGTCACAATGTATTATGACGTCTTAATGTTTCCACATTATGACATCACGATATATTATGAGAGCACAATTTGCAGGTATTATGAGCAATTTCTCTTACCCCAATTTCTGTCACATCTACTGGAGCATCATGAGCATGTATTATGACGTCACAGTATATGATGACATCATAATTAGTATGCACTATGACTTCACAATGTACTATGACGTCATAATGTATCCGCATTATGACATCACAATATAATATGAGAGCGCAACATGCAGGTATTATGAGCAATTTCTCTTACCCCAATTTGTGTCACATCTACTGGAGCATCATGAGCATGTATTATGACGTCACAGTATATGATGACATCATAATTTGTATGCACTATGACGTCACAATGTATTATGACGTCATAATGTATCCGCATTATGACATCACAATGTATTATGAGAGCGCAATTTGCAGGTTTTATGACCAATTTCTCTTACCACAATTTGTGTCACATCTACAGGAGCATCATGAGCATGTATTATGACGTCACAGTATATGATGACATCATAATTAGTAAGCACAATGATGTCACAATGTATTATGACGTCATAATGTATCCGCATTATGACATCACAATATATTATGAGAGCGCAATTTGCAGGTTTTATGACCAATTTCGCTTACCCCAATTTGTGTCACATCTACTGGAGCATCATGAGCATGTATTATGATGTCACAGTATATGATGACATCATAATTAGTATGCACTATGACGTCACAATGTATTATGACGTCATAATATATCCACATTATGATATCACAATATATTATGAGAGCGCAACATGCAGGTATTATGAGCAGTTTCTCTTACCCCAATTTGTGTCACATCTACTGGAGCATCATGAGCATGTATTATGACGTCACAGTATATGATGACATCATAATTAGTATGCACTATGACGTCACAATGTATTATGACGTCATAATGTATCCGCATTATGACATCACAATGTATTATGAGAGCGCAATTTGCAGGTTTTATGACCAACTTCTCTTACCCCAAATTGTGTCACATCTACTGGAGCATCATGAGCATGTATTATGACGTCACAGTATATGATGACATCATAATTAGTAAGCACTATGACGTCACAATGTATTATGACGTCATAATGTATCCGCATTATGACATCACAATATATTATGAGAGCGCAATTTGCAGGTTTTATGACCAATTTCTCTTACCCCAATTTGTGTCACATCTACTGGAGCATCATGAGCATGTATTATGATGTCACAGTATTTGATGACATCATAATTAGCATGCACTATGACGTCACAATGTATTACGACGTCATAATGTATCCGCATTATGACATCACAATATATTATGAGAGCGCAATTTCCATGATTTATAACCAATTTCGCTTCCCCCAATTTGTGTCACATCTACTGGAGCATCATGAGCATGTATTATGACGTCACAGTATATGATGTCATCATAATTAGTATGCAGTATGGCGTTACAATGTATTATGGAGTCATAATGTATCCGCATTATGACATCACAATATATTATGAGACCGCAATTTGCAGGTATTATGAGCAATTTCTCTTACGCCAGTTTGTGTCACATCTACAGGAGCATCATGAGCATGTATTATGACGTCACAGTATATGATGACAACATAATTAGTATGCAGTATGACGTCACAATATATTATGACGTCATAATGTATCCGCATTATGACATCACAATATATTATGAGAGCGCATTTTGCAGGTATTATGAGCAATTTCTCATACCCCAATTTGTGTCACATCTACTGGAGCATCATGAGCATGTATTATGACGTCACAGTATATGATGACATCATAATTAGTATACACTATGACATCACAATGTATTATGACGTCATAATATATCCGCATTATGACATCACAATATATTATGAGAGCGCAATTTGCAGGTATTATGATCAATTTCGCTTACCCCAATTTGTGTCACGTCTACTGGAGCATCATGAGCATGTATTATGACGTCACAGCATATGATGACATCATAACTAGTATGCACTATGACGTCACAATGCATTATGACGTCATAATGTGTCCGAGTTATGACATCACAATATATTATGGGAGCCCAATTTACAGGTATTATGAGCAATTTCGCTTACCCCAACTTGTGTCACATCTACTGGAGCATCATGAGCATGTATTATGACGTCACAGCATATGATGACATCATAATTAGTAAGCACTATGACGTCACAATGTATTAGGACGTCATAATGTTTCCACATTATGACATCACGATATATTATGAGAGCACAATTTGCAGGTATTATGAGCAATTTCTCTTACCCCAATTTGTGTCACATCTACTGGAGCATCATGAGCATGTATTATGACGTCACAGTATATGATGACGTCATAATTAGTATGCAGTATGACGTCACAATGTACTCTGACGTCATAATGTATCCGCATTATGACATCAAAATATATTATGATAGCGCAACATGCAGGTATTATGAGCAATTTCTCTTACCCCAATTGGCGTCGCATCTACTGGAGCATCATGAGCATGTATTATGACGTCACAGTATATAATGACATCATAATTGTTATGCAGTATGACGTCACAATGTATTATGACGTCATAATGTATCCGCATTATGACATCACAATATATTATGAGAGCGCAACATGCAGGTATTATGAGCAAATTCTCTTACCCCAATTTGCGTCACATCTACTGAAGCATCATGAGCATGTATTATGACGTCACAGTATATGATGACATCATAATTTTTACGCACTATGACGTCACAATGTATTATGACGTCATAATGTATCCGCATTAAGACATCACAATATATTATGAGTGCGCAATTTGCTGGTTTCATGAGCAATTTCGCTGACCTGAAGTTGTGTCACATCTACTGGAGCATCATGAGCATGTATTATGATGTCACAGTATATGATGACATCATAATTAGTATGCACTATGACGTCACAATGTATTATGATGTCATAATGTATCCGCATTATGACATCACAATATATTATGAGAGCGGAAGTTGCAGGTTTTATGAGCAATTTCTCTAACCCCAAATTGTGTCACATCTACTGGAGCATCATGAGCATGTGTTATGACGTCACAGTATATGATGATATCATAATTAGTATGCACTATGACGTCACAATGTATTATGACGTCATAATATATCCGCATTATGACATCACAATATATTATGAGAGCGCAACATGCAGGTATTATGAACAATTTCTCTTAACACAATTTGTGTCACATCTACTGGAGCATCATGAGCATGTAGTATGACGTCATAGTATATGATGACATCATAATTAGTATGCAGTATGACGTCACAATGTATTATGACGTCATAATGTATCCGCATTATGACGTCACAATATATTATGGGAGCGCAATTTGCATGTTTTATGACCAATTTCGCTTCCCCCAATTTGTGTCACATCTACTGGAGCATCATGAGCATGTATTATGACGTCACAGCATATGATGACATCATAACTAGTATGCACTATGACGTCACAATGTATTATGACGTCAGAATGCATCCGCATTATGGTATCACAATATATTATGCGAGCGCAACATGCGGGTATTATGACCAATTTCTCTTACCCCAATTTGTGTCACATCTACTGGAGCATCATGAGCATGTATTATGACATCACAGTATATGATGACATCATAATTAGTATGCAGTATGACGTCACAATGTATTATGACGTCAAAATGTATCCGCATTATGACATCACAGTATTTTATGAGAACGCAATTTGCAGGTATTATGAGCAATTTCTCTTACCCCAATTTGTTTCACATCTACTGGAGCATCATGAGCATGTATTATGACGTCACAGTATATGATGACATCATAATTAGTATGCAGTATGACGTCACAATATATTATGACGTCTTAATATATCAGCATTATGACATCAGAATATATTTTTAGAGCGCAATTTGCAGGTATTATGAGCAATTTCTCTTACCCCAATTTGTGTCACATCTACTGGAGCATCATGAGAATGTATTATGATGTCACAGTATATGATGACATCATAATTAGTATGCAGTATGACGTCACAATGTACTATGACGTCATAATGTATCCGCATTATCACATCACAATATATTATGAGAGCGCAATTTGCAGGTATTTTGTGCAATTTCTCTTACCCCAATTTGTGTCACGTCTACTGGAGCTTCATGAGCATGTATTATGATGTCACAGTATATGATGACATCATAATTAGTATGCACTATGATGTCACAATGTATTATGACGTCATAATGTGTCCGCATTATGACATCACAATATATTATGAGACCGCAATTTGCAGGTTTTATGAACAATTTCGCTTACCCCAATTTGTGTCACATCTACTGGAGCATCATAAGCATGTATTATGACGTCACAGCATATGATGACATCATAACTAGTATGCACTATGACGTCACAATGTATTATGACGTCATAATATATCCGCATTATGATATCACAATATATTATGAGAGCGCAGCATGCAGGTATTATGAGCAATATCTCTTACCCCAATTTGCGTCACATCTACTGGAGCAACATGAGCATGTATTATGACGTCACAGTATATGATGACATCACAATTAGTATGCACTATGACGTCACAATGCATTATGACCTCATAATGTATCTGCATTATGACATCACAATATATTATGAGAGCGCAATATGCAGGTTTTATGACTAATTTCGCTTACCCCAATTTTTGTCACATCTACTGGAGCATCATGAGCATGTATTATGACGTCACAGGATATGATGACATCATAATTAGTATGCACTATGACGTCATATTGTATTATGACGTCATAATGTATCCGCATTATGACATCACAATATATTATGAGAGCGCAATTTGCATGTTTTATGACCAATTTCGATTCCCCCAATTTGTGTCACATCTACTGGAGCAACATGAGCATGTACTATGACGTCACATTATATGATGACATCATAATTACTATGCAGTATGATGTCACAATGTATTATGACGTCATAATATATCCGCATTATGACATCACAATATATAATGAGAGCGCAATTTGGAGGTATTATGAGCAATTTCTCTTACCCCAATTTGTGTCACATCTACTGGAGCATCATGAGCATGTATTATGACGTCACAGTATATGATGACATCATAATTAGTACGCACTATGACGTCACAATGTATTATGACGTCATAATATATCCGCATTATGACATCACATTATATTATGAGTGCGCAATTTGCTGGTTTCATGAGCAATTTCGCCGACCCGAATTGGTGTCACATCTACTGGAGCATCATGAGCATGTATTATGGTGTCACAGTATATGATGACATCATAATTAGCATGCACTATGATGTCACAATGTATTATGACGTCATAATGTATCCGCATTAAGATATCACAATATATTATGCGAACGCAACATGCAGGTATTATGACCAATTTCTCTTACCCCAATTTGTGTCACATCTACTGGAGCATCATGAGCATGTATTATGAAGTCACAGTATATGATGACATCATAATTAGTATGCACTATGACGTCACAATGTATTATGACGTCATAATGTATCCGCATTATGACATCACAATATATTATGAGAGCGCAATATGCATGTTTTATGACCAATTTCGCTTCCCCCAATTTGTGTCACATCTACTGAAGCATCATGAGCATGTATTATGACGTCACAGTATATGATGACATCATAATTATTATGCAGTATGACGTGACAATGTATTATGACGTCATAATGTATCCGCATTATGACATCATAATATATCATGATCGCGCAATTTGCAGGTATTATGAGCAATTTCTCTTACCCCAATTTGTGTCACATCTACTGGAGCATCATGAGCATGTACTATGATGTCACAGTATATGATGACATCATAATTAGTATGAACTATGACGTCACAATGTATTATGACGTCATAATATATCCGCATTATGACGTCACAATATATTATGAGAGCGCAATTTGCAGGTTTTATGACCAATTTCGCTTACCCCAATTTGTGTCACATCTACTGGAGCATCATGAGCATGTATTATGACGTCACAGCATATGATGACATCATAACTAGTATGCACTATGACGTCACAATGTATTATGACGTCACAATGTATCCGCTTTATGATACCACAATATATTATGCGAGCGCAACATGCACGTATTATGAGCAATTTCTCTTAACCCAATTTGTGTCACATCTACTGGAGCATCATGAGCATGTATTATGACGTCACAGTATATGATGACATCATAATTAGTATGCACTATGACATCACAGTGTATTATGACGTAATAATGTATCCGCATTATGATATCACAATATATTATGCGAGCGCAACATGCAGGTATTATGAGCAATTTCTCTTACCCCAAATTGTGTCACATCTACTGGAGCATCATGAGCGTGTATTATGACGTCACAGTAAATGATGACATCACAATTAGTATGCACTATGACGTCATATTGTATTATGACGTCATAATGTATCCGCATTATGACATCACAATATATTATGAGAGCGCAATTTGCATGTTTTATGACCAATTTCGCTTCCCCCAATTTTTGTCACATCTACTGGAGCATCATGAGCATGTATTATCACGTCACAGCATATGATGACATCATAACTAGTATGCACTATGACGTCACAATGTATTATGACGTCATAATGTATCCGCATTATGATATCACAATATATTATGCGAGCGCAACATGCATGTTTTATGACCAATTTCACTTCCCGCAATTTGTGTCACATCTACTGGAGCATCATGAGCATGTATTATGACGTCACAGTATATGATGACATCATAATTAGTATGCAGTATGACGTCACAATGTATTATGACGTCATAATGTATCCGCATTATGACATCACAGTATATTATGAGAGCGCCATTTGCAGGCATTATGAGCAATTTCTCTTACCCTAATTTGTTTCACATCTACTGGAGCATAATGACCATGTATTATGACGTCACAGTATATGATGACATCATAATTTGTATGCAGTATGACGTCACAATATATTATGACGTCATAATGTATCCGCATTATGACATCACAATATATTCTGAGACCGCAATTTGCAGGTTTTATGACCAATTTCGCTTACCCCAATTTGTGTCACATCTACTGGAGCATCATGAGCATGTATTATGACGCCACAGCATATGATGACATCATAAATAGTATGCACTATGACGTCACAATGTATTATGACGTCATAATATATCCGCATTATGATATCACAATATATTATGAGAGCGCAACTTGCAGGTATTATGAGCAATTTCTCTTACCCCAATTTCCGTCACATCTACTGGAGCATCATGAGCATGTATTATGACGTCACAGTATATGATGACATCATAATTAGTATGCACTATGACATCACAATGCATTATGACCTCATAATGTATCTGCATTATGACATCACAATATATTATGAGAGCGCAATTTGCAGGTTTTATGACTAATTTTGCTTACCCCAATTTTTGTCACATCTACTGGAGCATCATGAGCATGTATTATGACGTCACAGTATATGATGACATCATAATTAGTATGCACTATGACGTCATATTGTATTATGACGTCATAATGTATCCGCATTATGACATCACAATATATTATGAGAGCGCAATTTGCATGTTTTATGACCAATTTCGATTCCCCCAATTTGTGTCACATCTACTGGAGCATCATGAGCATGTATTATGACATCACAGTATATGATGACATCATAACTAGTATGCACTATGACGTCACAATGTATTATGACGTCATAATGTATCCGCATTATGATACCACAATATATTATGCGAGCGCAACATGCACGTATTATGAGCAATTTCTCTTACCCCAATTTTTGTCACATCTACTGGAACATCATGAGCATGTATTATGACATCACAGTATATGATGAAATCATAATTAGTATGCACTATGACGTCACAATGTATTATGACGTCATAATGTATCCGCATTATGATATCACAATATATTATGAGAGCGCAACATGCAGGTATTATGAGCAATTTCTCTTACCCCAATTTCCGTCACATCTACTGGAGCATCATGAGCATTTCTTATGACGTCACAGTATATGATGACATCATAAGTAGTATGCACTATGACGTCACAATGTATTATGACGTCATAATGTATCCGCATTATGACATCACAATATATTATGAGAGCGCAATTTGCAGGTTTTATGACAAATTTCTCTTACCCCAATTTGTGTCACATCTACTGGAGCATCATGAGCATGTATTATGACGTCACAGTATATGATGACAACATAATTAGTATGCAGTATGACGTCACAATATATTATGACGTCATAATGTATCCGCATTATGACATAACAATATATTATGAGAGCGCAATTTGCAGGTATTATGAGCAATTTCTCTTACCCCAATTTGTGTCACATCTACTAGAGCATCATGAGCATGTATTATGATGTCACAGTATATGATGACATCATAATTAACATGCACTCTGACGTCACAATGTATTATGACGTCATAATGTATCCGCATTATGACATCACAATATTTTATGAGAGCGCAATTTGCATGTTTTATGACCAATTTCGCTTCCCCCAATTTGTGTCACAGCTACTGGAGCATCATGAGCATGCATTATGACGTCACAGTATATGATGACATCATAATTAGTATGCAGTATGACGTCACAATGTATTATGACGTCATAATGTATCCGCATTACGACATCACAATATATTATGAGAGCGCAATTTGCAGGTATTATGAGCAATTTCTCTTACCCCAATTTCCGTCACATCTACTGGAGCATCATGATCATGTATTGTGACGTCACAGTATATGATGATATCATAATTAGTATGCACTATGACGTCACAATGTACTATGACGTCATAATGTATCCGCATTATGACATCACAATACATTATGAGAGCGCAATTTGCAGGTATTATGAGGAATTTCTTTTACCCCAATTTGTGTCACATCTACTGGAGCATCATGAGCATGTATTATGACGCCACATTATATGATGACATCATAATTAGTATGCACTATGACGTCACAATGTATTATGACGTCGTAATGTATCCGTATAATGACATCACTATATGAGAACACAATTTGCATGTTTTATGACCAATTTCGCTTCCCCCAATTTGTGTCACATCTACTGGAGCATCATGAGCATGTATTATGACGTCACAGTATATGATGACATCATAATTAGTATGCACTATGACATCACAATGTATTATGACGTCATAATGTATCCGCATTATGACATCACAATGTATTATGAGAGCGCAATTTGCATGCTTTATGACCAATTTCGCTTCCCCCAATTTGTGTCACATCTACTGGAGCATCATGAGCATGTATTAAGACGTCACAGTATATGATGACATCATTATTAGTATGCACTATGACATCACAATGTATTATGACGTCATTAAGTATCCGCATTATGACATCACAATATATTATGAGAGCGCAATTTGCAGGTATTATGGGCAATTTCTCTTACCCCAATTTGTGTCACGTCTACTGGAGCATCATGAGCATGTATTATGATGTCACAGTATATGATGACATCATAATTAGTATGCACTATGACGTCACAATGTATTATGACGTCATAATGTATCCGCATTATGACATCACAAAATATTATGCGAGCGCAACATGCAGGTATTATGAGCAATTTCTCTTACCATAATTTGTGTCACATCTACTGGAGCATCATGAGGATGTATTATGACGTCACAGTAAATGATGACATCATAATTAGTATGCACTATGACGTCACATTGTTTTATGACGTCATAATGTATCCGCATTATGACATCACAATATATTATGAGAGCGCAATTTGCATGTTTTATGACCAATTTCGCTTCCCCCAATTTGTGTCACATCCACTGGAGCATCATGAGCATGTATTATGACGTCACAGCATATGATGACATCATAACTAGTATGCACTATGATGTCACAATGTATTATGACGTCATAATGTATCCGCATTATGGTATCACAATATATTATGCGAGCGCAACATGCGGGTATTATGACCAATTTCTCTTACCCCAATTTGTGTCACATCTACTGGAGCATCATGAGCATGTATTATGACATCACAGTATATGATGACATCATAATTAGTATGCAGTATGACGTCACAATGTATTATGAAGTCAAAATGTATCCGCATTATGACATCACAGTATATTATGAGAATGCAATTTGCAGGTATTATGAGCAATTTCTCTTACCCCAATTTGTTTCACATCTACTGGAGCATCATGAGCATGTATTATGACGTCAAAGTATATGATGACATCATAATTAGTATACAGTATGACGTCACAATATATTATGACGTCATAATGTATCCGCATTATGACATCACAATATATTATGAGAGCGCAATTTGCAGGTATTATGAGCAATTTCTCTTACCCCAATTTGTGTCACATCTACTGGAGCATCATGAGAATGTATTATGACGTCACAGTATATGATGACATCATAATTAGTATGCAGTATGACGTCACAATGTACTATGACATCATAATGTATCCGCATTATGACATCACAATATATTATGAGAGCGCAATTTGCAGGTATTATGTGCAATTTCTCTTACCCCAATTTGTGTCATGTCTACTGGAGCATCATGAGCATGTATTATGATGTCACAGTATATGCTGACATCATAATTAGTATGCACTATGACGTCACAATGTATTATGACGTCATAATGTGTCCGCATTATGACATCACGATATATTATGAGAGCGCAATTTGCAGGTTTTATGACCAATTTCGCTTACCCCAATTTGTGTCACATCTACTGGAGCATCATGAGCATGTATTATGACGTCACAGCATATGATGACATCATAACTACTATGCACTATGACGTCACAATGTATTATGACGTCATGATATATCCGCATTATGATATCTCAATATATTATGAGATCGCAACATGCAGGTATTATGAGCAATTTCTCTTACCACAATTTCCGTCACATCTACTGGAGCATCATGAGCATGTATTATGACGTCACAGTATATGATGACATCATAATTAGTATGCACTATGACGTCACAATGCATTATGACATCATAATGTATCCGCATTATGACATCACAATATATTATGAGAGCGCAATTTGCATGTTTTATGACCAATTTCGATTCCCCCAATTTGTGTCACATCTACTGGAGCATCATGAGCATGTATTATGACGTCACAGTATATGATGACATCATAATTAATATGCAGTATGATGTCACAATATATTATGACGTCATAATGTATCCGCAATATGACATCACAATATATAATGAGAGCGCAATTTGCAGGTATTATGAGCAATTTCTCTTACCCCAATTTGTGTCACATCTACTGGAGCATCATGAGCATGTATTATGATGTCACAGTATATGTAGACATCATAATTAGCATGAACTATGACGTCACAATGTATTATGACGTCATAATGTATCCGCATAATGACATCACATTATATTATGAGTGCGCAATTTGCTGCTTTCTTGAGCAATTTCGCCGACCCGAATTTGTGTCACATCTACTGGAGCATCATGAGCATGTATTATGACGTCACAGTATATGATGACATCATAATTAGTATGCACTATGACATCACAATGTATTATGACGTCATAATGTATCCGCATTATGATATCACAGTATATTATGCGAGCGCAACATGCAGGTATTATGAGCAATTTCTCTTACCACAATTTTTGTCACATCTACTGGAGCATCATGAGCATGTATTATGACGTCACAGTAAATGATGACATCATAACTAGTATGCACTATGACGTCACAATGTATTATGACGTCATAATGTACCTGCATTATGAACCCACAATATATTATGCGAGCGCAACATGAACGTATTATGAGCAATTTCTCTTACCCCAATTTGTGTCACATCTACTGGAGCCTCATGAGCATGTATTATGACGTCACAGTATATGATGACATCATAATTAGTATGCACTATGACGTCAAAATGTATTATGACATCATAATGTATCCGCATTATGACATCACAATATATTATGAGAGCGCAATTTGCAGGTATTATGAGCAATTTCTCTTACCCCAATTTGTGTCACATCTACTGGAGCATCATGAGCATGTATTATGACGTCACAGTATGTGATGACATCATAAGTAGTACGCAGTATGACGTCACAATGTATTGTGACGTCATAATTTATCCGCATTATGACATCACAATATATTATGAGACCGCAATTTGCAGGTTTTATGAGCAATTTCGCTGACCCCAATTTGTGACACATCTACTGGAGCATCATGAGCATGTACTATGACATCGCAGTATATGATGAAATCATAATTAGTATGCACTATGACGTCACAATGTATTATGACGTCATAATGTATCCGCATTATGATATCACAATATATTATGCGAGCGCAACATGCAGCTATTATGAGCAATTTCTCTTACCCCAATTTGTGTCACATCTACTGGAGAATCATGAGCATGTATTATGACGTCACAGTATATGATGACATCATGATTAGTATGCACTATGACGTCACAATGTATTATGACGTCATAATGTATCTGCATTATGACAGCACAATATATTATGAGAGCGCAATTTGCATGTTTTATGACCAATTTCGCTTGCCCCAATTTGTGACACATCTACTGGAGCATCATGAGCATGTATTATGACGGCACAGTATATGATGACATCATAATTAGTATGCACTATGACATCACAATGTATTATGACGTCATAATATATCCGCATTATGACATCACAATATATTGTGAGAGCGCAATTTGCAGGTTTTATGACCAATTTCGCTTACCACAATTTGTGTCACATCTACTGGAGCATCATGAGCATGTATTATGACGTCACAGCATATGATGACATCATAACTAGTATGCACTATGACGTCACAATGTATTATGACGTCATAATGTATCCGCATTATGGTATCACAATATATTATTCGAGCGCAACATGCGGTTATTATGACCAATTTCTCTTACCCCAATTTGTGTCACATCTACTGGAGCATCATGAGCATGTATTATGACGTCACAGTATATGATGACATCATAATTAGTATGCAGTATGACGTCACAATATATTATGACCTCATAATGTATCCGCATTATGACATCCCAATATATTATGAGAGCGCAATTTGCAGGTATTATGAGCAATTTCTCTTACCCCAATTTGTGTCACATCTACTGGAGCATCATGAGAATGTATTATGACGTCACAGTATATGATGACATCATAATTAGTATGCAGTATGACGTCACAATGTACTATGACATCATAATGTATCCGCATAATGACATCACAATATATTATGAGAGCGCAATTTGCAGGTATTATGTGCAATTTCTCTTACCCCAATTTGTGTCATGTCTACTGGAGCATCATGAGCATGTATTATGATGTCACAGTATATGATGACATCATAATTAGTATGCACTATGACGTCACAATGTATTATGACGTCATAATGTGTCCGCATTGTGACATCACAATATATTATGAGAGCGCAATTTGCAGGTTTTATGACCAATTTTGCTTACCCCAATTTGTGTCACATCTACTGGAGCATCATGAGCATGTATTATGACGTCACAGCATATGATGACATCATAACTACTATGCACTATGACGTCACAATGTATTATGACGTCATAATATATCCGCATTATGATATCTCAATATATTATGAGAGCGCAACATGCAGGTATTATGAGCAATTTCTCTTACCACAATTTGCGTCACATCTACTGGAGCATCATGAGCATGTATTATGACGTCACAGTATATGATGACATCATAATTAGTATGCACTATGACGTCACAATGCATTATGACATCATAATGTATCCGCATTATGACATCACAATATATTATGAGAGCGCAATTTGCATGTTTTATGACCAATTTCGATTCCCCCAATTTGTGTCACATCTACTGGAGCATCATGAGCATGTATTATGACGTCACAGTATATGATGACATCATAATTAATATGCAGTATGATGTCACAATATATTATGATGTCATAATGTATCCGCATTATGACATCACAATATGTAATGAGAGCGCAATTTGCAGGTATTATGAGCAATTTCTCTTACCCCAATTTGTGTCACATCTACTGGAGCATCATGAGCATGTATTATGATGTCACAGTATGTGATGACATCATAAGTAGTACGCAATATGACGTCACAATGTATTGTGACGTCATAATTTATCCGCATTATGACATCACAATATATTAGGAGACCGCAATTTGCAGGTTTTATGAGCAATTTCGCTGACCCCAATTTGTGTCACATCTACTGGAGCATCATGAGCATGTACTATGACGTCGCAGTATATGATGAAATCATAATTAGTATGCACTATGACGTCACAATGTATTATGACGTCATAATGTATCCGCATTATGATATCACAATCTATTATGCGAGCGCAACATGCAGCTATTATGAGCAATTTCTCTTACCACAATTTGTGTCACATCTACTGGAGAATCATGAGCATGTATTATGACGTCACAGTATATGATGACATCATGATTAGTATGCACTATGACGTCACAATGTATTATGACGTCATAATGTATCTGCATTATGACAGCACAATATATTATGAGAGCGCAATTTGCATGTTTTATGACCAATTTCGCTTCCCCAATTTGTGACACATCTACTGGAGCATCATGAGCATGTATTATGACGGCACAGTATATGATGACATCATAATTAGTATGCACTATGACCTCACAATGTACTATGACGTCATAATGTATCCGCATTATGACATCACAATATATTATGAGAGCGCAATTTGCAGGTTTTATGACCAATTTCGCTTACCCCAATTTGTGTCACATCTACTGGAGCATCATGAGCATGTATTATGACGTCACAGCATATGATGACATCATAACTAGTATGCACTATGACGTCACAATGTATTATGACGTCATAATGTATCCGCATTATGATATCACAATATATTATACGAGCACAACATGCAGGTTTTATGACCAATATCGCTTCCCCCAATATGTGTCACATCTACTGGAGCATCATGAGCATGTATTATGACGTCACATTATATGATGACATCATAATTAGTATGCAGTATGATGTCACAATGTATTATGACGTCATAATGTATCCGCATTATGACATCACAGTATATTATGAGAGCGCAATTTGCAGGTAGTATGAGCAATTTCTCTTACCCCAATTTGTGTCACATCTTCTGGAGCATCATGAGCATGTATTTTGATGTCACAGTATATGATGACATCATAATTAGTATGCAGTATGACGTCACAATGTACTATGACGTCATAATGTATCCGCATTATGATATCACAATATATTATGAAAGCGCATTTTGCAGGTATTATGAGCAATTTCTCTTACCCCAATTTGTGTGACATCTACTGGAGCATCATGAGCATGCATTATGATGTCACAGTATATGATGACATCATAATTTTTATGCAGTATGACGTCACAATATATTATGACGTCATAATGTATCCGCATTATGACATCACAATATATTCTGAGAGCGCAATTTGCAGGTTTTATGATTAATTTCGCTTACCCCAATTTTTGTCACATCTACTGGAGCATCATGAGCATGTATTATGACGTCACAGTATATGATGACATCATAATTATTATGCAGTATGACACGACAGTGTATTATGACGTCATAATGTATCCGCATTATGACATCAAAACATATTATGATCGCGCAATTTGCAGGTATTATGAGCAATTTCTCTTACCCCAATTTGTGTCACATCTACTGGAGCATCATGAGCATGTATTATGATGTCACAGTATATGATGACATCATAATTAGTATGTACTATGACGTCACAATGTATTATGACGACATAATACATACGCATTATGACGTCACAATATATTATGAGACGGCAATTTGCAGGTTTTATGACAAATTTCGCTTACCCCAATTTGTGTCACATCTACTGGAGCAACATGAGCATGTATTATGACGTCACAGCATATGATGACATCATAACTAGTATGCACTATGACGTCACAATGTATTATGACGTCATAATGTATACACATTATGATACCACAATATATTATGCGAGCGCAACATGCACGTATTATGAGCTATTTCTCTTACCCCAATTTGTGTCACATCTACTGGAGCATCATGAGCATGTATTATGACATCACAGTATATGATGACATCATAATTAGTATGCACTATGACGTCACAATGTATTATGACGTTATAATGTATCCGCATTATGATATCACAATATATTATGCGAGCGCAACATGCAGGTATCATGAGCAATTTCTCTTACCCCAAATTGTGTCACATCTACTGGAGCATCATGAGCATGTATTTTGACGTCACAGTATATGATGACATCATAATTAGTATGCACTATGACATCATATTGTATTATGACGCCATAATGTATCCGCATTATGACATCACAATATAATATGAGAGCGAAACATGCAGGTATTATGAGAAATTTCTCTTACCCCAATTTCCGTCACATCTACTGGAGCATCATGAGCATTTATTATGACGTCACAGTATATGATGACATCATAATTAGTATGCACTATGATGTCACAATGTATTATGACGTCATAATGTATCCGCATTATGACATTACAATATATTATGAGAGCGCAATTTGCAGGTTTTATGACCAATTTCTCTTACCCCAATTTGTGTCACATCTACTGGAGCATCATGAGCATGTATTATGACGTCACAGTATATGATGACAACATAATTAGTATGCAGTATGACGTCACAATATATTATGACGTCATAATGTATCCGCATTATGACATCACAATATATTATGAGAGCGCAATTTGCAGGTATTATGAGCAATTTCTCTTACCCCAATTTGTGTCACATCTACTGGAGCATCATGAGCATGTATTATGATGTCACAGTATATGATGACATCATAATTAACATGCACTCTGACATCACAATGTATTATGACGTCATAATGTATCCACATTATGACATCACAATATTTTATGAGAGCGCAATTTGCATGTTTTATGACCAATTTCGCTTCCCCCAATTTGTGTCACATCTACTGGAGCATCATGAGCATGCATTATGACGTCACAGAATATGATGACATCATAATTAGTATGCAGTATGACGTCACAATGTATTATGACGTCATAATGTATCCGCATTACGACATCACAATATATTATGAGAGCGCAATTTGCAGGTATTATGAGCAATTTCTCTTACCCCAATTTCTCTCACATCTACTAGAGCATCATGAGCATGTATTATGATGTCACAGTATATGATGACAACATGATTAGTATGCAGTATGACATCACAATATATTATGACGTCATAATGTATCCGCATTATGACATCGCAATATATTATGAGAGCGCAATTTGCAGGTATTATGAGCAATTTCTCTTACCACAATTTGTGTCACATCTACTGGAGCATCATGAGCATGGAGTATGATGTCACAGTATATGATGGCATCATAATTAGTATGCACTATGACGTCACAATGTATTACGACGTAATTATGTATCCGCATTATGACATCACAATATATTATGAGAGCGCAATTTCCATGTTGTATGACCAATTTCGCTTCCCCCAATTTGTGTCACATCTACTGGAGCATCATGAGCATGTATTATGATGTCACGGTATATGATGTCATCATAATTAGTATGCAGTATGGCGTCACAATATATTATGACGTCATAATGTATCCGCATTATGACATCACAACATATTATGAGACTGCAATTTGCAGGTTTTATGACCAATTTCGCTGACCCCAATTTGTGTCACATCTACTGGAGCATCATGAGCATGTATTGTGACGTCACAGTATATGATGACATCATAATTAGTATGCACTATGACGTCACAATGTACTATGACGTCATAATGTATCCGCATTATGACATCACAATACATTATGAGAGCGCAATTTGCAGGTATTGTGAGGAATTTCTCTTACCCCAATTTGTTTCACATCTATTGGAGCATCATGAGCATGTATTATGACGCCACATTATATGATGACATCATAATTAGTATGCACTATGACGTCACAATGTATTATGACGTCGTAATGTATCCTCATAATGACATCACAATATGAGAGCGCAATTTGCATGTTTTATGACCAATTTCGCTTCCCCCAATTTGTGTCACATCTACTGGAGCATCATGAGCATGTATTATGATGTCACACAATATGATGACATCATAATTAGTATGCACTATGACGTCACAATGTACTATGACGTCATAATATATCCGCATTTTGACATCACAATGTATTATGAGAGCGCAATTTGCAGGTATTGTGAGCAATTTCTCTTACCCCAATTTGTGTCACATCTACTGGAGCATCATGAGCATGTATTATGACGTCACAGTATGTGATGACATCATAAGTAGTACGCAGTATGACGTCACAATGTATTATGACGTCATAATTTATCCGCATTATGACATCACAATATATTATGAGACCGCAATCTGCAGCTTTTATGAGCAATTTCGCTGAACCCAATTTGTGTCACATCTACTGGAGCATCATGAGCATGTACTATGACGTCGCAGTATATGATGTTATCATAATTAGTATGCACTATGACGTCACAATGTATTATGACGTCATAATGTATCCGCATTATGATATCACAGTATATTATGAGTGCGCAATTTGCTGGTTTCATGAGCAATTTCGCTGACCCGAATTTGTGTCACATCTACTGGAGCATCATGAGCATGTATTATGACGTCACAGCATATGATGACATCATAACTAATATGCACTATGACGTCACAATGTATTATGACGTCATAATGTATCCGCATTAGGATATCACAATATATTATGAGAGCGCAATTTGCAGGTTTTATGAGCAATTTCTCTTACCCCAATTTGTGTCACATCTACTGGAGCATCATGAGCATGTATTATGACGTCACAGTATATGATGACATCATAATTAGTATGCACTATGACGTCACAATGTATTATGACGTCATAATGTATCTGCATTATGACATCACAATATATTATGAGAGCGCAACATGCAGGTATTATGAGCAATTTCTCTTACCCCAATTTGTGTCACATCTAATGGAGCATCATGAGCATGTATTATGACGTCACAGTATATGATGACATCATAATTAGTATGCACTATGACGTCACAATGTATTATGATGTCATAAAGTATCCGCATTATGACATCACAATATATTATGAGAGCGCAACATGCAGGTACTATGACCAATTTCGCTTACCCCAGTTTGTGTCACATATACTGTAGCATCATGAGCATGTATTATGACGTCACAGTATATGATGACATCATAATTAGTATGAACTATGACGTCACAATGTATTATGACGTCATAATGTATCCGCATTATGACATCACATTATATTATGAGAGCGCAATTTGGAGGTTTTATGACCATTTTCGATTACCCCAATTTGTGTCACATCTACTGGATCATCATGAGCATGTATTATGACGTCACAGTATATGATGACATCATAATTAGTATGCATTATGACATCACAATGTATTATGACGTCATAATGTATTCGCATTATGACATCACAATATATTATGAGAGCGCAATTTGCAGGTAATATGAGCAATTTCTCATACCCCAATTTGTGTCACATCTACTGGAGCATCATGAGCATGTATTATGACGTCACAGTATATGATGACATCATAATTAGTATGCACTATGACGTCATATTCTATTATGACATCATAATGTATCCGCATTATGACATCACAATATATTATGAGAGCGCAATTTGCAGGTTTTATGAGCAATTTCGCTGACCCCAATTTGTGTCACATCTACTGGAGCATCATGAGCATGTACTATGACGTGGAAGTATATGATGAAATCATATTTAGTATGCACTATGAGGTCACAATGTATTATGACGTCATATTGTGTCCGCATTATGATATCACAATATATTATGCGAGCGCAACATGCAGGTATTATGAGCAATTTCTCTTACACCAATTTGTGTCACATCTACTGGAGCATCATGAGCATGTATTATGACGTCACAGTATATGATGACATCATAATTAGTATGCACTATGACGTCACAATGTATTATGACGTCATAATGTATCTGCATTATGACATCACAATATATTATGAGAGCGCAACATGCAGGTATTATGAGCAATTTCTCTTACCCCAATTTCCGTCACATCTACTGGAGCATCATGAGCATTTATTATGACGTCACAGTATATGATGACATCATAATTAGTATGCACTATGATGTCACAATGTATTATGACGTCATAATGTATCCGCATTATGACATTACAATATATTATGAGAGCGCAATTTGCAGGTTTTATGACCAATTTCTCTTACCCCAATTTGTGTCACATCTACTGGAGCATCATGAGCATGTATTATGACGTCACAGTATATGATGACAACATAATTAGTATGCAGTATGACGTCACAATATATTATGACGTCATAATGTATCCGCATTATGACATCACAATATATTATGAGAGCGCAATTTGCAGGTATTATGAGCAATTTCTCTTACCCCAATTTGTGTCACATCTACTGGAGCATCATGAGCATGTATTATGATGTCACAGTATATGATGACATCATAATTAACATGCACTCTGACGTCACAATGTATTATGACTTCATAATGTATCCACATTATGACATCACAATATTTTATGAGAGCGCAATTTGCATGTTTTATGACCAATTTCGCTTCCCCCAATTTGTGTCACATCTACTGGAGCATCATGAGCATGCATTATGACGTCACAGAATAGGATGACATCATAATTAGTATGCAGTATGACGTCACAATGTATTATGACGTCATAATGTATCCGCATTACGACATCACAATATATTATGAGAGCGCAATTTGCAGGTATTATGAACAATTTCTCTTACCCCAATTTCTCTCACATCTACTAGAGCATCATGAGCATGTATTATGATGTCACAGTATATGATGACAACATGATTAGTATGCAGTATGACGTCACAATATATTATGACGTCATAATGTATCCGCATTATGACATCGCAATATATTATGAGAGCGCAATTTGCAGGTATTATGAGCAATTTCTCTTACCACAATTTGTGTCACATCTACTGGAGCATCATGAGCATGGAGTATGATGTCACAGTATATGATGGCATCATAATTAGTATGTACTATGACGTCACAATGTATTACGACGTAATTATGTATCCGCATTATGACATCACAATATATTATGAGAGCGCAATTTCCATGTTGTATGACCAATTTCGCTTCCCCCAATTTGTGTCACATCTACTGGAGCATCATGAGCATGTATTATGATGTCACGGTATATGATGTCATCATAATTAGTATGCAGTATGGCGTCACAATATATTATGACGTCATAATGTATCCGCATTATGACATCACAACATATTATGAGACTGCAATTTGCAGGTTTTATGACCAATTTCGCTGACCCCAATTTGTGTCACATCTACTGGAGCATCATGAGCATGTATTGTGACGTCACAGTATATGATGACATCATAATTAGTATGCACTATGACGTCACAATGTACTATGACGTCATAATGTATCCGCATTATGACATCACAATACATTATGAGAGCGCAATTTGCAGGTATTGTGAGGAATTTCTCTTACCCCAATTTGTTTCACATCTATTGGAGCATCATGAGCATGTATTATGACGCCACATTATATGATGACATCATAATTAGTATGCACTATGACGTCACAATGTATTATGACGTCGTAATGTATCCTCATAATGACATCACAATATGAGAGCGCAATTTGCATGTTTTGTGACCAATTTCGCTTCCCCCAATTTGTGTCACATCTACTGGAGCATCATGAGCATGTAATATGATGTCACACAATATGATGACATCATAATTAGTATGCACTATGACGTCACAATGTACTATGACGTCATAATATATCCGCATTTTGACATCACAATGTATTATGAGAGCGCAATTTGCAGGTATTGTGAGCAATTTCTCTTACCCCAATTTGTGTCACATCTACTGGAGCATCATGAGCATGTATTATGACGTCACAGTATGTGATGACATCATAAGTAGTACGCAGTATGACGTCACAATGTATTATGACGTCATAATTTATCCGCATTATGACATCACAATATATTATGAGACCGCAATCTGCAGCTTTTATGAGCAATTTCGCTGAACCCAATTTGTGTCACATCTACTGGAGCATCATGAGCATGTACTATGACGTCGCAGTATATGATGTTATCATAATTAGTATGCACTATGACGTCACAATGTATTATGACGTCATAATGTATCCGCATTATGATATCACAATATATTATGCGAGCGCAACATGCAGCTATTATGAGCAATTTCTCTTACCCCAATATGTGTCACATCTACTGGAGCATCATGAGCATGTATTATGACGTCACAGTATATGATGACATCATAATTGGTATGCAGTATGACGTCACAATGTATTATGACGTCATAATGTATCCGCATTATGACATCACAATATATTATGAGAGCGCAACATGCAGGTATTATGAGCAATTTCTCTTACCCCAATTTGCGTCACATCTACTGGAGAATCATGAGCATGTATTATGACGTCACAGTATATGATGACATCATAATTAGTACGCACTATGACGTCACAATGTATTATGACATCATAATGTATCCGCATTATGACATCACAAAATATTATGAGTGCGCAATTTGCATGTTTTATGACCAATTTCGCTTCCCCCAATTTGTGTCACATCTACTGGAGCATCATGAGCATGTACTATGACGTCACAGTATATGATGACATCATAATTAGTATGCAGTATGACGTCACAATGTATTATGACGTCATAATGTATCCGCATTATGACATCACAATATATTATGAGAGTGCAACATGCAGGTATTATGAGCAATTTCTCCTACCCCAATTTGCGTCACATCTACTGGAGCATCATGAGCATGTATTATGACGTCACAGTATATGATGACATCATAATTAGTACGCACTATGACGTCACAATGTGTTATGACGTCATAATGTATCCGCATTATGACATCACAATATATTATGAGTGCGCAATTTGCTGGTTTCATGAGCAATTTCGCTGACCCGAATTTGTGTCACATCTACTGGAGCATCATGAGCATGTATTATGACGTCACAGCATATGATGACATCATAACTAATATGCACTATGACGTCACAATGTATTATGACGTCATAATGTATCCGCATTAGGATATCACAATATATTATGAGAGCGCAATTTGCAGGTTTTATGAGCAATTTCTCTTACCCCAATTTGTGTCACATCTACTGGAGCATCATGAGCATGTATTATGACGTCACAGTATATGATGACATCATAATTAGTATGCACTATGACGTCACAATGTATTATGACGTCATAATGTATCTGCATTATGACATCACAATATATTATGAGAGCGCAACATGCAGGTATTATGAGCAATTTCTCTTACCCCAATTTGTGTCACATCTAATGGAGCGTCATGAGCATGTATTATGACGTCACAGTATATGATGACATCATAATTAGTATGCACTATGACGTCACAATGTATTATGAAGTCATAAAGTATCCGCATTATGACATCACAATATATTATGAGAGCGCAACATGCAGGTACTATGACCAATTTCGCTTACCCCAGTTTGTGTCACATATACTGTAGCATCATGAGCATGTATTATGACGTCACAGTATATGATGACATCATAATTAGTATGAACTATGACGTCACAATGTATTATGACGTCATAATGTATCCGCATTATGACATCACATTATATTATGAGAGCGCAATTTGGAGGTTTTATGACCATTTTCGATTACCCCAATTTGTGTCACATCTACTGGATCATCATGAGCATGTATTATGACGTCACAGTATATGATGACATCATAATTAGTATGCATTATGACATCACAATGTATTATGACGTCATAATGTATCCGCAATATGACATCACAATATATTATGAGAGCGCAATTTGCAGGTAATATGAGCAATTTCTCATATCCCAATTTGTGTCACATCTACTGGAGCATCATGAGCATGTATTATGACGTCACAGTATATGATGACATCATAATTAGTATGCACTATGACGTCACAATGTACTATGACGTCATAATGTATCCGCATTATGGCATCACAATATAGAATGGGAACGCAATTTGCAGGTATTATGAGCAATTTCTCTTACCCCAATTTGTGTCACATCTACTGGAGCATCATGAGCATGTATTATGACGTCACAGTATATGATGACATCATAATTAGTACGCAGTATGACATCACAATGTATTATGACGTCATAATGTATCCGCATTATGACATCACAAAATATTATGAGAGCGCAATTTGCAGGTTTTATGACCAATTTCGCTGACCCCAATTTGTGTCACAAATACTGGAGCATCATGAGCATGTATTATGACGTCACAGTATATGATGACATCATAATTAGTATACACTATGACGTCACAATGTATTATGACGGAATAATGTATCCGCATTATGATATCACAATATATTATGCGAGCGCAACATGCAGGTATTATGAGCAATTTCTCTTACCCCAATTTGTGTCACATCTACTGGAGCATCATGAGCATGTATTATGACGTCACAGTATATGATGACATCATAATTAGTATGCACTATGACGTCACAATGTATTATGACGTCATAATGTATCCGCATTATGACATCGCAACATATTATGAGAGCGCAATTTGCATGTTTTATGACCAGTTTCGCTTCCCCAAATTTGTGTCACATCTACTGGAGCATCATGACCATATATTATAACGTCACAGTATATGATGACATCATAATTAGTATGCACTATGACGTCACAATGTACTATGACGTCATAATGTATCCGCATTATGACATCACAATATATTATGAATGCGCAATTTGCAGGTATTATGAGCAGTTTCTCTTACCCAAATTTGTGTCACATCCACTGGAGCAACATGAGCATGTATTATGACGTCGCAGTATATGATGACATCATAATTAGTATGCAGTATGACGTTACAATGTATTATGACGTCATAATGTATCCGCATTATGACATCACAATATATTATGAGAGCGCAACATGCAGGTATTATGAGCAATTTCTCTTACCCCAATTTGTGTCACATCTACTGGAGCATCATGAGCATGTATTACGACGTCACAGTATATGATGACATCATAATTAGTATGCATTATGACGTCACAATGTATTATGACGTCATAATGTATCCGCATTATGACATCAAAATATATTATGAGAGCGCAACATGCAGGTATTATGAGCAATTTCTCTTACCCCAATTTGCGTCACATCTACTGGAGCATCATTAGCATGTATTATGACGTCACAGTATATGATGACATCATAATTGGTATGCAGTATGACGTCACAATGTATTATGACGTCATAATGTATCCGCATTATGACATCACAATATATTATGAGAGCGCAACATGCAGGTATTTTGAGCAATTTCTCTTACCCCAATTTGCGTCACATCTACTGGAGAATCATGAGCATGCATTATGACGTCACAGTATATGATGACATCATAATTAGTACGCACTATGACGTCACAATGTATTATGACATCATAATGTATCCGCATTATGACATCACAATATATTATGAGTGCGCAATTTGCATGTTTTATGACCAATTTCGCCTCCCCCAATTTGTGTCACATCTACTGGAGCATCATGAGCATGTATTATGACGTCACAGTATATGATGACATCATAATTAGTATGCAGTATGACGTCACAATGTATTATGACGTCATAATGTATCCGCATTATGACATCACAATATATTATGAGAGTGCAACATGCAGGTATTATGAGCAATTTCTCTTACCCCAATTTGCGTCACATCTACTGGGGCATCATGAGCATGTATTATGACGTCACAGTATATGATGACATCATAATTAGTACGCACTATGACGTCACAATGTGTTATGACGTCATAATGTATCCGCATTATGACATCACAATATATTATGAGTGCGCAATTTGCTGGTTTCATGAGCAATTTCGCTGACCCGAATTTGTGTCACATCTACTGGAGCATCATGAGCATGTATTATGACGTCACAGCATATGATGACATCATAACTAATATGCACTATGACGTCACAATGTATTATGACGTCATAATGTATCCGCATTAGGATATCACAATATATTATGAGAGCGCAATTTGCAGGTTTTATGAGCAATTTCTCTTACCCCAATTTGTGTCACATCTACTGGAGCATCATGAGCATGTATTATGACGTCACAGTATATGATGACATCATAATTAGTATGCACTATGACGTCAGAATGTATTATGACGTCATAATATATCTGCATTATGACATCACAATATATTATGAGAGCGCAACATGCAGGTATTATGAGCAATTTCTCTTACCCCAATTTGTGTCACATATACTGTAGCATCATGAGCATGTATTATGACATCACAGTATATGATGACATCATAATTAGTATGAACTATGACGTCACAATGTATTATGACGTCATAATGTATCCGCATTATGACATGACAATATATTATGAGAGCGCAATTTGCAGGTTTCATGACCAATTTCGCTTACCCCAATTTGTGTCACATCTACTGGAGCACCGTGTTCATGTATTATGACGTCACAGTATATGATGACATCATAATTAGTATGCACTATGACGTCACAATGTATTATGACGTCATAATATATCCGCATGATGACATCAGAAAATATTATGAGAGCGCAATTTGCAGGTTTCATGACAAATTTTGCTTACCCCAATTTGTGTCACATCTACTGGAGCATCATGAGCATGTATTATGACATCACAGTATATGATGACATCATAATTAGTATGCACTATGACGTCACAATATATTATGACGTCATAATGTATCTGCATTATGACATCACAATATATTATGAGAGCGCAATTTGCAGGTATTATCAGCAATTTCGCTTACCCCAATTTGTGTCACATCTACTGGAGCATCATGAGCATGTATTATGACGTCACATCATCTGATGACATCATAATTAATATGCACTATGACGTCACAATGTATTATGATGTCATAATGTATCCCCATTATGACCTCACAATATATTATAAGAGCGCAATTTGCTGGTATTATGACCAATTTCTCTTACCCCAATTTGTGTCACATCTACTGGAGCATCATGAGCATGTACTATGACGTCGCAGTATATGATATTATCATAATTAGTATGCACTATGACGTCACAATGTATTATGACGTCATAATGTATCCGCATTATGATATCACAATATATTATGCGAGCGCAACATGCAGCTATTATGAGCAATTTCTCTTACCCCAATATGTGTCACATCTACTGGAGCATCATGAGCATGTATTATGACGTCACAGTATATGATGACATCATAATTGGTATGCAGTATGACGTCACAATGTATTATGACGTCATAATGTATCCGCATTATGACATCACAATATATTATGAGAGCGCAACATGCAGGTATTATGAGCAATTTCTCTTACCCCAATTTGCGTCACATCTACTGGAGAATCATGAGCATGTATTATGACGTCACAGTATATGATGACATCATAATTAGTACGCACTATGACGTCACAATGTATTATGACATCATAATGTATCCGCATTATGACATCACAATATATTATGAGTGCGCAATTTGCATGTTTTATGACCAATTTCGCTTCCCCCAATTTGTGTCACATCTACTGGAGCATCATGAGCATGTATTATGACGTCACAGTATATGATGACATCATAATTAGTATGCAGTATGACGTCACAATGTATTATGACGTCATAATGTATCCGCATTATGACATCACAATATATTATGAGAGTGCAACATGCAGGTATTATGAGCAATTTCTCTTACCCCAATTTGCGTCACATCTACTGGAGCATCATGAGCATGTATTATGACGTCACAGTATATGATGACATCATAATTAGTACGCACTATGACGTCACAATGTGTTAACACGTCATAATGTATCCGCATTATGACATCACAGTATATTATGAGTGCGCAATTTGCTGGTTTCATGAGCAATTTCGCTGACCCGAATTTGTGTCACATCTACTGGAGCATCATGAGCATGTATTATGACGTCACAGCATATGATGACATCATAACTAATATGCACTATGACGTCACAATGTATTATGATGTCATAAAGTATCCGCATTATGACATCACAATATATTATGAGAGCGCAACATGCAGGTACTATGACCAATTTCGCTTACCCCAGTTTGTGTCACATATACTGTAGCATCATGAGCATGTATTATGACGTCACAGTATATGATGACATCATAATTAGTATGAACTATGACGTCACAATGTATTATGACGTCATAATGTATCCGCATTATGACATCACATTATATTATGAGAGCGCAATTTGGAGGTTTTATGACCATTTTCGATTACCCCAATTTGTGTCACATCTACTGGATCATCATGAGCATGTATTATGACGTCACAGTATATGATGACATCATAATTAGTATGCATTATGACATCACAATGTATTATGACGTCATAATGTATCCGCATTATGACATCACAATATATTATGAGAGCGCAATTTGCAGGTAATATGAGCAATTTCTCATACCCCAATTTGTGTCACATCTACTGGAGCATCATGAGCATGTATTATGACGTCACAGTATATGATGACATCATAATTAGTATGCACTATGACGTCATATTCTATTATGACATCATAATGTATCCGCATTATGACATCACAATATATTATGAGAGCGCAATTTGCAGGTTTTATGAGCAATTTCGCTGACCCCAATTTGTGTCACATCTACTGGAGCATCATGAGCATGTACTATGACGTGGAAGTATATGATGAAATCATATTTAGTATGCACTATGAGGTCACAATGTATTATGACGTCATATTGTGTCCGCATTATGATATCACAATATATTATGCGAGCGCAACATGCAGGTATTATGAGCAATTTCTCTTACACCAATTTGTGTCACATCTACTGGAGCATCATGAGCATGTATTATGACGTCACAGTATATGATGACATCATAATTAGTATGCACTATGACGTCACAATGTATTATGACGTCATAATGTATCTGCATTATGACATCACAATATATTATGAGAGCGCAACATGCAGGTATTATGAGCAATTTCTCTTACCCCAATTTCCGTCACATCTACTGGAGCATCATGAGCATTTATTATGACGTCACAGTATATGATGACATCATAATTAGTATGCACTATGATGTCACAATGTATTATGACGTCATAATGTATCCGCATTATGACATTACAATATATTATGAGAGCGCAATTTGCAGGTTTTATGACCAATTTCTCTTACCCCAATTTGTGTCACATCTACTGGAGCATCATGAGCATGTATTATGACGTCACAGTATATGATGACAACATAATTAGTATGCAGTATGACGTCACAATATATTATGACGTCATAATGTATCCGCATTATGACATCACAATATATTATGAGAGCGCAATTTGCAGGTATTATGAGCAATTTCTCTTACCCCAATTTGTGTCACATCTACTGGAGCATCATGAGCATGTATTATGATGTCACAGTATATGATGACATCATAATTAACATGCACTCTGACGTCACAATGTATTATGACTTCATAATGTATCCACATTATGACATCACAATATTTTATGAGAGCGCAATTTGCATGTTTTATGACCAATTTCGCTTCCCCCAATTTGTGTCACATCTACTGGAGCATCATGAGCATGCATTATGACGTCACAGAATAGGATGACATCATAATTAGTATGCAGTATGACGTCACAATGTATTATGACGTCATAATGTATCCGCATTACGACATCACAATATATTATGAGAGCGCAATTTGCAGGTATTATGAGCAATTTCTCTTACCCCAATTTCTCTCACATCTACTAGAGCATCATGAGCATGTATTATGATGTCACAGTATATGATGACAACATGATTAGTATGCAGTATGACGTCACAATATATTATGACGTCATAATGTATCCGCATTATGACATCGCAATATATTATGAGAGCGCAATTTGCAGGTATTATGAGCAATTTCTCTTACCACAATTTGTGTCACATCTACTGGAGCATCATGAGCATGGAGTATGATGTCACAGTATATGATGGCATCATAATTAGTATGTACTATGACGTCACAATGTATTACGACGTAATTATGTATCCGCATTATGACATCACAATATATTATGAGAACGCAATTTCCATGTTGTATGACCAATTTCGCTTCCCCCAATTTGTGTCACATCTACTGGAGCATCATGAGCATGTATTATGATGTCACGGTATATGATGTCATCATAATTAGTATGCAGTATGGCGTCACAATATATTATGACGTCATAATGTATCCGCATTATGACATCACAACATATTATGAGACTGCAATTTGCAGGTTTTATGACCAATTTCGCTGACCCCAATTTGTGTCACATCTACTGGAGCATCATGAGCATGTATTGTGACGTCACAGTATATGATGACATCATAATTAGTATGCACTATGACGTCACAATGTACTATGACGTCATAATGTATCCGCATTATGACATCACAATACATTATGAGAGCGCAATTTGCAGGTATTGTGAGGAATTTCTCTTACCCCAATTTGTTTCACATCTATTGGAGCATCATGAGCATGTATTATGACGCCACATTATATGATGACATCATAATTAGTATGCACTATGACGTCACAATGTATTATGACGTCGTAATGTATCCTCATAATGACATCACAATATGAGAGCGCAATTTGCATGTTTTGTGACCAATTTCGCTTCCCCCAATTTGTGTCACATCTACTGGAGCATCATGAGCATGTAATATGATGTCACACAATATGATGACATCATAATTAGTATGCACTATGACGTCACAATGTACTATGACGTCATAATATATCCGCATTTTGACATCACAATGTATTATGAGAGCGCAATTTGCAGGTATTGTGAGCAATTTCTCTTACCCCAATTTGTGTCACATCTACTGGAGCATCATGAGCATGTATTATGACGTCACAGTATGTGATGACATCATAAGTAGTACGCAGTATGACGTCACAATGTATTATGACGTCATAATTTATCCGCATTATGACATCACAATATATTATGAGACCGCAATCTGCAGCTTTTATGAGCAATTTCGCTGAACCCAATTTGTGTCACATCTACTGGAGCATCATGAGCATGTACTATGACGTCGCAGTATATGATGTTATCATAATTAGTATGCACTATGACGTCACAATGTATTATGACGTCATAATGTATCCGCATTATGATATCACAATATATTATGCGAGCGCAACATGCAGCTATTATGAGCAATTTCTCTTACCCCAATATGTGTCACATCTACTGGAGCATCATGAGCATGTATTATGACGTCACAGTATATGATGACATCATAATTGGTATGCAGTATGACGTCACAATGTATTATGACGTCATAATGTATCCGCATTATGACATCACAATATATTATGAGAGCGCAACATGCAGGTATTATGAGCAATTTCTCTTACCCCAATTTGCGTCACATCTACTGGAGAATCATGAGCATGTATTATGACGTCACAGTATATGATGACATCATAATTAGTACGCACTATGACGTCACAATGTATTATGACATCATAATGTATCCGCATTATGACATCACAAAATATTATGAGTGCGCAATTTGCATGTTTTATGACCAATTTCGCTTCCCCCAATTTGTGTCACATCTACTGGAGCATCATGAGCATGTATTATGACGTCACAGTATATGATGACATCATAATTAGTATGCAGTATGACGTCACAATGTATTATGACGTCATAATGTATCCGCATTATGACATCACAATATATTATGAGAGTGCAACATGCAGGTATTATGAGCAATTTCTCCTACCCCAATTTGCGTCACATCTACTGGACCATCATGAGCATGTATTATGACGTCACAGTATATGATGACATCATAATTAGTACGCACTATGACGTCACAATGTGTTATGACGTCATAATGTATCCGCATTATGACATCACAATATATTATGAGTGCGCAATTTGCTGGTTTCATGAGCAATTTCGCTGACCCGAATTTGTGTCACATCTACTGGAGCATCATGAGCATGTATTATGACGTCACAGCATATGATGACATCATAACTAATATGCACTATGACGTCACAATGTATTATGACGTCATAATGTATCCGCATTAGGATATCACAATATATTATGAGAGCGCAATTTGCAGGTTTTATGAGCAATTTCTCTTACCCCAATTTGTGTCACATCTACTGGAGCATCATGAGCATGTATTATGACGTCACAGTATATGATGACATCATAATTAGTATGCACTATGACGTCACAATGTATTATGACGTCATAATGTATCTGCATTATGACATCACAATATATTATGAGAGCGCAACATGCAGGTATTATGAGCAATTTCTCTTACCCCAATTTGTGTCACATCTAATGGAGCATCATGAGCATGTATTATGACGTCACAGTATATGATGACATCATAATTAGTATGCACTATGACGTCACAATGTATTATGAAGTCATAAAGTATCCGCATTATGACATCACAATATATTATGAGAGCGCAACATGCAGGTACTATGACCAATTTCGCTTACCCCAGTTTGTGTCACATATACTGTAGCATCATGAGCATGTATTATGACGTCACAGTATATGATGACATCATAATTAGTATGAACTATGACGTCACAATGTATTATGACGTCATAATGTATCCGCATTATGACATCACATTATATTATGAGAGCGCAATTTGGAGGTTTTATGACCATTTTCGATTACCCCAATTTGTGTCACATCTACTGGATCATCATGAGCATGTATTATGACGTCACAGTATATGATGACATCATAATTAGTATGCATTATGACATCACAATGTATTATGACGTCATAATGTATCCGCAATATGACATCACAATATATTATGAGAGCGCAATTTGCAGGTAATATGAGCAATTTCTCATACCCCAATTTGTGTCACATCTACTGGAGCATCATGAGCATGTATTATGACGTCACAGTATATGATGACATCATAATTAGTATGCACTATGACGTCACAATGTACTATGACGTCATAATGTATCCGCATTATGGCATCACAATATAGAATGGGAACGCAATTTGCAGGTATTATGAGCAATTTCTCTTACCCCAATTTGTGTCACATCTACTGGAGCATCATGAGCATGTATTATGACGTCACAGTATATGATGACATCATAATTAGTACGCAGTATGACGTCACAATGTATTATGACGTCATAATGTATCCGCATTATGACATCACAAAATATTATGAGAGCGCAATTTGCAGGTTTTATGACCAATTTCGCTGACCCCAATTTGTGTCACAAATACTGGAGCATCATGAGCATGTATTATGACGTCACAGTATATGATGACATCATAATTAGTATACACTATGACGTCACAATGTATTATGACGGAATAATGTATCCGCATTATGATATCACAATATATTATGCGAGCGCAACATGCAGGTATTATGAGCAATTTCTCTTACCCCAATTTGTGTCACATCTACTGGAGCATCATGAGCATGTATTATGACGTCACAGTATATGATGACATCATAATTAGTATGCACTATGACGTCACAATGTATTATGACGTCATAATGTATCCGCATTATGACATCGCAACATATTATGAGCGCGCAATTTGCATGTTTTATGACCAGTTTCGCTTCCCCAAATTTGTGTCACATCTACTGGAGCATCATGACCATATATTATAACGTCACAGTATATGATGACATCATAATTAGTATGCACTATGACGTCACAATGTACTATGACGTCATAATGTATCCGCATTATGACATCACAATATATTATGAATGCGCAATTTGCAGGTATTATGAGCAGTTTCTCTTACCCAAATTTGTGTCACATCCACTGGAGCAACATGAGCATGTATTATGACGTCGCAGTATATGATGACATCATAATTAGTATGCAGTATGACGTTACAATGTATTATGACGTCATAATGTATCCGCATTATGACATCACAATATATTATGAGAGCGCAACATGCAGGTATTATGAGCAATTTCTCTTACCCCAATTTGTGTCACATCTACTGGAGCATCATGAGCATGTATTACGACGTCACAGTATATGATGACATCATAATTAGTATGCATTATGACGTCACAATGTATTATGACGTCATAATGTATCCGCATTATGACATCGAAATATATTATGAGAGCGCAACATGCAGGTATTATGAGCAATTTCTCTTACCCCAATTTGCGTCACATCTACTGGAGCATCATGAGCATGTATTATGACGTCACAGTATATGATGACATCATAATTGGTATGCAGTATGACGTCACAATGTATTATGACGTCATAATGTATCCGCATTATGACATCACAATATATTATGAGAGCGCAACATGCAGGTATTTTGAGCAATTTCTCTTACCCCAATTTGCGTCACATCTACTGGAGAATCATGAGCATGCATTATGACGTCACAGTATATGATGACATCATAATTAGTACGCACTATGACGTCACAATGTATTATGACATCATAATGTATCCGCATTATGACATCACAATATATTATGAGTGCGCAATTTGCATGTTTTATGACCAATTTCGCCTCCCCCAATTTGTGTCACATCTACTGGAGCATCATGAGCATGTATTATGACGTCACAGTATATGATGACATCATAATTAGTATGCAGTATGACGTCACAATGTATTATGACGTCATAATGTATCCGCATTATGACATCACAATATATTATGAGAGTGCAACATGCAGGTATTATGAGCAATTTCTCTTACCCCAATTTGCGTCACATCTACTGGGGCATCATGAGCATGTATTATGACGTCACAGTATATGATGACATCATAATTAGTACGCACTATGACGTCACAATGTGTTATGACGTCATAATGTATCCGCATTATGACATCACAATATATTATGAGTGCGCAATTTGCTGGTTTCATGAGCAATTTCGCTGACCCGAATTTGTGTCACATCTACTGGAGCATCATGAGCATGTATTATGACGTCACAGCATATGATGACATCATAACTAATATGCACTATGACGTCACAATGTATTATGACGTCATAATGTATCCGCATTAGGATATCACAATATATTATGAGAGCGCAATTTGCAGGTTTTATGAGCAATTTCTCTTACCCCAATTTGTGTCACATCTACTGGAGCATCATGAGCATGTATTATGACGTCACAGTATATGATGACATCATAATTAGTATGCACTATGACGTCAGAATGTATTATGACGTCATAATATATCTGCATTATGACATCACAATATATTATGAGAGCGCAACATGCAGGTATTATGAGCAATTTCTCTTACCCCAATTTGTGTCACATATACTGTAGCATCATGAGCATGTATTATGACGTCACAGTATATGATGACATCATAATTAGTATGAACTATGACGTCACAATGTATTATGACGTCATAATGTATCCGCATTATGACATCACATTATATTATGAGAGCGCAATTTGGAGGTTTTATGACCATTTTCGATTACCCCAATTTGTGTCACATCTACTGGATCATCATGAGCATGTATTATGACGTCACCGTATATGATGACATCATAATTAGTATGCATTATGACATCACAATGTATTATGACGTCATAATGTATCCGCATTATGACATCACAATATATTATGAGAGCGCAATTTGCAGGTAATATGTGCAATTTCTCTTACCCCAATTTGTGTCACATCTACTGGAGCATCATGAGCATGTATTATGACGTCACAGTATTTGATGACATCATAATTAGTATGCACTATGACGTCACAATGTATTATGACGTCATAATGTATCCGCATTATGACATCACAATATATTATGCGAGCGCAACATGCATGTTTTATGACCAATTTCACTTCCCGCAATTTGTGTCACATCTACTGGAGCATCATGAGCATGTATTATGACGTCACAGTATATGATGACATCATAATTAGTACGCAGTATGACGTCACAATGTATTATGACGTCATAATGTATCCGCATTATGACATCACAAAATATTATGAGAGCGCAATTTGCAGGTTTTATGACCAATTTCGCTGACCCCAATTTGTGTCACAAATACTGGAGCATCATGAGCATGTATTATGACGTCACAGTATATGATGACATCATAATTAGTATACACTATGACGTCACAATGTATTATGACGGAATAATGTATCCGCATTATGATATCACAATATATTATGCGAGCGCAACATGCAGGTATTATGAGCAATTTCTCTAACCCCAATTTGTGTCACATCTACTGGAGCATCATGAGCATGTATTATGACATCACAGTATATGATGACATCATAATTAGTATGCACTATGACGTCACAATGTATTATGACGTCATAATGTATCCGCATTATGACATCGCAACATATTATGAGAGCGCAATTTGCATGTTTTATGACCAGTTTCGCTTCCCCAAATTTGTGTCACATCTACTGGAGCATCATGACCATATATTATAACGTCACAGTATATGATGACATCATAATTAGTATGCACTATGACGTCACAATGTACTATGACGTCATAATGTATCCGCATTATGACATCACAATATATTATGAATGCGCAATTTGCAGGTATTATGAGCAGTTTCTCTTACCCAAATTTGTGTCACATCCACTGGAGCAACATGAGCATGTATTATGACGTCGCAGTATATGATGACATCATAATTAGTATGCAGTATGACGTTACAATGTATTATGACGTCATAATGTATCCGCATTATGACATCACAATATATTATGAGAGCGCAACATGCAGGTATTATGAGCAATTTCTCTTACCCCAATTTGTGTCACATCTACTGGAGCATCATGAGCATGTATTACGATGTCACAGTATATGATGACATCATAATTAGTATGCATTATGACGTCACAATGTATTATGACGTCATAATGTATCCGCATTATGACATCAAAATATATTATGAGAGCGCAACATGCAGGTATTATGAGCAATTTCTCTTACCCCAATTTGCGTCACATCTACTGGAGCATCATGAGCATGTATTATGACGTCACAGTATATGATGACATCATAATTGGTATGCAGTATGACGTCACAATGTATTATGACGTCATAATGTATCCGCATTATGACATCACAATATATTATGAGAGCGCAACATGCAGGTATTTTGAGCAATTTCTCTTACCCCAATTTGCGTCACATCTACTGGAGAATCATGAGCATGCATTATGACGTCACAGTATATGATGACATCATAATTAGTACGCACTATGACGTCACAATGTATTATGACATCATAATGTATCCGCATTATGACATCACAATATATTATGAGTGCGCAATTTGCATGTTTTATGATCAATTTCGCCTCCCCCAATTTGTGTCACATCTACTGGAGCATCATGAGCATGTATTATGACGTCACAGTATATGATGACATCATAATTAGTATGCAGTATGACGTCACAATGTATTATGACGTCATAATGTATCCGCATTATGACATCACAATATATTATGAGAGTGCAACATGCAGGTATTATGAGCAATTTCTCTTACCCCAATTTGCGTCACATCTACTGGGGCATCATGAGCATGTATTATGACGTCACAGTATATGATGACATCATAATTAGTACGCACTATGACGTCACAATGTGTTATGACGTCATAATGTATCCGCATTATGACATCACAATATATTATGAGTGCGCAATTTGCTGGTTTCATGAGCAATTTCGCTGACCCGAATTTGTGTCACATCTACTGGAGCATCATGAGCATGTATTATGACGTCACAGCATATGATGACATCATAACTAATATGCACTATGACGTCACAATGTATTATGACGTCATAATGTATCCGCATTAGGATATCACAATATATTATGAGAGCGCAATTTGCAGGTTTTATGAGCAATTTCTCTTACCCCAATTTGTGTCACATCTACTGGAGCATCATGAGCATGTATTATGACGTCACAGTATATGATGACATCATAATTAGTATGCACTATGACGTCAGAATGTATTATGACGTCATAATGTATCCGCATTATGACATCACAGTATATTATGAGAGCGCAATTTGCAGGCATTATGAGCAATTTCTCTTACCCCAATTTGTTTCACATCTACTGGAGCATAATGACCATGTATTATGACGTCACAGTATATGATGACATCATAATTTGTATGCAGTATGACGTCACAATATATTATGACGTCATAATGTATCCGCATTATGACATCACAATATATACTGATACCGCAATTTGCAGGTTTTATGACCAATTTCGCTTACCCCAATTTGTGTCACATCTACTGGAGCATCATGAGCATGTATTATGACGCCACAGCATATGATGACATCATAAATAGTATGCACTATGACGTCACAATGTATTATGACGTCATAATATATCCGCATTATGATATCACAATATATTATGAGAGCGCAACATGCAGGTATTATGAGCAATTTCTCTTACCCCAATTTCCGTCACATCTACTGGAGCATCATGAGCATGTATTATGACGTCACAGTATATGATGACATCATTATTAGTATGCACTATGACATCACAATGCATTATGACCTCATAATGTATCTGCATTATGACATCACAATATATTATGAGAGCGCAATTTGCAGGTTTTATGACTAATTTCGCTTACCCCAATTTTTGTCACATCTACTGGAGCATCATGAGCATGTATTATGACGTCACAGTATATGATGACATCATAATTAGTATGCACTATGACGTCATATTGTATTATGACATCATAATGTATCCGCATTATGACATCACAATATATTATGAGAGCGCAATTTGCAGGTTTTATGAGCAATTTCGCTGACCCCAATTTGTGTCACATCTACTGGAGCATCATGAGCATGTACTATGACGTGGCAGTATATGATGACATCATATTTAGTATGCACTATGAGGTCACAATGTATTATGACGTCATAATGTATCCGCATTATGATATCACAATATATTATGCGAGCGCAACATGCAGGTATTATGAGCAATTTCTCTTACCCCAATTTGTGTCACATCTACTGGAGCATCATGAGCATGTATTATGACGTCACAGTATATGATGACATCATAATTAGTATGCACTATGACGTCACAATGTATTATGACATCATAATGTATCCGCATTATGACATCACAATATATTATGAGTGCGCAATTTGCATGTTTTATGACCAATTTCGCCTCCCCCAATTTGTGTCACATCTACTGGAGCATCATGAGCATGTATTATGACGTCACAGTATATGATGACATCATAATTAGTATGCAGTATGACGTCACAATGTATTATGACGTCATAATGTATCCGCATTATGACATCACAATATATTATGAGAGTGCAACATGCAGGTATTATGAGCAATTTCTCTTACCCCAATTTGCGTCACATCTACTGGGGCATCATGAGCATGTATTATGACGTCACAGTATATGATGACATCATAATTAGTACGCACTATGACGTCACAATGTGTTATGACGTCATAATGTATCCGCATTATGACATCACAATATATTATGAGTGCGCAATTTGCTGGTTTCATGAGCAATTTCGCTGACCCGAATTTGTGTCACATGTACTGGAGCATCATGAGCATGTATTATGACGTCACAGCATATGATGACATCATAACTAATATGCACTATGACGTCACAATGTATTATGACGTCATAATGTATCCGCATTAGGATATCACAATATATTATGAGAGCGCAATTTGCAGGTTTTATGAGCAATTTCTCTTACCCCAATTTGTGTCACATCTACTGGAGCATCATGAGCATGTATTATGACGTCACAGTATATGATGACATCATAATTAGTATGCACTATGACGTCAGAATGTATTATGACGTCATAATGTATCTGCATTATGACATCACAATATATTATGAGAGCGCAACATGCAGGTATTATGAGCAATTTCTCTTACCCCAATTTGTGTCACATATACTGTAGCATCATGAGCATGTATTATGACGTCACAGTATATGATGACATCATAATTAGTATGAACTATGACGTCACAATGTATTATGAGGTCATAATGTATCCGCATTATGACATCACATTATATTATGAGAGCGCAATTTGGAGGTTTTATGACCATTTTCGATTACCCCAATTTGTGTCACATCTACTGGATCATCATGAGCATGTATTATGACGTCACAGTATATGATGACATCATAATTAGTATGCATTATGACATCACAATGTATTATGACGTCATAATGTATCCGCATTATGACATCACAATATATTATGAGAGCGCAATTTGCAGGTAATATGAGCAATTTCTCTTACCCCAATTTGTGTCACATCTACTGGAGCATCATGAGCATGTATTATGACGTCACAGTATTTGATGACATCATAATTAGTATGCACTATGACGTCACAATGTATTATGACGTCATAATGTATCCGCATTATGACATCACAATATATTATGCGAGCGCAACATGCATGTTTTATGACCAATTTCACTTCCCGCAATTTGTGTCACATCTACTGGAGCATCATGAGCATGTATTATGACGTCACAGTATATGATGACATCATAATTAGTATGCAGTATGACGTCACAATGTATTATGACGTCATAATGTATCCGCATTATGACATCACAGTATATTATGAGAGCGCAATTTGCAGGCATTATGAGCAATTTCTCTTACCCCAATTTGTTTCACATCTACTGGAGCATAATGTCCATGTATTATGACGTCACAGTATATGATGACATCATAATTTGTATGCAGTATGACGTCACAATATATTATGACGTCATAATGTATCCGCATTATGACATCACAATATATACTGAGACCGCAATTTGCAGGTTTTATGACCAATTTCGCTTACCCCAATTTGTGTCACATCTACTGGAGCATCATGAGCATGTATTATGACGCCACAGCATATGATGACATCATAAATAGTATGCACTATGACGTCACAATGTATTATGACGTCATAATATATCCGCATTATGATATCACAATATATTATGAGAGCGCAACATGCAGGTATTATGAGCAATTTCTCTTACCCCAATTTCCGTCACATCTACTGGAGCATCATGAGCATGTATTATGACGTCACAGTATATGATGACATCATTATTAGTATGCACTATGACATCACAATGCATTATGACCTCATAATGTATCTGCATTATGACATCACAATATATTATGAGAGCGCAATTTGCAGGTTTTATGACTAATTTCGCTTACCCCAATTTTTGTCACATCTACTGGAGCATCATGAGCATGTATTATGACGTCACAGTATATGATGACATCATAATTAGTATGCACTATGACGTCATATTGTATTATGACATCATAATGTATCCGCATTATGACATCACAATATATTATGAGAGCGCAATTTGCAGGTTTTATGAGCAATTTCGCTGACCCCAATTTGTGTCACATCTACTGGAGCATCATGAGCATGTACTATGACGTGGCAGTATATGATGAAATCATATTTAGTATGCACTATGAGGTCACAATGTATTATGACGTCATAATGTATCCGCATTATGATATCACAATATATTATGCGAGCGCAACATGCAGGTATTATGAGCAATTTCTCTTACCCCAATTTGTGTCACATCTACTGGAGCATCATGAGCATGTATTATGACGTCACAGTATATGATGACATCATAATTAGTATGCACTATGACGTCACAATGTACTATGACGTCATAATGTATCCGCATTATGGCATCACAATATAGAATGGGAACGCAATTTGCAGGTATTATGAGCAATTTCTCTTACCCCAATTTGTGTCACATCTACTGGAGCATCATGAGCATGTATTATGACGTCACAGTATATGATGACATCATAATTAGTATGCAGTATGACGTCACAATGTATTATGACGTCATAATGTATCCGCATTATGACATCACAATATATTATGAGAGCGCAATTTGCATGTTTTATGACCAATTTCGCTTCCCCCAATTTGTGTCACATCTACTGGAGCATCATGAGCATGTATTATGACGTCACAGCATATGATGACATCATAACTAGTATGCACTATGACGTCACAATGTATTATGACGTCAGAATGCATCCGCATTATGGTATCACAATATATTATGCGAGCGCAACATGCGGGTATTATGACCAATTTCTCTTACCCCAATTTGTGTCACATCTACTGGAGCATCATGAGCATGTATTATGACATCACACTATATGATGACATCATAATTAGTATGCAGTATGACGTCACAATGTATTATGACGTCAAAATATATCCGCATTATGACTTCACAGTATATTATGAGAACGCAATTTGCAGGTATGATGAGCAATTTCTCTTAACCCAATTTGTTTCACATCTACTGGAGCATCATGAGCATGTATTATGACGTCACAGTATATGATGACATCATAATTAGTATGCAGTATGACGTCCCAATATATTATGACGTCATAATGTATCCGCATTATGACATCACAATATATTATGAGAGCGCAATTTGCAGGTATTACGAGCAATTACTCTTACCCCAATTTGTGTCACATCTACTGTAGCATCATGAGAATGTATTATGACGTCAGAGTATATGATGACATCATAATTAGTATGCAGTATGACATCACAATGTACTTTGACGTCATAAAGTATCCGCATTATGACATCACAAAATATTATGAGAGCGCAATTTGCATGTTTTATGACCAATTTCGCTTCCCCCAATTTGTGTCACATCTACTGGAGCATCATGAGCATGTATTATCACGTCACAGCATATGATGACATCATAACTAGTATGCACTATGACGTAACAATGTATTATGACGTCATAATGTATCCGCATTATGGTATCACAATATATTATGCGAGAGCAACATGCGGTTATTATGACCAATTTCTCTTACCCCAATTTGTGTCACATCTACTGGAGCATCATGAGCATGTATTATGACATCACAGTATATGATGACATCATAATTAGTATGCAGTATGACGTCACAATGTATTATGATGTCAAAATGTATCCGCATTATGACATCACAGTATTTTATGAGAACGCAATTTGCAGGTATTATGAGCAATTTCTCTTACCCCAAATTGTTTCACATCTACTGGAGCATCATGAGAATGTATTATGATGTCACAGTATATGATGACATCATAATTAGTATGCAGTATGACGTCACAATATACTATGACCTCATAATGTATCCGCATTATGACATCACAATATATTATGAGAGCGCAATTTGCAGGTATTATGTGCAATTTCTCTTAGCCCAATTTGTGTCACGTCTACTGGAGCATCATGAGCATGTATTATGATGTCACAGTATATGATGACATCATAATTAGTATGCACTATGACGTCACAATGTATTATGACGTCATAATGTGTCCGCATTATGACATCACAATATATTATTAGACTGCAATTTGCAGGTTTTATGACCAATTTCGCTTACCCCAATTTGTGTCACACCTACTGGAGCATCATGAGCATGTATTATGACGTCACAGCATATGACGACATCATAACTAGTATGCACTATGACGTCACAATGTATTGTGACGTCATAATATATCCGCATTATGACATCACAATATATTATGAGAGCGCAGCATGCAGGTATTATGAGCAATATCTCTTACCCCAATTTGCGTCACATCTACTGGAGCATCATGAGCATGTATTATGACGTCACAGTATCTGATGACATCATAATTAGTATGCACTATGACGTCATATTGTATTATGACGTCATAATGTATCCGCATTATGACATCACAATATATTATGAGAGCGCAATTTGCATGTTTTATGACCAATTTCGATTCCCCCAATTTGTGTCACATCTACTGGAGCATCATGAGCATGTATTATGACGTCACAGCATATGATGACATCATAACTAGTATGCACTATGACATCACAGTGTATTATGACGTAATAATGTATCCGCATTATGATATCACAATATATTATGCGAGCGCAACATGCAGGTATTATGAGCAATTTCTCTTACCCCAAATTGTGTCACATCTACTGGAGCATCATGAGCATGTATTATGACGTCACAGTAAATGATGACATCACAATTAGTATGCACTATGACGTCATATTGTATTATGACATCATAATGTATCCGCATTATGACATCACAATATATTATGAGAGCGCAGTTTGCATGTTTTATGACCAATTTCGCTTCCCCCAATTTGTGTCACATCTACTGGAGCATCATGAGCATGTATTATCACGTCACAGCATATGATGACATCATAACTAGTATGCACTATGACGTCACAATGTATTATGACGTCATAATGTATCCGCATTATGATATCACAATATATTATGCGAGCGCAACATGCATGTTTTATGACCAATTTCACTTCCCGCAATTTGTGTCACATCTACTGGAGCATCATGAGCATGTATTATGACGTCACAGTATATGATGACATCATAATTACTATGCAGTATGACGTCACAATGTATTATGACGTCATAATGTATCCGCATTATGACATCACAGTATATTATGAGAGCGCGATTTGCAGGCATTATGAGCAATTTCTCTTACCCCAATTTGTGTCACATCTACTGGAGCATCATGAGCATGCATTATGACGTCACAGTATATGATGACATCATAATTAGTATGCAGTATGACGTCACAATGTATTATGACGTCATAATGTATCCGCATTATGACATCACAATATATTATGAGAGCGCAATTTGCAGGTATTATGAGCAATTTCTCTTACCCCAATTTGTGTCACATCTACTGGAGCATCATGAGCATGTATTATGATGTCACAGTATATGATGACATCATAATTAGTATGCACTATGACGTCACAATGTATTACGACGTCATAATGTATCCGCATTATGACATCACAATATATTATGAGAGCGCAATTTCCATGTTTTATGACCAATTTCGCTTCCCCCAATTTGTGTCACATCTACTGGAGCATCATGAGCATGTATTATGACGTCACGGTATATGATGTCATCATAATTAGTATGCAGTATGGCGTCACAATACATTATGACGTCATAACGTATCCGCATTATGACATCACAACATATTATGAGACTGCAATTTGCAGGTTTTATGAGCAATTTCGCTGACCCCAATTTGTGTCACATCTACTGGAGCATCATGAGCATGTATTGTGACGTCACAGTATATGATGACATCATAATTAGTATGCACTATGACGTCACAATGTGCTATGACGTCATAATGTATCCGCATTATGACATCACAATACATTATGAGAGCGCAATTTGCAGGTATTATGAGGAATTTCTCTTACCCCAATTTGTGTCACATCTACTGTAGCATCATGAGCATGTATTATGACGCCACATTATATGATGACATCATAATTAGTATGCACTATGACGTCACAATGTATTATGACGTCGTAATGTATCCGCATAATGACATCACAATATGAGAGCACAATTTGCATGTTTTATGACCAATTTCGCTTCCCCCAATTTGTGTCACATCTACTGGAGCATCATGAGCATGTATTATGACGTCACAGTATATGATGACATCATAATTAGTATGCACTATGACATCACAATGTATTATGACGTCATAATGTATCCGCATTATGACATCACAATATATTATGAGAGCGCAATTTGCATGCTTTATGACCAATTTCGCTTCCCCCAATTTGTGTCACATCTACTGGAGCATCATGAGCATGTATTATGACGTCACAGTATATGATGACATCATAATTAGTATGCAGTATGACGTCACAATGTACTCTGACGTCATAATGTATCCGCATTATGACATCACAATATATTATGAGAGCGCAATTTGCAGGTATTATGTGCAATTTCTCTTACCCCAATTTGTGTCACGTCTACTGGAGCATCATGAGCATGTATTATGATGTCACAGTATATGATGACATCATAATTAGTAGGCACTATGACGTCACAATGTATTATGACGTCATAATGTATCCGCATTATGACATCACAATATATTATGCGAGCGCAACATGCAGGTATTATGAGCAATTTCTCTTACCATAATTTGTGTCACATCTACTGGAGCATCATGAGCATGTATTATGACGTCACAATAAATGATGACATCATAATTAGTATGCACTATGATGTCACATTGTATTATGACGTCATAATGTATCCGCATTATGACATCACAATATATTATGAGAGCGCAATTTGCATGTTTTATGACCAATTTCGCTTCCCCCAATTTGTGTCACATCTACTGGAGCATCATGAGCATGTATTATGACGTCACAGCATATGATGACATCATAACTAGTATGCACTATGACGTCACAATGTATTATGACGTCATAATGTATCCGCATTATGGTATCACAATATATTATGCGAGCGCAACATGCGGGTATTATGACCAATTTCTCTTACCACAATTTGTGTCACATCTACTGGAGCATCATGAGCATGTATTATGACATCACAGTATATGATGATATCATAATTAGTACGCAGTATGACGTCACAATGTATTATGAAGTCAAAATGTATCCGCATTATGACATCACAGTATATTATGAGAACGCAATTTGCAGGTATTATGAGCAATTTCTCTTACCCCAATTTGTTTCACATCTACTGGAGCATCATGAGCATGTATTATGACGTCACAGTATATGATGACATCATAATTAGTATGCAGTATGACATCACAATATATTATGACGTCATAATGTATCCGCATTATGACATCACAATATATTATGAGTGCGCAATTTGCAGGTATTATGAGCAATTTCTCTTACCCCAATTTGTGTCACATCTACTGGAGCATCATGAGAATGTATTATGACGTCACAGTATATGATGACATCATAATTAGTATGCAGTATGACGTCACAATGTACTATGACATCATAATGTATCCGCATTATGACATCACAATATATTATGAGAGCGCAATTTGCAGGTATTATGTGCAATTTCTCTTACCCCAATTTGTGTCATGTCTACTGGAGCATCATGAGCATGTATTATGACGTCACAGTATATGATGACATCATAATTAGTATGCACTATGACGTCACAATGTATTATGACGTCATAATGTGTCCGCATTAGGACATCACAATATATTATGAGAGCGCAATTTGCAGGTTTTATGACCAATTTCGCTTACCCCAATTTGTGTCACATCTACTGGAGCATCATGAGCATGTATTATGACGTCAAAGCATATGATGACATCATAACTACTATGCACTATGACGTCACAATGTATGATGACGTCATAACATATCCGCATTATGATATCTCAATATATTATGAGAGCGCAACATGCAGGTATTATGAGCAATTTCTCTTACCACAATTTGCGTCACATCTACTGGAGCATCATGAGCATGTATTATGACGTCACAGTATATGATGACATCATAATTAGTATGCTCTATGACGTCACAATGCATTATGACATCATAATGTATCCGCATTATGACATTACAATATATTATGAGAGCGCAATTTTCATGTTTTATGACCAATTTCGATTCCCCCAATTTGTGTCACATCTACTGGAGCATCATGAGCATGTATTATGACGTCACAGTATATGATGACATCATAATTAGTATGCAGTATGATGTCACAATATATTATGACGTCATAATGTATCCGCATTATGACATCACAATATATAATGAGAGCGCAATTTGCAGGTATTATGAGCAATTTCTCTTACCCCAATTTGTGTCACATCTACTGGAGCATCATGAGCATGTATTATGATGTCACAGTATATGTAGACATCATAATTAGCACGCACTATGACGTCACAATGTATTATGACGTCATAATGTATCCGCATAATGACATCACATTATATTATGAGTGGGCAATTTGCTGGTTTCTTGAGCAATTTCGCCGACCCGAATTTGTGTCACATCTACTGGAGCATCATGAGCATGTATTATGACGTCACAGTATATGATGACATCATAATTAGTATGCACTATGACGTCACAATGTATTATGACGTCATAATGTATCCGCATTATGATATCACAGTATATTATGCGAGCGCAACATGCAGGTATTATGAGCAATTTCTCTTACCACAATTTGTGTCACATCTGCTGGAGCATCATGAGCATGTATTATGACGTCACAGTAAATGATGACATCATAACTAGTATGCACTATGACGTCACAATGTATTATGACGTCATAATGTATCCGCATTATGATACCACAATATATTATGGGAGCGCAACATGAACGTATTATGAGCAATTTCTCTTACCCCAATTTGTGTCACATCTACTGGAGCATCATGAGCATGTATTATGACGTCACAGTACATGATGATATCATAATTAGTAAGCACTATGACGTCACAATGTATTATGACGTCATAATGTATCCGCATTATGACATCACAATATATTATGAGAGCGCAATTTGCATGTTTTATGACCAATATCGCTTCCCCCAATTTGTGTCACATCTACTGGAGCATCATGAGCATGTATTATGACGTCACAGTATATGATGACATCATAATTAGTATGCAGTATGACGTCACAATATATTATGTCGTCTTAATATATCCGCATTATGACATCAGAATATATTATGAGAGCGCAATTTGCAGGTATTATGAGCAATTTCTCTTACCACAATTTGTGTCACATCTACTGGAGCATCATGAGAATGTATTATGATGTCACAGTATATGATGACATCATAATTAGTATGCAGTATGACGTCACAATATACTATGACCTCATAATGTATCCGCATTATGACATCACAATATATTATGAGAGCGCAATTTGCAGGTATTATGTGCAATTTCTGTTAGCCCAATTTGTGTCACGTCTACTGGAGCATCATGAGCATGTATTATGATGTCACAGTATATGATGACATCATAATTAGTATGCACTATGACGTCACAATGTATTATGACGTCATAATGTGTCCGCATTATGACATCACAATATATTATTAGACTGCAATTTGCAGGTTTTATGACCAATTTCGCTTACCCCAATTTGTGTCACACCTACTGGAGCATCATGAGCATGTATTATGACGTCACAGCATATGACGACATCATAACTAGTATGCACTATGATGTCACAATGTATTATGACGTCATAATATATCCGCATTATGATATCACAATATATTATGAGAGCGCAGCATGCAGGTATTATGAGCAATATCTCTTACCCCAATTTGCGTCACATCTACTGGAGCATCATGAGCATGTATTATGACGTCACAGTATATGATGACATCATAATTAGTATGCACTATGACGTCATATTGTATTATGACGTCATAATGTATCCGCATTATGACATCACAATATATTATGAGAGCGCAATTTGCATGTTTTATGACCAATTTCGATTCCCCCAATTTGTGTCACATCTACTGGAGCAACATGAGCATGTACTATGACGTCACATTATATGATGACATCATAATTAGTATGCAGTATGATGTCACAATGTATTATGACGTCATAATATATCCGCATTATGACATCACAATATATAATGAGAGCGCAATTTGCAGGTATTATGAGCAATTTCTCTTACCCCAATTTGTGTCACATCTACTGGAGCATCATGAGCATGTATTATGACGTCACAGTATATGATGACATCATAATTAGTACGCACTATGACGTCACAATGTATTATGACGTCATAATGTATCCGCATTATGACATCACATTATATTATGAGTGCGCAATTTGCTGGTTTCATGAGCAATTTCGCCGACCCGAATTGGTGTCACATCTACTGGAGCATCATGAGCATGTATTATGATGTCACAGTATATGATGACATCATAATTAGTATGCACTATGATGTCACAATGTATTATGACGTCATAATGTATCCGCATTATGACATCACAATATATTATGCGAGCGCAACATGCAGGTATTATGAGCAATTTCTCTTACCATAATTTGTGTCACATCTACTGGAGCATCATGAGCATGTATTATGACGTCACAATAAATGATGACATCATAATTAGTATGCACTATGACGTCACATTGTATTATGACGTCATAATGTATCCGCATTATGACATCACAATATATTATGAGAGCGCAATTTGCATGTTTTATGACCAATTTCGCTTCCCCCAATTTGTGTCACATCTACTGGAGCATCATGAGCATGTATTATGACGTCACAGCATATGATGACATCATAACTAGTATGCACTATGACGTCACAATGTATTATGACGTCATAATGTATCCGCATTATGGTATCACAATATATTATGCGAGCGCAACATGCGGGTATTATGACCAATTTCTCTTACCACAATTTGTGTCACATCTACTGGAGCATCATGAGCATGTATTATGACATCACAGTATATGATGATATCATAATTAGTACGCAGTATGATGTCACAATGTATTATGAAGTCAAAATGTATCCGCATTATGACATCACAGTATATTATGAGAACGCAATTTGCAGGTATTATGAGCAATTTCTCTTACCCCAATTTGTTTCACATCTACTGGAGCATCATGAGCATGTATTATGACGTCACAGTATATGATGACATCATAATTAGTATGCAGTATGACATCACAATATATTATGACGTCATAATGTATCCGCATTATGACATCACAATATATTATGAGTGCGCAATTTGCAGGTATTATGAGCAATTTCTCTTACCCCAATTTGTGTCACATCTACTGGAGCATCATGAGAATGTATTATGACGTCACAGTATATGATGACATCATAATTAGTATGCAGTATGACGTCACAATGTACTATGACATCATAATGTATCCGCATTATGACATCACAATATATTATGAGAGCGCAATTTGCAGGTATTATGTGCAATTTCTCTTACCCCAATTTGTGTCATGTCTACTGGAGCATCATGAGCATGTATTATGACGTCACAGTATATGATGACATCATAATTAGTATGCACTATGACGTCACAATGTATTATGACGTCATAATGTGTCCGCATTAGGACATCACAATATATTATGAGAGCGCAATTTGCAGGTTTTATGACCAATTTCGCTTACCCCAATTTGTGTCACATCTACTGGAGCATCATGAGCATGTATTATGACATCAAAGCATATGATGACATCATAACTACTATGCACTATGACGTCACAATGTATGATGACGTCATAATATATCCGCATTATGATATCTCAATATATTATGAGAGCGCAACATGCAGGTATTATGAGCAATTTCTCTTACCACAATTTGCGTCACATCTACTGGAGCATCATGAGCATGTATTATGACGTCACAGTATATGATGACATCATAATTAGTATGCTCTATGACGTCACAATGCATTATGACATCATAATGTATCCGCATTATGACATTACAATATATTATGAGAGCGCAATTTTCATGTTTTATGACCAATTTCGATTCCCCCAATTTGTGTCACATCTACTGGAGCATCATGAGCATGTATTATGACGTCACAGTATATGATGACATCATAATTAGTATGCAGTATGATGTCACAATATATTATGACATCATAATGTATCCGCATTATGACATCACAATATATAATGAGAGCGCAATTTGCAGGTATTATGAGCAATTTCTCTTACCCCAATTTGTGTCACATCTACTGGAGCATCATGAGCATGTATTATGATGTCACAGTATATGTAGACATCATAATTAGCACGCACTATGACGTCACAATGTATTATGACGTCATAATGTATCCGCATAATGACATCACATTATATTATGAGTGGGCAATTTGCTGGTTTCTTGAGCAATTTCGCCGACCCGAAATTGTGTCACATCTACTGGAGCATCATGAGCATGTATTATGACGTCACAGTATATGATGACATCATAATTAGTATGCACTATGACGTCACAATGTATTATGACGTCATAATGTATCCGCATTATGATATCACAGTATATTATGCGAGCGCAACATGCAGGTATTATGAGCAATTTCTCTTACCACAATTTGTGTCACATCTGCTGGAGCATCATGAGCATGTATTATGACGTCACAGTAAATGATGACATCATAACTAGTATGCACTATGACGTCACAATGTATTATGACGTCATAATGTATCCGCATTATGATACCACAATATATTATGGGAGCGCAACATGAACGTATTATGAGCAATTTCTCTTACCCCAATTTGTGTCACATCTACTGGAGCATCATGAGCATGTATTATGACGTCACAGTACATGATGATATCATAATTAGTAAGCACTATGACGTCACAATGTATTATGACGTCATAATGTATCCGCATTATGACATCACAATATATTATGAGAGCGCAATTTGCATGTTTTATGACCAATATCGCTTCCCCCAATTTGTGTCACATCTACTGGAGCATCATGAGCATGTATTATGACGTCACAGTATATGATGACATCATAATTAGTATGCACTATGACGTCACAATGTACTATGACTTCATAATGTATCCGCATTATGACATCACAATATATTATGAGAGAGCAATTTGCAGGTTTTATGAGGAATTTCTCTTACCCCAATTTGTGTCACATCTACTGGAGCATAATGACCATGTATTATGACGTCACAGTATGTGATGACATCATAATTTGTATGCAGTATGACGTCACAATATATTATGACGTCATAATGTATCCGCATTATGACATCACAATATATACTGAGACCGCAATTTGCAGGTTTTATGACCAATTTCGCTTACCCCAATTTGTGTCACATCTACTGGAGCATCATGAGCATGTATTATGACGTCACAGTATATGATGACATCATAATTAGTATGCACTATTACGTCACAATGTATTATGACGTCGTAATGTATCCGCAATATGACATCACAATATGAGAGCGCAATTTGCATGTTTTATGACAAATTTCGCTTTCCCCAATTTGTGTCACATCTACTGGAGCATCATGAGCATGTATTATGACGTCACAGTATATGATGACATCATAATTAGTATGCACTATGACGTCACAATGTATTATGACGTCATAATGTATCCGCATTATGACATCACAATATATTATGAGAGCGCAATTTGCAGGTATTATGAGCAATTTCTCTTACCCCAATTTGTGTCACATCTACTGGAGCATCATGAGCATGTATTATGACGTCACAGTATGTGATGACATCATAAGTAGTACGCAGTATGACGTCACAATGTATTATGACGTCATAATATATCCGCATTATGACATCACAATATATTATGAGACCGCAATTTGCAGGTTTTATGAGCAATTTCGCTGACCCCAATTTGTGTCACATCTACTGGAGCATCATGAGCATGTACTATGTCGTCGCAGTATATGATGAAATCATAATTAGTATGCACTATGATGTCACAATGTATTATGATGTCATAATGTATCCGCATTATGATATCACAATATATTATGCGAGCGCAACATGCAGCTATTATGAGCAATTTCTCTTACCCCAATTTGTGTCACATCTACTGGAGCATCATGAGCATGTATTATGACGTCACAGTATATGATGACATCATGATTAGTATGCACTATGACGTCACAATGTATTATGACGTCATAATGTATCTGCATTATGACAGCACAATATATTATGAGAGCGCAATTTGCATGTTTTATGACCAATTTCGCTGACCCGAAGTTGTGTCACGTCTACTGGAGCATCATGAGCATGTATTATGACGTCACAGTATATGATGACATCATAATTAGTATGCACGATGACGTCACAATGTATTATGACGTCATAATGTATCCACATTATGACATCACAATATATTATGAGAAGGCAATTTGCAGGTTTTATGAGCGATTTCTCTAACCACAAATTGTGTCACATCTACTGGAGCATCATGAGCATGTATTATGACGTCACAGTATATGATGACATCATAATTAGTATGCACTATGACGTCACAATGTAGTATGACGTCATAATATATCCGCATTATGACATCACAATATACTACGAGAGCGCATCATGCAGGTATTATGAGCAATTTCTCTTACCACAATTTGTGTCACATCTACTGGAGCATCATGAGCATGTATTATGACGTCACAGTATATGATGACATCAAAATTAGTATGCACTATGACGTCACAATGTATTATGACGTCATAATATATCCGCATTATGACATCACAATGTATTATGAGAGCGCAATTTGCAGGTTTTATGACCAATTTCTCTTACCCCAATTTGTGTCACATCTACTGGAGAATCATGAGCATGTATTATGACGTCACAGTATATGATGTCATCACAATTAGTATGCACTATGACGTCACAATGTATTATGACGTCATAATGTATCCGCATTATGACATCACAATATATTATGAGAGCGCAATTTGCAGGTTTTATGACCAATTTCGCTTCCTCCAATTTTTGTCACATCTACTGGAGCATCATGAGCATGTATTATGATGTCCCAGTATATGATGACATCATAATTAGTATGCACTATGACGTCACAATGTATTATGACGTCATAATGTATCCGCATTATGACATCACAGTATATTATGGGAGCGCAATTTGCATGTTTTATGACCAATTTCGCTTCCCCCAATTTGTGTGACATCTACTGGAGCATCATGAGCATGTATTATGACGTCACAGTATATGATGACATAATAATTAGTATGCAGTATGACGTCACAATGTATTTTGACGTCATAATGTGTCCGCATTATGACATCACAATATATTATGAGAGCGCAATTTGCAGGTATTATGAGCAATTTCTCTTACCCCAATTTGTGTCACATCTACTGGAGCATCATGAGCATGTATTATGACGTCACAGTATATGATGACAACATAATTAGTATGCAGTATGACGTCACAATATATTTTGACGTCATAATTTATCCGCATTATGACATCACAATATATTATGAGAGCGCAATTTGCAGGTATTATGAGCAATTTCTCTTACCCCAATTTGTGTCACATCTACTGGAGCATCATGAGCATGTATTATGATGTCACAGTAAATGATGACATCATAATTAGCATGCATTATGACGTCACAATGTATTATGACGTCATAATGTATCCGCATTATGACATCACAATATATTATGAAAGCGCAATTTGCATGTTTTATGACCAATTTCGCTTCCCCCAATTTGTGTCACATCTACTGGAGCATCATGAGCATGCATTATGACGTCACAGCATATGATGACATCATAATTAGTATGCACTAAGACATCACAATGTATTATGACGTCATAATGTATCCGCACTATGACATCACAATGTATTATGACGTCATAGTGTATCCGCATTATGACATCACAATATATTATGAGAGCGCAAATTGCAGGTATTATGAGCAATTTCTCTTACCCCAATTTGTGTCACATCTACTGGAGCATCATGAGCATGTATTATGATGTCACAGTATATGATGACATCATAATTAGTATGCACTATGACATCACAATGTATTACGACGTCATAATGTATCCGCATTATGACATCACAATATATTATGAGAGCGCAATTTCCATGATTTATGACCAATTTCGCTTCCCCCAATTTGTGTCACATCTACTGGAGCATCATGAGCATGTATTATGACGTCACAGTATATGATGTCATCATAATTAGTATGCAGTATGGCGTCACTATGTATTATGACGTCATAATGTATCCGCATTATGACATCACAATATATTATGAGAGCGCAATTTGCAGGTATTATGAGCAATTTCTCTTATGCCAGTTTGTGTCACATCTACAGGAGCATCATGAGCATGTATTACGATGTCACAGTATATGATGACATCATAATTAGTATGCACTATGACATCACAATGTATTATGACGTCATAATATATCCGCATTATGACATCACAATATATTATTAGAGCGCAATTTGCAGGTTTTATGACCAATTTCCCTTTCCCCAATTTGTGTCACGTCTACTGGAGCATCATGAGCATGTATTATGACATCACAGCATATGATGACATCATAACTAGTATGCACTATGACGTCAAAATGTATTATGACGTCATAATGTATCCGCATTATGATATCACATTATATAATGCGAGCACAACATGCATGTTTTATGACCAATGTCGCTTCCCCCAATATGTGTCACATCTACTGGAGCATCATTAGCATGTATTATAACGTCACAGCATATGATGACATCATAATTAGTAAGCACTATGACGTCACAATGTACTATGACGTCATAATGTATCCGCATTATGGCATCACAATATAGTATGAGAACGCAATTTGCAGGTATTATGAGCAATTTTTCTTACCCCAATTTGTGTCACATCTACTGGAGCATCATGAGCATGTATTATGACGTCACAGTATATGATGACATCATAATTAGTATGCAGTATGACGTCACAATGTATTATGACGTCATAATGTATCCGCATTATGACATCACAATATATTATGAGAGAGCAATATGCATGCTTTATGACCAATTTCGCTTCCCCCAATTTGTGTCACATCTACTGGAGCATCATGAGCAAGTATTATGACGTCACAATATATGATGACATCATAATTAGTATGCACTATGACGTCACAATGTACTATGACGTCATAATGTATCCGCATTATGGCATTACAATATAGTATGAGAACGCAATTTGCAGGTATTATGAGGAATTTCTCTTACCCCAATTTGTGTCACATATACTGGAGCATCATGAGCATGTATTATGACGTCACAGTATATGATGACATCATAATTAGTATGCAGTATGACGTCACAATGTATTATGACGTCAAAATGTATCCGCATTATGACATCACAATATATTATGAGAGCGCAATTTGCAGGTTTTATGACCAATTTCGCTTACCCCAATTTGTGTCACATCTACTGGAGCATCATGAGCATGTATTATGACGTCACAGTATATGATGACATCATAATTAGTATGCACTATGACATCACAATGTATTATGACGTCATAATGTATCCGCATTATGACATCACAATATATTATGAGAGCGCAATTTGCATGCTTTATGACCAATTTCGCTTCCCCCAATTTGTGTCACATCTACTGGAGCATCATGAGCATGTATTATGACGTCACAGTATATGAAGACATCATAATTAGTATGCAGTATGACGTCACAATGTACTCTGACGTCATAATGTATCCGCATTATGACATCACAATATATTATGAGAACGCAATTTGCAGGTATTATGTGCAATTTCTCTTACCCCAATTTGTGTCACGTCTACTGGAGCATCATGAGCATGTATTATGATGTCACAGTATATGATGACATCATAATTAGTATGCACTATGACGTCACAATGTATTATGACGTCATAATGTATCCGCATTATGACATCACAATATATTATGCGAGCGCAACATGCAGGTATTATGAGCAATTTCTCTTACCATAATTTGTGTCACATCTACTGGAGCATCATGAGCATGTATTATGACGTCACAATAAATGATGACATCATAATTAGTATGCACTATGACGTCACATTGTATTATGACGTCATAATGTATCCGCATTATGACATCACAATATATTATGAGAGCGCAATTTGCATGTTTTATGACCAATTTCGCTTCCCCCAATTTGTGTCACATCTACTGGAGCATCATGAGCATGTATTATGACGTCACAGCATATGATGACATCATAACTAGTATGCACTATGACGTCACAATGTATTATGACGTCATAATGTATCCGCATTATGGTATCACAATATATTATGCGAGCGCAACATGCGGGTATTATGACCAATTTCTCTTACCACAATTTGTGTCACATCTACTGGAGCATCATGAGCATGTATTATGACATCACAGTATATGATGATATCATAATTAGTATGCAGTATGACGTCACAATGTATTATGAAGTCAAAATGTATCCGCATTATGACATCACAGTATATTATGAGAACGCAATTTGCAGGTATTATGAGCAATTTCTCTTACCCCAATTTGTTTCACATCTACTGGAGCATCATGAGCATGTATTATGACGTCACAGTATATGATGACAACATAATTAGTATGCAGTATGACGTCACAATATATTATGACGTCATAATGTATCCGCATTATGACATCACAATATATAATGAGAGCGCAATTTGCAGGTATTATGAGCAATTTCTCTTACCCCAATATGTGTCACATCTACTGGAGCATCATGAGAATGTATTATGACGTCACAGTATATGATGACATCATAATTAGTATGCAGTATGACGTCACAATGTACTATGACATCATAATGTATCCGCATTATGACATCACAATATATTATGAGAGCGCAATTTGCAGGTATTATGTGCAATTTCTCTTACCCCAATTTGTGTCATGTCTACTGGAGCATCATGAGCATGTATTATGATGTCACAGTATATGATGACATCATAATTAGTATGCACTATGACGTCACAATGTATTATGACGTCATAATGTGTCCGCATTAGGACATCACGATATATTATGAGAGCGCAATTTGCAGGTTTTATGACCAATTTCGCTTACCCCAATTTGTGTCACATCTACTGGAGCATCATGAGCATGTATTATGACGTCACAGCATATGATGACATCATAACTACTATGCACTATGACGTCACAATGTATTATGACGTCATAATATATCCGCATTATGATATCTCAATATATTATGAGAGCGCAACATGCAGGTATTATGAGCAATTTCTCTTACCACAATTTGCGTCACATCTACTGGAGCATCATGAGCATGTATTATGACGTCACAGTATATGATGACATCATAATTAGTATGCACTATGACGTCACAATGCATTATGACATCATAATGTATCCGCATTATGACATCACAATATATTATGAGAGCGCAATTTACATGTTTTATGACCAATTTCGATTCCCCCAATTTGTGTCACATCTACTGGAGCATCATGAGCATGTATTATGACGTCACAGTATATGATGACATCATAATTAGTATGCAGTATGATGTCACAATATATTATGACGTCATAATGTATCCGCATTATGACATCACAATATATAATGAGAGCGCAATTTGCAGGTATTATGAGCAATTTCTCTTACCCCAATTTGTGTCACATCTACTGGAGCATCATGAGCATGTATTATGATGTCACAGTATATGTAGACATCATAATTAGCACGCACTATGACGTCACAATGTATTATGACGTCATAATGTATCCGCATAATGACATCACATTATATTATGAGTGCGCAATTTGCTGGTTTCTTGAGCAATTTCGCCGACCCGAATTTGTGTCACATCTACTGGAGCATCATGAGCATGTATTATGACGTCACAGTATATGATGACATCATAATTAGTATGCACTATGACGTCACAATGTATTATGACGTCATAATGTATCCGCATTATGATATCACAGTATATTATGCGAGCGCAACATGCAGGTATTATGAGCAATTTCTCTTACCACAATTTGTGTCACATCTGCTGGAGCATCATGAGCATGTATTATGACGTCACAGTAAATGATGACATCATAACTAGTATGCACTATGACGTCACAATGTATTATGACGTCATAATGTATCCGCATTATGATACCACAATATATTATGCGAGTGCAACATGAACGTATTATGAGCAATTTCTCTTACCCCAATTTGTGTCACATCTACTGGAGCATCATGAGCATGTATTATGACGTCACAGTATATGATGATATCATAATTAGTAAGCACTATGACGTCACAATGTATTATGACGTCATAATGTATCCGCATTATGACATCACAATATATTATGAGAGCGCAATTTGCATGTTTTATGACCAATATCGCTTGCCCCAATTTGTGTCACATCTACTGGAGCATCATGAGCATGTATTATGACGTCACAGTATATGATGACATCATAATTAGTATGCACTATGACGTCACAATGTACTATGACTTCATAATGTATCCGCATTATGACATCACAATATATTATGAGAGAGCAATTTGCAGGTTTTATGAGGAATTTCTCTTACCCCAATTTGTGTCACATCTACTGGAGCATCATGAGCATGTATTATGACGTCACAGTATATGATGACATCATAATTAGTATGCACTATGACGTCACAATGTATTATGACGTCGTAATGTATCCGCAATACGACATCACAATATGAGAGCGCAATTTGCATGTTTTATGACCAATTTCGCTTCCCCCAATTTGTGTCACATCTACTGGAGCATCATGAGCATGTATTATGACGTCACAGTATATGATGACATCATAATTAGTATGCACTATGACGTCACAATGTATTATGACGTCATAATGTATCCGCATTATGACATCACAATATATTATGAGAGCGCAATTTGCAGGTATTATGAGCAATTTCTCTTACCCCAATTTGTGTCACATCTACTGGAGCATCATGAGCATGTATTATGACGTCACAGTATTTGATGACATCATAATTAGTATGCACGATGACGTCACAATGTATTATGACGTCATAATGTATCCACATTATGACATCACAATATATTATGAGAAGGCAATTTGCAGGTTTTATGAGCAATTTCTCTAACCCCAAATTGTGTCACATCTACTGGAGCATCATGAGCATGTATTATGACGTCACAGTATATGATGACATCATAATTAGTATGCACTATGACGTCACAATGTAGTATGACGTCATAATATATCCGCATTATGACATCACAATATACTACGAGAGCGCATCATGCAGGTATTATGAGCAATTTCTCTTACCACAATTTGTGTCACATCTACTGGAGCATCATGAGCATGTATTATGACGTCACAGTATATGATGACATCAAAATTAGTATGCACTATGACGTCACAATGTACTCTGACGTCATAATATATCCGCATTATGACATCACAATGTATTATGAGAGCGCAATTTGCAGGTTTTATGACCAATTTCTCTTACCCCAATTTGTGTCACATCTACTGGAGAATCATGAGCATGTATTATGACGTCACAGTATATGATGTCATCACAATTAGTATGCACTATGACGTCACAATGTATTATGACGTCATAATGTATCCGCATTATGACATCACAATATATTATGAGAGCGCAATTTGCAGGTTTTATGACCAATTTCGCTTCCTCCAATTTTTGTCACATCTACTGGAGCATCATGAGCATGTATTATGATGTCCCAGTATATGATGACATCATAATTAGTATGCACTATGACGTCACAATGTATTATGACGTCATAATGTATCCGCATTATGACATCACAGTATATTATGGGAGCGCAATTTGCATGTTTTATGACCAATTTCGCTTCCCCCAATTTGTGTGACATCTACTGGAGCATAATGAGCATGTATTATGACGTCACAGTATATGATGACATAATAATTAGTATGCAGTATGACGTCACAATGTATTATGACATCATAATGTGTCCGCATTATGACATCACAATATATTATGAGAGCGCAATTTGCAGGTATTATGAGCAATTTCTCTTACCCCAATTTGTGTCACATCTACTGGAGCATCATGAGCATGTATTATGACGTCACAGTATATGATGACAACATAATTAGTATGCAGTATGACGTCACAATATATTTTGACGTCATAATTTATCCGCATTATGACATCACAATATATTATGAGAGCGCAATTTGCAGGTATTATGAGCAATTTCTCTTACCCCAATTTGTGTCACATCTACTGGAACATCATGAGCATGTATTATGATGTCACAGTAAATGATGACATCATAATTAGCATGCATTATGACGTCACAATGTATTATGACGTCATAATGTATCCGCATTATGACATCACAATATATTGTGAAAGCGCAATTTGCATGTTTTATGACCAATTTCGCTTCCCCCAATTTGTGTCACATCTACTGGAGCATAATGAGCATGCATTATGACGTCACAGCATATGATGACATCATAATTAGTATGCACTATGACATCACAATGTATTATGACGTCATAATGTATCCGCACTATGACATCACAATGTATTATGACGTCATAGTGTATCCGCATTATGACATCACAATATATTATGAGAGCGCAATTTGCAGGTATTATGAGCAATTTCTCTTACCCCAATTTGTGTCACATCTACTGGAGCATCATGAGCATGTATTATGATGTCACAGTATATGATGACATCATAATTAGTATGCACTATGACATCACAATGTATTACGACGTCATAATGTATCCGCATTATGACATCACAATATATTATGAGAGCGCAATTTCCATGATTTATGACCAATTTCGCTTCCCCCAATTTGTGTCACATCTACTGGAGCATCATGAGCATGTATTATGACGTCACAGTATATGATGTCATCATAATTAGTATGCAGTATGGCGTCACTATGTATTATGACGTCATAATGTATCCGCATTATGACATCACAATATATTATGAGAGCGCAATTTGCAGGTATTATGAGCAATTTCTCTTATGCCAGTTTGTGTCACATCTACAGGAGCATCATGAGCATGTATTATGATGTCACAGTATATGATGACATCATAATTAGTATGCACTATGACATCACAATATATTATGACGTCATAATGTATCCGCATTATGACATCACAATATATTATTAGAGCGCAATTTGCAGGTTTTATGACCAATTTCCCTTACCCCAATTTGTGTCACGTCTACTGGAGCATCATGAGCATGTATTATGACATCACAGCATATGATGACATCATAACTAGTATGCACTATGACGTCACAATGTATTATGACGTCATAATGTATCCGCATTATGATATCACATTATATAATGCGAGCACAACATGCATGTTTTATGACCAATATCGCTTCCCCCAATATGTGTCACATCTACTGGAGCATCATGAGCATGTATTATAACGTCACAGTATATGATGACATCATAATTAGTATGCACTATGACGTCACAATGTACTATGACGTCATAATGTATCCGCATTATGGCATCACAATATAGTATGAGAACGCAATTTGCAGGTATTATGAGCAATTTCTCTTACCCCAATTTGTGTCACATCTACTGGAGCATCATGAGCATGTATTATGACGTCACAGTTTATGATGACATCATAACTAGTATGCAGTATGACGTCACAATGTATTATGACGTCATAATGTATCCGCATTATGACATCACAATATATTATGAGTGCGCAATTTGCTGGTTTCATGAGCAATTTCGCTGACCAGAAGTTGTGTCACATCTACTGGAGCATCATGAGCATGTATTATGACGTCACAGTATATGATGACAACATAATTAGTATGCAGCATGACGTCACAATATATTATGACGTCATAATGTATCCGCATTATGACATCACAATATATTATGAGAGCGCAATTTGCAGGTATTATGAGCAATTTCTCTTACCCCAATTTGTGTCACATCTACTGGAGCATCATGAGCATGTATTATGATGTCACAGTATATGATGACATCATAATTAGTATACACTATGACATCACAATGTATTATGACGTCATAATATATCCGCATTATGACATCACAATATATTATGAGAGCGCAATTTGCAGGTATTATGACCAATTTCGCTTACCCCAATTTGTGTCACGTCTACTGGAGCATCATGAGCATGTATTATGACGTCACAGCATATGATGACATCATAACTAGTATGCACTATGACGTCACAATGTATTATGACGTCATAATGTATCCGCATTATGACATCACAATATATTATGAGTGCGCAATTTGCTGGTTTCATGAGCAATTTCGCTGACCCGAAGTTGTGTCACATCTACTGGAGCATCATGAGCATGTATTATGACGTCACAGTATATGATGACATCATAATTAGTATGCACGATGATGTCACAATGTATTATGACGTCATAATGTATCTGCATTATGACATCACAATGTATTATGAGAAGGCAATTTGCAGGTTTTATGAGCAATTTCTCTAACCCCAAATTGTGTCACATCTACTGGAGCATCATGAGCATGTATTATGACATCACAGTATATGATGACATCATAATTAGTAAGCACTATGACGTCACAATGTATTATGACGTCATAATGTTTCCACATTATGACATCACGATATATTATGAGAGCACAATTTGCAGGTATTATGACCAATTTCTCTTACCCCAACTTCTGTCACATCTACTGGAGCATCATGAGCATGTATTATGACGTCACAGTATATGATGACATCATAATTAGTATGCACTATGACGTCACAATATACTATGACGTCATAATGTATCCGCATTATGACATCACAATATATTATGAGAGCGCAACATGCAGGTATTATGAGCAATTTCTCTTACCCCAATTTGTGTCACATCTACTGGAGCATCATGAGCATGTATTATGACGTCACAGTATATGATGACATCATAATTTGTATGCACTATGACGTCACAATGTATTATGACGTCATAATGTATCCGCATTATGACATCACAATGTATTATGAGAGCGCAATTTGCAGGTTTTATGACCAATTTCGCTTACCCCAATTTGTGTCACATCTACTGGAGCATCATGAGCATGCATTATGCCGTCACAGTATATGATGTCATCATAATTAGTATGCAGTATGGCGTCACAATGTATTATGAAGTCATAATGTATCCGCATTATGACATCACAATATATTATGAGAGCGCAATTTGCAGGTATTATGAGCAATTTCTCTTACGCCAGTTTGTGTCACATCTACAGGAGCATCATGAGCATGTATTATGACGTCACAGTATATGATGACAACATAATTAGTATGCAGTATGACGTCACAATATATTATGAAGTCATAATGTATCCGCGTTATGGCATCACAACATAGTATGAGAACGCAATTTGCAGGTATTATGAGCAATTTCGATTACCCCAATTTGTGTCACATCTACTGGAGCATCATGAGCATGTATTATGACGTCACAGTATATGATGACATCATAATTAGTATGCAGTATGACGTCACAATGTATTATGACGTCAAAATGTATCCGCATTATGACATCACAATATATTATGAGAGCGCAATTTGCAGGTTTTATGACCAATTTCGCTTACCCCAATTTGTATCACATCTACTGGGGCATCATGAGCATGTATTATGACGTCCCAGTATATGATGACATCATAATTAGTATGCAGTATGACGTCACAATGTATTATGACGTCATAATGTATCCGCATTATGACGTCACAATATATTATGAGACCGCAATTTGCAGGTATTATGAGCAATTTCTCTTACCCCAATTTGTGTCACATCTACTGGAGCATCATGAGGATGTATTATGACGTCACAGTATATGATGACATCATAATTAGTATGCACGATGATGTCACAATGTCTTATGACGTCATAATGTATCCGCATTATGACATCACAATATATTATGAGTGCGCAATTTGCTGGTTTCATGAGCAATTTCGCTGACCCGAAGTTGTGTCACATCTACTGGAGCATCATGAGCATGTATTATGACGTCACAGTATATGATGACATCATAATTAGTATGCACGATGACGTCACAATGTATTATGACGTCATAATGTATCTGCATTATGACATCACAATATATTATGAGAAGGCAATTTGCAGGTTTTATGAGCAATTTCTCTAACCCTAAATTGTGTCACATCTACTGGAGCATCATGAGCATGTATTATGACGTCACAGTATATGATGACATCATAATTAGTATGCACTATGACGTCACAATGTATTATGACGTCATAATATATCCGCATTATGACATCACAATATACTACGAGAGCACAACATGCAGGTATTATGAGCAATTTCTCTTACCCCAATTTGTGTCACATCTACTGGAGCATCATGAGCATGTATTATGACGTCACAGTATATGATGACATCATAATTAGTAAGCACTATGATGTCACAATGTATTATGACGTCATAATGTATCCGCATTATGACATCACAATATATTATGAGAGCGCAATTTGCAGGTTTTATGACCAATTTCGCTTACCCCAATTTGTGTCACATCTACTGGAGCATCATGAGCATGTATTATGATGTCACAGTATATGATGACATCATAATTAGCATGCACTATGACGTCACAATGTATTACGACGTCATAATGTATCCGCTTTATGACATCACAATATATTATGAGAGCGCAATTTCCATGATTTATAACCAATTTCGCTTCCCCCAATTTGTGTCACATCTACTGGAGCACCATGAGCATGTATTATGACGTCACAGTATATGATGTCATCATAATTAGTATGCAGTATGGCGTCACAATGTATTATGAAGTCATAATGTATCCGCATTATGACATCACAATATATTATGAGAGCGCAATTTGCAGGTATTATGAGCAATTTCTCTTACGCCAGTTTGTGTCACATCTACAGGAGCATCATGAGCATGTATTATGACGTCACAGTATATGATGACAACATAATTAGTATGCACTATGACGTCACAATATATTATGACGTCATAATGTATCCGCATTATGACATCACAATATATTATGAGAGCGCAATTTGCAGGTATTATGAGCAATTTCTCTTACCCCAATTTGTGTCACATCTACTGGAGCATCATGAGGATGTATTATGACGTCACAGTATATGATGACATCATAATTAGTACGCACTATGACGTCACAATGTATTATGACGTCATAATGTATCCGCATTATGACATCACAATATATTATGAGTGCGCAATTTGCTGGTTTCATGAGCAATTTCGCTGACCCGAAGTTGTGTCACATCTACTGGAGCATCATGAGCATGTATTATGACGTCACAGTATATGATGACATCATAATTAGTATGCACGATGACGTCACAATGTATTATGACGTCATAATGTATCTGCATTATGACATCACAATATATTATGAGAAGGCAATTTGCAGGTTTTATGAGCAATTTCTCTAACCCCAAATTGTGTCACATCTACTGGAGCACCATGAGCATGTATTATGACGTCACAGTATATGATGACATCATAATTAGTATGCACTATGACGTCACAATGTATTATGACGTCATAATATATCCGCATTATGACATCACAATATACTAAGAGAGCACAACATGCAGGTATTATGAGCAATTTCTCTTACCACAATTTGTGTCACATCTACTGGAGCATCATGAGCATGTATTATGACGTCACAGTATATGATGACATCATAATTAGCATGAACTATGACGTCACAATGTATTATGACGTCATAATGTATCCGCATAATGACATCACAATATATTATGAGAGTGCAATTTGCAGGTTTTATGACCAATTTCGCTTACCCCAATTTGTGTCACATCTACTGGAGCATCATGAGCATGTATTATGACGTCACAGTATATGATGACGTCATAATTAGTATGCAGTATGACGTCACAATGTATTATGACGTCATAATATATCCGCATTATGACATCACAATATATTATGAGAGCGCAATTAGTAGGTATTATGAGGAATTTCTCTTACCCCAAATTGTTTCACAACTACTGGAGCATCATGAGCATGTATTATGACGTCACAGTATATGATGGCATCATAATTAGTATGCACTATGACGTCACAATATATTATGACGTCATAATGTATCCGCATTATTACATCACAATATATTATGAGAGCGCAATTTGCACGTTTTATGAGCAATTTCTCTTACCCCAATTTGTGTCACATCTACTGGAGCATCATGAGCATGTATTATGACGTCACAGTATATGATGACATCATAATTAGTATGCAGTATGACGTCAAAATGTATTATGACGTCATAATGTATCCGCATTATGACATCACAATATATTATGAGACCGCAACTTGCAGGTATTATGAGCAATTTCGCTTACCCCAACTTGTGTCACATCTACTGCAGCATCATTAGCATGTATTATGACATCACAGTATATGATGATATCATAATTAGTATGCACTATAACGTCAAAGTGTATTATGACGTCATAGTGTATCCAAATTATGACATCACAATATATTATGAGAGCGCAATTTGCAGGTATTATGAGCAAATTCCCTTACCCCAATTTGTGTCACATCAACTGGAGCATCATGAGCATGTATTATGACGTCACAGTATATGATGACATCATAATTAGTAAGCACTATGACGTCACAATGTATTATGACGTCATAATGTTTCCACATTATGACATCGCGATATATTATGAGAGCACAATTTGCAGGTATTATGAGCAATTTCTCTTACCCAATTTCTGTCACATCTACTGGAGCATCATGAGCATGTATTATGACGTCACAGTATATGATGACATCATAATTAGTATGCACTATGACGTCACAATGTATTATGACGTCATAATATATCCACATTATGATATCACAATATATTATGAGAGCGCAACATGCAGGTATTATGAGCAGTTTCTCTTACCCCAATTTGTGTCACATCTACTGGAGCATCATGAGCATGTATTATGACGTCACAGCATATGATGACCTCATAACAAGTATGCACTATGACATCACAATGTATTATGACGTCATAATGTATCCGCATTATGACATCACAATATACTATGAGACCGCAACTTGCAGGTATTATGAGCAATTTCGCTTACCCCAACTTGTGTCACATCTACTGGAGCATCATGAGCATGTATTATGACATCACAGTATATGATGATATCATAATTAGTATGCACTATAACGTCAAAATGTATTATGACGTCATAATATATCTGCATTATGACATCACAATATATTATGAGAGCACAATTTGCAGGTATTATGAGCAAATTCTCTTACCCCAATTTGTGTCACATCTACTGGAGCATCATGAGCATGAATTATGACGTCACAGCATATGATGACATCATAATTAGTAAGCACTATGACGTCACAATGTATTATGACGTCATAATGTTTCCACATTATGACATCACGATATATTATGAGAGCACAATTTGCAAGGATTATGAGCAATTTCTCTTACCCCAATTTGTGTCACATCTACTGGAGCATCATGAGCATGCATTATGACGTCACAGTATATGATGACGTCATAATTAGTATGCAGTATGACGTCACAATGTACTCTGACGTCATAATGTATCCGCATTATGACATCACAATATATTATGAGAGCGCAATTTACAGGTATTATGTGCAATTTCTCTTACCCCAATTTGTGTCACGTCTACTGGAGCATCATGAGAATGTATTATGATGTCACAGTATATGATGACATCATAATTAGTATGCACTATGACGTCACAATGTATTATGACGTCATAATGTATCCGCATTATGACATCACAATATAATATGCGAGCGCAACATGCAGGTATTATGAGCAATTTCTCTTACCATAATTTGTGTCACATCTACTGTAGCATCATGAGCATGTATTATGACGTCACAGTAAATGATGACATCATAATTAGTATGCACTATGACGTCACATTGTATTATGACGTCATAATGTATCCGCATTATGACATCACAATATATTATGAGAGCGCAATTTGCATGTTTTATGACCAATTTCGCTTCCCCCAATTTGTGTCACATCTACTGGAGCATCATGAGCATGTATTATGACGTCACAGCATATGATGACATCATAACTAGTATGCACTATGACGTCACAATGTATTATGACGTCATAATGTATCCGCATTATGGTATCACAATATATTATACGAGCGCAACATGCGGGTATTTTGACCAATTTCTCTTACCCCAATTTGTGTCACATCTACTGGAGCATCATGAGCATGTATTATGACATCACAGTATATGATGACATCATAATTAGTACGCACTATGACGTCACAATGTATTATGAAGTCAAAATGTATCCGCATTATGACATCACAGTATATTATGAGAACGCAATTTGCAGGTATTATGAGCAATTTCTCTTACCCCAATTTGTTTCACATCTACTGGAGCATCATGAGCATGTATTATGACGTCACAGTATATGATGACATCATAATTAGTATGCAGTATGACGTCACAATATATTATGACGTCATAATGTATCCGCATTATGACATCACAATATATTATGAGAGCGCAATTTGCAGGTATTATGAGCAATTTCTCTTACCCCAATTTGTGTCACATCTACTGGAGCATCATGAGCATGTATTATGACGTCACAGTATATGATGACATCATAATTAGTATGCACTAAGGCGTCACATTGTATTATGACGTCATAATGTATCCGCATTATGACATCACAATATATTATGAGAGCGCAGTTTGCAGGTTTTATGAACAATTTCGCTTACCCCAATTTGTGTCACATCTACTGGAGCATCATGAGCATGTATTATGACGTCACAGCATATGATGACATCATAACTAGTATGCACTATGACGTCACAATGTATTATGACGTCATAATGTATCCGCATTATGATATCACAATATATTATGCGAGCGCAACATGCATGTTTTATGACCAATTTCACTTCCCGCAATTTGTGTCACATCTACTGGAGCATCATGAGCATGTATTATGACGTCACAGTATATGATGATATCATAATTAGTATGCAGTATGACGTCACAATGTATTATGACGTCATAATGTATCCGCATTATGACATCACAGTATATTATGAGAGCGCAATTTGCAGGCATTATGAGCAATTTCTCTTACCCCAATTTGTTTCACTTCTACTGGAGCATAATGACCATGTATTATGACGTCACAGTATATGATGACATCATAATTTGTATGCAGTATGACGTCACAATATATTATGACGTCATAATGTATCCGCATTATGACATCACAATATATTCTGAGAGCGCAATTTGCAGGTTTTATGACTAATTTCGCTTACCCCAATTTGTGTCACATCTACTGGAGCATCATGAGCATGTATTATGACGTCACAGTATATGATGACATCATAATTAGTATGCACTATGACGTCATATTGTATTATGACGTCATAATGTATCCGCATTATGACATCAAAATATATTATGAGAGCGCAATTTGCATGTTTTATGACCAATTTCGATTCCCCCAATTTGTGTCACATCTACTGGAGCATCATGAGCATGTATTATGACGTCACAGTATATGATGACATCATAATTAGTATGCACTATGACGTCACAATGTATTATGACGTCATAATGTATCCGCATTATGACATCACAATATATAATGAGAGCGCAACATGCAGGTATTATGAGCAATTTCTCTTATCCCAATTTGTGTCACATCTACTGGAGCATCATGAGCATGTATTATGACGTCACAGTATATGATGACATCATAATTAGTACGCACTATGACGTCACAATGTATTATGACGTCATAATGTATCCGCATTATTACATCACATTATATTATGAGTGCGCAATTTGCTGGTTTCATGAGCAATTTCGCCGACCCGAATTTGTGTCACATCTACTGGAGCATCATGAGCATGTATTATGATGTCACAGTATATGATGACATCATAATTATTATGCAGTATGACATGACAATGTATTATGACGTCATAATGTATCCGCATTATGACATCAGAATATATTATGAGAGCGCAATTTGCAGGTATTATGAGGAATTTCTCTTACCCCAATTTGTGTCACATCTACTGGAGCATCATGAGCATGGATTATGACGTCACAGTATATGATGACATCATAATTAGTATGCAGTATGACGTCACAATGTATTATGACGTTCGTAATGTATCCGCATTATGATATCACAATATGAGAGCGCAATTTGCATGTTTTATGACCAATTTCGCTTCCCCCAATTTGTGTCACATCTACTGGAGCATCATGAGCATGTATTATGACGTCACAGTATATGATGACATCACAATTAGTATGCACTATGACATCATATTGTATTATGATGTCATAATGTATCCGCATTATGACATCACAATATAATATGAGAGCGCAACATGCAGGTATTATGAGCAATTTCTCTTACCCCAATTTCCGTCACATCTACTGGAGCATCATGAGCATTTATTATGACGTCACAGTATATGATGACATCATAAGTAGTATGCACTATGACGTCACAATGTATTATGACGTCATAATGTATCCGCATTATGACATCACAATATATTATGAGAGCGCAATTTGCAGGTTTTATGACCAATTTCTCTTACCCCAATTTGTGTCACATCTACTGGAGCATCATGAGCATGTATTATGACGTCACAGTATATGATGACAACATAATTAGTATGCAGTATGACGTCACAATATATTATGACGTCATAATGTATCCGCATTATGACATCACAATATATTATGAGAGCGCAGTTTGCAGGTATTATGAGCAATTTCTCTTACCCCAATTTGTGTCACATCTACTGGAGCATCATGAGCATGTATTATGATGTCACAGTATATGATGACATCATAATTAACATGCACTCTGACGTCACAATGTATTATGACGTCATAATGTATCCGCATTATGACATCACAATATTTTATGAGAGCGCAATTTGCATGTTTTATGACCAATTTCGCTTCCCCCAATTTGTGTCACATCTACTGGAGCATCATGAGCATGCATTATGAAGTCACAGTATATGATGACATCATAATTAGTATGCAGTATGACGTCACAATGTATTATGACGTCATAATGTATCCGCATTATGACATCACAATATATTATGAGAGCGCAATTTGCAGGTATTATGAGCAAATTCTCTTACCCCAATTTGTGTCACATCTACCGGAGCATCATGAGCATGTATTATGACGTCACAGTATATGATGACAACATAATAAGTATGCAGTATGACGTCACAATATATTATGACGTCATAATGTACCCGCATTATGTCATCGCAATATATTATGAGAGCGCAATTTGCAGGTATTATGAGCAATTTCTCTTACCCCAATTTGTGTCACATCTACTGGAGCATCATGAGCATGTATTATGATGTCACAGTATATGATGACATCATAATTAGTATGCACTTTGACGTCACAATGTATTACGACGTCATAATGTATCCGCATTATGACATCACAATATATTATGAGAGCGCAATTTCCATGTTTTATGACCAATTTCGCTTCCCCCAATTTGTGTCACATCTACTGGAGCATCATGAGCATGTATTATGACGTCTCGGTATATGATGTCATCATAATTAGTATGCAGTATGGCGTCACAATATATTATGACGTCATAATGTATCCGCATTATGACATCACAACATATAATGAGACAGCAATTTGCCGTTTTATGAGCAATTTCGCTGACCCCAATTTGTGTCACATCTACTGGAGCACCATGAGCATGTATTGTGACGTCACAGTATATGATGACATCATAATTAGTATGCACTATGACGTCACAATGTACTATGACGTCATAATGTATCCGCATTATGACATCACAATACATTATGAGAGCGCAATTTGCAGGTATTATGAGGAATTTCTCTTACCCCAATTTGTGTCACATCTACTGGAGCATCATGAGCATGTATTATGACGCCACATTATATGATGACATCATAATTAGTATGCACTATGACGTCACAATGTATTATGACGTCGTAATGTATCCGCATAATGACATCACAATATGAGAGCACAATTTGCATGTTTTATGACCAATTTCGCTTCCCCCAATTTGTGTCACATCTACTGGAGCATCATGAGCATGTATTATGACGTCACAGTATATGATGACATCATAATTAGTATGCACTATGACATCACAATGTATTATGACGTCATAATGTATCTGCATTATGACATCACAATATATTATGAGAGCGCAATTTGCATGCTTTATGACCAATTTCGCTTCCCCCAATTTGTGTCACATCTACTGGAGCATCATGAGCATGTATTATGACGTCACAGTATATGATGACATCATAATTAGTATGCAGTATGACGTCACAATGTACTCTGACGTCATAATGTATCCGCATTATGACATCACAATATATTATGAGAGCGCAATTTGCAGGTATTATGTGCAATTTCTCTTACCCCAATTTGTGTCACGTCTACTGGAGCATCATGAGCATGTATTATGATGTCACAGTATATGATGACATCATAATTAGTATGCACTATGACGTCACAATGTATTATGACGTCATAATGTATCCGCATTATGACATCACAATATATTATGCGAGCGCAACATGCAGGTATTATGAGCAATTTCTCTTACCATAATTTGTGTCACATCTACTGGAGCATCATGAGCATGTATTATGACGTCACAGTAAATGATGACATCATAATTAGTATGCACTATGACGTCACATTGTATTATGACGTCATAATGTATCCGCATTATGACATCACAATATATTATGAGAGCGCAATTTGCAGGTATTATGTGCAATTTCTCTTACCCCAATTTGTGTCACATCTACTGGAGCATCATGAGCATGTATTATGACATCACAGTATATGATGACATCATAATTAGTATGCTGTATGACGTCACAATGTATTATGAAGTCAAAATGTATCCGCATTATGACATCACAGTATATTATGAGAACGCAATTTGCAGGTATTATGAGCAATTTCTCTTACCCCAATTTGTTTCACATCTACTGGAGCATCATGAGCATGTATTATGACGTCACAGTATATGATGACATCATAATTAGTATGCAGTATGACGTCACAATATATTATGACGTCATAATGTATCCGCATTATGACATCACAATATATTATGAGAGCGCAATTTGCAGGTATTATGAGCAATTTCTCTTACCCCAATTTGTGTCACATCTACTGGAGCATCATGAGAATGTATTATGACGTCACAGTATATGATGACATCATAATTAGTATGCAGTATGACGTCACAATGTACTGTGACATCATAATGTATCCGCATTATGACATCACAATATATTATGAGAGCGCAATTTGCAGGTATTATGTGCAATTTCTCTTATCCCAATTTGTGTCACATCTACTGGAGCATCATGAGCATGTATTAAAGACGTCACAGTATATGATGACATCATAATTAGTACGCACTATGACGTCACAATGTATTATGACGTCATAATGTATCCGCATTATTACATCACATTATATTATGAGTGCGCAATTTGCTGGTTTCATGAGCAATTTCGCCGACCCGAATTTGTGTCACATCTACTGGAGCATCATGAGCATGTATTATGACGTCACAGTATATGATGACATCATAATTATTATGCAGTATGACATGACAATGTATTATGACGTCATAATGTATCCGCATTATGACATCAAAACATATTATGATCGCGCAACTTGCAGGTATTATGAGCAATTTCTCTTACCCCAATTTGTGTCACATCTACTGGAGCATCATGAGCATGTATTATGATGTCACAGTATATGATGACATCATAATTAGTATGTACTATGACGTCACAATGTATTATGACGACATAATACATCCGCATTATGACGTCACAATATATTATGAGACGGCAATTTGCAGGTTTTATGACAAATTTCGCTTACCCCAATTTGTGTCACATCTACTGGAGCATCATGAGCATGTATTATGACGTCACAGCATATGATGACATCATAACTAGTATGCACTATGACGTCACAATGTATTATGACGTCATAATGTATACGCATTATGATACCACAATATATTATGCGAGCGCAACATGCACGTATTATGAGCAATTTCTCTTACCCCAATTTGTGTCACATCTACTGGAGCATCATGAGCATGTATTATGACATCACAGTATATGATGATATCATAATTAGTATGCACTATGACGTCACAATGTATTATGACGTCATAATGTATCCGCATTATGATATCACAATATATTATGCGAGCGCAACATGCAGGTATTATGAGCAATTTCTCTTACCCCAAATTGTGTCACATCTACTGGAGCATCATGAGCATGTATTATGACGTCACAGTATATGATGACATCATGATTAGTATGCACTATGAAGTCACAATGTATTATGACGTCATAATGTATCTGCATTATGACAGCACAATATATTATGAGAGCGCAATTTGCATGTTTTATGATCAATTTCGCTTCCCCCAATTTGTGTCACATCTACTGGAGCATCATGAGCATGTATTATGACGTCACAGTATATGATGACATCATAATTATTATGCACTATGACCTCACAATGTACTATGACGTCATAATGTATCCGCATTATGACATCAGAATATATTATGAGAGCGCAATTTGCAGGTATTATGAGGAATTTCTCCTACCCCAATTTGTGTCACATCTACTGGAGCATCATGAGCATGGATTATGACGTCACAGTATATGATGACATCATAATTAGTATGCACTATGACGTCACAATGTATTATGACGTTCGTAATGTATCTGCATTATGATATCACAATATGAGAGCGCAATTTGCATGTTTTATGACCAATTTCGCTTCCCCCAATTTGTGTCACATCTACTGGAGCATCATGAGCATGTATTATGACGTCACAGTATATGATGACATCACAATTAGTATGCACTATGACATCATATTGTCTTATGACGTCATAATGTATCCGCATTATGACATCACAATATAATATGAGAGCGCAACATGCAGGTATTATGAGCAATTTCTCTTACCCCAATTTCCGTCACATCTACTGGAGCATCATGAGCATTTATTATGACGTCACAGTATATGATGACATCATAAGTAGTATGCACTATGACGTCACAATGTATTATGACGTCATAATATATCCGCATTATGACATCACAATATATTATGAGAGCGCAATTTGCAGGTTTTATGACCAATTTCTCTTACCCCAATTTGTGTCACATCTACTGGAGCATCATGAGCATGTATTATGACGTCACAGTATATGATGACAACATAATTAGTATGCAGTATGACGTCACAATATATTATGACGTCATAATGTATCCGCATTATGACATCACAATATATTATGAGAGCGCAGTTTGCAGGTATTATGAGCAATTTCTCTTACCCCAATTTGTGTCACATCTACTGGAGCATCATGAGCATGTATTATGATGTCACAGTATATGATGACATCATAATTAACATGCACTCTGACGTCACAATGTATTATGACGTCATAATGTATCCGCATTATGACATCACAATATTTTATGAGAGCGCAATTTGCATGTTTTATGACCAATTTCGCTTCCCCCAATTTGTGTCACATCTACTGGAGCATCATGAGCATGCATTATGAAGTCACAGTATATGATGACATCATAATTAGTATGCAGTATGACGTCACAATGTATTATGACGTCATAATGTATCCGCATTATGACATCACAATATATTATGAGAGCGCAATTTGCAGGTATTATGAGCAAATTCTCTTACCCCAATTTGTGTCACATCTACCGGAGCATCATGAGCATGTATTATGACGTCACAGTATATGCTGACAACATAATAAGTATGCAGTATGACGTCACAATATATTATGACGTCATAATGTACCCGCATTATGTCATCGCAATATATTATGAGAGCGCAATTTGCAGGTATTATGAGCAATTTCTCTTACCCCAATTTGTGTCACATCTACTGGAGCATCATGAGCATGTATTATGATGTCACAGTATATGATGACATCATAATTAGTATGCACTTTGACGTCACAATGTATTACGACGTCATAATGTATCCGCATTATGACATCACAATATATTATGAGAGCGCAATTTCCATGTTTTATGACCAATTTCAGTTCCCCCAATTTGTGTCACATCTACTGGAGCATCATGAGCATGTATTATGACGTCACGGTATATGATGTCATCATAATTAGTATGCAGTATGGCGTCACAATATATTATGACGTCATAATGTATCCGCATTATGACATCACAACATATAATGAGACAGCAATTTGCAGTTTTATGAGCAATTTCTCTTACCCCAATTTGTGTCACATCTACTGGAGCATCATGAGAATGTATTATGACGTCACAGTATATGATGACATCATAATTAGTATGCAGTATGACGTCACAATGTACTGTGACATCATAATGTATCCGCATTATGACATCACAATATATTATGAGAGCGCAATTTGCAGGTATTATGTGCAATTTCTCTTACCCCAATTTGTGTCATGTCTACTGGAGCATCATGAGCATGTATTATGATGTCACAGTATATGATGACATCATAATTAGTATGCACTATGACGTCACAATGTATTATGACGTCATAATGTGTCCGCATTATGACATCACAATATATTATGAGAGCGCAATTTGCAGGTTTTATGACCAATTTCGCTTACCCCAATTTGTGTCACATCTACTGGAGCATCATGAGCATGTATTATGACGTCACAGCATATGATGACATCATAACTACTATGCACTATGACGTCACAATGTATTATGACGTCATAATATATCCGCATTATGATATCTCAATATATTATGAGAGCGCAACATGCAGGTATTATGAGCAATTTCTCTTACCACAATTTGCGTCACATCTACTGGAGCATCATGAGCATGTATTATGACGTCACAGTATATGATGACATCATAATTAGTATGCACTATGACGTCACAATGCATTATGACATCATCAGGTATCCGCATTATCACATCACAATATATTATGAGAGCGCAATTTGCATGTTTTATGACCAATTTCGATTCCCCCAATTTGTGTCACATCTACTGGAGCATCATGAGCATGTATTATGACGTCACAGTATATGATGACATCATAATTAGTATGCAGTATGATGTCACAATATATTATGACGTCATAATGTATCCGCATTATGACATCACAATATATAATGAGAGCGCAATTTGCAGGTATTATGAGCAATTTCTCTAACCCCAATTTGTGTCACATCTACTGGAGCATCATGAGCATGTATTATGATGTCACAGTATATGTAGACATCATAATTAGCACGCACTATGACGTCACAATGTATTATGACGTCATAATGTATCCGCATAATGACATCACATTATATTATGAGTGCGCAATTTGCTGGTTTCTTGAGCAATTTCGCCGACCCGAATTTGTGTCACATCTACTGGAGCATCATGAGCATGTATTATGATGTCACAGTATATGATGACATCATAATTAGTATGCACTATGACGTCACAATGTATTATGACGTCATAATGTATCCGCATTATGATATCACAGTATATTATGCGAGCACAACACGCAGGTATTATGAGCAATTTCTCTTACCACAATTTGTGTCACATCTGCTGGAGCATCATGAGCATGTATTATGACGTCACAGTAAATGATGACATCATAACTAGTATGCACTATGACGTCACAATGTATTATGACGTCATAATGTATCCGCATTATGATACCACAATATATTATGCGAGCGCAACATGAACGTATTATGAGCAATTTCTCTTACCCCAATTTGTGTCACATCTACTGGAGCCTCATGAGCATGTATTATGACGTCACAGTATATGATGACATCATAATTAGTATGCACTATGACGTCAAAATGTATTATGACGTCATAATGTATCCGCATTACGACATCACAATATATTATGAGAGCCCAATTTGCAGGTATTATGAGCAATTTCTCTTACCCCAATTTGTGTCACATCTACTGGAGCATCATGAGCATGTATTATGACGTCACAGTATGTGATGACATCATAAGTAGTACGCAGTATGACGTCACAATGTATTGCGACGTCATAATTTATCCGCATTATGACATCACAATATATTATGAGACCGCAATTTGCAGGTTTTATGAGCAATTTCGCTGACCCCAATTTGTGTCACATCTACTGGAGCATCATTAGCATGTACTATGACGTCGCAGTATATGATGAAATCATAATTAGTATGCACTATGACGTCACAATGTATTATGACGTCATAATGTATCCGCATTATGATATCACAATATATTATGCGAGCGCAACATGCAGCTATTATGAGCAATTTCTCTTACCCCAATTTGTGTCACATCTACTGGAGCATCATGAGCATGTATTATGACGTCACAGTATATGATGACATCATGATTAGTATGCACTATGACGTCACAATGTATTATGACATCATAATGTATCTGCATTATGACAGCACAATATATTATGAGAGCGCAATTTGCATGTTTTATGACCAATTTCGCTTCCCCCAATTTGTGACACATCTACTGGAGCATCATGAGCATGTATTATGACGGCACAGTATATGATGACATCATAATTAGTATGCACTATGACCTCACAATGTACTATGACGTCATAATGTATCCGCATTATGACATCACAATATATTATGAGAGCGCAATTTGCAGGTATTATGAGGAATTTCTCTTACCCCAATTTGTGTCACATCTACTGGAGCATCATGAGCATGTATTATGACGTCACAGTATATGATGACATCATAAATAGTATGCACTATGACATCACAATGTATTATGACGTCATAATATATCCGCATTATGACATCACAATATATTATGAGAGCGCAATTTGCAGGTTTTATGACCAATTTCGCTTACCCCAATTTGTGTCACATCTACTGGAGCATCATGAGCATGTATTATGACGTCACAGCATATGATGACATCATAACTACTATGCACTATGACGTCACAATGTATTATGACGTCATAATGTATCCGCATTATGATATCACAATATATTATTCGAGCACAACATGCAGGTTTTATGACCAATATCGCTTCCCCCAATATGTGTCACATCTACTGGAGCATCATGAGCATGTATTATGACGTCACATTATATGATGACATCATAATTAGTATGCAGTATGACGTCACAATATATTATGACGTCATAATATATCCGCATTATGACATCACAACATATTATGAGACTGCAATTTGCAGGTTTTATGAGGAATTTCGCTGACCCCAATTTGTGTCATATCTACTGGAGCATCATGATCATGTATTGTGACGTCACAGTATATGATGACATCATAATTAGTATGCACTATGACGTCACAATGTATTATGACGTCATAATGTATCCGCATTATGATATCACAATATATTATGCGAGCGCAACATGCAGGAATTATGAGCAATTCCTCTTACCCCAATTTGTGTCACATCTACTGGAGCATCATGAGCATGTATTATGACGTCACAGTATATGATGACATCATAATTAGTAAGCACTATGACGTCACAATGTATTATGACGTCATAATGTATCCGCTTTATGACATCACAATATATTATGAGAGCGCAATTTGCATGTTTTATGACCAATATCGCTTCCCCCAATTTGTGTCACATCTACTGGAGCATCATGAGCATGTATTATGACGTCACAGTATATGATGACATCATAATTAGTATGCACTATGACGTCACAATGTACTATGACTTCATAATGTATCCGCATTATGACATCACAATATATTATGAGAGCGCAATTTGCAGGTATTATGAGGAATTTCTCTTACCCCAATTTGTGTCACATCTACTGGAGCATCATGAGCATGTATTTTGACGTCACAGAATATGATGACATCATAATTAGTATGCACTATGACGTCACAATGTATTATGACGTCGTAATGTATCCGCAATATGACATCACAATATGAGAGCGCAATTTGCATGTTTTATGACCAATTTCGCTTCCCCCAATTTGTGTCACATCTACTGGAGCATCATGAGCATGTATTATGACGTCACAGTATATGATGACATCATAATTAGCATGCACTATGACGTCACAATGTATTATGACGTCATAATGTATCCGCATTATGACATCACAATATATTATGAGACCGCAATTTGCAGGTTTTATGAGCAATTTCGCTGACCCCAATTTGTGTCACATCTACTGGAGCATCATGAGCATGTACTATGACGTCGCAGTATATGATGAAATCATAATTAGTATGCACTATGACGTCACAATGTATTATGACGTCATAATGTATCCGCATTATGATATCACAATATATTATGCGAGCGCAACATGCAGCTATTATGAGCAATTTCTCTTACCCCAATTTGTGTCACATCTACTGGAGCATCATGAGCATGTATTATGACGTCACAGTATATGATGACATCATGATTAGTATGCACTATGACGTCACAATGTATTATGACGTCATAATGTATCTGCATTATGAGAGCACAATATCTTATGAGAGCGCAATTTGCATGTTTTATGACCAATTTCGCTTCCCCCAATTTGTGTCACATCTACTGGAGCATCATGAGCATGTATTATGACGTCACAGTATATGATGACATCATAATTAGTATGCACTATGACGTCACAATGTATTATGACGTCGTAATGTATCCGCAATACGACATCACAATATGAGAGCGCAATTTGCATGTTTTATGACCAATTTCGCTTCCCCCAATTTGTGTCACATCTACTGGAGCATCATGAGCATGTATTATGACGTCACAGTATATGATGACATCATAATTAGTATGCACTATGACGTCACAATGTATTATGACGTCATAATGTATCCGCATTATGACATCACAATATATTATGAGAGCGCAATTTGCAGGTATTATGAGCAATTTCTCTTACCCCAATTTGTGTCACATCTACTGGAGCATCATGAGCATGTATTATGACGTCACAGTATGTGATGACATCATAAGTAGTACGCAGTATGACGTCACAATGTAGTATGACGTCATAATATATCCGCATTATGACATCACAATATATTATGAGACCGCAATTTGCAGGTTTTATGAGCAATTTCGCTGACCCCAATTTGTGTCACATCTACTGGAGCATCATGAGCATGTACTATGACGTCGCAGTATATGATGAAATCATAATTAGTATGCACTATGACGTCACAATGTATTATGATGTCATAATGTATCCGCATTATGATATCACAATATATTATGCGAGCGCAACATGCAGCTATTATGAGCAATTTCTCTTACCCCAATTTGTGTCACATCTACTGGAGCATCATGAGCATGTATTATGACGTCACAGTATTTGATGACATCATAATTAGTATGCACGATGACGTCACAATGTATTATGACGTCATAATGTATCCACATTATGACATCACAATATATTATGAGAAGGCAATTTGCAGGTTTTATGAGCAATTTCTCTAACCCCAAATTGTGTCACATCTACTGGAGCATCATGAGCATGTATTATGACGTCACAGTATATGATGACATCATAATTAGTATGCACTATGACGTCACAATGTAGTATGACGTCATAATATATCCGCATTATGACATCACAATATACTACGAGAGCGCATCATGCAGGTATTATGAGCAATTTCTCTTACCGCAATTTGTGTCACATCTACTGGAGCATCATGAGCATGTATTATGACGTCACAGTATATGATGACATCAAAATTAGTATGCACTATGACGTCACAATGTATTATGACGTCATAATATATCCGCATTATGACATCACAATGTATTATGAGAGCGCAATTTGCAGGTTTTATGACCAATTTCTCTTACCCCAATTTGTGTCACATCTACTGGAGAATCATGAGCATGTATTATGACGTCACAGTATATGATGTCATCACAATTAGTTTGCACTATGACGTCACAATGTATTATGACGTCATAATGTATCCGCATTATGACATCACAATATATTATGAGAGCGCAATTTGCAGGTTTTATGACCAATTTCGCTTCCTCCAATTTTTGTCACATCTACTGGAGCATCATGAGCATGTATTATGATGTCCCAGTATATGATGACATCATAATTAGTATGCACTATGACGTCACAATGTATTATGACGTCATAATGTATCCGCATTATGACATCACAGTATATTATGGGAGCGCAATTTGCATGTTTTATGACCAATTTCGCTTCCCCCAATTTGTGTGACATCTACTGGAGCATAATGAGCATGTATTATGACGTCACAGTATATGATGACATAATAATTAGTATGCAGTATGACGTCACAATGTATTATGACGTCATAATGTGTCCGCATTATGACATCACAATATATTATGAGAGCGCAATTTGCAGGTATTATGAGCAATTTCTCTTACCCCAATTTGTGTCACATCTACTGGAGCATCATGAGCATGTATTATGACGTCACAGTATATGATGACAACATAATTAGTATGCAGTATGACGTCACAATATATTTTGACGTCATAATTTATCCGCATTATGACATCACAATATATTATGAGAGCGCAATTTGCAGGTATTATGAGCAATTTCTCTTACCCCAATTTGTGTCACATCTACTGGAACATCATGAGCATGTATTATGATGTCACAGTAAATGATGACATCATAATTAGCATGCATTATGACGTCACAATGTATTATGACGTCATAATGTATCCGCATTATGACATCACAATATATTATGAAAGCGCAATTTGCATGTTTTATGACCAATTTCGCTTCCCCCAATTTGTGTCACATCTACTGGAGCATCATGAGCATGCATTATGACGTCACAGCATATGATGACATCATAATTAGTATGCACTATGACATCACAATGTATTATGACGTCATAATGTATCCACACTATGACATCACAATGTATTATGACGTCATAGTGTATCCGCATTATGACATCACGATATATTATGAGAGCACAATTTGCAGGTATTATGACCAATTTCTCTTACCCCAACTTCTGTCACATCTACTGGAGCATCATGAGCATGTATTATGACGTCACAGTATATGATGACATCATAATTAGTATGCACTATGACGTCACAATATACTATGACGTCATAATGTATCCGCATTATGACATCACAATATATTATGAGAGCGCAACATGCAGGTATTATGAGCAATTTCTCTTACCCCAATTTGTGTCACATCTACTGGAGCATCATGAGCATGTATTATGACGTCACAGTATATGATGACATCATAATTTGTATGCACTATGACGTCACAATGTATTATGACGTCATAATGTATCCGCATTATGACATCACAATGTATTATGAGAGCGCAATTTGCAGGTTTTATGACCAATTTCGCTTACCCCAATTTGTGTCAAATCTACTGGAGCATCATGAGCATGTATTATGCCGTCACAGTATATGATGTCATCATAATTAGTATGCAGTATGGCGTCACAATGTATTATGAAGTCATAATGTATCCGCATTATGACATCACAATATATTATGAGAGCGCAATTTGCAGGTATTATGAACAATTTCTCTTACGCCAGTTTGTGTCACATCTACAGGAGCATCATGAGCATGTATTATGACGTCACAGTATATGATGACAACATAATTAGTATGCAGTATGACGTCACAATATATTATGAAGTCATAATGTATCCGCATTATGGCATCACAATATAGTATGAGAACGCAATTTGCAGGTATTATGAGCAATTTCGATTACCCCAATTTGTGTCACATCTACTGGAGCATCATGAGCATGTATTATGACGTCACAGTATATGATGACATCATAATTAGTATGCAGTATGACGTCACAATGTATTACGACGTCATAATGTATCCGCATTATGACATCACAATATATTATGAGAGCGCAATTTGCAGGTTTTATAACCAATTTCGCTTACCCCAATTTGTATCACATCTACTGGAGCATCATGAGCATGTATTATGACGTCCCAGTATATGATGACATCATAATTAGTATGCAGTATGACGTCACAATGTATTATGACGTCATAATGTATCCGCATTATGACGTCACAATATATTATGAGACCGCAATTTGCAGGTATTATGATCAATTTCTCTTACCCCAATTTGTGTCACATCTACTGGAGCATCATGAGGATGTATTATGACGTCACAGTATATGATGACATCATAATTAGTATGCACGATGATGTCACAATGTCTTATGACGTCATAATGTATCCGCATTATGACATCACAATATATTATGAGTGCGCAATTTGCTGGTTTCACGAGCAATTTCGCTGACCCGAAGTTGTGTCACATCTACTGGAGCATCATGAGCATGTATTATGACGTCACAGTATATGATGACATCATAATTAGTATGCACGATGACGTCACAATGTATTATGACGTCATAATGTATCTGCATTATGACATCACAATATATTATGAGAAGGCAATTTGCAGGTTTTATGAGCAATTTCTCTAACCCTAAATTGTGTCACATCTACTGGAGCATCATGAGCATGTATTATGACGTCACAGTATATGATGACATCATAATTAGTATGCACTATGACGTCACAATGTATTATGACGTCATAATATATCCGCATTATGACATCACAATATACTACGAGAGCACAACATGCAGGTATTATGAGCAATTTCTCTTACCCGAATTTGTGTCACATCTACTGGAGCATCATGAGCATGTATTATGACGTCACAGCATATGATGACATCATAACTAGTATGCACTATGACGTCACAATGTATTATGACGTCATAATGTATCCGCATTATGATATCACAATATATTATTCGAGCACAACATGCAGGTTTTATGACCAATATCGCTTCCCCCAATATGTGTCACATCTACTGGAGCATCATGAGCATGTATTATGACGTCACATTATATGATGACATCATAATTAGTATGCAGTATGACGTCACAATATATTATGACGTCATAATGTATCCGCATTATGACATCACAACATATTATGAGACTGCAATTTGCAGGTTTTATGAGGAATTTCGCTGACCCCAATTTGTGTCATATCTACTGGAGCATCATGATCATGTATTGTGACGTCACAGTATATGATGACATCATAATTAGTATGCACTATGACGTCACAATGTATTATGACGTCATAATGTATCCGCATTATGATATCACAATATATTATGCGAGCGCAACATGCAGGAATTATGAGCAATTCCTCTTACCCCAATTTGTGTCACATCTACTGGAGCATCATGAGCATGTATTATGACGTCACAGTATATGATGACATCATAATTAGTAAGCACTATGACGTCACAATGTATTATGACGTCATAATGTATCCGCTTTATGACATCACAATATATTATGAGAGCGCAATTTGCATGTTTTATGACCAATATCGCTTCCCCCAATTTGTGTCACATCTACTGGAGCATCATGAGCATGTATTATGACGTCACAGTATATGATGACATCATAATTAGCATGCACTATGACGTCACAATGTATTATGACGTCATAATGTATCCGCATTATGACATCACAATATATTATGAGACCGCAATTTGCAGGTTTTTTGAGCAATTTCGCTGACCCCAATTTGTGTCACATCTACTGGAGCATCATGAGCATGTACTATGACGTCGCAGTATATGATGAAATCATAATTAGTATGCACTATGACGTCACAATGTATTATGACGTCATAATGTATCCGCATTATGATATCACAATATATTATGCGAGCGCAACATGCAGCTATTTTGAGCAATTTCTCTTACCCCAATTTGTGTCACATCTACTGGAGCATCATGAGCATGTATTATGACGTCACAGTATATGATGACATCATGATTAGTATGCACTATGACGTCACAATGTATTATGACGTCATAATGTATCTGCATTATGAGAGCACAATATCTTATGATAGCGCAATTTGCATGTTTTATGACCAATTTCGCTTCCCCCAATTTGTGTCACATCTACTGGAGCATCATGAGCATGTATTATGACGTCACAGTATATGATGACATCATAATTAGTATGCACTATGACGTCACAATGTATTATGACGTCGTAATGTATCCGCAATACGACATCACAATATGAGAGCGCAATTTGCATGTTTTTTGACCAATTTCGCTTCCCCCAATTTGTGTCACATCTACTGGAGCATCATGAGCATGTATTATGACGTCACAGTATATGATGACATCATAATTAGTATGCACTATGACGTCACAATGTATTATGACGTCATAATGTATCCGCATTATGACATCACAATATATTATGAGAGCGCAATTTGCAGGTGTTATGAGCAATTTCTCTTACCCCAATTTGTGTCACATCTACTGGAGCATCATGAGCATGTATTATGACGTCACAGTATATGATGTCATCACAATTAGTTTGCACTATGACGTCACAATGTATTATGACGTCATAATGTATCCGCATTATGACATCACAATATATTATGAGAGCGCAATTTGCAGGTTTTATGACCAATTTCGCTTCCTCCAATTTTTGTCACATCTACTGGAGCATCATGAGCATGTATTATGATGTCCCAGTATATGATGACATCATAATTAGTATGCACTATGACGTCACAATGTATTATGACGTCATAATGTATCCGCATTATGACATCACAGTATATTATGGGAGCGCAATTTGCATGTTTTTTGACCAATTTCGCTTCCCCCAATTTGTGTGACATCTACTGGAGCATAATGAGCATGTATTATGACGTCACAGTATATGATGACATAATAATTAGTATGCAGTATGACGTCACAATGTATTATGACGTCATAATGTGTCCGCATTATGACATCACAATATATTATGAGAGCGCAATTTGCAGGTATTATGAGCAATTTCTCTTACCCCAATTTGTGTCACATCTACTGGAGCATCATGAGCATGTATTATGACGTCACAGTATATGATGACAACATAATTAGTATGCAGTATGACGTCACAATATATTTTGACGTCATAATTTATCCGCATTATGACATCACAATATATTATGAGAGCGCAATTTGCAGGTATTATGAGCAATTTCTCTTACCCCAATTTGTGTCACATCTACTGGAACATCATGAGCATGTATTATGATGTCACAGTAAATGATGACATCATAATTAGCATGCATTATGACGTCACAATGTATTATGACGTCATAATGTATCCGCATTATGACATCACAATATATTATGAAAGCGCAATTTGCATGTTTTATGACCAATTTCGCTTCCCCCAATTTGTGTCACATCTACTGGAGCATCATGAGCATGCATTATGACGTCACAGCATATGATGACATCATAATTAGTATGCACTATGACATCACAATGTATTATGACGTCATAATGTATCCACACTATGACATCACAATGTATTATGACGTCATAGTGTATCCGCATTATGACATCACAATATATTATGAGAGCGCAATTTGCAGGTATTATGAGCAATTTCTCTTACCCCAATTTGTGTCACATCTACTGGAGCATCATGAGCATGTATTATGATGTCACAGTATATGATGACATCATAATTAGTATGCACTATGACATCACAATGTATTACGACGTCATAATGTATCCGCATTATGACATCACAATATATTATGAGAGCGCAATTTCCATGATTTATGACCAATTTCGCTTCCCCCAATTTGTGTCACATCTACTGGAGCATCATGAGCATGTATTATGACGTCACAGTATATGATGTCATCATAATTAGTATGCAGTATGGCGTCACTATGTATTATGACGTCATAATGTATCCGCATTATGACATCACAATATATTATGAGAGCGCAATTTGCAGGTATTATGAGCAATTTCTCTTATGCCAGTTTGTGTCACATCTACAGGAGCATCATGAGCATGTATTATGATGTCACAGTATATGATGACATCATAATTAGTATGCACTATGACATCACAATATATTATGACGTCATAATGTATCCGCATTATGACATCACAATATATTATTAGAGCGCAATTTGCAGGTTTTATGACCAATTTCCCTTACCCCAATTTGTGTCACGTCTACTGGAGCATCATGAGCATGTATTATGACATCACAGCATATGATGACATCATAACTAGTATGCACTATGACGTCACAATGTATTATGACGTCATAATGTATCCGCATTATGATATCACATTATATAATGCGAGCACAACATGCATGTTTTATGACCAATATCGCTTCCCCCAATATGTGTCACATCTACTGGAGCATCATGAGCATGTATTATAACGTCACAGTATATGATGACATCATAATTAGTATGCACTATGACGTCACAATGTACTATGACGTCATAATGTATCCGCATTATGGCATCACAATATAGTATGAGAACGCAATTTGCAGGTATTATGAGCAATTTCTCTTACCCCAATTTGTGTCACATCTACTGGAGCATCATGAGCATGTATTATGACGTCACAGTATATGATGACATCATGATTAGTATGCACTATGACGTCACAATGTATTATGACGTCATAATGTATCTGCATTATGAGAGCACAATATCTTATGAGAGCGCAATTTGCATGTTTTATGACCAATTTCGCTTCCCCCAATTTGTGTCACATCTACTGGAGCATCATGAGCATGTATTATGACGTCACAGTATATGATGACATCATAATTAGTATGCACTATGACGTCACAATGTATTATGACGTCATAATATATCCGCATTATGATATCACAATATATTATGCGAGCGCAACATGCAGGTATTATGAGCAATTTCTCTTACCCCAATTTGTGTCACATCTACTGGAGCATCATGAGCATGTATTATGACGTCACAGTATATGATGACAACATAATTAGTATGCACTATGGCGTCACAATGTATTATGACGTCATAATTTATCCGCATTATGACATCACAATATATTATGAGAGCGCAATTTGCAGGTTTTATGACCAATTTCGCTTACCCCAATTTGTGTCACATCTACTGGAGCATCATGAGCATGTATTATGATGTCACAGCATATGATGACATCATAACTAGTATGCACTATGACGTCACAATGTATTATGACATCACAATGTATCCGCATTATGACATCACAATATATTATGAGAGCGAAACAGGCAGGTATTATGAGCAATTTCTCTTACCCCAATTTGGGTCACATCTACTGGAGCATCATGAGCATGTATTATGACGTCACAGTATATGATGACATCATAATTAGTATGCACTATGACGTCACAATGTATTATGACGTCATAATGTATCCGCACTATGACATCACAATGTATTATGACGTCATAATGTATCCGCATTATGACATCACAATATATTATGAGAGCGCAATTTGCAGGTATTATGAGCAATTTCTCTTACCCCAGTTTGTGTCACATCTACTGGAGCATCATGAGCATGTATTATGACGTCACAGCATATGATGACTTCATAACTAGTATGCACTATGACGTCACAATGTATTATGACGTCATAATGTATCCGCATTATGATATCTCATTATATAATGCGAGCACAACATGCATGTTTTATGACCAATATCGCTTCCCCCAATATGTGTCACATCTACTGGAGCATCCTGAGCATGTATTATGACGTCACAGTATATGATGACATCATAATTATTATGCACTATGACGTCACAATGTACTATGACGTCATAATGTATCCGCATTATGGCATCACAATATAGTATGAGAACGCAATTTGCAGGTATTATGAGCAATTTCTCTTACCCCAATTTGTGTCACATCTACTGGAGCATCATGAGCATGTATTATGACGTCACAGTATATGATGACATCATAATTAGTATGCAGTATGACGTTACAATGTATTATGACGTCATAATGTATCCGCATTATGACATCACAATATATTATGAGAGCGCAATATGCATGCTTTAAGACCAATTTCGCTTCCCCCAATTTGTGTCACATCTACTGGAGCATCATGAGCATGTATTATGACGTCACAGTATATGATGACATCATAATTAGTATGCACTATGACGTCACAATGTACTATGACGTCATAATGTATCCGCATTATGGCATCACAATATAGTATGAGAACGCAATTTGCAGGTATTATGAGGAATTTCTCTTACCCCAATTTGTGTCACATATACAGGAGCATCATGAGCATGTATTATGACATCACAGTATATGATGACATCATAATTAGTATGCAGTATGACGTCACAATGTATTATGACGTCAAAATGTATCCGCATTATGACGTCACAATATATAATGAGAGCGCAATTTGCAGGTATTATGAGCAATTTCTCTTACCCCAATTTGTGTCACATCTACTGGAGCATCATGAGGATGTATTATGACGTCACAGTATATGATGACATCATAATTAGTACGCACTATGACGTCACAATGTATTATGACGTCATAATGTATCCGCATTATGACATCACAATATATTATGAGTGCGCAATTTGCTGGTTTCATGAGCAATTTCGCTGACCCGAAGTTGTGTCACATCTACTGGAGCATCATGAGCATGTATTATGACGTCACAGTATATGATGACATCATAATTAGTATGCACGATGACGTCACAATGTATTATGACGTCATAATGTATCTGCATTATGACATCACAATATATTATGAGAAGGCAATTTGCAGGTTTTATGAGCAATTTCTCTAACCCCAAATTGTGTCACATCTACTGGAGCATCATGAGCATGTATTATGACGTCACAGTATATGATGACATCATAATTAGTTTGCACTATGACGTCACAATGTATTATGACGTCATAATATATCCGCATTATGACATCACAATATACTACGAGAGCACAACATGCAGGTATTATGAGCAATTTCTCTTACCACAATTTGTGTCACATCTACTGGAGCATCATGAGCATGTATTATGACGTCACAGTATATGATGACATCATAATTAGTATGCACTATGACGTCACAATGTATTATGACGTCATAATGTATCCGCATTATGACATCACAATATATTATGAGAGTGCAATTTGCAGGTTTTATGACCAATTTCGCTTACCCCAGTTGGTGTCACATCTACTGGAGGATAATGAGCATGTATTATGACGTCACAGTATATGATGACGTCATAATTAGTATGCAGTATGACGACACAATGCATTATGACGTCATAATATATCCGCATTATGACATCACAATATATTAAGAGAGCGCAATTAGTAGCTATTATGAGGAATTTCTCTTACCCCAAATTGTTTCACATCTACTGGAGCATCATGAGCATGTATTATGACGTCACAGTATATGATGGCATCATAATTAGTATGCACTATGACGTCACAATATATTATGACGTCATAATGTATCCGCATTATTACATCACAATATATTATGAGAGCGCAATTTGCAGGTTTTATGAGCAATTTCTCTTACCCCAATTTGTGTCTCATCTACTGGAGCATCATGAGCATGTATTATGACGTCACAGTATATGATGACATCATAATTAGTATGCACTATGACGTCACAATGTATTATGACGTCATAATGTATCCGCATTATGACATCACAATATATTATGAGAGCGCAATTTGCAGGTTTTATGACCAATTTCGCTTCCCCCAATTTTTGTCACATCTACTGGAGCATCATGAGCATGTATTATGATGTACCAGTATATGATGACATCATAATTAGTATGCACTATGACGTCACAATGTATTATGACGTCATAATGTATCCGCATTATGATATCACAGTATATTATGGGAGCGCAATTTGCATGTTTTATGACCAATTTCGCTTCCCCCAATTTGTGTGACATCTACTGGAGCATCATGAGCATGTATTATGACGTCACAGTATATGATGACATAATAATTAGTATGCAGTATGACGTCACAATGTATTATGACGTCATAATGTGTCCGCATTATGACATCACAATATATTATGAGAGCGCAATTTGCAGGTATTATGAGCAATTTCTCTTACCCCAATTTGTGTCACATCTACTGGAGCATCATGAGCATGTATTATGACGTCACAGTATATGATGACAACATAATTAGTATGCAGTATGACGTCACAATATATTTTGAGGTCATAATTTATCCGCATTATGACATCACAATATATTATGAGAGCGCAATTTGCAGGTATTATGAGCAATTTCTCTTACCCCAATTTGTGTCACATCTACTGGAGCATCATGAGCATGTATTATGATGTCACAGTATATGATGACATCATAATCAGCATGCATTATGACGTCACAATGTATTATGACATCATAATGTATCCGCATTATGACATCACAATATATTATGAGAGCGCAATTTGCATGTTTTATGACCAATTTCTCTTACCCCAATTTGTGTCACATCTACTGGAGCATCATGAGCATGCATTATGACGTCACAGCATATGATGACATCATAATTAGTATGCACTATGACATCACAATGTATTATGACGTCATAATGTATCCGCTCTATGACATCACAATGTATTATGACGTCATAATGTATCCGCATTATGACATCACAATATATTATGAGAGCGCAATTTGCAGGTATTATGAGCAATTTCTCTTACCCCAGTTTGTGTCACATCTACTGGAGCATCATGAGCATGTATTATGACGTCACAATATATGATGACATCATAATTAGTATGCACGATGACGTCACAATGTATTATGACATCATAATGTATCTGCATTATGACATCACAATGTATTATGAGAAGGCAATTTGCAGGTTTTATGAGCAATTTCTCTAACCCCAAATTGTGTCACATCTACTGGAGCATCATGAGCATGTATTATGACATCACAGTATATGATGACATCATAATTAGTAAGCACTATGACGTCACAATGTATTATGACGTCATAATGTTTCCACATTATGACATCACGATATATTATGAGAGCACAATTTGCAGGTATTATGACCAATTTCTCTTACCCCAACTTCTGTCACATCTACTGGAGCATCATGAGCATGTATTATGACGTCACAGTATATGATGACATCATAATTAGTATGCACTATGACGTCACAATATACTATGACGTCATAATGTATCCGCATTATGACATCACAATATATTATGAGAGCGCAACATGCAGGTATTATGAGCAATTTCTCTTACCCCAATTTGTGTCACATCTACTGGAGCATCATGAGCATGTATTATGACGTCACAGTATATGATGACATCATAATTTGTATGCACTATGACGTCACAATGTATTATGACGTCATAATGTATCCGCATTATGACATCACAATGTATTATGAGAGCGCAATTTGCAGGTTTTATGACCAATTTCGCTTACCCCAATTTGTGTCACATCTACTGGAGCATCATGAGCATGTATTATGCCGTCACAGTATATGATGTCATCATAATTAGTATGCAGTATGGCGTCACAATGTATTATGAAGTCATAATGTATCCGCATTATGACATCACAATATATTATGAGAGCGCAATTTGCAGGTATTATGAACAATTTCTCTTACGCCAGTTTGTGTCACATCTACAGGAGCATCATGAGCATGTATTATGACGTCACAGTATATGATGACAACATAATTAGTATGCAGTATGACGTCACAATATATTATGAAGTCATAATGTATCCGCATTATGGCATCACAATATAGTATGAGAACGCAATTTGCAGGTATTATGAGCAATTTCGATTACCCCAATTTGTGTCACATCTACTGGAGCATCATGAGCATGTATTATGACGTCACAGTATATGATGACATCATAATTAGTATGCAGTATGACGTCACAATGTATTATGACGTCAAAATGTATCCGCATTATGACATCACAATATATTATGAGAGCGCAATTTGCAGGTTTTATAACCAATTTCGCTTACCCCAATTTGTATCACATCTACTGGAGCATCATGAGCATGTATTATGACGTCCCAGTATATGATGACATCATAATTAGTATGCAGTATGACGTCACAATGTATTATGACGTCATAATGTATCCGCATTATGACGTCACAATATATTATGAGACCGCAATTTGCAGGTATTATGATCAATTTCTCTTACCCCAATTTGTGTCACATCTACTGGAGCATCATGAGGATGTATTATGACGTCACAGTATATGATGACATCATAATTAGTATGCACGATGATGTCACAATGTCTTATGACGTCATAATGTATCCGCATTATGACATCACAATATATTATGAGTGCGCAATTTGCTGGTTTCACGAGCAATTTCGCTGACCCGAAGTTGTGTCACATCTACTGGAGCATCATGAGCATGTATTATGACGTCACAGTATATGATGACATCATAATTAGTATGCACGATGACGTCACAATGTATTATGACGTCATAATGTATCTGCATTATGACATCACAATATATTATGAGAAGGCAATTTGCAGGTTTTATGAGCAATTTCTCTAACCCTAAATTGTGTCACATCTACTGGAGCATCATGAGCATGTATTATGACGTCACAGTATATGATGACATCATAATTAGTATGCACTATGACGTCACAATGTATTATGACGTCATAATATATCCGCATTATGACATCACAATATACTACGAGAGCACAACATGCAGGTATTATGAGCAATTTCTCTTACCCGAATTTGTGTCACATCTACTGGAGCATCATGAGCATGTATTATGACGTCACAGCATATGATGACATCATAACTAGTATGCACTATGACGTCACAATGTATTATGACGTCATAATGTATCCGCATTATGATATCACAATATATTATTCGAGCACAACATGCAGGTTTTATGACCAATATCGCTTCCCCCAATATGTGTCACATCTACTGGAGCATCATGAGCATGTATTATGACGTCACATTATATGATGACATCATAATTAGTATGCAGTATGATGTCACAATATATTATGACGTCATAATGTATCCGCATTATGACATCACAACATATTATGAGACTGCAATTTGCAGGTTTTATGAGGAATTTCGCTGACCCCAATTTGTGTCATATCTACTGGAGCATCATGATCATGTATTGTGACGTCACAGTATATGATGACATCATAATTAGTATGCACTATGACGTCACAATGTATTATGACGTCATAATGTATCCGCATTATGATATCACAATATATTATGCGAGCGCAACATGCAGGAATTATGAGCAATTCCTCTTACCCCAATTTGTGTCACATCTACTGGAGCATCATGAGCATGTATTATGACGTCACAGTATATGATGACATCATAATTAGTAAGCACTATGACGTCACAATGTATTATGACGTCATAATGTATCCGCTTTATGACATCACAATATATTATGAGAGCGCAATTTGCATGTTTTATGACCAATATCGCTTCCCCCAATTTATGTCACATCTACTGGAGCATCATGAGCATGTATTATGACGTCACAGTATATGATGACATCATAATTAGCATGCACTATGACGTCACAATGTATTATGACGTCATAATGTATCCGCATTATGACATCACAATATATTATGAGACCGCAATTTGCAGGTTTTTTGAGCAATTTCGCTGACCCCAATTTGTGTCACATCTACTGGAGCATCATGAGCATGTACTATGACGTCGCAGTATATGATGAAATCATAATTAGTATGCACTATGACGTCACAATGTATTATGACGTCATAATGTATCCGCATTATGATATCACAATATATTATGCGAGCGCAACATGCAGCTATTATGAGCAATTTCTCTTACCCCAATTTGTGTCACATCTACTGGAGCATCATGAGCATGTATTATGACGTCACAGTATATGATGACATCATGATTAGTATGCACTATGACGTCACAATGTATTATGACGTCATAATGTATCTGCATTATGAGAGCACAATATCTTATGAGAGCGCAATTTGCATGTTTTATGACCAATTTCGCTTCCCCCAATTTGTGTCACATCTACTGGAGCATCATGAGCATGTATTATGACGTCACAGTATATGATGACATCATAATTAGTATGCACTATGACGTCACAATGTATTATGACGTCGTAATGTATCCGCAATACGACATCACAATATGAGAGCGCAATTTGCATGTTTTATGACCAATTTCGCTTCCCCCAATTTGTGTCACATCTACTGGAGCATCATGAGCATGTATTATGACGTCACAGTATATGATGACATCATAATTAGTATGCACTATGACGTCACAATGTATTATGACGTCATAATGTATCCGCATTATGACATCACAATATATTATGAGAGCGCAATTTGCAGGTGTTATGAGCAATTTCTCTTACCCCAATTTGTGTCACATCTACTGGAGCATCATGAGCATGTATTATGACGTCACAGTATATGATGTCATCACAATTAGTTTGCACTATGACGTCACAATGTATTATGACGTCATAATGTATCCGCTCTATGACATCACAATGTATTATGACGTCATAATGTATCCGCATTATGACATCACAATATATTATGAGAGCGCAATTTGCAGGTATTATGAGCAATTTCTCTTACCCCAGTTTGTGTCACATCTACTGGAGCATCATGAGCATGTATTATGACGTCACAATATATGATGACATCATAATTAGTATGCACGATGACGTCACAATGTATTATGACATCATAATGTATCTGCATTATGACATCACAATGTATTATGAGAAGGCAATTTGCAGGTTTTATGAGCAATTTCTCTAACCCCAAATTGTGTCACATCTACTGGAGCATCATGAGCATGTATTATGACATCACAGTATATGATGACATCATAATTAGTAAGCACTATGACGTCACAATGTATTATGACGTCATAATGTTTCCACATTATGACATCACGATATATTATGAGAGCACAATTTGCAGGTATTATGACCAATTTCTCTTACCCCAACTTCTGTCACATCTACTGGAGCATCATGAGCATGTATTATGACGTCACAGTATATGATGACATCATAATTAGTATGCACTATGACGTCACAATATACTATGACGTCATAATGTATCCGCATTATGACATCACAATATATTATGAGAGCGCAACATGCAGGTATTATGAGCAATTTCTCTTACCCCAATTTGTGTCACATCTACTGGAGCATCATGAGCATGTATTATGACGTCACAGTATATGATGACATCATAATTTGTATGCACTATGACGTCACAATGTATTATGACGTCATAATGTATCCGCATTATGACATCACAATGTATTATGAGAGCGCAATTTGCAGGTTTTATGACCAATTTCGCTTACCCCAATTTGTGTCACATCTACTGGAGCATCATGAGCATGTATTATGCCGTCACAGTATATGATGTCATCATAATTAGTATGCAGTATGGCGTCACAATGTATTATGAAGTCATAATGTATCCGCATTATGACATCACAATATATTATGAGAGCGCAATTTGCAGGTATTATGAACAATTTCTCTTACGCCAGTTTGTGTCACATCTACAGGAGCATCATGAGCATGTATTATGACGTCACAGTATATGATGACAACATAATTAGTATGCAGTATGACGTCACAATATATTATGAAGTCATAATGTATCCGCATTATGGCATCACAATATAGTATGAGAACGCAATTTGCAGGTATTATGAGCAATTTCGATTACCCCAATTTGTGTCACATCTACTGGAGCATCATGAGCATGTATTATGACGTCACAGTATATGATGACATCATAATTAGTATGCAGTATGACGTCACAATGTATTATGACGTCAAAATGTATCCGCATTATGACATCACAATATATTATGAGAGCGCAATTTGCAGGTTTTATAACCAATTTCGCTTACCCCAATTTGTATCACATCTACTGGAGCATCATGAGCATGTATTATGACGTCCCAGTATATGATGACATCATAATTAGTATGCAGTATGACGTCACAATGTATTATGACGTCATAATGTATCCGCATTATGACGTCACAATATATTATGAGACCGCAATTTGCAGGTATTATGATCAATTTCTCTTACCCCAATTTGTGTCACATCTACTGGAGCATCATGAGGATGTATTATGACGTCACAGTATATGATGACATCATAATTAGTATGCACGATGATGTCACAATGTCTTATGACGTCATAATGTATCCGCATTATGACATCACAATATATTATGAGTGCGCAATTTGCTGGTTTCACGAGCAATTTCGCTGACCCGAAGTTGTGTCACATCTACTGGAGCATCATAAGCATGTATTATGACGTCACAGTATATGATGACATCATAATTAGTATGCACGATGACGTCACAATGTATTATGACGTCATAATGTATCTGCATTATGACATCACAATATATTATGAGAAGGCAATTTGCAGGTTTTATGAGCAATTTCTCTAACCCTAAATTGTGTCACATCTACTGGAGCATCATGAGCATGTATTATGACGTCACAGTATATGATGACATCATAATTAGTATGCACTATGACGTCACAATGTATTATGACGTCATAATATATCCGCATTATGACATCACAATATACTACGAGAGCACAACATGCAGGTATTATGAGCAATTTCTCTTACCCGAATTTGTGTCACATCTACTGGAGCATCATGAGCATGTATTATGACGTCACAGCATATGATGACATCATAACTAGTATGCACTATGACGTCACAATGTATTATGACGTCATAATGTATCCGCATTATGATATCACAATATATTATTCGAGCACAACATGCAGGTTTTATGACCAATATCGCTTCCCCCAATATGTGTCACATCTACTGGAGCATCATGAGCATGTATTATGACGTCACATTATATGATGACATCATAATTAGTATGCAGTATGATGTCACAATATATTATGACGTCATAATGTATCCGCATTATGACATCACAACATATTATGAGACTGCAATTTGCAGGTTTTATGAGGAATTTCGCTGACCCCAATTTGTGTCATATCTACTGGAGCATCATGATCATGTATTGTGACGTCACAGTATATGATGACATCATAATTAGTATGCACTATGACGTCACAATGTATTATGACGTCATAATGTATCCGCATTATGATATCACAATATATTATGCGAGCGCAACATGCAGGAATTATGAGCAATTCCTCTTACCCCAATTTGTGTCACATCTACTGGAGCATCATGAGCATGTATTATGACGTCACAGTATATGATGACATCATAATTAGTAAGCACTATGACGTCACAATGTATTATGACGTCATAATGTATCCGCTTTATGACATCACAATATATTATGAGAGCGCAATTTGCATGTTTTATGACCAATATCGCTTCCCCCAATTTATGTCACATCTACTGGAGCATCATGAGCATGTATTATGACGTCACAGTATATGATGACATCATAATTAGCATGCACTATGACGTCACAATGTATTATGACGTCATAATGTATCCGCATTATGACATCACAATATATTATGAGACCGCAATTTGCAGGTTTTTTGAGCAATTTCGCTGACCCCAATTTGTGTCACATCTACTGGAGCATCATGAGCATGTACTATGACGTCGCAGTATATGATGAAATCATAATTAGTATGCACTATGACGTCACAATGTATTATGACGTCATAATGTATCCGCATTATGATATCACAATATATTATGCGAGCGCAACATGCAGCTATTATGAGCAATTTCTCTTACCCCAATTTGTGTCACATCTACTGGAGCATCATGAGCATGTATTATGACGTCACAGTATATGATGACATCATGATTAGTATGCACTATGACGTCACAATGTATTATGACGTCATAATGTATCTGCATTATGAGAGCACAATATCTTATGAGAGCGCAATTTGCATGTTTTATGACCAATTTCGCTTCCCCCAATTTGTGTCACATCTACTGGAGCATCATGAGCATGTATTATGACGTCACAGTATATGATGACATCATAATTAGTATGCACTATGACGTCACAATGTATTATGACGTCGTAATGTATCCGCAATACGACATCACAATATGAGAGCGCAATTTGCATGTTTTATGACCAATTTCGCTTCCCCCAATTTGTGTCACATCTACTGGAGCATCATGAGCATGTATTATGACGTCACAGTATATGATGACATCATAATTAGTATGCACTATGACGTCACAATGTATTATGACGTCATAATGTATCCGCATTATGACATCACAATATATTATGAGAGCGCAATTTGCAGGTGTTATGAGCAATTTCTCTTACCCCAATTTGTGTCACATCTACTGGAGCATCATGAGCATGTATTATGACGTCACAGTATATGATGTCATCACAATTAGTTTGCACTATGACGTCACAATGTATTATGACGTCATAATGTATCCGCATTATGACATCACAATATATTATGAGAGCGCAATTTGCAGGTTTTATGACCAATTTCGCTTCCTCCAATTTTTGTCACATCTACTGGAGCATCATGAGCATGTATTATGATGTCCCAGTATATGATGACATCATAATTAGTATGCACTATGACGTCACAATGTATTATGACGTCATAATGTATCCGCATTATGACATCACAGTATATTATGGGAGCGCAATTTGCATGTTTTATGACCAATTTCGCTTCCCCCAATTTGTGTGACATCTACTGGAGCATAATGAGCATGTATTATGACGTCACAGTATATGATGACATAATAATTAGTATGCAGTATGACGTCACAATGTATTATGACGTCATAATGTGTCCGCATTATGACATCACAATATATTATGAGAGCGCAATTTGCAGGTATTATGAGCAATTTCTCTTACCCCAATTTGTGTCACATCTACTGGAGCATCATGAGCATGTATTATGACGTCACAGTATATGATGACAACATAATTAGTATGCAGTATGACGTCACAATATATTTTGACGTCATAATTTATCCGCATTATGACATCACAATATATTATGAGAGCGCAATTTGCAGGTATTATGAGCAATTTCTCTTACCCCAATTTGTGTCACATCTACTGGAACATCATGAGCATGTATTATGATGTCACAGTAAATGATGACATCATAATTAGCATGCATTATGACGTCACAATGTATTATGACGTCATAATGTATCCGCATTATGACATCACAATATATTATGAAAGCGCAATTTGCATGTTTTATGACCAATTTCGCTTCCCCCAATTTGTGTCACATCTACTGGAGCATCATGAGCATGCATTATGACGTCACAGCATATGATGACATCATAATTAGTATGCACTATGACATCACAATGTATTATGACGTCATAATGTATCCACACTATGACATCACAATGTATTATGACGTCATAGTGTATCCGCATTATGACATCACAATATATTATGAGAGCGCAATTTGCAGGTATTATGAGCAATTTCTCTTACCCCAATTTGTGTCACATCTACTGGAGCATCATGAGCATGTATTATGATGTCACAGTATATGATGACATCATAATTAGTATGCACTATGACATCACAATGTATTACGACGTCATAATGTATCCGCATTATGACATCACAATATATTATGAGAGCGCAATTTCCATGATTTATGACCAATTTCGCTTCCCCCAATTTGTGTCACATCTACTGGAGCATCATGAGCATGTATTATGACGTCACAGTATATGATGTCATCATAATTAGTATGCAGTATGGCATCACTATGTATTATGACGTCATAATGTATCCGCATTATGACATCACAATATATTATGAGAGCGCAATTTGCAGGTATTATGAGCAATTTCTCTTATGCCAGTTTGTGTCACATCTACAGGAGCATCATGAGCATGTATTATGATGTCACAGTATATGATGACATCATAATTAGTATGCACTATGACATCACAATATATTATGACGTCATAATGTATCCGCATTATGACATCACAATATATTATTAGAGCGCAATTTGCAGGTTTTATGACCAATTTCCCTTACCCCAATTTGTGTCACGTCTACTGGAGCATCATGAGCATGTATTATGACATCACAGCATATGATGACATCATAACTAGTATGCACTATGACGTCACAATGTATTATGACGTCATAATGTATCCGCATTATGATATCACATTATATAATGCGAGCACAACATGCATGTTTTATGACCAATATCGCTTCCCCCAATATGTGTCACATCTACTGGAGCATCATGAGCATGTATTATAACGTCACAGTATATGATGACATCATAATTAGTATGCACTATGACGTCACAATGTACTATGACGTCATAATGTATCCGCATTATGGCATCACAATATAGTATGAGAACGCAATTTGCAGGTATTATGAGCAATTTCTCTTACCCCAATTTGTGTCACATCTACTGGAGCATCATGAGCATGTATTATGACGTCACAGTATATGATGACATCATGATTAGTATGCACTATGACGTCACAATGTATTATGACGTCATAATGTATCTGCATTATGAGAGCACAATATCTTATGAGAGCGCAATTTGCATGTTTTATGACCAATTTCGCTTCCCCCAATTTGTGTCACATCTACTGGAGCATCATGAGCATGTATTATGACGTCACAGTATATGATGACATCATAATTAGTATGCACTATGACGTCACAATGTATTATGACGTCATAATATATCCGCATTATGATATCACAATATATTATGCGAGCGCAACATGCAGGTATTATGAGCAATTTCTCTTACCCCAATTTGTGTCACATCTACTGGAGCATCATGAGCATGTATTATGACGTCACAGTATATGATGACAACATAATTAGTATGCACTATGGCGTCACAATGTATTATGACGTCATAATTTATCCGCATTATGACATCACAATATATTATGAGAGCGCAATTTGCAGGTTTTATGACCAATTTCGCTTACCCCAATTTGTGTCACATCTACTGGAGCATCATGAGCATGTATTATGATGTCACAGCATATGATGACATCATAACTAGTATGCACTATGACGTCACAATGTATTATGACATCACAATGTATCCGCATTATGACATCACAATATATTATGAGAGCGAAACAGGCAGGTATTATGAGCAATTTCTCTTACCCCAATTTGGGTCACATCTACTGGAGCATCATGAGCATGTATTATGACGTCACAGTATATGATGACATCATAATTAGTATGCACTATGACGTCACAATGTATTATGACGTCATAATGTATCCGCACTATGACATCACAATGTATTATGACGTCATAATGTATCCGCATTATGACATCACAATATATTATGAGAGCGCAATTTGCAGGTATTATGAGCAATTTCTCTTACCCCAGTTTGTGTCACATCTACTGGAGCATCATGAGCATGTATTATGACGTCACAGCATATGATGACTTCATAACTAGTATGCACTATGACGTCACAATGTATTATGACGTCATAATGTATCCGCATTATGATATCTCATTATATAATGCGAGCACAACATGCATGTTTTATGACCAATATCGCTTCCCCCAATATGTGTCACATCTACTGGAGCATCCTGAGCATGTATTATGACGTCACAGTATATGATGACATCATAATTAGTATGCACTATGACGTCACAATGTACTATGACGTCATAATGTATCCGCATTATGGCATCACAATATAGTATGAGAACGCAATTTGCAGGTATTATGAGCAATTTCTCTTACCCCAATTTGTGTCACATCTACTGGAGCATCATGAGCATGTATTATGACGTCACAGTATATGATGACATCATAATTAGTATGCAGTATGACGTTACAATGTATTATGACGTCATAATGTATCCGCATTATGACATCACAATATATTATGAGAGCGCAATATGCATGCTTTAAGACCAATTTCGCTTCCCCCAATTTGTGTCACATCTACTGGAGCATCATGAGCATGTATTATGACGTCACAGTATATGATGACATCATAATTAGTATGCACTATGACGTCACAATGTACTATGACGTCATAATGTATCCGCATTATGGCATCACAATATAGTATGAGAACGCAATTTGCAGGTATTATGAGGAATTTCTCTTACCCCAATTTGTGTCACATATACAGGAGCATCATGAGCATGTATTATGACATCACAGTATATGATGACATCATAATTAGTATGCAGTATGACGTCACAATGTATTATGACGTCAAAATGTATCCGCATTATGACGTCACAATATATAATGAGAGCGCAATTTGCAGGTATTATGAGCAATTTCTCTTACCCCAATTTGTGTCACATCTACTGGAGCATCATGAGGATGTATTATGACGTCACAGTATATGATGACATCATAATTAGTACGCACTATGACGTCACAATGTATTATGACGTCATAATGTATCCGCATTATGACATCACAATATATTATGAGTGCGCAATTTGCTGGTTTCATGAGCAATTTCGCTGACCCGAAGTTGTGTCACATCTACTGGAGCATCATGAGCATGTATTATGACGTCACAGTATATGATGACATCATAATTAGTATGCACGATGACGTCACAATGTATTATGACGTCATAATGTATCTGCATTATGACATCACAATATATTATGAGAAGGCAATTTGCAGGTTTTATGAGCAATTTCTCTAACCCCAAATTGTGTCACATCTACTGGAGCATCATGAGCATGTATTATGACGTCACAGTATATGATGACATCATAATTAGTTTGCACTATGACGTCACAATGTATTATGACGTCATAATATATCCGCATTATGACATCACAATATACTACGAGAGCACAACATGCAGGTATTATGAGCAATTTCTCTTACCACAATTTGTGTCACATCTACTGGAGCATCATGAGCATGTATTATGACGTCACAGTATATGATGACATAATAATTAGTATGCAGTATGACGTCACAATGTATTATGACGTCATAATGTGTCCGCATTATGACATCACAATATATTATGAGAGCGCAATTTGCAGGTATTATGAGCAATTTCTCTTACCCCAATTTGTGTCACATGTACTGGAGCATCATGAGCATGTATTATGACGTCACAGTACATGATGACAACATAATTAGTATGCAGTATGACGTCACAATATATTTTGAGGTCATAATTTATCCGCATTATGACATCACAATATATTATGAGAGCGCAATTTGCAGGTATTATGAGCAATTTCTCTTACCCCAATTTGTGTCACATCTACTGGAGCATCATGAGCATGTATTATGATGTCACAGTATATGATGACATCATAATCAGCATGCATTATGACGTCACAATGTATTATGACGTCATAATGTATCCGCATTATGACATCACAATATATTATGAGAGCGCAATTTGCATGTTTTATGACCAATTTCTCTTACCCCAATTTGTGTCACATCTACTGGAGCATCATGAGCATGCATTATGACGTCACAGCATATGATGACATCATAATTAGTATGCACTATGACATCACAATGTATTTTGACGTCATAATGTATCCGCTCTATGACATCACAATGTATTATGACGTCATAATGTATCCGCATTATGACATCACAATATATTATGAGTGCGCAATTTGCTGGTTTCATGAGCAATTTCGCTGACCCGAAGTTGTGTCACATCTACTGGAGCATCATGAGCATGTATTATGACGTCACAATATATGATGACATCATAATTAGTATGCACGATGACGTCACAATGTATTATGACGTCATAATGTATCTGCATTATGACATCACAATGTATTATGAGAAGGCAATTTGCAGGTTTTATGAGCAATTTCTCTAACCCCAAATTGTGTCACATCTACTGGAGCATCATGAGCATGTATTATGACATCACAGTATATGATGACATCATAATTAGTAAGCACTATGACGTCACAATGTATTATGACGTCATAATGTTTCCACATTATGACATCACGATATATTATGAGAGCACAATTTGCAGGTATTATGACCAATTTCTCTTACCCCAACTTCTGTCACATCTACTGGAGCATCATGAGCATGTATTATGACGTCACAGTATATGATGACATCATAATTAGTATGCACTATGACGTCACAATATACTATGACGTCATAATGTATCCGCATTATGACATCACAATATATTATGAGAGCGCAACATGCAGGTATTATGAGCAATTTCTCTTACCCCAATTTGTGTCACATCTACTGGAGCATCATGAGCATGTATTATGACGTCACAGTATATGATGACATCATAATTTGTATGCACTATGACGTCACAATGTATTATGACGTCATAATGTATCCGCATTATGACATCACAATGTATTATGAGAGCGCAATTTGCAGGTTTTATGACCAATTTCGCTTACCCCAATTTGTGTCACATCTACTGGAGCATCATGAGCATGTATTATGCCGTCACAGTATATGATGTCATCATAATTAGTATGCAGTATGGCGTCACAATGTATTATGAAGTCATAATGTATCCGCATTATGACATCACAATATATTATGAGAGCGCAATTTGCAGGTATTATGAACAATTTCTCTTACGCCAGTTTGTGTCACATCTACAGGAGCATCATGAGCATGTATTATGACGTCACAGTATATGATGACAACATAATTAGTATGCAGTATGACGTCACAATATATTATGAAGTCATAATGTATCCGCATTATGGCATCACAATATAGTATGAGAACGCAATTTGCAGGTATTATGAGCAATTTCGATTACCCCAATTTGTGTCACATCTACTGGAGCATCATGAGCATGTATTATGACGTCACAGTATATGATGACAACAAAATTAGTATGCAGTATGACGTCACAATATATTATGACGTCATAATGTATCCGCATTATGACATCACAATATATTATGAGAGCGCAATTTCCATGATTTATAACCAATTTCGTTTCCCCAATTTGTGTCACATCTACTGGAGCATCATGAGCATGTATTATGACGTCGCAGTATATGATGTCATCATAATTAGTATGCAGTATGGCGTCACAATGTATTATGAAGTCATAATGTATCCGCATTATGACATCACAATATATTATGAGAGCGCAATTTGCAGGTATTATGAGCAATTTCTCTAACCCCAATTTGTGTCACATCTACTGGAGCATCATGACCATGTATTATGACGTCACAGTATATGATGACAACATAATTAGTATGCAGTATGATGTCACAATATATTATGACGTCATAATGTATCCGCATTATGACATCACAATATATTATGAGAGCGCAATTTGCAGGTATTATGAGCAATTTCTCTAACCCCAATTTGTGTCACATCTACTGGAGCATCATGAGCATGTATTATGATGTCACAGTATATGATGACATCATAATTAGTATACACTATGACATCACAATGTATTATGACGTCATAATATATCCGCATTATGACATCACAATATATTATGAGAGCGCAATTTGCAGGTATTATGACCAATTTCGCTTACCCCAAATTGTGTCACGTCTACTGGAGCAACATGAGCATGTATTATGACGTCACAGCATATGATGACTTCATAACTAGTATGCACTATGACGTCACAATGTATTATGACGTCATAATGTATCCGCATTATGATATCACATTATATAATGCGAGCAAAACATGCATGTTTTATGACCAATATCGCTTCCCCCAATATGTGTCACATCTACTGGAGCATCCTTAGCATGTATTATGACGTCACAGTATATGATGACATCATAATTAGTATGCACTATGACGTCACAATGTACTATGACGTCATAATGTATCCGCATTATGGCATCACAATATAGTATGAGAACGCAATTTGCAGGTATTATGAGCAATTTCTCTTACCCCAATTTGTGTCACATCTACTGGAGCATCATGAGCATGTATTATGACGTCACAGTATATGATGACATCATAATTAGTATGCAGTATGACGTTACAATGTATTATGACGTCATAATGTATCCGCATTATGACATCACAATATATTATGAGAGCGCAATATGCATGCTTTAAGACCAATTTCGCTTCCCCCAATTTGTGTCACATCTACTGGAGCATCATGAGCATGTATTATGACGTCACAGTATATGATGACATCATAATTAGTATGCACTATGACGTCACAATGTACTATGACGTCATAATGTATCCGCATTATGGCATCACAATATAGTATGAGAACGCAATTTGCAGGTATTATGAGGAATTTCTCTTACCCCAATTTGTGTCACATATACAGGAGCATCATGAGCATGTATTATGACATCACAGTATATGATGACATCATAATTAGTATGCAGTATGACGTCACAATGTATTATGACGTCAAAATGTATCCGCATTATGACGTCACAATATATAATGAGAGCGCAATTTGCAGGTATTATGAGCAATTTCTCTTACCCCAATTTGTGTCACATCTACTGGAGCATCATGAGGATGTATTATGACGTCACAGTATATGATGACATCATAATTAGTACGCACTATGACGTCACAATGTATTATGACGTCATAATGTATCCGCATTATGACATCACAATATATTATGAGTGCGCAATTTGCTGGTTTCATGAGCAATTTCGCTGACCCGAAGTTGTGTCACATCTACTGGAGCATCATGAGCATGTATTATGACGTCACAGTATATGATGACATCATAATTAGTATGCACGATGACGTCACAATGTATTATGACGTCATAATGTATCTGCATTATGACATCACAATATATTATGAGAAGGCAATTTGCAGGTTTTATGAGCAATTTCTCTAACCCCAAATTGTGTCACATCTACTGGAGCATCATGAGCATGTATTATGACGTCACAGTATATGATGACATCATAATTAGTATGCACTATGACGTCACAATGTATTATGACGTCATAATATATCCGCATTATGACATCACAATATACTACGAGAGCACAACATGCAGGTATTATGAGCAATTTCTCTTACCACAATTTGTGTCACATCTACTGGAGCATCATGAGCATGTATTATGACGTCACAGTATATGATGACATCATAATTAGTATGCACTATGACGTCACAATGTATTATGACGTCATAATGTATCCGCATTATGAAATCACAATATATTATGAGAGTGCAATTTGCAGGTTTTATGACCAATTTCGCTTACCCCAGTTTGTGTCACATCTACTGGAGCATCATGAGCATGTATTATGACGTCACAGTATATGATGACGTCATAATTAGTATGCAGTATGACGACACAATGCATTATGACGTCATAATATATCCGCATTATGACATCACAATATATTAAGAGAGCGCAATTAGTAGGTATTATGAGGAATTTCTCTTACCCCAAATTGTTTCACATCTACTGGAGCATCATGAGCATGTATTATGACGTCACAGTATATGATGGCATCATAATTAGTATGCACTATGATGTCACAATATATTATGACGTCATAATGTATCCGCATTATTACATCACAATATATTATGAGAGCGCAATTTGCAGGTTTTATGAGCAATTTCTCTTACCCCAATTTGTGTCTCATCTACTGGAGCATCATGAGCATGTATTATGACGTCACAGTATATGATGACATCATAATTAGTATGCACTATGACGTCACAATGTATTATGACGTCATAATATATCCGCATTATGACATCACAATATACTACGAGAGCACAACATGCAGGTATTATGAGCAATTTCTCTTACCACAATTTGTGTCACATCTACTGGAGCATCATGAGCATGTATTATGACGTCACAGTATATGATGACATCATAATTAGTATGCACTATGACGTCACAATGTATTATGACGTCATAATGTATCCGCATTATGACATCACAATATATTATGAGAGTGCAATTTGCAGGTTTTATGACCAATTTCGCTTACCCCAATTTGTGTCACATCTACTGGAGCATCATGAGCATGTATTATGACGTCACAGTATATGATGACGTCATAATTAGTATGCAGTATGACGACACAATGCATTATGACGTCATAATATATCCGCATTATGACATCACAATATATTATGAGAGCGCAATTAGTAGGTATTATGAGGAATTTCTCTTACCCCAAATTGTTTCACATCTACTGGAGCATCATGAGCATGTATTATGACGTCACAGTATATGATGGCATCATAATTAGTATGCACTATGACGTCACAATATATTATGACGTCATAATGTATCCGCATTATTACATCAAAATATATTATGAGAGCGCAATTTGCAGGTTTTATGAGCAATTTCTCTTACCCCAATTTGTGTCTCATCTACTGGAGCATCATGAGCATGTATTATGACGTCACAGTATATGATGACATCATAATTAGTATGCAGTATGACGTCACAATGTATTATGACGTCATAATGTATCCGCATTATGACATCACAATATATTATGAGACCGCAACTTGCAGGTATTATGAGCAGTTTCTCTTACCCCAATTTGTGTCACATCTACTGGAGCATCATGAGCATATATTATGACGTCACAGTATATGATGACATCATAATTAGTATGCACTATGACGTCACAATGTATTATGACGTCATAATGTATCCGCATTATGACATCACAATGTATTATGAGAGCGCAATTTGCAGGTTTTATGACCAATTTCTCTTACCCCAATTTGTGTCACATCTACTGGAGCATCATGAGCATGTATTATGACGTCACAGTATATGATGACATCATAATTAGTAAGCACTATGACGTCACAATGTATTATGACGTCATAATGTATCCGCATTATGACATCACAATATATTATGAGAGCGCAATTTGCAGGTTTTATGACCAATTTTGCTTACCCCAATTTGTGTCACATCTACTGGAGCATCATGAGCATGTATTATGATGTCACAGTATATGATGACATCATAATTAGCATGCACTATGACGTTACAATATATTACGACGTCATAATGTATCCGCATTATGACATCACAATATATTATGAGAGCGCAATTTCCATGATTTATAACCAATTTCGCTTCCCCAAATTTGTGTCACATCTACTGGAGCATCATGAGCATGTATTATGACGTCACAGTATATGATGTCATCATAATTAGTATGCAGTATGGCGTCACAATATATTATGAAGTCATAATGTATCCGCATTATGACATCACAATATATTATGAGAGCGCAATTTGCAGGTATTATGAGCAATTTCTCTTATGCCAGTTTGTGTCACATCTACAGGAGCATCATGAGCATGTATTATGACGTCACAGTATATGATGACAACATAATTAGTATGCAGCATGACGTCATATTATATTATGACGTCATAATGTATCCGCATTATGACATCACAATATATTATGAGAGCGCAATTTGCAGGTACTATGAGCAATTTCTCTTACCACAATTTGTGTCACATCTACTGGAGCATCATGAGCATGTATTATGATGTCACAGTATATGATGACATCATAATTAGTATGCACTATGACATCACAATGTATTATTACGTCATAATGTATCCGCATTATGACATCACAATATATTATGAGAGCGCAATTTGCATGCTTTATGACCAATTTCGCTTCCCCCAATTTGTGTCACATCTACTGGAGCATCATGAGCATGTATTATGACGTCACAGTATATGATGACATCATAATTAGTATGCAGTATGACGTCACAATGTACTCTGACGTCATAATGTATCCGCATTATGACATCACAATATATTATGAGAGCGCAATTTGCAGGTATTATGTGCAATTTCTCTTACCCCAATTTGTGTCACGTCTACTGGAGCATCATGAGCATGTATTATGATGTCACAGTATATGATGACATCATAATTAGTATGCACTATGACGTCACAATGTATTATGACGTCATAATGTATCCGCATTATGACATCACAATATATTATGCGAGCGCAACATGCAGGTATTATGAGCAATTTCTCTTACCATAATTTGTGTCACATCTACTGGAGCATCATGAGCATGTATTATGACGTCACAGTAAATGATGACATCATAATTAGTATGCACCATGACGTCACATTGTATTATGACGTCATAATGTATCCGCATTATGACATCACAATATATTATGAGAGCGCAATTTGCATGTTTTATGACCAATTTCGCTTCCCCCAATTTGTGTCACATCTACTGGAGCATCATGAGCATGTATTATGACGTCACAGCATATGATGACATCATAACTAGTATGCACTATGACGTCACAATGTATTATGACGTCATAATGTATCCGCATTATGGTATCACAATATATTATGCGAGCGCAACATGCGGGTATTATGACCAATTTCTCTTACCCCAATTTGTGTCACATCTAGTGGAGCATCATGAGCATATATTATGACATCACAGTATATGATGACATCATAATTAGTATGCAGTATGACGTCACAATGTATTATGAAGTCAAAATGTATCCGCATTATGACATCACAGTATATTATGAGAACGCAATTTGCAGGTATTATGAGCAATTTCTCTTACCCCAATTTGTTTCACATCTACTGGAGCATCATGAGCATGTATTATGACGTCACAGTATATGATGACATCATAATTAGTATGCAGTATGACGTCACAATATATTATGACGTCATAATGTATCCGCATTATGACATCACAATATATTATGAGAGCGCAATTTGCAGGTATTATGAGCAATTTCTCTTACCCCAATTTGTGTCACATCTACTGGAGCATCATGAGAATGTATTATGACGTCACAGTATATGATGACATCATAATTAGTATGCAGTATGACGTCACAATGTACTATGACATCATAATGTATCCGCATTATGACATCACAATATATTATGAGAGCGCAATTTGCAGGTATTATGTGCAATTTCTCTTACCCCAATTTGTGTCATGTCTACTGGAGCATCATGAGCATGTATTATGATGTCACAGCATATGATGACATCATAATTAGTATGCACTATGACGTCAGAATGTATTATGACGTCATAATGTGTCCGCATTATGACATCACAATATAGTATGAGAGCGCAATTTGCAGGTTTTATGACCAATTTCGCTTACCCCAATTTGTGTCACATCTACTGGAGCATCATGAGCATGTTTTATGACGTCACAGCATATGATGACATCATAACTAGTATGCAATATGACGTCACAATGTATTATGACGTCATAATATATCCGCATTATGATATCTCAATATATTATGAGAGCGCAACATGCAGGTATTATGAGCAATTTCTCTTACCACAATTTGCGTCACATCTACTGGAGCATCATGAGCATGTATTATGACGTCACAGTATATGATGACATCATAATTAGTATGCACTATGACGTCACAATGCATTATGACATCATAATGTATCCGCATTATGACATCACAATATATTATGAGAGCGCAATTTGCATGTTTTATGACCAATTTCGATTCCCCCAATTTGTGTCACATCTACTGGAGCATCATGAGCATGTATTATGACGTCACAGTATATGATGACATCATAATTAGTATGCAGTATGATGTCACAATATATTATGACGTCATAATGTATCCGCATTATGACATCACAATATATAATGAGAGCGCAATTTGCAGGTATTATGAGCAATTTCTCTTACCCCAATTTGTGTCACATCTACTGGAGCATCATGAGCATGTATTATGATGTCACAGTATATGTAGACATCATAATTAGCACGCACTATGACGTCACAATGTATTATGACGTCATAATGTATCCACATAATGACATCACATTATATTATGAGTGCGCAATTTGCTGGTTTCTTGAGCAATTTCGCCGACCCGAATTTGTGTCACATCTACTGGAGCATCATGAGCATGTATTATGACGTCACAGTATATGATGACATCATAATTAGTATGCACTATGACGTCAAAATGTATTATGACGTCATAATGTATCCGCATTATGATATCACAATATATTATGCGAGCGCAACATGCAGCTATTATGAGCAATTTCTCTTACCCCAATTTGTGTCACATCTACTGGAGCATCATGAGCATGTATTATGACGTCACAGTATATGATGACATCATGATTAGTATGCACTATGACGTCACAATGTATTATGACGTCATAATGTATCCACACTATGACATCACAATGTATTATGAGAAGGCAATTTGCAGGTTTTATGAGCAATTTCTCTAACCCCAAATTGTGTCACATCTACTGGAGCATCATGAGCATGTATTATGACGTCACAGTATATGATGACATCATAATTAGTATGCACTATGACGTCACAATGTATTATGACGTCATAATATATCCGCATTATGACATCACAATATACTACGAGAGCACAACATGCAGGTATTAAGAGCAATTTCTCTTACCACAATTTGTGTCACATCTACTGGAGCATCATGAGCATGTATTATGACGTCACACGATATGATGAGATCATAATTAGTATGCACTATGACGTCACAATTTAGTATGACGTCATAATGTATCCGCATTATGACATCACAATATATTATGAGAGTGCAATTTGCAGGTTTTATGACCAATTTCGCTTACCCCATTTTGTGTCACATCTACTGCAGCATCATGAGCATGTATTATGACGTCACAGTATATGATGATGTCATAATTAGTATGCAGTATGACGTCACAATGTATTATGATGTCACAATATATCCGCATTATGACATCACAATATATTATGAGAGCGCAATTTGCAGGTATTATGAGCAAATTCCCTTACACCAATTTGTGTCACATCAACTGGAGCATCATGAGCATGTATTATGACGTGACAGTATATGATGACATCATAATTAGTAAGCACTATGACGTCACAATGTATTATGACGTCATAATGCTTCCACATTATGACATCACGATATATTATGAGAGCACAATTTGCAGGTAGTATGAGCAATTTCTCTTACCCCAATTTCTGTCACATCTACTGGAGCATCATGAGCATGTATTATGATGTCACAGTATATGATGACATCATAATTAGTATGCACTATGACGTCACAATGTACTATGACGTCATAATGTATCCGCATTATGACATCACAATATAATATGAGAGCGCAACATGCAGGTATTATGAGCAATTTCTCTTACCCCAATTTGTGTCACATCTACTGGAGCATCATGAGCATGTATTATGACGTCACAGTATATGATGACATCATAGTTTGTATGCACTATGACGTCACAATGTATTATGACGTCATAATGTATCCGCATTATGACATCACAATGTATTATGAGAGCGCAATTTGCAGGTTTTATGACCAATTCCTCTTACCCCAATTTGTGTCACGTCTAGTGGAGCATCATGAGCATGTATTATGACGTCACAGTATATGATGACATCATAATTAGTATGCACTATGACATCACAATGTATTATGACGTCATAATATATCCGCATTATGACATCACAATATATTATGAGAGCGCAATTTGCAGGTTTTATGACCAATTTCGCTTACCCCAATTTGTGTCACATCTACTGGAGCATCATGAGCATGTATTATGACGTCACAGCATATGATGACATCATAACTAGTATGCACTATGACGTCACAATGTATTATGACGTCATAATGTATCCGCATTATGATAACACAATATATTATACGAGCACAACATGCAGGTTTTATGACCAATATCGCTTCCCCCAATATGTGTCACATCTACTGGACCATCATGAGCATGTATTATGACGTCACATTATATGATGACATCATAATTAGTATGCAGTATGACGTCACAATGTATTATGACGTCATAATGTATCCGCATTATGACATCACAGTATATTATGAGAGCGCAATTTGCAGGTATTATGAGCAATTTCTCTTACCCCAATTTGTGTCACATCTACTGGAGCATCATGAGCATGTATTTTGATGTCACAGTATATGATGACATCATAATTAGTGTGCAGTATGACGTCACAATGTACTATGACGGCATAATGTATCCGCATTATGATATCACAATATATTATGAAAGCGCATTTTGCAGGTATTATGAGCAATTTCTCTTACCCCAATTTGTGTCACATCTACTGGAGCATCATGAGCATGCATTATGATGTCACAGTATATGGTGACATCATAATTAGTATGCAGTATGACGTCACAATGTATTATGACGTCATAATGTATCCGCATTATGACATCACAACATATTATGAGACTGCAATTTGCAGGATTTATGAGCAATTTCGCTGACCCCAATTTGTGTCATATCTACTGGAGCATCATGATCATGTATTGTGACGTCACAGTATATGATGACATCATAATTAGTATGCACTATGACGTCACAATGTATTATGACGTCATAATGTATCCGCATTATGATATCACAATATATTATGCGAACGCAACATGCAGGAATTATGAGCAATTTCTCTTACCCCAATTTGTGTCACATCTACTGGAGCATCATGAGCATGTATTATGACGTCACAGTATATGATGACATCATAATTAGTAAGCACTATGACGTCACAATGTATTATGACGTCATAATGTATCCGCATTATGACATCACAATATATTATGAGAGCGCAATTTGCAGGTATTATGAGGAATTTCTCTTACCCCAATTTGTGTCACATCTAGTGGAGCATCATGAGCATGTATTATGACGTCAGAGTATATGATGACATCATAATTAGTATGCACTATGACGTCACAATGTATTATGACGTCGTAATGTATCCGCAATATGACATCACAATATGAGAGCGCAATTTGCATGTTTTATGACCAATTTCGCTTCCCCCAATTTGTGTCACATCTACTGGAGCATCATGAGCATGTATTATGACGTCACAGTATATGATGACATCATAATTAGTATGCACTATGACGTCACAATGTATTATGACGTCATAATGTATCCGCATTATGACAACGCAATATATTATGAGAGCGCAATTTGCAGGTATTATGAGCAATTTCTCTTACCCCAATTTGTGTCACATCTACTGGAGCATCATGAGCATGTATTATGACGTCACAGTATGTGATGACATCATAAGTAGTACGCAGTATGACGTCACAATGTATTATGACGTCATAATTTATCCGCATTATGACATCACAATATATTATGACACCGCAATTTGCAGGTTTTATGAGCAATTTCGCTGACCCCAATTTGTGTCACATCTACTGGAGCATCATGAGCATGTACTATGACGTCGCAGTATATGATGAAATCATAATTAGTATGCACTATGACGTCACAATGTATTATGACGTCATAATGTATCCGCATTATGATATCACAATATATTATGCGAGCGCAACATGCAGCTATTATGAGCAATTTCTCTTACCCCAATTTGTGTCACATCTACTGGAGCATCATGAGCATGTATTATGACGTCACAGTATATGATGACATCATGATTAGTATGCACTATGACGTCACAATGTACTATGACGTCATAATGTATCCGCATTATGACATCACAATATATTATGAGAGCGCAATTTGCAGGTATTATGAACAATTTCTCTTACCCCAATTTGTGTCACATCTACTGGAGTATCATGAGCATGTATTATGACATCACAGTATGTGATGACATCATAAGTAGTACGCAGTATGACGTCACAATGTATTATGACGTCATAATTTATCCGCATTATGATATCACAATATATTATGCGAGCGCAACATGCAGGTATTATGAGCAATTTCTCTTACCCCAATTTGTGTCACATCTACTGGAGCATCATGAGCATGTATTATGACGTCACAGTATATGATGACATCATAATTAGTATGCACTATGACGTCACAATGTGTTATGACGTCATAATGTATCCGCATTATGACATCACAATATATTATGAGTGCGCAATTTGCTGGTTTCATGAGCAATTTCGCTGACCCGAAGTTGTGTCACATCTACTGGAGCATCATGAGCATGTACTATGACGTCACAGTATATGATGACATCATAATTAGTATGCACGATGACGTCACAATGTATTATGACGTCATAATGTATCCACATTATGACATCACAATATATTATGAGAAGGCAATTTGCTGGTTTTATGAGCAATTTCTCTAACCCCAAATTGTGTCACATCTACTGGAGCATCATGAGCATGTATTATGACGTCACAGTATATGATGAGATCATAATTAGTATGCACTATGACGTCACAATGTATTATGACGTCATAATATATCCGCATTATGACATCACAATATACTACGAGAGCGCATCATGCAGGTATTATGAGCAAATTCTCTTACCACAATTTGTGTCACATCTACTGGAGCATCATGAGCATGTATTATGACGTCACAGTATATGATGACATCAAAATTAGTATGCACTATGACGTCACAATGTATTATGACGTCATAATATATCCGCATTATGACATCACAATGTATTATGAGAGCGCAATTTGCAGGTTTTATGACCAATTTCTCTTACCCCAATTTGTGTCATATCTACTGGAGCATCATGAGCATGTATTATGACGTCACAGTATATGATGTCATCACAATTAGTATGCACTATGACGTCACAATGTATTATGACGTCATAATATATCCGCATTATGACATCACAATATATTATGAGAGCGCAATTTGCAGGTATTATGAGCAATTTCTCTTACCCCAATTTGTGTCACATCAACTGGAGCATCATGAGCATGTATTATGACGTCACAGTATATGATGACAACATAATTAGTATGCACTATGGCGTCACAATGTATTATGACGTCATAATGTATCCGCATTATGACATCACAATATATTATGAGAGCGCAATTTGCAGGTTTTATGACCAATTTCGCTTACCCCAATTTGTGTCACATCTACTGGAGCATCATGAACATGTATTATGACGTCACAGCATATGATGACATCATAACTAGTATGCACTATGACGTCACAATGTATTATGACATCACAATGTATCCGCATTATGACATCACAATATATTATGAGAGCGCAACATGCAGGTATTATGAGCAATTTCTCTTACCCCAATTTGGGTCACATCTACTGGAGCATCATGAGCATGTATTATGACGTCACAGTATATGATGACATCATAATTAGTATGCACTATGACGTCACAATCTATTATGACGTCATAATGTATCCGCATTATGACATCACAATATATTATGAGAGCGCAATTTGCAGGTTTTATGAGCAATTTCGCTTCCTCCAACTTTTGTCACATCTACTGGAGCATCATGAGCATGTATTATGATGTCCCAGTATATGATGACATCATAATTAGTATGCACTTTGACGTCACAATGTATTATGACGTCATAATGTATCCGCATTATGACATCGCAACATATTATGAGAGCGCAATTTGCATGTTTTATGACCAATTTTGCTTCCCCCAATTTGTGTGACATCTACTGGAGCATCATGAGCATGTATTATGACGTCACAGTATATGATGACATAATAATTAGTATGCAGTATGACGTCACAATGTATTATGACGTCATAATGTGTCCGCATTATGACATCACAATATATTATGAGAGCGCAATTTGCAGGTATTATGAGCAATTTCTCTTACCCCAATTTGTGTCACATCTACTGGAGCATCATGAGCATGTATTATGACGTCACAGTATATGATGACAACATAATTAGTATGCAGTATGACGTCACAATATATTTTGACGTCATAATTTATCCGCATTATGACATCACAATATATTATGAGAGCGCAATTTGCAGGTATTATGAGCAATTTCTCTTACCCCAATTTGTGTCACATCTACTGGAGCATCATGAGCATGTATTATGATGTCACAGTATATGATGACATCATAATTAGCATGCATTATGACGTCACAATGTATTATGACGTCATAATGTATCCGCATTATGACATCACAATATATTATGAGAGCGCAATTTGCATGTTTTATGACCAATTTCGCTTCCCCCAATTTGTGTCACATCTACTGGAGCACCATGAGCATGCATTATGACGTCACAGCATATGATGACATCATAATTAGTATGCACTATGACATCACAATGTATTATGACGTCATAATGTATCCGCATTATGATATCACATTATATAATGCGAGCACAACATGCATGTTTTATGACCAATGTCGCTTCCCCCAATATGTGTCACATCTACTGGAGCATCATGAGCATGTATTATGAAGTCACAGTATATGATGACATCATAATTAGTATGCACTATGACATCACAATGTACTATGACGTCATAATGTATCCGCATTATGGCATCACAATATAGTATGAGAACGCAATTTGCAGGTATTATGAGCAATTTCTCTTACCCCAATTTGTGTCACATCTACTGGAGCATCATGAGCATGTATTATGACGTCACAGTATATGATGACATCATAATTAGTATGCAGTATGACGTCACAATGTATTATGACGTCATAATGTATCCGCATTATGACATCACAATATATTATGAGAGCGCAATATGCATGCTTTATGACCAATTTCGCTTCCCCCAATTTGTGTCACATCTACTGGAGCATCATGAGCAAGTATTATGACGTCACAATATATGATGACATCATAATTAGTATGCACTATGACGTCACAATGTACTATGACGTCATAATGTATCCGCATTATGGCATCACAATATAGTATGAGAACGCAATTTGCAGGTATTATGAGGAATTTCTCTTACCCCAATTTGTGTCACATATACTGGAGCATCATGAGCATGTATTATGACGTCACAGTATATGATGACATCATAATTAGTATGCAGTATGACGTCACAATGTATTATGACGTCAAAATGTATCCGCATTATGACATCACAATATATTATGAGAGCGCAATTTGCAGGTTTTATGACCAATTTCGCTTACCCCAATTTGTGTCACATCTACTGGAGCATCATGAGCATGTATTATGACGTCCCAGTATATGATGACATCATAATTAGTATGCAGTATGATGTCACAATGTATTATGACGTCATAATGTATCCGCATTATGACTCACAACATATTATGAGAGCGCAATTTGCAGGTATTATGAGCAATTTCTCTTACCCCAATTTGTGTCACATCTACTGGAGCATCATGAGCATGTATTATGACGTCACAGTATATGATGACATCATAATTAGTATGCACTATTACGTCACAATTTAGTATGACGTCATAATGTATCCGCATTATGACATCACAATATATTATGAGAGTGCAATTTGCAGGTTTTATGACCAATTTCGCTTACCCCAATTTGTGTCACATCTACTGCAGCATCATGAGCATGTATTATGACGTCACAGTATATGATGATGTCATAATTAGTATGCAGTATGACGTCACAATGTATTATGACGTCATAATGTATCCGCATTATGACATCACAATATATTATGAGAGCGCAATTTGCAGGTATTATGAGCAAATTCCCTTACCCCAATTTGTGTCACATCAACTGGAGCATCATGAGCATGTATTATGACGTGACAGTATATGATGACATCATAATTAGAAAGCACTATGACGTCACAATGTATTATGACGTCATAATGTTTCCACATTATGACATCACGATATATTATGAGAGCACAATTTGCAGGTAGTATGAGCAATTTCTCTTACCCCAATTTCTGTCACATCTACTGGAGCATCATGAGCATGTATTATGATGTCACAGTATATGATGACATCATAATTAGTATGCACTATGACGTCACAATGTACTATGACGTCATAATGTATCCGCATTATGACATCACAATATAATATGAGAGCGCAACATGCAGGTATTATGAGCAATTTCTCTTACCCCAATTTGTGTCACATCTACTGGAGCATCATGAGCATGTATTATGACGTCACAGTATATGATGACATCATAATTTGTATGCACTATGACGTCACAATATATTATGACGTCATAATGTATCCGCATTATGACATCACAATGTATTATGAGAGCGCAATTTGCAGGTTTTATGACCAGTTTCTCTTACCCCAATTTGTGTCACGTCTACTGGAGCATCATGAGCATGTATTATGACGTCACAGTATATGATGACATCATAATTAGTAAGCACTATGATGTCACAATGTATTATGACGTCATAATGTATCCGCATTATGACATCACAATATATTATGAGAGCGCAATTTGCAGGTTTTATGACCAATTTCGCTTACCCCAATGTGTGTCACATCTACTGGAGCATCATGAGCATGTATTATGATGTCACAGTATATGATGACATCATAATTAGCATGCACTATGACGTCACAATGTATTACGACGTCATAATGTATCCGCATTATGACATCACAATATATTATGAGAGCGCAATTTCCATGATTTATAACCAATTTCGTTTCCCCAATTTGTGTCACATCTACTGGAGCATCATGAGCATGTATTATGACGTCACAGTATATGATGTCATCATAATTAGTATGCAGTATGGCGTCACAATGTATTATGAAGTCATAATGTATCCGCATTATGACATCACAATATATTATGAGAGCGCAATTTGCAGGTATTATGAGCAATTTCTCTTACGCCAATTTGTGTCACATCTACAGGAGCATCATGAGCATGTATTATGACGTCACAGTATATGATGACAACATAATTAGTATGCAGTATGACGTCACAATATATTATGACGTCATAATGTATCCGCATTATGACATCACAATATATTATTAGAGCGCAATTTACAGGTATTATGAGCAATTTCTCTAACCCCAATTTGTGTCACATCTACTGGAGCATCATGAGCATGTATTATGATGTCACAGTATATGATGACGTCATAATTAGTATACACTATGACATCACAATGTATTATGACGTCATAATATATCCGCATTATGACATCACAATATATTATGAGAGCGCAATTTGCAGGTATTATGACCAATTTCGCTTACCCCAAATTGTGTCACGTCTACTGGAGCATCATGAGCATGTATTATGACGTCACAGCATATGATGACATCATAACTAGTATGCACTATGACGTCACAATGTATTATGACGTCATAATGTATCCGCATTATGATATCACATTATATAATGCGAGCACAACATGCATGTTTTATGACCAATATCGCTTCCCGCAATATGTGTCACATCTACTGGAGCATCCTGAGCATGTATTATGACGTCACAGTATATGATGACATCATAATTAGTATGCACTATGACGTCACAATGTACTATGACGTCATAATGTATCCGCATTATGGCATCACAATATAGTATGAGAACGCAATTTGCAGGTATTATGAGCAATTTCTCTTACCCCAATTTGTGTCACATCTACTGGAGCACCATGAGCATGTATTATGACGTCACAGTATATGATGACATCATAATTAGTATGCAGTATGACGTCACAATGTATTATGACGTCATAATGTATCCGCATTATGACATCACAATATATTATGAGAGCGCAATATGCATGCTTTAAGACCAATTTCGCTTCCCCCAATTTGTGTCACATCTACTGGAGCATCATGAGCATGTATTATGACGTCACAGTATATGATGACATCATAATTAGTATGCACTATGACGTCACAATGTACTATGACGTCATAATGTATCCGCATTATGGCATCACAATATAGTATGAGAACGCAATTTGCAGGTATTATGAGGAATTTCTCTTACCCCAATTTGTGTCACATATACTGGAGCATCATGAGCATGTATTATGACGTCACAGTATATGATGACATCATAATTAGTATGCAGTATGACGTCACAATGTATTATGACGTCAAAATGTATCCGCATTATGACATCACAATATATTATGAGAGCGCAATTTGCAGGTTTTATGACCAATTTCGCTTACCCCAATTTGTGTCACATCTACTAGAGCATCATCAGCATGTATTATGACGTCCCAGTATATGATGACATCATAATTAGTATGCACTATGACGTCACAATGTATTATGACGTCATAATGTATCCGCATTATGACGTCACAATATATAATGAGAGCGCAATTTGCAGGTATTATGAGCAATTTCTCTTACCCCAATTTGTGTCACATCTACTGGAGCATCATGAGGATGTATTATGACGACACAGTATATGATGACATCATAATTAGTATGCACTATGACGTCACAATGTATTATGACGTCATAATGTATCCGCATTATGACATCACAATATATTATGAGTGCGCAATTTGCTGGTTTCATGAGCAATTTCGCTGACCCAGAGTTGTGTCACATCTACTGGAGCATCATGAGCATGTATTATGACGTCACAGTTTATGATGACATCATAATTAGTATGCACGATGACGTCACAATGTATTATGACGTCATAATATATCCGCATTATGACATCACAATATACTACGAGAGCACAACATGCAGGTATTATGAGCAATTTCTCTTACCACAATTTGTGTCACATCTACTGGAGCATCATGAGCATGTATTATGATGTCACAGTATATGATGACATCATAATTAGTATGCACTATGACGTCACAATGTATTATGACGTCATAATGTATCCGCATTATGACATCACAATATATTATGAGAGTGCAATTTGCAGGTTTTATGACCAATTTCGCTTACCCCAATTTGTGTCACATCTACTGGAGCATCATGAGCATGTATCACAACGTCACAGTATATGATGACGTCATAATTAGTATGCAGTATGACGTCACAATGCATTATGACGTCATAATATATCCGCATTATGACATCACAATATATTATGAGAGCGCAATTAGTAGGTATTATGAGGAATTTCTCTTACCCCAAATTGTTTCACATCTACTGGAGCATCATGAGCATGTATTATGACGTCACAGTATATGATGGCATGATAATTAGTATGCACTATGACGTCACAATATATTATGACGTCATAATGTATCCGCATTATTACATCACAATATATTATGAGAGCGCAATTTGCAGGTTTTATGAGCAATTTCTCTTACCCCAATTTGTGTCACATCTACTGGAGCATCATGAGCATGTATTATGACGTCACAGTATATGATGACGTCATAATTAGTATGCAGTATGACGTCACAATGTATTATGACGTCATAATGTATCCGCATTATGACATCACGATATATTATGAGAGCGCAATTTCCATGATTTATAACCAATTTCGCTTCCCCCAATTTGTGTCACATCTACTGGAGCATCATAAGCATGTATTATGACGTCACAGTATATGATGTCATCATAATTAGTATGCAGTATGGCGTCACAATGTATTATGAAGTCATAATGTATCCGCATTATGACATCACAATATATTATGAGAGCGCAATTTGCAGGTATTATGAGCAATTTCTCTTACGCCAGTTTGTGTCACATCTACAGGAGCATCATGAGCATGTATTATGATGTCACAGTATATGATGACAACATAATTAGTATGCAGCATGACGTCACAATATATTATGACGTCATAATGTATCCGCATTATGACATCACAATATATTATGAGAGCTCAATTTGCAGGTATTATGAGCAATTTCTCTTACCCCAATTTGTGTCACATCTACTGGAGCATCATGAGCATGTATTATGATGTCACAGTATATGATGACATCATAATTAGTATACACTATGACATCACAATGTATTATGACGTCATAATATATCCGCATTATGACATCACAATATATTATGAGAGCGCAATTTGCAGGTATTATGACCAATTTCGCTTACCCCAATTTGTGTCACGTCTACTGGAGCATCATGAGCATGTATTATGACGTCACAGCATATGATGACATCATAACTAGTATGCACTATGACGTCACAATGTATTATGACGTCATAATGTATCCGCATTATGACATCACAATATATTATGAGTGCGCAATTTGCTGGTTTCATGAGCAATTTCACTGACCCGAAGTTGTGTCACATCTACTGGAGCATCATGAGCATGTATTATGACGTCACAGTATATGATGACATCATAAATAGTATGCACGATGACGTCACAATGTATTATGACGTCAAAATGTATCCGCATTATGACATCACAATATATTATGAGAGCGCAATTTGCAGGTTTTATGACCAATTTCGCTTACCCCAATTTGTGTCACATCTACTAGAGCATCATCAGCATGTATTATGACGTCCCAGTATATGATGACATCATAATTAGTATGCACTATGACGTCACAATGTATTATGACGTCATAATGTATCCGCATTATGACGTCACAATATATAATGAGAGCGCAATTTGCAGGTATTATGAGCAATTTCTCTTACCCCAATTTGTGTCACATCTACTGGAGCATCATGAGGATGTATTATGACGACACAGTATATGATGACATCATAATTAGTATGCACTATGACGTCACAATGTATTATGACGTCATAATGTATCCGCATTATGACATCACAATATATTATGAGTGCGCAATTTGCTGGTTTCATGAGCAATTTCGCTGACCCAGAGTTGTGTCACATCTACTGGAGCATCATGAGCATGTATTATGACGTCACAGTTTATGATGACATCATAATTAGTATGCACGATGACGTCACAATGTATTATGACGTCATAATATATCCGCATTATGACATCACAATATACTACGAGAGCACAACATGCAGGTATTATGAGCAATTTCTCTTACCACAATTTGTGTCACATCTACTGGAGCATCATGAGCATGTATTATGATGTCACAGTATATGATGACATCATAATTAGTATGCACTATGACGTCACAATGTATTATGACGTCATAATGTATCCGCATTATGACATCACAATATATTATGAGAGTGCAATTTGCAGGTTTTATGACCAATTTCGCTTACCCCAATTTGTGTCACATCTACTGGAGCATCATGAGCATGTATCACAACGTCACAGTATATGATGACGTCATAATTAGTATGCAGTATGACGTCACAATGCATTATGACGTCATAATATATCCGCATTATGACATCACAATATATTATGAGAGCGCAATTAGTAGGTATTATGAGGAATTTCTCTTACCCCAAATTGTTTCACATCTACTGGAGCATCATGAGCATGTATTATGACGTCACAGTATATGATGGCATGATAATTAGTATGCACTATGACGTCACAATATATTATGACGTCATAATGTATCCGCATTATTACATCACAATATATTATGAGAGCGCAATTTGCAGGTTTTATGAGCAATTTCTCTTACCCCAATTTGTGTCACATCTACTGGAGCATCATGAGCATGTATTATGACGTCACAGTATATGATGACGTCATAATTAGTATGCAGTATGACGTCACAATGTATTATGACGTCATAATGTATCCGCATTATGACATCACGATATATTATGAGAGCACAATTTGCAGGTATTATGAGCAATTTCTCTTACCCAATTTCTGTCACATCTACTGGAGCATCATGAGCATGTATTATGACGTCACAGTATATGATGACATCATAATTAGTATGCACTATGACGTCACAATGTATTATGACGTCATAATATATCCACATTATGATATCACAATATATTATGAGAGCGCAACATGCAGGTATTATGAGCAGTTTGTCTTACCCCAATTTGTGTCACATCTACTGGAGCATCATGAGCATGTATTATGACGTCACAGTATATGATGACATCATAATTAGTATGCACTATGACGTCACAATATATTATGACGTCATAATGTATCCGCATTATGACATCACAATGTATTATGAGAGCGCAATTTGCAGGTTTTATGACCAATTTCTCTTACCCCAATTTGTGTCACATCTACTGGAGCATCATGAGCATGTATTATGACGTCACAGTATATGATGACATCATAATTAGTAAGCACTATGACGTCACAATGTATTATGACGTCATAATGTATCCGCATTATGACATCACAATATATTATGAGAGCGCAATTTGCAGGTTTTATGACCAATTTTGTTTACCCCAATTTGTGTCACATCTACTGGAGCATCATGAGCATGTATTATGATGTCACAGTATATGATGACATCATAATTAGCATGCACTATGACGTCACAATGTATTACGACGTCATAATGTATCCGCATTATGACATCACAATATATTATGAGAGCGCAATTTCCATGATTTATAACCAATTTCGCTTCCCCCAATTTGTGTCACATCTACTGGAGCATCATAAGCATGTATTATGACGTCACAGTATATGATGTCATCATAATTAGTATGCAGTATGGCGTCACAATGTATTATGAAGTCATAATGTATCCGCATTATGACATCACAATATATTATGAGAGCGCAATTTGCAGGTATTATGAGCAATTTCTCTTACGCCAGTTTGTGTCACATCTACAGGAGCATCATGAGCATGTATTATGATGTCACAGTATATGATGACAACATAATTAGTATGCAGCATGACGTCACAATATATTATGACGTCATAATGTATCCGCATTATGACATCACAATATATTATGAGAGCTCAATTTGCAGGTATTATGAGCAATTTCTCTTACCCCAATTTGTGTCACATCTACTGGAGCATCATGAGCATGTATTATGATGTCACAGTATATGATGACATCATAATTAGTATACACTATGACATCACAATGTATTATGACGTCATAATATATCCGCATTATGACATCACAATATATTATGAGAGCGCAATTTGCAGGTATTATGACCAATTTCGCTTACCCCAATTTGTGTCACGTCTACTGGAGCATCATGAGCATGTATTATGACGTCACAGCATATGATGACATCATAACTAGTATGCACTATGACGTCACAATGTATTATGACGTCATAATGTATCCGCATTATGACATCACAATATATTATGAGTGCGCAATTTGCTGGTTTCATGAGCAATTTCACTGACCCGAAGTTGTGTCACATCTACTGGAGCATCATGAGCATGTATTATGACGTCACAGTATATGATGACATCATAAATAGTATGCACGATGACGTCACAATGTATTATGACGTCATAATGTATCTGCATTATGACATCAGAATGTATTATGAGAAGGCAGTTTGCAGGTTTTATGAGCAATTTCTCTAACCCCAAATTGTGTCACATCTACTGGAGCACCATGATCATGTATTATGACGTCACAGTATATGATGACATCATAATTAGTATGCACTATGACGTCACAATGTATTATGACGTCATAATATATCCGCATTATGACATCACAATATACTACGAGAGCACAACATGCAGGTATTATGAGCAATTTCTCTTACCACAATTTGTGTCACATCTACTGGAGCATCATGAGCATGTATTATGACGTCACAGTATATGATGACATCATAATTAGTATGCACTATGACGTCACAATGTATTATGACGTCATAATGTATCCGCATTATGACATCACAATATATTATGAGAGTGCAATTTGCAGGTTTTATGACCAATTTCGCTTACCCCAATTTGTGTCACATCTACTGCAGCATCATGAGCATGTATTATGACGTCAGAGTATATGATGACGTCATAATTAGTATGCAGTATGACGTCACAATGTATTATGACGTCACAATATATCCGCATTATGACATCACAATATATTATGAGAGCGCAATTAGTAGGTATTATGAGGAATTTCTCTTACCCCAAATTGTTTCACATCTACAGGAGCTTCATGAGAATGTATTATGATGTCACAGTATATGATGGCATCATAATTAGTATACACTATAGCGTCACAATATATTATGACGTCATAATGTATCCGCATTATTACATCACAATATATTATGAGAGCGCAATTTGCAGGTTTTATGAGCAATTTCTCTTACCCCAATTTGTGTCACATCTACTGGAGCATCATGAGCATGTATTATGACGTCACAGTAAATGATGACGTCATAATTAGTATGCAGTATGACGTCACAATGTATTATGACGTCATAATGTATCCGCATTATGACATCACAATATATTATGAGACCGCAACTTGCAGGTATTATGAGCAATTTCGCTTACCCCAACTTGTGTCCCATCTACTGGAGCATCATGAGCATGTATTATGACGTCACAGTATATGATGATATCATAATTAGTATGCACTATAACGTCAAAATGTATTATGACGTCATAATGTATCCACATTATGACATCACAATATATTATGAGAGCGCAATTTGCAGGTATTATGAGCAAATTCCCTTACCCCAATTTGTGTCACATCAACCGGAGCATCATGAGCATGTATTATGACGTCACAGTATATGATGACATCATAATTAGTAAGCACTATGACGTCACAATGTATTATGATGTCATAATGTTTCCACATTATGACATCACGATATATTATGAGAGCACAATTTGCAGGTATTATGAGCAATTTCTCTTACCCCAATTTCTGTCACATCTACTGGAGCATCATGAGCATGTATTATGACGTCACAGTATATGATGACATCATAATTAGTATGCACTATGACGTCACAATGTACTATGACGTCATAATATATCCGCATTATGACATCACAATATATTATGAGAGCGCAACATGCAGGTATTATGAGCAATTTCTCTTACCCCAATTTGTGTCACATCTACTGGAGCATCATGAGCATGTATTATGACGTCACAGTATATGATGACATCATAATTTGTATGCACTATGACGTCACAATGTATTATGACGTCATAATGTATCCGCATTATGACATCACAATGTATTATGAGAGCGCAATTTGCAGGTTTTATGACCAATTTCTCTTACCCCAATTTGTGGCACATCTACTGGAGCATCATGAGCATGTATTATGACGTCACAGTATATGATGACATCATAATTAGTAAGCACTATGATGTCACAATGTATTATGACGTCATAATGTATCCGCATTATGACATCACAATATATTATGAGAGCGCAATTTGCAGGTTTTATGACCAATTTCGCTTACCCCAATTTGTGTCACATGTACTGGAGCATCATGAGCATGTATTATGATGTCACAGTATATGATGACATCATAATTAGCATGCACTATGACGTCACAATGTATTACGACGTCATAATGTATCCGCTTTATGACATCACAATATATTATGAGAGCGCAATTTCCATGATTTATAACCAATTTCGCTTCCCCCAATTTGTGTCACATCTACTGGAGCATCATGAGCATGTATTATGACGTCACAGTATATGATGTCATCATAATTAGTATGCAGTATGGCGTCACAATGTATTATGAAGTCATAATGTATCCACATTATGACATCACAATATATTATGAGAGCGCAATTTGCAGGTATTATGAGCAATTTCTCTTACGCCAGTTTGTGTCACATCTACAGGAGCATCATGAGCATGTATTATGACGTCACAGTATATGATGACAACATAATTAGTATGCAGTATGACGTCACAATATATTATGACGTCATAATGTATCCGCATTATGACATCACAATATATTATGAGAGCGCAATTTGCAGGTATTATGAGCAATTTCTCTTACCCCAATTTGTGTCACATCTACTGGAGCATCATGAGCATGTATTATGATGTCACAGTATATGATGACATCATAATTAGTATACACTATGACATCACAATGTATTATGAATCATAATGTATCCGCATTATGACATCACAATATATTATGAGTGCGCAATTTGCTGGTTTCATGAGCAATTTCGCTGACCCGAAGTTGTGTCACATCTACTGGAGCATCATGAGCATGTATTATGACGTCACAGTATATGATGACATCATAATTAGTATGCACGATGACGTCACAATGTATTATGATGTCATAATGTATCTGCATTATGACATCACAATATATTATGAGAAGGCAATTTGCAGGTTTTATGAGCAATTTCTCTAACCCCAAATTGTGTCACATCTACTGGAGCATCATGAGCATGTATTATGACGTCACAGTATATGATGACATCATAATTAGTATGCACTATGACGTCACAATGTATTATGACGTCATAAGATATCCGCATTATGACATCACAATATACTACGAGAGCACAACATGCAGGTATTATGAGCAATTTCTCTTACCCCAATTTGTGTCACATCTACTGGAGCATCATGAGCATGTATTATGACGTCACAGTATATGATGACATCATAATTAGTAAGCACTATGATGTCACAATGTATTATGACGTCATAATGTATCCGCATTATGACATCACAATATATTATGAGAGCGCAATTTGCAGGTTTTATGACCAATTTCGCTTACCCCAATTTGTGTCACATCTACTGGAGCATCATGAGCATGTATTATGATGTCACAGTATATGATGACATCATAATTAGCATGCACTATGACGTCACAATGTATTACGACGTCATAATGTATCCGCTTTATGACATCACAATATATTATGAGAGCGCAATTTCCATGATTTATAACCAATTTCGCTTCCCCCAATTTGTGTCACATCTACTGGAGCATCATGAGCATGTATTATGACGTCACAGTATATGATGTCATCATAATTAGTATGCAGTATGGCGTCACAATGTATTATGAAGTCATAATGTATCCGCATTATGATATCACAATATATTATGAGAGCGCAATTTGCAGGTATTATGAGCAATTTCTCTTACGCCAGTTTGTGTCACATCTACAGGAGCATCATGAGCATGTATTATGACGTCACAGTATATGATGACAACATAATTAGTATGCAGTATGACGTCACAATATATTATGACGTCATAATGTATCCGCATTATGACATCACAATATATTATGAGAGCGCAATTTGCAGGTATTATGAGTAATTTCTCTTACCCCAATTTGTGTCACATCTACTGGAGCATCATGAGGATGTATTATGACGTCACAGTATATGATGACATCATAATTAGTACGCACTATGACGTCACAATGTATTATGACGTCATAATGTATCCGCATTATGACACCACAATATATTATGAGTGCGCAATTTGCTGGTTTCATGAGCAATTTCGCTGACCCGAAGTTGTGTCACATCTACTGGAGCATCATGAGCATGTATTATGACGTCACAGTATATGATGACATCATAATTAGTATGCACGATGACGTCACAATGTATTATGACGTCATAATGTATCTGCATTATGACATCACAATATATTATGAGAACGCAATTTGCAGGTTTTATGAGCAATTTCTCTAACCCCAAATTGTGTCACATCTACTGGAGCACCATGAGCATGTATTATGACGTCACAGTATATGATGACATCATAATTAGTATGCACTATGACGTCACAATGTATTATGACGTCATAATATATCCGCATTATGACATCACAATATACTACGAGAGCACAACATGCAGGTATTATGAGCAATTTCTCTTACCACAATTTGTGTCACATCTACTGGAGCATCATGAGCATGTATTATGACGTCACAGTATATGATGACATCATAATTAGTATGCACTATGACGTCACAATGTATTATGACGTCATAATGTATCCGCATAATGACATCACAATATATTATGAGAGTGCAATTTGCAGGTTTTATGACCAATTTCGCTTACCCCAATTTGTGTCACATCTACTGGAACATCATGAGCATGTATTATGACGTCACAGTATATGATGACGTCATAATTAGTATGCAGTATGACGTCACAATGTATTATGACGTCATAATATATCCGCATTATGACATCACAATATATTATGAGAGCGCAATTAGTAGGTATTATGAGGAATTTCTCTTACCCCAAATTGTTTCACATCTACTGGAGCATCATGAGCATGTATTATGACGTCACAGTATATGATGGCATCATAATTAGTATGCACTATGATGTCACAATATATTATGATGTCATAATGTATCCGCATTATTACATCACAATATATTATGAGAGCGCAATTTGCAGGTTTTATGAGCAATTTCTCTTACCCCAATTTGTGTCACATCTACTGGAGCATCATGAGAATGTATTATGACGTCACAGTATATGATGACGTCATAATTAGTATGCAGTATGACGTCACAATGTATTATGACGTCATAATGTATCCGCATTATGACATCACAATATATTATGAGACCGCAACTTGCAGGTATTATGAGCAATTTCGCTTACCCCAACTTGTGTCACATCTACTGGAGCATCATTAGCATGTATTATGACATCACAGTACATGATGATATCATAATTAGTATGCACTATAACGTCAAAATGTATTATGACGTCATAGTGTATCCACATTATGACATCACAATATATTATGAGAGCGCAATTTGCAGTTATTATGAGCAAATTCCCTTACCCCAGTTTGTGTCACATCAACTGGAGCATCATGAGCATGTATTATGATGTCACAGTATATGATGACATCATAATTAGTAAGCACTATGATGTCACAATGTATTATGATGTCATAATGTTTCCACATTATGACATCACGATATATTATGAGAACACAATTTGCAGGTATTATGAGCAATTTCTCTTACCCAATTTCTGTCACATCTACTGGAGCATCATGAGCATGTATTATGACGTCACAGTATATGATGACATCATAATTAGTATTCACTATGACGTCACAATGTATTATGACGTCATAATATATCCACATTATGATATCACAATATATTATGAGAGCGCAACATGCAGGTATTATGAGCAGTTTCTCTTACCCCAATTTGTGTCATATCTACTGGAGCATCATGAGCATGTATTATGACGTCACAGTATATTATGACATCATAATTAGTATGCACTATGACGTCACAATGTATTATGACATCATAATGTATCCGCATTATGACATCACAATGTATTATGAGAGCGCAATTTGCAGGTTTTATGACCAATTTCTCTTACCCCAATTTGTGTCACATCTACTGGAGCATCATGAGCATGTATTATGACGTCACAGTATATGATGACATCATAATTAGTAAGCACTATGACATCACAATGTATTATGACGTCATAATGTATCCGCATTATGACATCACAATATATTATGAGAGCGCAATTTGCAGGTTTTATGACCAATTTCGCTTACCCCAATTTGTGTCACATCTACTGGAGTATCATGAGCATGTATTATGATGTCACAGTATTTGATGACATCATAATTAGCATGCACTATGACGTCACAATGTATTACGACGTCATAATGTATCCGCATTAAGACATCACAATATATTATGAGAGCGCAATTTCCATGATTTATAACCAATTTCGCTTCCCCCAATTTGTGTCACATCTACTGGAGCATCATGAGCATGTATTATGACGTCACAGTATATGATGTCATTATAATTAGTATGCAGTATGGCGTCACAATGTATTATGAAGTCATAATGTATCCGCATTATGACATCACAATATATTATGAGAGCGCAATATAGAGGTATTATGTGCAATTTCTCTTACCCCAATTTGTGTCACGTCTACTGGAGCATCATGAGCATGTATTATGATGTCACAGTATATGATGACATCATAATTAGTATGCACAATGACGTCACAATGTATTATGACGTCATAATGTATCCGCATTATGACATCACAATATATTATGCGAGCGCAACATGCAGGTATTATGAGCAATTTCTCTTACCATAATTTGTGTCACATCTACTGGAGCATCATGAGCATGTATTATGACGTCACAGTAAATGATGACATCATAATTAGTATGCACTATGACGTCACATTGTATTATGACGTCATAATGTATCCGCATTATGACATCACAATATATTATGAGATCGCAATTTGCATGTTTTATGACCAATTTCGCTTCCCCCAATTTGTGTCACATCTACTGGAGCATCATGAGCATGTATTATGACGTCACAGCATATGATGACATCATAACTAGTATGCACTATGACATCACAATGTATTATGACGTCATAATGTATCCGCATTATGGTATCACAATATATTATGCGAGCGCAACATGCGGGTATTTTGACCAATTTCTCTTACCCCAATTTGTGTCACATCTACTGGAGCATCATGAGCATGTATTATGACATCACAGTATATGATGACATCATAATTAGTATGCAGTATGACGTCACAATGTAATATGAAGTCGAAATGTATCCGCATTATGACATCACAGTATATTATGAGAACGCAATTTGCAGGTATTATGAGCAATTTCTCTTACCCCAATTTGTTTCACATCTACTGGAGCATCATGAGCATGTATTATGACGTCACAGTATATGATGACATCATAATTAGTATGCAGTATGACGTCACAATATATTATGACGTCATAATGTATCCGCACTATGACATCACAATATATTATGAGAGCGCAATTTGCAGGTATTATGAGCAATTTCTCTTACCCCAATTTGTGTCACATCTACTGGAGCATCGTGAGCATGTATTATGACGTCACAGTATATGATGACATCATAATTAGTATGCACTAAGGCGTCACAATGTATTATGACGTCATAATGTATCCGCATTATGACATCACAATATATTATGAGAGCGCAGTTTGCAGGTTTTATGAACAATTTCGCTTACCCCAATTTGTGTCACATCTACTGGAGCATCATGAGCATGTATTATGACGTCACAGCATATGATGACATCATAACTAGTATGCACTATGACGTCACAATGTATTATGACGTCATAATGTATCCGCATTATGATATCACAATATATTATGCGAGCGCAACATGCATGTTTTATGACCAATTTCACTTCCCGCAATTTGTGTCACATCTACTGGAGCATCATGAGCATGTATTATGACGTCACAGTATATGATGACATCATAATTAGTATGCAGTATGACGTCACAATGTATTATGACGTCATAATGTATCCGCATTATTACATCACATTATATTATGAGTGCGCAATTTGCTGGTTTCAGGAGCAATTTCGCCGACCCGAATTTGTGTCACATCTACTGGAGCATCATGAGCATGTATTATGATGTCACAGTATAAGATGACTTCCTAATTAGTATGCACTATGATGTCACAATGTATTATGACGTCATAATGTATCCGCATTATGATATCACAATATATTATGCGAGGGCAACATGCAGGTATTATGAGCAATTTCTCTTGCCCCAATTTGTGTCACATCTACTGGAGCATCATGAGCATGTTTTATGAAGTCACAGTATATGATGACATCATAATTAGTATGCACTATGACGTCACAATATATTATGACGTCATAATGTATCCGCATTATGACATCACAATATATTATGAGAGCGCAATTTGCATGTTTTATGACCAATTTCGCTTCCCCCAATTTGTGTCACATCTACTGAAGCATCATGAGCATGTATTATGACGTCACAGTATAGGATGACATCATAATTATTATGCAGTATGACATGACAATGTATTATGACGTCATAATGTATCCGCATTATGACATCAAAACATATTATGATTGCGCAATTTGCAGGTATTATGAGCAATTTCTCTTACCCCAATTTGTGTCACATCTACTGGAGCATCATGAGCATGTATTATGATGTCACAGTATATGATGACATCATAATTAGTATGTACTATGACGTCACAATGTATTATGACGACATAATACATCCGCATTATGACGTCACAATATATTATGAGACGGCAATTTGCAGGTTTTATGACAAATTTCGCTTACCCCAATTTGTGTCACATCTACTGGAGCATCATGAGCATGTATTATGACGTCACAGCATATGATGACATCATAACTAGTATGCACTATGACGTCACAATGTATTATGACGTCATAATGTATACGCATTATGATACCACAATATATTATGCGAGCGCAACATGCACGTATTATGAGCAATTTCTCTTACCCCAATTTGTGTCACATCTACTGGAGCATCATGAGCATGTATTATGACATCACAGTATATGATGACATCATAATTAGTATGCACTATGACGTCACAATGTATTATGACGTCATAATGTATCCGCATTATGATATCACAATATATTATGCGAGCGGAACATGCAGGTATTATGAGCAATTTCTCTTACCCCAAATTGTGTCACATCTACTGGAGCATCATGAGCATGTATTATGACGTCACAGTATATGATGACATCATAATTAGTATGCACTATGACATCATATTGTATTATGACGTCATAATGTATCCGCATTATGACATCACAATATAATATGAGAGCACAACATGCAGGTATTATGAGCAATTTCTCTTACCCCAATTTCTGTCACATCTACTGGAGCATCATGAGCATTTATTATGACGTCACAGTATATGATGACATCATAATTAGATTGCAGTATGATGTCACAATGTATTATGACGTCATAATGTATCCGCATTATGACATCACAATATATTATGAGAGCGCAATTTGCAGGTATTATGAGCAATTTCTCTTACCCCAATTTGTGTCACATCTACTGGAGCATCATGAGCATGTATTATGATGTCACAGTATATGATAACATCATAATTAACATGCACTCTGACGTCACAATGTATTATGACGTCATAATGTATCCGCATTATGACATCACAATATTTTATGAGAGCGCAATTTGCATGTTTTATGACCAATTTCGCTTCCCCCAATTTGTGTCACATCTACTGGAGCATCATGAGCATGCATTATGACGTCACAGTATATGATGACATCATAATTAGTATGCAGTATGACGTCACAATGTATTATGACGTCATAATGTATCCGCATTATGACATCACAATATATTATGAGAGCGCAATTTGCAGGTATTATGAGCAATTTCTCTTACCCCAATTTCTGTCACATCTACTGGAGCATCATGAGCATGTATTATGATGTCAAAGTATATGATGACAACATAATTAGTATGCAGTATGACGTCACAATATATTACGACGTCATAATGTACCCGCATTATGACATCGCAATATATTATGAGAGCGCAATTTGCAGGTATTATGAGCAATTTCTCTTACCACAATTTGTGTCACATCTACTGGAGCATCATGAGCATGTATTATGATGTCACAGTATATGATGACATCATAATTAGTATGCACTATGACGTCACAATGTATTACGACGTCATAATGTATCCGCATTATGACATCACAATATATTATGAGAGCGCAATTTCCATGTTTTATGACCAATTTCGCTTCCCCTAATTTGTGTCACATCTACTGGAGCATCATGAGCATGTATTATGACGTCACGGTATATGATGTCATCATAATTAGTATGCAGTATGGCGTCACAATATATTATGACGTCATAATGTATCCGCATTATGACATCACAACATATTATGAGACTGCAATTTGCAGGTTTTATGACCAATTTCGCTGACCCCAATTTGTGTCACATCTACTGGAGCATCATGATCATGTATTGTGACGTCACAGTATATGATGACATCATAATTAGTATGCACTATGACGTCACAATGTACTATGACGTCATAATGCATCCGCATTATGACATCACAATACATTATGAGAGCGCAATTTGCAGGTATTGTGAGGAATTTCTCTTACCCCAATTTGTGTCACATCTACTGGAGCATCATGAGCATGTATTATGACGCCACATTATATGATGACATCATAATTAGTTTGCACTATGACTTCACAATGTATTATAACGTCGTAATGTATCCGCATAATGACATCACAATATGAGAGCGCAATTTGCATGTTTTATGACCAATTTCGCTTCCCCCAATTTGTGTCACATCTACTGGAGCATCATGAGCATGTATTATGATGTCACACAATATGATGACATCATAATTAGTATACACTATGACGTCACAATGTACTATGACGTCATAATATATCCGCATTATGACATCACAATATATTATGAGAGCGCAATTTGCAGGTAGTATGAGCAATTTCTCTTACCCCAATTTGTGTCACATCTACTGGAGCATCATGAGCATGTATTATGACGTCACAGTATGTGATGACATCATAAGTAGTACGCAGTATGACGTCACAATGTATTATGACGTCATAATGATTCCGCATTATGACATCACAATATATTATGAGACCGCAATCTGCAGCTTTTATGAGCAATTTCGCTGAACCCAATTTGTGTCACATCTACTGGAGCATCATGAGCATGTACTATGACGTCGCAGTATATGATGAAATCATAATTAGTATGCACTATGACGTCACAATGTATTATGACGTCATAATGTATCCGCATTATGATATCACAATATATTATGCGAGCGCAACATGCAGCTATTATGAGCAATGTCTCTTACCCCAATTTGTGTCACATCTACTGGAGCATCATGAGCATGTATTATGACGTCACAGTATATAATGACATCATGATTAGTATGCACTATGACGTCACAATGTATTATGACGTCACAATGTATCTGCATTATGACATCACAATATATTATGAGAGCGCAATTTGCAGGTTTTATGACCAATTTCGCTTCCCCCAATTTGTGTCACATCTACTGGAGCATCATGAGCATGTATTATGACGTCACAGTATATGATGACATCATAATTAGTATGCACTATGACATCACAATGTACTATGACGTCATAATGTATCCGCATTATGACATCACAATATATTATGAGAGCGCAATTTGCAGGTATTATGAGCAATTTCTCTTACCCCAATTTGTGTCACATCTACTGGAGCATCATGAGCATATATTATGACGTCACAGTATATGATGACATCTTAATTAGTACGCACTATGACGTCACAATATATTATGACGTCATAATGTATCCGCATTATGACATCACAATATATTATGAGAGCGCAATTTGCAGGTTTTATGAGCAATTTCGCTGACCCCAATTTGTGTCACACCTGCTGGAGCATCATGAGCATGTATTATGACGTCACAGCATATGATGACATCATAACTAGTATGCACTATGACGTCACAATGTATTATGACGTCATAATGTATCCGCATTATGATATCACAATATATTATGCGAGCGCAACATGCATGTTTTATGACCAATTTCGCTTCCCCCAATTTGTGTCACATCTACTGGAGCATCATGAGCAAGTACTATGACGTCACAGTATATGATGACATCATAATTAGTATGCAATGTATTATGACGTCATAATGTATCCGCATTATGACATCACAGTATATTATGAGAGCGCAATTTGCAGGTATTATGAGCAATTTCTCTTACCACAATTTGTTTCACATCTACTGGAGCATCATGACCATGTATTATGACGTCACAGTATATGATGACATCATAATTAGTATGCAGTATGACCTCACAATATATTATGTATCCGCATTATGACATCACAATATATTCTGAGACCGCAATTTGCAGGTTTTATGACCAATTTCGCTTACCCCAATTTGTGTCACATCTACTGGAGCATCATGAGCATGTATTATGACGTCACAGCATATGATGACATCATAACTAGTATGCACTACGACGTCACAATGTATTATGACGTCATAATATATCCACTTTATGATATCACAATATATTATGAGAGCGCAACATGCAGGTATTATGAGCAATTTCTCTTACCCCAATTTCCGTCACATCTACTGGAGCATCATGAGCATGTATTATGACGTCACAGTATATGATGACATCATAATTAGTATGCACTATGACGTCACAATGTATTATGACGTCATAATGTATCCGCATTATGACATCACAATATATTATGAGAGCGCAATTTGCAGGTTTTATGACCAATTTCGCTTCCCCCAATTTGTGTCACATGTACTGGAGCATCATGAGCATGTATTATGACGTCACAGTATATGATGGCATCATAATTAGTATGCAGTATGACATCACAATGTATTATGACGTCATAATGTATCCGCATTATGACATCACAATACATTATGAGAGCGCAACATGCAGGTATTATGAGCAATTTCTCTTACCCCAATTTGTGTCACATCTACTGGAGCATCATGAGCATGCATTATGATGTCACAGTATATGATGACATCATAATTAGTATGCACTATGACGTCACAATGTATTATGACGTCATAATGTATCCGCATTATGACATCACAACATATTATGATACTGAAATTTGCAGGTTTTATGAGCAATTTCGCTGACCCCAATTTCTGTCACATCTACTGGAGCATCATGAGCATGTATTGTGACGTCACAGTATATGATGACATCATAATTAGTATCCACTATGACGTCACAATGTATTATGACGTCATAATGTATCCGCATTATGATATCACAATATATTATGCGAGCGCAACATGCAGGTATTATGAGCAATTTCTCTTACCCCAATTTGTGTCACATCTACTGGAGCATCATGAGCATGTATTATGACGTCACAGTATATGATGACATCATAATTAGTATGCACTATGATGTCACAATGTATTATGACGTCATAATGTATCCGCAGTATGACATCACAATATATTATGAGATCGCAATTTGCATGTTTTATGACCATTTCCGCTTCCCCCAATTTGTGTCACATCTGCTGAAGCATCATGAGCATGTATTATGACGTCACAGTATATGATGACATCATAATTAGTATGCACTATGACGTCACAATGTACTATGACGTCATAATGTATCCGCATTATGACATCACAATATATTATGAGAGCGCAATTTGCAGGTATTATGAGGAATTTCTCTTACCCCAATTTGTGTCACATCTACTGGAGCATCATGAGCATGTATTATGACGTCACAGTATATGATGACATCATAATTAGTATGCACTATGACGTCACAATGTATTATGACGTCGTAATGTATCCGCATTATGACATCACAATATGAGAGCGCAATTTGCATGTTTTATGACCAATTTCGCTTCCCCCAATTTGTGTCACATCTACTGGAGCATCATGAGCATGTATTATGACGTCACAGTATATGATGACATCATAATTAGTATGCACTATGACGTCACAATGTATTATGACGTCATAATGTATCCGCATTATGACATCACAATATATTATGACAGCGCAATTTGCAGGTATTATGAGCAATTTCTCTTACCCCAATTTGTGTCACATCTACTGGAGCATCATGAGCATGTATTATGACGTCACAGTATGTGATGACATCATAAGTAGTACGCAGTATGACGTCACAATTTATCTGCATTATGACCTCACAATATATTATGAGAGCGCAATTTGCAGGTTTTATGAGCAATTTCGCTGACCCCAATTTATGTTACATCTACTGGAGCATCATGAGCATGTACTATGACGTCGCAGTATATGATGAAATCATAATTAGTATGCACTATGACGTCCCAATGTATTATGACGTCATAATGTATCCGCATTATGATATCACAATATATTATGCGAGCGCAACATGCAGCTATTATGAGCAATTTCTCTTACCCCAATTTGTGTCACACCTACTGGAGCATCATGAGCATGTATTATGACGTCACAGTATATGATGACATCATGATTAGTATGCACTATGACGCCACAATGTATTATGACGTCATAATATATCTGCATTATTACAGCACATTATATTATGAGAGCGCAATTTGCAGGTATTATGAGGAATTTCTCTTACCCCAATTTGTGTCACATCTACTGGAGCATCATGAGCATGAATTATGACGGCACAGTATATGATGACATCATAATTAGTATGCACTATGACCTCACAATGTACTATGACGTCATAATGTATCCGCATTATGACATCACAATATATTATACGAACACAATATGCATGTTTTATGACCAATATCGCTTCCCCCAATATGTGTCACATCTACTGGAGCATCATGAGCATGTATTATGGCGTCACATTATATGATGACATCATAATTAGTATGCAGTATGACGTCACAATGTTTTATGACGTCATAATGTATCCGCATTATGACGTCACAGTATACTATGAGAGCACAATTTACAGGTATTATGAGCAATTTCTCTTACCCCAATTTGTGTCACATCTACTGGAGCATCATGAGCATGTATTTTGATGTCACATTATATGATGACATCATAATTAGTATGCAGTATGACGTCACAATGTTTTATGACGTCATAATGTATCCGCATTATGACATCACAATATATTATGAAAGCGCATTTTGCAGGTATTATGACCAATTTCTCTTGCCCCAAATTGTGTCACATCTACTGGAGCATCTTGAGCATGCATTATGATGTCACAGTATATGATGACATCATAATTAGTATGCACTATGACGTCACAATGTATTATGACGTCATAATGTATCCGCATTATTACATCACAACATATTATGAGACTGCAATTTGCAGGTTTTATGAGCAATTTCGCTGACCCCAATATGTGTCACATCTACTGGTGCATCATGAGCATGTATTCTGACCTCACAGTATATGATGACATCATAATTAGTATGCACTATGATGTCACAATGTATTATGTCGTCATAATGTATCCGCATTATGACATCACAATATATTCTGAGAGCACAATTTGCAGGTATTATGAGGAATTTCTCTTACCCCAATTTGTGTCACATCTACTGGAGCATCATGAGCATGTATTATGATGTCCCAGTATATGATGACATCATAATTAGTATGCACTATGACGTCACAATGTATTATGACGTCATAATGTATCCGCATTATGACATCACAGTATATTATAGGAGCGCAATTTGCATGTTTTATGACCAATTTCGCTTCCCCCAATTTGTGTGACATCTACTGGAGCATCATGAGCATGTATTATGACGTCACAGTATATGATGACATCATAATTAGTATGCAGTATGACGTCACAATGTACTATGACGTCATAATGTTTCCGCATTATGACCTCACAATATATTATGAAAGCGCATTTTGCAGGTATTATGAGCAATTTCTCTTACCCCAATTTGTGTCACATCTACTGGAGCATCATGAGCATGCATTATGATGTCACAGTATATGATGACATCATAATTAGTATGCACTATAACGTCACAATGTATTATGACGTCATAATGTATCCGCATTATGACCTCACAGTATATTATAGGAGCGCAATTTGCATGTTTTATGACCAATTTCGCTTCCCCCAATTTGTGTGACATCTACTGGAGCATCATGAGCATGTATTATGACGTCACAGTATGTGATGACATCATAAGTAGTACGCAGTATGACGTCACAATGTATTATGACGTCATAATTTATCCGCATTATGACATCACAATATATTATGAGACCGCAATTTGCATGTTTTATGAGCAATTTCGCTGACCCCAATTTGTGTCACATCTACTGGAGCATCATGAGCATGTACTATGACGTCGCAGTATATGATGAAATCATAATTAGTATGCACTATGACGTCACAATGTATTATGATGTCATAATGTATCCGCATTATGATATCACAATATATTATGCGAGCGCAACATGCAACTATTATGAGCAATTTCTCTTACCCCAATTTGTGTCACATCTACTGGAGCATCATGAGCATGTATTATGACGTCACAGTATATGATGACATCATAATTAGTATACACTATGACCTCACAATGTACTATGACGTCATAATGTATCCGCATTATGACATCACGATATATTCTGAGAGCGCAATTTGCAGGTATTATGAGGAATTTCTCTTACCCCAATTTGTGTCACATCTACTGGAGCATCATGAGCATGTATTATGACGTCACAGTATATGATGACAACATAATTAGTATGCAGTATGACGTCACAATATATTATGACGTCATAATGTACCCGCATTATGACATCACAATATATTATGAGAGCGCAATTTGCAGGTATTATGAGCAATTTCTCTTACCCCAATTTGTGTCACATCTACTGGAGCATCATGAGCATGTATTATGATGTCACAGTATATGATGACATCATAATTAGTATGCACTATGACGTCACAATGTATTACGACGTCATAATGTATCCGCATTATGACATCACAATATATTATGAGAGCGCAATTTCCATGTTTTATGACCAATTTCTCTTACCCCAATTTGTGTCACATCTACTGGAGCATCATGAGCATGTATTATGACGTCACAGTATATGATGTCATCATAATTAGTATGCAGTATGGCGTCACAATGTATTATGACGTCATAATATATCCGCATTATGGCATCACAATATATTATGAGAGCGCAATTTGCAGGTATTATGAGCAATTTCTCTTACGCCAGTTTGTGTCACATCTACAGGAGCATCATGAGTATGTATTATGACGTCACAGTATATGATGACAACATAATTAGTATGCAGTATGACGTCACAATATATTATGACGTCATAATGTATCCGCATTATGACATCACAATATATTATGAGAGCGCAATTTGCAGGTATTATAAGTAATTTCTCTGACCCCAATTTGTGTCACATCTACTGGAGCATCATGAGCATGTATTATGATGTCACAGTATATGAGGACATCATAATTAGTATGCACTATGACATCACAATGTATTATGACGTCATAATATATCCGCATTATGACATCACAATATATTATGAGAGCGCAATTTGCAGGTTTTATGACCAATTTCGCTTACCCCAATTTGTGTCACATCTACTGGAGCATCATGAGAATGTATTATGACGTCACAGCATATGATGACATCATAACTAGTATGCACTATGACGTCACAATGTATTATGACGTCATAATGTATCCGCATTATGATATCACAATATATTATACGAGCACAACATGCATGTTTTATGACCAATATCGCTTCCCCCAATATGTGTCACATCTACTGGAGCATCATGAGCATGTATTATGACGTCACATTATATGATGACATCATAATTAGTATGCAGTATGACGTCACAATGTTTTATGACGTCATAATGTATCCGCATTATGACGTCACAGTATACTATGAGAGCACAATTTGCAGGTATTATGAGCAATTTCTCTTACCCCAATTTGTGTCACATGTACTGGAGCATCATGAGCATGTATTTTGATGTCACATTATATGATGACATCATAATTAGTATGCAGTATGACGTCACAATGTACTATGACGTCATAATGTATCCGCATTATGACATCACAATATATTATGAAAGCGCATTTTGCAGGTATTATGACCAATTTCTCATACCCCAATTTGTGTCACATCTACTGGAGCATCATGAGCATGTATTGTGACGTCACAGTATATGATGACATCATAATTAGTATGCACTATGACGTCACAATGTATTATGTCGTCATAATGTATCCGCATTATGATATCACAATATATTATGCGAGCGCAACATGCAGGTATTATGAGCAATTTCTCTTACCACAATTTGTGTCACATCTACTGGAGCATCATGAGCATGTATTATGACGTCACAGTATATGATGACATCATAATTAGTATGTACTATGACGTCACAATGTATTATGACGTCATAATGTATCCGCATTATGACATCACAATATATTATGAGAGCGCAATTTGCATGTTTTATGACCAATTTCGCTTCCCCCAATTTGTGTCACATCTACTGGAGCATCATGAGCATGTATTATGACGTCACAGTAAATGATGACATCATAATTAGTATGCACTATGACGTCACAATGTACTATGACGTCATAATGTTTCCGCATTATGACATCACAGAATATTATGGGAGCGCAATTTGCATGTTTTATGACCAACTTCGCTTCCCCCAATTTGTGTGACATCTACTGGAGCATCATGAGCATGTATTATGATGTCACAGTATATGATGACATCATAATTAGTATGCACTATGACGTCACAATGTATTATGACGTCATAATGTATCCGCATTATGACATCACAATATATTATGAGAGTGCAATTTGCAGGTATTATGAGCAATTTCTCTTACCCCAATTTGTGTCACATCTACTGGAGCATCATGAGCATGTATTATGACGTCACAGTATGTGATGACATCATAAGCAGTACGCAGTATGACGTCACAATGTATTGTGACGTCATAATTTATCCGCATTATTACATCACAATATATTATGAGAGCGCAATTTGCAGGTTTTATGAGCAATTTCGCTGACCCCAATTTGTGTCACATCTACTGGAGCATCATGAGCACGTACTATGACGTCGCAGTATATGATGAAATCATAATTAGTATGCACTATGACGTCGCAATGTATTATGACGTCATAATGTATCCGCATTATGATATCACAATATATTATGCGAGCGCAACATGCAGTTATTATGAGCAATTTCTCTTACCCCAATTTGTGTCACATCTACTGGAGCATCATGAGCATGTATTATGACGTCACAGTATACGATGACATCATGATTAGTATGCACTATGACATCACAATGTATTATGACGTCATAATGTATCTGCATTAGAACAGCACAATATATTATGAGAGCCCAATTTGCATGTTTTATGACCAATTTCGCTTCCCCCAATTTGTGTCACATCTACTGGAGCATCATGAGCATGTATTATTATGTCACAGTATATGATGACATCATAATTAGTATGCACTATGACCTCACAATGTACTATGACGTCATAATGTATCCGCCTTATGACATCACAATATATTATGAGAGCGCAATTTGCAGGTATTATAAGGAATTTCTCTTACCCCAATTTGTGTCACATCTACTGGAGCATCATGAGCATGTATTATGACGTCACAGTATATGATGACATCATAATTAGTATGCACTATGACGTCACAATGTATTATGACGTTCGTAATGTATGCGCATTATGATATCACAATATGAGAGCGCAATTTGCATGTTTTATGACCAATTTCGCTTCCCCCAATTTGTGTCACATCTACTGGAGCATCATGAGCATGTATTATGACGTCACAGTATATGATGACATCATAATTAGTATGCACTATGACGTCACAATGTACTATGACGTCATAATGTATCCGCATTATGACATCACAATATATTATGAGAGCGCAATTTGCAGGTATTATGAGCAATTTCTCTTACCCCAATCTGTGTCACATCTACTGGAGCATCATGAGCATGTATTATGACGTCACAGTATGTGATGACATCATAAGTAGTACGCAGTATGACGTCACAATGTATTATGACGTCATAATTTATCCGCATTATGACATCACAATATATTATGAGAACGCAATTTGCAGGTTTTATGAGCAATTTCGCTGACCCCAATTTGTGTCACATCTACTGGAGCATCATGAGCATGTACTATGACGTCGCAGTATATGATAAAATCATAATTAGTATGCACTATGACGTCACAATGTATTATGACGTCATAATGTATCCGCATTATGATATCACAATATATTATGCGAGCGCAACATGCAGCTATTATGAGCAATTTCTCTTACCCCAATTTGTGTCACATCTACTGGAGCATCATGAGCATGTATTATGACGTCACAGTATATGATGACATCATAATTAGTATGCACTATGACATCACAATGTATTATGACGTCATAATGTATCCGCATTATGACATCACAATATATTATGAGAGCGCAATTTGCATGCTATATGACGAATTTCGCTTACCCCAATTTGTGTCACATCTACTGGAGCATCATGAGCATGTATTATGACGTCACAGTATATGACGACATCATAATTAGTATGCACTATGACGTCACAATGTACTATGACGTCATAATGTATCCGCATTATGACATCACGATATATTCTGAGAGCGCAATTTGCAGGTATTATGAGGAATTTCTCTTACCCCAATTTGTGTCACATCTACTGGAGCATCATGAGCATGTATTATGACGTCACAGTATATGATGACAACATAATTAGTATGCAGTATGACGTCACAATATATTATGACGTCATAATGTACCCGCATTATGACATCACAATATATTATGAGAGCGCAATTTGCAGGTATTATGAGCAATTTCTCTTACCCCAATTTGTGTCACATCTACTGGAGCATCATGAGCATGTATTATGATGTCACAGTATATGATGACATCATAATTAGTATGCACTATGACGTCACAATGTATTACGACGTCATAATGTATCCGCATTATGACATCACAATATATTATGAGAGCGCAATTTCCATGTTTTATGACCAATTTCTCTTACCCCAATTTGTGTCACATCTACTGGAGCATCATGAGCATGTATTATGACGTCACAGTATATGATGTCATCATAATTAGTATGCAGTATGGCGTCACAATGTATTATGACGTCATAATATATCCGCATTATGGCATCACAATATATTATGAGAGCGCAATTTGCAGGTATTATGAGCAATTTCTCTTACGCCAGTTTGTGTCACATTTACAGGAGCATCATGAGTATGTATTATGACGTCACAGTATATGATGACAACATAATTAGTATGCAGTATGACGTCACAATATATTATGACGTCATAATGTATCCGCATTATGACATCACAATATATTATGAGAGCGCAATTTGCAGGTATTATAAGTAATTTCTCTGACCCCAATTTGTGTCACATCTACTGGAGCATCATGAGCATGTATTATGATGTCACAGTATATGAGGACATCATAATTAGTATGCACTATGACATCACAATGTATTATGACGTCATAATATATCCGCATTATGACATCACAATATATTATGAGAGCGCAATTTGCAGGTTTTATGACCAATTTCGCTTACCCCAATTTGTGTCACATCTACTGGAGCATCATGAGAATGTATTATGACGTCACAGCATATGATGACATCATAACTAGTATGCACTATGACGTCACAATGTATTATGACGTCATAATGTATCCGCATTATGATATCACAATATATTATACGAGCACAACATGCATGTTTTATGACCAATATCGCTTCCCCCAGTATGTGTCACATCTACTGGAGCATCATGAGCATGTATTATGACGTCACATTATATGATGACATCATAATTAGTATGCAGTATGACGTCACAATGTTTTATGACGTCATAATGTATCCGCATTATGACGTCACAGTATACTATGAGAGCACAATTTGCAGGTATTATGAGCAATTTCTCTTACCCCAATTTGTGTCACATGTACTGGAGCATCATGAGCATGTATTTTGATGTCACATTATATGATGACATCATAATTAGTATGCAGTATGACGTCACAATGTACTATGACGTCATAATGTATCCGCATTATGACATCACAATATATTATGAAAGCGCATTTTGCAGGTATTATGACCAATTTCTCATACCCCAATTTGTGTCACATCTACTGGAGCATCATGAGCATGTATTGTGACGTCACAGTATATGATGACATCATAATTAGTATGCACTATGACGTCACAATGTATTATGTCGTCATAATGTATCCGCATTATGATATCACAATATATTATGCGAGCGCAACATGCAGGTATTATGAGCAATTTCTCTTACCACAATTTGTGTCACATCTACTGGAGCATCATGAGCATGTATTATGACGTCACAGTATATGATGACATCATAATTAGTATGTACTATGACGTCACAATGTATTATGACGTCATAATGTATCCGCATTATGACATCACAATATATTATGAGAGCGCAATTTGCATGTTTTATGACCAATTTCGCTTCCCCCAATTTGTGTCACATCTACTGGAGCATCATGAGCATGTATTATGACGTCACAGTAAATGATGACATCATAATTAGTATGCACTATGACGTCACAATGTACTATGACGTCATAATGTATCCGCATTATGACATCACAGAATATTATGGGAGCGCAATTTGCATGTTTTATGACCAACTTCGCTTCCCCCAATTTGTGTGACATCTACTGGAGCATCATGAGCATGTATTATGATGTCACAGTATATGATGACATCATAATTAGTATGCACTATGACGTCACAATGTATTATGACGTCATAATGTATCCGCATTATGACATCACAATATATTATGAGAGTGCAATTTGCAGGTATTATGAGCAATTTCTCTTACCCCAATTTGTGTCACATCTACTGGAGCATCATGAGCATGTATTATGACGTCACAGTATGTGATGACATCATAAGTAGTACGCAGTATGACGTCACAATGTATTGTGACGTCATAATTTATCCGCATTATTACATCACAATATATTATGAGAGCGCAATTTGCAGGTTTTATGAGCAATTTCGCTGACCCCAATTTGTGTCACATCTACTGGAGCATCATGAGCATGTACTATGACGTCGCAGTATATGATGAAATCATAATTAGTATGCACTATGACGTCGCAATATATTATGACGTCATAATGTATCCGCATTATGATATCACAATATATTATGCGAGCGCAACATGCAGTTATTATGAGCAATTTCTCTTACCACAATTTGTGTCACATCTACTGGAGCATCATGTGCATGTATTATGACGTCACAGTATACGATGACATCATGATTAGTATGCACTATGACATCACAATGTATTATGACGTCATAATGTATCTGCATTAGAACAGCACAATATATTATGAGAGCCCAATTTGCATGTTTTATGACCAATTTCGCTTCCCCCAATTTGTGTCACATCTACTGGAGCATCATGAGCATGTATTATTATGTCACAGTATATGATGACATCATAATTAGTATGCACTATGACCTCACAATGTACTATGACGTCATAATGTATCCGCCTTATGACATCACAATATATTATGAGAGCGCAATTTGCAGGTATTATGAGGAATTTCTCTTACCCCAATTTGTGTCACATCTACTGGAGCATCATGAGCATGTATTATGACGTCACAGTATATGATGACATCATAATTAGTATGCACTATGACGTCACAATGTATTATGACGTTCGTAATGTATCCGCATTATGATATCACAATATGAGAGCGCAATTTGCATGTTTTATGACCAATTTCGCTTCCCCCAATTTGTGTCACATCTACTGGAGCATCATGAGCATGTATTATGAAGTCACAGTATATGATGACATCATAATTAGTATGCACTATGACGTCACAATGTACTATGACGTCATAATGTATCCGCATTATGACATCACAATATATTATGAGAGCGCAATTTGCAGGTATTATGAGCAATTTCTCTTACCCCAATCTGTGTCACATCTACTGGAGCATCATGAGCATGTATTATGACGTCACAGTATGTGATGACATCATAAGTAGTACGCAGTATGACGTCACAATGTATTATGACGTCATAATTTATCCGCATTATGACATCACAATATATTATGAGAACGCAATTTGCAGGTTTTATGAGCAATTTCGCTGACCCCAATTTGTGTCACATCTACTGGAGCATCATGAGCATGTACTATGACGTCGCAGTATATGATAAAATCATAATTAGTATGCACTATGACGTCACAATGTATTATGACGTCATAATGTATCCGCATTATGATATCACAATATATTATGCGAGCGCAACATGCAGCTATTATGAGCAATTTCTCTTACCCCAATTTGTGTCACATCTACTGGAGCATCATGAGCATGTATTATGACGTCACAGTATATGATGACATCATAATTAGTATGCACTATGACATCACAATGTATTATGACGTCATAATGTATCCGCATTATGACATCACAATATATTATGAGAGCGCAATTTGCATGCTATATGACGAATTTCGCTTACCCCAATTTGTGTCACATCTACTGGAGCATCATGAGCATGTATTATGACGTCACAGTATATGACGACATCATAATTAGTATGCACTATGACGTCACAATGTACTATGACGTCATAATGTATCCGCATTATGGCATCACAATATAGTATGAGAACGCAATTTGCAGGTATTATGAGCAATTTCTCTTACCCCAATTTGTGTCACATATACTGGAGCATCATGAGCATGTATTATGACGTCACAGTATATGATGACATCATAATTAGTATGCAGTATGACATCACAATGTATTATGACGTCATAATGTATCCGCATTATGACATCACAATATATTATGAGAGCGCAATTTGCAGGTTTTATGACCAATTTCGCTTACCCCAATTTGTGTCACATCTACTGGAGCATCATGAGCATGTAGTATGACGTCCCAGTATATGATGACATCATAATTAGTATGCAGTATGACGTCACAATGTATTATGACGTCATAATGTATCCGCATTATGACGTCACAATATATTATGAGAGCGCAATTTGCAGGTATTATGAGCAATTTCTCTTACCCCAATTTGTGTCACATCTACTGGAGCATCATGAGGATGTATTATGACGTCACAGTATATGATGACATCATAATTAGTACGCACTATGACGTCACAATGTATTATGACGTCATAATGTATCCGCATTATGGCATCACAATATAGTATGAGTGCGCAATTTGCTGGTTTCATGAGCAATTTCACTGACCCGAAGTTGTGTCACATCTACTGGAGCATCATGAGCATGTATTATGACGTCACAGTATATGATGACATCATAATTAGTATGCACTATGACGTCACAATGTATTATGACGTCATAATATATCCGCATTATGACATCACAATATACTACGAGAGCGCAACATGCAGGTATTATGAGCAATTTCTCTTACCACAATTTGTGTCACATCTACTGGAGCATCATGAGCATGTATTATGACGTCACAGTATATGATGACATCATAATTAGTATGCACTATGACGTCACAATGTATTATGACGTCATAATATATCGGCATTATGACATCACAATGTATTATGAGAGCGCAATTTGCAGGTTTTATGACCAATTTCTCTTACCCCAATTTGTGTCACATCTACTGGAGCATCATGAGCATGTATTATGACGTCACAGTATATGATGTCATCACAATTAGTATGCACTATGACGTCACAATGTATTATGACGTCATAATGTATCCGCATTATGACATCACAATATATTATGAGAGCGCAATTTGCAGGTATTATGAACAATTTCTCTTACCCCAATTTGTGTCACATCTACTGGAGCATCATGAGCATGTATTATGACGTCACAGTATATGATGGCAACATAATTAGTATGCACTATGGCGTCACAATATATTATGACGTCATAATGTGTCCGCATTATGACATCACAATATATTATGTGAGCGCAATTTGCAGGTTTTATGACCAATTTCGCTTACCCCAATTTGTGTCACATCTACTGGAGCATTCTGAGCATGTATTATGACGTCACAGCATATGACGACATCATAACTAGTATGCACTATGACGTCACAATATATTATGACGTCACAATGTATCCGCATTATGACATCACAATATATTATGAGATCGCAACATGCAGGTATTATGAGCAATTTCTCTTACCCCAATTTGCGTCACATCTACTGGAGCATCATGAGCATGTATTATGACGTCACAGTATATGATGACATCATAATTAGTATGCACTATGACGTCACAATGTATTATGACGTCATAATGTATCCGCATTATGACATCACAATATATTATGAGAGCGCAATTTGCAGGTTTTATGACCAATTTCGCTTCCTCCAATTTTTGTCACATCTACTGGAGCATCATGAGCATGTATTATGATGTCCCAGTATATGATGACATCATAATTAGTATGCACTATGACGTCACAATGTATTATGACGTCATAATGTATCCGCATTATGACATCACAGAATATTATGGGAGCGCAATTTGCATGTTTTATGACCAATTTCGCTTCCCCCAATTTGTGTGACATCTACTGGACCATCATGAGCATGTATTATGACGTCACAGTATATGATGACATCATAATTAGTATGCAGTATGACGTCACAATGTATTATGATGTCATAATGTGTCCGCATTATGACATCACAATATATTATGAGAGCGCAATTTGCAGGTATTATGAGCAATTTCTCTTACCCCAATTTGTGTCACATCTACTGGAGCATCATGAGCATGTATTATGACATCACACTATATGATGACAACATAATTAGTATGCAGTATGACGTCACAATATATTATGACGTCATAATGTATCCGCATTATGACATCACAATATATTATGAGAGCGCAATTTGCAGGTATTATGAGCAATTTCTCTACCCCAATTTGTGTCACATCTACTGGAGCATCATGAGCATGTATTATGATGTCACAGTATATGATGACATCATAATTAGCATGCACTATGACCTCACAATGTATTATGACGTCATAATGTATCCACATTATGATATCACATTATATAATGCGAGCACAACATGCATGTTTTATGACCAATATCGCTTCCCCCAATATGTGTCACATCTACTGGAGCATCATGAGCATGTATTATGACGTCACAGTATATGATGACATAATAATTAGTCTGCACTATGACGTCACAAAGTACTATGACGTCATAATGTATCCGCATTATGGCATCACAATATAGTATGAGAACGCAATTTGCAGGTATTATGAGCAATTTCTCTTACCCCAAATTGTGTCACATCTACTGGAGCATCATGAGCATGTATTATGACGTCACAGTATATGATGACATCATAATTAGTATGCAGTATGACGTCACAATGTATTATGACGTCATAATGTATCCGCATTATGACATCACAATATATTATGAGAGCGCAATATGCATGCTTTATGACCCATTTCGCTTCCCCCAATTTGTGTCACATCTACTGGAGCATCATGAGCAAGTATTATGACGTCACAGTATATGATGACATCATAATTAGTATGCACTATGACGTCACAATGTACTATGACGTCATAATGTATCCGCATTATGGCATCACAATATAGTATGAGAACGCAATTTGCAGGTATTATGAGGAATTTCTCTTACCCCAATTTGTGTCACATATACTGGAGCATCATGAGCATGTATTATGACGTCACAGTATATGATGACATCATAATTAGTATGCAGTATGACGTCACAATGTATTATGACGTCAAAATGTATCCGCATTATGACATCACAATATATTATGAGAGCGCAATTTGCAGGTTTTATGACCAATTTCGCTTACCCCAATTTGTGTCACATCTACTGGAGCATCATGAGCATGTATTATGACGTCCCAGTATATGATGACATCATAATTCGTATGCAGTATGACGTCACAATGTATTATGACGTCATAATGTATCCGCATTATGACGTCACAATATATTATGAGAGCGCAATTTGCAGGTATTATGAGCAATTTCTCTTACCCCAATTTGTGTCACATCTACTGGAGCGTCATGAGGATGTATTATGACGTCACAGTATATGATGACATCATAATTATTACGCACTATGACGTTCACAATGTATTATGACGTCATAATGTATCCGCATTATGACATCACAATATATTATGAGTGCGCAATTTGCTGGTTTCATGAGCAATTTCGCTGACCCGAAGTTGTGTCACATCTACTGGAGCATCATGAGCATGTATTATGACGTCACAGTATATGATGACATCATAATTAGTATGCAAGATGACGTCACAATGTATTATGACGTCATAATGTATCTGCATTATGACATCACAATATATTATGAGAAGGCAATTTGCAGGTTTTATGAGCAATTTCTCTAACCCCAAATTGTGTCACTTCTACTGGAGCATCATGAGCATGTATTATGACGTCACAGTATATGATGACATCATAATTAGTATGCACTATGACGTCACAATGTATTATGACGTCATAATATATCCGCATTATGACATCACAATATACTACGAGAGCACAACATGCAGGTATTATAAGCAATTTCTCTTACCACAATTTGTGTCACATCTACTGGAGCATCATGAGCATGTATTATGACGTCACAGTATATGATGACATCATAATTAGTATGCACTATGACGTCACAATGTAGTATGACGTCATAATGTATCCGCATTATGACATCACAATATATTATGAGAGTGCAATTTGCAGGTTTTATGACCAATTTCGCTTACCCCAATTTGTGTCACATCTACTGCAGCATCATGAGCATGTATTATGACGTCACGGTATATGATGACGTCATAATTAGTATGCAGTATGACGTCACAATGTATTATGACGTCATAATATATCCGCATTATGACATCACATTATATTATGAGAGCGCAATTAGTAGGTATTATGAGGAATTTCTCTTACCCCAAATTGTTTCACATCTACTGGAGCATCATGAGCATGTATTATGACGTCACAGTATATGATGGCATCATAATTAGTATGCACTATGACGTCACAATATATTATGACGTCATAATGTATCCGCAATATTACATCACAATATATTATGACAGCGCAATTTGCAGGTATTATGAGCAATTTCTCTTACCCCAATTTGTGTCACATCTACTGGAGCATCATGAGCATGTATTATGACGTCACAGTATATGATGACGTCATAATTAGTATGCAGTATGACGTCACAATGTATTATGACGTCATAATTTATCCGCATTATGACATCACAATATATTATGAGACCGCAATTTGCAGGTTTTATGAGCAATTTCGCTGACCCCAATTTACGTCACATCTACTGGAGCATCATGAACATGTACTATGACGTCGCAGTATATGATGAAATCATAATTAGTATGCACTATGACGTCACAATGTATTATGACGTCATAATGTATCCGCATTATGATATCACAATATATTATGCGAGCGCAACATGCAGCTATTATGAGCAATTTCTCTTACCCCAATTTGTGTCACATCTACTGGAGCATCAAGAGCATGTATTATGACGTCACAGTATATGATGACATCATGGTTAGTATGCACTATGACGTCACAATGTATTATGAGGTCATAATGTATCTGCATTATGACAGCACAATATATTATGAGAGCGCAATTTGCATGTTTTATGACCAATTTCGCTTCCCCCAATTTGTGTCACATCTACTGGAGCATCATGAGCATGTATTATGACGTCACAGTATATGATGACATCATAATTAGTATGCACTATGACGTCACAATGTATTATGACGTCATAATATATCCGCATTATGATATCACAATATATTATGCGAGCGCAACATGCAGGTATTATGAGCAATTTCTCTTACCCCAATTTGTGTCACATCTACTGGAGCATCATGAGCATGTATTATGACGTCACAGTATATGATGACATCATAATTAGTATGCACTATGACATCACAATGTATTATGACGTCATAATGTATCCGCATTATGATATCACAATATATTATGAGAGCGCAATTTGCATGCTATATGACGAATTTCGCTTCCCCCAATTTGTGTCACATCTACTGGAGCATCATGAGCATGTATTATGACGTCACAGTATATGATGACATCATAATTAGTATGCACTCTGACGTCACAATGTACGATGACGTCATAATGTATCCGCATTATGGCATCACAATATAGTATGTGAACGCAATTTGCAGGTATTATGACCAATTTCTCTTACCCCAATATGTGTCACATATACTGGAGCATCATGAGCATGTATTATGACGTCACAGTATATGATGACATCATAATTAGTATGCAGTATGACATCACAATGTATTATGACGTCATAATGTATCCGCATTATGACATCACAATATATTATGAGAGCGCAATTTGCAGGTTTTATGACCAATTTCGCTTACCCCAATTTGTGTCACATCTACTGGAGCATCATGAGCATGTAGTATGACGTCCCAGTATATGATGACATCATAATTAGTATGCAGTATGACGTCACAATGTATTATGACGTCATAATGTATCCGCATTATGACGTCACAATATATTATGAGAGCGCAATTTGAAGGTATTATGAGCAATTTCTCTTACCCCAATTTGTGTCACATCTACTGGAGCATCATGAGGATGTATTATGACGTCACAGTATATGATGACATCATAATTAGTACGCACTATGACGTCACAATGTATTATGACGTCATAATGTAACCGCATTATGACATCACAATATAGTATGAGTGCGCAATTTGCTGGTTTCATGAGCAATTTCACTGACCCGAAGTTGTGTCACATCTACTGGAGCATCATGAGCATGTATTATGACGTCACAGTATATGATGACATCATAATTAGTATGCACGATGACGTCACAATGTATTATGACGTCATAATGTATCCGCATTATGACATCACAATATTTTATGAGAAGGCAATTTGCAGGTTTTATGAGCAATTTCTCTAACCCCAAATTGTGCCACATCTACTGGAGCATCATGAGCATGTATTATGATGTCACAGTATATGATGACATCATAATTAGTATGCACTATGACGTCACAATGTATTATGACGTCATAATATATCTGCATTATGACATCACAATATACTACGAGAGCGCAACATGCAGGTATTATGAGCAATTTCTCTTACCACAATTTGTGTCACATCTACTGGAGCATCATGAGCATGTATTATGACGTCACAGTATATGATGACATCATAATTAGTATGCACTATGACGTCACAATGTATTATGACGTCATAATATATCCGCATTATGACATCACAATGTATTATGAGAGCGCAATTTGCAGGTTTTATGACAAATTTCTCTTACCCCAATTTGTGTCACATCTACTGGAGCATCATGAGCATGTATTATGACGTCACAGTATATGATGTCATCACAATTAGTATGCACTATGACGTCACAATGTATTATAACGTCATAATGTATCCGCATTACGACATCACAATATATTATGAGAGCGCAATTTGCAGGTATTATGAACAATTTCTCTTACCCCAATTTGTGTCACATCTACTGGAGCATCATGAGCATGTATTATGACGTCACAGTATATGATGACAACATAATTAGTATGCACTATGGCGTCACAATGTATTATGACGTCATAATGTATCCGCATTATGACATCACAATATATTATGAGAGCGCAATTTGCAGGTTTTATGACCAATTTCGCTTACCCCAATTTGTGTCACATCTACTGGAGCATCCTGAGCATGTATTATGACGTCACAGCATATGATGACATCATAACTAGTATGCACTATGACGTCACAATATATTATGACGTCACAATGTATCCGCATTATGACATCACAATATATTATGAGAGCGCAACATGCAGGTATTATGAGCAATTTCTCTTACCCCAATTTGCGTCACATCTACTGGAGCATCATGAGCATGTATTATGACGTCACAGTATATGATGACATCATAATTAGTATGCACTATGACGTCACAATGTATTATGACGTCATAATGTATCCGCATTATGATATCACAATATATTATGAGAGCGCAATTTGCAGGTTTTATGACCAATTTCGATTCCTCCAATTTTTGTCACATCTACTGGAGCATCATGAGCATGTATTATGATGTCCCAGTATATGATGACATCATAATTAGTATGCACTATGACGTCACAATGTATTATGACGTCATAATGTATCCGCATTATGACATCACAGTATATTATGGGAGCGCAATTTGCATGTTTTATGACCAATTTCGCTTCCCCCAATTTGTGTGACATCTACTGGAGCATCATGAGCATGTATTATGACGTCACAGTATATGATGACATCATAATTAGTATGCAGTATGACGTCACAATGTATTATGATGTCATAATGTGTCCGCATTATGACATCACAATATATTATGAGAGCGCAATTTGCAGGTATTATGAGCAATTTCTCTTACCCCAATTTGTGTCACATCTACTGGAGCATCATGAGCATGTATTATGACGTCACAGTATATGATGACAACATAATTAGTATGCAGTATGACGTCACAATATATTATGACGTCATAATGTATCCGCATTATGACATCACAATATATTATGAGAGCGCAATTTGCAGGTATTATGAGCAATTTCTCTTACCCCAATTTGTGTCACATCTACTGGAGCATCATGAGCATGTATTATGATGTCACAGTATATGATGACATCATAATTAGCATGCACTATGACGTCACAATGTATTATGACGTCATAATGTATCCGCATTATGACATCACAATATATTATGAGAGCGCAATTTGCATGTTTTATGACCAATTTCGCTTCCCCCAATTTGTGTCACATCTACTGGAGCATCATGAGCACGCATTATGACGTCACAGCATATGATGACATCATAATTAGTATGCAGTATGACGTCACAATATATTATGATGTCATAATGTATCCGCATTATGACATCACAATATATTATGAGAACGCAATTTGCAGGTATTATGAGCAATTTCTCTTACCCCAATTTGTGTCACATCTACTGGAGCATCATGAGCATGTATTATGACGTCACAGTATATGATTACAAAAAAATTAGTATGCAGTATGACGTCACAATATATTATGACGTCATAATGTACCCGAATTATGACATCACAATATATTATGAGAGCGCAATTTGCAGGTATTATGAGCAATTTCTCTTACCGCAATTTGTGTCACATCTACTGGAGCATCATGAGCATGTATTATGATGTCACAGTATATGATGACATCATAATTAGTATGCACTATGACGTAACAATGTATTACGACGTCATAATGTATCCACATTATGACATCACAATATATAAAGAGAGCGCAATTTCCATGATTTATGACCAATTTCGCTTCCCCCAATTTGTGTCACATCTACTGGAGCATCATGAGCATGTATTATGACGTCACTGTATATGATGTCATCATAATTATTATGCAGTATGGCGTCACAATGTATTATGACGTCATAATGTATCCGCATTATGACATCACAATATATTATGAGAGCGCAATTTACAGGTATTATGAGCAATTTCTCTTATGCCAGTTTGTGTCACATCTACAGCAGCATCATGAGCATGTATTATGATGTCACAGCATATGATGACATCATAATTAGTATGCACTATGACCTCACAATGTATTATGACGTCATAATATATCCGCATTATGACATCACAATATATTATGAGAGCGCAATTTGCAGGTTTTATGACCAATTTCCCTTACCCCAATTTGTGTCACGTCTACTGGAGCATCATGAGCATGTATTATGACGTCACAGCATATGATGACATCATAACTAGTATGCACTATGACGTCACAATGTATTATGACGTCATAATGTATCCGCATTATGACATCACAATATAGTATGAGTGCGCAATTTGCTGGTTTCATGAGCAATTTCACTGACCCGAAGTTGTGTCACATCTACTGGAGAGTCATGAGCATGTATTATGACGTCACAGTATATGATGACATCATAATTAGTATGCACGATGACGTCACAATATATTATGACGTCATAATGTATCCGCATTATGACATCACAATATATTATGAGAAGGCAATTTGCAGGTTTTATGAGCAATTTCTCTAACCCCAAATTGTGTCACATCTACTGGAGCATCATGAGCATGTATTATGACGTCACAGTATATGATGACATCATAATTAGTATGCACTATGACGTCACAATGTATTATGACGTCATAATATATCCGCATTATGACATCACAATATACTACGAGAGCGCAACATGCATGTATTATGAGCAATTTCTCTTACCACAATTTGTGTCACATCTACTGGAGCATCATGAGCATGTATTATGACGTCATAGTATATGATGACATCATAATTAGTATGCACTATGATGTCACAATGTATTATGACGTCATATTATATCCGCATTATGACATCACAATGTATTATGAGAGCGCAATTTGCAGGTTTTATGACCAATTTCTCTTACCCCAATTTGTGTCACATCTACTGGAGCATCATGAGCATGTATTATGACGTCACAGTATATGATGTCATCACAATTAGTATGCACTATGACGTCACAATGTATTATGACGTCATAATGTATCCGCATTAGGACATCACAATATATTATGAGAGCGCAATTTGCAGGTATTATGAACAATTTCTCTTACCCCAATTTGTGTCACATCTACTGGAGCATCATGAGCATGTATTATGACGTCACAGTATATGATGACAACATAATTAGTATGCACTATGGCGTCACAATGTATTATGACGTCATAATGTGTCCGCATTATGACATCACAATATATTATGAGAGCGCAATGTGCAGGTTTTATGACCAATTTCGCTTACCCCAATTTGTGTCACATCTACTGGAGCATCCTGAGCATGTATTATGACGTCACAGCATATGATGACATCTTAACTAGTATGCACTATGACGTCACAATATATTATGACGTCACAATGTATCCGCATTATGACATCACAATATATTATGAGAGCGCAACATGCAGGTATTATGAGCAATTTCTCTTACCCCAATTTGCGTCACATCTACTGGAGCATCATGAGCATGTATTATGACGTCACAGTATATGATGACATCATAATTAGTATGCACTATGACGTCACAATGTATTATGACGTCATAATGTATCCGCATTATGACATCACAATATATTATGAGAGCGCAATTTGCAGGTTATATGACCAATTTCGCTTCCTCCAATTTTTGTCACATCTACTGGAGCATCATGAGCATGTATTATGATGTCCCAGTATATGATGACATCATAATTAGTATGCACTATGACGTCCCAATGTATTATGACGTCATAATGTATCCGCATTATGACATCACAGTATATTATGGGAGCGCAATTTGCATGTTTTATGACCAATTTCGCTTCCCCCAATTTGTGTGACATCTACTGGAGCATCATGAGCATGTATTATGATGTCACAGTATATGATGACATCATAATTAGTATGCAGTATGACGTCACAATGTATTATGATGTCATAATGTGTCCGCATTATGACATCACAATATATTATGAGAGCGCAATTTGCAGGTATTATGAGCAATTTCTCTTACCCCAATTTGTGTCACATCTACTGGAGCATCATGAGCATATATTATGACGTCACAGCATATGATGACATCATAACTAGTATGCACTATGACGTCACAATATATTATGACGTCACAATGTATCCGCATTATGACATCACAATATATTATGAGAGCGCAACATGCAGGTATTATGAGCAATTTCTCTTACCCCAATTTGTGTCACATCTACTGGAGCATCATGAGCATGTATTATGATGTCACAGTATATGATGACATCATAATTAGTATGCACTATGACGTCACAATGTATTACGACGTCATAATGTATCCACATTATAACATCACAATATATTATGAGAGCGCAATTTGCAGGTATTATGAGCAATTTCTCTTATGCCAGTTTGTGTCACATTTACAGGAGCATCATGAGCATGTATTATGATGTCACAGTATATGATGACATCATAATTAGTATGCAATATGACCTCACAATGTATTATGACGTCATAATATATCCGCATTATGACATCACAATATATTACGAGAGCGCAATTTGCAGGTTTTATGACCAATTTCCCTTACCCCAATTTGTGTCACGTCTACTGGAGCATCATGAGCATGTATTATGACGTCACAGCATATGATGACATCATAACTAGTATGCACTATGACGTCACAATGTATTATGACGTCATAATGTATCCGCATTATGATATCACATTATATAATGCGAGCACAACATGCATGTTTTATGACCAATATCGCTTCCCCCAATATGTGTTACATCTACTGGAGCATCATGAGCATGTATTATGACGTCACAGTATATGATGACATAATAATTAGTCTGCACTATGACGTCACAATGTACTATGACGTCATAATGTATCCGCATTATGGCATCACAATATAGTATGAGAACGCAATTTGCAGGTATTATGAGCAATTTCTCTTACCCCAATTTGTGTCACATCTACTGGAGCATCATGAGCATGTATTATGACGTCACAGTATATGATGACATCATAATTAGTATGCAGTATGACGTCACAATGTATTATGACGTCATAATGTATCCGCATTATGACATCACAATATTTTATGAGAGCGCAATATGCATGCTTTATGACCAATTTCGCTTCCCCCAATTTGTGTCACATCTACTGGAGCATCATGAGCAAGTATTATGACGTCACAGTATATGATGACATCATAATTAGTATGCACTATGACGTCACAATGTACTATGACGTCATAATGTATCCTCATTATGGCATCACAATATAGTATGAGAACGCAATTTGCAGGTATTATGAGGAATTTCTCTTACCCCAATTTGTGTCACATATACTGGAGCATCATGAGCATGTATTATGACGTCACAGTATATGATGACATCATAATTAGTATGCAGTATGACGTCACAATGTATTATGACGTCAAAATGTATCCGCATTATGACATCACAATATATTATGAGAGCGCAATTTGCAGGTTTTATGACCAATTTCGCTTACCCCAATTTGTGTCACATCTACTGGAGCATCATGAGCATGTATTATGACGTCCCAGTATTTGATGACATCATAATTCGTATGCAGTATGACGTCACAATGTATTATGACGTCATAATGTATCCGCATTATGACGTCACAATATATTATGAGAGCGCAATTTGCAGGTATTATGAGCAATTTCTCTTACCCCAATTTGTGTCACATCTACTGGAGCATCATGAGGATGTATTATGACGTCACCGTATATGATGACATCATAATTAGTACGCACTATGACGTCAGAATGTATTATGACGTCATAATGTATCCGCATTATGACATCACAATATATTATGAGTGCGCAATTTGCTGGTTTCATGAGCAATTTCGCTGACCCGAAGTTGTGTCACATCTACTGGAGCATCATGAGCATGTATTATGACATCACAGTATATGATGACATCATAATTAGTATGCACGATGACGTCACAATGTATTATGACGTCATAATGTATCTGCATTATGACATCACAATATATTATGAGAAGGCAATTTGCAGGTTTTATGAGCAATTTCTCTAACCCCAAATTGTGTCACATCTACTGGAGCATCATGAGCATGTATTATGACGTCACAGTATATGATGACATCATAATTAGTATGCACTATGACGTCACAATGTATTATGACGTCATAATATATCCGCATTATGACATCACAATATACTACGAGAGCACAACATGCAGGTATTATGAGCAATTTCTCTTACCACAATTTGTGTCACATCTACTGGAGCATCATGAGCATGTATTATGACGTCACAGTATATGATGACATCATAATTAGTATGCACTATTACGTCACAATGTAGTATGACGTCATAATGTATCCGCATTATGACATCACAATATATTATGAGAGTGCAATTTGCAGGTTTTATGACCAATTTCGCTTACCCCAATTTGTGTCACATCTACTGCAGCATCATGAGCATGTATTATGACGTCACAGTATATGATGACGTCATAATTAGTATGCAGTATGACGTCAAAATGTATTATGACGTCATAATATATCCGCATTATGACATCACATTATATTATGAGAGCGCAATTAGTAGGTATTATGAGGAATTTCTCTTACCCCAAATTGTTTCACATCTACTGGAGCATCATGAGCATGTATTATGACGTCACAGTATATGATGGCATCATAATTAGTATGCACTATGACGTCACAATATATTATGACGTCATAATGTATCCGCATTATTACATCACAATATATTATGACAGCGCAATTTGCAGGTATTATGAGCAATTTCTCTTACCCCACTTTGTGTCACATCTACTGGAGCATCATGAGCATGTATTATGACGTCACAGTATATGATGACGTCATAATTAGTATGCACTATGACGTCACAATGTATTATGACGTCATAATGTATCTGCATTATGACATCACAATATATTATGAGACCGCAATTTGCAGGTTCTATGAGCAATTTCGCTTCCCCCAATTTGTGTCACATCTACTGGAGCATCATGAGCATGTATTATGACGTCACAGTATATGATGACATCATAATTAGTATGCACTATGACGTCACAATGTATTATGACATCATAATATATCCGCATTATGATATCACAATATATTATGCGAGCGCAACATGCAGGTATTATGAGCAATTTCTCTTACCCCAATTTGTGTCACATCTACTGGAACATCATGAGGATGTATTATGACCTCACAGTATATGATGACATCATAATTAGTACGCACTATGACGTCACAATGTATTATGACGTCATAATGTATCCGCATTATGACATCACAATATAGTATGAGTGCGCAATTTGCTGGTTTCATGAGCAATTTCACTGACCCGAAGTTGTGTCACATCTACTGGAGCATCATGAGCATGTATTATGACGTCACAGTATATGATGACATCATAATTAGTATGCACTATGACGTCACAATGTATTATGACGTCATAATATATCCGCATTATGACATCACAATATACTACGAGAGCGCAACATGCAGGTATTATGAGCAATTTCTCTTACCACAATTTGTGTCACATCTACTGGAGCATCATGAGCATGTATTATGACGTCACAGTATATGATGACATCATAATTAGTATGCACTATGACGTCACAATGTATTATGACGTCATAATATATCCGCATTATGACATCACAATGTATTATGAGAGCGCAATTTGCAGGTTTTATGACCAATTTCTCTTACCCCAATTTGTGTCACATCTACTGGAGCATCATGAGCATGTATTATGACGTCACAGTATATGATGATATCATAATTGGTATGCACTAAAACGTCAAAATGTATTATGACGTCATAATGTATCCACATTATGACATCACAATATATTATGAGAGCGCAATTTGCAGGTATTATGAGCAAATTCCCTTACCCCAATTTGTGTCACATCAACTGGAGCATCATGAGTATGTATTATGACGTCACAGTATATGATGACATCATAATTAGTAAGCACTATGACGTCACAATGTATTATGACGTCATAATGTTTCCACATTATGACATCACGATATATTATGAGAGCACAATTTGCAGGTATTATGAGCAATTTCTCTTACCCCAATTTCTGTCACATCTACTGGAGCATCATGAGCATGTATTATGACGTCACAGTATATGATGACATCATAATTAGTATGCACTATGACGTCACAATGTACTATGACATCATAATGTATCCGCATTATGACATCACAATATATTATGAGAGCGCAACATGCAGGTATTATGAGCAGTTTCTCTTATGCCAGTTTGTGTCACATCTACAGGAGCATCATGAGCATGTATTATGATGTCACAGTATATGATGACATCATAATTAGTATGCACTATGACGTCTCAATGTACTATGACGTCATAATGTATCCGCATTATGACATCACAATATATTATGAGAGCGCAACATGCAGGTATTATGAGCAGTTTCTCTTATGCCAGTTTGTGTCACATCTACAGGAGCATCATGAGCATGTATTATGATGTCACAGTATATGATGACATCATAATTAGCATGCACTATGACGTCACAATGTATTACGACGTCTTAATGTATCCGCATTATGACATCACAGTATATTATGAGAGCGCAATTTCCATGATTTATAACCAATTTCGCTTCCCCCATTTTGTGTCACATCTACTGGAGCATCATGAGCATGTATTATGACGTCACTGTATATGATGTCATCATGATTAGTATGCAGTATGGCGTCACAATGTATTATGAAGTCATAATGTATCCGCATTATGACATCACAATATATTATGAGAGCGCAATTTGCAGGTATTCTGAGCAATTTCTCTTACGCCAGTTTGTGTCACATCTACAGGAGCATCATGAGCATGTATTATGATGTCACAGTATATGATGACATCATAATTAGTATACACTATGACATCACAATGCATTATGACTTCATAATATATCTGCATTATGACATCACTATATATTATGAGAGCGCAATTTGCAGGTATTATGACCAATTTCGCTTGCCCCAATTTGTGTCACGTCTACTGGAGCATCATGAGCATGTATTATGACGTCACAGCATATGATGACATCATAACTAGTATGCACTATGACGTCACAATGTATTATGACGTCATAATGTATCCGCATTATGATATCACATTATATAATGCGAGCACAACATGCATGTTTTATGACCAATATCGCTTCCCCCAATATGTGTCACATCTACTGGAGCATCATGAGCATGTATTATGACGTCACAGTATATGATGACATCATAATTAGTATGCACTATGACGTCACAATGTACTATGACGTCATAATGTATCCGCATTATGGCATCACAATATAGTATGAGAACGCAATTTGCAGGTATTATGAGCAATTTCTCTTACCCCAATTTGTGTCACATATACTGGAGCATCATGAGCATGTATTATGACGTCACAGTATATGATGACATCATAATTAGTATGCACTATGACGTCACAATGTATTATGACGTCATAATGTATCCGCATTATGACATCACAATATATTATGAGAGCGCAATTTGCAGGTTTTATGACAAATTTCGCTTACCCCAATTTGTGTCACATCTACTGGAGCATCTTGAGCATGTATTATGACGTCCCAGTATATGATGATATCATAATTAGTATGCAGTATGACGTCACAATGTATTATGACGTCATAATGTATCCGCATTACGACATCACAATATATTATAAGAGCGCAATTTGCAGGTATTATGAGCAATTTCTCTTACCCCAATTTGTGTCACATCTACTGTAGCATCATGAGCATGTATTATGACGTCACAGTATATGATGACATCATAATTAGTACGCACTATGACGTCACAATGTATTATGACGTCATAATGTATCCGCATTATGACATCACAATATATTATGAGTGCGCAATTTGCTGGTTTCATGAGCAATTTCGCTGACCCGAAGTTGTGTCACATCTACTGGAGCATCATGAGCTTGTATTATGACGTCACAGTATATGATGACATCATAATTAGTATGCACGATGACGTCACAATGTATTATGACGTCATAATGTATCCGCATTATGACATCACAATATATTATGAGAGCGCAATTTGCCGGTTTTATGAGCAATTTCTCTAACCCCAAATTGTGTCACATCTACGGGAGCATCATGAGCATGTATTATGACGTCACAGTATATGATGACATCATAATTAGTATGCACTATGACGTCACAATGTAGTATGACGTCATAATATATCCGCATTATGACATCACAATATATTATGAGAGTGCAATTTGCAGGTTTTATGACCAATTTCGCTTACCCCAATTTGTGTCACATCTACTGGAGCACCATGAGCATGTATTATGACGTCACAGTATATGATGATGTCATAATTAGTATGCAGTATGACGTCACAATGTATTATGACGTCATAATATATCCGCATGATGACATCACAATGTATTATGAGAGCGCAATTTGCAGGTATTATGAGGAATTTCTCTTACCCCAAATTGTTTCACATCTACTGGAGCATCATGAGTATGTATTATGATGTCACAGTATATGATGACATCATAATTAGTATGCACTATGACGTCACAATATATTATGACGTCATAATGTATCTGCATTATGACATCACATTATATTATGAGAGCGCAATTTGCAGGTTTTAAGAGCAATTTCTCTTACCCCAATTGGTGTCACATCTACTGGAGCATCATGAGCATGTATTATGACGTCACAGTATATGATGACGTCATAATTAGTATGCAGTAGGACGTCACAGTGTATTATGACGTCATAATGTATCCGCATTATTACATCACAATATATTATGAGACCGCAACTTGCAGGTATTATGAGCAATTTCGCAAACCCCAACTTGTGTCACATCTACTGGAGCATCATGAGCATGTATTATGACATCACAGTATATGATGATATCATAATTAGTATGCACTATAACGTCAAAATGTATTATGACGTCATAATATATCCGCATTATGACATCACAATATATTATGAGAGCACAATTTGCAGGTATTATGAGCAAATTCTCTTACCCCAATTTGTGTCACATCTACTGGAGCATCATGAGCATGTATTATGACGTCAGAGCATATGATGACATCATAATTAGTAAGCACTATGACGTCACAATGTATTATGACGTCATAATGTTTCCACATTATGACATCACGATATATTATGAGAGCACAATTTGCAGGTATTATGAGCAATTTCTCTTACCCCAATTTGTGTCACATCTACTGGAGCATCATGAGCATGTATTATGACGTCACAGTATATGATGACATCATAATTAGTATGCACTATGACGTCACAATGCACTATGACGTAATAATGTATCCGCTTTATGACATCACAATATATTATGAGAGCGCAACATGCAGGTATTATGAGCAATTTCTCTTAGCCCAATTTGTGTCATATCTACAGGAGTATCATGAGCATGTATTATGACGTCAGAATATATGATGACATCATAATTAGTATGCAGTATGACCTCACAATGTATTATGACGTCATAATGTATCCGCATTATGACATCACAATATATTATGAGAGCGCAATTTTCAGGTTTTATGACCAATTTCGCTTACCCCAATTTGTGTCACATCTACTGGAGCATCATGAGCATGTATTATGACGTCCCAGTATATGATGACATCATAATTAGTATGCAGTATGACGTCACAATGTTTTATAACGTCATAATGTATCCGCATTATGACATCACAATATATTATGAGAGCGCAATTTGCAGGTATTATGAGCAATTTCTCTTACCCCAATTTGTGTCACATCTACTGGAGCATCATGAGCATGTATTATGACGTCACAGTATATGATGACATCATAATTAGTACGCACTATGACGTCACAATGTATTATGACGTCAAAATGTATCCGCATTATGACATCACAATATATTATGAGTGCGAAATTTGCTGGTTTCATGAGAAATTTCGCTGACCCGAAGTTGTGTCACATCTACTGGAGCATCATGAGCATGTATTATGACGTCACAGTATATGATGACATCATAATTAGTTTGCACGATGACGTCACAATGTATTATGACGTCATAATGTATCCGCATTATGACATCACAATATATTATGAGAGCGCAACATGCAGGCATAATGAGCAATTTCTCTTACCCCAATTTGTGTCACATCTACTGGAGCATCATGAGCATGTATTATGACGTCCCAGTATATGATGACATCATAATTAGTATGCAGTATGACGTCACAATGTAGTATGACGTCATAATGTATCCGCATTATGACATCACAATATATTATGAGAGCGCAATTTGCAGGTATTATGAGTAATTTCTCTTACCCCAATTTGTGTCACATCTACTGGAGCATCATGAGCATGTATTATGACGTCACAGTATATGATGACATCATAATTAGTATGCAGTATGACGTCACAATGTATTATGACGTCATAATGTATCCGCGTTATGACATGACAATATATTATGAGATCGCAACCTGCAGGTATTACGAGCAATTTCTCTTACCCCAATTTGTGTCACATCTACTAGAGCATCATGAATATGTATTGTGACGTCACAGTATATGATGACATCATAATTAATATGCACTATGACGTCACAATGTATTATGACGTCATAATGTGTCCGCATTATGACTTCAGAATATATTATGAGAGCGCAATTTGCAGGTACTATGAGCAATTTCGCTTACCCCAATTTGTGTCACATCTACTGGAGTATCATGAGCATGTATTATGACGTCACAGTATATGATGACATCATAATTAGTATGCACTATGACGTCACAATGTATCATGACGTCATAATGTATCCACATAATGACATCACAATATATTATGAGAGCGCAACATGAAGGTATTATGAGCAATTTCTCTTACCCCAATTTGTGTCACATCTACTGGAGCATCATGAGCATGTATTATGACGTCACAGGATGTCATGACATCATAATTAGTATGCAGTATGACATCACAATGTATTATGACGTCATAATGTATCCGCATTATGACATCACAATATGTTATGAGAGCGCAATTTGCAGGTTTTTGAGCAATTTCTCTTACCCCAATTTGTGTCACATCTACTGGAGCATCATGAGCATGTATTATGACGTCACAGTATATGATGACATCATAATTAGTATGCACTATGACGTCAAAATGTATTATGACGTCATAATGTATCCGCATTATGACATCATAATATATTATGAGAGCGCAACATGCAGGTATTATGAGCAATTTCTCTTACCCCAATTTGTGTCACATCTACTGGAGCAACATGAGCATGTATTATGACGGCACAGCATATGATGACATCATAATTAGTATGCACTATGACGTCACAATGTAGAATGACGTCATAATGTATCCGCATTACAACATCAAAATATATTATGAGAGCGCAATTTGCAGGTTTTATGAACAATTTCGCTTACCCCAATTTGTGTCACATCTACTGGAGCATCATGAGCATGTATTATGATGTCACAGTATATGTTGACATCATAATTAGTATGCACTATGACGTCACAATGTATTATGACGTCATAATGTATCCGCATTATGACATCACAATATATTATGAGAGCGCAACATGCAGGTATAATGAGCAATTTCTCTTACCCCAATTTGTGTCACATCTACTGGAGCATCATGAGCATGTATTATGACGTCACAGTATATGATGAGATCATAATTAGTATGCACTATGACGTCACAATGTATTATGACGTCATAATGTATCCGCATAATGACATCACATTATATTATGAGTGCGCAATTTGCTGGTTTCCTGAGCAATTTCGCCGACCCGAATTTGTGTCACATCTACTGGAGCATCATGAGCATGTATTATGACGTCACAGTAAATGATGACATCATAACTAGTATGCACTATGACGTCACAATGCATTATGACGTCATAATGTATCCGCATTATGATACCACAATATATTATGCGAGCGCAACATGCACGTATTATGAGCAATTTCTCTTACCACAATTTGTGTCACATCTACTGGAGCATTATGAGCATGTATTATGACGTCACAGTATATGATCACATCATAATTAGTATGCACTATGACGTCACAATGTATTATGACGTCATAATGTATCCGCATTATGATATCACAATATATTATGCGAGCGCAACATGCAGGTATTATGAGCAATTTCTCTTACCCCAATTTGTGTCACATCTACTGGAGCATCATGAGCATGTATTATGACGTCACAGTATATGATGACATCATAATTATTATGCACTATGACGTCATATTGTATTATGACGTCATAATATATCCGCATTATGACATCACAATATATTATGAGAGCGCAATTTGCATGTTTTATGACAAATTTCGCTTCCCCCAATTTGTGTCACATCTACTGGAGCATCATGAGCATGTATTATGACGTCACAGCATATGATGACATCATAACTAGTATGCACTATGACGTCACAATGTATTATGACGTCATAATGTATCCGCATTATGATATCACAATATATTATGCGAGAGCAACATGCATGTTTTATGACCAATTTCGCTTCCCCCAATTTGTGTCACATCAACTGGAGCATCATGAGCATGTATTATGACGTCACAGTATATGATGACATCATAATTAGTATGCAGTATGACGTCACAATGTATTATGACGTCATAATGTATCCGCATTATGACATCACAGTATACTATGAGAGCGCAATTTGCAGGTATTATGAGCAATTTCTCTTACCCAAATTTGTTTCAAATCTACTGGAGCATCATGACCATGTATTATGACGTCACAGTATATGATGACATCATAATTTGTATGCAGTATGACGTCACAATATTTTATGACGTCATAATGTCTCCGCATTATGACATCACAATATATTATGAGAGCGCAATTTGCAGGTTTTATGACCAATTACGCTTCCCCCAATTTGTGTGACATCTACTGGAGCATCATGAGCATGTATTATGACATCACAGTATATGATGACATCATTATTAGTATGCAGAATGACGTCAAAATGTATTATGACGTCATAATGTGTCCGCATTATGACATCACAATATATTATGAGAGCGCAATTTGCAGGTATTATGAGCAATTTCTCTTACCCCAATTTGTGTCACATCTACTGGAGCATCATGAGCATGTATTATGACGTCACAGTATATGATGACAACATAATTAGTATGCAGTATGACGTCACAATATATTATGACGACATAATGTATCCGCATTATGACATCAAAATATATTATGAGAGCGCAATTTGCAGGTATTATGAGCAATTTCTCTTATCCCAATTTGTGTCACATCTACTGGATCATCATGAGCATGTATTATGATGTCACAGTATATGATGACATCATAATTAGTATGCACTATGACGTCACAATGTATTACGACGTCATAATGTATCCGCATTATGACATCACAATATATTATGAGAGCGCAATTTCCCTGTTTTATGACCAATTTCGCTTCCCCCAGTTTGTGTCACATCTACTGGAGCATCATGAGCATGTATTATGACGTCACAGTATATGATGTCATCATAATTAGTATGCAGTATGGCGTCACAATGTATTATGACGTCATAATATATCCGCATTATGACATCACAATATATTATGAGAGCGCAATTTGCAGGTATTATGAGCAATTTCTCTTACGCCAGTTTGTGTCACATCTACAGGAGCATCATGAGCATGTATTATGACGTCACAGTATATGATGACAACATAATTAGTATGCAGAATGACATCACAATATATTATGACGTCATAATGTATCCGCATTATGACATCACAATATATTATGAGGGCGCAATTTGCAGGTATTATGAGAAACTTCTCTTACCCCAATTTGTGTCACATCTACTGGAGCATCATGAGCATGTATTTTGATGTCACAATATATGATGACATCATAATTAGTATGCAGTATGACGTCACAATGTACTATGACGTCATAATGTATCCGCATTATGACATCACAATATATTATGAGAGCGCATTTTGCAGGTATTATGAGCAATTTCTCTTACCCCAATTTGTGTCACATCTACTGGAGCAGCATGAGCATGTATTATGACGTCACAGTATATGATGACATCATATTTAGTATGCACTATGTCATCACAATGTATTATGACGTCATAATGTATCCGAATTATGATATCACAATATATTATGCGAGCGCAACATGCAGGTATTTTGAGCAATTTCTCTTTCCCCAATTTGTGTCACATCTACTGGAGCATCATAAGCATGTATTATGACGTCACAGTATATGATGATATCATAATTAGTATGCACTATGACATCACAATGTATTATGACGTCATAATGTATCCGCATTATGACGTCAAAATGTATTATGAGAGTGCAATTAGCAGGTATTATGAGCAATTTCTCTTACCCCAATTTGTGTCACATCTACTGGAGCATCATGAGGATGTATTATGACGTCACAGTATATGATGACATCATAATTAGTACGCACGATGACGTCACAATGTATTATGACGTCATAATGTATCCGCATTATGACATCACAATATATTATGAGTGCGCAATTTGCTGGTTTCATGAGCAATTTCGCTGTCCCGAAGTTGTGTCACATCTACTGGAGCATCATGAGCATGTATTATGACGTCACAGTATATGATGACATCATAATTAGTGTGCAGTATGACGTCACAATATATTATGACGTCATAATGTATCCGCATTATGACATCACAATATATTATGAGAGCGCAATTTGCAGATATTATGAGCAATTTCTCTTACCCCAATTTCTGTCACATCTACTGGAGCACCATGAGCATGTATTATGATGTCACAGTATATGATGACATCATAATTGGCATGCACTATGACGTCACAATGTATTATGACGTCATAATGTATCCGCATTATGACATCCCAATATATTATGAGAGCGCAATTTGCATGTTTTATGACAAATTTCGCTTCCCCCAATTTGTGTCACATCTATTGGAGGATCATGAGCATGTATTATGATGTCACAGTATATGATGTCAACATAATTAGTATGCAGTATGGCGTCACAATGTATTATGACGTCATAATGTATCCGCATTATGACATCACAACATATTATGAGAGCGCAATTTGCAGGTATTATGAGCAATTTCTCTTACGCCAGTTTGTGTCACATCTACAGGAGCATCATGAGCATGTATTATGACGTCACAGTATATGATGACAACATAATTAGTATGCAGTATGACGTCACAATATGTGATGACGTCATAATGTATCCGCATTATGACATCACAATATATTATGAGAGCGCAATTTGCAGGTTTTATGACCAATTTCGCTTCCCCCAATTTGTGTCACATCTACTGGAGCATCATGAGCATGTATTTTGATGTCACAGTATATGATGACATCATAATTAGTATGCAGTATGACGTCACAATGTACTATGACGTCATAATGTATCCACATTATGACATCAGAATATATTATGAGAGCGCATTTTGCAGGTATTATGAGCAATTTCTCTTACCCCAATTTGTGTCACATCTACTGGAGCATCATGAGCATGTATTATGACGTCACAGTATATGATGACATCATAATTAGTATGCACTATGACGTCACAATGTATTATGACGTCATAATGTATCCGTATTATGACCTTACAATATATTATGAGAGCGCAATTTGCATGTTTTATGACCAATTTCGCTTCCCCCAATTTGTGTCACATCTACTGGAGCATCATGAGCATGTATTATGACGTCACAGTATATGATGGCATCATAATTAGTATGCACTATGACGTCACAATGTACTATGACGTCATAATGTATCCGCATTATGACATCACAATATAGTATGAGAGCGCAATTTGCAGGTATTATGAGGAATTTCTCTTACCCCAATTTGTGTCACATCTACTGGAGCATCATGAGCATGTATTATGACGTCACAGTATATGATGACATCATAATTAGTATGCACTATGACGTCACAATGTATTATGACGTCGTAATGTATCCGCATTATGACATCACAATATGAGAGCGCAATTTGCATGCTTTATGACCAATTTCGCTTCCCCCAATTTGTGTCACATCTACTGGAGCATCATGAGCATGTATTATGACGTCACAGTATATGATGACATCATAATTAGTATGCAGTATGACGTCACAATGTATTATGACGTCATAATGTATCCGCATTATGACGTCACAATGTATTATGAGAGCGCAATTTGCAGGTATTATGAGCAATTTCTCTTACCCCAATTTGTGTCACATCTACTGGAGCATCATGAGGATGTATTATGACATCACAGTATATGATGACATCATAATTAGTACGCACTATGACGTCACAATGTATTATGACGTCATAATGTATCCGCATTATGACATCACAATATATTATGAGTGCGCAATTTGCTGGTTTCATGAGCAATTTCGCTGACCCGAAGTTGTGTCACATCTACTGGAGCATCATGAGCATGTATTATGACGTCACAGTATATGATGACATCATAATTAATATGCAGTATGACGTCACAATATATTATGACGTCATAATGTATCTGCATTATGACATCACAATATATTATGAGAGCGCAATTTGCAGGTATTATGAGCAATTTCTCTTACCCCAATTTCTGTCACATCTACTGGAGCATCATGAGCATGTATTATCATGTCACAGTATATGATGACATCATAATTAGCATGCACTATGACGTCACAATGTATTATGACGTCGTAATGTATCCGCATTATGACATCACAATATATTATGAGAGCGCAATTTGCATGTTTTATGACCAATCTCGCTTCCCCCAATTTGTGTCACATCTATTGGAGCATCATGAGCATGTATTATGATGTCACAGTATATGATGTCAACATAATTAGTATGCAGTATGGCGTCACAATGTATTATGACGTCATAATGTATCCGCATTATGACATCACAATATATTATGAGAGCGCAATTTGCAGGTATTATGAGCAATTTCTCTTACGGCAGTTTGTGTCACATCTACAGGAGCAGCATGAGCATGTATTATGACGTCACAGTATATGATGACAACATAATTAGTATGCAGTATGACGTCACAATATATGATGATGTCATAATGTATCCGCATTAAGACAGCACAAAATATTATGAGAGCGCAATTTGCAGGTATTATGAGCAATTTCTCTTACCCCAATTTGTGTCACATCTACTGGAGCATCATGAGCATGTATTATGATGTCACAGTATATGATGACATCATAATTTGTATGCACTATGACATCACAATGTATTATGACGTCATAATATATCCGCATTATGACATCACAATATATTATGAGAGCGCAATTTGTAGGTATTATGAGGAATTTCTCTTACCCCAAATTGTTTCACATCTACTGGAGCATCATGAGCATGTATTATGACGTCACAGTATATGATGACATCATAATTAGTATGCACTATGACGTCACAATATATTATGACGTCATAATGTATCCGCATTATTGCATCACAATATATTATGAGAGCGCAGTTAGCAGGTTATATGAGCAATTTCTCTTACCCCAATTTGTGTCACATCTACTGGAGCATCATGAGCATGTAATATGACGTCACAGTATATGATGACGTCATAATTAGTATGCAGTATGACGTCACAATGTATTATGACGTCATAATGTATCCGCATTATGACATCACAATATATTATGAGACCGCAACTTGCAGGTATTATGAGCAATTTCGCTTACCCCAACTTGTGTCACATCTACTGGAGCATCATGAGAATGTATTATGACATCACAGTATATGATGATATCATAATTAGTATGCACTATAACGTCAAAATGTATTATGACGTCATAATGTATCCGCATTATGACATCACAATATATTATGAGAGCGCAATTTGCAGGTATTATGAGCAAATTCCCTTACCCCAATTTGTGTCACATCTACTGGAGCATCATGAGCATGTATTATGACGTCATAGTATATGATGACATCATAATTAGTAAGCACTATGACGTCACAATATATTATGACGTCATAATGTTTCCACATTATGACATCACGATATATTATGAGAGCACAATTTGCAGGTATTATGAGCAATTTCTCTTACCCCAATTTGTGTCACATCTACTGGAGCATCATGAGCATGTATTATGACGTCACAGTATATGATGACATCATAATTAGTATGCACTATGACGTCACAATGTACTATGACGTCATAATGTATCCGCATTATGACATCACAATATATTATGAGAGCGCAACATGCAGGTATTATGAGCAATTTCTCTTACCCCAATTTGTGTCACATCTACTGGAGCATCATGAGCATGTATTATGACGTCACAGTATATGATGACATCATAATTAGTATGCACTATGACGTCACAATGTATTATGACGTCTTAATGTATCCGCATTATGACATCACAAAGTATTATGAGAGCGCAATTTGCAGGTTTCATGACCAATTTCTCTTACCACAATTTGTGTCACATCTACTGGAGCATCATGAGCATGTATTATGACGTCACAGTATATGATGTCATCACAATTAGTATGCACTATGACGTCACAATGTATTATGACGTCATAATGTTTCCGCATTATGACATCACAATATATTTTGAGAGCGCAATTTGCATGTTTTATGACCAATTTCGCTTCCCCCAATTTGTGTCACATCTACTGGAGCATCATGAGCATGTATTATGACGTCACAGCATATGATGACATCATAACTAGTATGCACTATGACGTCACAATGTATTATGACGTCATAATGTATCCGCATTATGATATCACAATATATTATACGAGCATAACATGCATGTTTTATGACCAATATCGCTTCCCCCAATATGTGTCACATCTACTGGAGCATCATGAGCATGTATTATGACGTCACAGTATATGATGACATCATAATTAGTATGCAGTATGACATCACAATGTATTATGACGTCATAATGTATCCGCATTATGACATCACAATATATTATGAGAGCGCATTTTGAAGGTATTATGAGCAATTTCTCTTACCCCAATTTGTGTCACATCTACTGGAGCATCATGAGCATGCATTATGATGTCACAGTATATGATGACATCATAATTAGTATACACTATGACGTCACAATGTATTATGATGTCCTAATGTATCCGCATTATGACATCACAACATATTATGAGACTGCAATTTGCAGGTTTTATGGGCAATTTCTCTTACCCCAATTTGTGTCACATCTACTGGAGCATCATGAGCATGTATTGTGACGTCACAGTATATGATGACATCATAATTCGTATGCACTATGACGTCACACTGTATTATGACGTCATAATGTATCTGCATTATGATATCACAATATATTATGCGAGCGCAACATGCAGGTATTATGAGCAATTTCTCTTACCCCAATTTGTGTCACATCTACTGGAGCATCATGAGCATGTATTATGACGTCACAGTATATGATGACATCATAATTAGTATGCACTATGACATCACAATGTATTATGACATCATAATGTATCCGCATTATGACATCACAATATATTAAGAGAGCGCAATTTGCATGTTTTATGACCAATTTCGCTTCCCCCAATTTGTGTCACATCTACTGGAGCATCATGAGCATGTATGATGACGTCACAGTATATGATGACATCATAATTAGTATGCACTATGACGTCACAATGTACTATGACGTCATAATGTATCCGCCTTATGACATCACAATATATTATGAGAGCGCAATTTGCAGGTATTATGAGCAATTTCTCTTACCCCAATTTCTGTCACATCTACTGGAGCATCATGAGCATGTATTATGACGTCACAGTATGTGATGACATCATAAGTAGTACGCAGTATGACGTCACAATGTATTATGACGTCATAATTTATCCGCATTATGACATCACAATATATTATGAGACCGCAATTAGCAGGTTTCATGAGCAATTTCGCTGACCCCAATTTGTGTCACATCTACTGTCGCATCATGAGCATGTACTATGACGTCGCAGTATATGATGAAATCATAATTAGTATGCACTATGACGTCACAATGTATTATGACGTCATAATGTATCCGCATTATGATATCACAATATATTATGCGAGCGCAACATGCAGCTATTATGAGCAATTTCTCTTACCCCAATTTGTGTCACATCTACTGGAGCATCATGAGCATGTATTATGACGTCACAGTATATGACGACATCATAATTAGTACGCACTATGACGTCACAATGTATTATGACGTCATAATGTATCCGCATAATGACATCACATTATATTATGAGTGCGCAATTTGCTGGTTTCATGAGCAATTTCGCCGACCCGAATTTGTGTCACATCTCCTGGAGCATCATGAGCTTGTATTATGATGTCACAGTATATGATGACATCATAACTAGTATGCACTATGACATCACAATGTATTATGTCGTCATAATGTATCCGCATTAATACAGCACAAAATATTATGAGAGCGCAATTTGCATGTTTTATGACCAATTTCGCTTCCCCCAATTTGTGTCACATCTATTGGAGCATCATGAGCATGTATTATGACGTCACAGTATATGATGTCAACATAATTAGTATGCAGTATGGCGTCACAATATATTATGAGAGCGCAATTTGCAGGTATTATGAGCAATTTCTCTTACCCCAATTTCTGTCACATCTACTGGAGCATCATGAGCATGTATTATCATGTCACAGTATATGATGACATCATAATTAGCATGCACTATGACTTCACAATGTATTATGACGTCATAATGTATCCGCATTATGACATCACCATATATTATGAGAGCGCAATTTGCATGTTTTATGACCAATTTCGCTTCCCCCAATTTGTGTCACATCTATTGGAGCATCATGAGCATGTATTATGACGTCACAGTATATGATGTCAACATAATTAGTATGCAGTATGGCGTCACAATGTATTATGACGTCATAATGTATCCGCATTATGACATCACAATATATTATGAGAGCGCAATTTGCAGGTATTATGAGCAATTTCTCTTACGCCAGTTTGTGTCACATCTACAGGAGCAGCATGAGCATGTATTATGACGTCACAGTATATGATGACAACATAATTAGTATGCAGTATGACGTCACAATATATGATGATGTCATAATGTATCCGCATTAAGACAGCACAAAATATTATGAGAGCGCAATTTGCAGGTATTATGAGCAATTTCTCTTACCCAATTTGTGTCACATCTACTGGAGCATCATGAGCATGTATTATGACGTCACAGTATATGATGACATCATAATTTGTATGCACTATGACATCACAATGTATTATGACGTCATAATATATCCGCATTATGACATCACAATATATTATGAGAGCGCAATTTGTAGGTATTATGAGGAATTTCTCTTACCCCAAATTGTTTCACATCTACTGGAGCATCATGAGCATGTATTATGACGTCACAGTATATGATGACATCATAATTAGTATGCACTATGACGTCACAATATATTATGACGTCATAATGTATCCGCATTATTGCATCACAATATACTATGAGAGCTCAATTAGCAGATTATATGAGCAATTTCTCTTACCCCAATTTGTGTCACATCTACTGGAGCATCATGAGCATGTAATATGACGTCACAGTATATGATGACGTCATAATTAGTATGCAGTATGACGTCACAGTGTATTATGACGTCATAATGTATCCGCATTATGACATCACAATATATTATGAGACCGCAACTTGCAGGTATTATGAGCAATTTCGCTTACCCCAACTTGTGTCACATCTACTGGAGCATCATGAGAATGTATTATGACATCACAGTATATGATGATATCACAATTAGAATGCACTATAACGTCAAAGTGTATTATGACGTCATAATGTATCCGCATTATGACATCACAATATATTATGAGAGCGCAATTTGCAGGTATTATGAGCAAATTCCCTTACCCCAATTTGTGTCACATCTACTGGAGCATCATGAGCATGTATTATGACGTCATAGTATATGATGACATCATAATTAGTAAGCACTATGACGTCACAAAATATTATGACGTCATAATGTTTCCACATTATGACATCACGATATATTATGAGAGCACAATTTGCAGGTATTATGAGCAATTTCTCTTACCCCAATTTGTGTCACATCTACTGGAGCATCATGAGCATGTATTATGACGTCACAGTATATGATGACATCATAATTAGTATGCACTATGATGTCACAATGTACTATGACGTCATAATGTATCCGCATTATGACATCACAATATATTATGAGAGCGCAACATGCAGGTATTATGAGCAATTTCTCTTACCCCAATTTGTGTCACATCTACTGGAGCATCATGAGCATGTATTATGACGTCACAGTATATGATGACATCATAGTTAGTATGCAGTATGACGTCACAATGTATTATGACGTCATAATGTTTCCGCATTATGACATCACAGTATATTATGAGAGCGCAATTTGCAGGTATTATGAGCAATTTCTCTTACCCCAATTTGTTTCACATCTACTGGAGCATCATGAGCATGTATTATGACGTCACAGTATATTATGACATCATAATTAGTATGCAGTATGACGTCACAATATATTATGACGTCATAATGTATCCGCATTATGACATCACAATATATTATGAGAGCGCAATTTGCAGGTTTTATGACCAATTTCGCTTACCCCAATTTATGTCACATCTACTGGAGCATCATGAGCATGTATTTTGATGTCACAGTATATGATGACATCATAATTAGTATGCAGTATGACGTCACAATGTACTATGACGTCATAATGTATCCGCATTAGGACATCACAATATATTATGAGAGCGCAATTTGCAGGTATTATGAGCAATTTCTCTTACGCCAGTTTGTGTCACATCTACAGGAGCATCATGAGCATGTATTATGACGTCACAGTATATGATGACAATATAATTAGTATGCAGTATGACGTCACAATATATGATGACGTCATAATGTATCCGCATTATGACATCACAATATATTATGAGAGCGCAATTTGCAGGTATTATGAGCAATTTCTCTTACCCCAATTTGTGTCATATCTACTGGAGCATCATGAGCATGTATTATGATGTCACAGTATATGATGACATCATAATTAGTATGCACTATAACATCACAATGTATTATGACGTCATAATATATCCGCATTATGACATCACAATATATTATGAGAGCGCAATTTGCAGGTTTTATGACCAATTTCGCTTACCCCAATTTGTGTCACATCTACTGGAGCATCATGAGCATGTATTATGACGTCACAGCATATGATGACATCATAACTAGTATGCACTATGACGTCACAATGTATTATGACGTCATAATGTATCCGCATTATGATATCACAAAATATTATACGAGCATAACATGCATGTTTTATGACCAATATCGCTTCCCCCAATATGTGTCACATCTACTGGAGCATCATGAGCATGTATTATGACGTCACAGTATATGATGACATCATAATTAGTATGCAGTATGACATCACAATGTATTATGACGTCATAATGTATCCGCATTATGACATCACAGTATATTATGAGAGCACAATTTGCAGGTATTATGAGCAATTTCTCTTACCCCAATTTGTTTCACATCTACTGGAGCATCATGAGCATGTATTATGACGTCACAGTATATTATGACATCATAATTAGTATGCAGTATGACATCACAATATATTATGACGTCATAATGTATCCGCATTATGACATCACAATATATTATGAGAGCGCAATTTGCAGGTTTTATGACCAATTTCGCTTACCCCAATTTGTGTCACATCTACTGGAGCATCATGAGCATGTATTTTGATGTCACCGTATATGAGGATATCATAATTAGTATGCAGTATGACGTCACAATGTACTATGACGTCATAATGTATCCGCATTATGACATCACAATATATTATGAGAGCGCATTTTGCAGGTATTATGAGCAATTTCTCTGTCCCCAATTTGTGTCACACCTACTGGAGCATCATGAGCATGCTTTATGATGTCACAGTATATGATGACATCATAATTAGTATGCACTATGACGTCACAATGTATTATGACATCATAATGTATCCGCATTTTGACTTCACAACATATTATGAGACTGCAATTTGCAGGTTTTATGAGCAATTTCTCTGACCCCAATTTGTGTCACATCTACTGGAGCATCATGAGCATGTATTGTGACGTCACAGTATATGATGACATCATTATTAGTATGCACTATGACGTCACACTGTATTATGACGTCATAATGTATCCGCATTATGATATCACAATATATTATGCGAGCGCAACATGCAGGTATCATGAGCAATTTCTCTTACCCCAATTTGTGTCACATCTACTGGAGCATCATGAGCATGTATTATGACGTCACAGTATATGATGACATCATAATTAGTATGCACTATGACGTCACAATGTATTATGACGTCATAATGTATCCGCATTATGACATCACAATATATTAAGAGAGCGCAATTTGCATGTTTTATGACCAATTTCGCTTCCCCCAATTTGTGTCACATCTACTGGAGCATCATGAGAATGTATTATGACGTCACAGTATATGATGACATCATAATTAGTATGCACTATGACGTCACAATGTACTATGACGTCATAATGTATCCGCATTATGACATCACAATATATTATGAGAGCGCAATTTGCAGGTATTATGAGGTATTTCTCTTACCCCAATTTGTGTCACATCTACTGGAGCATCATGAGCATGTATTATGACGTCACAGTATATGATGGCATCATAATTAGTATGCACTATGACGTCACAATGTATTATGACGTCGTAATGTATCCGCATTATGACATCACAATATGAGAGCGCAATTTGCATGTTTTATGACCAATTTCGCTTCCCCCAATTTGTGTCACATCTACTGGAGCATCATGAGCATGTATGATGACGTCACAGTATATGATGACATCATAATTAGTATGCACTATGACGTCACAATGTACTATGACGTCATAATGTATCCGCCTTATGACATCACAATATATTATGAGAGCGCAATTTGCAGGTATTATGAGCAATTTCTCTTACCCCAATTTGTGTCACATCTACTGGAGCATCATGAGCATGTATTATGACGTCACAGTATGTGATGACATCATAAGTATTACGCAGTATGACGTCACAATGTATTGTGACGTCATAATTTATCCGCATTATGACATCACAATATATTATGAGACCGCAATTAGCAGGTTTTATGAGCAATTTCGCTGACCCCAATTTGTGTCACATCTACTGGAGCATCATGAGCATGTACTATGACGTCGCAGTATATGATGAAATCATAATTAGTATGCACTATGACGTCACAATGTATTTTGACGTCATAATGTATCCGCATTATGATATCACAATATATTATGCGAGCGCAACATGCAGCTATTATGAGCAATTTCTCTTACCCCAATTTGTGTCACATCTACTGGAGCATCATGAGCATGTATTATGATGTCACAGTATATGACGACATCATAATTAGTACGCACTATGACGTCACAATGCATTATGACGTCATAATGTATCCGCATAATGACATCACATTATATTATGAGTGCGCAATTTGCTGGTTTCATGAGCAATTTCGCCGACCCGAATTTGTGTCACATCTCCTGGAGCATCATGAGCTTGTATTATGATGTCACAGTATATGATGACATCATAACTAGTATGCACTATGACGTCACAATGTATTATGACGTCATAATGTATCCGCATTATGATACCACAATATATTATGCGAGCGCAACATGCACGTATTACGAGCAATTTCTCTTACCACAATTTGTGTCACAGCTACTGGAGCATCATGAGCATGTATTATGACGTCACAGTAAATGATGACATCATAACTAGTATGCACTATGACGTCACAATGTATTATGACGTCATAATGTATCCGCATTATGATACCACAATATATTATGCGAGCGCAACATGCACGTATTATGAGCAATTTCTCTTACCACAATTTGTGTCACATCTGCTGGAGCATCATGAGCATGTATTATGACGTCACAGTATATGATGACATCATAATTAGTATGCACTATGACGTCACAATGTATTATGACGTCATAATGTATCCGCATTATGACATCACAATATATTATGAGAGCGCAATTTGCAGGTTTTATGACCAATTTCGCTTCCTCCAATTTTTATCACATCTACTGGAGCATCATGAGCATGTATTATGATGTCCCAGTATATGATGACATCATAATTAGTATGCCCTATGACGTCACAATGTATTATGACGTCATAATGTATCCGCATTATGACATCACAGTATATTATGGGAGCGCAATTTGCATGTTTTATGACCAATTTCGCTTCCCCCAATTTGTGTGACATCTACTGGAGCATCATGAGCATGTATTATGACGTCACAGTATATTATGACATCATAATTAGTATGCAGTATGACGTCACAATATATTATGACGTCATAATGTATCCGCATTATGACATCACAATATATTATGAGAGCGCAATTTGCAGGTTTTATGACCAATTTCGCTTACCCCAATTTATGTCACATCTACTGGAGCATCATGAGCATGTATTTTGATGTCACAGTATATGATGACATCATAATTAGTATGCAGTATGACGTCACAATGTACTATGACGTCATAATGTATCCGCATTAGGACATCACAATATATTATGAGAGCGCAATTTGCAGGTATTATGAGCAATTTCTCTTACGCCAGTTTGTGTCACATCTACAGGAGCATCATGAGCATGTATTATGACGTCACAGTATATGATGACAATATAATTAGTATGCAGTATGACGTCACAATATATGATGACGTCATAATGTATCCGCATTATGACATCACAATATATTATGAGAGCGCAATTTGCAGGTATTATGAGCAATTTCTCTTACCCCAATTTGTGTCACATCTACTGGAGCATCATGAGCATGTATTATGATGTCACAGTATATGATGACATCATAATTAGTATGCACTATAACATCACAATGTATTATGACGTCATAATATATCCGCATTATGACATCACAATATATTATGAGAGCGCAATTTGCAGGTTTTATGACCAATTTCGCTTACCCCAATTTGTGTCACATCTACTGGAGCATCATGAGCATGTATTATGACGTCACAGCATATGATGACATCATAACTAGTATGCACTATGACGTCACAATGTATTATGACGTCATAATGTATCCGCATTATGATATCACAAAATATTATACGAGCATAACATGCATGTTTTATGACCAATATCGCTTCCCCCAATATGTGTCACATCTACTGGAGCATCATGAGCATGTATTATGACGTCACAGTATATGATGACATCATAATTAGTATGCAGTATGACATCACAATGTATTATGACGTCATAATGTATCCGCATTATGACATCACAGTATATTATGAGAGCACAATTTGCAGGTATTATGAGCAATTTCTCTTACCCCAATTTGTTTCACATCTACTGGAGCATCATGAGCATGTATTATGACGTCACAGTATATTATGACATCATAATTAGTATGCAGTATGACATCACAATATATTATGACGTCATAATGTATCCGCATTATGACATCACAATATATTATGAGAGCGCAATTTGCAGGTTTTATGACCAATTTCGCTTACCCCAATTTGTGTCACATCTACTGGAGCATCATGAGCATGTATTTTGATGTCACCGTATATGAGGATATCATAATTAGTATGCAGTATGACGTCACAATGTACTATGACGTCATAATGTATCCGCATTATGACATCACAATATATTATGAGAGCGCATTTTGCAGGTATTATGAGCAATTTCTCTGTCCCCAATTTGTGTCACACCTACTGGAGCATCATGAGCATGCTTTATGATGTCACAGTATATGATGACATCATAATTAGTATGCACTATGACGTCACAATGTATTATGACATCATAATGTATCCGCATTTTGACTTCACAACATATTATGAGACTGCAATTTGCAGGTTTTATGAGCAATTTCTCTGACCCCAATTTGTGTCACATCTACTGGAGCATCATGAGCATGTATTGTGACGTCACAGTATATGATGACATCATTATTAGTATGCACTATGACGTCACACTGTATTATGACGTCATAATGTATCCGCATTATGATATCACAATATATTATGCGAGCGCAACATGCAGGTATCATGAGCAATTTCTCTTACCCCAATTTGTGTCACATCTACTGGAGCATCATGAGCATGTATTATGACGTCACAGTATATGATGACATCATAATTAGTATGCACTATGACGTCACAATGTATTATGACGTCATAATGTATCCGCATTATGACATCACAATATATTAAGAGAGCGCAATTTGCATGTTTTATGACCAATTTCGCTTCCCCCAATTTGTGTCACATCTACTGGAGCATCATGAGAATGTATTATGACGTCACAGTATATGATGACATCATAATTAGTATGCACTATGACGTCACAATGTACTATGACGTCATAATGTATCCGCATTATGACATCACAATATATTACGAGAGCGCAATTTGCAGGTATTATGAGGTATTTCTCTTACCCCAATTTGTGTCACATCTACTGGAGCATCATGAGCATGTATTATGACGTCACAGTATATGATGGCATCATAATTAGTATGCACTATGACGTCACAATGTATTATGACGTCGTAATGTATCCGCATTATGACATCACAATATGAGAGCGCAATTTGCATGTTTTATGACCAATTTCGCTTCCCCCAATTTGTGTCACATCTACTGGAGCATCATGAGCATGTATGATGACGTCACAGTATATGATGACATCATAATTAGTATGCACTATGACGTCACAATGTACTATGACGTCATAATGTATCCGCCTTATGACATCACAATATATTATGAGAGCGCAATTTGCAGGTATTATGAGCAATTTCTCTTACCCCAATTTGTGTCACATCTACTGGAGCATCATGAGCATGTATTATGACGTCACAGTATGTGATGACATCATAAGTAGTACGCAGTATGACGTCACAATGTATTGTGACGTCATAATTTATCCGCATTATGACATCACAATATATTATGAGACCGCAATTAGCAGGTTTTATGAGCAATTTCGCTGACCCCAATTTGTGTCACATCTACTGGAGCATCATGAGCATGTACTATGACGTCGCAGTATATGATGAAATCATAATTAGTATGCACTATGACGTCACAATGTATTTTGACGTCATAATGTATCCGCATTATGATATCACAATATATTATGCGAGCGCAACATGCAGCTATTATGAGCAATTTCTCTTACCCCAATTTGTGTCACATCTACTGGAGCATCATGAGCATGTATTATGATGTCACAGTATATGACGACATCATAATTAGTACGCACTATGACGTCACAATGCATTATGACGTCATAATGTATCCGCATAATGACATCACATTATATTATGAGTGCGCAATTTGCTGGTTTCATGAGCAATTTCGCCGACCCGAATTTGTGTCACATCTCCTGGAGCATCATGAGCTTGTATTATGATGTCGCAGTATATGATGACATCATAACTAGTATGCACTATGACGTCACAATGTATTATGACGTCATAATGTATCCGCATTATGATACCACAATATATTATGCGAGCGCAACATGCACGTATTACGAGCAATTTCCCTTACCACAATTTGTGTCACAGCTACTGGAGCATCATGAGCATGTATTATGACGTCACAGTAAATGATGACATCATAACTAGTATGCACTATGACGTCACAATGTATTATGACGTCATAATGTATCCGCATTATGATACCACAATATATTATGCGAGCGCAACATGCACGTATTATGAGCAATTTCTCTTACCACAATTTGTGTCACATCTGCTGGAGCATCATGAGCATGTATTATGACGTCACAGTATATGATGACATCATAATTAGTATGCACTATGACGTCACAATGTATTATGACGTCATAATGTATCCGCATTATGACATCACAATATATTATGAGAGCGCAATTTGCAGGTTTTATGACCAATTTCGCTTCCTCCAATTTTTATCACATCTACTGGAGCATCATGAGCATGTATTATGATGTCCCAGTATATGATGACATCATAATTAGTATGCCCTATGACGTCACAATGTATTATGACGTCATAATGTATCCGCATTATGACATCACAGTATATTATGGGAGCGCAATTTGCATGTTTTATGACCAATTTCGCTTCCCCCAATTTGTGTGACATCTACTGGAGCATCATGAGCATGTATTATGACGTCACAGTATATGATGACATCATAATTAGTATGCAGTATGACGTCACAATGTATTATGACGTCATAATGTATCCGCATTATGACATCACAATATATTATGAGACCGCAACTTGCAGGTATTATGAGCAATTTCGCTTACCCCAACTTGTGTCACATCTACTGGAGCATCATGAGCATGTATTATGACGTCACAGTATATGATGATATCATAATTAGTATGCACTATAACGTCAAAATGTATTATGACGTCATAATGTATCCGCATTATGACATCACAATATATTATGAGAGCGCAACATGCAGGTATTATGAGCAATTTCTCTTACCCCAATTTGTGTCACATCTACTGGAGCATCATGAGCATGGATTATGACGTCACAGTATATGATGACATCATAATTAGTATGCACTATGACATCACAATGTATTATGACGTCATAATGTATCCGCATTATGACATCACAATGTATTTTTAGAGCGCAATTTGCAGGTTTTATGACCAATTTCGCTTACCCCAATTTGTGTCACATCTACTGGAGCATCATGAGCATGTATTATGACGTCACAGTATATGATGTCATCACAATTAGTATGCACTATGACGTCACAATGTATTATGACGTCACAATGTATCCGCATTATGACATCACAATATAATATGAGAGCGCAACATGCAGGTATTATGAGCAATTTCTCTTACCCCAATATCCGTCACATCTACTGGAGCATCATGAGCATGTATTATGACGTCACAGTATATGATGACATCATAATTAGTATGCACTATGACGTCGCAATGTATTATGACGTCATAATGTATCCGCATTATGACATCACAGTATATTATGAGAGCGCAATTTGCAGGTATTATGAGCAATTTCTCTTACCCCAATTTGTGTCACATCTACTGGAGCATCATGAGCATGTATTATGACGTGACAGTATATGATGACATCATAATTAGTATGCACTATGACGTCACAATGTACTATGACGTCATAATGTATCCGCATTATGACATCACAGTATATTATGAGAGCGCAATTTGCATGTTTTATGACCAATTTCGCTTCCCCCAACTTGTGTCACATCTACTGGAGCATCATGAGCATGTATTATGACGTGACAGTATATGATGACATCATAATCATTATGCACTATAACGTCAAAATGTATTATGACGTCATAATGTATCCGCATTATGACATCACAATATATTATGAGAGCGCAATTTGCAGGTATTATGAGCAAATTCCCTTACCCCAATTTGTGTCACATCTACTGGAGCATCATGAGCATGTATTATGACGTCACAGTATATGATGACAACATAATTAGTATGCAGTATGACGTTACAATATATTATGACGTCATAATGTACCCGCATTATGCCATCACAATATATTATGAGAGCGCAATTTGCAGGTATTATGAGCAATTTCTCTTACCCCAATTTGTGTCACATCTACTGGAGCATCATGAGCATGTATTATGATGTCACAGTATATGATGACAAAATAATTAGTATGCACTATGACGTCACAATGTATTACAACGTCATAATGTATCCGCATTATGACATCACAATATATAATGAGAGCGCAATTTCCATGTTTTATGACCAATTTCGCTTCCCCCAATTTGTGTCACATCTACTGGAGCATCATGAGCATGTATTATGACGTCACAGTATATGATGTCATCATAATTAGTATGCAGTATGGCGTCACAATGTATTATGACGTCATAATGCATCCGCATTATGACATCACAATATATTATGAGAGTGCCATTTGCAGGTATTATGAGCAATTTCTCTTGCGCCAGTTTGTGTCACATCTACAGGAGCATCATGAGCATGTATTATGACGTCACAGTATATGATGACAACATAATTAGTATGCAGTTTGACGTCACAATATATTATGACGTCATAATGTATCCGCATTATGACATCACAATATATTATGAGAGCGCAATTTGCAGGTATTATGAGCAATTTCTCTTACCCCAATTTGTGTCACATCTACTGGAGCATCATGAGCATGTATTAAGATGTCACAGTACATGATGACATCATAATTAGTATGCACTATGACATCACAATGTATTATGACGTCATAATATATCCGCATTATGACATCACAATATATTATGAGAGCGCAATTTGCAGGTTTTATGAACAATTTCGCTTACCCCAATTTGTGTCACATCTACTGGAGCATCATGAGCATGTATTATGACGTCACAGCATATGATGACATCATAACTAGTATGCACTATGAAGTCACAATGTATTATGACGTCATAATGTATCCGCATTATGATATCACAATATATTATACGAGCACAACATGCATGTTTTATGACCAATATCGCTTCCCCCAATATGTGTCACATCTACTGGAGCATCATGAGCATGTATTATGACGTCACAGTATATGATGACATCATAATTAGTATGCCGTATGACGTCACAATGTATTATGACGTCATAATGTATCCGCATTGTGACATCACAGTATATTATGAGAGCGCAATTTGCAGGTATTATGAGCAATTTCTCTTACCCCAATTTGTTTCACATCTACTTGAGCATCATGAGCATGTATTATGACGTCACAGTATATTATGACATCATAATTAGTATGCACTATGACGTCACAATGTATTATGACGTCATAACGTATCCGCATTATGACATCACAATATATTGTGAGACCGCAATTAGCAGGTTTTATGAGCAATTTCGCTGACCCCAATTTGTGTCACATCTACTGGAGCATCATGAGCATGTACTATGATGTCGCAGTATATGATGAAATCATAATTAGTATGCACTATGACGTCACAATGTATTATGACGTCATAATGTATCCGCATTATGATATCACAATATATTATGCGAGCGCAACATGCAGCTATTATGAGCAATTTCTCTTACCCCAATTTGTGTCACATCTACTGGAGCATCATGAGCATGTATTATGACGTCACAGTATATGATGACACCATGATTAGTATGCACTATGACGTCACAATGTATTATGACGTCATAATATATCTGCATTATGACATCACAATATATTATGCGAGCGCAATTTGCATGTTTTATGACCAATTTCGCTTCCCCCAATTTGTGTCACATCTACTGGAGCATCATGAGCATGTATTATGACGTCACAGTATATGACAACATCATAATGAGTATGCACTATGACCTCACAATGTACTATGACGTCATAATGTATCCGCATTATGACATCACAATATATTATGAGAGCGCAATTTGCAGGTATTATGAGCAATTTCTCTTACCCCAATTTGTGTCACATCTACTGGAGCATCATGAGCATGTATTATGACGTCACAGTATATGATGACATCATAATTAGTACGCACTATGACGTCACAATGTATTATGACGTCATAATGTATCCGCATTATGACATCACAATATATTATGACAGCGCAATTTGCAGGTTTTATGAGCAATTTCGCTGACCCCCATTTGTGTCACATCTACTGAAGCATCATGAGCATGTATTATGATGTCACAGTATATGATGACATCATAATTAGTATGCACTATGACGTCACAATGTATTATGACGTCATAATGTATCCGCATTATGACATCACAATATATTATGCGAGCGCAACATGCAGGTATTATGAGCAATTTCTCTTACCCCAATTTGTGTCACATCTACTGGAGCATCATGAGAATGTATTATGACGTCACAGTATATGATGACATCATAATTAGTATGCACTATGACGTCACAATGTATTATGACGTCATAATATATCCGCATTATGACATCACAATATACTACGAGAGCGCAACATGCAGGTATTATGAGCAATTTCTCTTGCCACAATTTGTGTCACATCTACTGGAGCATCATGAGCATGTATTATGACGTCACAGTAAATGATGACATCATAATTAGTATGCACTATGACGTCACAATATATTATGACGTCATAATGTATCCGCATTATGACATCACAATATATTATGAGAGCGCAATTTGCAGGTTTTATGACCAATTTCGCTTACCCCAATTTGTGTGACATCTACTGGAGCATCATGAGCATGTATCATGACGTCACAGTATATGATGACGTCATAATTAGTATGCAGTATGACGTCACAATGCATTATGACGTAATAATATATCCGCATTATGACATCACAATATATTATGAGAGCGCAATTTGTAGGTATTATGAGGAATTTCTCTTACCCCAAATTGTTTCACAACTACTGGAGCATCATGAGCATGTATTATGACGTCACAGTAAATGATGACATCATAATTAGTATGCACTATGACGTCACAATATATTATGACGTCATAATGTATCCGCATTATTACATCACAATATATTATGAGAGCGCAATTTGCAGGTTTTATGAGCAATTTCTCTTACCCCAATTTGTGTCACATCTACTGGAGCATCATGAGCATGTATTATGACGTCACAGTATATGATGACGTCATAATTAGTATGCAGTATGACGTCACAATGTATTATGACGTCATAATGTATCCGCATTATGACATCACAATATATTATGAGACCGCAACTTGCAGGTATTATGAGCAATTTCGCTTACCCCAACTTCTGTCACATCTACTGGAGCATCATGAGCATGTATTATGACATCACAGTATATGATGATATCATAATTAGTATGCACTATAACGTCAAAATGTATTATGACGTCATAATGTATCCGCATTATGACATCACAATATATTATGAGAGCGCAACATGCAGGTATTATGAGCAATTTCTCTTACCCCAATTTGTGTCACATCTACTGGAGCATCATGAGCATGTATTATGACGTCACAGTATATGATGACAACATAATTAGTATGCACTATGACATCACATTGTATTATGACGACATAATGTATCCGCATTATGACATCACAATGTATTATGAGAGCGCAATTTGCAGGTTTTATGACCAATTTCTCTTACCCCAATTTGTGTCACATCTACTGGAGCATCATGAGCATGTATTATGAGGTCACAGTATATGATGTCATCACAATTACTATGCACTATGACGTCACAATGTATTATGACGTCATAATGTATCCTCATTATGACATCACAATATATTATGAGAGCGCAATTTGCAGGTATTATGAGCAATTTCTCTTACCCCAAATTGTGTCATATCTACTGGAGCATCATGAGCATGTATTATGATGTCACAGTATATGATGACAACATAATTAGTATGCACTATGGCGTCACAATGTATTATGATGTCACAATGTATCCGCATTATGACATCACAATATATTATGAGAGCGCAATTTGCAGGTTTTATGACCAATTTCGCTTAACACAATTTGTGTCACATCTACTGGAGCATCATGAGCATGTATTATGACGTCACAGCATATGATGACATCATAACTAGTATGCACTATGACGTCACAATGTATTATGACGTCACAATGTATCCGCATTATGACATCACAATATATTATGAGAGCGCCACATGCAGGTATTATGAGCAATTTCTCTTACCCCAATTTGAGTCACATCTACTGGAGCATCATGAGCATGTATTATGACGTCACAGTATATGATGACATCATAATTAGTATGCACTATGATGTCACAATGTTCAATGACGTCATAATGTATCCGCATTATGACATCACAATATATTATGAGAGCGCAATTTGCAGTTATTATGAGCAATTTCTCTTACCGCAATTTGTGTCACATCTACTGGAGCATCATGAGCATGTATTATGACGTCACAGTATGTGATGACATCATAATTAGTATGCACGATGACGTCACAATGTATTATGACGTCATAATGTATCTGCATTATTACATCACAATATATTATGAGAGCGCAATTTGCATGTTTTATGACCAATTTCGCTTCCCCCAATTTGTGTCACATCTACTGGACCATCATGAGCATGTATTATGACGTCACAGTATATGAGGACATCATAATTAGTATGCACTCTGACCTCACAATGTACTATGACGTCATAATGTATCCGCATTATGACATCACAATATATTATGAGAGCGCAATTTGCAGGTATTATGAGCAATTTCTCTCACCCCAATTTGTGTCACATCTACTGGAGCATCATGAGCATGTATTATGACGTCACAGTATATGATGATATCATAATTAGTACGCACTATGACTTCACAATGCATTATGACGTCATAATGTATCTGCATTATGACATCACAATATATTATGAGATCGCAATTTGCAGTTTTTATGACCAATTTCGCTTACCCCAATTTTTGTCACATCTACTGGAGCATCATGAGCATGTATTATGACGTCCCAGAATATGATGACATCATAATTAGTATGCACTATGACATCACAATGTATTATGACGTCATAATGTATCCGCATTATGACATCACAATATATTATGAGAGCGCAATTTGCATGTTTTATGACCAATTTCGATTCCCCTAATTTGTGTCACATCTACTGGAGCATCATGAGCATGTATTATGACGTCACAGTACATGATGACATCATAATTAGTACGCAGTATGATGTCACAATGTATTATGACGTCATAATGTATCCGCATTATGACATCACAATATATAATGAGAGCGCAATTTGCAGGTATTATGAGCAATTTCTCTTACCCCAATTTGTGTCACATCTACTGGAACATCATGAGCATGTATTATGACGTCACAGTATATGATGACATCATAATTACTACGCACTATGACGTCACAATGTATTATGACATCATAATGTATCCGCATTATGACATCACATTATATTATGAGTGCGCAATTTGCTGGTTTCATGAGCAATTTCGCTGACCCGAATTTGTGTCACATCTACCGGAGTATCATGAGGATGTATTATGATGTCACAGTATATGATGACATCATAATTAGTATGCACTATGATGTCACAATGTATTATGACGTCATAATGTATCCGCATTATTACATCACAATATATTATGAGAGCGCAATTTGCAGGTTTTATGAGCAATTTCTCTTACCCCAATTTGTGTCACATCTACTGGAGCATCATGAGCATGTATTATGACGTCACAGTATATGATGACGTCATAATTAGTATGCAGTATGACGTCACAATGTATTATGACGTCATAATGTATCCGCATTATGACATCACAATATATTATGAGACCGCAACTTGCAGGTATTATGAGCAATTTCGCTTACCCCAACTTCTGTCACATCTACTGGAGCATCATGAGCATGTATTATGACATCACAGTATATGATGATATCATAATTAGTATGCACTATAACGTCAAAATGTATTATGACGTCATAATGTATCCGCATTATGACATCACAATATATTATGAGAGCGCAACATGCAGGTATTATGAGCAATTTCTCTTACCCCAATTTGTGTCACATCTACGGGAGCATCATGAGCATGTATTATGACGTCACAGTATATGATGACATCATAATTAGTATGCACTATGACATCACAATGTATTATGACGTCATAATATATCCGCATTATGACATCACAATGTATTATGAGAGCGCAATTTGCAGGTTTTATGACCAATTTCTCTTACCCCAATTTGTGTCACATCTACTGGAGCATCATGAGCATGTATTATGAGGTCACAGTATATGATGTCATCACAATTACTATGCACTATGACGTCACAATGTATTATGACGTCATAATGTATCCTCATTATGACATCACAATATATTATGAGAGCGCAATTTGCAGGTATTATGAGCAATTTCTCTTACCCCAAATTGTGTCATATCTACTGGAGCATCATGAGCATGTATTATGATGTCACAGTATATGATGACAACATAATTAGTATGCACTATGGCGTCACAATGTATTATGATGTCACAATGTATCCGCATTATGACATCACAATATATTATGAGAGCGCAATTTGCAGGTTTTATGACCAATTTCGCTTACCCCAATTTGTGTCACATCTACTGGAGCATCATGAGCATGTATTATGACGTCACAGCATATGATGACATCATAACTAGTATGCACTATGACGTCACAATGTATTATGACGTCACAATGTATCCGCATTATGACATCACAATATATTATGAGAGCGCCACATGCAGGTATTATGAGCAATTTCTCTTACCCCAATTTGAGTCACATCTACTGGAGCATCATGAGCATGTATTATGACGTCACAGTATATGATGACATCATAATTAGTATGCACTATGATGTCACAATGTACAATGACGTCATAATGTATCCGCATTATGACATCACAATATATTATGAGAGCGCAATTTGCAGTTATTATGAGCAATTTCTCTTACCGCAATTTGTGTCACATCTACTGGAGCATCATGAGCATGTATTATGATGTCACAGTATGTGATGACATCATAATTAGTATGCACTATGACGTCACAATGTATTATGACGTCATAATGTATCTGCATTATTACATCACAATATATTATGAGAGCGCAATTTGCATGTTTTATGACCAATTTCGCTTCCCCCAATTTGTGTCACATCTACTGGACCATCATGAGCATGTATTATGACGTCACAGTATATGAGGACATCATAATTAGTATGCACTCTGACCTCACAATGTACTATGACGTCATAATGTATCCGCATTATGACATCACAATATATTATGAGAGCGCAATTTGCAGGTATTATGAGCAATTTCTCTCACCCCAATTTGTGTCACATCTACTGGAGCATCATGAGCATGTATTATGACGTCACAGTATATGATGATATCATAATTAGTACGCACTATGACTTCACAATGCATTATGACGTCATAATGTATCTGCATTATGACATCACAATATATTATGAGATCGCAATTTGCAGTTTTTATGACCAATTTCGCTTACCCCAATTTTTGTCACATCTACTGGAGCATCATGAGCATGTATTATGACGTCCCAGAATATGATGACATCATAATTAGTATGCACTATGACATCACAATGTATTATGACGTCATAATGTATCCGCATTATGACATCACAATATATTATGAGAGCGCAATTTGCATGTTTTATGACCAATTTCGATTCCCCTAATTTGTGTCACATCTACTGGAGCATCATGAGCATGTATTATGACGTCACAGTACATGATGACATCATAATTAGTACGCAGTATGATGTCACAATGTATTATGACGTCATAATGTATCCGCATTATGACATCACAATATATAATGAGAGCGCAAGTTGCAGGTATTATGAGCAATTTCTCTTACCCCAATTTGTGTCACATCTACTGGAGCATCATGAGCATGTATTATGACGTCACAGTATATGATGACATCATAATTACTACGCACTATGACGTCACAATGTATTATGACATCATAATGTATCCGCATTATGACATCACATTATATTATGAGTGCGCAATTTGCTGGTTTCATGAGCAATTTCGCTGACCCGAATTTGTGTCACATCTACCGGAGTATCATGAGGATGTATTATGATGTCACAGTATATGATGACATCATAATTAGTATGCACTATGATGTCACAATGTATTATGACGTCATAATGTATCCGCATTATGATATCACAATATATTATGCGAGCGCAGCATGCAGGTATTATGAGCCATTTCTCTTACCCCAATTTGTGTCACATCTACTGGAGCATCATGAGCATGTATTATGACGTCACAGTATATGATGACATCATAATTAGTATGCACTATGATGTCACAATGTATTATGACGTCATAATGTATCCGCATTATGACATCACAATATATTATGAGAGCGCAATTTGCATGTTTTATGACCAATTTCGCTTCCCCCAATTTGTGTCACATCTACTGGAGCATCATGAGCATGTATTATGACGTCACAGTATATGATGCCATCATAATTTGTATGCAGTATGACGTCACAATATATTATGACGTCATAATGTATCCGCATTATGACATCACAATATATTCTGAGACCGCAATTTGCAGGTTTCATAACCAATTTCGCTTACCCCAATTTGTGTCAAATCTACTGGAGCATCATGAGCATGTATTATGACGTCACAGCATATGATGTCATCATAACTAGTATGCACTATGACGTCACAATGTATTATGACGTCATAATGTATCCGCATTATGATATCACAATATATTATGCGAGCGCAACATGCATGTTTTATGACCAATTTCGCTTCCCCCAATTTGTGTCACATCTACTGGAGCATCATGAGCATGTACTATGACGTCACAGTATATGATGACATCATAATTAGTATGCAGTATGAAGTCACAATGTATTATGACGTCATAATGTATCCACATTATGACATCACTGTATATTATGAGAGCGCAATTTGCAGGTATTATGAGCAATTTCTCGTACCCCAATTTGTTTCACATCTACTGGAGCATCTTGAGCATGTATTATGACGTCACAGTATATGATGACATCATAATTTGTACGCAGTATGACGTCACAATATATTATGACGCCAAAATGTATCCGCATTATGACATCACAATATTTTCTGAGACCGCAATTTGCAGGTTTTATTACCAATTTCGCTTACCCCAATTTGTGTCACATCTACTGGAGCATCATGAGCATGTATTATGACGTCACAGCATATGATGACATCATAACTAGTATGCACTATGATGTCACAATGTATTATGACGTCATAATATATCCGCATTATGATATCACAATATATTATGAGAGCGCAACATGCAGGTATTATGAGCAATTTCTCTTACCCCAATTTGTGTCACATCTACTGGAGCATCATGAGCATGTATTATGACGTCCCAGTATATGATGATATCATAATTAGTATGCAGTATGACATCACAATGTTTTATGACGTCATAATGTATCCGCACTACGACATCACAATATATTATGAGAGCGCAATTTGCAGGTATTATAAGCAATTTCTCTTACCCCAATATGTGTCACATCTACTGGAGCATCATGAGCATGTATTATGACGTCACAGTATATGATGACATCATAATTAGTACGCACTATGACGTCACAATGTATTATGACGTCATAATGTATCCGCATTATGACATCACAATATATTATGAGTGCGCAATTTGCTGGTTTCATGAGCAATTTCGCTGACCCGAAGTTGTGTCACATCTACTGGAGCATCATGAGTATGTATTATGACGTCACAGTATATGATGACATCATAATTAGTATGCACGATGACGTCACAATGTATTATGACGTCATAATGTATCGGCATTATGACATCACAATATATTATGAGAGCGCAATTTGCAGGTTTTATGAGCAATTTCTCTAACCCCAAATTGTGTCACATCTACTGGAGCATCATGAGCATGTATTATGACGTCACAGTATATGATGACATCATAATTAGTATGCACTATGACGTCACAATGTATTATGACGTCATAATGTATCCGCATTATGACATCACAATATATTATGAGAGCGCAACATGCAGGTATTATGAGCAATTTCTCCTACCACAATTTGTGTCACATCTACTGGAGCATCATGAGCATGTATTATGACGTCACAGTATATGATGACATCATAATTAGTATGCAGTATGACGTCACAATGTAGTATGACGTCATAATGTATCCGCATTATGACATCACAATATATTATGAGAGTGCAGGCCGGGCGCGGTGGCTCAAGCCTGTAATCCCAGCACTTTGGTAGGCCGAGGCGGGTGGATCACGAGGTCAAGATATCGAGACCATCCTGGTCAACATGGTGAAACCCCGTCTCTACTAATACAAAAAAAATTAGCTGGGCACGGTGGCGCGCGCCTGTAATCCCAGCTACTCAGGAGGCTGGGGCAGGAGAATTGCCTGAACCCAGGAGGCGGAGGTTGCGGTGAGTCGAGATCGCGCCATTGCACTCCAGCCTGGGTATCAAGAGCGAAACTCCGTCTCAAAAAAAAAAAAAAAAAAAAAAAAAGAGAGTGCAATTTGCAGGTTTTATGACCAATTTCGCTTACCCCAATTCGTGTCACATCTACTGGAGCATCATGAGCATGTATTATGATGTCACAGTATATGATGACATCATAATTAGTATGCAGTATGACGTCACAATGTATTATGACGTCATAATGTATCCGCATTATGATATCACAATATATTATGCGAGCGCAACATGCAGGTATTATGAGCAATTTCTCTTACCCCAATTTTGTCACATCTACTGGAGCATCATGAGCATGTATTATGACGTCACAGTATATGATGACATCATAATTAGTATGCACTATGACATCACAATGTATTATGACGTCATAATGTATCCGCATTATGACATCACAATATATTATGAGAGCGCAATTTGCATGCTTTATGACCAATTTCATTTCCCCCAATTTGTGTCACATCTACTGGAGCATCATGAGCATGTATTATGACGTCACAGTATATGATGACATCATAATTAGTATGCACTATGACGTCACAATGTACTATGTCGTCATAATGTATCCGCATTATGGCATCACAATATAGTATGAGAACGCAATTTGCAGGTATTATGAGCAATTTCTCTTACCCCAATTTGTGTCACATCTACTGGAGCATCATGAGCATGTATTGTGACCTCACAGTATATGATGACATCATAATTAGTACGCACTATGACGTCACAATGTATTATGACGTCATAATGTATCCGCATTATGACATCACAATATATTATGAGTGCGCAATTTCCTGGTTTCATGAGCAAATTCGCTGACCCGAAGTTGTGTCACATCTACTGGAGCATCATGAGCATGTATTATGACGTCACAGTATATGATGACATCATAATTAGTATGCACGATGACGTCAAAATGTATTATGACGTCATAATGTATCCGCATTATGACATCACAATATATTATGAGAGCGCAATTTGCAGGTTTTATGAGCAATTTCTCTAACCCCAAATTGTGTCACATCTACTGGAGCATCATGAGCATGTATTATGACGTCACAGTACATGATGACATCATAATTAGTATGCACTATGACGTCACAATGTATTATGATGTCATAATATATCCGCATTATGACATCACAATATATTATGAGAGCGCAACATGGAGGTATTATGAGCAATTTCTCTTACCACAATTTGTGTCACATCTACTGGAGCAGCATGAGCATGTATTATGATGTCACAGTATATGATGACATCATAATTAGTATGCACTATGACGTCACAATGTACTATGTCGTCATAATGTATCCGCATTATGGCATCACAATATAGTATGAGAACGCAATTTGCAGGTATTATGAGCAATTTCTCTTACCCCAATTTGTGTCACATCTACTGGAGCATCATGAGCATGTATTATGACCTCACAGTATATGATGACATCATAATTAGTACGCACTATGACGTCACAATGTATTATGACGTCATAATGTATCCGCATTATGACATCACAATATATTATGAGTGCGCAATTTCCTGGTTTCATGAGCAAATTCGCTGACCCGAAGTTGTGTCACATCTACTGGAGCATCATGAGCATGTATTATGACGTCACAGTATATGATGACATCATAATTAGTATGCACGATGACGTCAAAATGTATTATGACGTCATAATGTATCCGCATTATGACATCACAATATATTATGAGAGCGCAATTTGCAGGTTTTATGAGCAATTTCTCTAACCCCAAATTGTGTCACATCTACTGGAGCATCATGAGCATGTATTATGACGTCACAGTATATGATGACATCATAATTAGTATGCACTATGACGTCACAATGTATTATGATGTCATAATATATCCGCATTATGACATCACAATATATTATGAGAGCGCAACATGGAGGTATTATGAGCAATTTCTCTTACCACAATTTGTGTCACATCTACTGGAGCAGCATGAGCATGTATTATGATGTCACAGTATATGATGACATCATAATTAGTATGCACTATGACGTCACAATGTATTATGACGTCATAATATATCCGCATTATGACATCACAATATATTATGAGAGCGCAAGTTGCAGGTTTTATGACCAATTTCGCTTTCCCCAATTTGTGTCACATCTACTGGAGCATCATGAGCATGTATTATGACGTCACAGCATATGATGACATCATAATTAGTATGCACTATGATGTCAGAATGTATTATGACGTCATAAAGTATCCGGATTATGATATCACAATATATTATGCGAGCACAACATGCATGTTTTATGACAAATATCGCTTCCCCCAATATGTGTCACATCTACTGGAGCATCATGAGCATGTATTATGACGTCACAGTATATGATGACATCATAATTAGTACGCACTATGACGTCACAATGTACTATGACGTCATAATATATCCGCATTATGCATTAACAAAATAGTATGAGAACGCAATTTGCAACTATTATGAGCAATTTCTCTTACCCCAATTTGTGTCACATCTACTGGAGCATCATGAGCATGTATTATGACGTCACAGTATATGATGACATCATAATTAGTATGCAGTATGACGTCACAATGTATTATGATGTCATAAGGTATCCGCATTATGACATCACAATATATTATGAGAGCGCAATTTGCAGGTTTTATGACCAATTTCGCTTCCCCCAATTTGTGTCACATCTCCTGGAGCATCATGAGCATGTATTATGACGTCACAGTATATGATGACATCATAATTAGTATGCAGTATGACGTCACAATGTATTATGACGTCATAATGTATCCGCATTATGACATCACAGTATATTATGAGAGCGCAATTTGCAGGTATTAAGAGCAATTTCTCTTATTCCAATTTGTGTCACATCTACTGGAGCATCATGAGCATGTATTATGACGTCACAGTATATGATGACAACATAATTAATATGCAGTATGACGTCACAATATATTATGACGTCATAATGTATCCGCATTATGACATCACAATATATTATGAGAGCGCAATTTGCAGGTATTATGAGCAATTTCTCCTGCCCCAATTTGTGTCACATCTACTGGAGTATGATGAGCATGTATTATGATGTGACAGTATATGATGACATCATAATTAGTATGCACTATGACGTCACAATGTATTATGACGTCATAATGTATCCACATTATGACATCACAATATATTATGGGAGCGCAATTTGCAGGTATTATGAGCAATTTCTCTTACCCCAATTTGTGTCACATCTACTGGAGCATCTTGAGCGTGTATTATGACGTCACAGTATGTGATGACATCATAATTATTACGCACTATGACGTCACAATGTATTATGACGTCATAATTTATCCGCATTATGACATCACAATATATTTTGAGAGCGCAATTTCCAGGTTTTATGAGCAATTTCGCTGACCCCAATTTGTGTCACATCTACTGGAGCATCATGAGCATGTATTATGACGTCGCAGTATATGATGAAATCATAATTAGTATGCAGTATGGCGTCACAATGTATTATGACGTCATAATGTATCCGCATTATGACATCACAATATATTATGAGAGCGCAACATGCAGGTATCATGAGCAATTTCTCTTACCCCAATTTGTGTCACATCTACTGGAGTATGATGAGCATGTATTATGATGTGACAGTATATGATGACATCATAATTAGTATGCACTATGACGTCACAATGTATTATGACGTCATAATGTATCCACATTATGACATCACAATATATTATGGGAGCGCAATTTGCAGTTTTTATGAGCAATTTCTCTTACCCCAATTTGTGCCACATCTACTGGAGCATCATGAGTATGTATTATGACGTCACAGTATATGATGACATCATAATTAGTATGCACTATGACGTCACAATGTTTTATGACGTCATAATGTATCCGCATTATGATATCACAATATATTATGAGAGCGCAATTTGCAGGTTTTATGACCAATTAAGCTTACCCCAATTTGTGTCACATCTACTGGAGCATCATGAGCATGTATTATGACCTCACAGTATATGATGACATCATAATTAGTATGCACTATGACATCACAATGTATTATGACGTCATAATGTATCCGCAATATGACATCACAATATATTATGAGAGCGCAACATGCAGGTATTATGAGCAGTTTCTCTTACCCCAATTTGTGTCACATCTACTGGAGCATCATGAGCATGTATTATGACGTCACAGTATATGATGATATCATAATTAGTATGCACTATGACGTCACAATGTATTATGACGTCATAATGTATCCGCATTATGACATCACAATATATTATGAGAGCGCAACTTGCTTTTATTATGAGCAATTTCTCTTACCCCAATTTGTGTCACATCTACTGGAGCATCATCAGCATGTATTATCATGTCACAGTATATAATGACATCATAAATAGTATGCACTATGACGTCACAATGTATTATGACGTCATAATGTATCCGCATTATGACATCACAATATATTATGAGAGCGCAATTTGCAGGTATTATGAGCAATTTCTCTTACCCCAATTTGTGTCACATCTACTGGAGCATCATGAGCATGTATTATGTCCTCACAGTATATGATGACATCATAATTAGTATGCAGTATGATATCACAATGTATTATGACGTCATATTATTTCCGCATTATGACATCACAATATATTATGAGAGCGCAACATGCAGGTATTATGAGCAATTTCTCTTACCTCAGTTTGTGTCACATCTACTGGAGCATCATGAGCATGTATTATGACGTCACCGTATATGATGACATCATAAGTAGTATGCAATATGACGTCACAATGTATTATGACGACATAATGTATCCGCTTTATGACATCACAATATATTATGAGAGCGCAATTTGCAGGTTTTATGACCAATTTCGCTTACCCCAATTTGTGTCACATGTACTGGAGCAACATGAGCATGTATTATGATGTCACAGTATATGATGACATCATAATTAATATGCAGTATGATGTCACAATGTATTATGACGTCATAATGTTTCCGCATTATTTTACCACAATATATTATGAGAGTGCAATTTGCATGTATTATGAGCAATTTCTCTTACCCCAATTTGTGTCACATCTACTGGAGCATCATGAGCATGTATTATGACGTCACAGTATATGATGACATCATAATTAGTATGCACTATGACATCACAATGTAGTATGACGTCATAATGTATCCGAATTTTGACCTCACAATATATTACGGGAGCGCAAATTGAAAGTTTTATGACCAATTTCGCTTACCCCAATTTGTGTCACATCAACTGGAGCAACATGAGCATGTATTATGACGTCACAGTATATGATGACATCATAATTAGTATGCAGTATGACGTCACAATGTATTATGACGTCATAATATATCCGCATTATGACATCACAATATATTATGAGAGCGAAATTTGCAGGTATTGTGAGCAATTTCTCCTACCACAATTTGTGTCACATCTACTGGAGCATCATGAGCATGTATTATGACGTCACAGTATATGATGACATCATAATTAGTATGCAGTATGACGTCACAATGTAGTATGACGTCATAATGTATCCGCATTATGACATCACAATATATTATGAGAGTGCAGGCCGGGCGCGGTGGCTCAAGCCTGTAATCCCAGCACTTTGGTAGGCCGAGGCGGGTGGATCACGAGGTCAAGATATCGAGACCATCCTGGTCAACATGGTGAAACCCCGTCTCTACTAATACAAAAAAAATTAGCTGGGCACGGTGGCGCGCGCCTGTAATCCCAGCTACTCAGGAGGCTGGGGCAGGAGAATTGCCTGAACCCAGGAGGCGGAGGTTGCGGTGAGTCGAGATCGCGCCATTGCACTCCAGCCTGGGTATCAAGAGCGAAACTCCGTCTCAAAAAAAAAAAAAAAAAAAAAAAAAAGAGAGTGCAATTTGCAGGTTTTATGACCAATTTCGCTTACCCCAATTCGTGTCACATCTACTGGAGCATCATGAGCATGTATTATGATGTCACAGTATATGATGACATCATAATTAGTATGCAGTATGACGTCACAATGTATTATGACGTCATAATGTATCCGCATTATGATATCACAATATATTATGCGAGCGCAACATGCAGGTATTATGAGCAATTTCTCTTACCCCAATTTTGTCACATCTACTGGAGCATCATGAGCATGTATTATGACGTCACAGTATATGATGACATCATAATTAGTATGCACTATGACATCACAATGTATTATGACGTCATAATGTATCCGCATTATGACATCACAATATATTATGAGAGCGCAATTTGCATGCTTTATGACCAATTTCATTTCCCCCAATTTGTGTCACATCTACTGGAGCATCATGAGCATGTATTATGACGTCACAGTATATGATGACATCATAATTAGTATGCACTATGACGTCACAATGTACTATGTCGTCATAATGTATCCGCATTATGGCATCACAATATAGTATGAGAACGCAATTTGCAGGTATTATGAGCAATTTCTCTTACCCCAATTTGTGTCACATCTACTGGAGCATCATGAGCATGTATTGTGACCTCACAGTATATGATGACATCATAATTAGTACGCACTATGACGTCACAATGTATTATGACGTCATAATGTATCCGCATTATGACATCACAATATATTATGAGTGCGCAATTTCCTGGTTTCATGAGCAAATTCGCTGACCCGAAGTTGTGTCACATCTACTGGAGCATCATGAGCATGTATTATGACGTCACAGTATATGATGACATCATAATTAGTATGCACGATGACGTCAAAATGTAGTATGACGTCATAATGTATCCGCATTATGACATCACAATATATTATGAGAGCGCAATTTGCAGGTTTTATGAGCAATTTCTCTAACCCCAAATTGTGTCACATCTACTGGAGCATCATGAGCATGTATTATGACGTCACAGTACATGATGACATCATAATTAGTATGCACTATGACGTCACAATGTATTATGATGTCATAATATATCCGCATTATGACATCACAATATATTATGAGAGCGCAACATGGAGGTATTATGAGCAATTTCTCTTACCACAATTTGTGTCACATCTACTGGAGCAGCATGAGCATGTATTATGATGTCACAGTATATGATGACATCATAATTAGTATGCACTATGACGTCACAATGTACTATGTCGTCATAATGTATCCGCATTATGGCATCACAATATAGTATGAGAACGCAATTTGCAGGTATTATGAGCAATTTCTCTTACCCCAATTTGTGTCACATCTACTGGAGCATCATGAGCATGTATTATGACCTCACAGTATATGATGACATCATAATTAGTACGCACTATGACGTCACAATGTATTATGACGTCATAATGTATCCGCATTATGACATCACAATATATTATGAGTGCGCAATTTCCTGGTTTCATGAGCAAATTCGCTGACCCGAAGTTGTGTCACATCTACTGGAGCATCATGAGCATGTATTATGACGTCACAGTATATGATGACATCATAATTAGTATGCACGATGACGTCAAAATGTATTATGACGTCATAATGTATCCGCATTATGACATCACAATATATTATGAGAGCGCAATTTGCAGGTTTTATGAGCAATTTCTCTAACCCCAAATTGTGTCACATCTACTGGAGCATCATGAGCATGTATTATGACGTCACAGTATATGATGACATCATAATTAGTATGCACTATGACGTCACAATGTATTATGATGTCATAATATATCCGCATTATGACATCACAATATATTATGAGAGCGCAACATGGAGGTATTATGAGCAATTTCTCTTACCACAATTTGTGTCACATCTACTGGAGCAGCATGAGCATGTATTATGATGTCACAGTATATGATGACATCATAATTAGTATGCACTATGACGTCACAATGTAGTATGACGTCATAATATATCCGCATTATGACATCACAATATATTATGAGAGCGCAAGTTGCAGGTTTTATGACCAATTTCGCTTTCCCCAATTTGTGTCACATCTACTGGAGCATCATGAGCATGTATTATGACGTCACAGCATATGATGACATCATAATTAGTATGCACTATGATGTCAGAATGTATTATGACGTCATAAAGTATCCGGATTATGATATCACAATATATTATGCGAGCACAACATGCATGTTTTATGACAAATATCGCTTCCCCCAATATGTGTCACATCTACTGGAGCATCATGAGCATGTATTATGACGTCACAGTATATGATGACATCATAATTAGTACGCACTATGACGTCACAATGTACTATGACGTCATAATATATCCGCATTATGCATTAACAAAATAGTATGAGAACGCAATTTGCAACTATTATGAGCAATTTCTCTTACCCCAATTTGTGTCACATCTACTGGAGCATCATGAGCATGTATTATGACGTCACAGTATATGATGACATCATAATTAGTATGCAGTATGACGTCACAATGTATTATGATGTCATAAGGTATCCGCATTATGACATCACAATATATTATGAGAGCGCAATTTGCAGGTTTTATGACCAATTTCGCTTCCCCCAATTTGTGTCACATCTCCTGGAGCATCATGAGCATGTATTATGACGTCACAGTATATGATGACATCATAATTAGTATGCAGTATGACGTCACAATGTATTATGACGTCATAATGTATCCGCATTATGACATCACAGTATATTATGAGAGCGCAATTTGCAGGTATTAAGAGCAATTTCTCTTATTCCAATTTGTGTCACATCTACTGGAGCATCATGAGCATGTATTATGACGTCACAGTATATGATGACAACATAATTAATATGCAGTATGACGTCACAATATATTATGACGTCATAATGTATCCGCATTATGACATCACAATATATTATGAGAGCGCAATTTGCAGGTATTATGAGCAATTTCTCCTGCCCCAATTTGTGTCACATCTACTGGAGTATGATGAGCATGTATTATGATGTGACAGTATATGATGACATCATAATTAGTATGCACTATGACGTCACAATGTATTATGACGTCATAATGTATCCACATTATGACATCACAATATATTATGGGAGCGCAATTTGCAGGTATTATGAGCAATTTCTCTTACCCCAATTTGTGTCACATCTACTGGAGCATCTTGAGCGTGTATTATGACGTCACAGTATGTGATGACATCATAATTATTACGCACTATGACGTCACAATGTATTATGACGTCATAATTTATCCGCATTATGACATCACAATATATTTTGAGAGCGCAATTTCCAGGTTTTATGAGCAATTTCGCTGACCCCAATTTGTGTCACATCTACTGGAGCATCATGAGCATGTATTATGACGTCGCAGTATATGATGAAATCATAATTAGTATGCAGTATGGCGTCACAATGTATTATGACGTCATAATGTATCCGCATTATGACATCACAATATATTATGAGAGCGCAACATGCAGGTATCATGAGCAATTTCTCTTACCCCAATTTGTGTCACATCTACTGGAGTATGATGAGCATGTATTATGATGTGACAGTATATGATGACATCATAATTAGTATGCACTATGACGTCACAATGTATTATGACGTCATAATGTATCCACATTATGACATCACAATATATTATGGGAGCGCAATTTGCAGTTTTTATGAGCAATTTCTCTTACCCCAATTTGTGCCACATCTACTGGAGCATCATGAGTATGTATTATGACGTCACAGTATATGATGACATCATAATTAGTATGCACTATGACGTCACAATGTTTTATGACGTCATAATGTATCCGCATTATGATATCACAATATATTATGAGAGCGCAATTTGCAGGTTTTATGACCAATTAAGCTTACCCCAATTTGTGTCACATCTACTGGAGCATCATGAGCATGTATTATGACCTCACAGTATATGATGACATCATAATTAGTATGCACTATGACATCACAATGTATTATGACGTCATAATGTATCCGCAATATGACATCACAATATATTATGAGAGCGCAACATGCAGGTATTATGAGCAGTTTCTCTTACCCCAATTTGTGTCACATCTACTGGAGCATCATGAGCATGTATTATGACGTCACAGTATATGATGATATCATAATTAGTATGCACTATGACGTCACAATGTATTATGACGTCATAATGTATCCGCATTATGACATCACAATATATTATGAGAGCGCAACTTGCTTTTATTATGAGCAATTTCTCTTACCCCAATTTGTGTCACATCTACTGGAGCATCATCAGCATGTATTATCATGTCACAGTATATAATGACATCATAAATAGTATGCACTATGACGTCACAATGTATTATGACGTCATAATGTATCCGCATTATGACATCACAATATATTATGAGAGCGCAATTTGCAGGTATTATGAGCAATTTCTCTTACCCCAATTTGTGTCACATCTACTGGAGCATCATGAGCATGTATTATGACCTCACAGTATATGATGACATCATAATTAGTATGCAGTATGATATCACAATGTATTATGACGTCATAATATTTCCGCATTATGACATCACAATATATTATGAGAGCGCAACATGCAGGTATTATGAGCAATTTCTCTTACCTCAGTTTGTGTCACATCTACTGGAGCATCATGAGCATGTATTATGACGTCACCGTATATGATGACATCATAAGTAGTATGCAATATGACGTCACAATGTATTATGACGACATAATGTATCCGCTTTATGACATCACAATATATTACGAGAGCGCAATTTGCAGGTTTTATGACCAATTTCGCTTACCCCAATTTGTGTCACATCAACTGGAGCAACATGAGCATGTATTATGACGTCACAGTATATGATGACATCATAATTAGTATGCAGTATGACGTCACAATGTATTATGACGTCATAATATATCCGCATTATGACATCACAATATATTATGAGAGCGAAATTTGCAGGTATTGTGAGCAATTTCTCTTACCCCAATTTGTGTCACATCTACTGGAGCATCAGGAGCATGTATTATGACGTCACAGTATTTGATGACATCATAATTAGTATGCACTATATCGTCACAATGTATTATGACGTCATAATGTTTCCGCATTATGACATCACAATATATTATGAGAGCGCAATTTGTAGGTTTTATGACCAATTTCGCTTACCCCAATTAGTGTCACATCTACTGGAGAATCATGAGCATGTATTATGACGAAACAGTATATGATGACATCATAATTAGTATGCAATATGACTTCATAATGTATCCGCATTATGACATCACAATATATGATGAGAACGCAACATGCAGGTATTATGAGCAATTTCTCTTACCCCAATTTGTGTCACATCTACTGGAGCATCATGAGCATGTATTATGACGTCACTGTAAATGATGACATCATAATTAGTATGCACTATGACGTCACAATGTATTATGACGTCATAATGTATCCGCATTATGACATCACAATACATTATGAGAGCGCAACTTGCAGGTTTTATGACCAATTTTGCTTACCCCAATTAGTGTCGCATCTACTGGAGCATCATGAGCATGTATTATGACGTCAGAGTATATGATGACATCATAATTAGTATGCGCTATGATGTCACAGTGTATTATGACGTCATCATATATCCGCATTATGACATCTCAATATATTATGAGAGCGCAACATGCAGTTATTATGAGCAATTTCTCTTACCCCAATTTGTGTCACTTCTGCAGGAGCATCATGAGCACGTTTTATGACGTCACAGTATATGATGATATCATAATTAGTATGCACCATGACGTCACAATGAATTATGATGTCATAATGTATCCACATTATGACATCACAATATATTATGAGAGCGCAATTTGCATGTTTTATGAACAATTTCGCTGCCCCAATTTGTGTCACAACTACTGGAGCATCATGAGCATGTATTATGAAGTCACAGTATATGAGGACATCATAATTAGTATGCAATATGACGTCACAATGTATTATGACGTCATAATGTATCCGCATTATGACATCACAATATATTATGAGAGCACAACATGCAGGTATTATGAGCAGTTTCTCTTACCCCAAATTGTGTCACATCTACTGGAGCATCATGAGCATGAATTATGACGTCACAGTATATGATGACATCATAATTAGTATGCACTATGATGTCACAATGTATTATGACGTCATAATGTATCCGCATTATGACAGCACAATATATTACGAGAGCGCAATTTGCAGGTATTATGAGCAAATTCTCTTACCCCAATTTGTGTCACATCTACTGGAGCATCATGAGCATGTATTATGACGTCACAGTATATGATGACATCATAATTAGTAAGCACTATGACGTGACAATGTATTATGACGTCATAATGTATCCGCGTTATGACCTCACAATATATGATGAGAGCGCAATTTGCAGGTATTGTGACCCATTTCTCTTTCCCCAGTTTGTGTCACATCTACTGGAGCATCATGAGCATGTATTATGACGTCAGAGTATATGATGACATCATAATTAGTATGCACTATGACGTCACAATGTATTATGATGTCATAATGTATCCGCATTATGACATCACAATATATTATGAGAGCGCAACTTGCAGGTTTTATGACCAATTTCGCTTACCCCAATTTGTGTCACATCTACTGGAGCATCATGAGCATGTATTATGACGTCACAGTAAATGATGACATCATAATTAGTATGCACTATGACGTCACAATGTACTGTGACGTCATAATGTATCCGCATTATGACATCACAATATATTACGAGAGCGCAATTTGCAGCTATTATGAGCAAACTCTCTTACCCCAATTTGTGTCACATCTACTGGAGCATCATGAGCTTATGACGTCACTGTATATGATGACATCATAATTAGTATGCACTATGACGTCACAATATATTATGACATCATAATGTATCCGCATTTTGACATCACAATATATTATGAGAGCGCAATTTGCAGGTATTATGACCAATTTCTCTTACCCCAATTTGTGTCACATCTACTGGAGCATCATGAGCATGTATTATGACGTCACAGTATATGATGACATCATAATTAGTATACACTATGACGTCACAATGTATTATGACGTCATAATGTATCCGCATTATGACGTCACAATATATTATGAGAGCGCAATTTGCAGGTTTTATGACCAATTTCGCTTACCCCAATTTGTGTCACATCTACTGGAGCATCATGAGCATGTATTATGACGTCACAGTATATGATGACATCATAATTATTATGCACTATGATGTCACAATGTATTATGACGTCATAATGTATCCACATTATGACATCACAATGTATTATGAGAGCGCAACATGCAGGTATTATGTGCAATTTCTCTTACCCCAATTTGTGACACATCTACTGGAGCATCATGAGCATGAATTATGACGTCACAGTATATGATGACATCATAATTAGTATGCAGTATGACGTCACAATGTATTATGACGTCATAATGTATCCGCATTATGACATCACAATATATTATGAGAGCGCAATTTGCAGGTTTTATGACCAATTTCGCTTACCCCAATTTGTGTCACATCTACTGGAGCATCATAAGCATGTATTATGACGTCACAGTATATGATGACATCATATTTAGTATGCACTATGACGTCACAATGTATTATGACGTCATAATGTATCCTCATTATGACATCACAGTATATTATGAGTGCGCAAGGTGCAGGTATTATGAGCAATTTCTCTTACCACAATTTATGTCACATCTACTGGAGCATCATGAGCATGTATTATGACGTCACAGTATATGATGACATCATGATTATTATGCAGTATGATGCCACAATGTATTATGACGTCATAATGTATCCGCATTCTGACATCACAATATATTATGAGAGGGCAATTTGCAGTTTTTATGACCAATTTCGCTTACTCCAATTTGTGTCACATCTACTGGAGCATCATGAGCATGTATTATGACGTCACAGTATGTGATGTCATCATAATTAGTATGCACTATGATGTCACAATGTATTATGACGTCATAATGTATCCGCATTATGACATCACAATATATTATGAGAGCGCAACATGCAGGTATTATGAGCAATTTCTCTTACCCCAATTTGTGTCACATCTACTGGAGCATCATGAGCATGTATTATGACATCACAGTATATGATGACATCATAATTAGTATGCACTAGGACGTCACAATGTATTATGATGTCATAATGTATCAGCATTATGACATCACAATATATTATGAGAGCGCAATTTGCAGGTTTTATGACCAATTTCGCTTTCCCCAATTTGTGTCACATCTACTGGAGCATCATGAGCATGTATTATGATGTCACAGTATATGATGACATCATAATTAGTATGCAGTATGACGTCACAATGTATTATGACGTCATAATGTATCCGCATTATGACATCACAATATATTATGAGAGCGCATCATGCAGGTATCATGAGCAATTTCTCTTACCCCAATTTGTGTCACATCTACTGGAGCATCATGAGCATGTATTATGATGTCACAGTATATGATGACATCATAATTAGTATGCACTATGACGTCACAATGTATTATGACGTCATAATGTATCCACATTATGACATCACAATATATTATGGGAGTGCAATTTGCAGTTTTTATGAGCAATTTCTCTTACCCCAAATTGTGTCACATCTACTGGAGCATCATGAGCATGTATTATGACGTCACAGTATATGATGACATCATAATAAGTATGCACTATGACGTCACAATGTTTTATGACGTCATAATGTATCCGCATTATGATATCACAATATGTTATGAGAGCGCAATTTGCAGGTTTTATGACCAATTAAGCTTACCCCAATTTGTGTCACATCTACTGGAGCATCATGAGCATGTATTATGACCTCACAGTATATGATGACATCATAATTAGTATGCACTATGACCTCACAATGTATTAGGACGTCATAATGTATCCGCATTATGACATCACAATATATTATGAGAGCGCAACATGCAGGAATTATGAGCAATTTCTCTAACCCCAATTTGTGTCACATCTACTGGAGCATCATGAGCATGTATTCTGACGTCACAGTATATGATGACATCATAATTAGTATGCAGTATGATGTCACAATGTATTATGACGTCATAATGTATCCGCATTATGACATCACAATGTATTATGAGAGCGCAACATGCAGGTATTATGAGCAATTTCTCTTACCCCAATTTGTGTCACATCTACTCGAGCATCATGAGCATGTATTATGACGTCACAATATATGATGACATCATAATGAGTATGCACTATGACGTCACAATGTATTATGACGTCATAATGTATCCGCAATATGACATCACAATATATTATGAGAGCGCAACATGCAGGTAGTATGAGCAATTTCTCTTACCCCAATTTGTGTCACATCTACTGGAGCATCATGAGCATGTATTATGACGTCACAGTATATGATGACATCATAATTAGTATGCACTATGATGTCACAATGTATTATGACGTCATAATGTATCTTCATTATGACATCACAATATATTATGAGATCGCAACTTGCTTTTATTATGAGCAATTTCTCTTACCACAATTTGTGTCACATCTACTGGAGCATCATCAGCATGTATTATGATGTCACAGTATATAATGACATCATAATTAGTATGCACTATGATGTCACAATGTATTATGACGTCATAATGTATCCGCATTATGACATCACAATATATTATGAGAGCGCAATTTGCAGGTATTATGAGCAATTTCTCTTACCCCAATTTGTGTCACATCTACTGGAGCATCATGAGCATGTATTATGACGTCACAGTATATGATGACATCATAATTAGTATGCAGTATGATATCACAATGTATTATGACGTCATAATGTATCCGCATTATGACATCACAATATATTATGAGAGCGCAACATGCAGGTATTTTGAGCAATTTCTCTTACCCCAATTTGTGTCACATCTTCTGGAGCATCATGAGCATGTATTATGACGTCACAGTATATGATGACATCATAATTAGTATGCACCATGACGTCACAATGTATTATGACGTCATAATGTATCCACATTATGACATCACAATATATTATGAGAGCGCAACATGCAGGTAGTATGAGCAATTTCTCTTACCCCAATTTGTGTCACATCTACTGGAGCATCATGAGCATGTATTATGAAGTCACAGTACATGATGACATCATAATTAGTATGCAATATGACTTCATAATGTATCCGCATTATGACATCACAATATATGATGAGAGCGCAACATGCAGGTATTATGAGCAATTTCTCTTACCCCAGTTTGTGTCACATCTACTGGAGCATCATGAGCATGTATTATGACGTCACAGTAAATGATGACATCATAATTAGTATGCACTATGACGTCACAATGTATTATGACGTCATAATGTATCCGCATTATGACATCACAATACATTATGAGAGCGCAAATTGCAGGTTTTATGACCAATTTCGCTTACCCCAATTAGTGTCCCATCTACTGGAGCATCATGAGCATGTATTATGACGTCAGAGTATATGATGACATCATAATTAGTATGCGCTATGATGTCACAATGTATTATGACGTCATAATGTATCCGCATTATTACATCTCAATATATTATGAGAGCGCAACATGCAGGTATTATGAGCAATTTCTCTTACCCCAATTTGTGTCACATCTGCTGGAGCATCATGAGCACGTATTATGACGTCACAGTATATGATGATATCATAATTAGTATGCACCATGACGTCACAATGTATTATGACGTCATAATGTATCCGCATTATGACATCACAATATATTATGAGAGCGCAATTTGCATGTTTTATGACCAATTTCGCTGCCCCAATTTGTGTCACATCTACTGGAACATCATGAGCATGTATTATGAAGTCACAGTATATGATGACATCATAATTAGTATGCAATATGACGTCACAATGTATTATGACGTCATAATGTATCCGCATTATGACATCACAATATATTATGAGAGCACAACATGCAGGTATTATGAGCAGTTTCTCTTACCCCAATTTGTGTCACATCTACTGGAGCATCATGAGCATGTATTATGACGTCACAGTATATGATGACATCATAATTAGTATGCACTATGATGTCACAATGTATTATGACGTCATAATGTATCCGCATTATGACATCACAATATACTATGAGAGCGCAATTTGCTGATTTTATGACCAATTTCGCTTACCCCAATTTGTGTCACATCTACTGGAGCATCATGAGCATGTATTATGACGTCACAGTATATGATGTCATCATAATTAGTATGCAGTATGACGTCACAATGTATTACGACGTCATAATGTATCCGCATTATGACATCACAATACATTATGAGAGCGCAACATGCAGGTATTATGAGCAATTTCTCTTTCTCCAATTTGTGTCACATCTACTGTAGCATCATGAGCATGTATTATGATGTCACAGTAAATGATGACATCATAATTAGTATGCAGTATGACGTCAAAATGTACTATGGCGTCATAATGTATCCGCATTATGACAGCACAATATATTACGAGAGCTCAATTTGCAGGTATTATGAGCAAATTCTCTTACCCCAATTTGTGTCACATCTACTGGAGCATCATGAGCATGTATTATGACGTCACAGTATATGATGACATCATAATTAGTAAGCACTATGACGTCACAATGTATTATGACGTCATAATATATCCGCATTATGACCTCACAATATATGATGAGAGCGCAATTTGCAGGTATTGTGACCCATTTCTCTTTCCCCAGTTTGTGTCACATCTACTGGAGCATCATGAGCATGTATTATGACGTCAGAGTATATGATGACATCATAATTAGTATGCACTATGACGTCACAATGTATTATGATGTCATAATGTATCCGCATTATGACATCACAATATATTATGAGAGCGCAACTTGCAGGTTTTATGACCAATTTCGATTACCCCAAATTGTGTCACATCTACTGGAGCATCATGAGCATGTATTATGACGTCACAGTATATGATGACATCATAATTAGTATGCACTATGACGTCACAATATATTATGATGTCATAATATATCCGCATTATGACATCACAATGTATTATGAGAGCGCAATTTCCAGGTATTATGAGCAATTTCTCTTACCCCAATTTGTGTCACATCTACTGGAGCATCATGAGCATGTATTATGACGTCACAGTATATGATGACATCATAGTTAGTATGCTCTATGACGTCACAATGTATTATGACGTCATAATGTATCCGCATTATGACATCACAATATATTATGAGAGCGCAACATGCAGGTATTATGAGCAATTTCTCTTGCCCCAATTTGTGTCACATCTACTGGAGCATCATGAGCATGTATTTTGACGTCACAGTAAATGATGACATCATAATTAGTATGCACTATGATGTCACAATGTACTATGACGTCATAATGTATCCGCATTATGACATCACAATATATAACGAGAGCGCAATTTGCAGATATTATGAGCAAATTCTCTTATCTCAATTTGTGTCACATCTACTGGAGCATCATGAGCATGTATTATGACGTCACAGTATATGATGACATCATTATTAGTATGCACTATGACGTCACAATGTATTATGACGTCATAATGCATCCGCATTATGACATCACAATATATTATGAGAGCGCAACATGCAGGTATTATGAGCAATTTCTCTTACCCCAATTTGTGTCACATCTACTGGAGAATCATCAGCATGTATTATGACGTCACAGTATATGATGACATCATAATTAGTATGCACTATGACGTCACAATGTATTATGTCGTCATAATGTATCCGCATTATTACATCACAATATATTATGATAGCGCAATTTGCACGTTTTATGACCAATTTCGCTTACCACATTTTGTGTCACATCTACTGGAGCATCAACAGCATGTATTATGACGTCACAGTATATGATGACATCAATATTACTATGCAGTATGACGTCACAATGTACTATGACGTCATAATGTATCCACATTATGACATCACAATATATTATGAGAGCGCAACATGCAGGTATTATGACCAATTTCGCTTACCCCAATTTGTGTCACATCTACTGGAGCATCATGAGCATGTATTATGACGTCACAGAAATGATGACATCATAATTAGTATGCACTATGACGTCACAATGTACTATGACGTCATAATGTATTCGCATTATGACATCACAATATATTACGAGAACGCAATTTGCAGCTGTTATGAGCAAATTCTCTTACCCCAATTTGTGTCACATCTACTGGAGCATCATGAGCATGTATTATGACGACACAATATTTGATGACATCATAATTAGTATGCAGTATGACGTCACAATGTATTATGACGTCATCATTTATCCGCATTATGACATCACAATATATGATGAGAGCGCAATTTGCAGGTATTGTGACACATTTCTCTAACCCCAATTTGTGTCACATCTACTGGAGCATCATAAGCATGTATTTTGACGTCAGAGTATATGATGACATCATAATGAGTATGCACTATGACGTCACAATGTATTATGACGTCATAATGTATCCGCATTATGACATCACAATATATTATGAGAGCGCAATTTGCAGGTTTTATGACCAATTTCGCTTTCCCCAATTTGTGTCACATCCACTGGAGCATCATGAGCATGTATTATGACGTCACAGGATATGATGACATCATAATTAGTATGCAGTATGACGTCCCAATATATTATGACGTCATAATGTATCCGCATTATGACATCACAATATATTATGAGAGCGCAACATGCAGGTATTATGAGCAATTTCTCTTACCCCAATTTGTGTCACATCTACTGGAGCATCAAGAGCATGTATTATGACGTCACAGTATATGATGACATCATAATTTGTATGCACTATGACGTCACAATGTATTATGACGTCATAATGTATCCTCATTATGACATCACTATATATTATGAGAGCGCAATTTGCAGGTTTTATGACCAATTTCGCTTACCCCAATTTGTTTCACATCTACTGGAGCATCATGACCATGTATTATGATGTCAGAGTATATGATGACATCATAATTAGTATGCAGTATGACGTCACAATGTATTATGACGTCATAATGTATCCGCATTATGACATCACAATATATTATGAGAGCGCAACAAGCAGGTATTATAAGCAATTTCTCTTACCCCAATTTGTGTCACATCTGCTGGAGCATCATGAGCATGTATTATGACGTCACAGTATATGATGACATCATAATTAGTATGCAGTATGACCTCAAAATGTACTATGGCGTCATAATGTATCCGCATTATGACAGCACAATATATTACGAGATCGCAATTTGCAGGTATAATGAGCAAATTCTCTTACCCCACATTGTGTCACATCTACTGGAGCATCATGAGCATGAATTATGATGTCACAGTATATGATGACATCATAATTAGTAAGAACTATGACGTCAAAATGTATTATGACGTCATAATGTATCCGCATTTTTACCTCACAATATATGATGAGAGCGCAATTTGCAGGTATTGTGACCATTTCTCTTTCCCCAGTTTGTGTCACATCTACTGGAGCATCATGAGCATGTATTATGACGTCAGAGTATATGATGACATCATAATTAGTATGCACTATGACGTCACAATGTATTATGATGTCATAATGTATCCGCATTATGACATCACAATATATTATGAGAGCGCAACTTGCAGCTTTTATGACCAATTTCGCTTACCCCAATTTGTGTCACATCTACTGGAGCATCATGAGCATGTATTATGACGTCACAGTATATGATGACATCATAATTGGTATGCAGTATGACGTCACAATGTATTATGACGTCATAATGAATCCGCATTATGACATCACAATATATTATGAGAGCGCAACCTACAGGTATTATGAGCAATTTCTCTTACCCCAATTTGTGTCACATCTACTGGAGAATCATGAGCATGTATTATGACGTCACAGTAAATGATGACATCATAATTAGTATGCACTATGACGTCACAATGTACTATGACGTCATAATGTATCCGCATTATGACATCACAATGTATTACGAGAGCGCAATTTGCAGCTATTATGAGCAAATTCTCTTACCACAATTTGTGTCACATCTACTGGAGCATCATGAGCTTATGACGTCACTGTATATGATGACATCATAATTAGTATGCACTATGACGTCACAATATATTATGACGTCATTATGTATCCGCATTATAACATCACAATATATCATGAGAGCGCAATTTGCAGGTTTTATGACCAATTTCGCTTACCCCTATTTGTGTCACATCTACTGGAGCATCATGAGCATGTATTATGACGTCACAGTATATGATGACATCATAATTAGTATGCAGTATGACGTCACAATGTATTATGACGTCATAATGTATCCACATTATGACATCACAATATATTATGAGAGCGCAACTTGCAGGTATTATGAGCAATTTCTCTTACCCCAATTTGTGTCACATCTACTGGAGCATCATGAGCATGTATTATGACGTTACAGTATATGATGACATCATAATTAGTATGCACTATGATGTAACAATGTATTATGACGTCATAATGTATCCGCATTATGACATCACAATATATTATGAGAGCGCAATTTGCAGGTTTTATGACCTATTTTGCTTACCCGAATTTGTGTCACATCTACTGCAGCATCATGAGCATGTATTATGACGTCACAGTATATGATGTCATCATAATTAGTATGCAATATGACGTCACAATTTATTATGGCGTCATAATGTATCCGCATTATGACATCACAATATATTATGAGAGCCCAACATGCAGGTATTATGCGCAATTTCTCTTACCCCAATTGGTGTCACATCTACTGGAGCATCATGAGCATGTATTATGATGTCACAGTAAATGATGACATCATAATTAGTATGCACTATGACGCCACAATGTACTATGACGTCATAATGTATCCGCATTATGACATCACAATATATTACGAGAGCGCAATTTGCAGCTATTATGAGCAAATTCTCTTACCACAATTTGTGTCGTATCTACTGGAGCATCATGAGCATGTATTATGACGTCACAGTATATGATGACATCATAATTTGTATGCAATATGACGTCACAATTTATTATGGCGTCATAATGTATCCGCATTATGACATCACTATATATTATGAGAGCGCAATTTGCAGGTTTTATGACCAATTTCGCTTACCCCAATTTGTGTCACATCTACTGGAGCATCATGACCATGTATTATGACGTCACAGGATATGATGACATCATAATTAGTATGCAGTATGACGTCACAATGTATTATGACGTCATAATGTATCCGCATTATGACATCACAATATATTATGAGAGCGCAACATGCAGGTATTATAAGCAATTTCTCTTACCACAATTTGTGTCACATGTACTGGAGCATCATGAGCATGTATTATGACGTCACAGTATATGATGACATCATATTTAGCATGCACCATGACGTCACAATGTAGTATGACGTCATAATATATCCGCATTATGACATCACAATATACTATGAGAGCGCAATTTGCAGGTTTTATGACCAATTTCGCTTACCCCAATTTGTGTCACATCTACTGGAGCATCATGAGCATGTATTATGAAGTCACAGTATATGATGAAAACATAATAAGTATGAACTATGATGTCACAATGTATTATGACGTCATAATGTATCCGCATTATGACATCACAAAATATTATGAGAGCGCAATTTGCAGGTATTATGAGCAAATTCTCTTACCCCAATTTGTGTCACATCTACTGGAGCATCATGAGCATGTATTATGACGTCACAGTAAATGATGACATCATAATTAGTATGCACTATGACGTCAAAATGTACTAGGACGTCATAATGTATCCGCATTATGACATCACAATATATTACGAGAGCGCAAATTGCAGGTATTATGAGCAAATTCTCTTACCCCAATTTGTGTCACATCTACTGGAGCATCATGAGCATGTATTATGACGTCACAGTATATGATGACATCATAATTAGTAAGCACTATGATGTCACAATATATTATGATGTCATAATGTATCCGCATTATGACATCACAATATATGATGAGAGCGCAATTTGCAGGTATTGTGACCCATTTCTCTTACCCCAATTTGTGTCACATCTACTGGAGCATCATGAGCATGTATTATGACGTCACAGTATATGATGACATCATAATTAGTATGCAGTATGACGTCACAATGTATTATGACGTCATAATGTATCCGCATTATGACATCACAATATATTATGAGAGCGCAATTTGCAGGTAGTATGAGCAATTTCTCTTACCCCAATTTGTGTCACATCTACTGGAGCATCATGAGCATGTATTATGACGTCACAGTATATGATGACATCATAATTAGTATGCACTATGACGTCACAATGTATTATGACGTCATAATGTATCCGCATTTTGACATCACAATATATTATGAGAGCGCAATTTGCAGGTATTATGAGCAATTTCTCTTACCCCAATTTGTGTCACATCTACTGGAGCATCATGAGCATGTATTATGACGTCACAGTAAATGATGACATCACAATTAGTATGCACTATGACGTCAAAATGTACTATGACGTCATAATGTATCCACATTATGACATCACAATATATTACGAGAGCGCAGTTTGCAGGTATTATGAGTAAATTCTCTTACCCCAATTTGTGTCACATCTACTGGAGCATCATGAGCATGTATTATGATGTCACAATATATGATGACATCATAATTAGTAAGCACTATGATGTCACAATGTATTATGATGTCATAATGTATCCGCATTATGACATCACAATATATGATGAGAGCGCAATTTGCAGGTATTGTGACCCATTTCTCTTACCTATATTTGTGTCACATCTACTGGAGCATCATGAACATCTATTATGACGTCAGAGTATATGATGACATCATAATTAGTATGCACTATGACATCACAATGTATTATGACGTCATAATGTATCCGCATTATGACATCACAATACATTATGAGAGCGCAATTTGCAGGTATTATGAGCAATTTCACTTACCCCAATTTGTGTCACATCTACTGGAGCATCATGAGCATGTATTATGACGTCACAGCATATGATGACATCATAACTAGTATGCACTATGACATCACAATGCATTATGATGTCGTAATATATCCGCATTATGACATCACAATATATTATGAGAGCGCAACATGCAGGTATTATGAGCAATTTCTCTTACCCCAATTTGTTTCATATCTACAGGAGTATCATGAGCATGTATTATGACGTCAGAATATATGATGACATCATAATTAGTATGCACTATGACGTCAGAATATATTATGATGTCATAATGTATCCGCATTATGACATCACAATATATTATGAGAGCGCAACAAGGAGGTATTATGAGCAATTTCTTTTAACCCAATTTGTGTCACATCTACTGGAGCATCATGAGAATGTATTACGACATCACAGTATATGATGACATCATAATTAGTATGCACTATGACGTCACAATGTATTATGACATCATAATGTATCCGCATTATGACATCACAATATATTATGAGAGCGCAATTTGCAGGTTTTATGACCAATTTCGCTTACCCCAATTTGTGTCACATCTCCTGGGGCATCATGAGCATGTATTATGACGTCACAGTATATGATGACATCATAATTAGTATGCACTATGACGTCACAATGTATTATGACGTCATAATATATCCGCATTATGACATCACAATATATTAAGAGAGCGCAATTTGCATGTATTATGACCAATTTCTCTTACCCCAATTTGTGTCACATCTACTGGAGCATCATGAGCATGTATTATGACGTCACAGTATGTGATGACATCACAATTAGTATGCACTATGACGTCAGAATATATTATGATGTCATAATGTATCCGCATTATGACATCACAATATATTATGAGAGCGCAATTTGCAGGTATTATGAGCAATTTCTCTTACCCCAATTTGTGTCACATCTACTGGAGCATCATGAGCATGTATTATGACGTCACACTATGTGATGACATCATAATTAGTATGCAGTATGACGTCACCATTTATTATGATGTCATGATGTATCCGCATTATGACATCACAATATATTATGAGAGCGCAACATGCAGGTATTATGAGCAATTTCTCTTGCCCCAATTTGTGTCACATCTACTGGAGCATCATGAGCATGTATTTTGACGTCACAGTATATGATGACATCATAGTTAGTATGCACTATGACGTCACAATGTATTATGACGTCATAAGGTATCCGCTTTATGACATCACAATATATTTTTAGAGTGCAATTTGCAGGAATTTTGAGCAATTTCTCTTACCACAATTTGTGTCACATCTACTGGAGCATCATGAGCATGTATTATGACGTCACAGTATGTGATGACATCATAATTAGTATGCACTATGACGTCACAATATATTATGATGTCATAATATATCCGCATTATGACATCACAATATATTAAGAGAGCGCAATTTGCATGTATTATGACCAATTTCTCTTACCCCAATTTGTGTCACATCTACTGGAGCATCATGAGCATGTATTATGACGTCACAGTATGTGATGACATCACAATTAGTATGCACTATGACGTCAGAATATATTATGATGTCATAGTATATCCGCATTATGACATCACAATATATTATGAGAGCGCAACAAGGAGGTATTATGAGCAATTTCTTTTACCCCAATTTGTGTCACATCTACTGGAGCATCATGAGAATGTATTATGACGTCACAGTATATGATGACATCATAATTAGTATGCACTATGACGTCACAATGTATTATGACGTCATAAAGTATCCGCATTATGACATCACAATATATTATGAGAGCGCAATTTGCTGGTATTATGAACAATTTCTCTTACCCCAATTTGTGTCACATCAACTGGAGCATCATGAACATGTATTATGACGTCACAGTATGTGATGACATCATAATTAGTATGCAGTATGACATCACAATTTATTATGACGTCATAATGTATCCGCATTATGACATCACAATATATTATGAGAGCGCAACATGCAGGTATTATGAGCAATTTCTCTTGCCGCAATTTGTGTCACATCTACTGGAGCATCATGAGCATGTATTTTGACGTCACAGTAAATGATGACATCATAATTAGTATGCACTATGATGTCACAATGTACTATGACGTCATAATGTATCCGCATTATGACATCACAATATATAACGAGAGCGAAATTTGCAGATATTATGAGCAAATTCTCTTTTCCCAATTTGTGTCACATCTACTGGAGCATCATGAGCATGTATTATGACGTCACAGTATATGATGACATCATAATTAGTATGCACTATGACGTCACAATGTATTATGACGTCATAATGCATCCGCATTATGACATCACAATATATTATGAGAGCGCAACATGCAGGTATTATGAGCAATTTCTCTTACCCCAATTTGTGTCACGTCTACTGGAGAATCATCAGCATGTATTATGACGTCACAGTATATGATTGCGTCATAATTAGTATGCACTATGACGTCACAATGTATTATGACGTCATAATGTATCCGCATTATGACATCACAATATATTATGAGAGCGCAACATGCAGGTATTATGAGCAAATTATCTTACCCCAATTTGTGCCATATCTGCTGGAGAATCATGAGCATGTGTTATGACGTCACAGTATATGATGACATCATAATTAGTATGCACTATGACGTCACAATGTATTATGTCGTCATAATGTATCCGCATTATGACATCACAATATACTATGATAGCGCAATTTGCAGGTTTTATGACCAATTTCGCTTACCCCAATTTGTGTCACATCTACTGGAGCATCATGACCATGTATTATGATGTCACAGTATATGATGACATCATAATTAGTATGCAGTATGACGTCACAATGTATTGTGACGTCATAATGTATCCGCATTATGACATCACAATATATTATGAGAGCGCAACATGAAGGTATTATAAGCAGTTTCTCTTACCACAATTTGTTTCACATCTACTGGAGCATCATGAGCATGTATTATGACGTCAGAGTATATGATGACATCATAATTAGTATGCACTATGATGTCACAATGTATTATGACGTCATAATGTATCCGCATTATGACATCAGAATATATTATGAGAGCACAATTTGCTGGTTTTATGACCAATTTCGCTTACCCCAATTTGTGTCACATCTACTGGAGCATCATGAGCATGTATTATGACGTCACAGTATATGATGTCATCATAATTAGTATGCAGTATGACGTCACAATGTATTATGACGTCATAATGTATCCGCATTATGACATCACAATACATTATGAGAGCGCAACATGCAGTTATTATGAGCAATTTCTCTTTCTCCAATTTGTGTCACATCTACTGGAGCATCATGAGCATGTATTATGATGTCACAGTAAATGATGACATCATAATTAGTATGCAGTATGACGTCAAAATGTACTATGGCGTCATAATGTATCCGCATTATGACAGCACAATATATTACGAGATCGCAATTTGCAGGTATAATGAGCAAATTCTCTTACCCCACATTGTGTCACATCTACTGGAGCATCATGAGCATGAATTATGATGTCACAGTATATGATGACATCATAATTAGTAAGCACTATGACGTCAAAATGTATTATGACGTCATAATGTATCCGCATTATGACCTCACAATATATGATGAGAGCGCAATTTGCAGGTATTGTGACCATTTCTCTTTCCCCAGTTTGTGTCACATCTACTGGAGCATCATGAGCATGTATTATGACGTCAGAGTATATGATGACATCATAATTAGTATGCACTATGATGTCACAATGTATTATGATGTCATAATGTATCCGCATTATGACATCACAATATATTATGAGAGCGCAACTTGCAGCTTTTATGACCAATTTCGCTTACCCCAATTTGTGTCACATCTACTGGAGCATCATGAGCATGTATTATGACGTCACAGTATATGATGACATCATAATTGGTATGCAGTATGACGTCACAATGTATTATGACGTCATAATGTATCCGCATTATGACATCACAATATATTATGAGAGCGCAACCTACAGGTATTATGAGCAATTTCTCTTACCCCAATTTGTGTCACATCTACTGGAGAATCATGAGCATGTATTATGACGTCACAGTAAATGATGACATCATAATTAGTATGCACTATGACGTCACAATGTACTATGACGTCATAATGTATCCGCATTATGACATCACAATGTATTACGAGAGCGCAATTTGCAGCTATTATGAGCAAATTCTCTTACCACAATTTGTGTCATATCTACTGGAGCATCATGAGCTTATGACGTCACTGTATATGATGACATCATAATTAGTATGCACTATGACGTCACAATATATTATGACGTCATAATGTATCCGCATTATGACATCACAATATATTATGAGAGCGCAATTTGCAGGTTTTATGACCAATTTCGCCTACCACAATTTGTGTCACATCTACTGGAGCATCATGAGCATGTATTATGACGTCACAGTATATGATGACATCATAATTAGTATGCAGTATGACGTCACAATGTATTATGACGTCATAATGTATCCACATTATGACATCACAATATATTATGAGAGCGCAACTTGCAGGTATTATGAGCAATTTCTCTTACCCCAATTTGTGTCACATCTACTGGAGAATCATGAGCATGTATTATGACGTCACAGTATATGATGACATCATAATTAGTATGCACTATGATGTAACAATGTATTATGACGTCATAATGTATCCGCATTATGACATCACAATATATTATGAGAGCGCAATTTGCAGGTTTTATGACCAATTTTGCTTACCCGAATTTGTGTCACATCTAGTGCAGCATCATGAGCATGTATTATGACGTCACAGTATATGATGTCATCATAATTAGTATGCAATATGACGTCACAATTTATTATGGCGTCATAATGTATCCGCATTATGACATCACAATATATTATGAGAGCCCAACATGCAGGTATTATGCGCAATTTCTCTTACCCCAATTGGTGTCACATCTACTGGAACATCATGAGCATGTATTATGATGTCACAGTAAATGATGACATCATAATTAGTATGCACTATGACGCCACAATGTACTATGACGTCATAATGTATCCGCATAATGACATCACAATATATTACGAGAGCGCAATTTGCAGCTATTATGAGCAAATTCTCTTACCACAATTTGTGTCGTATCTACTGGAGCATCATGAGCATGTATTATGACGTCACAGTATATGATGACATCATAATTTGTATGCACTATGACGTCACAATGTATTATGACGTCATAATGTATCCGGATTTTGACATCACAATATATTATGAGAGCGCAATTTGCAGGTATTATGAGCAATTTCTCTTACCCCAATTTGTGTCACATCTACTGGAGCATCATGAGCATGTATTATGACATCACAGTATATGATGACATCATAATTAGTATGCACTATGATGTAGCAATGTATTATGACGTCATAATGTATCCGCATTATGACATCACAATATATTATGAGAGCGCAATTTGCAGGTTTTATGACCAATTTTGCTTACCCGAATTTGTGTCACATCTACTGCAGCATCATGAGCATGTATTATGACGTCACAGTATATGATGACATCATAATTAGTATGCACTATGACGTCACAATGTATTATGACGTCATAATGTATCCGCATTATGACATCACAATATATGATGAGAGCGCAATTTGCAGGTATTGTGACCCATTTCTCTTACCCATATTTGTGTCACATCTACTGGAGCATCATGAGCATCTATTATGACGTCAGAGTATATGATGACATCATAATTAGTATGCACTATGACATCACAATGTATTATGACGTCATAATGTATCCGCATTATGACATCACAATATATTATGAGAGCGCAATTTGCAGGTATTATGAGCAATTTCGCTTACCCCAATTTGTGTCACATCTACTGGAGCATCATGAGCATGTATTATGACATCACAGCATATGATGACATCATAACTAGTATGCACTATGACATCACAATGCAGTATGATGTCGTAATGTATCCGCATTATGACATCACAATATATTATGAGAGCGCAACATGCAGGTATTATGAGCAATTTCTCTTAGCCCAATTTGTGTCATATCTACAGGAGTATCATGAGCATGTATTATGACGTCAGAATATATGATGACATCATAATTAGTATGCACTATGACGTCAGAATATATTATGATGTCATAATGTATCCGCAATATGACATCACAATATATTATGAGAGCGCAACAAGGAGGTATTATGAGCAATTTCTTTTACCCCAATTTGTGTCACATCTACTGGAGCATCATGAGAATGTATTATGACGTCACAGTATATGATGACATCATAATTAGTATGCACTATGACGTCACAATGTATTATGACGTCATAATGTATCCGCATTATGACATCACAATATATTATGAGAGCGCAATTTGCAGGTTTTATGACCAATTTCGCTTACCCCAATTTGTGTCACATCTCCTGGAGCATCATGAGCATGTATTATGACGTCACAGTATATGATGACATCATAATTAGTATGCACTATGACGTCACAATGTATTATGACGTCATAATATATCCGCATTATGACATCACAATATATTAAGAGAGCGCAATTTGCATGTATTATGACCAATTTCTCTTACCGCAATTTGTGTCACATCTACTGGAGCATCATGAGCATGTATTATGACGTCACAGTATGTGATGACATCACAATTAGTATGCACTATGACGTCAGATTATATTGTGATGTCATAATGTATCCGCATTATGACATCACAATATATTATGAGAGCGCAATTTGCAGGTATTATGAGCAATTTCTCTTACCCCAATTTGTGTCACATCTACTGGAGCATCATGAGCATGTATTATGACGTCACACTATGTGATGACATCATAATTAGTATGCAGTATGACGTCACCATTTATTATGACGTCATAATGTATCCGCATTATGACATCACAATATATTATGAGAGCGCAACATGCAGGTATTATGAGCAATTTCTCTGGCCCCAATTTGTGTCACATCTACTGGAGCATCATGAGCATGTATTATGACGTCACGGTATATGATGACATCATAGTTAGTATGCACTATGACGTCACAATGTATTATGACGTCATAATGTATCCGCTTTATGACATCACAATATATTATGAGAGCGCAATTTGCAGGTATTATGAGCAATTTCGCTTACCCCAATTTGTGTCACATCTACTGGATCATCATGAGCATGTATTATGACGTCACAGCATATGATGACATCATAACTAGTATGCACTATGACATCACAATGCATTATGATGTCGTAATATATCCGCATTATGACATCACAATATATTATGAGAGCGCAACATGCAGGTATTATGAGCAATTTCTCTTACCCCAATTTGTGTCATATCTACAGGAGTATCATGAGCATGTATTATGACGTCAGAATATATGATGACATCATAATTAGTATGCACTATGACGTCAGAATATATTATGATGTCATAATGTATCCGCATTATGACATCACAATATATTATGAGAGCGCAACAAGGAGGTATTATGAGCAATTTCTTTTACCCCAATTTGTGTCACATCTACTGGAGCATCATGAGAATGTATTATGACGTCACAGTATATGATGACATCATAATGAGTATGCACTATGACGTCACAATGTATTATGACGTCATAATGTATCCGCATTATGACATCACAATATATTATGAGAGCGCAATTTGCAGGTTTTATGACCAATTTCGCTTACCCCAATTTGTGTCACATCTCCTGGAGCATCATGAGCATGTATTATGACGTCACAGTATATGATGACATCATAATTAGTATGCACTATGACGTCACAATGTATTATGACGTCATAATATATCCGAATTATGACATCACAATATATTAAGAGAGCGCAATTTGCAGGTATTATGACCAATTTCTCTTACCACAATTTGTGTCACATCTACTGGAGCATCTTGAGCATGTATTATGACGTCGCAGTATGTGATGATATCACAATTAGTATGCACTATGACGTCAGAATATATTATGATGTCATAATGTATCCGCATTATGACATCACAATATATTATGAGAGCGCAATTTGCTGGTATTATGAGCAATTTCTCTTACCCAAATTTGTGTCACATCTACTGGAGCATCATGAGCATGTATTATGACGTCACAGTATGTGATGACATCATAATTAGTATGCAGTATGACGTCAAAATGTACTATGGCGTCATAATGTATCCGCATTATGACAGCACAATATATTACGAGATCGCAATTTGCAGGTATTATGAGCAAATTCTCTTACCCCACATTGTGTCACATCTACTGGAGCATCATGAGCATGAATTATGATGTCACAGTATATGATGACATCATAATTAGTAAGCACTATGACGTCACAATGTATTATGACGTCATAATGTATCCGCATTATGACCTCACAATATATGATGAGAGCGCAATTTGCAGGTATTGTGACCCATTTCTCTTTCCCCAGTTTGTGTCACATCTACTGGAGCATCATGAGCATGTATTATGACGTCAGAGTATATGATGACATCATAATTAGTATGCACTATGACGTCACAATGTATTATGATGTCATAATGTATCCGCATTATGACATCACAATATATTATGAGAGCGCAACTTGCAGCTTTTATGACCAATTTCGCTTACCCCAATTTGTGTCACATCTACTGGAGCATCATGAGCATGTATTATGACGTCACAGTATATGATGACATCATAATTGGTATGCAGTATGACGTCACAATGTACTATGACGTCATAATGTATCCGCATTATGACATCACAATGTATTACGAGAGCGCAATTTGCAGCTATTATGAGCAAATTCTCTTACCCCAATTTGTGTCACATCTACTGGAGCATCATGAGCTTATGACGTCACTGTATATGATGACATCATAATTAGTATGCACTATGACGTCACAATATATTATGACGTCATAATGTATCCGCATTATGACATCACAATATATTATGAGAGCGCAATTTGCAGGTTTTATGACCAATTTCGCTTACCACAATTTGTGTCACATCTACTGGAGCATCATGAGCATGTATTATGACGTCACAATATATGATGACATCATAATTAGTATGCAGTATGACGTCACAATGTATTATGACGTCATAATGTATCCACATTATGACATCACAATATATTATGAGAGCGCAACTTGCAGGTATTATGAGCAATTTCTCTTACCGCAATTTGTGTCACATCTACTGGAGCATCATGAGCATGTATTATGACGTCACAGTATATGATGACATCATAATTAGTATGCACTATGATGTAACAATGTATTATGACGTCATAATGTATCCGCATTATGACATCACAATATATTATGAGAGCGCAATTTGCAGGTTTTATGACCAATTTTGCTTACCCGAATTTGTGTCACATCTACTGCAGCATCATGAGCATGTATTATGACGTCACAGTATATGATGACATCATAATTAGTATGCACTATGACGTCACAATGTATTATGACGTCATAATGTATCCGCATTATGACATCACAATATATTATGAGAGCGCAACATGCAGGCATTATAAGCAATTTCTCTTACCACAATTTGTGTCACATCTCCTGGAGCATCATGAGCATGTATTATGACGTCACAGTATATGATGACATCATAATTAGTATGCACTATAACGTCACAATGTATTATGACGTCATAATATATCCGAATTATGACATCACAATATATTAAGAGAGCGCAATTTGCAGGTATTATGACCAATTTCTCTTACCACAATTTGTGTCACATCTACTGGAGCATCATGAGCATGTATTATGACGTCACAGTATGTGATGATATCACAATTAGTATGCACTATGACGTCAGAATATATTATGATGTCATAATGTATCCGCATTATGACATCACAATATATTATGAGAGCGCAATTTGCTGGTATTATGAGCAATTTCTCTTACCCCAATTTGTGTCACATCTACTGGAGCATCATGAGCATGTATTATGACGTCACAGTATGTGATGACATCATAATTAGTATGCAGTATGACGTCAAAATGTACTATGGCGTCATAATGTATCCGCATTATGACAGCACAATATATTACGAGATCGCAATTTGCAGGTATTATGAGCAAATTCTCTTACCCCACATTGTGTCACATCTACTGGAGCATCATGAGCATGAATTATGATGTCACAGTATATGATGACATCATAATTAGTAAGCACTATGACGTCACAATGTATTATGACGTCATAATGTATCCGCATTATGACCTCACAATATATGATGAGAGCGCAATTTGCAGGTATTGTGACCCATTTCTCTTTCCCCAGTTTGTGTCACATCTACTGGAGCATCATGAGCATGTATTATGACGTCAGAGTATATGATGACATCATAATTAGTATGCACTATGACGTCACAATGTATTATGATGTCATAATGTATCCGCATTATGACATCACAATATATTATGAGAGCGCAACTTGCAGCTTTTATGACCAATTTCGCTTACCCCAATTTGTGTCACATCTACTGGAGCATCATGAGCATGTATTATGACGTCACAGTATATGATGACATCATAATTGGTATGCAGTATGACGTCACAATGTACTATGACGTCATAATGTATCCGCATTATGACATCACAATGTATTACGAGAGCGCAATTTGCATCTATTATGAGCAAATTCTCTTACCCCAATTTGTGTCACATCTACTGGAGCATCATGAGCTTATGACGTCACTGTATATGATGACATCATAATTAGTATGCACTATGACGTCACAATATATTATGACGTCATAATGTATCCGCATTATGACATCACAATATATTATGAGAGCGCAATTTGCAGGTTTTATGACCAATTTCGCTTACCACAATTTGTGTCACATCTACTGGAGCATCATGAGCATGTATTATGACGTCACAGTATATGATGACATCATAATTAGTATGCAGTATGACGTCACAATGTATTATGACGTCATAATGTATCCACATTATGACATCACAATATATTATGAGAGCGCAACTTGCAGGTATTATGAGCAATTTCTCTTACCCCAATTTGTGTCACATCTACTGGAGCATCATGAGCATGTATTATGACGTCACAGTATATGATGACATCATAATTAGTATGCACTATGATGTAACAATGTATTATGACGTCATAATGTATCCGCATTATGACATCACAATATATTATGAGAGCGCAATTTGCAGGTTTTATGACCAATTTTGCTTACCCGAATTTGTGTCACATCTACTGCAGCATCATGAGCATGTATTATGACGTCACAGTATATGATGACATCATAATTATTATGCACTATGACGTCACAATGTATTATGACGTCATAATGTATCCGCATTATGACATCACAATATATTATGAGAGCGCAACATGCAGGTATTATAAGCAATTTCTCTTACCACAATTTGTGTCACATCTACTGGAGCATCATGAGCATGTATTATGACGTCACAGTATATGATGACAACATATTTAGCATGCACCATGACGTCACAATGTAGTATGACGTCATAATATATCCGCATTATGACATCACAATATACTATGAGAGCGCAATTTGCAGGTTTTATGACCAATTTCGCTTACCCCAATTTGTGTCACATCTACTGGAGCATCATGAGCATGTATTATGAAGTCACAGTATATGATGAAAACATAATAAGTATGAACTATGATGTCACAATGTATTATGACGTCATAATGTATTCGCATTATGACATCACAAAATATTATGAGAGCGCAATTTGCAGGTATTATGAGCAAATTCTCTTACCCCAAATTGTGTCACATCTACTGGAGCATCATGAGCATGTATTATGACGTCACAGTAAATGATGACATCATAATTAGTATGCACTATGACGTCAAAATGTACTAGGACGTCATAATGTATCCGCATTATGACATCACAATATATTACGAGAGCGCAAATTGCAGGTATTATGAGCAAATTCTCTTACCCCAATTTGTGTTACATCTACTGGAGCATCATGAGCATGTATTATGACGTCACAGTATATGATGACATCATAATTAGTAAGCACTATGATGTCACAATGTATTATGATGTCATAATGTATCCGCATTATGACATCACAGTATATGATGAGAGCGCAATTTGCAGGTATTGTGACCCATTTCTCTTAACCCAAATTGTGTCACATCTACTGGAGCATCATGAGCATGTATTATGACGTCACAGTATATGATGACATCATAATTAGTATGCACTATGACGTCACAATGTATTATGACGTCATAATGTATCCGCATTATGACATCACAATATATTATGAGAGCGCAATTGGCAGGTATTATGAGCAATTTCTCTTACCCCAATTTGTGTCACATCTACTGGAGCATCATGAGCATGTATTATGACGTCACAGTATATGATGACATCATAATTAGTATGCACTATGACGTCACAATGTATTATGACGTCATAATGTATCCGCATTTTGACATCACAATATATTATGAGAGCGCAATTTGCAGGTATTATGAGCAATTTCTCTTACCCCAATTGGTGTCACATCTACTGGAGCATCATGAGCATGTATTATGACGTCACAGTAAATGATGACATCATAATTAGTATGCACTATGACGTCAAAATGTACTATGACGTCATAATGTATCCACATTATGACATCACAATATATTACGAGAGCGCAGTTTGCAGGTATTATGAGTAAATTCTCTTACCCCAATTTGTGTCACATCTACTGGAGCATCATGAGCATGTATTATGATGTCACAGTATATGATGACATCATAATTAGTAAGCACTATGATGTCACAATGTATTATGATGTCATAATGTATCCGCATTATGACATCACAATATATGATGAGAGCGCAATTTGCAGGTATTGTGACCCATTTCTCTTACCCATATTTGTGTCACATCTACTGGAGCATCATGAGCATCTATTATGATGTCAGAGTATATGATGACATCATAATTAGTATGCACTATGACATCACAATGTATTATGACGTCATAATGTATCCGCATTATGACATCACAATATATTATGAGAGAGGAATTTGCAGGTATTATGAGCAATTTCGCTTACCCCAATTTGTGTCACATCTACTGGAGCATCATGAGAATGTATTATGACGTCACAGTATATGATGACATCATAATTAGTATGCACTATGACGTCACAATGTATTATGACGTCATAATGTATCCGCATTATGACATCACAATATATTATGAGAGCGCAATTTGCAGGTATTATGAGCAATTTCTCTTACCCCAATTTGTGTCACATCAACTGGAGCATCATGAACATGTATTATGACGTCACAGTATGTGATGACATCATAATTAGTATGCAGTATGACATCACAATTTATTATGACGTCATAATGTATCCGCATTATGACATCACAATATATTATGAGAGCGCAACATGCAGGTATTATGAGCAATTTCTCTTGCCCCTATTTGTGTCACATCTACTGGAGCATCATGAGCATGTATTTTGACGTCACAGTAAATGATGACATCATAATTAGTATGCACTATGATGTCACAATGTACTATGACGTCATAATGTATCCGCATTATGACATCACAATATATAACGAGAGCGCAATTTGCAGATATTATGAGCAAATTCTCTTATCCCAATTTGTGTCACATCTACTGGAGCATCATGAGCATGTATTATGACGTCACAGTATATGATGACATCATAATTAGTATGCATTATGACGTCACAATGTATTATGACGTCATAATGCATCCGCATTATGACATCACAATATATTATGAGAGCGCAACATGCAGGTATTATGAGCAATTTCTCTTACCCCAATTTGTGTCACATTTACTGGAGAATCATCAGCATGTATTATGACGTCACAGTATATGATGATGTCAAAATTAGTATGCACTATGACGTCACAATGTATTATGACGTCATAATGTATCCGCATTATGACATCACAATATATTATGAGAGCGCAACATGCAGGTATTATGAGCAAATTATCTTACCCCAATTTGTGTCATCTCTGCTGGAGCATCATGAGCATGTATTATGACGTCACAGTATATGATGACATCATAATTAGTATGCACTATGACGTCACAATGTATTATGTCGTCATAATGTATCCGCATTATGACATCACAATATACTATGATAGCGCAATTTGCAGGTTTTATGACCAATTTCGCTTACCCCATTTTGTGTCACATCTACTGGAGCATCATGAGCATGTATTATGACATCACAGAAATGATGACATCATAATTAGTATGCACTATGACATCACAATGTACTATGACGTCATAATGTATTCGTATTATGACATCACAATATATAACGAGAGCGCAATTTGCAGCTGTTATGAGCAAATTCTCTTACCCCAATTTGTGTCACATCTACTGGAGCAGCATGAGCATGTATTATGACGACACAGTATATGATGACATCATAATTAGTATGCAGTATGACGTCACAATGTATTATGACGTCGTCATTTATCCGCATTATGACATCACAATATATGATGAGAGTGCAATTTGCAGGTATTGTGAGCCATTTCTCTAACCCCAATTTGTGTCACATCTACTGGAGCATCATGAGCATGTATTATGACGTCACAGTATATGATAACATCATAATTAGTATGCACTATGACGTCACAATGTATTATGACGTCATAATGTATCCGCATTATGACATCACAATATATTATGAGAGCGCAACATGCAGGTATTATGAGCAATTTCTCTTACCACAATTTGTGTCACATCTACTGGAGAATCATGAACATGTATTATGACGTCACAGTATATGATGACGTCATAGTTAGTATGCACTATGACATCACAATGTATTATGACGTCATAATGTATCCGCATTATGACATCACAATATATTATGAGAGCGCAACATGCAGGTATTATGAGAAAATTCTCTTACCCCAATTTGTGTCATATCTGCTGGAGCATCATGAGCATGTATTATGACGTCACAGTATATGATGACATCATAATTGCTATGCACTATGACGTCACAATGTATTATGTCGTCATAATGTATCCGCACTATAACATCACAATATATTATGAGAGCGCAATTTGCAGGTTTTATGACCAATTTCGCTTACCCCATTTTGTGTCACATCTACTGGAGCATCATGAGCATGTATTATGACGTCACAGTATATGATGACATCATTATTAGTATGCAGTATGACGTCACAATGTATTATGACGTCATAATGTATCCGCATTATGACATCACAATATATTATGAGAGCGCAACATGCAGGTATTATGACCAATTTCGCTTACCCCAATTTGTGTCACATCTACTGGAGCATCATGAGCATGTATTATGACGTCACAGTATATGATGACATCATAATTAGTATGCACTATGACGTCACTATGTCAATGTATTATGACGTCATAATGTGTCCGCATTATGACATCACAATATATTATGAGAGCGCAATTTGCAGGTTTTATGACCAATTTCGCTTACCCCAATTTGTGTCACATCTACTGGAGCATCATGAGCATGTATTATGACGTCATAGTATATGATGACATCATAATTAGTATGCAGTATGACGTCACAATGTATTATGACGTCATAATGTGTCCGCCTTATGACATCACAATGTATTATGAGAGCGCAACATGCAGGTATTATGACCAATTTCGCTTACCCCAATTTGTTTCACATCTACTGGAGTATCATGAGCATGTATTATGACGTCACAGTATGTGATGACATCATAATTAGTATGGACTATGACGTCACAATGTATTATGACGTCATAATGTATCCGCATTATGACATCACAATATATTATGAGAGCGCAACATGCAGGTATTATGAGCAAATTCTCTTACCCCAATTTGTGTCATATCTGCTGGAGCATCATGAACATGTATTATGACGTCACAGTATATGATGACATCATAATTAGTATGCACTATGACGTCACAATGTATTATGTCGTCATAATGTATCCGCATTATGACATCACAATATATTATGATAGCGCAATTTGCAGGTTTTATGACCAATTCCGCTTACCCCATATTGTGTCACATCTACTGGAGCATCATCAGCATGTATTATGACGTCACAGTATATGATGACATCATTACTACTATGCAGTATGACGTCACAATGTATTATGACGTCATAATGTATCCGCATTATGACATCACAATATATTATGAGAGCGCAACATGCAGGTATTATGAGCAATTTCTCTTACCCCAATTTGTGTCACATCTACTGGAGCATCATGACCATGTATTATGACGTCACAGAATATGATGACATCATAATTAGTATGCACTATGACGTCACAATGTATTATGACGTCATAATGTATCCTCATTATGACATCACAATATATTATGAGAGCGCAACATGCAGGTATTATGAGCAATTTCTCTTACCACAATTTGTGTCACATCTACTGGAGCATCATGAGTATGTATTATGACGTCACAGTATATGATGACATCATAATTAGTATGCACAATGACGTCACAATGTATTATGACGTCATAATGTATCCGCATTATGACATCACAATATATTATGAGAGCGCAATTTGCAGGTTTTATGACCAATTTCGCATACACCAATTTGTGTCACATCTACTGGAGCATCATGAGCATGTATTATGACGTCACAGTATATGATGACATCATAATTAGTATGCAGTATGACGTCACAATATATTATGACGTCTTAATACATCCGCCTTATGACATCACAATATATTATGAGAGCGCAACATGCAGGTTTTATGAGCAATTTCTCTTACCCCAATTTGTGTCACATCTACTGGAGCATCATGAGCATGTATTATGACGTCACAGTATATGATGACATCATAATTAGTATGCACTATGACGTCACAATGTATTATGACGTCATAATGTATCCGCATTATGACATCACAATATATTATGAGAGCGCAATTTGCAGGTTTTATGACGAATTTCGCTTACCCCAATTTTTGTCACATCTACTGGAGCATCATGAGCATGTATTATGTCATCACAGTACATGATGATATCATAATTAGTATGCAGTATGATGTCACAATGTATTATGACGTCATAATGTATCCTCATTATGACATCCCAATATATTATGAGAGCGCAACATGCAGGTATTATGAGCAATTTCTCTTACCCCAATTTGTGTCACATCTATTGGAGCATCATGAGCATGTATTATGACGTCACAGTATGTGATGACATCATAATTAGTATGCACTATGACGTCACAATATATTATGATGTCATAATATATCCGCATTATGACATCACAATATATTATGAGAGCGCAATTTCCAGGTATTATGACCAATTTCTCTTACCCCAATTTGTGTCACATCTACTGGAGCATCATGAGCATGTATTATGACGTCACAGTATATGATGACATCATAGTTAGTATGCTCTATGACGTCACAATGTATTATGACGTCATAATGTATCCGCATTATGACATCACAATATATTATGAGAGCGCAATTTGCAGGTTTTATGACCAATTTCGCTTACACCAATTTGTGTCATATCTCCGGGAGCATCATGAGCATGTATTATGACGTCACAGTATATGATGACATCATAATTAGTATGCACTATGACGTCACAATGTATTATGACGTCATAATATATCCGCATTATGACATCACAATATATTAAGAGAGCGCAATTTGCATGTATTATGACCAATTTCTCTTACCCCAATTTGTTTCACATCTACTGGAGCATCATGAGCATGTATTATGACGTCACAGTATGTGATGACATCACAATTAGTATGCACTATGTCGTCAGAATATATTATGATGTCATAATGTATCCGCATTATGACATCTCAATATATTATGAGAGCGCAACAAGGAGGTATTATGAGGAATTTCTTTTACCCAGATTTGTGTCACATCTACTGGAGCATCATGAGAATGTATTATGACGTCACAGTATATGATGACATCATAATTAGTATGCACTATGACGTCACAATGTATTATGACGTCATAATGTATCCGCATTATGACATCACAATATATTATGAGAGCGCAATTTGCAGGTATTATGAGCAATTTCTCTTACCCCAATTTGTGTCACATCAACTGGAGCATCATGAACATGTATTATGACGTCACAGTATGTGATGACATCATAATTAGTATGCAGTATGACATCACAATTTATTATGACGTCATAATGTATCCGCATTATGACATCACAATATATTATGAGAGCGCAACATGCAGGTATTATGAGCAATTTCTCTTGCCCCAATTTGTGTCACATCTACTGGAGCATCATGAGCATGTATTTTGACGTCACAGTAAATGATGACATCATAATTAGTATGCACTATGATGTCACAATGTACTATGACGTCATAATGTATCCGCATTATGACATCACTATATATAACGAGAGCGCAATTTGCAGATATTATGAGCAAATTCTCTTATCCCAATTTGTGTCACATCTACTGGAGCATCATGAGCATGTATTATGACATCACAGTATATGATGACATCATAATTAGTATGCATTATGACGTCACAATGTATTATGATGTCATAATGCATCCGCATTATGACATCACAATATATTATGAGAGCGCAACATGCAGGTATTATGAGCAATTTCTCTTACCCCAATTTGTGTCACATCTACTGGAGAATCATCAGCATGTATTATGACGTCACAGTATATGATGATGTCATAATTAGTATGCACTATGACGTCACAATGTATTATGACGTCATAATGTATCCACATTATGACATCACAATATATTATGAGAGCGCAACATGCAGGTATTATGAGCAAATTATCTTACCCCAATTTGTGTCATCTCTGCTGGAGCATCATGAGCATGTATTATGACGTCACAGTATATGATGACATCATAATTAGTATGCACTATGACGTCACAATGTATTATGTCGTCATAATGTATCCGCATTATGACATCACAATATCCTATGATAGCGCAATTTGCAGGTTTTATGACCAATTTCGTTTACCCCATTTTGTGTCACATCTACTGGAGCATCATGAGCATGTATTATGACATCACAGAAATGATGACATCATAATTAGTATGCACTATGACATCACAATGTACTATGACGTCATAATGTATTCGTATTATGACATCACAATATATTACGAGAGCGCAATTTGCAGCTGTTATGAGCAAATTCTCTTACCCCAATTTGTGTCACATCTGCTGGAGCAGCATGAGCATGTATTATGACGACACAGTATATGATGACATCATAATTAGTATGCAGTATGACGTCACAATGTATTATGACGTCGTCATTTATCCGCATTATGACATCACAATATATGATGAGAGTGCAATTTGCAGGTATTGTGAGCCATTTCTCTAACCCCAATTTGTGTCACATCTACTGGAGCATCATGAGCATGTATTATGACGTCACAGTATATGATAACATCATAATTAGTATGCACTATGACGTCACAATGTATTATGACGTCATAATGTATCCGCATTATGACATCACAATATATTATGAGAGCGCAACATGCAGGTATTATGAGCAATTTCTCTTACCACAATTTGTGTCACATCTACTGGAGAATCATGAACATGTATTATGACGTCACAGTATATGATGACGTCATAGTTAGTATGCACTATGACATCACAATGTATTATGACGTCATAATGTATCCGCATTATGACATCACAATATATTATGAGAGCGCAACATGCAGGTATTATGAGAAAATTCTCTTACCCCAATTTGTGTCATATCTGCTGGAGCATCATGAGCATGTATTATGACGTCACAGTATATGATGACATCATAATTGCTATGCACTATGACGTCACAATGTATTATGTCGTCATAATGTATCCGCACTATAACATCACAATATATTATGAGAGCGCAATTTGCAGGTTTTATGACCAATTTCGCTTACCCCATTTTGTGTCACATCTACTGGAGCATCATGAGCATGTATTATGACGTCACAGTATATGATGACATCATTATTAGTATGCAGTATGACGTCACAATGTATTATGACGTCATAATGTATCCGCATTATGACATCACAATATATTATGAGAGCGCAACATGCAGGTATTATGACCAATTTCGCTTACCCCAATTTGTGTCACATCTACTGGAGCATCATGAGCATGTATTATGACGTCACAGTATATGATGACATCATAATTAGTATGCACTATGACGTCACTATGTCAATGTATTATGACGTCATAATGTGTCCGCATTATGACATCACAATATATTATGAGAGCGCAATTTGCAGGTTTTATGACCAATTTCGCTTACCCCAATTTGTGTCACATCTACTGGAGCATCATGAGCATGTATTATGACGTCATAGTATATGATGACATCATAATTAGTATGCAGTATGACGTCACAATGTATTATGACGTCATAATGTGTCCGCCTTATGACATCACAATGTATTATGAGAGCGCAACATGCAGGTATTATGACCAATTTCGCTTACCCCAATTTGTTTCACATCTACTGGAGTATCATGAGCATGTATTATGACGTCACAGTATGTGATGACATCATAATTAGTATGGACTATGACGTCACAATGTATTATGACGTCATAATGTATCCGCATTATGACATCACAATATATTATGAGAGCGCAACATGCAGGTATTATGAGCAAATTCTCTTACCCCAATTTGTGTCATATCTGCTGGAGCATCATGAACATGTATTATGACGTCACAGTATATGATGACATCATAATTAGTATGCACTATGACGTCACAATGTATTATGTCGTCATAATGTATCCGCATTATGACATCACAATATATTATGATAGCGCAATTTGCAGGTTTTATGACCAATTCCGCTTACCCCATATTGTGTCACATCTACTGGAGCATCATCAGCATGTATTATGACGTCACAGTATATGATGACATCATTACTACTATGCAGTATGACGTCACAATGTATTATGACGTCATAATGTATCCGCATTATGACATCACAATATATTATGAGAGCGCAACATGCAGGTATTATGAGCAATTTCTCTTACCCCAATTTGTGTCACATCTACTGGAGCATCATGACCATGTATTATGACGTCACAGAATATGATGACATCATAATTAGTATGCACTATGACGTCACAATGTATTATGACGTCATAATGTATCCTCATTATGACATCACAATATATTATGAGAGCGCAACATGCAGGTATTATGAGCAATTTCTCTTACCACAATTTGTGTCACATCTACTGGAGCATCATGAGTATGTATTATGACGTCACAGTATATGATGACATCATAATTAGTATGCACAATGACGTCACAATGTATTATGACGTCATAATGTATCCGCATTATGACATCACAATATATTATGAGAGCGCAATTTGCAGGTTTTATGACCAATTTCGCATACACCAATTTGTGTCACATCTACTGGAGCATCATGAGCATGTATTATGACGTCACAGTATATGATGACATCATAATTAGTATGCAGTATGACGTCACAATATATTATGACGTCTTAATACATCCGCCTTATGACATCACAATATATTATGAGAGCGCAACATGCAGGTTTTATGAGCAATTTCTCTTACCCCAATTTGTGTCACATCTACTGGAGCATCATGAGCATGTATTATGACGTCACAGTATATGATGACATCATAATTAGTATGCACTATGACGTCACAATGTATTATGACGTCATAATGTATCCGCATTATGACATCACAATATATTATGAGAGCGCAATTTGCAGGTTTTATGACGAATTTCGCTTACCCCAATTTTTGTCACATCTACTGGAGCATCATGAGCATGTATTATGTCATCACAGTACATGATGATATCATAATTAGTATGCAGTATGATGTCACAATGTATTATGACGTCATAATGTATCCTCATTATGACATCCCAATATATTATGAGAGCGCAACATGCAGGTATTATGAGCAATTTCTCTTACCCCAATTTGTGTCACATCTATTGGAGCATCATGAGCATGTATTATGACGTCACAGTATGTGATGACATCATAATTAGTATGCACTATGACGTCACAATATATTATGATGTCATAATATATCCGCATTATGACATCACAATATATTATGAGAGCGCAATTTCCAGGTATTATGACCAATTTCTCTTACCCCAATTTGTGTCACATCTACTGGAGCATCATGAGCATGTATTATGACGTCACAGTATATGATGACATCATAGTTAGTATGCTCTATGACGTCACAATGTATTATGACGTCATAATGTATCCGCATTATGACATCACAATATATTATGAGAGCGCAATTTGCAGGTTTTATGACCAATTTCGCTTACACCAATTTGTGTCATATCTCCGGGAGCATCATGAGCATGTATTATGACGTCACAGTATATGATGACATCATAATTAGTATGCACTATGACGTCACAATGTATTATGACGTCATAATATATCCGCATTATGACATCACAATATATTAAGAGAGCGCAATTTGCATGTATTATGACCAATTTCTCTTACCCCAATTTGTTTCACATCTACTGGAGCATCATGAGCATGTATTATGACGTCACAGTATGTGATGACATCACAATTAGTATGCACTATGTCGTCAGAATATATTATGATGTCATAATGTATCCGCATTATGACATCTCAATATATTATGAGAGCGCAACAAGGAGGTATTATGAGGAATTTCTTTTACCCAGATTTGTGTCACATCTACTGGAGCATCATGAGAATGTATTATGACGTCACAGTATATGATGACATCATAATTAGTATGCACTATGACGTCACAATGTATTATGATGTCATAATGTATCCGCATTATGACATCACAATATATTATGAGAGAGCAATTTGCAGGTTTTATGAGCAAATTCTCTTATCCCAATTTGTGTCACATCTACTGGAGCATCATGAGCATGTATTATGACATCACAGTATATGATGACATCATAATTAGTATGCATTATGACGTCACAATGTATTATGATGTCATAATGCATCCGCATTATGACATCACAATATATTATGAGAGCGCAACATGCAGGTATTATGAGCAATTTCTCTTACCCCAATTTGTGTCACATCTACTGGAGAATCATCAGCATGTATTATGACGTCACAGTATATGATGATGTCATAATTAGTATGCACTATGACGTCACAATGTATTATGACGTCATAATGTATCCACATTATGACATCACAATATATTATGAGAGCGCAACATGCAGGTATTATGAGCAAATTATCTTACCCCAATTTGTGTCATCTCTGCTGGAGCATCATGAGCATGTATTATGACGTCACAGTATATGATGACATCATAATTAGTATGCACTATGACGTCACAATGTATTATGTCGTCATAATGTATCCGCATTATGACATCACAATATCCTATGATAGCGCAATTTGCAGGTTTTATGACCAATTTCGTTTACCCCATTTTGTGTCACATCTACTGGAGCATCATGAGCATGTATTATGACATCACAGAAATGATGACATCATAATTAGTATGCACTATGACATCACAATGTACTATGACGTCATAATGTATTCGTATTATGACATCACAATATATTACGAGAGCGCAATTTGCAGCTGTTATGAGCAAATTCTCTTACCCCAATTTGTGTCACATCTGCTGGAGCAGCATGAGCATGTATTATGACGACACAGTATATGATGACATCATAATTAGTATGCAGTATGACGTCACAATGTATTATGACGTCATCATTTATCCGCATTATGACATCACAATATATGATGAGAGCGCAATTTGCAGGTATTGTGAGCCATTTCTCTAACCCCAATTTGTGTCACATCTACTGGAGCATCATGAGCATGTATTATGACGTCACAGTATATGATAACATCATAATTAGTATGCACTATGACGTCACAATGTATTATGACGTCATAATGTATCCGCATTATGACATCACAATATATTATGAGAGCGCAACATGCAGGTATTATGAGCAATTTCTCTTACCCCAATTTGTGTCACATCTACTGGAGAATCATGAACATGTATTATGACGTCACAGTATATGATGACGTCATAATTAGTATGCACTATGACAGCACAATGTATTATGACGTCATAATGTATCCGCATTATGACATCACAATATATTATGAGAGCGCAACATGCAGGTATTATGAGAAAATTCTCTTACCCCAATTTGTGTCATATCTGCTGGAGCATCATGAGCATGTATTATGACGTCACAGTATATGATGACATCATAATTAGTATGCACTATGACGTCACAATATATTATGTCGTCATAATGTATCCGCACTATAACATCACAATATATTATGAGAGCGCAATTTGCAGATTTTATGACCAATTTCGCTTACCCCATTTTGTGTCACATCTACTGGAGCATCATGAGCATGTATTATGACGTCACAGTATATGATGACATCATTATTAGTATGCAGGATGACGTCACAATGTATTATGACGTCATAATGTATCCGCATTATGACATCACAATATATTATGAGAGCGCAACATGCAGGTATTATGACCAATTTCGCTTACCCCAATTTGTGTCACATCTACTGGAGCATCATGAGCATGTATTATGACGTCACAGTATATGATGACATCATAATTAGTATGCACTATGACGTCACAATGTATTATGACGTCATAATGTATCCGCATTATGACATCACAATATATTATGAGAGCGCAATTTGCAGGTTTTATGACCATTTTCGATTACCCCAATTTGTGTCACATCTACTGGAGCATCATGAGCATGTATTATGATGTCACAATATATGATGACATCATAATTAGTAAGCACTAAGATGTCACAATGTATTATGATGTCATAATGTATCCGCATTATGACATCAAAATATATGATGAGAGCGCAATTTGCAGGTATTGTGACTCAGTTCTCTTACAACAATTTGTGTCAATTCTACTGGAGCAACATGAGCATGTATTATGACGTCAGAGTATATGATGACATCATAATTAGTATGCACTATGACGTCACAATGCATTATAACGTCATAATGTATCCGCATTATGACATCACAATATAATATGAGAGCGCAATTCGCAGGTATTATGAGCAATTTCTCTTCTCCAAATTTGTGTCACATCTAGTGGAGCATCATGAGCATGTATTATGACGTCAGAGTATATGATGACAAAATAATTGGTATGCACTATGACGTCACAATGTATTATGACGTCATAATGTATCCGCATTATGACATCACAATATATTATGATAGTGCAATTTGCAGGTTTCATGACCAATTTCGCTTACCCCAATTTGTGTCACATCTACTGGAGCATCATGAGCATGTTTTATGACGTCCCAGCATATGATGACATCATAACTAGTATGCAAGATGACGTCACAATGTATTATGACGTCATAATGTATCCGCATTATGACATCCCAATATATTATGAGAGCGCAACATGCAGGTATTATGAGCAATTTCTCTTACCCCAATTTGTGTCACATCTACTGGAGCATCATCAGCATGTATTATGACGTCTCAGTATATGATGACATCATAATTAGTATGCACTATGACGTCACTATGTCAATGTATTATGACGTCATAATGTATCCGCATTATGACATCACAATATATTATGAGAGCGCAATTTGCAGGTTTTATGACCAATTTCAATTACCCCAATTTGTGTCACATCTACTGGAGCATCATGAGCATGTATTATGACGTCATAGTATATGATGACATCATAATTAGTATGCAGTATGACGTCACAATGTATTATGACGTCATAATGTGTCCGCCTTATGACATCACAATGTATTATGAGAGCGCAACATGCAGGTATTATGACCAATTTCGCTTACCCCAATTTGTTTCACATCTACTGGAGTATCATGAGCATGTATTATGACGTCACAGTATGTGATGACATCATAATTAGTATGGACTATGACGTCACAATGTATTATGACGTCATAATGTATCCACATTATGACATCACAATATATTATGAGAGCGCAACATGCAGGTATTATGAGCAAATTCTCTTACCCCAATTTGTGTCATATCTGCTGGAGCATCATGAACATGTATTATGACGTCACAGTATATGATGACATCATAATTAGTATGCACTATGACGTCACAATGTATTATGTCGTCATAATGTATCCGCATTATGACATCACAATATATTATGATAGCGCAATTTGCAGGTTTTATGACCAATTCCGCTTACCCCATATTGTGTCACATCTACTGGAGCATCATCAGCATGTATTATGACGTCACAGTATATGATGACATCATTACTACTATGCAGTATGACGTCACAATGTATTATGACGTCATAATGTATCCGCATTATGACATCACAATATATTATGAGAGCGCAACATGCAGGTATTATGAGCAATTTCTCTTACCCCAATTTGTGTCACATCTACTGGAGCATCATGACCATGTATTATGACGTCACAGTATATGATGACATCATAATTAGTATGCACTATGACGTCACAATGTATTATGACGTCATAATGTATCCTCATTATGACATCACAATATATTATGAGAGCGCAACATGCAGGTATTATGAGCAATTTCTCTTACCCCAATTTGTGTCACATCTACTGGAGCATCATGAGTATGTATTATGACGTCACAGTATATGATGACATCATAATTAGTATGCACAATGACGTCAAAATGTATTATGACGTCATAATGTATCCGCATTATGACATCACAATATATTATGAGAGCGCAATTTGCAGGTTTTATGACCAATTTCGCATACACCAATTTGTGTCACATCTACTGGAGCATCATGAGCATGTATTATGACGTCACAGTATATGATGACATCATAATTAGTATGCAGTATGACGTCACAATATATTATGACGTCTTAATGCATCCGCCTTATGACATCACAATATATTATGAGAGCGCAACATGCAGGTTTTATGAGCAATTTCTCTTACCCCAATTTGTGTCACATCTACTGGAGCATCATGAGCATGTATTATGACGTCACAGTATATGATGACATCATAATTAGTATGCACTATGACGTCACAATGTATTATGACGTCATAATGTATCCGCATTATGACATCACAATATATTATGAGAGCGCAATTTGCAGGTTTTATGACGAATTTCGCTTACCCCAATTTTTGTCACATCTACTGGAGCATCATGAGCATGTATTATGTCATCACAGTACATGATGATATCATAATTAGTATGCAGTATGATGTCACAATGTATTATGACGTCATAATGTATCCTCATTATGACATCCCAATATATTATGAGAGCGCAACATGCAGGTATTATGAGCAATTTCTCTTACCCCAATTTGTGTCACATCTATTGGAGCATCATGAGCATGTATTATGACGTCACAGTATATGATGACATCATAATTAGTATGCACTATGACGTCACAATGTATTATGACGTCATAATGTATCTGCATTATGACATCACAATATATTATGAGAGCGCAATTTGCAGGTTTTATGACCAATTTCGCTTACCCCAATTTGTGTCACATCTACTGCTGCATCATGAGCATTTTTATGACATCACAGTATATGATGACATCATAATTAGTATGTAGTATGACATCACAATGTATTATGACGTCATAATGCATCCGCATTATGACATCACAATATATTGTGAGAGCGCAACATACAGGTATTATGAGCAATTTCTCTTACCCCAATTTGTCTCACATCTTCTGGAGCATCATGAGCATGTATTATGACGTCACATTATATGATGGCATCATAATTAGTATGCAATATGACGTCACAATGTATTATGACGTCATAATGTATCCGCATTATGACATCACAATATATTATGAGAGCGCAATTTGCAGGTATTATGAGCAATTTCTCTTACCCCAATTTGTGTCACATCTACTGGAGCATCATGACCATGTATTATGACATCACAGTATATGATGACATCATAATTAGTATGCACTATGACCTCACAATGTATTATGACGTCATAATGTGTCCGAATTATGACATCACAATATATTATGAGAGCACAATTTGCAGGTTTTATGACCAAATTCGCATACCCCAATTTGTGTCACATCTACTGGAGCATCATGAGCATGTATTATGACGTCACAGTATATGATGACATCATAATTAGTATGCACTATGACGTCACAATGTATTATGACGTCATAAAGTATCCGCATTATGACATCACAATATATTATGAGAGCGCAATTTGCAGGATTTATGACCAATTTCGCTTACCACAATTTGTGTCACATCTACTGGAGCATCATGAGCATGTATTATGACGTCACAGGATATGATGACGTCATAATTAGTATGCAGTATGACGTCACAATGTATTATGACGTCATAATGTATCCGCATTATGTCATCACAATATATTATGAGAGCGCAACATGCAGTTATTATGCGCAATTTCTCTTACCCCAATTTGTGTCACATCTACTGGAGCATCATGAGCATGTATTATGACGTCACAGTAAATGATGACATCATAATTAGTATGCACTATGACGTCACAATGAACTATGACATCATAATGTATTCGCATAATGACATCACAATATATTACGAGAGCCCAATTTGCAGCTATTATGAGCAAATTCTCTTACCCCAATTTGTGTCCCATCTACTGGAGCATCATGAGCATGTATTATGACGTCACAGTATATGATGACATCATAATTAGTATGCAGTATGACGTCACAATGTATTATGACGTCAAAATGTATCCGCATTATGACATCACAATATTTGTTGACAGCGCATTTTGCAGGTATTGTGACCCATTTCTCTAACCAGAGTTTGTGTCACATCTACTGGAGCATCATGAGCATGTATTATGACGTCACAGTATATGATGACATCATAATTAGTATGCAGTATGACGTCACAATGTATTATGACGTCATAATGTATCCGCCTTATGACATCACAATATATTTTGAGAGCTCAATTTGCAGGTATTATGAGCAATTTCTCTTACCCCAATTTGTCTCACATCTACTGGAGCATCATGAGCATGTATTATGACGTCACAGTATATGATGACATCATAATTAGTATGCACTATGACGTCACAATGTATTATGACGTCATAATGTATCCGCATTATGACATCACAATATATTATGAGAGCGCAATTTGCAGGTATTAAGAGGAATTTCTCTTACCCCAATTTGTGTCACATCTACTGGAGCATCATGAGCAAGTATTATGACGTCACAGTATATGATGACATCATAATTAGTATGCAGTATGACGTCACAATATATTATGACGTCATAATGTATCCGCATTATGACATCACAATATATTATGAGACCGCAATTTGCAGGTTTTATGACCAATTTCGCTTACCACAATTTGTGTCACATCTACTGGAGCATCATGAGCAAGTATTATGACGTCACAGTATATGATGACATCATAATTAGTATGCAGTATGACGTCACAATGTATTATGACGTCATCATATATCCGCATTATGACATCACTATATATGATGAGAGCGCAATTTGCTGGTATTGTGACCCATTTCTCTAACCACAATTTGTGTCACATCAACTGGAGCATCATGAGCATGTATTATGACGTCAGAGTATATGATGACATCATAATTAGTATGCACTATGACGTCACAATGTATTATGACGTCATAATGTATCCGCATTATGACATCACAATATATTATGAGAGCGCAATTTCCAGGTTTTATGAACAATTTCGCTTTCCCCAATTTGTGTCACATCTACTGGAGCACCATGAGAATGTATTTTGACGTCACAGTATATGATGACATCATAACTGGTGTGCAGTATGACGTCACAACATATTATGACGTCATAATGTATCCGCATTATGACATCACAATATATTATGAGAGCGCAACATGCAGGTGTTATGAGCAATTTCTCTTACCCCAATTTGTGTCACATCTACTGGAGCATCAAGAGCATGTATTATGACGTCCCAGTATATGATGACATCATAATTTGTATGCACTATGACGTCACAATGTATTATGACGTCATAATGTATCCACATTATGACCTCACAATATATTATGAGAGCGCAACATGCAGGTATTATGAGCAATTTCTCTTACCCCAATTTGTGTCACATCCACTGGAGCATCATGAGCAAGTATTATGACATCACAGTACGTGATAACATCATAATTAGTATGCACCATGACGTCACAATGTAGTATGACGTCATAATATATCCGCATTATGACATCAAAATGTATTATGAGAGCGCAATGTGCAGGTTTTATGACCAATTTCGCTTACCCCAATTTGTGTCACATCTACTGGAGCATCATGAGCATGTATTATGAAGTCACAGTATATGATGACATCATAATTAGTATGCACTATGATGTCACAATGTATTATGATGTCATAATGTATCCGCATTATGACATCACACTACATTATGGGAGCGCAATTTGCAGGTATTATGAGCAATTTCTCTTACCCCAATTTGTGTCACATCTACTGGAGCATCATGAGCTTGTATTATGATGTCACAGTTAATGATGACATCATAATTAGTATGCACTATGACGTCACAATGTATTATGACGTCATATTGTATCCACATTATGACATCACAATATATTATGAGAGCGCAATTTGCAGGTTTTATGACGAATTTCGCTTACCCCAATTTGTGTCACATCTACTGGAGCATCATGAGCATGTATTATGACGTCACAGCATATGATGACATCATAATTAGTATGCACTATGACGTCACAATGCATTATGACGTCGTAATGTATCCGCATTATGACATCACAATATATTATGAGAGCGCAACATGCAGGTATTATGAGCAATTTCTCTTACCCCAAATTGTGTCATATCTACAGGAGTATCATGAGCATGTATTATGACGTCAGAATATATGATGACATCAAAATTAGTATGCAGTATGACGTCACAATGTATTATGACGTCATAATGTATCCGCATTATGACATCACAATATATTATGAGAGGGCAACATGCAGGTATGATGAGCAATTTCTCTTACCCCAATTTGTGTCACATCTACTGGAGCATCATGAGCATGTATTATGACGTCACAGTATATGATGACATCATAATTAGTATGCACTATGACCTCACAATGTATTATGACGTCATAATGTATTCGCATTATGACATCACAATATATTATGAGAGCGCAATTTGCAGGTTTTATGACCAATTTCGCTTACCCCAAATTGTGTCACATCTACTGGAGCATCATGAGCTTGTATTATGACGTCACAGTATAGGATGACATCATAATTAGTGTGCAGTATGACATCACAATGTATTATGACGTCATAATATAGCCGCATTATGACATCACAATATATTATGAGAGCGCAACATGCAGGTATTATGAGCAATTACTCTTACCCCAATTTGTGTCACATCTACTGGAGCATCATGAGCATGTATTATGACGTCACAGTATATGATGACATCATAATTAGTATGCACCATGACGTCACAATGTAGTATGATGTCATAATATATCCGAATTATGACATCACAATATATTATGAGAGCGCAATTTGCAGGTTTTATGACCAATTTCGCTTACCCCAATTTGTGTCACATTTCCTGGAGCATCATGAGCATGTATTATCACGTCACAGAATATGATGACATCATAATTAGTAAGCACTATGATGTCACAATGTATTATGACGTCATAATGTATCCGCATTATGACATCACAATATATGATGAGAGCGCAATTTGCAGGTATTAAGAGCAATTTCTCTTACCCCAATTTGTGTCACATCTACTGGAGCATCATGAGCATGTATTATGATGTCACAGTATATGATGACATCATAGTTAGTATGCACTATGACATCACAATATATCATGACATCATAATGTATCCGCATTATGACATCACAATATATTATGAGAGCGCAACATGCAGGTATTATGAGCAATTTGTCTTACCCCAATTTGTGTCACATCTACTGGAGCATCATGAGGATGTATTATAACATCACAGTATATGATGACATCATAATTAGTATGCAGTATGACGTCACAAAGTATTATGATGTCATAATGTATCCGCATTATGACATCACAATATATATGTTTTTTTTTTTTTTTTTTTTTTTTTTTTTGTTTTTTGAGACGGAGTCTTGCTCTTGTTACCCAGGCTGGAGTGCAATGGCGCGATCTCGGCTCACCGCAACCTCCGCCTCCTGGGTTCAGGCAATTCTCCTGCCTCAGCCTCCTGAGTAGCTGGGATTACAGGCACGCGCCACCGTGCCCAGCTAATTTTTTTGTATTAATAGAGACGGGGTTTCACAATGTTGACCAGGATGGTCTCGATGTCTCGACCTCGTGATCCACCCGCCTCGGCCTCCCAAAGTGCTGGGATTACAGGCTTGAGACACCGCGCCCGGCCGACATCACAATATATTATGAGAGCGCAATTTTCAGGTTTTATGAGCAATTTCTCTTACCCCAATTTGTGTCACATCTACTGGAGCATCATGAGTATGTATTATGACGTCACAGTATATGATGACATCATAATTAGTATGCACTGTGACGTCACAATGTATTATGACGTCATAATGTATCCGCATTATGACCTCACAATATATTATGAGAGCGCACTTTGCAGGTTGAATGACCAATTTCGCTTACCCCATTTTGTGTCACATCTACTGGAGCATCATGAGCATGTATTATGGCGTCACAGTATATGATGACATCATAAGTAGCACGCACCATGACGTCACAATGTACTATGACGTCATAATGTATCCGCATTATGACATCACAATATATTATGAGAGCGCTATTTGCAGGTATTATGAGCAATTTCTCTTACCCCAATTTGTGTCACATCTACTGGAACATCATGAGCATGTATTATGACCTCACAGTATATGATGACATCATAGTTAGTATGCACTATGACGTCACAATGTATTATGATGTCATAATGTATCCGCTTTATGACATCACAATATATTTTGAGAGTGCAATTTGCAGGAATTATGAGCAATTTCTCTTTCCCCAATTTGTGTCACATCTACTGGAGCATCATGAGAATGTATTATGACGACACAGTATATGATGACATCATAATTAGTATGCACTATGATGTCACAATGTATTATGACGTCATAATGTATCCGCATTATGACATCACAATATATTATGAGAGCGCAATTTGCAGGTATTATGAGCAATTTCTCTTACCCCAATTTGTGTCACATCTACTGGAGCATCATGAGCATGTATTATGACGTCACAGTATATGATGACATCATAATTAGTATGCACTATGACGTCACAATGTATTATGACGTCATAATGTATCCGCATTATGACATCACAATATATTATGAGAGCCCAATCTGCAGGTATTATGAGCAATTTCTCCTGCCCCAATTTGTGTCACATCTACTGGAGCATCATGAGCATGTATTATGACGTCACAGTAAATGATGACATCATAATTAGTATGCACTATGACGTCACAATGTATTATGACGTCATAATGTATCCGCATTATGATATCACCATATATAACGAGAGCGCAATTTGCAGCTGTTATGAGCAAATTCTCTTATCCCAATTTGTGTCACATCTACTGGAGCATCATGAGCATGTATTATGACGTCACAGTATATGATGACATCATAATTAGTATGCACTATGACGTCACAATGTATTATGACGTCATAATGTATCCGCATTATGAAATCACAGTATATTATGAGAGCGCAATTTGCAGGTTTTATGACCAATTTCGCTTACCCCAGTTTGTGTCACATCTACTGGAGCATCATGAGCATGTATTATGACGTCACAGTATATGATGACATCATAATTAGTATGCACTATGATGTCACAATGTATTATGACGTCATAATGTCTCCACATTATGACATCACAATATATTATGAGAGCGCAACATGCAGGTATTATGAGCAATTTCTCTTACCCCAATTTGTGTCACATCTACTGGAGCATCATGAGCATGTATTATGACGTCACAGTATATGATGACATCATAATTAGTATGCACTATGACGTCACAATGTATTATGACGTCATAACGTATCCGCATTATGACATCACAATATATTATGAGAGAGCAATTTGCAGGTTTTATGACCAATTTCGCTTACCCCAATTTGAGTCACATCTAATGGAGCATCATGAGCATGTATTATGATGTCACAGTATATGATGACATCATAATTAGTATGCAGTATGATGTAACAATGTATTATGACTTCATAATGTATCCGCATTATGACATCACAATATATTATGAGAGCGCAACATGCAGGTATTATGAGCAATTTCTCTTACCGCAATTTGTGTCACATCTACTGGAGCATCATGAGCATGTATTATGACGTCACAGTATATGATGACATCATAATTAGTATGCACTATGACGTCACAATATATTATGACGTCATAATGTATCCGCATTATGACATCACAATATATTATGAGAGCGCAATTTGCAGGTTTTATGACCAATTTCGCTTACCCCAATTTGTGTCACACCTCCTGGAGCATCATGAGCATGTATTATGACGTCACAGTATATGATGACATCATAATTAGTATGCAGTATGACGTCACAATGTATTATGACGTCATAATGTATCCCCCTTATGACATCACAGTATATTATGAGATCGCAACATGCAGGTATTATGAGCAATTTCTCTTGCCCCAATTTGTGTCACATCTACTGGAGCATCATGAGCATGTATAATGACGTCACAGTATATGATGACATCATAATTAGTATGCAGTATGGTGTCACAATGTATTATTACGTCATAATGTATCCGCATTATGACATCACAATATTTCATGAGAGCGCAATTTGCAGGTTTTATGAACAATTTCGCTTACCCCAATTTGTGTCACATCTACTGGAGCATCATGAGCATGTATTATGACATCACAGTATATGATGACATCATAATTACTATGCAGTATGACGTCACAATATATTATGACGCCGTAATGTATCCGCCTTATGACATCACACTATATTATGAGAGCGCAATTTGCAGGTATTATGAGCAATTTCTCTTACCCCAATTTGTGTCACATCTACTGGAGCATCATGACCATGTATTATGACGTCAGAGTATATGATGACATCATAATTAGTATGCACTATGATGTCACAATGTATTATGTCGTCATAATGTATCCGCATTATGACATCACAATATAATATGAGAGCGCAATTTGCAGGTTTTATGACCAATTTCGCTTACCCCATTTTGTGTCACATCTACTGGAGCATCATGAGCATGTATTATGACGTCACAGTATATGATGACATCATAATTAGTATGCAGTATGACGTAACAATGTATTATGTCGTCATAATGTATCCGCATTATGACATCACAATATATTATGAGAGCGCAACATGCAGGTATTATGACAAATTTCGCTTACCCCAATTTGTGTCACATCTACTGGAGCATCATGAGCATGTATTATGACGTCACAGTATATGATGACATCATAATTAATATGCAGTATGACGTCACAATGTATTATGACGTCATAATATATCCGCCTTATGACCTCACAATATATTATGAGAGCGCAACATGCAGGTATTATGAGCAATTTCTCTTACCCCAATTTGTGTCACATCTACTGGAGCATCATGAGCATGTATTATGACGTCACACTATATGTTGATATCATAATTAGTATGCAGTATGACGTCACAATGTGTTATGACGTCATAATGTATCCGCATTTTGACATCAGAATATATTATGAGAGCGCATTTTGCAGGTTTTATGACCAATTTCGCTTACCCCAATTTGTGTCACATCTACTGGAGCATCATGAGCATGTATTATGACGTCAGAGTATATGATGACATCATAATTAGTATGCACTATGACGTCACAATGTATTATGACCCCGTAATGTATCCGCATTATGACATCACAATATAATATGAGAGTGCAATTCGCAGGTATAATGAGCAATTTCTCTTACCACAATTTGTGTCACATCTACTGGAGCATCATGAGCATGTATTATGACATCACAGCATATGATGACATCATAACTAGTATGCACTATGACGTCACAATGTATTATGACGTCATAATGTATCCGCATTATGAAATCACAATATATTATGAGAGCGCAATTCGCAGGTACTATGAGCAATTTCTCTTACCCCAAATTGTGTCACATCTACTGGAATATCATGAGCATGTATTATGACGTCACAGTATATGATGACATCATAGTTAGTATGCACTATGACGTCACAATGTATTATGACGTCATAATGTATCCGCTTTATGACATCACAATATATTTTGAGAGTGCAATTTGCAGGAATTATGAGCAATTTCTCTTACCCCAATTTGTGTCACATCTACTGGAGCATCATGAGCATGTATTATGACGTCACAGTATATGATGACATCATAATTAGTATGCTCTATGATGTCACAATGTATTATGACGTCATAATGTATCCGCATTATGACATCACAATATATTATGAGAGCGCAATTTGCAGGTATTATGAGCAATTTCTCTTACCCCAATTTGTGTCACATCTACTGGAGCATCATAAGCATGTATTATGATGTCACAGTATAAGATGACATCATAATTAGTATGCAGTATGACGTCACAATGTATTATGACGTCATAATGTATCCACCTTATGACATCACAATATATTATGAGAGCGCAATATGCAGGTATTATGAGCAATTTCTCCTGCCCCAATTTGTGTCACATCTACTGGAGCATCATGAGCATGTATTATGACGTCACAGTAAATAATGACATCATAATTAGTATGCACTATGATGTCACAATTTACTATGCGTCATAATGTATCCGCATTATGATATCACAATATATAACGAGAGCGCAATTTGCAGCTATTATGAGCAAATTCTCTTATCCCAATTTGTGTCACATCTACTGGAGCATCATGAGCATGTATTATGACGTCACAGTATATGATGACATCATAATTAGTATGCACTATGACGTCACAATGTATTATGACGTCATAATGTATCCGCATTATGACATCACAATATATTATGAGAGCGCAATTTGCAGGTTTTATGACCATTTTCGCTTACACCAGTTTGTGTCACATCTACTGGAGCATCATGAGCATGTATTATGACGTCACAGTATATGATGACATCATAATTAGTAGCAGTATGACGTCACAATGTATTATGACGTCATAACGTATCCGCATTATGACATCACAATATATTATGAGAGCGCAACTTGCAGGTATTATGAGCAATTTCTCTTACCCCAATTTGTGTCACGTCTACTGGAGCATCATGAGCATGTATTCTGACGTCACAGCATATGATGACATCATAATAACTATGCAGTATGACGTCACAATGTATTATGACGTCATAATTTATCCGCATTATGACATCACAATATATTATGAGAGCGCAACATGCAGGTATTATGAGCAATTTCTCTTACCCCAATTTGCGTCACATCTACTGGAGCATCATGAGCATGTATTATGATGTCACAGTATATGATGACATCATAATTAGTATGCACTATGACGTCACAATGTATTATGACGTCATAATGTATCCGCATTATGACATCACAATATATTATGAGAGCGCAATTTGCAGGTTTTATGACCAATTTCGCTTACCCCAATTTCTGTCACACATACTGGAGCATCATGAGCATGTATTATGACGTCACAGTATATGATGACATCATAATTAGTATGCACTATGACGTCACAATGTATTATGACGCCGTAATGTATCCGCATTATGACATCACTATATATTATGAGAGCGCAATTTGCAGGTATTAAGTGCAATTTCTCTTACCCCAATTTGTGTCACATCTCCTGGAGCATCATGAGCATGTATTCTGATGTCACAGTATATGATGACATCATAAGTAGCACGCACCATGACGTCACAATGTACTATGACGTCATAATGTATCCGCATTATGACATTACAATATATTATGAGAGCGCTATTTGCAGGTATTATGAGCAATTTCTCTTACCCCAATTTGTGTCACATCTACTGGAGCACCATGAGCATGTATTATGACATCACAGTATATGATGACATCATAATTAGTATGCAGTATGACGTCAAAATGTATGATGACGTCATAACGTATCCGCATCATGACATCACAATATATTACGAGAGCGCAATTTGCAGGTATTATGAGCAAATTCTCTTACCCCAATTTCTGTCACATCTACTGGAGCATCATGAGCATGTATTATGATGTCACAGTATATGATGACATCATAATTAGTTAGCAGTATGATGTCACAATGTATTATGACGTCATAACGTATCCGCATTATGACATCACAATATATGATGAGAGCGCAATTTGCAGGTGTTGTGACCCATTTCTCTTACCCCAATTTGTGTCACATCTACTAGAGCAACATGAGCATGTATTATGACGTCAGAGTATATGATGACATCATAATTAGTATGCACTATGACGTCACAAAGCATTATGACGTCATAATGTATCCGCATTATGACATCACAATATAATATAAGAGTGAAATTCGCAGGTATAATGAGCAATTTCTCTTACCACAATTTGTGTCACATCTACTGGAGCATCATGAGCATGTATTATGACATCACAGCATATGATGACATCATAACTAGTATGCACTATGACGTCACAATGTATTATGACGTCATAATGTATCCGCATTATGACATCACAATATATTATGAGAGCGCAATTCGCAGGTACTATGAGCAATTTCTCTTACCCCAATTTGTGTCACATCTACTGGAACATCATGAGCATGTATTATGACCTCACAGTATATGATGACATCATAGTTAGTATTCACTATGACGTCACAATGTATTATGACGTCATAATGTATCCGCTTTATGACATCACAATATATTTTGAGAGTGCAATTTGCAGGAATTATGAGCAATTTCTCTTACCCCAATATGTGTCACATCTACTGGAGCATCATGAGCATGTATTATGACGACACAGTATTTGATGACATCATAATTAGTATGCAGTATGACGTCACAATGTATTATGACGTCATCATTTATCCGCATTATGACATCACAATATATGATGAGAGCGCAATTTGCAGGTATTGTGACCCATTTCTCTAACCCCAATTTGTGTCACATCTACTGGAGCATCATAAGCATGTATTTTGACGTCAGAGTATATGATGACATCATAATGAGTATGCACTATGACGTCACAATGTATTATGACGTCATAATGTATCCGCATTATGACATCACAATATATTATGAGAGCGCAATTTGCAGGTTTTATGACCAATTTCGCTTTCCCCAATTTTTGTCACATCCACTGGAGCATTATGAGCATGTATTTTGACGTCACAGTATATGATGACATCATAATTAGTATGCAGTATGACGTCACAATATATTATGACGTCATAATGTATCCGCATTATGACATCACAATATATTATGAGAGCGCAACATGCAGGTATTATGAGCAATTTCTCTTACCCCAATTTGTGTCACATCTACTGGAGCATCAAGAGAATGTATTATGACGTCACAGTATATGATGACATCATAATTTGTATGCACTATGACATCACAATGCATTATGACGTCATAATGTATCCGCATTATGACATCACTATATATTATGAGAGCGCAATTTGCAGATTTTATGACCAATTTCGCTTACCCCAATTTGTGTCACATCTACTGGAGCATCATGAGCATGTATTATGATGTCCCAGGATATGATGACATCATAATTAGTATGCAGTATGACGTCACAATGTATTATGACGTCATAATGTATCCGCCTTATAACATCGCAATATATTATGAGAGCGCAATTTGCAGGTATTATGAGCAATTTCTCTTACCTCAATTTGTTTCACATCTACTGGAGCATCATGACCATGTATTATGACGTCAGAGTATATGATGACATCATAATTAGTATGCACTATGATGTCACAATGTATTATGACATCATAATGTATCCGCATTATGACATCACAATATATTATGAGAGCGCAATTTGCAGGTTTTATGAGCAATTTCGCTTACCCCAATTTGTGTCACATCTACTGGAGCATCATGAGCAAGTATTATGACGTCACAGTATATGATGACATCATAATTAGTAAGCACTATGACGTCACAATGTATTATGACGTCATAATGTATCCGCATTATGACCTCACAATATATGATGTGAGCGCAATTTGCAGGTATTGTGACCCATTTCTCTTTCCCCAGTTTGTGTCACATCTACTGGAGCATCATGAGCATGTATTATGACGTCAGAGTATATGATGACATCATAATTAGTATGCACTATGACGTCACAATGTATTATGATGTCATAATGTATCCGCATTATGACATCACAATATATTATGAGAGCGCAACTTGGAGGTTTTATGACCAATTTCGCTTACCCCAATTTGTGTCACATCTACTGGAGCATCATGAGCATGTATTATGACGTCACAGTATACGATGACATCATAATTGGTATGCAGTATGACGTCACAATGTATTATGACGTCATAATGTATCCGCATTATGACATCACAATATATTATGAGAGCGCAACCTGCAGGTATTATGAGCAATTTCTCTTACCCCAATTTGTGTCACATCTACTGGAGCATCATGAGCATGTATTATGACGTCACAGTAAGTGATGACATCATAATTAGTATGCACTATTACGTCACAATGTACTATGACGTCATAATGTATCCGCATTATGACATCACAATATATTACGAGAGCGCAATTTGCAGCTATTATGAGCAAATTCTCTTACCCCAATTTGTGTCACATCTACTGGAGCGTCATGAGCTTTTGACGTCACTGTATATGATGACATCATAATTAGTATGCACTATGACGTCACAATATATTATGACGTCATAATGTATCCGCATTATGACATCACAATACATTATGAGAGCGCAATTTGCAGGTTTTATGACCAATTTCGCTTACCACAATTTGTGTCACATCTACTGGAGTATCATGAGCATATATTATGACGTCACAGTATATGATGACATCATAATTAGTATGCAGTATGACGTCACAATGTATTATGACGTCATAATGTATCCGCATTATGACATCACAATATATTATGAGAGCGCAACTTGCAGGTATTATGAGCATTTTCTCTTACCCCAATTTGTGTCACATCTACTGGAGCATCATGAGCATGTATTATGAAGTCACAGTATATGATGACATCATAATCAGTATGCACTATGATGTAGCAATGTATTATGACGTCATAATGTATCCGCATTATGACATCACAATATATTATGAGAGCGCAATTTGCAGGTTTTATGACCAATTTCGCTTACCCCAATTTGTGTCACATCTACTGGAGCATCATGAGCATGTATTATGACGTCAAAGTATGTGATGACATCACAATTAGTATGCACTATGACGTCAGAATATATTATGATGTCATAATGTATCCGCATTATGACATCACAATATATTATGAGAGCGCAACAAGGAGGTATTATGAGCAATTTTTTTACCCCAATTTGTGTCACATCTACTGGAGAATCATGAGAATGTATTATGACGTCACAGTATATGATGACATCATAATTAGTATGCACTATAACGTCACAATGTATTATGGCGTCATAATGTATCCGCATTATGACATCACAATATATAATGAGAGCGCAATTTGCAGGTATTATGAGCAATTTCTCTTACCCCAATTTGTGTCACATCTACTGGAGCATCATGAGCATGTATTATGACGTCACAGTATGTGATGACATCATAATTAGTATGAAGTATGACGTCACAATTTCTTATGACGTCATAATGTATCCGCATTATGACATCACAATATATTATGAGAGCGCAACATGCAGGTATTATGAGCAATTTCTCTTGCCCCAATTTGTGTCACATCTACTGGAGCATCATGAGCATGTATTTTGACGTCACAGTAAATGATGACATCATAATTAATATGCACTATGATGTCACAATGTACTATGACGTCATAATGTATCCGCATTATGACATCACAATATATAACGAGAGCGCAATTTGCAGATATTATGAGCAAATTCTCTTATCCCAATTTGTGTCACATCTACTGGAGCATCATGAGCATGTATTATGATGTCACAGTATATGATGACATCATAATTAGTATGCACTATGACGTCACAATGTATTATGACGTCATAATGCATACGCATTATGACATCACAATATATTATGAGAGCGCAACATACAGGTATTATGAGCAATTTCTCTTACCCCAATTTGTGTCACATATACTGGAGAATCATCAGCATGTATTATGATGTCACAGTATATGATGACGTCATAATTAGTATGCACTATGACGTCACAATGTATTATGACGTCATAATGTGTCCGCATTATGACATCACAATATATTATGAGAGCGCAACATGCAGGTATTATGAGCAAATTATCTTACCCCAATTTGTGTCATATCTGCTGGAGCATCATGAGCATGTATTATGACGTCACAGTATATGATGACTTCATAATTAGTATGCACTATGACGTCACAATGTATTATGTCGTCATAATGTATCCGCATTATGACATCACAATATATTATGAGAGCGCAATTTGCAGGTTTTATGACCAATTTCGCTTACCCCATTTTGTGTCACATCTACTGGAGCATCATGAGCATGTATTATGACATCACAGAAATGATGACATCATAATTAGTATGCACTATGACATCACAATGTACTATGACGTCATAATGTATTCGCATTGTGACATCACAGTATATTACGAGAGCGCAATTTGCAGCTGTTATGAGCAAATTCTCTTACCCCAATTTGTGTCACATCAACTGGAGCATCATGAGCATGTATTATGACGACACAGTGTATGATGACATCATAATTAGTATGCAGTATGACGTCACAATGTATTATGACGTCATCATTTATCCGCATTATGACATCACAATATATGATGAGAGCGCAATTTGCAGGTATTGTGACCCATTTCTCTAACCCCAATTTGTGTCACATCTACTGGAGCATCATAAGCATGCATTTTGACGTCAGAGTATATGATGACATCATAATGAGTATGCACTATGACGTCACAATGTATTATGACATCATAATGTATCCGCATTATGACATTACAATATATTATGAGAGCGCAATTTGCAGGTTTTATGACCAATTTCGCTTACCCCAATTTGTGTCACATCTACTGGAGCATCATGAGCATGTATTATGACGTCACAGGATATGATGACATCATAATTAGTATGCAGTATGACCTCACAATGTATTATGACGTCATAATGTATCCGCCTTATAACATCGCAATATATTATGAGAGCGCAATTTGCAGATATTATGAGCAATTTCTCTTACCCCAATTTGAGTCACATGTACTGGAGCATCATGACCATGTATTATGACGTCAGAGTATATGATGACATCATAATTAATATGCACTATGACGTCACAATGTATTATGACATCATAATGTATCCGCAATATGACATCACAATATATTATGAGAGCGCAATTTGCAGGTTTTATGACCAATTTCGCTTGCCCCAATTTGTGTCACATCTACTGGAGCATCATGACCATGTATTATGACGTCACAGTATATGATGACATCATAATTAGTATGCACTATGACGTCACAATGTATTATGACGTCATAATGTGTCCGCATTATGACATCACAATATACGATGAGAGCGCAGTTTGCAGGTATTGTGACCCATTTCACTTACCCCAATTTGTGTCACATCTACTGGAGCAACATGAGCATGTATTATGACGTCAGAGTATATGATGACATCATTATTAGTATGCACTATGAAGTCACAATGCATTATGACGTCATAATGTATCCGCATTATGACATCACAATATAATATGAGCGTGCAATTCGCAGGTATTATGAGCAATTTCTCTTACCACAATTTGTGTCACATCTAAAGGATAATCATGAGCATGTATTATGACATCACAGCATATGATGACATCATAACTAGCATGCCCTATGTCGTCACAATGTATTATGACGTCATAATATATCCGCATTATGACATCACAATATATTATGAGAGCGCAATTCGCAGGTATTATGAGCAATTTCTCTTACCCCAATTTGTGTCACATCTACTGGAGCATCATGAGCATGTATTATGACATCACAGTATATGATGACATCATAATTAGTATGCACTATGACGTCACAATGTATTATGACGTCATAATGTATCCGCATTATGACATCACAATATATTATGAGAGCGCAACATGCAGGTATTATGAGCAATTTCTCTTACCCCAATTTGTGTCACATCTACTGGAGAATCATGAGCATGTATTATGACGTCACAGTATATGATGACATCATAATTAGTATGCACTGTGACGTCACAATGTATTATGACGTCATAATGTATCCGCATTATGACATCACAATATATTATGAGAGCGCAACATGCAGGTATTTTGAGAAAATTCTCTTACCCAATTTGTGTCATATCTGCTGGAGCATCATGAGCATGTATTATGACGTCACAGTATATGATGACATCATAATTAGTATGCACTATGACATCACAATGTATTATGTCGTCATAATGTATCCGCACTATAACATCACAATATATTATGAGAGCGCAATTTGCAGGTTTTATGACCAATTTCGCTTACCACAATTTGTGTCACATCTACTGGAGCATCATGAGGATGTATTATGACGTCACAGTATACGATGACATCATAATTAGTATGCAGTATGACGTCACAATGTATTATGACGTCATAATGTGTCCGCCTTATGACATCACAATGTATTATGAGAGCGCAACATGCAGGTATTATGACCAATTTCGCTTACCCCAATTTGTTTCACATCTACTGGAGCATCATGAGCATGTATTATGACGTCACAGTATGTGATGACATCATAATTAGTATGGACTATGACGTCACAATGTATTATGACGTCATAATGTATCCACATTATGACATCCCAATATGTTATGAGAGCGCAACATGCAGGTATTATGAGCAATTTCTCTTACCCCAATTTGTGTCATATCTACAGGAGTATCATGCGCATGTATTATGACGTCAGAATATATGATGACATCATAATTAGTATGCAGTATGACGTCACAATGTAATATGACGTCATAATGTATCCTCATTATGACATCACAATATATGATGAGAGCGCAATTTGCAGGTATTGTGACCCATTTCACTTACCCCAATTTGTGTCACATCTACTGGAGCAACATGAGCATGTATTATGACGTCAGAGTATATGATGACATCATTATTAGTATGCCCTATGACGTCACAATGCATTATGACGTCATAATGTATCCGCATTATGACATCACAATATAATATGAGCGTGCAATTCGCAGGTATTATGAGCAATTTCGCTTACTCCAATTTGTGTCACATCTACTGGATAAACATGAGCATGTATTATGACATCACAGCATATGATGACATCATAACTAGCATGCACTATAACGTCACAATGTATTATGACGTCATAATGTATCCGCATTATGACATCACAATATATTATGAGAGCGCAATTCGCAGGTATTATGAGCAATTTCTCTTACCCCAATTTGTGTCACATCTACTGGAGCATCATTAGCATGTATTATGACGTCCCAGCATATGATGACATCATAACTAGTATGCAAGATGACGTCACAATGTATTATGATGTCATAATGTATCCGCATTATGACATCACAATATATTATGAGAGCGCAACATGCAGGTATTATGAGCAATTTCTCTTACCCCAATTTGTGTCACATCTACTGGAGCATCATCAGCATGTATTATGACGTCACAGTATATGATGACATCATAATTAGTATGCACTATGACGTCACTATGTCAATGTATTATGACGTCATAATGTATCCGCATTATGACATCACAATATATTATGAGAGCGCAATTTGCAGGATTTATGACCAATTTCGCTTACCCCAATTTGTGTCACATCTACTGGAGCATCATGAGCATGTATTATGACGTCACAGTATATGATGACATCATAATTAGTATGCGGTATGACGTCACAATGTATTATGACGTCATAATGTATCCGCATTATGACATCACAATATATTATAAGAGCGCAATTTGTAGGTTTTATGAAAATTTTCGATTATTCCAATTTGTGTCACATCTACTGGAGCATCATGAGCATGTATTATGACGTCACAGTATATGATGTCATCATAATTAGTATGCAGTATGATGTCACAATGTATTATGACGTCATAATGTATCCACATTATGACATCACAATATATTATGAGAGCGCAACCTGCAGGTATTATGAGCAATTTCTCTTACCCCAATTTGTGTCACATCTACTGGAACATCATGAGCATGTATTATGACGTCACAGTATATGATGACATCATAATTAGTATGCACTATGACGTCACAATGTATTATGACGTCATAATGTATCCGCATTATGACATCACAATATATTATGAGAGCGCAACTTGCAGGTATTATGAGCAATTTCTCTTACCCCAATTTGTGCCACGTCTACTGGAGCATCATGAGCATGTATTATGACATCACAGTATATGATGACATCATAATTAGTATGCAGTATGACGTCACAATGTATTATGACGTCATAATGTATCCGCATTATGACATCACAATATATTATGAGAGCCCAACATGCAGGTATTATGAGCAATTTCTCTTACCCCAATTTGTGTCACATCTACTGGAGAATCATGAGCATGTATTATGACGTCACAGTATATGAGGACGTCATAATTAGTATGCACTATGACGTCACAATGTATTATGACGTCATATTGTATCCGCATTATGACATCACAATGTATTATGAGAGCGGAATTTAGAGGATTTATGACCAATTTCGCTTACCACAATTTGTGTCACATCTACTGGAGCATCATGAGCATGTATTATGACGTCACAGTATATGATGACGTCATAATTAGTATGCAGTATGACGTCACAATATATTATGACGTCATAATGTATCCGCATTGTGACAACACAATATATTATGAGACCGCAATTTGCAGGTTTTACGACCAATTTCGCTTACCACAATTTGTGTCACATCTACTGGAGCATCATGAGCAAGTATTATGACGTCACAGTATATGATGACATCATAATTAGTATGCAGTATGACGTCACAATGTATTATGACGTCATCATATATCCGCATTATGACATCACAATGTATGATGAGAGCGCAATTTGCAGGTATTGTGACCCATTTCTCTTACCCCAATTTGTGTCACATCTACTGGAGCATCATGAGCATGTATTATGACGTCAGAGTATTTGATGACATCATAATTAGTATGCACTATGACGTCACAATGTATTATGACGTCATAATGTATCCGCATTATGACATCACAATATATTATGAGAGCGCAATTTGCAGGTATTATGAGCAATTTCTCTTACCCCAAATTGTGTCACATCTACTGGAGCATCATGAGCATGTATTATGACGTCACAGTATATGATGACATCATAATTAGTATGCACTATGACGTCACAATGTATTATGACGTCATATTGTATCCACATTATGACATCACAATATATTATGAGAGCGCAATTTGCAGGTTTTATGACCAATTTCGCTTACCCCAATTTGTGTCACATCTACTGGAGCATCATGAGCATGTATTATGACGTCACAGCATATGATGACATCATAACTAGTATGCACTATGACGTCACAATGCATTATGATGTCGTAATGTGTCCGCATTATGACATCACAATATGTTATGAGAGCGCAACATGCAGGTATTATGAGCAATTTCTCTTACCCCAATATGTGTCATATCTACAGGAGTATCATGAGCATGTATTATGACGTCAGAATATATGATGACATCAAAATTAGTATGCAGTATGACGTCACAATGTATTATGACGTCATAATGTATCGGCATTATGACATCACAATATATTATGAGAGGGCAACATGCAGGTATTATGAGCAATTTCTCTTACCCCAATTTGTGTCACATCTACTGGAGCATCATGAGCATGTATTATGACGTCACATTAAATGATGACATCATAATTAGTATGCACTATGACGTCAAAATGTACTATGACGTCATAATGCATCCGCATTATGACATCACAATATATTACGAGAGCGCAATTTGCAGGTATTTTGAGCAATTTCTCGTACCCCAATTTGTGTCACATCTACTGGAGCATAATGAGCATGTATTATGACGTCACAGTATATGATGACATCATAATTAGTAAGCACTATGATGTCACAATGTATTATGATGTCATAATGTGTCCGCATTATGACATCACAATGTATGATGAGAGCGCAATTTGCAGGTATTGTGACCCATTTCTCTTACCCCAATTTGTGTCACATCCACTGGAGCATCATGAGCATGTATTATGACGTCAGAGTATATGATGACATCATAATTAGTATGCACTATGATGTCACAAAGTATTATGACGTCATAATGTATCCACATTATGACATCACAATATATTATGAGAGCGCAATTTGCAGGTTTTATGACGAATTTCGCTTACCCCAATTTGTGTCACATCTACTGGAGCATCATGAGCATGTATTATGTCATCACAGTATATGATGACATCATAATTAGTATGCAGTATGTTGTCACAATGTATTATGACGTCATAATGTATCCTCATTATGACATCACAATATATTATGAGAGCGCAACATGCAGGTATTATGAGCAATTTCTCTTACCCCAATTTGTGTCACATCTACTGGAGCATCATGAGCATGTATTATGACGTCACAGTATATGATGACATCATAATTAGTATGCACTATGACGTCACAATGTATTATGACGTCATAATGTATCTGCATTATGACATCACAATATATTATGAGAGCACAATTTGCAGGTTTTATGACCAATTTCGCTTACCCCAATTTGTGTCACATCTACTGCTGCATCATGAGCATGTATTATGACGTCACAGTATATGATGACATCATAATTAGTATGTAGTATGACGTCACAATGTATTATTACGTCATAATGCATCCGCATTATGACATCACAATATATTATGAGAGCGCAACATGCAGGTATTATGAGCAATTTCTCTTACCACAATTTGTCTCACATCTACTGGAGCATCATGAGCATGTATTATGACGTCACATTATATGATGACATCATAATTAGTATGCACTATGACGTCACAATGTATTATGACGTCATAATGTATCCGCATTATGACATCACAATATATTATGTGAGCGCAATTTGCATGTCTTATGACCATTTTCGCTTACCCCAATTTGTGTCACATCTACTGGAGCATCATGAGCATGTATTATGATGTCATAGTATATGATGACATCATAATTAGTATGTAATATGACGTCACAATGTATTATGACGTCATAATGTATCCGCTTTATGACATCACAATATATTTTGAGAGTGCAATTTGCAGGAATTATGAGCAATTTCTCTTACCCCAATTTGTGTCACATCTACTGGAGCATCATGAGCATGTATTATGACGTCACAGTATATGATGACATCATAATTAGTATGCTCTATGATGTCACAATGTATTATGACGTCATAATGTATCCGCATTATGACATCACAATATATTATGAGAGCGCAATTTGCAGGTATTATGAGCAATTTCTCTTACCCCAATTTGTGTCACATCTACTGGAGCATCATAAGCATGTATTATGATGTCACAGTATAAGATGACATCATAATTAGTATGCAGTATGACGTCACAATGTATTATGACGTCATAATGTATCCACCTTATGACATCACAATATATTATGAGAGCGCAATATGCAGGTATTATGAGCAATTTCTCCTGCCCCAATTTGTGTCACATCTACTGGAGCATCATGAGCATGTATTATGACGTCACAGTAAATAATGACATCATAATTAGTATGCACTATGATGTCACAATTTACTATGCGTCATAATGTATCCGCATTATGATATCACAATATATAACGAGAGCGCAATTTGCAGCTATTATGAGCAAATTCTCTTATCCCAATTTGTGTCACATCTACTGGAGCATCATGAGCATGTATTATGACGTCACAGTATATGATGACATCATAATTAGTATGCACTATGACGTCACAATGTATTATGACGTCATAATGTATCCGCATTATGACATCACAATATATTATGAGAGCGCAATTTGCAGGTTTTATGACCATTTTCGCTTGCACCAGTTTGTGTCACATCTACTGGAGCATCATGAGCATGTATTATGACGTCACAGTATATGATGACATCATAATTAGTAGCAGTATGACGTCACAATGTATTATGACGTCATAACGTATCCGCATTATGACATCACAATATATTATGAGAGCGCAACTTGCAGGTATTATGAGCAATTTCTCTTACCCCAATTTGTGTCACGTCTACTGGAGCATCATGAGCATGTATTCTGACGTCACAGCATATGATGACATCATAATAACTATGCAGTATGACGTCACAATGTATTATGACGTCATAATTTATCCGCATTATGACATCACAATATATTATGAGAGCGCAACATGCAGGTATTATGAGCAATTTCTCTTACCCCAATTTGCGTCACATCTACTGGAGCATCATGAGCATGTATTATGATGTCACAGTATATGATGACATCATAATTAGTATGCACTATGACGTCACAATGTATTATGACGTCATAATGTATCCGCATTATGACATCACAATATATTATGAGAGCGCAATTTGCAGGTTTTATGACCAATTTCGCTTACCCCAATTTCTGTCACACATACTGGAGCATCATGAGCATGTATTATGACGTCACAGTATATGATGACATCATAATTAGTATGCACTATGACGTCACAATGTATTATGACGCCGTAATGTATCCGCATTATGACATCACTATATATTATGAGAGCGCAATTTGCAGGTATTAAGTGCAATTTCTCTTACCCCAATTTGTGTCACATCTCCTGGAGCATCATGAGCATGTATTCTGATGTCACAGTATATGATGACATCATAAGTAGCACGCACCATGACGTCACAATGTACTATGACGTCATAATGTATCCGCATTATGACATTACAATATATTATGAGAGCGCTATTTGCAGGTATTATGAGCAATTTCTCTTACCCCAATTTGTGTCACATCTACTGGAGCACCATGAGCATGTATTATGACATCACAGTATATGATGACATCATAATTAGTATGCAGTATGACGTCAAAATGTATGATGACGTCATAACGTATCCGCATCATGACATCACAATATATTACGAGAGCGCAATTTGCAGGTATTATGAGCAAATTCTCTTACCCCAATTTCTGTCACATCTACTGGAGCATCATGAGCATGTATTATGATGTCACAGTATATGATGACATCATAATTAGTTAGCAGTATGATGTCACAATGTATTATGACGTCATAACGTATCCGCATTATGACATCACAATATATGATGAGAGCGCAATTTGCAGGTGTTGTGACCCATTTCTCTTACCCCAATTTGTTTCACATCTACTAGAGCAACATGAGCATGTATTATGACGTCAGAGTATATGATGACATCATAATTAGTATGCACTATGACGTCACAAAGCATTATGACGTCATAATGTATCCGCATTATGACATCACAATATAATATAAGAGTGAAATTCGCAGGTATAATGAGCAATTTCTCTTACCACAATTTGTGTCACATCTACTGGAGCATCATGAGCATGTATTATGACATCACAGCATATGATGACATCATAACTAGTATGCACTATGACGTCACAATGTATTATGACGTCATAATGTATCCGCATTATGACATCACAATATATTATGAGAGCGCAATTCGCAGGTACTATGAGCAATTTCTCTTACCCCAATTTGTGTCACATCTACTGGAACATCATGAGCATGTATTATGACCTCACAGTATATGATGACATCATAGTTAGTATTCACTATGACATCACAAAGTATTATGACGTCATAATGTATCCGCTTTATGACATCACAATATATTTTGAGAGTGCAATTTGCAGGAATTATGAGCAATTTCTCTTACCCCAATATGTGTCACATCTACTGGAGCATCATGAGCATGTATTATGACGACACAGTATTTGATGACATCATAATTAGTATGCAGTATGACGTCACAATGTATTATGACGTCATCATTTATCCGCATTATGACATCACAATATATGATGAGAGCGCAATTTGCAGGTATTGTGACCCATTTCTCTAACCCCAATTTGTGTCACATCTACTGGAGCATCATAAGCATGTATTTTGACGTCAGAGTATATGATGACATCATAATGAGTATGCACTATGACGTCACAATGTATTATGACGTCATAATGTATCCGCATTATGACATCACAATATATTATGAGAGCGCAATTTGCAGGTTTTATGACCAATTTCGCTTTCCCCAATTTTTGTCACATCCACTGGAGCATTATGAGCATGTATTTTGACGTCACAGTATATGATGACATCATAATTAGTATGCAGTATGACGTCACAATATATTATGACGTCATAATGTATCCGCATTATGACATCACAATATATTATGAGAGCGCAACATGCAGGTATTATGAGCAATTTCTCTTACCCCAATTTGTGTCACATCTACTGGAGCATCAAGAGCATGTATTATGACGTCACAGTATATGATGACATCATAATTTGTATGCACTATGACATCACAATGCATTATGACGTCATAATGTATCCGCATTATGACATCACTATATATTATGAGAGCGCAATTTGCAGATTTTATGACCAATTTCGCTTACCCCAATTTGTGTCACATCTACTGGAGCATCATGAGCATGTATTATGATGTCCCAGGATATGATGACATCATAATTAGTATGCAGTATGACGTCACAATGTATTATGACGTCATAATGTATCCGCCTTATAACATCGCAATATATTATGAGAGCGCAATTTGCAGGTATTATGAGCAATTTCTCTTACCTCAATTTGTTTCACATCTACTGGAGCATCATGACCATGTATTATGACGTCAGAGTATATGATGACATCATAATTAGTATGCACTATGATGTCACAATGTATTATGACATCATAATGTATCCGCATTATGACATCACAATATATTATGAGAGCGCAATTTGCAGGTTTTATGAGCAATTTCGCTTACCCCAATTTGTGTCACATCTACTGGAGCATCATGAGCAAGTATTATGACGTCACAGTATATGATGACATCATAATTAGTAAGCACTATGACGTCACAATGTATTATGACGTCATAATGTATCCGCATTATGACCTCACAATATATGATGTGAGCGCAATTTGCAGGTATTGTGACCCATTTCTCTTTCCCCAGTTTGTGTCACATCTACTGGAGCATCATGAGCATGTATTATGACGTCAGAGTATATGATGACATCATAATTAGTATGCACTATGACGTCACAATGTATTATGATGTCATAATGTATCCGCATTATGACATCACAATATATTATGAGAGCGCAACTTGGAGGTTTTATGACCAATTTCGCTTACCCCAATTTGTGTCACATCTACTGGAGCATCATGAGCATGTATTATGACGTCACAGTATACGATGACATCATAATTGGTATGCAGTATGACGTCACAATGTATTATGACGTCATAATGTATCCGCATTATGACATCACAATATATTATGAGAGCGCAACCTGCAGGTATTATGAGCAATTTCTCTTACCCCAATTTGTGTCACATCTACTGGAGCATCATGAGCATGTATTATGACGTCACAGTAAGTGATGACATCATAATTAGTATGCACTATTACGTCACAATGTACTATGACGTCATAATGTATCCGCATTATGACATCACAATATATTACGAGAGCGCAATTTGCAGCTATTATGAGCAAATTCTCTTACCCCAATTTGTGTCACATCTACTGGAGCGTCATGAGCTTTTGACGTCACTGTATATGATGACATCATAATTAGTATGCACTATGACGTCACAATATATTATGACGTCATAATGTATCCGCATTATGACATCACAATACATTATGAGAGCGCAATTTGCAGGTTTTATGACCAATTTCGCTTACCACAATTTGTGTCACATCTACTGGAGTATCATGAGCATATATTATGACGTCACAGTATATGATGACATCATAATTAGTATGCAGTATGACGTCACAATGTATTATGACGTCATAATGTATCCGCATTATGACATCACAATATATTATGAGAGCGCAACTTGCAGGTATTATGAGCAATTTCTCTTACCCCAATTTGTGTCACATCTACTGGAGCATCATGAGCATGTATTATGAAGTCACAGTATATGATGACATCATAATCAGTATGCACTATGATGTAGCAATGTATTATGACGTCATAATGTATCCGCATTATGACATCACAATATATTATGAGAGCGCAATTTGCAGGTTTTATGACCAATTTCGCTTACCAAAATTTGTGTCACATCTACTGGAGCATCATGAGCATGTATTATGACGTCAAAGTATGTGATGACATCACAATTAGTATGCACTATGACGTCAGAATATATTATGATGTCATAATGTATCCGCATTATGACATCACAATATATTATGAGAGCGCAACAAGGAGGTATTATGAGCAATTTTTTTACCCCAATTTGTGTCACATCTACTGGAGAATCATGAGAATGTATTATGACGTCACAGTATATGATGACATCATAATTAGTATGCACTATAACGTCACAATGTATTATGGCGTCATAATGTATCCGCATTATGACATCACAATATATAATGAGAGCGCAATTTGCAGGTATTATGAGCAATTTCTCTTACCCCAATTTGTGTCACATCTACTGGAGCATCATGAGCATGTATTATGACGTCACAGTATGTGATGACATCATAATTAGTATGAAGTATGACGTCACAATTTCTTATGACGTCATAATGTATCCGCATTATGACATCACAATATATTATGAGAGCGCAACATGCAGGTATTATGAGCAATTTCTCTTGCCCCAATTTGTGTCACATCTACTGGAGCATCATGAGCATGTATTTTGATGTCACAGTAAATGATGACATCATAATTAATATGCACTATGATGTCACAATGTACTATGACGTCATAATGTATCCGCATTATGACATCACAATATATAACGAGAGCGCAATTTGCAGATATTATGAGCAAATTCTCTTATCCCAATTTGTGTCACATCTACTGGAGCATCATGAGCATGTATTATGATGTCACAGTATATGATGACATCATAATTAGTATGCACTATGACGTCACAATGTATTATGACGTCATAATGCATACGCATTATGACATCACAATATATTATGAGAGCGCAACATACAGGTATTATGAGCAATTTCTCTTACCCCAATTTGTGTCACATATACTGGAGAATCATCAGCATGTATTATGATGTCACAGTATATGATGACGTCATAATTAGTATGCACTATGACGTCACAATGTATTATGACGTCATAATGTGTCCGCATTATGACATCACAATATATTATGAGAGCGCAACATGCAGGTATTATGAGCAAATTATCTTACCCCAATTTGTGTCATATCTGCTGGAGCATCATGAGCATGTATTATGACGTCACAGTATATGATGACTTCATAATTAGTATGCACTATGACGTCACAATGTATTATGTCGTCATAATGTATCCGCATTATGACATCACAATATATTATGAGAGCGCAATTTGCAGGTTTTATGACCAATTTCGCTTACCCCATTTTGTGTCACATCTACTGGAGCATCATGAGCATGTATTATGATGTCACAGTATATGATGACATCATAATTAGTTAGCAGTATGATGTCACAATGTATTATGACGTCATAACGTATCCGCATTATGACATCACAATATATGATGAGAGCGCAATTTGCAGGTGTTGTGACCCATTTCTCTTACCCCAATTTGTGTCACATCTACTAGAGCAACATGAGCATGTATTATGACGTCAGAGTATATGATGACATCATAATTAGTATGCACTATGACGTCACAAAGCATTATGACGTCATAATGTATCCGCATTATGACATCACAATATAATATAAGAGTGAAATTCGCAGGTATAATGAGCAATTTCTCTTACCACAATTTGTGTCACATCTACTGGAGCATCATGAGCATGTATTATGACATCACAGCATATGATGACATCATAACTAGTATGCACTATGACGTCACAATGTATTATGACGTCATAATGTATCCGCATTATGACATCACAATATATTATGAGAGCGCAATTCGCAGGTACTATGAGCAATTTCTCTTACCCCAATTTGTGTCACATCTACTGGAACATCATGAGCATGTATTATGACCTCACAGTATATGATGACATCATAGTTAGTATTCACTATGACGTCACAATGTATTATGACGTCATAATGTATCCGCTTTATGACATCACAATATATTTTGAGAGTGCAATTTGCAGGAATTATGAGCAATTTCTCTTACCCCAATATGTGTCACATCTACTGGAGCATCATGAGCATGTATTATGACGACACAGTATTTGATGACATCATAATTAGTATGCAGTATGACGTCACAATGTATTATGACGTCATCATTTATCCGCATTATGACATCACAATATATGATGAGAGCGCAATTTGCAGGTATTGTGACCCATTTCTCTAACCCCAATTTGTGTCACATCTACTGGAGCATCATAAGCATGTATTTTGACGTCAGAGTATATGATGACATCATAATGAGTATGCACTATGACGTCACAATGTATTATGACGTCATAATGTATCCGCATTATGACATCACAATATATTATGAGAGCGCAATTTGCAGGTTTTATGACCAATTTCGCTTTCCCCAATTTTTGTCACATCCACTGGAGCATTATGAGCATGTATTTTGACGTCACAGTATATGATGACATCATAATTAGTATGCAGTATGACGTCACAATATATTATGACGTCATAATATATCCGCATTATGACATCACAATATATTATGAGAGCGCAACATGCAGGTATTATGAGCAATTTCTCTTACCCCAATTTGTGTCACATCTACTGGAGCATCAAGAGCATGTATTATGACGTCACAGTATATGATGACATCATAATTTGTATGCACTATGACATCACAATGCATTATGACGTCATAATGTATCCGCATTATGACATCACTATATATTATGAGAGCGCAATTTGCAGATTTTATGACCAATTTCGCTTACCCCAATTTGTGTCACATCTACTGGAGCATCATGAGCATGTATTATGATGTCCCAGGATATGATGACATCATAATTAGTATGCAGTATGACGTCACAATGTATTATGACGTCATAATGTATCCGCCTTATAACATCGCAATATATTATGAGAGCGCAATTTGCAGGTATTATGAGCAATTTCTCTTACCTCAATTTGTTTCACATCTACTGGAGCATCATGACCATGTATTATGACGTCAGAGTATATGATGACATCATAATTAGTATGCACTATGATGTCACAATGTATTATGACATCATAATGTATCCGCATTATGACATCACAATATATTATGAGAGCGCAATTTGCAGGTTTTATGAGCAATTTCGCTTACCCCAATTTGTGTCACATCTACTGGAGCATCATGAGCAAGTATTATGACGTCACAGTATATGATGACATCATAATTAGTAAGCACTATGACGTCACAATGTATTATGACGTCATAATGTATCCGCATTATGACCTCACAATATATGATGTGAGCGCAATTTGCAGGTATTGTGACCCATTTCTCTTTCCCCAGTTTGTGTCACATCTACTGGAGCATCATGAGCATGTATTATGACGTCAGAGTATATGATGACATCATAATTAGTATGCACTATGACGTCACAAAGCATTATGACGTCATAATGTATCCGCATTATGACATCACAATATAATATAAGAGTGAAATTCGCAGGTATAATGAGCAATTTCTCTTACCACAATTTGTGTCACATCTACTGGAGCATCATGAGCATGTATTATGACATCACAGCATATGATGACATCATAACTAGTATGCACTATGACGTCACAATGTATTATGACGTCATAATGTATCCGCATTATGACATCACAATATATTATGAGAGCGCAATTCGCAGGTACTATGAGCAATTTCTCTTACCCCAATTTGTGTCACATCTACTGGAACATCATGAGCATGTATTATGACCTCACAGTATATGATGACATCATAGTTAGTATTCACTATGACATCACAATGTATTATGACGTCATAATGTATCCGCTTTATGACATCACAATATATTTTGAGAGTGCAATTTGCAGGAATTATGAGCAATTTCTCTTACCCCAATATGTGTCACATCTACTGGAGCATCATGAGCATGTATTATGACGACACAGTATTTGATGACATCATAATTAGTATGCAGTATGACGTCACAATGTATTATGACGTCATCATTTATCCGCATTATGACATCACAATATATGATGAGAGCGCAATTTGCAGGTATTGTGACCCATTTCTCTAACCCCAATTTGTGTCACATCTACTGGAGCATCATAAGCATGTATTTTGACGTCAGAGTATATGATGACATCATAATGAGTATGCACTATGACGTCACAATGTATTATGACGTCATAATGTATCCGCATTATGACATCACAATATATTATGAGAGCGCAATTTGCAGGTTTTATGACCAATTTCGCTTTCCCCAATTTTTGTCACATCCACTGGAGCATTATGAGCATGTATTTTGACGTCACAGTATATGATGACATCATAATTAGTATGCAGTATGACGTCACAATATATTATGACGTCATAATGTATCCGCATTATGACATCACAATATATTATGAGAGCGCAACATGCAGGTATTATGAGCAATTTCTCTTACCCCAATTTGTGTCACATCTACTGGAGCATCAAGAGCATGTATTATGACGTCACAGTATATGATGACATCATAATTTGTATGCACTATGACATCACAATGCATTATGACGTCATAATGTATCCGCATTATGACATCACTATATATTATGAGAGCGCAATTTGCAGATTTTATGACCAATTTCGCTTACCCCAATTTGTGTCACATCTACTGGAGCATCATGAGCATGTATTATGATGTCCCAGGATATGATGACATCATAATTAGTATGCAGTATGACGTCACAATGTATTATGACGTCATAATGTATCCGCCTTATAACATCGCAATATATTATGAGAGCGCAATTTGCAGGTATTATGAGCAATTTCTCTTACCTCAATTTGTTTCACATCTACTGGAGCATCATGACCATGTATTATGACGTCAGAGTATATGATGACATCATAATTAGTATGCACTATGATGTCACAATGTATTATGACATCATAATGTATCCGCATTATGACATCACAATATATTATGAGAGCGCAATTTGCAGGTTTTATGAGCAATTTCGCTTACCCCAATTTGTGTCACATCTACTGGAGCATCATGAGCAAGTATTATGACGTCACAGTATATGATGACATCATAATTAGTAAGCACTATGACGTCACAATGTATTATGACGTCATAATGTATCCGCATTATGACCTCACAATATATGATGTGAGCGCAATTTGCAGGTATTGTGACCCATTTCTCTTTCCCCAGTTTGTGTCACATCTACTGGAGCATCATGAGCATGTATTATGACGTCAGAGTATATGATGACATCATAATTAGTATGCACTATGACGTCACAATGTATTATGATGTCATAATGTATCCGCATTATGACATCACAATATATTATGAGAGCGCAACTTGGAGGTTTTATGACCAATTTCGCTTACCCCAATTTGTGTCACATCTACTGGAGCATCATGAGCATGTATTATGACGTCACAGTATACGATGACATCATAATTGGTATGCAGTATGACGTCACAATGTATTATGACGTCATAATGTATCCGCATTATGACATCACAATATATTATGAGAGCGCAACCTGCAGGTATTATGAGCAATTTCTCTTACCCCAATTTGTGTCACATCTACTGGAGCATCATGAGCATGTATTATGACGTCACAGTAAGTGATGACATCATAATTAGTATGCACTATTACGTCACAATGTACTATGACGTCATAATGTATCCGCATTATGACATCACAATATATTACGAGAGCGCAATTTGCAGCTATTATGAGCAAATTCTCTTACCCCAATTTGTGTCACATCTACTGGAGCGTCATGAGCTTTTGACGTCACTGTATATGATGACATCATAATTAGTATGCACTATGACGTCACAATATATTATGACGTCATAATGTATCCGCATTATGACATCACAATACATTATGAGAGCGCAATTTGCAGGTTTTATGACCAATTTCGCTTACCACAATTTGTGTCACATCTACTGGAGTATCATGAGCATATATTATGACGTCACAGTATATGATGACATCATAATTAGTATGCAGTATGACGTCACAATGTATTATGACGTCATAATGTATCCGCATTATGACATCACAATATATTATGAGAGCGCAACTTGCAGGTATTATGAGCAATTTCTCTTACCCCAATTTGTGTCACATCTACTGGAGCATCATGAGCATGTATTATGAAGTCACAGTATATGATGACATCATAATCAGTATGCACTATGATGTAGCAATGTATTATGACGTCATAATGTATCCGCATTATGACATCACAATATATTATGAGAGCGCAATTTGCAGGTTTTATGACCAATTTCGCTTACCAAAATTTGTGTCACATCTACTGGAGCATCATGAGCATGTATTATGACGTCAAAGTATGTGATGACATCACAATTAGTATGCACTATGACGTCAGAATATATTATGATGTCATAATGTATCCGCATTATGACATCACAATATATTATGAGAGCGCAACAAGGAGGTATTATGAGCAATTTTTTTACCCCAATTTGTGTCACATCTACTGGAGAATCATGAGAATGTATTATGACGTCACAGTATATGATGACATCATAATTAGTATGCACTATAACGTCACAATGTATTATGGCGTCATAATGTATCCGCATTATGACATCACAATATATAATGAGAGCGCAATTTGCAGGTATTATGAGCAATTTCTCTTACCCCAATTTGTGTCACATCTACTGGAGCATCATGAGCATGTATTATGACGTCACAGTATGTGATGACATCATAATTAGTATGAAGTATGACGTCACAATTTCTTATGACGTCATAATGTATCCGCATTATGACATCACAATATATTATGAGAGCGCAACATGCAGGTATTATGAGCAATTTCTCTTGCCCCAATTTGTGTCACATCTACTGGAGCATCATGAGCATGTATTTTGATGTCCCAGTAAATGATGACATCATAATTAATATGCACTATGATGTCACAATGTACTATGACGTCATAATGTATCCGCATTATGACATCACAATATATAACGAGAGCGCAATTTGCAGATATTATGAGCAAATTCTCTTATCCCAATTTGTGTCACATCTACTGGAGCATCATGAGCATGTATTATGATGTCACAGTATATAATGACATCATAATTAGTATGCACTATGACGTCACAATGTATTATGACGTCATAATGCATACGCATTATGACATCACAATATATTATGAGAGCGCAACATACAGGTATTATGAGCAATTTCTCTTACCCCAATTTGTGTCACATATACTGGAGAATCATCAGCATGTATTATGATGTCACAGTATATGATGACGTCATAATTAGTATGCACTATGACGTCACAATGTATTATGACGTCATAATGTGTCCGCATTATGACATCACAATATATTATGAGAGCGCAACATGCAGGTATTATGAGCAAATTATCTTACCCCAATTTGTGTCATATCTGCTGGAGCATCATGAGCATGTATTATGACGTCACAGTATATGATGACTTCATAATTAGTATGCACTATGACGTCACAATGTATTATGTCGTCATAATGTATCCGCATTATGACATCACAATATATTATGAGAGCGCAATTTGCAGGTTTTATGACCAATTTCGCTTACCCCATTTTGTGTCACATCTACTGGAGCATCATGAGCATGTATTATGATGTCACAGTATATGATGACATCATAATTAGTTAGCAGTATGATGTCACAATGTATTATGACGTCATAACGTATCCGCATTATGACATCACAATATATGATGAGAGCGCAATTTGCAGGTGTTGTGACCCATTTCTCTTACCCCAATTTGTGTCACATCTACTAGAGCAACATGAGCATGTATTATGACGTCAGAGTATATGATGACATCATAATTAGTATGCACTATGACGTCACAAAGCATTATGACGTCATAATGTATCCGCATTATGACATCACAATATAATATAAGAGTGAAATTCGCAGGTATAATGAGCAATTTCTCTTACCACAATTTGTGTCACATCTACTGGAGCATCATGAGCATGTATTATGACATCACAGCATATGATGACATCATAACTAGTATGCACTATGACGTCACAATGTATTATGACGTCATAATGTATCCGCATTATGACATCACAATATATTATGAGAGCGCAATTCGCAGGTACTATGAGCAATTTCTCTTACCCCAATTTGTGTCACATCTACTGGAACATCATGAGCATGTATTATGACCTCACAGTATATGATGACATCATAGTTAGTATTCACTATGACGTCACAATGTATTATGACGTCATAATGTATCCGCTTTATGACATCACAATATATTTTGAGAGTGCAATTTGCAGGAATTATGAGCAATTTCTCTTACCCCAATATGTGTCACATCTACTGGAGCATCATGAGCATGTATTATGACGACACAGTATTTGATGACATCATAATTAGTATGCAGTATGACGTCACAATGTATTATGACGTCATCATTTATCCGCATTATGACATCACAATATATGATGAGAGCGCAATTTGCAGGTATTGTGACCCATTTCTCTAACCCCAATTTGTGTCACATCTACTGGAGCATCATAAGCATGTATTTTGACGTCAGAGTATATGATGACATCATAATGAGTATGCACTATGACGTCACAATGTATTATGACGTCATAATGTATCCGCATTATGACATCACAATATATTATGAGAGCGCAATTTGCAGGTTTTATGACCAATTTCGCTTTCCCCAATTTTTGTCACATCCACTGGAGCATTATGAGCATGTATTTTGACGTCACAGTATATGATGACATCATAATTAGTATGCAGTATGACGTCACAATATATTATGACGTCATAATGTATCCGCATTATGACATCACAATATATTATGAGAGCGCAACATGCAGGTATTATGAGCAATTTCTCTTACCCCAATTTGTGTCACATCTACTGGAGCATCAAGAGCATGTATTATGACGTCACAGTATATGATGACATCATAATTTGTATGCACTATGACATCACAATGCATTATGACGTCATAATGTATCCGCATTATGACATCACTATATATTATGAGAGCGCAATTTGCAGATTTTATGACCAATTTCGCTTACCCCAATTTGTGTCACATCTACTGGAGCATCATGAGCATGTATTATGATGTCCCAGGATATGATGACATCATAATTAGTATGCAGTATGACGTCACAATGTATTATGACGTCATAATGTATCCGCCTTATAACATCGCAATATATTATGAGAGCGCAATTTGCAGGTATTATGAGCAATTTCTCTTACCTCAATTTGTTTCACATCTACTGGAGCATCATGACCATGTATTATGACGTCAGAGTATATGATGACATCATAATTAGTATGCACTATGATGTCACAATGTATTATGACATCATAATGTATCCGCATTATGACATCACAATATATTATGAGAGCGCAATTTGCAGGTTTTATGAGCAATTTCGCTTACCCCAATTTGTGTCACATCTACTGGAGCATCATGAGCAAGTATTATGACGTCACAGTATATGATGACATCATAATTAGTAAGCACTATGACGTCACAATGTATTATGACGTCATAATGTATCCGCATTATGACCTCACAATATATGATGTGAGCGCAATTTGCAGGTATTGTGACCCATTTCTCTTTCCCCAGTTTGTGTCACATCTACTGGAGCATCATGAGCATGTATTATGACGTCAGAGTATATGATGACATCATAATTAGTATGCACTATGACGTCACAATGTATTATGATGTCATAATGTATCCGCATTATGACATCACAATATATTATGAGAGCGCAACTTGGAGGTTTTATGACCAATTTCGCTTACCCCAATTTGTGTCACATCTACTGGAGCATCATGAGCATGTATTATGACGTCACAGTATACGATGACATCATAATTGGTATGCAGTATGACGTCACAATGTATTATGACGTCATAATGTATCCGCATTATGACATCACAATATATTATGAGAGCGCAACCTGCAGGTATTATGAGCAATTTCTCTTACCCCAATTTGTGTCACATCTACTGGAGCATCATGAGCATGTATTATGACGTCACAGTAAGTGATGACATCATAATTAGTATGCACTATTACGTCACAATGTACTATGACGTCATAATGTATCCGCATTATGACATCACAATATATTACGAGAGCGCAATTTGCAGCTATTATGAGCAAATTCTCTTACCCCAATTTGTGTCACATCTACTGGAGCGTCATGAGCTTTTGACGTCACAGTATATGATGACATCATAATTAGTATGCAGTATGACGTCACAATGTATTATGACGTCATAATGTATCCGCATTATGACATCACAATATATTATGAGAGCGCAACTTGCAGGTATTATGAGCAATTTCTCTTACCCCAATTTGTGTCACATCTACTGGAGCATCATGAGCATGTATTATGAAGTCACAGTATATGATGACATCATAATCAGTATGCACTATGATGTAGCAATGTATTATGACGTCATAATGTATCCGCATTATGACATCACAATATATTATGAGAGCGCAATTTGCAGGTTTTATGACCAATTTCGCTTACCAAAATTTGTGTCACATCTACTGGAGCATCATGAGCATGTATTATGACGTCAAAGTATGTGATGACATCACAATTAGTATGCACTATGACGTCAGAATATATTATGATGTCATAATGTATCCGCATTATGACATCACAATATATTATGAGAGCGCAACAACGAGGTATTATGAGCAATTTTTTTACCCCAATTTGTGTCACATCTACTGGAGAATCATGAGAATGTATTATGACGTCACAGTATATGATGACATCATAATTAGTATGCACTATAACGTCACAATGTATTATGGCGTCATAATGTATCCGCATTATGACATCACAATATATAATGAGAGCGCAATTTGCAGGTATTATGAGCAATTTCTCTTACCCCAATTTGTGTCACATCTACTGGAGCATCATGAGCATGTATTATGACGTCACAGTATGTGATGACATCATAATTAGTATGAAGTATGACGTCACAATTTCTTATGACGTCATAATGTATCCGCATTATGACATCACAATATATTATGAGAGCGCAACATGCAGGTATTATGAGCAATTTCTCTTGCCCCAATTTGTGTCACATCTACTGGAGCATCATGAGCATGTATTTTGACGTCACAGTAAATGATGACATCATAATTAATATGCACTATGATGTCACAATGTACTATGACGTCATAATGTATCCGCATTATGACATCACAATATATAACGAGAGCGCAATTTGCAGATATTATGAGCAAATTCTCTTATCCCAATTTGTGTCACATCTACTGGAGCATCATGAGCATGTATTATGATGTCACAGTATATGATGACATCATAATTAGTATGCACTATGACGTCACAATGTATTATGACGTCATAATGCATACGCATTATGACATCACAATATATTATGAGAGCGCAACATACAGGTATTATGAGCAATTTCTCTTACCCCAATTTGTGTCACATATACTGGAGAATCATCAGCATGTATTATGATGTCACAGTATATGATGACGTCATAATTAGTATGCACTATGACGTCACAATGTATTATGACGTCATAATGTGTCCGCATTATGACATCACAATATATTATGAGAGCGCAACATGCAGGTATTATGAGCAAATTATCTTACCCCAATTTGTGTCATATCTGCTGGAGCATCATGAGCATGTATTATGACGTCACAGTATATGATGACTTCATAATTAGTATGCACTATGACGTCACAATGTATTATGTCGTCATAATGTATCCGCATTATGACATCACAATATATTATGAGAGCGCAATTTGCAGGTTTTATGACCAATTTCGCTTACCCCATTTTGTGTCACATCTACTGGAGCATCATGAGCATGTATTATGACATCACAGAAATGATGACATCATAATTAGTATGCACTATGACATCACAATGTACTATGACGTCATAATGTATTCGCATTGTGACATCACAGTATATTACGAGAGCGCAATTTGCAGCTGTTATGAGCAAATTCTCTTACCCCAATTTGTGTCACATCAACTGGAGCATCATGAGCATGTATTATGACGACACAGTGTATGATGACATCATAATTAGTATGCAGTATGACGTCACAATGTATTATGACGTCATCATTTATCCGCATTATGACATCACAATATATGATGAGAGCGCAATTTGCAGGTATTGTGACCCATTTCTCTAACCCCAATTTGTGTCACATCTACTGGAGCATCATAAGCATGCATTTTGACGTCAGAGTATATGATGACATCATAATGAGTATGCACTATGACGTCACAATGTATTATGACGTCATAATGTATCCGCATTATGACATTACAATATATTATGAGAGCGCAATTTGCAGGTTTTATGACCAATTTCGCTTACCCCAATTTGTGTCACATCTACTGGAGAATCATGAGCATGTATTATGACGTCACAGGATATGATGACATCATAATTAGTATGCAGTATGACCTCACAATGTATTATGACGTCATAATGTATCCGCCTTATAACATCGCAATATATTATGAGAGCGCAATTTGCAGATATTATGAGCAATTTCTCTTACCCCAATTTGAGTCACATGTACTGGAGCATCATGACCATGTATTATGACGTCAGAGTATATGATGACATCATAATTAATATGCACTATGACGTCACAATGTATTATGACATCATAATGTATCCGCAATATGACATCACAATATATTATGAGAGCGCAATTTGCAGGTTTTATGACCAATTTCGCTTGCCCCAATTTGTGTCACATCTACTGGAGCATCATGACCATGTATTATGACGTCACAGTATATGATGACATCATAATTAGTATGCACTATGACGTCACAATGTATTATGACGTCATAATGTGTCCGCATTATGACATCACAATATACGATGAGAGCGCAGTTTGCAGGTATTGTGACCCATTTCACTTACCCCAATTTGTGTCACATCTACTGGAGCAACATGAGCATGTATTATGACGTCAGAGTATATGATGACATCATTATTAGTATGCACTATGAAGTCACAATGCATTATGACGTCATAATGTATCCGCATTATGACATCACAATATAATATGAGCGTGCAATTCGCAGGTATTATGAGCAATTTCTCTTACCACAATTTGTGTCACATCTAAAGGATAATCATGAGCATGTATTATGACATCACAGCATATGATGACATCATAACTAGCATGCCCTATGTCGTCACAATGTATTATGACGTCATAATATATCCGCATTATGACATCACAATATATTATGAGAGCGCAATTCGCAGGTATTATGAGCAATTTCTCTTACCCCAATTTGTGTCACATCTACTGGAGCATCATGAGCATGTATTATGACGTCACAGTATATGATGACATCATAATTAGCATGCACTATGACGTCACAATGTATTATGACGTCATAATGTATCCGCATTATGACATCACAATATATTATGAGAGCGCAACATGCAGGTATTATGAGCAATTTCTCTTACCCCAATTTGTGTCACATCTACTGGAGAATCATGAGCATGTATTATGACGTCACAGTATATGATGACATCATAATTAGTATGCACTGTGACGTCACAATGTATTATGACGTCATAATGTATCCGCATTATGACATCACAATATATTATGAGAGCGCAACATGCAGGTATTTTGAGAAAATTCTCTTACCCCAATTTGTGTCATATCTGCTGGAGCATCATGAGCATGTATTATGACGTCACAGTATATGATGACATCATAATTAGTATGCACTATGACGTCACAATGTATTATGTCGTCATAATGTATCCGCACTATAACATCACAATATATTATGAGAGCGCAATTTGCAGGTTTTATGACCAATTTCGCTTACCACAATTTGTGTCACATCTACTGGAGCATCATGAGGATGTATTATGACGTCACAGTATACGATGACATCATAATTAGTATGCAGTATGACGTCACAATGTATTATGACGTCATAATGTGTCCGCCTTATGACATCACAATGTATTATGAGAGCGCAACATGCAGGTATTATGACCAATTTCGCTTACCCCAATTTGTTTCACATCTACTGGAGCATCATGAGCATGTATTATGACGTCACAGTATGTGATGACATCATAATTAGTATGGACTATGACGTCACAATGTATTATGACGTCATAATGTATCCACATTATGACATCCCAATATGTTATGAGAGCGCAACATGCAGGTATTATGAGCAATTTCTCTTACCCCAATTTGTGTCATATCTACAGGAGTATCATGCGCATGTATTATGACGTCAGAATATATGATGACATCATAATTAGTATGCAGTATGACGTCACAATGTAATATGACGTCATAATGTATCCTCATTATGACATCACAATATATGATGAGAGCGCAATTTGCAGGTATTGTGACCCATTTCACTTACCCCAATTTGTGTCACATCTACTGGAGCAACATGAGCATGTATTATGACGTCAGAGTATATGATGACATCATTATTAGTATGCCCTATGACGTCACAATGCATTATGACGTCATAATGTATCCGCATTATGACATCACAATATAATATGAGCGTGCAATTCGCAGGTATTATGAGCAATTTCGCTTACTCCAATTTGTGTCACATCTACTGGATAAACATGAGCATGTATTATGACATCACAGCATATGATGACATCATAACTAGCATGCACTATAACGTCACAATGTATTATGACGTCATAATGTATCCGCATTATGACATCACAATATATTATGAGAGCGCAATTCGCAGGTATTATGAGCAATTTCTCTTACCCCAATTTGTGTCACATCTACTGGAGCATCATGAGCATGTATTATGACGTCCCAGCATATGATGACATCATAACTAGTATGCAAGATGACGTCACAATGTATTATGACGTCATAATGTATCCGCATTATGACATCACAATATATTATGAGAGCGCAACATGCAGGTATTATGAGCAATTTCTCTTACCCCAATTTGTGTCACATCTACTGGAGCATCATCAGCATGTATTATGACGTCACAGTATATGATGACATCATAATTAGTATGCACTATGACGTCACTATGTCAATGTATTATGACGTCATAATGTATCCGCATTATGACATCACAATATATTATGAGAGCGCAATTTGCAGGATTTATGACCAATTTCGCTTACCCCAATTTGTGTCACATCTACTGGAGCATCATGAGCATGTATTATGACGTCACAGTATATGATGACATCATAATTAGTATGCGGTATGACGTCACAATGTATTATGACGTCATAATGTATCCGCATTATGACATCACAATATATTATAAGAGCGCAATTTGTAGGTTTTATGAAAATTTTCGATTATTCCAATTTGTGTCACATCTACTGGAGCATCATGAGCATGTATTATGACGTCACAGTATATGATGTCATCATAATTAGTATGCAGTATGATGTCACAATGTATTATGACGTCATAATGTATCCACATTATGACATCACAATATATTATGAGAGCGCAACCTGCAGGTATTATGAGCAATTTCTCTTACCCCAATTTGTGTCACATCTACTGGAACATCATGAGCATGTATTATGACGTCACAGTATATGATGACATCATAATTAGTATGCACTATGACGTCACAATGTATTATGACGTCATAATGTATCCGCATTATGACATCACAATATATTATGAGAGCGCAACTTGCAGGTATTATGAGCAATTTCTCTTACCCCAATTTGTGCCACGTCTACTGGAGCATCATGAGCATGTATTATGACATCACAGTATATGATGACATCATAATTAGTATGCAGTATGACGTCACAATGTATTATGACGTCATAATGTATCCGCATTATGACATCACAATATATTATGAGAGCCCAACATGCAGGTATTATGAGCAATTTCTCTTACCCCAATTTGTGTCACATCTACTGGAGAATCATGAGCATGTATTATGACGTCACAGTATATGAGGACGTCATAATTAGTATGCACTATGACGTCACAATGTATTATGACGTCATAATGTATCCGCATTATGACATCACAATGTATTATGAGAGCGGAATTTGCAGGATTTATGACCAATTTCGCTTACCACAATTTGTGTCACATCTACTGGAGCATCATGAGCATGTATTATGACGTCACAGTATATGATGACGTCATAATTAGTATGCAGTATGACGTCACAATATATTATGACGTCATAATGTATCCGCATTGTGACAACACAATATATTATGAGACCGCAATTTGCAGGTTTTACGACCAATTTCGCTTACCACAATTTGTGTCACATCTACTGGAGCATCATGAGCAAGTATTATGACGTCACAGTATATGATGACATCATAATTAGTATGCAGTATGACGTCACAATGTATTATGAGGTCATAATGTGTCCGCATTATGACATCACAATATATTACGATAGCGCAATTTGCTGGTATTATGAGTAAATTCTCTTACCCCAATTTCTGTCACATCTACTGGTGCATCATGAGCATGTATTATGATGTCACAGTATATGATGACATCATAATTAGTTAGCACTATGATGTCACAATGTATTATGACGTCATAACGTATCCGCATTATGACATCACAATATATGATGAGAGCGCAATTTGCAGGTATTGTGACCCATTTCTGTTACCCCAATTTGTGTCACATCTACTGGAGCAACATGAGCATGTATTATGACGTCAGAGTATATGATGACATCATAATTAGTATGCACTATGACGTCACAATGCATTATGACATCATAATGTATCCGCATTATGACATCACAATATAATATGAGAGTGCAATTCGCAGGTATAATGAGCAATTTCTCTTACCACAAATTGTGTCACATCTACTGGAGCATCATGAGCATGTATTATGACATCACAGCATATGATGACATCATAACTAGTATGCACTATGATGTCACAATGTATTATGACGTCATAATGTATCCGCATTATGACATCACAATATATAATGAGAGCGCAATTCACAGGTACTATGAGCAATTTCTCTTACCCCAATTTGTGTCACATCTACTGGAACATCATGAGCATGAATTATGACCTCACAGTATATGATGACATCATAGTTAATATGCACTATGACGTCACAATGTATTATGACGTCATCATGTATCCGCTTTATGACATCACAATATATTTTGAGAGTGCAATTTGCAGGAATTATGAGCAATTTCTCTTACCCCAATTTGTGTCACATCTACTGGAGCATCATGAGCATGTATTATGACGTCACATTATATGATGACATCATAATTAGTATGCACTATTATGTCACAATATATTATGACGTCATAATGTATCCGCATTATGACAGCACAATATATTATGAGAGCGCAATTTGCAGGTATTATGAGCAATTTCTCTTACCCCAATTTGTGTCACATCTACTGGAGCATCATGAGCATGTATTATGACGTCACAGTATATGATGACATCATAATTAGTATGCAGTATGATGTAACAATGTATTATGACGTCATAATGTATCCGCATTATGATATCACAATATATTATGAGAGCGCAACACGCAGGTATTATGAGCAATTTCTCTTACCCCAATTTGTGTCACATCTACTGGAGAATCATGAGAATGTATTATGACGTCACAGTATACGATGACGTCATAATTAGTATGCACTATGACGTCACAATGTATTATGACGTCATAATGTATCCGCATTATGACATCACAATATATTATGAGAGCGCAACATGCAGGTATTATGAGCAAATTCTCTTACCCCAATTTGTGTCATATCTACTGGAGCATCATGAGCTTGTATTATGATGTCACAGTATATGATGACATCATAATTAGTATGCAGTATGACGTCACAATGTATTATGACGTCATAATGTATCCGCATTATGACATCACAATATATTATGAGAGCGCAACATGCAGGTATTATGAGCAATTTCTCTTACCCCAATTTCTGTCACATCTACTGGAGCATCATGAGCATGTATTATGACGTCACTGTATATGATGACATCATAATTAGTATGCACTATGACGTCACAATGTATTATGACGTCATGATATATACGCATTATGACATCACAATATATTATGAGAGCGCAATTTGCAGGTTTTATGACCAATTTCGCTTACCCCAATTTGTTTCACATCTACTGGAGCATCATGAGCATGTATTATGACGTCACAGTATATGAGGACATCATAATTAGTATGCAGTATGACGTCACAATGCATTATGACTTCATAATGTATCCGCATTATGACATCACAATATATTATTAGAGCGCAACATGCAGGTGTTATGAGCAATTTCTCTTACCCCAGTTTGTGTCACATCTACTGGAGCATCATGACCATGTATTATGACGTCACAGTATATGATGACATCATAATTAGTATGCAGTATGACATCACAATGTATTATGACATCATAATGTATCCGCATTATGACATCACAATATATTATGAGAGCGCAATTTGCAGGTTTTATGACCAAATTCGCTTACCCCAATTTGTGTCACATTTACTGGAGCATCATGAGCATGTATTATGACGTCACAGTATATGATGACATCATAATTAGTATGCACTATGACGTCACAATGTATTATGACGCCGTAATGTATCCGCATTATGACATCACAATATATTATGAGAGCGCAACTTGCAGGTTTTATGACCAATTTCGCTTACCCCAATTTGTGTCACATGTACTGCTGCATCATGAGCATGTATTATGATGTCACAGTATATGATGACATCATAATTAGTATGCAGTATGATGTTACAATGTATTATGACGTCATAATGTATCCGCATTATGACATCACAATATATTATGAGAGCGCAACATGCAGGTATTGTGAGCAATTTCTCTTAACCCAATTTGTGTCACATCTACTGGAGCATCATGAGCATGTATTATGACGTCACATTATATGATGACATCATAATTAGTAAGCACTATGACGTCACCATGTATTGTGACGTCATAATGTATCCGCATTATGACATCACAATATATGATGAGATCGCAATTTGCAGGTATTGAGACACATTTCTGTTACCCCAATTTGTGTCACATCTAGTGGAGCATCATGAGCATGTATTATGACGCCAGAGTATATGATGACATCATAATTGTTATGCATTATGACGTCACAATGTATTGTGTCTACAATGTATTGTCACTACATTGTGACGTCATACTGCATACTAATTATGATGTCCTCATATACTGTGACGCCATAATACATGCTCATGATGCTCCAGTAGATGTGACACAAATTGGGGTAAGCGAAATTGGTCATAAAACCTGCAAATTGCGCTCTCATAATATATTGTGATGTCATAATGCGTATACATCATGACGTCATAATACATTGTGACGTCATAGTGCATACTAATTATGATGTCATCATATACAGTGACGTCATAATACCTGCTCATGATGCTCCAGTAGATGTGACACAAATTGGGGTAAGAGAAATTGCTCATAATACCTGCATGTTGCGCTCTCCTAATATATTGTGATGTCATAATGCGGATACATTATGACGTCATAATATATTGTGACGTCATACTGCATACTAATTATGATGTCATCATATACTGTGACATCATAATACAAGCTCATGATGCTCCAGTAGATGTGACACAAATTGGGGTAAGAGAATTTGCTCAAAATACCTGCATGTTGCGCTCTCATAATATATTGTGATGTCATAATGCGGATACATTATGACGTCATAATACATTGTGACGTCATAGTGCATTCTAATTATGACGTCATCATATACTGTGACGTCATAATACATGCTCATGATTCTCCAGTAGATGTGAAACAAATTGGGGTAAGAGAAGTTGCTCATAATACCTGCATGTTGCGCTATCATAATATATTGTGATGTAAAAATGTGGAGACATTATGACGTCATAATACATTGTGACGTCATAGTGCATACTAATTATGATGTCATCATATACTGTGACGTCATAATACATGCTCATGATGCTCCAGTAGATGTGACACAAACTGGGGTAAGCGAAATTGGTCATAAAACCTGCAAATTGCGCTCTCATAATATACTGTGATTTCATAATGCGGATACATTATGACGTCATAATACATTGTGACGTCATAGTGCATGCTAATTATGATGTCATCATATACTGTGACGTCATAATACATGCTCATGATGCTCCAGTAGATGTGACACAAATTGGGGTAAGGGAAATTGCTCATAATACCTGCAAATTGCGCTCTCGTTATATATTGTGATATCATAATGCGGATACATTATGACGTCATAATACATTGTGACGTCATAGTGCATACTAATTATGATGTCATCATTTACTGTGACGTCATAATACATGCTCATGATGCTCCAGTAGATGTGACAAAAATTGGGGCAGGAGAAATTGTGATGTCATAATATATTGTGAGGTCAATGTAGTATGACTTCATAATGTATCCGCATTATGACATCACAATATATTATGAGAGCGCAACATGCAGGTGTTATGAGCAATTTCTCTTACCCCAATTTGTGTCACATCTACTGGAGCATCATGAGCATGTATTATGACGTCACAGTATATGATGACATCATAATTAGTATGCAGTATGACGTCACAATGTATTATGACATCATAATGTATCCGCATTATGACATCACAATATATTATGAGAGCGCATTTTGCAGGTTTTATGACCAATTTCGCTTACCCCAATTTGTGTCACATTTACTGGAGCATCATGAGCATGTATTATGACGTCACAGTATATGATGACATCATAATTAGTATGCACTATGACGTCACAATGTATTATGACGTCATAACGAATCCGCATTATGACATCACAATATATGATGAGAGCGCAATTTGCAGGTATTGTGACCCATTTCTCTTACCCCAATTTGTGTCACATCTACTGGAGCATCATGAGCATGTATTATGATGTCACAGTATATGATGACATCATAATTAGTATGCAGTATGATGTAACAATGTATTATGACTTCATAATGTATCCGCATTATGACATCACAATATATTATGAGAGCGCAACATGCAGGTATTATGAGCAATTTCTCTTACCCCAATTTGTGTCACATCTACTGGAGAATCATGAGCATGTATTATGACGTCACAGTATATGATGACATCATAATTAGTATGCACTATGACGTCACAATGTATTATGACGTCATAATATATCCGCATTATGACATCACAGTATATTATGAGAGCGCAACATGCAGGTATTATGAGCAAATTCTCTTACCCCAATTTGTGTCACATCTACTGGAGCATCTTGAGCATGTATTATGACGTCACAGTATATGATGACATCATAATTAGTATGGACTATGACGTCACAATGTATTATGACGTCATAATGTATCCGCATTATGACATCACAATATATTATGAGAGCGCAATTTGCAGGTTTTATGACCATTTTCGATTACTCCATTTTGTCTCACATCTACTGGAGCATCATGAGCATGTATTATGACGTCACAGTATATGATGACATCATAATTAGTATGCAGTATGACGTCACAATGTATTATGACGTCATAACGTATCCGCATTATGACATCACAATATATTATGAGAGAGCAACTTGCAGGTATTATGAGCAATTTCTCTTACCCCAATTTGTGTCTCGTCTACTGGAGCATCATGAGCATGTATTCTGACGTCACAGCATATGATGACATCATAATAACTATGCAGTATGACGTCACAATGTATTATGACGTCATAATGTATCCGCATTATGACATCACAATATATTATGAGAGCGCAACATGCAGTCATTATGAGCAATTTCTCTTACCCCAATTTGTGTCATATCTACTGGAGCATCATGAGCATGTATTATGACGTCACAGTATATGATGATATCATAATTAGTATGCACTATGACGTCACAATGTATTATGACGTCATAATGTATCCGCATTATGACATCACAATATATTATGAGAGCGCAATTTGCAGGTTTTATGACCAATTTCGCTTACCCCAATTTCTGTCACACATACTGGAGCATCATGTGCATGTATTATGACGTCACAGTATATGATGACATCATAATTAGTATGCAGTATGACGTCACAATGTATTATGATGTCATAATGTATCCGCCTTATGACATCACAATATATTATGAGAGCGCAACATGCAGGTATTATGAGCAATTTCTCTTGCCCCAATTTGTGTCACATCTACTGGAGCATCATGAGCACGTATTATGACGTCACAGTATATGATGACATCATAATTAGTATGCAGTATGACGTCACAATGTATTATGACGTCATAATGTATCCGCATTATGACATCAGAATATTTCATGAGAGCGCAATTTGCAGGTTTTATGACCAATTTCGCTTACCCCAATTTGTGTCACATCTACTGGAGCATCATGAGCATGTATTATGACGTCACAGTATATGATGACATCATAATTAGTATGCAGTATGACGTCACAATGTATTATGACGCCGTAATGTATCCGCCTTATGACATCACAATATATTATGAGAGCGCAATTTGTAGGTATTATTAGCAATTTCTCTTACCCCAATTTGTTTCACATCTACTGGAGCATCATGACCATGTATTATGACGTCAGAGTATATGATGACATCATAATTAGTATGCACTATGACGTCACAATGTATTATGTCGTCAGAATGTATCCCTATTATGACATCACAATATATTATGAGAGCGCAATTTGCAGGTTTTATGACCAATTTCGCTTACCCCATTTTGTGTCACATCTACTGGAGCATCATGAGCATGTATTATGACGTCACAGTATATGATGACATCATAATTAGTATGCAGTATGACGTAATAATGTATTATGTCATCATAATGTATCCGCTTTATGACATCACAATATATTTTGAGAGCGCAACATGCAGGTATTATGATTAATTTCTCTTGCCCCAATTTGTGTCACATCTACTGGAGCATCATGAGCATGTATTATGACGTCACAGTATATGATGACATCATAATTAATATGCAGTATGACGTCACAATGTATTATGACGTCATAATGTATCCGCATTTTGATATCACAATATATTATGAGAGCGCAATTTGCACGTATTATGAGCAATTTCTTTTACCCCAATTTGTGTCACATCTACTGGAGCATAATGAGCTTGTATTATGACCTCACAGTATATGATGACATCATAGTTAATATGCACTATGACGTCACAATGTATTATGACATCATAATGTATCCGCATTTTGACATCACAATATATAATGAGAGCGCAATTTGCAGCTATGACCAATTTCTCTTACCTCAATTTGTGTCACATCTACTAGAGCATCATGAGCATGTATTATGACGTCACAGTATATGATGACATCATAATTAGTATGCAGTATGATGTCACAATGTATTATGAAGTCATAATGTATCCGCATTATTACATCACAATATATTATGAGAGCGCAATTTGCAGGTATTATGAGCAATTTCTCTTACCCCAAATTGTGTCACATCTACTGGAGCATAATGAGCATGTATTATGACGTCACAGTATATGATGACATCATAATTAGTATGCACTATGACATCACAATGTATTATGACGTCATAATGGATCCGCATTAGGACATCACAATATATAATGAGAGCGCAATTTGCAGGTATTATGAGCAACTTCTCTTACCACAATTTGTGTCACATCTACTGGAGCATCATGAGCATGTATTATGTCATCACAGCATATGATGACATCATAACTAGTATGGACTATGACGTCACAATGTATTATGACATCATAATGTATCCGCATTATGACATCACAATATATTATGAGAGCGCAATTTGCCGGTATTATGAGCACTTTGTCTTACCCCAATTTGTGTCACATCTGCAGGAGCATCATGAGCATGTATTATGACGTCACCGTAAAGGATGACATCATAATTAGTATGCAGTGTGACGTCACAATGCATTATGACGTCATAATGTATCCGCAGTATGACTTCACAATATATTATGAGAGCGCACTTTGCAGGTATTATGAGCAATTTCTCTTACCCCAATTTGTGTCACATCTACTGGATAATCATGAGCATGTATTATGACGTCACAGTATATGATGACATCATAATTAGTATGCAGTGTGACGTCACAATGCATTATGACGTCATAATGTATCCGCATTATGACTTCACAATATATTATGAGAGCGCAATTTGCAGGTAATATAAGCAATTTCTCTTACCCCAATTTGTGTCACATCTACTGGAGCAACATGAGCATGTATTATGATGTCACAGTATATGATGACATCATAATTAGTATGCACTATGACGTCACAATGTATTATGACGTCATAATATAGCCGCATTATGACATCACAAAATATTATGAGAGCGCAACATGAAGGTATTATGAGCACTTTCTCTTACCCCAATTTGTGTCACATCTACTGGATAATCATGAGCATGTATTATGACGTCACAGTATATGATGATATCATAATTAGTATGCAGTATCATGTCACAATGTATTATGACGTCATAATGTATCCGCATTATGACATCACAATTTATTATGAGAGCGCAATTTGCAGGTTTTATGACAAATTTGGCTTACCCCAATTTGTGTCACATCTACTGGAGCATCATGAGCATGTATTTTGACGTCACAGTATATGATGACATCATAATTAGTATGCACTATGACGTCACAATGTATTATGACGTCATAATATATCCGCATTATGACATCACAATATACTATGAGAGCGCAACATGCAGGTATTATGAGCAATTTCTCTTACCCTAATTTGTGTCACATCTACTGGAGCATCATGAGCATATATTATGACGTCACAGTATATGATGACATCATAATTAGTATGCACTACGATGTCACAATGTATTATGACGTCATAATGTATCCGCATTTTGATATCACAATATATTATGAGAGCGCAATTTGCAGGTATGACCAATTTCTCTTACCTCAAATTGTGTCACATCTACTGGAGCATAATGAGCATGTATTATGACATCACAGCATATGATGACATCATAATTAGTATGCACTATGTCATCAAAATATATTATGACGTCATAATGTATCCGCATTTTGACATCACAATATATTATGAGAGCGCAATTTGCAGGTATTTTGAGCAATTTCGCTTACCCCAATTTGTGTCACATATACTGAAGCATCATGAGCATGTATTACGACATCACAGTATTTGATGATATCATAATTAGTATGCACTATGACGTCACAATGTATTATGATGTCATAATGTATCCGCATTATGACATCAAAATATATTATGAGAGAGCAATTTGCAGGTATTATGACCAATTTCTCTTACCCCAATTTGTGTCACATCTACTGGAGCATCATGAGCATGTATTCTGCGTCACAGTATATGATGTCATCATAATTAGTATGCACTATGATGTCACAATATATTATGACGTCATAATGTATCCGCATTATAGCATCACAATATATTATGAGAGCGCAATTTGCAGGTATTATGAGCAATTTCTCTTACCCCAATTAGTGTCACATGTACTGGAGCATCATTAGCATGTATTATGACATCACAGCATATGATGACATCATAATTAGTATGCACTATGATGTCACAATGTATTATGACGTCATAATGTATCCGCATTATTACATCACAATATATTATGAGAGCGCAATTTGCAGGTATTATGAGCAATTTCGCTTACCCCAATTTGTGTCACATCTACTGGAGCATCATGAGCATGTATTATGACGTCACAGTATATGATGACATCATAATTAGTATGCACTATGACGTCACAATATATTATGACGTCATAATGTATTCGCATTATGACATCACAATATATTATGAGAGCGCAATTTGCAGGTACTATGAGCAATTTCTCTTACCCCAATTTGTGTCACATCTACTGGAGCATCATGAGCATGTATTATGACGTCACAGTATATGATGACATCATAATTAGTATGCACTCTGACGTCACAATGTATTATGACGTCATAATGTATCCGCATTAGGACATCACAATATATTATGAGAGCGCAATTTGCAGGTTTTATGAGCAATTTCGCTTACCCCAATTTGTGTCACATCTACTGGAGCATCATGAGCATGTATTATGACGTCACAGTATATGATGACATCATAATTAGTATGCCCTATGACGTCACAATGTATTATGATGTCATAATATATCCGCATTATGACATCACAATATATTATGAGAGCGCAATTTGCAGGTACTATGAGCAATTTCTCTTACCCCAATTTGTGTCACATCTACTGGAGCATCATGAGCATGTATTATGACGTCACAGTATATGATGACATCATAATTAGTATGCACTATGACGTCACAATGTATTATGACGTCATAATGTATCCGCATTAGGACATCACAATATATTATGAGAGCGCAACATGAAGGTATTATGAGCAATTTCTCTTACCCCAATTTGTGTCACATCTACTGGAGCATCATGAGCATGTATTATGATGTCACAACATATGATGACATCATAGCTAGTATGCACTATGACGTCACAAGGTATTATGATGTCATATTGTATCCACATTATGACATCACAATATATTATGAGAGCGCAATTTGCAGGTATTATGAGCAATTTCGCTTATCCCAATTTGTGTCACATCTACTGGAGCATCATGAGCATGTATTATGACGTCACAGTATATGATGACATCATAACTAGTATGGTCTATGACGTCACAATGTATTATGACGTCATAATGTATCCGCATTATGACATCACAATATATTAGGAGAGCGCAATTTGCAGGTATTATGAGCAATTTCTCTTACCCCAATTTGTGTCACATCTACTGGAGCATCATGAGCATGTATTATGACGTCACAGTATATGATGACATCATAATTAGTATGCACTATGTCATCACAATATATTATGACGTCATAATGTATCCGCTTTATGACATCACAATATATTATGATAGCGGAATTTGCAGGTATTATGAGCAATTTCGCTTACCACAATTTGTGTCACATCTACTGGAGCATCATGAGCATGTATTATGACGTCACAGTATTTGATGATATCATAATTTGTATGCACTATGACGTCCCAATGTATTATAATGTCATAATGTATCCGCATTATGACATCACATTATATTATGAGAGCGCAATTTGCAGGTATTATGAGCAATTTCTCTTATCCCAATTTGTGTCACATCTACTGGAGCATCATGAGCATGTATTATGATTTCACAGTATATGATGACATCATAATTAGTATGCACTATGACGTCACAATGTATTATAACGTCATAATGTATCCGCATTATGACATCAAAATATATTATGAGAGCGCAATTTGCAGGTATTATGAGCAATTTCTCTTACCCCAATTAGTGTCACATGTACTGGAGCATCATGAGCATGTATTATGACATCACAGCATATGACGACATCATAACTAGTATGCACTATGATGTCACAATGTATTATGACGTCATAATGTATCCGCATTATTACATCACAATATATTATGAGAGCGCAATTTGCAGGTATTATGAGCAATTTCGCTTACCCCAATTTGTGTCACATCTACTGGAGCATCATGAGCATGTATTATGACGTCATAGTATATGATGACATCATAATTAGTAAGCACTATGATGTCAAAATGTATTATGACGTCATAATGTATCCGCATAATGACATCACAATATATTATGAGAGCGCAATTTGCAGGTACTATGAGCAATTTCTCTTACCCCAATTTGTGTCACATCTACTGGAGCATCATGAGCATGTATTATGACGTCACAGTATATGATGACATCATAATTAGTATGCACTATGATGTCACAATGTATTATGACATCATAATGTATCCACATTAGGACATCACAATATATTATGAGAGCGCAACATGAAGGTATTATGAGCAATTTCTCTTACCCCAATTTGTGTCACATCTACTGGAGCATCATGAGCATGTATTATGACGTCACAGTATATGATGACATCATAATTAGTATGCACTATGACGTCACAATGTATTATGATGTCATAATATATCCGCATTATGACATCACAATATATTATGAGAGCGCAATTTGCAGGTACTATGAGCAATTTCTCTTACCCCAATTTGTGTCACATCTACTGGAGCATCATGAGCATGTATTATGACGTCACAGTATATGATGACATCATAATTAGTATGCACTATGACGTCACAATGTATTATGACGTCATAATGCATCCGCATTAGGACATCACAATATATTATGAGAGCGCAACATGAAGGTATTATGAGCAATTTCTCTTACCCCAATTTGTGTCACATCTACTGGAGCATCATGAGCATGTATTATGACGTCACAGTATATGATGGCATCATAATTAGTATGCACTATGACATCACAAAGTATTATGACGTCATAATGTATCCGCATTATGACATCACAATATATTATGAGAGCGCAATTTGGAGGTATTATGACCAATTTGTCTTCCCCCAATTTGTGTCACATCTACTGGAGCATCATGAGCATGTATTATGACGTCACAGTATATGATTACATCGTAATTAGTATGCACTATGACGTCACAATGTATTATGACGTCATAATGTATCCGCATTATGACAGCACAATATATTATGAGAGCGCAATTTGCAGGTATTATGAGCAATTTCTCTTACCCCAATTTGTGTCACATCTACTGGAGCATCATGAGCATGTATTATGACGTCACAGTATATGATGACATCATAATTAGTATGCAGTATGATGTAACAATGTATTATGACGTCATAATGTATCCGCATTATGATATCACAATATATTATGAGAGCGCAACACGCAGGTATTATGAGCAATTTCTCTTACCCCAATTTGTGTCACATCTACTGGAGAATCATGAGAATGTATTATGACGTCACAGTATACGATGACGTCATAATTAGTATGCACTATGACGTCACAATGTATTATGACGTCATAATGTATCCGCATTATGACATCACAATATATTATGAGAGCGCAACATGCAGGTATTATGAGCAAATTCTCTTACCCCAATTTGTGTCATATCTACTGGAGCATCATGAGCTTGTATTATGATGTCACAGTATATGATGACATCATAATTAGTATGCAGTATGACGTCACAATGTATTATGACGTCATAATGTATCCGCATTATGACATCACAATATATTATGAGAGCGCAACATGCAGGTATTATGAGCAATTTCTCTTACCCCAATTTCTGTCACATCTACTGGAGCATCATGAGCATGTATTATGACGTCACTGTATATGATGACATCATAATTAGTATGCACTATGACGTCACAATGTATTATGACGTCATGATATATACGCATTATGACATCACAATATATTATGAGAGCGCAATTTGCAGGTTTTATGACCAATTTCGCTTACCCCAATTTGTTTCACATCTACTGGAGCATCATGAGCATGTATTATGACGTCACAGTATATGAGGACATCATAATTAGTATGCAGTATGACGTCACAATGCATTATGACTTCATAATGTATCCGCATTATGACATCACAATATATTATTAGAGCGCAACATGCAGGTGTTATGAGCAATTTCTCTTACCCCAGTTTGTGTCACATCTACTGGAGCATCATGACCATGTATTATGACGTCACAGTATATGATGACATCATAATTAGTATGCAGTATGACATCACAATGTATTATGACATCATAATGTATCCGCATTATGACATCACAATATATTATGAGAGCGCAATTTGCAGGTTTTATGACCAAATTCGCTTACCCCAATTTGTGTCACATTTACTGGAGCATCATGAGCATGTATTATGACGTCACAGTATATGATGACATCATAATTAGTATGCACTATGACGTCACAATGTATTATGACGCCGTAATGTATCCGCATTATGACATCACAATATATTATGAGAGCGCAACTTGCAGGTTTTATGACCAATTTCGCTTACCCCAATTTGTGTCACATGTACTGCTGCATCATGAGCATGTATTATGATGTCACAGTATATGATGACATCATAATTAGTATGCAGTATGATGTTACAATGTATTATGACGTCATAATGTATCCGCATTATGACATCACAATATATTATGAGAGCGCAACATGCAGGTATTGTGAGCAATTTCTCTTAACCCAATTTGTGTCACATCTACTGGAGCATCATGAGCATGTATTATGACGTCACATTATATGATGACATCATAATTAGTAAGCACTATGACGTCACCATGTATTGTGACGTCATAATGTATCCGCATTATGACATCACAATATATGATGAGATCGCAATTTGCAGGTATTGAGACACATTTCTGTTACCCCAATTTGTGTCACATCTAGTGGAGCATCATGAGCATGTATTATGACGCCAGAGTATATGATGACATCATAATTGTTATGCATTATGACGTCACAATGTATTGTGTCTACAATGTATTGTCACTACATTGTGACGTCATACTGCATACTAATTATGATGTCCTCATATACTGTGACGCCATAATACATGCTCATGATGCTCCAGTAGATGTGACACAAATTGGGGTAAGTGAAATTGGTCATAAAACCTGCAAATTGCGCTCTCATAATATATTGTGATGTCATAATGCGTATACATCATGACGTCATAATACATTGTGACGTCATAGTGCATACTAATTATGATGTCATCATATACAGTGACGTCATAATACCTGCTCATGATGCTCCAGTAGATGTGACACAAATTGGGGTAAGAGAAATTGCTCATAATACCTGCATGTTGCGCTCTCCTAATATATTGTGATGTCATAATGCGGATACATTATGATGTCATAATATATTGTGACGTCATACTGCATACTAATTATGATGTCATCATATACTGTGACATCATAATACAAGCTCATGATGCTCCAGTAGATGTGACACAAATTGGGGTAAGAGAATTTGCTCAAAATACCTGCATGTTGCGCTCTCATAATATATTGTGATGTCATAATGCGGATACATTATGACGTCATAATACATTGTGACGTCATAGTGCATTCTAATTATGACGTCATCATATACTGTGACGTCATGATACATGCTCATGATTCTCCAGTAGATGTGAAACAAATTGGGGTAAGAGAAGTTGCTCATAATACCTGCATGTTGCGCTATCATAATATATTGTGATGTAAAAATGTGGAGACATTATGACGTCATAATACATTGTGACGTCATAGTGCATACTAATTATGATGTCATCATATACTGTGACGTCATAATACATGCTCATGATGCTCCAGTAGATGTGACACAAACTGGGGTAAGCGAAATTGGTCATAAAACCTGCAAATTGCGCTCTCATAATATACTGTGATTTCATAATGCGGATACATTATGACGTCATAATACATTGTGACGTCATAGTGCATGCTAATTATGATGTCATCATATACTGTGACGTCATAATACATGCTCATGATGCTCCAGTAGATGTGACACAAATTGGGGTAAGGGAAATTGCTCATAATACCTGCAAATTGCGCTCTCGTTATATATTGTGATATCATAATGCGGATACATTATGACGTCATAATACATTGTGACGTCATAGTGCATACTAATTATGATGTCATCATTTACTGTGACGTCATAATACATGCTCATGATGCTCCAGTAGATGTGACAAAAATTGGGGCAGGAGAAATTGTGATGTCATAATATATTGTGAGGTCAATGTAGTATGACTTCATAATGTATCCGCATTATGACATCACAATATATTATGAGAGCGCAACATGCAGGTGTTATGAGCAATTTCTCTTACCCCAATTTGTGTCACATCTACTGGAGCATCATGAGCATGTATTATGACGTCACAGTATATGATGACATCATAATTAGTATGCAGTATGACGTCACAATGTATTATGACATCATAATGTATCCGCATTATGACATCACAATATATTATGAGAGCGCATTTTGCAGGTTTTATGACCAATTTCGCTTACCCCAATTTGTGTCACATTTACTGGAGCATCATGAGCATGTATTATGACGTCACAGTATATGATGACATCATAATTAGTATGCACTATGACGTCACAATGTATTATGACGTCATAACGAATCCGCATTATGACATCACAATATATGATGAGAGCGCAATTTGCAGGTATTGTGACCCATTTCTCTTACCCCAATTTGTGTCACATCTACTGGAGCATCATGAGCATGTATTATGATGTCACAGTATATGATGACATCATAATTAGTATGCAGTATGATGTAACAATGTATTATGACTTCATAATGTATCCGCATTATGACATCACAATATATTATGAGAGCGCAACATGCAGGTATTATGAGCAATTTCTCTTACCCCAATTTGTGTCACATCTACTGGAGAATCATGAGCATGTATTATGACGTCACAGTATATGATGACATCATAATTAGTATGCACTATGACGTCACAATGTATTATGACGTCATAATATATCCGCATTATGACATCACAGTATATTATGAGAGCGCAACATGCAGGTATTATGAGCAAATTCTCTTACCCCAATTTGCGTCACATCTACTGGAGCATCTTGAGCATGTATTATGACGTCACAGTATATGATGACATCATAATTAGTATGGACTATGACGTCACAATGTATTATGACGTCATAATGTATCCGCATTATGACATCACAATATATTATGAGAGCGCAATTTGCAGGTTTTATGACCATTTTCGATTACTCCATTTTGTGTCACATCTACTGGAGCATCATGAGCATGTATTATGACGTCACAGTATATGATGACATCATAATTAGTATGCAGTATGACGTCACAATGTATTATGACGTCATAACGTATCCGCATTATGACATCACAATATATTATGAGAGAGCAACTTGCAGGTATTATGAGCAATTTCTCTTACCCCAATTTGTGTCTCGTCTACTGGAGCATCATGAGCATGTATTCTGACGTCACAGCATATGATGACATCATAATAACTATGCAGTATGACGTCACAATGTATTATGACGTCATAATGTATCCGCATTATGACATCACAATATATTATGAGAGCGCAACATGCAGTCATTATGAGCAATTTCTCTTACCCCAATTTGTGTCATATCTACTGGAGCATCATGAGCATGTATTATGACGTCACAGTATATGATGATATCATAATTAGTATGCACTATGACGTCACAATGTATTATGACGTCATAATGTATCCGCATTATGACATCACAATATATTATGAGAGCGCAATTTGCAGGTTTTATGACCAATTTCGCTTACCCCAATTTCTGTCACACATACTGGAGCATCATGTGCATGTATTATGACGTCACAGTATATGATGACATCATAATTAGTATGCAGTATGACGTCACAATGTATTATGATGTCATAATGTATCCGCCTTATGACATCACAATATATTATGAGAGCGCAACATGCAGGTATTATGAGCAATTTCTCTTGCCCCAATTTGTGTCACATCTACTGGAGCATCATGAGCACGTATTATGACGTCACAGTATATGATGACATCATAATTAGTATGCAGTATGACGTCACAATGTATTATGACGTCATAATGTATCCGCATTATGACATCAGAATATTTCATGAGAGCGCAATTTGCAGGTTTTATGACCAATTTCGCTTACCCCAATTTGTGTCACATCTACTGGAGCATCATGAGCATGTATTATGACGTCACAGTATATGATGACATCATAATTAGTATGCAGTATGACGTCACAATGTATTATGACGCCGTAATGTATCCGCCTTATGACATCACAATATATTATGAGAGCGCAATTTGTAGGTATTATTAGCAATTTCTCTTACCCCAATTTGTTTCACATCTACTGGAGCATCATGACCATGTATTATGACGTCAGAGTATATGATGACATCATAATTAGTATGCACTATGACGTCACAATGTATTATGTCGTCAGAATGTATCCCCATTATGACATCACAATATATTATGAGAGCGCAATTTGCAGGTTTTATGACCAATTTCGCTTACCCCATTTTGTGTCACATCTACTGGAGCATCATGAGCACGTATTATGACGTCACAGTATATGATGACATCATAATTAGTATGCAGTATGACGTCACAATGTATTATGACGTCATAATGTATCCGCATTATGACATCAGAATATTTCATGAGAGCGCAATTTGCAGGTTTTATGACCAATTTCGCTTACCCCAATTTGTGTCACATCTACTGGAGCATCATGAGCATGTATTATGACGTCACAGTATATGATGACATCATAATTAGTATGCAGTATGACGTCACAATGTATTATGACGCCGTAATGTATCCGCCTTATGACATCACAATATATTATGAGAGCGCAATTTGTAGGTATTATTAGCAATTTCTCTTACCCCAATTTGTTTCACATCTACTGGAGCATCATGACCATGTATTATGACGTCAGAGTATATGATGACATCATAATTAGTATGCACTATGACGTCACAATGTATTATGTCGTCAGAATGTATCCCCATTATGACATCACAATATATTATGAGAGCGCAATTTGCAGGTTTTATGACCAATTTCGCTTACCCCATTTTGTGTCACATCTACTGGAGCATCATGAGCATGTATTATGACGTCACAGTATATGATGACATCATAATTAGTATGCAGTATGACGTAATAATGTATTATGTCATCATAATGTATCCGCTTTATGACATCACAATATATTTTGAGAGCGCAACATGCAGGTATTATGATTAATTTCTCTTGCCCCAATTTGTGTCACATCTACTGGAGCATCATGAGCATGTATTATGACGTCACAGTATATGATGACATCATAATTAATATGCAGTATGACGTCACAATGTATTATGACGTCATAATGTATCCGCATTTTGATATCACAATATATTATGAGAGCGCAATTTGCACGTATTATGAGCAATTTCTTTTACCCCAATTTGTGTCACATCTACTGGAGCATAATGAGCTTGTATTATGACCTCACAGTATATGATGACATCATAGTTAATATGCACTATGACGTCACAATGTATTATGACATCATAATGTATCCGCATTTTGACATCACAATATATAATGAGAGCGCAATTTGCAGCTATGACCAATTTCTCTTACCTCAATTTGTGTCACATCTACTAGAGCATCATGAGCATGTATTATGACGTCACAGTATATGATGACATCATAATTAGTATGCAGTATGATGTCACAATGTATTATGAAGTCATAATGTATCCGCATTATTACATCACAATATATTATGAGAGCGCAATTTGCAGGTATTATGAGCAATTTCTCTTACCCCAAATTGTGTCACATCTACTGGAGCATAATGAGCATGTATTATGACGTCACAGTATATGATGACATCATAATTAGTATGCACTATGACATCACAATGTATTATGACGTCATAATGGATCCGCATTAGGACATCACAATATATAATGAGAGCGCAATTTGCAGGTATTATGAGCAACTTCTCTTACCACAATTTGTGTCACATCTACTGGAGCATCATGAGCATGTATTATGTCATCACAGCATATGATGACATCATAACTAGTATGGACTATGACGTCACAATGTATTATGACATCATAATGTATCCGCATTATGACATCACAATATATTATGAGAGCGCAATTTGCCGGTATTATGAGCACTTTGTCTTACCCCAATTTGTGTCACATCTGCAGGAGCATCATGAGCATGTATTATGACGTCACCGTAAAGGATGACATCATAATTAGTATGCAGTGTGACGTCACAATGCATTATGACGTCATAATGTATCCGCAGTATGACTTCACAATATATTATGAGAGCGCACTTTGCAGGTATTATGAGCAATTTCTCTTACCCCAATTTGTGTCACATCTACTGGATAATCATGAGCATGTATTATGACGTCACAGTATATGATGACATCATAATTAGTATGCAGTGTGACGTCACAATGCATTATGACGTCATAATGTATCCGCATTATGACTTCACAATATATTATGAGAGCGCAATTTGCAGGTAATATAAGCAATTTCTCTTACCCCAATTTGTGTCACATCTACTGGAGCAACATGAGCATGTATTATGATGTCACAGTATATGATGACATCATAATTAGTATGCACTATGACGTCACAATGTATTATGACGTCATAATATAGCCGCATTTTGACATCACAAAATATTATGAGAGCGCAACATGAAGGTATTATGAGCACTTTCTCTTACCCCAATTTGTGTCACATCTACTGGATAATCATGAGCATGTATTATGACGTCACAGTATATGATGATATCATAATTAGTATGCAGTATCATGTCACAATGTATTATGACGTCATAATGTATCCGCATTATGACATCACAATTTATTATGAGAGCGCAATTTGCAGGTTTTATGACAAATTTGGCTTACCCCAATTTGTGTCACATCTACTGGAGCATCATGAGCATGTATTTTGACGTCACAGTATATGATGACATCATAATTAGTCTGCACTATGACGTCACAATGTATTATGACGTCATAATATATCCGCATTATGACATCACAATATACTATGAGAGCGCAACATGCAGGTATTATGAGCAATTTCTCTTACCCTAATTTGTGTCACATCTACTGGAGCATCATGAGCATATATTATGACGTCACAGTATATGATGACGTCATAATTAGTATGCACTACGATGTCACAATGTATTATGACGTCATAATGTATCCGCATTTTGATATCACAATATATTATGAGAGCGCAATTTGAAGGTATGACCAATTTCTCTTACCTCAAATTGTGTCACATCTACTGGAGCATCATGAGCATGTATTATGACGTCACAGTATATGATGACATCATAATTAGTATGCAGTATGACGTCACAATGTATTATGACGTCATAATGTATCCACATTATTACATCACAATATATTATGAGAGCGCAATTTGCAGGTATTATGAGCAATTTCTCTTATCCCAATTTGTGTCACATCTACTGGAGCATCATGAGCATGTATTTTGACGTCACAGTATATGATGACATCATAATTAGTATGCACTATGACGTCACAATGTATTATGACGTCATAATATATCCGCATTATGACATCACAATATACTATGAGAGCGCAACATGCAGGTATTATGAGCAATTTCTCTTACCCCAATTAGTGTCACATGTACTGGAGCATCATGAGCATGTATTATGACATCACAGCATATGATGACATCATAACTAGTATGCACTATGATGTCACAATGTATTATGACGTCATGATGTATCCGAATTATTACATCACAATATATTATGAGAGCGCAATTTGCAGGTATTATGCGCAATTTCGTCTACCCCAATTTGTGTCACATCTACTGGAGCATCATGAGCATGTATTATGACGTCATAGTATATGATGATATCATAATTAGTATGCACTATGACGTCACAATGTATTATGACGTCATAATGTATCTGCATTATGACATCACAATATATTATGAGAGCGCAACATGAAGGTATTATGAGCAATTTCTCTTACCCCAATTTGTGTCACATCTACTGGAGCATCATGAGCATGTATTATGACGTCACAGTATATGATGACATCATAATTAGTATGCAAATGACGTCACAATGTATTATGACGTCATAATGTATCCGCATTTTGACATCACAATATATTATGAGAGCGCAATTTGCAGGTATGACCAATTTCTCTTACATCAATTTGTGTCACATCTACTGGAGCATCATGAGCATGTATTATGACGTCACAGTATATGATGACATCATAATTAGTATGCACTATGACGTCACAATGTATTATGATGTCATAGTATATCCGCATTATGACATCACAATATATTATGAGAGCGCAATTTGCAGGTATGACCAATTTCTCTTACCTCAAATTGTGTCACATCTACTGGAGCATAATGAGCATGTATTATGACATCACAGCATATGATGACATCATAATTAGTATGCACTATGTCATCAAAATATATTATGACGTCATAATGTATCCGCATTATGACATCACAATATATTATGAGAGCGCAATTTGCAGGTATTTTGAGCAATTTCGCTTACCCCAATTTGTGTCACATATACTGAAGCATCATGAGCATGTATTACGACATCACAGTATTTGATGATATCATAATTAGTATGCACTATGACGTCACAATGTATTATGATGTCATAATGTATCCGCATTATGACATCAAAATATATTATGAGAGAGCAATTTGCAGGTATTATGACCAATTTCTCTTACCCCAATTTGTGTCACATCTACTGGAGCATCATGAGCATGTATTCTGCGTCACAGTATATGATGTCATCATAATTAGTATGCACTATGATGTCACAATATATTATGACGTCATAATGTATCCGCATTATAGCATCACAATATATTATGAGAGCGCAATTTGCAGGTATTATGAGCAATTTCTCTTACCCCAATTAGTGTCACATGTACTGGAGCATCATTAGCATGTATTATGACATCACAGCATATGATGACATCATAATTAGTATGCACTATGATGTCACAATGTATTATGACGTCATAATGTATCCGCATTATTACATCACAATATATTATGAGAGCGCAATTTGCAGGTATTATGAGCAATTTCGCTTACCCCAATTTGTGTCACATCTACTGGAGCATCATGAGCATGTATTATGACGTCACAGTATATGATGACATCATAATTAGTATGCACTATGACGTCACAATATATTATGACGTCATAATGTATTCGCATTATGACATCACAATATATTATGAGAGCGCAATTTGCAGGTACTATGAGCAATTTCTCTTACCCCAATTTGTGTCACATCTACTGGAGCATCATGAGCATGTATTATGACGTCACAGTATATGATGACATCATAATTAGTATGCACTATGACGTCACAATGTATTATGACGTCATAATGTATCCGCATTAGGACATCACAATATATTATGAGAGCGCAATTTGCAGGTTTTATGAGCAATTTCGCTTACCCCAATTTGTGTCACATCTACTGGAGCATCATGAGCATGTATTATGACGTCACAGTATATGATGACATCATAATTAGTATGCACTATGACGTCACAATGTATTATGATGTCATAATATATCCGCATTATGACATCACAATATATTATGAGAGCGCAATTTGCAGGTACTATGAGCAATTTCTCTTACCCCAATTTGTGTCACATCTACTGGAGCATCATGAGCATGTATTATGACGTCACAGTATATGATGACATCATAATTAGTATGCACTATGACGTCACAATGTATTATGACGTCATAATGTATCCGCATTAGGACATCACAATATATTATGAGAGCGCAACATGAAGGTATTATGAGCAATTTCTCTTACCCCAATTTGTGTCACATCTACTGGAGCATCATGAGCATGTATTATGATGTCACAACATATGATGACATCATAGCTAGTATGCACTATGACGTCACAAGGTATTATGATGTCATATTGTATCCACATTATGACATCACAATATATTATGAGAGCGCAATTTGCAGGTATTATGAGCAATTTCGCTTATCCCAATTTGTGTCACATCTACTGGAGCATCATGAGCATGTATTATGACGTCACAGTATATGATGACATCATAACTAGTATGGTCTATGACGTCACAATGTATTATGACGTCATAATGTATCCGCATTATGACATCACAATATATTAGGAGAGCGCAATTTGCAGGTATTATGAGCAATTTCTCTTACCCCAATTTGTGTCACATCTACTGGAGCATCATGAGCATGTATTATGACGTCACAGTATATGATGACATCATAATTAGTATGCACTATGTCATCACAATATATTATGACGTCATAATGTATCCGCTTTATGACATCACAATATATTATGATAGCGGAATTTGCAGGTATTATGAGCAATTTCGCTTACCACAATTTGTGTCACATCTACTGGAGCATCATGAGCATGTATTATGACGTCACAGTATTTGATGATATCATAATTTGTATGCACTATGACGTCCCAATGTATTATAATGTCATAATGTATCCGCATTATGACATCACATTATATTATGAGAGCGCAATTTGCAGGTATTATGAGCAATTTCTCTTATCCCAATTTGTGTCACATCTACTGGAGCATCATGAGCATGTATTATGATTTCACAGTATATGATGACATCATAATTAGTATGCACTATGACGTCACAATGTATTATAACGTCATAATGTATCCGCATTATGACATCACAATATATTATGAGAGCGCAATTTGCAGGTATTATGAGCAATTTCTCTTACCCCAATTAGTGTCACATGTACTGGAGCATCATGAGCATGTATTATGACATCACAGCATATGACGACATCATAACTAGTATGCACTATGATGTCACAATGTATTATGACGTCATAATGTATCCGCATTATTACATCACAATATATTATGAGAGCGCAATTTGCAGGTATTATGAGCAATTTCGCTTACCCCAATTTGTGTCACATCTACTGGAGCATCATGAGCATGTATTATGACGTCATAGTATATGATGACATCATAATTAGTAAGCACTATGATGTCAAAATGTATTATGACGTCATAATGTATCCGCATAATGACATCACAATATATTATGAGAGCGCAATTTGCAGGTACTATGAGCAATTTCTCTTACCCCAATTTGTGTCACATCTACTGGAGCATCATGAGCATGTATTATGACGTCACAGTATATGATGACATCATAATTAGTATGCACTATGATGTCACAATGTATTATGACATCATAATGTATCCACATTAGGACATCACAATATATTATGAGAGCGCAACATGAAGGTATTATGAGCAATTTCTCTTACCCCAATTTGTGTCACATCTACTGGAGCATCATGAGCATGTATTATGACGTCACAGTATATGATGACATCATAATTAGTATGCACTATGACGTCACAATGTATTATGATGTCATAATATATCCGCATTATGACATCACAATATATTATGAGAGCGCAATTTGCAGGTACTATGAGCAATTTCTCTTACCCCAATTTGTGTCACATCTACTGGAGCATCATGAGCATGTATTATGACGTCACAGTATATGATGACATCATAATTAGTATGCACTATGACGTCACAATGTATTATGACGTCATAATGCATCCGCATTAGGACATCACAATATATTATGAGAGCGCAACATGAAGGTATTATGAGCAATTTCTCTTACCCCAATTTGTGTCACATCTACTGGAGCATCATGAGCATGTATTATGACTTCACAGTATATGATGGCATCATAATTAGTATGCACTATGACATCACAAAGTATTATGACGTCATAATGTATCCGCATTATGACATCACAATATATTATGAGAGCGCAATTTGGAGGTATTATGACCAATTTGTCTTCCCCCAATTTGTGTCACATCTACTGGAGCATCATGAGCATGTATTATGACGTCACAGTATATGATTACATCGTAATTAGTATGCACTATGACGTCACAATGTATTATGACGTCATAATTTATCCGCATTATGACATCACAATATATTATGAGAGCGCAATTTGCAGGTATTATGAGCAATTTCTCTTACCCCAATTTGTGTCACATCTACTGGAGCATCATGAGCATGTATTATGACGTCACAGTATATGATGACATCATGAATAGTATGCACTATGACGTCACAATGTATTATGACGTCATAATATATGTGCATTATGACATCACAATATATTATGAGAGCGCAATTTGCAGGAACTATGAGCAATTTCTCTTACCCCAATTTGTGTCACATCTACTGGAGCATCATGAGCATGTATTATGACGTCACAGTATATGATGACATCATAATTAGTATGCACTATGATGTCACAATGTATTATAACGTCATAATATATCCGCATTATGACATCAAAATATATTATGAGAGAGCAATTTGCAGGTATTATGACCAATTTCTCTTACCCCAATTTGTGTCACATATACTGGATCATCATGAGCATGTATTCTGCCGTCACAGTATATGATGTCATCATAATTAGTATGCACTATGATGTCACAATATATTATGACATCATAATGTGTCCGCATTATAACAACACAGTATATTATGAGAGCGCAATTTCCAGGTATTATGAGCAATTTCTCTTACCCCAATTAGTGTCACATGTACTGGAGCATCATGAGCATGTATTATGACATCACAGCATATGATGACATCATAACTAGTATGCACTATGATGTCACAATGTATTATGACGTCATAATGTATCCGCATTATTACATCACAATATATTATGAGAGCGCAATTTGCAGGTATTATGAGCAATTTCTTTTACCCCAATTTGTTTCACATCTACTGGAGCATCATGAGCATGTATTATGACGTCATAGTATATGATGACATCATAATTAGTATGCACTATGACGTCACAATGCATTATGACGTCATAATATATTCGCATTATGACATCACAATATATTATGAGAGCGCAATCTGTAGGTATTATGAGCAATTTCTCTTACCCCAATTTGTGTTACATCTACTGGAGCATCATGAGCATGTATTATGACGTCACAGTAAATGATGACATCATAATTAGTATGCATTATGACGTCACAATGTATTATGACGTCATAATGTATCCGCATTATGACATCACAATATATTATGAGAGCGCAATTTGCAGGTACTATGAGCAATTTCTCTTACCCCAATTTGTGTCACATCTACTGGAGCATCATGAGCATGTATTATGATGTCACAGTATATTATGACATCATAATTAGTATGCACTATGACGTCACAATATATTATGACGTCATAATGTATCCGCATTAGGACATCACAATATATTATGAGAGCGCAACATGAAGGTATTATGAGCAATTTCCCTTACCCCAATTTGTGTCACATCTACTGGAGCATCATGAGCATGTATTATGACGTCACAGTATATGATGACATCATAATTAGTATCCACTATGACGACACAATGTATTATGATGTCATAATGTATCCGCATTATGACATCACAATATATTATGAGAGCGCAATTTGCAGGTATTATGAGCAATTTCTCTTACCCCAATTTGTGTCACATCTACTGGAGCATCATGAGCATGTATTATGACGTCACAGTATATGATGACATCATAATTAGTATGCACTATGACGTCACAATGTATTATGACGTCATAATGTATCCGCATTATGACATCACAATATATTATGAGAGCGCAACATGAAGGTATTATGAGGAATTTCTCTTACCCATTTTGTGTCACATCTACTGGAGCATCATGAGCATGTATTATGACGTCACAGCATATGATGACATCATAACTAGTATGCAATATTACGTCACAATGTATTATGACGTCATAATGTATCCGCATTATGACATCACAATATATTATGAGAGCGCAATTTGGTGGTAATATGAGCAATTTCTGTTACCCCAATATGTGTCACATCTACTGGAGCATCATGAACATGTATTATGACGTCACAGCATATGATGACTTCATAATTAGTAAGCACTATGATGTCACAATGTACTATGATGTCATAATGCATCCGCATTATGACATCACAATATATTATGAGAGCGCAATTTGCAGGTATTAATAGCAATTTCTCTTACCCAAATTTGTGTCACATCTACTGGAGCATGATGAGCATGTATTATGACGTCACAGTATATGATGACATCATAATTAGTATGCAATAAGACGTCACAATGTATTATGACGTCATAATGTAGCCGCATTATGACATCACAATATATTATGAGAGCGCAATTTGCAGGTATTATGAGCAATTTCTCTTACCCCAATTTGTGTCACATCTACTGGAGCATCATGAGCATGTATTATGACGTCACAGTATATGATGACATCATGATTAGTATGCACTATGACGTCACAATGTATTAAGACGTCATAATGTATGCGCATTATGACATCACAATATATTATGAGAGCGCAATTTGCAGGAACTATGAGCAATTTCTCTTACCCCAATTTGTGTCACATCTACTGGAGCATCAAGAGCATGTATTATGACGTCACAGTATATGATGACATCATAATTAGTATGCACTATGACGTCACAATTTATTATGATGTCATAATGTATCCGCATTATGACATCACAATATATTATGAGAGCGCAATTTGCAGGTATTATGAGCAATTTCTCTTACCGCAATTTGTGTCACATCTACTGGAGCATCATGAGCATGTATTATGACGTCACAGTATATGATGACATCATAATTAGTATGCACTATGATGTCACAATGTATTATAACGTCATAATGTATCCGCATTATGACATCAAAATATATTATAAGAGAGCAATTTGCAGGTATTATGACCAATTTCTCTTACCCCAATTTGTGTCACATCTACTGGATCATCATGAGCATGTATTCTGCCGTCACAGTATATGATGTCATCATAATTAGTATGCACTATGATGTCACAATATATTATGACATCATAATGTGTCCGCATTATAACATCACAGTATAGTAAGAGAGCGCAATTTCCAGGTATTATGAGCAATTTCTCTTACCCCAATTAGTGTCACATGTACTGGAGCATCATGAGCATGTATTATGACATCACAGCATATGATGACATCATAACTAGTATGCACTATGATGTCACAATGTATTATGACGTCATTATGTATCCGCATTAGGACATCACAATATATTATGAGAGCGCAACATGAAGGTATTATGAGCAATTTCTCTTACCCCAATTTGTGTCACATCTACTGGAGCATCTTGAGCATGTATTATGACGTCACAGTATATGATGACATCATAAATAGTATGCACTATGACGTCACAATGTATTATGACGTCATAATATATTCGCATTATGACATCACAATATATTATGAGATCGCAATTTGCAGGTACTATGAGTAATTTATGTTACCCCAATTTGTGTTACATATACTGGAGCATCATGAGCATGTATTATGACGTCACAGTATATGATGACATCATAATTAGTATGCAGTATGATGTCACAATGTATTATGACGTCATAATGTATCCGCATTATGACATCACAATATATTATGAGAGCGCAACATGAAGGTATTATGAGGAATTTCTCTTACCCCAATTTGTGTCACATCTACTGGAGCATCATGAGCATGTATTATGACGTCACAGCATATGATGACATCATAACTAGTATTCAATATTACGTCACAATGTATTATGACGTCATAATTTATCCGCATTATGACATCACAATATATTATGAGAGCGCAATTTGCCGGTATTATGAGCAATTTCTCTTACCCAATTTGTGTCACATCTACTGGAGCATCATGAGCATGTATTATGACGTCACAGTATATGATTACATCATAATTAGTATGCACTATGACGTCACAATGTATTATGACTTCATAATGTATCCGCATTATGACATCACAATATATTATGAGAGCGCAATTTGCAGGTATTATGAGCAATTTCTCTTACCCCAATTTGTGTCACATATACTGGAGCGTCATGAGCATGTATTATGAAGTCACAGTATATGATGACATCATAATTACTATGCAGTATGACGTCACAATGTATTATGACGTCATAATGTATCCGCATCATGACATCACAATATATTATGAGAGCGCAATTTGGAGGTAATATGAGCAATTTCTGTTACCCCAATATGTTTCACATCTACTGGAGCATCATGAACATGTATTATGACGTCACAGCATATGATGACTTCATAATTAGTAAGCACTATGATGTCACAATGTACTATGATGTCATAATGCATCCGCATTATGACATCACAATATATTATGAGAACGCAATTTGCAGGTATTAATGGCAATTTCTCTTACACCAATTTGTGTCACATCTACTGGAGCATCATGAGCATGTATTATGACGTCACAGTATATGATGACATCATAATTAGTATGCAATAAGACGTCACAATGTATTATGACGTCATAATGTAGCCGCATTATGACATCACAATATATTATGAGAGCGCAATTTGCAGGTATTATGAGCAATTTCTCTTACCCCAATTTGTGTCACATCTACTGTAGCATCATGAGCATATATTATGACGTCACAGTATATGATGACATCATAATTAATATGCAGTATGACGTCACAATGTATTATGACGTCATAATGTATCCGCATTATGACATCACAATATATTATGAGAGCGCAATTTGCAGGTATTAATAGCAATTTCTCTTACCCCAATTTGTGTCACATCTACTGGAGCATCATGAGCATGTATTATGATGTCACAGCATATGATGACATCATAGCTAGTATGCCATATGACGTCACAAGGTATTATGAGGTCATATTTTATCCACATTATGACATCACAATATGTTATGAGAGTGCAATTTGCAGGTTTTATGACCAATTTCTCTTACCCGAATTTGTGTCACATCTACTGTTGCATCATGGGCTTGTATTATGACGTCACAGTATATGATGACATCATAATTAGTATGCACTATGACGTCACAATTTATTATGACGTCATAATGTATCCGCATTATGACATCAAAATATATTATGAGAGCGCAATTTGCAGATTTTATGACAAATTTGGCTTACCCCCATTTTGTGTCACGTCTACTGGAGCATCATGAGCATGTATTATGACGTCACAGTATATGATGACATCATAATTAGTATGCACTATGATGTCACAATGTATTATAACGTCATAATGTATCCGCATTATGACATCACAATATATTATGAGAGAGCAACATGCAGGTATTATGAGCAATTTCTCTTACCCCAATTTGTGTCACATCTACTGGAGCATCATGAGCATGTATTATGATGTCACAGTATATGATGACATCATAGTTAGTATGCACTATGACGTCACAATGTATTATTACGTCATAATGTATCTGCATTATGACATCACAATATATTATGAGAGCGCAACCTGAAGGTATTATGAGCAAATTCTCTTACCCCAATTTGTGTCACATCTACTGGAGCATCATGAGCATGTATTATGACGTCACAGTATATGATGACATCATAATTAGTATGCACTATTACATCACAATGTATTATGACGTCATAATGTATCCACATTATGACATCACAATATATTATGAGAGCGCAATTTGCAGGTATTATGAGCAATTTCGCTTACCCCAATTTGTTTCACATCTACTGGAGCATCATGAGCATGTATTATAGCGTCACAGTATTTGATGATATCATAATTAGTATGCACTATGACGTCACAATGTATTATGATTTAACAATGTATCCGCATTATGACATCACATTATATTATGAGAGCACAATTTGCAGGTATTATGAGCAATTTCTCTTATCCCAATTTGTGTCACATCTACTGGAGCATCATGAGCATGTATTATGACGTCACAGTATATGATGACATCATAATTAGTATGCACTATGACGTCACAATGTTTTATAACGTCATAATGTATCCGCATTATTACATCAAAATATATTATGAGAGAGCAATTTGCAGGTATTATGACCAATTTCTCTTACCCCAATTTGTGTCACATCTACTGGAGCATCATGAGCATGTATTCTGCCGTCACAGTATATGATGTCATCATAATTAGTATGCACTATGATGTCACAATATATTATGACGTCATAATGTACCCTCATTATAACATCACAATATATTATGAGAGCGCAATTTGCAGGTATTATGAGCAATTTCTCTTACCCAATTAGTGTTACATGTACTGGAGCATCATGAGCATGTATTATGACATCACAGCATATGATGACATCATAACTAGTATGCACTATGTTGTCACAATGTATTATGACGTCATAATGTATCTGAATTATGACATCACAATATATTATGAGAGCGCAATTTGCAGGTACTATGAGCAATTTCTCTTACCACAATGTGTGTCACATCTACTGGAGCATCATGAGCATGTATTATGACGTCACAGTATATGATGACATCATAATTAGTATGCACTATGACCTCACAATGTATTATGACGTCATAATGTATCCGCATTAGGACATCGCAATATATTATGAGAGCGCAACATGAAGGTATTATGAGCAATTTCTCTTACCCCAATTTGTGTCACATCTACTGGAGCATCAAGAGCATGTATTTTGACGTCACAGTATATGATGACATCATAATTAGTATGCACTATGACATCACAATGTATTATGACGTCATAATGTATCCGCATTATGACATCACAATATATTATGAGAGCGCAATTTGCAGGTATTATGAGCAATTTCTCTTACCCCAATTTGTGTCTCATCTACTGGAGCATCATCAGCATGTATTATGATGTCACAGTATTTGATGATATCATAATTAGTATGCACTATGACGTCACAATGTATTATGATGTCATAATGTATCCGCATTATGACATCACATTATATTAGGAGAGCGCAATTGGCAGGTATTATGAGAAATTTCTCTTATCCCAATTTGTGTCACATCTACTGAAGCATCATGAGCATGTATTATGACGTCACAGTATATGATGACATCATAATTAGTATGCACTATGACGTCACAATGTATTATAACGTCATAATGTATCCGCATGATTACATCAAATTATATTATGAGAGAGAAATTTGCAGGTATTATGAGCAATTTCTCTTACCCCAATTTGTGTCACATCTAATGGAGCATCAAGAGCATGTATTCTGCCGTCACAGTATATGATGTCATCATAATTAGTATGCACTATGATGTCACAATATATTATGACGTCATAATGTATCCGCATTATAACATCACAAAATATTATGAGAGCGCAATTTGCAGGTATTATGAGCAATTTCTCTTACCCCAATTAGTGTCACATGTACTGGAGCATCATGAGCATGTATTATGACATCACAGCATATGATGACATCATAACTAGTGTGCACTATGATGTCACAATGTATTATGACGTCATAATGTATCCGCATTATTACATCACAATATATTATGAGATCGCAATTTGCAGGTATTATGAGAAATTTCGCTTACCCCAATTTGTGCCACATCTACTGGAGCATCATGAGCATGTATTATGACGTCATAGAATATGATGACATCATAATTAGTATGCACTATGACGTCACAATGTATTATGACGTCATAATATATCCGCATTATGACATCACAATATATTATGAGAGCGCAATTTGGAGGTAATATGAGCAATTTCTGTTACCCCAATATGTGTCACATCTACTGGAGCATCATGAACATGTATTATGACGTCACAGCATATGATGACATCATAATTAGTATGCATTATGATGTCACAATGGATTATGACGTCATAATGTATCCGCATTAGGACATCACAATATATTATGGAGCGCAACATGAAGGTATTATGAGCAATTTCTCCTACCCCAATTTGTGTCACATCTACTGGAGCATCATGAGCATGTATTATGACGTCACAGTATATGATGACATCATAATTATTATGCACTATGACGTCACAATGTATTATGACGTCATAATGTATCCGCATTATGACATCACAATATATTATGAGAGCGCAACATGCAGGTATTATGAGCAATTTCTCTTACTCCAATTTGTGTCACATCTACTGGAGCATCATGAGCATGTATTGTGACGTCACAGTATATGATATCATCATAATTAATATGCACTCTGACATCACAATGTATTATGACGTCATAATGTATCTGCATTATGACATCACAATATATTATGAGAGCTCAACATGCAGGTATAATGAGCAATTTCTCTTACCCCAATTTGTGTCACATCTACTGGAGCATCATGAGCATGTATTATGACATCACAGCGAATGATGACATCATAACTAGTATGCACTATGACGTCACAATGTATTCTGACGTCATAATGTATCCGCATTATGACATCACAATATATTATGAGAGCGCAATTTGCAGGTATTATGAGGAATTTCTCTTACCCCAATTTGTGTCACATCTACTGGAGCATCATGAGCATGTATTATGACGTCACAGTATATGATGACATCATAATTAATATGCACTATGACATCACAATGCATTATGACGTCATAATGTATCCGCATTATGACATCACAATATATTATGAGAGCGCAATTTGCAGGTATTATGACCAATTCCTCTTACCCCAAATTGTGTCACATCTACTGGAGCATCATGAGCATGTATTATGACGTCACAGTATATGATGACATCATGATTAGTATGCACTATGACGTCACAATGTATTATGATGTCATAATGTATGCGCATTATGACATCACAATATATTATGAGAGCGCAATTTGCAGGAACTATGAGCAATTTCGCTTACCCCAATTTGTGTCACATCTACTGGATAATCATGAGCATGTATTATGACGTCACAGTATATGAAGACTTCATAATTAGTATGCAGTATGACGTCACAATGTATTATGACGTCATAATGTATCCGCATTATGACATCACAATATATTATGAGAGCGCAATTTGCAGGTTTTATGACAAATTTGGCTTACCGCAATTTGTGTCTCATCTACTGGAGCATCATGAGCATGTATTATGACGTCACAGTATATGATGACATCATAATTAGTATGCAGTATGATGTCACAATGTATTATGACGTCATAATGTATCCGCATTATGACATCACAATGTATTATGAGAGCGCAACATGCAGGTATTATGAGCAATTTCTCTTACCCCAATTTGTGTCACATCTACTGGAGCATCATGAGCATGTATTATGACGTCACATTATATGATGACATCATAATTAGTATGCACTATGACGTCACAATGTATTATGACGTCAGAATGTATCCGCGTTATGACATCACAATATATTATGAGAGCGCAACATGCAGGTATTATGAGCAATTTCTCTTACCCCAATTTGTGTCACATCTACTGGAGCATCATGAGCATGTAGTATGACGTCACAGCATATGATGACATCATAACTAGTATGCAGCATGACGTCACAATGTATTATGACGTCATAATGTATTCGCATTATGACATCACAATATATTATGAGAGCGCAATTTGCAGGTATTATGAGCAATTTCTCTTACCCCAATTTGTGTCACATCTACTGGAGCATCATGAGCATGTATTATGACGTCACAGTATATGATCACATCATAATTAGTATGCACTATGACGTCACAATGTATTATGACGTCATAATGTATCCGCATAATGACATCACAAGATATTCTGAGAGCGCAATTTGCAGGTTATATAAGCAATTTCTCTTACCCCAATTTGTGTCACATCTACTGGAGCAACATGAGCATGTATTATGATGTCACAGTATATGATGACATCATAATTAGTATGCACTATGACGTCACAATGTATTATGACGACATAATGTAGCCGCATTATGACATCACAATATATTATGAGAGCGGAACATGAAGGTATTATGAGCAATTTCTCTTACCACAATTTGTGTCACATCTACTGGAGCATAATGAGCATGTATTATGACGTCACAGTATATGATGACATCATAATTAGTATGCACTATGATGTCACAATGTATTATGACATCATAATGTATCCACACTATGACACCACAATATATTATGAGAGAGCAATTTGCAGGTTTTATGACAAATTTCGCTTACCCCAATTTGTGTCACATCTACTGGAGAATCTTGAACATGTATTATGACGTCACAGTATATGATGACATCATAATTAGTATGCACTATGACGTCACAATGTATTATGACGTCATAATGTATCCGCATTATGACACCACAATATATTATGAGAGCGTAGTTTGCAGGTATGACAAATTTCTCTTACCTCAATTGGTGTCACATCTACTGGAGCATCATGAGCATGTATTATGACGTCACAGTATATGATGACATCATAATTAGTATGCAGTATGACGTCACAATGTATTATAACGTCATAATGTATCCGCATTATTACTTCACAATACATTATGAGAGCGCAATTTGCAGGTATTATGAGCAATTTCTCTTACCCCAAATTGTGTCACATCTACTGGAGCATAATGAGCATGTATTATGACGTCACAGTATATGATGACATCATAATTAGTATGCACTATGACATCACAATGTATTATGACGTCATAATGGATCCGCATTAGGACATCACAATATATAATGAGAGCGCAATTTGCAGGTATTATGAGCAACTTCTCTTACCACAATTTGTGTCACATCTACTGGAGCATCATGAGCATGTATTAGGTCATCACAGCATATGATGACATCATAACTAGTATGCACTATGACGTCACAATGTATTATGACATCATAATGTATCCGCATTATGACATCACAATATACTTTGAGAGCGCAATTTGCAGGTATTATGAGCAATTTCTCTTACCACAATTTGTGTCACATCTACTGGAGCATCATGAGCATGTATTATGACGTCACAGTATATGATGACATCATAATTAGTATGCACTATGACATCACAATGTATTATGACATCATAATGTATCCGCATTATGACATCACTATATATTATGAGAGTGCAATTTGCAGGTATTATGACCAATTTCGCTTTCCCCAATTTGTGTCACATCTACTGGAGCATCATGAGCATGTATTATGACGTCACAGTATATGATGACATCATAATTAGTATGCACTATGATGTCACAATGTATTATGACGTCGTAATGTATCCGCATTATGACATCACAATATATTATGGGAGCGCAACATGCAGGTATTATGAGCAATTTCTCTTACCCCAATTTGTGTCACATCTACTGGAGCATCATGAGCATGTATTATGATGTCACACTATATGATGACATCATAATTAGTATGCACTATGACATCACAATGTATTATGACGTCATAATGTATCCGCATTATGACATCACAATATATTATGAGAGCGCAACATGAAGGTATTATGAGCTATTTCTCTTACCCCAATTTGTGTCACATCTACTGGAGCATCACGAGCATGTATTATGACGTCACAGTATAGGATGACATCATAATTAGTATGCACTATGACGTCACAATGTATTATGACGTCATAATGTTTCCGCATTATGACATCACAATATATTATGAGAGCGCAACATGCAGGTATTTTGAGCAATTTCTCTTACCCCAATTTGTGTCACATCTACTGGAGCAACATGAGCATGTATTATGACGTCACAGTATATGATGACATCATAATTAGTATGCAGTATGATGTCACAATGTATTATGACGTCATAATGTATCCGCATTATGACATCACAATATATTATGAGAGCGCAATTTGTAGGTTTTATGACAAATTTGGCTTACCCCAATTTGTGTCACATCTACTGGAGCATCATGAGCATGTATTTTGATGTCACAGTATATGATGACATCATAATTATTATGCACTATGACGTCACAATGTATTATGACGTCATAATGTATCCGCATTATGACATCACAGTATATTATGAGATCGCAAAATGCAGGTATTATGAGCAATTTCTCTTACCACAATTTGTTTCACATCTACTGGAGCATCATGAGCATGTATTATGATGCCACAGTATATGATGACATCATAATTACTATGCACTACGACGTCACCAAGTATTATGACATCATAATGTATCCGCATTTTGATATCACAATATATTATGAGAGCGCAATTTGCAGGTATGACCAATTTCTCTTTCCTCAAATTGTGTCACATCTACTGGAGCATCATGAGCATGTATTATGACGTCACAGTATATGATGACATCATAATTAGTATGCGGTATGACGTCACAATGTATTATGACGTCATAATGTATCCACATTATTACATCACAATATATTATGAGAGCGCAATTTGCAGGTATTATGAGCAATTTCTTTTACCCCAATTTGTGTCACATCTACTGGAGCATAATGAGCATGTATTATGACGTCACAGTATATGATGACATCATAATTAGTATGCACTATGACATCACAATGTATTATGACGTCATAATGGATCCGCATTAGGACATCACAATATATAATGAGAGCGCAATTTGCAGGTATTATGAGCAACTTCAATTACCCTAATTTGTGTCACATCTACTGGATCATCATGAGCATGTATTATGTCGTCACAGCATATGAGGACATCATAACGAGTATGCTCTATGACGTCACAATGTATTATGACACCATAATGTATCCGCATTATGACATCACAATATATTATGAGAGCGCAATTTGCAGGTAATATGAGCAATTTCTCTTACCCCAATTAGTGTCACATCTACTGGAGCATCATGAGCATGTATTATGACATCACAGCGAATGATGACATCATAACTAGTATGCACTATGACGTCACAATGTATTCTGACGTCATAATGTATCCGCATTATGACATCACAATATATTATGAGAGCGCAATTTGCAGGTATTATGAGGAATTTCTCTTACCCCAATTTGTGTCACATCTACTGGAGCATCATGAGCATGTATTATGACGTCACAGTATATGATGACATCATAATTAATATGCACTATGACATCACAATGCATTATGACGTCATAATGTATCCGCATTATGACATCACAATATATTATGAGAGCGCAATTTGCAGGTATTATGACCGATTTCTCTTACCCCAATTTGTGTCACATCTACTGGAGCATCATGAGCATGTATTATGACGTCACAGTATATGATGACATCATGATTAGTATGCACTATGACATCACAATGTATTATGATGTCATAATGTATGCGCATTATGACATCACAATATATTATGAGAGCGCAATTTGCAGGTTTTATGACAATTTTGGCTTACCCCAATTTGTGTCAAATCTACTGGAGCATCATGTGCATGTATTATGACGTCCCAGTATATGATGACATCATAATTATTATGCACTATGACGTCACAATGTATTATGACGTCATAATGTATCCGCATTATGACATCACAGTATATTATGAGATCGCAAAATGCAGGTATTATGAGCATTTTCTCTTACCACAATTTGTTTCACATCTACTGGAGCATCATGAGCATGTATTATGACGTCACAGTATATGATGACATCATAATTACTATGCAGTACGACGTCACCAAGTATTATGACATCATAATGTATCCGCATTTTGATATCACAATATATTATGAGAGCGCAATTTGCAGGTATGACCAATTTCTGTTACCTCAAATTGTGTCACATCTACTGGAGCATCATGAGCATGTATTATGACGTCACAGTATATGATGACATCATAATTAGTATGCGGTATGACGTCACAATGTATTATGACGTCATAATGTATCCGCATTATTACATCACAATATATTATGAGAGCGCAATTTGCAGGTAATATGAGCAATTTCTTTTACCCCAATTTGTGTCACATCTACTGGAGCATCATGAGTATGTATTATGACGTCACAGTTTATGATGACATCATAATTAGTATGCACTATGACATCACAATGTATTATGACGTCATAATGGATCCGCATTAGGACATCACAATATATAATGAGAGCGCAATTTGCAGGTATTATGAGCAACTTCTCTTACCCTAATTTGTGTCACATCTACTGGAGCATCATGAGTATGTATTATGTCGTCACAGCATATGAGGACATCATAACGAGTATGCTCTATGACGTCACAATGTATTATTACGTCATAATGTATCCGCATTATGACATCACAATATATTATGAGATCACAATTTGCAGATATTATGAGCAATTTCTCTTACCCCAATTTGTGTCACATCTACTGGAGCATCCTGAGCATGTATTATGACGTCACAGTATATGATGACATCATAATTAGTATGCACTATGACGTCACAATGTATAATGACGTCATAATGTTTCCGCATTATGACATCACAATATATTTTGAGAGCGCAACATGCAGATATTTTGAGAAATTTCTCTTACCCCAATTTGTGTCACATCTACTGGAGCATCATGAGCATGTATTATGACGTCACAGTATATGATGACATCATAATTAGTATGCAGTATGACGTCACAATGTATTATGACGTCATAATGTATCCGCATTATGACATCACAATATATTATGAGAGCGCAATTTGCAGGTTTTATGACAAATTTGGCTTACCCCAATTTGTGTCACATCTACTGGAGCGTCATGAGCATGTATTATGACGTCATAGTATATGATCACATCATAATTAGTATGCACTATGACGTCACAATGTATTATGACGTCATAATGTATCCGCATTATGACATCACAATATATTATGAGAGCGCAACATGCAGGTATTATGAGCAGTTTCTCTTACCCCAATTTGTGTCACATCTACTGGAGCATCATGAGCATGTATTATGACGTCACAGGATATGATGACATCATAATTAGTATGCACTATGACGTCACAATGTATTATGACGTCATAATGTAGCCGCATTTTGACATCACAATATATTATGAGAGCGCAATTTGCAGGTATTATGAGCAATTTCGCTTACCCCAATTTGTGTCACATCTACTGGAGCATCATGAGCATGTATTATGACGTCACAGTATTTGATGATATCATAATTAGTATGCACTATGACGTCACAATGTATTATGATGTCATAATGTATCCGCATTATACCATCACATAATTTTATGAGAGCGCAATTTGCAGATATTATGAGCAATTTCTCTTATCCCAATTTGTGTCACATCTACTGGAGCATCATGAGCATGTATTATGACATCACAGTATATGATGACATCATAATTAGTATGCACTATGATGTCACAATGTATTATGACGTCATAATGTATCCGCATTATGGCATCACAATATATTATGAGAGCGCAATTTGCAGGTATTATGAGCAATTTCTCTTACCCCAATTTGTGTCACATCTATAGGAGCATCATGAGCATGTATTATGACGTCACAGTATATGATGACATCATAATTAGTAAGCAGTATGACGTCACAATGTATTATGACGTCCTAATGCATCCGCATTATGACATCACAATATAGGATGAGAGCGCAATTTGCAGGTATTGTGACCCATTTCTCTAACCAAAATTTGTGTCACATCTACTGGAGCATCATGAGCATGTATTATGACGTCACAGTATATGATGACATCATAATTAGTATGCAGTATGACGTCACAATATATTATGACGTCATAATGTATCCGCATTATGACATCACAATATATTATGAGAGCGCAATTTGCAGGTACTATGAGCAATATCTCTTACCCCAATTTGTGTCACATCTACTGGAGCATCATGACCATGTATTATGACATCACAGTATATGATGACATCATAATTAGTATGCACTATGACGTCACAATGTATTATGACGTCATAATGTGTTCGCATTATGACATCACAATATATTATGAGAGCACAATTTGCAGATTTTATGACCAAATTCGCATACCCCAATTTGTGTCACATCTACTGGAGCATCATGAGCATGTATTATGACGTCACAGTATATGATGACATCATAATTAGGATGCACTATGACATCACAATGTATTATGACGTCATAATGTAGCCGCATTATGACATCACAATATATTATGAGAGCGCAATTTGCAGGATTTATGCCCAATTTCGCTTACCACAATTTGTGTCACAACTACTGGAGCATCATGAGCATGTATTATGACGTCACAGTATATGATGACGTCATTAGTAGTATGCAGTATGACGTCACAATGTATTATGACGTCATAACGTATCGGCATTATGACATCACAATATATGATGAGAGCGCAATTTGCAGGTATTGTGACCCATTTCTGTTACACCAATTTGTGTCACATCTACTGGAGCAACATGAGCATGTATTATGACGTCAGAGTATATGATGACATCATAATTAGTATGCACTATGACGTCACAATGCATTATGACATCATAATGTATCCGCATTATGACATCACAATATAATATGAGAGTGCAATTCGCAGGTATAATGAGCAATTTCTCTTACCACAATTTGTGTCACATCTACTGGAGCATCATGAGCATGTATTATGACATCACAGCATATGATGACATCATAACTAGTATGCACTATGATGTCACAATGTATTATGACGTCATAATGTATCCGCATTATGACATCACAATATATTATGAGAGCGCAATTCGCAGGTACTATGAGCAATTTCTCTTACCCCAATTTGTGTCACATCTACTGGAACATCATGAGCATGAATTATGACCTCACAGTATATGATGACATCATAGTTAATATGCACTATGACGTCACAATGTATTATGACGTCATAATGTATCCGCTTTATGACATCACAATATATTTTGAGAGTGCAATTTGCAGTAATTATGAGCAATTTCTCTTACCCCAATTTGTGTCACATCTACTGGAGCATCATGAGCATGTATTATGACGTCACAGCATATGATGACACCATAACTAGTATGCACTATGTCGTCACAATGTATTATGACGTCATAATGTATCCGCATTATGACATCACAATATATAATGAGAGCGCAATTTGCAGGTATTATGAGCAAATTCTCTTACCCCAATTTCTGTCACATCTACTGGAGCATCATGAGCATGTATTATGATGTCACAGTATATGATGACATCATAATTAGTTAGCACTGTGATGTCAAAATGTATTATGACGTCATAACGTATCCGCATTATGACATCACAATATATGATGAGAGCGCAATTTGCAGGTATTGTGACCCATTTCTGTTACCCCAATTTGTGTCACATCTACTGGAGCAACATGTGCATGTATTATGACGTCAGAGTATATGATGGCATCATAATTAGTATGCACTATGACGTCACAATGCATTATGACGTCATAATGTATCCGCATTATGACAGCACAATATAATATGAGAGTGCAATTCGCAGGTATAATGAGCAATTTCTCTTACCACAATTTGTGTCACATCTACTGGAGCATCATGAGCATGTATTATGACATCACAGCATATGATGACATCATAACTAGTATGCACTATGAGGTCACAATGTATTATGACGTCATAATGTATCCGCATTATGACATCACAATATATTATGAGATCGCAATTCGCAGGTACTATGAGCAATTTCTCTTACCCCAATTTGTGTCACATCTACTGGAACATCATGAGCATGTGTTATGACCTCACAGTATATGATGACATCATAGTTAGTATGCACTATGATGTCACAATGTATTATGACGTCATAATGTATCCGCTTTATGACATCACAATATATTTTGAGAGTGCAATTTGCAGGAATTATGAGCAATTTCTCTTACCCCAATTTGTGTCACATCTACTGGAGCAACATGAGCATATATTATGACGTCACAGTATATGATGACATCATAATTAGTATGCTCTATGATGTCACAATGTATTATGACGTCATAATGTATCCGCATTATGACATCACAATATATTATGAGAGCGCAATTTGCAGGTATTATGAGCAATTTCTCTTACCCCAATTTGTGTCACATCTACTGGAGCATCATGAGCATGTATTATGACGTCACAGTATATGATGACATCATAATTAGTATGCACTATGACGTCACAATGTATTATGACGTCATAATGTATCCGCATTATGACATCACAATATATTATGAGAGAGCAATATGCAAGTATTATGAGCAATTTCTCCTGCCCCAATTTGTGTCACATCTACTGGAGCATCATGAGCATGTATTATGACGTCACAGTAAATGATGACTTCATAATTAGTATGCACTATGACGTCACAATGTATTATGACGTCAAAATGTATCCGCATTATGATATCACAATATATAACGAGAGCGCAATTTGCAGGTATTATGAGCAATTTCCCTTACCCCAATTTGTGTCACATCTACTGGAGCATCATGAGCATGTATTATGACGTCACAGTATATGATGACATCATAATTAGCATGCACTATGACGTCTCAATGTATTATGACGTCATAATGTATCCGCATTATGAAATCACAGTATATTATGAGAGCGCAATTTGCAGGTTTTATGACCAATTTCGCTTACCCCAGTTTGTGTCACATCTACTGGAGCATCATGAGCATGTATTATGACGTCACAGTATATGATGACATCATAATTAGTATGCACTATGACGTCACAATGTATTATGACGTCATAATGTCTCCACATTTTTACATCACAATATATTATGATAGCGCAACATGCAGGTATTATGAGCAATTTCTCTTACCCCAATTTGTGTCACATCTACTGGAGAATCATGAGCATGTATTATGACGTCACAGTATATGATGACGTCATAATTAGTATGCACTATGACGTCACAATGTATTATGACGTCATAATGTATCCGCATTATGACATCACAATATATTATGAGAGCGCAATTTGCAGGTTTTATGACCATTTTCGCTTACCCAAATTTGTGTCACATCTACTGGAGCATCATGAGCATGTATTATGACGTCCCAGCATATGATGAAATCATAATTAGTATGCAGTATGACGTCACAATATATTATGACGTCATAATGTATCCGCATTATGACATCACAATATATTATGAGAGCGCAACCTGCAGGTATTATGAGCAATTTCTCTTACCCCAATTTGTGTCACATCTACTGGAGCATCATGAGCATGTATTATGACGTCACAGTATATGATGACATCATAATTAGTATGCACTATGACGTCACAATGTATTATGACGTCATAATGTATCCGCATTATGACATCACAATATATTATGAGATCGCAATTTGCAGGTTTTATGACCAATTTCGCTTACCCCAATTTGTGTCACACCTACTGGAGCATCATGAGCATGTATTATGACGTCACAGTATATGATGACATCATAATTAGTATGCACTATGACGTCACAATGTATTATGACGTCATAATGTATCCGCATTATGACATCACAATATATTATGAGAGCGCAATTTTCAGGTTTTATGACCAATTTCGCTTACCCCAGTTTGTGTCACATTTACTGGAGCATCATGAGCATGTATTATGACATCACAGTATATGAAGACATCATAATTAGTATGCACTATGACGTTAAAATGTATGATGACGCCATAACGTATCTGCATTATGACATCACAATATATTACGAGAGCGCAATTTGCAGGTATTATGAGCAAATTCTCTTACCCCAATTTCTGTCACATCTACTGGAGCATCATGAGCATGTATTATGATGTCACAGTATATGATGACATCATAATTAGTTAGCACTATGATGTCAAAATGTATTATGACGTCATAACGTATCCGCATTATGACATCACAATATATGATGAGAGCGCAATTTGCAGGTATTGTGACCCATTTCTGTTACCCCAATTTGTGTCACATCTACTGGAGCAACATGTGCATGTATTATGACGTCAGAGTATATGATGACATCATAATTAGTATGCACTATGACGTCACAATGCATGATGATGTCATAATGTATCCGCATTATGACAGCACAATATAATATGAGAGTGGAATTCGCAGGTATAATGAGCAATTTCTCTTACCACAATTTGTGTCACATCTACTGGAGCATCATGAGCATGTATTATGACATCACAGCATATGATGACATCATAACTAGTATGCACTATGAGGTCACAATGTATTATGACGTCATAATGTATCCGCATTATGACATCACAATATATTATGAGAGCGCAATTCGCAGGTACTGTGAGCAATTTCTCTTACCCCAATTTGTGTCACATCTACTGGAACATCATGAGCATGTATTATGACCTCACAGTATATGATGACATCATAGTTAGTATGCACTATGATGTCACAATGTATTATGACGTCATAATGTATCCGCATTATGACATCACAATATATTATGAGAGCGCAATTTGCATGTATTATGAGCAATTTCTCTTACCCCAATTTGTGTCACAACTACTGGAGCATCATGAGCATGTATTATGACGTCACAGTATATGATGACATTATAATTAGTATGCACTATGACGTCACAATGTATTATGACGTCATAATGTATCCGCATTATGACATCACAATATATTATGAGAGAGCAATATGCAGGAATTATGAGCAATTTCTCCTGCCCCAATTTGTGTCACATCTACTAGAGCATCATGAGCATGTATTATGACCTCACAGTATATGATGACATCATAATTAGTATGCAGTATGATGTCACAATGTTTTATGAAGTCATAATGTATCCGCATTATTACATCACAATATATTATGAGAGCGCAATTTGCAGGTATTATGAGCAATTTCTCTTACCCCAAATTGTGTCACATCTACTGGAGCATAATGAGCATGTATTATGACGTCACAGTATATGATGACATCATAATTAGTATGCACTATGACATCACAATGTATTATGACGTCATAATGGATCCGCATTAGGACATCACAATATATAATGAGAGCGCAATTTGCAGGTATTATGAGCAACTTCTCTTACCACAATTTGTGTCACATCTACTGGAGCATCATGAGCATGTATTATGTCATCACAGCATATGATGACATCATAACTAGTATGCACTATGACGTCACAATGTATTATGACATCATAATGTATCCGCATTATGACATCACAATATATTATGAGAGCGCAATTTGCAGGTATTATGAGCACTTTGTCTTACCCCAATTTGTGTCACATCTGCAGGAGCATCATGAGCATGTATTATGACGTCACCGTAAAGGATGACATCATAATTAGTATGCAGTGTAACGTCACAATGCATTATGACGTCATAATGTATCCGCATTATGACTTCACAATATATTATGAGAGCGCACTTTGCAGGTATTATGAGCAATTTCTCTTACCCCAATTTGTGTCACATCTACTGGATAATCATGAGCATGTATTATGACGTCACAGCATATGATGACATCATAATTAGTATGCAGTGTGACGTCACAATGCATTATGACGTCATAATGTATCCGCATTATGACTTCACAATATATTATGAGAGCGCAATTTGCAGGTAATATAAGCAATTTATCTTACCCCAATTTGTGTCACATCTACTGGAGCACCATGAGCATGTATTATGATGTCACAGTATATGATGACATCATAATTAGTATGCACTATGACGTCACAATGTATTATGACGTCATAATATAGCCGCATTATGACATCACAAAATATTATGAGAGCGCAACATGAAGGTATTATGAGCACTTTCTCTTACCCCAATTTGTGTCACATCTACTGGATAATCATGAGCATGTATTATGACGTCACAGTATATGATGACATCATAATTAGTATGCAGTATGATGTCACAATGTATTATGACGTCATAATGTATCCGCATTATGACATCACAATATATTATGAGAGCGCAATTTGCAGGTTTTATGACAAATTTGGCTTACCCCAATTTGTGTCTCATCTACTGGAGCATCATGAGCATGTATTATGACATCACAGTATATGATGACATCATAATTAGTATGCAATATGACGTCACAATGTATTATGACGTCATAATGTATCCGCATTATGACATCACAATATATTATGAGAGCGCAACATGCAGGTATTATGAGCAATTTCTCTTACCCCAATTTGTGTCACATCTACTGGAGCATCATGAGCATGTATTATGACGTCACACTATTTGATGACATCATAATTAGTATGCACTATGACGTCACAATGTATTACGACGTCATAATGTATCCGCAGTATGACATCCCAATATATTATGAGAGCGCAACATGAAGGTATTATGAGGAATTTCTCTTACCCCAATTTGTGTCACATCTACTGGAGCATCACGAGCATGTATTTTGATGTCACAGTATATGATGACATCATAATTAGTATGCACTATGACGTCACAATGTATTATGACGTCATAATATATCCGCATTATGACATCACAATATACTATGAGAGCGCAACATGCAGGTATTATGAGCAATTTCTCTTACCCCAATTAGTGTCACATGTACTGGAGCATCATGAGCATGTATTATGACATCACAGCATATGATGACATCATAACTAGTATGCACTATGATGTCACAATGTATTATGACGTCATGATGTATCCGAATTATTACATCACAATATATTATGAGAGCGCAATTTGCAGGTATTATGCGCAATTTCGTCTACCCCAATTTGTGTCACATCTACTGGAGCATCATGAGCATGTATTATGACGTCATAGTATATGATGACATCATAATTAGTATGCACTATGACGTCACAATGTATTATGACGTCATAATGTATCTGCATTATGACATCACAATATATTATGAGAGCGCAACATGAAGGTATTATGAGCAATTTCTCTTACCCCAATTTGTGTCACATCTACTGGAGCATCATGAGCATGTATTATGATGTCACAGTATATGATGACATCATAATTAGTATGCAAATGACGTCACAATGTATTATGACGTCATAATGTATCCGCATTTTGACATCACAATATATTATGAGAGCGCAATTTGCAGGTATGACCAATTTCTCTTACATCAATTTGTGTCACATCTACTGGAGCATCATGAACATGTATTATGACGTCACAGTATATGATGACATCATAATTAGTATGCAGTATGACGTCACAATGTATTATGACGTCATAATGTATCCACATTATTACATCACAATATATTATGAGAGCGCAATTTGCAGGAATTATGAGCAATTTCTCTTACCCCAAATTGTGTCACATCTACTGGAGCATAACGAGCATGTATTATGACGTCACAGTATATGATGACATCATAATTAGTATGCACTATGTCATCACAATGTATTATGACGTCATAATGGATCCGCTTTAGGACATCACAATATATAATGAGAGCGCAATTTGCAGGTATTATGAGCAACTTCTCTTACCACAATTTTTGTCACATCTACTGGAGTATGATGAGCATGTATTATGTCATCACAGCATATGATGACATCATAACTAGTATGCACTATGACGTCACAATGTATTATGACATCATAATGTATCCGCATTATGACATCACAATATATTATGAGAGCGCAATTTGCAGGTATTATGAGCAATTTCTCTTACCCCAATTTGTGTCACATCTACTGGAGCATCATGAGCATGTATTATGATGTCACAGTATATGATGACATCATAATTAGTATGCACTATGACATCACAATGTATTATGACGTCATAATGTGTCCGCATTATGACAACACAATATATTATGAGAGCGCAATTTGCAGGAACTATGAACAATTTCGCTTTCCCCAATTTGTGTCACATCTACTGGAGCATCATGAGCATGTATTATGACGTCACTGTATATGACGACATCATAATTAGTATGCACTATGACATCACAATGTATTATGACGTCATAATGTATCCGCATTATGACATCACAATATATTATGAGAGAGCAATTTGCAGGTATTATGACCAATTCCTCTTACCCCAATTTGTGTCACATCTACTGGAGCATCATGAGCATGTATTCTGCCGTCACAGTATATGATGTCATCATAATTAGTATGCAATATGATGTCACAATATATTATGACGTCATAATGTATCCGCATTATAACATCACAATATATTATGAGAGCGCAATTTGCAGGTATTATGAGCAATTTCTCTTACCCCAATTAGTGTCACATGTACTGGAGCATCATGAGCATGTATTATGACATCACAGCATATGATGACATCATAACTAGTATGCACTATGATGTCAAAATGTATTATGACGTCATAATGTATCCACATTATTACATCGCAATATATTATGAGAGCGCAATTTGCAGGTATTATGACAAATTTCGCTTACCCCAATTTGTGTCACATCTACTGGAGCATCATGAGCATGTATTATGATGTCACAACATATGATGACATCATAGCTAGTATGCACTATGACGTCACAATGTATTATGACGTCATAATATATCCGCATTATGACATCACAGTATATTATGAGAGCTCAATTTGGAGGTAATATGAGCAATTTCTGTTACCCCAATATGTGTCACATCTACTGGAGCATCATGAACATGTATTATGACGTCAAAGCATATGATGACATCATAATTAGTATGCACTATGATGTCACAATGGATTATGACGTCATAATGTATCCGCATTAGGACATCACAATATATTATGGAGCGCAACATGAAGGTATTATGAGCAATTTCTCTTACCACAATTTGTGTCACATCTACTGGAGCATCATGAGCATGTATTATGACGTCACAGTATATGATGACATCATAATTATTATGCACTATGACGTCACAATGTATTATGACGTCATAATGTATCCGCATTATGACATCACAATATATTATGAGAGCGCAACCTGCAGGTATTATGAGCAATTTCTCTTACCCCAATTTGTGTCACACCTACTGGAGCATCATGAGCATGTATTATGACGTCAAAACATATGATGACATCATAGCTAGTATGCACTATGACGTCACAAGGTATTATGATGTCATATTGTATCCGCATTATGACATCACAATATATTATGAGAGCGCAACATGAAGGTATTATGAGCAATTTCTCTTACCCCAATTTGTGTCACATCTACTGGAGCATCATGAGCATATATTATGACGTCACAGTATATGATAACATCATAAATACTATGCACTATGACGTCACAATGTATTATGACGTCATAATGTATCTGCATTATGACATCACAATATATTATGAGAGCGTAATTTGCAGTTATTATGAGCAATTTCTCTTACCCCAATTTGTGTCACATCTACTGGAGCATCATGAGCATGTATTATGACGTCACAGTATATGATGACATCATAATTAGTATGCACTATGACGTCACAATGTATTATGACGTCATAATGTATCCGCATTATGACATCACAATATATTATGAGAGCGCAATTTGCAGGTATTATGAGCAATTTCTCTTACCCCAATTTGTGTCACATATACTGGAGTAACATCAGCATGTATTATGACGTCACCGTATATGATGACATCATAATTAGTATGCACTATGACGTCACAATGTATTATGACGTCATAATGTATCGGCATTATGACATCACAATATATTGTGAGAGCGCAATTTGCAGGTTTTATGAAAAATTTGGCTTCCCCAATTTGTGTCACATCTACTGGAGCATCATGAGCATGTATTATGACGTCACAGTATATGATATCATCATAATTAATATGCACTATGACATCACAATGCATTATGACGTCATAATGTATCCGCATTATGACATCACAATATATTATGAGAGCGCAATTTGCAGGTATTATGACCAATTCCTCTTACCCCAATTTGTGTCACATCTACTGGAGCATCATGAGCATGTATTATGACGTCACAGTATATGATGACATCATGATTAGTATGCACTATGACGTCACAATGTATTATGATGACATAATGTATGCGCATTATGACATCACAATATATTATGAGAGCGCAATTTGCAGGAACTATGAGCAATTTCGCTTACCCCAATTTGTGTCACATCTACTGGATAATCATGAGCATGTATTATGACGTCACAGTATATGAAGACTTCATAGTTAGTATGCAGTATGACGTCACAATGTATTATGACGTCATAATGTATCCGCATTATGACATCACAATATATTATGAGAGCGCAATTTGCAGGTTTTATGACAAATTTGGCTTACCGCAATTTGTGTCTCATCTACTGGAGCATCATGAGCATGTATTATGACGTCACAGTATATGATGACATCATAATTAGTATGCACTATGACGTCACAATGTATTATGACGTCGTAATGTATCCGCATTATGACATCACAATATATTATGGGAGCGCAACATGCAGGTATTATGAGCAATTTCTCTTTCCCCAATTTGTGTCACATCTACTGGAGCATCATGAGCATGTATTATGACGTCACACTATATGATGACATCATAATTAGTATGCATTATGACATCACAATGTATTATGACGTCATAATGTATCCGCATTATGACATCACAATATATTATGAGAGCGCAACATGAAGGTATTATGAGCAATTTCTCTTACCCCAATTTGTGTCACATCTACTGGAGCATCACGAGCATGTATTATGACGTCACAGTATATGATGACATCATAATTAGTATGCACTACGACGTCACAATGTATTATGACGTCATAATGTTTCCGCATTTTGATATCACAATATATTATGAGAGCGCAATTTGCAGGTATGACCAATTTCTCTTACCTCAAATTGTGTCACATCTACTGGAGCATCATGAGCATGTATTATGACGTCACAGTATATGATGACATCATAATTAGTATGCGGTATGACGTCACAATGTATTATGACGTCATAATGTATCCACATTATTACATCACAATATATTATGAGAGCGCAATTTGCAGGTATTATGAGCAATTTCTTTTACCCCAATTTGTGTCACATCTACTGGAGCATAATGAGCATGTATTATGACGTCACAGTATATGATGACATCATAATTAGTATGCACTATGACATCACAATGTATTATGACGTCATAATGGATCCGCATTAGGACATCACAATATATAATGAGAGCGCAATTTGCAGGTATTATGAGCAACTTCAATTGCCCTAATTTGTGTCACATCTACTGGATCATCATGAGCATGTATTATGTCGTCACAGCATATGAGGACATCATAACGAGTATGCTCTATGATGTCACAATGTATTATGACGTCATAATGTATCCGCATTATGACATCACAATATATTATGAGAGCGCAATTTGCAGGTATTATGAGCAATTTCTCTTACCCCAATTAGTGTCACATGTACTGGAGCATCATGAGCATGTATTATGACATCACAGCGAATGATGACATCATAACTAGTATGCACTATGACGTCACAATGTATTCTGACGTCATAATGTATCCGCATTATGACATCACAATATATTATGAGAGCGCAATTTGCAGGTATTATGAGGAACTTCTCTTACCCCAATTTGTGTCACATCTACTGGAGCATCATGAGCATGTATTATGATGTCACAGTATATGATGACATCATAATTAATATGCACTATGACATCACAATGCATTATGACGTCATAATGTATCCGCATTATGACATCACAATATATTATGAGAGCGCAATTTGCAGGTATTATGACCGATTTCTCTTACCCCAATTTGTGTCACATCTACTGGAGCATCATGAGCATGTATTATGACGTCACAGTATATGATGACATCATGATTAGTATGCACTATGACGTCACAATGTTTTATGATGTCATAATGTATGCGCATTATGACATCACAATATATTATGAGAGCGCAATTTGCAGGTTTTATGACAATTTTGGCTTACCCCAATTTGTGTCAAATCTACTGGAGCATCATGTGCATGTATTACGACGTCCCAGTATATGATGACATCATAATTATTATGCACTATGACGTCACAATGTATTATGACATCATAATGTATCCGCATTATGACATCACAGTATATTATGAGATCGCAAAATGCAGGTATTATGAGCAATTTCTCTTACCACAATTTGTTCCACATCTACTGGAGCATCATGAGCATGTATTATGACGTCACAGTATATGATGACATCATAATTACTATGCACTACGACGTCACCAAGTATTATGACATAATAATGTATCCGCATTTTGATATCACAATATATTATGAGAGCGCAATTTGCAGGTATGACCAATTTCTGTTACCTCAAATTGTGTCACATCTACTGGAGCATCATGAGCATGTATTATGACGTCACAGTATATGATGACATCTTAATTAGTATGCGGTATGACGTCACAATGTATTATGACGTCATAATGTATCCGCATTATTACATCACAATATATTATGAGAGCGCAATTTGCAGGTATTATGAGCAATTTCTTTTACCCCAATTTGTGTCACATCTACTGGAGCATCATGAGCAAGTATTATGACGTCACAGTTTATGATGACATCATAATTAGTATGCACTATGACATCACAATGGATTATGACGTCATAATGGATCCGCATTAGGACATCACAATATATAATGAGAGCGCAATTTGCAGGTATTATGAGCAACTTCTCTTACCCTAATTTGTGTCACATCTACTGGAGCATCATGAGCATGTATTATGTCGTCACAGCATATGAGGACATCATAACGAGTATGCTCTATGACGTCACAATGTATTATGACGTCATAATGTATCCGCATTATGACATCACAATATATTATGAGAGCACAATTTGCAGATATTATGAGCAATTTCTCTTACCCCAATTTGTGTCACATCTACTGGAGCATCCTGAGCATGTATTATGACGTCACAGTATATGATGACATCATAATTAGTATGCACTATGACGTCACAATGTATAATGACGTCATAATGTTTCCGCATTATGACATCACAATATATTTTGAGAGCGCAACATGCAGATATTTTGAGAAATTTCTCTTACCCCAATTTGTGTCACATCTACTGGAGCATCATGAGCATGTATTATGACGTCACAGTATATGATGACATCATAATTTGTATGCACTATGACGTCACAATGTATTATAACGTCATAATGTATCCGCATTATGACATCAAAATATATTATGAGAGAGCAATTTGCAGGTATTATGACCAATTTCTCTTACCCCATTTTGTGTCACATCTACTGGAGCATCAGGAGCATGTATTCTGCGTCACAGTATATGATGTCATCATAATTAGTATGCACTATGATGTCACAATATATTATGACGTCATAATGTATCCGCATTATAACATCACAATATATTATGAGAGCGCAATTTGCAGGTATTATGAGCAATTTCTCTTACCACAATTAGTGTCACATGTACTGGAGCATCATGAGCATGTATTATGACATCACAGCATATGATGACATCATAACTAGTATGCACTATGATGTCACAATGTATTATGACGTCATAATGTATCCGCATTATGACATCACAATATATTATGAGAGCGCAATTTGCAGGTATTATGAGCAATTTCGCTTACCCCAATTTGTGTCACATCTACTGGAGCATCATGAGCATGTATTATGACGTCATAGTATATGATGACATCATAATTAGTATGCACTATGACGTCACAATGTATTATGACGTCATAATGTATCCGCATTATGACATCACAATATATTATGAGAGCGCAATTTGCAGGTTCTATGAGCAATTTCTCTTACCCCAATTTGTGTCACATCTACTGGAGCATCATGAGCATGTATTATGACTTCACAGTATATGATGACATCATAATTAGTATGCACTATGACATCACAATGTATTATGACGTCATAATGTATCCGCATTAGGACATCGCAATATATTATGAGAGCGCAACTTGAAGGTATTATGAGCAATTTCTCTTACCCCAATTTGTGTCACATCTACTGGAGCATCATGAGCATGTATTATGACGTCACAGTATATGATGACATCATAATTAGTATGCACTATGACATCACAATGTATTATGATGTCATAATGTATCCGCATTATGACATCACAATATATTATGAGAGTGCAATTTGCAGGTATTATGAGCAATTTCGCTTACCCCAATTTGTGTCACATCTACTGGAGCATCATGAGCATGTATTATGACGTCAGAGTATTTGATGATATCATAATTAGTATGCACTATGACGTCACAATGTATTATGATGTCATAATGTATCCGCATTATGACATCACAATATATTATGAGTGCGCAAATGGCAGGTATTATGAGCAATTTCTCTTACCCCAATTTGTGTCACATCTACTGGAGCATCATGAGCATGTATTATGACGTCACAGCATGTGATGACATCATAACTAGTATGCAATATGACGTCACAATGTATTATGACGTCATAATGTATCCGCATTATGACATCACAATATATTATGAGAGCGCAATTTGCAGGTATTATGACCAATTTCTCTTACCCCAACTTGTGTCACATCTACAGGAGCATCATGAGCATGTATTATGATGTCACAACATATGATGACATCATAGCTAGTATGCACTATGACGTCACAAGGTATTATGATGTCATATTCTATCCACATTATGACATCACAATATATTATGAGAGTGCAATTTGCAGGTTTTATGACCAATTTCTCTTACCCCAATTTGTGTCACATCTACTGTTGCATCATGAGCTTGTATTATGACGTCACAGTATATGATGACTTTATAATTAGTATGCACTATGACGTCACAATGTATTATGACGTCAAAATGTATCTGCATTATGACATCACAATATATTATGAGAGCGCAATTTGCAGGTTTTATGACAAATTTGGCTTACCCCAATTTGTGTCACATCTTCTGGAGCATCATGAGCATGTATTATGACGTCACAGTATATGATGACATCATAATTAGCATGCAGTATGACGTCACAATGTATTATGACGTCATAATGTATCCGCATTATGACATCACAATATATTATGAGAGCGCAACATGCAGGTATTATGAGCAATTTCTCTTACCCCAAATTGTGTCACATCTACTGGAGCATCATGAGCATGTATTATGACGTCACAGTATATGATGACATCATAATTAGTATGCACTATGTCATCACAATGTATTATGACGTCATAATGGATCCGCATTAGGACATCACAATATATAATGAGAGAACAATTTGCAGGTATTATGAGCAACTTCTCTTACCCCAATTTGTGTCACATCTACTGGAGCATCATGAGCATGTATTATGTCGTCACAGCATATGATGACATCATAACTAGTATGCTCTATGACGTCACAATGTATTATGACGTCATAATGTATCTGCATTATGACATCACAATATATTATGAGAGCGCAATTTGCAGGTATTATGAGCAATTTCTCTTACCCCAATTTGTGTCACATCTACTGGAGCATCATGAGCATGTATTATGACGTCACAGTATATGATGACATCATAATTAGTATGCACTATGACGTCACAATGTATTATGACGTCATAATGTATCCGCATTAGGACATCACAATATATTATGAGAGCGCAACATGAAGGTATTATGAGCAATTTCTCTTACCCCAATTTGTGTCACATCTACTGGAGCATCATGAGCATGTATTATGACGTCCCAGTATATGATGACATCATAATTAGTATCCACTATGACGACACAATGTATTATGATGTCATAATGTATCCGCATTATGACATCACAATATATTATGAGAGCGCAATTTGCAGGTATTATGAGCAATTTCTCTTAACACAAATTGTGTCACATCTACTGGAGCATCATGAGCATGTATTATGACGTCACAGTATATGATTACATCATAATTAGTATGCACTATGACATCACAATATATTATGACGTCATAATGTATCCGCATTATGACATCACAATATATTATTAGTGCGCAATTTGCAGGTATTATGAGCAATTTCTCTTACCCCAATTTGTGTCACATCTACTGGAGCATCATGAGCATGTATTATGACGTCACAGTATATGATGACATCATAATTACTATACACTATGACCTCACAATGTGTTATGACGTCATAATGTATCCGCATTTTGACATCACAATATATTATGAGAGCGCAATTTGCAGGTATTATGAGCAATTTCTCTTACCCCAATTTGTGTCACATCTACTGGAGCATCATGAGCATGTTTTATGACATGACAGTATATGATGACATCATAATTATTATGCAGTATGACAATACAATGTATTATGACGTCATAATGTATCCGCATTATGACATCACAATATATTATGAGAGCGCAATTTGCAGGTTTTATGAAAAATTTCGCTTACCCCAATTTGTGTCACATCTACTGGAGCATCATGAGCATGTATTATGACGTCACAGTATATGATGACATCATAATTAGTATGCACTATGACGTCACAATGTATTAAGACGTCATAATGTATCCGCATTATGACATCACAATATATTATGAGCGCGCAACATGCAGGTATTATGAGCAATTTCTCCAACCCCAATTTGTGTCACATCTACTGGAGCATCATGTGCATGTATTATGTCATCACAGCATATGATGACATCATAACTAGTATGCACTATGACGTCACAATGTATTATGACGTCGTAATGTATCCGCATTATGACATCACAATATATTATGAGTGCGCAAATGGCAGGTATTATGAGCAATTTCTCTTACCCCAATTTTTGTCACATCTACTGGAGCATCATGAGCATGTATTATGACGTCACAGCATATGATGACATCATAACTAGTATGAAATATGACGTCACAATGTATTATGACGTCATAATGTAGCCACATTATGACATCACAATATATTATGAGAGCGAAATTTGCAGGTATTATGAGCAATTTTTCTTACCCCAATTTGTGTCACATCTACTGGAGCATCATGAGCATGTATTATGACGTCAAAGTATATGATGACATCATAATTAGTATGCACTATGACGTCACAATGTATTATGATGTCATATTGTATCCGCATTATGACATCTCAATATATTATGAGAGTGCAATTTGCAGGTTTTATGACCAATTTCTCTTACCCCAATTTGTGTCACATCTACTGTTGCATCATGAGCTTGTATTATGACGTCACAGTATATGATAACATCATAATTAGTATGCACTAAGACGTCACAATGTATTATGACGTCATAATGTATCCGCATTATGACATCACATTATATTATGAGAGCACAATTTGCAGGCATTATGAGCAATTTCTCTTAACCCAATTTCTGTCACATCTACTGGAGCATCATGAGCATGTATTATGATGTCACAGTATTGATGACATCATAATTAGTATGCACTATGATGTCGCAATTTATTGTGACGTCATAATGTATCCACATTATGACATCACAATATATTATGAGAGCGCAATTTGCAGGTATTATGAGCAATTTCTCTTACCCCAATTTGTGTCACATCTACTGGAGCATCATGAGCATGTATTATGACATCACAGTATATGATGACATCATAATTACTATGCACTATGACATCACAGTGTGTTATGACGTCATAATGTATCCGCATTTTGACATCACAATGTATTATGAGAGCGCAATTTGCAGGTATTATGAGCAATTTCTCTTACCCCAATTTGTGTCACATCTACTGGAGCATCATGAGCATGTTTTATGACATGACAGTATATGATGACATCATAATTATTATGCAGTATCACGTCACAATATATTATGACGTCATAATGTATCCGCATTATGACATCACAATATATTATGAGAGCGCAATTTGCAGGTATTATGAGCAATTTCGTTTACCCCAATTTGTGTCACATCTACTGGAGCATCATGAGCATGTATTATGACGTCATAGTATATGATGACATCATAATTAGTATGCACTATGACGTCACAATGTATTATGACGTCATAATGTATCCGCATTATGATATCACAATATATTATGAGAGCGCAATTTGCAGGTACTATGAGCAATTTCTCTTACCCCAATTTGTGTCACATCTACTGGAGCATCATGAGCATGTATTATGACGTCACACTATATGATGACATCATAATTAGTATGCACCATGACTTCACAATGTATTATGATGTCATAATGTATCCGCATTAGGACATCACAATATATTATGAGAGCGCAACTTGAAGGTATTATGAGCAATTTCTCTTAACCCAATTTGTGTCACATCTACTGGAGCATCATGAGCATGTATTATGACGTCACAGTATATGATGACATCATAATTAGTATGCACTATGACATCACAATGTATTATGACGTCATAATGTATCCGCATTATGACATCACAATATATTATGAGAGCGCAACATGCAGGTATTATGAGCAATTTCTCTTACCCCAATTTGTGTCACATCTACTGGAGCATCATGAGCATGTATTATGACGTCACAGTATATGATGACATCATAATTAGTATGCACTATGACATCACAATGTATTATTGACGTCATAATGTATCCGAATTATGACATCACAATATATTATGAGAGCGCAACATGCAGGTATTATGAGCAATTTCTCTTACCCCAATGTGTGTCACATCTACTGGAGCATCATGAGCATGTATTATGACGTCACAGTATATGATGACATCATAATTAGTATGCACTATGACATCACAATGTACTATGACGTCATAATGTATCCGAATTATGACATCACAATATATTATGAGAGCGCAACATGAAGGTATTATGAGCAATTTCTCTTACCCCAATTTGTGTCACATCTACTGGAGCATCATGAGCATGTATTATGACGTCACAGTATATGATGACATCATAATTATTATGCACTATGACATCACAATGTATTATGACGTCAAAATGTATCCGCATTATGACATCACATTATATTATGAGAGCGCAATTTGCAGGTATTATGAGCAATTTCTCTTATCCCAATTTGTGTTACATCTACTGGAGCATCATGAGCATATATTATGACGTCACAGTATATGATGACAACATAATTAGTATGCACTATGACGTCACAATGTATTATAACGTCATAATGTATCCGCATTATGACATCAAAATATATTATGAGAGAGCAATTTGCAGGTATTATGACCAATTTCTCTTACCCCAATTTGTGTCACATCTACTGCAGCATCATGAGCATGTATTCTGCCGTCCCAGTATATGATGTCATCATAATTAGTATTCACTATGATGTCACAATATATTATGACGTCATAATATATCCGCATTATAACATCACAATATATTATGAGAGCGTAATTTGCAGGTATTATGAGCAATTTCTCTTACCCCAATTAGTGTCACATGTACTGGAGCATCATGAGCATGTATTATGACATCACAGCATATGATGACATCATAACGAGTATGCACTATGATGTCACAATGTATTATGACGTCATAATGTATTCACATTATTACATCACAATATATTATGAGAGCGCAATTTGCAGGTATTATGAGCAATTTCGCTTACCCCAATTTGTGTCACACCTACTGGAGCATCATGAGCATGTATTATGACGTCATAGTATATGATGACATCATAATTAGTATGCACTATGACGTCACAATGTATTATGACGTCATAATGTATCCGCATAATGACATCACAATATATTATGAAAGCGCAATTTGCAGGTATTATGAGCAATTTCTCTTACCCCAATTTGTGTCACATCTACTGGAGCATCATGAGCATGTATTATGACGTCATAGTATATGATGACATCATAATTAGTATGCATTATGATGTCACAATGTATTATGACGTCATAATATATCCGCATTATAACATCACAATATATTATGAGAGCGCAATTTGCAGGTATTATGAGCAATTTCTCTTACCCCAATTTGTGTCACCTCTACTGGAGCATCATGAGCATGTATTATGACATCACAGCATATGATGACATCATATTTAGTATGCACTATGTCATCAAAATATATTATGACGTCATAATGTATCCGCAATATGACATCACAATATATTATGAGAGCGCAATTTGCAGGTATTATGAGCAATTTCACTTACCCCAGTTTGTGTCACATCTACTGGTGCATCATGAGCATGTATTACGACGTCACAGTATTTGATGATATCATAATTAGTATGCACTATGACGTCACAATGTATTATGGTGTCATAATGTATCCGCATTATGACATCAAAATATATTATGAGAGAGCAATTTGCAGGTATTATGACCAATTTCTCTTACCCCAATTTGTGTCACATCTACTGGAGCATCATGAGCATGTATTCTGCGTCACAGTATATGATGTCATCATAATTAGTATGCACTATGATGTCAAAATATATTATGACGTCATAATGTATCCGCATTATAACATCACAATATATTATGAGAGCGCAATTTGCAGGTATTATGAGCAATTTCTCTTACCCCAATTAGTGACACATGTACTGGAGCATCATGAGCATGTATTATGACATCACAGCATATGATGACATCATAACTAGTATGCACTATGATGTCACAATGTATTATGACGTCATAATGTATCCGCATTATAACATCACAATATATTATGAGAGCGCAATTTGCAGGTATTATGAGCAATTTCGCTTACCCCAATTTGTGTCACATCTACTGGAGCATCATGAGCATGTATTATGACGTCACAGTATATGACGACATCATAATTAGTATGCACTATGACGTCACAATGTATTATGACGTCATAATGTATCCGCATTATGACATCACAATATATTATGAGAGCGCAATTTGAAGGTACTATGAGCAATTTCTCTTACCTCAATTTGTGTCACATCTACTGGAGCATCATGAGCATGTATTATGACGTCACAGTATATGATGACATCATAATTAGTATGCACTATGACGTCACAATGTATTATGACGTCATAATGTATCCGCATTAGGACATCACAATATATTATGAGAGCGCAACATGAAGGTATTATGAGCAATTTCTCTTTCCCCAGTTTGTGTCACATCTAATGGAGCATCATGAGCATGTATTATGATGTCACAACATATGATGACATCATAGCTAGTATGCACTATGATGTCACAAGGTATTATGATGTCATATTGTATCCACATTATGACATCACAATATATTATGAGAGAGCAATTTGCAGGTTTTATGACCAATTTCTCTTACCCCAATTTGTGTCACATCTACTGTTGCATCATGAGCTTGTATTATGATGTCACAGTATATGACGACATCATAATTAGTATGCACTATGACGTCACAATGTATTATGACGTCATAATGTATCCGCATTATGACATCACCATATATTATGAGAGCGCAATTTGCAGGATTTATGACAAATTTGGCTTACCCCAATTTGTGTCACATCTAGTGGAGCATCATGAGCATGTATTATGACGTCACAGTATATGGTGACATCATAATTAGTATGCACTATGACGTCACAATGTATTATGACGTCATAATGTAATCGCATTATGACATCACAATATATTATGAGAGCGCAACATGCAGGTATTATGGGCAATTTCTCTTACCCCAATTTGTGTCACATCTACTGGAGAATCATGAGCATGTATTATGATGTCACAGTATATGAAGACATCATAATTAGTATGCACTATGACGTCACAATGTATTATGTCGTCATAATGTATCCGCATTATGACATCACAATATATTATGAGAGCGCAACCTGAAGGTATTATGAGCAATTTCTCTTACCCCAATTTGTGTCAGATCTACTGGAGCATCATGAGCATGTATTATGACGTCACAGTATATGATGACATCATAATTAGTATGCACTATGACGTCACAATGTATTATGACATCATAATGTATCCGCATTTTGATATCTCAATATATTATGAGAGCGCAATTTGCAGGTATGACCAATTTCTCTTACCTCAAATTGTGTCACGTCTACTGGAGCATCATGAGCATGTATTATGACGTCACAGTATATGATGACATCATAATTAGTATGCATTATGACGTCTCAATGTATTATGACGTCATAATGGATCCGCATTAGGACATCACAATATATAATGAGAGCGCAATTTGCAGGTATTATGAGCAACTTCTCTTACCCCAATTTGTGTCACATCTACTGGAGCATCATGAGCATGTATTATGTCGTCACAGCATATGATGACATCATAACTAGTATGCTCTATGACGTCACAATGTATTATGACGTCATAATGTATCCGCATTATGGCATCACAATATATTTTGAGAGCACAATTTGCAGGTATTATGAGCAATTTCTCTTACCCCAATTTGTGTCACATCTACTGGAGCATCATGAGCATGTATTATGACGTCACAGTATATGATGATATCATAATTAGTATGCACTACGACATCAAAATGTATTATGACGTCATAATGTATCCGCATTATGACATCACAATATATTATGAGAGCGCAATTTGAGGGTATTATGAGCAATTTCGCTTATCCCAATTTGTGTCACATCTACTGGAGCATCATGAGCATGTATTATGACGTCACAGTATTTGATGATATCATAATTAGTATGCACTATGATGTCACAATGTATTATGATGTCATAATGTATCCGCATTATGACATCGCATTATATTATGAGAGCGCAATATGCAGGTATTATGAGAAATTTCTCTTATCCCAATTTGTGTCACATCTACTGGAGCATCATGAGCATGTATTATGACGTCACAGTATATGATGACATCATAATTAGTATGGACTATGACGTCACAATGTATTATAACGTCATAATATATCCGCATTATGACATCAAAATATATTATGAGAGAGCAATTTGCTGGTATTATGACCAATTTCTCTTACCCGAAATTGTGTCACATCTACTGGAGCATCATGAGCATGTATTATGACGTCACAGTATATGATGTCATCATAATTAGTATGCACTATGATGTCACAATATATTATGACGTCATAATGTATCTGCATTATAACATCACAATATATTATGAGAGCGCAGTTTGCAGGTATTATGAGCAATTTCTCTTACCCCAATTAGTGTCACATGTACTGGAGCATCATGAGCATGTATTATGACATCACAGCATATGATGACATCATAACTAGTATGCACTATGATGTCACAATGTATTATGACGTCATAATGTATCCGCATTATTACATCACAATATATTATGAGAGCGCAATTTGCAGGTATTATGAGCAATTTCGCTTACCCCAATTTGTGTCACATCTACTGGAGCATCATGAGCATGTATTATGACGTCATAGTATATGATGACATCATAATTAGTATGCACTATGATGTCACAAGGTATTATGACGTCATAATGTATCCGCATAATGACATCACAATATATTATGAGAGCGCAATTTGCAGGTATTATGAGCAATTTCTCTTAGCCCAATTTGTGTCACATCTCCTGGAGCATCATGGGCATGTATTATGACGTCATAGTATATGATGACATCATAATTAGTATGCACTATGATGTCACAATGTATTATGACGTCATAATGTATCCGCATTATGACATCACAATATATTATGAGAGCGCAATTTGCAGGTATTATGAGCAATTTCTCTTACCCCAATTTGTGTCACATCTACTGGAGCATCATGAGCATGTATTATGACATCACAGCATATGATGACATCATAATTAGTATGAACTATGTCATCAAAATATATTATGACGTCATAATGTATCCGCATTATGACATCACAATATATTATGAGAGCACTATTTGCAGGTATTATGAACAATTTCGCTTACCCCAGTTTGTGTCACATCTACTGGAGCATCATGAGCATGTATTACGACGTCACAGTATTTGATGATATCATAATTAGTATGCACTATGACGTCACAATGTATTGTAACGTCATAATGTATCCGCATTATGACATCAAAATATATTATGAGAGAGCAATTTGCAGGTATTATGACCAATTTCTCTTACCCCAATTTGTGTCACATCTACTGGAGCATCATGAGCATGTATTCTGCGTCACAGTATATGATGTCATCATAATTAGTATGCACTATGATTTCACAATATATTATGACGTCATAATGTATCCGCATTATAACCTCACAATATATTATGAGAGCGCAATTTGCAGGTATTATGAGCAATTTCTCTTACCCCAATTAGTGTCACATGTACTGGAGCATCATGAGCATGTATTATGACATCACAGCATATGATGACATCATAACTAGTATGCAATATGATGTCACAATGTATTATGACGTCATAATGTATCCGCATTATGACATCACCATATATTATGAGAGCGCAATTTGCAGGTACTATGAGCAATTTCTCTTACCCCAATTTGTGTCACATCTACTGGAGCATCATGAGCATGTATTATGACGTCAAAGTATATGATGACATCATAACTAGTATGCACTATGACGTCACAATGTATTATGACGTCATAATGTATCCGCATTAGGACATCACAATATATTATGAGAGCGCAACATGAAGGTATTATGAGCAATTTCTCTTACCCCAATTTGTGTCACATCTACTGGAGCATCATGAGCATGTATTATGATGTCAGAACATATGATGACATCATAGCTAGTATGCACTATGACGTCACAAGGTATTATGATGTCATATTGTATCCACATTATGACATCACAATATATTAGGAGAGTGCAATTTGCAGGTTTTATGACAAATTTCTCTTACCACAATTTGTGTCACATCTACTGTTGCATCATGAGCTTGTATTATGACGTCACAGTATATGACGACATCATAATTAGTATGCACTATGACGTCACAATGTATTATGACGTCATAATGTATCCGCATTATGACATCACCATATATTATTAGAGCGCAATTTGCAGGGTTTATGACAAATTTGGCTTACCCCAATTTGTGTCACATCTACTGGAGCATCATGAGCATGTATTATGACGTCACAGTATATGATGACATCATAATTAGTATGCACTATGACGTCACAATGTATTATGACGTCATAATGTATCCGCATTAGGACATCACAATATATTATGAGAGCGCAACAGGAAGGTATTATGAGCAATTTCTCTTACCCCAATTTTTGTCACATCTACTGGAGCATCATGAGCATGTATTATGACGTCACAGTATATGATGACATCATAATTAGTATGCACTATGACGTCACAATATATTATAACGTCATAATGTATCCACATTATGACATCAAAGTAGATTATGAGAGCGCAATTTGCAGGTATTATGACCAATTTCTCTTACACCAATTTGTGTCACATCTACTGCAGCATCATGAGCATGTATTCTGCCGTCCCAGTATATGATGTCATCATAATTAGTATGCACTATGATATCACAATATATTATGACGTCATAATGTATCCGCATTATAAAATCACAATATATTATGAGAGCGCAATATGCAGGTATTATGAGCAATTTCTCTTACCCCAATTAGTTTCACATGTACTGGAGCATCATCAGCATGTATTATGACATCACAGCATATGATGACATCATAACTAGTATGCGCTATGATGTCACAATGTATTATGACGTCATGATGTATCCGCATTATTGCATCACAATATATTATGAGAGCGCAATTTGCAGGTATTATGAGCAATTTCGCTTACCCCAATTTGTGTCACATCTACTAGAGCATCATGAGCATGTATTATGACGTCATAGTATATGATGACATCATAATTAGTATGCACTATGATATCACAATGTATTATTACGTCATAATGTATCCGCATAATGACATCACAATATATTATGAGAGCGCAATTTGCAGGTATTATGAGCAATTTCTCTTACCCCAATTTGTGTCACATCTACTGGAGCATCATGAGCATGTATTATGACGTCATAGTATATGATGACATCATAATCAGTATGCACTATGATGTCACAATGTATTATGACGTCATAATGTATCCGCATTATGACATCAGAATATATTATGAGAGCGCAATTTGCAGGTATTATGAGCAATTTCTCTTACCCCAATTTGTGTCACATTTACTGGAGCATCATGAGCATGTATTATGACATCACAGCATATGATGACATCATAATTAGTATGCACTATGTCATCAAAATATATTATGACGTCATAATGTATCCGCATTATGACATCACAATATATAATGAGAGCGCAATTTGCAGGTATTATGAGCAATTTCGCTTACCCCAATTTGTGTTACATCTACTGGAGCATCATGAGCATGTATTACGATGTCACAGTATTTGATGATATCATAATTAGTATGCACTATGACGTCACAATGTATTATGATGTCATAATGTATCCGCATTATGACATCAAAAAAAATTATGAGAGAGCAATTTGCAGGTATTATGACCAATTTCTCTTACCCCAATTTGTGTCACATCTACTGGAGCATCATGAGCATGTATTCTGCGTCACAGTATATGATGACATCATAATTAGTATGCACTATGATGTCACAATATATTATGACGTCATAATGTATCCGCATTATAACATCACAATATATTATGAGAGCGCAATTTGCAGGTATTATGAGCAATTCCTCTTACCCCAATTAGTGTCACATGTACTGGAGCATCATGAGCATGTATTATGACATCACAGCATATGATGACATCATAACTAGTATGCACTATGATGTCACAATGTATTATGACGTCATAATGTATCCGCATTATGACATCACCATATATTATGAGAGCGCAATTTGCAGGTACTATGAGCAATTTCTCTTACCCCAATTTGTGTCACATCTACTGGAGCATCATGAGCATGTATTATGATGTCACAGTATATGATGACATCATAACTAGTATGCACTATGACGTCACAATGTATTATGACGTCATAATGTATCCGCATTAGGACATCACAATATATTATGAGAGCGCAACATGAAGGTATTATGAGCAATTTCTCTTACCCCAATTTGTGTCACATCTACTGGAGCATCATGAGCATGTATTATGATGTCACAACATATGATGACATCATAGCTAGTATGCACTATGACGTCACAAGGTATTATGATGTCATATTGTATCCACATTATGACATCACAATATATTATGAGAGTGCAATTTGCAGGTTTTATGACCAATTTCTCTTACCACAATTTGTGTCACATCTACTGTTGCATCATGAGCTTGTATTATGACGTCACAGTATATGACGACATCATAATTAGTATGCACTATGACGTCACAATGTATTATGACGTCATAATGTATCCGCATTATGACATCACCATATATTATGAGAGCGCAATTTGCAGGATTTATGACAAATTTGGCTTACCCCAATTTGTGTCACATATACTGGAGCATCATGAGCATGTATTATGACGTCACAGTATATGATGACATCATAATTAGTATGCACTATGACGTCACAATGTATTATGACGTCATAATGTATCCGCATTAGGACATCACAATATATTATGAGTGCGCAACATGAAGGTATTATGAGCAATTTCTCTTACCCCAATTTTTGTCACATCTACTGGAGCATCATGAGCATGTATTATGACGTCACAGTACATGATGACATCATAATTAGTATGCACTATGACGTCACAATGTATTATAACGTCATAATGTATCCACATTATGACATCAAAGTAGATTATGAGAGAGCAATTTGCAGGTATTATGACCAATTTCTCTTACCCCAATTTGTGTCACATCTACTGCAGCATCATGAGCATGTATTCTGCCGTCCCAGTATATGATGTCATCATAATTAGTATGCACTATGATATCACAATATATTATGACGTCATAATGTATCCGCATTATAAAATCACAATATATTATGAGAGCGCAATATGCAGGTATTATGAGCAATTTCTCTTACCCCAATTAGTTTCACATGTACTGGAGCATCATGAGCATGTATTATGACATCACAGCATATGATGACATCATAACTAGTATGCACTATGATGTCACAATGTATTATGACGTCATAATGTATCCGCATTATTACATCACAATATATTATGAGAGCGCAATTTGCAGGTATTATGAGCAATTTCGCTTACCCCAATTTGTGTCACATCTACTAGAGCATCATGAGCATGTATTATGACGTCATAGTATATGATGACATCATAATTAGTATGCACTATGATATCACAATGTATTATGACGTCATAATGTATCCGCATAATGACATCACAATATATTATGAGAGCGCAATTTGCAGGTATTATGAGCAATTTCTCTTACCCCAATTTGTGTCACATCTACTGGAGCATCATGAGCATGTATTATGACGTCATAGTATATGATGACATCATAATCAGTATGCACTATGATGTCACAATGTATTATGACGTCATAATGTATCCGCATTATGACATCACAATATATTATGAGAGCGCAATTTGCAGGTATTATGAGCAATTTCTCTTACCCCAATTTGTGTCACATCTACTGGAGCATCATGAGCATGTATTATGACATCACAGCATATGATGACATCATAATTAGTATGCACTATGTCATCAAAATATATTATGACGTCATAATGTATCCGCATTATGACATCACAATATATTATGAGAGCGCAATTTGCAGGTATTATGAGCAATTTCGCTTACCCCAATTTGTGTTACATCTACTGGAGCATCATGAGCATGTATTACGATGTCACAGTATTTGATGATATCATAATTAGTATGCATTATGACGTCACAATGTATTATGATGTCATAATGTATCCGCATTATGACATCAAAAAAAATTATGAGAGAGCAATTTGCAGGTATTATGACCAATTTCTCTTACCCCAATTTGTGTCACATCTACTGGAGCATCATGAGCATGTATTCTGCGTCACAGTATATGATGACATCATAATTAGTATGCACTATGATGTCACAATATATTATGACGTCATAATATATCCGCATTATAACATCACAATATATTATGAGAGCGCAATATGCAGGTATTATGAGCAATTTCTCTTACCCCAATTAGTGTCACATGTACAGGAGCATCATGAGCATGTATTATGACATCACAGCATATGATGACATCATAACTAGTATGCACTATGATGTCACAATGTATTATGACGTCATAATGTATCCGCATTATTACATCACAATATATTATGAGAGCGCAATTTGCAGGTATTATGAGCAATTTCGCTTACCCCAATTTGTGTCACATCTACTGGAGCATCATGAGCATGTATTATGACGTCATAGTGTATGATGACATCATAATTAGTATGCACTATGATGTCACAATGTATTATGACGTCATAATGTATCCGCATAATGACATCACAATATATTATGAGAGCGCAATTTGCAGGTATTATGAGCAATTTCTCTTACCCCAATTTGTGTCACATCTACTGGAGCATCATGAGCATGTATTATGACGTCATAGTATATGATGACATCATAATTAGTATGCACCATGATGTCACAATCTATTATGACGTCATAATGTATCCGCATTATGACATCACAATATATTATGAGAGCGCAATTTGCAGGTATTATGAGCAATTTCTCTTACCCCAATATGTGTCACATCTACTGGAGCATCATGAGCATGTATTATGACATCACAGCATATGATGACATCATAATTAGTATGCACTATGTCATCAAAATATATTATGACGTCATAATGTATCCGCATTATGACATCCCAATATATTATGAGAGCGCAATTTGCAGGTATTATGAGCAATTACGCTTACCCCAATTTGTGTCACATCTACTGGAGCATCATGAGCATGTATTACGACGTCACAGTATTTGATGATATCATAATTAGTATGCACTATGACGTCACAATGTATTATGATGTCATAATGTATCCGCATTATGACATCAAAATATATTATGAGAGAGCAATTTGCAGGTATTATGACCAATTTCTCTTACCCCAATTTGTGTCACATCTACTGGAGCATCATGAGCATGTATTCTGCGTCACAGAATATGATGTCATCATAATTAGTATGCACTATGATGTCACAATGTATTATGACGTCATAATGTGTCCGCATTATAACATCACAATATATTATGAGAGCGCAATTTGCAGGTATTATGAGGAATTTCTCTTACCCCAATTAGTGTCACATGTACTGGAGCATCATGAGCATGTATTATGACATCACAGCATATGATGACATCATAACTAGTATGCACTACGATGTCACAATGTATTATGACGTCATAATGTATCCGCATTATTACATCATAATATATTATGAGAGCTCAATTTGCAGGTATTATGAGCAATTTCGCTTACCCCAATTTGTGTCACATCTACTGGAGCATCATGAGCATGAATTATGACGTCACAGTATATGATTACATCATAATTAGTATGCACTATGACATCACAATGTATTATGACGTCATAATGGATCCGCATTAGGACATCACAATATATAATGAGAGCGCAATTTGCAGGTATTATGAGCAACTTCTCTTACCCCAATTTGTGTCACATCTACTGGAGCATCATGAGCATGTATTATGTCATCACAGCATATGATGACATCATAACTAGTATGCTCTATGACGTCACAATGTATTATGACGTCATAATGTATCCGCATTATGACATCACAATATATTATGAGAGCGCAATTTGCAGGTATTATGAGCAATTTCTCTTACCCCAATTTGTGTCACATCTACTGGAGCATCATGAGCATGTATTATGACGTCACAGCATATGATGACACCATAATGAGTATGCAGTATGACATCACAATGTAGTATGACGTCATAATGTATCCGCATTATGACATCACAATATATTATGAGAGCGCAACATGCAGGTATTATGAGCAATTTCTCTTACCTCAATTTGTGTCACATCTACTGGAGCATCATGAGCATGTATTATGACGTCACAGTATTTGATGATATCATAATTAGTATGCACTATGACGTCACAATGTATTATGATGTCATAATGTATCCGCATTATGACATCATATTATATTATGAGAGCGCAATTTGCAGGTATTATGAACAATTTCTCTTATCCCAATTTGTGTTACATCTACTGGAGCATCATGAGCATGTATTATGACGTCACAGTATATGATGACATCATAATTAGTATGCACTATGACGTCACAATGTATTATAACGTCATAATGTATCCGCATTATGACATCAAAATATATTATGAGAGAGCAATTTGCAGGTATTATGACCGATTTCTCTTACCCCAATTTGTGTCACATCTACTGCAGCAACATGAGCATGTATTCTGTCGTCCCAGTATATGATGTCATCATAATTAGTATGCACTATGATGTCACAATATATTATGACGTCATAATGTATCCGCATTATAACATCACAATATATTATGAGAGCGCAATACGCAGGTATTATGAGCAATTTCTCTTACCCCAATTAGTGTCACATATACTGGAGCATCATGAGCATGTATTATGACATCACAGCATATGATGACATCATAACTAGTATGCACTATGATGTCACAATGTATTATGACGTCATAATGTATCCGCATTATTACATCACAATATATTATGAGAGCGCAATTTGCAGGTATTATGAGCAATTTCGCTTACCCCGATTTGTGTCACATCTACTGGAGCATCATGAGCATGTATTATGACGTCATAGTATATGATGACATCATAATTAGTATGCACTATGATGTCACAATGTATTATGACGTCATAATGTATCCACATAATGACATCACAATATATTATGAGAGCGCAATTTGCAGGTATTATGAGCAATTTCTCTTACCCCAATTTGTGTCACATCTACTGGAGCATCATGAGCATGTATTATGACGTCATAGTATATGATGACATCATAATTAGTATGCACCATGATGTCACAATGTATTATGACGTCATAATATATCTGCATTATGACATCACAATATATTATGAGAGCGCAATTTGCAGGTATTATGAGCAATTTCTCTTACCCCAATATGTGTCACATCTACTGGAGCATCATGAGCATGTATTATGACATCACAGCATATGATGACATCATAATTAGTATGCACTATGTCATCAAAATATATTATGACGTCATAATGTATCCGCATTATGACATCACAATATATTATGAGAGCGCAATTTTCAGGTATTATGAGCAATTTCGCTTACCCCAATTTGTGTCACATCTACTGGAGCATCATGAGCATGTATTACGACGTCACAGTATTTGATGATATCATAATTAGTATGCACTATGACGTCACAATGTATTATGATGTCATAATGTATCCGCATTTTGACATCAAAATATATTATGAGAGAGCAATTTGCAGGTATTATGACCAATTTCTCTTACCCCAATTTGTGTCACATCTACTGGAGCATCATGAGCATGTATTCTGCGTCACAGTATATGATGTCATCATAATTAGTATGCACTATGACGTCACAATATATTATGACGTCATAATGTATACGCATTATAACATCACAATATATTATGAGAGCGCAACATGAAATTATTATGAGCAATTTCTCTTACCCTAATTAGTGTCACATGTACTGGAGCATCATGAGCATGTATTATGACATCACAGCATATGATGACATCATAACTAGTATGCACTATGATGTCACAATGTATTATGACGTCATAATGTATCCGCATTATTACATCACAATATATTATGAGAGCGCAATTTGCAGGTATTATGAGCAATTTCGCTTACCCCAATTTGTGTCACATCTACTGGAGCATCATGAGCATGTATTATGACGTCACAGTATATGATGACATCATAATTAGTATGCACTATGACGTCACAATGTATTATGACGTCATAATGTATCCGCATTAGGACATCACAATATATTATGAGAGCGCAACATGAAGGTATTATGAGCAATTTCTCTTACCCCAATTTGTGTCACATCTACTGGAGCATCATGAGCATGTATTATGATGTCACAACATATGATGACATCATAGCTAGTATGCACTATGACGTCACAAGGTATTATGATGTCATATAGTATCCACATTATGACATCGCAATATATTATGAGAGTGCAATTTGCAGGTTTTATGACCAATTTCTCTTACCCCAATTTGTGTCACATCTACTGTTGCATCATGAGCTTGTATTATGACGTCACAGTATATGACGACATCATAATTAGTATGTACTATGACGTCACAATGTATTATGACGTCATAATATATCCGCATTATGACATCACCATATATTATGAGAGCGCAATTTGCAGGATTTATGACAAATTTGGCTTACCCCAATATGTGTCACATCTACTGGAGCATCATGAGCATGTATTATGACGTCACAGTATATGATGACATCATAATTAGTATGCACTATGACGTCACAATGTATTTTAACGTCATAATGTATCCGCATTATGACATCAAAATATATTATGAGAGAGCAATTTGCAGGTATTATGACCAATTTCTCTTACCTCAATTTGTGTCACATCTACTGCAGCATCATGAGCATGTATTCTGCCGTCCCAGTATATGATATCATCATAATTAGTATGCACTATTATGTCACAATATATTATGACGTCATAATATATCCGCATTATAACATCACAATATATTATGAGAGCGCAATATGCAGGTATTATGAGCAATTTCTCTTACCCCAATTAGTGTCACATGTACAGGAGCATCATGAGCATGTATTATGACATCACAGCATATGATGACATCATAACTAGTATGCACTATGATGTCACAATGTATTATGACGTCATAATGTATCCGCATTATTACATCCCAATATATTATGAGAGCGCAATTTGCAGGTATTATGAGCAATTTCGCTTACCCCAATTTGTGTCACATCTACTGGAGCATCATGAGCATGTATTATGACGTCACAGTATATGATGAAATCATAATTAGCATGCACTATGACGTCACAATGTATTATGACGTCATAATGTATCCGCCTTATGACATCACAATATATTATGAGAGCGCAATTTGCAGGTACTATGAGCAATTTCTCTTACCCCAATTTGTGTCACATCTACTGGAGCATCATGAGCATGTATTATGACGTCACAGTATATGATGACATCATAATTAGTATGCACTATGACGTCACAATGTATTATGACGTCATAATGTATCCGCATTAGGACATCACAATATATTATGAGAGCGCAACATGAAGGTATTATGAGCAATTTCTCTTACCCCAATTTGTGTCACATCTACTGGAGCATCATGAGCATGTATTATGACGTCACAGTATATGATGACATCATAATTAGTATGCACTATGACGTCACAATGTATTATAACGTCATAATGTATCCGCTTTATGACATCAAAATATATTATGAGAGAGCAATTTGCAGGTATTATGACCAATTTCTCTTACCCCAATTTGTGTCACATCTACTGGAGCATCATGAGCATGTATTATGACGTCACAGTATATGAGGACATCATAATTAGTATGCACTATGACGTCACAATGTATTATGACGTCATAATGTATCCGCATTAGGACATCACAATATATTATGAGAGCGCAACATGAAGGTATTATGAGCAATTTCTCTTACCCCAATTTGTGTCACATCTACTGGAGCACCATGAGCATGTATTATGACGTCACAGTATATGATGACATCATAATTAGTATGCACTATGACATCACAATGTATTATGACGTCATAATGTATCTGCATTATGACATCACAATATATTATGAGAGCGCAATTTGCAGGTATTATGAGCAATTTCGCTTACCCCAATTTGTGTCACATCTACTGGAGCATCATGAGCATGTATTATGACGTCACAGTATTTGATGATAACATAATTAGTATACACTATGACGTCACAATGTATGATGATGTCATAATGTATCCGCATTATAACATCACATTATATTATGAGAGCGCAATTTGCAGATATTATGAGCAATTTCTCTTATCCCAATTTCTGTCACATCTACTGGAGCATCATGAGCATGTATTATGACCTCACACTATATGATGACATCATAATTATTATGCAGTATGACATCACAATGTATTATGACGTCATAATGTATCCGCATTATGACAACACAATATATTATGAGAGCGCAATTTGCAGGTATTATGAGCAATTTCTCTTACCGCAATTTGTGTCACATCTACTGGAGCATCATGAGCATGTATTATGACGTCACAGTATATGATGACATCATAATTAGTATGCACTATGACGTCACAATGTATTATAACGTCATAATGTATCCGCATTATGACATCAAAATATATTATGAGAGAGCAATTTGCAGGTATTATGACCAATTTCTCTTACCCCAATTTGTGTCACATCTACTGGATCATCATGAGCATGTATTCTGCCGTCACAGTATATGATGTCATCATAATTAGTATGAAGTATGATGTCACAATATATTATGACATCATAATGTATCCGCATTATAACATCACAGTATATTATGAGAGCGCAATTTGCAGGTATTATGAGCAATTTCTCTTACCCCAATTAGTGTCACATGTACTGGAGCATCATGAGCATGTATTATGACATCACAGCATATGATGACATCATAACTAGTATGCACTATGATGTCACAATGTATTATGACGTCATAATGTATCCAGATTATTACATCACAGTATATTATGAGAGCGCAATTTGCAGGTATTATGAGCAATTTCTTTTACCCCAATTTGTGTCACATCTACTGGAGCATCATGAGCATGTATTATGACGTCATAGTATATGATGACATCATAATTAGTATGCACTATGACGTCACAATGTATTATGACGTCATAATATATTCGCATTATGACATCACAATATATTATGAGAGCGCAATTTGCAGGAAATATGAGCAATTTCTCTTACCCCAATTTGTGTTACATCTAGTGGAGCATCATGAGCATGTATTATGACGTCACAATATATGATGACATCATAATTAGTATGCACTATGACATCACAATGTATTATGACGTCATAATGTATCCGCATTATGACATCACAATATATTATGAGAGCGCAATTTGCAGGTATTATGAGCAATTTCGCTTACCCCAATTTGTTTCACATCTACTGGAGCATCATGAGCATGTATTATGACGTCACAGTATTTGATGATATCATAATTAGTATGCACTATGACGTCACAATGTATTATGATGTCATAATGTATCCGCATTATAACATCACATTATATTATGAGAGCGCAATTTGCAGATATTATGAGCAATTTCTTTATCCCAATTTGTGTCACATCTACTGGAGCATCATGAGCATGTATTATGACATCACAGTATATGATGACATCATAATTTGTATGCACTATGACGTCACAATGTCTTATAACGTCATAATGTATCCGCATTATGACATCAAAATATATTAGGAGAGAGCAATTTGCAGGTATTATGACCAATTTCTCTTACCCCAATTTGTGTCACATCTACTGGAGCATCATGAGCATGTATTCTGCGTCACAGTATATGATGTCATCATAATTAGTATGCACTATGATGTCACAATATATTATGACGTCATAATCTATCCGCATTATAACATCACAATATATTATGAGAGAGCAATTTGCAGGTATTAAGAGCAATTTCTCTTACCCCAATTAGTGTCACATGTACTGAAGCATCATGAGCATGTATTATGACATCACAGCATATGATGACATCATAGCTAGTATGCGCTATGATGTCACAATGTATTATGACGTCATAATGTATCCGCATTATTACATCACAATATATTATGAGAGCGCAATTTGCAGGTACTATGAGCAATTTCTCTTACCCCAATTTGTGTCACATCTACTGGAGCATCATGAGCATGTATTATGACGTCACAGTATATGATGACATCATAATTAGTATGCACAATGACGTCACAATGTATTATGACATCATAATGTATCCGCATTATGACATCACAGTATATTATGAGTGCGCAAATGGCAGGTATTATGAGGAATTTCTCTTATCCCAATTTGTGTCACATCTACAGGAGCATCATGAGCATGTATTATGACGTCACAGTATATGATGACATCAAAATTATTATGCAGTATGACATCACAATGTATTATGACGTCATAATGTATCCGCATTATGACAACACAATATATTATGAGAGCGCAATTTGCAGGTATTATGAGCAATTTCTCTTACCGCAATTTGTGTCACATCTACTGGAGCATCATGAGCATGTATTATGACGTCACAGTATATGATGACATCATAATTAGTATGCACTATGACGTCACAATGTATTTTAACGTCATAATATATCCGCATTATGACATCAAAATATATTATGAGAGAGCAATTTGCAGGTATTATGACCAATTTCTCTTACCCCAATTTGTGTCACATCTACTGGATCATCATGAGCATGTATTCTGCCGTCACAGTATATGATGTCATCATAATTAGTATGCAGTATGATGTCACAATATATTATGACATCATAATGTATCCGCATTATAACATCACAGTATATTATGAGAGCGCATTTTGCAGGTATTATGAGCAATTTCTCTTACCCCAATTTGCGTCACATCTACTGGAGCATCATGAGCATGTATTATGACGTCACAGTATATGATGACATCATAATAAGTATGCACTATGACATCACAATGTATTGTGACGTCATAATGTATCCGCATTATGACATCACAATATATTATGAGAGCGCAATTTGCAGGTACTATGAGCAATTTCGCTTACCCCAATTTGTGTCACATCTACTGGAGCATCATGAGCATGTATTATGACGTCACAGTATTTGATGATATCATAATTAGTATGCACTATGACGTCACAATGTATTATGATGTCATAATGTATCCGTATTATAACATCACATTATATTATGAGAGCGCAATTTGCAGATATTATGAGCAATTTCTTTATCCCAATTTGTGTCACATCTACTGGAGCATCATGAGCATGTATTATGACATCACAGTATATGATGACATCATAATTTGTATGCACTATGACGTCACAATGTCTTATAACGTCATAATGTATCCGCATTATGACATCAAAATATATTATGAGAGAGCAATTTGCAGGTATTATGACCAATTTCTCTTACCCCAATTTGTGTCACATCTACTGGAGCATCATGAGCATGTATTCTGTGTCACAGTATATGATGTCATCATAATTAGTATGCACTATGATGTCACAATATATTATGACGTCATAATGTATCCGCATTATCACATCACAATATATTATGAGAGCGCAATTTGCAGGAACTATGAGCAATTTCTCTTACCCCAATTTGTGTCACATCTACTGGAGCATCATGAGCATGTTTTATGACGTCACAGTATATGATGACATCATAATTAGTGTGCACTATGACGTCACAATTTATTATGATGTCATAATGTATCCGCATTATGACATCACAATGTATTATGAGAGCGCAATTTGCAGGTATTATGAGCAATTTCTCTTACCGCAATTTGTGTCACATCTACTGGAGCATCATGAGCATGTATTATGACGTCACAGTATATGATGACATCATAATTAGTATGCACTATGACGTCACAATGTATTATAACGTCATAATGTATCCGCATTATGACATCAAAATATATTATGAGAGAGCAATTTGCCGGTATTATGACCAATTTCTCTTACCCCAATTTGTGTCACATCTACTGGATCATCATGAGCATGTATTCTGCCGTCACAGTATATGATGTCATCATATTTAGTATGCACTATAATGTCACAATATATTATGACATCATAATGTATCCGCATTATAACATCACAGTATACTATGAGAGCGCAATTTGCAGGTATTATGAGCAATTTCTCTTACCCCAATTAGTGTCACATGTACTGGAGCATCATGAGCATCTATTATGACATCACAGCATATGATGACATCATAACTAGTATGCACTATGATGTCACAATGTATTATGACGTCATAATATCTCCGCATTATTACATCACAATATATAATGAGAGCGCAATTTGCAGGTATTATGAGCAATTTCGTTTACCCCAATTTCTGTCACATCTACTGGAGCATCATGAGCATGTATTATGACGTCATAGTATATGATGACATCATAATTAGTATGCACTATGACATCACAATGTATTTTGACGTCATAATGTATCCGCATTATGACATCAAAATATATTATGAGAGAGCAAATTGCAGGTATTATGACCAATTTCTCTTACCCCAATTTGTGTCACATCTACTGGAGCATCATGAGCATGTACTATGACGTCACAGTATATGATTACATCATAATTAGTATGCACTATGACGTCACAATGTATTATGACGTCATAATGTATCCGCATTAGGACATCACAATATATTATGAGAGCGCAACATGAAGCTATTATGAGCAATTTCTCTTACCCCAATTAGTGTCATATCTACTGGAGCATCATGAGCATGTATTATGACGTCACAGTATATGATGACATCATAATTAGTATGCACTATGACGTCACAATGTATTATGACGTCTTAATGTATCCGCATTAGGACATCACAATATATTATGAGAGCGCAATTTGCAGGTATTATGAGCAATTTCTCTTACCGCAATTTGTGTCACATCTACTGGAGCATCATGAGCATGTATTATGACGTCACAGTATTTGATGATATCATAATTAGTATGCACTATGACGTCACAATGTATTATGATGTCATAATGTATCCGCATTATAACATCACAATATATTATGAGAGCACAATTTGCAGATATTATGAGCAATTTCTCTTATCCCAATTTGTGTCACATCTACTGGAGCATCATGAGCATGTATTATGACATCACAGTATATGATGACATCATAATTTGTATTCACTATGACGTCACAATGTATTATAACGTCATAATGTATCCGCATTATGACATCAAAATATATTATGAGAGAGCAATTTGCAGGTATTATGACCAATTTCTCTTACCCCAATTTGTGTCACATCTACTGGAGCATCATGAGAATGTATTCTGCGTCACACTATATGATGTCATCATAATTAGTATGCACTATGATGTCACAATATATTATGACGTCATAATGTATCCGCATTATAACATCACAATATATTATGAGAGCGCAATTTGCAGGTATTATGAGCAATCTCTCTTACCCCAATTAGTGTCACATGTACTGGAGCATCATGAGCATGTATTATGACATCACAGCATATGATGACATCATAACTAGTATGCACTATGATGTCACAATGTATTATGACGTCATAATGTATCCGCATTATTACATCACAATATATTATGAGAGCGCAATTTGCAGGTATTATGAGCAATTTCGCTTACCCCAATTTGTGTCACATCTACTGGAGCATCATGAGCATGTATTATGATGTCATAGTATATGATGACATCATAATTAGTATGCACTATGACGTCACAATATATTATGACGTCATAATGTATCCGCATTATGACATCAAAATATATTATGAGAGCGCAATTTGCAGGTACTATGAGCAATTTCTCTTACCCCATTTTGTGTCACATCTACTGGAGCATCATGAGCATGTATTATGACGTCACAGTATATGATGACATCATAATTAGTATGCACTATGACGTCACAATGTATTATGACGTCATAATATGTCCGCATTAGGACATCACAATATATTTTGAGAGCGCAACATGAAGGTATTATGAGCAATTTCTCTTACCCCAATTTGTGTCACATCTATTGGAGCATCATGAGCATGTATTATGACGTCACAGTATATGATGACATCATAATTAGTATGCACTATGACATCACAATGTATTATGACGTCATAATGTATCCGCATTATGACATCACAATATCTTATGAGAGCGCAATTTGCAGGTATTATGACCAATTTCTCTTACCCCAATTTGGGTCACATCTACTGGAGCATCATGAGCATGTATTATGATGTCACAGTATATGATTACATCGTAATTAGTATGCACTATGACGTCACAATGTATTATGACCTCATAATGTATCCGCATTATGACATCACAATATATTATGAGAGCGCAATTTGCAGGTATTATGAGCAATTTCTCTTACCCCAATTTGTGTCACATCTACTGGAGCATCTTGAGCATGTATTATGACGTCACAGTATATGATGACATCATAATTACTATGCACTATGACGTCACAATGTATTATGACGTCATAATATATCCGCATTATGACATCAAAATATATTATGAGAGCGCAATTTGCAGGTATTATGAGCAATTTCTCTTACCCCAATTTGTGTCACATCTACTGGAGCATCATGAGCATGTATTATGACGTCACAGTATATGATGACATCATGATTAGTATGCACTATGCCGTCACAATGTATTATGACGTCATAATGTATGCGCATTATGACATCACAATATATTATGAGAGCGCAATTTGCAGGAACTATGAGCAATTTGTCTTACCCCAATTTGTGTCACATCTACTGGAGCATCATTAGCATGTATTATGACGTCACAGTATATGATGACATCATAATTAGTATGCACTATGACGTCACAATTTATTATGATGTCATAATGTATCCGCATTATGACATCACAATGTATTATGAGAGCGCAATTTACAGGTATTATGAGCAATTTCTCTTACCGCAATTTGTGTCACATCTACTGGAGCATCATGAGCATGTATTATGATGTCACAGTATATGATGACATCATAATTAGTATGCACTATGACGTCACAATGTATTATAACGTCATAATGTATCCGCATTATGACATCAAAATATATTATGAGAGAGCAATTTGCAGGTATTATGACCAATTTCTCTTACCCCAATTTGTGTCACATCTACTGGATCATCATGAGCATGTATTCTGCCGTCACAGTATATGATGTCATCATAATTAGTATGCACTATAATGTCACAATATATTATGACATCATAATGTAACCGAATTATAACATCACAGTATACTATGAGAGCGCAATTTGCAGGTATTATGAGCAATTTCTCTTACCCCAATTAGTGTCACATGTACTGGAGCATCATGAGCATCTATTATGACATCACAGCATATGATGACATCATAACTAGTATGCACTATGATGTCACAATGTATTATGACGTCATAATGTACCCGCATTATTACATCACAATATATTATGAGATCGCAATTTGCAGGTATTATGAGCAATTTCTCTTACCCCAATTAGTGTCACATGTACTGGAGCATCATGAGCATGTATTATGACATCACAGCATATGATGACATCATAGCTAGTATGCACTATGATGTCACAATGTATTATGACGTCATAATGTATCCGCATTATTACATCACAATATATTATGAGAGCGCAACTTGCAGGTATTATGAGCAATTTCGCTTACCCCAATTTGTGTCACATCTACTGGAGCATCATGAGCATGTATTATGACGTCATAGTATATGATGACATCATAATTAGTATGCACTATGATGTCACAATGTATTATGACGTCATAATGTATCCGCATTATGACATCAAAATATATTATGAGAGCGCAACATGAAGCTATTATGAGCAATTTTTCTTACCCCAATTTGTGTCACATCTACTGGAGCATCATGAGCATGTATTATGATGTCACAGTATATGATGACATCATAATTAGTATGCACTATGACGTCACAATGTATTATGACGTCATAATGTATCTGCATTAGGACATCACAATATATTATGAGAGCGCAACATGAAGGTATTATGAGCAATTTCTCTTACCCCAATTTGTGTCACATCTACTGGAGCATCATGAGCATGTATTATGACGTCACAGTATATGATGACATCATAATTAGTATGCACTATGACATCACAATGTATTATGACGTCACAATGTATCCGCATTATGACATCACAATATCTTATGAGAGCGCAATTTGCAGGTATTATGACCAATTTCTCTTACCCCAATTTGGGTCACATCTACTGGAGCATCATGAGCATGTATTATGATGTCACATTATATGATTACATCGTAATTAGTATGCACTATGACGTCACAATGTATTATGACGTCATAATGTATCCGCATTACGACATCACAATATATTATGAGAGCGCAATTTGCAGGTATTATGAGCAATTTCTCTTACCCCAATTTGTGTCACATCTACTGGAGCATCTTGAGCATGTATTATGACGTCACAGTACATGATGACGTCATAATTACTATGCACTATGACGTCACAATGTATTATGACGTCATAATATATCCGCATTATGACACCACAATATATTATGAGAGCGCAATTTGCAGGTATTATGAGCAATATCTCTTACCCCAATTTGTGTCACATCTACTGGAGCATCATGAGCATGTATTATGACGTCACAGTATATGATGACATCATGATTAGTAGGCACTATGCCGTCACAATGTATTATGACGTCATAATGTATGCGCATTATGACATCACAATATATTATGAGAGCGCTATTTGCAGGAACTATGAGCAATTTGTCTTACCCCAATTTGTGTCACATCTACTGGAGCATCATTAGCATGTATTATGACGTCACAGTATATGATGACATCATAATTAGTATGCAGTATGACTTCACAATGTATTATGACGTCATAATGTATCCGCATTATGACATCACAATGTATTATGAGAGCGCAATTTGCAGGTATTATGAGCAATTTCTCTTACCGCAATTTGTGTCACATCTACTGGAGCATCATGAGCATGTATTATGACGTCACAGTATATGATGACATCATAATTAGTATGCACTATGATGTCACAATGTATTATACCGTCATAATGTATCCGCATTATGACATCAAAATATATTATGAGAGAGCAATTTGCAGGTATTATGACCAATTTCTCTTACCCCAATTTGTGTCACATCTACTGGATCATCATGAGCATGTATTCTGCCGTCACAGTATATGATGTCATCATAATTAGTATACAATATGATGTCACAATATATTATGACGTCATAATGTGTCCGCATTATAACATCACAGTATAGTATGAGAGCGCAATTTGCAGGTATTATGAGCAATTTCATTTACCCCAATTTGTGTCACATCTACTGGAGCATCATGAGCATGTATTATGACGTCACAGTATATGATGACATCATAATTAGTATGCACTATGACGTCACAATGTATTATGACGTCATAATGTATCCGCATTATGACATCACAATATATTATGAGAGCGCAATTTGCAGGTACTATGAGCAATTTCTCTTACCCCAATTTGTGTCACATCTACTGGAGCATCATGAGCATGTATTATGACGTCACAGTATATGATGACATCATAATTAGTATGCACTATGACGTCACAATGTATTATAACGTCATAATGTATCCGCATTATGACATCAAAATATATTATGAGAGAGCAATTTGCAGGTATTATGACCAATTTCTCTTACCCCAATTTGTGTCACATCTACTGGAGCATCATGAGCATGTATTCTGCGTCACACTATATGATGTCATCATAATTAGTATGCACTATGATGTCACAATATATTATGACGTCATAATGTATCCGCATTATAACATCAGAATATATTATGAGAGCGCAATTTGCAGGTATTATGAGCAATTTCTCTTACCCCAATTAGTGTCACATGTACTGGAGCATCATGAGCATGTATTATGACATCACAGCATATGATGACATCATAACTAGTATGCACTATGATGTCACAATGTATTATGACGTCATAATGTATCCACATTATGACATCACAATATATTATGAGAGCGCAATTTGCAGGTATTATGAGCAATTTCGCTTACCCCAATTTGTGTCACATCTACTGGAGCATCATGAGCATGTATTATGACGTCACAGTATATGATGACATCATGATTAGTATGCACTATGCCGTCACAATGTATTATGACGTCATAATGTATGCGCATTATGACATCACAATATATTATGAGAGCGCAATTTGCAGGAACTATGAGCAATTTGTCTTACCCCAATTTGTGTCACATCTACTGGAGCATCATGAGCATGTATTATGACGTCACAGTATATGATGACATCATAATTAGTATGCACTATGACGTCACAATTTATTATGATGTCATAATGTATCCGCATTATGACATCACAATGTATTATGAGAGCGCAATTTGGAGGTATTATGAGCAATTTCTCTTACCGCAATTTGTGTCACATCTACTGGAGCATCATGAGCATGTATTATGACGTCACAGTATATGATGACATCATAATTAGTATGCACTATGACGTCACAATGTATTATAACGTCATAATGTATCCGCATTATGACATCAAAATATATTATGAGAGAGCAATTTGCAGGTATTATGACCAATTTCTCTTACCCCAATTTGTGTCACATCTACTGGATCATCATGAGCATGTATTCTGCCGTCACAGTATATGATGTCATCATAATTAGTATGAAGTATGATGTCACAATATATTATGACATCATAATGTATCCGCATTATAACATCACAGTATATTATGAGAGCGCAATTTGCAGGTATTATGAGCAATTTCTCTTACCCCAATTAGTGTCACATGTACTGGAGCATCATGAGCATGTATTATGACATCACAGCATATGATGACATCATAACTAGTATGCACTATGATGTCACAATGTATTATGACGTCATAATGTATCCAGATTATTACATCACAGTATATTATGAGAGCGCAATTTGCAGGTATTATGAGCAATTTCTTTTACCCCAATTTGTGTCACATCTACTGGAGCATCATGAGCATGTATTATGACGTCATAGTATATGATGACATCATAATTAGTATGCACTATGACGTCACAATGTATTATGACGTCATAATATATTCGCATTATGACATCACAATATATTATGAGAGCGCAATTTGCAGGAAATATGAGCAATTTCTCTTACCCCAATTTGTGTTACATCTAGTGGAGCATCATGAGCATGTATTATGACGTCACAATATATGATGACATCATAATTAGTATGCACTATGACATCACAATGTATTATGACGTCATAATGTATCCGCATTATGACATCACAATATATTATGAGAGCGCAATTTGCAGGTATTATGAGCAATTTCGCTTACCCCAATTTGTTTCACATCTACTGGAGCATCATGAGCATGTATTATGACGTCACAGTATTTGATGATATCATAATTAGTATGCACTATGACGTCACAATGTATTATGATGTCATAATGTATCCGCATTATAACATCACATTATATTATGAGAGCGCAATTTGCAGATATTATGAGCAATTTCTTTATCCCAATTTGTGTCACATCTACTGGAGCATCATGAGCATGTATTATGACATCACAGTATATGATGACATCATAATTTGTATGCACTATGACGTCACAATGTCTTATAACGTCATAATGTATCCGCATTATGACATCAAAATATATTAGGAGAGAGCAATTTGCAGGTATTATGACCAATTTCTCTTACCCCAATTTGTGTCACATCTACTGGAGCATCATGAGCATGTATTCTGCGTCACAGTATATGATGTCATCATAATTAGTATGCACTATGATGTCACAATATATTATGACGTCATAATCTATCCGCATTATAACATCACAATATATTATGAGAGAGCAATTTGCAGGTATTAAGAGCAATTTCTCTTACCCCAATTAGTGTCACATGTACTGAAGCATCATGAGCATGTATTATGACATCACAGCATATGATGACATCATAGCTAGTATGCGCTATGATGTCACAATGTATTATGACGTCATAATGTATCCGCATTATTACATCACAATATATTATGAGAGCGCAATTTGCAGGTACTATGAGCAATTTCTCTTACCCCAATTTGTGTCACATCTACTGGAGCATCATGAGCATGTATTATGACGTCACAGTATATGATGACATCATAATTAGTATGCACTATGACGTCACAATGTATTATGACGTCTTAATGTATCCGCATTAGGACATCACAATATATTATGAGAGCGCAATTTGCAGGTATTATGAGCAATTTCCCTTACCCCAATTTGTGTCACATCTACTGGAGCATCATGAGCATGTATTATGACGTCACAGTATATGATGACATCATAATTAGTATCCACTATGACGACACAATGTATTATGATGTCATAATGAATCCGCATTATGACATCACAATATATTATGAGAGCGCAATTTGCAGGTATTATGAGCAATTTCTCTTACCCCAATTTGTGTCACATTTACTGGAGCATCATGAGCATGTATCATGACGTCACAGTATATGATGATATCATAATTAGTATGCACAATGACGTCACAATGTATTATGACATCATAATGTATCCGCATTATGACATCACAGTATATTATGAGTGCGCAAATGGCAGGTATTATGAGGAATTTCTCTTATCCCAATTTGTGTCACATCTACAGGAGCATCATGAGCATGTATTATGACGTCACAGTATATGATGACATCAAAATTATTATGCAGTATGACATCACAATGTATTATGACGTCATAATGTATCCGCATTATGACAACACAATATATTATGAGAGCGCAATTTGCAGGTATTATGAGCAATTTCTCTTACCGCAATTTGTGTCACATCTACTGGAGCATCATGAGCATGTATTATGACGTCACAGTATATGATGACATCATAATTAGTATGCACTATGACGTCACAATGTATTTTAACGTCATAATATATCCGCATTATGACATCAAAATATATTATGAGAGAGCAATTTGCAGGTATTATGACCAATTTCTCTTACCCCAATTTGTGTCACATCTACTGGATCATCATGAGCATGTATTCTGCCGTCACAGTATATGATGTCATCATAATTAGTATGCAGTATGATGTCACAATATATTATGACATCATAATGTATCCGCATTATAACATCACAGTATATTATGAGAGCGCATTTTGCAGGTATTATGAGCAATTTCTCTTACCCCAATTTGCGTCACATCTACTGGAGCATCATGAGCATGTATTATGACGTCACAGTATATGATGACATCATAATAAGTATGCACTATGACATCACAATGTATTGTGACGTCATAATGTATCCGCATTATGACATCACAATATATTATGAGAGCGCAATTTGCAGGTACTATGAGCAATTTCGCTTACCCCAATTTGTGTCACATCTACTGGAGCATCATGAGCATGTATTATGACGTCACAGTATTTGATGATATCATAATTAGTATGCACTATGACGTCACAATGTATTATGATGTCATAATGTATCCGTATTATAACATCACATTATATTATGAGAGCGCAATTTGCAGATATTATGAGCAATTTCTTTATCCCAATTTGTGTCACATCTACTGGAGCATCATGAGCATGTACTATGACATCACAGTATATGATGACATCATAATTTGTATGCACTATGACGTCACAATGTCTTATAACGTCATAATGTATCCGCATTATGACATCAAAATATATTATGAGAGAGCAATTTGCAGGTATTATGACCAATTTCTCTTACCCCAATTTGTGTCACATCTACTGGAGCATCATGAGCATGTATTCTGTGTCACAGTATATGATGTCATCATAATTAGTATGCACTATGATGTCACAATATATTATGACGTCATAATGTATCCGCATTATCACATCACAATATATTATGAGAGCGCAATTTGCAGGAACTATGAGCAATTTCTCCTACCCCAATTTGTGTCACATCTACTGGAGCATCATGAGCATGTTTTATGACGTCACAGTATATGATGACATCATAATTAGTGTGCACTATGACGTCACAATTTATTATGATGTCATAATGTATCCGCATTATGACATCACAATGTATTATGAGAGCGCAATTTGCAGGTATTATGAGCAATTTCTCTTACCGCAATTTGTGTCACATCTACTGGAGCATCATGAGCATGTATTATGACGTCACAGTATATGATGACATCATAATTAGTATGCACTATGACGTCACAATGTATTATAACGTCATAATGTATCCGCATTATGACATCAAAATATATTATGAGAGAGCAATTTGCCGGTATTATGACCAATTTCTCTTACCCCAATTTGTGTCACATCTACTGGATCATCATGAGCATGTATTCTGCCGTCACAGTATATGATGTCATCATATTTAGTATGCACTATAATGTCACAATATATTATGACATCATAATGTATCCGCATTATAACATCACAGTATACTATGAGAGCGCAATTTGCAGGTATTATGAGCAATTTCTCTTACCCCAATTAGTGTCACATGTACTGGAGCATCATGAGCATCTATTATGACATCACAGCATATGATGACATCATAACTAGTATGCACTATGATGTCACAATGTATTATGACGTCATAATATCTCCGCATTATTACATCACAATATATAATGAGAGCGCAATTTGCAGGTATTATGAGCAATTTCGTTTACCCCAATTTCTGTCACATCTACTGGAGCATCATGAGCATGTATTATGACGTCATAGTATATGATGACATCATAATTAGTATGCACTATGACATCACAATGTATTTTGACGTCATAATGTATCCGCATTATGACATCAAAATATATTATGAGAGAGCAAATTGCAGGTATTATGACCAATTTCTCTTACCCCAATTTGTGTCACATCTACTGGAGCATCATGAGCATGTACTATGACGTCACAGTATATGATTACATCATAATTAGTATGCACTATGACGTCACAATGTATTATGACGTCATAATGTATCCGCATTCGGACATCACAATATATTATGAGAGCGCAACATGAAGCTATTATGAGCAATTTCTCTTACCCCAATTAGTGTCATATCTACTGGAGCATCATGAGCATGTATTATGACGTCACAGTATATGATGACATCATAATTAGTATGCACTATGACGTCACAATGTATTATGACGTCTTAATGTATCCGCATTAGGACATCACAATATATTATGAGAGCGCAATTTGCAGGTATTATGAGCAATTTCTCTTACCGCAATTTGTGTCACATCTACTGGAGCATCATGAGCATGTATTATGACGTCACAGTATTTGATGATATCATAATTAGTATGCACTATGACGTCACAATGTATTATGATGTCATAATGTATCCGCATTATAACATCACAATATATTATGAGAGCACAATTTGCAGATATTATGAGCAATTTCTCTTATCCCAATTTGTGTCACATCTACTGGAGCATCATGAGCATGTATTATGACATCACAGTATATGATGACATCATAATTTGTATTCACTATGACGTCACAATGTATTATAACGTCATAATGTATCCGCATTATGACATCAAAATATATTATGAGAGAGCAATTTGCAGGTATTATGACCAATTTCTCTTACCCCAATTTGTGTCACATCTACTGGAGCATCATGAGAATGTATTCTGCGTCACACTATATGATGTCATCATAATTAGTATGCACTATGATGTCACAATATATTATGACGTCATAATGTATCCGCATTATAACATCACAATATATTATGAGAGCGCAATTTGCAGGTATTATGAGCAATCTCTCTTACCCCAATTAGTGTCACATGTACTGGAGCATCATGAGCATGTATTATGACATCACAGCATATGATGACATCATAACTAGTATGCACTATGATGTCACAATGTATTATGACGTCATAATGTATCCGCATTATTACATCACAATATATTATGAGAGCGCAATTTGCAGGTATTATGAGCAATTTCGCTTACCCCAATTTGTGTCACATCTACTGGAGCATCATGAGCATGTATTATGACGTCATAGTATATGATGACATCATAATTAGTATGCACTATGACGTCACAATATATTATGACGTCATAATGTATCCGCATTATGACATCAAAATATATTATGAGAGCGCAATTTGCAGGTACTATGAGCAATTTCTCTTACCCCATTTTGTGTCACATCTACTGGAGCATCATGAGCATGTATTATGACGTCACAGTATATGATGACATCATAATTAGTATGCACTATGACGTCACAATGTATTATGACGTCATAATATGTCCGCATTAGGACATCACAATATATTTTGAGAGCGCAACATGAAGGTATTATGAGCAATTTCTCTTACCCCAATTTGTGTCACATCTATTGGAGCATCATGAGCATGTATTATGACGTCACAGTATATGATGACATCATAATTAGTATGCACTATGACATCACAATGTATTATGACGTCATAATGTATCCGCATTATGACATCACAATATCTTATGAGAGCGCAATTTGCAGGTATTATGACCAATTTCTCTTACCCCAATTTGGGTCAAATCTACTGGAGCATCATGAGCATGTATTATGATGTCACAGTATATGATTACATCGTAATTAGTATGCACTATGACGTCACAATGTATTATGACCTCATAATGTATCCGCATTATGACATCACAATATATTATGAGAGCGCAATTTGCAGGTATTATGAGCAATTTCTCTTACCCCAATTTGTGTCACATCTACTGGAGCATCTTGAGCATGTATTATGACGTCACAGTATATGATGACATCATAATTACTATGCACTATGACGTCACAATGTATTATGACGTCATAATATATCCGCATTATGACATCAAAATATATTATGAGAGCGCAATTTGCAGGTATTATGAGCAATTTCTCTTACCCCAATTTGTGTCACATCTACTGGAGCATCATGAGCATGTATTATGACGTCACAGTATATGATGACATCATGATTAGTATGCACTATGCCGTCACAATGTATTATGACGTCATAATGTATGCGCATTATGACATCACAATATATTATGAGAGCGCAATTTGCAGGAACTATGAGCAATTTGTCTTACCCCAATTTGTGTCACATCTACTGGAGCATCATTAGCATGTATTATGACGTCACAGTATATGATGACATCATAATTAGTATGCACTATGACGTCACAATTTATTATGATGTCATAATGTATCCGCATTATGACATCACAATGTATTATGAGAGCGCAATTTGCAGGTATTATGAGCAATTTCTCTTACCGCAATTTGTGTCACATCTACTGGAGCATCATGAGCATGTATTATGATGTCACAGTATATGATGACATCATAATTAGTATGCACTATGACGTCACAATGTATTATAACGTCATAATGTATCCGCATTATGACATCAAAATATATTATGAGAGAGCAATTTGCAGGTATTATGACCAATTTCTCTTACCCCAATTTGTGTCACATCTACTGGATCATCATGAGCATGTATTCTGCCGTCACAGTATATGATGTCATCATAATTAGTATGCACTATAATGTCACAATATATTATGACATCATAATGTAACCGAATTATAACATCACAGTATACTATGAGAGCGCAATTTGCAGGTATTATGAGCAATTTCTCTTACCCCAATTAGTGTCACATGTACTGGAGCATCATGAGCATCTATTATGACATCACAGCATATGATGACATCATAACTAGTATGCACTATGATGTCACAATGTATTATGACGTCATAATGTACCCGCATTATTACATCACAATATATTATGAGATCGCAATTTGCAGGTATTATGAGCAATTTCTCTTACCCCAATTAGTGTCACATGTACTGGAGCATCATGAGCATGTATTATGACATCACAGCATATGATGACATCATAGCTAGTATGCACTATGATGTCACAATGTATTATGACGTCATAATGTATCCGCATTATTACATCACAATATATTATGAGAGCGCAACTTGCAGGTATTATGAGCAATTTCGCTTACCCCAATTTGTGTCACATCTACTGGAGCATCATGAGCATGTATTATGACGTCATAGTATATGATGACATCATAATTAGTATGCACTATGATGTCACAATGTATTATGACGTCATAATGTATCCGCATTATGACATCAAAATATATTATGAGAGCGCAACATGAAGCTATTATGAGCAATTTTTCTTACCCCAATTTGTGTCACATCTACTGGAGCATCATGAGCATGTATTATGATGTCACAGTATATGATGACATCATAATTAGTATGCACTATGACGTCACAATGTATTATGACGTCATAATGTATCTGCATTAGGACATCACAATATATTATGAGAGCGCAACATGAAGGTATTATGAGCAATTTCTCTTACCCCAATTTGTGTCACATCTACTGGAGCATCATGAGCATGTATTATGACGTCACAGTATATGATGACATCATAATTAGTATGCACTATGACATCACAATGTATTATGACGTCACAATGTATCCGCATTATGACATCACAATATCTTATGAGAGCGCAATTTGCAGGTATTATGACCAATTTCTCTTACCCCAATTTGGGTCACATCTACTGGAGCATCATGAGCATGTATTATGATGTCACATTATATGATTACATCGTAATTAGTATGCACTATGACGTCACAATGTATTATGACGTCATAATGTATCCGCATTACGACATCACAATATATTATGAGAGCGCAATTTGCAGGTATTATGAGCAATTTCTCTTACCCCAATTTGTGTCACATCTACTGGAGCATCTTGAGCATGTATTATGACGTCACAGTACATGATGACGTCATAATTACTATGCACTATGACGTCACAATGTATTATGACGTCATAATATATCCGCATTATGACACCACAATATATTATGAGAGCGCAATTTGCAGGTATTATGAGCAATATCTCTTACCCCAATTTGTGTCACATCTACTGGAGCATCATGAGCATGTATTATGACGTCACAGTATATGATGACATCATGATTAGTAGGCACTATGCCGTCACAATGTATTATGACGTCATAATGTATGCGCATTATGACATCACAATATATTATGAGAGCGCTATTTGCAGGAACTATGAGCAATTTGTCTTACCCCAATTTGTGTCACATCTACTGGAGCATCATTAGCATGTATTATGACGTCACAGTATATGATGACATCATAATTAGTATGCAGTATGACTTCACAATGTATTATGACGTCATAATGTATCCGCATTATGACATCACAATGTATTATGAGAGCGCAATTTGCAGGTATTATGAGCAATTTCTCTTACCGCAATTTGTGTCACATCTACTGGAGCATCATGAGCATGTATTATGACGTCACAGTATATGATGACATCATAATTAGTATGCACTATGATGTCACAATGTATTATACCGTCATAATGTATCCGCATTATGACATCAAAATATATTATGAGAGAGCAATTTGCAGGTATTATGACCAATTTCTCTTACCCCAATTTGTGTCACATCTACTGGATCATCATGAGCATGTATTCTGCCGTCACAGTATATGATGTCATCATAATTAGTATACAATATGATGTCACAATATATTATGACGTCATAATGTGTCCGCATTATAACATCACAGTATAGTATGAGAGCGCAATTTGCAGGTATTATGAGCAATTTCATTTACCCCAATTTGTGTCACATCTACTGGAGCATCATGAGCATGTATTATGACGTCACAGTATATGATGACATCATAATTAGTATGCACTATGACGTCACAATGTATTATGACGTCATAATGTATCCGCATTATGACATCACAATATATTATGAGAGCGCAATTTGCAGGTACTATGAGCAATTTCTCTTACCCCAATTTGTGTCACATCTACTGGAGCATCATGAGCATGTATTATGACGTCACAGTATATGATGACATCATAATTAGTATGCACTATGACGTCACAATGTATTATAACGTCATAATGTATCCGCATTATGACATCAAAATATATTATGAGAGAGCAATTTGCAGGTATTATGACCAATTTCTCTTACCCCAATTTGTGTCACATCTACTGGAGCATCATGAGCATGTATTCTGCGTCACACTATATGATGTCATCATAATTAGTATGCACTATGATGTCACAATATATTATGACGTCATAATGTATCCGCATTATAACATCAGAATATATTATGAGAGCGCAATTTGCAGGTATTATGAGCAATTTCTCTTACCCCAATTAGTGTCACATGTACTGGAGCATCATGAGCATGTATTATGACATCACAGCATATGATGACATCATAACTAGTATGCACTATGATGTCACAATGTATTATGACGTCATAATGTATCCACATTATGACATCACAATATATTATGAGAGCGCAATTTGCAGGTATTATGAGCAATTTCGCTTACCCCAATTTGTGTCACATCTACTGGAGCATCATGAGCATGTATTATGACGTCACAGTATATGATGACATCATGATTAGTATGCACTATGCCGTCACAATGTATTATGACGTCATAATGTATGCGCATTATGACATCACAATATATTATGAGAGCGCAATTTGCAGGAACTATGAGCAATTTGTCTTACCCCAATTTGTGTCACATCTACTGGAGCATCATGAGCATGTATTATGACGTCACAGTATATGATGACATCATAATTAGTATGCACTATGACGTCACAATTTATTATGATGTCATAATGTATCCGCATTATGACATCACAATGTATTATGAGAGCGCAATTTGGAGGTATTATGAGCAATTTCTCTTACCGCAATTTGTGTCACATCTACTGGAGCATCATGAGCATGTATTATGACGTCACAGTATATGATGACATCATAATTAGTATGCACTATGACGTCACAATGTATTATAACGTCATAATGTATCCGCATTATGACATCAAAATATATTATGAGAGAGCAATTTGCAGGTATTATGACCAATTTCTCTTACCCCAATTTGTGTCACATCTACTGGATCATCATGAGCATGTATTCTGCCGTCACAGTATATGATGTCATCATAATTAGTATGCAGTATAATGTCACAATATATTATGACATCATAATGTATCCGCATTATAACATCACAGTATACTACGAGAGCGCAATTTGCAGATATTATGAGCAATTTCTCTTACCCCAATTAGTGTCACATGTACTGGAGCATCATGAGCATCTATTATGACATCACAGCATATGATGACATCATAACTAGTATGCACTATGATGTCACAATGTATTATGACGTCATAATGTATCCGCATTATTACATCACAATATATTATGAGAGCGCAATTTGCAGGTATTATGAGCAATTTCGTTTACCCCAATTTGTGTCACATCTACTGGAGCATCATGAGCATGTATTATGACGTCATAGTATATGATGACATCATAATTAGTATGCACTATGACATCACAATGTATTATGACGTCATAATGTATCCGCATTTTGACATCAAAATATATTATGAGAGAGCAATTTGCAGGTATTATGACCAATTTCTCTTACCCCAATTTGTGTCACATCTACTGGAGCATCATGAGCATGTACTATGACGTCACAGTATATGATGACATCATAATTAGTATGCACTATGACGTCACAATGTATTATGACGTCATAATGTATCCGCATTAGGACATCACAGTATATTATGAGAGCGCAACATGAAGCTATTATGAGCAATTTCTCTTACCCCAATTAGTGTCACATCTACTGGAGCATCATGAGCATGTATTATGACGTCACAGTATATGATGACATCATAATTAGTATGCACTATGACATCACAATGTATTATGACGTCATAATGTATCCACATTATGACATCACAATATATTATGAGAGCGCAATTTGCAGGTATTATGAGCAATTTCGCTTACCCCAATTTGTGTCACATCTACTGGAGCATCATGAGCATGTATTATGACGTCACAGTGTTTGATGATATCATAATTAGTATGCACTATGACGTCACAATGTATTATGATGTCATAATGTATCCGCATTATAACATCACATTATATTATGAGAGCGCAATTTGCAGATATTAAGAGAAATTTCTCTTATCCCAATTTGTGTCACATCTACTGGAGCATCATGAGCATGTATTATGACATCACAGTATATGATGACATCATAATTTGTATGCACTATGACGTCACAATATATTATAACGTCATAATGTATCCGCATTATGACATCAAAATATATTATGAGAGAGCAATTTGCAGGTATTATAACCAATTTCTCTTACCCCAATTTGTGTCACATCTACTGGAGCATCATGAGAATGTATTCTGCATCACAGTATATGATGTCATCATAATTAGTATGCACTATGATGTCACAATATATTATGACGTCATAATGTATCCGCATTATAACATCACAATATATTATGAGAGCGCAATTTGCAGGTACTATGAGCAATTTCTCTTACCCCAATTTGGTCACATCTACTGGAGCATCATGAGCATGTATTATGACGTCACAGTATATGATGACATCATGATTAGTATGCACTATGCCGTCACAATGTATTATGACGTCATAATGTATGCACATTATGACATCACAATATATTATGAGAGCGCAATTTGCAGGAACTATGAGCAATTTGTCTTACCCCAATTTGTGTCACATCTACTGGAGCATCATTAGCATGTATTATGACGTCACAGTATATGATGACATCATAATTAGTATGCACTATGACGTCACAATTTATTATGATGTCATAATGTATCCGCTATATGACATCACAATGTATTATGAGAGCGCAATTTGCAGGTATTATGAGCAATTTCTCTTACCGCAATTTGTGTCACATCTACTGGAGCATCATGAGCATGTATTATGACGTCACAGTATATGATGACATCATAATTAGTATGCACTATGATGTCACAATGTATTATAACGTCATAATGTATCCGCATTATGACATCAAAATATATTATGAGAGAGCAATTTGCAGGTATTATGACCAATTTCTCTTACCCCAATTTGTGTCACATCTACTGGATCATCATGAGCATGTATTCTGCCGTCACAGTATATGATGTCATCATAATTAGTATACACTATGATGTCACAATATACTATGACGTCATAATGTGTCCGCATTATAACATCACAATATATTATGAGAGCGCAACATGAAGGTATTATGAGCAATTTCCTTTACCCCAACTTGTGTCACATCTACTGGAGCATCATGAGCATGTATTATGACGTCACAGTATATGATGACATCATGATTAGTATGCTCTATGACGTCACAATGTATTAGGACGTCATAATGTATGCGCGTTATGACATCACAATATATTATGAGAGCGCAATTTGCAGGTACTATGAGCAATTTCTCTTACCCCAATTTGTGTCACATCTACTGGAGCACCATGAGCATGTATTCTGCCGTCACAGTATATGATGTCATCATAATTAGTATGCAGTATGATGTCACAATATATTATGAGGTCATAATGTATCCGCATTATAACATCACAATATATTATGAGAGCGCAATTTGCAGGTATTATGAGCAATTTCTCTTACCCCAATTAGTGTCACATGTACTGGAGCATCATGAGCATGTATTATGACATCAGAGCATATGATGACATCATAACTAGTATGCACTATGATGTCACAATGTATTATGACGTCATAATGTATCCGCATTATTACATCACAATATATTATTAGAGCGCAATTTGCAGGTATTATGAGCAATTTCGCTTACCCCAATTTGTGTCACATCTACTGGAGCATCATGAGCATGTATTATGACGTCACAGTATTTGATGATATCATAATTAGTATGCACTATGACGTCACAATATATTATGATGTCATAATATATCCGCATTATGACATCACATTATATTATGAGAGCGCAATTTGCAGGTATTATGAGCAATTTCTCTTATCCCAATTTGTGTCACATCTACTGGAGCATCATGAGCATGTATTATGACGTCACAGTATATGATGACATCATAATTAGTATGCACTATGACATCACAATGTATTATGACGTCATAATGTATCCGCATTATGACATCAAAATATATTATGAGAGAGCAATTTGCAGGTATTATGACCAATTTCTCTTACCCCAATTTGTGTCACATCTACTGGAGCATCATGAGCATGTACTATGACGTCACAGTATATGATGACATCATAATTAGTATGCACTATGACGTCACAATGTATTATGACGTCATAATGTATCCGCATTAGGACATCACAATATATTATGAGAGCGCAACATGAAGCTATTATGAGCAATTTCTCTTACCCCAATTAGTGTCACATCTACTGGAGCATCATGAGCATGTATTATGACGTCACAATATATGATGACATCATAATTAGTATGCACTATGACATCACAATGTATTATGACGTCATAATGTATCCGCATTATGACATCACATTATATTATTAGAGCGCAATTTGCAGGTATTATGAGCAATTTCGCTTACCCCAATTTGTGTCACATCTACTGGAGCATCATGAGTATGTATTATGACGTCACAGTATTTGATGATATCATAATTAATATGCACTATGACGTCACAATGTATTATGATGTCATAATGTATCCGCATTATAACATCACATTATATTATGAGAGCGCAATTTGCAGATATTATGAGCAATTTCTCTTATCCCAATTTGTGTCACATCTACTGGAGCATCATGAGCATGTATTATGACATCACAGTATATGATGACATCATAATTTGTATGCACTATGACGTCACAATGTATTATAACGTCATAATGTATCCGCATTATGACATCAAAATACATTATGAGAGAGCAATTTGCAGGTATTATGACCAATTTCTCTTTCCCCAATTTGTGTCACATCTACTGGATCATCATGAGCATGTATTCTGCCGTCACAGTATATGATGTCATCATAATTAGTATGCACTATGATGTCACAATATATTATGACATCATAATGTATCCGCATTATAACATCACAGTATATTATGAGAGCGCAATTTGCAGGTATTATGAGCAATTTCTCTTACCCCAATTAGTGTCACATGTAGTGGAGCAACATGAGCATGTATTATGACATCACAGCATATGATGACATCATAACTAGTATGCACTATGATGTCACAATATATTATGACGTCATAATGTATCCGCATTATTACATCACAATATACTATGAGAGCGCAATTTGCAGGTATTATGAGCAATTTCGTTTACCCCAATTTGTGTCACATCTACTGGAGCATCATGAGCATCTATTATGACGTCATAGTATATGATGACATCATAATTAGTATGCACTATGACGTCACAATGTATTATGACGTCATAATATATTCGCATTATGACATCACAATATATTATGAGAGCGCAATTTGCAGGTACTATGAGCAATTTCTCTTACCCCAATTTGTGTTACAACTACTGGAGCATCATGAGCATGTATTATGACGTCACAGTATATGATGACATCATAATTAGTACGCACTATGACGTCACAATGTATTATGACGTCATAATGTATCCGCATTATGACATCACAATATATTATGAGAGCGCAATTTGCAGGTACTATGAGCAATTTCTCTTACCCCAATTTGTGTCACATCTACTGGAGCATCATGAACATGTATTATGACGTCACAGTATATGATGACATCATAATTATTATGCAGTATGACATCACAATGTATTATGACGTCATAATTTATCCGCATTATGACAACACAATATATTATGAGAGCGCAATTTGCAGGTATTATGAGCAATTTCTCTTACCGCAATTTGCGTCACATCTACTGGAGCATCATGAGCATGTATTATGACGTCACAGTATATGATGACATCATAATTAGTATGCACTATGACATCACAATGTATTATGACGTCATAATGTATCCGCATTATGACATCACAATATATTATGAGAGCGCAACATGCAGGTATTATGACCAATTTCTCTTAGCCCAATTTGTGTCACATCTACTGGATCATCATGAGGATGTATTCTGCCGTCACAGTATATGATCTCATCATAATTAGTATGCACTATGATGTCACAATATATTTTGACGTCATAATGTATCCGCATTATAACATCACAGCATATTATGAGAGCGCAATTTGCAGGTATTATGAGCAATTTCTCTTACCCCAATTAGTGTCACATGTACTGGAGCATCATGAGCATGTATTATGACATCACAGCATATGATGACATCATAACTAGTATGCACTATGATGTCACAATGTATTTTGATGTCATAATGTATCCAGATTATTACATCACAATATATTATGAGAGCGCAATTTGCAGGTATTATCAGCAATTTCTCTTACCCCAATTTGTGTCACATCTACTGGAGCATCATGAGCATGTATTATGACGTCACAGTATATGATGACATCATAATTAGTATGCACAATGACGTCACAATGTATTATGAGATCATAATGTATCCGCATTATGACATCACAATATATTAAGAGTGCGCAAATGGCAGGTATTATGAGGAATTTCTCTTACCCCAATTTGTGTCACATCTACTGGAGCATCATGAGCATGTATTATGACGTCACAGCATATGATGACATCATAACTAGTATGCAATATGACATCACAATGTATTATGACGTCATAATATATCCGCATTATGACATCACAATATATTATGAGAGCGCAATTTGCAGGTATTATGAGCAATTTCTCTTACCCCAATTTGTGTCACATCTACTGGAGCATCATGAGCATGTATTATGACGTCACAGTATATGATGACATCAAAATTATTATGCAGTATGACATCACAATGTATTATGACGTCATAATGTATCCGCATTATGACATCACAGTATATTATGAGAGCGCAATTTGCAGGTATTATGACCAATTTCTCTTACCCCAATTTGTGTCACATCTACTGGATCATCATGAGCATGTATTCTACCGTCACAGTATATGATGTCATCATAATTAGTATGCACTATGATGTCACAATATATTATGACATCATAATGTATCCGCATTATAACATCACAGTATATTATCAGAGCGCAATTTGCAGTTATTATGAGCAATTTCTCTTACCCCAATTAGTGTCACATGTACTGAAGCATCATGAGCATGTATTATGACATCACAGCATATGATGATATCATAACTAGTATGCACTATGATGTCACAATGTATTATGACGTCATAATGTATCCGCATGATGACATCACAATATATTATGAGAGCGCAATTTGCAGGCATTATGAGCAATTTCGCTTACCCCAATTTGTGTCACATCTACTGGAGCATCATGAGCATGTATTATGACGTCACAGTATTTGATGATATCATAATTAGTATGCACTATGACGTCACAATGTATTATGATGTCATAATGTATCCGCATTATGACATCACATTATATTATGAGAGCGCAATTTGCAGGTATTATGAGCAATTTCTCTTACCCCAATTAGTGTCACATATACTGGAGTATCATCAGCATGTATTATGACATCACCGTATATGATGACATCATAATTAGTATGCACTATGACGTCACAATGTATTATGACCTCATAATATATCGGCATTATGACATCACAATATATCGAGAGAGCGCAATTTGCAGGTTTTATGACAAATTTGGCTTACCCCAATTAGTGTCACATCTACTGGAGCATCATGAGCATGTATTATGACGTCAAAGTATATGATGACATCATAATTAGTATTCACTATGACATCACAATGTATTATAACGTCATAATGTATCTGCATTATGACATCAAAATATATTATTAGAGAGCAATTTGCAGGTATTATGACCAATTTCTCTTACCCCAATTTGTGTCACATCTACTGGAGCATCATGAGCATGTATTCTGAAGTCACAGTATATGATGTCATCATAATTAGTATGCACTATGATGTCACAATATATTATGACTTCATAATGTATCCACATTATAACATCACAATATATTATGAGAGCGCAATTTGCAGGTATTATGAGCAATTTCTCTTACCCCAATTAGTATCACATGTACTGGAGCATCATGAGCATGTATTATGACATCACAGCATATGATGACATCATAACTAGTATGCACTATGACGTCACAATGTATTATGAGGTCATAATGTATCCTCATTATGACATCACAATATATTATGAGAGCGCAATTTACAGGTACTATGAGCAATTTCTCTTACCACAATTTGTGTCACATCTACTGGAGCATCATGAGCATGTATTATGACGTCACAGTACATGATGACATCATAATTAGTATGCACTATGACGTCACAATGTATTATGACGTCATAATGTATCCGCAATAGGACATCACAATATATTATGAGAGCGCAACATGAAGGTATTATGAGCAATTTGTCTTACCCCAATTTGTGTCACATCTACTGGAGCATCATGAGCATGTATTATGACGTCACAGTATATGATGACATCATAATTAGTATGCACAATGACATCACAATGTATTATGACGTAATAATGTATCCGCATTATGACATCACAATATATTATGAGTGCGTAAATGGCAGATATTATGATGAATTTCTCTTACCCCAATTTGTGTCACATCTACTGGAGCATCATGAGCATGTATTATGACGTCACAGCATATGATGACATCATAACTAGTATGCAATATGACGTCACAATGTATTATGACGTCATAATGTATCCGCATTATTACATCACAATATATTATGAGAGCGCAATTTGCAGGTATTATGAGCAATTTCTCTTACCCCAATTTGTGTCACATGTACTGGAGCATCATGAGCATGTATTATGACGTCACAGTATATGATGACATCATGATTATTATGCAGTATGACATCACAATGTATTATGACGTCATAATGTATCCGCATTATGACATCACAATATATTATAAGAGCGCAATTTGCAGGTATTATTAGCAATTTCTATTACCCCAATTTGTGTCACATCTACTGGAGCAACATGAGCATGTATTATGACGTCACAGTATATGATGACATCATAATTATTATGAACTATGATGTCACAATGTATTATGAAGATAATGTATCCGCATTATGACATCACAATATACTATGAGAGCGCAATTTGCAGGTATTATGACCAATTTCTCTTACCCCAATTTGTGTCACATCTACTGGAGCATCATGAGCATGTATTATGACGTCACAGTATATGATTACATTGTAATTAGTATGCACTATGACGTCACAATGTATTATGACCTCATAATGTATCCGCATTATGACATCACAATATATCATGAGAGCGCAATTTGCAGGTATTATGAGCAATTTCTGTTACCCCAATTTGTGTCACATCTACTGGAGCATCATGAGCATGTATTATGACGTCACAGTATATGATGACATCATAATTACTATGCACTATGATGTCACAATATATTATGACTTCATAATGTATCCACATTATAACATCACAATATATTATGAGAGCGCAATTTGCAGGTATTATGAGCAATTTCTCTTACCCCAATTAGTATCACATGTACTGGAGCATCATGAGCATGTATTATGACATCACAGCATATGATGACATCATAACTAGTATGCACTATGACGTCACAATGTATTATGAGGTCATAATGTATCCTCATTATGACATCACAATATATTATGAGAGCGCAATTTACAGGTACTATGAGCAATTTCTCTTACCACAATTTGTGTCACATCTACTGGAGCATCATGAGCATGTATTATGACGTCACAGTACATGATGACATCATAATTAGTATGCACTATGACGTCACAATGTATTATGACGTCATAATGTATCCGCAATAGGACATCACAATATATTATGAGAGCGCAACATGAAGGTATTATGAGCAATTTCTCTTACCCCAATTTGTGTCACATCTACTGGAGCATCATGAGCATGTATTATGACGTCACAGTATATGATGACATCATAATTAGTATGCACAATGACATCACAATGTATTATGACGTAATAATGTATCCGCATTATGACATCACAATATATTATGAGTGCGTAAATGGCAGATATTATGATGAATTTCTCTTACCCCAATTTGTGTCACATCTACTGGAGCATCATGAGCATGTATCATGACGTCACAGCATATGATGACATCATAACTAGTATGCAATATGACGTCACAATGTATTATGACGTCATAATGTATCCGCATTATTACATCACAATATATTATGAGAGCGCAATTTGCAGGTATTATGAGCAATTTCTCTTACCCCAATTTGTGTCACATGTACTGGAGCATCATGAGCATGTATTATGACGTCACAGTATATGATGACATCATGATTATTATGCAGTATGACATCACAATGTATTATGACATCATAATGTATCCGCATTATGACATCACAATATATTATAAGAGCGCAATTTGCAGGTATTATTAGCAATTTCTATTACCCCAATTTGTGTCACATCTACTGGAGCAACATGAGCATGTATTATGACGTCACAGTATATGATGACATCATAATTATTTTGAACTATGATGTCACAATGTATTATGAAGATAATGTATCCGCATTATGACATCACAATATACTATGAGAGCGCAATTTGCAGGTATTATGACCAATTTCTCTTACCCCAATTTGTGTCACATCTACTGGAGCATCATGAGCATGTATTATGACGTCACAGTATATGATTACATTGTAATTAGTATGCACTATGACGTCAGAATGTATTATGACCTCATAATGTATCCGCATTATGACATCACAATATATCATGAGAGCGCAATTTGCAGGTATTATGAGCAATTTCTGCTACCCCAATTTGTGTCACATCTACTGGAGCATCATGAGCATGTATTATGACGTCACAGTATATGATGACATCATAATTACTATGCACTATGACGTCACAATGTATTATGACGTCATAATATATCCACATTATGACATCACAAAATATTATGAGAGCACTATTTGCAGGTATTATGCGCAATTTCTCTTACCCCAATTTGTGTCACATCTACTGGAGCATCATGAGCATGTATTATGATGTCACAGTATATGATTACATCATGATTAGTATGCACTATGAAGTCACAATGTATTATGACGTCATAATGTATGCGCATTATGACATCACAATATATTATGAGAGCTCAATTTGCAGGAACTATGAGCAATTTCTCTTACCCCAAATTGTGTCACATCTACTGGAGCATCATGAGCATGTATTATGACGTCACAGTATATGATGACATCATAATTAGTATGCACTATGATGTCACAATTTATTATGTTGTCATAATGTATCCGCATTATGACCTCACAATATATTATGAGAGCGCAATTTGCAGGTATTATGAGCAATTTCTCTTACCCCAATTTGTGTCACATCTACTGGAGCATCATGAGCATGTATTATGACGTCACAGTATATGATGACATCATAATTAGTATGCACTATGACGTCACAATGTATTATTACGTCATAATGTATCCGCTTTATGACATCACAATATATAATGAGAGCGCAATTTGCAGGTATTATGAGCAATTTATCTTACTCCAATTTGTGTCACATCTACTGGAGCATCAAGAGCATGTATTATGACTTCACAGTATATGATGACATCATAATTAGTATGCAATAAGACGTCACAATGTTTTATGACGTCATAATGTATCCGCATTATGACATCACAATATATTATGAGAGCGCAATTTGCAGGTATTATGACCAATTTCGCTTACCCCAATTTGTGTCACATCTACTGGAGCATCATGAGCATATATTATCACGTCACAGTATATGATAACATCATAAATAGTATGCACTATGACATCACAATGTATTATGACGTCATAATGTATCGGCATTATATCATCACAATATATTATGAGAGCGCAACATGCAGGTATTATGAGGAATTTCTCTTACCACAATTTGTGTCACATCTACTGGAGCATCATGAGCATGTATTATGACGTCACAGTACATGATGACATCATAATTAGTATGCACTATGATGTCACTATATATTATGATGTCATAATGTATCCGCATTATGACATCACAATATATTATGAGAGCGCAACATGAAGGTATTATGAGCAATTTCTGTTACCCCAATTTGTGTCACATCTACTGGAGCATCATGAGCATGTAGTATGACGTCACAGCATATGATGACATCATAACTAGTATGCACTATGACGTCACAATGTATTATGACGTCATCATGTATCCGCATTATGACATCACATTATATTATGAGAGCGCAGTTTGCAGGTATTATGAGCAATTTCTCTTACCCCAATTTGTGTCACATCTACTGGAGCATCATGAGCATGTATTATGACGTCACAGTATATGATGACATCATAATTAATATGCACTATGACGTCACAATGTATTATGACGTCATAATGTATCCGCATTATGACATCACAATATATTATGAGAGCGCAATTTGCAGGTACTATGAGCAATTTCTCTTACCCCAATTGGTGTCACATCTACTGGAGCATCATGAGCATGTATTATCACGTCACAGTATATGATGACATCATAATTAGTATGCATTATGACGTCACAATGTATTATGACGTCATAATGTATCCGCATTATGACATCACAATATATTAAGAGAGCGCAATTTGCAGGTATTATGAGCAATTTCGCTTACCCCAATTTGTGTCACATCTACTGGAGCATCATGAGCATGTATTATGACGTCACAGTATTTGATGATATCATAATTAGTATGCACTATGATGTCACAATGTATTATGATGTCATAATGTATCCGCATTATGATATCACAATATATTATGAGAGCGCAATTTGCAGGTATTATGAGCAATTTCTCTTACCCCAATTTGTGTCACATCTACTGGAGCATCATGAGCATGTATTATGACGTCACAGTATATGGTGACATCATAATTACTACGCACAATGACGTCACAATGTATTATGACATCATAATGTATCCGCATTATGACATCACAGTATAGTATGAGTGCGCAAATGGCAGGTATTATGAGGAATTTCTCTTACCTCAATTTGTGTCACATCTACTGGAGAATCATGAGCATGTATTATGACGTCACAGCATATGATGACATCATAACTAGTATGCAATATGACGTCACAATGTATTATGACGTCATAATGTATCCGCATTATGACATCACAATATATTATGAGAGCGCAACATGCAGGTATTATGAGCAATTTATCTTACCCCAATTTGTGTCACATCTACTGGAGCATCATGAGCATGTATTATGACCTCACAGTATATGATGACATCATAATTATTATGCAGTATGACATCACAATGTATTATGACGTCATAATGTATCCGCATTATGACAACACAATATATTATGAGAGCGCAATTTGCAGGTATTATGAGCAATTTCTCTTACCGCAATTTGTGTCACATCTACTGGAGGATCATGAGCATGTATTATGACGTCACAGTATATGATGACATCATAATTAGTATGCACTATGACGTCACAATGTATTATAACGTCATAATGTATCCGCATTATGACATCAAAATATATTATGAGAGAGCAATTTGCAGGTATTATGACCAATTTCTCTTACCCCAATTTGTGTCACATCTACTGGATCATCATGAGCATGTATTCTGCCGTCACAGTATCTGATGTCATCATAATTAGTATGCACTATGATGTCACAATATATTATGACATCATAATGTATCCGCATTATAACATCACAGTATATTATGAGAGCGCAATTTGCAGGTATTATGAGCAATTTCTCTTACCCCAATTTTTGTCACATGTACTGGAGCATCATGAGCATGTATTATGACATCACAGCATATGATGACATCATAACTAGTACGCACTATGATGTCACAATGTATTATGACGTCATAATGTATCCGCATTATTACATCACAATATATTATGAGAGCGCAATTTGCAGGATTTATGACAAATTTGGCTTACCCCAATTTGTGTCACATCTACTGGAGCATCATGAGCATGTATTTTGACGTCACAGTATATGATGACATCATAATTAGTATGCACTATGACGTCACAATGTATTATGACGTCACAATGTATCCGCATTATGACATCACAATATATTATGAGAGCGCAACATGCAGGTATTATGAGCAATTTCTCTTACCCCAATTTGTGTCACATCTACTGGAGCATCATGAGCATGTATTATGACGTCACAGTATATGATGACATCATAATTAGTATGCACTATGACGTCACAATGTATTATGACGTCATAATGTATCCGCATTATGACATCACAGTATATTATGAGAGCGCAATTTGCAGGTATTATAAGCAATTTCTCTTAACCCAATTTGTGTCACATCTACTGGAGCATCTTGAGCATGTATTATGACATCACAGTATATGATGACATCATAATTACTATGCACTATGACGTCACAATGTATTATGACGTCATAATATATCCGCATTATGACATCACAATATATTATGAGAGCGCAATTTGCAGGTATTATGAGCAATTTCTCTTACCCCAATTTGTGTCACATCTACTGGAGCATCATGAGCATGTATTATGACGTCACAGTATCTGATGACATCATAATTAGTATGCACCATGACATCACAATGTATTATGACGTCATAATGTATCCGCATTATGACATCACAATATATTATGAGAGCGCAATTTGCAGGTATTATGAGCAATTTCTCTTATCCCAATTTGTGTCACATCTACTGGAGCATCATGAGCATGTATTATGATGTCACAGTATATGATGACATCATAATTAGTATGCACTATGTCGTCAGAATGTATTATAACGTCATAATGTATCCGCATTATGACATCAAAATATATTTTGAGAGAGCAATTTGCAGGTATTATGACCAATTTCTCTTACCCCAATTTGTGTCACATCTACTGGAGCATCATGAGCATGTATTATGACGTCACAGTATATGATAACATCATAATTAATATGCACTATGACGTCACAATGTATTATGACGTCATAATGTATCCGCATTATGAAATCACAATATATTATGAGAGCGCAATTTGCAGGTATTATGAGCAATTTCGCTTACCCCAATTTGTGTCACATCTACTGGAGCATCATGAGCATGTATTATGACGTCATAGTATATGATGACATCATAATTAGTATGTAGTATGACGTCACAATGTATTATGACGTCATAATGTATCCGCATCATGACATCACAATATATTATAAGAGCGCAATTTGGAGGTAATATGAGCAATTTCTGTTACCCCAATATGTGTCACATCTACTGGAGCATCATGAACATGTATTATGACGTCACAGCATATGATGACATCATAATTAGTATGCACTATGATGTCACAATGTATTATGACGTCATAATGTATCCGCATTATGAAATCACAATATATTATGAGAGCGCAATTTGCAGGTATTAATAGCAATTTCTCTTACCCCAATTTGTGTCACATCTACTGGAGCATCATGAGCATGTATTATGACGTCACAGTATATGATGACATCATAATTAGTATGCAATAAGACATCACAATGTATTATGACGTCATAATGTATCCGCATTATGACATCACAATATATTATGAGAGCGCAATTTGCAGGTATTATGAGCAATTTCTCTTACCCCAATTTGTGTCACATCTACTGCAGCATCATGAGCATATATTATGACGTCACAGTATATGATAACATCATAAATAGTATGCACTATGACGTCACAATGTATTATGACGTCATAATGTATCGGCATTTTGACATCACAATATATTATGAGAGCGCAACATGCAGGTATTATGAGCAATTTCTCTTACCCCAATTTGTGTCACATCTACTGGAGCATCATGAGCATGTATTATGACGTCACAGTACATGATGACATCATAATTAGTATGCACTATGACGTCACAATATATTATGATGTCATAATGTATCCGCATTATGACATCACAATATATTATGAGAGCGCAACATGAAGGTATTATGAGCAATTTCTGTTACGCCAATTTGTGTCACATCTACTGGAGCATCATGAGCATGTAGTATGACGTCACAGCATATGATGACATCATAACTAGTATGCACTATGATGTCACAATGTATTATGACGTCATAATGTATCCGCATTATGACATCACAATATATTATGAGAGCGCAATTTGCAGGTATTATGAGCAATTTCTCTTACCCCAATTTGTGTCACATCTACTGGAGCATCATGAGCATGTATTATGACGTCACAGTATATGATAACATCATAATTAATATGCACTATGACGTCACAATGTATTATGATGTCATAATGTATCCGCATAATGACATCCAAAGATATTATGAGAGCGCAATTTGCAGGTTATATAAGCAATTTCTCTTACCCCAATTTGTGTCACATCTACTGGAGCAACATGGGCATGTATTATGACGTCACAGTATATGATGACATCATAATTAGTATGCACTATGACGTCACAATGTATTATGACGTCATAATGTAGTCGCATAATAACATCACAATATATTATGAGAGCGGAACATGAAGGTATTATGAGCAATTTCTCTTACCACAATTTGTGTCACATCTACTGGAGCATCATGAGCATGTATTATGACGTCACAGTATATGATGACATCATAATTAGTATGCACTATGATGTCACAATGTATTATGACATCATAATGAATCCACATTATGACATCACAATATATTATGAGAGAGCAATTTGCAGGTTTTATGACAAATTTCGCTTACCCCAATTTGTGTCACATCTACTGGAGCATCTTGAACATGTATTATGATGTCACAGTATATGATGACATCATAATTAGTATGCACTATGACGTCACAATGTATTATGACGTCATAATGTATCCTCATTATGACATCACAATATATTATGAGAGCGCAACATGCAGGTATTATGAGCAATTTCTCTTACCCCAATTTGTGTCACATCTACTGGAGCATCATGAGCATGTATTATGACGTCACAGCATATGATGACATCATAATTAGTATGCAGTATGATGTCACAATGTATTATGACGTCATAATATATCCGCATTATGACATCACAATATATTATGAGAGCGCAATTTGCAGGTTTTATGACAAATTTGGCTTACCCCAATTTGTGTCAAATCTACTGGAGCATCATGAGCATGTATTATGACGTCCCAGTATATGATGACATCATAATTAGCATGCACTGTGATGTCACAATGTATTATCACGTCATAATGTATCCGCATTATGAGATCACAATATATTATGAGAGCGCAACATGCAGGTATTACGAGCAATTTCTCTTACCCCAATTTGTGTCACATCTACTGGAGCATCATGAGCATGTATTATGACGTCACAGTATATGATGACATCATAATTAGTATGCACTACGACGTCACAATGTATTATCACGTCATAATGTATCCGCATTATGACATCACAATATATTATGAGAGCGCAACATGAAGGTATTATGAGCAATTTCTCTTACCCCAATTTGTGTCACATCTACTGGAGCATCATGAGCATGTATTATGACGTCACAGCATATGATGACATCATAATTAGTTTGCACTATGACGTCACAATGTATTATGACGTCATAATGTATCCGCATTTTGACATCACAATATATTATGAGAGCGCAATTTGCAGGTATGACCAATTTCTCTTACCTCAATTTGTGTCACATCTACTGGAGCATCATGAGCATGTATTATGACGTCACAGTATATGATGACATCATAATTAGTATGCAGTACGACGTCACAATGTATTATGACGTCATAATGTATCCGCATTATTACTTCACAATATATTATGAGAGCGCAATTTGCAGGTATTATGAGCAATTTCTCTTACCCCAATTAGTGTCACATGTACTGGTGCATCATGAGCAAGTATTATGACATCACAGCATATGATGACATCATAACTAGTATGCACTATGATGTCACAATGTATTATGACGTCATAATGTATCCGCATTATGACATCACAATATATTATGAGAGCGCAATTTGCAGGTTTTATGACAAATTTGGCTTACCCCAATTTGTGTCACATCTACTGGAGCATCATGAGCATGTAATATGACGTCACAGTATATGATGACATCATAATTAGTATGCACTATGACGTCACAATGTATTATGACGTCATAATGTATCCGCATTATGACATCACAATATATTATGAGAGCGCAACATGCAGGTATTATGAGCAATTTCTCTTACCCCAATTTGTGTCACATCTACTGGAGCATAATGAGCATGTATTATGACGTCACAGTATATGATGACATCATAATTAGTATGCACTACGACGTCACAATGTGTTATGATGTCATAATGTATCCGCATTTTGATATCACAATATATTATGAGAGCGCAATTTGCAGGTATGACCAATTTCTCTTACCTCAAATTGTGTCACATCTACTGGAGCATCATGAGCATGTATTATGATGTCACAGTATATGATGACATCATAATTAGTATGCAGTATGACGTCACAATGTATTATGACGTCATAATTTATCCGCATTATTACATCACAATATATTATGAGAGCGCAATTTGCAGGTATTATGAGCAATTTTTTTACCCCAATTTGTGTCACATCTACTGGAGCATAATGAGCATGTATTATGACGTCACAGTATATGATGACATCATAATTAGTATGCACTATGACATCACAATGTATTATGACGTCATAATGGATCCGCATTAGGACATCCCAATATATAATGAGAGCGCAATTTGCAGGTATTATGAGCAACTTCTCTTACCCCAATTTGTGTCACACCTACTGGAGCATCATGAGCATGTATTATATCGTCACAGCATATGAGGACATCATAACTAGTATGCTCTATGACGTCACAATGTATTATGACGTCTTAATGTATCCGCATTATGACATCACAATATATTATGAGAGCGCAATTTGCAGGTATTATGAGCAATTTCTCTTACCCCAATTTGTGTCACATCTACTGGGGCATCATGAGCATGTATTATGACGTCACAGTATATGATGACATCATAATTAGTATGCACTATGACATCACAATGTATTATGACTTCATAATATATCCGCATTATAACATCACAATATATTATGAGAGTGCAGTTTGCAGGTTTTATGAGCAATTTCGCTTACCCCAATTTTTGTCACATCTACTGGAGCATCATGAGCATGTATTATGACGTCACAGTATTTGATGATATCATAATTAGTATGCACTATGACGTCACAATGTATTATGATGTCATAATGTATCCGCATTATGACATCGCATTATATTATGAGAGCGCAATTTGCAGGTATTATGAGAAATTTCTCTTATCCCAATTTGTGTCACATCTACTGGAGCATCATGAGCATGTATTATGACGTCACAGTATATGATGACATCATAATTAGTATGCAGTACGACGTCACAATGTATTATGACGTCATAATGGATCCGCATTAGGACATCCCAATATATAATGAGAGCACAATTTGCAGATATTATGAGCAACCTCTCTTACCCCAATTTGTGTCACATCTACTGGAGCCTCAAGAGTATGTATTATGACGTCACAGTATATGATGACTTCATAATTAGTATGCACTATGACGTCACAATGCATTATGACATCATAATGTATCCGCATTTTGAAATCACAATATATTATGAGAGCGCAATTTGCAGGTATGACCAATTTCTCTTACCTCAAATTGTGTCACGTCTACTGGAGCATCATGAGCATGTATTATGATGTCACAGTATATGATGACATCATAATTAGTATGCACTATGACCTCACAATGTATTATGACGTCATAAGGTATCCGCATTATGACATCACAATATATTATGGGAGCGCAACCTGAAGGTATTATGAGCAATTTCTCTTACCCCAATTTGTGTCACATCTACTGGAGCATCATGAGTATGTATTATGACGTCACAGTATATGATGACATCATAATTAGTATGCACTATGACGTCACAATGTATTATGACATCATAATGTATCCGCATTTTGATATCACAATATATTATGAGAGCGCAGTTTGCAGGTATGACCAATTTCTCTTACCTCAAATTGTGTCACGTCTACTGGAGCATCATGAGCATGTATTATGACGTCACAGTGTATGATGACATCATAATTAGTATGCAGTATGACGTCACAATGTATTATGACGTCATAATGTATCCGCATTATTACATCACAATATATTATGAGAGCGCAATTTGCAGGTATTATGAGCAATTTCTTTTACCCCAATTTGTGTCACATCTACTGGAGCTTCATGAGCATGTATTATGACGTCACAGTATATGATGACATCATAATTAGTATGCACTATTACGTCACAATGTATTATAACGTCATAATGTATCCGCATTATGACATCAAAATATATTATGAGAGAGCAATTTGCAGGTATTATGAGCAATTTCTCTTACCCCAATTAGTGTCACATCTACTGCAGCACCATGAGCATGTATTCTGCCGTCCCAGTATATGATGTCATCATAATTAGTATGCACTATGATTTCACAATATATTATGACGTCATAATGTATCCACATTATAACATCACAATATATTATGAGAGCGCAATTTGCAGGTATTATGAGCAATTTCTCTTACCCCAATTAGTGTCACATGTACTGGAGCATCATGAGCATGTATTATGACATCACAGCATATGATGACATCATAAATAGTATGCACTATGATGTCACAATGTATTATGACGTCATAATGTATCCGCATTATTACATCACAATATATTATGAGAGCGCAATTTGCAGGTATTATGAGCAATTTCGCTTAACCCAATTAGTGTCACATCTACTGTTGCATCATGAGCTTGTATTATGACGTCATAGTATATGATGACATCATAATTGGTATGCACTATGACGTCACAATGTATTATGACGTCATAATGTAGTCGCATAATAACATCACAATATATTATGAGAGCGGAACATGAAGGTATTATGAGCAATTTCTCTTACCACAATTTGTGTCACATCTACTGGAGCATCATGAGCATGTATTATGACGTCACAGTATATGATGACATCATAATTAGTATGCACTATGATGTCACAATGTATTATGACATCATAATGAATCCACATTATGACATCACAATATATTATGAGAGAGCAATTTGCAGGTTTTATGACAAATTTCGCTTACCCCAATTTGTGTCACATCTACTGGAGCATCTTGAACATGTATTATGATGTCACAGTATATGATGACATCATAATTAGTATGCACTATGACGTCACAATGTATTATGACGTCATAATGTATCCTCATTATGACATCACAATATATTATGAGAGCGCAACATGCAGGTATTATGAGCAATTTCTCTTACCCCAATTTGTGTCACATCTACTGGAGCATCATGAGCATGTATTATGACGTCACAGCATATGATGACATCATAATTAGTATGCAGTATGATGTCACAATGTATTATGACGTCATAATATAGCCGCATTATGACATCACAATATATTATGAGAGCGCAATTTGCAGGTTTTATGACAAATTTGGCTTACCCCAATTTGTGTCAAATCTACTGGAGCATCATGAGCATGTATTATGACGTCCCAGTATATGATGACATCATAATTAGCATGCACTGTGATGTCACAATGTATTATCACGTCATAATGTATCCGCATTATGAGATCACAATATATTATGAGAGCGCAACATGCAGGTATTACGAGCAATTTCTCTTACCCCAATTTGTGTCACATCTACTGGAGCATCATGAGCATGTATTATGACGTCACAGTATATGATGACATCATAATTAGTATGCACTACGACGTCACAATGTATTATCACGTCATAATGTATCCGCATTATGACATCACAATATATTATGAGAGCGCAACATGAAGGTATTATGAGCAATTTCTCTTACCCCAATTTGTGTCACATCTACTGGAGCATCATGAGCATGTATTATGACGTCACAGCATATGATGACATCATAATTAGTTTGCACTATGACGTCACAATGTATTATGACGTCATAATGTATCCGCATTTTGACATCACAATATATTATGAGAGCGCAATTTGCAGGTATGACCAATTTCTCTTACCTCAATTTGTGTCACATCTACTGGAGCATCATGAGCATGTATTATGACGTCACAGTATATGATGACATCATAATTAGTATGCAGTACGACGTCACAATGTATTATGACGTCATAATGTATCCGCATTATTACTTCACAATATATTATGAGAGCGCAATTTGCAGGTATTATGAGCAATTTCTCTTACCCCAATTAGTGTCACATGTACTGGTGCATCATGAGCAAGTATTATGACATCACAGCATATGATGACATCATAACTAGTATGCACTATGATGTCACAATGTATTATGACGTCATAATGTATCCGCATTATGACATCACAATATATTATGAGAGCGCAATTTGCAGGTTTTATGACAAATTTGGCTTACCCCAATTTGTGTCACATCTACTGGAGCATCATGAGCATGTAATATGACGTCACAGTATATGATGAGATCATAATTAGTATGCACTATGACGTCACAATGTATTATGACGTCATAATGTATCCGCATTATGACATCACAATATATTATGAGAGCGCAACATGCAGGTATTATGAGCAATTTCTCTTACCCCAATTTGTGTCACATCTACTGGAGCATAATGAGCATGTATTATGACGTCACAGTATATGATGACATCATAATTAGTATGCACTACGACGTCACAATGTGTTATGATGTCATAATGTATCCGCATTTTGATATCACAATATATTATGAGAGCGCAATTTGCAGGTATGACCAATTTCTCTTACCTCAAATTGTGTCACATCTACTGGAGCATCATGAGCATGTATTATGATGTCACAGTATATGATGACATCATAATTAGTATGCAGTATGACGTCACAATGTATTATGACGTCATAATTTATCCGCATTATTACATCACAATATATTATGAGAGCGCAATTTGCAGGTATTATGAGCAATTTTTTTACCCCAATTTGTGTCACATCTACTGGAGCATAATGAGCATGTATTATGACGTCACAGTATATGATGACATCATAATTAGTATGCACTATGACATCACAATGTATTATGACGTCATAATGGATCCGCATTAGGACATCCCAATATATAATGAGAGCGCAATTTGCAGGTATTATGAGCAACTTCTCTTACCCCAATTTGTGTCACACCTACTGGAGCATCATGAGCATGTATTATATCGTCACAGCATATGAGGACATCATAACTAGTATGCTCTATGACGTCACAATGTATTATGACGTCTTAATGTATCCGCATTATGACATCACAATATATTATGAGAGCGCAATTTGCAGGTATTATGAGCAATTTCTCTTACCCCAATTTGTGTCACATCTACTGGGGCATCATGAGCATGTATTATGACGTCACAGTATATGATGACATCATAATTAGTATGCACTATGACATCACAATGTATTATGACTTCATAATATATCCGCATTATAACATCACAATATATTATGAGAGTGCAGTTTGCAGGTTTTATGAGCAATTTCGCTTACCCCAATTTTTGTCACATCTACTGGAGCATCATGAGCATGTATTATGACGTCACAGTATTTGATGACATCATAATTAGTATGCACTATGACGTCACAATGTATTATGATGTCATAATGTATCCGCATTATGACATCGCATTATATTATGAGAGCGCAATTTGCAGGTATTATGAGAAATTTCTCTTATCCCAATTTGTGTCACATCTACTGGAGCATCATGAGCATGTATTATGACGTCACAGTATATGATGACATCATAATTAGTATGCACTATGACCTCACAATGTATTATGACGTCATAATGGATCCGCATTAGGACATCCCAATATATAATGAGAGCACAATTTGCAGATATTATGAGCAACCTCTCTTACCCCAATTTGTGTCACATCTACTGGAGCCTCAAGAGTATGTATTATGACGTCACAGTATATGATGACTTCATAATTAGTATGCACTATGACGTCACAATGCATTATGACATCATAATGTATCCGCATTTTGAAATCACAATATATTATGAGAGCGCAATTTGCAGGTATGACCAATTTCTCTTACCTCAAATTGTGTCACGTCTACTGGAGCATCATGAGCATGTATTATGACGTCACAGTATATGATGACATCATAATTAGTATGCACTATGACCTCACAATGTATTATGACGACATAAGGTATCCGCATTATGACATCACAATACATTATGGGAGCGCAACCTGAAGGTATTATGAGCAATTTCTCTTACCCCAATTTGTGTCACATCTACTGGAGCATCATGAGTATGTATTATGACGTCACAGTATATGATGACATCATAATTAGTATGCACTATGACGTCACAATGTATTATGACATCATAATGTATCCGCATTTTGATATCACAATATATTATGAGAGCGCAGTTTGCAGGTATGACCAATTTCTCTTACCTCAAATTGTGTCACGTCTACTGGAGCATCATGAGCATGTATTATGACGTCACAGTGTATGATGACATCATAATTAGTATGCAGTATGACGTCACAATGTATTATGACGTCATAATGTATCCGCATTATTACATCACAATATATTATGAGAGCGCAATTTGCAGGTATTATGAGCAATTTCTTTTACCCCAATTTGTGTCACATCTACTGGAGCTTCATGAGCATGTATTATGACGTCACAGTATATGATGACATCATAATTAGTATGCACTATTACGTCACAATGTATTATAACGTCATAATGTATCCGCATTATGACATCAAAATATATTATGAGAGAGCAATTTGCAGGTATTATGAGCAATTTCTCTTACCCCAATTAGTGTCACATCTACTGCAGCACCATGAGCATGTATTCTGCCGTCCCAGTATATGATGTCATCATAATTAGTATGCACTATGATTTCACAATATATTATGACGTCATAATGTATCCACATTATAACATCACAATATATTATGAGAGCGCAATTTGCAGGTATTATGAGCAATTTCTCTTACCCCAATTAGTGTCACATGTACTGGAGCATCATGAGCATGTATTATGACATCACAGCATATGATGACATCATAAATAGTATGCACTATGATGTCACAATGTATTATGACGTCATAATGTATCCGCATTATTACATCACAATATATTATGAGAGCGCAATTTGCAGGTATTATGAGCAATTTCGCTTAACCCAATTAGTGTCACATCTACTGTTGCATCATGAGCTTGTATTATGACGTCATAGTATATGATGACATCATAATTGGTATGCACTATGACGTCACAATGTATTATGACGTCATAATGTATCCACATTATGACATCACCATATATTATGAGAGCGCAATTTACAGGATTTATGACAAATTTGGCTTACCCCAATTTGTGTCACATCTACTGGAGCATCATGATCATGTATTATGATGTCACAGTATATGATGACATCATAATTAGTATGCACTATGACGTCACAATGTATTATGACGTCATAATGTATCGGCATAATGACATCACAATATATTATGAGAGCGCAACCTGAAGGTATTATGAGCAATTTCTCTTACCCCAATTTGTGTCACATCTACTGCAGCATCATGAGTATGTATTATGACGTCACAGTATATGATGACATCATAATTAGTATGCACTATGACGTCACAATGTATTATGACATCATAATGTATCCGCATTTTGATATCACAATATATAATGAGAGCGCAATTTGCAGGTATGACCAATTTCTCTTACCTCAAATTGTGTCACGTCTACTGGAGCATCATGAGCATGTATTATGACGTCACAGTATATGATGACATCATAATTAGTATGCAGTATGACGTCACAATGTATTATGACGTCATAATGTATCCGCATTATGACATCACAATATATTATGAGAGCGCAATTTGCAGGTATTATGAGCAATTTCTTTTACCCCAATTTGTGTCACATCTACTGGAGCATCATGAGCATGTATTATGTCATCACAGCATATGATGACATCATAACTAGTATGCTCTATGACGTCACAATGTATTATGACGTCATAATGTATCCGCATTATGACATCACAATATATTAAGAGAGCGCAACCTGAAGGTATTATGAGCAATTTCTCTTACCCCAATTTGTGTCACATCTACTGGAGCATCATGAGCATGTATTATGACGTCACAGTATATGATGACATCATAATTAGTATGCACTATGTCATCACAATATATTATGACGTCATAATGTATCCGCATTATGACATCACAATATATTAAGAGAGCGCAATTTGCAGGTATTATGAGCAATTTCGCTTACCCCAATTTGTGTCACATCTACTGGAGCATCATGAGCATGTATTATGACGTCACAGTATTTGATGATATCATAATTAGTATGCACTATGATGTCACAATGTATTATGATGTCATAATGTATCCGCATTATGACATCACATTATATTATGAGAGCGCAATTTGCAGGTATTATGAGCAATTTCTCTTATCCCAATTTGTGTCACATCTACTGGAGCATCATGAGCATGTATTATGACGTCACAGTATATGATGACATCATAATTAGTATGCACTATGACATCACAATGTATTATAACGACATAATGTATCAGCATTATGACATCAAAATATATTATGAGAGAGCAATTTGCAGGTATTATGAGCAATTTCTCTTACCCCAATTTGTGTCACATCTACTGCAGCACCATGAGCATGTATTCTGCCGTCCCAGTATATGATGTCATCATAATTAGTATGCACTATGACGTCACAATATATTATGACGTCATAATGTATCCGCATTATAACATCACAATATATTATGAGAGCGCAATTTGCAGCTATTATGAGCAATTTCTCTTACCCCAATTAGTGTCACATGTACTGGAGCATCATGAGCATGTATTATGACATCACAGCATTTGATGACATCATAACTAGTATGCACTATGACGTCACAATGTATTATGACGTCATAATGTATCCGCATTATTACATCACAATATATTATGAGAGCGCAATTTGCAGGTATTATGAGCAATTTCGCTTAACCCAATTAGTGTCACATCTATTGGAGCATCATGAGCATGTATTATGACGTCATATTATATGATGACATCATAATTAGTATGCACTATGACGTCACAATATATTATGACGTCATAATGTATCCGCATTATGACATCACAATATATTATGAGAGCGCAATTTGCAGGATTTATGACAAATTTGGCTTACCCCAATTTGTGTCACATCTACTGGAGCATCATGAGCATGTATTTTGACGTCACAGTATATGATGACATCATAATTAGTATGCACTATGACGTCACAATGTATTATGACGTCACAATGTATCCGCATTATGACATCACAATATATTATGAGAGCGCAACATGCAGGTATTATGAGCAATTTCTCTTACCCCAATTTGTGTCACATCTACTGGAGCATCATGAGCATGTATTATGACGTCACAGTATATGATGACATCATAATTAGTATGCACTATGACGTCACAATGTATTATGACGTCATAATGTATCCTCATTATGACATCACAATATATTAAGAGAGCGCAACCTGAAAGTATTATGACCAATTTCTCTTACCCCAATTTGTGTCACATCTACTGGAGCATCATGAGCATGTATTATGACGTCACAGTATATGATGACATCATAATTAGTATGCACTATGACGTCACAATGTATTATGACATCATAATGTATCCGCATTTTGATATCACAATATGTTATGAGAGCGCAATTTGCAGGTATGACCAATTTCTCTTACCTCAAATTGTGTCACGTCTACTGGAGCATCATGAGCATGTATTATGACGTCACAGTATATGATGACATCATAATTAGTATGCACGATGACATCAAAATGTATTATGACGTCATATTGTATCCGCATTATGAAATCACAACATATTATGAGAGCGCAGTTTGCAGGTATTATGAGAAGTTTCTCTTACCCCAATTTGTGTTACATCTACTGGAGCATCATGAGCATGTATTATGACGTCACAGTATATGAAGTCATCATAATTAGTATGCACTATGATGTCACAATGTATTATGATGTCACAGTATATGATGACATCATAATTACTATGCACTATGACCTCACAATGTGTTATGACGTCATAATATATCCGCATTTTGACATCACAATATATTATGAGAGCGCAATTTGCAGGTATTATGAGCAATTTCTCTTACCCCAATTTGTGTCACATCTACTGGAGCATCATGAGCATGTTTTATGACATCACAGTATATGATGACATCATAATTATTATGCACTATGATGTCACAATGCATTATGATGTCATAATGTATCCGCATTATGACATCACAATATATTATGAGAGCGCAATTTGCAGGTATTATGAGCAATTTCTCTTACCCCAATTTGTGTCACATCTACTGGAGCATGATGAGCATGTATTATGACGTCACAGTATATGATGACATCATAATTAGTATGCACTATGACGTCACAATGTATTATGACGTCATAATGTATCCGCATTATGACATCACAATATATTATGAGAGCGCAATTTGCAGGTATTATGAGCAATTTCTCTTACCCCAATTTGTGTCACATATACTGGAGTATCATCAGCATGTATTATGACATCACCGTATATGATGACATCATAATTAGTATGCACTATGACGTCACAATGTATTATGACATCATAATATATCGGCATTATGACATCACAATATATTGTGAGAGCGCAATTTGCAGGTTTTATGACAAATTTGGCTTACCCCAATTTGTGTCACATCTACTGGAGCACCATGAGCATGTATTATGATGTCACAGTATATGATGACATCATAATTAATATTCACTATGACATCACAATGTATTAAGACATCATAATGTATCCGCATTATGACATCACAATATATTATGAGAGCGCAACATGCAGGTATTATGAGCAATTTCTCTTACCCCAATTTGTGTCACATCTACTGGAGCATCAGGAGCATGTATTATGACGTCACAGCAAATGATGACATCATAACTAGTATGCACTATGACGTCACAATGTATTATGACGTCATAATGTATCCGCATTATGACATCACAATATATTATGTGAGCGCAATTTGCAGGTATTATGACCAATTTCTCTTACCCCAATATGTGTCACATCTACTGGAGCATCATGAGCATGTATTATGACGTCAAAACATATGATGATATCATAGCTAGTATGCACTATGACCTCACAAGATATTATGATGTCATATTGTATCCGAATTATGACATCACAATATATTATGAGAGTGCAATTTGCAGGTATTATGAGCAATTTCTCTTACCACAATTTGTGTCACATCTACTGGAGCATCATGAGCATACATTATGACATCACAGTATATGATAACATCATAAACAGTATGCACTATGACGTCACAATGTATTATGACGTCACACTGTATCTGCATTATGACATCACAATATATTATGAGAGCGTAATTTGCAGGTATTATGAGCAATTTCTCTTACCCCAATTTGTGTCACATCTACTGGAGCATCATGAGCATGTATTATGACGTCACAGTATATGATGACATCATAATTAGTATGCACTATGACGTCACAATGTATTATGACGTCATAATGTATCCGCATTATGACATCACAATATATTATGAGAGCGCAATTTGCAGGTATTATTAGCAATTTCTCTTACCCCAATTTGTGTCACATATACTGGAGCATCATCAGCATGTATTATGACGTCACCATATATGATGACATCATAATTAGTATGCGCTATGACGTCACAATGTATCATGACGTCATAATGTATCGGCATTATGACATCACAATATATTGTGAGAGCGCAATTTGCAGGTTTTATGACAAATTTGGCTTACCCCAATTTGTGTCACATCTACTGGAGCATCATGATCATGTATTATGACTTCACAGTATATGATGACATCATAATTAGTATGCACTATGACGTCACAATGTATTATGATGTCACAGTATATGATGACATCATAATTACTATGCACTATGACCTCACAATGTGTTATGACGTCATAATATATCCGCATTATGACATCACAATATATTATGAGAGCGCAATTTGCAGGTATTATGACCAATTTCTCTTACCCCAATTTGTGTCACATCTACTGGAGCATCATGAGCATGTATTATGACGTCACAATATATGATGACATCATAGCAAGTATGCACTATGACGTCACAAGGTATTATGATGTCATAATGTATCCGCATTATGACATCACAATGTATGATGAGAGCGCAATTTGCAGGTATTATGAGCAATTTCTCTTACCCCAATTTGTGTCACATCTACTGGAGCATCATGAGCATGTATTATGACGTCACAGTATATGATGACATCATAATTACTATCCACTATGATGTCACAATATATTATGACGTCATAATGTATCCGCATTATGACATCACAATGTATGATGAGAGCGCAATTGGCAGGAACTATGAGCAATTTCTCTTACCCCAATTTGTGTCACATCTACTGGAGCATCATGAGCATGTATTATGACGTCACAGTATATGATGACATCATGATTAGTATGCACTATGAAGTCACAATGTATTATGACGTCATAATGTATGCGCATTATGACATCACAATATATTATGAGAGCGCAATTTCAGGTTTTATGAGAAATTTCTCTTACCCCAATTTGTGTCACATCTACTGGAGCATCATGAGCATATATCATGACGTCACAGTATATGATGACATCATAATTAATATGCACTATGACGTCACAATGTATTGTGGTACTATTGAGCAGGTACTATGAGCAATTTCTCTTACCCCAATTTGTGTCACATCTACTGGAGCATCATGAGCATGTATTATGATGTCACTGTATGTGATGACATCATAATTATTATGCACTATGACGTCACAATTTATTGTGACGTCACAATTTATTGTGACGTCATAATGTATCCACATTATGACATCACAATATATTATGAGAGCGCAATTTGCAGGTATTATGAGCAATTTCTCTTACCCCAATTTGTGTCACATCTACTGGAGCATCATGAGCATGTATTATGACGTCACAGTATATGATGACATCATAATTAGTATGCACTATGACGTCACAACGTATTATGACGTCATTATGTATCCGCATTATGACATCACAATATATAATGAGAGCGCAATTTGCAGGTATTATGAGCAATTTCTCTTACCCCAATTTGTGTCACATCTACTGGATCATCATGAGCATGTATTATGACGTCACAGTATATGATGACATCATAATTAGTATGCACTATGACGTCACAATGTATTATGACTTCATAATGTGTCCGCATTATGACATCACAATATATTATGAGAGTGCAATTTGCAGGTATTATGAGCAATTTCTCTTACCCCAATTTGTGTCACATCTCCTGGAGCATCATGAGCATGTATTATGACGTCACAGTATATGATGACATCATAATTAGTATGCAGTATGACGTCACAACGTATTATGATGTCATAATGTATCCGCATTATGACATCACAATATATTATGAGAGCGCAATTTGCAGGTATTATGAGCAATTTCTCTTACCCCAAATTGTGTCACATCTACTGGAGCATCATGAGCATGTATTATGACGTCACAGTATATGACGACATCATAATTATTATGAACTATGACGTCAAAATGTATTATGACGTCACAATATATTATGACGTCATAATGTATCTGCATTATGACATCACAATATACTATGGGAGCGCAATTTGCAGGTATTATGACCAATTTCTCTTACCCCAATTTGTGTCACATCTACTGGAGCATCATGAGCATGTATTATGACGTCACACCATGTGATGACATCATAACTAGTATGCAATATGACGTCACAATGTATTATGACGACATAATGTATGCGCATTATGACATCTCAGTATATTATGAGAGCGCAATTTGCAGGAAGTATGAGCAATTTCTCTTACCCCAATTTGTGTCACATCTACTGGAGCATCATGAGCATGCATTATGACGTCACAGTATATGATGACATCATAATTAGTATGCACTATGACGTCACAATGTATTATGACGTCATAATGTATCCACATTATGACACCACAATATATAATGAGAGCGCAATTTGCAGGTAGTATGAGCAATTTCTCTTACCCCAATTTGTGTCACATCTACTGGAGCATCATGAGCATATATTATGACGTCACAGTATATGATTACATCATAATTAGTATGCACTATGACGTCACAATGTATTATGAATTCATAATGTATCCGCATTATGACACCACAATATATTATGAGAGCGCAATTTGCAGGTATTATGAGCAATTTCTCTTACCCCAATTTGTGTCACATCTCCTGGAGCATCATGAGCATGTATTATGACGTCACAGTATATGATGACATCATAATTAGTATGCAGTATGACGTCACAACGTATTATGACGTCATAATCTATCCGCATTATGACATCACAATATATTATGAGAGCGCAATTTTAGGTAATATGAGCAATTTTTGTTACCCCAATATGTGTCACATCTACCGGAGCATCATGAACATGTATTATGACGTCACAGCATATGATGACATCATAATTAGTATGCACTATGATGTCACAATGTATTATGACGTCATAATGTATCCGCATTATGACATCACAATATATTATGAGAGCGCAATTTGCAGGTATTATGAGCAATTTCTCTTACCCCAATTTGTGTCACATCTACTGGAGCATCATGAGCATGTATTATGACGTCACAGTATATGATGACATCATAATTAGTATGCAGTATGACGTCACAACGTATTATGACGTCATAATGTATCCGCATTATGACATCACAATATATTATGAGAGCGCAATTTGCAGGTATTATGACCAATTTCTCTTACCCCAATTTGTGTCACATCTACTGGAGCATCATGAGCATGTATTATGACGTCAAAACATATGATGACATCATAGCTAGTATGCACTATGACGTCTCAAGGTATTATGATGTCATATTGTATCCGCATTATGACATCACAATATATTATGAGAGTGCAATTTGCAGGTTTTATGACCAATTTCTCTTAACCCAATTTGTGTCACATCTACTGTTGCATCATGAGCTTGTATTATGACGTCACAGTATATGATGACATCATAATTAGTATGCACTAAGACGTCACAATATATTATGACGTCATAGTGTATCCGCATTATGACATCACTATATATTATGAGAGCGCAATTTGCAGGTATTATGAGCAATTTCTCTTACCCCAATTTGTGTCACATCTACTGGAGCATCATGAGCATGTATTATGATGTCACTGTATGTGATGACATCATAATTATTATGCACTATGACGTCACAATTTATTGTGACGTCACAATTTATTGTGACGTCATAATGTATCCACATTATGACATCACAATATATTATGAGAGCGCAATTTGCAGGTATTATGAGCAATTTCTCTTACCCCAATTTGTGTCACATCTACTGGAGCATCATGAGCATGTATTATGACGTCACAGTATATGATGACATCATAATTAGTATGCACTATGACGTCACAATGTATTATGACGTCATAATGTATCCGCATTATGACATCACAATATATTATGAGAGCGCAATTTGCAGGTATTATGAGCAATTTCTCTTACCCCAATTTGTGTCACATCTACTGGAGCATCATGAGCATGTATTATGACGTCCCAGTATATGATGACATCATGATTAGTATGCACTATGACGTCACAATGTATTATGACGTCATAATGTATGCGCATTATGACATCACAATATATTATGAGAGCGCAATTTGCAGGAACTATGAGCAATTTCTCTTACCCCAATTTGTGTCACATCTACTGGAGCAACATCAGCATGTATTATGACGTCACAGTATATGATGACATCATAATTAGTATGCACTATGACGTCACAATTTATTATGATGTCATAATGTATCTGCATTATAACATCACAATATATTATGAGAGCGCAATTTGCAGGTATTATGAGCAATTTCTCTTACCCCAAATTGTGTCACATCTACTGGAGCATCATGAGCATGTATTATGACGTCACAGTATATGACGACATCATAATTATTATGAACTATGACGTCAAAATGTATTATGACGTCACAATGTATTATGACGTCATAATGTATCTGCATTATGACAACACAATATACTATGAGAGCGCAATTTGCAGGTATTATGACCAATTTCTCTTACCCCAATTTGTGTCACATCTACTGGAGCATCATGAGCATGTATTATGACGTAACAGTATATGATTACATCGTAATTAGTATGCACTATGACGTCACAAGGTATTATGACTTCACAATGTATCCGCATTATGACATCACAATATATTATGAGAGCGCAATTTGCAGGTATTATGAGCAATTTCGCTTATCCCAATTTGTGTCACATCTACTGGAGCATCATGAGCATGTATTATGACGTCACAGTATATGATGACATCATAATTACTATGCACTATGACGTCACAATGTATTATGACGTCATAATATATCCACATTATGACATCACAATATATTATGAGAGCGCAATTTGCAGGTGTTATGAGCAATTTCTCTTACCCCAATTTGTGTCACATCTACTGGAGCATCATGAGCATGTATTATGACGTCACAGTATATGATGACATCATGATTAGTATGCACTATGACGTCACAATGTATTATGACGTCATAATGTATGCACATTATGACATCTCAGTATATTATGAGAGCGCAATTTGCAGGAACTATGAGCAATTTCTCTTACCCCAATTTGTGTCACATCTACTGGAGCATCATGAGCATGTATTATGACGTCACAGTATATGATGACATCATAATTAGTATGCACTATGACGTCACAATGTATTATGACATTCATAATGTATCCGCATTATGACACCACAATATATAATGAGAGCGCAATTTGCAGGTAGTATGAGCAATTTCTCTTACCCCAATTTGTGTCACATCTACTGTAGCATCATGAGCATATATTATGATGTCACAGTATATGATTACATCATAATTAGTATGCACTATGACGTCACAATGTATTATGAATTCATAATGTATCCGCATTATGACACCACAATATATTATGAGAGCGCAATTTGCAGGTATTATGAGCAATTTCTCTTACCCCAATTTGTGTCACATCTCCTGGAGCATCATGAGCATGTATTATGACGTCACAGTATATGATGACATCATAATTAGTATGCAGTATGACGTCACAACGTATTATGACGTCATAATGTATCCGCATTATGACATCACAATATATTATGAGAGCGCAATTTTAGGTAATATGAGCAATTTTTGTTACCACAATATGTGTCACATCTACCGGAGCATCATGAACATCTATTATGACGTCACAGCATATGATGACATCATAATTAGTATGCACTATGATGTCACAATGTATTATGACGTCATAATGTATCCACATTATGACATCACAATATATTATGAGAGCGCAATTTGCAGGTATTAATAGCAATTTCTCTTACCTCAATTTGTGTCACATCTACTGGAGCATCATGAGCATGTATTATGACGTCACAGTATATGATGACATCATAATTAGTATGCAGTAAGACGTCACAATATATTATGACGTCATAATATATCCGCATTATGACATCACAATATATTATGAGAGCGCAATTTGCAGGAACTATGAGAAATTTCTCTTACCCCAATTTGTGTCACATCTACTGGAGCATCATGAGCATATATTATGACGTCACAGTATATGATAACATCATAAATAGTATGCACTATGACGTCACAATATATTATGACGTCAAAATGTATCTGCATTATGACATCACAATATATTATGAGAGCGTAATTTGCAGGTATTATGAGCAATTTATCTTACCCCAATTTGTGTCACATCTACTGGAGCATGATGAGCATGTATTATGACGTCACAGTATATGATGACATCATAATTAGTATGCACTATGACGCCACAATGTATTATGACGTCATAAGGTATCCGCATTATGACATCACAATATATAACGAGAGCGCAATTTGCAGGTATTATGACCAATTTCTCTTACCCCAATTTGTGTCACATCTACTGGAGCATCATGAGCATGTATTATGACGTCAAAACATATGATGACATCATAGCTAGTATGCACTATGACGTCACAAGGTATTATGACTTCATAATGTATCCGCATTATGACATCACAATATATTATGAGAGCGCAATTTGCAGGTATTATGAGCAATTTCGCTTATCCCAATTTGTGTCACATCTACTGGAGCATCATGAGCATGTATTATGACGTCACAGTATTTGATGACATCATAATTAGTATGCAGTATGACGTCACAATGTATTTTGACATCATAATGTATCCGCATTATGACATCACAATATAGTATGAGAGCGCAATTTGGAGGTAATATGAGCAATTTCTGTTACCCCAGTATGTGTCACATCTACTGTAGCATCATGAGCATGTATTATGACGTCACAGTATATGATGACATCATAATTAGTATGCACTATGACGTCACAGTGTATTATGACGTCATAATGTATCCGCATTATGACATCACAATATATTATGAGAGCGCAATATGCAGGTATTATGAGCAATTTCTCTTACCCCAATTTGTGTCACATCTACTGGAGCATCATGAGCATGTATTATGACGTCACAGCATATGATGACATCATAACTAGTATGCAATATGACGTCACAATGTATTATGACGTCATAATGTATGCGCATTATGTCATCTCAGTATATTATGAGAGCGCAATTTGCAGGAACTATGAGCAATTTCTCTTACCCCAATTTGTGTCACATCTACTGGAGCATCATGAGCATGTATTATGACGTCACAGTATATGATGACATCATAATTAGTATGCACTATGACGTCACAATGTATTATGACGTCATAATGTATCCGCATTATGACACCACAATATATAATGAGAGCGCAATTTGCAGGTAGTATGAGCAATTTCTCTTACCCCAATTTGTGTCACATCTACTGGAGCATCATGAGCATATATTATGACGTCACAGTATATGATTACATCATAATTAGTATGCACTATGACGTCACAATGTATTATGAATTCATAATGTATCCGCATTATGACACCACAATATATTATGAGAGCGCAATTTGCAGGTATTATGAGCAATTTCTCTTACCCCAATTTGTGTCACATCTCCTGGAGCATCATGAGCATGTATTATGACGTCACAGTATATGATGACATCATAATTAGTATGCAGTATGACGTCACAACGTATTATGACGTCATAATGTATCCGCATTATGACATCACAATATGTTATGAGAGCGCAATTTTAGGTAATATGAGCAATTTTTGTTACCCCAATATGTGTCACATCTACCGGAGCATCATGAACATGTATTATGACGTCACAGCATATGATGACATCATAATTAGTATGCACTATGATGTCACAATGTATTATGACGTCATAATGTATCCGCATTATGACATCACAATATATTATGAGAGCGCAATTTGCAGGTATTATGAGCAATTTCTCTTACCCCAATTTGTGTCACATCTACTAGAGCATCATGAGCATGTATTATGACGTCACAGTATATGATGACATCATAATTAGTATGCAGTATGACGTCACAACGTATTATGACGTCATAATGTATCCGCATTATGACATCACAATATATTATGAGAGCGCAATTTGCAGGTATTATGACCAATTTCTCTTACCCCAAATTGTGTCACATCTACTGGAGCATCATGAGCATGTATTATGACGTCAAAACATATGATGACATCATAGCTAGTATGCACTATGACGTCTCAAGGTGCTATGATGTCATATTGTATCCGCATTATGACATCACAATATATTAGGAGAGTGCAATTTGCAGGTTTTATGACCAATTTCTCTTAACCCAATTTGTGTCACATCTACTGTTGCATCATGAGCTTGTATTATGACGTCACAGTATATGATGACATCATAATTAGTATGCACTAAGACGTCACAATATATTATGACGTCATAGTGTATCCGCATTATGACATCACAATATATTATGAGAGCGCAATTTGCAGGTACTATGAGCAATTTCTCTTACCCCAATTTGTGTCACATCTACTGGAGCATCATGAGCATGTATTATGATGTCACTGTATGTGATGACATCATAATTATTATGCACTATGACATCACAATTTATTGTGACGTCACAATTTATTGTGACGTCATAATGTACCCACATTATGACATCACAATATATTATGAGAGCGCAATTTGCAGGTATTATGAGCAATTTCTCTTACCCCAATTTGTGTCACATCTACTGGAGCATCATGAGCATGTATTATGACGTCACAGTATATGATGACATCATAATTAGTATGCACTATGACGTCACAATGTATTATGACGTCATAATGTATCCGCATTATGACATCACAATATATTATGAGAGCGCAATTTGCAGGTATTATGAGCAATTTCTCTTACCCCAATTTGTGTCACATCTACTGGAGCATCATGAGCATGTATTATGACGTCCCAGTATATGATGACATCCTGATTAGTATGCACTATGACGTCACAATGTATTATGACGTCATAATGTATGCGCATTATGACATCACAATATATTATGAGAGCGCAATTTGCAGGAACTATGAGCAATTTCTCTTACCCTAATTTGTGTCACATCTACTGGAGCATCATCAGCATGTATTATGACTTCACAGTATATGATGACATCATAATTAGTATGCACTATGACGTCACAATTTATTATGATGTCATAATGTATCCGCATTATAACATCACAATATATTATGAGAGCGCAATTTGCAGGTATTATGAGCAATTTCTCTTACCCCAAATTGTGTCACATCTACTGGAGCATCATGAGCATGTATTATGACGTCACAGTATATGACGACATCATAATTATTATGAACTATGACGTCAAAATGTATTATGACGTCACAATGTATTATGACGTCATAATGTATCTGCATTATGACAACACAATATACTATGAGAGCGCAATTTGCAGGTATTATGACCAATTTCTCTTACCCCAAATTGTGTCACATCTACTGGAGCATCATGAGCATGTATTATGACGTCACAGTATATGACGACATCATAATTATTATGAACTATGACGTCAAAATGTATTATGACGTCACAATGTATTATGACTTCATAATGTATCCGCATTATGACATCACAATATATTATTAGAGCGCAATTTGCAGGTATTATGAGCAATTTCTCTTACCCCAATTTGTGTCACATCTACTGGAGCATCATGAGCATGTATTATAACGTCACAGTATATGATGACATCATAATTACTATGCACTATGACGTCACAATGTATAATGACGTCATAATATATCCGCATTATGACATCACAATATATTATGAGAGCGCAATTTGCAGGTATTATGAGCAATTTCTCTTACCCCAATTTGTGTCACATCTACTGGAGCATCATGAGCATGTATTATGACGTCACAGTATATGATGACATCATGATTAGTATGCACTATGACGTCACAATGTATTATGACGTCATAATGTATGCGCATTATGACATCTCAGTATATTATGAGAGCGCAATTTGCAGGAACTATGAGCAATTTCTCTTACCCCAATTTGTGTCACATCTACTGGAGCATCATGAGCATGTATTATGACGTCACAGTATATGATGACATCATAATTAGTATGCACTATGACGTCACAATGTATTATGACATTCATAATGTATCCGCATTATGACACCACAATATATAATGAGAGCGCAATTTGCAGGTAGTATGAGCAATTTCTCTTACCCCAATTTGTGTCACATCTACTGTAGCATCATGAGCATATATTATGACGTCACAGTATATGATTACATCATAATTAGTATGCACTTTGACGTCACAATGTATTATGAATTCATAATGTATCCGCATTATGACACCACAATATATTATGAGAGCGCAATTTGCAGGTATTATGAGCAATTTCTCTTACCCCAATTTGTGTCACATCTCCTGGAGCATCATGAGCATGTATTATGACGTCACAGTATATGATGACATCATAATTAGTATGCAGTATGACGTCACAATGTATTATGACGTCATAATGTATCCGCATTATGACATCACAATATATTATGAGAGCGCAATTTTAGGTAATATGAGCAATTTTTGTTACCCCAATATGTGTCACATCTACCGGAGCATCATGAACATCTATTATGACGTCACAGCATATGATGACATCATAATTAGTATGCACTATGATGTCACAATGTATTATGACGTCATAATGTATCCACATTATGACATCACAATATATTATGAGAGCGCAATTTGCAGGTATTAATAGCAATTTCTCTTACCTCAATTTGTGTCACATCTACTGGAGCATCATGAGCATGTATTATGACGTCACAGTATATGATGACATCATAATTAGTATGCAGTAAGACGTCACAATATATTATGACGTCATAATATATCCGCATTATGACATCACAATATATTATGAGAGCGCAATTTGCAGGAACTATGAGAAATTTCTCTTACCCCAATTTGTGTCACATCTACTGGAGCATCATGAGCATATATTATGACGTCACAGTATATGATAACATCATAAATAGTATGCACTATGACGTCACAATATATTATGACGTCAAAATGTATCTGCATTATGACATCACAATATATTATGAGAGCGTAATTTGCAGGTATTATGAGCAATTTCTCTTACCCCAATTTGTGTCACATCTACTGGAGCATGATGAGCATGTATTATGACGTCACAGTATATGATGACATCATAATTAGTATGCACTATGATGCCACAATGTATTATGACGTCATAATGTATCCGCATTATGACATCACAATATATAATGAGAGCGCAATTTGCAGGTATTATGACCAATTTCTCTTACCCCAATTTGTGTCACATCTACTGGAGCATCATGAGCATGTATTATGACGTCAAAACATATGATGACATCATAGCTAGTATGCACTATGACGTCACAAGGTATTATGACTTCATAATGTATCCGCATTATGACATCACAATATATTATGAGAGCGCAATTTGCAGGTATTATGAGCAATTTCGCTTATCCCAATTTGTGTCACATCTACTGGAGCATCATGAGCATGTATTATGACGTCACAGTATTTGATGACATCATAATTAGTATGCAGTATGACGTCACAATGTATTTTGACATCATAATGTATCCGCATTATGACATCACAATATAGTATGAGAGCGCAATTTGGAGGTAATATGAGCAATTTCTGTTACCCCAGTATGTGTCACATCTACTGTAGCATCATGAGCATGTATTATGACGTCACAGTATATGATGACATCATAATTAGTATGCACTATGACGTCACAATGTATTATGACGTCATAATGTATCCGCATTATGACATCACAATATATTATGAGAGCGCAATATGCAGGTATTATGAGCAATTTCTCTTACCCCAATTTGTGTCACATCTACTGGAGCATCATGAGCATGTATTATGACGTCACAGTATATGATGACATCATAATTAGTATGCACTATGACGTCACAATGTATTACGACGTCATAATGTATCCGCCTTATGACATCACAATATATTATGAGAGCGCAATTTGCAGGTATTATGAGCAATTTCTCTTACCCCAATTTGTGTCACATATACTGGAGTATCATCAGCATGTATTATGACGTCACAGTATATGATGACATCATAATAAGTATGCACTATGACGTCACAATATATTATGACGTCATAATGTATAGGCATTATGACATCACAATATATTGTGAGAGCGCAATTTGCAGGTATTATGAGCACTTTGTCTTACCCCAATTTGTGTCACGTCTGCTGGAGCATCATGAGCATGTATTATGACGTCACCGTAAAGGATGACATCATAATTAGTATGCACGATGACATCAAAATGTATTATGACGTCATATTGTATCCGCATTATGACATCACAATATATTATGAGAGCGCAGTTTGCAGGTATTATGAGCAATTTCTCTTACCCCAATTTGTGTTACATGTACTGGAGCATCATGAGCATGTATTATGACGTCACAGTATATGATGTCATCATAATTAGTATGCACTATGACGTCACAATGTATTATGATGTCACAGTATATGATGACATCATAATTACTATGCACTATGACCTCACAATGTGTTATGACGTCATAATGTATCCGCATTTTGACATCACTATATATTATGAGAGCGCAATTTGCAGGTATTATGAGCAATTTCTCTTACCCCAATTTGTGTCACATCTACTGGAGCATCATGAGCATATATTATGACGTCACAGTATATGATAACATCATAAATAGTATGCACTATGACGTCACAATGTATTATGAAGTCATAATGTGTCTGCATTATGACATCACAATATATTATGAGAGCGTAATTTGCAGGTATTATGAGCAATTTCTCTTACCCCAATTTGTGTCACATCTACTGGAGCATCATGAGCATACATTATGACGTCACAGTATATGATAACATCATAAACAGTATGCACTATGACGTCACAATGTATTATGAAGTCATAATGTGTCTGCATTATGACATCACAATATATTATGAGAGCGCAATTTGCAGGTATTATGAGCAATTTCTCTTACCCCAATTTGTGTCACATATACTGGAGTATCATCAGCATGTATTATGACGTCACCGTATATGATGACATCATAATTAGTATGCACTATGACGTCACAATGTATTATGACGTCATAATGTATCGGCATTATGACATCACAATATATTGTGAGAGCGCAATTTGCAGGTTTTATGACAAATTTGGCTTACCCCAATTTGTGTCACATCTACTGGAGCATCATGATCATGTATTATGACTTCACCGTATATGATGACATCATAATTAATATGCACTATGACATCACAATATATTAAGACATCATAATGTATCCGCATTATGACATCACAATATATTAGCAGAGCGCAACATGCAGGTATTATGAGCAATTTCTCTTACCCCAATTTGTGCCACATCTACTGGAGCATCATGAGCATGTATTATGACGTCACAGCAAATGATGACATCATAACTAGTATGCACTATGACGTCACAATGTATTATGACGTCATAATGTATCCGCATTATGACATCACAATATATTATGAGAGCGCAATTTGCAGGTATTATGAGCAATTTCTCTTACCCCAATTTGTGTCACATCTACTGGAGCATCATGAGCATGTATTATGACGTCACAGTACATGATGACATCATAATTAATATGCAGTATGACGTCACAATGCATTATGACGTCATAATGTATCCGCATTATGACATCACAATATATTATGAGAGCGCAATTTGCAGGTATTATGACCAATTTCTCTTACCCCAATTTGTGTCACATCTACTGGAGCATCATGAGCATGTATTATGACGTCAAAACATATGATGACATCATAGCTAGTATGCACTATGACGTCACAAGGTATTATGATGTCATATTGTATGCGTATTATGACATCACAATATATTATGAGAGTGCAATTTGCAGGTTTTATGACCAATTTCTCTTAACCCAATTTGTGTCACATCTACTGTTGCATCATGAGCTTGTATTATGACCTCACAGTATATGATGACATCATAATTAGTATGCACTAAGACGTCACAATATATTATGAGGTCATAATGTATCCGCATTATGACATCACAATATAATATGAGAGCGCAATTTGCAGGTATTATGAGCAATATCTCTTACCCCAATTTGTGTCACATCTACTGGAGCATCATGAGCATGTATTATGACGTCACAGTATATGATGACATCATAATTACTATGCACTATGACGTCACAATGTATTATGACGCCATAATATATCCGCATTATGACATCACAATATATTATGAGAGCGCAATTTGCAGGTATTATGAGCAATTTCTCTTACCCCAATTTGTGTCACATCTACTGGAGCATCATGAGCATGTATTATGACGTCACAGTATATGATGACATCATAATTACTATGCAGTATGACATCACAATGTATTATGATGTCATAATGTATCCACATTATGACATCACAATATAATATGAGAGCGCAATTTGCAGGTATTGTGAGCAATTTCTCTTACCCCAATTTGTGTCACATCTACTGGAGCATCACGAGCATGTATTATGATGTCACAGTATATGATGACATCATAATGAGTATGCACTGTGATGTCACAATTTATTGTGACGTCATAATGTATACACATTATGACATCACAATTTATTATGAGAGCGCAATTTGCAGGTATTATGAGCAATTTCTCTTACCCCAATTGGTGTCACATCTACTGGAGCATCATGAGCATGTATTATGACGTCACAGTATATGATGACATCATGATTAGTATGCACTATGAAGTCACAATGTATTATGACGTCATAATGTATGCGCATTATGACATCACAATATATTATGAGAGCGCAATTGGCAGGAACTATGAGCAATTTCTCTTACCCCAATTTGTGTCACATCTACTGGAGCATCATGAGCATGTATTATGACGTCACAGTATATGATGACATCATAATTAGTATGCAGAATGACGTCACAATGTATTATGACGTCATAATGTATCCGCATTATGACATCACAATATATTATGAGAGCGCAACATGCAGGTATTATGGGCAGTTTCTCTTACCCCAATTTGTGTCACATCTACTGGAGCATCATGAGCATGTATTATGATGTCACAGTATATGATGACATCATAATTAGTATGCACTATGATGTCACAATGTATTATGACGTCATAATATATCCACATTAAGACATCACAAAATATTATGAGAGCGCAATTTGCAGGTTTTATGACCAATTTCGCTTACCCCAATTTGTGTCACATCTACTGGAGCATCATGAGCATGTATTATGACGTCACAGTATATGATGACATCATAATTAGTATGCACTATGACGTCAAAATGTATTATGACGTCATAATGTATCCGCATTATGACATCACAATATATTATGAGAGCGCAATTTGCAGGTTTTGTGACCAATTTCACGTACCCCAATTTGTGTCACATCTACTGGAGCATCATGAGCATGTACTATGACGTCACAGTATATGATGACATCATAATTACTATGCACTATGACCTCACAATGTATTATGAGGTCATAAACTATCCGCATTATGACATCACAATATATTATGAGAGCGCAACATGCAGGTATTATGACCAATTTCGCTTACCCCAATTTGTGTCACATCTACTGTAGCAACATGAGCATGTGTTATGACGTCATAGTATATGATGACATCATAATTAGTATGCATTATGACGTCACAATGTATTATGACGTCATAATGTATCCGCATTATGACATCACAATATATTATGAGAGCGCAATATGCAGGTATTATGAGCAATTTCTCTTACCCCAATTTGTGTTACATCTACTGGAGCATCATGAGCATGTATTATGACGTCACAGTATATGATGACATCATAGTTAGTATGCACTATGACGTCACAATGTATTATGACGTCATAATGTATCCGCCTTATGACATCACAATATATTATGAGAGCGCAATTTGCAGGTATTATGAGCAATTTCTCTTACCCCAATTTGTGTCACATATACTGGAGTATCATCAGCATGTATTATGACGTCACAGTTTATGATGACATCATAATTAGTATGCACTATGACGTCACAATATATTATGACGTCATATTGTATACGCATTTTGACATCACAATATATTGTGAGAGCGCAATTTGCAGGTATTGTGAGCACTTTGTCTTACCCCAATTTGTGTCACGTCTGCTGGAGCATCATGAGCATGTATTATGACGTCACCGTAAAGGATGACATCATAATTAGTATGCGCGATGACATCAAAATGTATTATGACGTCATATTGTATCCGAATTATGACATCACAATATATTATGAGAGCGCAGTTTGAAGGTATTATGAGCAATTTCTCTTACCCCAATTTGTGTTACATCTACTGGAGCATCATGAGCATGTATTATGACGTCACAGTATAAGATGTCATCATAATTAGTATGCACTATGACGTCACAATGTATTATGATGTCACAGTATATGATGACATCATAATTACTATGCACTATGACCTCACAATGTGTTATGACGTCATAATGTATCCGCATTTTGACATCACAATATATTATGAGAGCGCAATTTGCAGGTATTATGAGCAATTTCTCTTACCCCAATCTGTGTCACACCTACTGGAGCATCATGAGCATCTTTTACGACATCACAGTATATGATGACATCATAATTATTATGCACTATGACGTCACAATGTATTATGACGTCATAATGTATCCGCATTATGACATCACAATATATTATGAGAGCGCAATTTGCAGGTATTATGAGCAATTTCTCTTACCCCAATTTGTGTAACATCTACTGAAGCATCATGAGCATGTATTATGACGTCACAACATATGATGACATCATAGCTAGTATGCACTATGACGTCACAAGGTATTATGATGTCATAATGTATCCGCATTATGACATCACAATATATTATGAGAGCGCAGTTTGCAGGTATTATGATCAATTTCTCTTACCCCAATTTGTGTAAAATCTACTGGAGCATCATGAGCATGTATTATGACGTCACAGTATATGATGACATCATAATTAGTATCCACTATGATGTCACAATATATTATGACGTCATAATGTATCCGCATTATGACATCACAATGTATGATGAGATCGCAATTTGCAGGTATTATGAGCAATTTCTCTTACCACAGTTTGTGTCACATCTACTGGAGCATCATGAGCATGTATTATGTCGTCACAGTATATGATGACATCATAATTACTATGCAGTATGACATCACAATGTATTATTACGTCATAATGTATCCGCATTATGACATCACAATATATTATGAGAGCGCAATTTGCAGGTATTATGAGCAATTTCTCTTACCCCAATTTGTGTCACATCTACTGGAGCATCATGAGCATGTATTATGACGTCACAGTATATGATGACATCATAATGAGTATGCACTGTGACGTCACAATTTATTGTGACGTCATAATGTATCCGCATTATGACATCACAATATATTATGAGAGCGCAATTTGCAGGTATTATGAGCAATTTCTCTTACCCCAATTTGTGTCGCATCTACTGGAGCATCATGAGCATGTATTATGATGTCACAGTATATGATGACATCATAATTAGTATGCAGTATGACGTCACAATATATTATGACGTCACAATATATCCGCATTATGACATCACAATATATTATGAGAGCGCAATTTGCAGGTATTATGAGCAATTTCTCTTACCCAATTTGTGTCACATTTACTGGAGCATCATGAGCATGTATTATGACGTCACAGTATATGATGACATCATGATTAGTATGCACTATGACGTCACAATGTATTATGACGTCATAATGTATGCACATTATGACATCACAATATATTCTGAGAGCGCAATTTGCAGGAATTATGAGCAATTTCTCTTACCCCAATTTGTGTCACATCTACTGGAGCATCTTGAGCATGTATTATGACGTCACAGTATATGATGACATTATAATTAGTATGCACTATGACGTCACAATTTATTATGATGTCATAATGTATCCGCATTATGACATCACAATATATTATGAGAGCGCAATTTGCAGGTATTATGAGCAATTTCTCTTACCCCAATATGTGTCACAGCTACTGGAGCATCATGAGCATATATTATGACGTCACAGTATATGATAACATCATAAATAGTATGCACTATGACGTCACAATGTATTATGACGTCATAATGTATCTGCATTATGACATCACAATATATTATGAGAGCGTAATTTGCAGGTATTATGAGCAATTTCTCTTACCCCAATTTGCGTCACATCTACTGGAGCATCATGAGCATGTATTATGACGTCACAGTATATGATGACATCATAATTAGTATGCACTATGACGTCACAATGTATTATGACGTCATAATGTATCCGCATTATGACATCACAATATATTATGAGAGCGCAATTTGCAGGTATTATGAGCAATTTCGTTTACCCCAATTTGTCTCACATATACTGGAGCATCATCAGCATGTATTATGACGTCACAGTATATGATGACACCATAATTAGTGTGCACTATGACGTCACAATGTATTATGACGTCATAATGTATCTGCATTATGACATCACAATATATTGTGAGAGCGCAATTTGCAGGTATTATGAGCACTTTGTCTTACCCCAATTTGTGTCACATCTGCTGGAGCATCATGAGCATGTATTATGACGTCACCCTAAAGGATGACGTCATAATTAGTATGCACGATGACATCAAAATGTATTATGACGTCATATTGTATCCGCATTATCACATCACAATATATTATGAGAGCGCAGTTTGCAGGTATTATGAGCATTTTCTCTTACCCCAATTTGTGTTACATCTACTGGACCATCATGAGCATGTATTATGACATCACAGTATATGATGTCATCATAATTAGTATGCACTATGACGTCACAATGTATTATGATGTCACAGTATATGATTACATCATAATTACTATGCACTATGACCTCACAATGTGTTATGACGTCATAATATATCCGCATATTGACATCACAATATATTATGAGAGCGCAATTTGCAGGTATCATGAGCAATTTCTCTTACCCCAATTTGTGTCACATCTCCTGGAGCATCATGAGCATGTATTATGACGTCACAGTATATGATGACATCATAATTAGTATGCAGTATGACGTCACAATGTATTATGACGTCATAATGTATCCGCATTATGACATCACAATATATTATGAGAGCGCAATTTTAGGTAATATGAGCAATTTTTGTTACCCCAATATGTGTCACATCTACCGGAGCATCATGAACATCTATTATGACGTCACAGCATATGATGACATCATAATTAGTATGCACTATGATGTCACAATGTATTATGACGTCATAATGTATCCACATTATGACATCACAATATATTATGAGAGCGCAATTTGCAGGTATTAATAGCAATTTCTCTTACCTCAATTTGTGTCACATCTACTGGAGCATCATGAGCATGTATTATGACGTCACAGTATATGATGACATCATAATTAGTATGCAGTAAGACGTCACAATATATTATGACGTCATAATATATCCGCATTATGACATCACAATATATTATGAGAGCGCAATTTGCAGGAACTATGAGAAATTTCTCTTACCCCAATTTGTGTCACATCTACTGGAGCATCATGAGCATATATTATGACGTCACAGTATATGATAACATCATAAATAGTATGCACTATGACGTCACAATATATTATGACGTCAAAATGTATCTGCATTATGACATCACAATATATTATGAGAGCGTAATTTGCAGGTATTATGAGCAATTTCTCTTACCCCAATTTGTGTCACATCTACTGGAGCATGATGAGCATGTATTATGACGTCACAGTATATGATGACATCATAATTAGTATGCACTATGACGCCACAATGTATTATGACGTCATAATGTATCCGCATTATGACATCACAATATATAATGAGAGCGCAATTTGCAGGTATTATGACCAATTTCTCTTACCCCAATTTGTGTCACATCTACTGGAGCATCATGAGCATGTATTATGACGTCAAAACATATGATGACATCATAGCTAGTATGCACTATGACGTCACAAGGTATTATGACTTCATAATGTATCCGCATTATGACATCACAATATATTATGAGAGCGCAATTTGCAGGTATTATGAGCAATTTCGCTTATCCCAATTTGTGTCACATCTACTGGAGCATCATGAGCATGTATTATGACGTCACAGTATTTGATGACATCATAATTAGTATGCAGTATGACGTCACAATGTATTTTGACATCATAATGTATCCGCATTATGACATCACAATATAGTATGAGAGCGCAATTTGGAGGTAATATGAGCAATTTCTGTTACCCCAGTATGTGTCACATCTACTGTAGCATCATGAGCATGTATTATGACGTCACAGTATATGATGACATCATAATTAGTATGCACTATGACGTCACAATGTATTATGACGTCATAATGTATCCGCATTATGACATCACAATATATTATGAGAGCGCAATATGCAGGTATTATGAGCAATTTCTCTTACCCCAATTTGTGTCACATCTACTGGAGCATCATGAGCATGTATTATGACGTCACAGTATATGATGACATCATAATTAGTATGCACTATGACGTCACAATGTATTACGACGTCATAATGTATCCGCCTTATGACATCACAATATATTATGAGAGCGCAATTTGCAGGTATTATGAGCAATTTCTCTTACCCCAATTTGTGTCACATATACTGGAGTATCATCAGCATGTATTATGACGTCACAGTATATGATGACATCATAATAAGTATGCACTATGACGTCACAATATATTATGACGTCATAATGTATAGGCATTATGACATCACAATATATTGTGAGAGCGCAATTTGCAGGTATTATGAGCACTTTGTCTTACCCCAATTTGTGTCACGTCTGCTGGAGCATCATGAGCATGTATTATGACGTCACCGTAAAGGATGACATCATAATTAGTATGCACGATGACATCACAATGTATTATGACGTCATATTGTATCCGCATTATGACATCACAATATATTATGAGAGCGCAGTTTGCAGGTATTATGAGCAATTTCTCTTACCCCAATTTGTGTTACATGTACTGGAGCATCATGAGCATGTATTATGACGTCACAGTATATGATGTCATCATAATTAGTATGCACTATGACGTCACAATGTATTATGATGTCACAGTATATGATGACATCATAATTACTATGCACTATGACCTCACAATGTGTTATGACGTCATAATGTATCCGCATTTTGACATCACTATATATTATGAGAGCGCAATTTGCAGGTATTATGAGCAATTTCTCTTACCCCAATTTGTGTCACATCTACTGGAGCATCATGAGCATATATTATGACGTCACAGTATATGATAACATCATAAATAGTATGCACTATGACGTCACAATGTATTATGAAGTCATAATGTGTCTGCATTATGACATCACAATATATTATGAGAGCGTAATTTGCAGGTATTATGAGCAATTTCTCTTACCCCAATTTGTGTCACATCTACTGGAGCATCATGAGCATACATTATGACGTCACAGTATATGATAACATCATAAACAGTATGCACTATGACGTCACAATGTATTATGATGTAATACTGTATCTGCATTATGACATCACAATATATTATGAGAGCGTAATTTGCAGGTATTATGAGCAATTTCTCTTACCCCAATTTGTGTCACATCTACTGGAGCATCATGAGCATGTATTATGACGTCACAGTATATGATGACATCATAATTAGTATGCACTATGACGTCACAATGTATTATGACGTCATAATGTATCCGCATTATGACATCACAATATATTATGAGAGCGCAATTTGCAGGTATTATGAGCAATTTCTCTTACCCCAATTTGTGTCACATATACTGGAGTATCATCAGCATGTATTATGACGTCACCGTATATGATGACATCATAATTAGTATGCACTATGACGTCACAATGTATTATGACGTCATAATGTATCGGCATTATGACATCACAATATATTGTGAGAGCGCAATTTGCAGGTTTTATGACAAATTTGGCTTACCCCAATTTGTGTCACATCTACTGGAGCATCATGATCATGTATTATGACTTCACCGTATATGATGACATCATAATTAATATGCACTATGACATCACAATATATTAAGACATCATAATGTATCCGCATTATGACATCACAATATATTAGCAGAGCGCAACATGCAGGTATTATGAGCAATTTCTCTTACCCCAATTTGTGCCACATCTACTGGAGCATCATGAGCATGTATTATGACGTCACAGCAAATGATGACATCATAACTAGTATGCACTATGACGTCACAATGTATTATGACGTCATAATGTATCCGCATTATGACATCACAATATATTATGAGAGCGCAATTTGCAGGTATTATGAGCAATTTCTCTTACCCCAATTTGTGTCACATCTACTGGAGCATCATGAGCATGTATTATGACGTCACAGTACATGATGACATCATAATTAATATGCAGTATGACGTCACAATGCATTATGACGTCATAATGTATCCGCATTATGACATCACAATATATTATGAGAGCGCAATTTGCAGGTATTATGACCAATTTCTCTTACCCCAATTTGTGTCACATCTACTGGAGCATCATGAGCATGTATTATGACGTCAAAACATATGATGACATCATAGCTAGTATGCACTATGACGTCACAAGGTATTATGATGTCATATTGTATGCGTATTATGACATCACAATATATTATGAGAGTGCAATTTGCAGGTTTTATGACCAATTTCTCTTAACCCAATTTGTGTCACATCTACTGTTGCATCATGAGCTTGTATTATGACCTCACAGTATATGATGACATCATAATTAGTATGCACTAAGACGTCACAATATATTATGAGGTCATAATGTATCCGCATTATGACATCACAATATATTATGAGAGCGCAATTTGCAGGTATTATGAGCAATATCTCTTACCCCAATTTGTGTCACATCTACTGGAGCATCATGAGCATGTATTATGACGTCACAGTATATGATGACATCATAATTACTATGCACTATGACGTCACAATGTATTATGACGCCATAATATATCCGCATTATGACATCACAATATATTATGAGAGCGCAATTTGCAGGTATTATGAGCAATTTCTCTTACCCCAATTTGTGTCACATCTACTGGAGCATCATGAGCATGTATTATGACGTCACAGTATATGATGACATCATAATTACTATGCAGTATGACATCACAATGTATTATGATGTCATAATGTATCCACATTATGACATCACAATATATTATGAGAGCGCAATTTGCAGGTATTGTGAGCAATTTCTCTTACCCCAATTTGTGTCACATCTACTGGAGCATCACGAGCATGTATTATGATGTCACAGTATATGATGACATCATAATGAGTATGCACTGTGATGTCACAATTTATTGTGACGTCATAATGTATACACATTATGACATCACAATTTATTATGAGAGCGCAATTTGCAGGTATTATGAGCAATTTCTCTTACCCCAATTGGTGTCACATCTACTGGAGCATCATGAGCATGTATTATGACGTCACAGTATATGATGACATCATGATTAGTATGCACTATGAAGTCACAATGTATTATGACGTCATAATGTATGCGCATTATGACATCACAATATATTATGAGAGCGCAATTGGCAGGAACTATGAGCAATTTCTCTTACCCCAATTTGTGTCACATCTACTGGAGCATCATGAGCATGTATTATGACGTCACAGTATATGATGACATCATAATTAGTATGCAGAATGACGTCACAATGTATTATGACGTCATAATGTATCCGCATTATGACATCACAATATATTATGAGAGCGCAACATGCAGGTATTATGGGCAGTTTCTCTTACCCCAATTTGTGTCACATCTACTGGAGCATCATGAGCATGTATTATGATGTCACAGTATATGATGACATCATAATTAGTATGCACTATGATGTCACAATGTATTATGACGTCATAATATATCCACATTAAGACATCACAAAATATTATGAGAGCGCAATTTGCAGGTTTTATGACCAATTTCGCTTACCCCAATTTGTGTCACATCTACTGGAGCATCATGAGCATGTATTATGACGTCACAGTATATGATGACATCATAATTAGTATGCACTATGACGTCAAAATGTATTATGACGTCATAATGTATCCGCATTATGACATCACAATATATTATGAGAGCGCAATTTGCAGGTTTTGTGACCAATTTCACGTACCCCAATTTGTGTCACATCTACTGGAGCATCATGAGCATGTACTATGACGTCACAGTATATGATGACATCATAATTACTATGCACTATGACCTCACAATGTATTATGAGGTCATAAACTATCCGCATTATGACATCACAATATATTATGAGAGCGCAACATGCAGGTATTATGACCAATTTCGCTTACCCCAATTTGTGTCACATCTACTGTAGCAACATGAGCATGTGTTATGACGTCATAGTATATGATGACATCATAATTAGTATGCATTATGACGTCACAATGTATTATGACGTCATAATGTATCCGCATTATGACATCACAATATATTATGAGAGCGCAATATGCAGGTATTATGAGCAATTTCTCTTACCCCAATTTGTGTTACATCTACTGGAGCATCATGAGCATGTATTATGACGTCACAGTATATGATGACATCATAGTTAGTATGCACTATGACGTCACAATGTATTATGACGTCATAATGTATCCGCCTTATGACATCACAATATATTATGAGAGCGCAATTTGCAGGTATTATGAGCAATTTCTCTTACCCCAATTTGTGTCACATATACTGGAGTATCATCAGCATGTATTATGACGTCACAGTTTATGATGACATCATAATTAGTATGCACTATGACGTCACAATATATTATGACGTCATATTGTATACGCATTTTGACATCACAATATATTGTGAGAGCGCAATTTGCAGGTATTGTGAGCACTTTGTCTTACCCCAATTTGTGTCACGTCTGCTGGAGCATCATGAGCATGTATTATGACGTCACCGTAAAGGATGACATCATAATTAGTATGCGCGATGACATCAAAATGTATTATGACGTCATATTGTATCCGAATTATGACATCACAATATATTATGAGAGCGCAGTTTGAAGGTATTATGAGCAATTTCTCTTACCCCAATTTGTGTTACATCTACTGGAGCATCATGAGCATGTATTATGACGTCACAGTATAAGATGTCATCATAATTAGTATGCACTATGACGTCACAATGTATTATGATGTCACAGTATATGATGACATCATAATTACTATGCACTATGACCTCACAATGTGTTATGACGTCATAATGTATCCGCATTTTGACATCACAATATATTATGAGAGCGCAATTTGCAGGTATTATGAGCAATTTCTCTTACCCCAATCTGTGTCACACCTACTGGAGCATCATGAGCATCTTTTACGACATCACAGTATATGATGACATCATAATTATTATGCACTATGACGTCACAATGTATTATGACGTCATAATGTATCCGCATTATGACATCACAATATATTATGAGAGCGCAATTTGCAGGTATTATGAGCAATTTCTCTTACCCCAATTTGTGTAACATCTACTGAAGCATCATGAGCATGTATTATGACGTCACAACATATGATGACATCATAGCTAGTATGCACTATGACGTCACAAGGTATTATGATGTCATAATGTATCCGCATTATGACATCACAATATATTATGAGAGCGCAGTTTGCAGGTATTATGAGCAATTTCTCTTACCCCAATTTGTGTAAAATCTACTGGAGCATCATGAGCATGTATTATGACGTCACAGTATATGATGACATCATAATTAGTATCCACTATGATGTCACAATATATTATGACGTCATAATGTATCCGCATTATGACATCACAATGTATGATGAGATCGCAATTTGCAGGTATTATGAGCAATTTCTCTTACCACAGTTTGTGTCACATCTACTGGAGCATCATGAGCATGTATTATGTCGTCACAGTATATGATGACATCATAATTACTATGCAGTATGACATCACAATGTATTATTACGTCATAATGTATCCGCATTATGACATCACAATATATTATGAGAGCGCAATTTGCAGGTATTATGAGCAATTTCTCTTACCCCAATTTGTGTCACATCTACTGGAGCATCATGAGCATGTATTATGACGTCACAGTATATGATGACATCATAATGAGTATGCACTGTGACGTCACAATTTATTGTGACGTCATAATGTATCCGCATTATGACATCACAATATATTATGAGAGCGCAATTTGCAGGTATTATGAGCAATTTCTATTACCCCAATTTGTGTCGCATCTACTGGAGCATCATGAGCATGTATTATGATGTCACAGTATATGATGACATCATAATTAGTATGCAGTATGACGTCACAATATATTATGACGTCACAATATATCCGCATTATGACATCACAATATATTATGAGAGCGCAATTTGCAGGTATTATGAGCAATTTCTCTTACCCAATTTGTGTCACATTTACTGGAGCATCATGAGCATGTATTATGACGTCACAGTATATGATGACATCATGATTAGTATGCACTATGACGTCACAATGTATTATGACGTCATAATGTATGCACATTATGACATCACAATATATTCTGAGAGCGCAATTTGCAGGAATTATGAGCAATTTCTCTTACCCCAATTTGTGTCACATCTACTGGAGCATCTTGAGCATGTATTATGACGTCACAGTATATGATGACATTATAATTAGTATGCACTATGACGTCACAATTTATTATGATGTCATAATGTATCCGCATTATGACATCACAATATATTATGAGAGCGCAATTTGCAGGTATTATGAGCAATTTCTCTTACCCCAATATGTGTCACAGCTACTGGAGCATCATGAGCATATATTATGACGTCACAGTATATGATAACATCATAAATAGTATGCACTATGACGTCACAATGTATTATGACGTCATAATGTATCTGCATTATGACATCACAATATATTATGAGAGCGTAATTTGCAGGTATTATGAGCAATTTCTCTTACCCCAATTTGCGTCACATCTACTGGAGCATCATGAGCATGTATTATGACGTCACAGTATATGATGACATCATAATTAGTATGCACTATGACGTCACAATGTATTATGACGTCATAATGTATCCGCATTATGACATCACAATATATTATGAGAGCGCAATTTGCAGGTATTATGAGCAATTTCGTTTACCCCAATTTGTCTCACATATACTGGAGCATCATCAGGATGTATTATGACGTCACAGTATATGATGACACCATAATTAGTGTGCACTATGACGTCACAATGTATTATGCCGTCATAATGTATCTGCATTATGACATCACAATATATTGTGAGAGCGCAATTTGCAGGTATTATGAGCACTTTGTCTTACCCCAATTTGTGTCACATCTGCTGGAGCATCATGAGCATGTATTATGACGTCACCCTAAAGGATGACGTCATAATTAGTATGCACGATGACATCAAAATGTATTATGACGTCATATTGTATCCGCATTATCACATCACAATATATTATGAGAGCGCAGTTTGCAGGTATTATGAGCATTTTCTCTTACCCCAATTTGTGTTACATCTACTGGACCATCATGAGCATGTATTATGACATCACAGTATATGATGTCATCATAATTAGTATGCACTATGACGTCACAATGTATTATGATGTCACAGTATATGATTACATCATAATTACTATGCACTATGACCTCACAATGTGTTATGACGTCATAATATATCCGCATATTGACATCACAATATATTATGAGAGCGCAATTTGCAGGTATCATGAGCAATTTCTCTTACCCCAATTTGTGTCACATCTACTGGAGCATCATGAGCATGTTTTATGACTTCACAGTATATGATGACATCATAATTATTATGCACTATGACGTCACAATGTATTATGATGTCATAATGTATCCGCATTATGACATCACAATATATTATGAGAGCGCAATTTGCAGGTATTATGACCAATTTCTCTTACCCCAATTTGTGTCACATCTACTGGAGCATCATGAGCATGTATTATGACGTCACAACATATGATGACATTATAGCAAGTATGCACTATGACGTCACAAGGTATTATGATGTCATAATGTATCCGCATTATGACATCACAATATATTATGAGAGCGCAGTTTGGAGGTATTATGAGCAATTTCTCTTACCCCAATTTGTGTGACATCTACTGGAGCATCATGAGCATGCATTATGACGTCACAGTATATGATGACATCATAATTAGTATCCACTATGATGTCACAATATATTATGACGTCATAATGTATCCGCATTATGACATCACAATGTATGATGAGAGCGCAATTTGCAGGTATTATGAGCAATTTCTCTTACCCCAATTTGTGTCACATCTACTGGAGCATCATGAGCATGTATTATGACGTCACAGTATATGATGACATCATAATTAGTATGCACTATGGCGTCACAATTTATTATGATGTCATAATGTATCCGCATTATGACATCACAATATATTATGAGAGCGCAATCTGGAGGTAATATGAGCAATTTCTGTTGCCCCAATATGTGTCACATCTACTGGAGCATCATGAACATATATTATGACGTCACAGCATATGATGACATCAAAATTAGTATGCAGTATGACGTCACAATGTATTATGACGTCATAATGTATCCGCATTATGACATCACAATATATTATGAGAGCGCAATTTGCAGGTATTAATATCAATTTCTCTTACCCCAATTTGTGTCACATCTACTGGAGCATCATGAGCATGTATTATGACGTCACAGTATATGATGACATCATAATTAGTATGCAATAAGACGTCACAATGTATTATGACTTCATAATGTATCCGCATTATGACATCACAATATACTATGAGAGCGCAATTTGCAGGTGTTAATAGCAATTTCTCTTACCCCAATTTGTGTCACATCTGCAGGAGCATCATGAGCATGTATTATGACGTCACCGTAAAGGATGACATCATAATTAGTATGCACGATGACATCAAAATGTATTATGATGTCATATTGTATCCGCATTATGACATCACAATATATTATGAGAGCGCAGTTTGCAGGTATTATGAGCAATTTCTCTTACCCCAATTTGTGTTATATCTACTGGAGCATCATGAGCATGTATTATGACGTCACAGTATATGAAGTCATCATAATTAGTATGCACTATGACGTCACAATGTATTATGATGTCACAGTATATGATGATATCATAATTACTATGCACTATGACCTCACAATGTGTTATGACGTCATAATATATCCGCATTATGACATCACAATATATTATGAGAGCGCAATTTGCAGGTATTATGACCAATTTCTCTTACCCCAATTTGTGTCACATCTACTGGAGCATCATGAGCATGTATTATGACGTCACAATATATGATGACATCATAGCAAGTATGCACTATGACGTCACAAGGTATTATGATGTCATAATGTATCCGCATTATGACATCACAATATATTATGAGAGCGCAGTTTGCAGGTATTATGAGCAATTTCTCTTACCCCAATTTGTGTAACATCTACTGGAGCATCATGAGCATGTATTATGACGTCACAGTATATGATGACATCATAATTACTATCCACTATGATGTCACAATATATTATGACGTCATAATGTATCCGCATTATGACATCACAATGTATGATGAGAGTGCAATTTGCAGGTATTATGAGCAATTTCTCTTACCCCAATTTGTGTCACATCTACTGGAGCATCATGAGCATGTATTATGACGTCACAGTATATGATGACATCATAATTACTATGCAGTATGACATCACAATGTATTATGACGTCATAATGTATCCACATTATGTCATCACAATATATTATGAGAGCGCAATTTGCAGGTATTGTGAGCAATTTCTCTTACCCCAATTTGTGTCACATCTACTGGAGCATCATGAGCATGTATTATGATGTCACAGTATATGATGACATCATAATGAGTATGCACTGTGACGTCACAATTTATTGTGACGTCATAATGTATCCGCATTATGACATCACAATATATTATGAGAGCGCAATTTGCAGGTATTATGAGCAATTTCTCTTACCCCAATTTGTGTCGCATCTACTGGAGCATCATGAGCATGTATTATGATGTCACAGTATATGATGACATCTTAATTAGTATGCAGTATGACGTCACAATATATTATGACGTCACAATATATCCGCATTATGACATCACAATATATTATGAGAGCGCAATTTGCAGGTATTATGATCAATTTCTCTTACCCAATTTGTGTCACATTTACTGGAGCATCATGAGCATGTATTATGACGTCACAGTATATGATGACATCATGATTAGTATGCACTATGACCTCACAATTTATTATGATGTCATAATGTATCCGCATTATGACATCACAATATATTATGAGAGCGCAATTTGCAGCTATTATGAGCAATTTCTCTTACCGCAATTTGTGTCACATCTACTGGAGCATCATGAGCATGTATTATGACGTCACAGTATATGATGACATCATAATTAGTATGCAGTATGACGTCACAATGTATTATGACGTCATAATGTATCCGCATTATGACATCACAATATATTATGAGAGCGCAACATGCAGGTAATATGAGCAATTTCTCTTACCGCAATTTGTGTCACATCTACTGGAGCATCATGAGCATGTATTATGATGTCACAGTATATGATGACATCATAATGAGTATGCACTGTGACGTCACAATTTATTGTGACGTCATAATGTATCCGCATTATGACATCACAATATATTATGAGAGCGCAATTTGCAGGTATTATGAGCAATTTCTCTTACCCCAATTTGTGTCGCATCTACTGGAGCATCATGAGCATGTATTATGACGTCACAGTATATGATGACATCATAATTACTATGCACTATGACCTCACAATGTATTATGATGTGATAAACTATCCGCATTATGACATCACAATATATTATGAGAGCGCAACATGCAGGTATTATGAGCAATTTCTCTTACCCCAATTTGTGTCACATCTACTGGAGCATCATGAGCATACATTATGACGTCACAGTATATGATAACATCATAAACAGTATGCACTATGACGTCACAATGTATTATGACGTCACACTGTATCTGCATTATGACATCACAATATATTATGAGAGCGTAATTTGCAGGTATTATGAGCAATTTCTCTTACCCCAATTTGTGTCACATCTACTGGAGCATCATGAGCATGTATTATGACGTCACAGTATATGATGACATCATAATTAGTATGCACTATGACGTCACAATGTATTATGACGTCATAATGTATCCGCATTATGACATCACAATATATTATGAGAGCGCAATTTGCAGGTATTATGAGCAATTTCTCTTACCCCAATTTGTGTCACATATACTGGAGTATCATCAGCATGTATTATGACGTCACCATATATGATGACATCATAATTAGTATGCGCTATGACGTCACAATGTATCATGACGTCATAATGTATCGGCATTATGACATCACAATATATTGTGAGAGCGCAATTTGCAGGTTTTATGACAAATTTGGCTTACCCCAATTTGTGTCACATCTACTGGAGCATCATGATCATGTATTATGACTTCACAGTATATGATGACATCATAATTAGTATGCACTATGACGTCACAATGTATTATGATGTCACAGTATATGATGACATCATAATTACTATGCACTATGACCTCACAATGTGTTATGACGTCATAATATATCCGCATTATGACATCACAATATATTATGAGAGCGCAATTTGCAGGTATTATGACCAATTTCTCTTACCCCAATTTGTGTCACATCTACTGGAGCATCATGAGCATGTATTATGACGTCACAATATATGATGACATCATAGCAAGTATGCACTATGACGTCACAAGGTATTATGATGTCATAATGTATCCGCATTATGACATCACAATGTATGATGAGAGCGCAATTTGCAGGTATTATGAGCAATTTCTCTTACCCCAATTTGTGTCACATCTACTGGAGCATCATGAGCATGTATTATGACGTCACAGTATATGATGACATCATAATTACTATCCACTATGATGTCACAATATATTATGACGTCATAATGTATCCGCATTATGACATCACAATGTATGATGAGAGCGCAATTGGCAGGAACTATGAGCAATTTCTCTTACCCCAATTTGTGTCACATCTACTGGAGCATCATGAGCATGTATTATGACGTCACAGTATATGATGACATCATGATTAGTATGCACTATGAAGTCACAATGTATTATGACGTCATAATGTATGCGCATTATGACATCACAATATATTATGAGAGCGCAATTTCAGGTTTTATGAGAAATTTCTCTTACCCCAATTTGTGTCACATCTACTGGAGCATCATGAGCATATATCATGACGTCACAGTATATGATGACATCATAATTAATATGCACTATGACGTCACAATGTATTGTGGTACTATTGAGCAGGTACTATGAGCAATTTCTCTTACCCCAATTTGTGTCACATCTACTGGAGCATCATGAGCATGTATTATGATGTCACTGTATGTGATGACATCATAATTATTATGCACTATGACGTCACAATTTATTGTGACGTCACAATTTATTGTGACGTCATAATGTATCCACATTATGACATCACAATATATTATGAGAGCGCAATTTGCAGGTATTATGAGCAATTTCTCTTACCCCAATTTGTGTCACATCTACTGGAGCATCATGAGCATGTATTATGACGTCACAGTATATGATGACATCATAATTAGTATGCACTATGACGTCACAACGTATTATGACGTCATTATGTATCCGCATTATGACATCACAATATATAATGAGAGCGCAATTTGCAGGTATTATGAGCAATTTCTCTTACCCCAATTTGTGTCACATCTACTGGATCATCATGAGCATGTATTATGACGTCACAGTATATGATGACATCATAATTAGTATGCACTATGACGTCACAATGTATTATGACTTCATAATGTGTCCGCATTATGACATCACAATATATTATGAGAGTGCAATTTGCAGGTATTATGAGCAATTTCTCTTACCCCAATTTGTGTCACATCTCCTGGAGCATCATGAGCATGTATTATGACGTCACAGTATATGATGACATCATAATTAGTATGCAGTATGACGTCACAACGTATTATGATGTCATAATGTATCCGCATTATGACATCACAATATATTATGAGAGCGCAATTTGCAGGTATTATGAGCAATTTCTCTTACCCCAAATTGTGTCACATCTACTGGAGCATCATGAGCATGTATTATGACGTCACAGTATATGACGACACCATAATTATTATGAACTATGACGTCAAAATGTATTATGACGTCACAATATATTATGACGTCATAATGTATCTGCATTATGACATCACAATATACTATGGGAGCGCAATTTGCAGGTATTATGACCAATTTCTCTTACCCCAATTTGTGTCACATCTACTGGAGCATCATGAGCATGTATTATGACGTCACAGCATATGATGACATCATAACTAGTATGCAATATGACGTCACAATGTATTATGACGACATAATGTATGCGCATTATGACATCTCAGTATATTATGAGAGCGCAATTTGCAGGAAGTATGAGCAATTTCTCTTACCCCAATTTGTGTCACATCTACTGGAGCATCATGAGCATGTATTATGACGTCACAGTATATGATGACATCATAATTAGTATGCACTATGACGTCACAATGTATTATGACGTCATAATGTATCCGCATTATGACACCACAATATATAATGAGAGCGCAATTTGCAGGTAGTATGAGCAATTTCTCTTACCCCAATTTGTGTCACATCTACTTGAGCATCATGAGCATATATTATGACGTCACAGTATATGATTACATCATAATTAGTATGCACTATGACGTCACAATGTATTATGAATTCATAATGTATCCGCATTATGACACCACAATATATTATGAGAGCGCAATTTGCAGGTATTATGAGCAATTTCTCTTACCCCAATTTGTGTCACATCTCCTGGAGCATCATGAGCATGTATTATGACGTCACAGTATATGATGACATCATAATTAGTATGCAGTATGACGTCACAACGTATTATGACGTCATAATCTATCCGCATTATGACATCACAATATATTATGAGAGCGCAATTTTAGGTAATATGAGCAATTTTTGTTACCCCAATATGTGTCACATCTACCGGAGCATCATGAACATGTATTATGACGTCACAGCATATGATGACATCATAATTAGTATGCACTATGATGTCACAATGTATTATGACGTCATAATGTATCCGCATTATGACATCACAATATATTATGAGAGCGCAATTTGCAGGTATTATGAGCAATTTCTCTTACCCCAATTTGTGTCACATCTACTGGAGCATCATGAGCATGTATTATGACGTCACAGTATATGATGACATCATAATTAGTATGCAGTATGACGTCACAACGTATTATGACGTCATAATGTATCCGCATTATGACATCACAATATATTATGAGAGTGCAATTTGCAGGTTTTATGACCAATTTCTCTTAACCCAATTTGTGTCACATCTACTGTTGCATCATGAGCTTGTATTATGACGTCACAGTATATGATGACATCATAATTAGTATGCACTAAGACGTCACAATATATTATGACGTCATAGTGTATCCGCATTATGACATCACTATATATTATGAGAGCGCAATTTGCAGGTATTATGAGCAATTTCTCTTACCCCAATTTGTGTCACATCTACTGGAGCATCATGAGCATGTATTATGATGTCACTGTATGTGATGACATCATAATTATTATGCACTATGACGTCACAATTTATTGTGATGTCACAATTTATTGTGACGTCATAATGTATCCACATTATGACATCACAATATATTATGAGAGCGCAATTTGCAGGTATTATGAGCAATTTCTCTTACCCCAATTTGTGTCACATCTACTGGAGCATCATGAGCATGTATTATGACGTCACAGTATATGATGACATCATAATTAGTATGCACTATGACGTCACAATGTATTATGACGTCATAATGTATCCGCATTATGACATCACAATATATTATGAGAGCGCAATTTGCAGGTATTATGAGCAATTTCTCTTACCCCAATTTGTGTCACATCTACTGGAGCATCATGAGCATGTATTATGACGTCCCAGTATATGATGACATCATGATTAGTATGCACTATGACGTCACAATATATTATGACGTCATAATGTATGCGCATTATGACATCACAATATATTATGAGAGCGCAATTTGCAGGAACTATGAGCAATTTCTCTTACCCCAATTTGTGTCACATCTACTGGAGCATCATCAGCATGTATTATGACGTCACAGTATATGATGACATCATAATTAGTATGCACTATGACGTCACAATTTATTATGATGTCATAATGTATCTGCATTATAACATCACAATATATTATGAGAGCGCAATTTGCAGGTATTATGAGCAATTTCTCTTACCCCAAATTGTGTCACATCTACTGGAGCATCATGAGCATGTATTATGACGTCACAGTATATGACGACATCATAATTATTATGAACTATGACGTCAAAATGTATTATGACGTCACAATGTAATATGACGTCATAATGTATCTGCATTATGACAACACAATATACTATGAGAGCGCAATTTGCAGGTATTATGACCAGTTTCTCTTACCCCAATTTGTGTCACATCTACTGGAGCATCATGAGCATGTATTATGACGTAACAGTATATGATTACATCGTAATTAGTATGCACTATGATGTCACAAGGTATTATGACTTCATAATGTATCCGCATTATGACATCACAATATATTATGAGAGCGCAATTTGCAGGTATTATGAGCAATTTCGCTTATCCCAATTTGTGTCACATCTACTGGAGCATCATGAGCATGTATTATGACGTCACAGTATATGATGACATCATAATTACTATGCACTATGACGTCACAATGTATTATGACGTCATAATATATCCACATTATGACATCACAATATATTATGAGAGCGCAATTTGCAGGTATTATGAGCAATTTCTCTTACCCCAATTTGTGTCACATCTACTGGAGCATCATGAGCATGTATTATGACGTCACAGTATATGATGACATCATGATTAGTATGCACTATGACGTCACAATGTATTATGACGTCATAATGTATGCGCATTATGACATCTCAGTATATTATGAGAGCGCAATTTGCAGGAACTATGAGCAATTTCTCTTACCCCAATTTGTGTCACATCTACTGGAGCATCATGAGCATGTATTATGACGTCACAGTATATGATGACATCATAATTAGTATGCACTATGACGTCACAATGTATTATGACATTCATAATGTATCCGCATTATGACACCACAATATATAATGAGAGCGCAATTTGCAGGTAGTATGAGCAATTTCTCTTACCCCAATTTGTGTCACATCTACTGTAGCATCATGAGCATATATTATGATGTCACAGTATATGATTACATCATAATTAGTATGCACTATGACGTCACAATGTATTATGAATTCATAATGTATCCGCATTATGACACCACAATATATTATGAGAGCGCAATTTGCAGGTATTATGAGCAATTTCTCTTACCCCAATTTGTGTCACATCTCCTGGAGCATCATGAGCATGTATTATGACGTCACAGTATATGATGACATCATAATTAGTATGCAGTATGACGTCACAACGTATTATGACGTCATAATGTATCCGCATTATGACATCACAATATATTATGAGAGCGCAATTTTAGGTAATATGAGCAATTTTTGTTACCCCAATATGTGTCACATCTACCGGAGCATCATGAACATCTATTATGACGTCACAGCATATGATGACATCATAATTAGTATGCACTATGATGTCACAATGTATTATGACGTCATAATGTATCCACATTATGACATCACAATATATTATGAGAGCGCAATTTGCAGGTATTAATAGCAATTTCTCTTACCTCAATTTGTGTCACATCTACTGGAGCATCATGAGCATGTATTATGACGTCACAGTATATGATGACATCATAATTAGTATGCAGTAAGACGTCACAATATATTATGACGTCATAATATATCCGCATTATGACATCACAATATATTATGAGAGCGCAATTTGCAGGAACTATGAGAAATTTCTCTTACCCCAATTTGTGTCTCATCTACTGGAGCATCATGAGCATATATTATGACGTCACAGTATATGATAACATCATAAATAGTATGCACTATGACGTCACAATATATTATGACGTCAAAATGTATCTGCATTATGACATCACAATATATTATGAGAGCGTAATTTGCAGGTATTATGAGCAATTTATCTTACCCCAATTTGTGTCACATCTACTGGAGCATGATGAGCATGTATTATGACGTCACAGTATATGATGACATCATAATTAGTATGCACTATGACGTCACAATGTATTATGACGTCATAATGTATCCGCATTATGACATCACAATATATAACGAGAGCGCAATTTGCAGGTATTATGACCAATTTCTCTTACCCCAATTTGTGTCACATCTACTGGAGCATCATGAGCATGTATTATGACGTCAAAACATATGATGACATCATAGCTAGTATGCACTATGACGTCACAAGGTATTATGACTTCATAATGTATCCGCATTATGACATCACAATATATTATGAGAGCGCAATTTGCAGGTATTATGAGCAATTTCGCTTATCCCAATTTGTGTCACATCTACTGGAGCATCATGAGCATGTATTATGACGTCACAGTATTTGATGACATCATAATTAGTATGCAGTATGACGTCACAATGTATTTTGACATCATAATGTATCCGCATTATGACATCACAATATAGTATGAGAGCGCAATTTGGAGGTAATATGAGCAATTTCTGTTACCCCAGTATGTGTCACATCTACTGTAGCATCATGAGCATGTATTATGACGTCACAGTATATGATGACATCATAATTAGTATGCACTATGACGTCACAGTGTATTATGACGTCATAATGTATCCGCATTATGACATCACAATATATTATGAGAGCGCAATATGCAGGTATTATGAGCAATTTCTCTTACCCCAATTTGTGTCACATCTACTGGAGCATCATGAGCATGTATTATGACGTCACAGCATATGATGACATCATAACTAGTATGCAATATGACGTCACAATGTATTATGACGTCATAATGTATGCGCATTATGTCATCTCAGTATATTATGAGAGCGCAATTTGCAGGAACTATGAGCAATTTCTCTTACCCCAATTTGTGTCACATCTACTGGAGCATCATGAGCATGTATTATGACGTCACAGTATATGATGACATCATAATTAGTATGCACTATGACGTCACAATGTATTATGACGTCATAATGTATCCGCATTATGACACCACAATATATAATGAGAGCGCAATTTGCAGGTAGTATGAGCAATTTCTCTTACCCCAATTTGTGTCACATCTACTGGAGCATCATGAGCATATATTATGACGTCACAGTATATGATTACATCATAATTAGTATGCACTATGACGTCACAATGTATTATGAATTCATAATGTATCCGCATTATGACACCACAATATATTATGAGAGCGCAATTTGCAGGTATTATGAGCAATTTCTCTTACCCCAATTTGTGTCACATCTCCTGGAGCATCATGAGCATGTATTATGACGTCACAGTATATGATGACATCATAATTAGTATGCAGTATGACGTCACAACGTATTATGACGTCATAATGTATCCGCATTATGACATCACAATATATTATGAGAGCGCAATTTTAGGTAATATGAGCAATTTTTGTTACCCCAATATGTGTCACATCTACCGGAGCATCATGAACATGTATTATGACGTCACAGCATATGATGACATCATAATTAGTATGCACTATGATGTCACAATGTATTATGACGTCATAATGTATCCGCATTATGACATCACAATATATTATGAGAGCGCAATTTGCAGGTATTATGAGCAATTTCTCTTACCCCAATTTGTGTCACATCTACTAGAGCATCATGAGCATGTATTATGACGTCACAGTATATGATGACATCATAATTAGTATGCAGTATGACGTCACAACGTATTATGACGTCATAATGTATCCGCATTATGACATCACAATATATTATGAGAGCGCAATTTGCAGGTATTATGACCAATTTCTCTTACCCCAATTTGTGTCACATCTACTGGAGCATCATGAGCATGTATTATGACGTCAAAACATATGATGACATCATAGCTAGTATGCACTATGACGTCTCAAGGTACTATGATGTCATATTGTATCCGCATTATGACATCACAATATATTATGAGAGTGCAATTTGCAGGTTTTATGACCAATTTCTCTTAACCCAATTTGTGTCACATCTACTGTTGCATCATGAGCTTGTATTATGACGTCACAGTATATGATGACATCATAATTAGTATGCACTAAGACGTCACAATATATTATGACGTCATAGTGTATCCGCATTACGACATCACAATATATTATGAGAGCGCAATTTGCAGGTACTATGAGCAATTTCTCTTACCCCAATTTGTGTCACATCTACTGGAGCATCATGAGCATGTATTATGATGTCACTGTATGTGATGACATCATAATTATTATGCACTATGACATCACAATTTATTGTGACGTCACAATTTATTGTGACGTCATAATGTATCCACATTATGACATCACAATATATTATGAGAGCGCAATTTGCAGGTATTATGAGCAATTTCTCTTACCCCAATTTGTGTCACATCTACTGGAGCATCATGAGCATGTATTATGACGTCCCAGTATATGATGACATCCTGATTAGTATGCACTATGACGTCACAATGTATTATGACGTCATAATGTATGCGCATTATGACATCACAATATATTATGAGAGCGCAATTTGCAGGAACTATGAGCAATTTCTCTTACCCTAATTTGTGTCACATCTACTGGAGCATCATGAGCATGTATTATGACGTCAAAACATATGATGACATCATAGCTAGTATGCACTATGACGTCTCAAGGTACTATGATGTCATATTGTATCCGCATTATGACATCACAATATATTATGAGAGTGCAATTTGGAGGTTTTATGACCAATTTCTCTTAACCCAATTTGTGTCACATCTACTGTTGCATCATGAGCTTGTATTATGACGTCACAGTATATGATGACATCATAATTAGTATGCACTAAGACGTCACAATATATTATGACGTCATAGTGTATCCGCATTATGACATCACAATATATTATGAGAGCGCAATTTGCAGGTACTATGAGCAATTTCTCTTACCCCAATTTGTGTCACATCTACTGGAGCATCATGAGCATGTATTATGATGTCACTGTATGTGATGACATCATAATTATTATGCACTATGACATCACAATTTATTGTGACGTCACAATTTATTGTGACGTCATAATGTATCCACATTATGACATCACAATATATTATGAGAGCGCAATTTGCAGGTATTATGAGCAATTTCTCTTACCCCAATTTGTGTCACATCTACGGGAGCATCATGAGCATGTATTATGACGTCCCAGTATATGATGACATCCTGATTAGTATGCACTATGACGTCACAATGTATTATGACGTCATAATGTATGCGCATTATGACATCACAATATATTATGAGAGCGCAATTTGCAGGAACTATGAGCAATTTCTCTTACCCTAATTTGTGTCACATCTACTGGAGCATCATCAGCATGTATTATGACGTCACAGTATATGATGACATCATAATTAGTATGCACTATGACGTCACAATTTATTATGATGTCATAATGTATCCGCATTATAACATCACAATATATTATGAGAGCGCAATTTGCAGGTATTATGAGCAATTTCTCTTACCCCAAATTGTGTCACATCTACTGGAGCATCATGAGCATGTATTATGACGTCACAGTATATGACGACATCATAATTATTATGAACTATGACGTCAAAATGTATTATGACGTCACAATGTATTATGACATCATAATGTATCTGCATTATGACAACACAATATACTATGAGAGCGCAATTTGCAGGTATTATGACCAATTTCTCTTACCCCAATTTGTGTCACATCTACTGGAGCATCATGAGCATGTATTATGACGTCACAGTATATGATTACATCGTAATTAGTATGCACTATGACGTCACAAGGTATTATGACTTCATAATGTATCCGCATTATGACATCACAATATATTATGAGAGCGCAATTTGCAGGTATTATGAGCAATTTCGCTTATCCCAATTTGTGTCACATCTACTGGAGCATCATGAGCATGTATTGTGACGTCACAGTATATGATGACATCATAATTACTATGCACTATGACGTCACAATGTATTATGACGTCATAATATATCCGCATTATGACATCACAATATATTATGAGAGCGCAATTTGCAGGTATTATGAGCAATTTCTCTTACCCCAATTTGTGTCACATCTACTGGAGCATCATGAGCATGTATTATGACGTCACAGTATATGATGACATCATGATTAGTATGCACTATGACGTCACAATGTATTATGACGTCATAATGTATGCGCATTATGACATCTCAGTATATTATGAGAGCGCAATTTGCAGGAACTATGAGCAATTTCTCTTACCCCAATTTGTGTCACATCTACTGGAGCATCATGAGCATGTATTATGACGTCACAGTATATGATGACATCATAATTAGTATGCACTATGACGTCACAATGTATTATGACATTCATAATGTATCCGCATTATGACACCACAATATATAATGAGAGCGCAATTTGCAGGTAGTATGAGCAATTTCTCTTACCCCAATTTGTGTCACATCTACTGTAGCATCATGAGCATATATTATGACGTCACAGTATATGATTACATCATAATTAGTATGCACTATGACGTCACAATGTATTATGAATTCATAATGTATCCGCATTATGACACCACAATATATTATGAGAGCGCAATTTGCAGGTATTATGAGCAATTTCTCTTACCCCAATTTGTGTCACATCTCCTGGAGCATCATGAGCATGTATTATGACGTCACAGTATATGATGACATCATAATTAGTATGCAGTATGACGTCACAACGTATTATGACGTCATAATGTATCCGCATTATGACATCACAATATATTATGAGAGCGCAATTTTAGGTAATATGAGCAATTTTTGTTACCCCAATATGTGTCACATCTACCGGAGCATCATGAACATCTATTATGACGTCACAGCATATGATGACATCATAATTAGTATGCACTATGATGTCACAATGTATTATGACGTCATAATGTATCCACATTATGACATCACAATATATTATGAGAGCGCAATTTGCAGGTATTAATAGCAATTTCTCTTACCTCAATTTGTGTCACATCTACTGGAGCATCATGAGCATGTATTATGACGTCACAGTATATGATGACATCATAATTAGTATGCAGTAAGACGTCACAATATATTATGACGTCATAATATATCCGCATTATGACATCACAATATATTATGAGAGCGCAATTTGCAGGAACTATGAGAAATTTCTCTTACCCCAATTTGTGTCACATCTACTGGAGCATCATGAGCATATATTATGACGTCACAGTATATGATAACATCATAAATAGTATGCACTATGACGTCACAATATATTATGACGTCAAAATGTATCTGCATTATGACATCACAATATATTATGAGAGCGTAATTTGCAGGTATTATGAGCAATTTCTCTTACCCCAATTTGTGTCACATCTACTGGAGCATGATGAGCATGTATTATGACGTCACAGTATATGATGACATCATAATTAGTATGCACTATGACGCCACAATGTATTATGACGTCATAATGTATCCGCATTATGACATCACAATATATAATGAGAGCGCAATTTGCAGGTATTATGACCAATTTCTCTTACCCCAATTTGTGTCACATCTACTGGAGCATCATGAGCATGTATTATGACGTCAAAACATATGATGACATCATAGCTAGTATGCACTATGACGTCACAAGGTATTATGACTTCATAATGTATCCGCATTATGACATCACAATATATTATGAGAGCGCAATTTGCAGGTATTATGAGCAATTTCTCTTACCCCAATTTGTGTCACATCTACTGGAGCATCATGAGCATGTATTATGACGTCACAGTATTTGATGACATCATAATTAGTATGCAGTATGACGTCACAATGTATTTTGACATCATAATGTATCCGCATTATGACATCACAATATAGTATGAGAGCGCAATTTGGAGGTAATATGAGCAATTTCTGTTACCCCAGTATGTGTCACATCTACTGTAGCATCATGAGCATGTATTATGACGTCACAGTATATGATGACATCATAATTAGTATGCACTATGACGTCACAATGTATTATGACGTCATAATGTATCCGCATTATGACATCACAATATATTATGAGAGCGCAATATGCAGGTATTATGAGCAATTTCTCTTACCCCAATTTGTGTCACATCTACTGGAGCATCATGAGCATGTATTATGACGTCACAGTATATGATGACATCATAATTAGTATGCACTATGACGTCACAATGTATTACGACGTCATAATGTATCCGCCTTATGACATCACAATATATTATGAGAGCGCAATTTGCAGGTATTATGAGCAATTTCTCTTACCCCAATTTGTGTCACATATACTGGAGTATCATCAGCATGTATTATGACGTCACAGTATATGATGACATCATAATAAGTATGCACTATGACGTCACAATATATTATGACGTCATAATGTATAGGCATTATGACATCACAATATATTGTGAGAGCGCAATTTGCAGGTATTATGAGCACTTTGTCTTACCCCAATTTGTGTCACGTCTGCTGGAGCATCATGAGCATGTATTATGACGTCACCGTAAAGGATGACATCATAATTAGTATGCACGATGACATCAAAATATATTATGACGTCATATTGTATCCGCATTATGACATCAGAATATATTATGAGAGCGCAGTTTGCAGGTATTATGAGCAATTTCTCTTACCCCAATTTGTGTTACATGTACTGGAGCATCATGAGCATGTATTATGACGTCACAGTATATGATGTCATCATAATTAGTATGCACTATGACGTCACAATGTATTATGATGTCACAGTATATGATGACATCATAATTACTATGCACTATGACCTCACAATGTGTTATGACGTCATAATGTATCCGCATTTTGACATCACTATATATTATGAGAGCGCAATTTGCAGGTATTATGAGCAATTTCTCTTACCCCAATTTGTGTCACATCTACTGGAGCATCATGAGCATACATTATGACGTCACAGTATATGATAACATCATAAACAGTATGCACTATGACGTCACAATGTATTATGATGTAATACTGTATCTGCATTATGACATCACAATATATTATGAGAGCGTAATTTGCAGGTATTATGAGCAATTTCTCTTACCCCAATTTGTGTCACATCTACTGGAGCATCATGAGCATGTATTATGACGTCACAGTATATGATGACATCATAATTAGTATGCACTATGACGTCACAATGTATTATGACGTCATAATGTATCCGCATTATGACATCACAATATATTATGAGAGCGCAATTTGCAGGTATTATGAGCAATTTCTCTTACCCCAATTTGTGTCACATATACTGGAGTATCATCAGCATGTATTATGACGTCACCGTATATGATGACATCATAATTAGTATGCACTATGACGTCACAATGTATTATGACGTCATAATGTATCGGCATTATGACATCACAATATATTGTGAGAGCGCAATTTGCAGGTTTTATGACAAATTTGGCTTACCCCAATTTGTGTCACATCTACTGGAGCATCATGATCATGTATTATGACTTCACCGTATATGATGACATCATAATTAATATGCACTATGACATCACAATATATTAAGACATCATAATGTATCCGCATTATGACATCACAATATATTAGCAGAGCGCAACATGCAGGTATTATGAGCAATTTCTCTTACCCCAATTTGTGCCACATCTACTGGAGCATCATGAGCATGTATTATGACGTCACAGTATATGATGACATCATAACTAGTATGCACTATGACGTCACAATGTATTATGACGTCATAATGTATCCGCATTATGACATCACAATATATTATGAGAGCGCAATTTGCAGGTATTATGAGCAATTTCTCTTACCCCAATTTGTGTCACATCTACTGGAGCATCATGAGCATGTATTATGACGTCACAGTACATGATGACATCATAATTAATATGCAGTATGACGTCACAATGCATTATGACGTCATAATGTATCCGCATTATGACATCACAATATATTATGAGAGCGCAATTTGCAGGTATTATGACCAATTTCTCTTACCCCAATTTGTGTCACATCTACTGGAGCATCATGAGCATGTATTATGACGTCAAAACATATGATGACATCATAGCTAGTATGCACTATGACGTCACAAGGTATTATGATGTCATATTGTATGCGTATTATGACATCACAATATATTATGAGAGTGCAATTTGCAGGTTTTATGACCAATTTCTCTTAACCCAATTTGTGTCACATCTACTGTTGCATCATGAGCTTGTATTATGACCTCACAGTATATGATGACATCATAATTAGTATGCACTAAGACGTCACAATATATTATGAGGTCATAATGTATCCGCATTATGACATCACAATATATTATGAGAGCGCAATTTGCAGGTATTATGAGCAATATCTCTTACCCCAATTTGTGTCACATCTACTGGAGCATCATGAGCATGTATTATGACGTCACAGTATATGATGACATCATAATTACTATGCACTATGACGTCACAATGTATTATGACGCCATAATATATCCGCATTATGACATCACAATATATTATGAGAGCGCAATTTGCAGGTATTATGAGCAATTTCTCTTACCCCAATTTGTGTCACATCTACTGGAGCATCATGAGCATGTATTATGACGTCACAGTATATGATGACATCATAATTACTATGCAGTATGACATCACAATGTATTATGATGTCATAATGTATCCACATTATGACATCACAATATATTATGAGAGCGCAATTTGCAGGTATTGTGAGCAATTTCTCTTACCCCAATTTGTGTCACATCTACTGGAGCATCACGAGCATGTATTATGATGTCACAGTATATGATGACATCATAATGAGTATGCACTGTGATGTCACAATTTATTGTGACGTCATAATGTATACACATTATGACATCACAATTTATTATGAGAGCGCAATTTGCAGGTATTATGAGCAATTTCTCTTACCCCAATTGGTGTCACATCTACTGGAGCATCATGAGCATGTATTATGACGTCACAGTATATGATGCCATCATGATTAGTATGCACTATGAAGTCACAATGTATTATGACGTCATAATGTATGCGCATTATGACATCACAATATATTATGAGAGCGCAATTGGCAGGAAGTATGAGCAATTTCTCTTACCCCAATTTGTGTCACATCTACTGGAGCATCATGAGCATGTATTATGACGTCACAGTATATGATGAAATCATAATTAGTATGCAGAATGACGTCACAATGTATTATGACGTCATAATGTATCCGCATTATGACATCACAATATATTATGAGAGCGCAACATGCAGGTATTATGGGCAGTTTCTCTTACCCCAATTTGTGTCACATCTACTGGAGCATCATGAGCATGTATTATGATGTCACAGTATATGATGACATCATAATTAGTATGCACTATGATGTCACAATGTATTATGACGTCATAATATATCCGCATTATGACATCACAAAATATTATGAGAGCGCAATTTGCCGGTTTTATGACCAATTTCGCTTACCCCAATTTGTGTCACATCTACTGGAGCATCATGAGCATGTATTATGACGTCACAGTATATGATGACATCATAATTAGTATGCACTATGACGTCAAAATGTATTATGACGTCATAATGTATCCGCATTATGACATCACAATATATTATGAGAGCGCAATTTGCAGGTTTTGTGACCAATTTCACTTACCCCAATTTGTGTCACATCTACTGGAGCATCATGAGCATGTACTATGACGTCACAGTATATGATGACATCATAATTACTATGCACTATGACCTCACAATGTATTATGAGGTCATAAACTATCCGCATTATGACATCACAATATATTATGAGAGCGCAACATGCAGGTATTATGACCAATTTCGCTTACCCCAATTTGTGTCACATCTACTGTAGCAACATGAGCATGTGTTATGACGTCATAGTATATGATGACATCATAATTAGTATGCATTATGACGTCACAATGTATTATGACGTCATAATGTATCCGCATTATGACATCACAATATATTATGAGAGCGCAATATGCAGGTATTATGAGCAATTTCTCTTACCCCAATTTGTGTTACATCTACTGGAGCATCATGAGCATGTATTATGACGTCACAGTATATGATGACATCATAATTAGTATGCACTATGACGTCACAATGTATTATGACGTCATAATGTATCCGCCTTATGACATCACAATATATTATGAGAGCGCAATTTGCAGGTATTATGAGCAATTTCTCTTACCCCAATTTGTGTCACATATACTGGAGTATCATCAGCATGTATTATGACGTCACAGTTTATGATGACATCATAATTAGTATGCACTATGACGTCACAATATATTATGACGTCATATTGTATACGCATTTTGACATCACAATATATTGTGAGAGCGCAATTTGCAGGTATTGTGAGCACTTTGTCTTACCCCAATTTGTGTCACGTCTGCTGGAGCATCATGAGCATGTATTATGACGTCACCGTAAAGGATGACATCATAATTAGTATGCGCGATGACATCAAAATGTATTATGACGTCATATTGTATCCGAATTATGACATCACAATATATTATGAGAGCGCAGTTTGAAGGTATTATGAGCAATTTCTCTTACCCCAATTTGTGTTACATCTACTGGAGCATCATGAGCATGTATTATGACGTCACAGTATATGATGTCATCATAATTAGTATGCACTATGACGTCACAATGTATTATGATGTCACAGTATATGATGACATCATAATTACTATGCACTATGACCTCACAATGTGTTATGACGTCATAATGTATCCGCATTTTGACATCACAATATATTATGAGAGCGCAATTTGCAGGTATTATGAGCAATTTCTCTTACCCCAATCTGTGTCACACCTACTGGAGCATCATGAGCATGTTTTACGACATCACAGTATATGATGACATCATAATTATTATGCACTATGACGTCACAATGTATTATGACGTCATAATGTATCCGCATTATGACATCACAATATATTATGAGAGCGCAATTTGCAGGTATCATGAGCAATTTCTCTTACCCCAATTTGTGTCACATCTACTGGAGCATCATGAGCATGTTTTATGACTTCACAGTATATGATGACATCATAATTATTATGCACTATGACGTCACAATGTATTATGATGTCATAATGTATCCGCATTATGACATCACAATATATTATGAGAGCGCAATTTGCAGGTATTATGACCAATTTCTCTTACCCCAATTTGTGTCACATCTACTGGAGCATCATGAGCATGTATTATGACGTCACAACATATGATGACATTATAGCAAGTATGCACTATGACGTCACAAGGTATTATGATGTCATAATGTATCCGCATTATGACATCACAATATATTATGAGAGCGCAGTTTGGAGGTATTATGAGCAATTTCTCTTACCCCAATTTGTGTAACATCTACTGGAGCATCATGAGCATGCATTATGACGTCACAGTATATGATGACATCATAATTAGTATCCACTATGATGTCACAATATATTATGACGTCATAATGTATCCGCATTATGACATCACAATGTATGATGAGAGCGCAATTTGCAGGTATTATGAGCAATTTCTCTTACCCCAATTTGTGTCACATCTACTGGAGCATCATGAGCATGTATTATGATGTCACAGTATATGATGACATCATAATGAGTATGCACTGTGACGTCACAATTTATTGTGACGTCATAATGTATACACATTATGACATCACAATATATTATGAGAGCGCAATTTGCAGGTATTATGAGCAATTTCTCTTACCCCAATTTGTGTCACATCTACTGGAGCATCATGAGCATGTATTATGACGTCACAGTATATGATGACATCATAATTAGTATTCAGTAAGACGTCACAATGTATTATGACGTCATGATATATCCGCATTATGACATCACAATATATTATAAGAGCGCAATTTGCAGGTATTATGAGCAATTTCTCTTACCCCAATTTGTGTCACATCTACTGGAGCATCATGAGCATGTATTATGACGTCACAGTATATGATGACATCATGATTGGTATGCACTATGACGTCACAATGTATTATGACGTCATAATGTATGCGCATTATGACATCACAATATATTATGAGAGCGCAATTTGCAGGAACTGTGAGCAATTTCTCTTACCCCAATTTGTGTCACATCTACTGGAGCATCATGAGCATGTATTATGACGTCACAGTATATGATGACATCATAATTAGTATGCACTATGATGTCACAATTTATTATGATGTCATAATGTATCCGCATTATGACATCACAATATATTATGAGAGCGCAATTTGCAGGTATTATGAGCAATTTCTCTTACCCCAATATGTGTCACATCTACTGGAGCATCATGAGCATACATTATGACGTCACAGTATATGATGACATCATAATTAGTATGAACTATGACATCACAATGTATTATGACGTCATAATGTATCCGTATTATGACATCACAATATATAATGAGAGAGCAATTTGCAGGTATTATGAGCAATTTCTCATACCCCAATTAGTGTCACATCTATTGGAGCATCATGAGCATGTATTATGACGTCACAGTATGTGATGACATCATAATTAGTATGCACTATGACGTCACAATGTATTATGACGTCATAATGTATCCGCATTATGACATCACAATATATTATGAGAGCGCAACATGAAGGTATTATGAGCAATTTCTCTTACCGCAATTTGTGTCACATCTACTGGAGCATCATGAGCATGTATTATGACGTCACAATATATGATGACATCATAATTAGTATGCACTATGATGTCACAATATATTATGACGTCATAATGTATCCGCATTATGACATCACAATATATTATGAGAGCGCAATTTGCAGGTTTTATGACCAATTTCGCTTACCCCAATTTGTGTCACATCTACTGGAGCATCATGAGCATGTATTATGACGTCACAGTATATGATGACATCATAATTAGTATGCACTATGGCGTCACAATTTATTATGATGTCATAATGTATCCGCATTATGACATCACAATATATTATGAGAGCGCAATCTGGAGGTAATATGAGCAATTTCTGTTGCCCCAATATGTGTCACATCTACTGGAGCATCATGAACATATATTATGACGTCACAGCATATGATGACATCAAAATTAGTATGCAGTATGACGTCACAATGTATTATGACGTCATAATGTATCCGCATTATGACATCACAATATATTATGAGAGCGCAATTTGCAGGTATTAATATCAATTTCTCTTACCCCAATTTGTGTCACATCTACTGGAGCATCATGAGCATGTATTATGACGTCACAGTATATGATGACATCATAATTAGTATGCAATAAGACGTCACAATGTATTATGACTTCACAATGTATCCGCATTATGACATCACAATATACTATGAGAGCGCAATTTGCAGGTGTTAATAGCAATTTCTCTTACCCCAATTTGTGTCACATCTGCAGGAGCATCATGAGCATGTATTATGACGTCACCGTAAAGGATGACATCATAATTAGTATGCACGATGAAATCAAAATGTATTATGATGTCATATTGTATCCGCATTATGACATCACAATATATTATGAGAGCGCAGTTTGCAGGTATTATGAGCAATTTCTCTTACCCCAATTTGTGTTACATCTACTGGAGCATCATGAGCATGTATTATGACGTCACAGTATATGAAGTCATCATAATTAGTATGCACTATGACGTCACAATGTATTATGATGTCACAGTATATGATGATATCATAATTACTATGCACTATGACCTCACAATGTGTTATGACGTCATAATATATCCGCATTATGACATCACAATATATTATGAGAGCGCAATTTGCAGGTATTATGACCAATTTCTCTTACCCCAATTTGTGTCACATCTACTGGAGCATCATGAGCATGTATTATGACGTCACAATATATGATGACATCATAGCAAGTATGCACTATGACGTCACAAGGTATTATGATGTCATAATGTATCCGCATTATGACATCACAATATATTATGAGAGCGCAGTTTGCAGGTATTATGAGCAATTTCTCTTACCCCAATTTGTGTAACATCTACTGGAGCATCATGAGCATGTATTATGACGTCACAGTATATGATGACATCATAATTACTATCCACTATGATGTCACAATATATTATGACGTCATAATGTATCCGCATTATGACATCACAATGTATGATGAGAGTGCAATTTGCAGGTATTATGAGCAATTTCTCTTACCCCAATTTGTGTCACATCTACTGGAGCATCATGAGCATGTATTATGACGTCACAGTATATGATGACATCATAATTACTATGCAGTATGACATCACAATGTATTATGACGTCATAATGTATCCACATTATGTCATCACAATATATTATGAGAGCGCAATTTGCAGGTATTTTGAGCAATTTCTCTTACCCCAATTTGTGTCACATCTACTGGAGCATCATGAGCATGTATTATGATGTCACAGTATATGATGACATCATAATGAGTATGCACTGTGACGTCACAATTTATTGTGACGTCATAATGTATCCGCATTATGACATCACAATATATTATGAGAGCGCAATTTGCAGGTATTATGAGCAATTTCTCTTACCCCAATTTGTGTCGCATCTACTGGAGCATCATGAGCATGTATTATGATGTCACAGTATATGATGACATCATAATTAGTATGCAGTATGACGTCACAATATATTATGACGTCACAATATATCCGCATTATGACATCACAATATATTATGAGAGCGCAATTTGCAGGTATTATGATCAATTTCTCTTACCCAATTTGTGTCACATTTACTGGAGCATCATGAGCATGTATTATGACGTCACAGTATATGATGACATCATGATTAGTATGCACTATGACGTCACAATGTATTATGACGTCATAATGTATGCACATTATGACATCACAATATATTATGAGAGCGCAATTTGCAGGAATTATGAGCAATTTCTCTTACCCCAATTTGTGTCACATCTACTGGAGCATCATGAGCATGTATTATGACGTCACAGTATATGATGACATTATAATTAGTATGCACTATGACGTCACAATTTATTATGATGTCATAATGTATCCGCGTTATGACATCACAATATATTATGAGAGCGCAATTTGCAGGTATTATGAGCAATTTCTCTTACCCCAATATGTGTCACAGCTACTGGAGCATCATGAGCATATATTATGACGTCACAGTATATGATAACATCATAAATAGTATGCACTATGACGTCACAATGTAATATGATGTCATAATGTATCTGCATTATGACATCACAATATATTATGAGAGCGTAATTTGAAGGTATTATGAGCAATTTCTCTTACCCCAATTTTCGTCACATCTACTGGAGCATCATGAGCATGTATTATGACGTCACAGTATATGATGACATCATAATTAGTATGCACTATGACGTCACAATGTATTATGACGTCATAATGTATCCGCATTATGACATCACAATATATTATGAGAGCGCAATTTGCAGGTATTATGAGCAATTTCGTTTACCCCAATTTGTGTCACATATACTGGAGTATCATCAGCATGTATTATGACGTCACAGTATATGATGACACCATAATTAGTGTGCACTATGACGTCACAATGTTTTATGACGTCATAATGTATCCGCATTATGACATCACAATATACTGTGAGAGCGCAATTTGCAGGTATTATGAGCACTTTGTCTTATCCCAATTTGTGTCACAACTGCTGGAGCATCATGAGCATGTATTATGACGTCACCCTAAAGGATGACGTCATAATTAGTATGCACGATGACATCAAAATGTATTATGACGTCATATTGTATCCGCATTATCACATCACAATATATTATGAGAGCGCAGTTTGCAGGTATTATGAGCAATTTCTCTTACCCCAATTTGTGTTACATCTACTGGACCATCATGAGCATGTATTATGACATCACAGTATATGATGTCATCATAATTAGTATGCACTATGACGTCACAATGTATTATGATGTCACAGTATATGATTACATCATAATTACTATGCACTATGACCTCACAATGTGTTATGACGTCATAATATATCCGCATATTGACATCACAATATATTATGAGAGCGCAATTTGCAGGTATCATGAGCAATTTCTCTTACCCCAATTTGTGTCACATCTACTGGAGCATCATGAGCATGTTTTATGACTTCACAGTATATGATGACATCATAATTATTATGCACTATGACGTCACAATGTATTATGATGTCATAATGTATCCGCATTATGACATCACAATATATTATGAGAGCGCAATTTGCAGGTATTATGACCAATTTCTCTTACCCCAATTTGTGTCACATCTACTGGAGCATCATGAGCATGTATTATGTCGTCACAACATATGATGACATTATAGAAAGTATGCACTATGACGTCACAAGGTATTATGATGTCATAATGTATCCGCATTATGACATCACAATATATTATGAGAGCGCAGTTTGGAGGTATTATGAGCAATTTCGCTTACCCCAACTTGTGTCACATCTACTGGAGCATCATTAGCATGTATTATGACGTCACAGTATGTGATGACATCATAATTAGTATGCACTATGACGTCACAATGTATTATGACGTCATAATGTATCCGCATTATGACATCACAATATATTATGAGAGCGCAACATGAAGGTATTATGAGCAATTTCTCTTACCGCAATTTGTGTCACATCTACTGGAGCATCATGAGCATGTATTATGACGTCAGAGTATATGATGACATCATAATTAGTATGCACTATGATGTCACAATATATTATGACGTCATAATGTATCCGCATTATGACATCACAATATATTATGAGATCGCAATTTGCAGGTTTTATGACCAATTTCGCTTACCCCAATTTGTGTCACATCTACTGGAGCATCATGAGCATGTATTATGACGTCACAGTATATGATGACATCATAATTACTATGCACTATGACCTCACAATGTATTATGATGTGATAAACTATCCGCATTATGACATCACAATATATTATGAGAGCGCAACATGCAGGTATTATGACCAATTTCGCTTACCCCAATTTGTGTCACATCTACTGGAGCATCATGAGCATGTATTATGACGTCACAACATATGATGACATTATAGCAAGTATGAACTATGACGTCACAAGGTATTATGATGTCATAATGTATCCGCTTTATGACATCACAATATATTATGAGAGCGCAGTTTGCAGGTATTATGAGCAATTTCTCTTACCCCAATTTGTGTAACATCTACTGGAGCATCATGAGCATGCATTATGACGTCACAGTATATGATGACATCATAATTAGTATCCACTATGATGTCACAATATATTATGACGTCATAATGTATCCGCATTATGACATCACAATGTATGATGAGAGCGCAATTTGCAGGTATTATGAGCAATTTCTCTTACCCCAATTTGTGTCACATCTACTGGAGAATCATGAGCATGTATTATGATGTCACAGTATATGATGACATCATAATGAGTATGCACTGTGACGTCACAATTTATTGTGACGTCATAATGTATACACATTATGACATCACAATATATTATGAGAGCGCAATTTGCAGGTATTATGAGCAATTTCTCTTACCCCAATTTGTGTCACATCTACTGGAGCATCATGAGCATGTATTATGACGTCACAGTATATGATGACATCATAATTAGTACGCAGTAAGACGTCACAATGTATTATGACGTCATAATATATCCGCATTATGACATCACAATATATTATAAGAGCGCAATTTGCAGGTATTATGAGCAATTTCTCTTACCCCAATTTGTGTCACATCTACTGGAGCATCATGAGCATGTATTATGACATCACAGTATATGATGACATCATGATTGGTATGCACTATGACGTCACAATGTATTATGACGTCATAATGTATGCGCATTATGACATCACAATATATTATGAGAGCGCAATTTGCAGGAACTATGAGCAATTTCTCTTACCCCAATTTGTGTCATATCTACTGGAGCATCATGAGCATGTATTATGACGTCACAGTATATGATGACATCATAATAAGTATGCACTATGATGTCAAAATTTATTATGATGTCATAATGTATCCGCATTATGACATCACAATATATTATGAGAGCGCAATTTGCAGGTATTATGAGCAATTTCTCTTACCCCAATTTGTGTCACATCTGCTGGAGCATCATGAGCATACATTATGACGTCACAGTATATGATGACATCATAATTAGTATGAACTATGACATCACAATGTATTATGACGTCATAATGTATCCGCATTATGACATCACAATATATAATGAGAGAGCAATTTGCAGGTATTATGAGCAATTTCTCATACCCCAATTAGTGTCACATCTACTGCAGCATCATGAGCATGTATTATGACGTCACAGTATGTGATGACATCATAATTAGTATGCACTATGACGTCACAATGTATTATGACGTCATAATGTATCCGCATTATGACATCACAATATATTATGAGAGCGCAACATGAAGGTATTATGATCAATTTCTCTTACCGCAATTTGTGTCACATCTACTGGAGCATCATGAGCATGTATTATGACGTCACAGTATATGATGACATCATAATTAGTATGCACTATGGCGTCACAATTTATTATGATGTCATAATGTATCCGTATTATGACATCACAATGTATTAAGAGAGCGCAATCTGGAGGTAATATGAGCAATTTCTGTTACCCCAATATGTGTCACATCTACTGGAGCATCATGAACATATATTATGACGTCACAGCATATGATGACATCATAATTAGTATGCACTATGATGTCACAATGTATTATGACGTCATAATGTATCCGCATTATGACATCACAATATATTATGAGAGCGCAATTTGCAGGTATTAATATCAATTTCTCTTACCCCAATTTGTGTCACATCTACTGGAGCATCATGAGCATGTATTATGACGTCACAGTATATGATGACATCATAATTAGTATGCAATAAGACGTCACAATGTATTATGACTTCATAATGTATCCGCATTATGACATCACAATATACTATGAGAGCGCAATTTGCAGGTATTAATAGCAATTTCTCTTACCCCAATTTGTGTCACATCTGCTGGAGCATCATGAGCATGTATTATGACGTCACCGTAAAGGATGACATCATAATTAGTATGCACGATGACATCAAAATGTATTATGATATCATATTGTATCCGCATTATGACATCACAATATATTATGAGAGTGCAGTTTGCAGGTATTATGAGCAATTTCTCTTACCCCAAATTGTGTTACATCTACTGGAGCATCATGAGCATGTATTATGACGTCACAGTATATGAAGTCATCATAATTAGTATGCACTATGACGTCACAATGTATTATGATGTCACAGTATATGATGACATCATAATTACTATGCACTATGACCTCACAATGTGTTATGACGTCATAATATATCCGCATTATGACATCACAATATATTATGAGAGTGCAATTTGCAGGTATTATGACCAATTTCTCTTACCCCAATTTGTGTCACATCTACTGGAGCATCATGAGCATGTATTATGACGTCACAATATATGATGACATCATAGCAAGTATGCACTATGACGTCACAAGGTATTATGATGTCATAATGTATCCGCATTATGACATCACAATATATTATGAGAGCGCAGTTTGCAGGTATTATGAGCAATTTCTCTTACCCCAATTTGTGTAACATCTACTGGAGCATCATGAGCATGTATTATGACGTCACAGTATATGATGACATCATAATTACTATCCACTATGATGTCACAATATATTATGACGTCATAATGTATCCGCATTATGACATCACAATGTATGATGAGAGTGCAATTTGCAGGTATTATGAGCAATTTCTCTTACCCCAATTTCTGTCACATCTACTGGAACATCATGAGCATGTATTATGACGTCACAGTATATGATGACATCATAATTACTATGCAGTATGACATCACAATGTATTATGACGTCATAATGTATCCACATTATGACATCACAATATATTATGAGAGCGCAATTTGCAGGTTTTGTGAGCAATTTCTCTTACCCCAATTTGTGTCACATCTACTGGAGCATCATGAGCATGTATTATGATGTCACAGTATATGATGACATCATAATGAGTATGCACTGTGATGTCACAATTTATTGTGACGTCATAATGTATACACATTATGACATCACAATATATTATGAGAGCGCAATTTGCAGGTATTATGAGCAATTTCTCTTACCCCAATTGGTGTCACATCTACTGGAGCATCATGAGCAAGTATTATGACGTCACAGTATATGATGACATCATAATTAGTATGCAGTATGACGTCACAATGTATTATGACGTCATAATGTATCCGCATTATGACATCACAATATATTATGAGAGCGCAACATGCAGGTATTATGAGCAGTTTCTCTTACCCCAATTTGTGTCACATCTACCGGAGCATCATGAGCATGTATTATGATGTCACAGTATATGATGACATCATAATTAGTATGCACTATGATGTCACAATGTATTATGACGTCATAATATATCCGCATTATGACATCACAAAATATTATGAGAGCGCAATATGCAGGTTTTATGACCAATTTCGCTTACCCCAATTTGTGTCACATCTACTGGAGCATCATGAGCATGTATTATGACGTCACAGTATATGATGACATCATAATTAGTATGCACTATGACGTCACAATGTATTATGACGTCATAATGTATCCGCATTATGACATCACAATATATTATGAGAGCGCAATTTGCAGGTTTTGTGACCAATTTCACTTACCCCAATTTGTGTCACATCTACTGGAGCATCATGAGCATGTATTATGACGTCACTGTATATGATGACATCATAATTACTATGCACTATGACCTCACAATGCATTATGAGGTCATAAACTATCCGCATTATGACATCACAATATATTATGAGAGCGCAACATGCAGGTATTATGACCAATTTCGCTTACCACAATTTGTGTCACATCTACTGTAGCATCATGAGCATGTATTATGACGTCATAGTATATGATGACATCATAATTAGTATGCACTATGACGTCACAATGTATTATGACGTCATAATGTATCCGCATTATGACATCACAATATATTATGAGAGCGCAATATGCAGGTATTATGAGCAATTTCTCTTACCCCAATTTGTGTTACATGTACTGGAGCATCATGAGCATGTATTATGACGTCACAGTATATGATGACATCATAATTAGTATGCACTATGACGTCACAATGTATTATGACGTCATAATGTATCCGCCTTATGACATCACAATATATTATGAGAGCGCAATTTGCAGGTATTATGAGCAATTTCTCTTACCCCAATTTGTGTCACATATACAGGAGTATCATCAGCATGTATTATGACGTCACAGTTTATGATGACATCATAATTAGTATGCACTATGACGTCACAATATATTATGACGTCATAATGTATCCGCATTATGACATCACAATATATTGTAAGAGCGCAACATGCAGGTATTATGAGCAATTTCTCTTACCCCAATTTGTGTCACATCTACTGGAGCATCATGAGCATACATTATGACGTCACAGTATATGATGACATCATAATAAGTATGAACTATGACATCACAATGTATTATGATGTCATAATGTATCCGCATTATGACATCACAATATATAATGAGAGAGCAATTTGCAGGTATTATGAGCAATTTCTCATACCCCAATTAGTGTCACATCTACTGGAGCATCATGAGCATGTATTATGACGTCACAGTATGTGATGACATCATAATTAGTATGCACTATGACGTCAAAATGTATTATGACGTCATAATGTATCCGCATTATGACATCACAATATATTATGAGAGCGCAACATGAAGGTATTATGAGCAATTTCTCTTACCCCAATTTGTGTCACATCTACTGGAGCATCATGAGCATGTATTATGACGTCAGAGTATATGATGACATCATAATTAGTATGCACTATGATGTCACAATATATTATGACGTCATAATGTGTCCGCATTATGACATCACAATATATTATGAGATCGCAATTTGCAGGTATTATGACCAATTTCTCTTACCCCAATTTGTGTGACATCTACTGGAGCATCATGAGCATGTATTATGACGTCACAACATATGATGACATCAAAGCTAGTATGCACTATGACGTCACAAGGTATTATGATGTCATAATGTATCCGCATTATGACATCACAATATATTATGAGAGCGCAGTTTGCAGGTATTATGAGCAATTTCTCTTACCCCAATTTGTGTAACAACTACTGGAGCATCATGAGCATGTATTATGACGTCACCGTATATGATGACATCATAATTAGTATCCACTATGATGTCACAATATATTATGACATCATAATGTATCCGCATTATGAAATCACAATGTATGATGAGAGTGCAATATGCAGTTATTATGAGCCATTTCTCTTACCCCAATTTGTGTCACATCTACTGGAGCATCATGAGCATGTATTATGACGTCACAGTATATGATGACATCATAATTACTATGCAGTATGACATCACAATGTATTATGACGTCATAATGTATCCGCATTATGACATCACAATGTATTATGAGAGCGCAATTTGCAGGTATTATGAGCAATTTCTCTTACCCCAATTTGTGTCACATCTACTGGAGCATCATGAGCATGTATTATGATGTCACAGTATATGATGACATCATAATGAGTATGCACTGTGACGTCACAATTTATTGTGACGTCATAATGTATACACATTATGACATCACAATATATTATGAGAGCGCAATTTGCAGGTATTATGAGCAATTTCTCTTATCCCAATTTGTGTCACATCTACTGGAGCATCATGAGCATGTATTATGATGTCACAGTATATGATGACATCATAATTACTATGCACTATGACCTCACAATGTATTATGACGTCATAATATATCCACATTATGACATCAGAATATATTATGAGAGCGCAATATGCAGGTATTATGAGCAATTTCTCTTACCCCAATTTGTGTCACATCTACTGGAGCATCATGAGCATGTATTATGACGTCACAGTATATGATGACATCATAATTAGTATGCACTATGACGTCACAATGTATTATGACGTCATAATGTATCCGCATTATGACATCACAACATATTATAAGAGTGCAATTTACAGGTTTTATGACCAATTTCGCTTACCCCAATTTGTGTCACATCTACTGGAGCATCATGAGCATGTATTATGACGTCACAGTATATGATGACATCATAATTAGTATGCAGTATGATGTCACAATGTATTATGACGTCATAATGTATCCGCATTATGACATCACAATATATTATGAGAGCGCAACATGCAGGTTTTATGACCAATTTCGCTTACCCCAATTTGTGTCACATCTACTGTAGCATCATGAGCATGTATTATGACGTCACAGTGTATGATAACATCATAATTAGTATGCACTATGACGTCACAATGTATTATGACGTCATAATGTATCCGCATTATGACATCACAATATATTATTAGAGCGCAATTTGGAGGTTTTATGACCATTTTCGATTACCCCAAATTGTGTCACATCTACTGGAGCATCATGAGCATGTGTTATGACGTCACAGTATATGATGATATCATAATTAGTTTGCACTACGACGTCACAATGTATTATGACGTCATAATGTCTCCGCATTATGACATCACAATATATTATGAGAGCGCAATATGCAGGTATTATGAGCAATTTTTCTTACCCCAATTTGTGTCACATCTACTGGAGCATCATGAGCATGTATTATGACGTCACAGTATATGATGACATCATAATTAGTATGCAGTATGACGTCACAATATATTATGAGAGCGCAATTTGCAGGTTTTATGACCAATTTCGCTTACCCCAATTTGTGTCACATCTACTGGAGCATCATGAGCATGTATTATGACGTCACAGTATATGATGACAGCATAATTAGTATGCACTATCACGTCACAATGTATTATGACGTCATAATGTGCCCGCGTTATGACATCACAATATATTATGAGAGCCCAATTTACAGGTATTATGAACAATTTCTCTTAACCCAATTTGTGTCACATCTACTGGAGCATCATGAGCATGTATTATGACGTCACAGTATATGATGACATCATAATTAGTATGCAGTATGACGTCACAATATATTATGACGTCACAATGTATCCGCATTATGACATCACAATATATTATGAGAGCGCAACATGCAGGTATTATGAGCAATTTCTCTTACCCGAATTTGTGTCACATCTACTGGAGCATCATGAGCATGTATTATGTCGTCACAGTATATGATGACATCATAATTAGTATGCAGTATGACGTCACAATGTATTATGACGTCATAATATATCCGCATTATGACATCACAATATAGTATGTGAGCGCAATTTGCAGGTTTTATGACCAATTTCTCTTACCCCAATTTGTGTCACATCTACTGGAGCATCATGAGCATGTATTATGACGTCACAGTATATGATGAAATCATAATTAGTATGCAGTATGACGTCACAATGTATTATGTCATCATAAAGTATCCTCATTATGACATCACAATATATTACGAGAGCGCAACATGCAGGTATTATGAGCAATTTCTCTTACCCCAATTTGGGTCACATCTACTGGAGCATCATGAGCATGTATTATGACGTCACAGTATATGATGACATCATAATTAGTATGCACTCTGACGTCACAATGTATTATGACGTCATAATATATCCGCATTATGACATCACAATATATTATTCGAGTGCAATTTGCAGGTTTTATGACCAATTTCGCTTACCCCAATTTGTGTCACATCTACTGGAGCATCATGAGCATGTATTATGACGTCACAGTATATGATGACATCATAATTAGTATGCAGTATGATGTCACAATGTATTATGACGTCATAATGTATCCGCATTATGACACCACAATATATTATGAGAGCGCAACATGCAGGTTTTATGACCAACTTCACTTACCCCAATTTGTGTCACATCTACTGTAGCATCATGAGCATGTATTATGATGTCACAGTATATGATGACATCATAATTAGTATGCACTATGACATCACAATGTATTATGACGTCATAATGTATCCGCATTATGACATCACAATATATTATGAGATCGCAATTTGCAGGTTTTATGACCAATTTCGCTTACCCCAATTTGTGTCACATCTACTGGAGCATCATGAGCATGTATTATGATGTCACAGTATATGATAACATCATAATTAGTATGCACTATGATGTCACAGTGTATTATGAGGTCATAATGTATCCTCATTATGACATCACAATATATTATGAGAGCGCAACATGCAGATATTATGAGCAATTTCGCTTACCCCAATTTGTGTCACATCTAATGGAGCATCATGAGCATGTATTATGACCTCACAGTATATGATGACATCATAATTAGTATGCAGTATGATGTCACAATGTATTATGACGTCATAATGTATCCGCATTATGACATCACAATATATTATGAGAGCGCAACATGCAGGTATTATGAGCAATTTCTCTTACCCCAATTTGTGTCACATCTACTGGAGCATCATGAGCATGTATTATGACGTCACAGTATATGATGACATCATAATTACTATGCACTATGACATCACAATGTACTATGACGTCATAATGTATCCGCATTATGACATCAGAATATATTATGAGAGCGCAACATGCAGGTATTATGAGCAATTTCTCTTACCCCAAATTGTGTCACATCTACTGGAGCATCATGAGCATGTATTATGACGTCACAGTATATGATGACATCATAATTAGTATGCACTATGACGTCACAATGTATTATGACGTCATAATGTATCCACATTATGACATCACAATATATTATGAGAGCGCAATTTGCAGGTTTTATGACCAATTTCGCTTACCCCAATTTGTGTCACATCTACTGGAGCATCATGAGCATGTATTGTGACGTCACAGTATTTGATTACATCATAATCAGTATGCACTATGAGGTCACAATGTATTATGACGTCATAATGTATCCGCATTATGACATCACAATATATTATGAGAGCGAAACATGCAGGTATTATGAGCAATTTCTCTTACCGCAATTTGTGTCACATCTACTGGAGCATCATGAGCATGTATTATGACGTCACAGTATATGATGACATCATAATTAGTATGCAGTATGACGTCACAATGTATTATGACGTCATAATGTATCCGCATTATGACATCACAATATATTATGAGAGCGCAATTTGCAGGATTTATGACCAATTTCGCTTACCACAATTTGTGTCACATCGCCTGGAGCATCATGAGCATGTATTATGACGTCACAGAATATGATGACATCATAATTAGTATGCAGTATGATGTCACAATGTATTATGACGTCATAATGTATCCGCATTATGGCATCACAATATATTATGAGAGCGCAACATGCAGGTTTTATGACCAACTTCGCTTAAACCAATTTGTGTCACATCTACTGGAGCATCATGAGCATGTATTATGACGTCACAGTATATGATGACATCATAATTAGTATGCACTATGACGTCACAATGTATTATGACGTAATAATGTATCCGCATTATGACATCACAATATATTATGAGAGCGCAATATGCAGGTATTATGAGCAATTTCTCTTACCCCAATTTGTGTCACATCTACTGGAGCAACATGAGCATGTATTATGACGTCATAGTATATGATGATATCATAATCAGTATGCACTATGACGTCACAATGTATTATGACGTCATAATGTATCCGCATTATGACATCACAATATATTATGAGAGCGAAACATGCAGGTATTATGAGCAATTTCTCTTACCACAATTTGTGTCACATCTACTGGAGCATCATGAGAATGTATTATGATGTCACAGTATATGATGACATCATAATTAGTATGCACTATGACGTCACAATGTATTATGACGTCATAATGTATCCGCATTATGACATCACAATATATTATGAGAGCGCAATTTGCAGGATTTATGACCAATTTCGCTTACCCCAATTTGTGTCACATCTACTGGAGCATCATGAGCATGTATTATGACGTCACAGTATATGATGACATCATAATTACTATGCACTATCACCTCACAATGTATTATGATGTCATAAACTATCCGCATTATGACATCACAATATATTATAAGAGCGCAACATGCAGGTATTATGACCAATTTCGCTTACCCCAATTTGTGTCACATCTACTGTAGCATCATGAGCATGTATTATGACGTCACAGTATATGATGACATCATAATTAGTATGCGCTATGACGTCACAATGTATTATGACGTCATAATGTATCCGCATTATGACATCACAATATATTATGAGAGCGCAATATGCAGGTATTATGAGCAATTTCTCTTACCGCAATTTGTGTCACATCTACTGGAGCATCATGAGCATGTATTATGACGTCACAGTATATGATGACATCATAATTAGTATGCACTATGACGTCACAATGTATTATGACGTCATAATGTATCCGCATTATGGCATCACAATATATTATGAGAGCGCAACATGCAGGTTTTATGGCCAACTTCGCTTAAACCAATTTGTGTCACATCTACTGGAGCATCATGAGCATGTATTATGACGTCACAGTATATGATGACATCATAATTAGTATGCACTATGACGTCACAATGTATTATGACGTCATAATGTATCCGCATTATGGCATCACAATATATTGTGAGAGTGCAATTTGCAGGTATTATGAGCACTTTGTCTTACCCCAATTTGTGTCACATCTGCTGGAGCATCATGAGCATGTATTATGACGTCACCGGAAAGGATGACATCATAATTAGTATGCAAGATGACATCATAATGTATTATGACGTCATATTGTGTCCGCATTATGACATCACAATATATTATGAGAGCGCAACATGCAGGTATTATGACCAATTTCACTTACCCCAATTTGTGTCACATCTACTGGAGCATCATGAGCTTGTATTATGACGTCACAGTATATGATGACATCATAATTAGTATGCACTATGACGTCACAATGTATTATGACGTCATAATGTATCCGCATTATGACATTACAATACATTATGAGAGCGCAATTTGCAGGTTTTATGACGAATTTCACTTACCCCAATTTGTGTCACATCTACTGGAGCATCATGATCATGTATTATGACGTCACAGTATATGATGACATCATAATTAGTATGCAGTATGACGTCACAATGTATTATGATGTCATAAAGTATCCGCATTATGACATCACAATGTATTATGAGAGCGCAACCTGCAGGTATTATGATCAATTTCGCTTACCCCAATTTCTGTCACATCTACTGTAGCATCATGAGCATGTATTATGACGTCACAGTATATGATGACATCATAATTAGTATGCACTATGACGTCACAATGTATTATGACGTCATAATGTATCCGCATTATGACATCACAATATATTTTGAGAGCGCAATTTGGAGGTTTTATGACCATTTTCGATTACCCCAATTTGTGTCACATCTACTGGAGCATCATGAGCATGTATTATGACATCACAGTATATGATGACATCATAATTAGTATGCAGTATGACGTCACAATATATTATGACGTCATAATATATCCACATTATGACATCAGAATATATTATGAGAGCGCAATATGCAGGTATTATGAGCAATTTCTCTTACCCCAATTTGTGTCACATCTACTGGAGCATCATGAGCATGTATTATGACGTCACAGTATATGATGACATCATAATTAGTATGCACTATGACGTCACAATGTATTATGACGTCATAATGTATCCGCATTATGACATCACAATATATTATAAGAGTGCAATTTACAGGTTTTATGACCAATTTCGCTTACCCCAATTTGTGTCACATCTACTGGAGCATCATGAGCATGTATTATGACGTCACAGTATATGATGACATCATAATTAGTATGCACTATGACGTCACAATGTATTATGACGTCATAATGTATCCGCATTATGACATCACAATATATTATGAGAGCGCAATATGCAGGTATTATGAGCAATTTCTCTTACCCCAATTTGTGTCACATCTACTGGAGCATCATGAGCATGTATTATGACGTCACAGTATATGATGACATCATAATTAGTATGCAGTATGACGTCACAATATATTATGACGTCATAATGTATCCGCTTTATGACATCACAATATATTATGAGAGCGCAATTTGCAGGTTTTATGACCAATCTCGCTTACCCCAATTTGCGTCACATCTACTGGAGCATCATGAGCATGTATTATGATGTCACAGTATATGATGACAGCATAATTAGTATGCACTATCACGTCACAATGTATTATGACGTCATAATGTGCCCGCGTTATGACATCACAATATATTATGAGAGCCCAATTTAAAGGTATTATGAACAATTTCTCTTACCCCAATTTGTGTCACATCTACTGGAGCATCATGAGCATGTATTATAACGTCACAGTTTATGATGACATCATAATTAGTATGCAGTATGACGTCTCAATATATTATGACGTCACAATATATCCGCATTATGACATCAGAATATATTATGAGAGCGCAACATGCAGGTATTATGAGCAATTTCTCTTACCCGAATTTGTGTCACATCTACTGGAGCATCATGAGCATGTATTATGACGTCACAGTATATGATGACATCATAATTAGTATGCAGTATGACGTCACAATGTATTATGACGTCATAATATATCCGCATTATGACATCACAATATAGTATGTGAGCGCAATTTGCAGGTTTTATGACCAATTTCTCTTACCCCAATTTGTGTCACATCTACTGGAGCATCATGAGTATGTATTATGACGTCACAGAATATGATGACATCACAATTAGTATGCAGTATGACGTCACAATGTATTATGTCGTCATAAAGTATCCGCATTATGACATCACAATATATTATGAGAGCGCAATTTGCAGGTATTATCAGCAATTTCTCTTACCCCAATTTGTGTCACATCTACTGGAGCATCATGAGCATGTATTATGACGTCCCAGTATATGATGACATCATAATTAGTATGCACGATGACGTCACAATGTTTTATGACGTCATAATGTATCCGCATTATGACATCACAACATATTATGAGAGCGCAATTTACAGGTATTATGAGCAATTTCTCTTACCCCAATTTGTGTCACATCTACTGGAGCATCATGAGCATGTATTATGACTTCACAGTATATGATGACATCATAATTAGTATGCACTGTGACGTCACAATGTATTATGTCGTCATAATGTATCCGCATTATGACATCAAAATATATTATGAGAGAGCAATTTGCAGGTATTATGAGCAATTTCTCTTACCCTAATTTGTGTCACATCTACTGGAGCATCATGAGCATGAATTATGACATCACAGTATATGATGACATCATAATTAGTATGCACTATGATGTCACAATGTATTATGACGTCATAATGTATCCGCATTATGACATCACAATATATTATGAGAGCGCAACATGCAGGTATTATGAGCAATTTCTCTTACCCCAATTTGGGTCACATCTACTGGAGCATCATGAGCATGAATTATGACATCACAGCATATGATGACATCATAATTAGTATGCACTATGATGTCACAATGTATTATGACGTCATAATGTATCCGCATTATGACATCACAATATATTATGAGAGCGCAACATGCAGGTATTATGAGCAATTTCTCTTACCCCAATTTGGGTCACATCTACTGGAGCATCATGAGCATGTATTATGACGTCACAGTATATGATGACATCATAATTAGTATGCACTATGACGTCACAATGTAATATGACGTCATAATATATCCGCATTATGACATCACAATATATTATTCGAGTGCAATTTGCAGGTTTTATGACCAATTTCGCTTACCCCAATTTGTGTCACATCTACTGGAGCATCATGAGCAAGTATTATGATGTCACAGTATATGATGACATCATAATTAGTATGCAGTATGATGTCACAATGTATTATGACGTCATAATGTATCCGCATTATGACATCACAATATATTATGAGAGCGCAACATGCAGGTTTTATGACCAACTTCGCTTACCCCAATTTGTGTCACATCTACTGTAGCATCATGAGCATGTATTATGATGTCACAGTATATGATGACATCATAATTAGTATGCACTATGACGTCACAATGTATTATGATGTCATAATGTATCCGCATTATGTCATCACAATATATTATGAGATCGCAATTTGCAGGTTTTATGACCAATTTCGCTTACCCCAAATTGTGTCACATCTACTGGAGCATCATGAGCATGTATTATGATGTCACAGTATATGATGACATCATAATTAGTATGCACTATGACGTCACAGTGTATTATGAGGTCATAATGTATCCTCATTATGACATCACAATGTATTATGAGAGCGCAACATGCAGGTTTTATGAGCAATTTCGCTTACCCCAATTTGTGTCACATCTAATGGAGCATCATGAGCATGTATTATGACCTCACAGTATATGATGACATCATAATTAGTATGCAGTATGATGTCACAATGTATTATGACGTCATAATGTATCCGCATTATGACATCACAATATATTATGAGAGCGCAACATGCAGGTATTATGAGCAATTTCTCTTACCCCAATTTGTGTCACATCTACTGGAGCATCATGAGCATGTATTATGACGTCACAGTATATGATGACATCATAATTACTATGCACTATGACGTCACAATGTACTATGACGTCATAATGTATCCGCATTATGACATCACAATATATTATGAGAGCGCAACATGCAGGTATTATGAGCAATTTCTCTTACCCCAATTTGTGTCACATCTACTGGAGCATCATGAGCATGTATTATGACGTCACAGTATATGATGACATCATAATTAGTATGCACTATGACGTCACAATGTATTATGACGTCATAATGTATCCACATTATGACATCACAATATATTATGAGAGCGCAATTTGCAGGTTTTATGACCAATTTCGCTTACCCCAATTTGTGTCACATCTACTGGAGCATCATGAGCATGTATTATGACGTCACAGTATTTGATGACATCATAATCAGTATGCACTATGACGTCACAATGTATTATGACGTCATAATGTATCCGCATTATGACATCACAATATATTATGAGAGTGCAACATGCAGGTATTATGAGCAATTTCTCTTACCGCAATTTGTGTCACATCTACTGGAGCATCATGAGCATGTATTATGACGTCACAGTATATGATGACATCATAATTAGTATGCACTATGACGTCACAATGTATTATGACGTCAAAATGTATCCGCATTATGACATCACAATATATTATGAGAGCGCAATTTGCAGGATTTATGACCAATTTCGCTTACCACAATTTGTGTCACATATACTGGAGCATCATGAGCATGTATTATGACGTCACAGTATATGATGACATCATAATTAGTATGCAGTATGATGTCACAATGTATTATGACGTCATAATGTATCCGCATTATGGCATCACAATATATTATGAGAGCGCAACATGCAGGTTTTATGACCAACTTCGCTTAAAACAATTTGTGTCACATCTACTGGAGCATCATGAGCATGTATTATGACGTCACAGTATATGATGACATCATAATTAGTATGCACTATGACGTCACAATGTATTATGACGTCATAATGTATCCGCATTATGACATCACAATATATTATGAGATCGCAATTTGCAGGTTTTATGACAAATTTCGCTTACCCCAATTTGTGTCACATCTACTGGAGCATCATGAGCATGTATTATGATGTCACAGTATATGATGACATCATAATTAGTATGCACTATGACGTCACAGTGTATTATGATGACATAATGTATCCTCAATATGACATCACAATATATTATGAGAGCGCAATTTGCAGGTATTATGAGCAATTTCTCTTACCCCAATTTGTGTCACATCTACTGGAGCATCATGAGCATGTATTATGACGTCACAGTATATGATGACATCATGATTAGTATGCACTATGACGTCACAATGTATTATGACGTCATAATGTGCCCGCGTTATGACATCACAATGTATTATGAGAGCCCAATTTACAGGTATTATGAACAATTTCTCTTACCCCAATTTGTGTCACATCTACTGGAGCAACATGAGCATGTATTATGACGTCACAGTATATGATGACATCATAATTAGTATGCAGTATGACGTCACAATATATTATGACGTCACAATGTATCCGCCTTATGACATCACAATATATTATGAGAGCGCAACATGCAGGTATTATGAGCAATTTCTCTTACCCGAATTTGTGTCACATCTACTGGAGCATCATGAGCATGTATTATGACGTCACAGTATATGATGACATCATAATTAGTATGCAGTATGACGTCACAATCTATTATGACCTCATAATATATCCGCATTATGACATCACAATATAGTATGTGAGCGCAATTTGCAGGTTTTATGACCAATTTCGCTTACCCCAATTTGTGTCACATCTACTGGAGCATCATGAGCATGTATTATGACGTCACAGTATATGATGACATCATAATTAGTATGCAGTATGACGTCACAATGTAATATGACGTCATAATGTATCCGCATTATGACATCACAATATATTATGAGAGCGCAACATGCAGGTATTATGAGCAATTTCGCTTACCCCAATTTGTGTCACATCTAATGGAGCATCATGAGCATGTATTATGAACTCACAGTATATGATGACATCATAATTAGTATGCAGTATGATGTCACAATGTATTATGACGTCATAATGTATCCGCATTATGACATCACAATATATTATGAGAGCGCAATTTGCAGGTATTATGAGCAATTTCTCTTACCCCAATTTGTGTCACATCTACTGGAGCATCATGAGCATGTATTATGACGTCACAGTATATGATGACATCATAATTAGTATGCAGTATGACGTCACAATGTACTATGACGTCATAATGTATCCGCATTATGACATCACAATATATTATGAGAGCGCAACATGCAGGTATTATGAGCAATTTCTCTTACCCGAATTTGTGTCACATCTACTGGAGCATCATGAGCATGTATTATGTCGTCACAGTATATGATGACATCATAATTAGTATGCAGTATGACGTCACAATGTATTATGACGTCATAATATATCCGCATTATGACATCACAATATAGTATGTGAGCGCAATTTGCAGGTTTTATGACCAATTTCTCTTACCCCAATTTGTGTCACATCTACTGGAGCATCATGAGCATGTATTATGACGTCACAGTATATGATGAAATCATAATTAGTATGCAGTATGACGTCACAATGTATTATGTCGTCATAAAGTATCCGCATTATGACATCACAATATATTATGAGAGCGCAACATGCAGGTATTATGAGCAATTTCTCTTATCCCAATTTGTGTCACATCTACTGGAGCATCATGAGCATGTATTATGACGTCACAGTATATGATGACATCATAATTAGTATGCACTACGACGTCACAATGTATTATGACGTCATAAAGTATCCTCATTATGACATCACAATATATTACGAGAGCGCAACATGCAGGTATTATGAGCAATTTCTCTTACCCCAATTTGGGTCACATCTACTGGAGCATCATGAGCATGTATTATGACGTCACAATATATGATGACATCATAATTAGTATGCACTCTGACGTCACAATGTATTATGACGTCATAATATATCCGCATTATGACATCACAATATATTATTCGAGTGCAATTTGCAGGTTTTATGACCAATTTCGCTTACCCCAATTTGTGTCACATCTACTGGAGCATCATGAGCATGTATTATGACGTCACAGTATATGATGACATCATAATTAGTATGCAGTATGATGTCACAATGTATTATGACGTCATAATGTATCCGCATTATGACACCACAATATATTATGAGAGCGCAACATGCAGGTTTTATGACCAACTTCACTTACCCCAATTTGTGTCACATCTACTGTAGCATCATGAGCATGTATTATGATGTCACAGTATATGATGACATCATAATTAGTATGCACTATGACATCACAATGTATTATGACGTCATAATGTATCCGCATTATGACATCACAATATATTATGAGATCGCAATTTGCAGGTTTTATGACCAATTTCGCTTACCCCAATTTGTGTCACATCTACTGGAGCATCATGAGCATGTATTATGATGTCACAGTATATGATAACATCATAATTAGTATGCACTATGACGTCACAGTGTATTATGAGGTCATAATGTATCCTCATTATGACATCACAATATATTATGAGAGCGCAACATGCAGATATTATGAGCAATTTCGCTTACACCAATTTGTGTCACATCTAATGGAGCATCATGAGCATGTATTATGACCTCACAGTATATGATGACATCATAATTAGTATGCAGTATGATGTCACAATGTATTATGACGTCATAATGTATCCGCATTATGACATCACAATATATTATGAGAGCGCAACATGCAGGTATTATGAGCAATTTCTCTTACCCCAATTTGTGTCACATCTACTGGAGCATCATGAGCATGTATTATGACGTCACAGTATATGATGACATCATAATTACTATGCACTATGACATCACAATGTACTATGACGTCATAATGTATCCGCATTATGTCATCAGAATATATTATGAGAGCGCAACATGCAGGTATTATGAGCAATTTCTCTTACCCCAAATTGTGTCACATCTACTGGAGCATCATGAGCATGTATTATGACGTCACAGTATATGATGACATCATAATTAGTATGCACTATGACGTCACAATGTATTATGACGTCATAATGTATCCACATTATGACATCACAATATATTATGAGAGCGCAATTTGCAGGTTTTATGACCAATTTCGCTTACCCCAATTTGTGTCACATCTACTGGAGCATCATGAGCATGTATTGTGACGTCACAGTATTTGATTACATCATAATCAGTATGCACTATGAGGTCACAATGTATTATGACGTCATAATGTATCCGCATTATGACATCACAATAAATTATGAGAGCGAAACATGCAGGTATTATGAGCAATTTCTCTTACCGCAATTTGTGTCACATCTACTGGAGCATCATGAGCATGTATTATGACGTCACAGTATATGATGACATCATAATTAGTATGCAGTATGACGTCACAATGTATTATGACGTCATAATGTATCCGCATTATGACATCACAATATATTATGAGAGCGCAATTTGCAGGATTTATGACCAATTTCGCTTACCACAATTTGTGTCACATCGCCTGGAGCATCATGAGCATGTATTATGACGTCACAGAATATGATGACATCATAATTAGTATGCAGTATGATGTCACAATGTATTATGACGTCATAATGTATCCGCATTATGGCATCACAATATATTATGAGAGCGCAACATGCAGGTTTTATGACCAACTTCGCTTAAACCAATTTGTGTCACATCTACTGGAGCATCATGAGCATGTATTATGACGTCACAGTATATGATGACATCATAATTAGTATGCACTATGACGTCACAATGTATTATGACGTCATAATGTATCCGCATTATGACATCACAATATATTATGAGATCGCAATTTGCAGGTTTTATGACCAATTTCGCTTACCCCAATTTGTGTCACATCTACTGGAGCATCATGAGCATGTATTATGATGTCACAGTATATGATGACATCATAATTAGTATGCTCTATGACGTCACAGTGTATTATGACGACATAATGTATCCTCAATATGACATCACAATATATTATGAGAGCGCAATTTGCAGGTATTATGAGCAATTTCTCTTACCCCAATTTGTGTCACATCTACTGGAGCATCATGAGCATGTATTATGACGTCACAGTATATGATGACATCATGATTAGTATGCACTATGACGTCACAATGTATTATGATGTCATAATGTGCCCGCGTTATGACATCACAATGTATTATGAGAGCCCAATTTACAGGTATTATGAACAATTTCTCTTACCCCAATTTGTGTCACATCTACTGGAGCAACATGAGCATGTATTATGACGTCACAGTATATGATGACATCATAATTAGTATGCAGTATGACGTCACAATATATTATGACGTCACAATGTATCCGCATTATGACATCACAATATATTATGAGAGCGCAACATGCAGGTATTATGAGCAATTTCTCTTACCCGAATTTGTGTCACATCTACTGGAGCATCATGAGCATGTATTATGACGTCACAGTATATGATGACATCATAATTAGTATGCAGTATGACGTCACAATGTATTATGACCTCATAATATATCCGCATTATGACATCACAATAGAGTATGTGAGCGCAATTTGCAGGTTTTATGACCAATTTCGCTTACCCCAATTTGTGTCACATCTACTGGAGCATCATGAGCATGTATTATGACGTCACAGTATATGATGACATCATCATTAGTATGCAGTATGACGTCACAATGTAATATGACGTCATAATGTATCCGCATTATGACATCACAATATATTATGAGAGCGCAACATGCAGGTATTATGAGCAATTTCGCTTACCCCAATTTGTGTCACATCTAATGGAGCATCATGAGCATGTATTATGACCTCACAGTATATGATGACATCATAATTAGTATGCAGTATGATGTCACAATGTATTATGACGTAATAATGTATCCGCATTATGACATCACAATATATTATGAGAGCGCAATATGCAGGTATTATGAGCAATTTCTCTTACCCCAATTTGTGTCACATCTACTGGAGCAACATGAGCATGTATTATGACGTCATAGTATATGATGATATCATAATCAGTATGCACTATGACGTCACAATGTATTATGACGTCATAATGTATCCGCATTATGACATCACAATATATTATGAGAGCGAAACATGCAGGTATTATGAGCAATTTCTCTTACCACAATTTGTGTCACATCTACTGGAGCATCATGAGAATGTATTATGATGTCACAGTATATGATGACATCATAATTAGTATGCACTATGACGTCACAATGTATTATGACGTCATAATGTATCCGCATTATGACATCACAATATATTATGAGAGCGCAATTTGCAGGATTTATGACCAATTTCGCTTACCCCAATTTGTGTCACATCTACTGGAGCATCATGAGCATGTATTATGACGTCACAGTATATGATGACATCATAATTACTATGCACTATCACCTCACAATGTATTATGATGTCATAAACTATCCGCATTATGACATCACAATATATTATAAGAGCGCAACATGCAGGTATTATGACCAATTTCGCTTACCCCAATTTGTGTCACATCTACTGTAGCATCATGAGCATGTATTATGACGTCACAGTATATGATGACATCATAATTAGTATGCGCTATGACGTCACAATGTATTATGACGTCATAATGTATCCGCATTATGACATCACAATATATTATGAGAGCGCAATATGCAGGTATTATGAGCAATTTCTCTTACCGCAATTTGTGTCACATCTACTGGAGCATCATGAGCATGTATTATGACGTCACAGTATATGATGACATCATAATTAGTATGCACTATGACGTCACAATGTATTATGACGTCATATTGTGTCCGCATTATGACATCACAATATATTATGAGAGCGCAACATGCAGGTTTTATGGCCAACTTCGCTTAAACCAATTTGTGTCACATCTACTGGAGCATCATGAGCATGTATTATGACGTCACAGTATATGATGACATCATAATTAGTATGCACTATGACGTCACAATGTATTATGACGTCATAATGTATCCGCATTATGGCATCACAATATATTGTGAGAGTGCAATTTGCAGGTATTATGAGCACTTTGTCTTACCCCAATTTGTGTCACATCTGCTGGAGCATCATGAGCATGTATTATGACGTCACCGGAAAGGATGACATCATAATTAGTATGCAAGATGACATCATAATGTATTATGACGTCATATTGTGTCCGCATTATGACATCACAATATATTATGAGAGCGCAACATGCAGGTATTATGACCAATTTCACTTACCCCAATTTGTGTCACATCTACTGGAGCATCATGAGCATGTATTATGACGTCACAGTATATGATGACATCATAATTAGTATGCACTATGACGTCACAATGTATTATGACGTCATAATGTATCCGCATTATGACATCACAATATATTATAAGAGTGCAATTTACAGGTTTTATGACCAATTTCGCTTACCCCAATTTGTGTCACATCTACTGGAGCATCATGAGCATGTATTATGACGTCACAGTATATGATGACATCATAATTAGTATGCACTATGACGTCACAATGTATTATGACGTCATAATGTATCCGCATTATGACATCACAATATATTATGAGAGCGCAATATGCAGGTATTATGAGCAATTTCTCTTACCCCAATTTGTGTCACATCTACTGGAGCATCATGAGCATGTATTATGACGTCACAGTATATGATGACATCATAATTAGTATGCAGTATGACGTCACAATATATTATGACGTCATAATGTATCCGCTTTATGACATCACAATATATTATGAGAGCGCAATTTGCAGGTTTTATGACCAATTTCGCTTACCCCAATTTGCGTCACATCTACTGGAGCATCATGAGCATGTATTATGATGTCACAGTATATGATGACAGCATAATTAGTATGCACTATCACGTCACAATGTATTATGACGTCATAATGTGCCCGCGTTATGACATCACAATATATTATGAGAGCCCAATTTAAAGGTATTATGAACAATTTCTCTTACCCCAATTTGTGTCACATCTACTGGAGCATCATGAGCATGTATTATAACGTCACAGTTTATGATGACATCATAATTAGTATGCAGTATGACGTCTCAATATATTATGACGTCACAATGTATCCGCATTATGACATCACAATATATTATGAGAGCGCAACATGCAGGTATTATGAGCAATTTCTCTTACCCGAATTTGTGTCACATCTACTGGAGCATCATGAGCATGTATTATGACGTCACAGTATATGATGACATCATAATTAGTATGCAGTATGACGTCACAATGTATTATGACGTCATAATATATCCGCATTATGACATCACAATATAGTATGTGAGCGCAATTTGCAGGTTTTATGACCAATTTCTCTTACCCCAATTTGTGTCACATCTACTGGAGCATCATGAGTATGTATTATGACGTCACAGTATATGATGACATCACAATTAGTATGCAGTATGACGTCACAATGTATTATGTCGTCATAAAGTATCCGCATTATGACATCACAATATATTATGAGAGCGCAACATGCAGGTATTATGAGCAATTTCTCTTATCCCAATTTGTGTCACATCTACTGGAGCATCATGAGCATGTATTATGACGTCACAGTATATGATGACATCATAATTAGTATGCACTACGACGTCACAATGTATTATGACGTCATAATGTATTCTCATTATGACATCACAATATATTACGAGAGCGCAACATGCAGGTATTATGAGCAATTTCTCTTACCCAAATTTGTGTCACATCTACTGGAGCATCATGAGCATGTATTATGATGTCACAGTATATGATGACATCATAATTAGTATGCACTATGACATCACAATGTATTATGACGTCATAATCTATCCGCATTATGACATCACAATATATTATGAGAGCGCAATTTGCAGGTATTATGAGCAATTTCTCTTACCCCAATTGGTGTCACATCTACTGGAGCATCATGAGCATGAATTATGACGTCACAGTATATGATGACATCATAATTAGTATGCACTATGACGTCACAATGTATTATGACGTCATAATGTATCCGCATTATGACATCTCAATATATTATGAGAGCGCAATTTGCAGGTATTATGAGCAATTTCTCTTAACCCAATTTGTGTCACATCTACTGCAGCATCAGGAGCATGTATTATGACGTCACAGTATATGATGACATCATAATTAGTATGCACTATGATGTCACAATATATTATGACGTCATAATGTATCCACGTTATGACATCACAATATATTATGAGAGCGCAGTTTGCAGGTATTATGAGCAATTTCTCTTACCCCAAATTGTGTCACATCTACTGGAGCATCATGAGCATGTATTATGACGTCACAGTATATGGTGACATCATAATTAGTATGCACTATGACATCATAATGTTTTATGACGTCATAATGTATCAGCATTATGAAATCACAATATATTATGAGAGCGCCATTTGCCCGTATTATGAGAAATTTCTCTTGCCCCAATTTGTGTCACATCTACTGGAGCATCATGAGCATGTATTATGACGTCACAGTATATGATGACATCATAATTAGTATGCACTATGACGTCACAATGTATTGTGACGTCATAATGTATCCGCATTATGACATCACAATATATTATGAGAGCGCAATTTGCAGGTATTATCAGCAATTTCTCTTACCCCAATTTGTGTCACATCTACTGGAGCATCATGAGCATGTATTATGACGTCCCAGTATATGATGACATCATAATTAGTATGCACGATGACGTCACAATGTTTTATGACGTCATAATGTATCCGCATTATGACATCACAACATATTATGAGAGCGCAATTTACAGGTATTATGAGCAATTTCTCTTACCCCAATTTGTGTCACATCTACTGGAGCATCATGAGCATGTATTATGACTTCACAGTATATGATGACATCATAATTAGTATGCACTGTGACGTCACAATGTATTATGTCGTCATAATGTATCCGCATTATGACATCACAATATATTATGAGAGAGCAATTTGCAGGTATTATGAGCAATTTCTCTTACCCTAATTTGTGTCACATCTACTGGAGCATCATGAGCATGAATTATGACATCACAGTATATGATGACATCATAATTAGTATGCACTATGATGTCACAATGTATTATGACGTCATAATGTATCCGCATTATGACATCACAATATATTATGAGAGCGCAACATGCAGGTATTATGAGCAATTTCTCTTACCCCAATTTGGTTCACATCTACTGGAGCATCATGAGCATGAATTATGACATCACAGCATATGATGACATCATAATTAGTATGCACTATGATGTCACAATGTATTATGACGTCATAATGTATCCGCATTATGACATCACAATATATTATGAGAGCGCAACATGCAGGTATTATGAGCAATTTCTCTTACCCCAATTTGGGTCACATCTACTGGAGCATCATGAGCATGTATTATGACGTCACAGTATATGATGACATCATAATTAGTATGCACTATGACGTCACAATGTAATATGACGTCATAATATATCCGCATTATGACATCACAATATATTATTCGAGTGCAATTTGCAGGTTTTATGACCAATTTCGCTTACCCCAATTTGTGTCACATCTACTGGAGCATCATGAGCATGTATTATGACGTCACAGTATATGATGACATCATAATTAGTATGCAGTATGATGTCACAATGTATTATGACGTCATAATGTATCCGCATTATGACATCACAATATATTATGAGAGCGCAACATGCAGGTTTTATGACCAACTTCGCTTACCCCAATTTGTGTCACATCTACTGTAGCATCATGAGCATGTATTATGATGTCACAGTATATGATGACATCATAATTAGTATGCACTATGACGTCACAATGTATTATGATGTCATAATGTATCCGCATTATGACATCACAATATATTATGAGATCGCAATTTGCAGGTTTTATGACCAATTTCGCTTACCCCAAATTGTGTCACATCTACTGGAGCATCATGAGCATGTATTATGATGTCACAGTATATGATGACATCATAATTAGTATGCACTATGACGTCACAGTGTATTATGAGGTCATAATGTATCCTCATTATGACATCACAATGTATTATGAGAGCGCAACATGCAGGTTTTATGAGCAATTTCGCTTACCCCAATTTGTGTCACATCTACTGGAGCATCATGAGCATGTATTATGACGTCACAGTATATGATGACATCATAATTAGTATGCACTATGACGTCACAATGTATTATGACGTCATAATGTATCCGCATTATGACATCACAATATATTATGAGATCGCAATTTGCAGGTTTTATGACAAATTTCGCTTACCCCAATTTGTGTCACATCTACTGGAGCATCATGAGCATGTATTATGATGTCACAGTATATGATGACATCATAATTAGTATGCACTATGACGTCACAGTGTATTATGATGACATAATGTATCCTCAATATGACATCACAATATATTATGAGAGCGCAATTTCCAGGTATTATGAGCAATTTCTCTTACCCCAATTTGTGTCACATCTACTGGAGCATCATGAGCATGTATTATGACGTCACAGTATATGATGACATCATGATTAGTATGCACTATGACGTCACAATGTATTATGACGTCATAATGTGCCCGCGTTATGACATCACAATGTATTATGAGAGCCCAATTTACAGGTATTATGAACAATTTCTCTTACCCCAATTTGTGTCACATCTACTGGAGCAACATGAGCATGTATTATGACGTCACAGTATATGATGACATCATAATTAGTATGCAGTATGACGTCACAATATATTATGACGTCACAATGTATCCGCCTTATGACATCACAATATAGTATGTGAGCGCAATTTGCAGGTTTTATGACCAATTTCGCTTACCCCAATTTGTGTCACATCTACTGGAGCATCATGAGCATGTATTATGACGTCACAGTATATGATGACATCATAATTAGTATGCAGTATGACGTCACAATGTAATATGACGTCATAATGTATCCGCATTATGACATCACAATATATTATGAGAGCGCAACATGCAGGTATTATGAGCAATTTCGCTTACCCCAATTTGTGTCACATCTAATGGAGCATCATGAGCATGTATTATGACCTCACAGTATATGATGACATCATAATTAGTATGCAGTATGATGTCACAATGTATTATGACGTCATAATGTATCCGCATTATGACATCACAATATATTATGAGAGCGCAATTTGCAGGTATTATGAGCAATTTCTCTTACCCCAATTTGTGTCACATCTACTGGAGCATCATGAGCATGTATTATGACGTCACAGTATATGATGACATCATAATTAGTATGCAGTATGACGTCACAATGTACTATGACGTCATAATGTATCCGCATTATGACATCACAATATATTATGAGAGCGCAAAATGCAGGTATTATGAGCAATTTCTCTTACCCCAATTTGTGTCACATCTACTGGAGCATCATGAGCATGTATTATGACGTCACAGTATATGATGACATCATAATTAGTATGCACTATGACGTCACAATGTATTATGACGTCATAATGTATCCACATTATGACATCACATTATATTATGAGAGCGCAATTTGCAGGTTTTATGACCAATTTCGCTTACCCCAATTTGTGTCACATCTACTGTAGCATCATGAGCATGTATTATGACGTCACAGTATATGATGATATCATAATCAGTATGCACTATGACGTCACAATGTATTATGACGTCATAATGTATCCGCATTATGACATCACAATATATTATGAGAGCGAAACATGCAGGTATTATGAGCAATTTCTCTTACCGCAATTTGTGTCACATCTACTGGAGCATAATGAGAATGTATTATGATGTCACAGTATGTGATGACATCATAATTAGTATGCACTATGACGTCACAATGTATTATGACGTCATAATGTATCCGCATTATGACATCATAATATATTATGAGAGCGCAATTTGCAGGATTTATGACCAATTTCGCTTACCCCAATTTGTGTCACATCTACTGGAGCATCATGAGCATGTATTATGACGTCACAGTATATGATGACATCATAATTACTATGCACTATGACCTCACAATGTATTATGATGTCATAAACTATCCGCATTATGACATCACAATATATTATGAGAGCGCAACATGCAGGTGTTATGAACAATTTCGCTTACCCCAATTTGTGTCACATCTACTGTAGCATCATGAGCATGTATTATGACGTCACAGTATATGATGACATCATAATTAGTATGCGCTATGAAGTCACAATGTATTATGACGTCATAATGTATCCGCATTATGACATCACAATATATTATGAGAGCGCAATATGCAGGTATTATGAGCAATTTCTCTTACCCCAATTTGTGTCACATCTACTGGAGCATCATGAGCATGTATTATGACGTCACAGTATATGATGACATCATAATTAGTATGCACTATGACGTCACATTGTATTATGATTTCATAATGTATCCGCATTATGACATCACAATATATTATGAGAGCGCAATTTGCAGGTATTATGAGCAATTTCTCTTACCCCAATTTGTGTCACATCTACTGGAGCATCATGAGCATGTTTTATGACATCACAGTATATGATGACATCATAATTATTATGCACTATGATGTTACAATGTATTATGACGTCATAATGTATCCGCATTATGACATCACAATATATTATGAGAGCGCAATTTGCAGGTATTATGACGAATTTCTCTTCCCCCAATTTGTGTCACATCTACTGGAGCATCATGAGCATGTATTATGTCGTCACAACATATGATGACATCATAGCTAGTATGCACTATGACGTCACAAGGTATTATGATGTCATAATGTATCCGCATTATGACATCACAATATATTATGAGAGCGCAGTTTGCAGGTATTATGAGCAATTTCTCTTACCCCAATTTGTGTAACATCTACTGGAGCATCATGAGCATGTATTATGACGTCACCGTATATGATGACATCAAAATTAGTATCCACTATGATGTCACAATATATTATGACGTCATAATGTATCCGCATTATGACATCACAATGTATGATGAGAACGCAATTTGCAGGTATTATGAGCAATTTCTCTTACCACAATTTGTGTCACATCTACTGGAGCATCATGAGCATGTATTATGACGTCACAGTATATGATGACATCATAATTAGTATGCACTATGACGTCACAATGTATTATGACGTCATAATGTATCCGCATTATGACATCACAATGTATTATGAGAGCGCAATTTGCAGGTATTATGAGCAATTTCTCTTACCCCAATTTGTGTCACATCTACTGGAGCATCATGAGCATGTATTATGATGTCACAGTATATGATGACATCATAATGAGTATGCACTGTGACGTCACAATTTATTGTGACGTCATAATGTATACACATTATGACATCACAATATATTATGAGAGCGCAATTTGCAGGTATTATGAGCAATTTCTCTTACCCCAATTTGTGTCACATCTACTGGAGCATCATGAGCATGAATTATGACATCACAGTATATGATGACATCATAATTAGTATGCAGTATGACGTCACAATATATTATGATGTCATAGTATATCCGCATTATGACATCACAATATATTATGAGAGCGCAATTTGCAGGTATTATGAGCAATTTCGCTTACCCCAATTTTTGTCACATCTACTGGAGCATCATGAGCATGTATTATGATGTCACAGTATATGATGACATCATGATTAGTATGCACTATGACGTCACAATGTATTATGACGTCATAATGTATCTGCATTATGACATCACAATATATTATGAGAGCGCAATTTGCAGGAACTATGAGCAATTTCTCTCAACCCAATTTGTGTCACATCTACTGGAGCATCATGAGCATGTATTATGACGTCACAGTATATGATGACATCATAATTAGTATGCAGTATGACGTCACAATGTATTATGATGTCATAAAGTATCCGCATTATGACATCACAATGTATTATGAGAGCGCAACATGCAGGTATTATGATCAATTTCGCTTACCCCAATTTCTGTCACATCTACTGTAGCATCATGAGCATGTATTATGACGTCACAGTATATGATGACATCATAATTAGTATGCACTATGACGTCACAATGTATTATGACGTCATAATGTATCCGCATTATGACATCACAATATATTTTGAGAGCGCAATTTGGAGGTTTTATGACCATTTTCGATTACCCCAATTTGTGTCACATCTACTGGAGCATCATGAGCATGTATTATGACGTCTCAGTATATGATGACATCATAATTAGTATGCACTATGACGTCACAATGTATTATGACGTCATAATGTATCCGCATTATGACATCACAATATATTATAAGAGTGCAATTTGCAGGTTTTATGACCAATTTCGCTTACCCCAATTTGTGTCACATCTACTGGAGCATCATGAGCATGTATTATGACGTCACAGTATATGATGACATCATAATTAGTATGCAGTATGATGTCACAATGTATTATGACGTCATAATGTATCCGCATTATGACATCACAATATATTATGAGAGCGCAACATGCAGGTGTTATGACCAATTTCGCTTACCCCAATTTGTGTCACATCTACTGTAGCATCATGAGCATGTATTATGACGTCACAGTATATGATGACAGCATACTTAGTATGCACTATCACGTCACAATGTATTATGACGTCATAATGTGCCCGCGTTATGACATCACAATATATTATGAGAGCCCAATTTACAGGTATTATGAACAATTTCTCTTACCCCAATTTGTTTCACATCTACTGGAGCATCATGAGCATGTATTATGACGTCACAGTATATGATGACATCATAATTAGTATGCAGTATGACGTCACAATATATTATGACGTCACAATGTATCCGCATTATGACATCACAATATATTATGAGAGCGCAACATGCAGGTATTATGAGCAATTTCTCTTACCGCAATTTGTGTCACATCTACTGGAGCATCATGAGCATGTATTATGACGTCACAGTATATGATGACATCATAATTAGTATGCAGTATGACGTCACAATGTATTATGACGTCATAATATATCCGCCTTATGACATCACAATATATTATGAGAGCGTAATTTGCAGGTATTAAGAGCAATTTCGCTTACCCCAACTTGTGTCACATCTACTGGAGCATCATGAGCATGTATTATGACGTCACAGTATATGATGACATCATAATTAGTATGCACTATGACGTCACAATGTATTATGACGTCATAATGTATCCGCATTATGACATCACAATATATTATGAGAGCGCAATTTGCAGGTTTTATGACAAATTTCGCTTACCCCAATTTCTGTCACATCTACTGGAGCATCATGAGCATGTATTATGACGACACAGAATATGATTACATCATAATTAGTACGCACTATGATGTCACAATGTATTATGACGTCATAATGTATCCGCGTTATGACATCACAATATATTATGAGAGGGGAATTTGCAGGTATTATGAGGTATTTCTCTTACCCCAATTTGTGTCACATCTACTGGAGCATCATGAGCATGTATTATGACATCACAGTATATGTTGACATCATAATTAGTATGCACTATGACGTCACAATGTATTATGACGTCATAATGTATCCGCATTATGACATCACAATAAATTATGAGAGCGCAATTTGCAGGTATTATGAGCAATTTCTCTTACCCCAATTTGTGTCACATCTACTGGAGCATCATGAGCATGTATTATGACGTCACAGTATATGATGACATCATAATTAGTATGCACTATGACGTCACAATGTATTATGACGTCATAATGTATCCGCATTATGACATCACAATATATTATGAGAGCGCAATTTGCAGGTATTATGAGCAATTTCTCTTACCACAATTTGTGTCACATCTACTGGAGCATCATGAGCATGTATTATGACGTCACAGTATATGATTACATCATAATTAGTATGCACTATGATGTCACAATGTATTATGACGTCATAATGTATCAGCATTATGACATCACAATATATTACGAGAGTGCAATTTGCAGGCATTATGAGCAATTTCTCTTACCCCAATTTGTGTCACATCTACTGGAGCATCATGAGCATGTATTATGATGTCACAGTATATGATGACATCATAATTAGTATGCAGTATGACGTCACAATGTATTATGACGTCATAATGTATACGCATTATGACATCACAATATATTATGAGAGCGCAATTTGCAGGTTTTATGACCAATTTCGCTTACCCCAATTTGTGTCACATCTACTGGAGCATCATGAGCATGTATTATGACATCACAGTATATGGTGACATCATAATTAGTATGCAGTATGAAGTCACAATGTATTATGATGTCATAAAGTATCCGCATTATGACTTCACAATATATTATGAGAGCGCAACCTGTAGGTATTATGAGCAATTTCTCTTACCCCAATTTGTGTCACATCTACTGGAGCATCATGAACATGATTTATGATGTCAGAGTATATGATGACATCATAATTAGTATGCACTATGACGTCACAATGTATTATGACGTCATAATGTATCCGCATTATGACATCACAATATATTATGGGAGCGCAATTTGCATGGTTTTATGACCATTTTCGATTACCCCAATTTGTGTCACGTCTACTGGAGCATCACGAGCATGTATTATGATGTCACAGTATATGATGACATCATAATTATTAAGCAATATGACGTCACAATGTATTATGACGTCATAATGTATCCGCATTATGATAACACAATATATTATGAGAGCGCAATTTGGAGGTTTTATGACCATTTTCGATTACCCCAATTTGTGTCACATCTACTGGAGCATCATGAGCATGTATTATGACGTCACAGTATATGATGACATCATAATTAGTATGCACTATGATGTCACAATGTATTATGACGTCATACAGTATCCGCATTATGACTTCACAATATATTATGAGAGCGCAATTTGAAGGTATTATGAGCAATTTCTCTTACCCCAATTTGTGTCACATCTACTGGAGCATCATGAACATGTATTATGACGTCACAGTATATGATGACATCATAATTAGTATGCACTATGAAGTCACAATGTATTATGACGTCATAATGTATCCGCATTATGACATCACAATATATTATGAGAGCGCAATTTGGAGGTTTTATGACCATTTTCGATTACCCCAATTTGTGTCACATCTACTGGAGCATCATGAGCATGTATTACGACGTCACAGTATATGATGACATCATAATTAGTATGCACGATGACGTCACAATGTATTATGACGTCATTTTTTCCGCATTATGACATCACAATATATAATGAGAGCGCAACATGCAGGTATTATGAGCAATTTCTCTTACCCCAATTTGTGTCACATCTACTGGAGCATCATGAGCATGTATTATGACGTCACAGTATATGATGACATCATAATTAGTATGCACTATGACGTCAGAATATAATATGGCGTCATAATGTATCCGCATTATGACATCACAATATATTATGAGGGCGCAATTTGCAGGTTTTATGACCAATTTCGCTTACCACAATTGGTGTCATATCTACTGGAGCATCATGAGCATGTATTATGACGTCACAGTATATGATGACATCATAATCAGTATGCACTATGACGTCACAATGTATTATGACGTCATAATGTATCCTCATCATGACATCACAATATATTATGAGAGCGCAACCTGTAGGTATTATGAGCAATTTCTCTTACCCCCATTTGTGTCACATCTACTGGAGCATCATGAACATGATTTATGACGTCAGAGTATATGATGACATCATAATTAGTATGCACTATGACGTCACAATGTATTATGACGTCATAATGTATCCGCATTATGACATCACAATATATTATGAGAGCGCAATTTGCAGGTTTTATGACCATTTTCGATTACCCCAATTTGTGTCACGTCTACTGGAGCATCACGAGCATGTATTATGACGTCACAGTATATGATGACATCATAATTAGTATGCAGTATGACGTCACAATGCATTATGACGTCATAATGTATCCGCATTATGACATCACAATATATTATGAGAGCGCAACATGCAGGTATTATGAGCAATTTCTCTTACCCCAATTTGTGTCACATCTACTGGAGCATCATGAGCATGTATTATGACGTCACAGTATATGATGACATCATAATTAGTATGCACTATGACGTCAGAATGTATTATGACGCCATAATGTATCCGCATTATGACATCACAATATATTATGAGAGCGCAACATGCAGGTATTATGAGCAATTTCTCTTACCCCAATTTGTGTCACATCTACTGGAGCATCATGAGCATGTATTATGACGTCACAGAATATGATGGCATCATAATCAGTATGCACTAAACGTCACAATGTATTATGACGTCATAATGTATCCGCATTATGACATCACAATATATTATGAGAAAGCAATTTGCAGGTATTATGAGCAATTTCTCTTGCCCCAATTTGTGTCACATCTACTGGAGCATCACGAGCATGAATTATGACATCACAGTATATGATGACATCATAATTAGTATGCACTATGACGTCACAATGTAGTATGACGTCATAATGTATCCGCATAATGACATCACAATATATTATGAGAGCGCAATTTGCAGGTTTCATGACAAATTTTCCTTACCCCACTTTGTGTCACATCTACTGCAACATCATGAGCATGTATTATGACGTCACAGTATATGATGACATCATAATTAGTATGCACTATGATGTCACAATGTATTATGACGTCATAATGTATCCGCATTATGACATCACAATATATTATGAGAGCGCAATTTGCAGGTATTATGAGCAATTTCCCTTACCCCAATTTGTGTCACATCTACTGGAGCATCATGAACATGTATTATGACGTCACAGTATATGATGACATCATAATTAGTATGCACTATGACTCACAATGTATAATGGCTTCATAATGTTTCCGCATTATGACATCACAATATATTATGAGAGCGCAATTTGCAGGTATTATGAGCAATTTCTCTTACCCCAATTTGTGTCACGTCTACTGAAGCATCATGAGCATGTATTATGACGTCACAGTATACGATGACATCGTAATTAGTATGCAATATGACGTCACGATGCAGTATGACGTCATAATGTATCCGCAATATGACATCACAATGTATTATGATAGCGCAATTTGCAGGCATTATGACAAATTTCTCTTACCCCAATTTGTGTCACATCTACTGCAGCATCATGAGCTTGTATTATGACGTCACAGTATATGATGATATCATAATTAGTATGCAGTATGACGTCACAATGTATTATGACGTCATAATCTATCCGCATTATGTCTTCACAATATATTATGAGAGCGCAATTTGCAGGTATTATGAGCAATTTCTCTTACCCCAATTTGTGTCACATCTACTGGAGCATCTTGAGCATGTATTATGATGTCACAGAATATGATGACATCATAACTAGTATGCCCTATGACGTCACAATGTATTATGACGTCATAATGTATCCGCATTATGATATCACAAAATATTATGAGAGCGCAATTTGCAGGTATTATGAGCAATGTCTCTTATCCCAATTTGTGTCACATCTACTGGAGAATCATGAGCATGTATTTTGACGTCACAGTATATGATGACATCATAATTAGTATGCACTATGACGTCACAATGTATTATGACGTCATAATGTTTCTGCATTATGACATCACAATATATTATGAGAGCGCAATTTGCAGGTATTATGAGCAATTTCGCTTACCCCAATTTGAATCACATCTACTGGAGCATCATCAGCATGTATTATGACGTCACAGCATATGATGACATCATAACGAGTATGCACTTTGTCGTCACAATATATTATGACGTCATAATGTATCCGCCTTATGACATCACAATATATTATGAGAGCGCAATTTGCAGGTATTATGAGCAATTTCGCTTACCCCAACTTGTGTCACATCTACTGGAGCATCATGAGCATGTATTATGACGTCACAGTATATGATGACATCATAATTATTATGCACTATGACGTCACAATGTATTATGACGTCATAATGTATCCGCATTATGACATCACAATATATTATGAGAGCGCAATTTGCAGGTATTATGACCAATTTCTCTTACCCCAATTTGTGTCACATCTACTGGAGCATCATGAGCATGTATTATGATGTCACAGTATATGATGACATCATAATTAGTATGCACTATGACGTCACAATGTATTATGACGTCATAATGTATCCGCATTATGACATCACAATATATTATGAGAGCACAATTTGCAGGTATTATGAGCAATTTCTCTTACACCAATTTGTGTCACATCTACTGAAGAATCATGAGTATGTATTATGACGTCACAGTACATGATGACATCATAATTAGTATGCACTATGATGTCACAATGCAGTATGACGTCATAATGTATCCGCATTATGACATCACAATATATTATGAGAGCGCAATTTGCAGGCATTATGAGCAATTTCTCTTACCCCAATTTGTGTCACATCTACTGGAGCATCATGAGCATGTATTATGACGTCTCAGTATATGATGACATCATAATTAGTATGCACTATGAAGTCACAATGTATTATGACGTCATAATGTATCCGCATTATGACATCACAATATATTATGAGAGCGCAATTTGGAGGTTTTATGACCATTTTCGATTACCCCAATTTGTGTCACATCTACTGGAGGATCATGAGCATGTATTACGACGTCACAGTATATGATGACATCATAATTAGTATGCACTATGACGTCACAATGTATTATGACGTCATAATGTTTCCGCATTATGACATCACAATATATAATGGGAGCGCAACATGTAGGTATTATGAGCAATTTCTCTTACCCCAATTTGTGTCACATCTACTGAAGCATCATGAGCATGATTTATGACGTCAGAGTATATGATGACATCATAATTAGTATGCACTATGACGTCACAATGTATTATGACGTCATAATGTTTCCGCATTATGACATCACAATATATTATGAGAGCGCAATTTGCAGGTTTTATGACCATTTTCGATTACCCCAATTTGTGTCACGTCTACTGGAGCATCACGAGCATGTATTATGACGTCACAGTATATGATGACATCATAATTAGTATGCAGTATGACGTCACAATGTATTATGACGTCATAATGTATCCGCATTAAGACATCACAATATATTATGAGAGCGCAACATGCAGGTATTATGAGCAATTTCTCTTACCCCAATTTGTGTCACATCTACTGGAGCATCATGAGCATGTATTATGATGTCACAGCATATGATGACATCATAACTAGTATGAACTATGTCGTCACAATGTATTATGACGTCATAATGTATCCACATTATGACATCACAATATATCATGAGAGCGCAATTTGCAGGTATTATGAGCAATTTCTCTTACCCCAATTTGTGTCACATCTACTGGAGCATCATGAGCATGTATTATGACGTCACAGAATATGATGACATCATAACTAGTATGCACTATGACGTCACAATGTATTATGATGTCATAATGTATCCGCATTATGCTATCACAAAATATTATGAGAGTGCAATTTGCAGGTATTATGAGCAATGTCTCTTACCCCAATTTGTGTCACATCTACTGGAGAATCATGAGCATGTATTTTGACGTCACAGTATATGATGACATCATAATTAGTATGTACTATGACGTCACAATGTATTATGACGTCATAATGTATCTGCATTATGACATCACAATATATTATGAGAGCGCAATTTGCAGGTATTATGAGCAATTTCGCTTACCCCAATTTGTGTCACATCTACTGGAGAATCATGAGCATGTATTTTGACGTCACAGTATATGATGACATCATAATTAGTATGTACTATGATGTCACAATGTATTATGACGTCATAATGTATCCACATTATGACAGCACAATATATTATGAGAGCGCAATTTGCAGGTATTATGAGCAATTTCGCTTAACCCAATTTGTGTCACATCTACTGGAGCATCATGAGCATGTATTATGACGTCACAGTATATGATGACATCATAATTAGTATGCAGTATGACATCACAATGTATTACGACGTCATAATGTATCAGAATTATGACATCACAATATATAATGAGAGCGCAATTTGCAGGTATTATGAGCAACTTCTCTTACCCCAATTTGTGTCACATCTACTGGAGCATCATGAGCATGTATTATGACGTCACAGTATATGATGACATCATAATTAGTATGCACTATGACGTCACAATGTATTATGACGTCATAATGTATCCGCATTATGACATCACAATATATTATGAGAGAGCAATTTGCAGGTATTATGAGCAATTTCTCTTACCCCAATTTGTGTCACATCTACTGGAGCATCATGAGCATGTATTATGACGTCACAGTATATGATGACATCATAATTAGTATGCAGTATGACGTCACAATGTATTATGACGTCATAATGATTCCGCATTATGACATCACAATATATTATGAGAGCGCAACATGCAGGTATTATGAGCAATTTCTCTTACCCCAATTTGTGTCACATCTACTGGAGCATCATGAGCATGTATTATGACGTCACAGTATATGATGACATCATAATTAGTATGCACTATGACGTCACAATGTATTATGACCTCATAATGTATCCGCATTATGACATCACAATATATTATGAGAGCGCAATTTGCAGGTTTTATGACCAATTTCGCTTACCGCAATTTGTGTCACATCTACTGGAGCATCATGAGCATGTATTATGACGTCACAGTATATGATGACATCATAATCAGTATGCACTATGACGTCACAATGTATTATGACGTCATAATGTATCCGCATTATGACATCACAATACATTATGAGAGCGCAACATGCAGGTATTATGAGCAATTTCTCTTACCCCAATTTGTGTCACATCTACTGGAGCATCATGAGCATGATTTATGACATCACCGTATAGGATGACATCATAATTAGTATGCACTATGACGTCACAATGTAATATGACGTCATAATGTATCCGAATTATGACATCACAATATATTATGAGAGCGCAATTTGCAGGCATTATGAGCAATTTCTCTTACCCCAATTTGTGTCACATCTACTGCAGCATCATGAGCATGTATTATGACGTCACAGTATATGATGATATCATAATTAGTATGCAGTATGACGTCACAATGTATTATGACGTCATAATCTATCCGCATTATGTCATCACAATATATTATGTGAGCGCAATTTGCAGGTATTATGAGCAATTTCTCTTACCCCAATTTGTGTCACATCTACTGGAGCATCATGAGCATGTATTATGACGTCAGAGAATATGATGACATCATAACTAGTATGCACTATGACGTCACAATGTATTATGATGTCATAATGTATCCGCATTATGATATCACAAAATATTATGAGAGCGCAATTTGCAGGTATTATGAGCAATGTCTCTTACCCCAATTTGTGTCACATCTACTGGAGAATCATGAGCATGTATTTTGACGTCACAGTATATGATGACATCATAATTAGTATGCACTATGATGTCACAATGTATTATGACGTCATAATGTTTCTGCATTATGACATCACAATATATTATGAGAGCCCAATTTGCAGGTATTATGAGCAATTTCGCTTACCCCAATTTGAGTCACATCTACTGGAGCATCATCAGCATGTATTATGACGTCACAACATATGATGACATCATAACTAGTATGCACTATATCGTCACAATGTATTATGACGTCATAATGTATCCGCCTTATGACATCACAATATATTATGAGAGCGCAATTTGCAGGTATTATGAGCAATCTCGCTTACCCCAACTTGTGTCACATCTATTGGAGAATCATGAGCATGTATTATGACGTCACAGTATATGATGACATCATAATTAGTATGCACTATGACGTTACAATGTATTATGACGTCATAATATATCCGCATTATGACATCACAATATATTATGAGAGCGCAATTTGCAGGTATTATGAGCAATTTCCCTTACCCCAATTTGTGTCACATTTACTGGAGCATCATGAGCATGTATTATGACGTCACAGCATATGATGACATCATAACTAGTATGCACTATGTCGTCACAATGTATTATGACGTCATAATGTATCCGCATTATGACATCACAATATATTATGAGAGCGCAATTTGCAGGTATTATGAGCAATTTCGCTTACCCCAACTTGTGTCACATCTACTGGAGCATCATGAGCATGTATTATGACGGCACAGTATATGATGACATCATAATTAGCATGCACTATGACGTCACAATGTATTATGACGTCATAATGTATCCGCATTATGACATCACAACATATTATGAGAGCACAATTTGCAGGTAGTATGAGCAATTTCCCTTACCCCAATTTGTGTCACATCTACTGGAGGATCATGAGTATGTGTTATGACGTCACAGTATATGATGACATCATAATTAGTATGCACTATGACATCACAATATATTATGACGTCATATTGTATCCGCATTATGACATCACAATATATTATGAGAGCGCAATTTGCAGGTATTATGAGCAATTTCGCTTACCCCAATTTGTGTCACATCTACTGGAGCATCATGAGCATGTATTATGACGTCACAGTATATGATGGCATCATAATTAGTATGCACTATGACGTCACAATGTATTATGACGTCATAATGTATCCGCATTATGACATCACAATATATTATGAGAGCGCAATTTGCAGGTATTATGAGCAATTTCTCTTACCCAATTTGTGTCACATCTACTGGAGCATCATGAGCATGTATTATGACGTCACAGTATATGATGACATCATAATTAGGATGCACTATGACGTCACAATGTATTATGACGTCATAATGTATCCGCATTATGACATCACAATATATTATGAGAGCGCAATTTGCAGGTTTTATGAGCAATTTCTCTTACCCCAATTTGTGTCACATCTACTGGAGCATCATGAGCATGTATTATGACGTCACAGTATATGATGACATCATAATTAGTATGCAGTATGACGTCACAATGTATTATGACGTCATAATGATTCCGCATTATGACATCACAATATATTATGAGAGCGCAACATGCAGGTATTATGAGCAATTTCTCTTACCCCAATTTGTGTCACATCTACTGGAGCATCATGAGCATGTATTATGACGTCACAGTATATGATGACATCATAATTAGTATGCACTATGACGTCACAATGTATTATGACCTCATAATGTATCCGCATTATGACATCACAATATATTATGAGAGCGCAATTTGCAGGTTTTATGACCAATTTCGCTTACCGCAATTTGTGTCACATCTACTGGAGCATCATGAGCATGTATTATGACGTCACAGTATATGATGACATCATAATCAGTATGCACTATGACGTCACAATGTATTATGACGTCATAATGTATCCGCATTATGACATCACAATACATTATGAGAGCGCAACATGCAGGTATTATGAGCAATTTCTCTTACCCCAATTTGTGTCACATCTACTGGAGCATCATGAGCATGATTTATGACATCACCGTATAGGATGACATCATAATTAGTATGCACTATGACGTCACAATGTAATATGACGTCATAATGTATCCGAATTATGACATCACAATATATTATGAGAGCGCAATTTGCAGGCATTATGAGCAATTTCTCTTACCCCAATTTGTGTCACATCTACTGCAGCATCATGAGCATGTATTATGACGTCACAGTATATGATGATATCATAATTAGTATGCAGTATGACGTCACAATGTATTATGACGTCATAATCTATCCGCATTATGTCATCACAATATATTATGTGAGCGCAATTTGCAGGTATTATGAGCAATTTCTCTTACCCCAATTTGTGTCACATCTACTGGAGCATCATGAGCATGTATTATGACGTCAGAGAATATGATGACATCATAACTAGTATGCACTATGACGTCACAATGTATTATGATGTCATAATGTATCCGCATTATGATATCACAAAATATTATGAGAGCGCAATTTGCAGGTATTATGAGCAATGTCTCTTACCCCAATTTGTGTCACATCTACTGGAGAATCATGAGCATGTATTTTGACGTCACAGTATATGATGACATCATAATTAGTATGCACTATGATGTCACAATGTATTATGACGTCATAATGTTTCTGCATTATGACATCACAATATATTATGAGAGCCCAATTTGCAGGTATTATGAGCAATTTCGCTTACCCCAATTTGAGTCACATCTACTGGAGCATCATCAGCATGTATTATGACGTCACAACATATGATGACATCATAACTAGTATGCACTATATCGTCACAATGTATTATGACGTCATAATGTATCCGCCTTATGACATCACAATATATTATGAGAGCGCAATTTGCAGGTATTATGAGCAATCTCGCTTACCCCAACTTGTGTCACATCTATTGGAGAATCATGAGCATGTATTATGACGTCACAGTATATGATGACATCATAATTAGTATGCACTATGACGTTACAATGTATTATGATGTCATAATATATCCGCATTATGACATCACAATATATTATGAGAGCGCAATTTGCAGGTATTATGAGCAATTTCCCTTACCCCAATTTGTGTCACATTTACTGGAGCATCATGAGCATGTATTATGACGTCACAGCATATGATGACATCATAACTAGTATGCACTATGTCGTCACAATGTATTATGACGTCATAATGTATCCGCATTATGACATCACAATATATTATGAGAGCGCAATTTGCAGGTATTATGAGCAATTTCGCTTACCCCAACTTGTGTCACATCTACTGGAGCATCATGAGCATGTATTATGACGGCACAGTATATGATGACATCATAATTAGCATGCACTATGACGTCACAATGTATTATGACGTCATAATGTATTCGCATTATGACATCACAACATATTATGAGAGCACAATTTGCAGGTAGTATGAGCAATTTACCTTACCCCAATTTGTGTCACATCTACTGGAGGATCATGAGTATGTATTATGACGTCACAGTATATGATGACATCATAATTAGTATGCACTATGACGTCACAATATATTATGACGTCATATTGTATCCGCATTATGACATCACAATATATTATGAGAGCGCAATTTGCAGGTATTATGAGCAATTTCTCTTACCCCAATTTGTGTCACATCTACTGGAGCATCATGAGCATGTATTATGACGTCACAGTATATGATGACATCATAATTAGTATGTACTATGACGTCACAATGTATTATGACGTCATAATGTATCCGCATTATGACATCACAATATATTATGAGAGCGCAATTTGCAGGTATTATGAGCAATTTCTCTTACCCAATTTGTGTCACATCTACTGGAGCATCATGAGCATGTATTATGACGTCACAGTATATGATGACATCATAATTAGGATGCACTATGACGTCACAATGTATTATGACGTCATAATGTATCCGCATTATGACATCACAATATATTATGAGAGCGCAATTTGCAGGTTTTATGAGCAATTTCTCTTACCCCAATTTGTGTCACATCTACTGGAGCATCATGAGCATGTATTATGACGTCACAGTATATGATGACATCATAATTAGTATGCACTATGATGTCACAATGTATTATGAAGTCATAATATATCCGCATTATGACATCACAATATATTATGAGAGCGCAACATGCAGGTATTATGAGCAATTTCCCTTACCTCAATTTGTGTCACATCTACTGGAGGATCATGAGCATGTATTATGATGTCACAGTATATGATGACATCATAATTAGTATGCACTATGACGTCACAATATATTATGACGTCATAATGTATCCGCATAATGACATCACAATATATTATGAGAGCGCAATTTGCAGGTATTATGAGCAATTTCGCTTACCCCAATTTGTGTCACATCTACTGGAGCATCATGAGCATGTATTATGACGTCACACTATATGATGACATCATAATTAGTATGCACTATAACGTCACAATGTATTATGACGTCATAATGTATCCGCATTATGACATCACAATATATTATGAGAGCGCAATTTGCAGGTATTATGAGCAATTTCTCTTACCCCAATTTGTGTCACATCTACTGGAGCATCATGAGCATGTATTATGACATCACAGTATATGATGACATCATAATTAGTATGCACTATGACGTCACAATGTATTACGATGTCATAATGTATCCGCATTATGACATCACAATATATACTGAGAGCGCAATTTGCAGGTATTATGAGCAATTTCTCTTACCCCAAATTGTGTCACATCTACTGGAGCATCATGAGCATGTATTATGATGTCACAGTATATGATGACATCACAATTACTATGCACTATGACGTCACAATGTATTATGGCGTCATAATGTATCCGCATTATGACATCACAATATATTATGAGAGCGCAATTTGCAGGCATTATGAGCAATTTCTCTTACCCCAATTCGTGTCACATCTACTGGAGCATCATGAGCATGTATTATGACGTCACAGTATATGATGACATCATAATTAGTATGCACTATGGCGTCACAATTTATTATGACGTCATAATGTATCCGCCTTATGACATCACATTATATTATGAGAGTGCAATTTGCAGGTATTATGAGCAATTTCTCTTACCCCAATTTGTGTCACATCTACCAGAGCATCATGAGCATGTATTATGACATCACAGTATATGTTGACAACATAATTAGTATGCACTATGACGTCACAATGTATTATGACGTCATAATATATCCGCATTATGACATCACAAAATATTCTGAGAGCGCAATTTGCAGGTATTATGAGCAATTTCTCTTACCCCAATTTGTGTCACATCTACTGGAGCATCATGAGCATGTATTATGACGTCACAGTATATGATGACATCATAATTAGTATGCACTATGATGTCACAATGTATTATGACGTCATAATGTATCCGCATTATGACATCACAATATATTATGAGAGCGCAATTTGCAGGTATTATGAGCAATTTCGCTTACCCCAATTTGTGTCACATCTACTGGAGCATCATGAGCATGTATTATGACGTCACAGTATATGATTACATCATAATTAGTATGCACTATGACGTCACAAGGTATTATGACGTCATAATGTATCAGCATTATGACATCACAATATATTACGAGAGTGTAATTTGCAGGTATTATGAGCAATTTCTCTTACCACAACTTGTGTCACATCTACTAGAGCATCATGAGCATGTATTATGACGTCACAGTATATGAAGACATCATAATTAGTATGCACTATGACATCAAAATATATTATGACGTCATAATGTACCCGCGTTATGACATCACAATATATTATGAGAGCTCAATTTTCAGGTATTATTTGCAATTTCTCTTACCCCAATTTGTGTAACATCCACTGGAGCATCATGAGCATGGATAATGACGTCATAGTATATGATGACATCATAATTATTATGCACTATGTCGTGAAAATGTATTATGACGTCATAATGTATCCGCATTATGACATCACAATATATTATGAGAGCGTAATTTGCAGGTATTATGAGCAATTTCGCTTACCCCAACTTGTGTCACATCTACTGGAGCATCATGAGCATGTATTATGACGTCACAGTATATGATGACATCATAATTAGTATGCACTATGACGTCACAATGTATTATGACGTCATAATGTATCCGCATTATGACATCACAATATATAATGAGAGCGCAATTTGCAGGTATTATGAGCAATTTCTCTTACCCCAATTGGTGTCACATCTACTGGAGCATCATGAGCATGTATTATGACGTCACAGTATATGATGCCATCATAAATAATATGCACTATGACGTCACAATGTATTATGACGTCATAATGTATCCACATTATGACATCCCAATATATTATGAGAGGGCAATTTGCAGGTATTATGAGCAATTTCTCTTACCCCAATTTGTGTCACATCTACTGGAGCATCATGAGCATGTATTATGACGTCACAGTATATGATGACATCATAATTAGTATGCACTAGAACGTCACAATGTAGTATGACGTCATAATGTATCCGCATAATGACATCACAATATATTATGAGAGCGCAATTTGCTGGTTTCATGACAAATTTTGCTTACCCCAATTTGTGTCACATGTACTGGAGCATCATGAGCATGTATTATGACGTCACAGTATATGATGACATCATAATTAGTATGCACTATGACATCACAATGTATTATAACGTCATAATGTATCCGCATTATGACATCACAATATATTATGAGAGCGCAATTTGCAGGTATTATGAGCAATTTCTCTTACCACAATTTGTGTCACATCTACTGGAGCATCATGAGCATGTATTATGACGTCACAGTGTATGATGACATCATAATTAGTATGCTCTATGACGTCACAATATATTATGGCGTCATAATGTATCCGCATTTTGACATCACAATATATTATGAGAGCGCAATTTGCAGGTTTTATGAGCAATTTATCTTACCCCAATTTGTGTCACATCTAATGAAGCATCATGAGCATGTATTATGACGTCACAATATTTGATGACATCATAATTAGTATGCACTGTGACGTCACGATGCAGTATGACGTCATAATGTATCCGCATTATGACCTCACAATATATTATGAGAGCGCAATTTGCAGGCATTATGACCAATTTCTCTTACCCCAATTTGTGTCACATCTACTGGATCATCATGAGCATGTATTATGACGTCACAGTATATGATGACATCATAATTAGTATGCAGTATGACGTCACAATGTATTATGACGTCATAATCTATCCGAATTATGACATCACAATATATTATGAGAGCGCAATTTGCAGGTATTATGAGCAATTTCTCTTACCCCAATTTGTGTCACATCTACTGGAGCATCATGAGCATGTATTATGACGTCACAGAATATGATGACATCATAACTAGTATGCACTACGACGTCACAATGTATTATGATGTCATAATGTATCCGCATTATGATATCACAAAATATTATGAGAGCGCAATTTGCAGGTATTATGAGCAATTTCTCTTACCCCAATTTGTGTCACATCTACTGGAAAATCATGAGAATGTATTTTGACATCACAGTATATGATGACATCATAATTAGTATGTACTATGACGTCACAATGTATTATGACGTCATAATGTGTCTGCATTATGACATCACAATATATTATGAGAGCGCAATTTGCAGGTATTATGAGCAATTTCGCTTACCCCAATTTGTGTCACATCTACTGGAGAATCATGAGCATGTATTTTGATGTCACAGTATATGATGACATCATAATTCGTATGTACTATGACGTCACAATGTATTATGACGTCATAATGTATCTGCATTATGACATCACAATATATTATGAGAGCGCAATTTGCAGGTATTATGAGCAATTTCGCTTACCCCAATTTGAGTCACATCTACTGGAGCATCATCAGCGTGTACTATGACGTCACAGCATATGATGACATCATAACTAGTATGCACTATGTCGTCACAATGTATTATGACGTCATAATGTATCCGCATTATGACATCACAATATATTATGAGAGCGCAATTTGCAGGTATTATGAGCAATTTCGCTTAACCCAATTTGTGTCACATCTACTGGAGCATCATGAGCATGTATTATGATGTCACAGTATATGATGATATCATAATTAGTATGCACTATGACGTCACAATGTATTACGACGTCATAATGCATCAGAATTATGACATCACAATATATAATGAGAGCGCAATTTGCAGGTATTATGAGCAACTTCTCTTACCCCAATTTGTGTCACATCTACTGGAGCATCATGAGCATGTATTATGACGTCACAGTATATGATGACATCATAATTAGTATGCACTATGACGACACAAGATATTATGACGTCATAATGTGTCCGTGTTATGACATCACAGTATACTTTGAGAGCGTAATTTGCATGTATTATGAGCAATTTCTCTTACCCCAATTTGTGTCACATCTACTGGAGCATCATGAGCATGTATTATGACGTCACAGTATATGATGACATCATAATTAGTATGCACTATGACGTCACAATGTATTATGTTGTCATAATGTATCCGCATTATGACATCACAATATATTATGAGAGCGCAATTTGCAGATATTATGACCAATTTCTCTTAGCCCAATATGTGTCAAATCTACTGGAGCATCATGAGCATGTATTATGACGTCACAGTATATGATGACATAATAATTAGTTTGCACTATGTCGTCACAATGTATTATGACGTCATAATGTATCCGCATTATGACATCACAATATATAATGAGAGCGCAATTTGCAGGTATTATGAGCAATTTCTCTTACCCCAATTTGTGTCACATCTACTGGAGCATCATGAGCATGTATTATGACGTCACAGTATATGATGGCATCATAATCAGTATGCAGTATGACGTCACAATGTATTATGACGTCATAATGTATCCGCATTATGACATCACAATATATTATGAGAAAGCAATTTGCAGGTATTATGAGCAATTTCTCTTACCCCAATTTGTGTCACATCTACTGGAGCATCACGAGCATGTATTATGACATCACAGTATATGATGGCATCATAATTAGTATGCACTATGACGTAACAATGTAGTATGACGTCATAATGTATCCGCATAATGACATCACAATATATTATGAAAGCGCAATTTGCAGGTTTCATGACAAATTTTGCTTACCCCAATTAGTGTGACATGTACTGGAGCATCATGAGCATGTATTATGACGTCACAGGATATGATGACGTCATAATTAGTATGCACTATGACGTCACAATGTATTATGACGTCATAATGTATCCGCATTACGACATCACAATATATTATGAGAGCGCAATTTGCAGGTTTTATGACCAATTTCGCTTTCCGCAATTTGTGTCACATCTACTGGAGCATCATGAGCATGTATTATGACGTCACAGTATATGATGACATCATAATCAGTATGCACTATGATGTCACAATGTATTATGACGTCATAATGTATCCGCATTATGACATCACAATACATTATGAGAGCGCAACATGCAGGTATTATGAGCAATTTCTCTTACCCCAATTTGTGTCACATCTACTGGAGCATCATGAGCATGATTTATGACGTCACAGTATAGGATGACATCATAATTAGTATGCACTATGACGTCACAATGTATTATGACGTCATAATGTATCCGCATTATGACATCACAATATATTATGAGAGCGCAATTTGCAGTCATTATGAGCAATTTCTCTTACCCCAATTTGTGTCACATCTACTGCAGCAACATGAGCATGTATTATGACGTCACAGTATATGATGACATCATAATTAGTATGCACTATGATGTCACAATGCAGTATGACGTCATAATGTATCCGCATTAAGAAATCACAATATTTTATGAGAGCGCAATTTGCAGGCATTATGAGCAATTTCTCTTACCCCAATTTGTGTCACATCTACTGGAGCATCATGAGCATGTATTATGACGTCACAGCATATGATGACATCATAACTAGTATGCACTATGTCGTCACAATGTATTATGACGTCATAATGTATCCGCATTATGACATCACAATATATTATGAGAGCGCAAGATTCAGGTATTATGAGCAATTTCGCTTACCCCAACTTCTGTCACATCTACTGGAGCATCATTAGCATGTATTATGACGGCACAGTATATGATGACATCATAATTAGTATGCACTATGACGTCACAATGTATTATGACGTCATAATGTATCCGCATTATGACATCACAATATATTATGAGAGCACAATTTGCAGGTTTTATGAGCAATTTCTCTTATCCCAATTTGTGTCACATCTACTGGAGCATCATGAGCATGTATTATGACGTCACAGTATATGATGACATCATAATTAGTATGCAGTATGATGTCACAATGTATTATGACGTCAAAATATATCCGCATTATGACATCACAATATATTATGAGAGCGCAATTTGCAGGTATTATGAGCAATTTCCCTTAACCCAATTTGTGTCACATTTACTGGAGGATCATGAGCATGTATTATGACGTCACAGTATATGATGACATCATGATTAGTATGCACTATGACGTCACAATATATTATGACGTCATAATCTATCCGCATTATGACATCACAATATATTACGAGAGCGCAATTTGCAGGTATTATGAGCAATTTCGCTTACCCCAATTTGTGTCACATCTACTGGAGCATCATGAGCATGTATTATGACGTCACACTATATGATGACATCATAATTAGTATGCACTATGACGTCACAATGTATTATGACGTCATAATGTATCCGCATTATGACATCACAATATATTATGAGAGCGCAATTTGCAGGTATTATGAGCAATTTCTCTTACCCCAATTTGTGTCACATCTACTGGAGCATCATGAGCATGTATTATGACGTCACAGTATATGATGACATCATAATTAGTATGCACTAGGACGTCACAATGTAGTATGACGTCATAATGTATCCGCATAATGACATCACAATATATTATGAGAGGGCAATTTGCTGGTTTCATGACAAATTTTGCTTACCCCAGTTTGTGTCACATGTACTGGAGCATCATGAGCATGTATTATGACGTCACAGTATATGATGACATCATAATTAGTATGCACTATGACATCACAATGTATTATGACGTCATAATGTATCTGCATTATGACATCGCAATACATAATGAGAGCGCAATTTGCAGGTATTATGAGCAATTTCTCTTACCCCAATTTGTGTCACATCTACTGGAGCATCATGAGCATGTATTATGACGTCACAGTATATGATGACATCATAATTAGTATGCTCTATGACGTCACAATGTATTATGGCGTCATAATGTATCCGCATTTTGACATCACAATATATTATGAGAGCGCAATTTGCAGGTTTTATGAGCAATTTATCTTACCCCAATTTGTGTCACATCTAATGAAGCATCATGAGCATATATTATGACGTCACAATATATGATGACATCATAATTAGTATGCACTATGACGTCACGATGCAGTATGACGTCATAATGTATCCGCATTATGACGTCACAATATATTATGAGAGCGCAATTTGCAGGCATTATGACCAATTTCTCTTACCCCAATTTGTGTCACGTCTACTGGAGCATCATGAGCATGTATTATGACGTCACAGAATATGATGACATCATAACTAGTATGCACTACGACGTCACAATGTATTATGATGTCATAATGTATCCGCATTATGATATCACAAAATATTATGAGAGCGCAATTTGCAGGTATTATGAGCAATGTCTCTTACCCCAATTTGTGTCACATCTACTGGAAAATCATGAGAATGTATTTTGACGTCACAGTATATGATGACATCATGATTAGTATGTACTATGACGTCACAATGTATTATGACGTCATAATGTATCTGCATTATGACATCACAATATATTATGAGAGCGCAATTTGCAGGTATTATGAGCAATTTCTCTTACCCCAATTTGTGTCACATCTACTGCAGCATCATGAGCATGTATTATGACGTCACAGTATATGATGACATCATAATTAGTATGCTCTATGACGTCACAATGTATTATGTCGTCATAATGTATCCGCATTTTGACATCACAATATATTATGAGAGCGCAATTTGCAGGTTTTATGAGCAATTTTTCTTACCCCAATTTGTGTCACATCTAATGAAGCATCATGAGCATGTATTATGACGTCACAATATATGATGACATCATAATTAGTATGCACTATGACGTCACGATGCAGTATGACGTCATAATGTATCCGCATTATGACGTCACAATATATTATGAGAGCGCAATTTGCAGGCATTATGACCAATTTCTCTTACCCCAAGTTGAGTCACATCTACTGCAGCATCATGAGCATGTATTATGACGTCACAGAATATGATGACATCATAACTAGTATGCACTATGACGTCACAATGTATTATGATGTCATAATGTATCCGTATTATGATATCACAAAATATTATGAGAGCGCAATTTGCAGGTATTATGAGCAATGTCTATTACCCCAATTTGTGTCACATCTACTGGAGAATCATGAGCATGTATTTTGACGTCACAGTATATGATGACATCATAATTAGTATGTACTATGATGTCACAATATATTATGACGTCATAATGTATCTGCATTATGACATCACAATATATTTTGAGAGCGCAATTTGCACGTATTATGAGCAATTTCTCCTACCCCAATTTGTGTCACATCTACTGGAGCATCATGAGCATGTATTATGACATCACAATATATGATGACATCATAATTAGTATGCACTATGATGTCACAATGTATTATGACGTCGTAATATATCCGCATTGTGGCATCACAATATATTATGAGAGCGCAATTTGCAGGTTTTAAGACCAATTTCGCTTACCGCAATTTGTGTCACATCTACTGGAGCATCATGAGCATGTATTATGACGTCACAGTATATGATGACATCATAATCAGTATGCACTATGATGTCACAATGTATTATGACGTCATAATGTATCCGCATTATGACATCACAATATATTATGAGAGCGCAATTTGCAGGCATTATGAGCAATTTCTCTTACCCCAATTTGTGTCACATCTACTGGAGCATAATGAGCATGTATTATGACGTCACAGTATATGATGACATCATAATTAGTATGCACTATGATGTCACAATGCAGTATGACGTCATAATGTATCCGCATTATGAAATCACAATATTTTATGAGAGCGCAATTTGCAGGCATTATGAGCAATTTCTCTTACCCCAATTTGTGTCACATCTACTGGAGCATCATGAGCATGTATTATGACGTCACAGCATATGATGACATCATAACTAGTATGCACTATGTCGTCACAATGTATCATGACGTCATAATGTATCCGCATTATGACATCACAATATATTATGAGAGCGCAACATGCAGGTATTATGAGCAATTTCGCTTACCCCAACTTGTGTCACATCTACTGGAGCATCATGAGCATGTATTATGACGTCACAGTATATGATGACATCATAATTAGTATGCACTATGACGTCACAATGTATTATGACGTCATAATGTATCTGCATTATGACATCACAATATATTATGAGAGCGCAATTTGCAGGTATTATGAGCAATTTCGCTTACCCCAATTTGAGTCACATCTACTGGAGAATCATGAGCATGTATTTTGACGTCACAGTATATGATGACATCATAATTCGTATGTACTATGAAGTCACAATGTATTATGACGTCATAATGTATCTGCATTATGACATCACAATATATTATGAGAGCGCAATTTGCAGGTATTATGAGCAATTTCGCTTACCCCAATTTGAGTCACATCTACTGGAGCATCATCAGCGTGTATTATGACGTCACAGCATATGATGACATCATAACTAGTATGCACTATGTCGTCACAATGTATTATGACGTCATAATGTATCCGCATTATGACATCACAATATATTATGAGAGCGCAATTTTCAGGTATTATGAGCAATTTCGCTTAACCCAATTTGTGTCACATCTACTGGAGCATCATGAGCATGTATTATGATGTCACAGTATATGATGATATCATAATTAGTATGCACTATGACGTCACAATGTATTACGACGTCATAATGTATCAGAATTATGACATCACAATATATAATGAGAGCGCAATTTGCAGGTATTATGAGCAACTTCTCTTACCCCAATTTGTGTCACATCTACTGGAGCATCATGAGCATGTATTATGACGTCACAGTATATGATGACATCATAATTAGTATGCACTATGATGACACAAGATATTATGACGTCATAATGTGTCCGTGTTATGACATCACAGTATACTTTGAGAGCGTAATTTCCATGTATTATGAGCAATTTCTCTTACCCCAATTTGTGTCACATCTACTGGAGCATCATGAGCATGTATTATGACGTCACAGTATATGATGACATCATAATTAGTATGCACTATGACGTCACAATGTATTATGTTGTCATAATGTATCCGCATTATGACATCACAATATATTATGAGAGCGCAATTTGCAGATATTATGACCAATTTCTCTTAGCCCAATATGTGTCAAATCTACTGGAGCATCATGAGCATGTATTATGACGTCACAGTATATGATGACATAATAATTATTTTGCACTATGTCGTCACAATGTATTATGACGTCATAATGTATCCGCATTATGACATCACAATATATAATGAGAGCGCAATTTGCAGGTATTATGAGCAATTTCTCTTACCCCAATTTGTGTCACATCTACTGGAGCATCATGAGCATGTATTATGACGTCACAGTATATGATGGCATCATAATCAGTATGCAGTATGACGTCACAATGTATTATGACGTCATAATGTATCCGCATTATGACATCACAATATATTATGAGAAAGCAATTTGCAGGTATTATGAGCAATTTCTCTTACCCCAATTTGTGTCACATCTACTGGAGCATCACGAGCATGTATTATGACATCACAGTATATGATGGCATCATAATTAGTATGCACTATGACGTAACAATGTAGTATGACGTCATAATGTATCCGCATAATGACATCACAATATATTATGAAAGCGCAATTTGCAGGTTTCATGACAAATTTTGCTTACCCCAATTAGTGTGACATGTACTGGAGCATCATGAGCATGTATTATGACGTCACAGGATATGATGACGTCATAATTAGTATGCACTATGACGTCACAATGTATTATGACGTCATAATGTATCCGCATTACGACATCACAATATATTATGAGAGCGCAATTTGCAGGTTTTATGACCAATTTCGCTTTCCGCAATTTGTGTCACATCTACTGGAGCATCATGAGCATGTATTATGACGTCACAGTATATGATGACATCATAATCAGTATGCACTATGATGTCACAATGTATTATGACGTCATAATGTATCCGCATTATGACATCACAATACATTATGAGAGCGCAACATGCAGGTATTATGAGCAATTTCTCTTACCCCAATTTGTGTCACATCTACTGGAGCATCATGAGCATGATTTATGACGTCACAGTATAGGATGACATCATAATTAGTATGCACTATGACGTCACAATGTATTATGACGTCATAATGTATCCGCATTATGACATCACAATATATTATGAGAGCGCAATTTGCAGGCATTATGAGCAATTTCTCTTACCCCAATTTGTGTCACATCTACTGCAGCAACATGAGCATGTATTATGACGTCACAGTATATGATGACATCATAATTAGTATGCACTATGATGTCACAATGCAGTATGACGTCATAATGTATCCGCATTAAGAAATCACAATATTTTATGAGAGCGCAATTTGCAGGCATTATGAGCAATTTCTCTTACCCCAATTTGTGTCACATCTACTGGAGCATCATGAGCATGTATTATGACGTCACAGCATATGATGACATCATAACTAGTATGCACTATGTCGTCACAATGTATTATGACGTCATAATGTATCCGCATTATGACATCACAATATATTATGAGAGCGCAAGATTCAGGTATTATGAGCAATTTCGCTTACCCCAACTTCTGTCACATCTACTGGAGCATCATTAGCATGTATTATGACGGCACAGTATATGATGACATCATAATTAGTATGCACTATGACGTCACAATGTATTATGACGTCATAATGTATCCGCATTATGACATCACAATATATTATGAGAGCACAATTTGCAGGTTTTATGAGCAATTTCTCTTATCCCAATTTGTGTCACATCTACTGGAGCATCATGAGCATGTATTATGACGTCACAGTATATGATGACATCATAATTAGTATGCACTATGATGTCACAATGTATTATGACGTCAAAATATATCCGCATTATGACATCACAATATATTACGAGAGCGCAATTTGCAGGTATTATGAGCAATTTCCCTTACCCCAATTTGTGTAACATTTACTGGAGGATCATGAGCATGTATTATGACGTCACAGTATATGATGACATCATGATTAGTATGCACTATGACGTCACAATATATTATGACGTCATAATCTATCCGCATTATGACATCACAGTATATTACGAGAGCGCAATTTGCAGGTATTATGAGCAATTTCGCTTACCCCAATTTGTGTCACATCTACTGGAGCATCATGAGCATGTATTATGACGTCACACTATATGATGACATCATAATTAGTATGCACTATGACGTCACAATGTATTATGACGTCATAATGTATCCGCATTATGACATCACAATATATTATGAGAGCGCAATTTGCAGGTATTATGAGCAATTTCTCTTACCCCAATTTGTGTCACATCTACTGGAGCATCATGAGCATGTATTATGACGTCACAGTATATGATGACATCATAATTAGTATGCACTAGGACGTCACAATGCAGTATGACGTCATAATGTATCCGCATAATGACATCACAATATATTATGAGAGCGCAATTTGCTGGTTTCATGACAAATTTTGCTTACCCCAGTTTGTGTCACATGTACTGGAGCATCATGAGCATGTATTATGACGTCACAGTATATGATGACATCATAATTAGTATGCACTATGACATCACAATGTATTATGACGTCATAATGTATCTGCATTATGACATCGCAATACATAATGAGAGCGCAATTTGCAGGTATTATGAGCAATTTCTCTTACCCCAATTTGTGTCACATCTACTGGAGCATCATGAGCATGTATTATGACGTCACAGTATATGATGACATCATAATTAGTATGCTCTATGACGTCACAATGTATTATGGCGTCATAATGTATCCGCATTTTGACATCACAATATATTATGAGAGCGCAATTTGCAGGTTTTATGAGCAATTTATCTTACCCCAATTTGTGTCACATCTAATGAAGCATCATGAGCATATATTATGACGTCACAATATATGATGACATCATAATTAGTATGCACTATGACGTCACGATGCAGTATGACGTCATAATGTATCCGCATTATGACGTCACAATATATTATGAGAGCGCAATTTGCAGGCATTATGACCAATTTCTCTTACCCCAATTTGTGTCACATCTACTGGAGCATCATGAGCATGTATTATGACGTCACAGAATATGATGACATCATAACTAGTATGCACTACGACGTCACAATGTATTATGATGTCATAATGTATCCGCATTATGATATCACAAAATATTATGAGAGCGCAATTTGCAGGTATTATGAGCAATGTCTCTTACCCCAATTTGTGTCACATCTACTGGAAAATCATGAGAATGTATTTTGACGTCACAGTATATGATGACATCATGATTAGTATGTACTATGACGTCACAATGTATTATGACGTCATAATGTATCTGCATTATGACATCACAATATATTATGAGAGCGCAATTTGCAGGTATTATGAGCAATTTCGCTTACCCCAATTTGTGTCACATCTACTGGAGAATCATGAGCATGTATTTTGACGTCACAGTATATGATGACATCATAATTAGTATGTACTATGACGTCACAATATATTATGACGTCATAATGTATCTGCATTATGACATCACAATATATTATGAGAGCGCAATTTGCAGGTATTATGAGCAATTTCGCTTACCCCAATTTGAGTCACATCTACTGGAGCATCATCAGCGTGTATTATGACGTCACAGCATATGATGACATCATAACTAGTATGCACTATGTCATCACAATGTATTATGACGTCATAATGTATCCGCATTATGACATCACAATATATTATGAGAGCGCAATTTGCAGGTATTATGAGCAATTTCGCTTAACCCAATTTGTGTCACATCTACTGGAGCATCATGAGCATGTATTATGATGTCACAGTATATGATGACATCATAATTAGTATGCACTATGACGTCACAATGTATTACGACGTCATAATGTATCAGAATTATGACATCACAATATATAATGAGAGCGCAATTTGCAGATATTATGAGCAACTTCTCTTACCCCAATTTGTGTCACATCTACTGGAGCATCTTGAGCATGTATTATGACGTCACAGTATATGATGACATCATAATTAGTATGCACTATGACGACACAAGATATTATGACGTCATAATGTGTCCGTGTTATGACATCACAGTATACTTTGAGAGCGTAATTTGCATGTATTATGAGCAATTTCTCTTACCCCAATTTGTGTCACATCTACTGGAGCATCATGAGCATGTATTATGACGTCACAGTATATGATGACATCATAATTAGTATGCACTATGACGTCACAATGTATTATGTTGTCATAATGTATCCGCATTATGACATCACAATATATTATGAGAGCGCAATTTGCAGATATTATGAAAAATTTCTCTTAGCCCAATATGTGTCACATCTACTGGAGCATCATGAACATGTATTATGACGTCACAGTATATGATGACATAATAATTAGTTTGCACTATGTCGTCACAATGTATTATGACGTCATAATGTATCCGCATTATGACATCACAATATATAATGAGAGCGCAATTTGCAGGTATTATGAGCAATTTCTCTTACCCCAATTTGTGTCACATCTACTGGAGCATCATGAGCATGTATTATGATGTCACAGTATATGATGGCATCATAATCAGTATGCAGTATGACGTCACAATGTATTATGACGTCATAATGTATCCGCATTATGACATCACAATATATTATGAGAAAGCAATTTGCAGGTATTATGAACAATTTCTCTTACCCCAATTTGTGTCACATCTACTGGAGCATCACGAGCATGTATTATGACATCACAGTATATGATGGCATCATAATTAGTATGCACTATGACGTCACAATGTAGTATGACGTCATAATGTATCCGCATAATGACATCACAATATATTATGAAAGCGCAATTTGCAGGTTTCATGACAAATTTTGCTTACCCCAATTAGTGTGACATGTACTGGAGCATCATGAGCATGTAATATGACGTCACAGTATATGATGACATCATAATTAGTATGCACTATGACATCACAATGTATTATGACGTCATAATGTATCCGCATTATGACATCACAATATATTATGAGAGCGCAATTTGCAGGTATTATGAGCAATTTCTCTTACCCCAATTTGTGTCACATCTACTGCAGCATCATGAGCATGTATTATGACGTCACAGTATATGATGACATCATAATTAGTATGCTCTATGACGTCACAATGTATTATGTCGTCATAATGTATCCGCATTTTGACATCACAATATATTATGAGAGCGCAATTTGCAGGTTTTATGAGCAATTTTTCTTACCCCAATTTGTGTCACATCTAGTGAAGCATCATGAGCATGTATTATGACGTCACAATATATGATGACATCATAATTAGTATGCACTATGACGTCACGATGCAGTATGACGTCATAATGTATCCGCATTATGACGTCACAATATATTATGAGAGCGCAATTTGCAGGCATTATGACCAATTTCTCTTACCCCAAGTTGAGTCACATCTACTGCAGCATCATGAGCATGTATTATGACGTCACAGAATATGATGACATCATAACTAGTATGCACTATGATGTCACAATGTATTATGATGTCATAATGTATCCGTATTATGATATCACAAAATATTATGAGAGCGCAATTTGCAGGTATTATGAGCAATGTCTATTACCCCAATTTGTGTCACATCTACTGGAGAATCATGAGCATGTATTTTGACGTCACAGTATATGATGACATCATAATTAGTATGTACTATGACGTCACAATATATTATGACGTCATAATGTATCTGCATTATGACATCACAATATATTTTGAGAGCGCAATTTGCACGTATTATGAGCAATTTCTCCTACCCCAATTTGTGTCACATCTACTGGAGCATCATGAGCATGTATTATGACATCACAATATATGATGACATCATAATTAGTATGCACTATGATGTCACAATGTATTATGACGTCGTAATATATCCGCATTGTGGCATCACAATATATTATGAGAGCGCAATTTGCAGGTTTTAAGACCAATTTCGCTTACCGCAATTTGTGTCACATCTACTGGAGCATCATGAGCATGTATTATGACGTCACAGTATATGATGACATCATAATCAGTATGCACTATGATGTCACAATGTATTATGACGTCATAATGTATCCGCATTATGACATCACAATACATTATGAGAGCGCAACATGCAGGTATTATGAGCAATTTCTCTTACCCCAATTTGTGTCACATCTACTGGAGCATCATGAGCATGATTTATGACGTCACAGTATAGGATGACATCATAATTAGTATGCACTATGACGTCACAATGTATTATGACGTCATAATGTATCCGCATTATGACATCACAATATATTATGAGAGCGCAATTTGCAGGCATTATGAGCAATTTCTCTTACCCCAATTTGTGTCACATCTACTGGAGCATAATGAGCATGTATTATGACGTCACAGTATATGATGACATCATAATTAGTATGCAGTATGACGTCACAATGTATTATGACGTCATAATCTATCCGAATTATTACATCACAATATATTATGAGAGCGCAATTTGCAGGTATTATGAGCAATTTCGCTTAACCCAATTTGTGTCACATCTACTGGAGCATCATGAGCATGTATTATGATGTCACAGTATATGATGATATCATAATTAGTATGCACTATGACGTCACAATGTATTACGACGTCATAATGTATCAGAATTATGACATCACAATATATAATGAGAGCGCAATTTGCAGGTATTATGAGCAACTTCTCTTACCCCAATTTGTGTCACATCTACTGGAGCATCATGAGCATGTATTATGACGTCACAGTATATGATGACATCATAATTAGTATGCACTATGACGACACAAGATATTATGACGTCATAATGTGTCCGTGTTATGACATCACAGTATACTTTGAGAGCGTAATTTGCATGTATTATGAGCAATTTCTCTTACCCCAATTTGTGTCACATCTACTGGAGCATCATGAGCATGTATTATGACGTCACAGTATATGATGACATCATAATTAGTATGCACTATGACGTCACAATGTATTATGTTGTCATAATGTATCCGCATTATGACATCACAATATATTATGAGAGCGCAATTTGCAGATATTATGACCAATTTCTCTTAGCCCAATATGTGTCAAATCTTCTGGAGCATCATGAGCATGTATTATGACGTCACAGTATATGATGACATAATAATTAGTTTGCACTATGTCGTCACAATGTATTATGATGTCATAATGTATCCGCATTATGACATCACAATATATAATGAGAGCGCAATTTGCAGGTATTATGAGCAATTTCTCTTACCCCAATTTGTGTCACATCTACTGGAGCATCATGAGCATGTATTATGACGTCACAGTATATGATGGCATCATAATCAGTATGCAGTATGACGTCACAATGTATTATGACGTCATAATGTATCCGCATTATGACATCACAATATATTATGAGAGCGCAATTTGCAGGTATTATGAGCAATTTCTCTTACCCCAATTTGTGTCACATCTACTGGAGCATCACGAGCATGTATTATGACATCACAGTATATGATGGCATCATAATTAGTATGCACTATGACGTAACAATGTAGTATGACGTCATAATGTATCCGCATAATGACATCACAATATATTATGAAAGCGCAATTTGCAGGTTTCATGACAAATTTTGCTTACCCCAATTAGTGTGATATGTACTGGAGCATCATGAGCATGTATTATGACGTCACAGGATATGATGACGTCATAATTAGTATGCACTATGACGTCACAATGTATTATGACGTCATAATGTATCCGCATTACGACATCACAATATATTATGAGAGCGCAATTTGCAGGTTTTATGACCAATTTCGCTTTCCGCAATTTGTGTCACATCTACTGGAGCATCATGAGCATGTATTATGACGTCACAGTATATGATGACATCATAATCAGTATGCACTATGATGTCACAATGTATTATGACGTCATAATGTATCCGCATTATGACATCACAATACATTATGAGAGCGCAACATGCAGGTATTATGAGCAATTTCTCTTACCCCAATTTGTGTCACATCTACTGGAGCATCATGAGCATGATTTATGACGTCACAGTATAGGATGACATCATAATTAGTATGCACTATGACGTCACAATGTATTATGACGTCATAATGTATCCGCATTATGACATCACAATATATTATGAGAGCGCAATTTGCAGGCATTATGAGCAATTTCTCTTACCCCAATTTGTGTCACATCTACTGCAGCAACATGAGCATGTATTATGACGTCACAGTATATGATGACATCATAATTAGTATGCACTATGATGTCACAATGCAGTATGACGTCATAATGTATCCGCATTATGACATCACAATATTTTATGAGAGCGCAATTTGCAGGCATTATGAGCAATTTCTCTTACCCCAATTTGTGTCACATCTACTGGAGCATCATGAGCATGTATTATGACGTCACAGCATATGATGACATCATAACTAGTATGCACTATGTCGTCACAATGTATTATGACGTCATAATGTATCCGCATTATGACATCACAATATATTATGAGAGCGCAAGATTCAGGTATTATGAGCAATTTCGCTTACCCCAACTTCTGTCACATCTACTGGAGCATCATTAGCATGTATTATGACGGCACAGTATATGATGACATCATAATTAGTATGCACTATGACGTCACAATGTATTATGACGTCATAATGTATCCGCATTATGACATCACAATATATTATGAGAGCACAATTTGCAGGTTTTATGAGCAATTTCTCTTATCCCAATTTGTGTCACATCTACTGGAGCATCATGAGCATGTATTATGACGTCACAGTATATGATGACATCATAATTAGTATGCACTATGATGTCACAATGTATTATGACGTCAAAATATATCCGCATTATGACATCACAATATATTATGAGAGCGCAATTTGCAGGTATTATGAGCAATTTCCCTTACCCCAATTTGTGTCACATTTACTGGAGGATCATGAGCATGTATTATGACGTCACAGTATATGATGACATCATGATTAGTATGCACTATGACGTCACAATATATTATGACGTCATAATCTATCCGCATTATGACATCACAATATATTACGAGAGCGCAATTTGCAGGTATTATGAGCAATTTCGCTTACCCCAATTTGTGTCACATCTACTGGAGCATCATGAGCATGTATTATGACGTCACAGTATATGATGACATCATAATTAGTATGCACTAGGACGTCACAATGTAGTATGACGTCATAATGTATCCGCATAATGACATCACAATATATTATGAGAGCGCAATTTGCTGGTTTCATGACAAATTTTGCTTACCCCAGTTTGTGTCACATGTACTGGAGCATCATGAGCATGTATTATGACGTCACAGTATATGATGACATCATAATTAGTATGCACTATGACATCACAATGTATTATGACGTCATAATGTATCTGCATTATGACATCGCAATACATAATGAGAGCGCAATTTGCAGGTATTATGAGCAATTTCTCTTACCCCAATTTGTGTCACATCTACTGGAGCATCATGAGCATGTATTATGACGTCACAGTATATGATGACATCATAATTAGTATGCTCTATGACGTCACAATGTATTATGGCGTCATAATGTATCCGCATTTTGACATCACAATATATTATGAGAGCGCAATTTGCAGGTTTTATGAGCAATTTATCTTACCCCAATTTGTGTCACATCTAATGAAGCATCATGAGCATATATTATGACGTCACAATATATGATGACATCATAATTAGTATGCACTATGACGTCACGATGCAGTATGACGTCATAATGTATCCGCATTATGACGTCACAATATATTATGAGAGCGCAATTTGCAGGCATTATGACCAATTTCTCTTACCCCAATTTGTGTCACATCTACTGGAGCATCATGAGCATGTATTATGACGTCACAGAATATGATGACATCATAACTAGTATGCACTATGACATCACAATGTATTGTGATGTCATAATGTATCCGCATTATGATATCACAAAATATTATGAGAGCGCAATTTGCAGGTATTATGAGCAATGTCTCTTACCCCAATTTGTGTCACATCTACTGGAAAATCATGAGAATGTATTTTGACGTCACAGTATATGATGACATCATGATTAGTATGTACTATGACGTCACAATGTATTATGACGTCATAATGTATCTGCATTATGACATCACAATATATTATGAGAGCGCAATTTGCAGGTATTATGAGCAATTTCGCTTACCCCAATTTGTGTCACATCTACTGGAGAATCATGAGCATGTATTTTGACGTCACAGTATATGATGACATCATAATTAGTATGTACTATGACGTCACAATATATTATGACGTCATAATGTATCTGCATTATGACATCACAATATATTATGAGAGCGCAATTTGCAGGTATTATGAGCAATTTCGCTTACCCCAATTTGAGTCACATCTACTGGAGCATCATCAGCGTGTATTATGACGTCACAGCATATGATGACATCATAACTAGTATGCACTATGTCATCACAATGTATTATGACGTCATAATGTATCCGCATTATGACATCACAATATATTATGAGAGCGCAATTTGCAGGTATTATGAGCAATTTCGCTTAACCCAATTTGTGTCACATCTACTGGAGCATCATGAGCATGTATTATGATGTCACAGTATATGATGACATCATAATTAGTATGCACTATGACGTCACAATGTATTACGACGTCATAATGTATCAGAATTATGACATCACAATATATAATGAGAGCGCAATTTGCAGATATTATGAGCAACTTCTCTTACCCCAATTTGTGTCACATCTACTGGAGCATCTTGAGCATGTATTATGACGTCACAGTATATGATGACATCATAATTAGTATGCACTATGACGACACAAGATATTATGACGTCATAATGTGTCCGTGTTATGACATCACAGTATACTTTGAGAGCGTAATTTGCATGTATTATGAGCAATTTCTCTTACCCCAATTTGTGTCACATCTACTGGAGCATCATGAGCATGTATTATGACGTCACAGTATATGATGACATCATAATTAGTATGCACTATGACGTCACAATGTATTATGTTGTCATAATGTATCCGCATTATGACATCACAATATATTATGAGAGCGCAATTTGCAGATATTATGACCAATTTCTCTTAGCCCAATATGTGTCACATCTACTGGAGCATCATGAGCATGTATTATGACGTCACAGTATATGATGACATAATAATTAGTTTGCACTATGTCGTCACAATGTATTATGACGTCATAATGTATCCGCATTATGACATCACAATATATAATGAGAGCGCAATTTGCAGGTATTATGAGCAATTTCTCTTACCCCAATTTGTGTCACATCTACTGGAGCATCATGAGCATGTATTATGACGTCACAGTATATGATGGCATCATAATCAGTATGCAGTATGACGTCACAATGTATTATGACGTCATAATGTATCCGCATTATGACATCACAATATATTATGAGAAAGCAATTTGCAGGTATTATGAACAATTTCTCTTACCCCAATTTGTGTCACATCTACTGGAGCATCACGAGCATGTATTATGACATCACAGTATATGATGGCATCATAATTAGTATGCACTATGACGTCACAATGTAGTATGACGTCATAATGTATCCGCATAATGACATCACAATATATTATGAAAGCGCAATTTGCAGGTTTCATGACAAATTTTGCTTACCCCAATTAGTGTGACATGTACTGGAGCATCATGAGCATGTATTATGACGTCACAGTATATGATGACATCATAATTAGTATGCACTATGACATCACAATGTATTATGACGTCATAATGTATCCGCATTATGACATCACAATATATTATGAGAGCGCAATTTGCAGGTATTATGAGCAATTTCTCTTACCCCAATTTGTGTCACATCTACTGCAGCATCATGAGCATGTATTATGACGTCACAGTATATGATGACATCATAATTAGTATGCTCTATGACGTCACAATGTATTATGTCGTCATAATGTATCCGCATTTTGACATCACAATATATTATGAGAGCGCAATTTGCAGGTTTTATGAGCAATTTTTCTTACCCCAATTTGTGTCACATCTAATGAAGCATCATGAGCATATATTATGACGTCACAATATATGATGACATCATAATTAGTATGCACTATGACGTCACGATGCAGTATGACGTCATAATGTATCCGCATTATGGCATCAGAATACATTATGAGAGCGCAACATGCAGGTATTATGAGCAATTTCTCTTACCCCAATTTGTGTCACATCTACTGGAGCATCATGAGCATGTATTATGACGTCACAGGATATGATGACATCATAATTAGTATGCACTATGACGTCACAATGTATTATGACGTCATAATGTATCCGCATTACGACATCACAATATATTATGAGAGCGCAATTTGCAGGTTTTATGACCAATTTCGCTTACCGCAATTTGTGTCACATCTACTGGAGCATCATGAGCATGTATTATGACGTCACAGTATATGATGACATCATAATCAGTATGCACTATGATGTCACAATGTATTATGACGTCATAATGTATCCGCATTATGACATCACAATACATTATGAGAGCGCAACATGCAGGTATTATGAGCAATTTCTCTTACCCCAATTTGTGTCACATCTACTGGAGCATCATGAGCATGATTTATGACGTCACAGTATAGGATGACATCATAATTAGTATGCACTATGACGTCACAATGTATTATGACGTCATAATGTATCCGCATTATGACATCACAATATATTATGAGAGCGCAATTTGCAGGCATTATGAGCAATTTCTCTTACCCCAATTTGTGTCACATCTACTGCAGCAACATGAGCATGTATTATGACGTCACAGTATATGATGACATCATAATTAGTATGCACTATGATGTCACAATGCAGTATGACGTCATAATGTATCCGCATTATGAAATCACAATATTTTATGAGAGCGCAATTTGCAGGCATTATGAGCAATTTCTCTTACCCCAATTTGTGTCACATCTACTGGAGCATCATGAGCATGTATTATGACGTCACAGCATATGATGACATCATAACTAGTATGCACTATGTCGTCACAATGTATTATGACGTCATAATGTATCCGCATTATGACATCACAATATATTATGAGAGCGCAAGATTCAGGTATTATGAGCAATTTCGCTTACCCCAACTTCTGTCACATCTACTGGAGCATCATTAGCATGTATTATGACGGCACAGTATATGATGACATCATAATTAGTATGCACTATGACGTCACAATGTATTATGACGTCATAATGTATCCGCATTATGACATCACAATATATTATGAGAGCACAATTTGCAGGTTTTATGAGCAATTTCTCTTACCCCAATTTGTGTCACATCTACTGGAGCATCATGAGCATGTATTATGACGTCACAGTATATGATGACATCATAATTAGTATGCACTATGATGTCACAATGTATTATGACGTCAAAATATATCTGCATTATGACATCACAATATATTATGAGAGCGCAATTTGCAGGTATTATGAGCAATTTCCCTTACCCCAATTTGTGTCACATTTACTGGAGGATCATGAGCATGTATTATGACGTCACAGTATATGATGACATCATAATTAGTATGCACTATGACGTCACAATATATTACGACGACATAATGTATCCGCATTATGACATCACAATATATTTCGAGAGCGCAATTTGCAGGTATTATGAGCAATTTCGCTTACCCCAATTTGTGTCACATCTACTGGAGCATCATGAGCATGTATTATGACGTCACACTATATGATGACATCATAATTAGTATGCACTATGACGTCACAATGTATTATGACGTCATAATGTATCCGCATTATGACATCACAATATATTATGAGAGCGCAATTTGCAGGTATTATGAGCAATTTCTCTTACCCCAATTTGTGTCACATCTACTGGAGCATCATGAGCATGTATTATGACGTCACAGTATATGATGACATCATAATTAGTATGCACTAGGACGTCACAATGTAGTATGACGTCATAATGTATCCGCATAATGACATCACAATATATTATGAGAGCGCAATTTGCTGGTTTCATGACAAATTTTGCTTACCCCAGTTTGTGTCACATGTACTGGAGCATCATGAGCATGTATTATGATGTCACAGTATATGATGACATCATAATTAGTATGCACTATGACATCACAATGTATTATGACGTCATAATGTATCTGCATTATGACATCGCAATACATAATGAGAGCGCAATTTGCAGGTATTATGAGCAATTTCTCTTACCCCAATTTGTGTCACATCTACTGGAGCATCATGAGTATGTATTATGACGTCACAGTATATGATGACATCATAATTAGTATGCTCTATGACGTCACAATGTATTATGGCGTCATAATGTATCCGCATTTTGACATCACAATATATTATGAGAGCGCAATTTGCAGGTTTTATGAGCAATTTATCTTACCCCAATTTGTGTCACATCTAATGAAGCATCATGAGCATATATTATGACGTCACAATATATGATGACATCATAATTAGTATGCACTATGACGTCACGATGCAGTATGACGTCATAATGTATCCGCATTATGACGTCACAATATATTATGAGAGCGCAATTTGCAGGCATTATGACCAATTTCTCTTACCCCAATTTGTGTCACATCTACTGGAGCATCATGAGCATGTATTATGACGTCACAGAATATGATGACATCATAACTAGTATGCACTACGACGTCACAATGTATTATAATGTCATAATGTATCCGCATTATGATATCACAAAATATTATGAGAGCGCAATTTGCAGGTATTATGAGCAATGTCTCTTACCCCAATTTGTGTCACATCTACTGGAAAATCATGAGAATGTATTTTGACGTCACAGTATATGATGACATCATGATTAGTATGTACTATGACGTCACAATGTATTATGACGTCATAATGTATCTGCATTATGACATCACAATATATTATGAGAGCGCAATTTGCAGGTATTATGAGCAATTTCGCTTACCCCAATTTGTGTCACATCTACTGGAGAATCATGAGCATGTATTTTGACGTCACAGTATATGATGACATCATAATTAGTATGTACTATGACGTCACAATATATTATGACGTCATAATGTATCTGCATTATGACATCACAATATATTATGAGAGCGCAATTTGCAGGTATTATGAGCAATTTCGCTTACCCCAATTTGAGTCACATCTACTGGAGCATCATCAGCGTGTATTATGACGTCACAGCATATGATGACATCATAACTAGTATGCACTATGTCATCACAATGTATTATGACGTCATAATGTATCCGCATTATGACATCACAATATATTATGAGAGCGCAATTTGCAGGTATTATGAGCAATTTCGCTTAACCCAATTTGTGTCACATCTACTGGAGCATCATGAGCATGTATTATGATGTCACAGTATATGATGACATCATAATTAGTATGCACTATGACGTCACAATGTATTACGACGTCATAATGTATCAGAATTATGACATCACAATATATAATGAGAGCGCAATTTGCAGATATTATGAGCAACTTCTCTTACCCCAATTTGTGTCACATCTACTGGAGCATCTTGAGCATGTATTATGACGTCACAGTATATGATGACATCATAATTAGTATGCACTATGACGACACAAGATATTATGACGTCATAATGTGTCCGTGTTATGACATCACAGTATACTTTGAGAGCGTAATTTGCATGTATTATGAGCAATTTCTCTTACCCCAATTTGTGTCACATCTACTGGAGCATCATGAGCATGTATTATGACGTCACAGTATATGATGACATCATAATTAGTATGCACTATGACGTCACAATGTATTATGTTGTCATAATGTATCCGCATTATGACATCACAATATATTATGAGAGCGCAATTTGCAGATATTATGACCAATTTCTCTTAGCCCAATATGTGTCACATCTACTGGAGCATCATGAGCATGTATTATGACGTCACAGTATATGATGACATAATAATTAGTTTGCACTATGTCGTCACAATGTATTATGACGTCATAATGTATCCGCATTATGACATCACAATATATAATGAGAGCGCAATTTGCAGGTATTATGAGCAATTTCTCTTACCCCAATTTGTGTCACATCTACTGGAGCATCATGAGCATGTATTATGACGTCACAGTATATGATGGCATCATAATCAGTATGCAGTATGACGTCACAATGTATTATGACGTCATAATGTATCCGCATTATGACATCACAATATATTATGAGAAAGCAATTTGCAGGTATTATGAACAATTTCTCTTACCCCAATTTGTGTCACATCTACTGGAGCATCACGAGCATGTATTATGACATCACAGTATATGATGGCATCATAATTAGTATGCACTATGACGTCACAATGTAGTATGACGTCATAATGTATCCGCATAATGACATCACAATATATTATGAAAGCGCAATTTGCAGGTTTCATGACAAATTTTGCTTACCCCAATTAGTGTGACATGTACTGGAGCATCATGAGCATGTATTATGACGTCACAGTATATGATGACATCATAATTAGTATGCACTATGACATCACAATGTATTATGACGTCATAATATATCCGCATTATGACATCACAATATATTATGAGAGCGCAATTTGCAGGTATTATGAGCAATTTCTCTTACCCCAATTTGTGTCACATCTACTGCAGCATCATGAGTATGTATTATGACGTCACAGTATATGATGACATCATAATTAGTATGCTCTATGACGTCACAATGTATTATGTCGTCATAATGTATCCGCATTTTGACATCACAATATATTATGAGAGCGCAATTTGCAGGTTTTATGAGCAATTTTTCTTACCCCAATTTGTGTCACATCTAATGAAGCATCATGAGCATATATTATGACGTCACAATATATGATGACATCATAATTAGTATGCACTATGACGTCACGATGCAGTATGACGTCATAATGTATCCGCATTATGGCATCAGAATACATTATGAGAGCGCAACATGCAGGTATTATGAGCAATTTCTCTTACCCCAATTTCTGTCACATCTACTGGAGCATCATGAGCATGTATTATGACGTCACAGGATATGATGACATCATAATTAGTATGCACTATGACGTCACAATGTATTATGACGTCATAATGTATCCGCATTACGACATCACAATATATTATGAGAGCGCAATTTGCAGGTTTTATGACCAATTTCGCTTACCGCAATTTGTGTCACATCTACTGGAGCATCATGAGCATGTATTATGACGTCACAGTATATGATGACATCATAATCAGTATGCACTATGATGTCACAATGTATTATGACGTCATAATGTATCCGCATTATGACATCACAATACATTATGAGAGCGCAACATGCAGGTATTATGAGCAATTTCTCTTACCCCAATTTGTGTCACATCTACTGGAGCATCATGAGCATGATTTATGACGTCACAGTATAGGATGACATCATAATTAGTATGCACTATGACGTCACAATGTATTATGACGTCATAATGTATCCGCATTATGACATCACAATATATTATGAGAGCGCAATTTGCAGGCATTATGAGCAATTTCTCTTACCCCAATTTGTGTCACATCTACTGCAGCAACATGAGCATGTATTATGACGTCACAGTATATGATGACATCATAATTAGTATCCACTATGATGTCACAATGCAGTATGACGTCATAATGTATCCGCATTATGAAATCACAATATTTTATGAGAGCGCAATTTGCAGGCATTATGAGCAATTTCTCTTACCCCAATTTGTGTCACATCTACTGGAGCATCATGAGCATGTATTATGACGTCACAGCATATGATGACATCATAACTAGTATGCACTATGTCGTCACAATGTATTATGACGTCATAATGTATCCGCATTATGACATCACAATATATTATGAGAGCGCAAGATTCAGGTATTATGAGCAATTTCGCTTACCCCAACTTCTGTCACATCTACTGGAGCATCATTAGCATGTATTATGACGGCACAGTATATGATGACATCATAATTAGTATGCACTATGACGTCACAATGTATTATGACGTCATAATGTATCCGCATTATGACATCACAATATATTATGAGAGCACAATTTGCAGGTTTTATGAGCAATTTCTCTTACCCCAATTTGTGTCACATTTACTGGAGGATCATGAGCATGTATTATGACGTCACAGTATATGATGACATCATAATTAGTATGCACTATGACGTCACAATATATTACGACGACATAATGTATCCGCATTATGACATCACAATATATTACGAGAGCGCAATTTGCAGGTATTATGAGCAATTTCGCTTACCCCAATTTGTGTCACATCTACTGGAGCATCATGAGCATGTATTATGACGTCACACTATATGATGACATCATAATTAGTATGCACTATGACGTCACAATGTATTATGACGTCATAATGTATCCGCATTATGACATCACAATATATTATGAGAGCGCAATTTGCAGGTATTATGAGCAATTTCTCTTACCCCAATTTGTGTCACATCTACTGGAGCATCATGAGCATGTATTATGACGTCACCGTATATGATGACATCATAATTAGTATGCACTATGACGTCACAATGTAGTATGACGTCATAATGTATCCGCATAATGACATCACAATATATTATGAGAGCGCAATTTGCTGGTTTCATGACAAATTTTGCTTACCCCAGTTTGTGTCACATGTACTGGAGCATCATGAGCATGTATTATGACGTCACAGTATATGATGACATCATAATTAGTATGCACTATGACATCACAATGTATTATGACGTCATAATGTATCTGCATTATGACATCGCAATACATAATGAGAGCGCAATTTGCAGGTATCATGAGCAATTTCTCTTACCCCAATTTGTGTCACATCTACTGGAGCATCATGAGCATGTATTATGACGTCACAGTATATGATGACATCATAATTAGTATGCTCTATGACGTCACAATGTATTATGGCGTCATAATGTATCCGCATTTTGACATCACAATATATTATGAGAGCGCAATTTGCAGGTTTTATGAGCAATTTATCTTACCCCAATTTGTGTCACATCTAATGAAGCATCATGAGCATATATTATGACGTCACAATATATGATGACATCATAATTAGTATGCACTATGACGTCACGATGCAGTATGACGTCATAATGTATCCGCATTATGACGTCACAATATATTATGAGAGCGCAATTTGCAGACATTATGACCAATTTCTCTTACCCCAATTTGTGTCACATCTACTGGAGCATCATGAGCATGTATTATGATGTCACAGTATATGATGACATCATAATTAGTATGCAGTATGACGTCACAATGTATTATGACGTCATAATCTCTCCGAATTATGACATCACAGTATATAATGAGAGCGCAATTTGCAGGTATTATGAGCAATTTCTCTTACCCCAATTTGTGTCACATCTACTGGAGCATCATGAGCATGTATTATGACGTCACAGAATATGATGACATCATAACTAGTATGCACTACGACGTCACAATGTATTATGATGTCATAATGTATCCGCATTATGATAACACAAAATATTATGAGAGCGCAATTTGCAGGTATTATGAGCAATTTCGCTTAACCCAATTTGTGTCACATCTACTGGAGCATCATGAGCATGTATTATGACGTCACAGTATATGATGACATCATAATTAGTATGCACTATGACGACACAAGATATTATGACGTCATAATGTGTCCGTGTTATGACATCACAGTATACTTTGAGAGCGTAATTTGCATGTATTATGAGCAATTTCTCTTACCCCAATTTGTGTCACATCTACTGGAGCATCATGAGCATGTATTATGACGTCACAGAATATGATGACATCATAACTAGTATGCACTACGACGTCACAATGTATTATGATGTCATAATGTATCCGCATTATGATAACACAAAATATTATGAGAGCGCAATTTGGAGGTATTATGAGCAATTTCGCTTAACCCAATTTGTGTCACATCTACTGGAGCATCATGAGCATGTATTATGACGTCACAGTATATGATGGCATCATAATCAGTATGCAGCATGACGTCACAATGTATTATGACGTCATAATGTATCCGCATTATGACATCACAATATATTATGAGAAAGCAATTTGCAGGTATTATGAGCAATTTCTCTTACCCCAATTTGTGTCACATCTACTGGAGCATCACGAGCATGTATTATGACATCACAGTATATGATGGCATCATAATTAGTATGCACTATGACGTCACGATGCAGTATGACGTCATAATGTATCCGCATTATGACGTCACAATATATTATGAGAGCGCAATTTGCAGGCATTATGACCAATTTCTCTTACCCCAAGTTGAGTCACATCTACTGCAGCATCATGAGCATGTATTATGACGTCACAGAATATGATGACATCATAACTAGTATGCACTATGACGTCACAATGTATTATGATGTCATAATGTATCCGTATTATGATATCACAAAATATTATGAGAGCGCAATTTGCAGGTATTATGAGCAATGTCTATTACCCCAATTTGTGTCACATCTACTGGAGAATCATGAGCATGTATTTTGACGTCACAGTATATGATGACATCATAATTAGTATGTACTATGACGTCACAATATATTATGACGTCATAATGTATCTGCATTATGACATCACAATATATTTTGAGAGCGCAATTTGCAGGTATTATGAGCAATTTCTCCTACCCCAATTTGTGTCACATCTACTGGAGCATCATGAGCATGTATTATGACATCACAATATATGATGACATCATAATTAGTATGCACTATGATGTCACAATGTATTATGACGTCGTAATATATCCGCATTGTGGCATCACAATATATTATGAGAGCGCAATTTGCAGGTTTTAAGACCAATTTCGCTTACCGCAATTTGTGTCACATCTACTGGAGCATCATGAGCATGTATTATGACGTCACAGTATATGATGACATCATAATCAGTATGCACTATGATGTCACAATGTATTATGACGTCATAATGTATCCGCATTATGACATCACAATACATTATGAGAGCGCAACATGCAGGTATTATGAGCAATTTCTCTTACCCCAATTTGTGTCACATCTACTGGAGCATCATGAGCATGATTTATGACGTCACAGTATAGGATGACATCATAATTAGTATGCACTATGACGTCACAATGTATTATGAGGTCATAATGTATCCGCATTATGACATCACAATATATTATGAGAGCGCAATTTGCAGGCATTATGAGCAATTTCTCTTACCCCAATTTGTGTCACATCTACTGCAGCATAATGAGCATGTATTATGACGTCACAGTATATGATGACATCATAATTAGTATGCACTATGATGTCACAATGCAGTATGACGTCATAATGTATCCGCATTATGAAATCAGAATATTTTATGAGAGCGCAATTTGCAGGCATTATGAGCAATTTCTCTTACCCCAATTTGTGTCACATCTACTGGAGCATCATGAGCATGTATTATGACGTCACAGCATATGATGACATCATAACTAGTATGCACTATGTCGTCACAATGTATTATGACGTCATAATGTATCCGCATTATGACATCACAATATATTATGAGAGCGCAACATGCAGGTATTATGAGCAATTTCGCTTACCCCAACTTGTGTCACATCTACTGGAGCATCATGAGCATGTATTATGACGTCACAGTATATGATGACATCATAATTAGTATGCACTATGACGTCACAATGTATTATGACGTCATAATGTATCTGCATTATGACATCACAATATATTATGAGAGCGCAATTTGCAGGTATTATGAGCAATTTCGCTTACCCCAATTTGTGTCACATCTACTGGAGAATCATGAGCATGTATTTTGACGTCACAGTATATGATGACATCATAATTCGTATGTACTATGACGTCACAATGTATTATGACGTCATAATGTATCTGCATTATGACATCACAATATATTATGAGAGCGCAATTTGCAGGTATTATGAGCAATTTCGCTTACCCCAATTTGAGTCACATCTACTGGAGAATCATGAGCATGTATTTTGACGTCACAGTATATGATGACATCATAATTAGTATGTACTATGACGTCACAATATATTATGACGTCATAATGTATCTGCATTATGACATCACAATATATTATGAGAGCGCAATTTGCAGGTATTATGAGCAATTTCTCTTACCCCAATTTGTGTCACATCTACTGGAGCATCACGAGCATGTATTATGACATCACAGTATATGATGGCATCATAATTAGTATGCACTATGACGTAACAATGTAGTATGACGTCATAATGTATCCGCATAATGACATCACAATATATTATGAAAGCGCAATTTGCAGGTTTCATGACAAATTTTGCTTACCCCAATTAGTGTGACATGTACTGGAGCATCATGAGCATGTATTATGACGTCACAGGATATGATGACGTCATAATTAGTATGCACTATGACGTCACAATGTATTATGACGTCATAATGTATCCGCATTACGACATCACAATATATTATGAGAGCGCAATTTGCAGGTTTTATGACCAATTTCGCTTTCCGCAATTTGTGTCACATCTACTGGAGCATCATGAGCATGTATTATGACGTCACAGTATATGATGACATCATAATCAGTATGCACTATGATGTCACAATGTATTATGACGTCATAATGTATCCGCATTATGACATCACAATACATTATGAGAGCGCAACATGCAGGTATTATGAGCAATTTCTCTTACCCCAATTTGTGTCACATCTACTGGAGCATCATGAGCATGATTTATGACGTCACAGTATAGGATGACATCATAATTAGTATGCACTATGACGTCACAATGTATTATGACGTCATAATGTATCCGCATTATGACATCACAATATATTATGAGAGCGCAATTTGCAGGCATTATGAGCAATTTCTCTTACCCCAATTTGTGTCACATCTACTGCAGCAACATGAGCATGTATTATGACGTCACAGTATATGATGACATCATAATTAGTATGCACTATGATGTCACAATGCAGTATGACGTCATAATGTATCCGCATTAAGAAATCACAGTATTTTATGAGAGCGCAATTTGCAGGCATTATGAGCAATTTCTCTTACCCCAATTTGTGTCACATCTACTGGAGCATCATGAGCATGTATTATGACGTCACAGCATATGATGACATCATAACTAGTATGCACTATGTCGTCACAATGTATTATGACGTCATAATGTATCCGCATTATGACATCACAATATATTATGAGAGCGCAAGATTCAGGTATTATGAGCAATTTCGCTTACCCCAACTTCTGTCACATCTACTGGAGCATCATTAGCATGTATTATGACGGCACAGTATATGATGACATCATAATTAGTATGCACTATGACGTCACAATGTATTATGACGTCATAATGTATCCGCATTATGACATCACAATATATTATGAGAGCACAATTTGCAGGTTTTATGAGCAATTTCTCTTATCCCAATTTGTGTCACATCTACTGGAGCATCATGAGCATGTATTATGACGTCACAGTATATGATGACATCATAATTAGTATGCACTATGATGTCACAATGTATTATGACGTCAAAATATATCCGCATTATGACATCACAATATATTATGAGAGCGCAATTTGCAGGTATTATGAGCAATTTCCCTTACCCCAATTTGTGTCACATTTACTGGAGGATCATGAGCATGTATTATGACGTCACAGTATATGATGACATCATGATTAGTATGCACTATGACGTCACAATATATTATGACGTCATAATCTATCCGCATTATGACATCACAATATATTACGAGAGAGCAATTTGCAGGTATTATGAGCAATTTCGCTTACCCCAATTTGTGTCACATCTACTGGAGCATCATGAGCATGTATTATGACGTCACACTATATGATGACATCATAATTAGTATGCACTATGACGTCACAATGTATTATGACGTCATAATGTATCCGCATTATGACATCACAATATATTATGAGAGCGCAATTTGCAGGTATTATGAGCAATTTCTCTTACCCCAATTTGTGTCACATCTACTGGAGCATCATGAGCATGTATTATGACGTCACAGTATATGATGACATCATAATTAGTATGCACTAGGACGTCACAATGTAGTATGACGTCATAATGTATCCGCATAATGACATCACAATATATTATGAGAGCGCAATTTGCTGGTTTCATGACAAATTTTGCTTACCCCAGTTTGTGTCACATGTACTGGAGCATCATGAGCATGTATTATGACGTCACAGTATATGATGACATCATAATTAGTATGCACTATGACATCACAATGTATTATGACGTCATAATGTATCTGCATTATGACATCGCAATACATAATGAGAGCGCAATTTGCAGGTATTATGAGCAATTTCTCTTACCCCAATTTGTGTCACATCTACTGGAGCATCATGAGCATGTATTATGACGTCACAGTATATGATGACATCATAATTAGTATGCTCTATGACGTCACAATGTATTATGGCGTCATAATGTATCCGCATTTTGACATCACAATATATTATGAGAGCGCAATTTGCAGGTTTTATGAGCAATTTATCTTACCCCAATTTGTGTCACATCTAATGAAGCATCATGAGCATATATTATGACGTCACAATATATGATGACATCATAATTAGTATGCACTATGACGTCACGATGCAGTATGACGTCATAATGTATCCGCATTATGACGTCACAATATATTATGAGAGCGCAATTTGCAGGCATTATGACCAATTTCTCTTACCCCAATTTGTGTCACATCTACTGGAGCATCATGAGCATGTATTATGACGTCACAGAATATGATGACATCATAACTAGTATGCACTACGACGTCACAATGTATTATGATGTCATAATGTATCCGCATTATGATATCACAAAATATTATGAGAGCGCAATTTGCAGGTATTATGAGCAATGTCTCTTACCCCAATTTGTGTCACATCTACTGGAAAATCATGAGAATGTATTTTGACGTCACAGTATATGATGACATCATGATTAGTATGTACTATGACGTCACAATGTATTATGACGTCATAATGTATCTGCATTATGACATCACAATATATTATGAGAGCGCAATTTGCAGGTATTATGAGCAATTTCGCTTACCCCAATTTGTGTCACATCTACTGGAGAATCATGAGCATGTATTTTGACGTCACAGTATATGATGACATCATAATTAGTATGTACTATGACGTCACAATATATTATGACGTCATAATGTATCTGCATTATGACATCACAATATATTATGAGAGCGCAATTTGCAGGTATTATGAGCAATTTCGCTTACCCCAATTTGAGTCACATCTACTGGAGCATCATCAGCGTGTATTATGACGTCACAGCATATGATGACATCATAACTAGTATGCACTATGTCATCACAATGTATTATGACGTCATAATGTATCCGCATTATGACATCACAATATATTATGAGAGCGCAATTTGCAGGTATTATGAGCAATTTCGCTTAACCCAATTTGTGTCACATCTACTGGAGCATCATGAGCATGTATTATGATGTCACAGTATATGATGACATCATAATTAGTATGCACTATGACGTCACAATGTATTACGACGTCATAATGTATCAGAATTATGACATCACAATATATAATGAGAGCGCAATTTGCAGATATTATGAGCAACTTCTCTTACCCCAATTTGTGTCACATCTACTGGAGCATCTTGAGCATGTATTATGACGTCACAGTATATGATGACATCATAATTAGTATGCACTATGACGACCCAAGTTATTATGACGTCATAATGTGTCCGTGTTATGACATCACAGTATACTTTGAGAGCGTAATTTGCATGTATTATGAGCAATTTCTCTTACCCCAATTTGTGTCACATCTACTGGAGCATCATGAGCATGTATTATGACGTCACAGTATATGATGACATCATAATTAGTATGCACTATGACGTCACAATGTATTATGTTGTCATAATGTATCCGCATTATGACATCACAATATATTATGAGAGCGCAATTTGCAGATATTATGACCAATTTCTCTTAGCCCAATATGTGTCACATCTACTGGAGCATCATGAGCATGTATTATGACGTCACAGTATATGATGACATAATAATTAGTTTGTACTATGTCGTCACAATGTATTATGACGTCATAATCTATCCGCATTATGACATCACAATATATAATGAGAGCGCAATTTGCAGGTATTATGAGCAATTTCTCTTACCCCAATTTGTGTCACATCTACTGGAGCATCATGAGCATGTATTATGACGTCACAGTATATGATGGCATCATAATCAGTATGCAGTATGACGTCACAATGTATTATGACGTCATAATGTATCCGCATTATGACATCACAATATATTATGAGAAAGCAATTTGCAGGTATTATGAACAATTTCTCTTACCCCAATTTGTGTCACATCTACTGGAGCATCACGAGCATGTATTATGACATCACAGTATATGATGGCATCATAATTAGTATGCACTATGACGTCACAATGTAGTATGACGTCATAATGTATCCGCATAATGACATCACAATATATTATGAAAGCGCAATTTGCAGGTTTCATGACAAATTTTGCTTACCCCAATTAGTGTGACATGTACTGGAGCATCATGAGCATGTATTATGACGTCACAGTATATGATGACATCATAATTAGTATGCACTATGACATCACAATGTATTATGACGTCATAATGTATCCGCATTATGACATCACAATATATTATGAGAGCGCAATTTGCAGGTATTATGAGCAATTTCTCTTACCCCAATTTGTGTCACATCTACTGCAGCATCCTGAGCATGTATTATGACGTCACAGTATATGATGACATCATAATTAGTATGCTCTATGACGTCACAATGTATTATGTCGTCATAATGTATCCGCATTTTGACATCACAATATATTATGAGAGCGCAATTTGCAGGTTTTATGAGCAATTTTTCTTACCCCAATTTGTGTCACATCTAATGAAGCATCATGAGCATGTATTATGACGTCACAATATATGATGACATCATAATTAGTATGCACTATGACGTCACGATGCAGTATGACGTCATAATGTATCCGCATTATGACGTCACAATATATTATGAGAGCGCAATTTGCAGGCATTATGACCAATTTCTCTTACCCCAAGTTGAGTCACATCTACTGCAGCATCATGAGCATGTATTATGACGTCACAGAATATGATGACATCATAACTAGTATGCACTATGACGTCACAATGTATTATGATGTCATAATGTATCCGTATTATGATATCACAAAATATTATGAGAGCACAATTTGCAGGTATTATGAGCAATGTCTATTACCCCAATTTGTGTCACATCTACTGGAGAATCATGAGCATGTATTTTGACGTCACAGTATATGATGACATCATAATTAGTATGTACTATGACGTCACAATATATTATGACGTCATAATGTATCTGCATTATGACATCACAATATATTTTGAGAGCGCAATTTGCACGTATTATGAGCAATTTCTCCTACCCCAATTTGTGTCACATCTACTGGAGCATCATGAGCATGTATTATGACATCACAATATATGATGACATCATAATTAGTATGCACTATGATGTCACAATGTATTATGACGTCGTAATATATCCGCATTGTGGCATCACAATATATTATGAGAGCGCAATTTGCAGGTTTTAAGACCAATTTCGCTTACCGCAATTTGTGTCACATCTACTGGAGCATCATGAGCATGTATTATGACGTCACAGTATATGATGACATCATAATCAGTATGCACTATGATGTCACAATGTATTATGACGTCATAATGTATCCGCATTATGACATCACAATACATTATGAGAGCGCAACATGCAGGTATTATGAGCAATTTCTCTTACCCCAATTTGTGTCACATCTACTGGAGCATCATGAGCATGATTTATGACGTCACAGTATAGGATGACATCATAATTAGTATGCACTATGACGTCACAATGTATTATGACGTCATAATGTATCCGCATTATGACATCACAATATATTATGAGAGCGCAATTTGCAGGCATTATGAGCAATTTCTCTTACCCCAATTTGTGTCACATCTACTGGAGCATAATGAGCATGTATTATGACGTCACAGTATATGATGACATCATAATTAGTATGCACTATGATGTCACAATGCAGTATGACGTCATAATGTATCCGCATTATGAAATCACAATATTTTATGAGAGCGCAATATGCAGGCATTATGAGCAATTTCTCTTACCCCAATTTGTGTCACATCTACTGGAGCATCATGAGCATGTATTATGACGTCACAGCATATGATGACATCATAACTAGTATGCACTATGTCGTCACAATGTATTATGACGTCATAATGTATCCGCATTATGACATCACAATATATTATGAGAGCGCAACATGCAGGTATTATGAGCAATTTCGCTTAGCCCAACTTGTGTCACATCTACTGGAGCATCATGAGCATGTATTATGACGTCACAGTATATGATGACATCATAATTAGTATGCACTATGACGTCACAATGTATTATGACGTCATAATGTATCTGCATTATGACATCACAATATATTATGAGAGCGCAATTTGCAGGTATTATGAGCAATTTCGCTTACCCCAATTTGAGTCACATCTACTGGAGAATCATGAGCATGTATTTTGACGTCACAGTATATGATGACATCATAATTCGTATGTACTATGACGTCACAATGTATTATGACGTCATAATGTATCTGCATTATGACATCACAATATATTATGAGAGCGCAATTTGCAGGTATTATGAGCAATTTCGCTTACCCCAATTTGAGTCACATCTACTGGAGCATCATCAGCGTGTATTATGACGTCACAGCATATGATGACATCATAACTAGTATGCACTATGTCGTCACAATGTATTATGACGTCATAATGTATCCGCATTATGACATCACAATATATTATGAGAGCGCAATTTGCAGGTATTATGAGCAATTTCGCTTAACCCAATTTGTGTCACATCTACTGGAGCATCATGAGCATGTATTATGATGTCACAGTATATGATGATATCATAATTAGTATGCACTATGACGTCACAATGTATTACGACGTCATAATGTATCAGAATTATGACATCACAATATATAATGAGAGCGCAATTTGCAGGTATTATGAGCAACTTCTCTTACCACAATTTGTGTCACATCTACTGGAGCATCATGAGCATGTATTATGACGTCACAGTATATGATGACATCATAATTAGTATGCACTATGACGACACAAGATATTATGACGTCATAATGTGTCCGTGTTATGACATCACAGTATACTTTGAGAGCGTAATTTGCATGTATTATGAGCAATTTCTCTTACCCCAATTTGTGTCACATCTACTGGAGCATCATGAGCATGTATTATGATGTCACAGTATATGATGACATCATAATTAGTATGCACTATGACGTCACAATGTATTATGTTGTCATAATGTATCCGCATTATGACATCACAATATATTATGAGAGCGCAATTTGCAGATATTATGACCAATTTCTCTTAGCCCAATATGTGTCACATCTACTGGAGCATCATGAGCATGTATTATGACGTCACAGTATATGATGACATTTTAATTAGTTTGCACTATGTCGTCACAATGTATTATGACGTCATAATGTATCCGCATTATGACATCACAATATATAATGAGAGCGCAATTTGCAGGTATTATGAGCAATTTCTCTTACCCCAATTTGTGTCACATCTACTGGAGCATCATGAGCATGTATTATGACGTCACAGTATATGATGGCATCATAATCAGTATGCAGTATGACGTCACAATGTATTATGACGTCATAATGTATCCGCATTATGACATCACAATATATTATGAGAAAGCAATTTGCAGGTATTATGAGCAATTTCTCTTACCCCAATTTGTGTCACATCTACTGGAGCATCACGAGCATGTATTATGACATCACAGTATATGATGGCATCATAATTAGTATGCACTATGACGTCACAATGTAGTATGACATCATAATGTATCCGCATAATGACATCACAATATATTATGAAAACGCAATTTGCAGGTTTCATGACAAATTTTGCTTACCCCAATTAGTGTGACATGTACTGGAGCATCATGAGCATGTATTATGACGTCACAGTATATGATGACATCATAATTAGTATGCTCTATGACGTCACAATGTATTATGGCGTCATAATGTATCCGCATTTTGACATCACAATATATTATGAGAGCGCAATTTGCAGGTTTTATGAGCAATTTTTCTTACCCCAATTTGTGTCACATCTAATGAAGCATCATGAGCATATATTATGACGTCACAATATATGATGACATCATAATTAGTATGCACTATGACGTCACGATGCAGTATGACGTCATAATGTATCCGCATTATGGCATCAGAATACATTATGAGAGCGCAACATGCAGGTATTATGAGCAATTTCTCTTACCCCAATTTGTGTCACATCTACTGGAGCATCATGAGCATGTATTATGACGTCACAGGATATGATGACATCATAATTAGTATGCACTATGACGTCACAATGTATTATGACGTCATAATGTATCCGCATTACGACATCACAATATATTATGAGAGCGCAATTTGCAGGTTTTATGACCAATTTCGCTTACCGCAATTTGTGTCACATCTACTGGAGCATCATGAGCATGTATTATGACGTCACAGTATATGATGACATCATAATCAGTATGCACTATGATGTCACAATGTATTATGACGTCATAATGTATCCGCATTATGACATCACAATACATTATGAGAGCGCAACATGCAGGTATTATGAGCAATTTCTCTTACCCCAATTTGTGTCACATCTACTGGAGCATCATGAGCATGATTTATGACGTCACAGTATAGGATGACATCATAATTAGTATGCACTATGACGTCACAATGTATTATGACGTCATAATGTATCCGCATTATGACATCACAATATATTATGAGAGCGCAATTTGCAGGCATTATGAGCAATTTCTCTTACCCCAATTTGTGTCACATCTACTGCAGCAACATGAGCATGTATTATGACGTCACAGTATATGATGACATCATAATTAGTATGCACTATGATGTCACAATGCAGTATGACGTCATAATGTATCCGCATTATGAAATCACAATATTTTATGAGAGCGCAATTTGCAGGCATTATGAGCAATTTCTCTTACCCCAATTTGTGTCACATCTACTGGAGCATCATGAGCATGTATTATGACGTCACAGCATATGATGACATCATAACTAGTATGCACTATGTCGTCACAATGTATTATGACGTCATAATGTATCCGCATTATGACATCACAATATATTATGAGAGCGCAAGATTCAGGTATTATGAGCAATTTCGCTTACCCCAACTTCTGTCACATCTACTGGAGCATCATTAGCATGTATTATGACGGCACAGTATATGATGACATCATAATTAGTATGCACTATGACGTCACAATGTATTATGACGTCATAATGTATCCGCATAATGACATCACAATATATTATGAGAGCGCAATTTGCTGGTTTCATGACAAATTTTGCTTACCCCAGTTTGTGTCACATGTACTGGAGCATCATGAGCATGTATTATGACGTCACAGTATATGATGACATCATAATTAGTATGCACTATGACATCACAATGTATTATGACGTCATAATGTATCTGCATTATGACATCGCAATACATAATGAGAGCGCAATTTGCAGGTATCATGAGCAATTTCTCTTACCCCAATTTGTGTCACATCTACTGGAGCATCATGAGCATGTATTATGACGTCACAGTATATGATGACATCATAATTAGTATGCTCTATGACGTCACAATGTATTATGGCGTCATAATGTATCCGCATTTTGACATCACAATATATTATGAGAGCGCAATTTGCAGGTTTTATGAGCAATTTATCTTACCCCAATTTGTGTCACATCTAATGAAGCATCATGAGCATATATTATGACGTCACAATATATGATGACATCATAATTAGTATGCACTATGACGTCACGATGCAGTATGACGTCATAATGTATCCGCATTATGACGTCACAATATATTATGAGAGCGCAATTTGCAGACATTATGACCAATTTCTCTTACCCCAATTTGTGTCACATCTACTGGAGCATCATGAGCATGTATTATGATGTCACAGTATATGATGACATCATAATTAGTATGCAGTATGTCGTCACAATGTATTATGACGTCATAATCTCTCCGAATTATGACATCACAGTATATTATGAGAGCGCAATTTGCAGGTATTATGAGCAATTTCTCTTACCCCAATTTGTGTCACATCTACTGGAGCATCATGAGCATGTATTATGACGTCACAGAATATGATGACATCATAATTAGTATGCACTATGATGTCACAATGCAGTATGACGTCATAATGTATCCGCATTATGAAATCACAATATTTTATGAGAGCGCAATTTGCAGGCATTATGAGCAATTTCTCTTACCCCAATTTGTGTCACATCTACTGGAGCATCATGAGCATGTATTATGACGTCACAGCATATGATGACATCATAACTAGTATGCACTATGTCGTCACAATGTATTATGACGTCATAATGTATCCGCATTATGACATCACAATATATTATGAGAGCGCAAGATTCAGGTATTATGAGCAATTTCGCTTACCCCAACTTCTGTCACATCTACTGGAGCATCATTAGCATGTATTATGACGGCACAGTATATGATGACATCATAATTAGTATGCACTATGACGTCACAATGTATTATGACGTCATAATGTATCCGCATTATGACATCACAATATATTATGAGAGCACAATTTGCAGGTTTTATGAGCAATTTCTCTTACCCCAATTTGTGTCACATCTACTGGAGCATCATGAGCATGTATTATGACGTCACAGTATATGATGACATCATAATTAGTATGCACTATGATGTCACAATGTATTATGACGTCAAAATATATCCGCATTATGACATCACAATATATTATGAGAGCGCAATTTGCAGGTATTATGAGCAATTTCCCTTACACCAATTTGTGTCACATTTACTGGAGGATCATGAGCATGTATTATGACGTCACAGTATATGATGACATCATAATTAGTATGCACTATGACGTCACAATATATTACGACGACATAATGTATCCGCATTATGACATCACAATATATTACGAGAGCGCAATTTGCAGGTATTATGAGCAATTTCGCTTACCCCAATTTGTGTCACATCTACTGGAGCATCATGAGCATGTATTATGACGTCACACTATATGATGACATCATAATTAGTATGCACTATGACGTCACAATGTATTATGACGTCATAATGTATCCGCATTATGACATCACAATATATTATGAGAGCGCAATTTGCAGGTATTATGAGCAATTTCTCTTACCCCAATTTGTGTCACATCTACTGGAGCATCATGAGCATGTATTATGACGTCACAGTATATGATGACATCATAATTAGTATGCACTATGACGTCACAATGTAGTATGACGTCATAATGTATCCGCATAATGACATCACAATATATTATGAGAGCGCAATTTGCTGGTTTCATGACAAATTTTGCTTACCCCAGTTTGTGTCACATGTACTGGAGCATCATGAGCATGTATTATGACGTCACAGTATATGATGACATCATAATTAGTATGCACTATGACATCACAATGTTTTATGACGTCATAATGTATCTGCATTATGACATCGCAATACATAATGAGAGCGCAATTTGCAGGTATCATGAGCAATTTCTCTTACCCCAATTTGTGTCACATCTACTGGAGCATCATGAGCATGTATTATGACGTCACAGTATATGATGACATCATAATTAGTATGCTCTATGACGTCACAATGTATTATGGCGTCATAATGTATCCGCATTTTGACATCACAATATATTATGAGAGCGCAATTTGCAGGTTTTATGAGCAATTTATCTTACCCCAATTTGTGTCACATCTAATGAAGCATCATGAGCATATATTATGACGTCACAATATATGATGACATCATAATTAGTATGCACTATGACGTCACGATGCAGTATGACGTCATAATGTATCCGCATTATGACGTCACAATATATTATGAGAGCGCAATTTGCAGACATTATGACCAATTTCTCTTACCCCAATTTGTGTCACATCTACTGGAGCATCATGAGCATGTATTATGATGTCACAGTATATGATGACATCATAATTAGTATGCAGTATGACGTCACAATGTATTATGACGTCATAATCTCTCCGAATTATGACATCACAGTATATTATGAGAGCGCAATTTGCAGGTATTATGAGCAATTTCTCTTACCCCAATTTGTGTCACATCTACTGGAGCATCATGAGCATGTATTATGACGTCACAGAATATGATGACATCATAACTAGTATGCACTACGACGTCACAATGTATTATGATGTCATAATGTATCCGCATTATGATAACACAAAATATTATGAGAGCGCAATTTGCAGGTATTATGAGCAATTTCGCTTAACCCAATTTGTGTCACATCTACTGGAGCATCATGAGCATGTATTATGATGTCACAGTATATGATGACATCATAATTAGTATGCACTATGACGTCACAATGTATTACGACGTCATAATGTATCAGAATTATGACATCACAATATATAATGAGACACAATTTGCAGGTATTATGAGCAACTTCTCTTACCCCAATTTGTGTCACATCTACTGGAGCATCATGAGCATGTATTATGACGTCACAGTATATGATGACATCATAATTAGTATGCACTATGACGACACAAGATATTATGACGTCATAAAGTGTCCGTGTTATGACATCACAGTATACTTTGAGAGCGTAATTTGCATGTATTATGAGCAATTTCTCTTACCCCAATTTGTGTCACATCTACTGGAGCATCATGAGCATGTATTATGACGTCACAGAATATGATGACATCATAACTAGTATGCACTACGACGTCACAATGTATTATGATGTCATAATGTATCCGCATTATGATAACACAAAATATTATGAGAGCGCAATTTGCAGGTTTTATGAGCAATTTCGCTTAACCCAATTTGTGTCACATCTACTGGAGCATCATGAGCGTGTATTATGACGTCACAGTATATGATGGCATCATAATCAGTATGCAGTATGACGTCACAATGTATTATGACGTCATAATGTATCCGCATTATGACATCACAATATATTATGAGAACGCAATTTGCAGGTATTATGAGCAATTTCTCTTACCCCAATTTGTGTCACATCTACTGGAGCATCACGAGCATGTATTATGACATCACAGTATATGATGGCATCATAATTAGTATGCACTATGACGTCACGATGCAGTATGACGTCATAATGTATCCGCATTATGACGTCACAATATATTATGAGAGCGCAATTTGCAGGCATTATGACCAATTTCTCTTACCCCAAGTTGAGTCACATCTACTGCAGCATCATGAGCATGTATTATGACGTCACAGAATATGATGACATCATAACTAGTATGCACTATGACGTCACAATGTATTATGATGTCATAATGTATCCGTATTATGATATCACAAAATATTATGAGAGCGCAATTTGCAGGTATTATGAGCAATGTCTATTACCCCAATTTGTGTCACATCTACTGGAGAATCATGAGCAAGTATTTTGACGTCACAGTATATGATGACATCATAATTAGTATGTACTATGACGTCACAATATATTATGACGTCATAATGTATCTGCATTATGACATCACAATATATTTTGAGAGCGCAATTTGCAGGTATTATGAGCAATTTCTCCTACCCCAATTTGTGTCATATCTACTGGAGCATCATGAGCATGTATTATGACATCACAATATATGATGACATCATAATTAGTATGCACTATGATGTCACAATGTATTATGACGTCGTAATATATCCGCATTGTGGCATCACAATATATTATGAGAGCGCAATTTGCAGGTTTTAAGACCAATTTCGCTTACCGCAATTTGTGTCACATCTACTGGAGCATCATGAGCATGTATTATGACGTCACAGTATATGATGACATCATAATCAGTATGCACTATGATGTCACAATGTATTATGACGTCATAATGTATCCGCATTATGACATCACAATACATTATGAGAGCGCAACATGCAGGTATTATGAGCAATTTCTCTTACCCCAATTTGTGTCACATCTACTGGAGCATCATGAGCATGATTTATGACGTCACAGTATAGGATGACATCATAATTAGTATGCACTATGACGTCACAATATATTATGAGGTCATAATGTATCCGCATTATGACATCACAATATATTATGAGAGCGCAATTTGCAGGCATTATGAGCAATTTCTCTTACCCCAATTTGTGTCACATCTACTGCAGCATAATGAGCATGTATTATGACGTCACAGTATATGATGACATCATAATTAGTATGCACTATGATGTCACAATGCAGTATGACGTCATAATGTATCCGCATTATGAAATCACAATATTTTATGAGAGCGCAATTTGCAGGCATTATGAGCAATTTCTCTTACCCCAATTTGTGTCACATCTACTGGAGCATCATGAGCATGTATTATGACGTCACAGCATATGATGACATCATAACTAGTATGCACTATGTCGTCACAATGTATTATGACGTCATAATGTATCCGCATTATGACATCACAATATATTATGAGAGCGCAACATGCAGGTATTATGAGCAATTTCGCTTACCCCAACTTGTGTCACATCTACTGGAGCATCATGAGCATGTATTATGACGTCACAGTATATGATGACATCATAATTAGTATGCACTATGACGTCACAATGTATTATGACGTCATAATGTATCTGCATTATGACATCACAATATATTATGAGAGCGCAATTTGCAGGTATTATGAGCAATTTCGCTTACCCCAATTTGTGTCACATCTACTGGAGAATCATGAGCATGTATTTTGACGTCACAGTATATGATGACATCATAATTCGTATGTACTATGACGTCACAATGTATTATGACGTCATAATGTATCTGCATTATGACATCACAATATATTATGAGAGCGCAATTTGCAGGTATTATGAGCAATTTCGCTTACCCCAATTTGAGTCACATCTACTGGAGCATCATCAGCGTGTATTATGACGTCACAGCATATGATGACATCATAACTAGTATGCACTATGTCGTCACAATGTATTATGACGTCATAATGTATCCGCATTATGACATCACAATATATTATGAGAGCGCAATTTGCAGGTATTATGAGCAATTTCGCTTAACCCAATTTGTGTCACATCTACTGGAGCATCATGAGCATGTATTATGATGTCACAGTATATGATGATATCATAATTAGTATGCACTATGACGTCACAATGTATTACGACGTCATAATGTATCAGAATTATGACATCACAATATATAATGAGAGCGCAATTTGCAGGTATTATGAGCAACTTCTCTTACCCCAATTTGTGTCACATCTACTGGAGCATCATGAGCATGTATTATGACGTCACAGTATATGATGACATCATAATTAGTATGCACTATGACGACACAAGATATTATGACGTCATAATGTGTCCGTGTTATGACATCACAGTATACTTTGAGAGCGTAATTTGCATGTATTATGAGCAATTTCTCTTACCCCAATTTGTGTCACATCTACTGGAGCATCATGAGCATGTATTATGATGTCACAGTATATGATGACATCATAATTAGTATGCACTATGACGTCACAATGTATTATGTTGTCATAATGTATCCGCATTATGACATCACAATATATTATGAGAGCGCAATTTGCAGATATTATGACCAATTTCTCTTAGCCCAATATGTGTCACATCTACTGGAGCATCATGACCATGTATTATGACGTCACAGTATATGATGACATTTTAATTAGTTTGCACTATGTCGTCACAATGTATTATGACGTCATAATGTATCCGCATTATGACATCACAATATATAATGAGAGCGCAATTTGCAGGTATTATGAGCAATTTCTCTTACCCCAATTTGTGTCACATCTACTGGAGCATCATGAGCATGTATTATGACGTCACAGTATATGATGGCATCATAATCAGTATGCAGTATGACGTCACAATGTATTATGACGTCATAATGTATCCGCATTATGACATCACAATATATTATGAGAAAGAAATTTGCAGGTATTATGAGCAATTTCTCTTACCCCAATTTGTGTCACATCTACTGGAGCATCACGAGCATGTATTATGACATCACAGTATGTGATGACATCATAATTAGTATGCACTATGACGTCACAATGTAGTATGACGTCATAATGTATCCGCATAATGACATCACAATATATTATGAGAGCGCAATTTGCAGTTTTCATGACAAATTTTGCTTACCCCAATTTGTGTCACATGTACTGGAGCATCATGAGCATGTATTATGACGTCACAGTATATGATGACATCATAATTAGTATGCACTATGACATCACAATGTATTATGACGTCATAATGTATCCGCATTATGACATCACAATATATTATGAGAGCGCAATTTGCAGGTATTACGACCAATTTCTCTTACCCCAATTTGTGTCACATCTACTGGAGCATCATGAGCATGTATTATGACATCACAGTATATGATGACATCATAATTAGTATGCTCTATGACGTCACAATGTATTATGGCGTCATAATGTATCCGCATTTTGACATCACAATATATTATGAGAGCGCAATTTGCAGGTATTATGAGCAATTTCTCTTACCCCAATATGTGTCACATCTAATGAAGCATCATGAGCATGTATTATGACGTCACAATATATGATGACATCATAATTAGTATGCACTATGACGTCACGATGCAGTATGATGTCATAATGTATACGCATTTTGACATCACAATATATTATGAGAGCGCAATTCGCAGGCATTATGACCAATTTCTCTTACCCCAATTTGTGTCACATCTACTGGAGCATCATGAGCATGTATTATGACGTTAAAGTATATGATGACATCAAAATTAGTATGCAGTATGACGTCAGAATGTATTATGACGTCATAATCTATCCGCATTATGACATCACAATATATTATGAGAGCGCAATTTGCAGGTATTATGAGCAATTTCTCTTACCCCAATTTGTGTCACATCTACTGGAGCATCATGAGCATGTATTATGACGTCACAGAATATGATGACATCATAACTAGTATGCACTATCACGTCACAATGTATTATGATGTCATAATGTATCCGCATTATGATATCACAAAATATTATGAGAGCGCAATTTGCAGGTATTATGAGCAATGTCTCTTACCCCAATTCGTGTGACATCTACTGGAGAATCATGAGCAAGTATTTTGATGTCACAGTATATGATGACATCATAATTAGTATGTACTATGACGTCACAATGTATTATGACGTCATAATGTGTCTGCATTATGACATCACAATATATTCTGAGAGCGCAATTTGCAGGTATTATGAGCAATTTCGCTTACCCCAATTTGTGTCACATCTACTGGAGAATCATGAGCGTGTATTTTGACGTCACAGTATATGATGACATCATAATTAGTATGTACTATGACGTCACAATGTATTATGACGTCATAATGTATCGTCATTATGACATCACAATATATTATGAGAGCGCAATTTGCAGGTATTATGAGCAATTTCGCTTACCCCAATTTGAGTCACATCTACTGGAGCATCATCAGCATGTATTATGACGTCACAGCATATGATGACACCATAACTAGTATGCACTATGTCGTCACAATGTATTATGACGTCATAATGTATCCGCATTATGACATCACAATATATTATGAGAGCGCAATTTGCAGGTATTATGAGCAATTTCGCTTAACCCAATTTGTGTCACATCTACTGGAGCATCATGAGCATGTATTATGATGTCACAGAATATGATGACATCATAACTAGTATGCACTACGACGTCACAATGTATTATGATGTCATAATGTATCCGCATTATGATATCACAAAATATTATGAGAGCGCAATTTGCAGGTATTATGAGCAATGTCTCTTACTCCAATTTGTGTCACATCTACTGGAAAATCATGAGAATGTATTTTGAGGTCACAGTATATGATTACATCATAATTAGTATGTACTATGACGTCACAATGTATTATGACGTCATAATGTATCTGCATTATGACATCACAATATATTATGAGAGCGCAATTTGCAGGTATTATGAGCAATTTCGCTTACCCCAATTTGTGTCACATCTACTGGAGAATCATGAGCATGTATTTTGACGTCACAGTATATGATGACATCATAATTAGTATGTACTATGACGTCACAATGTATTATGACGTCATAATGTATCTGCATTATGACATCACAATATATTATGAGAGCGCAATTTGCAGGTATTATGAGCAATTTCGCTTACCCCAATTTGAGTCACATCTACTGGAGCATCATCAGCGTGTATTATGACGTCACAGCATATGATGACATCATAACTAGTATGCACTATGTCGTCACAATGTATTATGACGTCATAATGTATCCGCATAATGACATCACAATATATTATGAAAGCGCAATTTGCAGGTTTCATGACAAATTTTGCTTAACCCAATTATTGTGACATGTACTGGAGCATCATGAGCATGTATTATGACGTCACAGTATATGATGACATCATAATTAGTATGCACTATGACATCACAATGTATTATGACGTCATAATGTATCCGCATTATGACATCACAATATATTATGAGAACGCAATTTGCAGGTATTACGAGCAATTTCTCTTACCCCAATTTGTGTCACATCTACTGGAGCATCATGAGCATGTATTATGACGTCACAGTATATGATGACATCATAATTAGTATGCTCTATGACGTCACAATGTATTATGGCGTCATAATGTATCCGCATTTTGACATCACAATATATTATGAGAGCGCAATTTGCAGGTTTTATGAGCAATTTCTCTTACCCCAATTTGTGTCACATCTAATGAAGCATCATGAGCATGTATTATGACGTCACAATATATGATGACATCATAATTAATATGCACTATGACGTCACGATGCAGTATGACGTCATAATGTATACGCATTATGACATCACAATATATTATGAGAGCGCAATTCGCAGGCATTATGACCAATTTCTCTTACCCCAATTTGTGTCACATCTACTGGAGCATCATGAGCATGTATTATGACGTCAAAGTATATGATGACATCAAAATTAGTATGCAGTATGACGTCAGAATGTATTATGACGTCATAATCTATCCGCATTATGACATCACAATATATTATGAGAGCGCAATTTGCAGGTATTATGAGCAATTTCTCTTACCCCAATTTGTGTCACATCTACTGGAGCATCATGAGCATGTATTATGACGTCACAGAATATGATGACATCATAACTAGTATGCACTATGACGTCACAATGTATTATGATGTCATAATGTATCCGCATTATGATATCACAAAATATTATGAGAGCGCAATTTGCAGGTATTATGAGCAATGTCTCTTACCCCAATTCGTGTCACATCTACTGGAGAATCATGAGCATGTATTTTGATGTCACAGTATATGATGACATCATAATTAGTATGTACTATGACGTCACAATGTATTATGACGTCATAATGTATCCGCATTATGACATCACAATATATTATGAGAGCGCAATTTGCAGATATTATGACCAATTTCTCTTAGCCCAATATGTGTCACATCTACTGGAGCATCATGACCATGTATTATGACGTCACAGTATATGATGACATTTTAATTAGTTTGCACTATGTCGTCACAATGTATTATGACGTCATAATGTATCCGCATTATGACATCACAATATATAATGAGAGCGCAATTTGCAGGTATTATGAGCAATTTCTCTTACCCCAATTTGTGTCACATCTACTGGAGCATCATGAGCATGTATTATGACGTCACAGTATATGATGGCATCATAATCAGTATGCAGTATGACGTCACAATGTATTATGACGTCATAATGTATCCGCATTATGACATCACAATATATTATGAGAAAGAAATTTGCAGGTATTATGAGCAATTTCTCTTACCCCAATTTGTGTCACATCTACTGGAGCATCACGAGCATGTATTATGACATCACAGTATGTGATGACATCATAATTAGTATGCACTATGACGTCACAATGTAGTATGACGTCATAATGTATCCGCATAATGACATCACAATATATTATGAGAGCGCAATTTGCAGTTTTCATGACAAATTTTGCTTACCCCAATTTGTGTCACATGTACTGGAGCATCATGAGCATGTATTATGACGTCACAGTATATGATGACATCATAATTAGTATGCACTATGACATCACAATGTATTATGACGTCATAATGTATCCGCATTATGACATCACAATATATTATGAGAGCGCAATTTGCAGGTATTACGACCAATTTCTCTTACCCCAATTTGTGTCACATCTACTGGAGCATCATGAGCATGTATTATGACATCACAGTATATGATGACATCATAATTAGTATGCTCTATGACGTCACAATGTATTATGGCGTCATAATGTATCCGCATTTTGACATCACAATATATTATGAGAGCGCAATTTGCAGGTATTATGAGCAATTTCTCTTACCCCAATATGTGTCACATCTAATGAAGCATCATGAGCATGTATTATGACGTCACAATATATGATGACATCATAATTAGTATGCACTATGACGTCACGATGCAGTATGATGTCATAATGTATACGCATTTTGACATCACAATATATTATGAGAGCGCAATTCGCAGGCATTATGACCAATTTCTCTTACCCCAATTTGTGTCACATCTACTGGAGCATCATGAGCATGTATTATGACGTCAACGTATATGATGACATCAAAATTAGTATGCAGTATGACGTCAGAATGTATTATGACGTCATAATCTATCCGCATTATGACATCACAATATATTATGAGAGCGCAATTTGCAGGTATTATGAGCAATTTCTCTTACCCCAATTTGTGTCACATCTACTGGAGCATCATGAGCATGTATTATGACGTCACAGAATATGATGACATCATAACTAGTATGCACTATGACGTCACAATGTATTATGATGTCATAATGTATCCGCATTATGATATCACAAAATATTATGAGAGCGCAATTTGCAGGTATTATGAGCAATGTCTCTTACCCCAATTCGTGTGACATCTACTGGAGAATCATGAGCAAGTATTTTGATGTCACAGTATATGATGACATCATAATTAGTATGTACTATGACGTCACAATGTATTATGACGTCATAATGTGTCTGCATTATGACATCACAATATATTCTGAGAGCGCAATTTGCAGGTATTATGAGCAATTTCGCTTACCCCAATTTGTGTCACATCTACTGGAGAATCATGAGCGTGTATTTTGACGTCACAGTATATGATGACATCATAATTAGTATGTACTATGACGTCACAATGTATTATGACGTCATAATGTATCGTCATTATGACATCACAATATATTATGAGAGCGCAATTTGCAGGTATTATGAGCAATTTCGCTTACCCCAATTTGAGTCACATCTACTGGAGCATCATCAGCATGTATTATGACGTCACAGCATATGATGACACCATAACTAGTATGCACTATGTCGTCACAATGTATTATGACGTCATAATGTATCCGCATTATGACATCACAATATATTATGAGAGCGCAATTTGCAGGTATTATGAGCAATTTCGCTTAACCCAATTTGTGTCACATCTACTGGAGCATCATGAGCATGTATTATGATGTCACAGAATATGATGACATCATAACTAGTATGCACTACGACGTCACAATGTATTATGATGTCATAATGTATCCGCATTATGATATCACAAAATATTATGAGAGCGCAATTTGCAGGTATTATGAGCAATGTCTCTTACTCCAATTTGTGTCACATCTACTGGAAAATCATGAGAATGTATTTTGAGGTCACAGTATATGATTACATCATAATTAGTATGTACTATGACGTCACAATGTATTATGACGTCATAATGTATCTGCATTATGACATCACAATATATTATGAGAGCGCAATTTGCAGGTATTATGAGCAATTTCGCTTACCCCAATTTGTGTCACATCTACTGGAGAATCATGAGCATGTATTTTGACGTCACAGTATATGATGACATCATAATTAGTATGTACTATGACGTCACAATGTATTATGACGTCATAATGTATCTGCATTATGACATCACAATATATTATGAGAGCGCAATTTGTAGGTATTATGAGCAATTTCGCTTACCCCAATTTGAGTCACATCTACTGGAGCATCATCAGCGTGTATTATGACGTCACAGCATATGATGACATCATAACTAGTATGCACTATGTCGTCACAATGTATTATGACGTCATAATGTATCCGCATAATGACATCACAATATATTATGAAAGCGCAATTTGCAGGTTTCATGACAAATTTTGCTTAACCCAATTATTGTGACATGTACTGGAGCATCATGAGCATGTATTATGACGTCACAGTATATGATGACATCATAATTAGTATGCACTATGACATCACAATGTATTATGACGTCATAATGTATCCGCATTATGACATCACAATATATTATGAGAACGCAATTTGCAGGTATTACGAGCAATTTCTCTTACCCCAATTTGTGTCACATCTACTGGAGCATCATGAGCATGTATTATGACGTCACAGTATATGATGACATCATAATTAGTATGCTCTATGACGTCACAATGTATTATGGCGTCATAATGTATCCGCATTTTGACATCACAATATATTATGAGAGCGCAATTTGCAGGTTTTATGAGCAATTTCTCTTACCCCAATTTGTGTCACATCTAATGAAGCATCATGAGCATGTATTATGACGTCACAATATATGATGACATCATAATTAATATGCACTATGACGTCACGATGCAGTATGACGTCATAATGTATACGCATTATGACATCACAATATATTATGAGAGCGCAATTCGCAGGCATTATGACCAATTTCTCTTACCCCAATTTGTGTCACATCTACTGGAGCATCATGAGCATGTATTATGACGTCAAAGTATATGATGACATCAAAATTAGTATGCAGTATGACGTCAGAATGTATTATGACGTCATAATCTATCCGCATTATGACATCACAATATATTATGAGAGCGCAATTTGCAGGTATTATGAGCAATTTCTCTTACCCCAATTTGTGTCACATCTACTGGAGCATCATGAGCATGTATTATGACGTCACAGAATATGATGACATCATAACTAGTATGCACTATGACGTCACAATGTATTATGATGTCATAATGTATCCGCATTATGATATCACAAAATATTATGAGAGCGCAATTTGCAGGTATTATGAGCAATGTCTCTTACCCCAATTCGTGTCACATCTACTGGAGAATCATGAGCATGTATTTTGATGTCACAGTATATGATGACATCATAATTAGTATGTACTATGACGTCACAATGTATTATGACGTCATAATGTGTCTGCATTATGACATCACAATATATTCTGAGAGCGCAATTTGCAGGTATTATGAGCAATTTCGCTTACCCCAATTTGTGTCACATCTACTGGAGAATCATGAGCGTGTATTTTGACGTCACAGTATATGATGACATCATAATTAGTATGTACTATGACGTCACAATGTATTATGACGTCATAATGTATCGTCATTATGACATCACAATATATTATGAGAGCGCAATTTGCAGGTATTATGAGCAATTTCGCTTACCCCAATTTGAGTCACATCTACTGGAGCATCATCAGCATGTATTATGACGTCACAGCATATGATGACACCATAACTAGTATGCACTATGTCGTCACAATGTATTATGACGTCATAATGTATCCGCATTATGACATCACAATATATTATGAGAGCGCAATTTGCAGGTATTATGAGCAATTTCGCTTAACCCAATTTGTGTCACATCTACTGGAGCATCATGAGCATGTATTATGACGTCACAGAATATGATGACATCATAACTAGTATGCACTACGACGTCACAATGTATTATGATGTCATAATGTATCCGCATTATGATATCACAAAATATTATGAGAGCGCAATTTGCAGGTATTATGAGCAATGTCTCTTACTCCAATTTGTGTCACATCTACTGGAAAATCATGAGAATGTATTTTGAGGTCACAGTATATGATTACATCATAATTAGTATGTACTATGACGTCACAATGTATTATGACGTCATAATGTATCTGCATTATGACATCACAATATATTATGAGAGCGCAATTTGCAGGTATTATGAGCAATTTCGCTTACCCCAATTTGTGTCACATCTACTGGAGCATCATGAGCATGTATTATGACGTCACAGTATATGATGACATCATAATCAGTATGCACTATGATGTCACAATGTATTATGACGTCATAATGTATCCGCATTATGACATCACAATACATTATGAGAGCGCAATTTGCAGGTATTATGAGCAATTTCTCTTACCCCAATTTGTGTCACATCTACTGGAGCATCATGAGCATGATTTATGACGTCACAGTATAGGATGACATCATAATTAGTATGCACTATGACGTCACAATGTATTATGACGTCATAATGTATCCGCATTATGACATCACAATATATTATGAGAGCGCAATTTGCAGGCATTATGAGCAATTTCTCTTACCCCAATTTGTGTCACATCTACTGGAGCATCATGAGCATGTATTATGACGTCACAGCATATGATGACATCATAACTAGTATGCACTATGTCGTCACAATGTATTATGACGTCATAATGTATCCGCATTATGACATCACAATATATTATGAGAGCGCAAGTTTCAGGTATTATGACAAATTTCGCTTACCCCAACTTGTGTCACATCTACTGGAGCATCATTAGCATGTATTATGACGGCACAGTATATGATGACATCATAATTAGTATGCACTATGACGTCACAATGTATTATGACGTCATAATGTATCCGCATTATGACATCACAATATATTATGAGAGCACAATTTGCAGGTTTTATGAGCAATTTCTCTTACCCCAATTTGTGTCACATCTACTGGAGCATCATGAGCATGTATTATGACGTCACAGTATATGATGACATCATAATTAGTATGCACTATGACGTCACAATGTATTATGACGTCAAATTATATCCGCATTATGACATCACAATATATTATGAGAGCGCAATTTGCAGGTATTATGAGCAATTTCCCTTACCCCAATTTGTGTCACATTTACTGGAGGATCATGAGCATGTATTATGAAGTCACAGTATATGATGACATCATAATTAGTATGCACTATGACGTCACTATATATTATGACGTCATAATGTATCCGCATTATGACATCACAATATATTACGAGAGCGCAATTTGCAGGTATTATGAGCAATTTCGCTTACCCCAATTTGTGTCACATCTACTGGAGCATCATGAGCATGTATTATGACATCACACTATATGATGACATCATAATTAGTATGCACTATGACGTCACAATGTATTATGACGTCATAATGTATCCGCATTATGACATCACAATATATTATGAGAGCGCAATTTGCAGGTATTATGAGCAATTTCTCTTACCCCAATTTGTGTCACATCTACTGGAGCATCATGAGCATGTATTATGACGTCACAGTATATGATGACATCATAATTAGTATGCACTATGACGTCACAATGTAGTATGACGTCATAATGTATCCGCATAGTGACATCACAATATATTATGAGAGCGCAATTTGCTGGTTTCATGACAAATTTTGCTTACCCCAATTTGTGTCACATGTACTGGAGCATCATGAGCATGTATTATGACGTCACAGTATATGATGACATCATAATTAGTATGCACTATGACATCACAATGTATTATGACGTCATAATGTATCTGCATTATGACATCGCAATACATAATGAGAGCGCAATTTGCAGGTATTATGAGCAATTTCTCTTACCCCAATTTGTGTCACATCTACTGGAGCATCATGAGCATGTATTATGACGTCACAGTATATGATGACATCATAATTAGTATGCTCTATGACGTCACAATGTATTATGGCGTCATAATGTATCCGCATTTTGACATCACAATATATTATGAGAGCGCAATTTGCAGGTTTTATGAGCAATTTATCTTACCCCAATTTGTGTCACATCTAATGAAGCATCATGAGCATATATTATGACGTCACAATATATGATGACATCATAATTAGTATGCACTATGACGTCACGATGCAGTATGACGTCATAATGTATCCGCATTATGACGTCACAATATATTATGAGAGCGCAATTTGCAGGCATTATGACCAATTTCTCTTACCCCAATTTGTGTCACATCTACTGGATCATCATGAGCATGTATTATGACGTCACAGTATATGATGACATAATAATTAGTATGCAGTATGACGTCACAATGTATTATGACGTCATAATCTATCCGAATTATGACATCACAATATATTATGAGAGCGCAATTTGCAGGTATTGTGAGCAATTTCTCTTACCCCAATTTGTGTCACATCTACTGGAGCATCATGAGCATGTATTATGACGTCACAGAATATGATGGCATCATAACTAGTATGCACTACGACGTCACAATGTATTATGATGTCATAATGTATCCGCATTATGATATCACAAAATATTATGAGAGCGCAATTTGCAGGTATTATGAGCAATGTCTCTTACCACAATTTGTGTCACATCTACTGGAAAATCATGAGAATGTATTTTGACGTCACAGTATATGATGACATCATAATTAGTATGTACTATGACGTCACAATGTATTATGACGTCATAATGTATCTGCATTATGACATCACAATATATTATGAGAGCGCAATTTGCAGGTATTATGAGCAATTTCGCTTACCCCAATTTGTGTCACATCTACTGGAGAATCATGAGCATGTATTTTGACGTCACAGTATATGATGACATCATAATTAGTATGTACTATGACGTCACAATATATTATGACATCATAATGTATCTGCATTATGACATCACAATATATTATGAGAGCGCAATTTGCAGGTATTATGAGCAATTTCGCTTACCCCAATTTGAGTCACATCTACTGGAGCATCATCAGCGTGTATTATGACGTCACAGCATATGATGACATCATAACTAGTATGCACTATGTCATCACAATGTATTATGACGTCATAATGTATCCGCATTATGACATCACAATATATTATGAGAGCGCAATTTGCAGGTATTATGAGCAATTTCTCTTACCGCAATTTGTTTCACATCTACTGGAGCATCATGAGCATGTATTATGATGTCACAGTATATGATGACATCATAATTAGTATGCACTATGACGTCACAATGTATTACGACGTCATAATGTATCAGAATTATGACATCACAATATATAATGAGAGCGCAATTTGCAGGTATTATGAGCAACTTCTCTTACCCCAATTTGTGTCACATCTACTGGAGCATCATGAGCATGTATTATGACATCACAGTATATGATGACATCATAATTAGTATGCACTATGACGACACAAGATATTATGACGTCATAATGTGTCCGTGTTATGACATCACAGTATACATTGAGAGCGTAATTTGCATGTATTATGAGCAATTTCTCTTACCCCAATTTGTGTCACATCTACTGGAGCATCATGAGCATGTATTATGACGTCACAGTATATGATGACATCATAATTAGTATGCACTATGACGTCACAATGTATTATGTTGTCATAATGTATCCGCATTATGACATCACAATATATTATGAGAGCGCAATTTGCAGATATTATGACCAATTTCTCTTAGCCCAATATGTGTCACATCTACTGGAGCATCATGAGCATGTATTATGACGTCACAGTATATGATGACATAATAATTAGTTTGCAGTATGTCGTCACAATGTATTATGACGTCATAATGTATCCGCATTATGACATCACAATATATAATGAGAGCGCAATTTGCAGGTATTATGAGCAATTTCTCTTACCCCAATTTGTGTCACATCTACTGGAGCATCATGAGCATGTATTATGACGTCACAGTATATGATGGCATCATAATCAGTATGCAGTATGACGTCACAATGTATTATGACGTCATAATGTATCCGCATTATGACATCACAATATATTATGAGAAAGCAATTTGCAGGTATTATGAGCAATTTCTCTTACCCCAATTTGTGTCACATCTACTGGAGCATCACGAGCATGTATTATGACATCACAGTATATGATGGCATCATAATTAGTATGCACTATGACGTCACAATGTAGTATGACGTCATAATGTATCCGCATAATGACATCACAATATATTATGAAAGCGCAATTTGCAGGTTTCATGACAAATTTTGCTTACCCCAATTAGTGTGACATGTACTGGAGCATCATGAGCATGTATTATGACGTCACAATATATGATGACATCATAATTAGTATGCACTATGACATCACAATGTATTATGACGTCATAATGTATCCGCATTATGACATGACAATATATTATGAGAGCGCAATTTGCAGGTATTATGAGCAATTTCTCTTACCCCAATTTGTGTCACATCTACTGCAGCATCATGAGCATGTATGATGACGTCACAGTATATGATGACATCATAATTAGTATGCTCTATGACGTCACAATGTATTATGGCGTCATAATGTATCCGCATTTTGACATCACAATATATTATGAGAGCGCAATTTGCAGGTTTTATGAGCAATTTTTCTTACCCCAATTTGTGTCACATCTAATGAAGCATCATGAGCATGTATTATGACGTCACAATATATGATGACATCATAATTAGTATGCACTATGACGTCACGATGCAGTATGACGTCATAATGTATCCGCATTATGATGTCACAATATATTATGAGAGCGCAATTTGCAGGCATTATGACCAATTTCTCTTACCCCAAGTTGTGTCACATCTACTGCAGCATCATGAGCATGTATTATGACGTCACAGTATATGATGACATCATAATTAGTATGCAGTATGACGTCACAATGTATTATGACGTCATAATCTATCCGCATTATGACATCACAATATATTATGAGAGCGCAATTTGCAGGCATTATGAGCAATTTCTCTTACCCCAATTTGTGTCACATCTACTGGAGCATCATGAGCATGTATTATGACGTCACAGAATATGATGACATCATAAGTAGTATGCACTATGACGTCACAATGTATTATGATGTCATAATGTATCCGTATTATGATATCACAAAATATTATGAGAGCGCAATTTGCAGGTATTATGAGCAATGTCTCTTACTCCAATTTGTGTCACATCTACTGGAGAATCATGAGCATGTATTTTGACGTCACAGTATATGATGACATCATAATTAGTATGTACTATGACGTCACAATATATTATGACGTCATAATGTATCTGCATTATGACATCACAATATATTTTGAGAGCGCAATTTGCAGGTATTATGAGCAATTTCTCCTACCCCAATTTGTGTCACATCTGCTGGAGCATCATGAGCATGTATTATGACATCACAATATATGATGACATCATAATTAGTATGCACTATGATGTCTCAATGTATTATGACGTCGTAATATATCCGCATTATGGCATCACAATATATTATGAGAGCGCAATTTGCAGGTTTTATGACCAATTTCATTTACCGCAATTTGTGTCACATCTACTGGAGCATCATGAGCATGTATTATGACGTCACAGTATATGATGACATCATAATCAGTATGCACTATGATGTCACAATGTATTATGACGTCATAATGTATCCGCATTATGACATCACAATACATTATGAGAGCGCAACATGCAGGTATTATGAGCAATTTCTCTTACCCCAATTTGTGTCACATCTACTGGAGCATCATGAGCATGATTTATGACGTCACAGTATAGGATGACATCATAATTAGTATGCACTATGACGTCACAATGTATTATGACGTCATAATGTATCCGCATTATGACATCACAATATATTATGAGAGCGCAATTTGCAGGCATTATGAGCAATTTCTCTTACCCCAATTTGTGTCACATCTACTGCAGCATAATGAGCATGTATTATGACGTCACAGTATATGATGACATGATAATTAGTATGCACTATGATGTCACAATGCAGTATGACGTCATAATGTATCCGCATTATGAAATCACAATATTTTATGAGAGCGCAATTTGCAGGCATTATGAGCAATTTCTCTTACCCCAATTTGTGTCACATCTACTGGAGCATCATGAGCATGTATTATGACGTCACAGCATATGATGACATCATAACTAGTATGCACTATGTCGTCACAATGTATTATGACGTCATAATGTATCCGCTTTATGACATCACAATATATTACGAGAGCACAATTTGCAGGTATTATGAGCAATTTCGCTTACCCCAATTTGTGTCACATCTACTGGAGCATCATGAGCATGTATTATGACGTCACAGTATATGATTACATCATAATTAGTATGCAGTATGATTTCACAATGTATTATGACGTCATAATGTTTCAGCATAATGACATCACAATATATTACGAGAGTGTAATTTGCAGGTATTATGAGCAATTTCTCTTACCCCAATTTGTGTCACATCTACTGGAGCATCATGAGCATGTATTATGACGTCACAGTATATGAGGACATCATAATTAGTATGCACTATGATGTCACAATATATTATGACGTCATAATGTATCAGCATTATGACATCACAATATATTATGGGAGCACAATTTGCAGGTATTGTGAGCAACTTCTCTTACCCCAATTTGTGTCACATCTACTGGAGCATCATGAGCATATATTATGACGTCACAGTATATGATGACATCATAATTAGTATGCACTATGACGTCACAATGTATTATGACGTCATAATGTATCCAAGTTATGACATCACAATATACAATGAGAGCGCAATTTGCAGGTATTATGAGCAATTTCTCTTACCCCAATTTGTGTCACATCTACTGGAGCATCACGAGCATGTATTATGATGTCACAGTATATGATGACATTATAATTAGTATGCACTATGACGTCACAATGTATTGTGACGTCATAATGTATCCGCATTATGACATCACAATATATTAAGAGAGCGCAATTTGCAGGTATTATGAGCAATTTCTCTTACCCCAATTTGTGTCACATCTACTGGAGCATCATGAGCATGTATTATGACGTCACAGTATATGATGACATAATAATTAGTTTGCACTATGACGTCACAAGGTATTATGACGTCATAATGTATCCGCATTATGACATCACAATATACAATGAGAGCCCAATTTGCAGGTATTATGAGCAATTTCTTTACCCCAATTTGTGTCACATCTACTGGAGCATCATGAGCATGTATTATGATGTCACAGTATATGATGGCATCATAATCAGTATGCAGTATGACGTCACAATGTATTATGACGTCATAAAGTATCCGCATTATGACATCACAATATATTCTGAGACCGCAATTTGCAGGTTTTATGACCAATTTCGCTTACCCCAATTTGTGTCACGTCTACTGGAGCATCATGAGCATGTATTATGACGCCACAGCATATGTTGACATCATAAATAGTATGCACTATGACGTCACAATGTATTATGACGTCATAATATATCCGCATTATGATATCACAATATATTATGAGAGCGCAACATGCAGGTATTATGAGCAATTTCTCTTACCCCAATTTCCGTCACATCTACTGGAGCATCATGAGCATGTATTATGACGTCACAGTATATGATGACATCATAATTAGTATGCACTATGACATCACAATGCATTATGAACTCATAATGTATCTGCATTATGACATCACAATATATTATGAGAGCGCAATTTGCAGGTTTTATGACTAATTTCGCCTACCCCAATTTTTGTCACATCTACTGGAGCATCATGAGCATGTATTATGACGTCACAGTATATGATGACATCATAATTAGTATGCACTATGACGTCATATTATATTATGACGTCATAATGTATCCGCATTATGACATCACAATATATTATGAGAGCGCAATTTGCATGTTTTATGACCAATTTCGATTCCCCCAATTTGTGTCACATCTACTGGAGCATCATGAGCATGTATTATGACGTCACAGTATATGATGACATCATAATTAGTATGCAGTATGACGTCACAATGTATTATGACGTCATAATGTATCCGCATTATGAAATCACAATATATAATGAGAGCGCAACATGCAGGTATTATGAGCAATTTCTCTTAACCCAATTTGTGTCACATCTACTGGAGCATCATGAGCATGTATTATGACGTCACAGCATATGATGACATCATAACTAGTATGCACTATGACGTCACAATGTATTATGACGTCATAATGTATCCGCATTATGATACCACAATATATTATGCGAGCGCAACATGCACGTATTATGAGCAATTTCTCTTACCCCAATTTTTGTCACATCTACTGGAGCATCATGAGCATGTATTATGACATCACAGTATATGATGAAATCATAATTAGTATGCACTATGACGTCACAATGTATTATGACGTCATAATGTATCCGCATTATGATATCACAATATATTATGAGAGCGCAACATGCAGGTATTATGAGCAATTTTTCTTACCCCAATTTCCGTCACATCTACTGGAGCATCATGAGCATTTATTATGACGTCACAGTATATGATGACATCATAAGTAGTATGCACTATGACGTCACAATGTATTATGACGTGATAATGTATCCGCATTATGACATCACAATATATTATGAGAGCGCAATTTGCAGGTTTTATGACCAATTTCTCTTACCCCAATTTGTGTCACATCTACTGGAGCATCATGAGCATGTATTATGACGTCACAGTATATGATGACAACATAATTAGTATGCAGTATGACGTCACAATATATTATGACGTCATAATGTATCCGCATTAGGACATCACAATATAATATGAGAGCGCAATTTGCAGGTATTATGAGCAATTTCTCTTACCCCAATTTGTGTCACATCTACTAGAGCATCATGAGCATGTATTATGATGTCACAGTATATGATGACATCATAATTAACATGCACTCTGACGTCACAATGTATTATGACGTCATAATGTATCCGCATTATGACATCACAATATTTTATGAGAGCGCAATTTGCATGTTTTATGACCAATTTCGCTTCCCCCAATTTGTGTCACATCTACTGGAGCATCATGAGCATGTATTATGACGTCACAGTATATGATGACATCATAATTAGTATGCACTATGACATCACAATGTATTATGACGTCATAATGTATCCGCATTATGACATCACAATATATTATGAGAGCGCAATTTGCATGCTTTATGACCAATTTCGCTTCCCCCAATTTGTGTCACATCTACTGGAGCATCATGAGCATGTATTATGACGTCACAGTATATGATGACATCATAATTAGTATGCACTATGACATCACAATGTATTATGACGTCATTATGTATCCGCATTATGACATCACAATATATTATGAGAGCGCAACTTGCAGGTATTATGTGCAATTTCTCTTACCCCAATTTGTGTCACGTCTACTGGAGCATCATGAGCATGTATTATGACGTCACAGTATATGATGACATCATAAATAGTATGCACTATGACGTCACAATGTATTATGACGTCGTAATGTATCCGCATAATGACATCACTATATGAGAGCACAATTTGCATGTTTTATGACCAATTTCGCTTCCCCCAATTTGTGTCACATCTACTGGAGCATCATGAGCATGTATTATGACATCACAGTATATGATGACATCATAATTAGTATGCAGTATGACGTCACAATGTATTATGAAGTCAAAATGTATCCGCATTATGACATCACAGTATATTATGTGAACGCAATTTGCAGGTATTATGAGCAATTTCTCTTACCCCAATTTGTTTCACATCTACTGGAGCATCATGAGCATGTATTATGACGTCACAGTATATGATGACATCATAATTAGTATACAGTATGACGTCACAATATATTATGACGTCATAATGTATCCGCATTATGACATCACAATATATTATGAGAGCGCAATTTGCAGGTATTATGAGCAATTTCTCTTACCCCAATTTGTGTCACATCTACTGGAGCATCATGAGAATGTATTATGACGTCACAGTATATGATGACATCATAATTAGTATGCAGTATGACGTCACAATGTACTATGACATCATAATATATCCGCATTATGACATCACAATATATTATGAGAGCGCAATTTGCAGGTATTATGTGCAATTTCTCTTTCCCCAATTTGTGTCATGTCTACTGGAGCATCATGAGCATGTATTATGATGTCACAGTATATGATGACATCATAATTAGTATGCACTATGACGTCACAATGTATTATGACGTCATAATGTGTCCGCATTATGACATCACGATATATTATGAGAGCGCAATTTGCAGGTTTTATGACCAATTTCGCTTACCCCAATTTGTGTCACATCTACTGGAGCATCATGAGCATGTATTATGACGTCACAGCATATGATGACATCATAACTACTATGCACTATGACGTCACAATGTATTATGACGTCATAATATATCCGCATTATGATATCTCAATATATTATGAGAGCGCAACATGCAGGTATTATGAGCAATTTCTCTTACCACAATTTGCGTCACATCTACTGGAGCATCATGAGCATGTATTATGACGTCACAGTATATGATGACATCATAATTAGTATGCACTATGACGTCACAATGCATTATGACATCATAATGTATCCGCATTATGACATCACAATATATTATGAGAGCGCAATTTGCATGTTTTATGACCAATTTCGATTCCCACAATTTGTGTCACACCTACTGGAGCATCATGAGCATGTATTATGACGTCACAGTATATGATGACATCATAATTAATATGCAGTATGATGTCACAATATATTATGACGTCATAATGTATCCGCATTATGACATCACAATATATAATGAGAGCGCAATTTGCAGGTATTATGAGCAATTTCTCTTACCCCAATTTGTGTCACATCTACTGGAGCATCATGAGCATGTATTATGATGTCACAGTATATGTAGACATCATAATTAGCATGAACTATGACGTCACAATGTATTATGACGTCATAATGTATCCGCATAATGACATCACATTATATTATGAGTGCGCAATTTGCTGGTTTCTTGAGCAATTTCGCCGACCCGAATTTGTGTCACATCTACTGGAGCATCATGAGCATGTATTATGACGTCACAGTATATGATGACATCATAATTAGTATGCACTATGACGTCACAATGTATTATGACGTCATAATGTATCCGCATTATGATATCACAGTATATTATGCGAGCGCAACATGCAGGTATTATGAGCAATTTCTCTTACCACAATTTGTGTCACATCTACTGGAGCATCATGAGCATGTATTATGACGTCACAGTAAATGATGACATCATAACTAGTATGCACTATGACGTCACAATGTATTATGACGTCATAATATATCCGCATTATGACATCACAATATATTATGAGAGCGCAATTTGCAGGTATTATGAGCAATTTCGCTTAACCCAATTTGTGTCACATCCACTGGAGCATCATGAGCATGTATTATGATGTCACAGTATATGATGATATCATAATTAGTATGCACTATGACGTCACAATGTATTACGACGTCATAATGTATCAGAATTATGACATCACAATATATAATGAGAGCGCAATTTGCAGGTATTATGAGCAACTTCTCTTACCCCAATTTGTGTCACATCTACTGGAGCATCATGAGCATGTAATATGACGTCACAGTATATGATGACATCATAATTAGTATGCACTATGACGACACAAGATATTATGACGTCATAATGTGTCCGTGTTATGACATCACAGTATACTTTGAGAGCGTAATTTGCATGTATTATGAGCAATTTCTCTTACCCCAATTTGTGTCACATCTACTGGAGCATCATGAGCATGTATTATGACATCACAGTATATGATGGCATCATAATCAGTATGCAGTATGACGTCACAATGTATTATGACGTCATAATGTATCCGAATTATGACATCACAATATATTATGAGAAAGCAATTTGCAGGTATTATGAGCAATTTCTCTTACCCCAATTTGTGTCACATCTACTGGAGCATCACGAGCATGTATTATGACATCACAGTATATGATGGCATCATAATTAGTATGCACTATGACGTCACAATGTAGTATGACGTCATAATGTATCCGCATAATGACATCACAATATATTATGAAAGCGCAATTTGCAGGTTTCATGACAAATTTTGCTTACCCCAATTAGTGTGACATGTACTGGAGCATCATGAGCATGTATTATGACGTCACAGTATATGATGACATCATAATTAGTATGCACTATGACATCACAATGTATTATGACGTCATAATGTATCCGCATTATGACATCACAATATATTATGAGAGCGCAATTTGCAGGTATTATGAGCAATTTCTCTTACCCCAATTTGTGTCAAAACTACTGCAGCATCATGAGCATGTATTATGACGTCACAGTATATGATGACATCATAATTAGTATGCTCTATGACGTCACAATGTATTATGGCGTCATAATGTATCCGCATTTTGACATCACAATATATTATGAGAGCGCAATTTGCAGGTTTTATGAGCAATTTTTCTTACCCCAATTTGTGTCACATCTAATGAAGCATCATGAGCATGTATTATGACGTCACAATATATGATGACATCATAATTAGTATGCACTATGACGTCACGATGCAGTATGACGTCATAATGTATCCGCATTATGACGTCACAATATATTATGAGAGCGCAATTTGCAGGCATTATGACCAATTTCTCTTACCCCAAGTTGTGTCACATCTACTGCAGCATCATGAGCATGTATTATGACGTCACAGTATATGATGACATCATAATTAGTATGCAGTATGACGTCACAATGTATTATGACGTCATAATCTATCCGCATTATGACATCACAATATATTATGAGAGCGCAATTTGCAGGCATTATGAGCAATTTCTCTTACCCCAATTTGTGTCACATCTACTGGAGCATCATGAGCATGTATTATGACGTCACAGAATATGATGACATCATAACTAGTATGCACTATGACGTCACAATGTATTATGATGTCATAATGTATCCGTATTATGATATCACAAAATATTATGAGAGCGCAATTTGCAGGTATTATGAGCAATGTCTCTTAGCCCAATTTGTGTCATATCTACTGGAGAATCATGAGCATGTATTTTGACGTCACAGTATATGATGACATCATAATTAGTATGTACTATGACGTCACAATATATTATGACGTCATAATGTATCTGCATTATGACATCACAATATATTTTGAGAGCGCAACTTGCAGGTATTATGAGCAATTTCGCTTACCCCAATTTGTGTCACATCTACTGGAGCATCATGAGCAAGTATTATGACATCACAGTATATGTTGACATCATAATTAGTATGCAGTATGCCGTCACAATATATTATGACGTCATAATGTATGCGCATTATGACATCACAATATATTCTGAGAGCGCAATTTGCAGGTATTATGAGCAATTTCTCTTACCCCAATTTGTGTCACATCTACTGGAGCATCATGAGCATGTATTATGACGCCACAGTATATGATGACATCATAATTAGTATACACTATGATGTCACAATGTATTATGACGTCATAATGTAGCCGCATTATGACATCACAATATATTATGAGAGCGCAATTTGCAGGTATTATGAGCAATTTCTCCTACCCCAATTTGTGTCACATCTACTGGAGCATCATGAGCATGTATTATGACATCACAATATATGATGACATCATAATTAGTATGCACTATGATGTCACAATGTATTATGACGTCGTAATATATCCGCATTATGGCATCACAATATATTATGAGAGCGCAATTTGCAGGTTTTAAGACCAATTTCGCTTACCGCAATTTGTGTCACATCTACTGGAGCATCATGAGCATGTATTATGACGTCACAGTATATGATGACATCATAATCAGTATGCACTATGATGTCACAATGTATTATGACGTCATAATGTATCCGCATTATGACATCACAATACATTATGAGAGCGCAACATGCAGGTATTATGAGCAATTTCTCTTACCCCAATTTGTCTCACATCTACTGGAGCATCATGAGCATGATTTATGACGTCACAGTATAGGATGACATCATAATTAGTATGCACTATGACGTCACAATGTATTATGACGTCATAATGTATCCGCATTATGACATCACAATATATTATGAGAGCGCAATTTGCAGGCATTATGAGCAATTTCTCTTACCCCAATTTGTGTCACATCTACTGCAGCATAATGAGCATGTATTATGACGTCACAGTATATGATGACATCATAATTAGTATGCACTATGATGTCACAATGCAGTATGACGTCATAATGTATCCGCATTATGAAATCACAATATTTTATGAGAGCGCAATTTGCAGGTATTATGAGCAATTTCGCTTACCCCAATTTGTGTCACATCTACTGGAGAATCATGAGCATGTATTTTGACGTCACAGTATATGATGACATCATAATTAGTATGGACTATAACGTCACAATGTATTATGACGTCATAATGTATCTGCATTATGACATCACAATATATTATGAGAGCGCAATTTGCAGGTATTATGAGCAATTTCGCTTACCCCAATTTGAATCACATCTACTGGAGCATCATCAGCATGTATTATGACGTCACAGCATATGATGACACCATAACTAGTATGCACTATGTCGTCACAATGTATTATGACGTCATAATGTATCCGCATTATGACATCACAATGTATTATGAGAGCGCAATTTGCAGGTATTTTGAGCAATTTCGCTTAACCCAATTTGTGTCACATCTACTGGAGCATCATGAGCAAGTATTATGACGTCACAGTATATGATGACATCATAATTAGTATGCACTATGACGTCACAATGTATTACGACGTCATAATGTATCATAATTATGACCTCACAATAAATAATGAGAGCCCAATTTGCAGGTATTATGAGCAATTTCTCTTACCCCAATTTGTGTCACATCTACTGGAGCATCATGAGCATGTATTATGACGTCACAGTATATGATGACATCATAATTAGTATGCACTATGGCGTCACAATGCAGTATGACGTCATAATGTATCCGCATTATGACATCACAATATATTATCAGAGCGCAATTTGCAGGCATTATGAGCAATTTCTCTTACCCCAATTTGTGTCACATCTACTGGAGCATCATGAGCATGTATTATGACGTCACAGCATATGATGACATCATAACTAGTATGCACTATGTCGTCACAATGTATTATGACGTCATAATGTATCCGCATTATGACATCACAATATATTATGAGAGCGCAAGTTTCAGGTATTATGACAAATTTCGCTTACCCCAACTTGTGTCACATCTACTGGAGCATCATTAGCATGTATTATGACGGCACAGTATATGATGACATCATAATTAGTATGCACTATGACGTCACAATGTATTATGACGTCATAATGTATCCGCATTATGACATCACAATATATTATGAGAGCACAATTTGCAGGTTTTATGAGCAATTTCTCTTACCCCAATTTGTGTCACATCTACTGGAGCATCATGAGCATGTATTATGACGTCACAGTATATGATGACATCATAATTAGTATGCACTATGACGTCACAATGTATTATGACGTCAAAATATATCCGCATTATGACATCACAATATATTATGAGAGCGCAATTTGCAGGTATTATGAGCAATTTCCCTTACCCCAATTTGTGTCACATTTACTGGAGGATCATGAGCATGTATTATGAAGTCACAGTATATGATGACATCATAATTAGTATGCACTATGACGTCACAATATAATATGACGTCATAATGTATCCGCATTATGACATCACAATATATTACGAGAGCGCAATTTGCAGGTATTATGAGCAATTTCGCTTACCCCAATTTGTGTCACATCTACTGGAGCATCATGAGCATGTATTATGACGTCACACTATATGATGACATCATAATTAGTATGCACTATGACGTCACAATGTATTATGACGTCATAATGTATCCGCATTATGACATCACAATATATTATGAGAGCGCAATTTGCAGGTATTATGAGCAATTTCTCTTACCCCAATTTGTGTCACATCTACTGGAGCATCATGAGCATGTATTATGACGTCACAGTATATGATGACATTATAATTAGTATGCACTATGACGTCACAATGTATTGTGACGTCATAATATATCCGCATTATGACATCACAATATATTATGAGAGCGCAATTTGCAGGTATTATGAGCAATTTCTCTTACCCCAATTTGTGTCACATCTACTGGAGCATCATGAGCATGTATTATGACGTCACAGTATATGATGACATAATAATTAGTTTGCACTATGACGTCACAAGGTATTATGACGTCATAATGTATCCGCATTATGACATCACAATATACAATGAGAGCCCAATTTGCAGGTATTATGAGCAATTTCTTTACCCCAATTTGTGTCACATCTACTGGAGCATCATGAGCATGTATTATGATGTCACAGTATATGATGGCATCATAATCAGTATGCAGTATGACGTCACAATGTATTATGACGTCATAATGTATCCGCATAATGACATCACAATATATTATGAAAGCGCAATTTGCAGGTTTCATGACAAATTTTGCTTACCCCAATTAGTGTGACATGTACTGGAGCATCATGAGCATGTATTATGACGTCACAGTATATGATGACATCATAATTAGTATGCACTATGACATCACAATGTATTATGACGTCATAATGTATCCGCATTATGACATGACAATATATTATGAGAGCGCAATTTGCAGGTATTATGAGCAATTTCTCTTACCCCAATTTGTGTCACATCTACTGCAGCATCATGAGCATGTATGATGACGTCACAGTATATGATGACATCATAATTAGTATGCTCTATGACGTCACAATGTATTATGGCGTCATAATGTATCCGCATTTTGACATCACAATATATTATGAGAGCGCAATTTGCAGGTTTTATGAGCAATTTTTCTTACCCCAATTTGTGTCACATCTAATGAAGCATCATGAGCATGTATTATGACGTCACAATATATGATGACATCATAATTAGTATGCACTATGACGTCACGATGCAGTATGACGTCATAATGTATCCGCATTATGATGTCACAATATATTATGAGAGCGCAATTTGCAGGCATTATGACCAATTTCTCTTACCCCAAGTTGTGTCACATCTACTGCAGCATCATGAGCATGTATTATGACGTCACAGTATATGATGACATCATAATTAGTATGCAGTATGACGTCACAATGTATTATGACGTCATAATCTATCCGCATTATGACATCACAATATATTATGAGAGCGCAATTTGCAGGCATTATGAGCAATTTCTCTTACCCCAATTTGTGTCACATCTACTGGAGCATCATGAGCATGTATTATGACGTCACAGAATATGATGACATCATAACTAGTATGCACTATGACGTCACAATGTATTATGATGTCATAATGTATCCGTATTATGATATCACAAAATATTATGAGAGCGCAATTTGCAGGTATTATGAGCAATGTCTCTTACTCCAATTTGTGTCACATCTACTGGAGAATCATGAGCATGTATTTTGACGTCACAGTATATGATGACATCATAATTAGTATGTACTATGACGTCACAATATATTATGACGTCATAATGTATCTGCATTATGACATCACAATATATTTTGAGAGCGCAATTTGCAGGTATTATGAGCAATTTCTCCTACCCCAATTTGTGTCACATCTGCTGGAGCATCATGAGCATGTATTATGACATCACAATATATGATGACATCATAATTAGTATGCACTATGATGTCTCAATGTATTATGACGTCGTAATATATCCGCATTATGGCATCACAATATATTATGAGAGCGCAATTTGCAGGTTTTATGACCAATTTCATTTACCGCAATTTGTGTCACATCTACTGGAGCATCATGAGCATGTATTATGACGTCACAGTATATGATGACATCATAATCAGTATGCACTATGATGTCACAATGTATTATGACGTCATAATGTATCCGCATTATGACATCACAATACATTATGAGAGCGCAACATGCAGGTATTATGAGCAATTTCTCTTACCCCAATTTGTGTCACATCTACTGGAGCATCATGAGCATGATTTATGACGTCACAGTATAGGATGACATCATAATTAGTATGCACTATGACGTCACAATGTATTATGACGTCATAATGTATCCGCATTATGACATCACAATATATTATGAGAGCGCAATTTGCAGGCATTATGAGCAATTTCTCTTACCCCAATTTGTGTCACATCTACTGCAGCATAATGAGCATGTATTATGACGTCACAGTATATGATGACATGATAATTAGTATGCACTATGATGTCACAATGCAGTATGACGTCATAATGTATCCGCATTATGAAATCACAATATTTTATGAGAGCGCAATTTGCAGGCATTATGAGCAATTTCTCTTACCCCAATTTGTGTCACATCTACTGGAGCATCATGAGCATGTATTATGACGTCACAGCATATGATGACATCATAACTAGTATGCACTATGTCGTCACAATGTATTATGACGTCATAATGTATCCGCTTTATGACATCACAATATATTACGAGAGCGCAATTTGCAGGTATTATGAGCAATTTCGCTTACCCCAATTTGTGTCACATCTACTGGAGCATCATGAGCATGTATTATGACGTCACAGTATATGATTACATCATAATTAGTATGCAGTATGATTTCACAATGTATTATGACGTCATAATGTTTCAGCATAATGACATCACAATATATTACGAGAGTGTAATTTGCAGGTATTATGAGCAATTTCTCTTACCCCAATTTGTGTCACATCTACTGGAGCATCATGAGCATGTATTATGACGTCACAGTATATGAGGACATCATAATTAGTATGCACTATGACATCACAATGTATTATGACGTCATAATATATCCGCGTTATGACATCACAATATATTATGAGAGCTCAATTTTCTGGTATTATTAGCAATTTCTCTTACCCCAATTTGTGTAACATCCACTGGAGCATCATGAGCATGTATTATGACGTCACAGTATATGATGACATCATAATTAGTATGCACTATGTCGTCAAAATGTATTATGACGTCATAATGTATCCGCATTATGACATCACAATATATTATGAGAGCGCAATTTGCAGGCATTATGAGCAATTTCGCTTACCCCAACTTGTGTTACATCTACTGGAGCATCATGAGCATGTATTATGACGTCACAGTATATGATGACATCATAATTAGTATGCACTATGATGTCACAATATATTATGACGTCATAATGTATCAGCATTATGACATCACAATATATTATGGGAGCACAATTTGCAGGTATTGTGAGCAACTTCTCTTACCCCAATTTGTGTCACATCTACTGGAGCATCATGAGCATATATTATGACGTCACAGTATATGATGACATCATAATTAGTATGCACTATGACGTCACAATGTATTATGACGTCATAATGTATCCAAGTTATGACATCACAATATACAATGAGAGCGCAATTTGCAGGTATTATGAGCAATTTCTCTTACCCCAATTTGTGTCACATCTACTGGAGCATCACGAGCATGTATTATGATGTCACAGTATATGATGACATTATAATTAGTATGCACTATGACGTCACAATGTATTGTGACGTCATAATGTATCCGCATTATGACATCACAATATATTATGAGAGCGCAATTTGCAGGTATTATGAGCAATTTCTCTTACCCCAATTTGTGTCACATCTACTGGAGCATCATGAGCATGTATTATGACGTCACAGTATATGATGACATAATAATTAGTTTGCACTATGACGTCACAAGGTATTATGACGTCATAATGTATCCGCATTATGACATCACAATATACAATGAGAGCCCAATTTGCAGGTATTATGAGCAATTTCTTTACCCCAATTTGTGTCACATCTACTGGAGCATCATGAGCATGTATTATGATGTCACAGTATATGATGGCATCATAATCAGTATGCAGTATGACGTCACAATGTATTATGACGTCATAAAGTATCCGCATTATGACATCACAATATATTCTGAGACCGCAATTTGCAGGTTTTATGACCAATTTCGCTTACCCCAATTTGTGTCACGTCTACTGGAGCATCATGAGCATGTATTATGACGCCACAGCATATGTTGACATCATAAATAGTATGCACTATGACGTCACAATGTATTATGACGTCATAATATATCCGCATTATGATATCACAATATATTATGAGAGCGCAACATGCAGGTATTATGAGCAATTTCTCTTACCCCAATTTCCGTCACATCTACTGGAGCATCATGAGCATGTATTATGACGTCACAGTATATGATGACATCATAATTAGTATGCACTATGACATCACAATGCATTATGACCTCATAATGTATCTGCATTATGACATCACAATATATTATGAGAGCGCAATTTGCAGGTTTTATGACTAATTTCGCCTACCCCAATTTTTGTCACATCTACTGGAGCATCATGAGCATGTATTATGACGTCACAGTATATGATGACATCATAATTAGTATGCACTATGACGTCATATTATATTATGACGTCATAATGTATCCGCATTATGACATCACAATATATTATGAGAGCGCAATTTGCATGTTTTATGACCAATTTCGATTCCCCCAATTTGTGTCACATCTACTGGAGCATCATGAGCATGTATTATGACGTCACAGTATATGATGACATCATAATTAGTATGCAGTATGACGTCACAATGTATTATGACGTCATAATGTATCCGCATTATGAAATCACAATATATAATGAGAGCGCAACATGCAGGTATTATGAGCAATTTCTCTTAACCCAATTTGTGTCACATCTACTGGAGCATCATGAGCATGTATTATGACGTCACAGCATATGATGACATCATAACTAGTATGCACTATGACGTCACAATGTATTATGACGTCATAATGTATCCGCATTATGATACCACAATATATTATGCGAGCGCAACATGCACGTATTATGAGCAATTTCTCTTACCCCAATTTTTGTCACATCTACTGGAGCATCATGAGCATGTATTATGACATCACAGTATATGATGAAATCATAATTAGTATGCACTATGACGTCACAATGTATTATGACGTCATAATGTATCCGCATTATGATATCACAATATATTATGAGAGCGCAACATGCAGGTATTATGAGCAATTTTTCTTACCCCAATTTCCGTCACATCTACTGGAGCATCATGAGCATTTATTATGACGTCACAGTATATGATGACATCATAAGTAGTATGCACTATGACGTCACAATGTATTATGACGTGATAATGTATCCGCATTATGACATCACAATATATTATGAGAGCGCAATTTGCAGGTTTTATGACCAATTTCTCTTACCCCAATTTGTGTCACATCTACTGGAGCATCATGAGCATGTATTATGACGTCACAGTATATGATGACAACATAATTAGTATGCAGTATGACGTCACAATATATTATGACGTCATAATGTATCCGCATTAGGACATCACAATATATTATGAGAGCGCAATTTGCAGGTATTATGAGCAATTTCTCTTACCCCAATTTGTGTCACATCTACTAGAGCATCATGAGCATGTATTATGATGTCACAGTATATGATGACATCATAATTAACATGCACTCTGACGTCACAATGTATTATGACTTCATAATGTATCCGCATTATGACATCACAATATTTTATGAGAGCGCAATTTGCATGTTTTATGACCAATTTCGCTTCCCCCAATTTGTGTCACATCTACTGGAGCATCATGAGCATGTATTATGACGTCACAGTATATGATGACATCATAATTAGTATGCACTATGACATCACAATGTATTATGACGTCATAATGTATCCGCATTATGACATCACAATATATTATGAGAGCGCAATTTGCATGCTTTATGACCAATTTCGCTTCCCCCAATTTGTGTCACATCTACTGGAGCATCATGAGCATGTATTATGACGTCACAGTATATGATGACATCATAATTAGTATGCACTATGACATCACAATGTATTATGACGTCATTATGTATCCGCATTATGACATCACAATATATTATGAGAGCGCAACTTGCAGGTATTATGTGCAATTTCTCTTACCCCAATTTGTGTCACGTCTACTGGAGCATCATGAGCATGTATTATGACGTCACAGTATATGATGACATCATAAATAGTATGCACTATGACGTCACAATGTATTATGACGTCGTAATGTATCCGCATAATGACATCACTATATGAGAGCACAATTTGCATGTTTTATGACCAATTTCGCTTCCCCCAATTTGTGTCACATCTACTGGAGCATCATGAGCATGTATTATGACATCACAGTATATGATGACATCATAATTAGTATGCAGTATGACGTCACAATGTATTATGAAGTCAAAATGTATCCGCATTATGACATCACAGTATATTATGTGAACGCAATTTGCAGGTATTATGAGCAATTTCTCTTACCCCAATTTGTTTCACATCTACTGGAGCATCATGAGCATGTATTATGACGTCACAGTATATGATGACATCATAATTAGTATACAGTATGACGTCACAATATATTATGACGTCATAATGTATCCGCATTATGACATCACAATATATTATGAGAGCGCAATTTGCAGGTATTATGAGCAATTTCTCTTACCCCAATTTGTGTCACATCTACTGGAGCATCATGAGAATGTATTATGACGTCACAGTATATGATGACATCATAATTAGTATGCAGTATGACGTCACAATGTACTATGACATCATAATGTATCCTCATTATGACATCACAATATATTATGAGAGCGCAATTTGCAGGTATTATGTGCAATTTCTCTTTCCCCAATTTGTGTCATGTCTACTGGAGCATCATGAGCATGTATTATGATGTCACAGTATATGATGACATCATAATTAGTATGCACTATGACGTCACAATGTATTATGACGTCATAATGTGTCCGCATTATGACATCACGATATATTATGAGAGCGCAATTTGCAGGTTTTATGACCAATTTCGCTTACCCCAATTTGTGTCACATCTACTGGAGCATCATGAGCATGTATTATGACGTCACAGCATATGATGACATCATAACTACTATGCACTATGACGTCACAATGTATTATGACGTCATAATATATCCGCATTATGATATCTCAATATATTATGAGAGAGCAACATGCAGGTATTATGAGCAATTTCTCTTACCACAATTTGCGTCACATCTACTGGAGCATCATGAGCATGTATTATGACGTCACAGTATATGATGACATCATAATTAGTATGCACTATGACGTCACAATGCATTATGACATCATAATGTATCCCCATTATGACATCACAATATATTATGAGAGCGCAATTTGCATGTTTTATGACCAATTTCGATTCCCACAATTTGTGTCACACCTACTGGAGCATCATGAGCATGTATTATGACGTCACAGTATATGATGACATCATAATTAATATGCAGTATGATGTCACAATATATTATGACGTCATAATGTATCCGCATTGTGACATCACAATATATAATGAGAGCGCAATTTGCAGGTATTATGAGCAATTTCTCTTACCCCAATTTGTGTCACATCTACTGGAGCATCATGAGCATGTATTATGATGTCACAGTATATGTAGACATCATAATTAGCATGAACTATGACGTCACAATGTATTATGACGTCATAATGTATCCGCATAATGACATCACATTATATTATGAGTGCGCAATTTGCTGGTTTCTTGAGCAATTTCGCCGACCCGAATTTGTGTCACATCTACTGGAGCATCATGAGCATGTATTATGACGTCACAGTATATGATGACATCATAATTAGTATGCACTATGACGTCACAATGTATTATGACGTCATAATGTATCCGCATTATGATATCACAGTATATTATGCGAGCGCAACATGCAGGTATTATGAGCAATTTCTCTTACCACAATTTGTGTCACATCTACTGGAGCATCATGAGCATGTATTATGACGTCACAGTAAATGATGACATCATAACTAGTATGCACTATGACGTCACAATGTATTATGACGTCATAATATATCCGCATTATGACATCACAATATATTATGAGAGCGCAATTTGCAGGTATTATGAGCAATTTCGCTTAACCCAATTTGTGTCACATCCACTGGAGCATCATGAGCATGTATTATGATGTCACAGTATATGATGATATCATAATTAGTATGCACTATGACGTCACAATGTATTACGACGTCATAATGTATCAGAATTATGACATCACAATATATAATGAGAGCGCAATTTGCAGGTATTATGAGCAACTTCTCTTACCCCAATTTGTGTCACATCTACTGGAGCATCATGAGCATGTATTATGACGTCACAGTATATGATGACATCATAATTAGTATGCACTATGACGACACAAGATATTATGACGTCATAATGTGTCCGTGTTATGACATCACAGTATACTTTGAGAGCGTAATTTGCATGTATTATGAGCAATTTCTCTTACCCCAATTTGTGTCACATCTACTGGAGCATCATGAGCATGTATTATGACATCACAGTATATGATGGCATCATAATCAGTATGCAGTATGACGTCACAATGTATTATGACGTCATAATGTATCCGAATTATGACATCACAATATATTATGAGAAAGCAATTTGCAGGTATTATGAGCAATTTCTCTTACCCCAATTTGTGTCACATCTACTGGAGCATCACGAGCATGTATTATGACATCACAGTATATGATGGCATCATAATTAGTATGCACTATGACGTCACAATGTAGTATGACGTCATAATGTATCCGCATAATGACATCACAATATATTATGAAAGCGCAATTTGCAGGTTTCATGACAAATTTTGCTTACCCCAATTAGTGTGACATGTACTGGAGCATCATGAGCATGTATTATGACGTCACAGTATATGATGACATCATAATTAGTATGCACTATGACATCACAATGTATTATGACGTCATAATGTATCCGCATTATGACATCACAATATATTATGAGAGCGCAATTTGCAGGTATTATGAGCAATTTCTCTTACCCCAATTTGTGTCACAACTACTGCAGCATCACGAGCATGTATTATGACGTCACAGTATATGATGACATCATAATTAGTATGCTCTATGACGTCACAATGTATTATGGCGTCATAATGTATCCGCATTTTGACATCACAATATATTATGAGAGCGCAATTTGCAGGTTTTATGAGCAATTTTTCTTACCCCAATTTGTGTCACATCTAATGAAGCATCATGAGCATGTATTATGATGTCACAATATATGATGACATCATAATTAGTATGCACTATGACGTCACGATGCAGTATGACGTCATAATGTATCCGCATTATGACGTCACAATATATTATGAGAGCGCAATTTGCAGGCATTATGACCAATTTCTCTTACCCCAAGTTGTGTCACATCTACTGCAGCATCATGAGCATGTATTATGACGTCACAGTATATGATGACATCATAATTAGTATGCAGTATGACGTCACAATGTATTATGACGTCATAATCTATCCGCATTATGACATCACAATATATTATGAGAGCGCAATTTGCAGGTATTATGAGCAATTTCTCTTACCCCAATTTGTGTCACATCTACTGGAGCATCATGAGCATGTATTATGACGTCACAGAATATGATGACATCATAACTAGTATGCACTATGACGTCACAATGTATTATGATGTCATAATGTATCCGTATTATGATATCACAAAATATTATGAGAGCGCAATTTGCAGGTATTATGAGCAATGTCTCTTAGCCCAATTTGTGTCACATCTACTGGAGAATCATGAGCATGTATTTTGACGTCACAGTATATGATGACATCATAATTAGTATGTACTATGACGTCACAATATATTATGACGTCATAATGTATCTGCATTATGACATCACAATATATTTTGAGAGCGCAACTTGCAGGTATTATGAGCAATTTCGCTTACCCCAATTTGTGTCACATCTACTGGAGCATCATGAGCAAGTATTATGACATCACAGTATATGTTGACATCATAATTAGTATGCAGTATGCCGTCACAATATATTATGACGTCATAATGTATGCGCATTATGACATCACAATATATTCTGAGAGCGCAATTTGCAGGTATTATGAGCAATTTCTCTTACCCCAATTTGTGTCACATCTACTGGAGCATCATGAGCATGTATTATGACGCCACAGTATATGATGACATCATAATTAGTATACACTATGATGTCACAATGTATTATGACGTCATAATGTAGCCGCATTATGACATCACAATATATTATGAGAGCGCAATTTGCAGGTATTATGAGCAATTTCTCCTACCCCAATTTGTGTCACATCTACTGGAGCATCATGAGCATGTATTATGACATCACAATATATGATGACATCATAATTAGTATGCACTATGATGTCACAATGTATTATGACGTCGTAATATATCCGCATTATGGCATCACAATATATTATGAGAGCGCAATTTGCAGGTTTTAAGACCAATTTCGCTTACCACAATTTGTGTCACATCTACTGGAGCATCATGAGCATGTATTATGACGTCACAGTATATGATGACATCATAATCAGTATGCACTATGATGTCACAATGTATTATGACGTCATAATGTATCCGCATTATGACATCACAATACATTATGAGAGCGCAACATGCAGGTATTATGAGCAATTTCTCTTACCCCAATTTGTGTCACATCTACTGGAGCATCATGAGCATGATTTATGACGTCACAGTATAGGATGACATCATAATTAGTATGCACTATGACGTCACAATGTATTATGACGTCATAATGTATCCGCATTATGACATCACAATATATTATGAGAGCGCAATTTGCAGGCATTATGAGCAATTTCTCTTACCCCAATTTGTGTCACATCTACTGCAGCATAATGAGCATGTATTATGACGTCACAGTATATGATGACATCATAATTAGTATGCACTATGATGTCACAATGCAGTATGACGTCATAATGTATCCGCATTATGAAATCACAATATTTTATGAGAGCGCAATTTGCAGGTATTATGAGCAATTTCGCTTACCCCAATTTGTGTCACATCTACTGGAGAATCATGAGCATGTATTTTGACGTCACAGTATATGATGACATCATAATTAGTATGGACTATAACGTCACAATGTATTATGACGTCATAATGTATCTGCATTATGACATCACAATATATTATGAGAGCGCAATTTGCAGGTATTATGAGCAATTTCGCTTACCCCAATTTGAATCACATCTACTGGAGCATCATCAGCATGTATTATGACGTCACAGCATATGATGACACCATAACTAGTATGCACTATGTCGTCACAATGTATTATGACGTCATAATGTATCCGCATTATGACATCACAATGTATTATGAGAGCGCAATTTGCAGGTATTTTGAGCAATTTCGCTTAACCCAATTTGTGTCACATCTACTGGAGCATCATGAGCAAGTATTATGACGTCACAGTATATGATGACATCATAATTAGTATGCACTATGACGTCACAATGTATTACGACGTCATAATGTATCATAATTATGACCTCACAATAAATAATGAGAGCCCAATTTGCAGGTATTATGAGCAATTTCTCTTACCCCAATTTGTGTCACATCTACTGGAGCATCATGAGCATGTATTATGACGTCACAGTATATGATGACATCATAATTAGTATGCACTATGGCGTCACAATGCAGTATGACGTCATAATGTATCCGCATTATGACATCACAATATATTATCAGAGCGCAATTTGCAGGCATTATGAGCAATTTCTCTTACCCCAATTTGTGTCACATCTACTGGAGCATCATGAGCATGTATTATGACGTCACAGCATATGATGACATCATAACTAGTATGCACTATGTCGTCACAATGTATTATGACGTCATAATGTATCCGCATTATGACATCACAATATATTATGAGAGCGCAAGTTTCAGGTATTATGACAAATTTCGCTTACCCCAACTTGTGTCACATCTACTGGAGCATCATTAGCATGTATTATGACGGCACAGTATATGATGACATCATAATTAGTATGCACTATGACGTCACAATGTATTATGACGTCATAATGTATCCGCATTATGACATCACAATATATTATGAGAGCACAATTTGCAGGTTTTATGAGCAATTTCTCTTACCCCAATTTGTGTCACATCTACTGGAGCATCATGAGCATGTATTATGACGTCACAGTATATGATGACATCATAATTAGTATGCACTATGACGTCACAATGTATTATGACGTCAAAATATATCCGCATTATGACATCACAATATATTATGAGAGCGCAATTTGCAGGTATTATGAGCAATTTCCCTTACCCCAATTTGTGTCACATTTACTGGAGGATCATGAGCATGTATTATGAAGTCACAGTATATGATGACATCATAATTAGTATGCACTATGACGTCACAATATAATATGACGTCATAATGTATCCGCATTATGACATCACAATATATTACGAGAGCGCAATTTGCAGGTATTATGAGCAATTTCGCTTACCCCAATTTGTGTCACATCTACTGGAGCATCATGAGCATGTATTATGACGTCACACTATATGATGACATCATAATTAGTATGCACTATGACGTCACAATGTATTATGACGTCATAATGTATCCGCATTATGACATCACAATATATTATGAGAGCGCAATTTGCAGGTATTATGAGCAATTTCTCTTACCCCAATTTGTGTCACATCTACTGGAGCATCATGAGCATGTATTATGACGTCACAGTATATGATGACATTATAATTAGTATGCACTATGACGTCACAATGTATTGTGACGTCATAATGTATCCGCATTATGACATCACAATATATTATGAGAGCGCAATTTGCAGGTATTATGAGCAATTTCTCTTACCCCAATTTGTGTCACATCTACTGGAGCATCATGAGCATGTATTATGACGTCACAGTATATGATGACATAATAATTAGTTTGCACTATGACGTCACAAGGTATTATGACGTCATAATGTATCCGCATTATGACATCACAATATACAATGAGAGCCCAATTTGCAGGTATTATGAGCAATTTCTTTACCCCAATTTGTGTCACATCTACTGGAGCATCATGAGCATGTATTATGATGTCACAGTATATGATGGCATCATAATCAGTATGCAGTATGACGTCACAATGTATTATGACGTCATAATGTATCCGCATTATGACATCACAATATATTATGAGAAAGCAATTTGCAGGTATTATGAGCAATTTCTCTTACCCCAATTTGTGTCACATCTACTGGAGCATCACGAGCATGTATTATGACATCACAGTATGTGATGACATCATAATTAGTATGCACTATGACGTCACAATGTAGTATGACGTCATAATGTATCCGCATAATGACATCACAATATATTATGAGAGCGCAATTTGCAGTTCTCATGACAAATTTTGCTTACCCCAATTTGTGTCACATGTACTGGAGCATCATGAGCATGTATTATGACGTCACAGTATATGATGACATCATAATTACTATGCACTATGACATCACAATGTATTATGACGTCATAATGTATCCGCATTATGACATCACAATATATTATGAGAGCGCAATTTGCAGGTATTATGACCAATTTCTCTTACCCCAATTTGTGTCACATCTACTGGAGCATCATGAGCATGTATTATGACGTCACAGTATATGATGACATCATAATTAGTATGCTCTATGACGTCACAATGTATTATGGCGTCATAATGTATCCGCATTTTGACATCACAATATATTATGAGAGCGCAATTTGCAGGTATTATGAGCAATTTCTCTTACCCCAATATGTGTCACATCTAATGAAGCATCATGAGCATGTATTATGACGTCACAATATATAATGACATCATAATTAGTATGCACTATGACGTCACGATGCAGTATGACGTCATAATGTATACGCATTATGACATCACAATATATTATGAGAGCGCAATTCGCAGGCATTATGACCAATTTCTCTTACCCCAATTTGTGTCACATCTACTGGAGCATCATGAGCATGTATTATGATGTCACAGTATATGATGACATCAAAATTAGTATGCAGTATGACGTCACAATGTATTATGACGTCATAATCTATCCGCATTATGACATCACAATATATTATGAGAGCGCAATTTGCAGGTATTATGAGCAATTTCTCTTACCCCAATTTGTGTCACATCTACTGGAGCATCATGAGCATGTATTATGACGTCACAGTATATGATGACATCATAATTAGTATGCAGTATGACGTCACAATGTATTATGACGTCATAATGTATCCGCATTATGACATCACAGTATATTATGAGAGCGCCATTTGCAGGCATTATGAGCAATTTCTCTTACCCCAATTTGTTTCACATCTACTGGAGCATAATGACCATGTAATATGACGTCACAGTATATGATGACATCATAATTTGTATGCAGTATGACGTCACAAAATATTATGACGTCATAAAGTATCCGCATTATGACATCACAATATATTCTGAGACCGCAATTTGCAGGTTTTATGACCAATTTCGCTTACCCCAATTTGTGTCACGTCTACTGGAGCATCATGAGCATGTATTATGACGCCACAGCATATGATGACATCATAAATAGTATGCACTATGACGTCACAATGTATTATGACGTCATAATATATCCGCATTATGATATCACAATATATTATGAGAGCGCAACATGCAGGTATTATGACCAATTTCTCTTACCCCAATTTCCGTCACATCTACTGGAGCATCATGAGCATGTATTATGACGTCACAGTATATGATGACATCATAATTAGTATGCACTATGACATCACAATGCATTATGACCTCATAATGTATCTGCATTATGACATCACAATATATTATGAGAGCGCAATTTGCAGGTTTTATGACTAATTTCGCCTACCCCAATTTTTGTCACATCTACTGGAGCATCATGAGCATGTATTATGACGTCACAGTATATGATGACATCATAATTAGTATGCACTATGACGTCATATTATATTATGACGTCATAATGTATCCGCATTATGACATCACAATATATTATGAGAGCGCAATTTGCATGTTTTATGACCAATTTCGATTCCCCCAATTTGTGTCACATCTACTGGAGCATCATGAGCATGTATTATGACGTCACAGTATATGATGACATCATAATTAGTATGCAGTATGACGTCACAATGTATTATGACGTCATAATGTATCCGCATTATGAAATCACAATATATAATGAGAGCGCAACATGCAGGTATTATGAGCAATTTCTCTTAACCCAATTTGTGTCACATCTACTGGAGCATCATGAGCATGTATTATGACGTCACAGCATATGATGACATCATAACTAGTATGCACTATGACGTCACAATGTATTATGACGTCATAATGTATCCGCATTATGATACCCCAATATATTATGCGAGCGCAACATGCACGTATTATGAGCAATTTCTCTTACCCCAATTTTTGTCACATCTACTGGAGCATCATGAGCATGTATTATGACATCACAGTATATGATGAAATCATAATTAGTATGCACTATGACGTCACAATGTATTATGACGTCATAATGTATCCGCATTATGATATCACAATATATTATGAGAGCGCAACATGCAGGTATTATGAGCAATTTTTCTTACCCCAATTTCCGTCACATCTACTGGAGCATCATGAGCATTTATTATGACGTCACATTATATGATGACATCATAAGTAGTATGCACTATGACGTCACAATGTATTATGACGTCATAATGTATCCGCATTCTGACATCACAATATATTATGAGAGCGCAATTTGCAGGTTTTATGACCAATTTCTCTTACCCCAATTTGTGTCACATCTACTGGAGCATCATGAGCATGTATTATGACGTCACAGTATATGATGAAAACATAATTAGTATGCAGTATGACGTCACAATATATTATGACGTCATAATGTATCCGCATTATGACATCACAATATATTATGAGAGCGCAATTTGCAGGTATTATGAGCAATTTCTCTTACCCCAATTTGTGTCACATCTACTAGAGCATCATGAGCATGTATTATGATGTCACAGTATATGATGACATCATAATTAACATGCACTCTGACGTCACAATGTATTATGACGTCATAATGTATCCGCATTATGACATCACAATATTTTATGAGAGCGCAATTTGCATATTTTATGACCAATTTCGCTTCCCCCAATTTGTGTCACAGCTACTGGAGCATCATGAGCATGCATTATGACGTCACAGTATATGATGACATCATAATTAGTATGCAGTATGACGTCACAATGTATTATGACGTCATAATGTATCCGCATTACGACATCACAATACATTATGAGAGCGCAATTTGCAGGTATTATGAGCAATTTCTCTTACCCCAATTTGTGTCACATCTACTGGAGCATCATGAGCATGTATTATGACATCACAGTATATGATGACAACATAATAAGTATGCAGTATGACGTCACAATATATTATGACGTCATAATGTACCCGCATTATGACATCGCAATATATTATGAGAGCGCAATTTGCAGGTATTATGAGCAATTTCTCTTACCCCAATTTGTGTCACATCTACTGGAGCATCATGAGCATGTATTATGATGTCACAGTATATGACGACATCATAATTAGTATGCACTATGACGTCACAATGTATTACGACGTCATAATGTATCCGCATTATGACATCACAATATATTATGAGAGCGCAATTTCCATGTTTTATGACCAATTTCGCTTCCCCCAATTTGTGTCACATCTACTGGAGCATCATGAGCATGTATTATGACGTCACAGTATATGATGACATAATAATTAGTTTGCACTATGACGTCACAAGGTATTATGACGTCATAATGTATCCGCATTATGACATCACAATATACAATGAGAGCCCAATTTGCAGGTATTATGAGCAATTTCTTTACCCCAATTTGTGTCACATCTACTGGAGCATCATGAGCATGTATTATGATGTCACAGTATATGATGGCATCATAATCAGTATGCAGTATGACGTCACAATGTATTATGACGTCATAAAGTATCCGCATTATGACATCACAATATATTCTGAGACCGCAATTTGCAGGTTTTATGACCAATTTCGCTTACCCCAATTTGTGTCACGTCTACTGGAGCATCATGAGCATGTATTATGACGCCACAGCATATGTTGACATCATAAATAGTATGCACTATGACGTCACAATGTATTATGACGTCATAATATATCCGCATTATGATATCACAATATATTATGAGAGCGCAACATGCAGGTATTATGAGCAATTTCTCTTACCCCAATTTCCGTCACATCTACTGGAGCATCATGAGCATGTATTATGACGTCACAGTATATGATGACATCATAATTAGTATGCACTATGACATCACAATGCATTATGACCTCATAATGTATCTGCATTATGACATCACAATATATTATGAGAGCGCAATTTGCAGGTTTTATGACTAATTTCGCCTACCCCAATTTTTGTCACATCTACTGGAGCATCATGAGCATGTATTATGACGTCACAGTATATGATGACATCATAATTAGTATGCACTATGACGTCATATTATATTATGACGTCATAATGTATCCGCATTATGACATCACAATATATTATGAGAGCGCAATTTGCATGTTTTATGACCAATTTCGATTCCCCCAATTTGTGTCACATCTACTGGAGCATCATGAGCATGTATTATGACGTCACAGTATATGATGACATCATAATTAGTATGCAGTATGACGTCACAATGTATTATGACGTCATAATGTATCCGCATTATGAAATCACAATATATAATGAGAGCGCAACATGCAGGTATTATGAGCAATTTCTCTTAACCCAATTTGTGTCACATCTACTGGAGCATCATGAGCATGTATTATGACGTCACAGCATATGATGACATCATAACTAGTATGCACTATGACGTCACAATGTATTATGACGTCATAATGTATCCGCATTATGATACCACAATATATTATGCGAGCGCAACATGCACGTATTATGAGCAATTTCTCTTACCCCAATTTTTGTCACATCTACTGGAGCATCATGAGCATGTATTATGACATCACAGTATATGATGAAATCATAATTAGTATGCACCATGACGTCACAATGTATTATGACGTCATAATGTATCCGCATTATGATATCACAATATATTATGAGAGCGCAACATGCAGGTATTATGAGCAATTTTTCTTACCCCAATTTCCGTCACATCTACTGGAGCATCATGAGCATTTATTATGACGTCACAGTATATGATGACATCATAAGTAGTATGCACTATGACGTCACAATGTATTATGACGTGATAATGTATCCGCATTATGACATCACAATATATTATGAGAGCGCAATTTGCAGGTTTTATGACCAATTTCTCTTACCCCAATTTGTGTCACATCTACTGGAGCATCATGAGCATGTATTATGACGTCACAGTATATGATGACAACATAATTAGTATGCAGTATGACGTCACAATATATTATGACGTCATAATGTATCCGCATTAGGACATCACAATATATTATGAGAGCGCAATTTGCAGGTATTATGAGCAATTTCTCTTACCCCAATTTGTGTCACATCTACTAGAGCATCATGAGCATGTATTATGATGTCACAGTATATGATGACATCATAATTAACATGCACTCTGACGTCACAATGTATTATGACGTCATAATGTATCCGCATTATGACATCACAATATTTTATGAGAGCGCAATTTGCATGTTTTATGACCAATTTCGCTTCCCCCAATTTGTGTCACATCTACTGGAGCATCATGAGCATGTATTATGACGTCACAGTATATGATGACATCATAATTAGTATGCACTATGACATCACAATGTATTATGACGTCATAATGTATCCGCATTATGACATCACAATATATTATGAGAGCGCAATTTGCATGCTTTATGACCAATTTCGCTTCCCCCAATTTGTGTCACATCTACTGGAGCATCATGAGCATGTATTATGACGTCACAGTATATGATGACATCATAATTAGTATGCACTATGACATCACAATGTATTATGACGTCATTATGTATCCGCATTATGACATCACAATATATTATGAGAGCGCAACTTGCAGGTATTATGTGCAATTTCTCTTACCCCAATTTGTGTCACGTCTACTGGAGCATCATGAGCATGTATTATGACGTCACAGTATATGATGACATCATAAATAGTATGCACTATGACGTCACAATGTATTATGACGTCGTAATGTATCCGCATAATGACATCACTATATGAGAGCACAATTTGCATGTTTTATGACCAATTTCGCTTCCCCCAATTTGTGTCACATCTACTGGAGCATCATGAGCATGTATTATGACATCACAGTATATGATGACATCATAATTAGTATGCAGTATGACGTCACAATGTATTATGAAGTCAAAATGTATCCGCATTATGACATCACAGTATATTATGTGAACGCAATTTGCAGGTATTATGAGCAATTTCTCTTACCCCAATTTGTTTCACATCTACTGGAGCATCATGAGCATGTATTATGACGTCACAGTATATGATGACATCATAATTAGTATACAGTATGACGTCACAATATATTATGACGTCATAATGTATCCGCATTATGACATCACAATATATTATGAGAGCGCAATTTGCAGGTATTATGAGCAATTTCTCTTACCCCAATTTGTGTCACATCTACTGGAGCATCATGAGAATGTATTATGACGTCACAGTATATGATGACATCATAATTAGTATGCAGTATGACGTCACAATGTACTATGACATCATAATGTATCCGCATTATGACATCACAATATATTATGAGAGCGCAATTTGCAGGTATTATGTGCAATTTCTCTTTCCCCAATTTGTGTCACGTCTACTGGAGCATCATGAGCATGTATTATGATGTCACAGTATATGATGACATCATAATTAGTATGCACTATGACGTCACAATGTATTATGACGTCATAATGTGTCCGCATTATGACATCACGATATATTATGAGAGCGCAATTTGCAGGTTTTATGACCAATTTCGCTTACCCCAATTTGTGTCACATCTACTGGAGCATCATGAGCATGTATCATGACGTCACAGCATATGATGACATCATAACTACTATGCACTATGACGTCACAATGTATTATGACGTCATAATATATCCGCATTATGATATCTCAATATATTATGAGAGCGCAACATGCAGGTATTATGAGCAATTTCTCTTACCACAATTTGCGTCACATCTACTGGAGCATCATGAGCATGTATTATGACGTCACAGTATATGATGACATCATAATTAGTATGCACTATGACGTCACAACGCATTATGACATCATAATGTATCCGCATTATGACATCACAATATATTATGAGAGCGCAATTTGCATGTTTTATGACCAATTTCGATTCCCACAATTTGTGTCACACCTACTGGAGCATCATGAGCATGTATTATGACGTCACAGTATATGATGACATCATAATTAATATGCAGTATGATGTCACAATATATTATGACGTCATAATGTATCCGCATTATGACATCACAATATATAATGAGAGCGCAATTTGCAGGTATTATGAGCAATTTCTCTTACCCCAATTTGTGTCACATCTACTGGAGCATCATGAGCATGTATTATGATGTCACAGTATATGTAGACATCATAATTAGCATGAACTATGACGTCACAATGTATTATGACGTCATAATGTATCCGCATAATGACATCACAATATATTATGAGAGCACAATTTGCAGGTTTTAAGAGCAATTTCTCTTACCCCAATTTGTGTCACATCTACTGGAGCATCATGAGCATGTATTATGACGTCACAGTATATGATGACATCATAATTAGTATGCACTATGACGTCACAATGTATTATGACGTCAAAATATATCCGCATTATGACATCACAATATATTATGAGAGCGCAATTTGCAGGTATTATGAGCAATTTCCCTTACCCCAATTTGTGTCACATTTACTGGAGGATCATGAGCATGTATTATGAAGTCACAGTATATGATGACATCATAATTAGTATGCACTATGACGTCACAATATAATATGACGTCATAATGTATCCGCATTATGACATCACAATATATTACGAGAGCGCAATTTGCAGGTATTATGAGCAATTTCGCTTACCCCAATTTGTGTCACATCTACTGGAGCATCATGAGCATGTATTATGACGTCACACTATATGATGACATCATAATTAGTATGCACTATGACGTCACAATGTATTATGACGTCATAATGTATCCGCATTATGACATCACAATATATTATGAGAGCGCAATTTGCAGGTATTATGAGCAATTTCTCTTACCCCAATTTGTGTCACATCTACTGGAGCATCATGAGCATGTATTATGACGTCACAGTATATGATGACATTATAATTAGTATGCACTATGACGTCACAATGTATTGTGACGTCATAATGTATCCGCATTATGACATCACAATATATTATGAGAGCGCAATTTGCAGGTATTATGAGCAATTTCTCTTACCCCAATTTGTGTCACATCTACTGGAGCATCATGAGCATGTATTATGACGTCACAGTATATGATGACATAATAATTAGTTTGCACTATGACGTCACAAGGTATTATGACGTCATAATGTATCCGCATTATGACATCACAATATACAATGAGAGCCCAATTTGCAGGTATTATGAGCAATTTCTTTACCCCAATTTGTGTCAAATCTACTGGAGCATCATGAGCATGTATTATGATGTCACAGTATATGATGGCATCATAATCAGTATGCAGTATGACGTCACAATGTATTATGACGTCATAATGTATCCGCATTATCACATCACAATATATTATGAGAAAGCAATTTGCAGGTATTATGAGCAATTTCTCTTACCCCAATTTGTGTCACATCTACTGGAGCATCACGAGCATGTATTATGACATCACAGTATGTGATGACATCATAATTAGTATGCACTATGACGTCACAATGTAGTATGACGTCATAATGTATCCGCATAATGACATCACAATATATTATGAGAGCGCAATTTGCAGTTCTCATGACAAATTTTGCTTACCCCAATTTGTGTCACATGTACTGGAGCATCATGAGCATGTATTATGACGTCACAGTATATGATGACATCATAATTACTATGCACTATGACATCACAATGTATTATGACGTCATAATGTATCCGCATTATGACATCACAATATATTATGAGAGCGCAATTTGCAGGTATTATGACCAATTTCTCTTACCCCAATTTGTGTCACATCTACTGGAGCATCATGAGCATGTATTATGACGTCACAGTATATGATGACATCATAATTAGTATGCTCTATGACGTCACAATGTATTATGGCGTCATAATGTATCCGCATTTTGACATCACAATATATTATGAGAGCGCAATTTGCAGGTATTATGAGCAATTTCTCTTACCCCAATATGTGTCACATCTAATGAAGCATCATGAGCATGTATTATGACGTCACAATATATAATGACATCATAATTAGTATGCACTATGACGTCACGATGCAGTATGACGTCATAATGTATACGCATTATGACATCACAATATATTATGAGAGCGCAATTCGCAGGCATTATGACCAATTTCTCTTACCCCAATTTGTGTCACATCTACTGGAGCATCATGAGCATGTATTATGATGTCACAGTATATGATGACATCAAAATTAGTATGCAGTATGACGTCACAATGTATTATGACGTCATAATCTATCCGCATTATGACATCACAATATATTATGAGAGCGCAATTTGCAGGTATTATGAGCAATTTCTCTTACCCCAATTTGTGTCACATCTACTGGAGCATCATGAGCATGTATTATGACGTCACAGTATATGATGACATCATAATTAGTATGCAGTATGACGTCACAATGTATTATGACGTCATAATGTATCCGCATTATGACATCACAGTATATTATGAGAGCGCCATTTGCAGGCATTATGAGCAATTTCTCTTACCCCAATTTGTTTCACATCTACTGGAGCATAATGACCATGTAATATGACGTCACAGTATATGATGACATCATAATTTGTATGCAGTATGACGTCACAAAATATTATGACGTCATAAAGTATCCGCATTATGACATCACAATATATTCTGAGACCGCAATTTGCAGGTTTTATGACCAATTTCGCTTACCCCAATTTGTGTCACGTCTACTGGAGCATCATGAGCATGTATTATGACGCCACAGCATATGATGACATCATAAATAGTATGCACTATGACGTCACAATGTATTATGACGTCATAATATATCCGCATTATGATATCACAATATATTATGAGAGCGCAACATGCAGGTATTATGACCAATTTCTCTTACCCCAATTTCCGTCACATCTACTGGAGCATCATGAGCATGTATTATGACGTCACAGTATATGATGACATCATAATTAGTATGCACTATGACATCACAATGCATTATGACCTCATAATGTATCTGCATTATGACATCACAATATATTATGAGAGCGCAATTTGCAGGTTTTATGACTAATTTCGCCTACCCCAATTTTTGTCACATCTACTGGAGCATCATGAGCATGTATTATGACGTCACAGTATATGATGACATCATAATTAGTATGCACTATGACGTCATATTATATTATGACGTCATAATGTATCCGCATTATGACATCACAATATATTATGAGAGCGCAATTTGCATGTTTTATGACCAATTTCGATTCCCCCAATTTGTGTCACATCTACTGGAGCATCATGAGCATGTATTATGACGTCACAGTATATGATGACATCATAATTAGTATGCAGTATGACGTCACAATGTATTATGACGTCATAATGTATCCGCATTATGAAATCACAATATATAATGAGAGCGCAACATGCAGGTATTATGAGCAATTTCTCTTAACCCAATTTGTGTCACATCTACTGGAGCATCATGAGCATGTATTATGACGTCACAGCATATGATGACATCATAACTAGTATGCACTATGACGTCACAATGTATTATGACGTCATAATGTATCCGCATTATGATACCCCAATATATTATGCGAGCGCAACATGCACGTATTATGAGCAATTTCTCTTACCCCAATTTTTGTCACATCTACTGGAGCATCATGAGCATGTATTATGACATCACAGTATATGATGAAATCATAATTAGTATGCACTATGACGTCACAATGTATTATGACGTCATAATGTATCCGCATTATGATATCACAATATATTATGAGAGCGCAACATGCAGGTATTATGAGCAATTTTTCTTACCCCAATTTCCGTCACATCTACTGGAGCATCATGAGCATTTATTATGACGTCACATTATATGATGACATCATAAGTAGTATGCACTATGACGTCACAATGTATTATGACGTCATAATGTATCCGCATTCTGACATCACAATATATTATGAGAGCGCAATTTGCAGGTTTTATGACCAATTTCTCTTACCCCAATTTGTGTCACATCTACTGGAGCATCATGAGCATGTATTATGACGTCACAGTATATGATGAAAACATAATTAGTATGCAGTATGACGTCACAATATATTATGACGTCATAATGTATCCGCATTATGACATCACAATATATTATGAGAGCGCAATTTGCAGGTATTATGAGCAATTTCTCTTACCCCAATTTGTGTCACATCTACTAGAGCATCATGAGCATGTATTATGATGTCACAGTATATGATGACATCATAATTAACATGCACTCTGACGTCACAATGTATTATGACGTCATAATGTATCCGCATTATGACATCACAATATTTTATGAGAGCGCAATTTGCATATTTTATGACCAATTTCGCTTCCCCCAATTTGTGTCACAGCTACTGGAGCATCATGAGCATGCATTATGACGTCACAGTATATGATGACATCATAATTAGTATGCAGTATGACGTCACAATGTATTATGACGTCATAATGTATCCGCATTACGACATCACAATACATTATGAGAGCGCAATTTGCAGGTATTATGAGCAATTTCTCTTACCCCAATTTGTGTCACATCTACTGGAGCATCATGAGCATGTATTATGACATCACAGTATATGATGACAACATAATAAGTATGCAGTATGACGTCACAATATATTATGACGTCATAATGTACCCGCATTATGACATCGCAATATATTATGAGAGCGCAATTTGCAGGTATTATGAGCAATTTCTCTTACCCCAATTTGTGTCACATCTACTGGAGCATCATGAGCATGTATTATGATGTCACAGTATATGACGACATCATAATTAGTATGCACTATGACGTCACAATGTATTACGACGTCATAATGTATCCGCATTATGACATCACAATATATTATGAGAGCGCAATTTCCATGTTTTATGACCAATTTCGCTTCCCCCAATTTGTGTCACATCTACTGGAGCATCATGAGCATGTATTATGACGTCACAGTATATGATGACATAATAATTAGTTTGCACTATGACGTCACAAGGTATTATGACGTCATAATGTATCCGCATTATGACATCACAATATACAATGAGAGCCCAATTTGCAGGTATTATGAGCAATTTCTTTACCCCAATTTGTGTCACATCTACTGGAGCATCATGAGCATGTATTATGATGTCACAGTATATGATGGCATCATAATCAGTATGCAGTATGACGTCACAATGTATTATGACGTCATAAAGTATCCGCATTATGACATCACAATATATTCTGAGACCGCAATTTGCAGGTTTTATGACCAATTTCGCTTACCCCAATTTGTGTCACGTCTACTGGAGCATCATGAGCATGTATTATGACGCCACAGCATATGTTGACATCATAAATAGTATGCACTATGACGTCACAATGTATTATGACGTCATAATATATCCGCATTATGATATCACAATATATTATGAGAGCGCAACATGCAGGTATTATGAGCAATTTCTCTTACCCCAATTTCCGTCACATCTACTGGAGCATCATGAGCATGTATTATGACGTCACAGTATATGATGACATCATAATTAGTATGCACTATGACATCACAATGCATTATGACCTCATAATGTATCTGCATTATGACATCACAATATATTATGAGAGCGCAATTTGCAGGTTTTATGACTAATTTCGCCTACCCCAATTTTTGTCACATCTACTGGAGCATCATGAGCATGTATTATGACGTCACAGTATATGATGACATCATAATTAGTATGCACTATGACGTCATATTATATTATGACGTCATAATGTATCCGCATTATGACATCACAATATATTATGAGAGCGCAATTTGCATGTTTTATGACCAATTTCGATTCCCCCAATTTGTGTCACATCTACTGGAGCATCATGAGCATGTATTATGACGTCACAGTATATGATGACATCATAATTAGTATGCAGTATGACGTCACAATGTATTATGACGTCATAATGTATCCGCATTATGAAATCACAATATATAATGAGAGCGCAACATGCAGGTATTATGAGCAATTTCTCTTAACCCAATTTGTGTCACATCTACTGGAGCATCATGAGCATGTATTATGACGTCACAGCATATGATGACATCATAACTAGTATGCACTATGACGTCACAATGTATTATGACGTCATAATGTATCCGCATTATGATACCACAATATATTATGCGAGCGCAACATGCACGTATTATGAGCAATTTCTCTTACCCCAATTTTTGTCACATCTACTGGAGCATCATGAGCATGTATTATGACATCACAGTATATGATGAAATCATAATTAGTATGCACCATGACGTCACAATGTATTATGACGTCATAATGTATCCGCATTATGATATCACAATATATTATGAGAGCGCAACATGCAGGTATTATGAGCAATTTTTCTTACCCCAATTTCCGTCACATCTACTGGAGCATCATGAGCATTTATTATGACGTCACAGTATATGATGACATCATAAGTAGTATGCACTATGACGTCACAATGTATTATGACGTGATAATGTATCCGCATTATGACATCACAATATATTATGAGAGCGCAATTTGCAGGTTTTATGACCAATTTCTCTTACCCCAATTTGTGTCACATCTACTGGAGCATCATGAGCATGTATTATGACGTCACAGTATATGATGACAACATAATTAGTATGCAGTATGACGTCACAATATATTATGACGTCATAATGTATCCGCATTAGGACATCACAATATATTATGAGAGCGCAATTTGCAGGTATTATGAGCAATTTCTCTTACCCCAATTTGTGTCACATCTACTAGAGCATCATGAGCATGTATTATGATGTCACAGTATATGATGACATCATAATTAACATGCACTCTGACGTCACAATGTATTATGACGTCATAATGTATCCGCATTATGACATCACAATATTTTATGAGAGCGCAATTTGCATGTTTTATGACCAATTTCGCTTCCCCCAATTTGTGTCACATCTACTGGAGCATCATGAGCATGTATTATGACGTCACAGTATATGATGACATCATAATTAGTATGCACTATGACATCACAATGTATTATGACGTCATAATGTATCCGCATTATGACATCACAATATATTATGAGAGCGCAATTTGCATGCTTTATGACCAATTTCGCTTCCCCCAATTTGTGTCACATCTACTGGAGCATCATGAGCATGTATTATGACGTCACAGTATATGATGACATCATAATTAGTATGCACTATGACATCACAATGTATTATGACGTCATTATGTATCCGCATTATGACATCACAATATATTATGAGAGCGCAACTTGCAGGTATTATGTGCAATTTCTCTTACCCCAATTTGTGTCACGTCTACTGGAGCATCATGAGCATGTATTATGACGTCACAGTATATGATGACATCATAAATAGTATGCACTATGACGTCACAATGTATTATGACGTCGTAATGTATCCGCATAATGACATCACTATATGAGAGCACAATTTGCATGTTTTATGACCAATTTCGCTTCCCCCAATTTGTGTCACATCTACTGGAGCATCATGAGCATGTATTATGACATCACAGTATATGATGACATCATAATTAGTATGCAGTATGACGTCACAATGTATTATGAAGTCAAAATGTATCCGCATTATGACATCACAGTATATTATGTGAACGCAATTTGCAGGTATTATGAGCAATTTCTCTTACCCCAATTTGTTTCACATCTACTGGAGCATCATGAGCATGTATTATGACGTCACAGTATATGATGACATCATAATTAGTATACAGTATGACGTCACAATATATTATGACGTCATAATGTATCCGCATTATGACATCACAATATATTATGAGAGCGCAATTTGCAGGTATTATGAGCAATTTCTCTTACCCCAATTTGTGTCACATCTACTGGAGCATCATGAGAATGTATTATGACGTCACAGTATATGATGACATCATAATTAGTATGCAGTATGACGTCACAATGTACTATGACATCATAATGTATCCGCATTATGACATCACAATATATTATGAGAGCGCAATTTGCAGGTATTATGTGCAATTTCTCTTTCCCCAATTTGTGTCATGTCTACTGGAGCATCATGAGCATGTATTATGATGTCACAGTATATGATGACATCATAATTAGTATGCACTATGACGTCACAATGTATTATGACGTCATAATGTGTCCGCATTATGACATCACGATATATTATGAGAGCGCAATTTGCAGGTTTTATGACCAATTTCGCTTACCCCAATTTGTGTCACATCTACTGGAGCATCATGAGCATGTATCATGACGTCACAGCATATGATGACATCATAACTACTATGCACTATGACGTCACAATGTATTATGACGTCATAATATATCCGCATTATGATATCTCAATATATTATGAGAGCGCAACATGCAGGTATTATGAGCAATTTCTCTTACCACAATTTGCGTCACATCTACTGGAGCATCATGAGCATGTATTATGACGTCACAGTATATGATGACATCATAATTAGTATGCACTATGACGTCACAACGCATTATGACATCATAATGTATCCGCATTATGACATCACAATATATTATGAGAGCGCAATTTGCATGTTTTATGACCAATTTCGATTCCCACAATTTGTGTCACACCTACTGGAGCATCATGAGCATGTATTATGACGTCACAGTATATGATGACATCATAATTAATATGCAGTATGATGTCACAATATATTATGACGTCATAATGTATCCGCATTATGACATCACAATATATAATGAGAGCGCAATTTGCAGGTATTATGAGCAATTTCTCTTACCCCAATTTGTGTCACATCTACTGGAGCATCATGAGCATGTATTATGATGTCACAGTATATGTAGACATCATAATTAGCATGAACTATGACGTCACAATGTATTATGACGTCATAATGTATCCGCATAATGACATCACATTATATTATGAGTGCGCAATTTGCTGGTTTCTTGAGCAATTTCGCCAACCCGAATTTGTGTCACATCTACTGGAGCATCATGAGCATGTATTATGACGTCACAGTATATGATGACATCATAATTAGTATGCACTATGACGTCACAATGTATTATGACGTCATAATGTATCCGCATTATGATATCACAGTATATTATGCGAGCGCAACATGCAGGTATTATGAGCAATTTCTCTTACCACAATTTGTGTCACATCTACTGGAGCATCATGAGCATGTATTATGACGTCACAGTAAATGATGACATCATAACTAGTATGCACTATGACGTCACAATGTATTATGACGTCATAATATATCCGCATTATGACATCACAATATATTATGAGAGCGCAATTTGCAGGTATTATGAGCAATTTCGCTTAACCCAATTTGTGTCACATCCACTGGAGCATCATGAGCATGTATTATGATGTCACAGTATATGATGATATCATAATTAGTATGCACTATGACGTCACAATGTATTACGACGTCATAATGTATCAGAATTATGACATCACAATATATAATGAGAGCGCAATTTGCAGGTATTATGAGCAACTTCTCTTACCCCAATTTGTGTCACATCTACTGGAGCATCATGAGCATGTATTATGACGTCACAGTATATGATGACATCATAATTAGTATGCACTATGACGACACAAGATATTATGACGTCATAATGTGTCCGTGTTATGACATCACAGTATACTTTGAGAGCGTAATTTGCATGTATTATGAGCAATTTCTCTTACCCCAATTTGTGTCACATCTACTGGAGCATCATGAGCATGTATTATGACATCACAGTATATGATGGCATCATAATCAGTATGCAGTATGACGTCACAATGTATTATGACGTCATAATGTATCCGAATTATGACATCACAATATATTATGAGAAAGCAATTTGCAGGTATTATGAGCAATTTCTCTTACCCCAATTTGTGTCACATCTACTGGAGCATCACGAGCATGTATTATGACATCACAGTATATGATGGCATCATAATTAGTATGCACTATGACGTCACAATGTAGTATGACGTCATAATGTATCCGCATAATGACATCACAATATATTATGAAAGCGCAATTTGCAGGTTTCATGACAAATTTTGCTTACCCCAATTAGTGTGACATGTACTGGAGCATCATGAGCATGTATTATGACGTCACAGTATATGATGACATCATAATTAGTATGCACTATGACATCACAATGTATTATGACGTCATAATGTATCCGCATTATGACATCACAATATATTATGAGAGCGCAATTTGCAGGTATTATGAGCAATTTCTCTTACCCCAATTTGTGTCACAACTACTGCAGCATCATGAGCATGTATTATGACGTCACAGTATATGATGACATCATAATTAGTATGCTCTATGACGTCACAATGTATTATGGCGTCATAATGTATCCGCATTTTGACATCACAATATATTATGAGAGCGCAATTTGCAGGTTTTATGAGCAATTTTTCTTACCCCAATTTGTGTCACATCTAATGAAGCATCATGAGCATGTATTATGACGTCACAATATATGATGACATCATAATTAGTATGCACTATGACGTCACGATGCAGTATGACGTCATAATGTATCCGCATTATGACGTCACAATATATTATGAGAGCGCAATTTGCAGGCATTATGACCAATTTCTCTTACCCCAAGTTGTGTCACATCTACTGCAGCATCATGAGCATGTATTATGACGTCACAGTATATGATGACATCATAATTAGTATGCAGTATGACGTCACAATGTATTATGACGTCATAATCTATCCGCATTATGACATCACAATATATTATGAGAGCGCAATTTGCAGGTATTATGAGCAATTTCTCTTACCCCAATTTGTGTCACATCTACTGGAGCATCATGAGCATGTATTATGACGTCACAGAATATGATGACATCATAACTAGTATGCACTATGACGTCACAATGTATTATGATGTCATAATGTATCCGTATTATGATATCACAAAATATTATGAGAGCGCAATTTGCAGGTATTATGAGCAATGTCTCTTAGCCCAATTTGTGTCACATCTACTGGAGAATCATGAGCATGTATTTTGACGTCACAGTATATGATGACATCATAATTAGTATGTACTATGACGTCACAATATATTATGACGTCATAATGTATCTGCATTATGACATCACAATATATTTTGAGAGCGCAACTTGCAGGTATTATGAGCAATTTCGCTTACCCCAATTTGTGTCACATCTACTGGAGCATCATGAGCAAGTATTATGACATCACAGTATATGTTGACATCATAATTAGTATGCAGTATGCCGTCACAATATATTATGACGTCATAATGTATGCGCATTATGACATCACAATATATTCTGAGAGCGCAATTTGCAGGTATTATGAGCAATTTCTCTTACCCCAATTTGTGTCACATCTACTGGAGCATCATGAGCATGTATTATGATGCCACAGTATATGATGACATCATAATTAGTATACACTATGATGTCACAATGTATTATGACGTCATAATGTAGCCGCATTATGACATCACAATATATTATGAGAGCGCAATTTGCAGGTATTATGAGCAATTTCGCTTACCCCAATTTGTGTCACATCTACTGGAGCATCATGAGCATGTATTATGACATCACAATATATGATGACATCATAATTAGTATGCACTATGATGTCACAATGTATTATGACGTCGTAATATATCCGCATTATGGCATCACAATATATTATGAGAGCGCAATTTGCAGGTTTTAAGACCAATTTCGCTTACCGCAATTTGTGTCACATCTACTGGAGCATCATGAGCATGTATTATGACGTCACAGTATATGATGACATCATAATCAGTATGCACTATGATGTCACAATGTATTATGACGTCATAATGTATCCGCATTATGACATCACAATACATTATGAGAGCGCAACATGCAGGTATTATGAGCAATTTCTCTTACCCCAATTTGTGTCACATCTACTGGAGCATCATGAGCATGATTTATGACGTCACAGTATAGGATGACATCATAATTAGTATGCACTATGACGTCACAATGTATTATGACGTCATAATGTATCCGCATTATGACATCACAATATATTATGAGAGCGCAATTTGCAGGCATTATGAGCAATTTCTCTTACCCCAATTTGTGTCACATCTACTGCAGCATAATGAGCATGTATTATGACGTCACAGTATATGATGACATCATAATTAGTATGCACTATGATGTCACAATGCAGTATGACGTCATAATGTATCCGCATTATGAAATCACAATATTTTATGAGAGCGCAATTTGCAGGTATTATGAGCAATTTCGCTTACCCCAATTTGTGTCACATCTACTGGAGAATCATGAGCATGTATTTTGACGTCACAGTATATGATGACATCATAATTAGTATGGACTATAACGTCACAATGTATTATGACGTCATAATGTATCTGCATTATGACATCACAATATATTATGAGAGCGCAATTTGCAGGTATTATGAGCAATTTCGCTTACCCCAATTTGAATCACATCTACTGGAGCATCATCAGCATGTATTATGACGTCACAGCATATGATGACACCATAACTAGTATGCACTATGTCGTCACAATGTATTATGACGTCATAATGTATCCGCATTATGACATCACAATGTATTATGAGAGCGCAATTTGCAGGTATTTTGAGCAATTTCGCTTAACCCAATTTGTGTCACATCTACTGGAGCATCATGAGCAAGTATTATGACGTCACAGTATATGATGACATCATAATTAGTATGCACTATGACGTCACAATGTATTACGACGTCATAATGTATCATAATTATGACCTCACAATAAATAATGAGAGCCCAATTTGCAGGTATTATGAGCAATTTCTCTTACCCCAATTTGTGTCACATCTACTGGAGCATCATGAGCATGTATTATGACGTCACAGTATATGATGACATCATAATTAGTATGCACTATGGCGTCACAATGCAGTATGACGTCATAATGTATCCGCATTATGACATCACAATATATTATCAGAGCGCAATTTGCAGGCATTATGAGCAATTTCTCTTACCCCAATTTGTGTCACATCTACTGGAGCATCATGAGCATGTATTATGACGTCACAGCATATGATGACATCATAACTAGTATGCACTATGTCGTCACAATGTATTATGACGTCATAATGTATCCGCATTATGACATCACAATATATTATGAGAGCGCAAGTTTCAGGTATTATGACAAATTTCGCTTACCCCAACTTGTGTCACATCTACTGGAGCATCATTAGCATGTATTATGACGGCACAGTATATGATGACATCATAATTAGTATGCACTATGACGTCACAATGTATTATGACGTCATAATGTATCCGCATTATGACATCACAATATATTATGAGAGCACAATTTGCAGGTTTTATGAGCAATTTCTCTTACCCCAATTTGTGTCACATCTACTGGAGCATCATGAGCATGTATTATGACGTCACAGTATATGATGACATCATAATTAGTATGCACTATGACGTCACAATGTATTATGACGTCAAAATATATCCGCATTATGACATCACAATATATTATGAGAGCGCAATTTGCAGGTATTATGAGCAATTTCCCTTACCCCAATTTGTGTCACATTTACTGGAGGATCATGAGCATGTATTATGAAGTCACAGTATATGATGACATCATAATTAGTATGCACTATGACGTCACAATACATTATGACGTCATAATGTATCCGCATTATGACATCACAATATATTACGAGAGCGCAATTTGCAGGTATTATGAGCAATTTCGCTTACCCCAATTTGTGTCACATCTACTGGAGCATCATGAGCATGTATTATGACGTCACACTATATGATGACATCATAATTAGTATGCACTATGACGTCACAATGTATTATGACGTCATAATGTATCCGCATTATGACATCACAATATATTATGAGAGCGCAATTTGCAGGTATTATGAGCAATTTCTCTTACCCCAATTTGTGTCACATCTACTGGAGCATCATGAGCATGTATTATGACGTCACAGTATATGATGACATTATAATTAGTATGCACTATGACGTCACAATGTATTGTGACGTCATAATGTATCCGCATTATGACATCACAATATATTATGAGAGCGCAATTTGCAGGTATTATGAGCAATTTCTCTTACCCCAATTTGTGTCACATCTACTGGAGCATCATGAGCATGTATTATGACGTCACAGTATATGATGACATAATAATTAGTTTGCACTATGACGTCACAAGGTATTATGACGTCATAATGTATCCGCATTATGACATCACAATATACAATGAGAGCCCAATTTGCAGGTATTATGAGCAATTTCTTTACCCCAATTTGTGTCACATCTACTGGAGCATCATGAGCATGTATTATGATGTCACAGTATATGATGGCATCATAATCAGTATGCAGTATGACGTCACAATGTATTATGACGTCATAATGTATCCGCATTATGACATCACAATATATTATGAGAAAGCAATTTGCAGGTATTATGAGCAATTTCTCTTACCCCAATTTGTGTCACATCTACTGGAGCATCACGAGCATGTATTATGACATCACAGTATGTGATGACATCATAATTAGTGTGCACTATGACGTCACAATGTAGTATGACGTCATAATGTATCCGCATAATGACATCACAATATATTATGAGAGCGCAATTTGCAGTTTTCATGACAAATTTTGCTTACCCCAATTTGTGTCACATGTACTGGAGCATCATGAGCATGTATTATGACGTCACAGTATATGATGACATCATAATAACTATGCACTATGACATCACAATGTATTATGACGTCATAATGTATCCGCATTATGACATCACAATATATTATGAGAGCGCAATTTGCAGGTATTATGACCAATTTCTCTTACCCCAATTTGTGTCACATCTACTGGAGCATCATGAGCATGTATTATGACGTCACAGTATATGATGACATCATAATTAGTATGCTCTATGACGTCACAATGTATTATGGCGTCATAATGTATCCGCATTTTGACATCACAATATATTATGAGAGCGCAATTTGCAGGTATTATGAGCAATTTCTATTACCCCAATATGTGTCACATCTAATGAAGCATCATGAGCATGTATTATGACGTCACAATATATAATGACATCATAATTAGTATGCACTATGACGTCACGATGCAGTATGACGTCATAATGTATACGCATTATGACATCACAATATATTATGAGAGCGCAATTCGCAGGCATTATGACCAATTTCTCTTACCCCAATTTGTGTCACATCTACTGGAGCATCATGAGCATGTATTATGATGTCACAGTATATGATGACATCAAAATTAGTATGCAGTATGACGTCACAATGTATTATGACGTCATAATCTATCCGCATTATGACATCACAATATATTATGAGAGCGCAATTTGCAGGTATTATGAGCAATTTCTCTTACCCCAATTTGTGTCACATCTACTGGAGCATCATGAGCATGTATTATGACGTCACAGTATATGATGACATCATAATTAGTATGCAGTATGACGTCACAATGTATTATGACGTCATAATGTATCCGCATTATGACATCACAGTATATTATGAGAGCGCCATTTGCAGGCATTATGAGCAATTTCTCTTACCCCAATTTGTTTCACATCTACTGGAGCATAATGACCATGTAATATGACGTCACAGTATATGATGACATCATAATTTGTATGCAGTATGACGTCACAAAATATTAAGACGTCATAAAGTATCCGCATTATGACATCACAATATATTCTGAGACCGCAATTTGCAGGTTTTATGACCAATTTCGCTTACCCCAATTTGTGTCACGTCTACTGGAGCATCATGAGCATGTATTATGACGCCACAGCATATGATGACATCATAAATAGTATGCACTATGACGTCACAATGTATTATGACGTCATAATATATCCGCATTATGATATCACAATATATTATGAGAGCGCAACATGCAGGTATTATGACCAATTTCTCTTACCCCAATTTCCGTCACATCTACTGGAGCATCATGAGCATGTATTATGACGTCACAGTATATGATGACATCATAATTAGTATGCACTATGACATCACAATGCATTATGACCTCATAATGTATCTGCATTATGACATCACAATATATTATGAGAGCGCAATTTGCAGGTTTTATGACTAATTTCGCCTACCCCAATTTTTGTCACATCTACTGGAGCATCATGAGCATGTATTATGACGTCACAGTATATGATGACATCATAATTAGTATGCACTATGACGTCATATTATATTATGACGTCATAATGTATCCGCATTATGACATCACAATATATTATGAGAGCGCAATTTGCATGTTTTATGACCAATTTCGATTACCCAATTTGTGTCACATCTACTGGAGCATCATGAGCATGTATTATGACGTCACAGTATATGATGACATCATAATTAGTATGCAGTATGACGTCACAATGTATTATGACGTCATAATGTATCCGCATTATGAAATCACAATATATAATGAGAGCGCAACATGCAGGTATTATGAGCAATTTCTCTTAACCCAATTTGTGTCACATCTACTGGAGCATCATGAGCATGTATTATGACGTCACAGCATATGATGACATCATAACTAGTATGCACTATGACGTCACAATGTATTATGACGTCATAATGTATCCGCATTATGACATCACAATATATTATGAGAGCGCAATTTGCATGTTTTATGACCAATTTCGCTTCCCCCAATTTGTGTCACATCTACTGGAGCATCATGAGCATGCATTATGACGTCACAGCATATGATGACATCATAATTAGTATGCACTATGACATCACAAAATATTATGACGTCATAATGTATCCGCATTATGACATCACAATATATTATGAGAGCGCATTTTGCAGGTATTATGAGCAATTTCTCTTACCCCAATTTGTGTCACATCTACTGGAGCATCATGAGCATGTATTATGACGTCACAGTATATGATGACAACAAAATTAGTTTGCAGTATGACGTCACAATATATTATGACATCATAATGTACCCGAATTATGACATCACAATATATTATGAGAGCGCAATTTGCAGGTATTATGAGCAATTTCTCTTACCCCAATTTGTGTCACATCTACTGGAGCATCATGAGCATGTATTATGATGTCACAGTATATGATGACATCATAATTAGTATGCACTATGACGTCACAATGTATTACGACGTCATAATGTATCCGCATTATGACATCACAATATATTATGAGAGCGCAATTTCCATGATTTATGACCAATTTCGCTTCCCCCAATTTGTGTCACATCTACTGGAGCATCATGAGCATGTATTATGACGTCACAGTATATGATGTCATCATAATTAGTATGAAGTATGGCGTCACAATGTATTATGACGTCATAATGTATCCGCATTATGACATCACAATATATTATGAGAGCGCAATTTGCAGGTATTATGAGCAACTTCTCTTATGCCAGTTTGTGTCACATCTACAGGAGCATCATGAGCATGTATTATGATGTCACAGTATATGATGACATCATAATTAGTATGCACTATGACATCACAATGTATTATGACGTCATAATATATCCGCATTATGACATCACAATATATTATGAGAGCGCAATTTGCAGGTATTATGACCAATTTCGCTTACCCCAAATTGTGTCACGTCTACTGGAGCATCATGAGCATGTATTATGACGTCACAGCATATGATGACATCATAACTAGTATGCACTATGACATCACAATGTATTATGACGTCATAATGTATCCACATTATGATATCACATTATATAATGCGAGCACAACATGCATGTTTTATGACCAATATCGCTTCCCGCAATATGTGTCACATCTACTGGAGCATCCTGAGCATGTATTATGACGTCACAGTATATGATGACATCATAATTAGTATGCACTATGACGTCACAATGTACTATGACGTCATAATGTATCCGCATTATTGCATCACAATATAGTATGAGAACGCAATTTGCAGGTATTATGAGCAATTTCTCTTACCCCAATTTGTGTCACATCTACTGGAGCATCATGAGCATGTATTATGACGTCACAGTATATGATGACATCATAATTAGTATGCAGTATGACGTCACAATGTATTATGACGTCATAATGTATCCGCATGATGACATCACAATATATTATGAGAGCGCAATATGCATGCTTTAAGACCAATTTGGCTTCCCCCAATTTGTGTCACATCTACTGGAGCCTCATGAGCATGTATTATGACGTCACAGTATATGATGACATCATAATTAGTATGCACTATGACGTCAAAATGTATTATGACGTCATAATGTATCCGCATTATGACATCACAATATATTATGACAGCGGAATTTGCAGGTATTATGAGCAATTTCTCTTACCCCAATTTGTGTCACATCTACTGGAGCATCATGAGGATGTATTATGACGTCACAGTATGTGATGACATCATAAGTAGTACGCAGTATGACGTCACAATGTGTTGTGACGTCATAATTTATCCGCATTATGACATCACAATATATTATGAGACCGCAATTTGCAGGTTTTATGAGCAATTTCGCTGACCCCAATTTGTGTCACATCTACTGGAGCATCATGAGCATGTACTATGACGTCGCAGTATATGATGAAATCATAATTAGTATGCACTATGACGTCACAATGTATTATGACGTCATAATGTATCCGCATTATGATATCACCATATATTATGCGAGCGCAACATGCAGCTATTATGAGCAATTTCTCTTACCCCAATTTGTGTCACATCTACTGGAGCATCATGAGCATGTATTATGACGTCACAGTATATGATGACATCATGATTAGTATGCACTATGACGTCACAATGTATTATGACGTCATAATGTATCTGCATTATGACAGCACAATATATTATGAGAGCGCAATTTGCATGTTTTATGAACAATTTCGCTTCCCCCAATTTGTGACACATCTACTGGAGCATCATGAGCATGTATTATGACGGCACAGTATATGATGACATCATAATTAGTATGCACTATGACCTCACAATGTACTATGACGTCATAATGTATCCGCATTATGACATCACAATATATTATGAGAGCACAATTTGCAGGTATTATGAGGAATTTCTCTTACCCCAATTTGTTTCACATCTACTGGAGCATCATGAGCATGTATTATGACGTCACAGTATATGATGACATCATAATTAGTATGCACTATGACATCACAATGTATTATGACGTCATAATATATCCGCATTATGACATCACAATATATTATGAGAGCGCAATTTGCACGTATTATGACCAATTTCGCTTACCCCAATTTGTGTCACATCTACTGGAGCATCATGAGCATGTATTATGACGTCACAGCATATGATGACATCATAACTAGTATGCACTATGACGTCACAATGTATTATGACGTCATAATGTATCCGCATTATGACATCACAACATATTATGAGACTGCAATTTGCAGGTTTTATGAGCAATTTCGCTGACCCCAATTTGTGTCATATCTACTGGAGCATCATGATCATGTATTGTGACGTCACAGTATATGATGACATCATAATTAGTATGCACTATGACGTCACAATGTATTATGACGTCATAATGTATCCGCATTAGGATATCACAATATATTATGCGAGCGCAACATGCAGGAATTATGAGCAATTTCTCTTACCCCAATTTGTGTCACATCTACTGGAGCATCATGAGCATGTATTATGACGTCACAGTATATGATGACATCATAATTAGTATGCACTATGACGTCACAATGTATTATGACGTCGTAATGTATCCGCAATATGACATCACAATATGAGAGCGCAATTTGCATGTTTTATGACCAATTTCGCTTCCCCCAATTTGTGTCACATCTACTGGAGCATCATGAGCATGTATTATGACGTCACAGTATATGATGACATCATAATTAGTATGCACTATGACCTCACAATGTACTATGACGTCATAATGTATCCGCATTATGACATCACAATATATTATGAGAGCGCAATTTGCAGGTATTATGAGCAATTTCTCTTACCCCAATTTGTGTCACATCTACTGGAGCATCATGAGCATTTATTATGACATCACAGTATGTGATGACATCATAAGTAGTACGCAGTATGACGTCACAATGTATTTTGACGTCATAATTTATCCGCATTATGACATCACAATATATTATGAGACCGCAATTTGCAGGTTTTATGAGCAATTTCGCTGACCCCAATTTGTGTCACATCTACTGGAGCATCATGAGCATGTACTATGACGTCGCAGTACATGAGGAAATCATAATTAGTATGCACTATGACGTCACAATGTATTATGACGTCATAATGTATCTGCATTATGAGAGCACAATATCTTATGAGAGCGCAATTTGCATGTTTTATAACCAATTTCGCGTCCCCCAATTTGTGTCACATCTACTGGAGCATCATGAGCATGTATTATGACGTCACAGTATATGATGACATCATAATTAGTATGTACTATGACGTCACAATGTATTATGACGTCATAATATATCCGCATTATGATATCACAATATATTATCCGAGCGCAACATGCAGGTAATATGAGCAATTTCTCTTACCCCAATTTGTGTCACATCTACTGGAGCATCATGAGCATGTATTATGACGTCACAGTATATGATGACATCATAATTAGTATGCACTATGACGTCACAATGTATTATGACGTCATAATGTATCCGCATTATGACATCACAATATATTATGAGTGCGCAATTTGCTGTTTTCATGAGCAATTTCGCTGACCCGAAGTTGTGTCACATCTACTGGAGCATCATGAGCATGTATTATGACGTCACAGTATATGATGACATCATAATTAGTATGCACGATGACGTCACAATGTATTATGACGTCATAATATATCCACATTATGACATCACAATATATTATGAGAAGGCAATTTGCAGGTTTTATGAGCAATTTCTCTAACCCCAAATTGTGTCACATCTACAGGAGCATCATGAGCATGTATTATGACGTCACAGTATATGATGACATCATAATTAGTATGCACTATGACGTCACAATGTATTATGACGTCATAATATATCCGCATTATGACATCACAATATACTACGAGAGCGCATCATGCAGGTATTATGAGCAATTTCTCTTACCACAATTTGTGTCACATCTACTGGAGCATCATGAGCATGTATTATGACGTCACAGTATATGATGACATCAAAATTAGTATGCACTATGACGTCACAATGTATTATGACGTCATAATATATCCGCATTATGACATCACAATGTATTATGAGAGCGCAATTTGCAGGTTTTATGACCAATTTCTCTTACCCCAATTTGTGTCACATCTACTGGAGCATCATGAGCATGTATTATGACGTCACAGTATATGATGTCATCACAATTAGTATGCACCATGACGTCACAATGTATTATGACGTCATAATATATCCGCATTATGACATCACAATGTATTATGAGAGCGCAATTTGCAAGTTTTATGACCAATTTCTCTTACCCCAATTTGTGTCACATCTACTGGAGCATCATGAACATGTATTATGACGTCACAGCATATGATGACATCATAACTAGTATGCACAATGACGTCACAATGTATTATGACATCACAATGTATCCGCATTATGACATCACAATATATTATGAGAGCGCAACATGCAGGTATTATGAGCAATTTCTCTTACCCCAATTTGTGTCACATCTACTGGAGCATCATGAGCATGTATTAGGACGTCACAGTATATGATGACATCATAATTAGTATGCACTATGACGTCACAATGTATTATGACGTCATAATATATCCGCATTATGACATCACAATGTATTATGAGAGCGCAATTTACAGGTTTTATGACCAATTTCGCTTCCTCCAACTTTTGTCACATCTACTGGAGCATCATGAGCATGTATTATGATGTCCCAGTATATGATGACATCATAATTAGTATGCACTTTGACGTCACAATGTATTATGACGTCATAATGTGTCCGCATTATGACATCACAGTATATTATGGGAGCGCAATTTGCATGCTTTATGACCAATTTCGCTTCCCCCAATTTGTGTGACATCTACTAGAGCATCATGAGCATGTATTATGACGTCACAGTATATGATGACATAATAATTAGTATGCAGTATGACGTCACAATGTATTATGACGTCATAATGTGTCCGCATTATGACATCACAATATATTATGAGAGCGCAATTTGCAGGTATTATGAGCAATTTCTCTTACCCCAATTTGTGTCACATCTACTGGAGCATCATGAGCATGTATTATGACATCACAGTATATGATGACAACATAATTAGTATGCAGTATGACGTCACAATATATTTTGACGTCATAATTTATCCGCATTGTGACATCACAATATATTATGAGAGCGCAATTTGCAGGTATTATGAGCAATTTCTCTTACCCCAATTTGTGTCACATCTACTGGAGCATCATGAGCATGTATTATGATGTCACAGTATATGATGACATCATAATTAGCATGCATTATGACGTCACAATGTATTATGACGTCATAATGTATCCGCATTATGACATCACAATATATTATGAGAGCGCAATTTGCATGTTTTATGACCAATTTCGCTTCCCCCAATTTGTGTCACATCTACTGGAGCATCATGAGCATGCATTATGACGTCACTGCATATGATGACATCATAATTAGTATGCACTATGACATCACAAAGTATTATGACGTCATAATGTATCCGCATTATGACATCACAATATATTATGAGAGCGCAATTTGCAGGTATTATGAGCAATTTCTCTTACCCCAATTTGTGTCACATCTACTGGAGCATCATGAGCATGTATTATGACGTCACAGTATATGATGACATCATAATTAGCATGCATTATGACGTCACAATGTATTATGACGTCATAATGTATCCGCATTATGACATCACAATATATTATGAGAGCGCAATTTGCATGTTTTATGAACAATTTCGCTTCCCCCAATTTGTGTCACATCTACTGGAGCATCATGAGCATGCATTATGACGTCACAGCATATGATGACATCATAATTAGTATGCACTATGACATCACAATGTATTATGACGTCATAATGTATCCGCATTATGACATCACAATATATTATGAGAGCGCAATTTGCAGGTATTATGAGCAATTTCTCTTACCCCAATTTGTGTCACATCTACTGGAGCATCATGAGCATGTATTATGACGTCACAGTATATGATGTCATCATAATTAGTATGCAGTATGGCGTCACAAAGTATTATGACGTCATAATGTATCCGCATTATGACATCACAATATATTATGAGAGCGCAATTTGCAGGTATTATGAGCAATTTCTCTTACCCCAATTTGTGTCACATCTACAGGAGCATCATGAGCATGTATTATGACGTCACAGTATATGATGACAACATAATTAGTATGCAGCATGACGTCACAATATATTATGACGTCATAATGTATCCGCATTATGACATCACAATATATTATGAGAGCGCAATTTGCAGGTATTATGAGCAATTTCTCTAACCCCAATTTGTGTCACATCTACTGGAGAATCATGAGCATGTATTATGATGTCACAGTATATGATGACATCATAATTAGTATACACTATGACATCACAATGTATTATGACGTCATAATATATCCGCATTATGACATCACAATATATTATGAGAGCGCAATTTGCAGGTATTATGACCAATTTCGCTTACCCCAAATTGTGTCACGTCTACTGGAGCATCATGAGCATGTATTATGACGTCACAGCATATGATGACATCATAACTAGTATGCACTATGACGTCACAATGTATTATGACGTCATAATGTATCCGCATTATGATATCACATTATATAATGCGAGCACAACGTGCATGTTTTATGACCAATATCGCTTCCCGCAATATGTGTCACATGTACTGGAGCATCCTGAGCATGTATTATGACGTCACAGTATATGATGACATCATAATTAGTATGCACTATGACGTCACAATGTACTATTACGTCATAATGTATCCGCATTATGGCATCACAATATAGTATGAGAACGCAAATTGCAGGTATTATGAGCAATTTCTCTTACCCCAATTTGTGTCACATCTACTGGAGCACCATGAGCATGTATTATGACGTCACAGTATATGATGTCATCATAATTAGTATGCAGTATGACGTCACAATGTATTATGACGTCATAATTTATCCACATTATGACATCACAATATATTATGAGAGCGCAATATGCATGCTTTAAGACCAATTTCGCTTCCCCCAATTTGTGTCACATCTACTGGAGCATCATGAGCATGTATTATGACGTCACAGTATATGATGACATCATAATTAGTATGCACTATGACATCACAATGTACTATGACGTCATAATGTATCCGCATTATGGCATCACAATATATTATGAGAGCGCAACATGCAGGTATTATGAGGAATTTCTCTTACCCCAATTTGTGTCACATATACTGGAGCATCATGAGCATGTATTATGACGTCATAGTATATGATGACATCATAATTAGTATGCAGTATGACGTCACAATGTATTATGACGTCAAAATGTATCCGCATTATGACATCACAATATATTATGAGAGCGCAATTTGCAGGTTTTATGACCAATTTCGCTTACACCAACTTGTGTCACATCTACTAGAGCATCATCAGCATGTATTATGACGTCCCAGTATATGATGACATCATAATTAGTATGCAGTATGACGTCACAATGTATTATGACGTCATAATGTGTCCGCATTATGACGTCACAATATATAATGAGAGCGCAATTTGCAGGTATTATGAGCAATTTCTCTTACCCCAATTTGTGTCACATCTACTGGAGCATCATGAGGATGTATTATGACGTCACAGTATATGATGACATCATAATTAGTACGCACTATGACGTCACAATGTATTATGACGTCATAATGTATCCGCATTATGACATCACAATATATTATGAGTGCGCAATTTGCTGGTTTCATGAGCAATTTCGCTGACCCGAAGTTGTGTCACATCTACTGGAGCATCATAAGCATGTATTATGACGTCACAGTATATGATGACATCATAATTAGTATGCACGATGACGTCACAATGTATTATGACGTCATAATGTATCTGCATTATGACATCACAATATATTATGAGAAGGCAATTTGCAGGTTTTATGAGCAATTTCTCTAACCCCAAATTGTGTCACATCTACTGGAGCATCATGAGCATGTATTATGACGTCACAGTATATGATGACATCATAATTAGTATGCACTATGACGTCACAATGTATTATGACGTCATAATATATCCGCATTATGACATCACAATATACTACGAGAGCACAACATGCAGGTATTATGAGCAATTTCTCTTACCACAATTTCTGTCACATCTACTGGAGCATCATGAGGATGTATTATGACGTCACAGTATATGATGACATCATAATTAGTATGCACTATGACGTCACAATGTATTATGACGTCATAATGTATCCGCATTATGACATCACAATATATTATGAGAGTGCAATTTGCAGGTTTTATGACCAATTTCGCTTACCCCAATTTGTGTCACATCTACTGGAGCATCATGAGCATGTATCAAAACGTCACAGTATATGATGACGTCATAATTAGTATGCAGTATAACGTCACAATGCATTATGACGTCATAATATATCAGCATTATGACATCACAATATATTATGAGAGCGCAATTAGTAGGTATTATGAGGAATTTCTCTTACCCTAAGTTGTTTCACATGTACTGGAGCATCATGAGCATGTATTATGATGTCACAGTATATGATGGCATCATAATTAGTATGCACTATGACGTCACAATATATTATGACGTCATAATGTATCCGCATTATTACATCACAATATATTATGAGAGCGCAATTTGCAGGTTTTATGAGCAATTTCTCTTACCCCAATTTGTGTCACATCTACTGGAGCATCATGAGCATGTATTATGACGTCACAGTATATGATGACGTCATAATTAGTAAGCAGTATGACGTCACAATGTATTATGACGTCATAATGTATCCGCATTATGACATCACAATATATTATGAGACCGCAACTTGCAGGTATTATGAGCAATTTCGCTTACCGCAACTTGTGTCACATCTACTGGAGCATCATGAGCATGTATTATGACATCACAGTATATGATGATATCATAATTAGTATGCACTATAACGTCAAAATGTATTATGACGTCATAGTGTATCCACATTATGACATCACAATGTATTATGAGAGCGCAATTTGCAGGTATTATGAGCAAATTCCCTTACCCCAATTTGTGTCACATCAACTGGAGCATCATGAGCATGTATTATGACGTCACAGTATATGATGACATCATAATTAGTAAGCACTATGACGTCACAATGTATTATGACGTCATAATGTTTCCACATTATGACATCACGATATATTATGAGAGCACAATTTGCAGGTATTATGAGCAATTTCTCTTACCCAATTTCTGTCACATCTACTGGAGCATCATGAGCATGTATTATGACGTCACAGTATATGATGACATCATAATTAGTATGCACTATGACGTCACAATGTATTATGACGTCATAATATATCCACATTATGATATCACAATATGTTATGAGAGCGCAACATGCAGGTATTATGAGCAGTTTCTCTTACCCCAATTTGTGTCACATCTACTGGAGCATCATGAGCATGTATTATGACGTCACAGTATATGATGACATCATAATTAGTATGCACTATGACGTCACAATGTATTATGACGTCATAATGTATCCGCATTATGACATCACAATGTATTATGAGAGCGCAATTTGCAGGTTTTATGACCAATTTCTCTTACCCCAATTTGTGTCACATCTACTGGAGCATCATGAGCATGTATTATGACGTCACAGTATATGATGACATCATAATTAGTAAGCACTATGACGTCACAATGTATTATGACGTCATAATGTATCCGCATTATGACATCACAATATATTATGAGAGCGCAATTTGCAGGTTTTATGACCAATTTTGTTTACCCCAATTTGTGTCACATCTACTGGAGCATCATGAGCATGTATTATGATGTCACAGTATATGATGACATCATAATTAGCATGCACTATGACGTCACAATGTATTACGACGTCATAATGTATCCGCATTATGACATCACAATATATCATGAGAGCGCAATTTCCATGATTTATAACCAATTTCGCTTCCCCCAATTTGTGTCACATCTACTGGAGCATCATAAGCATGTATTATGACGTCACAGTATATGATGTCATCATAATTAGTATGCAGTATGGCGTCACAATGTATTATGAAGTCATAATGCATCCGCATTATGACATCACAATATATTATGAGAGCGCAATTTGCAGGTATTATGAGCAATTTCTCTTACGCCAGTTTGTGTCACATCTACAGGAGCATCAAGAGCATGTATTATGACGTCACAGTATATGATGACAACATAATTAGTATGCAGCATGACGTCACAATATATTATGACGTCATAATGTATCCGCATTATGACATCACAATATATTATGAGAGCGCAATTTGCAGGTATTATGAGCAATTTCTCTTACCCCAATTTGTGTCACATCTACTGGAGCATCATGAGCATGTATTATGATGTCACAGTATATGATGACATCATAATTAGTATACACTATGACATCACAATGTATTATGACGTCATAATATATCCGCATTATGACATCACAATATATTATGAGAGCGCAATTTGCAGGTATTATGACCAATTTCGCTTACCCCAATTTGTGTCACGTCTACTGGAGCATCATGAGCATGTATTATGACGTCACAGCATATGATGACATCATAACTAGTATGTACTATGACGTCACAATGTATTATGACGTCATAATGTATCCGCATTATGACATCACAATATATTATGAGTGCGCAATTTGCTGGTTTCATGAGCAATTTCGCTGACCCGAAGTTGTGTCACATCTACTGGAGCATCATGAGCATGTATTATGACGTCACAGTATATGATGACATCATAATTAGTATGCACTATGACGTCACAATGTATTATGACGTCATAATATATCCGCATTATGACATCACAATATACTACGAGAGCACAACATGCAGGTATTATGAGCAATTTCTCTTACCACAATTTGTGTCACATCTACTGGAGCATCATGAGTATGTATTATGACGTCACAGTATATGATGACATCATAATTAGTATGCACTATGACGTCACAATGTATTATGACGTCATAATGTATCCGCATTATGACATCACAATATATTATGAGAGTGCAATTTGCAAGTTTTATGACCAATTTCGCTTACCCCAATTTGTGTCACATCTACTGCAGCATCATGAGCATGTATTATGACGTCAGAGTATATGATGACGTCATAATTAGTATGCAGTATGACGTCACAATGTATTATGACGTCACAATATATCCGCATTATGACATCACAATATATTATGAGAGCGCAATTAGTAGGTATTATGAGGAATTTCTCTTACCCCAAATTGTTTCACATCTACTGGAGCTTCATGAGAATGTATTATGATGTCACAGTATATGATGGCATCATAATTAGTATGCACTATGACGTCACAATATATTATGACGTCATAATGTATCCGCATTATTACATCACAATATATTATGAGAGTGCAATTTGCAGGTTTTATGAGCAATTTCTCTTACCCCAATTTGTGTCACATCTACTGGAGCATCATGAGCATGTATTATGACGTCACAGTATATGATGACGTCATAATTAGTATGCAGTATGACGTCACAATGTATTATGACGTCATAATGTATCCGCATTATGACATCACAATATATTATGAGACCGCAACTTGCAGGTATTATGAGCAATTTCGCTTACCCCAACTTGTGTCCCATCTACTGGAGCATCATGAGCATGTATTATGACGTCACAGTATATGATGATATCATAATTAGTATGCACTATGACGTCAAAATGTATTATGACGTCATAATGTATCCACATTATGATATCACAATATATTATGCGAGCGCAACATGCAGCTATTATGAGCAATTTCTCTTACCCCAATTTGTGTCACATCTACTGGAGCATCATGAGCATGTATTATGACGTCACAGTATATGATGACATCATAATTTGTATGCACTATGACGTCACAATGTATTATGACGTCATAATGTATCCGCATTATGACATCACAATATATTATGAGAGCGCAATTTGCAGGTTATATGACCAATTTCGCTTACCCCAATTTGTGTCACATCTACTGGAGCATCATGAGCATGTATTATGACGTCACAGCATATGATGACATCATAACTAGTATGCACTATGACATCACAATGTATTATGACGTCACAATGTATCCGCATTATGACATCACAGTATATTATGAGAGCGCAACATGCAGGTATTATGAGCAATTTCTCTTACCCCAATTTGGGTCACATCTACTGGAGCATCATGAGCATGTATTATGACGTCACAGTATATGATGACATCATAATTAGTATGCACGATGACGTCACAATGTATTATGACGTCATAATGTATCCGCATTATGACATCACAATATATTATGAGAGCGCAATTTGCAGGTATTATGACCAATTTCTCTTACCCCAATTTGTGTCACATCTACTGGAGCATCATGAGCATGTATTATGACGTCACAGTATATGATGACAACATAATTAGTATGCAGTATGATGTCACAATATATTTTGACGTCATAATTTATCCGCATTTTGACATCACAATATATTATGAGAGCGCAATTTGCAGGTAATATGAGCAATTTCTCTTACCCCAATTTGTGTCACATCTACTGGAGCATCATGAGCATCTATTATGATGTCACAGTATATGATGACATCATAATTAGCATGCATTATGACGTCACAATGTATTATGACGTCATAATGTATCCGCATTATGACATCACAATATATTATGAGAGCGCAATTTGCATGTTTTATGACCAATATCGCTTCCCCCAATTTGTGTCACATCTACTGGAGCATCATGAGCATGCATTATGACGTCACAGTATATGATGACATCATAATTAGTATGCACTATGACATCACAATGTATTATGACGTCAAAATGTATCTGCACTATGACATCACAATGTATTTTGACGTCATAATGTATCCGCATTATGACATCACAATATATTATGAGAGCGCAATTTGCAGGTATTATGAGCAATTTCTCTTACCCCAATTTGTGTCACATCTACTGGAGCATCATGAGCATGTATTATGACGTCACAGTATATGATGACAACAAAATTAGTATGCAGTATGACGTCACAATATATTATGACATCATAATGTACCCGAATTATGACATCACAATATATTATGAGAGCGCAATTTGCAGGTATTATGAGCAATTTCTCTTACCCCAATTTGTGTCACATCTACTGGAGCATCATGAGCATGTATTATGATGTCACAGTATATGATGACATCATAATTAGTATGCACTATGACGTCACAATGTATTACGACGTCATAATGTATCCGCATTATGACATCACAATATATTATGAGAGCGCAATTTCCATGATTTATGACCAATTTCGCTTCCCCCAATTTGTGTCACATCTACTGGAGCATCATGAGCATGTATTATGACGTCACAGTATATGATGTCATCATAATTAGTATGCAGTATGGCGTCACAATGTATTATGACGTCATAATGTATCCGCATTATGACATCACAATATATTATGAGAGCGCAATTTGCAGGTATTATGAGCAATTTCTCTTATGCCAGTTTGTGTCACATCTACAGGAGCATCATGAGCATGTATTATGATGTCACAGTATATGATGACATCATAATTAGTATGCACTATGACATCACAATGTATTATGACGTCATAATATATCCGCATTATGACATCACAATATATTATGAGAGCGCAATTTGCAGGTTTTATGAGCAATTTCCCTTACCCCCAATTTGTGTCACGTCCACTGGAGCATCATGAGCATGTATTATGACGTCACAGCATATGATGACATCATAACTAGTATGCACTATGACGTCACAATGTATTATGACGTCATAATGTATCCGCATTATGATATCACATTATATAATGCGAGCACAACATGCATGTTTTATGACCAATATCGCTTCCCCCAATATGTGTCACATCTACTGGAGCATCATGAGCATGTATTATGACGTCACAGTATATGATGACATCATAATTAGTATGCACTATGACGTCACAATGTACTATGACGTCATAATGTATCCGCATTATGGCATCACAATATAGTATGAGAACGCAATTTGCAGGTATTATGAGCAATTTCTCTTACCCCAATTTGTGTCACATCTACTGGAGCATCATGAGCATGTATTATGACGTCACAGTATATGATGACATCATAATTAGTAAGCACTATGACGTCACAATGTATTATGACGTCATAATGTATCCGCATTATGACATCACAATATATTATGAGAGTGCAATTTGCAGGTTTTATGACCAATTTCGCTTACCCCAATTTGTGTCACATCTACTGGAGCATCATGAGCATGTATCAAAACGTCACAGTATATGATGACGTCATAATTAGTATGCAGTATAACGTCACAATGCATTATGACGTCATAATATATCAGCATTATGACATCACAATATATTATGAGAGCGCAATTAGTAGGTATTATGAGGAATTTCTCTTACCCTAAGTTGTTTCACATGTACTGGAGCATCATGAGCATGTATTATGACGTCACAGTATATGATGGCATCATAATTAGTATGCACTATGACGTCACAATATATTATGACGTCATAATGTATCCGCATTATTACATCACAATATATTATGAGAGCGCAATTTGCAGGTTTTATGAGCAATTTCTCTTACCCCAATTTGTGTCACATCTACTGGAGCATCATGAGCATGTATTATGACGTCACAGTATATGATGACGTCATAATTAGTAAGCAGTATGACGTCACAATGTATTATGACGTCATAATGTATCCGCATTATGACATCACAATATATTATGAGACCGCAACTTGCAGGTATTATGAGCAATTTCGCTTACCGCAACTTGTGTCACATCTACTGGAGCATCATGAGCATGTATTATGACATCACAGTATATGATGATATCATAATTAGTATGCACTATAACGTCAAAATGTATTATGACGTCATAGTGTATCCACATTATGACATCACAATGTATTATGAGAGCGCAATTTGCAGGTATTATGAGCAAATTCCCTTACCCCAATTTGTGTCACATCAACTGGAGCATCATGAGCATGTATTATGACGTCACAGTATATGATGACATCATAATTAGTAAGCACTATGACGTCACAATGTATTATGACGTCATAATGTTTCCACATTATGACATCACGATATATTATGAGAGCACAATTTGCAGGTATTATGAGCAATTTCTCTTACCCAATTTCTGTCACATCTACTGGAGCATCATGAGCATGTATTATGACGTCACAGTATATGATGACATCATAATTAGTATGCACTATGACGTCACAATGTATTATGACGTCATAATATATCCACATTATGATATCACAATATGTTATGAGAGCGCAACATGCAGGTATTATGAGCAGTTTCTCTTACCCCAATTTGTGTCACATCTACTGGAGCATCATGAGCATGTATTATGACGTCACAGTATATGATGACATCATAATTAGTATGCACTATGACGTCACAATGTATTATGACGTCATAATGTATCCGCATTATGACATCACAATGTATTATGAGAGCGCAATTTGCAGGTTTTATGACCAATTTCTCTTACCCCAATTTGTGTCACATCTACTGGAGCATCATGAGCATGTATTATGACGTCACAGTATATGATGACATCATAATTAGTAAGCACTATGACGTCACAATGTATTATGACGTCATAATGTATCCGCATTATGACATCACAATATATTATGAGAGCGCAATTTGCAGGTTTTATGACCAATTTTGTTTACCCCAATTTGTGTCACATCTACTGGAGCATCATGAGCATGTATTATGATGTCACAGTATATGATGACATCATAATTAGCATGCACTATGACGTCACAATGTATTACGACGTCATAATGTATCCGCATTATGACATCACAATATATCATGAGAGCGCAATTTCCATGATTTATAACCAATTTCGCTTCCCCCAATTTGTGTCACATCTACTGGAGCATCATAAGCATGTATTATGACGTCACAGTATATGATGTCATCATAATTAGTATGCAGTATGGCGTCACAATGTATTATGAAGTCATAATGCATCCGCATTATGACATCACAATATATTATGAGAGCGCAATTTGCAGGTATTATGAGCAATTTCTCTTACGCCAGTTTGTGTCACATCTACAGGAGCATCAAGAGCATGTATTATGACGTCACAGTATATGATGACAACATAATTAGTATGCAGCATGACGTCACAATATATTATGACGTCATAATGTATCCGCATTATGACATCACAATATATTATGAGAGCGCAATTTGCAGGTATTATGAGCAATTTCTCTTACCCCAATTTGTGTCACATCTACTGGAGCATCATGAGCATGTATTATGATGTCACAGTATATGATGACATCATAATTAGTATACACTATGACATCACAATGTATTATGACGTCATAATATATCCGCATTATGACATCACAATATATTATGAGAGCGCAATTTGCAGGCATTATGACCAATTTCGCTTACCCCAATTTGTGTCACGTCTACTGGAGCATCATGAGCATGTATTATGACGTCACAGCATATGATGACATCATAACTAGTATGTACTATGACGTCACAATGTATTATGACGTCATAATGTATCCGCATTATGACATCACAATATATTATGAGTGCGCAATTTGCTGGTTTCATGAGCAATTTCGCTGACCCGAAGTTGTGTCACATCTACTGGAGCATCATGAGCATGTATTATGACGTCACAGTATATGATGACATCATAATTAGTATGCACTATGACGTCACAATGTATTATGACGTCATAATATATCCGCATTATGACATCACAATATACTACGAGAGCACAACATGCAGGTATTATGAGCAATTTCTCTTACCACAATTTGTGTCACATCTACTGGAGCATCATGAGCATGTATTATGACGTCACAGTATATGATGACATCATAATTAGTATGCACTATGACGTCACAATGTATTATGACGTCATAATGTATCCGCATTATGACATCACAATATATTATGAGAGTGCAATTTGCAAGTTTTATGACCAATTTCGCTTACCCCAATTTGTGTCACATCTACTGCAGCATCATGAGCATGTATTATGACGTCAGAGTATATGATGACGTCATAATTAGTATGCAGTATGACGTCACAATGTATTATGACGTCACAATATATCCGCATTATGACATCACAATATATTATGAGAGCGCAATTAGTAGGTATTATGAGGAATTTCTCTTACCCCAAATTGTTTCACATCTACTGGAGCTTCATGAGAATGTATTATGATGTCACAGTATATGATGGCATCATAATTAGTATGCACTATGACGTCACAATATATTATGACGTCATAATGTATCCGCATTATTACATCACAATATATTATGAGAGTGCAATTTGCAGGTTTTATGAGCAATTTCTCTTACCCCAATTTGTGTCACATCTACTGGAGCATCATGAGCATGTATTATGACGTCACAGTATATGATGACGTCATAATTAGTATGCAGTATGACGTCACAATGTATTATGACGTCATAATGTATCCGCATTATGACATCACAATATATTATGAGACCGCAACTTGCAGGTATTATGAGCAATTTCGCTTACCCCAACTTGTGTCCCATCTACTGGAGCATCATGAGCATGTATTATGACGTCACAGTATATGATGATATCATAATTAGTATGCACTATGACGTCAAAATGTATTATGACGTCATAATGTATCCACATTATGATATCACAATATATTATGCGAGCGCAACATGCAGCTATTATGAGCAATTTCTCTTACCCCAATTTGTGTCACATCTACTGGAGCATCATGAGCATGTATTATGACGTCACAGTATATGATGACATCATAATTTGTATGCACTATGACGTCACAATGTATTATGACGTCATAATGTATCCGCATTATGACATCACAATATATTATGAGAGCGCAATTTGCAGGTTATATGACCAATTTCGCTTACCCCAATTTGTGTCACATCTACTGGAGCATCATGAGCATGTATTATGACGTCACAGCATATGATGACATCATAACTAGTATGCACTATGACATCACAATGTATTATGACGTCACAATGTATCCGCATTATGACATCACAGTATATTATGAGAGCGCAACATGCAGGTATTATGAGCAATTTCTCTTACCCCAATTTGGGTCACATCTACTGGAGCATCATGAGCATGTATTATGACGTCACAGTATATGATGACATCATAATTAGTATGCACGATGACGTCACAATGTATTATGACGTCATAATGTATCCGCATTATGACATCACAATATATTATGAGAGCGCAATTTGCAGGTATTATGACCAATTTCTCTTACCCCAATTTGTGTCACATCTACTGGAGCATCATGAGCATGTATTATGACGTCACAGTATATGATGACAACATAATTAGTATGCAGTATGATGTCACAATATATTTTGACGTCATAATTTATCCGCATTTTGACATCACAATATATTATGAGAGCGCAATTTGCAGGTAATATGAGCAATTTCTCTTACCCCAATTTGTGTCACATCTACTGGAGCATCATGAGCATCTATTATGATGTCACAGTATATGATGACATCATAATTAGCATGCATTATGACGTCACAATGTATTATGACGTCATAATGTATCCGCATTATGACATCACAATATATTATGAGAGCGCAATTTGCATGTTTTATGACCAATATCGCTTCCCCCAATTTGTGTCACATCTACTGGAGCATCATGAGCATGCATTATGACGTCACAGTATATGATGACATCATAATTAGTATGCACTATGACATCACAATGTATTATGACGTCAAAATGTATCTGCACTATGACATCACAATGTATTTTGACGTCATAATGTATCCGCATTATGACATCACAATATATTATGAGAGCGCAATTTGCAGGTATTATGAGCAATTTCTCTTACCCCAATTTGTGTCACATCTACTGGAGCATCATGAGCATGTATTATGACGTCACAGTATATGATGACAACAAAATTAGTATGCAGTATGACGTCACAATATATTATGACATCATAATGTACCCGAATTATGACATCACAATATATTATGAGAGCGCAATTTGCAGGTATTATGAGCAATTTCTCTTACCCCAATTTGTGTCACATCTACTGGAGCATCATGAGCATGTATTATGATGTCACAGTATATGATGACATCATAATTAGTATGCACTATGACGTCACAATGTATTACGACGTCATAATGTATCCGCATTATGACATCACAATATATTATGAGAGCGCAATTTCCATGATTTATGACCAATTTCGCTTCCCCCAATTTGTGTCACATCTACTGGAGCATCATGAGCATGTATTATGACGTCACAGTATATGATGTCATCATAATTAGTATGCAGTATGGCGTCACAATGTATTATGACGTCATAATGTATCCGCATTATGACATCACAATATATTATGAGAGCGCAATTTGCAGGTATTATGAGCAATTTCTCTTATGCCAGTTTGTGTCACATCTACAGGAGCATCATGAGCATGTATTATGATGTCACAGTATATGATGACATCATAATTAGTATGCACTATGACATCACAATGTATTATGACGTCATAATATATCCGCATTATGACATCACAATATATTATGAGAGCGCAATTTGCAGGTTTTATGAGCAATTTCCCTTACCCCAATTTGTGTCACGTCCACTGGAGCATCATGAGCATGTATTATGACGTCACAGCATATGATGACATCATAACTAGTATGCACTATGACGTCACAATGTATTATGACGTCATAATGTATCCGCATTATGATATCACATTATATAATGCGAGCACAACATGCATGTTTTATGACCAATATCGCTTCCCCCAATATGTGTCACATCTACTGGAGCATCATGAGCATGTATTATGACGTCACAGTATATGATGACATCATAATTAGTATGCACTATGACGTCACAATGTACTATGACGTCATAATGTATCCGCATTATGGCATCACAATATAGTATGAGAACGCAATTTGCAGGTATTATGAGCAATTTCTCTTACCCCAATTTGTGTCACATCTACTGGAGCATCATGAGCATGTATTATGACGTCACAGTATATGATGACATCATAATTAGTATGCAGTATGACGTCACAATGTATTATGACGTCATAATGTATCCGCATTATGTCATCACAATATATTATGAGAGCGCAATATGCATGCTTTATGACCAATTTCGCTTCCCCCAATTTGTGTCACATCTACTGGAGCATCATAAGCATGTATTATGACGTCACAGTATATGATGTCATCATAATTAGTATGCAGTATGGTGTCACAATGTATTATGAAGTCATAATGCATCCGCATTATGACATCACAATATATTATGAGAGCGCAATTTGCAGGTATTATGAGCAATTTCTCTTACGCCAGTTTGTGTCACATCTACAGGAGCATCATGAGCATGTATTATGACGTCACAGTATATGATGACAACATAATTAGTATGCAGCATGACGTCACAATATATTATGACGTCATAATGTATCTGCATTATGACATCACAATATATTATGAGAGCGCAATTTGCAGGTATTATGAGCAATTTCTCTTACCCCAATTTGTGTCACATCTACTGGAGCATCATGAGCATGTATTATGATGTCACAGTATATGATGACATCATAATTAGTATACACTATGACATCACAATGTATTATGACGTCATAATATATCCGCATTATGACATCACAATATATTATGAGAGCGCAATTTGCAGGTATTATGACCAATTTCGCTTACCCCAATTTGTGTCACGTCTACTGGAGCATCATGAGCATGTATTATGACGTCACAGCATATGATGACATCATAACTAGTATGTACTATGACGTCACAATGTATTATGACGTCATAATGTATCCGCATTATGACATCACAATATATTATGAGTGCGCAATTTGCTGGTTTCATGAGCAATTTCGCTGACCCGAAGTTGTGTCACATCTACTGGAGCATCATGAGCATGTATTATGACGTCACAGTATATGATGACATCATAATTAGTATGCACTATGACGTCACAATGTATTATGACGTCATAATATATCCGCATTATGACATCACAATATACTACGAGAGCACAACATGCAGGTATTATGAGCAATTTCTCTTACCACAATTTGTGTCACATCTACTGGAGCATCATGAGCATGTATTATGACGTCACAGTATATGATGACATCATAATTAGTATGCACTATGACGTCACAATGTATTATGACGTCATAATGTATCCGCATTATGACATCACAATATATTATGAGAGTGCAATTTGCAAGTTTTATGACCAATTTCGCTTACCCCAATTTGTGTCACATCTACTGCAGCATCATGAGCATGTATTATGACGTCAGAGTATATGATGACGTCATAATTAGTATGCAGTATGACGTCACAATGTATTATGACGTCACAATATATCCGCATTATGACATCACAATATATTATGAGAGCGCAATTAGTAGGTATTATGAGGAATTTCTCTTACCCCAAATTGTTTCACATCTACTGGAGCTTCATGAGAATGTATTATGATGTCACAGTATATGATGACATCATAATTAGTATGCACTATGACGTCACAATATATTATGACGTCATAATGTATCCGCATTATTACATCACAATATATTATGAGAGCGCAATTTGCAGGTTTTATGAGCAATTTCTCTTACCCCAATTTGTGTCACATCTACTGGAGCATCATGAGCATGTATTATGACGTCACAGTATATGATGACGTCATAATTAGTATGCAGTATGACGTCACAATGTATTATGACGTCATAATGTATCCGCATTATGACATCACAATATATTATGAGACCGCAACATGCAGGTATTATGAGCAATTTCGCTTACCCCAACTTGTGTCCCATCTACTGGAGCATCATGAGCATGTATTATGACGTCACAGTATATGATGATATCATAATTAGTATGCACTATGACGTCAAAATGTATTATGACGTCATAATGTATCCACATTATGATATCACAATATATTATGCGAGCGCAACATGCAGCTATTATGAGCAATTTCTCTTACCCCAATTTGTGTCACATCTACTGGAGCATCATGAGCATGTATTATGACGTCACAGTATATGATGACATCATAATTTGTATGCACTATGACGTCACAATGTATTATGACGTCATAATGTATCCGCATTATGACATCACAATATATTATGAGAGCGCAATTTGCAGGTTTTATGACCAATTTCGCTTACCCCAATTTGTGTCACATCTACTGGAGCATCATGAGCATGTATTATGACGTCACAGCATATGATGACATCATAACTAGTATGCACTATGACGTCACAATGTATTATGACGTCACAATGTATCCGCATTATGACATCACAGTATATTATGAGAGCGCAACATGCAGGTATTATGAGCAATTTCTCTTACCCCAATTTGGGTCACATCTACTGGAGCATCATGAGCATGTATTATGACGTCACAGTATATGATGACATCATAATTAGTATGCACGATGACGTCACAATGTATTATGACGTCATAATGTATCCGCATTATGACATCACAATATATTATGAGAGCGCAATTTGCAGGTATTATGACCAATTTCTCTTACCCCAATTTGTGTCACATCTACTGGAGCATCATGAGCATGTATTATGACGTCACAGTATATGATGACAACATAATTAGTATGCAGTATGATGTCACAATATATTTTGACGTCATAATTTATCCGCATTATGACATCACAATATATTATGAGAGCGCAATTTGCAGGTAATATGAGCAATTTCTCTTACCCCAATTTGTGTCACATCTACTGGAGCATCATGAGCATCTATTATGATGTCACAGTATATGATGACATCATAATTAGCATGCATTATGACGTCACAATGTATTATGACGTCATAATGTATCCGCATTATGACATCACAATATATTATGAGAGCGCAATTTGCATGTTTTATGACCAATATCGCTTCCCCCAATTTGTGTCACATCTACTGGAGCATCATGAGCATGCATTATGACGTCACAGTATATGATGACATCATAATTAGTATGCACTATGACATCACAATGTATTATGACGTCATAATGTATCTGCACTATGACATCACAATGTATTTTGACGTCATAATGTATCCGCATTATGACATCACAATATATTATGAGAGCGCAATTTGCAGTTATTATGAGCAATTTCTCTTACCCCAATTTGTGTCACATCTACTGGAGCATCATGAGCATGTATTATGACGTCACAGTATATGATGACAACAAAATTAGTATGCAGTATGACGTCACAATATATTATGACATCATAATGTACCCGAATTATGACATCACAATATATTATGAGAGCGCAATTTGCAGGTATTATGAGCAATTTCTCTTACCCCAATTTGTGTCACATCTACTGGAGCATCATGAGCATGTATTATGATGTCACAGTATATGATGACATCATAATTAGTATGCACTATGACGTCACAATGTATTACAACGTCATAATGTATCCGCATTATGACATCACAATATATTATGAGAGCGCAATTTCCATGATTTATGACCAATTTCGCTTCCCCCAATTTGTGTCACATCTACTGGAGCATCATGAGCATGTATTATGACGTCACAGTATATGATGTCATCATAATTAGTATGCAGTATGGCGTCACAATGTATTATGACGTCATAATGTATCCGCATTATGACATCACAATATATTATGAGAGCGCAATTTGCAGGTATTATGAGCAATTTCTCTTATGCCAGTTTGTGTCACATCTACAGGAGCATCATGAGCATGTATTATGATGTCACAGTATATGATGACATCATAATTAGTATGCACTATGACATCACAATGTATTATGACGTCATAATATATCCGCATTATGACATCACAATATATTATGAGAGCGCAATTTGCAGGTTTTATGACCAATTTCCCTTACCCCAATTTGTGTCACGTCCACTGGAGCATCATGAGCATGTATTATGACGTCACAGCATATGATGACATCATAACTAGTATGCACTATGACGTCACAATGTATTATGACGTCATAATGTATCCGCATTATGATATCACATTATATAATGCGAGCACAACATGCATGTTTTATGACCAATATCGCTTCCCCCAATATGTGTCACATCTACTGGAGCATCATGAGCATGTATTATGACGTCGCAGTATATGATGACATCATAATTAGTATGCACTATGACGTCACAATGTACTATGACGTCATAATGTATCCGCATTATGGCATCACAATATAGTATGAGAACGCAATTTGCAGGTATTATGAGCAATTTCTCTTACCCCAATTTGTGTCACATCTACTGGAGCATCATGAGCATGTATTATGACGTCACAGTATATGATGACATCATAATTAGTATGCAGTATGACGTCACAATGTATTATGACGTCATAATGTATCCGCATTATGTCATCACAATATATTATGAGAGCGCAATATGCATGCTTTATGACCAATTTCGCTTCCCCCAATTTGTGTCACATCTACTGGAGCATCATGAGCAAGTATTATGACGTCACAATATATGATGACATCATAATTAGTATGCACTATGACGTCACAATGTACTATGACGTCATAATGTATCCGCATTATGGCATCACAATATAGTATGAGAACGCAATTTGCAGGTATTATGAGGAATTTCTCTTACCCCAATTTGTGTCACATATACTGGAGCAACATGAGCATGTATTATGACGTCACAGTATATGATGACATCATAATTAGTATGCAGTATGACGTCACAATGTATTATGACGTCAAAATGTATCCGCATTATGACATCACAATATATTATGAGAGCGCAATTTGCAGGTTTTATGACCAATTTCGCTTACCCCAATTTGTGTCACATCTACTGGAGCATCATGAGCATGTATTATGACGTCCCAGTATATGATGACATCATAATTAGTATGCAGTATGACGTCACAATGTATTATGACGTCATAATGTATCCGCATTATGACATCACATTATATTATGAGAGCGCAATTTGCAGGTATTATGAGCAATTTCTCTTACCCCAATTTGTGTCACATCTACTGGAGCATCATGAGCATGTATTATGACGTCACAGTATATGATGACATCATAATTAGTACGCACTATGACGTCACAATGTATTATGACGTCATATTGTATCCGCATTATGATATCACAATATATTATGAGTGCGCAATTTGCTGGTTTCATGAGCAATTTCGCTGACCAGAAGTTGTGTCACATCTACTGGAGCATCATGAGCATGTATTATGACGTCACAGTATATGATGACATCATAATTAGTATGCACGATGACGTCACAATGTATTATGACGTCATAATGTATCTGCATTATGACATCACAATGTATTATGAGAAGGCAATTTGCAGGTTTTATGAGCAATTTCTCTAACCCCAAATTGTGTCACATCTACTGGAGCATCATGAGCATGTATTATGACGTCACAGTATATGATGACATCATAATTAGTATGCACTATGACGTCACAATATATTATGACGTCATAATATATCCGCATTATGACATCACAATATACTACGAGAGCACAACATGCAGGTATTAAGAGCAATTTCTCTTACCACAATTTGTGTCACATCTACTGGAGCATCATGAGCATGTATTATGACGTCACAGTATATGATGACGTCATAATTAGTATGCAGTATGACGTCACAATGTATTATGACGTCACAATATATCCGCATTATGACATCACAATATATTATGAGAGCGCAATTAGTAGGTATTATGAGGAATTTCTCTTACCCCAAATTGTTTCACATCTACTGGAGCATCATGAGCATGTATTATGACGTCACAGTATATGATGGCATCATAATTAGTATGCACTATGACGTCACAATATATTATGACGTCATACTGTATCCGCATTATTACATCACAATATATTATGAGAGCGCAATTTGCAGGTTTTATGAGCAATTTCTCTTACCCCAATTGGTGTCACATCTACTGGAGCATCATGAGCATGTATTATGACGTCACAGTATATGATGACGTCATAATTAGTATGCAGTATGACGTCACAATGTATTATGACATCATAATATATCCGCATTATGACATCACAATATATTATGAGACCGCAACTTGCAGGTATTATGAGCAATTTCGCTTACCCCAACTTGTGTCACATCTAATGGAGCATCATGAGCATGTATTATGACGTCACAGTATATGATGATATCATAATTAGTATGCACTATAACGTCAACATGTATTATGACGTCATAATGTATCCACATTATGACATCACAATATATTATGAGAGCGCAATTTGCAGGTATTATGAGCAAATTCCCTTACCCCAATTTGTGTCACATCAACTGGAGCATCATGAGCATGTATTATGACGTCACAGTATATGATGACATCATAATTAGTAAGCACTATGACGTCACAATGTATTATGACGTCATAATGTTTCCACATTATGACATCACGATATATTATGAGAGCACAATTTGCAGGTATTATGAGCAATTTCTCTTACCCCAATTTCTGTCACATCTACTGGAGCATCATGAGCATGTATTATGACGTCACAGTATATGATGACATCATAATTAGTATGCACTATGACTTCACAATGTACTATGACGTCATAATGTATCCGCATTATGACATCACAATATAATATGAGAGCGCAACATGCAGGTATTATGAGCAATTTCTCTTACCCCAATTTGTGTCACATCTACTGGAGCATCATGAGCATGTATTATGACGTCACAGTATATGATGACATCATAATTAGTAAGCACTATGATGTCACAATGTATTATGACGTCATAATGTATCCGCATTATGACATCACAATATATTATGAGAGCGCAATTTGCAGGTTTTATGACCAATTTCGCTTACCCCAATTTGTGTCACATCTACTGGAGCATCATGAGCATGTATTATGATGTCACAGTATATGATGACATCATAATTAGCATGCACTATGACGTCACAATGTATTACGACGTCATAATGTATCCGCATTATGACATCACAATATATTATGAGAGCGCAATTTCCATGATTTATAACCAATTTCGTTTCCCCAATTTGTGTCACATCTACTGGAGCATCATGAACATGTATTATGACGTCACAGTATATGATGTCATCATAATTAGTATGCAGTATGGCGTCAAAATGTATTATGAAGTCATAATGTATCCGCATTATGACATCACAATATATTATGAGAGCGCAATTTGCAGGTATTATGAGCAATTTCTCTTACGTCAGTTTGTGTCACATCTACAGGAGCATCATGAGCATGTATTATGACGTCACAGTATATGATGACATCATAATTAGTATGCAGTATGACGTCACAATGTATTATGACGTCATAATGTATCCGCATTATGACGTCACAATATATAATGAGAGCGCAATTTGCAGGTATTATGAGCAATTTCTCTTACCCCAATTTGTGTCACATCTACTGGAGCATCATGAGGATGTATTATGACGTCACAGTATATGATGACATCATAATTAGTACGCACTATGACGTCACAATGTATTATGACGTCAAAATGTATCCGCATTATGACATCACAATATATTATGAGTGCGCAATTTGCTGGTTTCATGAGCAATTTCGCTGACCCGAAGTTGTGTCACATCTACTGGAGCATCATGAGCATGTATTATGACGTCACAGTATATGATGACATCATAATTAGTATGCACGATGACGTCACAATGTATTATGACGTCATAATGTATCTGCATTATGACCTCACAATATATTATGAGAAGCCAATTTGCAGGTTTTATGAGCAATTTCTCTAACCCCAAATTGTGTCACATCTACTGGAGCATCATGAGCATGTATTATGACGTCACAGTATATGATGACATCATAATTAGTATGCACTATGACGTCACAATGTATTATGACGTCATAATATATCCGCATTATGACATCACAATATACTACGAGAGCACAACATGCAGGTATTATGAGCAATTTCTCTTACCACAATTTGTGTCACATCTACTGGAGCATCATGAGCATGTATTATGACGTCACAGTATATGATGACATCATAATTAGTATGCACTATGACGTCACAATGTATTATGACGTCATAATGTATCCGCATTATGACATCACAATATATTATGAGAGTGCAATTTGCAGGTTTTATGACCAATTTCGCTTACCCCAATTTGTGTCACATCTACTGGAGCATCATGAGCATGTATTATGACGTCACAGTATATGATGACGTCATAATTAGTATGCAGTATGACGTCACAATGCATTATGACGTCATAATATATCCGCATTATGACATCACAATATATTATGAGAGCGCAATTAGTAGGTATTATGGGGAATTACTCTTACCCCAAATTGTTTCACATCTACTGGAGCATCATGAGCATGTATTATGACGTCACAGTATATGATGGCATCATAATTAGTATGCACTATGACGTCACAATATATTATGACGTCATAATGTATCCGCATTATTACATCACAATATATTATGAGAGCGCAATTTGCAGGTTTTATGAGCAATTTCTCTTACCCCAATTTGTGTCACATCTACTGGAGCAACATGAGCATGTATTATGACGTCACAGTATATGATAACGTCATAATTAGTATGCAGTATGACGTCACAATGTATTATGACGTCATAATGTATCCGCATTATGACACCACAATATATTATGGGACCGCAACTTGCAGGTATTTTGAGCAATTTCGCTTACCACAACTTGTGTCACATCTACTGGAGCATCATGAGCATGTATTATGACATCACAGTATATGATGATATCATAATTAGTATGCACTATAACGTCAAAATGTATTATGACGTCATAGTGTATCCACATTATGACATCACAATATATTATGAGAGCGCAATTTGCAGGTATTATGAGCAATTTCTCTTACCCAATTTCTGTCACATCTACTGGAGCACCATGAGCATGTATTATGACGTCACAGTATATGATGACATCATAATTAGTATGCACTATGACGTCACAATGTATTATGACGTCATAATATATCCACATTATGATATCACAATATATTATGAGAGCGCAACATGCAGGTATTATGAGCAGTTTCTCTTACCCCAATTTGTGTCACATCTACTGGAGCATCATGAGCATGTATTATGACGTCACAGTATATGATGACATCATAATTAGTATGCACTATGACGTCACAATGTATTATGACGTCATAATGTATCCGCATTATGACATCACAATGTATTATGAGAGCGCAATTTGCAGGTTTTATGACCGATTTCTCTTACCCCAAATTGTGTCACATCTACTGGAGCATCATGAGCATGTATTATGACGTCACAGTATATGATGACATCATAATTAGTAAGCACTATGACGTCACAATGTATTATGACGTCATAATGTATCCGCATTATGACATCACAATATATTATGAGAGCGCAATTTGCAGGTTTTATGACCAATTTCGCTTACCCCAATTTGTGTCACATCTACTGGAGCATCATGAGCATGTATTATGATGTCACAGTATTTGATGACATCATAATTAGCATGCACTATGACGTCACAATGTATTACGACGTCATAATGTATCCGCATTATGACATCACAATATATTATGAGAGCGCAATTTCCATGATTTATAACCAATTTCGCTTCCCCCAATTTGTGTCACATCTACTGGAGCATCATGAGCATGTATTATGACGTCACAGTATATGATGTCATCATAATTAGTATGCAATATGGCGTCACAATGTATTATGAAGTCATAATGTATCCGCATTATGACATCACAATATATTATGAGACCGCAATTTGCAGGTATTATGAGCAATTTCTCTTACGCCAGTTTGTGTCACATCTACAGGAGCATCATGAGCATGTATTATGACGTCACAGTATATGATGACAACATAATTAGTATGCAGTATGACGTCACAATATATTATGACGTCATAATGTATCCGCATTATGACATCACAATATATTATGAGAGCCCAATTTGCAGGTATTATGAGCAATTTCTCTTACCCCAATTTGTGTCACATCTACTGGAGCATCATGAGCATGTATTATGATGTCACAGTATATGATGACATCATAATTAGTATACACTATGACATCACAATGTATTATGACGTCATAATATATCCGCATTATGACATCACAATATATTATGAGAGCGCAATTTGCAGGTATTATGACCAATTTCGCTTACCCCAATTTGTGTCACGTCTACTGGAGCATCATGAGCATGTATTATGACGTCACAGCATATGATGACATCATAACTAGTATGCACTATGACGTCACAATGTATTATGACGTCATAATGTATCCGCATTATGACATCACAATATACTATGAGACCGCAACTTGCAGGTATTATGAGCAATTTCGCTTACCCCAACTTGTGTCACATCTACTGGAGCATCATGAGCATGTATTATGACATCACAGTATATGATGATATCATAATTAGTATGCACTATAACGTCAAAATGTATTATGACGTCATAATATATCCGCATTATGACATCACAATATATTATGAGAGCGCAATTTGCAGGTATTATGAGCAAATTCTCTTACCCCAATTTGTGTCACATCTACTGGAGCATCATGAGCATGTATTATGACGTCACAGTATATGATGACGTCATAATTAGTATGCAGTATGACGTCACAATGTACTCTGACGTCATAATGTATCCGCATTATGACATCACAATATATTATGAGAGCGCAATTTACAGGTATTATGTGCAATTTCTCTTACCCCAATTTGTGTCACGTCTACTGGAGCATCATGAGCATGTATTATGATGTCAGAGTATATGATGACATCATAATTAGTATGCACGATGACGTCACAATGTATTATGACGTCATAATATATCCGCATTATGACATCACAATATATTATGAGAGCGCAACATGCAGGTATTATGAGCAATTTCTCTTACCCCAATTTGCGTCACATCTACTGGAGCATCATGAGCATGTATTATGACGTCACAGTATATGATGACATCATAATTAGTACGCACTATGACGTCACAATGTATTATGACATCATAATGTATCCGCATTATGACATCACAATATATTATGAGTGCGCAATTTGCATGTTTTATGACCAATTTCGCTTCCCCCAATTTGTGTCACATCTACTGGAGCATCATGAGCATGTATTATGACGTCACAGTATATGATGACATCATAATTAGTACGCACTATGACGTCACAATGTGTTATGACGTCATAATGTATCCACATTATGACATCACAATATATTATGAGTGCGCAATTTGCTGGTTTCATGAGCAATTTCGCTGACCCGAATTTGTGTCACATCTACTGGAGCATCATGAGCATGTATTATGACATCACAGCATATGATGACATCATAACTAATATGCACTATGACGTCACAATGTATTATGACGTCATAATGTATCCGCATTAGGATATCACAATATATTATGAGAGCGCAATTTGCAGGTTTTATGAGCAATTTCTCTTACCCCAATTTGTGTCACATCTACTGGAGCATCATGAGCATGTATTATGACGTCACAGTATATGATGACATCATAATTAGTATGCACTATGATGTCACAATGTATTATGACGTCATAATGTATCTGCATTATGACATCACAATATATTATGAGAGCGCAACATGCAGGTATTATGAGCAATTTCTCTTACCCCAATTTGTGTCACATCTAATGGAGCATCATGAGCATGTATTATGACGTCACAGTATATGATGACATCATAATTAGTATGCACTATGACGTCACAATGTATTATGATGTCATAAAGTATCCGCATTATGACATCACAATATATTATGAGAGCGCAACATGCAGGTACTATGACCAATTTCGCTTACCCCAGTTTGTGTCACATATACTGTAGCATCATGAGCATGTATTATGACGTCACAGTATATGATGACATCATAATTAGTATGCACTATGACGTCACAATGTACTATGACGTCATAATGTATCCGCATTATGGCATCACAATATAGAATGGGAACGCAATTTGCAGGTATTATGAGCAATTTCTCTTACCCCAATTTGTGTCACATCTACTGGAGCATCATGAGCATGTATTATGACGTCACAGTATATGATGACATCATAATTAGTATGCAGTATGACGTCACAATGTATTATGACGTCATAATGTATCCGCATTATGACATCACAATATATTATGAGAGCGCAATTTGCAGGTTTTATGACCAATTTCGCTTACCCCAATTTGTGTCACATCTACTGGAGCATCATGAGCATGTATTATGACGTCCCAGTATATGATGACATCATAATTAGTATGCAGTATGACGTCACAATGTATTATGACGTCATAATGTATCCGCATTATGACAACACAATATATTATGAGAGCGCAATTTTCAGGTATTATGAGCAATTTCTCTTACCCCAATTTGTGTCACATCTACTGGAGCATCATGAGCATGTATTATGACCTCACAGTATATGATGACATCATAATTAGAACGCACTATGACGTCACAATGTATTATGACGTCATAATGTATCCGCATTAAGACATCACAATATATTATGAGTGCGCAATTTGCTGGTTTCATGAGCAATTTCGCTGACCTGAAGTTGTGTCACATCTACTGGAGCATCATGAGCATGTATTATGATGTCACAGTATATGATGACATCATAATTAGTATGCACTATGACGTCACAATGTATTATGATGTCATAATGTATCCGCATTATGACATCACAATATATTATGAGAGCGGAAGTTGCAGGTTTTATGAGCAATTTCTCTAACCCCAAATTGTGTCACATCTACTGGAGCATCATGAGCATGTATTATGACGTCACAGTATATGATGATATCATAATTAGTATGCAGTATGACGTCACAATGTATTATGACGTCATAATATATCCGCATTATGACATCACAATATATTATGAGAGCGCAACATGCAGGTATTATGAACAATTTCTCTTAACACAATTTGTGTCACATCTACTGGAGCATCATGAGCATGTATTATGACTTCACAGTATATGATGACATCATAATTAGTATGCAGTATGGCGTCACAATGTATTATGACGTCATAATGTATCCGCATTATGACATCACAATATATTATGAGAGCGCAATTTGCATGTTTTATGACCAATTTCGCTTCCCCCAATTTGTGTCACATCTACTGGAGCATCATGAGCATATATTATGACGTCACAGCATATGATGACATCATAACTAGTATGCACTATGATGTCACAATGTATTATGGCGTCAGAATGCATCCGCATTATGGTATCACAATATATTATGCGAGCGCAACATGCGGGTATTATGACCAATTTCTCTTACCCCAATTTGTGTCACATCTACTGGAGCATCATGAGCATGTATTATGACATCACAGTATATGATGACATCATAATTAGTATGCAGTATGACGTCACAATGTATTATGAAATCAAAATGTATCCGCATTATGACATCACAGTATATTATGAGAACGCAATTTGCAGGTATTATGAGCAATTTCTCTTACCCCAATTTGTTTCACATCTACTGGAGCATCATGAGCATGTATTATGACGTCACAGTATATGATGACATCATAATTAGTATGCAGTATGACGTCACAATATATTATGACGTAATAATGTATCCGCATTATGACATCACAATATATTATGAGAGCGCAATTTGCAGGTATTATGAGCAATTTCTCTTACCCCAATTTGTGTCACATCTACTGGACCATCATGAGAATGTATTATGACGTCACAGTATATGATGACATCATAATTAGTATGCAGTATGACGTCACAATGTACTATGACATCATAATGTATCCGCATTATGACATCACAATATATTATGAGAGCGCAATTTGCAGGTATTATGTGCAATTTCTCTTACCCCAATTTGTGTCATGTCTTCTGGAGCATCATGAGCATGTATTATGATGTCACAGTATATGATGACATCATAATTAGTATGCACTATGACGTCACAATGTATTATGACGTCATAATGTGTCCGCATTGTGACATCACAATATATTATGAGAGCGCAATTTGCAGGTTTTATGACCAATTTCTCTTACCCCAATTTGTGTCACATCTACTGGAGCATCATGAGCATGTATTATGACGTCACAGTATATGATGACATCATAATTAATATGCAGTATGATGTCACAATATATTATGACGTCATAATGTATCCGCATTATGACATCACAATATATAATGAGAGCGCAATTTGCAGGTATTATGAGCAATTTCTCTTACCCCAATTTGTGTCACATCTACTGGAGCATCATGAGCATGTATTATGATGTCACAGTATATGTAGACATCATAATTAGCACGCACTATGACGTCACAATGTATTATGACGTCATAATGTATCCGCATAATGACATCACATTATGTTATGAGTGCGCAATTTGCTGGTTTCTTGAGCAATTTCGCCGACCCGAATTTGTGTCACATCTACTGGAGCATCATGAGCATGTATTATGACGTCACAGTATATGATGACATCATAATTAGTATGCACTATGACGTCACAATGTATTATGACGTCATAATGTATCCGCATTATGATATCACAGTATATTATGCGAGCGCAACATGCAGGTATTATGAGCAATTTCTCTTACCACAATTTGTGTCACATCTGCTGGAGCATCATGAGCATGTATTATGACGTCACAGTAAATGATGACATCATAATTAGTATGCACTATGATGTCAAAATGTATTATGACGTCATAATGTATCCGCATTATGACATCACAATATATTATGAGAGCGCAATTTGCAGGTATTATGAGCAATTTCTCTTACCCCAATTTGTGTCACATCTACTGGAGCATCATGAGCATGTATTATGACGTCACAGTATGTGATGACATCATAAGTAGTACGCAGTATGACGTCACAATGTATTGTGACATCATAATTTATCCGCATTATGACATCACAATATATTAGGAGACCGCAATTTGCAGGTTTTATGAGCAATTTCGCTGACCCCAATTTGTGTCACATCTACTGGAGCATCATGAGCATGTACTATGACGTCGCAGTATATGATGAAATCATAATTAGTATGCACTATGACGTCACAATGTATTATGACGTCATAATGTATCCACATTATGATATCACAATATATTATGCGAGCGCAACACGCAGCTATTATGAGCAATTTCTCTTAACCCAATTTGTGTCACATCTACTGGAGAATCATGAGCATGTATTATGACGTCACAGTATATGATGACATCATGATTAGTATGCACTATGACGTCACAATGTATTATGACGTCATAATGTATCTGCATTATGACAGCACAATATATTATGAGAGCGCAATTTGCATGTTTTATGACCAATTTCGCTTCCCCAATTTGTGACACATCTACTGGAGCATCATGAGCATGTATTAGGACGGCACAGTATATGATGACATCATAATTAGTATGCACTATGACCTCACAATGTACTATGACGTAATAATGTATCCGCATTATGACATCACAATATATTATGAGAGCGCAATTTGCAGGTTTTATGACCAATTTCGCTTACCCCAATTTGTGTCACATCTACTGGAGCATCATGAGCATGTATTATGACGTCACAGCATATGATGACATCATAACTAGTATGCACTATGACGTCACAATGTATTATGACGTCATAATGTATCCGCATTATGATATCACAATATATTATACGAGCACAACATGCAGGTTTTATGACCAATATCGCTTCCCCCAATATGTGTCACATCTACTGGAGCATCATGAGCATGTATTATGACGTCACATTATATGATGACATCATAATTAGTATGCAGTATGATGTCACAATGTATTATGACGTCATAATGTATCCGCATTATGACATCACAGTATATTATGAGAGCGCAATTTGCAGGTAGTATGAGCAATTTCTCTTACCCCAATTTGTGTCACATCTACTGGAGCATCATGAGCATGTATTTTGATGTCACAGTATATGATGACATCATAATTAGTATGCAGTATGACGTCACAATGTACTATGATGTCATAATGTATCCGCATTATGATATCACAATATATTATGAAAGCGCATTTTGCAGGTATTATGAGCAATTTCTCTTACCCCAATTTGTGTCACATCTACTGGAGCATCATGAGCATGCATTATGATGTCACAGTATATGATGACATCATAATTTGTATGCAGTATGATGTCACAATATATTATGACGTCATAATGTATCCGCATTATGACATCACAATATATTCTGAGAGCGCAATTTGCAGGTTTTATGACTAATTTCGCTTACCCCAATTTGTGTCACATCTACTGGAGCATCATGAGCATGTATTATGACGGCACAGTATATGATGACATCATAATTAGTATGCACTATGACCTCACAATGTACTATGACGTAATAATGTATCCGCATTATGACATCACAATATATTATGAGAGCGCAATTTGCAGGTTTTATGACCAATTTCGCTTACCCCAATTTGTGTCACATCTACTGGAGCATCATGAGCATGTATTATGACGTCACAGCATATGATGACATCATAACTAGTATGCACTGTGACGTCACAATGTATTATGACGTCATAATGTATACGCATTATGATACCACAATATATTATGCGAGCGCAACATGCACGTATTATGAGCTATTTCTCTTACCCCAATTTGTGTCACATCTACTGGAGCATCATGAGCATGTATTATGACATCACAGTATATGATGACATCATAATTAGTATGCACTATGACGTCACAATGTATTATGACGTTATAATGTATCCGCATTATGATATCACAATATATTATGCGAGCGCAACATGCAGGTATTATGAGCAATTTCTCTTACCCCAAATTGTGTCACATCTACTGGAGCATCATGAGCATGTATTTTGACGTCACAGTATATGATGACATCATAATTAGTATGCACTATGACATCATATTGTATTATGACGTCATAATGTATCCGCATAATGACATCACAATATAATATGAGAGCGCAACATGCACGTATTATGAGAAATTTCTCTTACCCCAATTTCCGTCACATCTACTGGAGCATCATGAGCATTTATTATGACGTCACAGTATATGATGACATCATAATTAGTATGCACTATGATGTCACAATGTATTATGACGTCATAATGTATCCGCATTATGACATTACAATATATTATGAGAGCGCAATTTGCAGGTTTTTTGACCAATTTCTCTTACCCCAATTTGTGTCACATCTACTGGAGCATCATGAGCATGTATTATGACGTCACAGTATATGATGACAACATAATTAGTATGCAGTATGACGTCACAATATATTATGACGTCATAATGTATCCGCATTATGACATCACAATATATTATGAGAGCGCAATTTGCAGGTATTATGAGCAATTTCTCTTACCCCAATTTGTGTCACATCTACTGGAGCATCATGAGCATGTATTATGATGTCATAGTATATGATGACTTCATAATTAACATGCACTCTGACGTCACAATGTATTATGACGTCATAATGTATCCACATTATGACATCACAATATTTTATGAGAGCGCAATTTGCATGTTTTATGACCAATTTCGCTACCCCCAATTTGTGTCACATCTACTGGAGCATCATGAGCATGCATTATGATGTCACAGAATATGATGACATCATAATTAGTATGCAGTATGACGTCACAATGTATTATGACGTCATAATGTATCCGCATTACGACATCACAATCTATTATGAGAGCGCAATTTGCAGGTATTATGAGCAATTTCTCTTACCCCAATTTCTGTCACATCTACTAGAGCATCATGAGCATGTATTATGTTGTCACAGTATATGATGACAACATGATTCGTATGCAGTATGACGTCACAATATATTTTGACGTCATAATGTACCCGCATTATGACATCGCAATATATTATGAGAGCGCAATTTGCAGGTATTATGAGCAATTTCTCTTACCACAATTTGTGTCACATCTACTGGAGCATCATGAGCATGTATTATGATGTCACAGTATATGATGACATCATAATTAGTATGCACTATGACGTCACAATGTATTACGACGTAATAATGTATACGCATTATGACAGCACAATATATTATGAGAGCGCAATTTCCATGTTTTATGACCAATTTCGCTTCCCCCAATTTGTGTCACATCTACTGGAGCATCATGAGCATGTATTATGATGTCACGGTATATGATGTCATCATAATTAGTATGCAGTATGGCGTCACAATATATTATGACGTCATAATGTATCCGCATTATGACATCACAACATATTATGAGACTGCAATTTGCAGGTTTTATGACCAATTTCGCTGACCCCAATTTGTGTCACATCTACTGGAGCATCATGAGCATGTATTGTGACGTCACAGTATATGATGACATCATAATTAGTACGCACTATGACGTCACAATGTATTATGACGTCATAATGTATCCGCATTATGACATCACAATATATTATGAGAGCGCAATTTGCAGGTTTTATGAGCAATTTCGCTGACCCCAATTTGTGTCACATCTACTGAAGCATCATGAGCATGTATTATGATGTCACAGTATATGATGACATCATAATTAGTATGCAGTATGATGTCACAATGTATTATGACGTCATAATGTATCCGCATTATGACATCACAATATATTATGAGAGCGCAACATGCAGGTATTATGAGCAATTTCTCTTACCCCAATTTGCGTCACATCTACTGGAGCATCATGAGCATGTATTATGACGTCACAGTATATGATGACATCATAATTAGTACGCACTTTGACGTCACAATGTATTATGACGTCATAATATATCCGCATTATGACATCACAATATATTATGAGTGCGCAATTTGCATGTTTTATGACCAATTTCGCTTCCCCCAATTTGTGTCACATCTACTGGAGCATCATGAGCATGTATTATGACGTCACAGTATATGATGACATCATAATTAGTACGCACTATGATGTCACAATGTGTTATGACGTCATAATGTATCCGCATTATGACATCACAATATATTATGAGTGCGCAATTTGCTGGTTTCATGAACAATTTCGCTGACCCGAATTTGTGTCACATCTACTGGAGCATCATGAGCATGTATTATGATGTCACAGTATATGATGACATCATAATTAGTATGCACTATGACATCACAATGTATTATGATGTCATAATGTATCCGCATTATGATATCACAATATATTATGCGAGCGCAACATGCAGGTATTATGAGCAATTTCTGTTACCCCCAATTTGTGTCACATCTACTGGAGCATCATGAGCATGTATTTTGACGTCACAGTATATGATGACATCATAATTAGTATGCACTATGACGTCACAATGTATTATGACGTCATAATGTATCCGCATTATGACATCACAATATATTATGAGAGCGCAATTTGCATGTTTTATGACCAATTTCGCTTCCCCCAATTTTTGTCACATCTACTGGAGCATCATTAGCATGCATTATGATGACACAGTATATGATGACATCATAAATAGTATGCAGTATGACGTCAAAATGTATTATGACGTCATAATGTATCCGCATTAGGACATCAAAATATATTATGAGAGCGCAATTTGCAGGTATTATGAGCAATTTCTCTTACCCCAATTTGTGTCACATCTACTGGAGCATCATGAGCATGTATTATGACGTCACAGTATATGATGACAACATAATTAGTATGCAGTATCACGTCACAATATATTATGACGTCATAATGTGTCCGCATTATGTCATCACAATATATGATGAGAGCGCAATTTGCAGGTATTATGAGCAATTTCTCTTACCCCAATTTGTGTCACATCTACTGGAGCATCATGAGCATGTATTATGATGTCACAGTATATGATGACATCATAATTAGTATGCACTATGACGTCACAATGTATTATGATGTCATAATGTATCCGCATTATGACATCACAATATATTATGAGACCGCAATTTGCAGGGTTTATGACCAATTTCGCATACCCCAATTTGTGTCACATCTACTGGAGGATCATGAGCATGTATTATGATGTCCCAGTATATGATGACATCAGAATTAGTATGCAGTATGACGTCACAATGTATTATGACGTCATAATGTATCGGCATTATGAAATCACAATATATTATGAGAGCGCAACATGCAGGTATTATGAGTAATTTCTCTTACCCCAATTTGTGTCACATCTACTGGAGCATCATGAGCATGTATTATGACGTCACAGTATATGATGACATCATAATTAGTACGCACTATGACGTCACAATGTATTATGACGTCATAATGTATCCGCATTATGACATCACAATATATTATGAGAGCGCAATTTGCAGGTTTTATGAGCAATTTCGCTGACCCCAATTTGTGTCACAAATACTGGAGCATCATGAGCATGTATTATGACGTCACAGTATATGATGACATCATAATTAGTATACACTATGACGTCACAATGTATTATGACGGCATAATGTATCCGCATTATGATGTCACAATATATTATGAGAGCGCAATTTGCAGGTATTATGAGCAATTTCTCTTACCCCAATTTGTGTCACATCTACTGGAGCATCATGAGCATGTATTATGACATCACAGTATATGATGACATCATAATTAGTATGCACTATGACGTCACAATGTATTATGACGTCATAATGTATCCGCATTATGACATCGCAACATATTATGAGAGCGCAATTTGCATGTTTTATGACCAGTTTCGCTTCCCCAAATTTGTGTCACATCTACTGGAGCATCATGAGCATATATTATAACGTCACAGTATATGATGACATCATAATTAGTATGCACTATGACGTCACAATGTACTATGACGTCATAATGTATCCGCATTATGACATCACAATATATTATGAGTGCGCAATTTGCAGGTATTATGAGCAGTTTCTCTTACCCCAATTTGTGTCACATCTACTGGAGCATCATGAGCATGTACTATGATGTCACAGTATATGATGACATCATAATTAGTATGCAGTATGACGTCACAATGTATTATGACGTCATAATGTATCCTCATTATGACATCACAATATATTATGAGAGCGCAACATGCAGGTATTATGAGCAATTTCTCTTACCCCAATTTGTGTCACATCTACTGGAGCATCATGAGCATGTATTACGACGTCACAGTATATGATTACATCATAATTAGTATGCATTATGACGTCACAATGTATTATGACGTCATAATGTATCCGCATTATGACATCAAAATATATTATGAGAGCGCAACATGCAGGTATTATGAGCAATTTCTCTTACCCCAATTTGCGTCACATCTACTGGAGCATCATGAGTATGTATTATGACGTCACAGTATATGATGACATCATAATTGGTATGCAGTATGACGTCACAATGCATTATGACGTCATAATGTATCCGCATTATGACATCACAATATATTATGAGAGCGCAACATGCAGGTATTATGAGCAATTTCTCTTACCCCAATTTGCGTCACATCTACTGGAGAATCATGAGCATGTATTATGACGTCACAGTATATGATGACATCATAATTAGTACGCACTATGACCTCACAATGTATTATGACATCATAATGTATCCGCATTATGACATCACAATATATTATGAGTGCGCAATTTGCATGTTTTATGACCAATTTCGCTTCCCCCAATTTGTGTCACATCTACTGGAGCATCATGAGCATGTATTATGACGTCACAGTATATGATGACATCATAATTAGTATGCAGTATGATGTCACAATGTATTATGACGTCATAATGTATCCGCATTATGACATCTCAATATATTATGAGAGTGCAACATGCAGGTATTATGAGCAATTTCTCTTACCCCAATTTGCGTCACATCTACTGGAGCATCATGAGCATGTATTATGACGTCACAGTATATGATGACATCATAATTAGTACGCACTATGACGTCACAATGTGTTATGACGTCATAATGTATCCGCATTATGACATCACAATATATTATGAGTGCGCAATTTGCTGGTTTCATGAGCAATTTCGCTGACCCGAATTTGTGTCACATCTACTGGAGCATCATGAGCATGTATTATGACGTCACAGCATATGATGACATCATAACTAATATGCACTATGACGTCACAATGTATTATGACGTCATAATGTATCCGCATTAGGATATCACAATATATTATGAGAGCGCAATTTGCAGGTTTTATGAGCAATTTCTCTTACCCCAAATTGTGTCACATCTACTGGAGCATCATGAGCATGTATTATGACGTCACAGTATATGATGACATCATAATTAGTATGCACTATGACGTCACAATGTATTATGACGTCATAATGTATCTGCATTATGACATCACAATATATTATGAGAGCGCAACATGCAGGTATTATGAGCAATTTCTCTTACCCCTATTTGTGTCACATCTAATGGAGCATCATGAGCATGTATTATGACGTCACAGTATATGATGACATCATAATTAGTATGCACTATGACGTCACAATGTATTATGATGTCATAAAGTATCCGCATTATGACATCACAATATATTATGAGAGCGCAACATGCAGGTACTATGACCAATTTCGCTTACCCCAGTTTGTGTCACATATACTGTAGCATCATGAGCATGTATTATGACGTCACAGTATATGATGACATCATAATTAGTATGAACTATGACGTCACAATGTATTATGACGTCATAATGTATCCGCATTATGACATCACATTATATTATGAGAGCGCAATTTGGAGGTTTTATGACCATTTTCGATTACCCCAATTTGTGTCACATCTACTGGATCATCATGAGCATGTATTATGACGTCACAGTATATGATGACATCATAATTAGTATGCATTATGACATCACAATGTATTATGACGTCATAATGTATCCGCATTATGACATCACAATATATTCTGAGAGCGCAATTTGCAGGTAATATGAGCAATTTCTCTTACCCCAATTTGTGTCACATCTACTGGAGCATCATGAGCATGTATTATGATGTCACAGTATTTGATGACATCATAATTAGTATGCACTATGACGTCACAATGTATTATGACGTCATAATGTATCCGCATTATGACATCACAATATATTATGCGAGCGCAACATGCATGTTTTATGACCAATTTCACTTCCCGCAATTTGTGTCACATCTACTGGAGCATCATGAGCATGTATTATGACGTCACAGTATATGATGACATCATAATTAGTATGCAGTATGACGTCACAATGTATTATGACGTCATAATGTATCCGCATTATGACATCACAGTATATTATGAGAGCGCAATTTGCAGGCATTATGAGCAATTTCTCTTACCCCAATTTGTTTCACATCTACTGGAGCATAATGACCATGTATTATGACGTCACAGTATATGATGACATCATAATTTGTATGCAGTATGACGTCACAATATATTATGACGTCATAATGTATCCGCATTATGACATCACAATATATACTGAGACCGCAATTTGCAGGTTTTATGACCAATTTCGCTTACCCCAATTTGTGTCACATCTACTGGAGCATCATGAGCATGTATTATGACGCCACAGCATATGATGACATCATAAATAGTATGCACTATGACGTCACAATGTATTATAACGTCATAATATATCCGCATTATGATATCACAATATATTATGAGAGCGCAACATGCAGGTATTATGAGCAATTTCTCTTACCCCAATTTCCGTCACATCTACTGGAGCATCATGAGCATGTATTATGACGTCACAGTATATGATGACATCATTATTAGTATGCACTATGACATCACAATGCATTATGACCTCATAATGTATCTGCATTATGACATCACAATATATTATGAGAGCGCAATTTGCAGGTTTTATGACTAATTTCGCTTACCCCAATTTTTGTCACATCTACTGGAGCATCATGAGCATGTATTATGACGTCACAGTATATGATGACATCATAATTAGTATGCACTATGACGTCATATTGTATTATGACATCATAATGTATCCGCATTATGACATCACAATATATTATGAGAGCGCAATTTGCAGGTTTTATGAGCAATTTCGCTGACCCCAATTTGTGTCACATCTACTGGAGCATCATGAGCATGTACTATGACGTGGCAGTATATGATGAAATCATATTTAGTATGCACTATGAGGTCACAATGTATTATGACGTCATAATGTATCCGCATTATGATATCACAATATATTATGCGAGCGCAACATGCAGGTATTATGAGCAATTTCTCTTACCCCAATTTGTGTCACATCTACTGGAGCATCATGAGCATGTATTATGACGTCACAGTATATGATGACATCATAATTAGTATGCACTATGACGTCACAATGTACTATGACGTCATAATGTATCCGCATTATGGCATCACAATATAGAATGGGAACGCAATTTGCAGGTATTATGAGCAATTTCTCTTACCCCAATTTGTGTCACATCTACTGGAGCATCATGAGCATGTATTATGACGTCACAGTATATGATGACATCATAATTAGTATGCAGTATGACGTCACAATGTATTATGACGTCATAATGTATCCGCATTATGACATCACAATATATTATGAGAGCGCAATTTGCAGGTTTTATGACCAATTTCTCTTACCCCAATTTGTGTCACATCTACTGGAGCATCATGAGCATGTATTATGACGTCCCAGTATATGATGACATCATAATTAGTATGCAGTATGACGTCACAATGTATTATGACGTCATAATGTATCCGCATTATGACATCACAATATATTATGAGAGCGCAATTTTCAGGTATTATGAGCAATTTCTCTTACCCCAATTTGTGTCACATCCACTGGAGCATCATGAGCATGTATTATGACGTCACAGTATATGATGACATCATAATTAGAACGCACTATGACGTCACAATGTATTATGACGTCATAATGTATCCGCATTATGACATCACAATATATTATGCGTGCGCAATTTGCTGGTTTCATGAGCAATTTCGCTGACCCGAAGTTGTGTCACATCTACTGGAGCATCATGAGCATGTATTATGATGTCACAGTATATGATGACATCATAATTAGTATGCACTATGACGTCACAATGTATTATGATGTCATAATGTATCCGCATTATGACATCACAATATATTATGAGAGCGGAAGTTGCAGGTTTTATGAGCAATTTCTCTAACCCCAAATTGTGTCACATCTACTGGAGCATCATGAGCATGTATTATGACGTCACAGTATATGATGACATCATAATTAGTATGCACTATGACGTCACAATGTATTATGACGTCATAATATATCCGCATTATGACATCACAATATATTATGAGAGCGCAACATGCAGTTATTATGAGCAATTTCTCTTAACACAATTTGTGTCACATCTACTGGAGCATCATGAGCATGTATTATGACGTCACAGTATATGATGACATCATAATTAGTATGCAGTATGACGTCACAATGTATTATGACGTCATAATGTATCCGCATTATGACATCACAATATATTATGAGAGCGCAATTTGCATGTTTTATGACCAATTTCGCTTCCCCCAATTTGTGTCACATCTCCTGGAGCATCATGAGCATGTATTATGACGTCACAGCATATGATGACATCATAACTAGTATGCACTATGACGTCAGAATGTATTATGACGTCAGAATGCATCCGCATTATGGTATCACAATATATTATGCGAGCGCAACATGCGGGTATTATGACCAATTTCTCTTACCCCAATTTGTGTCACATCTACTGGAGCATCATGAGCATGTATTATGACATCACAGTATATGATGACATCATAATTAGTATGCAGTATGACGTCACAATGTATTATGACGTCAAAATATATACGCATTATGACTTCACAGTATATTATGAGAACGCAATTTGCAGGTATGATGAGCAATTTCTCTTAACACAATTTGTTTCACATCTACTGGAGCATCATGAGGATGTATTATGACGTCACAGTATATGATGACATCATAATTGGTATGCAGTATGACGTCCCTATATATTATGACGTCATAATGTATCCGCATTATGACATCACAATATATTATGAGAGCGCAATTTGCAGGTATTACGAGCAATTACTCTTACCCCAATTTGTGTCACATCTACTGTAGCATCATGAGAATGTATTATGACGTCAGAGTATATGATGACATCATAATTAGTATGCAGTATGACATCACAATGTACTATGACGTCATAAAGTATCCGCATTATGACATCACAAAATATTATGAGAGCGCAATTTGCATGTTTTATGACCAATTTCGCTTCCCCCAATTTGTGTCACATCTACTGGAGCATCATGAGCATGTATTATGATGTCACAGCATATGGTGACATCATAACTAGTATGCACTATGACGTAACAATGCATTATGACGTCATAATGTATCCGCATTATGGTATCACAATATATTATGCGAGAGCAACATGCGGGTATTATGACCAATTTCTCTTACCCCAATTTGTGTCACATCTACTGGAGCATCATGAGCATGTATTATGACATCACAGTATATGATGACATGATAATTAGTATGCAGTATGACGTCACAATGTATTATGACGTCAAAATGTATCCGCATTATGACATCACAGTATTTTATGAGAACGCAATTTGCAGGTATTATGAGCAATTTCTCTTACCCCAAATTGTTTCACATCTACTGGAGCATCATGAGCATGTATTATGACGTCACAGTATATGATGACATCATAATTAGTATGCAGTATGACGTCACAATATATTATGACGTCTTAATAGATCCGCATTATGACATCAGAATATATTATGAGAGCGCAATTTGCAGGTATTATGAGCAATTTCTCTTACCCCAATTTGTGTCACATCTACTGGAGCATCATGAGAATGTATTATGATGTCACAGTATATGATGACATCATAATTATTATGCAGTATGACGTGACAATGTATTATGACGTCATAATGTATCCGCATTATGACATCACAATATATCATGATCGCGCAATTTGCAGGTATTATGAGCAATTTCTCTTACCCAATATGTGTCACATCTACTGGAGCATCATGAGCATGTATTATGATGTCACAGTATATGATGACATCATAATTAGTATGAACTATGACGTCACAATGTATTATGACATCATAATGTATCCGCATTATGACGTCACAATATATTATGAGAGCGCAATTTGCAGGTTTTATGACAAATTTCGCTTACCCCAATTTGTGTCACATCTACTGGAGCATCATGAGCATGTATTATGACGTCACAGCATATGATGACATCATAACTAGTATGCACTATGACGTCACAATGTATTATGACCTCACAATGTATCCGCATTATGATACCACAATATATTATGCGAGCGCAACATGCACGTATTATGAGCAATTTCTCTTACCCCAATCTGTGTCACATCTACTGGAGCATCATGAGCATGTATTATGACGTCACAGTATATGATGACATCATAATTAGTATGCACTATGACATCACAGTGTATTATGACGTAATAATGTATCCGCATTATGATATCACAATATATTATGCGAGCGAAACATGCAGGTATTATGAGCAATTTCTCTTACCCCAAATTGTGTCACATCTACTGGAGCATCATGAGCATGTATTATGACGTCACAGTAAATGATGACATCACAATTAGTATGCACTATGACGTCATATTGTATTATGACGTCATAATGTATCCGCATTATGACATCACAATATATTATGAGAGCGCAGTTTGCATGTTTTATGACCAATTTCGCTTCCCCCAATTTGTGTCACATCTACTGGAGCATCATGAGCATGTATTATCACGTCACAGCATATGATGACATCATAACTAGTATGCACTATGACGTCACAATGTATTATGACGTCATAATGTATCCGCATTATGATATAACAATATATTATGCGAGCGCAACATGCATGTTTTATGACCAATTTCACTTCCCGCAATTTGTGTCACATCTACTGGAGCATCATGAGCATGTATTATGACGTCACAGTATATGATGACATCATAATTAGTATGCAGTATGACGTCACAATGTATTATGACGTCATAATGTATCCGCATTATGACATCACAGTATATTATGAGAGCGCAATTTGCAGGCATTATGAGCAATTTCTCTTACCCCAATTTGTTTCACATCTACTGGAGCATAATGACCATGTATTATGACGTCACAGTATATGATGACATAATAATTTGTATGCAGTATGACGTCACAATATATTATGACGTCATAATGTATCCGCATTATGACATCACAATATATACTGAGACCGCAATTTGCAGGTTTTATGACCAATTTCGCTTACCCCAATTTGTGTCACATCTACTGGAGCATCATGAGCATGTATTATGATGTCACAGCATATGATGACATCATATATAGTATGCACTATGACGTCACAATGTATTATGACGTCATAATATATCCGCATTATGATATCACAATATATTATGAGAGCGCAACATGCAGGTATTATGAGCAATTTCTCTTACCCCAATTTCCGTCACATCTACTGGAGCATCATGAGCATGTATTATGACGTCACAGTATATGATGACATCATTATTAGTATGCACTATGACATCACAATGCATTATGACCTCATAATGTATCTGCATTATGACATCACAATATATTATGAGAGCGCAATTTGCAGGTTTTAGGACTAATTTCGCTTACCCCAATTTTTGTCACATCTACTGGAGCATCATGAGCATGTATTATGACGTCACAGTATATGATGACATCATAATTAGTATGCACTATGACGTCATATTGTATTATGACATCATAATGTATCCGCATTATGACATCACAATATATTATGAGAGCGCAATTTGCATGTTTTATGACCAATTTCGCTTCCCCCAATTTGTGTCACATCTACTGGAGCATCATGAGCATGCATTATGACGTCACAGTATATGATGACATCATAATTAGTATGCAGTATGACGTCACAATGTATTATGACGTCATAATGTATCCGCATTATGACATCACAATATATTATGAGAGCGCAATTTGCAGGTATTATGAGCAATTTCTCTTACCCCAATTTGTGTCACATCTACTGGAGCATCATGAGCATGTATTATGATGTCACAGTATATGATGACATCAAAATTAGTATGCACTATGACGTCACAATGTATTACGACGTCATAATGTATCCGCATTATGACATCACAATATATTATGAGAGCGCAATTTCCATGTTTTATGACCAATTTCGCTTCCCCCAATTTGTGTCACATCTACTGGAGCATCATGAGCATGTATTATGACGTCACGGTATATGATGTCATCATAATTAGTATGCAGTATGGCGTCACAATACATTATGACGTCATAACGTATCCGCATTATGACATCACAACATATTATGAGACTGCAATTTGCAGGTTTTATGAGCAATTTCGCTGACCCCAATTTGTGTCACATCTACTGGAGCATCATGAGCATGTATTGTGACGTCACAGTATATGATGACATCATAATTAGTATGCACTATGACGTCACAATGTACTATGACGTCATAATGTATCCGCATTATGACATCACAATACATTATGAGAGCGCAATTTGCAGGTATTATGAGGAATTTCTCTTACCCCAATTTGTGTCACATCTACTGGAGCATCATGAGCATGTATTATGACGCCACATTATATGATGACATCATAATTAGTATGCACTATGACGTCACAATGTATTATGACGTCGTAATGTATCCGCATAATGACATCACAATATGAGAGCACAATTTGCATGTTTTATGACCAATTTCGCTTCCCCCAATTTGTGTCACATCTACTGGAGCATCATGAGCATGTATTATGACGTCACAGTATATGATGACATCATAATTAGTATGCACTATGACATCACAATGTATTATGACGTCATAATGTATCCGCATTATGACATCACAATATATTATGAGAGCGCAATTTGCATGCTGTATGACCAATTTCGCTTCCCCCAATTTGTGTCACATCTACTGGAGCATCATGAGCATGTATTATGACGTCACAGTATATGATGACATCATAATTAGTATGCAGTATGACGTCACAATGTACTCTGACGTCATAATGTATCCGCATTATGACATCACAATATATTATGAGAGCGCAATTTGCAGGTATTATGTGCAATTTCTCTTACCCCAATTTGTGTCACGTCTACTGGAGCATCATGAGCATGTATTATGATGTCACAGTATATGATGACATCATAATTAGTATGCACTATGACGTCACAATGTATTATGACGTCATAATGTATCCGCATTAAGACATCACAATATATTATGCGAGCGCAACATGCAGGTATTATGAGCAATTTCTCTTACCATAATTTGTGTCACATCTACTGGAGCATCATGAGCATGTATTATGACGTCACAATAAATGATGACATCATAATTAGTATGCACTATGACGTCACATTGTATTATGACGTCATAATGTATCCGCATTATGACATCACAATATATTATGAGAGCGCAATTTGCATGTTTTATGACCAATTTCGCTTCCCCCAATTTGTGTCACATCTACTGGAGCATCATGAGCATGCATTATGACGTCACAGTATATGATGACATCATAATTAGTATGCAGTATGACGTCACAATGTATTATGACGTCATAATGTATCCGCATTATGACATCACAATATATTATGAGAGCGCAATTTGCAGGTATTATGAGCAATTTCTCTTACCCCAATTTGTGTCACATCTACTGGAGCATCATGAGCATGTATTATGATGTCACAGTATATGATGACATCATAATTAGTATGCACTATGACATCACAATGTATTACGACGTCATAATGTATCCGCATTATGACATCACAATATATTATGAGAGCGCAATTTCCATGTTTTATGACCAATTTCGCTTCCCCCAATTTGTGTCACATCTACTGGAGCATCATGAGCATGTATTATGACGTCACGGTATATGATGTCATCATAATTAGTATGCAGTATGGCGTCACAATACATTATGACGTCATAACGTATCCGCGTTATGACATCACAACATATTATGAGACTGCAATTTGCAGGTTTTATGAGCAATTTCGCTGATCCCAATTTGTGTCACATCTACTGGAGCATCATGAGCATGTATTGTGACGTCAAAGTATATGATGACATCATAATTAGTATGCACTATGACGTCACAATGTACTATGACGCCATAATGTATCCGCATTATGACATCACAATACATTATGAGAGCGCAATTTGCAGGTATTATGAGGAATTTCTCTTACCCCAATTTGTGTCACATCTACTGGAGCATCATGAGCATGTATTATGACGCCACATTATGTGATGACATCATAATTAGTATGCACTATGACGTCACAATGTATTATGACGTCGTAATGTATCCGCATAATGACATCACAATATGAGAGCACAATTTGCATGTTTTATGACCAATTTCGCTTCCCCCAATTTGTGTCACATCTACTGGAGCATCATGAGCATGTATTATGACGTCACAGTATATGATGACATCATAATTAGTATGCACTATGACATCACAATGTATTATGACGTCATAATGTATCCGCATTATGACATCACAATATATTATGAGAGCGCAATTTGCATGCTGTATGACCAATTTCGCTTCCCCCAATTTGTGTCACATCTACTGGAGCATCATGAGCATGTATTATGACGTCACAGCATATGATGACATCATAACTAGTATGCACTATGACGTCACAATGTATTATGACGTCATAATGTATCCGCATTATGGTATCACAATATATTATGCGAGCGCAACATGCGGGTATTATGACCAATTTCTCTTACCACAATTTGTGTCACATCTACTGGAGCATCATGAGCATGTATTATGACATCACAGTATATGATGACATCATAATTAGTATGCAGTATGACGTCACAATGTATTATGAAGTCAAAATGTATCCGCATTATGACATCACAGTATATTATGAGAACGCAATTTGCAGGTATTATGAGCAATTTCTCTTAACACAATTTGAGTCACATCTACTGGAGCATCATGAGCATGTATTATGACGTCACAGTATATGATGACATCATAATTAGTATGCAGTATGACGTCACAATATATTATGACGTCATAATGTATCCGCATTATGACATCACAACATATTATGAGAGCGCAATTTGCAGGTATTATGAGCAATTTCTCTTACCCCAATTTGTGTCACATCTACTGGAGCATCATGAGAATGTATTATGACGTCACAGTATATGATGACATCATAATTAGTATGCAGTATGACGTCACAATGTACTATGACATCATAATGTATCCGCATTATGACATCACAATATATTATGAGAGCGCAATTTGCAGGTATTATGTGCAATTTCTCTTACCCCAATTTGTGTCATGTCTACTGGAGCATCATGAGCATGTATTATGATGTCACAGTATATGATGACATCATAATTAGTATGCACTATGACGTCACAATGTATTATGACGTCATAATGTATCCGCATTATGATATCACAGTATACTATGCGAGCGCAACATGCAGGTATTATGAGCAATTTCTCTTACCACAATTTGTGTCACATCTACTGGAGCATCATGAGCATGTATTATGACGTCACAGTATGTGATGACATCATAAGTAGTACGCAGTATGACGTCACAATGTATTATGACGTCATAATTTATCCGCATTATGACATCACAATATATTATGAGACCGCAATTTGCAGGTTTTATGAGCAATTTCGCTGACCCCAATTTGTGTCACATCTACTGGAGCATCATGAGCATGTACTATGACGTCGCAGTATATGATGAAATCATAATTAGTATGCACTATGACGTCACAATGTATTATGATGTCATAATGTATCTGCATTATGATATCACAATATATTATGCGAGCGCAACATGCAGCTATTATGAGCAATTTCTCTTACCCCAATTTGTGTCACATCTACTGGAGCATCATGAGCATGTATTATGACGTCACAGTATATGATGACATCATGATTAGTATGCACTATGACGTCACAATGTATTATGACGTCATAATGTATCTGCATTATGACAGCACAATATATTATGAGAGCGCAATTTGCATGTTTTATGACCAATTTCGCTGACCCGAAGTTGTGTCACATCTACTTGAGCATCATGAGCATGTATTATGACGTCACAGTATATGATGACATCATAATTAGTATGCACGATGACGTCACAATGTATTATGACGTCATAATGTATCCACATTATGACATCACAATATATTATGAGAAGGCAATTTGCAGGTTTTATGAGCAATTTCTCTAACCCCAAATTGTGTCACATCTACTGGAGCATCATGAGCATGTATTATGACGTCACAGTATATGATGACATCATAATTAGTATGCACTATGACGTCACAATGTAGTATGACGTCATAATATATCCGCATTATGACATCACAATATACTACGAGAGCGCATCATGCAGGTATTATGAGCAATTTCTCTTACCACAATTTGTGTCACATCTACTGGAGCATCATGAGCATGTATTATGACGTCACAGTATATGATGACATCAAAATTAGTATGCACTATGACGTCACAATGTATTATGACGTCATAATATATCCGCATTATGACATCACAATGTATTATGAGAGCGCAATTTGCAGGTTTTATGACCAATTTCTCTTACCCCAATTTGTGTCACATCTACTGGAGAATCATGAGCATGTATTATGACGTCACAGTATATGATGTCATCACAATTAGTATGCACTATGACGTCACAATGTATTATGACGTCATAATGTATCCGCATTATGACATCACAATGTATTATGAGAGCGCAATTTGCAGGTTTTATGACCAATTTCGCTTCCTCCAATTTTTGTCACATCTACTGGAGCATCATGAGCATGTATTATGATGTCCCAGTATATGATGACATCATAATTAGTATGCACTATGACGTCACAATGTATTATGACGTCATACTGTATCCGCATTATGACATCACAGTATATTATGGGAGCGCAATTTGCATGTTTCATGACCAATTTCGCTTCCCCCAATTTGTGTGACATCTACTGGAGCATCATGAGCATGTATTATGACGTCACAGTATATGATGACATAATAATTAGTATGCAGTATGACGTCACAATGTATTATGACGTCATAATGTGTCCGCATTATGACATCACAATATATTATGAGAGCGCAATTTGCAGGTATTATGAGCAATTTCTCTTACCCCAATTTGTGTCACATCTACTGGAGCATCATGAGCATGTATTATGACGTCACAGCATATGATGACATCATAACTAGTATGCACTATGACGTCACAATGTATTATGACGTCATAATGTATCCGCATTATGGTATCACAATATATTATGCGAGCGCAACATGCGGGTATTATGACCAATTTCTCTTACCACAATTTGTGTCACATCTACTGGAGCATCATGAGCATGTATTATGACATCACAGTATATGATGACATCATAAATAGTATGCAGTATGACGTCACAATGTATTATGAAGTCAAAATGTATCCGCATTATGACATCACAGTATATTATGAGAACGCAATTTGCAGGTATTATGAGCAATTTCTCTTAACACAATTTGAGTCACATCTACTGGAGCATCATGAGCATGTATTATGACGTCACAGTATATGATGACATCATAATTAGTATGCAGTATGACGTCACAATATATTATGACGTCATAATGTATCCGCATTATGACATCACAACATATTATGAGAGCGCAATTTGCAGGTATTATGAGCAATTTCTCTTACCCCAATTTGTGTCACATCTACTGGAGCATCATGAGAATGTATTATGACGTCACAGTATATGATGACATCATAATTAGTATGCAGTATGACGTCACAATGTACTATGACATCATAATGTATCCGCATTATGACATCACAATATATTATGAGAGCGCAATTTGCAGGTATTATGTGCAATTTCTCTTACCCCAATTTGTGTCATGTCTACTGGAGCATCATGAGCATGTATTATGATGTCACAGTATATGATGACATCATAATTAGTATGCACTATGACGTCACAATGTATTATGACGTCATAATGTATCCGCATTATGATATCACAGTATACTATGCGAGCGCAACATGCAGGTATTATGAGCAATTTCTCTTACCACAATTTGTGTCACATCTACTGGAGCATCATGAGCATGTATTATGACGTCACAGTATGTGATGACATCATAAGTAGTACGCAGTATGACGTCACAATGTATTATGACGTCATAATTTATCCGCATTACGACATCACAATATATTATGAGACCGCAATTTGCAGGTTTTATGAGCAATTTCGCTGACCCCAATTTGTGTCACATCTACTGGAGCATCATGAGCATGTACTATGACGTCGCAGTATATGATGAAATCATAATTAGTATGCACTATGACGTCACAATGTATTATGATGTCATAATGTATCTGCATTATGATATCACAATATATTATGCGAGCGCAACATGCAGCTATTATGAGCAATTTCTCTTACCCCAATTTGTGTCACATCTACTGGAGCATCATGAGCATGTATTATGACGTCACAGTATATGATGACATCATGATTAGTATGCACTATGACGTCACAATGTATTATGACGTCATAATGTATCTGCATTATGACAGCACAATATATTATGAGAGCGCAATTTGCATGTTTTATGACCAATTTCGCTGACCCGAAGTTGTGTCACATCTACTTGAGCATCATGAGCATGTATTATGACGTCACAGTATATGATGACATCATAATTAGTATGCACGATGACGTCACAATGTATTATGACGTCATAATGTATCCACATTATGACATCACAATATATTATGAGAAGGCAATTTGCAGGTTTTATGAGCAATTTCTCTAACCCCAAATTGTGTCACATCTACTGGAGCATCATGAGCATGTATTATGACGTCACAGTATATGATGACATCATAATTAGTATGCACTATGACGTCACAATGTAGTATGACGTCATAATATATCCGCATTATGACATCACAATATACTACGAGAGCGCATCATGCAGGTATTATGAGCAATTTCTCTTACCACAATTTGTGTCACATCTACTGGAGCATCATGAGCATGTATTATGACGTCACAGTATATGATGACATCAAAATTAGTATGCACTATGACGTCACAATGTATTATGACGTCATAATGTATCCGCATTATGACATCACAATGTATTATGAGAGCGCAATTTGCAGGTTTTATGACCAATTTCTCTTACCCCAATTTGTGTCACATCTACTGGAGAATCATGAGCATGTATTATGACGTCACAGTATATGATGTCATCACAATTAGTATGCACTATGACGTCACAATGTATTATGACGTCATAATGTATCCGCATTATGACATCACAATGTATTATGAGAGCGCAATTTGCAGGTTTTATGACCAATTTCGCTTCCTCCAATTTTTGTCACATCTACTGGAGCATCATGAGCATGTATTATGATGTCCCAGTATATGATGACATCATAATTAGTATGCACTATGACGTCACAATGTATTATGACGTCATACTGTATCCGCATTATGACATCACAGTATATTATGGGAGCGCAATTTGCATGTTTCATGACCAATTTCGCTTCCCCCAATTTGTGTGACATCTACTGGAGCATCATGAGCATGTATTATGACGTCACAGTATATGATGACATAATAATTAGTATGCAGTATGACGTCACAATGTATTATGACGTCATAATGTGTCCGCATTATGACATCACAATATATTATGAGAGCGCAATTTGCAGGTATTATGAGCAATTTCTCTTACCCCAATTTGTGTCACATCTACTGGAGCATCATGAGCATGTATTATGACGTCACAGTATATGATGACAACATAATTAGTATGCAGTATGACGTCACAATATATTTTGACGTCATAATTTATCCGCATTATGACATCACAATATATTATGAGAGCGCAATTTGCAGGTATTATGAGCAATTTCTCTTACCCCAATTTGTGTCACATCTACTGGAGCATCATGAGCATGTATTATGATGTCACAGTAAATGATGACATCATAATTAGCATGCATTATGACGTCACAATGTATTATGACGTCATAATGTATCCGCATTATGACATCACAATATATTATGAAAGCGCAATTTGCATGTTTTATGACCAATTTCGCTTCCCCCAATTTGTGTCACATCTACTGGAGCATCATGAGCATGCATTATGACGTCACAGCATATGATGACATCATAATTAGTATGCACTATGACATCACAATGTATTATGACGTCATAATGTATCCGCACTATGACATCACAATGTATTATGACGTCCTAGTGTATCCGCATTATGACATCACAATATATTATGAGAGCGCAATTTGCAGGTATTATGAGCAATTTCTCTTACCCCAATTTGTGTCACATCTACTGGAGCATCATGAGCATGTATTATGATGTCACAGTATATGATGACATCATAATTAGTATGCACTATGACATCACAATGTATTACGACGTCATAATGTATCCGCATTATGACATCACAATATATTATGAGAGCGCAATTTCCATGATTTATGACCAATTTCGCTTCCCCCAATTTGTGTCACATCTACTGGAGCATCATGAGCATGTATTATGACGTCACAGTATATGATGTCATCATAATTACTATGCAGTATGGCGTCACTATGTATTATGACGTCATAATGTATCCGCATTATGACATCACAATATATTATGAGAGCGCAATTTGCAGGTATTATGAGCAATTTCTCTTATGCCAGTTTGTGTCACATCTACAGGAGCATCATGAGCATGTATTATGATGTCACAGTATATGATGACATCATAATTAGTATGCACTATGATATCACAATGTATTATGACGTCATAATATATCCGCATTATGACATCACAATATATTATTAGAGCGCAATTTGCAGGTTTTATGACCAATTTCCCTTACCCCAATTTGTGTCACGTCTACTGGAGCATCATGAGCATGTATTATGACATCACAGCATATGATGACATCATAACTAGTATGCACTATGACGTCACAATTTATTATGACGTCATAATGTATCCGCATTATGATATCACATTATATAATGCGAGCACAACATGCATGTTTTATGACCAATATCGCTTCCCCCAATATGTGTCACATCTACTGGAGCATCATCAGCATGTATTATAACGTCACAGTATATGATGACATCATAATTAGTATGCACTATGACGTCACAATGTACTATGACGTCATAATGTATCCGCATTATGGCATCACAATATAGTATGAGAACGCAATTTGCAGGTATTATGAGCAATTTCTCTTACCCCAATTAGTGTCACATCTACTGGAGCATCATGAGCATGTATTATGACGTCACAGTATATGATGACATCATAATTAGTATACAGTATGACGTCACAATGTATTATGACGTCATAATGTATCCGCATTATGACATCACAATATATTATGAGAGAGCAATATGCATGCTTTATGACCAATTTCGCTTCCCCCAATTTGTGTCACATCTACTGGAGCATCATGAGCAAGTATTATGACGTCACAATATATGATGACATCATAATTAGCATGCACTATGACGTCACAATGTACTATGACGTCATAATGTATCCGCATTATGGCATCACAATATAGTATGAGAACGCAATTTGCAGGTATTATGAGGAATTTCTCTTACCCCAATTTGTGTCACATATACTGGAGCATCATGAGCATGTATTATGACGTCACAGTATATGATGACATCATAATTAGTATGCAGTATGACGTCACAATGTATTATGACGTCAAAATGTATCCGCATTATGACATCACAATATATTATGAGACCGCAATTTGCAGGTTTTATGACCAATTTCGCTTACCCCAATTTGTGTCACATCTACTGGAGCATCATGAGCATGTATTATGACGTCCCAGTATATGATGACATCATAATTAGTATGCAGTATGACGTCACAATGTATTATGACGTCTTAATGTATCCGCATTATGACGTCACATTATATTATGAGAGCGCAATTTGCAGGTATTATGAGCTATTTCTCTTACCCCAATTTGTGTCACATCTACTGGAGCATCATGAGCATGTATTATGACGTCACAGTATATGATGACATCATAATTAGTACGCACTATGACGTCACAATGTATTATGACGTCATAATGTATCCGCATTATGACATCACAATATATTATGAGTGCGCAATTTGCTGGTTTCATGAGCAATTTCTCGAACCCCAAATTGTGTCACATCTACTGGAGAATCATGAGCATGTATTATGACGTCACAGTATATGATGACATCATAATTAGTATGCACTATGACGTCACAATGTATTATGACGTCATAATACATCCGCATTATGACATCACAATATACTACGAGAGCACAACATGCAGGTATTACGAGCAATTTCTCTTAACACAATTTGTGTCACATCTACTGGAGCATCATGAGCATGTATTATGACGTCACAGGATATGATGACATCATAATTAGTAAGCACTATGACGTCACAATGTATTATGACGTCATAATGTATCCGCATTATGACATCACAATATATAATGAGAGTGCAATTTGCAGGTTTTATGACCAATTTCGCTTACCCCAATTTGTGTCACATCTACTGGAGCATCATGAGCATGTATTATGACGTCAGAATATATGATGACGTCATAATTAGTATGCAGTATGACGTCACAATGCATTATGACGTCATAATATATCCGCATTATGACATCACAATATATTATGAGAGCGCAATTAGTAGGTATTATGAGGAATTTCTCTTACCCCAAATTGTTTCACATCTACTGGAGCATCATGAGCATGTATTATGACGTCACAGTATATGATGGCATCATAATTAGTATGCACTATGACGTCACAATATATTATGACGTCATAATGTATCCGCATTATTACATCACAATATATTATGAGAGCACAATTTGCAGGATTTATGAGCAATTTCTCTTACCCCAATTTGTGTCACATCTACTGGAGCATCATGAGCATGTATTATGACGACACAGTATATGATGACGTCATAATTAGTATGCAGTATGACGTCACAATGTATTATGACGTGATAATGTATCTGCATTATGACATCACAATATATTATGAGACCGCAACTTGCAGGTATTATGAGCAATTTCGCTTACCCCAACTTGTGTCACATCTACTGGAGCATCATGAGCATGTATTATGACATCACAGTATATGATGATATCATAATTAGTATGCACTATAACGTCAAAATGTATTATGACGTCATAGTGTATACACATTATGACATCACAATATATTATGAGAGCGCAATTTGCAGGTATTATGAGCAAATTCCCTTACCCCAATTTGTGTCACATCTACTGGAGCATCATGAGCATGTATTATGACGTCACAGTATATGATGACATCATAATTAGTATGCACTATGATGTCACAATGTATTATGACGTCATAATATATCCACATTATGATATCACAATATATTATGAGAGCGCAACATGCAGGTATTATGAGCAGTTTCTCTTACCCCAATTTGTGTCACATCTACTGGAGCATCATGAGCATGTATTATGACGTCACAGTATATCATGACATCATAATTAGTATGCACTATGACGTCACAATGTATTATGATGTCATAATGTATCCGCATTATGACATCACAATGTATTATGAGACCGCAATTCGCAGGTTTTATGACCAATTTCTCTTACCCCAATTTGTGTCACATCTACTGGAGCATCATGAGCATGTATTATGACGTCACAGTATATGATGACATCATAATTAGTAAGCACTATGACGTCACAATGTATTATGACGTCATATTGTATCCGCATTATGACATCACAATATATTATGAGAGCGCAATTTGCAGGTTTTATGACCAATTTTGCTTACCCCAATTTGTGTCACATCTACTGGAGCATCATGAGCATGTATTATGATGTCACAGTATATGATGACATCATAATTAGCATGCACTATGACGTCACAATGTATTACGACGTCATAATGTATCCGCATTATGACATCACAATATATTATGAGAGCGCAATTTCCATGATTTATAACCAATTTCGCTTCCCCCAATTTGTGTCACATCTACTGGAGCATCATGAGCATGTATTATGACGTCACAGTGTATGATGTCATCATAATTAGTATGCAGTATGGCGTCACAATGTATTATGAAGTCATAATGTATCCGCATTATGACATCACAATATATTATGAGAGCGCAATTTGCAGGTATTATGAGCAATTTCTCTTACGCCAGTTTGTGTCACATCTACAGGAGCATCATGAGCATGTATTATGACGTCACAGTATATAATGACAACATAATTAGTATGCAGCATGACGTCACAATATATTATGACGTCATAATGTATCCGCATTATGACATCACAATATATTATGAGAGCGCAATTTGCAGGTATTATGAGCAATTTCTCTTACCCCAATTTGTGTCACATCTACTGGAGCATCATGAGCATGTATTATGATGTCACAGTATATGATGACATCATAATTAGTATACACTATGACATCACAATGTATTATGACGTCATAATATATCCACATTATGACATCACAATATATTATGAGAGCGCAATTTGCAGGTATTATGACCAATTTCGCTTACCCCAATTTGTGTCACGTCTACTGGAGCATCATGAGCATGTATTATGACGTCACAGCATATGATGACATCATAACTAGTATGCACTATGACGTTACAATGTATTATGACGTCATAATGTATCCGCATTATGACATCACAATATATTATGAGTGCGCAATTTGCTGGTTTCATGAGCAATTTCGCTGACCTGAAGTTGTGTCACATCTACTGGAGCATCATGAGCATGTATTATGACGTCACAGTATATGATGACATCATAATTAGTATGCACGATGACGTCACAATGTATTATGACGTCATAATGTATCTGCATTATGACATCACAATGTATTATGAGAAGGCAATTTGCAGGTTTTATGAGCAATTTCTCTAACCCCAAATTGTGTCACATCTACTGGAGCATCATGAGCATGTATTATGACGTCACAGTATATGATGACATCATAATTAGTAAGCACTATGACGTCACAATGTATTATGACGTCATAATGTTTCCACATTATGACATCACGATATATTATGAGAGCACAATTTGCAGGTATTATGAGCAATTTCTCTTACCCCAACTTCTGTCACATCTACTGGAGCATCATGAGCATGTATTATGACGTCACAGTATATGATGACATCATAATTAGTATGCACTATGACGTCACAATGTACTATGACGTCATAATGTATCCGCATTATGACATCACAATATATTATGAGAGCGCAACATGCAGGTATTATGAGCAATTTCTCTTACCCCAATTTGTGTCACATCTACTGGAGCATCATGAGCATGTATTATGACGTCACAGTATATGATGACATCATAATTTGTATGCACTATGACGTCACAATGTATTATGACGTCATAATGTATCCGCATTATGACATCACAATGTATTATGAGAGCGCAATTTGCAGGTTTTATGACCAATTTCTCTTACCCCAATTTGTGTCACATCTACTGGAGCATCATGAGAATGTATTATGACGTCACAGTATATGATGACATCATAATTAGTAAGCACTATGATGTCACAATGTATTATGACGTCATAATGTATCCGCATTATTACATCACAATATATTATGAGAGCGCAATTTGCAGGTTTTATGACCAATTTCGCTTACCCCAATTTGTGTCACATCTACTGGAGCATCATGAGCATGTATTATGATGTCACAGTATATGATGACATCAGAATTAGCATGCACTATGACGTCACAATGTATTACGACGTCATAATGTATCCGCTTTATGACATCACAATATATTATGAGAGCGCAATTTGCATGTTTTATGACCAATTTCGCTTCCCCCAATTTGTGTCACATCTACTGGAGCATCATGAGCATGCATTATGACCTCACAGCATATGATGACATCATAATTAGTATGCACTATGACATCACAATGTATTATGACGTCATAATGTATCCGCATTATGACATCACAATATATTATGAGAGCGCAATTTGCAGGTATTATGAGCAATTTCTCTTACCCCAATTTGTGTCACATCTACTGGAGCATCATGAGCATGTATTATGACGTCACAGTATATGATGAAAACAAAATTAGTATGCAGTATGACGTCACAATATATTATGACGTCATAATGTATCCGCATTATGACATCACAATATATTATGAGAGCGCAATTTCCATGATTTATAACCAATTTCGTTTCCCCAATTTGTGTCACATCTACTGGAGCATCATGAGCATGTATTATGACGTCACAGTATATGATGTCATCATAATTAGTATGCAGTATGGCGTCACAATGTATTATGAAGTCATAATGTATCCGCATTATGACATCACAATATATTATGAGAGCGCAATTTGCAGGTATTATGAGCAATTTCTCTTACGCCAGTTTGTGTCACATCTACAGGAGCATCATGAGCATGTATTATGACGTCACAGTATATGATGACAACATAATTAGTATGCAGTAGGACGTCACAATATATTATGACGTCATAATGTATCCGGATTATGACATCACAATATATTAAGAGAGCGCAATTTGCAGGTATTATGAGCAATTTCTCTAACCCCAATTTGTGTCACATCTACTGGAGCATCATGAGCATGTATTATGATGTCACAGTATATGATGACATCATAATTAGTATACACTATGACATCACAATGTATTATGACGTCATAATATATCCGCATTATGACATCACAATATATTATGAGAGCGCAATTTGCAGGCATTATGACCAATTTCGCTTACCCCAAATTGTGTCACGTCTACTGGAGCATCATGAGCATGTATTATGACGTCACAGCATATGATGACTTCATAACTAGTATGCACTATGACGTCACAATGTATTATGACGTCATAATGTATCCGCATTATGATATCACATTACATAATGCGAGCACAACATGCATGTTTTATGACCAATATCGCTTCCCCCAATATGTGTCACATCTACTGGAGCATCATGAGCATGTATTATGACGACACAGTATATGATGACATCATTATTAGTATGCACTATGACGTCACAATGTATTATGACGTCATAATGTATCCGCATTATGACATCACAATATATTATGAGAGTGCAATTTGCAGGTTTTATGACCAATTTCGCTTACCCCAATTTGTGTCACATCTACTGGAGCATCATGAGCATGTATTATGACGTCACAGTATATGATGACGTCATAATTAGTATGCAGTATGACGACACAATGCATTATGACGTCATAATATATCCGCATTATGACATCACAATATATTATGAGAGCGCAATTAGTAGGTATTATGAGGAATTTCTCTTACCCCAAATTGTTTCACATCTACTGGAGCATCATGAGCATGTATTATGACATCACAGTATATGATGGCATCATAATTAGTATGCACTATGACGTCACAATATATTATGACGTCATAATGTATCCGCATTATTACATCACAATATATTATGAGAGCGCAATTTGCAGGTTTTATGAGCAATTTCTCTTACCCCAATTTGTGTCTCATCTACTGGAGCATCATGAGCATGTATTATGACGTCACAGTATATGATGACGTCATAATCAGTATGCAGTATGACGTCACAATGTATTATGACGTCATAATGTATCCGCATTATGACATCACAATATATTATGAGACCGCAAGTTGCAGGTATTATGAGCAGTTTCTCTTACCCCAATTTGTGTCACATCTACTGGAGCATCATGAGCATGTATTATGACGTCACAGTATATGATGACATCATAATTAGTATGCACTATGAGGTCACAATGTATTATGACGTCATAATGTATCCGCATTATGACATCACAATGTATTATGAGAGCGCAATTTGCAGGTTTTATGACCAATTTCTCTTACCCCAATTTGTGTCACATCTACTGGAGCATCATGAGTATGTATTATGACGTCACAGTATATGATGACATCATAATTAGTAAGCACTATGACGTCACAATGTATTATGACGTCATAATGTATCCGCATTATGACATCACAATATATTATGAGAGCGCAATTTGCAGGTTTTATGACCAAATTTGCTTACCCCAATTTGTGTCACATCTACTGGAGCATCATGAGCATGTATTATGATGTCACAGTATATGATGACATCATAATTAGCATGCACTATGACGTCACAATGTATTACGACGTCATAATGTATCCGCATTATGACATCACAGTATATTATGAGAGCGCAATTTCCATGATTTATAACCAATTTCGCTTCCCCCAATTTGTGTCACATCTACTGGAGCATGATAAGCATGTATTATGACGTCACAGTATATGATGTCATCATAATGAGTATGCATTATGGCGTCACAATGTATTATGACGTCATAATGTATCCGCATTATGGTATCACAATATATTATGCGAGCGCAACATGCGGGTATTATGACCAATTTCTCTTACCCCAATTTGTGTCACATCTAGTGGAGCATCATGAGCATGTATTATGACATCACAGTATATGATGACATCATAATTAGTATGCAGTATGACGTCACAATGTATTATGAAGTCAAAATGTATCCGCATTATGACATCACAGTATATTATGAGAACGCAATTTGCAGGTATTATGAGCAATTTCTCTTACCCCAATTTGTTTCACATCTACTGGAGCATCATGAGCATGTATTATGACGTCACAGTATATGATGACATCATAATTAGTATGCAGTATGACGTCACAATATATTATGACGTCATAATGTATCCGCATTATGACATCACAATATATTATGAGAGCGCAATTTGCAGGTATTATGAGCAATTTCTCTTACCCCAATTTGTGTCACATCTACTGGAGCATCATGAGAATGTATTATGACGTCACAGTATATGATGACATCATAATTAGTATGCAGTATGACGTCACAATGTACTATGACATCATAATGTATCCGCATTATGACATCACAATATATTATGAGAGCGCAATTTGCAGGTATTATGTGCAATTTCTCTTACCCCAATTTTTGTCATGTCTACTGGAGCATCATGAGCATGTATTATGATGTCACAGTATATGATGACATCATAATTAGTATGCACTATGACGTCACAATGTATGATGACGTCATAATGTGTCCGCATTATGACATCACAATATATTATGAGAGCGCAATTTGCAGGTTTTATGACCAATTTCGCTTACCCCAATTTGTGTCACATCTACTGGAGCATCATGAGCATGTATTATGACGTCACAGCATATGATGACATCATAACTACTATGCACTATGACGTCACAATGTATTATGACGTCATAATATATCCGCATTATGATAAGTCAATATATTATGAGAGCGCAACATGCAGGTATTATGAGAAATTTCTCTTACCACAATTTGCGTCACATCTACTGGAGCATCATGAGCATGTATTATGACGTCACAGTATATGATGACATCATAATTAGTATGCACTATGACGTCACAATGCATTATGACATCATAATGTATCCGCATTATGACATCACGATATATTATGAGAGCGCAATTTGCATGTTTTATGACCAATTTCGATTCCCCCAATTTGTGTCACATCTACTGGAGCATCATGAGCATGTATTATGACGTCAGAGTATATGATGACATCATAATTAGTATGCAGTATGATGTCACAATATATTATGACGTCATAATGTATCCGCTTTATGACATCACAATATATAATGAGAGCGCAATTTGCAGATATTATGAGCAATTTCTCTTACCCCAATTTGTGTCACATCTACTGGAGCATCATGAGCATGTATTATGATGTCACAGTATATGTAGACATCATAATTAGCACGCACTATGACGTCACAATGTATTATGACGTCATAATGTATCCGCATAATGACATCACATTATATTATGAGTGCGCAATTTGCTGGTTTCTTGAGCAATTTCGCCGACCCGAATTTGTGTCACATCTACTGGAGCATCATGAGCATGTATTATGACGTCACAGTATATGATGACATCATAATTAGTATGCACTATGACGTCACAATGTATTATGACGTCATAATGTATCCGCATTATGATATCACAGTATATTATCCGAGCGCAACATGCAGGTATTATGAGCAATTTCTCTTACCACAATTTGTGTCACATCTGCTGGAGCATCATGAGCATGTATTATGACGTCACAGTAAATGATGACATCATTACTAGTATGCACTATGACGTCACAATGTATTATGACGTCATAAGGTATCCGCATTATGATACCACAATATATTATGCGAGCGCAACATGAACGTATTATGAGCAATTTCTCTTACCCCAATTTGTGTCACATCTACTGGAGCCTCATGAGCATGTATTATGACGTCACAGTATATGATGACATCATAATTAGTATGCACTATGACGTCAAAATGTATTATGACGTCATAATGTATCCGCATTATGACATCACAATATATTATGAGAGCGCAATTTGCAGGTATTATGTGCAATTTCTCTTACCCCAATTTGTGTCACATCTACTGGAGCATCATGAGCATGTATTATGACGTCACAGTATGTGATGACATCATAAGTAGTATGCAGTATGACGTCACAATGTGTTGTGACGTCATAATTTATCCGCATTATGACATCACAATATATTATGAGACCGCAATTTGCAGGTTTTATGAGCAATTTCGCTGAACCCAATTTGTGTCACATCTACTGGAGCATCATGAGCATGTACTATGACGTCGCAGTATATGATGAAATCATAATTAGTATGCACTATGACGTCACAATGTATTATGACGTCATAATGTATCCGCATAATGATATCACAATATATTATGCGAGCGCAACATGCAGCTATTATGAGCAATTTCTCTTACCCCAATTTGTGTCACATCTACTGGAGCATCATGAGCATGTATTATGACGTCACAGTATATGATGACATCATGATTAGTATGCACTATGACGTCACAATGTATTATGACGTCATAATGTATCTGCATTATGACAGCACAATATATTATGAGAGCGCAATTTGCATGTTTTATGACCAATTTCGCTTCCCCCAATTTGTGACACATCTACTGGAGCATCATGAGCATGTATTATGACAGCACAGTATATGATGACATCATAATTAGTATGCACTTTGACCTCACAATGTACTATGACGTCATAATGTATCCGCATTATGACATCACAATATATTATGAGAGCGCAATTTGCAGGTATTATGAGGAATTTCTCTTACCCCAATTTGTTTCACATCTACTGGAGCATCATGAGCATGTATTATGACGTCACAGTATATGATGACATCATAATTAGTATGCACTATGACATCACAATGTATTATGACGTCATAATATATCCGCATTATGACATCACAATATATTATGAGAGCGCAATTTGCAGGTTTTATGACCAATTTCGCTTACCCCAATTTGTGACACATCTACTGGAGCATCATGAGCATGTATTATGATGTCACAGCATATGATGACATCATAACTAGTATGCACTATGACGTCACATTGTATTATGACGTCATAATGTATCCGCATTATGATATCACAATATATAATACGAGCACAACATGCAGGTTTTATGACCAATATCGCTTCCCCCAATATGTGTCACATCTACTGGAGCATCATGAGCATGTATTATGACGTCACATTATATGATGACATCATAATTAGTATGCAGTATGACGTCACAATGTATTCTGACGTCATAATGTATCCGCATTATGACATCACAGTATATTATGAGAGCGCAATTTGCAGGTATTATGAGCAATTTCTCTTACCCCAATTTGTGTCACATCTACTGGAGCATCATGAGCATTCATTATGATGTCACAGTATATGATGACATCATAACTAGTATGCAGTATGACGTCACAATGTATTATGACGTCATAATGTATCCGCATTATGACATCACAACATATTATGAGACTGCAATTTGCAGGTTTTATGAGCAATTTCGCTGACCCCAATTTGTGTCATATCTACTGGAGCATCATGATCATGTATTGTGACGTCACAGTATATGATGACATCATAATTAGTATGCACTATGACGTCACAATGTATTATGACGTCATAATGTATCCGCATTATGATATCACAATATATTATGCGAACGCAACATGCAGGAATTATGAGCAATTTCTCTTACCCCAATTTGTGTCACATCTACTGGAGCATCATGAGCATGTATTATGACGTCACAGTATATGATGACATCATAATTAGTAAGCACTATGACGTCACAATGTATTATGACGTCATAATGTATCCGCTTTATAACATCACAATATATTATGAGAGCGCAATTTGCATGTTTTATGACCAATATCGCTTCCCCCAATTTGTGTCACATCTACTGGAGCATCATGAGCATGTATTATGACGTCACAGTATATGATGACATCATAATTAGTATGCACTATGACGTCACAATGTACTATGACTTCATAATGTATCCGCATTATGACATCACAATATATTATGAGAGCGCAATTTGCAGGTATTATGAGGAATTTCTCTTACCCCAATTTGTGTCACATCTACTGGAGCATCATGAGTATGTATTATGACGTCAGAGTGTATGATGACATCATAATTAGTATGCACTATGACGTCACAATGTATTATGACGTCGTAATGTATCCGCAATATGACATCACAATATGAGAGCGCAATTTGAATGTTTTATGACCAATTTCGCTTCCCCCAATTTGTGTCACATCTACTGGAGCATCATGAGCATGTATTATGACGTCACAGTATATGATGACATCATAATTAGTATGCACTATGACGTCACAATGTATTATGACGTCATAATGTATCCGCATTATGACAACGCAATATATTATGAGAGCGCAATTTGCAGGTATTATGAGCAATTTCTCTTACCCCAATTTGTGTCACATCTACTGGAGCATCATGAGCATGTATTATGACGTCACAGTATGTGATGACATCATAAGTAGTACGCAGTATGACGTCACAATGTATTATGACGTCATAATTTATCCGCATTATGACATCACAATATATTATGAGACCGCAATTTGCAGGTTTTATGAGCAATTTCGCTGACCCCAATTTGTGTCACATCTACTGGAGCATCATGAGCATGTACTATGACGTCGCAGTATATGATGAAATCATAATTAGTATGCACTATGACGTCACAATGTATTATGACGTCATAATGTATCCGCATTATGATATCACAATATATTATGCGAGCGCAACATGCAGCTATTATGAGCAATTTCTCTTACCCCAATTTGTGTCACATCTACTGGAGCATCATGAGCATGTATTATGACGTCACAGTATATGATGACATCATAATTAGTATGCACTATGACCTCACAATGTACTATGATGTCATAATGTATCCGCATTATGACATCACACTATATTATGAGAGCGCAATTTGCAGGTATTATGAGGAATTTCTCTTACCCCAATTTGTGTCACATCTACTGGAGCATCATGAGCATGTATTATGACGTCAAAGTATATCATGACATCATAATTAGTATGCACTATGACGTCACAATGTATTATGACGTTCGTAATGTATCCGCATTATGATATCACAATATGAGAGCGCAATTTGCATGTTTTATGACCAATTTCGCTTCCCCCAATTTGTGTCACATCTACTGGAGCATCATGAGCATGTATTATGACGTCACAGTATATGATGACATCATAATTAGTATGCACTATGATGTCACAATGTACTATGACGTCATAATGTATCCGCATTATGACATCACAATATATTATGAGAGCGCAATTTGCAGGTATTATGAACAATTTCTGTTACCCCAATTTGTGTCACATCTACTGGAGTATCATGAGCATGTATTATGACATCACAGTATGTGATGACATCATAAGTAGTACGCAGTATGACGTCACAATGTATTATGACGTCATAATTTATCCGCATTATGACATCACAATATATTATGAGACTGCAATTTGCAGGTTTTATGAGCAATTTCGCTGACCCCAATTTGTGTCACATCTACTGGAGCATCATGAGCATGTATTATGACGTCACAGTATCTGATGACATCATAATTAGTATGCACTATGACGTCACAATGTATTATGAGGTCATAATATATCCGCATTATGATATCACAATATATTATGCGAGCGCAACATGCAGGTATTATGAGCAATTTCTCTTACCCCAATTTGTGTCACATCTACTGGAGCATCATGAGCATGTATTATGACGTCACAGTATATGATGACATCATAATTAGTATGCACTATGACGTCACAATGTATTATGACGTCATAATGTATCCGCATTATGACATCACAATATATTATGAGTGCGCAATTTGCTGGTTTCATGAGCAATTTCGCTGACCCGAAGTTGTGTCACATCTACTGGAGCATCATGAGCATGTATTATGACGTCACAGTATATGATGACATCATAATTAGTATGCACGATGACGTCACAATGTATTATGACGTCATAATGTATCCACATTATGACATCACAATATATTATGAGAAGGCAATTTGCAGGTTTTATGAGCAATTTCTCTAACCCCAAATTGTGTCACATCTACTGGAGCATCATGAGCATGTATTATGACGTCACAGTATATGATGACATCATAATTAGTATGCACTATGACGTCACAATGTATTATGACGTCATAATATATCCGCATTATGACATCACAATATACTACGAGAGCGCATCATGCAGGTATTATGAGCAAATTCTCTTACCACAATATGTGTCACATCTACTGGAGCATCATGAGCATGTATTATGACGTCACAGTATATGATGACATCAAAATTAGTATGCACTATGACGTCACAATGTATTATGACGTCATAATATATCCGCATTATGACATCACAATGTATTATGAGAGCGCAATTTGCAGGTTTTATGACCAATTTCTCTTACCCCAATTTGTGTCACATCTACTGGAGCATCATGAGCATGTATTATGACGTCACAGTATATGATGTCATCACATTTAGTATGCACTATGACGTCACAATGTATTATGACGTCATAATGTATCCGCATTATGACATCACAATATATTATGAGAGCGCAATTTGCAGGTTTTATGACCAATTTCGCTTACCACAATTTGTGTCACATCTACTGGAGCATCATGAACATGTATTATGACGTCACAGCATATGATGACATCATAACTAGTATGCACTATGACGTCACAATGTATTATGACATCACAATGTATCCGCATTATGACATCACAGTATATTATGGGAGCGCAATTTGCATGTTTTATGACCAATTTTGCTTCCCCCAATTTGTGTGACATCTACTGGAGCATCATGAGCATGTATTATGACGTCACAGTATATGATGACATAATAATTAGTATGCAGTATGACGTCACAATGTATTATGACGTCATAATGTGTCCGCATTATGACATCACAATATATTATGAGAGCGCAATTTGCAGGTATTATGAGCAATTTCTCTTACCCCAATTTGTGTCACATCTACTGGAGCATCATGAGCATATATTATGACGTCACAGTATATGATGACAACATAATTAGTATGCAGTATGACGTCACAATATATTTTGACGTCATAATTTATCCGCATTATGACATCACAATATATTATGAGAGCGCAATTTGCAGGTATTATGAGCAATTTCTCTTACCCCAATTTGTGTCACATCTACTGGAGCATCATGAGCATGTATTATGATGTCACAGTATATGATGACATCATAATTAGCATGCATTATGACGTCACAATGTATTATGACGTCATAATGTATCCGCATTATGACATCACAATATATTATGAGAGCGCAATTTGCATGTTTTATGACCAATTTCGCTTCCCCCAATTTGTGTCACATCTACTGGAGCATCATGAGCATGCATTATGACGTCACAGCATATGATGACATCATAATTAGTATGCACTATGACATCACAATATATTATGACGTCATAATGTATCCGCACTATGACATCACAATGTTTTATGACGTCATAATGTATCCGCATTATGACATCACAATATATTATGAGAGCGCAATTTGCAGGTATTATGAGCAATTTCTCTTACCCCAATTTGTGTCACATCTACTGGAGCATCATGAGCATGTATTATGACGTCACAGTATATGATGACAACAAAATTAGTTTGCAGTATGACGTCACAATATATTATGACATCATAATGTACCCGAATTATGACATCACAATATATTATGAGAGCGCAATTTGCAGGTATTATGAGCAATTTCTCTTACCCCAATTTGTGTCACATCTACTGGAGCATCATGAGCATGTATTATGATGTCACAGTATATGATGACATCATAATTAGTATGCACTATGACGTCACAATGTATTACGACGTCATAATGTATCCGCATTATGACATCACAATATATTATGAGAGCGCAATTTCCATGATTTATGACCAATTTCGCTTCCCCCAATTTGTGTCACATCTACTGGAGCATCATGAGAATGTATTATGACGTCACAGTATATGATGTCATCATAATTAGTATGCAGTATGGCGTCACAATGTATTATGACGTCATAATGTATCCGCATTATGACATCACAATATATTATGAGAGCGCAATTTGCAGGTATTATGAGCAATTTCTCTTATGCCAGTTTGTGTCACATCTACAGGAGCATCATGAGCATGTATTATGATGTCACAGTATATGATGACATCATAATTAGTATGCACTATGACATCACAATGTATTATGACGTCATAATATATCCGCATTATGACATCACAATATATTATGAGAGCGCAATTTGAAGGTTTTATGACCAATTTCCCTTACCCCAATTTGTGTCACGTCTACTGGAGCATCATGAGCATGTATTATGACGTCACAGGATATGATGACATCATAACTAGTATGCACTATGACGTCACAATGTATTATGACGTCATAATGTATCCGCATTATGATATCACATTATATAATGCGAGCACAACATGCATGTTTTATGACCAATGTCGCTTCCCCCAATATGTGTCACATCTACTGGAGCATCATGAGCATGTATTATGACGTCACAGTATATGATGACATCATAATTAGTATGCACTATGACGTCACAATGTACTATGACGTCATAATGTATCCGCATTATGGCATCACAATATAGTATGAGAACGCAATTTGCAGGTATTATGAGCAATTTCTCTTACCCCAATTTGTGTCACATCTACTGGAGCATCATGAGCATGTATTATGACGTCACAGTATATGATGACATCATAATTAGTATGCAGTATGACGTCACAATGTATTATGACGTCATAATGTATCCGCATTATGACATCACAATATATTATGAGAGCGCAATATGCATGCTTTATGACCAATTTCGCTTCCCCCAATTTGTGTCACATCTACTGGAGCATCATGAGCAGGTATTATGACGTCACAATATATGATGACATCATAATTAGTATGCACTATGACGTCACAATGTACTATGACGTCATAATGTATCCGCATTATGGCATCACAATATAGTATGAGAACGCAATTTGCAGGTATTATGAGGAATTTCTCTTATCCCAATTTGTGTCACATATACTGGAGCATCATGAGCATGTATTATGACGTCACAGTATATGATGACATCATAATTAGTATGCAGTATGACGTCACAATGTATTATGACGTCAAAATGTATCCGCATTATGACATCACAATATATTATGAGAGCGCAATTTGCAGGTTTTATGACCAATTTCGCTTACCCCAATTTGTGTCACATCTACTGGAGCATCATGAGCACGTATTATGACGTCCCAGTATATGATGACATCATAATTAGTATGCAGTATGATGTCACAATGTATTATGACGTCATAATGTATCCGCATTATGACCTCACAACATATTATGAGAGCGCAATTTGCAGGTATTATGAGCAATTTCTCTTACCCCAATTTGTGTCACATCTACTGGAGCATCATGAGCATGTATTATGACGTCACAGTATATGATGACATCATAATTAGTACGCACTATGACGTCACAATATATTATGACGTCATAATGTATCCGCATTATGACATCACAATATATTATGAGTGCGCAATTTGCTGGTTTCATGAGCAATTTCGCTGACCAGAAGTTGTGTCACATCTACTGGAGCATCATGAGCATGTATTATGACGTCACAGTATATGATGACATCATAATTAGTATGCACGATGACGTCACAATGTATTATGACGTCATAATGTATCTGCATTATGACATCACAATGTATTATGAGAAGGCAATTTGCAGGTTTTATGAGCAATTTCTCTAACCCCAAATTGTGTCACATCTACTGGAGCATCATGAGCATGTATTATGACGTCACAGTATATGATGACATCATAATTAGTATGCACTATGACGTCACAATGTATTATGACGTCATAATATATCCGCATTATGACATCACAATATACTACGAGAGCACAACATGCAGGTATTAAGAGCAATTTCTCTTACCACAATTTGTGTCACATCTACTGGAGCATCATGAGCATGTATTATGACGTCACAGTATATGATGACATCATAATTAGTATGCACTATGACGTCACAATTTAGTATGACGTCATAATGTATCCGCATGATGACATCACAATATATTATGAGAGTGCAATTTGCAGGTTTTATGACCAATTTCGCTTACCCCAATTTGTGTCACATCTACTGCAGCATCATGAGCATGTATTATGACGTCACAGTATATGATGACGTCATAATTAGTATGCAGTATGACGTCACAATGTATTATGACGTCACAATATATCCGCATTATGACATCACAATATATTATGAGAGCGCAATTTGCAGGTATTATGAGCAAATTCCCTTACCCCAATTTGTGTCACATCAACTGGAGCATCATGAGCATGTATTATGACGTCACAGAATATGATGACATCATAATTAGTAAGCACTATGACGTCACAATGTATTATGACGTCATAATGTTTCCACATTATGACATCACGATATATTATGAGAGCACAATTTGCAGGTATTATGAGCAATTTCTCTTACCCCCATTTCTGTCACATCTACTGGAGCATCATGAGCATATATTATGACGTCACAGTATATGATGACATCATAATTAGTATGCACTATGACGTCACAATGTACTATGACGTCATAATGTATCCGCATTATGACATCACAATATAATATGAGAGCGCAACATGCAGGTATTATGAGCAATTTCTCTTACCCCAATTTGTGTCACATCTACTGGAGAATCATGAGCATGTATTATGATGTCACAGTATATGATGACATAATAATTTGTATGCAGTATGACGTCACAATGTATTATGACGTCATAATGTATCCGCATTATGACATCACAATGTATTATGAGAGCGCAATTTGCAGGTTTTATGACCAATTTCTCTTACTCCAATTTGTGTCACATCTACTGGAGCATCATGAGCATGTATTATGACGTCACAGTATATGATGACATCATAATTAGTAAGCACTATGATGTCACAATGTATTATGACGTCATAATGTATCCGCATTATGACATCACAATATATTATGAGAGCGCAATTTGCAGGTTTTATGACCAATTTCGCTTACCCCAATTTGTGTCACATCTACTGGAGCATCATGAGCATGTATTATGATGTCACAGTATATGATGACATCATAATGAGAATGCACTATGACGTCACAATGTATTACGACGTCATAATGTATCCGCATTATGACATCACAATATATTATGAGAGCGCAATTTCCATGATTTACAACCAATTTCGTTTCCCCAATTTGTGTCACATCTACTGGAGCATCATGAGCATGTATTATGACGTCACAGTATATGATGTCATCATAATTAGTATGCAGTATGGCGTCACAATGTATTATGAAGTCATAATGTATCCGCATTATGACATCACAATATATTATGAGAGCGCAATTTGCAGGTATTATGAGCAATTTCTCTTACGCCAGTTTGTGTCACATCTACAGGAGCATCATGAGCATGTATTATGACGTCACAGTATATGATGACAACATAATTAGTATGCAGTATGACGTCACAATATATTATGACGTCATAATTTATCCGCATTATGACATCACAATATATTATGAGAGCGCAATTTGCAGGTATTATGAGCAATTTCTCTAACCCCAATTTGTGTCACATCTACTGGAGCATCATGAGCATGTATTATGATGTCACAGTATATGATGACATCATAATTAGTATACACTATGACATCACAATGTATTATGACGTCATAATATATCCGCATTATGACATCACAATATATTATGAGAGCGCAATTTGCAGGTATTATGAGCAATTTCTCTTATGCCAGTTTGTGTCACATCTACAGGAGCATCATGAGCATGTATTATGATGTCACAGTATGTGATGACATCATAATTAGTATGCACTATGACATCACAATGTATTATGACGTCATAATATATCCGCATTATGACATCACAATATATTATGAGAGCGCAATTTGCAGGTTTTATGACCAATTTCCCTTACCCCAATTTGTGTCACATCTACTGGAGCATCATGAGCATGTATTATGACGTCACAGTATATGATGACGTCATAATTAGTATGCAGTATGACGTCACAATGTATTATGACGTCATAATGTATCCGCATTATGACATCACAATATATTATGAGACCGCAACTTGCAGGTATTATGAGCAATTTCGCTTACCCCAACTTGTGTCCCATCTACTGGAGCATCATGAGCATGTATTATGACGTCACAGTATATGATGATATCATAATTAGTATGCACTATAACGTCAAAATGTATTATGACGTCATAATGTATCCACATTATGACATCACAATATATTATGAGAGCGCAATTTGCAGGTATTATGAGCAAATTCCCTTACTCCAATTTGTGTCACATCAACTGGAGCATCATGAGCATGTATTATGACGTCACAGTATATGATGACATCATAATTAGTAAGCACTATGACGTCACAATGTATTATGATGTCATAATGTTTCCACATTATGACATCACGATATATTATGAGAGCACAATTTGCAGGTATTATGAGCAATTTCTCTTACCCCAATTTCTGTCACATCTACTGGAGCATCATGAGCATGTATTATGACGTCACAGTATATGATGACATCATAATTAGTATGCACTATGACGTCACAATGTATTATGACGTCATAATATATCCGCATTATGACATCACAATATACTACGAGAGCACAACATGCAGGTATTATGAGCAATTTCTCTTACCCCAATTTGTGTCACATCTACTGGAGCATCATGAGCATGTATTATGACGTCACAGTATATGATGACATCATAATTAGTAAGCACTATGATGTCACAGTGTATTATGACGTCATAATGTATCCGCATTATGACATCACAATATATTATGAGAGCGCAATTTGCAGGTTTTATGACCAATTTCGCTTGCCCCAATTTGTGTCACATCTACTGGAGCATCATGAGCATGTATTATGATGTCACAGTATATGATGACATCATAATTAGCATGCACTATGACGTCACAATGTATTACGACGTCATAATGTATCCGCTTTATGACATCACAATATATTATGAGAGCGCAATTTCCATGATTTATAACCAATTTCGCTTCCCCCAATTTGTGTCACATCTACTGGAGCATCATGAGCATGTATTATGACGTCACAGTATATGATGTCATCATAATTAGTATGCAGTATGGCGTCACAATGTATTATGACGTCATAATGTATCCGCATTATGATATCACAATATATTATGAGAGCGCAATTTGCAGGTATTATGAGCAATTTCTCTTACGCCAGTTTGTGTCACATCTACAGGAGCATCATGAGCATGTATTATGATGTCACAGTATATGATGACAACATAATTAGTATGCAGTATGACGTCACAATATATTATGACGTCATAATGTATCCGCATTATGACATCACAATATATTATGAGAGCGCAATTTGCAGGTATTATGAGCAATTTCTCTTACCCCAATTTGTGTCACATCTACTGGAGCATCATGAGGATGTATTATGACATCACAGTATATGATGACATGATAATTAGTACGCACTATGACGTCACAATGTATTATGACGACATAATGTATCCGCATTATGACACCACAATATATTATGAGTGCGCAATTTGCTGGTTTCATGAGCAATTTCGCTGACCCGAAGTTGTGTCACATCTACTGGAGCATCATGAGCATGTATTATGACGTCACAGTATATGATGACATCATAATTAGTATGCACGATGACGTCACAATGTATTATGACGTCATAATGTATCTGCATTATGACATCACAATATATTATGAGAACGCAATTTGCAGGTTTTATGAGCAATTTCTCTAACCCCAAATTGTGTCACATCTACTGGAGCACCATGAGCATGTATTATGACGTCACAGTATATGATGACATCATAATTAGTATGCACTATGACGTCACAATGTATTATGACGTCATAATATATCCGCATTATGACATCACAATATACTACGAGAGCACAACATGCAGGTATTATGAGCAATTTCTCTTACCACAATTTGTGTCACATCTACTGGAGCATCATGAGCATGTATTATGACGTCACAGTATATGATGACATCATAATTAGTATGCACTATGACGTCACAATGTATTATGACTTCATAATGTATCCGCATAATGACATCACAATATATTATGAGAGTGCAATTTGCAGGTTTTATGACCAATTTCGCTTACCCCAATTTGTGTCACATCTACTGGAGCATCATGAGCATGTATTATGACGTCACAGTATATGATGACGTCATAATTAGTATGCAGTATGACGTCACAATGTATTATGACGTCATAATATATCCGCATTATGACATCACAATATATTATGAGAGCGCAATTAGTAGGTATTATGAGGAATTTCTCTTACCCCAAATTGTTTCACATCTACTGGAGCATCATGAGCATGTATTATGACGTCACAGTATATGATGGCATCATAATTAGTATGCACTATGACGTCACAATATATTATGACGTCATAATGTATCCGCATTATTACATCACAATATATTATGAGAGCGCAATTTGCAGGTTTTATGAGCAATTTCTCTTACCCAAATTTGTGTCACATCTACTGGAGCATCATGAGAATGTATTATGACGTCACAGTATATGATGACGTCATAATTAGTATGCAGTATGACGTCACAATGTATTATGACGTCATAATGTATCCGCATTATGACATCACAATATATTATGAGACCGCAACTTGCTTGTATTATTAGCAATTTCGCTTACCCCAACTTGTGTCACATCTACTGGAGCATCATGAGCATGTACTATGACATCACAGTATATGATGATATCATAATTAGTATGCACTATAACGTCAAAATGTATTATGACGTCATAGTGTATCCACATTATGACATCACAATATATTATGAGAGCGCAATTTGCAGGTATTATGAGCAAATTCCCTTACCCCAATTTGTGTCACATCAACTGGAGCATCATGAGCATGTATTATGACGTCACAGTATATGATGACATCATAATTAGTAAGCACTATGACGTCACAATGTATTATGACGTCATAATGTTTCCACATTATGACATCACGATATATTATGAGAGCACAATTTGCAGGTATTATGAGCAGTTTCTCTTACCCAATTTCTGTCACATCTACTGGAGCATCATGAGCATGTATTATGACGTCACAGTATATGATGACATCATAATTAGTATTCACTATGACGTCACAATGTATTATGACGTCATAATATATCCACATTGTGATATCACAATATATTATGAGATCGCAACATGCAGGTATTATGAGCAGTTTCTCTTACCCCAATTTGTGTCATATCTACTGGAGCATCATGAGCATGTATTATGACGTCACAGTATATTATGACATCATAATTAGTATGCACTATGACGTCACAATGTATTATGACATCATAATGTATCCGCATTATGACATCACAATGTATTATGAGAGCACAATTTGCAGGTTTTATGACCAATTTCTCTTACCCCAATTTGTGTCACATCTACTGGAGCATCATGAGCATGTATTATGACGTCACAGTATATGATGACATCATAATTAGTAAGCACTATGACATCACAATGTATTATGACGTCATAATGTATCCGCATTATGACATCACAATATATTATGAGAGCGCAATTTGCAGGTTTTATGACCAATTTCGCTTACCCCAATTTGTGTCACATCTACTGGAGTATCATGAGCATGTATTATGATGTCACAGTATTTGATGACATCATAATTAGCATGCACTATGACGTCACAATGTATTACGACGTCATAATGTATCCGCATTATGACATCACAATATATTATGAGAGCGCAATTTCCATGATTTATAACCAATTTCGCTTCCCCCAATTTGTGTCACATCTACTGGAGCATCATGAGCATGTATTATGACGTCACAGTATATGATGTCATTATAATTAGTATGCAGTATGGCGTCACAATGTATTATGAAGTCATATTGTATCCGCATTATGACATCACAATATATTATGAGAGCGCAATATAGAGGTATTATGTGCAATTTCTCTTACCCCAATTTGTGTCACGTCTACTGGAGCATCATGAGCATGTATTATGATGTCACAGTATATGATGACATCATAATTAGTATGCACTATGACGTCACAATGTATTATGACGTCATAATGTATCCGCATTATGACATCACAATATATTATGCGAGCGCAACATGCAGGTATTATGAGCAATTTCTCTTACCATAATTTGTGTCACATCTACTGGAGCATCATGAGCATGTATTATGACGTCACAGCAAATGATGACATCATAATTAGTATGCACTATGACGTCACAGTGTATTATGACGTCATAATGTATCCGCATTATGACATCACAATATATTATGAGAGCGCAATTTGCATGTTTTATGACCAATTTCGCTTCCCCCAATTTGTGTCACATCTACTGGAGCATCATGAGCATGTATTATGACGTCACAGCATATGATGACATCATAACTAGTATGCACTATGACGTCACAATGCATTATGACGTCATAATGTATCCGCATTATGGTATCACAATATATTATGCGAGCGCAACATGCGGGTATTTTGACCAATTTCTCTTAACCCAATTTGTGTCACATCTACTGGAGCATCATGAGCATGTATTATGACATCACAGTATATGATGACATCATAATTAGTATGCAGTATGACGTCACAATGTAATATGAAGTCGAAATGTATCCGCATTATGACATCACAGTATATTATGAGAACGCAATTTGCAGGTATTATGAGCAATTTCTCTTACCCCAATTTGTTTCACATCTACTGGAGCATCATGAGCATGTATTATGACGTCACAGTATATGATGACATCATAATTAGTATGCAGTATGACGTCACAATATATTATGACGTCATAATGTATCCGCATTATGACATCACAATATATTATGAGAGCGCAATTTGCAGGTATTATGAGCAATTTCTCTTACCCCAATTTGTGTCACATCTACTGGATCATCATGAGCATGTATTATGACGTCACAGTATATGATGACATCATAATTAGTATGCACTAAGGCGTCACATTGTATTATGACGTCATAATGTATCCGCATTATGACATCACAATATATTATGAGAGCGCAGTTTGCAGGTTTTATGAACAATTTCGCTTACCCCAATTTGTGTCACATCTACTGGAGCATCATGAGCATGTATTATGACGTCACAGCATATGATGACATCATAACTAGTATGCACTATTACGTCACAATGTATTATGACGTCATAATGTATCCGCATTATGATATCACAATATATTATGCGAGCGCAACATGCATGTTTTATGACCAATTTCACTTCCCGCAATTTGTGTCACATCTAGTGGAGCATCATGAGCATGTATTATGACGTCACAGTATATGATGACATCATAATTAGTATGCAGTATGACGTCACAATGTATTATGACGTCATAATGTATCCGCCTTATTACATCACATTATATTATGAGTGCGCAATTTGCTGGTTTCAGGAGCAATTTCGCCGACCCGAATTTGTGTCACATCTACTGGAGCATCATGACCATGTATTATGATGTCACAGTATAAGATGACTTCCTAATTAGTATGCACTATGATGTCACAATGTATTATGACGTCATAATGTATCCGCATTATGATATCACAATATATTATGCGAGGGCAACATGCAGGTATTATGAGCAATTTCTCTTGCCCCAATTTGTGTCACATCTACTGGAGCATCATGAGCATGTATTATGAAGTCACAGTATATGATGACATCATAATTAGTATGCACTATGACGTCACAATATATTATGACGTCATAATTTATCCACATTATTACATCACAATATATTATGAGAGCGCAATTTGCAGGTATTATGAGCAATTTCGCTTCCCCCAATTTGTGTCACATCTACTGAAGCATCATGAGCATGTATTATGTCGTCACGGTATAGGATGACATCATAATTATTATGCAGTATGACATGACAAAGTATTATGACGTCATAATGTATCCGCATTATGACATCAAAACATATTATGATTGCGCAATTTACAGGTATTATGAGCAATTTCTCTTACCCCAATTTGTGTCACATCTACTGGAGCATCATGAGCATGTATTATGATGTCACAGTATATGATGACATCATAATTAGTATGTACTATGACGTCACAATGTATTATGACGACATATTACATCCGCATTATGACGTCACAATATATTATGAGACGGCAATTTGCAGGTTTTATGACAAATTTCGCTTACCCCAATTTGTGTCACATCTACTGGAGCATCATGAGCATGTATTATGACGTCACAGCATATGATGACATCATAACTAGTATGCACTATGACGTCACAATGTATTATGACGTCATAATGTATACGCATTATGATACCACAATATATTATGCGAGCGCAACATGCACGTATTATGAGCAATTTCTCTTACCCCAATTTGTGTCACATCTACTGGAGCATCATGAGCATGTATTATGACATCACAGTATATGATGACATCATAATTAGTATGCACTATGACGTCACAATGTATTATGACGTCATAATGTATCCGCATTATGATATCACAATATATTATGCGAGCGCAACTTGCAGGTATTATGAGCAATTTCTCTTACCCCAAATTGTGTCACATCTACTGGAGCATCATGAGCATGTATTATGACGTCACAGTATATGATGACATCATAATTAGTATGCACTATGACATCATATTGTATTATGACGTCATAATGTATCCGCATTATGACATCACAATATAATATGAGAGCGCAACATGCAGGTATTATGAGCAATTTCTCTTACCCCAATTTCTGTCACATCTACTGGAGCATCATGAGCATTTATTATGACGTCACAGTATATGATGACATCATAATTAGATTGCAGTATGATGTCACAATGTATTATGACGTCATAATGTATCCGCATTATGACATTACAATATATTATGAGAGCGCAATTTGCAGGTTTTATGACCAATTTCTCTTACCCCAATTTGTGTCACATCTACTGGAGCATCATGAGCATGTATTATGACGTCACAGTATATGATGACAACATAATTAGTATGCAGTATGACGTCACAATATATTATGACGTCATAATGTATCCGCATTATGACATCACAATATATTATGAGAGCGCAATTTGCAGGTATTATGAGCAATTTCTCTTACCCCAATTTGTGTCACATCGACTGGAGCATCATGAGCATGTATTATGATGTCACAGTATATGATAACATCATAATTAACATGCACTCTGACGTCACAATGTATTATGACGTCATAATATATCCGCATTATGACATCACAATATTTTATGAGAGCGCAATTTGCATGTTTTATGACCAATTTCGCTTCCCCCAATTTGTGTCACATCTACTGGAGCATCATGAGCATGCATTATGACGTCACAGTATATGATGACATCATAATTAGTATGCAGTATGACGTCACAATGTATTATGACGTCATAATGTATCCGCATTATGACATCACAATATATTATGAGAGCGCAATTTGCAGGTATTATGAGCAATTTCTCTTACCCCAATTTCTGTCACATCTACTGGAGCATCATGAGCATGTATTATGATGTCACAGTATATGATGACAACATAATTAGTATGCAGTATGACGTCACAATATATTATGACGTCATAATGTACCCGCATTATGACATCGCAATATATTATGAGTGCGCAATTTGCAGGTATTATGAGCAATTTCTCTTACCACAATTTGTGTCACATCTACTGGAGCATCATGAGCATGTATTATGATGTCACAGTATATGATGACATCATAATTAGTATGCACTATGACGTCACAATGTATTACGACGTCATAATGTATCCGCATTATGACATCACAACATATTATGAGACTGCAATTTGCAGGTTTTATGACCAATTTCGCTGACCCCAATTTGTGTCACATCTACTGGAGCATCATGAGCATGTATTGTGACGTCACGGTATATGATGACATCATAATTAGTATGCACTATGACGTCACAATGTACTATGACGTCATAATGTATCCGCATTATGACATCACAATACATTATGAGAGCGCAATTTGCAGGTATTGTGAGGAATTTCTCTTACGCCAATTTGTGTCACATCTACTGGAGCATCATGAGCATGTATTATGACGCCACATTATATGATGACATCATAATTAGTATGCACTATGACGTCACAATGTATTATGACGTCGTAATGTATCCGCATAATGACATCACAATATGAGAGCGCAATTTGCATGTTTTATGACCAATTTCGCTTCCCCCAATTTGTGTCACATCTACTGGAGCATCATGAGCATGTATTATGATGTCACACAATATGATGACATCATAATTAGTATGCACTATGACCTCACAATGTACTATGACGTCATAATATATCCGCATTATGACATCACAATATATTATGAGAGCGCAATTTGCAGGTATTATGAGCAATTTCTCTTACCCCAATTTGTGTCACATCTACTGGAGCATCATGAGTATGTATTATGACTTCACAGTATGTGATGACATCATAAGTAGTACGCAGTATGACGTCACAATGTATTATGACGTCATAATGTATCCGCATTATGATATCACAATACATTATGCGAGCGCAACATGCAGCTATTATGAGCAATGTCTCTTACCCCAATTTGTGTCACATCTACTGGAGCATCATGAGCATGTATTATGACGTCACAGTATATGATGACATCATAATTAGTATGCACTATGACGTCACAATGTATTATGACGTCACAATGTATCTGCATTATGACATCACAATATATTATGAGAGCGCAATTTGCAGGTTTTATGACCAATTTCGCTTCCCCCAAATTGTGTCACATCTACTGGAGCATCATGAGCATGTATTATGACGTCACAGTATATGATGACATCATAATTAGTATGCACTATGACATCACAATGTACTATGACGTCATAATGTATCCGCATTATGACATCACAATATATTATGAGAGCGCAATTTGCAGGTATTATGAGCAATTTCTCTTACCACAATTTGTGTCACATCTACTGGAGCATCATGAGCATGTATTATGACGTCACAGTATATGATGACATCATAATTAGTACGCACTATGACGTCACAATGTATTATGACGTCATAATGTATCCGCATTATGACATCACAATATATTATGAGAGCACAATTTGCAGGTTTTATGAGCAATTTCGCTGACCCCAATTTGTGTCACATCTACTGAAGCATCATGAGCATGTATTATGATGTCACAGTATATGATAACATCATAATTAGTATGCACTATGACGTCACAATGTATTATGACGTCATAATGTATCCGCATTATGATATCACAATATATTATGCGAGCGCAACATGCAGGTATTATGAGCAATTTCTCTTACCCCAATTTGTGTCACATCTACTGGAGCATCATGAGCATGTATTATGACGTCACAGTATATGATGACATCATAATTAGTATGCACTATGACATCACAATGTATTATGATGTCATAATGTATCCGCATTATGACATCACAATATATTATGAGAGCGCAATTTGCATGCTTTATGACCAATTTCGCTTCCCCCAATTTGTGTCACATCTACTGGAGCATCATGAGCATGTATTATGACGTCACAGTATATGATGACGTCATAATTAGTATGCAGTATGACGTCACAATGTACTCTGACGTCATAATGTATCCGCATTATGACATCACAATATATTATGAGAGCGCAATTTGCAGGTATTATGTGCAATTTCTCTTACCCCAATTTGTGTCACGTCTACTGGAGCATCATGAGCATGTATTATGATGTCACAGTATATGATGACATCATAATTAGTATGCACTATGACGTCACAATGTATTATGACGTCATAATGTATCCGCATTATAACATCACAATATATTATGCGAGCGCAACATGCAGGTATTATGAGCAATTTTTCTTACCATAATTTGTGTCACATCTACTGGAGCATCATGAGCATGTATTATGACGTCACAGTAAATGATGACATCATAATTAGTATGCACTATGACGTCACATTGTATTATGACGTCATAATGTATCCGCATTATGACATCACAATATATTATGAGAGCGCAATTTGCATGTTTTTTGAACAATTTCGCTTCCCCCAATTTGTGTCACATCTACTGGAGCATCATGAGCATGTATTATGACGTCACAGCATATGATGACATCATAACTAGTATGCACTATGACGTCACAATGTATTATGACGTCATAATGTATCCGCATTATGGTATCACCATATATTATGCGAGCGCAACATGCGGGTATTATGACCAATTTCTCTTACCCCAATTTGTGTCACATCTACTGGAGCATCATGAGCATGTATTATGACATCACAGTATATGATGACATCATAATTAGTATGCAGTATGACGTCACAATGTATTATGAAGTCAAAATGTATCCGCATTATGACATCACAGTATATTATGAGAACGCTATTTGCAGGTATTATGAGCAATTTCTCTTACCCCAATTTGTTTCACATCTACTGGAGCATCATGAGCATGTATTATGACGTCACAGTATATGATGACATCATAATTAGTATGCATTATGACGTCACAATATATTATGACATCATAATGTATCCGCATTATGACATCACAATATATTATGAGAGCGCAATTTGCAGGTATTATGAGCAATTTCTCTTACCCCAATTTGTGTCACATCTGCTGGAGCATCATGAGCATGTATTATGACGTCACAGTATATGATGACATCATAATTAGTATGCACTATGACGTCACAATGTACTATGACGTCATAATGTATCCGCATTATGACATCACAATACATTATGAGAGCGCAATTTGCAGGTATTGTGAGGAATTTCTCTTACCCAATTTGTGTCACATCTACTGGAGCATCATGAGCATGTATTATGACGCCACATTATATGATGACATCATAATTAGTATGCACTATGACGTCACAATGTATTATGACGTCGTAATGTATCCGCATAATGACATCACAATATGAGAGCTCAATTTGCATGTTTTATGACCAATTTCGCTTCCCCCAATTTGTGTCACATCTACTGGAGCATCATGAGCATGTATTATGATGTCACACAATATGATGACATCATAATTAGTATGCACTATGACGTCACAATGTACTATGACGTCATAATATATCCGCATTATGACATCACAATATATTATGAGTGCGCAATTTGCAGGTATTATGAGCAATTTCTCTTACCCCAATTTGTGTCACATCTGCTGGAGCATCATGAGCATGTATTATGACGTCACAGTATGTGATGACATCATAAGTAGTACGCAGTATGACGTCACAATGTATTATGACATCATAATTTATCCGCATTATGACATCACAATATATTATGAGACCGCAATCTGCAGCTTTTATGAGCAATTTCGCTGAACCCAATTTGTGTCACATCTACTGGAGCATCATGAGCATGTACTATGACGTCGCAGTATATGATGAAATCATAATTAGTATGCACTATGACGTCACAATGTATTATGACGTCATAATGTATCCGCATTATGATATCACAATATATTATGCGAGCGCAACATGCAGCTATTATGGGCAATGTCTCTTACCCCAATTTGTGTCACATCTACTGGAGCATCATGAGGATGTATTATGACGTCACAGTATATGATGACATCATGATTAGTATGCACTATGACGTCACAATGTATTATGACGTCACAATGTATCTGCATTATGACATCACAATATATTATGAGAGCGCAATTTGCAGGTTTTATGACCAATTTCGCTTCCCCCAATTTGTGTCACATCTACTGGAGCATCATGAGCATGTATTATGACGTCACAGTATATGATGACATCATAATTAGTATGCACTATGACATCACAATGTACTATGACGTCATAATGTATCCGCATTATGACATCACAATATATTATGAGAGCGCAATTTGCAGGTATTATGAGCAATTTCTCTTACCCCAATTTGTGTCACATCTACTGGAGCATCATGAGCATGTATTATGACGTCACAGTATATGATGACATCTTAATTAGTACGCACTATGACGTCACAATGTATTATGACGTCATAATGTATCCGCATAATGACATCACAATATAATATGAGAGCGCAACATGCAGGTATTATGAGCAATTTCTCTTACCCCAATTTGTGTCACATCTACTGGAGCATCATGAGCATGTATTATGACGTCACAGTATATGATGACATCATAATTAGTATGCACTATGACATCACAATGTATTATGACGTCATAATGTATCCGCATTATGACATCACAATATATTATGAGAGCGCAATTTGCATGCTTTATGACCAATTTCGCTTCCCCCAATTTGTGTCACATCTACTGGAGCATCATGAGCATGTATTATGACGTCACAGTTTATGATGACGTCATAATTAGTATGCAGTATGACGTCACAATGTACTCTGACGTCATAATGTATCCGCATTATGACATCACAATATATTATGAGAGCGCAATTTGCAGGTATTATGTGCAATTTCTCTTACCCCAATTTGTGTCACGTCTACTGGAGCATCATGAGCATGTATTATGATGTCACAGTATATGATGACATCATAATTAGTATGCACTATGACGTCACAATGTATTATGATGTCATAATGTATCTGCATTATGACATCACAATATATTATGCGAGCGCAACATGCGGGTATTATGACCAATTTCTCTTACCCCAATTTGTGTCACATCTACTGGAGCATCATGAGCATGTATTATGACATCACAGTATATGATGACATCATAATTAGTATGCAGTATGACGTCACAATGTATTATGAAGTCAAAATGTATCCGCATTATGACATCACAGTATATTATGAGAACGCAATTTGCAGGTATTATGAGCAATTTCTCTTACCCCAATTTGTTTCACATCTACTGGAGCATCTTGAGCATGTATTATGACGATCACAGTATATGATGACATCATAATTAGTATGCATTATGACGTCACAATATATTATGACATCATAATGTATCCGCATTATGACATCACAATATATTATGAGAGCGCAATTTGCAGGTATTATGAGCAATTTCTCTTACCCCAATTTGTGTCACATCTACTGGAGCATCATGAGAATGTATTATGACGTCACAGTATATGATGACATCATAATTAGTATGCAGTATGACGTCACAATGTACTATGACGTCATAATGTATCCGCATAATGATATCACAGTATATTATGCGAGCGCAACATGCAGGTATTATGAGCAATTTCTCTTACCACAATTTGTGTCACATCTGCTGCAGCATCATGAGCATGTATTATGACGTCACAGTAAATGATGACATCATAACTAGTATGCACTATGACCTCACAATGTATTATGACGTCATAATGTATCCGCATTATGATACCACAATATATTCTGCGAGCGCAACATGAACGTATTATGAGCAATTTCTCTTACCCCAATTTGTGTCACATCTACTGGAGCCTCATGAGCATGTATTATGACGTCACAGTATATGATGACATCATAATTAGTATGCACTATGACGTCAAAATATATTATGACGTCATAATGTATCCGCATTATGATATCACAATATATTATGTGAGCGCAACATGCAGGTATTATGAGCAATTTCTCCTACCCCAAATTGTGTCACATCTACTGGAGCATCATGAGCATGTATTATGACGTCACAGTATATGATGACATCATAATTAGTATGCACTATGACGTCATATTGTATTATGACGTCATAATGTATCCGCATTATGACATCTCAATATATTATGAGAGCGCAATTTGCATGTTTTATGACCAATTTCGCTTCCCCCAATTTGTGTCACACCTACTGGAGCATCATGAGCATGTATTATGACGTCACAGCAAATGATGACATCATAACTAGTATGCACTATGACGTCACAATGTATTATGACGTCATATTGTATCCGCATTATGATATCACAATATATTATGCGAGCGCAACATGCATGTTTTATGACCAATTTCGCTTCCCCCAATTTGTGTCACATCTACTGGAGCATCATGAGCATGTATTATGACGTCACAGTATATGATGGCATCATAATTAGTATGCACTATGACGTCACAATGTATTATGACGTCATAATGTATCCGCATTATGACATCACAATATATTATGAGAGCGCAATTTGCAGGTTTTATGACCAATTTCGCTTCCCCCAATTTGTGTCACATCTACTGGAGCATCATGAGCATGTATTATGACGTCACAGTATATGATGGCATCATAATTAGTATGCAGTATGACATCACAATGTATTATGACGTCATAATGTATCCGCATTATGACATCACAATACATTATGAGAGCGCAACATGCAGGTATTATGAGCAATTTCTCTTACCCCAATTTGTGTCACATCTACTGGAGCATCATGAGCATGCATTATGATGTCACAGTATATGATGACATCATAATTAGTATGCACTATGACGTCACAATGTATTATGACGTCATAATGTATCCGCATTATGACATCACAACATATTATGATACTGAAATTTGCAGGTTTTATGAGCAATTTCGCTGACCCCAATTTCTGTCACATCTACTGGAGCATCATGAGCATGCATTGTGACGTCACAGTATATGATGACATCATAATTAGTATCCACTATGACGTCACAATGTATTATGACGTCATAATGTATCCGCATTATGATATCACAATATATTATGCGAGCGCAACATGCAGGTATTATGAACAAATTCTCTTACCCCAATTTGTGTCACATCTACTGGAGCATCATGAGCATGTATTATGACGTCACAGTATATGATGACATCATAATTAGTAAGCACTATGACGTCACAATGTATTATGACGTCATAATGTATCCGCAATATGACATCACAATATATTATGAGATCGCAATTTGCATGCTTTATGACCAATTTCGCTTCCCCCAATTTGTGTCACATCTACTGAAGCATCATGAGCATGTATTATGACGTCACAGTATATGATGACATCATAATTAGTATGCACTATGACGTCACAATGTACTATGACGTCATAATGTATCCGCATTATGACATCACAATATATTATGAGAGCGCAATTTGCAGGTATTATGAGGAATTTCTCTTACCCCAATTTGTGTCACATCTACTGGAGCATCATGAGCATGTATTATGACGTCACAGTATATGATGACATCATAATTAGTATGCACTATGACGTCACAATGTATTATGACGTCGTAATGTATCCGCATTATGACATCACAATATATTATGACAGCGCAATTTGCAGGTATTATGAGCAATTTCTCTTACCCCAATTTTTGTCACATCTACTGTAGCATCATGAGCATGTATTATGACGTCACAGTATGTGATGACATCATAAGTAGTACGCAGTATGACGTCACAATTTATCCGCATTATGTCATCACAATATATTATTAGACCGCAATTTGCAGGTTTTATGAGCAATTTCGCTGACCCCAATTTGTGTTACATCTACTGGAGCATCATGAGCATGTATTATGACGTCACAGTATATGATGACATCATAATTAGTATGCACTATGACCTCACAATGTACTATGACGTCATAATGTATCCGCATTATTACATCACAATATATTCTGAGAGCACAGTTTGCAGGTATTATGAGGAATTTCTCTTACCCCAATTTGTGTCACATCTACTGGAGCATCATGAGCATGTATTATGATGTCCCAGTATATGATGACATCATAATTAGTATGCACTATGACGTCACAATGTATTATGACGTCATAATGTATCCGCATTATGACATCACAGTATATTATGGGAGCGCAATTTGCATGTTTAATGACCAATTTCACTTCCCCCAATTTGTGTGACATCTACTGGAGCATCATGAGCATGTATTATGACGTCACAGTATATGATGACATCATAATTAGTATGCAGTATGACGTCACAATGTACTATGACGTCATAATGTTTCCGCATTATGACATCACAATATATTATGAAAGCGCATTTTGCAGGTATTATGAGCAATTTCTCTTACCCCAATTTGTGTCACATCTACTGGAGCATCATGAGCATGCATTATGATGTCACAGTATATGATGACATCATAATTAGTATGCACTATGACGTCACAATGTATTATGACGAAATAATGTAAACGCATTATGACCTCACAACATATTATGAGACTGCAATTTGCAGGTTTTATGAGCAATTTCGCTGACCCCAATTTGTGTCACATCTACTGGAGCATCATGAGCATGTATTGTGACGTCACAGTATATGATGACATCATAATTAGTATGCACTATGACATCACAATGCATTATGACGTCGTAATGTATCCGCATTATGACATCACAATATGAGAGCGCAATTTGCATGTTTTATGACCAATTTCGCTTCCCCCAATTTGTGTCACATCTACTGGAGCATCATGAGCATGTATTATGACGTCACAGTATATGATGACATCATAATTAGTATGCACTATGACGTCACAATGTACTATGACGTCATAATGTATCCGCATTATGACATCACAATATATTATGAGAGCGCAATTTGCAGGTAGTATGAGCAATTTCTCTTACCCCAATTTGTGTCACATCTACTGGAGCATCATGAGCATGTATTATGACGTCACAGTATGTGATGACATCGTAAGTAGTACGCAGTATGACGTCAGAATGTATTATGACGTCATAATTTATCCGCATTATGACATCACAATATATTATACGAGCACAACATGCACGTTTTATGACCAATATCGCTTCCCCCAATATGTGTCACATCTACTGGAGCATCATGAGCATGTATTATGGCGTCACATTATATGATGACATCATAATTAGTATGCAGTATGACGTCACAAAGTTTTATGACGTCATAATGTATCCGCATTATGACGTCACAGTATACTATGAGAGCACAATTTACAGGTATTATGAGCAATTTCTCTTACCCCAATTTGTGTCACATCTACTGGAGCATCATGAGCATGTATTTTGATGTCACATTATATGATGACATCATAATTAGTATGCAGTATGATGTCACAATGTTTTATGACGTCATAATGTATCCGCATTATGACATCACAATATATTATGAAAGCGCATTTTGCAGGTATTATGACCAATTTCTCTTACCCCAATTTGTGTCACATCTACTGGAGCATCTTGAGCATGCATTATGATGTCACAGTATATGATGACATCATAATTAGTATGCACTATGACGTCACAATGTATTATGACGTCATAATGTATCTGCATTATGACATCACAACATATTATGAGACTGCAATTTGCAGGTTTTATGAGCAATTTCGCTGACCCCAATATGTGTCACATCTACTGGAGCATCATGAGCATGTATTATGACGTCACAGTAAATGATGACATCATAATTAGTATGCACTATGACGTCACAATGTACTATGACGTCATAATGTATCCGCATTATGACATCACAATATATTATGAGAGCGCAATTTGCAGGTATTATGAGGAATTTCTCTTACCCCAATTTGTGTCACATCTACTGGAGCATCATGAGCATGTATTATGACGTCACAGTATATGATGACATCATAATTAGTATGCACTATGACGTCACAATGTATTATGACGTCGTAATGTATCCGCATTATGACATCACAATATGAGAGCGCAATTTGTATGTTTTATGACCAATTTCGCTTCCCCCAATTTGTGTCACATCTACTGGAGCATCATGAGCATGTATTATGACGTCACAGTATATGATGACATCATAATTAGTATGCACTATGACGTCACAATGTATTATGACGTCATAATGTATCCTCATTATGACATCACAATATATTATGAGAGAGCAATTTGCAGGTATTATGAGGAATTTCTCTTACCCCAATTTGTGTCACATCTACTGGAGCATCATGAGCATGTATTATGACGTCACAGTATATGATGACATCATAATTAGTATGCACTATGACGTCACAATGTATTATGACGTCGTAATGTATCCGCATTATGACATCACAATATGAGAGCGCAATTTGCATGTTTTATGACCAATTTCGCTTCCCCCAATTTGTGTCACATCTACTGGAGCATCATGAGCATGTATTATGACGTCACAGTATATGAGGACATCAGAATTAGTATGCACTATGACGTCACAATGTATTATGACGTCATAATGTATCCGCATTATGACATCACAATATATTATGAGAGCGCAATTTGCAGGTATTATGAGCAATTTCTCTTACCCCAATTTGTGTCACATCTACTGGAGCATCATGAGCATGTATTATGACGTCACAGTATGTGATGACATCATAAGTAGTACGCAGTTTGACGTCACAATGTATTGTGACGTCATAATTTATCCGCATTATGACATCACAATGTATTATGAGAGCGCAATTTGCAGGTTTTATGAGCAATTTCGCTGACCCCAATTTGTGTCACATCTACTGGAGCATCATGAGCATGTACTATGACGTCGCAGTATATGATGAAATCATAATTAGTATGCACTATGACGTCACAATGTATTATGTCGTCATAATGTATCCGCATTATGATATCACAATATATTATGCGAGCGCAACATGCAGGTATTATGAGCAATTTCTCTTACCCCAATTTGTGTCACATCTATTGGAGCATCAAGAGCATGTATTATGACGTCACAGTATATGATGACATCATGATTAGTATGCACTATGACGTCACAATGTATTATGACGTCATAATGTATCTGCATTATGACAGCACAATATATTATGAGAGCGCAATTTGCATGTTTTATGACCAATTTCGCTTCCCCCAATTTGTGTCACATCTACTGGAGCATCATGAGCGTGTATTATGACGTCACAGTATATGATGACATCATAATTAGTATGCACTATGACGTCACAATGTACTATGACGTCATAATATATCCGCATTATGATATCACAATATATTATGCGAGCGCAACATGCAGGTATTATGAGCAATTTCTCTTACCCCAATTTGTGTCACATCTACTGGAGCATCGTGAGCATGTATTATGACGTCACAGTATATGATGACATCATAATTAGTATGCAGTATGACATCACAATGTATTATGACGTCATAATGTATCCGCATTATGACATCACAATATATTATGAGAGCGCAATTTGCAGGTTTTATGACCAATTTCGCTGACCCCAATTTGTGTCACATCTACTGGAGCATCATGAGCATGTAGTATGACGTCCCAGTATATGATGAGATCATAATTAGTATGCAGTATGACGTCACAATGTATTATGACGTCATAATGTATCCGCATTATGACGTCACAATATATTATGAGAGCGCAATTTGCAGGTATTATGAGCAATTTCTCTTACCCCAATTTGTGTCACATCTACTGGAGCATCATGAGGATGTATTATGACGTCACAGTATATGATGACATCATAAGTAGTACGCACTATGACGTCACAATGTATTATGACGTCATAATGTATCCGCATTATGGCATCACAATATAGTATGAGTGCGCAATTTGCTGGTTTCATGAGTTATTTCACTGACCCGAAGTTGTGTCACATCTACTGGAGCATCATGAGCATGTATTATGACGTCACAGTATATGATGACATCATAATTAGTATGCACTATGACGTCACAATGTATTATGACGTCATAATATATCCGCATTATGACATCACAATATACTACGAGAGCGCAACATGCAGGTTCATTATGAGCAATTTCTCTTACCACAATTTGTGTCACATCTACTGGAGCATCATGAGCATGTATTATGACGTCACAGTATATGATGACGTCATAATTAGTATGCAGTATGACGTCACAATGTATTATGACGTCATAATTTATCCGCATTATGACATCACAATATATTATGAGACCGCAATTTGCAGGTTTTATGAGCAATTTCGCTGACCCCAATTTGTGTCACATCTACTGGAGCATCATGAGCATGTACTATGACGTCGCAGTATATGATGAAATCATAATTAGTATGCACTATGACGTCACAATGTATTATGACGTCATAATGTATCCGCATTATGATATCACAATATATTATGCGAGCGCAACATGCAGCTATTATGAGCAATTTCTCTTACCCCAATTTGTGTCACATCTACTGGAGCATCAAGAGCATGTATTATGACGTCACAGTATATGATGACATCATGATTAGTATGCACTATGACGTCACAATGTATTATGACGTCATAATGTTTCTGCATTATGACAGCACAATATATTATGAGAGCGCAATTTGCATGTTTTATGACCAATTTCGCTTCCCCCAATTTGTGTCACATCTACTGGAGCATCATGAGCATGTATTATGACGTCACAGTATATGATGACATCATAATTAGTATGCACTATGACGTCACAATGTATTATGACGTCATAATATATCCGCATTATGAAATCACAATATATTATGCGAGCGCAACATGCAGATATTATGAGCAATTTCTCTTACCACAATTTGGGTCACATCTACTGGAGCATCATGAGCATGTATTATGACGTCACAGTATATGATGACATCATAATTAGTATGCACTATGACATCACAATGTATTATGACGTCATAATGTATCCGCATTATGATATCACAATATATTATGAGAGCACAATTTGCATGCTATATGACGAATTTCGCTTCCCCCAATTTGTGTCACATCTACTGGAGCATCATGAGCATGTATTATGACGTCACAGTATATGATGACATCATAATTAGTATGCACTCTGACGTCACAATGTACTATGACGTCATAATGTATCCGCATTATGGCATCACAATATAGTATGAGAACGCAATTTGCAGGTATTATGAGCAATTTCTCTTACCCCAATTTGTGTCACATATACTGGAGCATCATGAGCATGTATTATGACGTCACAGTATATGATGACATCATAATCAGTATGCAGCATGACATCACAATGTATTATGACGTCATAATGTATCCGCATTATGACATCACAATATATTATGAGAGCGCAATTTGCAGGTTTTATGACCAATTTCGCTTACCCCAATTTGTGTCACATCTACTGGAGCATCATGAGCATGTATTATGATGTCCCAGTATATGATGACATCATAATTAGTATGCACTATGACGTCACAATGTATTATGACGTCATAATGTATCCGCATTATGACATCACAGTATACTATGGGAGCGCAATTTGCATGTTTTATGACCAATTTCGCTTCCCCCAATTTGTGTGACATCTACTGGATCATCATGAGCATGTATTATGACGTCACAGTATATGATGACATCATAATTAGTATGCAGTATGACGTCACAATGTTCTATGACGTCATAATGTTTCCGCATTATGACATCACAATATATTATGAAAGCGCATTTTGCAGGTATTATGAGCAATTTCTCTTACCCCAATTTGTGTCACATCTACTGGAGCATCATGAGCATGCATTATGATGTCACAGTATATGATGACATCATAATTAGTATGCACTATGACGTCACAATGTATTATGACGTCATAATGTATCCGCATTATGACCTCACAACATATTATGAGACTGCAATTTGCAGGTTTTATGAGCAATTTCGCTGACCCCAATTTGTGTCACATCTACTGGAGCATCATGAGCATGTATTGTGACGTCACAGTATGTGATGACATCATAATTAGTATGCACTATGACATCACAATGCATTATGACGTCGTAATGTATCCGCATTATGACCTCACAATATGAGAGCGCAATTTGCATGTTTTATGACCAATTTCGCTTCCCCCAATTTGTGTCACATCTACTGGAGCATCATGAGCATGTATTATGACGTCACAGTATATGATGAAATCATAATTAGTATGCACTATGACGTCACAATGTACTATGACGTCATAATGTATCCGCATTATGACATCACAATATATTATGAGAGCGCAATTTGCAGGTATTATGAGCAATTTCTCTTACCCCAATTTGTGTCACATCTACTGGAGCATCATGAGCATGTATTATGACGTCACAGTATGTGATGACATCATAAGTAGTACGCAGTATGACGTCACAATGTATTATGACGTCATAATTTATCCGCATTATGACATCACAATATATTATGAGACCGCAATTTGCAGGTTTTATGAGCAATTTCGCTGACCCCAATTTGTGTCACATCTACTGGAGCATCATGAGCATGTACTATGACGTCGCAGTATATGATGAAATCATAATTAGTATGCACTATGACGTCACAATGTATTATGATGTCATAATGTATCCGCATTATGATATCACAATATATTATGCGAGCGCAACATGCAACTATTATGAGCAATTTCTCTTACCCCAATTTGTGTCACATCTACTGGAGCATCATGAGCATGTATTATGACGTCACAGTATATGATGACATCATAATTAGTATGCACTATGACCTCACAATGTACTATGATGTCATAATGTATCCGCATTATGACATCACAATATATTCTGAGAGCGCAATTTGCAGGTATTATGAGGAATTTCTCTTACCCTAATTTGTGTCACATCTACTGGAGCATCATGAGCATGTATTATGACGTCACAGTATATGATGTCATCATAATCAGTATGCAGTATGGCGTCACAATGTATTATGACGTCATAATGTATACGCATTATGGCATCACAATATATTATGAGAGCGCAATTTGCAGGTATTATGAGCAATTTCTCTTACGCCAGTTTGTGTCACATCTACAGGAGCATCATGAGTATGTATTATGACGTCACAGTATATGATGACAACATAATTAGTATGCAGTATGACGTCACAATATATTATGACGTCATAATGTATCCGCATTATGACATCACAATATATTATGAGAGCGCAATTTGCAGGTATTATGAGTAATTTCTCTTACCCCAATTTGTGTCACATCTACTGGAGCATCATGAGCATGTATTATGATGTCACAGTATATGAGGACATCATAATTAGTATGCACTATGACATCACAATGTATTATGACGTCATAATATATCCGCATTATGACATCACAATATATTATGAGAGCGCAATTTGCAGGTTTTATGACCAATTTCGCTTACCCCAATTTGTGTCACATCCACTGGAGCATCATGAGAATGTATTATGACGTCACAGCATATGATGACATCATAACTAGTATGCACTATGACATCACAATGTATTATGACGTCATAATGTATCCGCATTATGATATCACAATATATTATACGAGCACAACATGCATGTTTTATGACCAATATCGCTTCCCCCAATATGTGTCACATCTACTGGAGCATCATGAGCATGTATTATGACGTCACATTATATGATGACATCATAATTAGTATGCAGTATGACGTCACAATGTTTTATGACGTCATAATGTATCCGCATTATGACGTCACAGTATACTATGAGAGCACAATTTGCAGGTATTATGAGCAATTTCTCTTACCCCAATTTGTGTCACATCTACTGGAGCATCATGAGCATGTATTTTGATGTCACATTATATGATGACATCATAATTAGTATGCAGTATGACGTCACAATGTACTATGACGTCATAATGTATCCGCATTATGACATCACAATATATTATGAAAGCACATTTTGCAGGTATTATGACCAATTTCTCTTACCCCAATTTGTGTCACATCTACTGGAGCATCATGAGCATGCATTATGATGTCACAGTATATGATGACATCATAATTAGTATGCACTATGACGTCACAATGTATTATGACGTCATAATGTATCCGCATTATGACATCACAACATATTATGAGACTGCAATTTGCAGGTTTTATGAGCAATTTCGCTGACCCCAATATGTGTCACATCTACTGGAGCATCATGAGCATGTATTGTGACGTCACAGTATATGATGACATCATAATTAGTATGCACTATGACCTCACAATGTATTATGTCGTCATAATGTATACACATTATGATATCACAATATATTATGCGAGCGCAACATGCAGGTATTATGAGCAATTTCTCTTACCACAATTTGTGTCACATCTACTGGAGCATCATGAGCATGTATTATGACGTCACAGTATATGATGACATCATAATTAGTATGCACTATGACGTCACAATGTATTATGACGTCATAATGTATCCGCATTATGACATCACAATATATTATGAGAGCGCAATTTGCATGTTTTATGACCAATTTCGCTTCCCCCAATTTGTGTCACATCTACTGGAGCATCATGAGCATGTATTATGACGTCACAGTAAATGATGACATCATAATTAGTATACACTATGACGTCACAATGTACTATGACGTCATAATGTATCCGCATTATGACATCACAATATATTATGAGAGCGCAATTTGCAGGTATTATGAGGAATTTCTCTTACCCCAATTTGTGTCACATCTACTGGAGCATCATGAGCATGTATTATGACGTCACAGTATATGATGACATCATAATTAGTATGCACTATGACGTCACAATGTATTATGACGTCGTAATGTATCCGCATTATGACATCACAATATGAGAGCGCAATTTGTATGTTTTATGACCAATTTCGCTTCCCCCAATTTGTGTCACATCTACTGGAGAATCATGAGCATGTATTATGACGTCACAGTATATGATGACATCATAATTAGTATGCACTATGACGTCACAATGTATTATGACGTCATAGTGTATCCTCATTATGACATCACAATATATTATGAGAGCGCAATTTGCAGGTATTATGAGCAATTTCTCTTACCCCAATTTGTGTCACATCTACTGGAGCATCATGAGCATGTATTATGACGTCACAGTATGTGATGACATCATAAGTAGTACGCAGTATGACGTCACAATGTATTGTGACGTCATAATTTATCCGCATTATGACATCACAATATATTATGAGAGCGCAATTTGCAGGTTTTATGAGCAATTTCTCTTACCCCAATTTGTGTCACATCTACTGGAGCATCATGAGCATGTACTATGACGTCGCAGTATATGATGAAATCATAATTAGTATGCACTATGACGTCGCAATGTATTATGACGTCATAATGTATCCGCATTATGATATCACAATATATTATGCGAGCGCAACATGCAGTTATTATGAGCAATTTCTCTTACCCCAATTTGTGTCACATCTACTGGAGCATCATGAGCATGTATTATGACGTCACAGTATACGATGACATCATGATTAGTATGCACTATGACATCACAATGTATTATGACGTCATAATGTATCTGCATTAGAACAGCACAATATATTATGAGAGCGCAATTTGCATGTTTTATGACCAACTTCGCTTCCCCCAATTTGTGTCACATCTACTGGAGCATCATGAGCATGTATTATGACGTCACAGTATATGATGACATCATAATTAGTATGCACTATGACGTCACAATGTATTATGAGGTCATAATATATCCGCATTATGATATCACAATATATTATGCGAGCGCAACATGCAGGTATTATGAGCAATTTCTCTTACCCCAATTTGTGTCACATCTACTGGAGCATCATGAGCATGTATTATGACGTCACAGTATATGATGACATCATAATTAGTATGCACTATGACATCACAATGTATTATGACGTCATAATGTATCCGCAATATGACATCACAATATATTATGAGAGCGCAATTTGCATGCTATATGACGAATTTCGCTTCCCCCAATTTGTGTCACATCTACTGGAGCATCATGAGCATGTATTATGACGTCACAGTATATGATGACATCATAATTAGTATGCACTATGACGTCACAATGTACTATGACGTCATAATGTATCCGCATTATGGCATCACAATATAGTATGAGAACGCAATTTGCAGGTATTATGAGCAATTTCTCTTACCCCAATTTGTGTCACATATACTGGAGCATCATGAGCATGTATTATGACGTCACAGTATATGATGACATCATTATTAGTATGCAGTATGACATCACAATGTATTATGACGTCATAATGTATCCGCATTATGACATCACAATATATTATGAGAGCGCAATTTGCAGGTTTTATGACCAATTTCGCTTACCCCAATTTGTGTCACATCTACTGGAGCATCATGAGCATGTAGTATGACGTCCCAGTATATGATGAGATCATAATTAGTATGCAGTATGACGTCACAATGTATTATGACGTCATAATGTATCCGCATTATGACGTCACAATATATTATGAGAGCGCAATTTGCAGGTATTATGAGCAATTTCTCTTACCCCAATTTGTGTCACATCTACTGGAGCATCATGAGGATGTATTATGACGTCACAGTATATGATGACATCATAAGTAGTACGCACTATGACGTCACAATGTATTATGACGTCATAATGTATCCGCATTATGGCATCACAATATAGTATGAGTGCGCAATTTGCTGGTTTCATGAGTAATTTCACTGACCCGAAGTTGTGTCACATCTACTGGAGCATCATGAGCATGTATTATGACGTCACAGTATATGATGACATCATAATTAGTATGCACTATGACGTCACAATGTATTATGACGTCATAATATATCCGCATTATGACATCACAATATACTACGAGAGCGCAACATGCAGGTTCATTATGAGCAATTTCTCTTACCACAATTTGTGTCACATCTACTGGAGCATCATGAGCATGTATTATGACGTCACAGTATATGATGACATCATGATTAGTATGCACTATGACGTCACAATGTATTATGACGTCATGATGTTTCTGCATTATGACAGCACAATATATTATGAGAGCGCAATTTGCATGTTTTATGACCAATTTCGCTTCCCCCAATTTGTGTCACATCTACTGGAGCATCATGAGCATGTATTATGACGTCACAGTATATGATGACATCATAATTAGTATGCACTATGACGTCACAATGTATTATGACGTCATAATATATCCGCATTATGAAATCACAATATATTATGCGAGCGCAACATGCAGATATTATGAGCAATTTCTCTTACCCCAATTTGGGTCACATCTACTGGAGCATCATGAGCATGTATTATGACGTCACAGTATATGATGACATCATAATTAGTATGCACTATGACATCACAATGTATTATGACGTCATAATGTATCCGCATTATGATATCACAATATATTATGAGAGCACAATTTGCATGCTATATGACGAATTTCGCTTCCCCCAATTTGTGTCACATCTACTGGAGCATCATGAGCATGTATTATGACGTCACAGTATATGATGACATCATAATTAGTATGCACTCTGACGTCACAATGTACTATGACGTCATAATGTATCCGCATTATGGCATCACAATATAGTATGAGAACGCAATTTGCAGGTATTATGAGCAATTTCTCTTACCCCAATTTGTGTCACATATACTGGAGCATCATGAGCATGTATTATGACGTCACAGTATATGATGACATCATAATCAGTATGCAGTATGACATCACAATGTATTATGACGTCATAATGTATCCGCATTATGACATCACAATATATTATGAGAGCGCAATTTGCAGGTTTTATGACCAATTTCGCTTACCCCAATTTGTGTCACATCTACTGGAGCATCATGAGCATGTAGTATGACGTCCCAGTATATGATGACATCATAATTAGTATGCAGTATGACGTCACAATGTATTATGACGTCATAATGTATCCGCATTATGACGTCACAATATATTATGAGAGCGCAATTTGCAGGTATTATGAGCAATTTCTCTTACCCCAATTTGTGTCACATCTACTGGAACATCATGAGGATGTATTATGACGTCACAGTATATGATGACATCATAATTAGTACGCACTATGACGTCACAATGTATTATGACGTCATAATGTATCCGCATTATGACATCACAATATAGTATGAGTGCGCAATTTGCTGGTTTCATGAGCAATTTCACTGACCCGAAGTTGTGTCACATCTACTAGAGCATTATGAGCATGTATTATGACGTCACAGTATATGATGACATCATAATTAGTATGCACGATGACGTCACAATGTATTATGACGTCATAATGTATCCGCATTATGACATCACAATATATTATGAGAAGGCAATTTGCAGGTTTTATGAGCAATTTCTCTAACCCCAAATTGTGTCACATCTACTGGAGCATCATGAGCATGTATTATGATGTCACAGTATATGATGACATCATAATTAGTATGCACTATGACGTCACAATGTATTATGACGTCATAATATATCTGCATTATGACATCACAATATACTACGAGAGCGCAACATGCAGGTATTATGAGCAATTTCTCTTACCACAATTTGTGTCACATCTACTGGAGCATCATGAGCATGTATTATGACGTCACAGTATATGATGACATCATAATTAGTATGCACTATGACGTCACAATGTATTATGACGTCATAATATATCCGCATTATGACATCACAATGTATTATGAGAGCGCAATTTGCAGGTTTTATGACCAATTTCTCTTACCCCAATTTGTGTCACATCTACTGGAGCATCATGAGCATGTATTATGACGTCACAGTATATGATGTCATCACAATTAGTATGCACTATGACGTCACAATGTATTATGACGTCATAATGTATCCGCATTACGACATCACAATATATTATGAGAGCGCAATTTGCAGGTATTATGAACAATTTCTCTTACCCCAATTTGTGTCACATCTACTGGAGCATCATGAGCATGTATTATGACGTCACAGTATATGATGATAACATAATTAGTATGCACTATGGCGTCACAATGTATTATGACGTCATAATGTATCCGCATTATGACATCACAATATATTATGAGAGCGCAATTTGCAGGTTTTATGACCAATTTCGCTTACCCCAATTTGTGTCACATCTACTGGAGCATCCTGAGCATGTATTATGACGTCACAGCATATGATGACATCATAACTAGTATGCACTATGACGTCACAATATATTATGACGTCACAATGTATCCGCATTATGACATCACAATATATTATGAGAGCGCAACATGCAGGTATTATGAGCAATTTCTCTTACCCCAATTTGCGTCACATCTACTGGAGCATCATGAGCATGTATTATGACGTCACAGTATATGATGACATCATAATTAGTATGCACTATGACGTCACAATGTATTATGACGTCATAATGTATCCGCATTATGACATCACAGTATATTATGGGAGCGCAATTTGCATGTTTTATGACCAATTTTGCTTCCCTCAATTTGTGTGACATCTACTGGAGCATCATGAGCATGTATTATGACGTCACAGTATATGATGACATCATAATTAGTATGCAGTATGACGTCACAATGTATTATGATGTCATAATGTGTCCGCATTATGACATCACAATATATTATGAGAGCGCAATTTGCAGGTATTATGAGCAATTTCTCTTACCCCAATTTGTGTCACATCTATTGGAGCATCATGAGCATGTATTATGACGTCACAGTATATGATGACAACATAATTAGTATGCAGTATGACGTCACAATATATTATGACGTCATAATGTATCCGCATTATGACATCACAATATATTATGAGAGCGCAATTTGCAGGTATTATGAGCAATTTCTCTTACCCCAATTTGTGTCACATCTACTGGAGCATCATGAGCATGTATTATGATGTCACAGTATATGATGACATCATAATTAGCATGCACTATGACGTCACAATGTATTATGACGTCATAATGTATCCGCATTATGACATCACAATATATTATGAGAGCGCAATTTGCATGTTTTATGACCAATTTCGCTTCCCCCAATTTGTGTCACATCTACTGGAGCATCATGAGCACGCATTATGACGTCACAGCATATGATGACATCATAATTAGTATGCAGTATGACGTCACAATGTATTATGACGTCATAATGTATCCGCATTATGACATCACAATATATTATGAGAGCGCAATTTGCAGGTATTATGAGCAATTTCTCTTACTCCAATTTGTGTCACATCTACTGGAGCATCATGAGCATGTATTATGACGTCACAGTATATGATTACAACAAAATTAGTATGCAGTATGACGTCACAATATATTATGACGTCATAATGTACCCGAATTATGACATCACAATATATTATGAGAGCGCAATTTGCAGGTATTATGAGCAATTTCTCTTACCGCAATTTGTGTCACATCTCCTGGAGCATCATGAGCATGTATTATGATGTCACAGTATATGATGACATCATAATTAGTATGCACTATGACGTCACAATGTATTACGACGTCATAATGTATCCACATTATCACATCACAATATATTATGAGAGCGCAATTTCCATGATTTATGACCAATTTCGCTTCCCCCAATTTGTGTCACATCTACTGGAGCATCATGAGCATGTATTATGATGTCACAGTATATGATGTCATCATAATTATTATGCAGTATGGCATCACAATGTATTATGACGTCATAATGTATCCGCATTTTGACATCACAATATATTATGAGAGCGCAATTTGCAGGTATTATGAGCAATTTCTCTTATGCCAGTTTGTGTCACATCTACAGGAGCATCATGAGCATGTATTATGATGTCACAGTATATGATGACATCATAATTAGTATGCACTATGACCTCACAATGTATTATGACGTCATAATATATCCGCATTATGACATCACAATATATTATGAGAGTGCAATTTGCAGGTTTTATGACCAATTTCCCTTACCCCAATTTGTGTCACGTCCACTGGAGCATCATGAGCATGTATTATGACGTCACAGCATATGATGACATCATAACTAGTATGCACTATGACGTCACAATGTATTATGACGTCATAATGTATCCGCATTATGACATCACAATATAGTATGAGTGCGCAATTTGCTGGTTTCATGAGCAATTTCACTGACCCGAAGTTGTGTCACATCTACTGGAGAATCATGTGCATGTATTATGACGTCACAGTATATGATGACATCATAATTAGTATGCACGATGACGTCACAATGTATTATGACGTCATAATGTATCCGCATTATGACATCACAATATATTATGAGAAGGCAATTTGCAGGTTTTATGAGCAATTTCTCTAACCCCAAATTGTGTCACATCTACTGGAGCATCATGAGCATGTATTATGACGTCACAGTATATGATGACATCATAATTAGTATGCACTATGACGTCACAATGTATTATGACGTCACAATATATCCGCATTATGACATCACAATATACTACGAGAGCGCAACATGCATGTATTATGAGCAATTTCTCTTACCACAATTTGTGTCACATCTACTGGAGCATCATGAGCATGTATTATGACGTCATAGTATATGATGACATCATAATTAGTATGCACTATGACGTCACAATGTATTATGACGTCATATTATATCCGCATTATGACATCACAATGTATTATGAGAGCGCAATTTGCAGGTTTTATGACCAATTTCTCTTACCCCAATTTGTGTCACATCTACTGGAGCATCATGAGCATGTATTATGACGTCACAGTATATGATGTCATCACAATTAGTATGCACTATGACGTCACAATGTATTATGACGTCATAATGTATCCGCATTATGACATCACAATATATTATGAGAGCGCAATTTGCAGGTATTATGAACAATTTCTCTTACCGCAATTTGTGTCACATCTACTGGAGCATCATGAGCATGTATTATGACGTCACAGTATATGATGACAACATAATTAGTATGCACTATGGCGTCACAATGTATTATGACGTCATAATGTGTCCGCATTATGACATCACAATATATTATGAGAGCGCCATTTGCAGGTTTTATGACCAATTTCGCTTACCCCAATTTGTGTCACATCTACTGGAGCATCCTGAGCATGTATTATGACGTCACAGCATATGATGACATCATAACTAGTATGCACTATGACGTCACAATATATTATGACGTCACAATGTATCCGCATTATGACATCACAGTATATTATGAGAGCGCAACATGCAGGTATTATGAGCAATTTCTCTTACCCCAATTTGCGTCACATCTACTGGAGCATCATGAGCATGTATTATGACGTCACAGTATATGATGACATCATAATTAGTATGCACTATGACGTCACAATGTATTATGACGTCATAATGTATCCGCATTATGACATCACAATATATTATGAGAGCGCAATTTGCAGGTTATATGACCAATTTCGCTTCCTCCAATTTTTGTCACATCTACTGGAGCATCATGAGCATGTATTATGATGTCCCAGTATATGATGACATCATAATTAGTATGCACTATGACGTCACAATGTATTATGACGTCATAATGTATCCGCATTATGACATCACAGTACATTATGGGAGCGCAATTTGCATGTTTTATGACCAATTTCGCTTCCCCCAATTTGTGTGACATCTACTGGAGCATCATGAGCATGTATTATGACGTCACAGTATATGATGACATCATAATTAGTATGCAGTATGACGTCACAATGTATTATGATGTCATAATGTGTCCGCATTATGACATCACAATATATTATGAGAGCGCAATTTGCAGGTATTATGAGCAATTTCTCTTACCCCAATTTGTGTCACATCTACTGGAGCATCATGAGCATGTATTATGACGTCACAGTATATGATGACAACATAATTAGTATGCACTATGACGTCACAGTGTATTATGACGACATAATGTATCCTCAATATGACATCACAATATATGATGAGAGTGCAATTTGCAGGTATTATGAGCAATTTCTCTTACCCCAATTTGTGTCACATCTACTGGAGCATCATGAGCATGTATTATGATGTCACAGTATATGATGACATCATAATTAGCATGCACTATGACGTCACAATGTATTATGACGTCATAATGTATCCGCATTATGACATCACAATATATTATGAGAGCGCAATTTGCATGTTTTATGACCAATTTCGCTTCCCCCAATTTGTGTCACATCTACTGGAGCATCATGAGCACGCATTATGACGTCACAGCATATGATGACATCATAATTAGTATGCAGTATGACGTCACAATGTATTATGTCGTCATAATGTATCCGCATTATGACATCACAATATATTATGAGAGCGCAATTTGCAGGTATTATGAGCAATTTCTCTTACCCCAATTTGTGTCACATCTACTGGAGCATCATGAGCATGTATTATGACGTCACAGTATATGATGACAACAAAATTAGCATGCAGTATGACGTCACAATATATTATGACGTCATAATGTACCCGAATTATGACATCACAATATATTATGAGAGCGCAATTTGCAGGTATTATGAGCAATTTCTCTTACCCCAATTTGTGTCACATCTACTGGAGCATCATGAGCATGTATTATGATGTCACAGTATATGATGACATCATAATTAGTATGCACTATGACGTCACAATGTATTACGACGTCATAATGTATCCACATTATGACATCACAATATATTATGAGAGAGCAATTTCCATGATTTATGACCAATTTCGCTTCCCCCAATTTGTGTCACATCTACTGGAGCATCATGAGCATGTATTATGATGTCACAGTATATGATGACATCATAATTATTATGCAGTATGGCGTCACAATGTATTATGACGTCATAATGTATCCGCATTATGACATCACAATATATTATGAGAGCGCAATTTGCAGGTATTATGAGCAATTTCTCTAATGCCAGTTTGTGTCACATCTACAGGAGCATCATGAGCATGTATTATGATGTCACAGTATATGATGACATCATAATTAGTATGCACTATGACCTCACAATGTATTATGACGTCATAATATATCCGCATTATGACATCACAATATATTACGAGAGCGCAATTTGCAGGTTTTATGACCAATTTCCCTTACCCCAATTTGTGTCACGTCTACTGGAGCATCATGAGCATGTATTATGACGTCACAGCATATGATGACATCATAACTAGTATGCACTATGACGTCACAATGTATTATGACGTCATAATGTATCCGCATTATGATATCACATTATATAATGCGAGCACAACATGCATGTTTTATGACCAATATCGCTTCCCCCAATATGTGTCACATCTACTGGAGCATCATGAGCATGTATTATGACGTCACAGTATATGATGACATAATAATTAGTCTGCACTATGACGTCACAATGTACTATGACGTCATAATGTATCCGCATTATGGCATCACAATATAGTATGAGAACGCAATTTGCAGGTATTATGAGCAATTTCTCTTACCCCAATTTGTGTCACATCTACTGGAGCATCATGAGCATGTATTATGACGTCACAGTATATGATGACATCATAATTAGTATGCACTATGACGTCACAATGTATTATGACGTCATAATGTATCCGCATTATGACATCACAATATATTATGAGAGCGCAATATGCATGTTTTATGACCAATTTCGCTTCCCCCAATTTGTGTCACATCTACTGGAGCATCATGAGCAAGTATTATGACGTCACAGTATATGATGACATCATAATTAGTATGCACTATGACGTCACAATGTACTATGACGTCATAATGTATCCGCATTATGGCATCACAATATAGTATGAGAACGCAATTTGCAGGTATTATGAGGAATTTCTCTTACCCCAATTTGTGTCACATATACTGGAGCATCATGAGCATGTATTATGACGTCACAGTATATGATGACATCATAATTAGTATGCAGTATGACGTCACAATGTATTATGACGTCAAAATGTATCCGCATTATGACATCACAATATAGTATGAGAGCGCAATTTGCAGGTTTTATGACCAATTTCACTTACCCCAATTTGTGTCACATCTACTGGAGCATCATGAGCATGTATTATGACGTCCCAGTATATGATGACATCATAATTCGTATGCAGTATGACGTCACAATGTATTATGACGTCATAATGTATCCGCATTATGACGTCACAATATATTATGAGAGCGCAATTTGCAGGTATTATGAGCAATTTCTCTTACCCCAATTTGTGTCACATCTACTGGAGCATCATGAGGATGTATTATGACGTCACAGTATATGATGACATCATAATTAGTACGCACTATGACGTCAGAATGTATTATGACGTCATAATGTATCCGCATTATGACATCACAATATATTATGAGTGCGCAATTTGCTGGTTTCATGAGCAATTTCGCTGACCCGAAGTTGTGTCACATCTACTGGAGCATCATGCGCATGTATTATGACATCACAGTATATGATGACATCATAATTAGTATGCACGATGACGTCACAATGTATTATGACGTCATAATATATCTGCATTATGACATCACAATATATTATGAGAAGGCAATTTGCAGGTTTTATGAGCAATTTCTCTAACCCCAAATTGTGTCACATCTACTGGAGCATCATGAGCATGTATTATGACGTCACAGTATATGATGACATCATAATTAGTATGCACTATGACGTCACAATGTATTATGACGTCATAATATATCCGCATTATGACATCACAATATACTACGAGAGCACAACATGCAGGTATTATGAGCAATTTCTCTTACCACAATTTGTGTCACATCTACTGGAGCATCATGAGCATGTATTATGACGTCACAGTATATGATGACATCATAATTAGTATGCACTATGACGTCACAATGTAGTATGACGTCATAATGTATCCGCATTATGACATCACAATATATTATGAGAGTGCAATTTGCAGGTTTTATGACCAATTTCGCTTACCCCAATTTGTGTCACATCTACTGCAGCATCATGAGCATGTATTATGACGTCACAGTATATGATGACGTCATAATTATTATGCAGTATGACGTCACAATGTATTATGACGTCATAATATATCCGCATTATGACATCACATTATATTATGAGAGCGCAATTAGTAGGTATTATGAGGAATTTCTCTTACCCCAAATTGTTTCACATCTACTGGAGCATCATGAGCATGTATTATGACGTCACAGTATATGATGGCATCATAATTAGTATGCACTATGACATCACAATATATTATGACGTCATAATGTATCCGCATTATTACATCACAATATATTATGACAGCGCAATTTGCAGGTATTATGAGCAATTTCTCTTACCCCAATTTGTGTCACATCTACTGGAGCATCATGAGCATGTATTATGACGTCACAGTATATGATGACGTCATAATTAGTATGCAGTATGACGTCACAATGTATTATGACGTCATAATTTATCCGCATTATGACATCACAATATATTATGAGACTGCAATTTGCAGGTTTTATGAGCAATTTCGCTGACCCCAATTTGTGTCACATCTACTGGAGCATCATGAGCATGTACTATGACGTCGCAGTATATGATGAAATCATAATTAGTATGCACTATGACGTAACAATGTATTATGCCGTCATAATGTATCCGCATTATGATATCACAATATATTATGCGAGCGCAACATGCAGCTATTATGAGCAATTTCTCTTACCCCAATTTGTGTCACATCTACTGGAGCATCAAGAGCATGTATTATGACGTCACAGTATATGATGACATCATGATTAGTATGCACTATGACGTCACAATGTATTATGACGTCATAATGTATCTGCATTATGACAGCACAATATATTATGAGAGCGCAATTTGCATGTTTTATGACCAATTTCGCTTCCCCCAATTTGTGTCACATCTACTGGAGCATCATGAGCATGTATTATGACGTCACAGTATATGATGATATCATAATTAGTATGCACTATGACGTCACAATGTATTATGACGTCATAATGTATCCGCATTATGATATCACAATATATTATGCGAGCGCAACATGCAGGTATTATGAGCAATTTCTCTTACCCCAATTTGTGTCACATCTACTGGAGCATCATGAGCATGTATTATGACGTCACAGTATATGATGACATCATAATTAGTATGCAGTATGACGTCACAATGTACTATGACGTCATAATGTTTCCGCATTATGACATCACAATATATTATGAGAGCGCATTTTGCAGGTATTATGAGCAATTTCTCTTACCCCAATTTGTGTCACATCTACTGGAGCATCATGAGCATGCATTATGATGTCACAGTATATGATGACATCATAATTAGTATGCACTATGACGTCACAATGTATTATGACGAAATAATGTAAACGCATTATGACCTCACAACATATTATGAGACTGCAATTTGCAGGTTTTATGAGCAATTTCGCTGACCCCAATTTGTGTCACATCTACTGGAGCATCATGAGCATGTATTGTGACGTCACAGTATATGATGACATCATAATTAGTATGCACTATGACATCACAATGCATTATGACGTCGTAATGTATCCGCATTATGACATCACAATATGAGAGCGCAATTTGCATGTTTTATGACCAAATTCGCTTCCCCCAATTTGTGTCACATCTACTGGAGCATCATGAGCATGTATTATGACGTCACAGTATATGATGACATCATAATTAGTATGCACTATGACGTCACAATGTACTATGACGTCATAATGTATCCGCATTATGACATCACAATATATTATGAGAGCGCAATTTGCAGGTAGTATGAGCAATTTCTCTTACCCCAATTTGTGTCACATCTACTGGAGCATCATGAGCATGTATTATGACGTCACAGTATGTGATGACATCGTAAGTAGTACGCAGTATGACGTCAGAATGTATTATGACGTCATAATTTATCCGCATTATGACATCACAATATATTATACGAGCACAACATGCACGTTTTATGACCAATATCGCTTCCCCCAATATGTGTCACATCTACTGGAGCATCATGAGCATGTATTATGGCGTCACATTATATGATGACATCATAATTAGTATGCAGTATGACGTCACAAAGTTTTATGACGTCATAATGTATCCGCATTATGACGTCACAGTATACTATGAGAGCACAATTTACAGGTATTATGAGCAATTTCTCTTACCCCAATTTGTGTCACATCTACTGGAGCATCATGAGCATGTATTTTGATGTCACATTATATGATGACATCATAATTAGTATGCAGTATGACGTCACAATGTTTTATGACGTCATAATGTATCCGCATTATGACATCACAATATATTATGAAAGCGCATTTTGCAGGTATTATGACCAATTTCTCTTACCCCAATTTGTGTCACATCTACTGGAGCATCTTGAGCATGCATTATGATGTCACAGTATATGATGACATCATAATTAGTATGCACTATGACGTCACAATGTATTATGACGTCATAATGTATCTGCATTATGACATCACAACATATTATGAGACTGCAATTTGCAGGTTTTATGAGCAATTTCGCTGACCCCAATATGTGTCACATCTACTGGAGCATCATGAGCATGTATTATGACGTCACAGTAAATGATGACATCATAATTAGTATGCACTATGACGTCACAATGTACTATGACGTCATAATGTATCCGCATTATGACATCACAATATATTATGAGAGCGCAATTTGCAGGTATTATGAGGAATTTCTCTTACCCCAATTTGTGTCACATCTACTGGAGCATCATGAGCATGTATTATGACGTCACAGTATATGATGACATCATAATTAGTATGCACTATGACGTCACAATGTATTATGACGTCGTAATGTATCCGCATTATGACATCACAATATGAGAGCGCAATTTGTATGTTTTATGACCAATTTCGCTTCCCCCAATTTGTGTCACATCTACTGGAGCATCATGAGCATGTATTATGACGTCACAGTATATGATGACATCATAATTAGTATGCAGTATGACGTCACAATGTATTATGACGTCATAATGTATCCTCATTATGACATCACAATATATTATGAGAGAGCAATTTGCAGGTATTATGAGGAATTTCTCTTACCCCAATTTGTGTCACATCTACTGGAGCATCATGAGCATGTATTATGACGTCACAGTATATGATGACATCATAATTAGTATGCACTATGACGTCACAATGTATTATGACGTCGTAATGTATCCGCATTATGACATCACAATATGAGAGCGCAATTTGCATGTTTTATGACCAATTTCGCTTCCCCCAATTTGTGTCACATCTACTGGAGCATCATGAGCATGTATTATGACGTCACAGTATATGAGGACATCAGAATTAGTATGCACTATGACGTCACAATGTATTATGACGTCATAATGTATCCGCATTATGACATCACAATATATTATGAGAGCGCAATTTGCAGGTATTATGAGCAATTTCTCTTACCCCAATTTGTGTCACATCTACTGGAGCATCATGAGCATGTATTATGACGTCACAGTATGTGATGACATCATAAGTAGTACGCAGTTTGACGTCACAATGTATTGTGACGTCATAATTTATCCGCATTATGACATCACAATGTATTATGAGAGCGCAATTTGCAGGTTTTATGAGCAATTTCGCTGACCCCAATTTGTGTCACATCTACTGGAGCATCATGAGCATGTACTATGACGTCGCAGTATATGATGAAATCATAATTAGTATGCACTATGACGTCACAATGTATTATGTCGTCATAATGTATCCGCATTATGATATCACAATATATTATGCGAGCGCAACATGCAGGTATTATGAGCAATTTCTCTTACCCCAATTTGTGTCACATCTATTGGAGCATCAAGAGCATGTATTATGACGTCACAGTATATGATGACATCATGATTAGTATGCACTATGACGTCACAATGTATTATGACGTCATAATGTATCTGCATTATGACAGCACAATATATTATGAGAGCGCAATTTGCATGTTTTATGACCAATTTCGCTTCCCCCAATTTGTGTCACATCTACTGGAGCATCATGAGCGTGTATTATGACGTCACAGTATATGATGACATCATAATTAGTATGCACTATGACGTCACAATGTACTATGACGTCATAATATATCCGCATTATGATATCACAATATATTATGCGAGCGCAACATGCAGGTATTATGAGTAATTTCTCTTACCCCAATTTGTGTCACATCTACTGGAGCATCGTGAGCATGTATTATGACGTCACAGTATATGATGACATCATAATTAGTATGCAGTATGACATCACAATGTATTATGACGTCATAATGTATCCGCATTATGACATCACAATATATTATGAGAGCGCAATTTGCAGGTTTTATGACCAATTTCGCTGACCCCAATTTGTGTCACATCTACTGGAGCATCATGAGCATGTAGTATGACGTCCCAGTATATGATGAGATCATAATTAGTATGCAGTATGACGTCACAATGTATTATGACGTCATAATGTATCCGCATTATGACGTCACAATATATTATGAGAGCGCAATTTGCAGGTATTATGAGCAATTTCTCTTACCCCAATTTGTGTCACATCTACTGGAGCATCATGAGGATGTATTATGACGTCACAGTATATGATGACATCATAAGTAGTACGCACTATGACGTCACAATGTATTATGACGTCATAATGTATCCGCATTATGGCATCACAATATAGTATGAGTGCGCAATTTGCTGGTTTCATGAGTAATTTCACTGACCCGAAGTTGTGTCACATCTACTGGAGCATCATGAGCATGTATTATGACGTCACAGTATATGATGACATCATAATTAGTATGCACTATGACGTCACAATGTATTATGACGTCATAATATATCCGCATTATTACATCACAATATACTACGAGAGCGCAACATGCAGGTTCATTATGAGCAATTTCTCTTACCACAATTTGTGTCACATCTACTGGAGCATCATGAGCATGTATTATGACGTCACAGTATATGATGACGTCATAATTAGTATGCAGTATGACGTCACAATGTATTATGACGTCATAATTTATCCGCATTATGACATCACAATATATTATGAGACCGCAATTTGCAGGTTTTATGAGCAATTTCGCTGACCCCAATTTGTGTCACATCTACTGGAGCATCATGAGCATGTACTATGACGTCGCAGTATATGATGAAATCATAATTAGTATGCACTATGACGTCACAATGTATTATGACGTCATAATGTATCCGCATTATGATATCACAATATATTATGCGAGCGCAACATGCAGCTATTATGAGCAATTTCTCTTACCCCAATTTGTGTCACATCTACTGGAGCATCAAGAGCATGTATTATGACGTCACAGTATATGATGACATCATGATTAGTATGCACTATGACGTCACAATGTATTATGACGTCATAATGTTTCTGCATTATGACAGCACAATATATTATGAGAGCGCAATTTGCATGTTTTATGACCAATTTCGCTTCCCCCAATTTGTGTCACATCTACTGGAGCATCATGAGCATGTATTATGACGTCACAGTATATGATGACATCATAATTAGTATGCACTATGACGTCACAATGTATTATGACGTCATAATATATCCGCATTATGAAATCACAATATATTATGCGAGCGCAACATGCAGATATTATGAGCAATTTCTCTTACCACAATTTGGGTCACATCTACTGGAGCATCATGAGCATGTATTATGACGTCACAGTATATGATGACATCATAATTAGTATGCACTATGACATCACAATGTATTATGACGTCATAATGTATCCGCATTATGATATCACAATATATTATGAGAGCACAATTTGCATGCTATATGACGAATTTCGCTTCCCCCAATTTGTGTCACATCTACTGGAGCATCATGAGCATGTATTATGACGTCACAGTATATGATGACATCATAATTAGTATGCACTCTGACGTCACAATGTACTATGACGTCATAATGTATCCGCATTATGGCATCACAATATAGTATGAGAACGCAATTTGCAGGTATTATGAGCAATTTCTCTTACCCCAATTTGTGTCACATATACTGGAGCATCATGAGCATGTATTATGACGTCACAGTATATGATGACATCATAATCAGTATGCAGTATGACATCACAATGTATTATGACGTCATAATGTATCCGCATTATGACATCACAATATATTATGAGAGCGCAATTTGCAGGTTTTATGACCAATTTCGCTTACCCCAATTTGTGTCACATCTACTGGAGCATCATGAGCATGTATTATGATGTCCCAGTATATGATGACATCATAATTAGTATGCACTATGACGTCACAATGTATTATGACGTCATAATGTATCCGCATTATGACATCACAGTATACTATGGGAGCGCAATTTGCATGTTTTATGACCAATTTCGCTTCCCCCAATTTGTGTGACATCTACTGGATCATCATGAGCATGTATTATGACGTCACAGTATATGATGACATCATAATTAGTATGCAGTATGACGTCACAATGTACTATGACGTCATAATGTTTCCGCATTATGACATCACAATATATTATGAAAGCGCATTTTGCAGGTATTATGAGCAATTTCTCTTACCCCAATTTGTGTCACATCTACTGGAGCATCATGATCATGCATTATGATGTCACAGTATATGATGACATCATAATTAGTATGCACTATGACGTCACAATGTATTATGACGTCATAATGTATCCGCATTATGACCTCACAACATATTATGAGACTGCAATTTGCAGGTTTTATGAGCAATTTCGCTGACCCCAATTTGTGTCACATCTACTGGAGCATCATGAGCATGTATTGTGACGTCACAGTATGTGATGACATCATAATTAGTATGCACTATGACATCACAATGCATTATGACGTCGTAATGTATCCGCATTATGACCTCACAATATGAGAGCGCAATTTGCATGTTTTATGACCAATTTCGCTTCCCCCAATTTGTGTCACATCTACTGGAGCATCATGAGCATGTATTATGACGTCACAGTATATGATGAAATCATAATTAGTATGCACTATGACGTCACAATGTACTATGACGTCATAATGTATCCGCATTATGACATCACAATATATTATGAGAGCGCAATTTGCAGGTATTATGAGCAATTTCTCTTACCCCAATTTGTGTCACATCTACTGGAGCATCATGAGCATGTATTATGACGTCACAGTATGTGATGACATCATAAGTAGTACGCAGTATGACGTCACAATGTATTATGACGTCATAATTTATCCGCATTATGACATCACAATATATTATGAGACCGCAATTTGCAGGTTTTATGAGCAATTTCGCTGACCCCAATTTGTGTCACATCTACTGGAGCATCATGAGCATGTACTATGACGTCGCAGTATATGATGAAATCATAATTAGTATGCACTATGACGTCACAATGTTTTATGATGTCATAATGTATCCGCATTATGATATCACAATATATTATGCGAGCGCAACATGCAACTATTATGAGCAATTTCTCTTACCCCAATTTGTGTCACATCTACTGGAGCATCATGAGCATGTATTATGACGTCACAGTATATGATGACATCATAATTAGTATGCACTATGACCTCACAATGTACTATGATGTCATAATGTATCCGCATTATGACATCACAATATATTCTGAGAGCGCAATTTGCAGGTATTATGAGGAATTTCTCTTACCCTAATTTGTGTCACATCTACTGGAGCATCATGAGCATGTATTATGACGTCACAGTATATGATGACAACATAATTAGTATGCAGTATGACGTCACAATATATTATGACGTCATAATGTACCCGCATTATGACATCACAATATATTTTGAGAGCGCAATTTGCAGGTATTATGAGCAATTTCTCTTACCCCAATTTGTGTCACATCTACTGGAGCATCATGAGCATGTATTATGATGTCACAGTATATGATGACATCATAATTAGTATGCACTATGACGTCACAATGTATTACGACGTCATAATGTATCCGCATTATGACATCACAATATATTATGAGAGCGCAATTTCCATGTTTTATGACCAATTTCTCTTACCCCAATTTGTGTCACATCTACTGGAGCATCATGAGCATGTATTATGACGTCACAGTATATGATGTCATCATAATCAGTATGCAGTATGGCGTCACAATGTATTATGACGTCATAATGTATACGCATTATGGCATCACAATATATTATGAGAGCGCAATTTGCAGGTATTATGAGCAATTTCTCTTACGCCAGTTTGTGTCACATCTACAGGAGCATCATGAGTATGTATTATGACGTCACAGTATATGATGACAACATAATTAGTATGCAGTATGACGTCACAATATATTATGACGTCATAATGTATCCGCATTATGACATCACAATATATTATGAGAGCGCAATTTGCAGGTATTATGAGTAATTTCTCTTACCCCAATTTGTGTCACATCTACTGGAGCATCATGAGCATGTATTATGATGTCACAGTATATGAGGACATCATAATTAGTATGCACTATGACATCACAATGTATTATGACGTCATAATATATCCGCATTATGACATCACAATATATTATGAGAGCGCAATTTGCAGGTTTTATGACCAATTTCGCTTACCCCAATTTGTGTCACATCCACTGGAGCATCATGAGAATGTATTATGACGTCACAGCATATGATGACATCATAACTAGTATGCACTATGACATCACAATGTATTATGACGTCATAATGTATCCGCATTATGATATCACAATATATTATACGAGCACAACATGCATGTTTTATGACCAATATCGCTTCCCCCAATATGTGTCACATCTACTGGAGCATCATGAGCATGTATTATGACGTCACATTATATGATGACATCATAATTAGTATGCAGTATGACGTCACAATGTTTTATGACGTCATAATGTATCCGCATTATGACGTCACAGTATACTATGAGAGCACAATTTGCAGGTATTATGAGCAATTTCTCTTACCCCAATTTGTGTCACATCTACTGGAGCATCATGAGCATGTATTTTGATGTCACATTATATGATGACATCATAATTAGTATGCAGTATGACGTCACAATGTACTATGACGTCATAATGTATCCGCATTATGACATCACAATATATTATGAAAGCACATTTTGCAGGTATTATGACCAATTTCTCTTACCCCAATTTGTGTCACATCTACTGGAGCATCATGAGCATGCATTATGATGTCACAGTATATGATGACATCATAATTAGTATGCACTATGACGTCACAATGTATTATGACGTCATAATGTATCCGCATTATGACATCACAACATATTATGAGACTGCAATTTGCAGGTTTTATGAGCAATTTCGCTGACCCCAATATGTGTCACATCTACTGGAGCATCATGAGCATGTATTGTGACGTCACAGTATATGATGACATCATAATTAGTATGCACTATGACCTCACAATGTATTATGTCGTCATAATGTATACACATTATGATATCACAATATATTATGCGAGCGCAACATGCAGGTATTATGAGCAATTTCTCTTACCACAATTTGTGTCACATCTACTGGAGCATCATGAGCATGTATTATGACGTCACAGTATATGATGACATCATAATTAGTATGCACTATGACGTCACAATGTATTATGACGTCATAATGTATCCGCATTATGACATCACAATATATTATGAGAGCGCAATTTGCATGTTTTATGACCAATTTCGCTTCCCCCAATTTGTGTCACATCTACTGGAGCATCATGAGCATGTATTATGACGTCACAGTAAATGATGACATCATAATTAGTATACACTATGACGTCACAATGTACTATGACGTCATAATGTATCCGCATTATGACATCACAATATATTATGAGAGCGCAATTTGCAGGTATTATGAGGAATTTCTCTTACCCCAATTTGTGTCACATCTACTGGAGCATCATGAGCATGTATTATGACGTCACAGTATATGATGACATCATAATTAGTATGCACTATGACGTCACAATGTATTATGACGTCGTAATGTATCCGCATTATGACATCACAATATGAGAGCGCAATTTGTATGTTTTATGACCAATTTCGCTTCCCCCAATTTGTGTCACATCTACTGGAGAATCATGAGCATGTATTATGACGTCACAGTATATGATGACATCATAATTAGTATGCACTATGACGTCACAATGTATTATGACGTCATAATGTATCCTCATTATGACATCACAATATATTATGAGAGCGCAATTTGCAGGTATTATGAGCAATTTCTCTTACCCCAATTTGTGTCACATCTACTGGAGCATCATGAGCATGTATTATGACGTCACAGTATGTGATGACATCATAAGTAGTACGCAGTATGACGTCACAATGTATTGTGACGTCATAATTTATCCGCATTATGACATCACAATATATTATGAGAGCGCAATTTGCAGGTTTTATGAGCAATTTCTCTTACCCCAATTTGTGTCACATCTACTGGAGCATCATGAGCATGTACTATGACGTCGCAGTATATGATGAAATCATAATTAGTATGCACTATGACGTCGCAATGTATTATGACGTCATAATGTATCCGCATTATGATATCACAATATATTATGCGAGCGCAACATGCAGTTATTATGAGCAATTTCTCTTACCCCAATTTGTGTCACATCTACTGGAGCATCATGAGCATGTATTATGACGTCACAGTATACGATGACATCATGATTAGTATGCACTATGACATCACAATGTATTATGACGTCATAATGTATCTGCATTAGAACAGCACAATATATTATGAGAGCGCAATTTGCATGTTTTATGACCAACTTCGCTTCCCCCAATTTGTGTCACATCTACTGGAGCATCATGAGCATGTATTATGACGTCACAGTATATGATGACATCATAATTAGTATGCACTATGACGTCACAATGTATTATGAGGTCATAATATATCCGCATTATGATATCACAATATATTATGCGAGCGCAACATGCAGGTATTATGAGCAATTTCTCTTACCCCAATTTGTGTCACATCTACAGGAGCATCATGAGCATGTATTATGACGTCACAGTATATGATGACATCATAATTAGTATGCACTATGACATCACAATGTATTATGACGTCATAATGTATCCGCAATATGACATCACAATATATTATGAGAGCGCAATTTGCATGCTATATGACGAATTTCGCTTCCCCCAATTTGTGTCACATCTACTGGAGCATCATGAGCATGTATTATGACGTCACAGTATATGATGACATCATAATTAGTATGCACTATGACGTCACAATGTACTATGACGTCATAATGTATCCGCATTACGGCATCACAATATAGTATGAGAACGCAATTTGCAGGTATTATGAGCAATTTCTCTTACCCCAATTTGTGTCACATATACTGGAGCATCATGAGCATGTATTATGACGTCACAGTATATGATGACATCATTATTAGTATGCAGTATGACATCACAATGTATTATGACGTCATAATGTATCCGCATTATGACATCACAATATATTATGAGAGCGCAATTTGCAGGTTTTATGACCAATTTCGCTTACCCCAATTTGTGTCACATCTACTGGAGCATCATGAGCATGTAGTATGACGTCCCAGTATATGATGAGATCATAATTAGTATGCAGTATGACGTCACAATGTATTATGACGTCATAATGTATCCGCATTATGACGTTACAATATATTATGAGAGCGCAATTTGCAGGTATTATGAGCAATTTCTCTTACCCCAATTTGTGTCACATCTACTGGAGCATCATGAGGATGTATTATGACGTCACAGTATATGATGACATCATAAGTAGTACGCACTATGACGTCACAATGTATTATGACGTCATAATGTATCCGCATTATGGCATCACAATATAGTATGAGTGCGCAATTTGCTGGTTTCATGAGTAATTTCACTGACCCGAAGTTGTGTCACATCTACTGGAGCATCATGAGCATGTATTATGACGTCACAGTATATGATGACATCATAATTAGTATGCACTATGACGTCACAATGTATTATGACGTCATAATATATCCGCATTATGACATCACAATATACTACGAGAGCGCAACATGCAGGTTCATTATGAGCAATTTCTCTTACCACAATTTGTGTCACATCTACTGGAGCATCATGAGCATGTATTATGACGTCACAGTATATGATGACGTCATAATTAGTATGCAGTATGACGTCACAATGTATTATGACGTCATAATTTATCCGCATTATGCCATCACAATATATTATGAGACCGCAATTTGCAGGTTTTATGAGCAATTTCGCTGACCCCAATTTGTGTCACATCTACTGGAGCATCATGAGCATGTACTATGACGTCGCAGTATATGATGAAATCATAATTAGTATGCACTATGACGTCACAATGTATTATGACGTCATAATGTATCCGCATTATGATATCACAATATATTATGCGAGCGCAACATGCAGCTATTATGAGCAATTTCTCTTACCCCAATTTGTGTCACATCTACTGGAGCATCAAGAGCATGTATTATGACGTCACAGTATATGATGACATCATGATTAGTATGCACTATGACGTCACAATGTATTATGACGTCATGATGTTTCTGCATTATGACAGCACAATATATTATGAGAGCGCAATTTGCATGTTTTATGACCAATTTCGCTTCCCCCAATTTGTGTCACATCTACTGGAGCATCATGAGCATGTATTATGACGTCACAGTATATGATGACATCATAATTAGTATGCACTATGACGTCACAATGTATTATGACGTCATAATATATCCGCATTATGAAATCACAATATATTATGCGAGCGCAACATGCAGATATTATGAGCAATTTCTCTTACCCCAATTTGGGTCACATCTACTGGAGCATCATGAGCATGTATTATGACGTCACAGTATATGATGACATCATAATTAGTATGCACTATGACATCACAATGTATTATGACGTCATAATGTATCCGCATTATGATATCACAATATATTATGAGAGCACAATTTGCATGCTATATGACGAATTTCGCTTCCCCCAATTTGTGTCACATCTACTGGAGCATCATGAGCATGTATTATGACGTCACAGTATATGATGACATCATAATTAGTATGCACTCTGACGTCACAATGTACTATGACGTCATAATGTATCCGCATTATGGCATCACAATATAGTATGAGAACGCAATTTGCAGGTATTATGAGCAATTTCTCTTACCCCAATTTGTGTCACATATACTGGAGCATCATGAGCATGTATTATGACGTCACAGTATATGATGACATCATAATCAGTATGCAGTATGACATCACAATGTATTATGACGTCATAATGTATCCGCATTATGACATCACAATATATTATGAGAGCGCAATTTGCAGGTTTTATGACCAATTTCGCTTACCCCAATTTGTGTCACATCTACTGGAGCATCATGAGCATGTAGTATGACGTCCCAGTATATGATGACATCATAATTAGTATGCAGTATGACGTCACAATGTATTATGACGTCATAATGTATCCGCATTATGACGTCACAATATATTATGAGAGCGCAATTTGCAGGTATTATGAGCAATTTCTCTTACCCCAATTTGTGTCACATCTACTGGAACATCATGAGGATGTATTATGACGTCACAGTATATGATGACATCATAATTAGTACGCACTATGACGTCACAATGTATTATGACGTCATAATGTATCCGCATTATGACATCACAATATAGTATGAGTGCGCAATTTGCTGGTTTCATGAGCAATTTCACTGACCCGAAGTTGTGTCACATCTACTAGAGCATTATGAGCATGTATTATGACGTCACAGTATATGATGACATCATAATTAGTATGCACGATGACGTCACAATGTATTATGACGTCATAATGTATCCGCATTATGACATCACAATATATTATGAGAAGGCAATTTGCAGGTTTTATGAGCAATTTCTCTAACCCCAAATTGTGTCACATCTACTGGAGCATCATGAGCATGTATTATGATGTCACAGTATATGATGACATCATAATTAGTATGCACTATGACGTCACAATGTATTATGACGTCATAATATATCTGCATTATGACATCACAATATACTACGAGAGCGCAACATGCAGGTATTATGAGCAATTTCTCTTACCACAATTTGTGTCACATCTACTGGAGCATCATGAGCATGTATTATGACGTCACAGTATATGATGACATCATAATTAGTATGCACTATGACGTCACAATGTATTATGACGTCATAATATATCCGCATTATGACATCACAATGTATTATGAGAGCGCAATTTGCAGGTTTTATGACCAATTTCTCTTACCCCAATTTGTGTCACATCTACTGGAGCATCATGAGCATGTATTATGACGTCACAGTATATGATGTCATCACAATTAGTATGCACTATGACGTCACAATGTATTATGACGTCATAATGTATCCGCATTACGACATCACAATATATTATGAGAGCGCAATTTGCAGGTATTATGAACAATTTCTCTTACCCCAATTTGTGTCACATCTACTGGAGCATCATGAGCATGTATTATGACGTCACAGTATATGATGATAACATAATTAGTATGCACTATGGCGTCACAATGTATTATGACGTCATAATGTATCCGCATTATGACATCACAATATATTATGAGAGCGCAATTTGCAGGTTTTATGACCAATTTCGCTTAACCCAATTTGTGTCACATCTACTGGAGCATCCTGAGCATGTATTATGACGTCACAGCATATGATGACATCATAACTAGTATGCACTATGACGTCACAATATATTATGACGTCACAATGTATCCGCATTATGACATCACAATATATTATGAGAGCGCAACATGCAGGTATTATGAGCAATTTCTCTTACCCCAATTTGCGTCACATCTACTGGAGCATCATGAGCATGTATTATGACGTCACAGTATATGATGACATCATAATTAGTATGCACTATGACGTCACAATGTATTATGACGTCATAATGTATCCGCATTATGACATCACAGTATATTATGGGAGCGCAATTTGCATGTTTTATGACCAATTTTGCTTCCCTCAATTTGTGTGACATCTACTGGAGCATCATGAGCATGTATTATGACGTCACAGTATATGATGACATCATAATTAGTATGCAGTATGACGTCACAATGTATTATGATGTCATAATGTGTCCGCATTATGACATCACAATATATTATGAGAGCGCAATTTGCAGGTATTATGAGCAATTTCTCTTACCCCAATTTGTGTCACATCTATTGGAGCATCATGAGCATGTATTATGACGTCACAGTATATGATGACAACATAATTAGTATGCAGTATGACGTCACAATATATTATGACGTCATAATGTATCCGCATTATGACATCACAATATATTATGAGAGCGCAATTTGCAGGTATTATGAGCAATTTCTCTTACCCCAATTTGTGTCACATCTACTGGAGCATCATGAGCATGTATTATGATGTCACAGTATATGATGACATCATAATTAGCATGCACTATGACGTCACAATGTATTATGACGTCATAATGCATCCGCATTATGACATCACAATATATTATGAGAGCGCAATTTGCATGTTTTATGACCAATTTCGCTTCCCCCAATTTGTGTCACATCTACTGGAGCATCATGAGCACGCATTATGACGTCACAGCATATGATGACATCATAATTAGTATGCAGTATGACGTCACAATGTATTATGACGTCATAATGTATCCGCATTATGACATCACAATATATTATGAGAGCGCAATTTGCAGGTATTATGAGCAATTTCTCTTACCCCAATTTGTGTCACATCTACTGGAGCATCATGAGCATGTATTATGACGTCACAGTATATGATTTCAACAAAATTAGTATGCAGTATGACGTCACAATATATTATGACGTCATAATGTACCCGAATTATGACATCACAATATATTATGAGAGCGCAATTTGCAGGTATTATGAGCAATTTCTCTTACCGCAATTTGTGTCACATCTCCTGGAGCATCATGAGCATGTATTATGATGTCACAGTATATGATGACATCATAATTAGTATGCACTATGACGTCACAATGTATTACGACGTCATAATGTATCCACATTATCACATCACAATATATTATGAGAGCGCAATTTCCATGATTTATGACCAATTTCGCTTCCCCCAATTTGTGTCACATCTACTGGAGCATCATGAGCATGTATTATGATGTCACAGTATATGATGTCATCATAATTATTATGCAGTATGGCATCACAATGTATTATGACGTCATAATGTATCCGCATTTTGACATCACAATATATTATGAGAGCGCAATTTGCAGGTATTATGAGCAATTTCTCTTATGCCAGTTTGTGTCACATCTACAGGAGCATCATGAGCATGTATTATGATGTCACAGTATATGATGACATCATAATTAGTATGCACTATGACCTCACAATGTATTATGACGTCATAATATATCCGCATTATGACATCACAATATATTATGAGAGTGCAATTTGCAGGTTTTATGACCAATTTCCCTTACCCCAATTTGTGTCACGTCCACTGGAGCATCATGAGCATGTATTATGACGTCACAGCATATGATGACATCATAACTAGTATGCACTATGACGTCACAATGTATTATGACGTCATAATGTATCCGCATTATGACATCACAATATAGTATGAGTGCGCAATTTGCTGGTTTCATGAGCAATTTCACTGACCCGAAGTTGTGTCACATCTACTGGAGAATCATGTGCATGTATTATGACGTCACAGTATATGATGACATCATAATTAGTATGCACGATGACGTCACAATGTATTATGACGTCATAATGTATCCGCATTATGACATCACAATATATTATGAGAAGGCAATTTGCAGGTTTTATGAGCAATTTCTCTAACCCCAAATTGTGTCACATCTACTGGAGCATCATGAGCATGTATTATGACGTCACAGTATATGATGACATCATAATTAGTATGCACTATGACGTCACAATGTATTATGACGTCACAATATATCCGCATTATGACATCACAATATACTACGAGAGCGCAACATGCATGTATTATGAGCAATTTCTCTTACCACAATTTGTGTCACATCTACTGGAGCATCATGAGCATGTATTATGACGTCATAGTATATGATGACATCATAATTAGTATGCACTATGACGTCACAATGTATTATGACGTCATATTATATCCGCATTATGACATCACAATGTATTATGAGAGCGCAATTTGCAGGTTTTATGACCAATTTCTCTTACCCCAATTTGTGTCACATCTACTGGAGCATCATGAGCATGTATTATGACGTCACAGTATATGATGTCATCACAATTAGTATGCACTATGACGTCACAATGTATTATGACGTCATAATGTATCCGCATTATGACATCACAATATATTATGATAGCGCAATTTGCAGGTATTATGAACAATTTCTCTTACCGCAATTTGTGTCACATCTACTGGAGCATCATGAGCATGTATTATGACGTCACAGTATATGATGACAACATAATTAGTATGCACTATGGCGTCACAATGTATTATGACGTCATAATGTGTCCGCATTATGACATCACAATATATTATGAGAGCGCCATTTGCAGGTTTTATGACCAATTTCGCTTACCCCAATTTGTGTCACATCTACTGGAGCATCCTGAGCATGTATTATGACGTCACAGCATATGATGACATCATAACTAGTATGCACTATGACGTCACAATATATTATGACGTCACAATGTATCCGCATTATGACATCACAATATATTATGAGAGCGCAACATGCAGGTATTATGAGCAATTTCTCTTACCCCAATTTGCGTCACATCTACTGGAGCATCATGAGCATGTATTATGACGTCACAGTATATGATGACATCATAATTAGTATGCACTATGACGTCACAATGTATTATGACGTCATAATGTATCCGCATTATGACATCACAATATATTATGAGAGCGCAATTTGCAGGTTATATGACCAATTTCGCTTCCTCCAATTTTTGTCACATCTACTGGAGCATCATGAGCATGTATTATGATGTCCCAGTATATGATGACATCATAATTAGTATGCACTATGACGTCACAATGTATTATGACGTCATAATGTATCCGCATTATGACATCACAGTACATTATGGGAGCGCAATTTGCATGTTTTATGACCAATTTCGCTTCCCCCAATTTGTGTGACATCTACTGGAGCATCATGAGCATGTATTATGACGTCACAGTATATGATGACATCATAATTAGTATGCAGTATGACGTCACAATGTATTATGATGTCATAATGTGTCCGCATTATGACATCACAATATATTATGAGAGCGCAATTTGCAGGTATTATGAGCAATTTCTCTTACCCCAATTTGTGTCACATCTACTGGAGCATCATGAGCATGTATTATGACGTCACAGTATATGATGACAACATAATTAGTATGCACTATGACGTCACAGTGTATTATGACGACATAATGTATCCTCAATATGACATCACAATATATGATGAGAGCGCAATTTGCAGGTATTATGAGCAATTTCTCTTACCCCAATTTGTGTCACATCTACTGGAGCATCATGAGCATGTATTATGATGTCACAGTATATGATGACATCATAATTAGCATGCACTATGACGTCACAATGTATTATGACGTCATAATGTATCCGCATTATGACATCACAATATATTATGAGAGCGCAATTTGCATGTTTTATGACCAATTTCGCTTCCCCCAATTTGTGTCACATCTACTGGAGCATCATGAGCACGCATTATGACGTCACAGCATATGATGACATCATAATTAGTATGCAGTATGACGTCACAATGTATTATGTCGTCATAATGTATCCGCATTATGACATCACAATATATTATGAGAGCGCAATTTGCAGGTATTATGAGCAATTTCTCTTACCCCAATTTGTGTCACATCTACTGGAGCATCATGAGCATGTATTATGACGTCACAGTATATGATGACAACAAAATTAGCATGCAGTATGACGTCACAATATATTATGACGTCATAATGTACCCGAATTATGACATCACAATATATTATGAGAGCGCAATTTGCAGGTATTATGAGCAATTTCTCTTACCCCAATTTGTGTCACATCTACTGGAGCATCATGAGCATGTATTATGATGTCACAGTATATGATGACATCATAATTAGTATGCACTATGACGTCACAATGTATTACGACGTCATAATGTATCCACATTATGACATCACAATATATTATGAGAGAGCAATTTCCATGATTTATGACCAATTTCGCTTCCCCCAATTTGTGTCACATCTACTGGAGCATCATGAGCATGTATTATGATGTCACAGTATATGATGACATCATAATTATTATGCAGTATGGCGTCACAATGTATTATGACGTCATAATGTATCCGCATTATGACATCACAATATATTATGAGAGCGCAATTTGCAGGTATTATGAGCAATTTCTCTAATGCCAGTTTGTGTCACATCTACAGGAGCATCATGAGCATGTATTATGATGTCACAGTATATGATGACATCATAATTAGTATGCACTATGACCTCACAATGTATTATGACGTCATAATATATCCGCATTATGACATCACAATATATTACGAGAGCGCAATTTGCAGGTTTTATGACCAATTTCCCTTACCCCAATTTGTGTCACGTCTACTGGAGCATCATGAGCATGTATTATGACGTCACAGCATATGATGACATCATAACTAGTATGCACTATGACGTCACAATGTATTATGACGTCATAATGTATCCGCATTATGATATCACATTATATAATGCGAGCACAACATGCATGTTTTATGACCAATATCGCTTCCCCCAATATGTGTCACATCTACTGGAGCATCATGAGCATGTATTATGACGTCACAGTATATGATGACATAATAATTAGTCTGCACTATGACGTCACAATGTACTATGACGTCATAATGTATCCGCATTATGGCATCACAATATAGTATGAGAACGCAATTTGCAGGTATTATGAGCAATTTCTCTTACCCCAATTTGTGTCACATCTACTGGAGCATCATGAGCATGTATTATGACGTCACAGTATATGATGACATCATAATTAGTATGCACTATGACGTCACAATGTATTATGACGTCATAATGTATCCGCATTATGACATCACAATATATTATGAGAGCGCAATATGCATGTTTTATGACCAATTTCGCTTCCCCCAATTTGTGTCACATCTACTGGAGCATCATGAGCAAGTATTATGACGTCACAGTATATGATGACATCATAATTAGTATGCACTATGACGTCACAATGTACTATGACGTCATAATGTATCCGCATTATGGCATCACAATATAGTATGAGAACGCAATTTGCAGGTATTATGAGGAATTTCTCTTACCCCAATTTGTGTCACATATACTGGAGCATCATGAGCATGTATTATGACGTCACAGTATATGATGACATCATAATTAGTATGCAGTATGACGTCACAATGTATTATGACGTCAAAATGTATCCGCATTATGACATCACAATATAGTATGAGAGCGCAATTTGCAGGTTTTATGACCAATTTCACTTACCCCAATTTGTGTCACATCTACTGGAGCATCATGAGCATGTATTATGACGTCCCAGTATATGATGACATCATAATTCGTATGCAGTATGACGTCACAATGTATTATGACGTCATAATGTATCCGCATTATGACGTCACAATATATTATGAGAGCGCAATTTGCAGGTATTATGAGCAATTTCTCTTACCCCAATTTGTGTCACATCTACTGGAGCATCATGAGGATGTATTATGACGTCACAGTATATGATGACATCATAATTAGTACGCACTATGACGTCAGAATGTATTATGACGTCATAATGTATCCGCATTATGACATCACAATATATTATGAGTGCGCAATTTGCTGGTTTCATGAGCAATTTCGCTGACCCGAAGTTGTGTCACATCTACTGGAGCATCATGCGCATGTATTATGACATCACAGTATATGATGACATCATAATTAGTATGCACGATGACGTCACAATGTATTATGACGTCATAATATATCTGCATTATGACATCACAATATATTATGAGAAGGCAATTTGCAGGTTTTATGAGCAATTTCTCTAACCCCAAATTGTGTCACATCTACTGGAGCATCATGAGCATGTATTATGACGTCACAGTATATGATGACATCATAATTAGTATGCACTATGACGTCACAATGTATTATGACGTCATAATATATCCGCATTATGACATCACAATATACTACGAGAGCACAACATGCAGGTATTATGAGCAATTTCTCTTACCACAATTTGTGTCACATCTACTGGAGCATCATGAGCATGTATTATGACGTCACAGTATATGATGACATCATAATTAGTATGCACTATGACGTCACAATGTAGTATGACGTCATAATGTATCCGCATTATGACATCACAATATATTATGAGAGTGCAATTTGCAGGTTTTATGACCAATTTCGCTTACCCCAATTTGTGTCACATCTACTGCAGCATCATGAGCATGTATTATGACGTCACAGTATATGATGACGTCATAATTATTATGCAGTATGACGTCACAATGTATTATGACGTCATAATATATCCGCATTATGACATCACATTATATTATGAGAGCGCAATTAGTAGGTATTATGAGGAATTTCTCTTACCCCAAATTGTTTCACATCTACTGGAGCATCATGAGCATGTATTATGACGTCACAGTATATGATGGCATCATAATTAGTATGCACTATGACATCACAATATATTATGACGTCATAATGTATCCGCATTATTACATCACAATATATTATGACAGCGCAACTTGCAGGTATTATGAGCAATTTCTCTTACCCCAATTTGTGTCACATCTACTGGAGCATCATGAGCATGTATTATGACGTCACAGTATATGATGACGTCATAATTAGTATGCAGTATGACGTCACAATGTATTATGACGTCATAATTTATCCGCATTATGACATCACAATATATTATGAGACTGCAATTTGCAGGTTTTATGAGCAATTTCGCTGACCCCAATTTGTGTCACATCTACTGGAGCATCATGAGCATGTACTATGACGTCGCAGTATATGATGAAATCATAATTAGTATGCACTATGACGTAACAATGTATTATGCCGTCATAATGTATCCGCATTATGATATCACAATATATTATGCGAGCGCAACATGCAGCTATTATGAGCAATTTCTCTTACCCCAATTTGTGTCACATCTACTGGAGCATCAAGAGCATGTATTATGACGTCACAGTATATGATGACATCATGATTAGTATGCACTATGACGTCACAATGTATTATGACGTCATAATGTATCTGCATTATGACAGCACAATATATTATGAGAGCGCAATTTGCATGTTTTATGACCAATTTCGCTTCCCCCAATTTGTGTCACATCTACTGGAGCATCATGAGCATGTATTATGACGTCACAGTATATGATGATATCATAATTAGTATGCACTATGACGTCACAATGTATTATGACGTCATAATGTATCCGCATTATGATATCACAATATATTATGCGAGCGCAACATGCAGGTATTATGAGCAATTTCTCTTACCCCAATTTGTGTCACATCTACTGGAGCATCATGAGCATGTATTATGACGTCACAGTATATGATGACATCATAATTAGTATGCACTATGACATCACAATGTATTATGACGTCATAATGTATCCGCATTATGACATCACAATATATTATGAGAGCGCAATTTGCATGCTATATGATGAATTTCGCTTCCCCCAATTTGTGTCACATCTACTGGAGCATCATGAGCATGTATTATGACGTCACAGTATATGATGACATCCTAATTAGTATGCACTCTGACGTCACAATGTACTATGACGTCATAATGTATCCGCATTATGGCATCACAATATAGTATGAGAACGCAATTTGCAGGTATTATGAGCAATTTTTCTTACCCCAATTTGTGTCACATATACTGGAGCATCATGAGCATGTATTATGACGTCACAGTATATGATGACATCATAATTAGTATGCAGTATGACATCACAATGTATTATGACGTCATAATGTATCCGCATTATGACATCACAATATATTATGAGAGCGCAATTTGCAGGTTTTATGACCAATTTCGCTTACCCCAATTTGTGTCACATCTACTGGAGCATCATGAGCATGTAGTATGACGTCCCAGTATATGATGACATCATAATTAGTATGCAGTATGACGTCACAATGTATTATGACGTCATAATGTATCCGCATTATGACGTCACAATATATTATGAGAGCGCAATTTGCAGGTATTATGAGCAATTTCTCTTACCCCAATTTGTGTCACATCTACTGGAACATCATGAGGATGTATTATGACGTCACAGTATATGATGACATCATAATTCGTATGCAGTATGACGTCACAATGTATTATGACGTCATAATGTATCCGCATTATGACGTCACAATATATTATGAGAGCGCAATTTGCAGGTATTATGAGCAATTTCTCTTACCCCAATTTGTGTCACATCTACTGGAACATGATGAGGATGTATTATGACGTCACAGTATATGATGACATCATAATTAGTACGCACTATGACGTCACAATGTATTATGACGTCATAATGTATCCGCATTATGACATCACAATATAGTATGAGTGCGCAATTTGCTGGTTTCATGAGCAATTTCACTGACCCGAAGTTGTGTCACATCTACTGGAGCATCATGAGCATGTATTATGACGTCACAGTATATGATGACATCATAATTAGTATGCACTATGACGTCACAATGTATTATGACGTCATAATATATCCGCATTATGACATCACAATTTACTACGAGAGCGCAACATGCAGGTATTATGAGCAATTTCTCTTACCACAATTTGTGTCACATCTACTGGAGCATCATGAGCATGTATTATGACGTCACAGTATATGATGACATCATAATTAGTATGCACTATGACGTCACAATGTATTATGACGTCATAATATATCCGCATTATGACATCACAATGTATTATGAGAGCGCAATTTGCAGGTATTATGACCAATTTCTCTTACCCCAATTTGTGTCACATCTACTGGAGCATCATGAGCATGTATTATGACGTCACAGTATATGATGTCATCACAATTAGTATGCACTATGACGTCACAATGTATTATGACGTCATAATGTATCCGCATTACGACATCCCAATATATTATGAGAGCGCAATTTGCAGGTATTATGAACAATTTCTCTTACCCCAATTTGTGTCACATCTACTGGAGCATCATGAGCATGTATTATGACGTCACAGTATATGATGACAACATAATTAGTATGCACTATGGCGTCACAATGTATTATGACGTCATAATGTATCCGCATTATGACATCACAATATATTATGAGAGCGCAATTTGCAGGTTTTATGACCAATTTCGCTTACTCCAATTTGTGTCACATCTACTGGAGCATCCTGAGCATGTATTATGACGTCACAGCATATGATGACATCATAACTAGTATGCACTATGACGTCACAATATATTATGACGTCACAATGTATCCGCATTATGACATCACAATATATTATGAGAGAGCAACATGCAGGTATTATGAGCAATTTCTCTTACCCCAATTTGCGTCACATCTACTGGAGCATCATGAGCATGTATTATGACGTCACAGTATATGATGACATCATAATTAGTATGCACTATGACGTCACAATGTATTATGACGTCATAATGTATCCGCATTATGACATCACAACATATTATGAGAGCGCAACATGAAGGTATTATGAGCAATTTCTGTTACCCCAATTTGTGTCACATCTACTGGAGCATCATGAGCATGTATTATGACGTCACAGGATATGATGACATCATAATTAGTATGCAGTATGACGTCACAATTTATTATGACGTCATAATGTATCCGCATTATGACATCACAATATATTATGAGGGCGCAATTTGCAGGTTTTATGAGCAATTTCTCTTACCCCAATTTGTGTCACATCTACTGGAGCATCATGAGCATGTATTATGACGTCACAGTATATGATGACATCATAATTAGTATGCAGTATGACGTCACAATGTATTATGACGTCATAATGTATCCGCATTATGACATCACAATATATTATGAGAGCGCAACATGCAGGTATTATGAGCAATTTCTCTTAACCCTATTTGTGTCACATCTACTGGAGCAAAATGAGCATGTATTATGATGGCACAGCATATGATGACATCATAATTAGTTTGCACTATGACGTCACAATGTAGTATGACGTCATAATGTGTCCGCATTATGACATCACAAAATATTATGAGAGCGCAATTTGCAGGTTTTATGACCAATTTCGCTTACCCCAATTTGTGTCACATCTACTGGAGCATCATGAGCTTGTAGTATGATGTCACAGTATATGATGACATCATAATTAGTATGCACTATGACGTCACAATGTATTATGACGTCATAATGTATCCGCATTATGACATCACAGTATATTATGAGAGCACAACTTGCAGGTATTATGAGCAATTTCTCTTACCCCAATTTGTGTCACATCTACTGGAGCATCATGAGCATGTATTATGACGTCACAATATATGATGACATCATAATTAGTATGCACTATGATGTCACAATGTATTATGACGTCATAATTTATCCACATTATGACATCACAATATATTTTGAGAGCGCAATTTGCAGGTTTTATGACCAATTTCGCTTACCCCAATTTGTGTCACATCTACTGGAGCATCATGAGCATGTATTATGACGTCACAGTATATGATGACATCATAAGTAGTATGCACTATGACGTCACATTGTATTATGACGACATAATGTTTCCGCATTATGACATCACAATATATTATGAGAGCGCAAATTGCAGGTATTATGAGCAATTTCTCTTACCCCAATTTGTGTCACATCTACTGGAGCATCATGAGCATGTATTATGACATCACAGTATATGATGACATCATAATTAGTATGCAGTATGACGTCACAATGTGTTATGACGTCATAATGTATCCGCATTATGATATCACAATATATTATGAGAGTGCAACATGCAGGTATTATGAGCAATTTCTCTTACCCCAATTTGTGTCACATCTACTGGAGCATCATGAGCATGTATTATGACGTCACAGTATATGATGACATCATAATTAGTATGCACTATGACATCACAATGTATTATGACGTCATAATGTATCCGCATTATGACATCACAATATATTATGAGAGCGCAATTTGCAGGTATTATGACCAATTTCGCTTCCCCCAATTTGTGTCACATCTACTGGAGCATCATGAGCATGTATTATGACGTCACAGTATATGATGACATCATAATTAGTATGCACTATGACGTCACAATGTACTATGACGTCATAATATATCCGCATTATGGCATCACAATATAGTATGAGAGCGCAATTTGCAGGTATTATGAGCAATTTCTCTTACCCCAATTTGTGTCACATTTACTGGAGCATCATGAGCATGTATTATGACGTCACACTATATGATGACATCATAATTAGTATGCACTATGACGTCACAATGTATTATGACGTCATAATGTATCCGCATTATGACATCACAATATATTATGAGAGCGCTATTTGCAGGTTTTATGACCAATTTCGCATACCCCAATTTGTGTCACATCTACTGGAGCATCATGAGCATGTATTATGACGTCCCAGTATATGATGACATCATAATTAGTATGCAGTATGACGTCACAATGTATTATAACGTCATAATGTATCCGCATTATGACATCACAATATATTATGAGAGCGCAATTTGCAGGTATTATGAGGAATTTCTCTTACCCCAATTTGTGTCACATCTACTGGAGCATCATGAGCATGTATTATGACGTCACAGTATATGATGACATCATAATTAGTACGCACTATGACGTCACAATGTATTATGACGTCATAATGTATCCGCATTATGACATCACAATATATTATGAGTGCGCAACTTGCTGGTTTCATGAGCAATTTCGCTGACCCGAAGTTGTGTCACATCTACTGGAGCATCATGAGCATGTATTATGACGTCACAGTATATGATGACATCATAATTAGTATGCACTATGACATCACAATGTATTATGACGTCATAATGTATCCGCATTATGACATCACAATATATTATGAGAGCGCAATTTGCATGCTTTATGACCAATTTCGCTTCCCCCAATTTGTGTCACATCTACTGGAGCATCATGAGCATGTATTATGACGTCACAGTATATGATGACATCGTAATTAGTATGCACTATGACGTCACAATGTACTATGACGTCATAATATATCCGCATTATGGCATCACAATATAGTATGAGAACGCAATTTGCAGGAATTATGAGCAATTTCTCTTACCCCAATTTGTGTCACATTTACTGGAGCATCATGAGCATGTATTATGACGTCACACTATATGATGACATCATAATTAGTATGCAGTATGACCTCACAATGTATTATGACGTCATAATGTATCCGCATTATGACATCACAATACATTATGGGAGCGCAATTTGCAGGTTTTATGACCATTTTCGCTTACCCCAATTTGTGTCACATGTACTGGAGCATCATGAGCATGTATTATGACGTCCCAGTATATAATGACATCATAATTAGTATGCAGTATGACGTCACAATGTATTATAACGTCATAATGTATCCGCATTATGACATCACAATATATTATGAGAGCGCAATTTGCAGTTATTATGAGCAATTTCTCTTACCCCAATTTGTGTCACATCTACTGGAGCATCATGAGCATGTATTATGACGTCACAGTATATGATGACATCATAATTAGTACGCACTATGACGTCACAATGTATTATGACGTCATAATGTATCCGCATTATGACATCACAATATATTATGAGTGCGCAATTTGCTGGTTTCATGAGCAATTTCGCTGACCCGAAGTTGTGTCACATCTACTGGAGCATCATGAGCATGTATTATGACGTCACAGTATATGATGACATCATAATTAGTATGCACTATGACGTCACAATGTACTATGACGTCATAATGTATCCGCATTTTGGCATCACAATATAGTATGAGAACGCAATTTGCAGGTATTATGAGCAATTTCTCTTACCCCAATTTGTGTCACATTTACTGGAGAGTCATGAGCATGTATTATGACCTCACACTATATGATGACCTCATAATTAGTATGCAGTATGGCGTCACAATGTATTATGACGTCATAATGTATCCGCATTATGACATCACAATGTATTATGAGAGCGCAATTTGCAGGTTTTATGACCAATTTCGCTTACCCCAATTTGTGTCACATCTACTGGAGCATCATGAGCATGTATTATGACGTCACAGTATATGATGAGATCATAATTAGTATGCAGTATGACGTCACAATGTATTATGACGTCATAATGTATCCGCCTTATGACATCACAATATATTATGAGAGCGCAACATGCAGGTATAATGAGCAATTTCTCTTACCCCAATTTGTGTCACATCTACTGGAGCATCATGAGCATGTATTATGACGTCACAGTATATGATGAGATCATAATTAGTATGCACTATGACGTCACAATGTATTATGACGTCATAATGTATCCGCATAATGACATCACATTATATTATGAGTGCGCAATTTGCTGGTTTCATGAGCAATTTCGCCGACCCGAATTTGTGTCACATCTACTGGAGCATCATGAGCATGTATTATGACGTCACAGTGTATGATGACATCATAATTAGTATGCACTATGACGTCACAATGTATTATGACGTCATAATGTATCCGCATTTTGATATCACAGTATATTATGCGAGCGCAACATGCAGGTATTATGAGCAATTTCTCTTACCACAATTTGTGTCACAGCTACTGGAGCATCATGAGCATGTATTCTGACGTCACAGTAATTGATGACATCATAACTAGTATGCACTATGACGTCACAATGTATTATGACGTCATAATGTATCCGCATTATGATACCACAATATATTATGCGAGCGCAACATGCACGTATTATGAGCAATTTCTCTTACCACAATTTGTGTCACATCTACTGGAGCATCATGAGCATGTATTATGACGTCACAGTATATGATGACATCATAATTAGTATGCACTATGACGTCATATTGTATTATGACGTCATAATGTATCCGCATTATGACATCACAATATATTATGAGAGCGCAATTTGCATGTTTTATGACAAATTTCGCTTCCCCCAATTTGTGTCACATCTACTGGAGCATCATGAGCATGTATTATGACGTCACAGCATATGATGACATCATAACTAGTATGCACTATGACGTCACAATGTATTATGACGTCATAATGTATCCGCATTATGATATCACAATATATTATGCGAGAGCAACATGCATGTTTTATGACCAATTTCGCTTCCCCCAATTTGTGTCACATCAACTGGAGCATCATGAGCATGTATTATGACGTCACAGTATATGATGACATCATAATTAGTATGCAGTATGACGTCACAATGTATTATGACGTCATAATGTATCCGCATTATGACATCACAGTATACTATGAGAGCGCAATTTGCAGGTATTATGAGCAATTTCTCTTACCCAAATTTGTTTCAAATCTACTGGAGCATCATGACCATGTATTATGACGTCACAGTATATGATGACATCATAATTTGTATGCAGTATGACGTCACAATATATTATGACGTCATAATGTCTCCGCATTATGACATCACAATATATTCTGAGACCGCAATTTGCAGGTTTTATGACCAATTTCGCTTACCCCAATTTGTGTCACATCTACTGGAGCATCATGAGCATGTATTATGACGTCACAGCATATGATGACATCATAACTAGTATGCACTATGACGTCACAATGTATTATGACGTCATAATATATCCGCATTATGATATCACAATATATTATGAGAGCGCAACTTGCAGGTATTATGAGCAATTTCTCTTACCCCAATTTCCGTCACATCTACTGGAGCATCATGATCATGTATTATGTCGTCACAGAATACGATGAAATCATAATTAGTATGCACTATGACGTCACAATGTTTTATGACGTCATAATGTATCCGAATTATGACATTACAAAATATTATGAGAGCGCAATTTGCAGGTTTTATGACCAATTTCGCTTCCCCCAATTTGTGTGACATCTACTGGAGCATCATGAGCATGTATTATGACGTCACAGTATATGATGACATCATTATTAGTATCCAGAATGACGTCACAATGTATTATGACGTCATAATGTGTCCGCATTATGACATCACAATATATTATGAGAGCGCAATTTGCAGGTAATATGAGCAATTTCTCTTACCCCAATTTGTGTCACATCTACTGGAGCATCATGAGCATGTATTATGACGTCACAGTATATGATGACAACATAATTAGTATGCAGTATGACGTCACAATATATTATGACGTCATAATGTATCCGCATTATGACATCAAAATATATTATGAGAGCGCAATTTGCAGGTATTATGAGCAATTTCTCTTATCCCAATTTGTGTCACATCTACTGGATCATCATGAGCATGTATTATGATCTCACAGTATATGATGACATCATAATTAGTATGCACTATGACGTCACAATGTATTACGACGTCATAATGTATCCGCATTATGACATCACAATATATTATGAGAGCGCAATTTCCCTGTTTTATGACCAATTTCGCTTCCCCCAATTTGTGTCACATCTACTGGAGCATCATGAGCATGTATTATGACGTCACAGTATATGATGTCATCATAATTAGTATGCAGTATGGCGTCACAATGTATTATGACGTCATAATATATCCGCATTATGACTTCACAATATATTATGAGAGCGCAATTTGCAGGTATTATGAGCAATTTCTCTTACGCCAGTTTGTGTCACATCTACAGGAGCATCATGAGCATGTATTATGACGTCACAGTATATGATGACAACATAATTAGTATGCAGAATGACATCACAATATATTATGACGTCATAATGTATCCGCATTATGACATCACAATATATTATGAGGGCGCAATTTGCAGGTATTATGAGCAATTTCTCTTACCCCAATTTGTGTCACATCTACTGGAGCATCATGAGCATGTATTTTGATGTCACAGTATATGATGACATCATAATTAGTATGCAGTATGACGTCACAATGTACTATGACGTCATAATGTATCCGCATTATGACATCACAATATATTATGAGAGCGCATTTTGCAGGTATTATGAGCAATTTCTCTTACCCCAATTTGTGTCACATCTACTGGAGCATCATGAGCATGTATTATGACGTCACAGTATATGATGACATCATATTTAGTATGCACTATGTCGTCACAATGTATTATGACGTCATAATGTATCCGAATTATGATATCACAATATATTATGCGAGCGCAACATGCAGGTATTATGAGCAATTTCTCTTACCCCAATTTGTGTCACATCTACTGGAGCATCATAAGCATGTATTATGACGTCACAGTATATGATGATATCATAATTAGTATGCACTATGACATCACAATGTATTATGACGTCATAATGTATCCGCATTATGACATCACAATATATTATGAGAGCGCAATTTGCATGCTTTATGACCAATTTCGCTTCCCCCAATTTGTGTCACATCTACTGGAGCATCATGAACATGTATTATGACGTCACAGTATATGATGACATCATAATTAGTATGCACTATGACGTCACAATGTACTATGACGTCATAATGTATCCGCATTTTGGCATCACAATACAGTATGAGAACGCAATTTGCAGGTATTATGAGCATTTTCTCTTACCCCAATTTGTTTCACATATACTGGAGCATCATGAGCATGTATTATGACGTCACAGTATATGATGACATCATAATTAGTATGCAGTATGACGTCAAAATGTATTATGACGTCATAATGTATCCGCATTATGACATCATAATATATTATGAGAGCGCAATTTGCAGGTTTTATGACCAATTTCGCTTACCCCAATTTGTGTCACATCTACTGGAGCATCATGAGCATGTATGATGACGTCCCAGTATATGATGACATCATAATTAGTATGCAGTATGACGTCACAATGTATTATGACGTCATAATGTATCCGCATTATGACGTCAAAATGTATTATGAGAGCGCAATTAGCAGGTATTATGAGCAATTTCTCTTACCCCAATTTGTGTCACATCTACTGGAGCATCATGAGGATGTATTATGACGTCACAGTATATGATGACATCATAATTAGTACGCACGATGACGTCACAATGTATTATGACGTCATAATGTATCCGCATTATGACATCACAATATATTATGAGTGCGCAATTTGCTGGTTTCATGAGCAATTTCGCTGACCCGAAGTTGTGTCACATCTACTGGAGCATCATGAGCATGTATTATGACGTCACAGTATATGATGACATCATAATTAGTGTGCAGTATGACGTCACAATATATGATGACGTCATAATGTATCCGCATTATGACATCACAATATATTATGAGAGTGCAATTTGCAGGTTTTATGACCAATTTCGCTTCCCCCAATTTGTGTCACATCTACTGGAGCATCATGAGCATGTATTTTGATGTCACAGTATATGATGACATCATAATTAGTATGCAGTATGACGTCACAATGTACTATGACGTCATAATGTATCCGCATTATGACATCACAATATATTATGAGAGCGCATTTTGCAGGTATTATGAGCAATTTCTCTTACCCCAATTTGTGTCACATCTACTGGAGCATCATGAGCATGTATTATGACGTCACAGCATATGATGACATCATAATTAGTATGCACTATGACGTCACAATGTATTATGACGTCATAATGTATCCGTATTATGACCTTACAATATATTATGAGAGCGCAATTTGCATGTTTTATGACCAATTTCGCTTCCCCCAATTTGTGTCACATCTACTGGAGCATCATGAGCATGTATTATGACGTCACAGTATATGATGATATCATAATTAGTATGCACTATGACGTCACAATGTACTATGACGTCATAATGTATCCGCATTATGACATCACAATATATTATGAGAGCGCAATTTGCAGGTATTATGAGGAATTTCTCTTACCCCAATTTGTGTCACATCTACTGGAGCATCATGAGCATGTATTATGACGTCACAGTATATGATGACATCATAATTAGTATGCACTATGACGTCACAATGTATTATGACGTCGTAATGTATCCGCATTATGACATCACAATATGAGAGCGCAATTTGCATGTTTTATGACCAATTTCGCTTCCCCCAATTTGTGTCACATCTACTGGAGCATCATGAGCATGTATTATGACGTCACAGTATATGATGACATCATAATTAGTATGCACTATGACGGCACAATGTACTATGACGTCATAATGTATCCGCATTATGACATCACAATATATTATGAGAGAGCAATTTGCAGGTATTATGAGCAATTTCTGTTACCCCAATTTGTGTCACATTTACTGGAGCATCATGAGCATGTATTATGACGTCACAGTATGTGATGACATCATAAGTAGTACGCAGTATGACGTCACAATGTATTATGACGTCATAATTTATCCGCATTATGACATCACAATATATTATGAGACCGCAATTAGCAGGTTTTATGAGCAATTTCGCTGACCCCAATTTGTGTCACATCTACTGGAGCATCATGAGCATGTACTATGACATCGCAGTATATGATGAAATCATAATTAGTATGCACTATGACGTCACAATGTATAATGACGTCATAATGTATCCGCTTTATGATATCACAATATATTACGCGAGCGCAACATGCAGCTATTATGAGCAATTTCTCTTACCCCAATTTGTGTCACATCTACTGGAGCATCATGAGCATGTATTATGACGTCACAGTATATGATGACATCATAATTAGTACGCACTATGACGTCACAATGTATTATGACGTCAAAATGTATCCGCATAATGACATCACATTATATTATGAGTGCGCAATTTGCTGGTTTCATGAGCAATTTCGCCGACCCGAATTTGTGTCACATCTCGTGGAGCATCATGAGCATGTATTATGACGTCATAGTATATGATGACATCATAACTAGTATGCACTATGACGTCACAATGTATTATGGCGTCATAATGTATCCGCATTATGATACCACAATATATTATGCGAGCGAAACATGCACGTATTATGAGCAATTTCTCTTACCACAATTTGTGTCACATCTACTGGAGCATCATGAGCATGTATTATGACGTCACAGTATATGATGACATCATAATTAGTTTGCACTATGACCTCACAATGTATTATGACGTCATAATGTATCCGCATTATGATATCACAATATATTATGCGAGCGCAACATGCAGGTATTATGAGCAATTTCTCTTACCCCAATTTGTGTCACATCTACTGGAGCATCATGAGCATGTATTATGACGTCACAGCATATGATGACATCATACCTAGTATGCACTATGACGTCACAATGTATTATGACGTCATAATATATCCGCATTATGATATCACAATATATTTTGAGAGCGCAACATGCAGGTATTATGAGCAATTTCTCTTACCCCAATTTCCGTCACATCTACTGGAGCATCATGAGCATGTATTATGTCGTCACAGTATATGATGACATCATAATTAGTATGCACTATGACGTCACAATGTATTATGACGTCATAATGTATCCGCATTATGACATCACAATATATTATGAGAGCGCAATTTGCATGCTTTATGGCCAATTTCGCTTCCCCCAATTTGTGTCACATCTACTGGAGCATCAGGAACATGTATTATGACGTCACAGTATATGATGACATCATAATTAGTACGCACTATGACGTCACAATGTATTATGACGTCAAAATGTATCCGCATAATGACATCACATTATACTATGAGTGCGCAATTTGCTGGTTTCATGAGCAATTTCGCCGACCCGAATTTGTGTCACATCTCCTGGAGCATCATGAGCATGTATTATGACGTCATAGTATATGATGACATCATAACTAGTATGCACTATGACGTCACAATATATTATGTCGTCATAATGTATCCGCATTATGATACCACAATATATTATGCGAGCGCAACATGCACGTATTATGAGCAATTTCTCTTACCACAATTTGTGTCACAGCTACTGGAGCTTCATGAGCATGTATTATGACGTCACAGTAAATGATGACATCATAACTAGTGTGCACTATTACGTCACAATGTATTATGACGTCATAATGAATCCGCATTATGATACCACAATATATTATGCGAGCGAAACATGCACGTATTATGAGCAATTTCTCTTACCACAATTTGTGTCACATCTACTGGAGCATCATGAGCATGTATTATGACGTCACAGTATATGATGACATCATAATTAGTTTGCACTATGACCTCACAATGTATTATGACGTCATAATGTATCCGCATTATGATATCACAATATATTATGCGAGCGCAACATGCAGGTATTATGAGCAATTTCTCTTACCCCAAATTGTGTCACATCTACTGGAGCATCATGAGCATGTATTATGACGTCACAGCATATGATGACATCATACCTAGTATGCACTATGACGTCACAATGTATTATGACGTCATAATATATCCGCATTATGATATCACAATATATTTTGAGAGCGCAACATGCAGGTATTATGAGCAATTTCTCTTACCCCAATTTCCGTCACATCTACTGGAGCATCATGAGCATGTATTATGTCGTCACAGTATATGATGACATCATAATTAGTATGCACTATGACGTCACAATGTATTATGACGTCATAATGTATCCGCATTATGACATCACAATATATTATGAGAGCGCAATTTGCATGCTTTATGGCCAATTTCGCTTCCCCCAATTTGTGTCACATCTACTGGAGCATCAGGAACATGTATTATGACGTCACAGTATATGATGACATCATAATTAGTATGCACTATGACGTCACAATGTACTATGACGTCATAATGTATCCGCATTTTGGCATCACAATATAGTATGAGAACGCAATTTGCAGGTATTATGAGCATTTTCTCTTACCCCAATTTGTTTCACATCTACTGGAGCATCATGAGCATGTATTATGACGTCACAGTATATGATGACATCATAATTAGTATGCAGTATGACGTCACAATGTATTATGATGTCATAATGTATCCACATTATGACATCACAATATATTATGAGAGCGCAATTTGCAGGTTTTATGACCAATTTCGCTTACCCCAATTTGTGTCACATCTACTAGAACATCAGGAGCATGTATTATGACGTCCCAGTATATGATGACATCATAATTAGTATGCAGTATGACGTCACAATGTATTATGACGTCATAATGTATCCGCATTATGACGTCACAATGTATTATGAGAGCGCAATTTGCAGGTATTATGAGCAATTTCTCTTACCCCAATTTGTGTCACATCTACTGGAGCATCATGAGGATGTATTATGACGTCACAGTATATGATGACATCATAATTAGTACGCACTATGACGTCACAATGTATTATGACGTCATAATGTATCCGCATTATGACATCACAATATATTATGAGAGCGCAATTTGCTGGTTTCATGAGCAATTTCGCTGACCCGAAGTTGTGTCACATCTACTGGAGCATCATGAGCATGTATTATGACGTCACAGTATATGATGACATCATAATTAATATGCAGTATGACGTCACAATATATTATGACGTCATAATATATGTGCATTATGACATCACAATATATTATGAGAGCGCAATTTGCAGGTATTATGAGCAATTTCTCTTACCCCAATTTCTGTCACATCTACTGGAACATCATGAGCATGTATTATCATGTCACAGTATATGATGACATCATAATTAGCATGCACTATGACGTCACAATGTATTATGACGTCATAATGTATCCGCATTATGACATCACAATATATTATGAGAGCGCAATTTGCATGTTTTATGACCAATCTCGCTTCCCCCAATTTGTGTCACATCTATTGGAGCATCATGAGCATGTATTATGACGTCACAGTATATGATGTCAACATAATTAGTATGCAGTATGGCGTCACAATGTATTATGACGTCATAATGTATCCGCATTATGACATCACAATATATTATGAGAGCGCAATTTGCAGGTATTATGAGCAATTTCTCTTACGGCAGTTTGTGTCACATCTACAGGAGCAGCATGAGCATGTATTATGACGTCACAGTATATGATGACAACATAATTAGTATGCAGTATGACGTCACAATATATGATGATGTCATAATGTATCCGCATTAAGACAGCACAAAATATTATGAGAGCGCAATTTGCAGGTATTATGAGCAATTTCTCTTACCCCAATTTGTGTCACATCTACTGGAGCATCATGAGCATGTATTATGACGTCACAGTATATGATGACATCATAATTTGTATGCACTATGACATCACAATGTATTATGACGTCATAATATATCCGCATTATGACATCACAATATATTATGAGAGCGCAATTTGTAGGTATTATGAGGAATTTCTCTTACCCCAAATTGTTTCACATCTACTGGAGCATCATGAGCATGTATTATGACGTCACAGTATATGATGACATCATAATTAGTATGCACTATGACGTCACAATATATTATGACGTCATAATGTATCCGCATTATTGCATCACAATATATTATGAGAGCGCAACATGCAGGTATTATGAGCAATTTCTCTTACCCCAATTTGTGTCACATCTACTGGAGCATCATGAGCATGTATTATGACGTCACAGTATATGATGACATCATAATTAGTATGCACTATGACGTCACAATGTATTATGACGTCATAATGTATCCGCATTATGACATCACAAAGTATTATGAGAGCGCAATTTGCAGGTTTCATGACCAATTTCTCTTACCCCAATTTGTGTCACATCTACTGGAGCATCATGAGCATGTATTATGACGTCACAGTATATGATGACATCATAATTAGTATGCAGTATGACATCAAAATGTATTATGACGTCATAATGTATCCGCATTATGACATCACAATATATTATGGGAGCGCATTTTGCAGGTATTATGAGCAATTTCTCTTACCCCAATTTGTGTCACATCTACTGGAGCATCATGAGCATGCATTATGATGTCACAGTATATGATGACATCATAATTAGTATACACTATGACGTCACAATGTATTATGATGTCCTAATGTATCCGCATTATGACATCACAACATATTATGAGACTGCAATTTGCAGGTTTTATGAGCAATTTCTCTTACCCCAATTTGTGTCACATCTACTGGAGCATCATGAGCATGTATTGTGACGTCACAGTATATGATGACTTCATAATTCGTATGCACTATGACGTCACAAGTTATTATGACGTCATAATGTATCCGCATTATGATATCACAATATATTATGCGAGCGCAACATGCATGTATTATGAGCAATTTCTCTTACCCCAATTTGTGTCACATCTACTGGAGCATCATGAGCATGTATTATGACGTCACAGTATATGATGACATCATAATTAGTATGCACTATGACGTCACAATGTATTATGACGTCATAATGTATCCGCATTATGACATCACAATATATTATGAGAGCGCAGTTTGCATGTTTTATGACCAATTTCGCTTCCCCCAATGTGTGTCACATCTACTGGAGCATCATGAGCATGTATTATGACGTCACAGTATATGATGACATCATAATTAGTATGCACTATGACGTCACAATGTACTATGACGTCATAATGTATCCGTATTTAGGCATCACAATATAGTATGAGAACGCAATTTGCAGGTATTATGAGCATTTTCTCTTGCCCCAATTTGTTTCACATCTACTGGAGCATCATGAGCATGTATTATGACGTCACAGTATATGATGACATCATAATTAGTATGCAGTATGACGTCACAATGTATTATGACGTCATAATGCATCCACATTATGACATCACAATATATTATGAGAGCGCAATTTGCAGGTTTTATGACCAATTTCGCTTACCCCAATTTGTGTCACATCTACTGGAGCATCATGAGCATGTATTATGACGTCCCAGTATATGATGACATCATAATTAGTATGCAGTATGACGTCACAATGTATTATGACGTCATAATGTATCCGCATTAAGACGTCACAATGTATTATGAGAGCGCAATTTGCAGGTATTATGAGCAATTTCTCTTACCCCAATTTGTGTCACATCTACTGGAGCATCATGAGGATGTATTATGACGTCACAGTATATGATGACATCATAATTAGTACGCACTATGACGTCACAATGTATTATGACGTCATAATGTATCCGCATTATGACATCACAATATATTATGAGTGCGCAATTTGCTGGTTTCATGAGCAATTTCGCTGACCCGAAGTTGCGTCACATCTACTGGAGCATCATGAGCATGTATTATGACGTCACAGTATATGATGACATCATAATTAGTATGCACTATGACGTCACAATGTACTATGACGTCATAATGTATCCGCATTATGACATCACAATATATTATGAGAGCGCAATTTGCATGTTTTATGACCAATTTCGCTTCCCCCAATGTGTGTCACATCTACTGGAGCATCATGAGCATGTATTATGACGTCACAGTATATGATGACATCATAATTAGTATGCACTATGACGTCACAATGTACTATGACGTCATAATGTATCCGCATTATTACATCACAATATATTATGAGAGCGCAATTTGCAGGTATTATGAGCAATTTCTCTTACGCCAGTTTGTGTCACATCTACAGGAGCATCATGAGCATGTATTATGACGTCACAGTATATGATGACAACATAATTAGTATGCAGTCTGACGTCACAATATATGATGACGTCATAATGTATCCGCATTATGACATCACAATATATTATGAGAGCGCAATTTGCAGGTATTATGAGCAATTTCGCTTACCCCAATTTGTGTCACATCTACTGGAGCATCATGAGCATGTATTATGACGTCACAGCATATGATGACATCATAACTAGTATGCACTATGACGTCACAATGTATTATGTCGTCATAATGTATCCGCATTATGATATCACAATATATTATACGAGCTTAACATGCATGTTTTATGACCAATATCGCTTCCCCCAATATGTGTCACATCTACTGGAGCATCATGAGCATGTATTATGACGTCACAGTATATGATGACATCATAATTAGTATGCAGTATGACATCACAATGTATTATGACGTCATAATGTATCCGCATTATGACATCACAGTATATTATGAGAGCACAATTTGCAGGTATTATGAGCAATTTCTCTTACCCGAATTTGTTTCACATCTACTGGAGCATCATGAGCATGTATTATGACGTCAGAGTATATTATGACATCATAATTATTATGCAGTATGACGTCACAATATATTATGACGTCATAATGTATCCGCATTATGACATCACAATATATTATGAGAGCGCAATTTGCAGGTTTTATGACCAATTTCGCCTACCCCAATTTGTGTCACATCTACTGGAGCATCATGAGCATGTATTTTGATGTCACAGTATATGATGACATCATAATTAGTATGCAGTATGACGTCACAATGTACTATGACGTCATAATGTATCCGCATTATGACATCACAATATATTATGAGAGCGCATTTTGCAGGTATTATGAGCAATTTCTCTTACCCCAATTTGTGTCACATCTACTGGAGCATCATGAGCATGCATTATGATGTCACAGTATATGATGACATCATAATTAGTATGCACTATGACGTCACAATATATTATGACGTCATAATGTATCCGCATTATGACATCACAACATATTATGAGACTGCAATTTGCAGGTTTTATGAGCAATTTCTCTTACCGCAATTTTTGTCACATCTACTGGAGCATCATGAGCATGTATTGTGACGTCACAGTATATGATGACATCATAATTAGTATGCACTATGACGTCACAATGTATTATGACGTCATAATGTATCCGCATTATGATATCACAATATATTATGCGAGCGCAACATGCAGGTATTATGAGCAATTTCTCTTACCCTAATTTATGTCACATCTACTGGAGCATCATGAGCATGTATTATGACGTCACAGTATATGAGGACATCATAATTAGTATGCACTATGACGTCACAATGTATTATGACGTCATAATGTATCCGCATTATGACATCACAATATATTATGAGAGCGCAATTTGCATGTTTTATGACCAATTTCGCTTCCCCCAATTTGTGTCACATCTACTGGAGCATCATGAGCATGTATTATGACGTCACAGTATATGATGACATCATAATTAGTATGCACTATGACGTCACAATGTACTATGACGTCATAATGTATCCGCATTATGACATCACATTATATTATGAGAGCGCAATTTGCAGGTATTATGAGGAATTTCTCTTACCCCAATTTGTGTCACATCTACTGGAGCATCATGAGCATGTATTATGACGTCACAGTATATGATGACATCATAATTAGTATGCACTATGACGTCACAATGTATTATGACGTCGTAATGTATCTGCATTATGACATCACAATATGAGAGCGCAATTTGCAGGTATTATGAGCAATTTCTCTTACCCCAATTTGTGTCACATCTACTGGAGCATCATGAGCATGTATTATGACGTCACAGTATGTGATGACATCATAAGTAGTACGCAGTATGACGTCACAATGTATTATGACGTCAGAATTTATCCGCATTATGACATCACAATATATTATGAGACCGCAATTAGCAGGTTTTATGAGCAATTTCGCTGACCCCAATTTGTATCACATCTACTGGAGCATCATGAGCATGTACTATGACGTCGCAGTATATGATGAAATCATAATTAGTATGCACTATGACGTCACAATGTATTATGACGTCATAATGTATCCGCATTATGATATCACAATATATTATGCGAGCGCAACATGCAGGTATTATTAGCAATTTCTCTTACCCCAATTTCCGTCACATCTACTGGAGCATCATGAGCATGTATTATGTCGTCACAGTATATGATGACATCATAATTAGTATGCACTATGACGTCACAATGTATTATGACGTCATAATGTATCCGCATTATGACATCACAATATATTATGAGAGCGCAATTTGCATGCTTTATGACCAATTTCGCTTCCCCAATTTGTGTCACATCTACTGGAGCATCAGGAACATGTATTATGACGTCACAGTATATGATGACATCATAATTAGTATGCACTATGACGTCACAATGTACTATGACGTCATAATGTATCCGTATTTAGGCATCACAATACAGTATGAGAACGCAATTTGCAGGTATTATGAGCATTTTCTCTTGCCCGAATTTGTTTCACATCTACTGGAGCATCATGAGCATGTATTATGACGTCACAGTATATGATGACATCATAATTAGTATGCAGTATGACGTCACAATGTATTATGACGTCATAATGTATCCACATTATGACATAACAATATATTATGAGAGCGCAATTTGCAGGTTTTATGACCAATTTCGCTTACCCCAATTTGTGTCACATCTACTGGAGCATCATGAGCATGTATTATGACGTCCCAGTATATGATGACATCATAATTAGTATGCAGTATGACGTCACAATGTATTATGACGTCATAATGTATCCGCATTAAGACGTCACAATGTATTATGAGAGCGCAATTTGCAGGTATTATGAGCAATTTCTCTTACCCCAATTTGTGTCACATCTACTGGAGCATCATGAGGATGTATTATGACGTCACAGTATATGATGACATCATAATTAGTACGAACTATGACGTCACAATGTATTATGACGTCATAATGTATCCGCATTATGACATCACAATATATTATGAGTGCGCAATTTGCTGGTTTCATGAGCAATTTCGCTGACCCGAAGTTGTGTCACATCTACTGGAGCATCATGAGCATGTATTATGACGTCACAGCATATGATGACATCATAACTAGTATGCAGTATGACGTCACAATATATTATGAGAGCGCAATTTGCAGGTATTATGAGCAATTTCTCTTACCCCAATTTCTGTCACATCTACTGGAGCATCATGAGCATGTATTATCATGTCACAGTATATGATGACATCATAATTAGCATGCACTATGACTTCACAATGTATTATGACGTCATAAGGTATCCGCATTATGACATCACAATATATTATGAGAGCGCAATTTGCATGTTTTATGACCAATTTCGCTTCCCCCAATTTGTGTCACATCTATTGGAGCATCATGAGCATGTATTATGACGTCACAGTATATGATGTCATCATAATTAGTATGCAGTATGGCATCACAATGTATTATGACGTCATAATGTATCCGCATTATGACATCACAATATACTATGAGAGCGCAATTTGCAGGTATTATGAGCAATTTCTCTTACGCCAGTTTGTGTCACATCTACAGGAGCATCATGAGCATGTATTATGACGTCACAGTATATGATGACAACATAATTAGTATGCAGTATGACGTCACAATATATGATGACGTCATAATGTATCCGCATTATGACATCACAATATATTATGAGAGCGCAATTTGCAGGTATTATGAGCAATTTCTCTTACCCCAATTTGTGTCACATCTACTGGAGCATCATGAGCATGTATTATGATGTCACAGTATATGATGACATCATAATTAGTATGCAGTATAACATCACAATGTATTATGATGTCAAAATATATCCGCATTATGACATCACAATATATTATGAGAGCGCAATTTGCAGGTTTTATGACCAATTTCGCTTACCCCAGTTTGTGTCACATCTACTGGAGCATCATGAGCATGTATTATGACGTCACAGCATATGATGACATCATAACTAGTATGCACTATGACGTCACAATGTATTATGACGTCATAATGTATCCGCATTATGATATCACAATATATTATACGAGCATAACATGCATGTTTTATGACTAATATCGCTTCCCCCAATATGTGTCACATCTACTGGAGCATCATGAGCATGTATTATGACTTCACAGTATATGATGACATCATAGTTAGTATGCAGTATGACATCACAATGTATTATGACGTCATAATGTTTCCGCTTTATGACATCACAGTATATTATGAGAGCGCAATTTGCAGGTATTATGAGCAATTTCTCTTACCCCAATTTGTTTCACATCTACTGGAGCATCATGAGCATGTATTATGACGTCACAGTATATTATGACATCATAATTAGTATGCAGTATGACGTCACAATATATTATGACGTCATAATGTATCCGCATTATGACATCACAATATATTATGAGAGCGCAATTTGCAGGTTTTATGACCAATTTCGCTTACCCCAATTTATGTCACATCTAGTGGAGCATCATGAGCATGTATTTTGATGTCACAGTATATGATGACATCATAATTAGTATGCAGTATGACGTCACAATGTACTATGACGTCATAATGTATCCGCATTATGACATCACAATATATTATGAGAGCGCAATTTGCAGGTATTATGAGCAATTTCTCTTACGCCAGTTTGTGTCACATCTACAGGAGCATCATGAGCATGTATTATGACGTCACAGTATATGATGACAACATAATTAGTATGCAGTATGACGTCACAATATATGATGACGTCATAATGTATCCGCATTATGACATCACAATATATTATGAGAGCGCAATTTGCAGGTATTATGAGCAATTTCTCTTACCCCAATTTGTGTCACATCTACTGGAGCATCATGAGCATGTATTATGATGTCACAGTATATGATGACATCATAATTAGTATGCACTATAACATCACAATGTATTATGACGTCATAATATATCCGCATTATGACATCACAATATATTATGAGAGCGCAATTTGTAGGTTTTATGACCAATTTCGCTTACCCCAATTTGTGTCACATCTACTGGAGAATCATGAGCATGTATTATGACGTCACAGCATATGATGACATCATAACTAGTATGCACTATGACGTCACAATATATTATGACGTCATAATGTATCCGCATTATGATATCACAAAATATTATACGAGCATAACATGCATGTTTTATGACCAATATCGCTTCCCCCAATATGTGTCACATCTACTGGAGCATCATGAGCATGTATTATGACGTCCCAGTATATGATGACATCATAATTAGTATGCAGTATGACGTCACAATGTATTATGACGTCATAATGTATCCGCATTAAGACGTCACAATGTATTATGAGAGCGCAATTTGCAGGTATTATGAGCAATTTCTCTTACCCCAATTTGTGTCACATCTACTGGAGCATCATGAGGATGTATTATGACGTCACAGTATATGATGACATCATAATTAGTACGAACTATGACGTCACAATGTATTATGACGTCATAATGTATCCGCATTATGACATCACAATATATTATGAGTGCGCAATTTGCTGGTTTCATGAGCAATTTCGCTGACCCGAAGTTGTGTCACATCTACTGGAGCATCATGAGCATGTATTATGACGTCACAGTATATGATGACATCATAACTAGTATGCAGTATGACGTCACAATATATTATGAGAGCGCAATTTGCAGGTATTATGAGCAATTTCTCTTACCCCAATTTCTGTCACATCTACTGGAGCATCATGAGCATGTATTATCATGTCACAGTATATGATGACATCATAATTAGCATGCACTATGACTTCACAATGTATTATGACGTCATAAGGTATCCGCATTATGACATCACAATATATTATGAGAGCGCAATTTGCATGTTTTATGACCAATTTCGCTTCCCCCAATTTGTGTCACATCTATTGGAGCATCATGAGCATGTATTATGATGTCACAGTATATGATGTCATCATAATTAGTATGCAGTATGGCATCACAATGTATTATGACGTCATAATGTATCCGCATTATGACATCACAATATACTATGAGAGCGCAATTTGCAGGTATTATGAGCAATTTCTCTTACGCCAGTTTGTGTCACATCTACAGGAGCATCATGAGCATGTATTATGACGTCACAGTATATGATGACAACATAATTAGTATGCAGTATGACGTCACAATGTACTATGACGTCATAATGTATCCGCATTTTGGCATCACAATATAGTATGAGAACGCAATTTGCAGGTATTATGAGCATTTTCTCTTACCCCAATTTGTTTCACATCTACTGGAGCATCATGAGCATGTATTATGACGTCACAGTATATGATGACATCATAATTAGTATGCAGTATGACGTCACAATGTATTATGACGTCATAATGTATCCACATTATGACATCACAATATATTATGAGAGCGCAATTTGCAGGTTTTATGACCAATTTCGCTTACCCCAATTTGTGTCACATCTACTAGAACATCAGGAGCATGTATTATGACGTCCCAGTATATGATGACATCATAATTAGTATGCAGTATGACGTCACAATGTATTATGACGTCATAATGTATCCGCATTATGACGTCACAATGTATTATGAGAGCGCAATTTGCAGGTATTATGAGCAATTTCTCTTACCCCAATTTGTGTCACATCTACTGGAGCATCATGAGGATGTATTATGACGTCACAGTATATGATGACATCATAATTAGTACGCACTATGACGTCACAATGTATTATGACGTCATAATGTATCCGCATTATGACATCACAATATATTATGAGTGCGCAATTTGCTGGTTTCATGAGCAATTTCGCTGACCCGAAGTTGTGTCACATCTACTGGAGCATCATGAGCATGTATTATGACGTCACAGTATATGATGACATCATAATTAATATGCAGTATGACGTCACAATATATTATGACGTCATAATATATCTGCATTATGACATCACAATATATTATGAGAGCGCAATTTGCAGGTGTTATGAGCAATTTCTCTTACCCCAATTTCTGTCACATCTACTGGAACATCATGAGCATGTATTATTATGTCACAGTATATGATGACATCATAATTAGCATGCACTATGACGTCACAATGTATTATGACGTCATAATGTATCCGCATTATGACATCACAATATATTATGAGAGCGCAATTTGCATGTTTTATGACCAATCTCGCTTCCCCCAATTTGTGTCACATCTATTGGAGCATCATGAGCATGTATTATGACGTCACAGTATATGATGTCAACATAATTAGTATGCAGTATGGCGTCACAATGTATTATGACGTCATAATGTATCCGCATTATGACATCACAATATATTATGAGAGCGCAATTTGCAGGTATTATGAGCAATTTCTCTTACGGCAGTTTGTGTCACATCTACAGGAGCAGCATGAGCATGTATTATGACGTCACAGTATATGATGACAACATAATTAGTATGCAGTATGACGTCACAATATATGATGATGTCATAATGTATCCGCATTAAGACAGCACAAAATATTATGAGAGCGCAATTTGCAGGTATTATGAGCAATTTCTCTTACCCCAATTTGTGTCACATCTACTGGAGCATCATGAGCATGTATTATGACGTCACAGTATATGATGACATCATAATTTGTATGCACTATGACATCACAATGTATTATGACGTCATAATATATCCGCATTATGACATCACAATATATTATGAGAGCGTAATTTGTAGGTATTATGAGGAATTTCTCTTACCCCAAATTGTTTCACATCTACTGGAGCATCATGAGCATGTATTATGACGTCACAGTATATGATGACATCATAATTAGTATGCACTATGACGTCACAATATATTATGACGTCATAATGTATCCGCATTATTGCATCACAATATATTATGAGAGCGCAGTTAGCAGGTTATATGAGCAATTTCTCTTACCCCAATTTGTGTCACATCTACTGGAGCATCATGAGCATGTAATATGACGTCACAGTATATGATGACGTCATAATTAGTATGCAGTATGACGTCACAATGTATTATGACGTCATAATGTATCCGCATTATGACATCACAATATATTATGAGACCGCAACTTGCAGGTATTATGAGCAATTTCGCTTACCCCAACTTGTGTCACATCTACTGGAGCATCATGAGAATGTATTATGACATCACAGTATATGATGATATCATAATTAGTATGCACTATAACGTCAAAATGTTTTATGACGTCATAATGTATCCGCATTATGACATCACAATATATTATGAGAGCGCAATTTGCAGGTATTATGAGCAAATTCCCTTACCCCAATTTGTGTCACATCTACTGGAGCATAATGAGCATGTATTATGACGTCATAGTATATGATGACATCATAATTAGTAAGCACTATGACGTCACAATATATTATGACGTCATAATGTTTCCACATTATGACATCACGATATATTATGAGAGCACAATTTGCAGGTATTATGAGCAATTTCTCTTACCCCAATTTGTGTCACATCTACTGGAGCATCATGAGCATGTATTATGACGTCACAGTATATGATGACATCATAATTAGTATGCACTATGACGTCACAATGTACTATGACGTCATAATGTATCCGCATTATGACATCACAATATATTATGAGAGCGCAACATGCAGGTATTATGAGCAATTTCTCTTACCCCAATTTGTGTCACATCTACTGGAGCATCATGAGCATGTATTATGACGTCACAGTATATGATGACATCATAATTAGTATGCACTATGACGTCACAATGTATTATGACGTCATAATGTATCCGCATTATGACATCACAAAGTATTATGAGAGCGCAATTTGCAGGTTTCATGACCAATTTCTCTTACCCCAATTTGTGTCACATCTACTGGAGCATCATGAGCATGTATTATGACGTCACAGTATATGATGACATCATAATTAGTATGCAGTATGACATCAAAATGTATTATGACGTCATAATGTATCCGCATTATGACATCACAATATATTATGGGAGCGCATTTTGCAGGTATTATGAGCAATTTCTCTTACCCCAATTTGTGTCACATCTACTGGAGCATCATGAGCATGCATTATGATGTCACAGTATATGATGACATCATAATTAGTATACACTATGACGTCACAATGTATTATGATGTCCTAATGTATCCGCATTATGACATCACAACATATTATGAGACTGCAATTTGCAGGTTTTATGAGCAATTTCTCTTACCCCAATTTGTGTCACATCTACTGGAGCATCATGAGCATGTATTGTGACGTCACAGTATATGATGACTTCATAATTCGTATGCACTATGACGTCACAAGTTATTATGACGTCATAATGTATCCGCATTATGATATCACAATATATTATGCGAGCGCAACATGCAGGTATTATGAGCAATTTCTCTTACCCCAATTTGTGTCACATCTACTGGAGCATCATGAGCATGTATTATGACGTCACAGTATATGATGACATCATAATTAGTATGCACTATGACGTCACAATGTATTATGAAGTCATAATGTATCCGCATTATGACATCACAATATATTATGAGAGCGCAGTTTGCATGTTTTATGACCAATTTCGCTTCCCCCAATGTGTGTCACATCTACTGGAGCATCATGAGCATGTATTATGACGTCACAGTATATGATGACATCATAATTAGTATGCACTATGACGTCACAATGTACTATGACGTCATAATGTATCCGTATTTAGGCATCACAATATAGTATGAGAACGCAATTTGCAGGTATTATGAGCATTTTCTCTTGCCCCAATTTGTTTCACATCTACTGGAGCATCATGAGCATGTATTATGACGTCACAGTATATGATGACATCATAATTAGCATGCAGTATGACGTCACAATGTATTATGACGTCATAATGTATCCACATTATGACATCACAATATATTATGAGAGCGCAATTTGCAGGTTTTATGACCAATTTCGCTTACCCCAATTTGTGTCACATCTACTGGAGCATCATGAGCATGTATTATGACGTCCCAGTATATGATGACATCATAATTAGTATGCAGTATGACGTCACAATGTATTATGACGTCATAATGTATCCGCATTAAGACGTCACAATGTATTATGAGAGCGCAATTTGCAGGTATTATGAGCAATTTCTCTTACCCCAATTTGTGTCACATCTACTGGAGCATCATGAGGATGTATTATGACGTCACAGTATATGATGACATCATAATTAGTACGCACTATGACGTCACAATGTATTATGACGTCATAATGTATCCGCATTATGACATCACAATATATTATGAGTGCGCAATTTGCTGGTTTCATGAGCAATTTCGCTGACCCGAAGTTGCGTCACATCTACTGGAGCATCATGAGCATGTATTATGACGTCACAGTATATGATGACATCATAATTAGTATGCACTATGACGTCACAATGTACTATGACGTCATAATGTATCCGCATTATGACATCACAATATATTATGAGAGCGCAATTTGCATGTTTTATGACCAATTTCGCTTCCCCCAATGTGTGTCACATCTACTGGAGCATCATGAGCATGTATTATGACGTCACAGTATATGATGACATCATAATTAGTATGCACTATGACGTCACAATGTACTATGACGTCATAATGTATCCGCATTATGACATCACAATATATTATGAGAGCGCAATTTGCAGGTATTATGAGCAATTTCTCTTACGCCAGTTTGTGTCACATCTACAGGAGCATCATGAGCATGTATTATGACGTCACAGTATATGATGACAACATAATTAGTATGCAGTCTGACGTCACAATATATGATGACGTCATAATGTATCCGCATTATGACATCACAATATATTATGAGAGCGCAATTTGCAGGTATTATGAGCAATTTCGCTTACCCCAATTTGTGTCACATCTACTGGAGCATCATGAGCATGTATTATGACGTCACAGCATATGATGACATCATAACTAGTATGCACTATGACGTCACAATGTATTATGTCGTCATAATGTATCCGCATTATGATATCACAATATATTATACGAGCTTAACATGCATGTTTTATGACCAATATCGCTTCCCCCAATATGTGTCACATCTACTGGAGCATCATGAGCATGTATTATGACGTCACAGTATATGATGACATCATAATTAGTATGCAGTATGACATCACAATGTATTATGACGTCATAATGTATCCGCATTATGACATCACAGTATATTATGAGAGCACAATTTGCAGGTATTATGAGCAATTTCTCTTACCCCAATTTGTTTCACATCTACTGGAGCATCATGAGCATGTATTATGACGTCAGAGTATATTATGACATCATAATTATTATGCAGTATGACGTCACAATATATTATGACGTCATAATGTATCCGCATTATGACATCACAATATATTATGAGAGCGCAATTTGCAGGTTTTATGACCAATTTCGCCTACCCCAATTTGTGTCACATCTACTGGAGCATCATGAGCATGTATTTTGATGTCACAGTATATGATGACATCATAATTAGTATGCAGTATGACGTCACAATGTACTATGACGTCATAATGTATCCGCATTATGACATCACAATATATTATGAGAGCGCATTTTGCAGGTATTATGAGCAATTTCTCTTACCCCAATTTGTGTCACATCTACTGGAGCATCATGAGCATGCATTATGATGTCACAGTATATGATGACATCATAATTAGTATGCACTATGATGTCACAATATATTATGACGTCATAATGTATCCGCATTATGACATCACAACATATTATGAGACTGCAATTTGCAGGTTTTATGAGCAATTTCTCTTACCCCAATTTTTGTCACATCTACTGGAGCATCATGAGCATGTATTGTGACGTCACAGTATATGATGACATCATAATTAGTATGCACTATGACGTCACAATGTATTATGACGTCATAATGTATCCGCATTATGATATCACAATATATTATGCGAGCGCAACATGCAGGTATTATGAGCAATTTCTCTTACCCTAATTTATGTCACATCTACTGGAGCATCATGAGCATGTATTATGACGTCACAGTATATGAGGACATCATAATTAGTATGCACTATGACGTCACAATGTATTATGACGTCATAATGTATCCGCATTATGACATCACAATATATTATGAGAGCGCAATTTGCATGTTTTATGACCAATTTCGCTTCCCCCAATTTGTGTCACATCTACTGGAGCATCATGAGCATGTATTATGACGTCACAGTATATGATGACATCATAATTAGTATGCACTATGACGTCACAATGTACTATGACGTCATAATGTATCCGCATTATGACATCACAATATATTATGAGAGCGCAATTTGCAGGTATTATGACGAATTTCTCTTACCCCAATTTGTGTCACATCTACTGGAGCATCATGAGCATGTATTATGACGTCACAGTATATGATGACATCATAATTAGTATGCACTATGACGTCACAATGTATTATGACGTCGTAATGTATCTGCATTATGACATCACAATATGAAAGCGCAATTTGCAGGTATTATGAGCAATTTCTCTTACCCCAATTTGTGTCACATCTACTGGAGCATCATGAGCATGTATTATGACGTCACAGTATGTGATGACATCATAAGTAGTACGCAGTATGACGTCACAATGTATTATGACGTCATAATTTATCCGCATTATGACATCACAATATATTATGAGACCGCAATTAGCAGGTTTTATGAGCAATTTCGCTGACCCCAATTTGTATCACATCTACTGGAGCATCATGAGCATGTACTATGACGTCGCAGTATATGATGAAATCATAATTAGTATGCACTATGACGTCACAATGTATTATGACGTCATAATGTATCCGCATTATGATATCACAATATATTATGCGAGCGCAACATGCAGGTATTATTAGCAATTTCTCTTACCCCAATTTCCGTCACATCTACTGGAGCATCATGAGCATGTATTATGTCGTCACAGTATATGATGACATCATAATTAGTATGCACTATGACGTCACAATGTATTATGACGTCATAATGTATCCGCATTATGACATCACAATATATTATGAGAGCGCAATTTGCATGCTTTATGACCAATTTCGCTTCCCCAATTTGTGTCACATCTACTGGAGCATCAGGAACATGTATTATGACGTCACAGTATATGATGACATCATAATTAGTATGCACTATGACGTCACAATGTACTATGACGTCATAATGTATCCACATTATGACATAACAATATATTATGAGAGCGCAATTTGCAGGTTTTATGACCAATTTCGCTTACCCCAATTTGTGTCACATCTACTGGAGCATCATGAGCATGTATTATGACGTCCCAGTATAAGATGACATCATAATTAGTATGCAGTATGACGTCTCAATGTATTATGACGTCATAATGTATCCGCATTAAGACGTCACAATGTATTATGAGAGCGCAATTTGCAGGTATTATGAGCAATTTCTCTTACCCCAATTTGTGTCACATCTACTGGAGCATCATGAGGATGTATTATGACGTCACAGTATATGATGACATCATAATTAGTACGAACTATGACGTCACAATGTATTATGACGTCATAATGTATCCGCATTATGACATCACAATATATTATGAGTGCGCAATTTGCTGGTTTCATGAGCAATTTCGCTGACCCGAAGTTGTGTCACATCTACTGGAGCATCATGAGCATGTATTATGACGTCACAGCATATGATGACATCATAACTAGTATGCAGTATGACGTCACAATATATTATGAGAGCGCAATTTGCAGGTATTATGAGCAATTTCTCTTACCCCAATTTCTGTCACATCTACTGGAGCATCATGAGCATGTATTATCATGTCACAGTATATGATGACATCATAATTAGCATGCACTATGACTTCATAATGTATTATGACGTCATAAGGTATCCGCATTATGACATCACAATATATTATGAGAGCGCAATTTGCATGTTTTATGACCAATTTCGCTTCCCCCAATTTGTGTCACATCTATTGGAGCATCATGAGCATGTATTATGACGTCACAGTATATGATGTCATCATAATTAGTATGCAGTATGGCATCACAATGTATTATGACGTCATAATGTATCCGCATTATGACATCACAATATACTATGAGAGCGCAATTTGCAGGTATTATGAGCAATTTCTCTTACGCCAGTTTGTGTCACATCTACAGGAGCATCATGAGCATGTATTATGACGTCACAGTATATGATGACAACATAATTAGTATGCAGTATGACGTCACAATATATGATGACGTCATAATGTATCCGCATTATGACATCACAATATATTATGAGAGCGCAATTTGCAGGTATTATGAGCAATTTCTCTTACCCCAATTTGTGTCACATCTACTGGAGCATCATGAGCATGTATTATGATGTCACAGTATATGATGACATCATAATTAGTATGCAGTATAACATCACAATGTATTATGATGTCAAAATATATCCGCATTATGACATCACAATATATTATGAGAGCGCAATTTGCAGGTTTTATGACCAATTTCGCTTACCCCAGTTTGTGTCACATCTACTGGAGCATCATGAGCATGTATTATGACGTCACAGCATATGATGACATCATAACTAGTATGCACTATGACGTCACAATGTATTATGACGTCATAATGTATCCGCATTATGATATCACAATATATTATACGAGCATAACATGCATGTTTTATGACTAATATCGCTTCCCCCAATATGTGTCACATCTACTGGAGCATCATGAGCATGTATTATGACGTCACAGTATATGATGACATCATAGTTAGTATGCAGTATGACATCACAATGTATTATGACGTCATAATGTTTCCGCTTTATGACATCACAGTATATTATGAGAGCGCAATTTGCAGGTATTATGAGCAATTTCTCTTACCCCAATTTGTGTCACATCTACTGGAGCATCATGAGCATGTATTATGACGTCACAGTATATTATGACATCATAATTAGTATGCAGTATGACGTCACAATATATTATGACGTCATAATGTATCCGCATTATGACATCACAATATATTATGAGAGCGCAATTTGCAGGTTTTATGACCAATTTCGCTTACCCCAATTTATGTCACATCTACTGGAGCATCATGAGCATGTATTTTGATGTCACAGTATATGATGACATCATAATTAGTATGCAGTATGACGTCACAATGTACTATGACGTCATAATGTATCCGCATTATGACATCACAATATATTATGAGAGCGCAATTTGCAGGTATTATGAGCAATTTCTCTTACGCCAGTTTGTGTCACATCTACAGGAGCATCATGAGCATGTATTATGACGTCACAGTATATGATGACAACATAATTAGTATGCAGTATGACGTCACAATATATGATGACGTCATAATGTATCCGCATTATGACATCACAATATATTATGAGAGCGCAATTTGCAGGTATTATGAGCAATTTCTCTTACCCCAATTTGTGTCACATCTACTGGAGCATCATGAGCATGTATTATGATGTCACAGTATATGATGACATCATAATTAGTATGCACTATAACATCACAATGTATTATGACGTCATAATATATCCGCATTATGGCATCACAATATATTATGAGAGCGCAATTTGTAGGTTTTATGACCAATTTCGCTTATCCCAATTTGTGTCACATCTACTGGAGCATCATGAGCATGTATTATGACGTCACAGCATATGATGACATCATAACTAGTATGCACTATGACGTCACAATGTATTATGACGTCATAATGTATCCGCATTATGATATCACAAAATATTATACGAGCATAACATGCATGTTTTATGACCAATATCGCTTCCCCCAATATGTGTCACATCTACTGGAGCATCATGAGCATGTATTATGACGTCACAGTATATGATGACATCATAATTAGTATGCAGTATGACATCACAATGTATTATGAAGTCATAATGTATCCGCATTATGACATCACAGTATATTATGAGAGCACAATTTGCAGGTATTATGAGCAATTTCTCTTACCCCAATTTGTTTCACATCTACTGGAGCATCATGAGCATGTATTATGACGTCACAGTATATTATGACATCATAATTAGTATGCAGTATGACGTCACAATATATTATGACGTCATAATATATCCGCATTATGACATCACAATATATTATGAGAGCGCAATTTGCAGGTTTTATGACCAATTTCGCTTACCCCAATTTGTGTCACATCTACTGGAGCATCATGAGCATGTATTTTGATGTCACCGTATATGAGGATATCATAATTAGTATGCAGTATGACGTCACAATGTACTATGACGTCATAATGTATCCGCATTATGACATCACATTATATTATGAGAGCGCATTTTGCAGGTATTATGAGCAATTTCTCTGACCCCAATTTGTGTCACATCTACTGGAGCATCATGAGCATGCTTTATGATGTCACAGTATATGATGACATCATAATTAGTATGCACTATGACGTCACAATGTATTATGACATCATAATGTATCCGCATTATGACATCACAACATATTATGAGACTGCAATTTGCAGGTTTTATGAGCAATTTCTCTGACCCCAATTTGTGTCACATCTACTGGAGCATCATGAGCATGTATTGTGACGCCACAGTATATGATGACATCATAATTAGTATGCACTATGACGTCACACTGTATTATGACGTCATAATGTATCCGCATTATGATATCACAATATATTATGCGAGCGCAACATGCAGGTATTATGAGCAATTTCTCTTACCCCAATTTGTGTCACATCTACTGGAGCATCATGAGCATGTATTATGACGTCACAGTATATGATGACATCATAATTAGTATGCACTATGACGTCACAATGTATTATGACGTCATAATGTATCCGCATTATGACATCACAATATATTAAGAGAGCGCAATTTGCATGTTTTATGACCAATTTCGCTTCCCCCAATTTGTGTCACATCTACTGGAGCATCATGAGAATGTATTATGACGTCACAGTATATGATGACATCATAATTAGTTTGCACTATGACGTTACAATGTACTATGACGTCATAATGTATCCGCATTATGACATCACAATATATTATGAGAGCGCAATTTGCAGGTATTATGAGGTATTTCTCTTACCCCAATTTGTGTCACATCTACTGGAGCATCATGAGCATGTATTATGACGTCACAGTATATGATGTCATCATAATTAGTATGCACTATGACGTCACAATGTATTATGACTTCGTAATGTATCCGCATTATGACATCACAATATGAGAGCGCAATTTGCATGTTTTATGACCAATTTCGCTTCCCCCAATTTGTGTCACATCTACTGGAGCATCATGAGCATGTATGATGACGTCACAGTATATGATGTCATCATAATTAGTATGCACTATGACGTCACAATGTACTATGACGTCATAATGTATCCGCCTTATGACATCACAATATATTATGAGAGCGCAATTTGCAGGTATTATGAGCAATTTCTCTTACCCCAATTTGTGTCACATCTACTGGAGCATCATGAGCATGTATTATGACGTCACAGTATGTGATGACATCATAAGTAGTACGCAGTATGACGTCACAATGTATTATGACGTCATAATTTATCCGCATTATGACATCACAATATATTATGATACCGCAATTAGCAGGTTTTATGAGCAATTTCGCTGACCCCAATTTGTGTCACATCTACTGGAGCATCATGAGCATGTACTATGACGTCGCAGTATATGATGAAATCATAATTAGTATGCACTATGACGTCACAATGTATTATGACGTCATAATGTATCCGCATTATGATATCACAATATATTATGCGAGCGCAACATGCAGCTATTATGAGCAATTTCTCTTAACCCAATTTGTGTCACATCTACTGGAGCATCATGAGCATGTATTATGACGTCACAGTATATGACGACATCATAATTAGTACGCACTATGACGTCACAATGTATTATGACGTCATAATGTATCCGCATAATGACATCACATTATATTATGAGTGCGTAATTTGCTGGTTTCATGAGCAATTTCGCCGACCCGAATTTGTGTCACATCTCCTGGAGCATCATGAGCTTGTATTATGATGTCACAGTATATGATGACATCATAACTAGTATGCACTATGACGTCACAATGTATTATGACGTCGTAATGTATCCGCATAATGATACCACAATATATTATGCGAGCGCAACATGCACGTATTACGAGCAATTTCTCTTACCACAATTTGTGTCACAGCTACTGGAGCATCATGAGCATGTATTATGACGTCACAGTAAATGATGACATCATAACTAGTATGCACTATGAAGTCACAATGTATTATGACGTCATAATGTATCCGCATTATGATACCACAATATATTATGCGAGCGCAAAATGCACGTATTATGAGCAATTTCTCTTACCACAATTTGTGTCACATCTGCTGGAGCATCATGAGCATGTATTATGACGTCACAGTATATGATGACATCATAATTAGTATGCACTATGACGTCACAATGTATTATGACGTCATAACGTATCCGCATAATGATATCACAATATATTATGCGAGCGCAACATGCAGGTATTATGAGCAATTTCTCTTACCCCAAATTGTGTCACATCTACTGGAGCATCATGAGCATGTATGATGATGTCACAGTATATGATGACATCATAATTAGTATGCACTATGATGTAATATTGTATTATGACGTCATAATGTATCCGCATTATGACATCACAATATATTATGAGAGCGCAATTTGCAGGTTTTATGACCAATTTCGCTTCCCCCAATTTGTGTCACATCTACTGGAGCATCATGAGCATGTATTATGACGTCACAGCATATGATGACATCATAACTAGTATGCACTATGACATCACAATGTATTATGACGTCATAATGTATCCGCATTATGATATCACAATATATTATGCGAGCGCAACATGCAGGTTTTATGACCAATTTCGCTTCCCCCAATTTGTGTCACATCTACTGGAGCATCATGAGCATGTATTATGACGTCACAGTATATGATGACATCATAATTAGTATGCACTATGACGTCACAATGTACTATGACGTCATAATGTATCCGCATTATGGCATCACAATATAGTATGAGAATGCAATTTGCAGGTATTATGAGCATTTTCTCTTACCCCAATTTGTTTCACATATACTGGAGCACCATGAGCATGTATTATGACGTCACAGTATATGATGACATCATAATTAGTATGCAGTATGACGTCACAATGTATTATGACGTCATAATGTATCCGCATTATGACATCACAATATATTATGAGAGCGCAATTTGCAGGTTTTATGACCAATTTCTCTTACCCCAATTTGTGTCACATCTACTGGAGCATCATGAGCATGTATTATGACGTCCCAGTATATGATGACATCATAATTAGTATGCAGTATGACGTCACAATGTATTATGACGTCATAATGTGTCCGCATTATGACGTCACAATGTATTATGAGAGCGCAATTTGCAGGTATTATGAGCAATGTCTCTTACCCCAATTTGTGTCACATCTACTGGAGCATCATGAGGATGTATTATGATGTCACAGTATATGATGACATCATAATTAGTACGCACTATGACGTCACAATGTATTATGACGTCATAATGTATCCGCATTAACACATCACAATATATTATGAGTGCGCAATTTGCTGGTTTCATGAGCAATTTCGCTGACCCGAAGTTGTGTCACATCTACTGGAGCATCATGAGCATGCATTATGACGTCACAGTATATGATGACATCATAATTAGTATGCACGATGACGTCACAATGTATTATGACGTCATAATGTATCCGCATTACGACATCACAATATATTATGAGAAGGCAATTTGCAGGTTTTATGAGCAATTTCTCTAACCCCAAATTGTGTCACATCTACTGGAGCATCATGAGCATGTATTATGACGTCACAGTATATGATGACATCATAATTAGTATGCACTATGACGTCACAATGTATTATGACATCATAATATATCCGCATTATGACATCACAATATACTACGAGAGCGCAACATGCAGGTATTATGAGCAATTTCTCTTACCACAATTTGTGTCACATCAACTGGAGCATCATGAGAATGTATTATGATGTCACAGTATATGATGACGTCATAATTAGTATGCAGTATGACGTCACAATGTATTATGACGTCATAATGTATCCGCATTATGACATCACAATATATTATGAGACCGCAACTTGCAGGTATTATGAGCAATTTCGCTTACCCCAACTTGTGTCACATCTACTGGAGCATCATGAGCATGTATTATGACATCACAGTATGTGATGATATCATAATTAGTATGCACTATAACGTCAAAATGTATTATGATGTCATAATGTTTCCACATTTAGACATCACGATATATTATGAGAGCACAAATTGCAGGTATTATGAGCAATTTCTCTAACCCCAATTTGTGTCACAGCTACTGGAGCATCATGAGCATGTATTATGACGTCACAGTATATGATGACATAATAATTAGTATGCACTATGACGTCACAATGTACTATGACGTCATAATGTATCCGCATTATGACATCACAATATATTATGAGAGCGCAACATGCAGGTATTATGAGAAATTTCTCTTACCCCAATTTGTGTCACATCTACTGGAGCAACATGAGCATGTATTATGACGTCACAGTATATGATGACATCATAATTAGTATGCACTATGACATCACAATGTATTATGACGTCATAATGTATCCGCATTATGACATCACAATGTATTATGAGAGCGCAATTTGCAGGTTTTATGACCAATTTCGCTTACCCCAATTTGTGTCACATCTACTGGAGCATCATGAGCATGTATTATGACGTCACAGTATATGATGACATCATAATTAGTATGCACTATGACATCACAATGTATTATGACGTCATAATGTATCCGCATTATGACATCACAATATATTATGAGAGCGCAATTTGCAGGTATTATGAGCAATTTCTCTTAACCCAATTTGTGTCACATCTACTGGAGCATCATGAGCATGTATTATGACGTCACAGTATATGATGATATCATAATTAGTACGCACTATGACGTCACAATGTATTATGACGTCATAATGTATCCGCATTAAGACATCACAATATATTATGAGTGCGCAATTTGCTGGTTTCATGAGAAATTTCGCTGACCCGAAGTTGTGTCACATCTACTGGAGCATCATGAGCATGTATTATGACGTCACAGTATATGATGACATCATAATTAGTATGCACGATGACGTCACAATGTATTATGACGTCATAATGTATCCGCATTACGACATCAGAATATATTATGAGAAGGCAATTTGCAGGTTTTATGAGCAATTTCTCTAATCCCAAATTGTGTCACATCTACTGCAGCATCATGAGCATGTATTATGATGTCACAGTATATGATGACATCATAATTAGTATGCACTATGACGTCACAATGTATTATGACGTCATAATATATCCGCATTATGACATCACAATATACTACGAGAGCGCAACATGCAGGTATTATGAGCAATTTCTCTTACCACAATTTGTGTCACATCTACTGGAGCGTCATGAGCATGTATTATGATGTCACACTATATGATGACATCATAATTAGTATGCACTATGACGTCACAATGTATTATGACGTCATAATATATCCGCATTATGACATCACAATATATTATGAGAGCGCAATTTGTAGGTATTATGAGGAATTTCTCTTACCCCAAATTGTTTCACATCTACTGGAGCATCATGAGCATGTATTATGACGTCACAGTATATGATGACATCATAATTAGTATGCACTATGACGTCACAATATATTATGACGTCATAATATATCCGCATTATTACATCACAATATATTATGAGAGCGCAATTTGCAGGTTATATGAGCAATTTCTCTTACCCCAATTTGTCTCACATCAACTGGAGCATCATGAGAATGTATTATGATGTCACAGTATATGATGACGTCATAATTAGTATGCACTATGACGTCACAATGTATTATGACGTCATAATGTATACGCATTATGACATCACAATATATTATGAGACCGCAACTTGCAGGTATTATGAGCAATTTCGCTTACCCCAACTTGTGTCACATCTACTGGAGCATCATGAGCATGTATTATGACATCACAGTATGTGATGATATCATAATCAGTATGCACTATAACGTCAAAATGTATTATGACGTCATAATGTATCCGCATTATGACATCACAATATATTATGAGAGCGCAATTTGCAGGTATTATGAGCAAATTCCCTTACCCCAATTTGTGTCACATCTACTGGAGCATCATGAGCATGTATTATGACGTCATAGTATATGATGACATCATAATTAGTAAGCACTATGACGTCACAATGTATTATGACGTCATAATGTTTCCACATTAAGACATCACGATATATTATGAGAGCACAATTTGCAGGTATTATGAGCAATTTCTCTTACCCCAATTTGTGTCACAGCTACTGGAGCATCATGAGCATGTATTATGACGTCACAGTATATGATGACATAATAATTAGTATGCACTATGACGTCACAATGTACTATGACGTCATAATGCATCCGCATTATGACATCACAATATAATATGAGAGCGCAACATGCAGGTATTATGAGCAATTTCTCTTACCCCAATTTGTGTCACATCTACTGGAGCATCATGAGCATGTATTATGACGTCACAGTATATGATGACATCATGATTAGTACGCACTATGACGTCACAATGTATTATGACGTCATAATGTATCTGCATTATGACATCAAAATGTATTATGAGAGCGCAATTTGCAGGTTTTATGACCAATTTCGCTTACCCTAATTTGTGTCACATCTACTGGAGCATCATGAGCATGTATTATGACGTCACCTTATATGATGTCATCACAATTAGTATGCACTATGACGTCACAATGTATTATGACGTCATAATGTATCCGCATTATGACATCACAATATATTATGAGAGCGCAATTTGCAGGTTTTATGACCAATTTCGCTTCCTCCAATTTTTATCACATCTACTGGAGCATCATGAGCATGTATTATGATGTCCCAGTATATGATGACATCATAATTAGTATGCCCTATGACGTCACAATGTATTATGACGTCATTATGTATCCGCATTATGACATCACAGTATATTATGGGAGCGCAATTTGCATGTTTTTTGACCAATTTCGCTTCCCCCAATTTGTGTGTCATCTACTGGAGCATCATGAGCATGTATTATGACGTCACAGTATATGATGACATCATAATTAGTATGCAGTATGACGTCACAATGTATTATGACGTCATAATGTATCCGCATTATGACATCACAATATATTATGAGAGCGCAATTTGCAGGTATTATGAGCAATTTCTCTTACCCCAATTTGTGTCACATCTACTGGAGCATCATGAGCATGTATTATGACGTCACAGTATATGATGACATCATAATTAGTATGCACTATGACATCACAATATATTATGACGTCATAATATATCCGCATTATGACATCACAATATATTGTGAGAGCGCAATTTGCAGGTTTTATGACCAATTTCGCTTACCCCAATTTGTGTCACATCTACTGGAGCATCATGAGCATGTATTATGACGTCACAGCATATGATGACATCATAACTATTATGCACTATGACGTCACAATGTATTATGACGTCATAATGTATCCGCATTATGATATCACAATATATTATACGAGCACAACATGCATGTTTTATGACCAATATCGCTTCCACCGATATGTGTCACATCTACTGGAGCATCATGAGCATGTATTATGACGTCACAGTATATGATGACATCATAATTAGTATGCAGTATGACGTCACAATGTATTATGACGTCATAATGTATCCGCATTATGACATCACAGTATATTATGAGAGCGCAATTTGCAGGTATTATGAGCAATTTCTCTTACCCCAATTTGTGTCACATCTACTGGAGCATCATGAGCATGTATTATGACGTGACAGTATATGATGACATCATAATTAGTATGCACTATGACGTCACAATGTACTATGACGTCATAATGTATCCGCATTATGACATCACAATATATTATGAGACCGCAATTTGCATGTTTTATGACCAATTTCGCTTCCCCCAACTTGTGTCACATCTACTGGAGCATCATGAGCATGTATTATGACGTGACAGTATATGAGGACATCATAATTAGTATGCACTATGACGTCACAATGTACTATGACGTCATAATGTATCCGCATTATGACATCACAATATATTATGAGAGCGCAATTTGCAGGTATTACGAGGAATTTCTCTTACCCCAATTTGTGTCACATCTACTGGAGCATCATGAGCATGTATTACGACGTGACAGTATATGATGACATCATAATTAGTATGCACTATGACGTCACAATGTATTATGACGTCGTAATGTATCCGCATTATGATATCACAATATGAGAGCGCAATTTGCATGTTTTATGAACAATTTCGCTTCCCCCAATTTGTGTCACATGTACTGGAGCATCATGAGCATGTATTATGACGTCACAGTATATGATGACATCATAATTAGTATGCACTATGACGTCACAATGTAGTATGATGTCATAATGTATCCGCATTATGACATCACAATATGTTATGAGAGAGCAATTTGCAGGTATTATGAGCAATTTCGCTGACCCCAATTTGTGTCACATCTACTGGAGCATCATGTGCATGTACTATGATGTCGCAGTATGTGATGAAATCATAATTAGTATGCACTATGACGTCACAATGTATTATGACGTCATAATGTATCCGCATTATGATATCACAATATATTATGCGAGCGCAACATGCAGCTATTATGAGCAATTTCTCTTACCCCAATTTGTGTCACATCTACTGGAGCATCATGAGCATGTATTATGACGTCACAGTATATGATGACATCATGATTACTACGCACTATGACGTCACAATTTATTATGACGTCATAATGTATCTGCATTATGACATCACAATATATTATGAGAGCGCAATTTGCATGTTTTATGACAAATTTCGCTTCCCCCAATTTGTGTCACATCTACTGGAGCATCATGAGCATGTATTATGACGTCACAGTATATGATGACATCATAATTAGTATGCACTATGACATCACAATGTATTATGACGTCATAATGTATCCGCATTATGCCATCACAATATATTATACGAGCATAACATGCATGTTTTATGACCAATATCGCTTCAACCAATATGTGTCACATCTACTGGAGCATCATGAGCATGTATTATGACGTCACAGTATATGATGACATCATAATTAGTATGCAGTATGACATCACAATGTATTATGACGTCATAATGTATCCGCATTATGACATCACAGTATATTATGAGAGCACAATTTGCAGGTATTATGAGCAATTTCTCTTACCCCAATTTGTTTCACATCTACTGGAGCATCATGAGCATGTATTATGACGTCACAGTATATTATGACATCATAATTAGTATGCAGTATGACGTCACAATATATTATGACGTCATAATGTATCCGCATTATGACATCACAATATATTATGAGAGCGCAATTTGCAGGTTTTATGACCAATTTCGCTTACCCCAATTTGTGTCACATCTACTGGAGCATCATGAGCATGTATTTTGATGTCACAGTATATGATGACATCATAATTAGTATGCACTATGACGTCACAATATATTATGACGTCATAATGTATCCGCATTATGACATCACAATATATTATGAGAGCGCAATTTGCAGGTATTATGAGCAATTTCTCTTACCCCAATTTGTGTCACATCTACTGGAGCATCATGAGCATGTATTATGACGTCACAGTATATGATGACAACATAATTAGTATGCAGTATGACGTCACAATATATTATGACGTCATAATGTATCCGCATTATGACATCACAATATAGTATGAGAGCGCAATTTGCAGCTATTATGAGTAATTTCTCTTACCCCAATTTGTGTCACATCTACTGGAGCATCATGAGCATGTATTATAATGTCACAGTGTATGATGACATCATAATTAGAATGCACTATGACGTCACAATGTATTATGACGTCATAATGTATCCGCATTATGACATCACAATATATTATGAGAGCGCAATTTGCATATTTTATGACCAATTTCGCTTCCCCCAATTTGTGTCACATCTATTGGAGCATCATGAGCATGTATTAGGACGTCACAGTATATGACGTCATCATAATTAGTATGCAGTATGGCGTCACAATGTATTATGACGTCATAATGTATCCGCATTATGACATCACAATATATTATGAGAGCGCAATTTGCAGGTATTATGAGCAATTTCTCTTACCGCAATTTGTGTCACATCTACTGGAGCATCATGAGCATGTATTATGACATCACAGTATGTGATGATATCATAATCAGTATGCACTATGACATCACAATGTATTATGACGTCATAATGTATCCGCATTATGACATCACAATATATTATGAGAGCGCAATTTGCAGGTATTATGAGCAAATTCCCTTACCCCAATTTGTGTCAAATCTACTGGAGCATCATGAGCATGTATTATGACGTCATAGTATATGATGACATCATAATTAGTAAGCACTATGACGTCACAATGTATTATGACGTCATAATGTTTCCACATTAAGACATCACGATATATTATGAGAGCACAATTTGTAGGTATTATGAGCAATTTCTCTTACCCCAATTTGTGTCACAGCTAATGGAGCATCATGAGCATGTATTATGACGTCACAGTATATGATGACATAATAATTAGTATGCACTATGACGTCACAATGTACTATGACGTCATAATGTATCCGCATTATGACATCACAATATAATATGAGAGCGCAACATGCAGGTATTATGAGCAATTTCTCTTACCCCAATTTGTGTCACATCTACTGGAGCATCATGAGCATGTATTATGACGTCACAGTATATGATGACATCATAATTAGTATGCACTATGACATCACAATGTATTATGACGTCATAATGTATCCGCATTATGACATCACAATGTATTATGAGAGCGCAATTTGCAGGTTTTATGACCAATTTCGCTTACCCTAATTTGTCTCACATCTACTGGAGCATCATGAGCATGTATTATGACGTCACCTTATATGATGTCATCACAATTAGTATGCACTATGACGTCACAATGTATTATGACGTCATAATGTATCCGCATTATGACATCACAATATATTATGAGAGCGCAATTTGCAGGTATTATGAGCAATTTCTCTTACCCCAATTTGTGTCACATCTACTGGAGCATCATGAGCATGTATTATGACGTCACAGTATATGATGACAACATAATTAGTATGCACTATGGCATCACAATGTATTATGACGTCATAATGTATCCGCATTATGACATCACAATATATTATGAGAGCGCAATTTGCAGGTTTTATGACCAATTTCGCTTACCCCAATTTGTGTCACATCTACTGGAGCATCATGAGCATGTATTATGACGTCACAGCATATGATGACATCATAACTAGCATGAACTATGACGTCACAATGTATTATGACGTCACAATGTATCTGCATTATGACATCACAATATATTATGAGAGCGCAACATTCAGGTATTATGAACAATTTCTCTTACCCCAATATCCGTCACATCTACTGGAGCATCATGAGCATGTATTATGACGTCACAGTATATGATGACATCACAATTAGTATGCACTATGACGTCACAATGTATTATGACGTCATAATGTATCCGCATTATGACATCACAATATATTATGAGAGCGCAATTTGCAGGTATTATGAGCAATTTCTCTTACCCCAATTTGTGTCACATCTACTGGAGCATCATGAGCATGGATTATGACGTCACAGTATATGATGTCATCACAATTAGTATGCACTATGACGTCACAATGTATTATGACGTCACAATGTATCCGCATTATGACATCACAATATAATATGAGAGCGCAACATGCAGGTATTATGAGCAATTTCTCTTACCCCAATATCCGTCACATCTACTGGAGCATCATGAGCATGTATTATGACGTCACAGTATATGATGACATCATAATTAGTATGCACTATGACGTCACAATGTATTATGACGTCATAATGTATCCGCATTATGACATCACAATATATTATGAGAGCGCAATTTGCAGGTTTTATGACCAATTTCGCTTCCTCCAATTTTTATCACATCTACTGGCGCATCATGAGCATGTATTATGATGTCCCAGTATATGATGACATCATAATTAGTATGCACTATGACGTCACAAAGTATTATGACGTCATAATGTATCCGCATTATGACATCACAGTATATTATGGGAGCGCAATTTGCATGTTTTATGACCAATTTCGCTTCCCCCAATTTGTGTGACATCTACTGGAGCATCATGAGCATGTATTATGACGTCACAGTATATGATGACATCATAATTAGTATGCAGTATGACGTCACAATGTATTATGACGTCATAATGTGTCCGCATTATGACATCACAATATATTATGAGAGCGCAATTTGCAGGTATTATGAGCAATTTCTCTTACCCCAATTTGTGTCACATCTACTAGAGCATCATGAGCATGTATTATGACGTCACAGTATATGATGACAACATAATTAGTATGCAGTATGACGTCACAATATATTATGACATCATAATGTATCCGCATTATGACATCACAACATATTATGAGAGCGCAATTTGCAGGTATTATGAGCAATTTCTCTTACCCCAATTTGTTTCACATCTACTGGAGCATCATGAGCATGTATTATGATGTCACAGTATATGATGACATCATAATTAGCATGCACTATGACGTCACAATGTATTATGATGTCATAATGTATCCGCATTATGACATCACAATATATTATGAGAGCGCAATTTGCATGTTTGATGACCAATTTCGCTTCCCCAATTTGTGTCACATCTATTGGAGCATCATGAGCATGTATTAGGACGTCACAGTATATGATGTCATCATAATTAGTATGCAGTATGGCGTCACAATGTATTATGACGTCATAATGTATCCGCATTATGACATCACAATATATTATGAGAGCGCAATTTGCAGGTATTATGAGCAATTTCTCTTACGCCAGTTTGTGTCACATCTACAGGAGCATCATGAGCATGTATTATGACGTCACAGTATATGATGACAACATAATTAGTATGCACTATGACGTCACAATGTATTATGACGTCATAATGTATCCGCATTATGACATCACAATATATTATGAGAGCGCAATTTGCAGGTATTATGAGCAATTTCTCTTACGCCAGTTTGTGTCACATCTACTGGAGCATCATGAGCATGTATTATGACGTCACAGTATATGATGACATCATAATTAGTATGCACTATGACGTCACAATGTATTATGACGTCATAATGTGTCCGCATTATGACATCACAATATATTATGAGAGCGCAATTTGCAGGTTTTATGACCAATTTCGCTTCCTCCAATTTTTATCACATCTACTGGAGCATCATGAGCATGTATTATGATGTCCCAGTATATGATGACATCATAATTAGTATGCCCTATGACGTCACAATGTATTATGACGTCATAATGTATCCGCATTATGACATCACAGTATATTATGGGAGCGCAATTTGCATGTTTTATGACCAATTTCGCTTCCCCCAATTTGTGTGACATCTACTGGAGCATCATGAGCATGTATTATGACGTCACAGTATATGATGACATCATAATTAGTATGCAGTATGACGTCACAATGTATTATGACGTCATAATGTATCCGCATTATGACATCACAATATATTATGAGACCGCAACTTGCAGGTATTATGAGCAATTTCGCTTACCCCAACTTGTGTCACATCTACTGGAGCATCATGAGCATGTATTATGACGTCACAGTATATGATGATATCATAATTAGTATGCACTATAACGTCAAAATGTATTATGAAGTCATAATGTATCCGCATTATGACATCACAATATATTATGAGAGCGCAACATGCAGGTATTATGAGCAATTTCTCTTACCCCAATTTGTGTCACATCTACTGGAGCATCATGAGCATGGATTATGACGTCACAGTATATGATGACATCATAATTAGTATGCACTATGACATCACAATGTATTATGACGTCATAATGTATCCGCATTATGACATCACAATGTATTTTGAGAGGGCAATTTGCAGGTTTTATGACCAATTTCGCTTACCCCAATTTGTGTCACATCTACTGGAGCATCATGAGCATGTATTATGACGTCACAGTATATGATGTCATCACAATTAGTATGCACTATGACGTCACAATGTATTATGACGTCACAATGTATCCGCATTATGACATCACAATATAATATGAGAGCGCAACATGCAGGCATTATGAGCAATTTCTCTTACCCCAATATCCGTCACATCTACTGGAGCATCATGAGCATGTATTATGACGTCACAGTATATGATGACATCATAATTAGTATGCACTATGACGTCACAATGTATTATGACGTCATAATGTATCCGCATTATGACATCACAATATATTATGAGAGCGCAATTTGCAGGTTTTATGACCAATTTCGCTTCCTCCAATTTTTATCACATCTACTGGCGCATCATGAGCATGTATTATGATGTCCCAGTATATGATGACATCATAATTAGTATGCACTATGACGTCACAATGTATTATGACGTCATAATGTATCCGCATTATGACATCACAGTATATTATGGGAGCGCAATTTGCATGTTTTATGACCAATTTCTCTTCCCCCAATTTGTGTGACATCTACTGGAGCATCATGAGCATGTATTATGACGTCACAGTATATGATGACATCATAATTAGTATGCACTATGACATCACAATGTATTATGACGTCATAATGTATCCGCATTATGCCATCACAATATATTATACGAGCATAACATGCATGTTTTATGACCAATATCGCTTCCCCCAATATGTGTCACATCTACTGGAGCATCATGAGCATGTATTATGACGTCACAGTATATGATGACATCATAATTAGTATGCAGTATGACATCACAATGTATTATGATGTCATAATGTATCCGCATTATGACATCACAGTATATTATGAGAGCACAATTTGCAGGTATTATGAGCAATTTCTCTTACCCCAATTTGTTTCACATCTACTGGAGCATCATGAGCATGTATTATGACGTCACAGTATATTATGACATCATAATTAGTATGCACTATGACGTCACAATATATTATGACGTCATAATGTATCCGCATTATGACATCACAATATATTATGAGAGCGCAATTTGCAGGTATTATGAGCAATTTCTCTTACCCCAATTTGTGTCACATCTGCTGGAGCATCATGAGCATGTATTATGACGTCACAGTATATGATGACATCATAATTAGTACGCACTATGACGTCACAATGTATTATGACGTCATAATGTATCCGCATTATGACATCACAATATATTATGAGAGCGCAATTTGCATGTTTTGTGAACAATTTCGCTTCCCCCAATTTGTGTCACATCTACTGGAGCATCATGAGCATGCATTATGACGTCACAGTATATGATGACATCAAAATTAGTATGAAGTATGACGTCACAATGTATTATGACGTCATAATGTATCCGCATTATGACATCACAATATATTATGAGAGCGCAATTTGCAGGTATTATGAGCAATTTTCTTACCCCAATTTGTGTCACATCTACTGGAGTATCATGAGCATGTATTATGACGTCACAGTATATGATGACAACATAATTAGTATGCAGTATGACGTCACAATATATTATGACGTCATAATGTACCCGCATTATGCCATCACAATATATTATGAGAGCGCAATTTGCAGGTAGTATGAGCAATTTCTCTTACCCCAATTTGTGTCACATCTACTGGTGCATCATGAGCATGTATTATGATGTCACAGTATATGATGACAAAATAATTAGTATGCACTATGACGTCACAATGTATTACAACGTCATAATGTATCCGCATTATGACATCACAATATATTATGAGAGCGCAATTTCCATGTTTTATGACCAATTTCGCTTCCCGCAATTTGTGTCACATCTACTGGAGCATCATGAGCATGTATTATGACGTCACAGTATATGATGTCATCATAATTAGTATGCAGTATGGCGTCACAATGTATTATGACGTCATAATGCATCCGCATTATGACATCACAATATATTATGAGAGTGCAATTTGCAGGTATTATGAGCAATTTCTCTTACGCCAGTTTGTGTCACATCTACAGGAGCATCATGAGCATGTATTATGACGTCACAGTATATGACGACATCATAATGAGTATGAACTATGACGTCACAATGTATTATGACGTCATAATATATCTGCATTATGATATCACAATATATTATGCGAGCGCAACATGCAGCTATTATGAGCAATTTCTCTTACCCCAATTTGTGTCACATCTACTGGAGCATCATGAGCATGTATTATGACGTCACAGTATATGATGACACCATGATTAGTATGCACTATGACGTCACAATGTATTATGACGTCATAATATATCTGCATTATGACATCACAATATATTATGCGAGCGCAATTTGCATGTTTTATGACCAATTTCGCTTCCCCCAATTTGTGTCACATCTACTGGAGCATCATGAGCATGTATTATGAGGTCACAGTATATGACGACAACATAATGAGTATGAACTATGACCTCACAATGTACTATGACGTCATAATGTATCCGCATTATGACATCACAATATATTATGAGAGCGCAATTTGCAGGTATTATGAGCAATTTCTCTTACCCCAATTTGTGTCACATCTACTGGAGCATCATGAGCATGTATTATGACGTCACAGTATATGATGACATCATAATTAGTACGCACTATGACGTCACAATGTATTATGACGTCATAATGTATCCGCATTATGACATCACAATATATTATGACAGCGCAATTTGCAGGTTTTATGAGCAATTTCGCTGACACCCATTTGTGTCACATCTACTGAAGCATCATGAGCATGTATTATGATGTCACAGTATATGATGACATCATAATTAGTATGCACTATGACGTCACAATGTATTATGACGTCATAATGTATCCGCATTATGACATCACAATATATTATGCGAGCGCAACATGCAGGTATTATGAGCAATTTCTCTTACCCCAATTTGTGTCACATCTACTGGAGCATCATGAGAATGTATTATGACGTCACAGTATATGATGACATCGTAATTAGTATGCACTATGACGTCACAATGTATTATGACGTCATAATATATCCGCATTATGACATCACAATATACTACGAGAGCGCAACATGCAGGTATTATGAGCAATTTCTCTTACCACAATTTGTGTCACATCTACTGGAGCATCATGAGCATGTATTATGACGTCACAGTAAATGATGACATCATAATTAGTATGTACTATGACGTCACAATATATTATGACGTCATAATGTATCCTCATTATTACATCACAATATATTATGAGAGCGCAATTTGCAGGTTTTATGACCAATTTCGCTTACCCCAATTTGTGTCACATCTACTGGAGCATCATGAGCATGTATCATGACGTCACAGTATATGATGACGTCATAATTAGTATGCAGTATGACGTCACAATGCATTATGACGTAATAATATATCCGCATTATGACATCACAATATATTATGAGAGCGCAATTTGTAGGTATTATGAGGAATTTCTCTTACCCCAAATTGTTTCACATCTACTGGAGCATCATGAGCATGTATTATGACGTCACAGTAAATGATGACATCATAATTAGTATGCACTATGACGTCACAATATATTATGACGTCATAATGTATCCGCATTATTACATCACAATATATTATGAGAGCGCAATTTGCAGGTTTTATGAGCAATTTCTCTTACCCCAATTTGTGTCACATCTACTGGAGCATCATGAGCATGTATTATGACGTCACAGTATATGATGACGTCATAATTAGTATGCAGTATGACGTCACAATGTATTATGACGTCATAATGTATCCGCATTATGACATCACAATATATTATGAGAGCGCAACATGCAGGTATTATGAGCAATTTCGCTTACCCCAACTTCTGTCACATCTACTGGAGCATCATGAGCATGTATTATGACATCACAGTATATGATGATATCATAATTAGTATGCACTATAACGTCAAAATGTATTATGACGTCATAATGTATCCGCATTATGACATCACAATATATTATGAGAGCGCAACATGCAGGTATTATGAGCAATTTCTCTTACCCCAATTTGTGTCACATCTACTGGAGCATCATGAGCATGTATTATGACGTCACAGTATATGATGACATCATAATTAGTATGCACTATGACATCACAATGTATTATGACGTCATAATGTATCCGCATTATGACATCACAATGTATTATGAGAGCGCAATTTGCAGGTTTTATGACCAATTTCTCTTACCCCAATTTGTGTCACATCTACTGGAGCATCATGAGCATGTATTATGAGGTCACAGTATATGATGTCATCACAATTACTATGCACTATGACGTCACAATGTATTATGACGTCATAATGTATCCTCATTATGACATCACAATATATTATGAGAGCGCCACATGCAGGTATTATGAGCAATTTCTCTTACCCCAATTTGAGTCACATCTACTGGAGCATCATGAGCATGTATTATGACGTCACAGTATATGATGACATCATAATTAGTATGCACTATGACGTCACATTGTACAATGACGTCATAATGTATCCGCATTATGACATCACAATATATTATGAGAGCGCAATTTGCAGTTATTATGAGCAATTTCTCTTACCGCAATTTGTGTCACATCTACTGGAGCATCATGAGCATGTATTATGACGTCACAGTATGTGATGACATCATAATTAGTATGCACGATGACGTCACAATGTATTATGACGTCATAATGTATCGGCATTATGACATCACAATATATTATGAGAGCGCAATTTGCAGGTTTTATGAGCAATTTCTCTAACCCCAAATTGTGTCACATCTACTGGAGCATCATGAGCATGTATTATGACGTCACAGTATATGATGACATCATAATTAGTATGCACTATGACATCGCAATGTATTATGACGTCATAATGTATCCGCATTATGACATCACAATATATTATGAGAGCGCAACATGCAGGTATTATGAGCAATTTCTCCTACCACAATTTGTGTCACATCTACTGGAGCATCATGAGCATGTATTATGACGTCACAGTATATGATGACATCATAATTAGTATGCAGTATGACGTCACAATGTAGTATGACGTCATAATGTATCCGCATTATGACATCACAATATATTATGAGAGTGCAGGCCGGGCGCGGTGGCTCAAGCCTGTAATCCCAGCACTTTGGTAGGCCGAGGCGGGTGGATCACGAGGTCAAGATATCGAGACCATCCTGGTCAACATGGTGAAACCCCGTCTCTACTAATACAAAAAAAATTAGCTGGGCACGGTGGCGCGCGCCTGTAATCCCAGCTACTCAGGAGGCTGAGGCAGGAGAATTGCCTGAACCCAGGAGGCGGAGGTTGCGGTGAGCCGAGATCGCGCCATTGCACTCCAGCCTGGGTATCAAGAGCGAAACTCCGTCTCAAAAAAAAAAAAAAAAAAAAAAAAAGAGAGTGCAATTTGCAGGATTTATGACCAATTTCGCTTACCCCAATTTGTGTCACATCTACTGGAGCATCATGAGCATGTATTATGACGTCACAGTATATGATGACGTCATAATTAGTATGCAGTATGACGTCACAATGTATTATGACGTCATAATATATCCGCATTATGACATCACAATATATTATGAGACCGCAACTTGCAGGTATTATGAGCAATTTCGCTTACCCCAACTTGTGTCACATCTACTGGAGCATCATGAGCATGTATTATGACGTCACAGTATATGATGATATCATAATTAGTATGCACTGTAACGTCAAAATGTATTATGACGTCATAATGTATCCGCATTATGACATCACAATATATTATGAGAGCGCAATTTGCAGGTTTTATGAGCAATTTCTCTAACCCCAAATTGTGTCACATCTACTGGAGCATCATGAGCATGTATTATGACGTCACAGTATATGATGACATCATAATTAGTATGCACTATGACGTCACAATGTATTATGACATCATAATATATCCGCATTATGACATCACAATATATTATGAGAGCGCAACATGGAGGTATTATGAGCAATTTCTCTTACCACAATTTCTGTCACATCTACTGGAGCAGCATGAGCATGTATTATGATGTCACAGTATATGATGACATCATAATTGGTATGCACTATGACGTCACAATGTACTATGTCGTCATAATGTATCCGCATTATGGCATCACAATATAGTATGAGAACGCAATTTGCAGGTATTATGAGCAATTTCTCTTACCCCAATTTGTGTCACATCTACTGGAGCATCATGAGCATGTATTATGACCTCACAGTATATGATGACATCATAATTAGTACGCACTATGACGTCACAATGTATTATGACGTCATAATGTATCCGCATTATGACATCACAATATATTATGAGTGCGCAATTTCCTGGTTTCATGAGCAAATTCGCTGACCCGAAGTTGTGTCACATCTACTGGAGCATCATGAGCATGTATTATGACGTCACAGTATATGATGACATCATAATTAGTATGCACGATGACGTCAAAATGCATTATGACGTCATAATGTATCCGCATTATGACATCACAATATATTATGAGAGCGCAATTTGCAGGTTTTATGAGCAATTTCTCTAACCCCAAATTGTGTCACATCTACTGGAGCATCATGAGCATGTATTATGACGTCACAGTATATGATGACATCATAATTAGTATGCACTATGACGTCACAATGTATTATGATGTCATAATATATCCGCATTATGACATCACATTATATTATGAGAGCGCAACATGGAGGTATTATGAGCAATTTCTCTTACCACAATTTGTGTCACATCTACTGGAGCAGCATGAGCATGTATTATGACGTCACAGTATATGATGACATCATATTTAGTACGCAGTATGACATCACAATGTATTATGAGAGCGCAAGTTGCAGGTTTTATGACCAATTTCGCTTACCCCAATTTGTGTCACATCTACTGGAGCATCATGAGCACGTATTATGAAGTCACAGCATATGATGACATCATAACTAGTATGCACTATGATGTCAGAATGTATTATGACGTCATAAAGTATCCGCATTATGATATCACAATATATTATGCGAGCACAACATGCATGTTTTATGACAAATATCGCTTCCCCCAATATGTGTCACATCTACTGGAGCATCATGAGCATGTATTATGACGTCACAGTATATGATGACATCATAATTAGTATGCACTATGACGTCACAATGTACTATGACGTCATAATGTATCCGCATTATGCATTAACAAAATAGTATGAGAACGCAATTTGCAGCTATTATGAGCAATTTCTCTTACCCCAATTTGTGTCACATCTACTGGAGCATCATGAGCATGTATTATGACGTCACAGTATATGATGACATCATAATTAGTATGCAGTATGACGTCACAATGTATTATGACGTCATAATGTATCCGCATTATGACATCACAATATATTATGAGAGCGCAATTTGCAGGTAGTATGAGCAATTTCTCTTACCCCAATTTGTGTCACATCTACTGGAGCATCATGAGCATGTATTATGACGTCGCAGTATATGATGACATCATAATTAGTATGCAATATGACGTCACAATGTATTATGACGTCATAATGTATCCGCATTATGACATCACAATATATTATGAGAGCGCAATTTGCAGGTAGTATGAGCAATTTCTCTTACCCCAATTTGTGTCACATCTACTGGAGCATCATGAGCATGTATTATGACGTCACAGTATATGATGACATCATATTTAGTACGCAGTATGACGTCACAATGTATTATGACGTCATAATATATCCGCATTATGACATCACAATATATTATGAGTGCGCAATTTGCTGGTTTCATGAGCAATTTCGCTGACCCGAAGTTGTGTCACATCTACTGGAGCATCATGAGCATGTATTATGACGTCACAGTATATGATGACATCATAATTAGTATGCACGATGATGTCACAATGTATTATGATGTCATAATGTATCCGCATTATGACATCACAATATATTATAAGAGCGCAATTTGCAGGTAGTATGAGCAATTTCTCTTACCCCAATTTGTGTCATATCTACTGGAGCATCATGAGCATGTATTATGACGTCACAGTATATGATGACATCATAATTAGTATGCACGATGATGTCACAATGTATTATGATGTCATAATGTATCCGCATTATGACATCACAATATATTATGAGAGCGCAATTTGCAGGTTTTATGAGCAATTTCTCTAACCCAAAATTGTGTCACATCTACTGGAGCATCATGAGCATGTATTATGAGGTCACAGTATATGATGACATCATAATTAGTATGCACTATGACGTCACAATGTATTATGACGTCATAATGTATCCGCATTATGACATCACAATATTTTATGGGAGCGCAATTTGCATGTTTTATGACCAATTTCGCTTCCCCCAATTTGTGTCACATCTCCTGGAGCATCATGAGCATGTATTATGACGTCACAGTATATGATGACATCATAATTAGTATGCAGTATGACGTCACAATGTATTATGACGTCATAATGTATCCGCATTATGACATCACAGTATATTATGAGAGCGCAATTTGCAGGTATTAAGAGCAATTTCTCTTATTCCAATTTGTGTCACATGTACTGGAGCATCATGAGCATGTATTATGACGTCACAGTATATGATGACAACATAATTAATATGCAGTATGACGTCACAATATATTATGACGTCATAATGTATCCGCATTATGACATCACAATATATTATGAGAGCGCAATTTGCAGGTATTATGAGCAATTTCTCCTGCCCCAATTTGTGTCACATCTACTGGAGCATCATGAGCATGTATTATGATGTCACAGTATATGCTGACATCATAATTAGCATGCACTATGACGTCACAATGTATTATGACGTCATAATGTATCCGCATTATGACATCACAATATATTATGAGAGCGCAATTTGCAGGTATTAGAGCAATTTCTCTTACGCCAGTTTGTGTCACATCTACTGGAGCATCATGAGCATGTATTATGACGTCACAGTATATGATGATAACATAATTAGTATGCAATATGACGTCACAATATATTATGACGTCATAATGTATCCGCATTATGACATCACAATATATTATGAGAGCGCAATTTGCAGGTTTTATGACCAATTTCGCTTACCCCAATTTGTGTCACGTCTACTGGAGCATCATGAGCTTGTATTATGACGTCACAGCATATGATGACATCATAATTAGTATGCACAATGACGTCACAATGTATTATAACGTCATAATGTATCCGCATTATGACATCACAATGTATTATGAGAGCGCAATTTGCAGGTTTTATGACCAATTTCGCTTACCCCAATTTGTGTCACATCTACTGGAGCATCATGAGCATGTATTATGACGTCACAGTATATGATATCATCACAATTAGTATGCACTATGACGTCACAATGTATTATGACGTCATAATGTATCCGCATTATGACATCACAATATATTAAGAGAGCGCAATTTGCAGGTATTATGAGCAATTTCTCTTACCTCAATTTGTGTCACATCTACTGGAGCATCATGAACATGTATTATGACGTCACAGTATATGATGACATCATAATTAGTATGCACTATGACGTCACAATGTATTATGACGTCATAATGTATCCGCATTATGACATCACAATATATTATGAGAGCGCAATTTGCAGGTTTTATGACCAATTTCGCTTACCCCAATTTGTGTCACATCTTCTGGAGCATCATGAGCATGTATTATGACGTCACAGCATATGATGACATCATAACTAGTATGCACTATGACGTCCCAATGTATTATGACGTCACAATGTATCCGCATTATGACATCACAATATATTATGAGAGCGCAACATGCAGGTATTATGAGCAATTTCTCTTACCCCAATTTGTGTCACATCTACTGGAGCATCATGAGCATGTATTATGATGTCACAGTATATGATGACATCATAATTAGTATGCACTATGACATCACAATGTATTATGACGTCGTAATTTATCCGCATTATGACATCACAATATGAGAGCGCAATTTGCATGTTTTATGACCAATTTCGCTTCCTCCAATTTTTGTCACATCTACTGGAGAATCATGAGCATGTATTATGACGTCAGAGTATATTATGACATCATAATTAGTATGCACTATGACGTCACAATGTACTGTGACGTCATAATGTATCCGCATTATGACATCACAATATATTATGAGAGCGCAATTTGCAGGTATTATGAGCAATTTCTCTTACCCCAATTTGTGTCACATCTACTGGAGCATCTTGAGCGTGTATTATGACGTCAGAGTATGTGATGACATCATAATTAGTACGCACTATGACGTCACAATGTATTATGACGTCATAATTTATCCGCATTATGACATCACAATATATTTTGAGAGCGCAATTTCCAGGATTTATGAGCAATTTCGCTGACCCCAATTTGTGTCACATCTACTGGAGCATCATGAGCATGTATTATGACGTCGCAGTATATGATGAAATCATAATTAGTATGCACTATGACGTCCCAATGTATTATGACGTCATAATATATCCGCATTATGACATCACAATATATTATGAGAGCGCAACATGCAGGTATTATGAGCAATTTCTCTTACCACAATTTGTGTCACATCTACTGGAGAAGCATGAGCATGTATTATGATGTCACAGTATATGATGACATCGTAATTAGTATGCACTATGACGTCACAATGTAGTATGACGTCATAATGTATCCGCATTATGACATCACAATATATTATGAGAGTGCAATTTGCAGGTTTTATGACCACTTTCGCTTACCCCAATTTGTGTCACATCTACTGGAGCATCATGAGCATGTATTATAACGTCACAGTATATGATGACGTCATAATTAGTATGCAGTATGACGTCACAATGTTTTATGACGTCATAATATATCCACATTATGACATCACAATATATTATGAGAGCGCAATTTGTAGGTATTATGAGGAATTTCTCTTCCGCAAATTGTTTCACATCTACTGGAGCATCATGAGCATGTATTATGACGTCACAGTATATGATGACATCATAATTAGTATGCACTATGACGTCACAATATATTATGACGTCATAATGTATCCGCATTATTACATCACAATATATTATGAGAGCGCAATTTGCAGGTTTTATGAGCAATTTCTCTTACCCCAATTTGTGTCACATCTACTGGAGCATCATGAGCATGTATTATTTCGTCACAGTATATGATGACGTCATAATTAGTATGCAGTATGACGTCACAATGTATTATGACGTCATAATGTATCCGCATTATGACATCACAATATATTATGAGACAGCAACTTGCAGGTATTATGAGCAATTTCGCTTTCCACAACTTGTGACACATCTACTGGAGCATCATGAGCATGTATTATGACATCACAGTATATGATGATATCATAATTAGTATGCACTATAACGTCTAAATGTATTATGACGTCATAATGTATCCGCATTATGACATCACAATATATTATGAGAGCGCAATTTGCAGGATTTATGACCAATTTCGCTTACCCCAATTTGTGTCACATCTACTGGAGCATCACGACCATGTATTATGTCGTCACAGTATATGATGACATCATAATTAGTATGCACTATGACGTCACAATGTATTATGACGTCATAATGTGTCCGCATTATGACATCACAATACATTATGAGAGCGCAACATGCAGGTATTATGCGCAATTTCTCTTACCCCAATTTGTGTCACATCTACTGGAGCATCATGAGCATGTATTATGACGTCACAGTAAATGATGACATCATAATTAGTATGCACTATGACGTCACAGTGTATTATGACGTCATAATGTATCCGCATTATGACATCACAATGTATTATGACAGCGCAATTTGCAGGTTTCATGATCAATTTCTCTTACCCCAATTTCTGTCACATCTACTGGAGCATCATGAGCATGTATTATGATGTCACAGTATATGATGACATCAAAATTAGTATGCAGTATGACGTCACAGTATATTATGACGTCATAATGTATCCGCATTATGACATCACAATATATTATGAGAGCGCAACATGCAGGTAGTACGAGCAATTTCTCTTACCCCAATTTGTGTCACATCTACTGGAGCATCATGAGCATGTATTATGACGTCACAGTATATGATGACATCATAATTAATATGCACTATGACGTCACAATGTATTATGACGTCATAATGTGTCCGCATTATGACTTCACAATATATTATGAGAGCGCAATTTGCTGGTTTTATGACCAATTCCTCTTACCCCAATTTGTGTCACATCTACTGGAGCATCATGAGCATGTATTATGACGTCACAGTAAATGATGACATCATAATTAGTGTGCACTATGACGTCACAATGTATTCTGACGTCATAATGTAGCCGCATTATGACATCAGAACATATTATGAGAGCGCAAACTGAAGGTACCATGAGCAATTTCTCTTACCCCAATTTGTGTCACATCTACTGGAGCATCGTGAGCATGTATTATGACGTCACAGCATATGATGACATCATAATTAGTATGCACTATGACGTCACAATGTGGTATGACGTCATAATGTATCCGCATTATGACATAACAGTATATTATGAGAGCGTAATTTGCAGGTTTTATGACAAATTTCGCTTAGCCCAATTTGTGTCACATCTACTGGAACATCATGAGCATGTATTATGATGTCACAGTATATGATGACATCATAATTAGTATGCAGTATGACGTCACAATGTATTATGACATCGTAATATATATACGCATTATGACATCACAATATATTATGGGATCGCAACGTGCAGGTATTATGACCAATTTCTCTTACCCCAATTTGTGTCACATCTACTGGAGCATCATGAGCATGTATTATGACGTCACAGTATATGATGACATCATAATTAGTATGCACTATGACGTCACAATGTATTATGACGTCATAATGTATCCGCATTATGACGTCACAATATATTATGAGAGCGCAATTTGCAGGTTTTATGACCAATTTCGCTTACCCCAATTTGTGTCACATCTACTGGAGCATCATGAGCATGTATTATGACGTCACAGTATATGATGACATCATAATTATTATGCACTATGACGTCACAATGTATTATGACGTCATAATGTATCCACATTATGACATCACAATGTATTATGAGAGCTCAACATGCAGGTATTATGTGCAATTTCTCTTACCCCAATTTGTGTCACATCTACTGGAGCATCATGAGCATATATTATGACGTCACAGTATATGATGACATCATAATTAGTATGCACTATGACGTCACAATGTATTATGACGTCATAATGTATCCGCATTATGACATCACAATATATTATGAGAGCGCAACATGCAGGTATTATGAGCAATTTCTCTTACCTCAGTTTGTGTCACATCTACTGGAGCATCATGAGCATGTATTATGACGTCACCGTATATGATGACATCATAAGTAGTATGCACTATGACGTCACAATGTATTATGACGACATAATGTATCCGCTTTATGACATCACAATATATTATGAGAGCGCAATTTGCAGGTTTTAGGACCAATTTCGCTTACCCCAATTTGTGTCACATCTACTGGAGCATCATGAGCATGTATTATGATGTCACAGTATATGATGACATCATAATTAGTATGCAGTATGACGTCACAATGTATTATGACGTCATAATGTATCCGCATTATGACATCACAGTATATTATGAGTGCGCAAGTTGCGGGTATTATGAGCAATTTCTCTTACCACAATTTATGTCACATCTACTGGAGCATCATGAGCATGTATTATGACGTCACAGTATATGATGACATTATGATTAGTATGCAGTATGATGCCACAATGTATTATGACGTCATAATGTATCCGCATTATGACATCACAATATATTATGAGAGGGCAATTTGCAGTTTTTATGACCAATTTCGCTTAACCCAATTTGTGTCACATCTACTGGAGCATCATGAGCATGTATTATGACGTCACAGTATATGATGACATCATAATCAGTATGCACTATGACGTCACAATGTATTATGACGTCATAATGTATCCGCATTATGACAACACAATATATTTTGAGAGCGCAACATGCAGGTATTATGAGCAATTTCTCTTACCCCAATTTATATCACATCTACTGGAGCATCATGAGCATGTATTATGACCTCACAGTATATGATGACATCATAATTAGTATGCACTAGGACGTCACAATATATTATGATGTCATAATGTATCAGCATTATGACATCACAATATATTATGAGAGCGCAATTTGCAGGTTTTATGACCAATTTCGCTTACCCCAATTTGTGTCACATCTACTGGAGCATCATGAGCATGTATTATGACGTCACAGTATATGATGACATCATAATTAGTATGCACTATGACGTCACAATGTACTATGACGTCATAATGTATCCGCATTATGACATCACAATATATTATGAGAGCGCAACATGCAGGTATCATGAGCAATTTCTCTTACCCCAATTTGTGTCACATCTACTGGAGTATGATGAGCATGTATTATGATGTGACAGTATATGATGACATCATAATTAGTATGCACTATGACGTCACAATGTATTATGACGTCATAATGTATCCACATTATGACATCACAATATATTATGGGAGCGCAATTTGCAGTTTTTATGAGCAATTTCTCTTACCCCAATTTGTGCCACATCTACTGGAGCATCATGAGCATGTATTATGATGTCACAGTATATGATGACATCATAATTAATATGCAGTATGACGTCACAATGTATTATGACGTCATAATGTTTCCGCATTATTTTACCACAATATATTATGAGAGTGCAATTTGCATGTATTATGAGCAATTTCTCTTACCCCAATTTGTGTCACATCTACTGGAGCATCATGAGCATGTATTATGATGTCACAGTATATGATGACATCATAATTAGTATGCACTATGACATCACAATGTAGTATGACGTCATAATGTATCCGAATTTTGACCTCACAATACATTACGGGAGCGCAAATTGAAAGTTTTATGACCAATTTCGCTTACCCCAATTTGTGTCACATCAACTGGAGCAACATGAGCATGTATTATGATGTCACAGTATATGATGACATCATAATTAGTATGCAGTATGACGTCACAATGTATTATGACGTCATAATATATCCGCATTATGACATCACAATATATTATGAGAGCGAAATTTGCAGGTATTGTGAGCAATTTCTCTTACCCCAATTTGTGTCACATCTACTGGAGCATCAGGAGCATGTATTATGACGTCACAGTATTTGATGACATCATAATTAGTATGCACTATATCGTCACAATGTATTATGACGTCATAATGTTTCCGCATTATGACATCACAATATATTATGAGAGCGCAATTTGTAGGTTTTATGACCAATTTCGCTTACCCCAATTAGTGTCACATCTACTGGAGAATCATGAGCATGTATTATGACGAAACAGTATATGATGACATCATAATTAGTATGCAATATGACTTCATAATGTATCCGCATTATGACATCACAATATATGATGAGAACGCAACATGCAGGTATTATGAGCAATTTCTCTTACCCCAATTTGTGTCACATCCAATGGAGCATCATGAGCATGTATTATGACGTCACTGTAAATGATGACATCATAATTAGTATGCACTATGACGTCACAATGTATTATGACGTCATAATGTATCCGCATTATGACATCACAATATATTATGAGAGCACAACATGCAGGTATTATGAGCAGTTTCTCTTACCCCAAATTGTGTCACATCTACTGGAGCATCATGAGCATGAATTATGACGTCACAGTATATGATGACATCATAATTAGTATGCACTATGATGTCACAATGTATTATGACGTCATAATGTATCCGCATTATGACAGCACAATATATTACGAGAGCGCAATTTGCAGGTATTATGAGCAAATTCTCTTACCCCAATTTGTGTCACATCTACTGGAGCATCATGAGCATGTATTATGACGTCACAGTATATGATGACATCATAATTAGTAAGCACTATGACGTGACAATGTATTATGACGTCATAATGTATCCGCGTTATGACCTCACAATATATGATGAGAGCGCAATTTGCAGGTATTGTGACCCATTTCTCTTTCCCCAGTTTGTGTCACATCTACTGGAGCATCATGAGCATGTATTATGACGTCAGAGTATATGATGACATCATAATTAGTATGCACTATGACGTCACAATGTATTATGATTTCATAATGTATCCGCATTATGACATCACAATATATTATGAGAGCGCAACTTGCAGGTATTATGACCAATTTCTCTTACCCCAATTTGTGTCACATCTACTGGAGCATCATGAGCATGTATTATGACGTCACAGTAAATGATGACATCATAATTAGTATGCACTATGACGTCACAATGTACTGTGACGTCATAATGTATCCGCATTATGACATCACAATATATTACGAGAGCGCAATTTGCAGCTATTATGAGCAAATTCTCTTACCCCAATTTGTGTCACATCTACTGGAGCATCATGAGCTTATGACGTCACTATATATGATGACATCATAATTAGTATGCACTATGACGTCACAATATATTATGACGTCATAATGTATCCGCATTTTGACATCACAATATATTATGAGAGCGCAATTTGCAGGTATTATGACCAATTTCTCTTACCCCAATTTGTGTCACATCTACTGGAGCATCATGAGCATGTATTATGACGTCACAGTATATGATGACATCATAATTAGTATACACTATGACGTCACAATGTATTATGACGTCATAATGTATCCGCATTATGACGTCACAATATATTATGAGAGCGCAATTTGCAGGTTTTATGACCAATTTCGCTTACCCCAATTTGTGTCACATCTACTGGAGCATCATGAGCATGTATTATGACGTCACAGTATATGATGACATCATAATTATTATGCACTATGATGTCACAATGTATTATGACGTCATAATGTATCCACATTATGACATCACAATGTATTATGAGAGCGCAACATGCAGGTATTATGTGCAATTTCTCTTACCCCAATTTGTGTCACATCTACTGGAGCATCATGAGCATGAATTATGACGTCACAGTATATGATGACATCATAATTAGTATGCAGTATGACGTCACAATGTATTATGACGTCATAATGTATCCGCATTATGACATCACAATATATTATGAGAGGGCAATTTGCAGGTTTTATGACCAATTTCGCTTACCCCAATTTGTGTCACATCTACTGGAGCATCATAAGCATGTATTATGACGTCACAGTATATGATGACATCATAATTAGTATGCACTATGACGTCACAATGTATTATGACGTCATAATGTATCCTCATTATGACATCACAGTATATTATGAGTGCGCAAGGTGCAGGTATTATGAGCAATTTCTCTTACGACAATTTATGTCACATCTACTGGAGCATCATGAGAATGTATTATGACGTCACAGTATATGATGACATCATGATTATTATGCAGTATGATGCCACAATGTATTATGACGTCATAATGTATCCGCATTCTGACATCACAATATATTATGAGAGCGCAATTTGCAGGTTTTATGACCAATTTCGCTTTCCCCAATTTGTGTCACATCTACTGGAGCATCATGAGCATGTATTATGACGTCACAGTATATGATGACATCATAATTAGTATGCAGTATGACGTCACAATGTATTATGACGTCATAATGTATCCGCATTATGACAACACAATATATTATGAGAGCGCAACATGCAGGTATCATGAGCAATTTCTCTTACCCCAATTTGTGTCACATCTACTGGAGCATCATGAGCATGTATTATGATGTCACAGTATATGATGACATCATAATTAGTATGCACTATGACGTCACAATGTGTTATGACGTCATAATGTATCCGCATTATGACATCACAATATATTATGGGAACGCAATTTGCAGTTTTTATGAGCAATTTCTCTTACCCCAATTTGTGTCACATCTACTGGAGCATCATGAGCATGTATTATGACGTCACAGTATATGATGACATCATAATAAGTATGCACTATGACGTCACAATGTTTTATGACGTCATAATGTATCTGCATTATGATATCACAATATATTATGAGAGCGCAATTTGCAGGTTTTATGACCAATTAAGCTTACCCCAATTTGTGTCACATCTACTGGAGCATCATGAGCATGTATTATGACCTCACAGTATATGATGACATCATAATTAGTATGCACTATGATGTCACAATGTATTAGGACGTCATAATGTATCCGCATTATGACATCACAATATATTATGAGAGCGCAACATGCATGAATTATGAGCAATTTCTCTAACCCCAATTTGTGTCACATCTACTGGAGCATCATGAGCATGTATTCTGACGTCACAGTATATGATGACATCATAATTAGCATGCAGTATGATGTCACAATGTATTATGACGTCATAATGTATCCGCATTATGACATCACAATGTATTATGAGAGCGCAACATGCAGGTATTATGAGCAATTTCTCTTACCCCAATTTGTGTCACATCTACTCGAGCATCATGAGTATGTATTATGACGTCACAGTATATGATGACATCATAATTAGTATGCACTATGACGTCACAATGTATTATGACGTCATAATGTATCTTCATTATGACATCACAATATATTATGAGATCGCAACTTGCTTTTATTATGAGCAATTTCTCTTACCCCAATTTGTGTCACATCTACTGGAGCATCATCAGCATGTATTATGATGTCACAGTATATAATGACATCATAATTAGTATGCACTATGATGTCACAATGTATTATGACGTCATAATGTATCCGCATTATGACATCACAATATATTATGAGAGCGCAATTTGCAGGTATTATGAGCAATTTCTCTTACCCCAATTTGTGTCACATCTACTGGAGCATCATGAGCATGTATTATGACGTCACAGTATATGATGACATCATAATTAGTATGCAGTATGATATCACAATGTATTATGACGTCATAATGTATCCGCATTATGACATCACAATATATTATGAGAGCGCAACATGCAGGTATTATGAGCAATTTCTCTTACCCCAATTTGTGTCACATCTTCTGGAGCATCATGAGCATGTATTATGATGTCACAGTATATGATGACATCATAATTAGTATGCACCATGACGTCACAATGTATTATGACGTCATAATGTATCCACATTATGACATCACAATATATTATGAGAGCGCAACATGCAGGTAGTATGAGCAATTTCTCTTACCCCAATTTGTGTCGCATCTACTGGAGCATCATGAGCATGTATTATGAAGTCACAGTACATGATGACATCATAATTAGTATGCAATATGACTTCATAATGTATCCGCATTATGACATCACAATATATGATGAGAGCGCAACATTCAGGTATTATGAGCAATTTCTCTTACCCCAATTTGTGTCACATCTACTGGAGCATCATGAGCATGTATTATGACGTCACAGTAAATGATGACATCATAATTAGTATGCACTATGACGTCACAATGTATTATGACGTCATAATGTATCCGCATTATGACATCACAATACATTATGAGAGTGCAACTTGCAGGTTTTATGACCAATTTCGCTTACCCCAGTTAGTGTCCCATCTATTGGAGCATCATGAGCATGTATTATGACGTCAGAGTATATGATGACATCATAATTAGTATGCGCTATGATGTCACAATGTATTATGACGTCATAATGTATCCGCATTATTACATCTCAATATATTATGAGAGCGCAACATGCAGGTATTATGAGCAATTTCTCTTACCCCAATTTGTGTCACATCTGCTGGAGCATCATGAGCACGTATTATGACGTCACAGTATATGATGATATCATAATTAGTATGCACCATGACGTCACAATGTATTATGACGTCATAATGTATCCGCATTATGACATCACAATATATTATGAGAGCGCAATTTGCATGTTTTATGACCAATTTCGCTGCCCCAATTTGTGTCACATCTACTGGAGCATCATGAGCATGTATTATGAAGTCACAGTATATGATGACATCATAATTAGTATGCAATATGACGTCACAATGTATTATGACGTCATAATGTATCCGCATTATGACATCACAATATATTATGAGAGCACAACATGCAGGTATTATGAGCAGTTTCTCTTACCCCAATTTGTGTCACATCTACTGGAGCATCATGAGCATGTATTATGACGTCACAGTATATGATGACATCATAATTAGTATGCACTATGATGTCACAATGTATTATGACGTCATAATGTATCCGCATTATGACATCCCAATATACTATGAGAGCGCAATTTGCTGATTTTATGACCAATTTCGCTTACCCCAATTTGTGTCACATCTACTGGAGCATCATGAGCATGTATTATGACGTCACAGTATATGATGTCATCATAATTAGTATGCAGTATGACGTCACAATGTATTATGACGTCATAATGTGTCCGCATTATGACATCACAATACATTATGAGAGCGCAACATGCAGGTATTATGAGCAATTTCTCTTTCTCCAATTTGTGTCACATCTACTGTAGCATCATGAGCATGTATTATGATGTCACAGTAAATGATGACATCATAATTAGTATGCAGTATGACGTCAAAATGTACTATGGCGTCATAATGTATCCGCATTATGACAGCACAATATATTACGAGAGCTCAATTTGCAGGTATTATGAGCAAATTCTCTTACCCCAATTTGTGTCACATCTACTGGAGCATCATGAGCATGTATTATGACGTCACAGTATATGATGACATCATAATTAGTAAGCACTATGACGTGACAATGTATTATGACGTCATAATGTATCCGCGTTATGACCTCACAATATATGATGAGAGCGCAATTTGCAGGTATTGTGACCCATTTCTCTTTCCCCAGTTTGTGTCACATCTACTGGAGCATCATGAGCATGTATTATGACGTCAGAGTATATGATGACATCATAATTAGTATGCACTATGACGTCACAATGTATTATGATGTCATAATGTATCCGCATTATGACATCACAATATATTATGAGAGCGCAACTTGCAGGTTTTATGACCAATTTCGCTTACCCCAATTTGTGTCACAACTACTGGAGCATCATGAGCATGTATTATGACGTCACAGTATATGATGACATCATAATTAGTATGCACTATGACGTCACAATATATTATGATGTCATAATATATCCGCATTATGACATCACAATATATTATGAGAGCGCAATTTCCAGGTATTATGACCAATTTCTCTTACCCCAATTTGTGTCACATCTACTGGAGCATCATGAGCATGTATTATGACGTCACAGTATATGATGACATCATAGTTAGTATGCTCTATGACGTCACAATGTATTATGACGTCATAATGTATCCGCATTATGACATCACAATATATTATAAGAGCGCAACATGCAGGTATTATGAGCAATTTCTCTTGCCCCAATTTGTGTCACATCTACTGGAGCATCATGAGCATGTATTTTGACGTCACAGTAAATGATGACATCATAATTAGTATGCACTATGATGTCACAATGTACTATGACGTCATAATGTATTCGCATTATGACATCACAATATATAGCGAGAGCGCAATTTGCAGATATTATGAGCAAATTCTCTTATCTCAATTTGTGTCACATCTACTGGAGCATCATGAGCATGTATTATGACGTCACAGTATATGATGACATCATAATTAGTATGCACTATGACGTCACAATGTATTATGACGTCATAATGCATCCGCATTATGACATCACAATATATAATGAGAGCGCAACATGCAGGTATTATGAGCAATTTCTCTTACCCCAATTTGTGTCACATCTACTGGAGAATCATCAGCATGTATTATGACGTCACAGTATATGATGACATCATAATTAGTATGCACTATGACGTCACAATGTATTATGTCGTCATAATGTATCCGCATTATGACATCACAATATATTATGATAGCGCAATTTGCAGGTTTTATGACCAATTTCGCTTACCACATTTTGTGTCACATCTACTGGAGCATCAAGAGCATGTATTATGACGTCACAGTATATGATGACATCATTATTACTATGCAGTATGACGTCACAATGTATTATGACGTCATAATGTATCCGCATTATGACATCACAATATATTATGAGAGCGCAACATGCAGGTATTATGACCAATTTCGCTTACCCCAATTTGTGTCACATCTACTGGAGCATCATGAGGATGTATTATGACGTCACAGAAATGATGACATCATAATTAGTATGCACTATGACGTCACAATGTACTATGACGTCATAATGTATTCGCATTATGACATCACAATATATTACGAGAACGCAATTTGCAGCTGTTATGAGCAAATTCTCTTACCCAAATTTGTGTCACATCTACTGGAGCATCATGAGCATGTATTATGACGACACAATATTTGATGACATCATAATTAGTATGCAGTATGACTTCACAATGTATTATGACGTCATCATTTATCCGCATTATGACATCACAATATATGATGAGAGCGCAATTTGCAGGTATTGTGACACATTTCTCTAACCCCAATTTGTGTCACATCTACTGGAGCATCATAAGCATGTATTTTGACGTCAGAGTATATGATGACATCATAATGAGTATGCACTATGACGTCACAATGTATTATGACGTCATAATGTATCCGCATTATGACATCACAATATATTATGAGAGCGCAATTTGCAGGTTTTATGACCAATTTCGCTTTCCCCAATTTGTGTCACATCCACTGGAGCATCATGAGCATGTATTATGACGTCACAGTATATGATGACATCATAATTAGTATGCAGTATGACGTCACAATATATTATGACGTCATAATGTATCCGCATTATGACATCACAATATATTATGAGAGCGCAACATGCAGGTATTATGAGCAATTTCTCTTACCCCAATTTGTGTCACATCTACTGGAGCATCAAGAGCATGTATTATGACGTCACAGTATATGATGACATCATAATTTGTATGCACTATGACGTCACAATGTATTATGACGTCATAATGTATCCGCATTATGACATCACTATATATTATGAGAGCGCAATTTGCAGGTTTTATGACCAATTTCGCTTACCCCAATTTGTGTCACATCTACTGGAGCATCATGAGCATGTATTATGACGTCACAGGATATGATGACATCATAATTAGTATGCAGTATGACGTCCCAATTTATTATGACGTCATAATGTATCCGCCTTATAACATCGCAATATATTATGAGAGCGCAATTTGCAGGTATTATGAGCAATTTCTCTTACCCCAATTTGAGTCACATGTACTGGAGCATCATGACCATGTATTATGACGTCAGAGTATATGATGACATCATAATTAGTATGCACTATGACGTCACAATGTATTATGACATCATAATGTATCCGCATTATGACATCACAATATATTATGAGAGCGCAACAAGCAGGTATTATAAGCAATTTCTCTTACCACAATTTGTGTCACATCTAGTGGAGCATCATGAGCATGTATTATGACGTCACAGTATATGATGACATCATAATTAGTATGCACTATGATGTCACAATGTATTATGACGTCATAATGTATCCGCATTATGACATCAGAATATATTATGAGAGCGCAATTTGCTGGTTTTCTGACCAATTTCGCTTACCCCAATTTGTGTCACATCTACTGGAGCACCATGAGCATGTATTATGACGTCACAGTATATGATGTCATCATAATTAGTACGCAGTATGACGTCACAATGTATTATGACGTCATAATGTATCCGCATTATGACATCACAATACATTATGAGAGCGCAACATGCAGGTATTATGAGCAATTTCTCTTTCTCCAATTTGTGTCACATCTACTGGAGCATCATGAGCATGTATTATGATGTCACAGTAAATGATGACATCATAATTAGTATGCAGTATGACGTCAAAATGTACTATGGCGTCATAATGTATCCGCATTATGACAGCACAATATATTACGAGATCGCAATTTGCAGGTATAATGAGCAAATTCTCTTACCCCACATTGTGTCACATCTACTGGAGCATCATGAGCATGAATTATGATGTCACAGTATATGATGACATCATAATTAGTAAGCACTATGACGTCACAATGTATTATGACGTCATAATGTATCCGCATTATGACCTCACAATATATGATGAGAGCGCAATTTGCAGGTATTGTGACCATTTCTCTTTCCCCAGTTTGTGTCACATCTACTGGAGCATCATGAGCATGTATTATGACGTCAGAGTATATGATGACATCATAATTAGTATGCACTATGACGTCACAATGTATTATGATGTCATAATGTATCCGCATTATGACATCACAATATATTATGAGAGCGCAACTTGCAGCTTTTATGACCAATTTCGCTGACCCCAATTTGTGTCACATCTACTGGAGCATCATGAGCATGTATTATGACGTCACAGTATATGATGACATCATAATTGGTATGCACTATGACGTCACAATGTATTATGACGTCATAATGTATCTTCATTATGACATCACAATATATTATGAGATCGCAACTTGCTTTTATTATGAGCAATTTCTCTTACCCCAATTTGTGTCACATCTACTGGAGCATCATCAGCATGTATTATGATGTCACAGTATATAATGACATCATAATTAGTATGCACTATGATGTCACAATGTATTATGACGTCATAATGTATCCGCATTATGACATCACAATATATTATGAGAGCGCAATTTGCAGGTATTATGAGCAATTTCTCTTACCCCAATTTGTGTCACATCTACTGGAGCATCATGAGCATGTATTATGACGTCACAGTATATGATGACATCATAATTAGTATGCAGTATGATATCACAATGTATTATGACGTCATAATGTATCCGCATTATGACATCACAATATATTATGAGAGCGCAACATGCAGGTATTATGAGCAATTTCTCTTACCCCAATTTGTGTCACATCTTCTGGAGCATCATGAGCATGTATTATGACGTCACAGTATATGACGACATCATAATTAGTATGCACCATGACGTCACAATGTATTATGACGTCATAATGTATCCACATTATGACATCACAATATATTATGAGAGCGCAACATGCAGGTAGTATGAGCAATTTCTCTTACCCCAATTTGTGTCGCATCTACTGGAGCATCATGAGCATGTATTATGAAGTCACAGTACATGATGACATCATAATTAGTATGCAATATGACTTCATAATGTATCCGCATTATGACATCACAATATATGATGAGAGCGCAACATTCAGGTATTATGAGCAATTTCTCTTACCCCAATTTGTGTCACATCTACTGGACCATCATGAGCATGTATTATGACGTCACAGTAAATGATGACATCATAATTAGTATGCACTATGACGTCACAATGTATTATGACGTCATAATGTATCCGCATTATGACATCACAATACATTATGAGAGTGCAACTTGCAGGTTTTATGACCAATTTCGCTTACCCCAGTTAGTGTCCCATCTACTGGAGCATCATGAGCATGTATTATGACGTCAGAGTATATGATGACATCATAATTAGTATGCGCTATGATGTCACAATGTATTATGACGTCATAATGTATCCGCATTATTACATCTCAATATATTATGAGAGCGCAACATGCAGGTATTATGAGCAATTTCTCTTACCCCAATTTGTGTCACATCTGCTGGAGCATCATGAGCACGTATTATGACGTCACAGTATATGATGATATCATAATTAGTATGCACCATGACGTCACAATGTATTATGACGTCATAATGTATCCGCATTATGACATCACAATATATTATGAGAGCGCAATTTGCATGTTTTATGACCAATTTCGCTGCCCCAATTTGTGTCACATCTACTGGAGCATCATGAGCATGTATTATGAAGTCACAGTATATGATGACATCATAATTAGTATGGAATATGATGTCACAATGTATTATGACGTCATAATGTATCCGCATTATGACATCACAATATATTATGAGAGCACAACATGCAGGTATTATGAGCAGTTTCTCTTACCCCAATTTGTGTCACATCTACTGGAGCATCATGAGCATGTATTATGACGTCACAGTATATGATGACATCATAATTAGTATGCACTATGATGTCACAATGTATTATGACGTCATAATGTATCCGCATTATGACATCCCAATATACTATGAGAGCGCAATATGCTGATTTTATGACCAATTTCGCTTACCCCAATTTGTGTCACATCTACTGGAGCATCATGAGCATGTATTATGACGTCACAGTATATGATGTCATCTTAATTAGTATGCAGTAAGACGTCACAATGTATTATGACGTCATAATGTATCCGCATTATGACATCACAATACATTATGAGAGCGCAACATGCAGGTATTATGAGCAATTTCTCTTTCTCCAATTTGTGTCACATCTACTGTAGCATCATGAGCATGTATTATGATGTCACAGTAAATGATGACATCATAATTAGTATGCAGTATGACGTCAAAATGTACTATGGCGTCATAATGTATCCGCATTATGACAGCACAATATATTACGAGAGCTCAATTTGCAGGTATTATGAGCAAATTCTCTTACCCCAATTTGTGTCACATCTACTGGAGCATCATGAGCATGTATTATGACGTCACAGTATATGATGACATCATAATTAGTAAGCACTATGACGTGACAATGTATTATGACGTCATAATGTATCCGCGTTATGACCTCACAATATATGATGAGAGCGCAATTTGCAGGTACTGTGACCCATTTCTCTTTCCCCAGTTTGTGTCACATCTACTGGAGCATCATGAGCATGTATTATGACGTCAGAGTATATGATGACATCATAATTAGTATGCACTATGACGTCACAATGTATTATGATGTCATAATGTATCCGCATTATGACATCACAATATATTATGAGAGCGCAACTTGCAGGTTTTATGACCAATTTCGCTTACCCCAATTTGTGTCACAACTACTGGAGCATAATGAGCATGTATTATGACGTCACAGTATATGATGACATCATAATTAGTATGCACTATGACGTCACAATATATTATGATGTCATAATATATCCGCATTATGACATCACAATATATTATGAGAGCGCAATTTCCAGGTATTATGACCAATTTCTCTTACCCCAATTTGTGTCACATCTACTGGAGCATCATGAGCATGTATTATGACGTCACAGTATATGATGACATCATAGTTAGTATGCTCTATGACGTCACAATGTATTATGACGTCATAATGTATCCGCATTATGACATCACAATATATTATAAGAGCGCAACATGCAGGTATTATGAGCAATTTCTCTTACCCCAATTTGTGTCACATCTACTGGAGAATCATCAGCATGTATTATGACGTCACAGTATATGATGACATCATAATTAGTATGCACTATGACGTCACAATGTATTATGTCGTCATAATGTATCCGCATTATGACATCACAATATATTATGATAGCGCAATTTGCAGGTTTTATGACCAATTTCGCTTACCACATTTTGTGTCACATCTACTGGAGCATCAAGAGCATATATTATGACGTCACAGTATATGATGACATCATTATTACTATGCAGTATGACGTCACAATGTATTATGACGTCATAATGTATCCGCATTATGACATCACAATATATTATGAGAGCGCAACATGCAGGTATTATGACCAATTTCGCTTACCCCAATTTGTGTCACATCTACTGGAGCATCATGAGCATGTATTATGACGTCACAGAAATGATGACATCATAATTAGTATGCACTATGACGTCACAATGTATTATGACGTCATAATGTATTCGCATTATGACATCACAATATATTACGAGAACGCAATTTGCAGCTGTTATGAGCAAATTCTCTTACCCAAATTTGTGTCACATCTACTGGAGCATCATGAGCATGTATTATGACGACACAATATTTGATGACATCATAATTAGTATGCAGTATGACGTCACAATGTATTATGACGTCATCATTTATCCGCATTATGACATCACAATATATGATGAGAGCGCAATTTGCAGGTATTGTGACACATTTCTCTAACCCCAATTTGTGTCACATCTACTGGAGCATCATAAGCATGTATTTTGACGTCAGAGTATATGATGACATCATAATGAGTATGCACTATGACGTCACAATGTATTATGACGTCATAATGTATCCGCATTATGACATCACAATATATTATGAGAGCGCAATTTGCAGGTTTTATGACCAATTTCGCTTTCCCCAATTTGTGTCACATCCACTGGAGCATCATGAGCATGTATTATGACGTCACAGTATATGATGACATCATAATTAGTATGCAGTATGACGTCACAATATATTATGACGTCATAATGTATCCGCATTATGACAACACAATATATTATGAGAGCGCAACATGCAGGTATTATGAGCAATTTCTCTTACCCCAATTTGTGTCACATCTACTGGAGCATCATGAGCATGTATTATGACGTCACAGTATATGATGACATCATAATTTGTATGCACTATGACGTCACAATGTATTATGACGTCATAATGTATCCGCATTATGACATCACTATATATTATGAGAGCGCAATTTGCAGGTTTTAGGACCAATTTCGCTTACCCCAATTTGTGTCACATCTACTGGAGCATCATGAGCATGTATTATGACGTCACAGGATATGATGACATCATAATTAGTATGCATTATGACGTCCCAATTTATTATGACGTCATAATGTATCCGCCTTATAACATCGCAATATATTATGAGAGCGCAATTTGCAGGTATTATGAGCAATTTCTCTTACCCCAATTTGAGTCACATGTACTGGAGCATCATGACCATGTATTATGACGTCAGAGTATATGATGACATCATAATTAGTATGCACTATGACGTCACAATGTATTATGACGTCATAATGTATCCGCATTATGACATCAGAATATATTATGAGAGCGCAATTTGCTGGTTTTCTGACCAATTTCGCTTACCCCAATTTGTGTCACATCTACTGGAGCATCATGAGCATGTATTATGACGTCACAGTATATGATGTCATCATAATTAGTATGCAGTATGACGTCACAATGTATTATGACGTCATAATGTATCCGCATTATGACATCACAATACATTATGAGAGCGCAACATGCAGGTATTATGAGCAATTTCTCTTTCTCCAATTTGTGTCACATCTACTGGAGCATCATGAACATGTATTATGATGTCACAGTAAATGATGCCATCATAATTAGTATGCAGTATGACGTCAAAATGTACTATGGCGTCATAATGTATCCGCATTATGACAGCACAATATATTACGAGATCGCAATTTGCAGGTATAATGAGCAAATTCTCTTACCCCACATTGTGTCACATCTACTGGAGCATCATGAGCATGAATTATGATGTCACAGTATATGATGACATCATAATTAGTAAGCACTATGACGTCACAATGTATTATGACGTCATAATGTATCGGCATTATGACCTCACAATATATGATGAGAGCGCAATTTGCAGGTATTGTGACCATTTCTCTTTCCCCAGTTTGTGTCACATCTACTGGAGCATCATGAGCATGTATTATGACGTCAGAGTATATGATGACATCATAATTAGTATGCACTATGACGTCACAATGTATTATGATGTCATAATGTATCCGCATTATGACATCACAATATATTATGAGAGCGCAACTTGCAGCTTTTATGACCAATTTCGCTTACCCCAATTTGTGTCACATCTACTGGAGCATCATGAGCATGTATTATGACGTCACAGTATATGATGACATCATAATTGGTATGCAGTATGACGTCACAATGTATTATGACGTCATAATGTATCCGCATTATGATATCACAATATATTATGAGAGCGCAACCTGCAGGTATTATGAGCAATTTCTCTTACCCCAATTTGTGTCACATCTACTGGAGAATCATGAGCATGTATTATGACGTCACAGTAAATGATGACATCATAATTAGTATGCACTATGACGTCACAATGTACTATGACGTCATAATGTATCCGCATTATGACATCACAATGTATTACGAGAGCGCAATTTGCAGCTATTATGAGCAAATTCTCTTACCACAATTTGTGTCACATCTACTGGAGCATCATGAGCTTATGACGTCACAGTATATGATGACATCATAATTAGTATGCACTATGACGTCACAATATATTATGACGTCATAATGTATCCGCATTATGACATCACAATATATTATGAGAGCGCAATTTGCAGGTTTTATGACCAATTTCGCTTACCACAATTTGTGTCACATCTACTGGAGCATCATGAGCATGTATTATGACGTCACAGTATATGATGACATCATAATTAGTATGCAGTATGACGTCACAATGTATTATGACGTCATAATGTATGCACATTATGACATCACAATATATTATCAGAGGGCAACTTGCAGGTATTATGAGCAATTTCTCTTACCCCAATTTGTGTCACATCTACTGGAGCATCATGAGCATGTATTATGACGTCACAGTATATGATGACATCATAATTAGTATGCACTATGATGTAACAATGTATTATGACGTCATAATGTATCCGCATTATGACATCACAATATATTATGAGAGCGCAATTTGCAGGTTTTATGACCAATTTTGCTTACCCGAATTTGTGTCACATCTACTGCAGCATCATGAGCATGTATTATGACGTCACAGTATATGATGTCATCATAATTAGTATGCAATATGACGTCACAATTTATTATGGCGTCATAATGTATCCGCATTATGACATCACAATATATTATGAGAGCCCAACATGCAGGTATTATGCGCAATTTCTCTTACCCCAATTGGTGTCACATCTACTGGAGCATCATGAGCATGTATTATGATGTCACAGTAAATGATGACATCATAATTATTATGCACTATGACGCCACAATGTACTATGACGTCATAATGTATCCGCATAATGACATCACAATATATTACGAGAGCGCAATTTGCAGCTATTATGAGCAAATTCTCTTACCACAATTTGTGTCGTATCTACTGGAGCATCATGAGCATGTATTATGACGTCATAGTATATGATGACATCATAATTTGTATGCACTATTACGTCACAATGAATTATGACGTCATAATGTATCCGCATTATGACATCACTATATATTATGAGAGCGCAATTTGCAGGTTTTATGACCAATTTCGCTTACCCCAATTTGTGTCACATCTACTGGAGCATCATGAGCATGTATTATGATGTCACAGGATATGATGACATCATAATTAGTATGCAGTATGACGTCACAATATATTATGACGTCATAATGTATCCGCATTATGACATCACAATATATTATGAGAGCGCAACATGCAGGTATTATAAGCAATTTCTCTTACCACAATTTGTGTCACATCTACTGGAGCATCATGAGCATGTATTATGACGTCACAGTATATGATGACATCATATTTAGCATGCACCATGACGTCACAATGTAGTATGACGTCATAATATATCCGCATTATGACATCACAATATACTATGAGAGCGCAATTTGCAGGTTTTATGACCAATTTCGCTTACCCCAATTTGTGTCACATCTACTGGAGCATCATGAGCATGTATTATGAAGTCACAGTATATGATGAAAACATAATAAGTATGAACTATGATGTCACAATGTATTATGACGTCATAATGTATCCGCATTATGACATCACAATGTATTATGAGAGCGCAATTTGCAGGTTTTATGACCAATTTCTCTTACCCCAATTTGTGTCACATCTACTGGAGCATCATGAGCATGTATTATGACGTCACAGTAAATGATGACATCATAATTAGTATGCACTATGACGTCAAAATGTACTAGGACGTCATAATGTATCCGCATTATGACATCACAATATATTACGAGAGCGCAAATTGCAGGTATTATGAGCAAATTCTCTTACCCCAATTTGTGTCACATCTACTGGAGCATCATGAGCATGTATTATGACGTCACAGTATATGATGACATCATAATTAGTAAGCACTATGATGTCACAATGTATTATGATGTCATAATGTATCCGCATTATGACATCACAATATATGATGAGAGCGCAATTTGCAGGTATTGTGACCCATTTCTCTTACCCCAATTTGTGTCACATCTACTGGAGCATCATGAGCATGTATTATGACGTCACAGTATATGATGACATCATAATTAGTATGCAGTATGACGTCACAATGTATTATGACGTCATAATGTATCCGCATTATGACATCACAATATATTATGAGAGCGCAATTTGCAGGTTTTATGACCAATTTCGCTTACCACAATTTGTGTCACAACTACTGGAGCATCATGAGCATGTATTATGACGTCACAGTATATGATGACATCATAATTAGTATGCAGTATGACGTCACAATGTATTATGACGTCATAATGTATCCACATTATGACATCACAATATATTATGAGAGCGCAACTTGCAGGTATTATGAGGAATTTCTCTTACCCCAATTTGTGTCACATCTACTGGAGCATCATGAGCATGTATTATGACGTCACAGTATATGATGACATCATAATTAGTATGCACTATGATGTAACAATGTATTATGACGTCATAATGTATCCGCATTATGACATCACAATATATTATGAGAGCGCAATTTGCAGGTTTTATGACCAATTTTGCTTACCCGAATTTGTGTCACATCTACTGCAGCATCATGAGCATGTATTATGACGTCACAGTATATGATGACATCATATTTAGCATGCACCATGACGTCACAATGTAGTATGACGTCATAATATATCCGCATTATGACATCACAATATAAAATGAGAGCGCAATTTGCAGGTTTTATGACCAATTTCGCTTACCCCAATTTATGTCACATCTACTGGAGCATCATGAGCATGTATTATGAAGTCACAGTATATGATGAAAACATAATAAGTATGAACTATGATGTCACAATGTATTATGATGTCATAATGTATCCGCATTATGACATCACAAAATATTATGAGAGCGCAATTTGCAGGTATTATGAGCAAATTCTCTTACCCCAATTTGTGTCACATCTACTGGAGCATCATGAGCATGTATTATGACGTCACAGTAAATGATGACATCATAATTAGTATGCACTATGACGTCAAAATGTACTAGGACGTCATAATGTATCCGCATTATGACATCACAATATATTACGAGAGCGCAAATTGCAGGTATTATGAGCAAATTCTCCTACCCCAATTTGTGTCACATCTACTGGAGCATCATGAGCATGTATTATGACGTCACAGTATATGATGACATCATAATTAGTAAGGACTATGATGTCACAATGTATTATGACGTCATAATGTATCCGCATTATGACATCACAATATATGATGAGAGCGCAATTTGCAGGTATTGTGACCCATTTCTCTTACCCCAATTTGTGTCACATCTACTGGAGCATCATGAGCATGTATTATGATGTCACAGTATATGATGACATCATAATTAGTATGCACTATGACGTCACAATGTATTATGACGTCATAATGTATCCGCATTATGACATCACAATATATTATGAGAGCGCAATTGGCAGGTATTATGAGCAATTTCTCTTACCCCAATTTGTGTCACATCTACTGGAGCATCATGAGCATGTATTATGACGTCACAGTATATGATGACATCATAATTAGTATGCACTATGACGTCACAATGTATTATGACGTCATAATGTATCTGCATTTTGACATCACAATATATTATGAGAGCGCAATTTGCAGGTATTATGAGCAATTTCTCTTACCCCAATTTGTGTCACATCTACTGGAGCATCATGAGCATGTATTATGACGTCACAGTAAATGATGACATCATAATTAGTATGCACTATGACGTCAAAATGTACTATGACGTCATAATGTATCCACATTATGACATCACAATATATTACGAGAGCGCAGTTTGCAGGTATTATGAGTAAATTCTCTTACCCCAATTTGTGTCACATCAACTGGAGCATCATGAGCATGTATTATGATGTCACAGTATATGATGACATCATAATTAGTAAGCACTATGATGTCACAATGTATTATGATGTCATAATGTATCCGCATTATGACATCACAATATATGATGAGAGCGCAATTTGCAGGTATTGTGACCCATTTCTCTTACCCATATTTGTGTCACATCTACTGGAGCATCATGAGCATCTATTATGACGTCAGAGTATATGATGACATCATAATTAGTATGCACTATGACATCACAATGTATTATGACGTCATAATGTATCCGCATTATGACATCACAATATATTATGAGAGCGCAATTTGCAGGTATTATGAGCAATTTCGCTTACCCCAATTTGTGTCACATCTACTGGGGCATCATGAGCATGTATTATGACGTCACAGCATATGATGACATCATAACTAGTATGCACTATGACATCACAATGCATTATGATGTCGTAATGTATCCGCATTATGACATCACAATATATTATGAGAGCGCAACATGCAGGTATTATGAGCAATTTCTCTTACCCCAATTTGTGTCATATCTACAGGAGTATCATGAGCATGTATTATGACGTCAGAATATATGATGACATCATAATTAGTATGCACTATGACGTCAGAATATATTATGACGTCATAATGTATCCGCATTATGACATCACAATATATTATGAGAGCGCAACAAGGAGGTATTATGAGCAATTTCTTTTACCCCAATTTGTGTCACATCTACTGGAGCATCATGAGAATGTATTATGACGTCACAGTATATGATGACATCATAATTAGTATGCAGTATGACGTCACAATGTATTATGACGTCATAATGTATCCGCATTATGACATCACAATATATGATGAGAGCGCAATTTGCAGGTATTGTGACCCATTTCTCTTTCCCCAGTTTGTGTCACATCTACTGGAGCATCATGAGCATGTATTATGACGTCACAGTATATGATGACATCATAATTAGTATGCACTATGACGTCACAATGTATTATGATGTCATAATGTATCCGCATTATGACATCACAATATATTATGAGAGCGCAACTTGCAGCTTTTATGACCAATTTCGCTTACCCCAATTTGTGTCACATCTACTGGAGCATCATGAGCATGTATTATGACGTCACAGTATATGATGACATCATAATTGGTATGCAGTATGACGTCACAATGTATTATGACGTCATAATGTATCCGCATTATGACATCACAATATATTATGAGAGCGCAACCTGCAGGTATTATGAGCAATTTCTCTTACCCCAATTTGTGTCACATCTACTGGAGCATCATGAGCATGTATTATGACGTCACAGTAAATGATGACATCATAATTAGTATGCACTATGACGTCACAATGTACTATGACGTCATAATGTATCCGCATTATGACATCACAATGTATTACGAGAGCGCAATTTGCAGCTATTATGAGCAAATTCTCTTACCCCAATTTGTGTCACATCTACTGGAGCATCATGAGCTTATGACGTCACTGTATATGATGACATCATAATTAGTATGCACTATGACGTCACAATATATTATGACGTCATAATGTATCCGCATTATGACATCACAATATATTATGAGAGCGCAATTTGCAGGTTTTATGACCAATTTCGCTTACCACAATTTGTGTCACAACTACTGGAGCATCATGAGCATGTATTATGACGTCACAGTATATGATGACATCATAATTAGTATGCAGTATGACGTCACAATGTATTATGACGTCATAATGTATCCACATTATGACATCACAATATATTATGAGAGCGCAACTTGCAGGTATTATGAGTAATTTCTCTTACCCCAATTTGTGTCACATCTACTGGAGCATCATGAGCATGTATTATGACGTCACAGCATATGATGACATCATAATTAGTATGCACTATGATGTAACAATGTATTATGACGTCATAATGTATCCGCATTATGACATCACAATATATTATGAGAGCGCAATTTGCAGGTTTTATGACCAATTTTGCTTACCCGAATTTGTGTCACATCTACTGCAGCATCATGAGCATGTATTATGACGTCACAGTATATGATGACATCATAATTAGTATGCACTATGACGTCACAATGTATTATGACGTCATAATGTATCCGCATTATGACATCACAATATATTATGAGAGCGCAACATGCAGGTATTATAAGCAATTTCTCTTACCACAATTTGTGTCACATCTACTGGAGCATCATGAGCATGTATTATGACGTCACAGTATATGATGACATCATATTTAGCATGCACCATGACGTCACAATGTAGTATGACATCATAATATATCCGCATTATGACATCACAATATACTATGAGAGCGCAATTTGCAGGTTTTATGACCAATTTCGCTTACCCCAATTTGTGTCACATCTACTGGAGCATCATGAGCATGTATTATGAAGTCACAGTATATGATGAAAACATAATAAGTATGAACTATGATGTCACAATGTATTATGATGTCATAATGTATCCGCATTATGACATCACAAAATATTATGAGAGCGCAATTTGCAGGTATTATGAGCAAATTATCTTACCCCAATTTGTGTCACATCTACTGGAGCATCATGAGCATGTATTATGACGTCACAGTAAATGATGACATCATAATTAGTATTCACTATGACGTAAAAATGTACTAGGACGTCATAATGTATCCGCATTATGACATCACAACATATTACGAGAGCGCAAATTGCAGGTATTATGAGCAAATTCTCTTACCCCAATTTGTGTCACATCTACTGGAGCATCATGAGCATGTATTATGACGTCACAGTATATGATGACATCATAATTAGTAAGGACTATGATGTCACAATGTATTATGATGTCATAATGTATCCGCATTATGACATCACAATATATGATGAGAGCGCAATTTGCAGGTATTGTGACCCATTTCTCTTACCCCAATTTGTGTCACATCTACTGGAGCATCATGAGCATGTATTATGACGTCACAGTACATGATGACATCATAATTAGTATGCACTATGACGTCACAATGTATTATGACGTCATAATGTATCCGCATTATGACATCACAATATATTATGAGAGCGCAATTGGCAGGTATTATGAGCAATTTCTCTTACCCCAATTTGTGTCACATCTACTGGAGCATCATGAGCATGTATTATGACGTCACAGTATATGATGACATCATAATTACTATGCACTATGACGTCACAATGTATTATGACGTCATAATGTATCCGCATTTTGACATCACAATATATTATGAGAGCGCAATTTGCAGGTATTATGAGCAATTTCTCTTACCCCAATTTGTGTCACATCTACTGGAGCATCATGAGCATGTATTATGACGTCACAGTAAATGATGACATCATAATTAGTATGCACTATGACGTCAAAATGTACTATGACGTCATAATGTATCCACATTATGACATCACAATATATTACGAGAGCGCAGTTTGCAGGTATTATGAGTAAATTCTCTTACCCCAATTTGTGTCACATCAACTGGAGCATCATGAGCATGTATTATGATGTCACAGTATATGATGACATCATAATTAGTATTCACTATGACGTAAAAATGTACTAGGACGTCATAATGTATCCGCATTATGACATCACAATATATTACGAGAGCGCAAATTGCAGGTATTATGAGCAAATTCTCTTACCCCAATTTGTGTCACATCTACTGGAGCATCATGAGCATGTATTATGACGTCACAGTATATGATGACATCATAATTAGTAAGGACTATGATGTCACAATGTATTATGATGTCATAATGTATCCGCATTATGACATCACAATATATGATGAGAGCGCAATTTGCAGGTATTGTGACCCATTTCTCTTACCCCAATTTGTGTCACATCTACTGGAGCATCATGAGCATGTATTATGACGTCACAGTACATGATGACATCATAATTAGTATGCACTATGACGTCACAATGTATTATGACGTCATAATGTATCCGCATTATGACATCACAATATATTATGAGAGCGCAATTGGCAGGTATTATGAGCAATTTCTCTTACCCCAATTAGTGTCACATCTACTGGAGCATCATGAGCATGTATTATGACGTCACAGTATATGATGACATCATAATTAGTATGCACTATGACGTCACAATGTATTATGACGTCATAATGTATCCGCATTTTGACATCACAATATATTATGAGAGCGCAATTTGCAGGTATTATGAGCAATTTCTCTTACCCCAATTTGTGTCACATCTACTGGAGCATCATGAGCATGTATTATGACGTCACAGTAAATGATGACATCATAATTAGTATGCACTATGACGTCAAAATGTACTATGACGTCATAATATATCCACATTATGACATCACAATATATTACGAGAGCGCAGTTTGCAGGTATTATGAGTAAATTCTCTTACCCCAATTTGTGTCACATCAACTGGAGCATCATGAGCATGTATTATGATGTCACAGTATATGATGACATCATAATTAGTAAGCACTATGATGTCACAATGTATTATGATGTCATAATGTATCCGCATTATGACATCACAATATATGATGAGAGCGCAATTTGCAGGTATTGTGACCCATTTCTCTTACCCATATTTGTGTCACATCTACTGGAGCATCATGAGCATCTATTATGACGTCAGAGTATATGATGACATCATAATTAGTATGCACTATGACATCACAATGTATTATGACGTCATAATGTATCCGCATTATGACATCACAATATATTATGAGAGCGCAATTTGCAGGTATTATGATCAATTTCGCTTACCCCAATTTGTGTCACATCTACTGGAGCATCATGAGCATGTATTATGATGTCACAGCATATGATGACATCATAACTAGTATGCACTATGACATCACAATGCATTATGATGTCGTAATGTATCCGCATTATGACATCACAATATATTATGAGAGCGCAACATGCAGGTATTATGAGCAATTTCTCTTACCCCAATTTGTGTCATATCTACAGGAGTATCATGAGCATGTATTATGACGTCAGAATATATGATGACATCATAATTAGTATGCACTATGACGTCAGAATATATTATGATGTCATAATGTATCCGCATTATGACATCACAATATATTATGAGAGCGCAACAAGGAGGTATTATGAGCAATTTCTTTTACCCCAATTTGTGTCACATCTACTGGAGCATCATGAGAATGTATTATGACGTCACAGTATATGATGACATCATAATTAGTATGCACTATGACGTCACAATGTATTATGACGTCATAATGTATCCGCATTATGACATCACAATATATTATGAGAGCGCAATTTGCAGGTTTTATGACCAATTTCGCTTACCCCAATTTGTGTCACATCTCCTGGAGCATCATGAGCATGTATTATGACGTCACAGTATATGATGACATCATAATTAGTATGCACTATGACGTCACAATGTATTATGACGTCATAATATATCCGCATTATGACATCACAATATATTAAGAGAGCGCAATTTGCATGTATTATGACCAATTTCTCTTACCCCAATTTGTGTCACATCTACTGGAGCATCATGAGCATGTATTATGACGTCACAGTATGTGATGACATCACAATTAGTATGCACTATGACGTCAGAATATATTATGATGTCATAATGTATCCGCATTATGACATCACAATATATTATGAGAGCGCAATTTGCAGGTATTATGAGCAATTTCTCTTACCCCAATTTGTGTCACATCTACTGGAGCATCATGAGCATGTATTATGACGTCACAGTATGTGATGACATCATAATTAGTATGCAGTATGACGTCACCATTTATTATGACGTCATAATGTATCCGCATTATGACATCACAATATATTATGAGAGCGCAACATGCAGGTATTATGAGCAATTTCTCTTGCCCCAATTTGTGTCACATCTACTGGAGCATCATGAGCATGTATTTTGACGTCACAGTATATGATGACATCATAGTTAGCATGCACTATGACGTCACAATGTATTATGACGTCATAATGTATCCGCTTTATGACATCACAATATATTTTTAGAGTGCAATTTGCAGGAATTTTGAGCAATTTCTCTTACCACAATTTGTGTCACATCTACTGGAGCATCATGAGCATGTATTATGACGTCACAGTATGTGATGACATCATAATTAGTATGCACTATGACGTCACAATATATTATGATGTCATAATATATCCGCATTATGACATCACAATATATTATGAGAGCGCAATTTCCAGGTATTATGACCAATTTCTCTTACCCCAATTTGTGTCACATCTACTGGAGCATCATGAGCATGTATTATGACGTCGCAGTATATGATGACATCATAGTTAGTATGCTCTATGACGTCACAATGTATTATGACGTCATAATGTATCCGCATTATGACATCACAATATATTATGAGAGCGCAATTTGCAGGTTTTATGACCAATTTCGCTTACCCCAATTTGTGTCATATCTCCGGGAGCACCATGAGCATGTATTATGACGTCACAGTATATGATGACATCATAATTAGTATGCACTATGACGTCACAATGTATTATGACGTCATAATATATCCGCATTATGACATCATAATATATTAAGAGAGCGCAATTTGCATGTATTATGACCAATTTCTCTTACCCCAATTTGTGTCACATCTACTGGAGCATCATGAGCATGTATTATGACGTCACAGTATGTGATGACATCACAATCAGTATGCACTATGTCGTCAGAATATATTATGATGTCATAATGTATCCGCATTATGACATCTCAATATATTATGAGAGCGCAACAAGGAGGTATTATGAGCAATTTCTTTTACCCCAATTTGTGTCACATCTACTGGAGCATCATGAGAATGTATTATGACGTCACAGTATATGATGACATCATAATTAGTATGCACTATGATGTCACAATGTATTATGACGTCATAATGTATCCGCATTATGACATCACAATATATTATGAGAGCGCAATTTGCAGGTATTATGAGCAATTTCTCTTACCCCAATTTGTGTCACATCAACTGGAGCATCATGAACATGTATTATGACGTCACAGTATGTGATGACATCATAATTAGTATGCAGTATGACATCACAATTTATTATGACGTCATAATGTATCCGCATTATGACATCACAATATATTATGAGAGCGCAACATGTAGGTATTATGAGCAATTTCTCTTGCCCCAATTTGTGTCACATCTACTGGAGCATCATGAGCATGTATTTTGACGTCACAGTAAATGATGACATCATAATTAGTATGCACTATGATATCACAATGTACTATGACGTCATAATGTATCCGCATTATAACATCACAATATATAACGAGAGCGCAATTTGCAGATATTATGAGCAAATTCTCTTATCCCAATTTGTGTCACATCTACTGGAGCATCATGAGCATGTATTATGACGTCACAGTATATGATGACATCATAATTAGTATGCATTATGACGTCACAATGTATTATGACGTCATAATGCATCCGCATTATGACATCACAATATATTATGAGAGCGCAACATGCAGGTATTATGAGCAATTTCTCTTACCCCAATTTGTGTCACATCTACTGGAGAATCATCAGCATGTATTATGACGTCACAGTATATGATGACGTCATAATTAGTATGCACTATGACGTCACAATGTATTATGACGTCATAATGTATCCGCATTATGACATCACAATATATTATGAGAGCGCAACATGCAGGTATTATGAGCAAATTATCTTACCCCAATTTGTGTCATATCTGCTGGAGCATCATGAGCATGTATTATGACGTCACAGTATATGATGACATCATAATTAGTATGCACTATGACGTCACAATGTATTATGTCGTCATAATGTATCCGCATTATGACATCACAATATACTATGATAGCGCAATTTGCAGGTTTTATGACCAATTTCGCTTACCCCATTTTGTGTCACATCTACTGGAGCATCATGAGCATGTATTATGACATCACAGAAATGATGACATCATAATTAGTATGCACTATGACATCACAATGTACTATGACGTCATAATGTATTCGCATTATGACATCACAATATATTACGAGAGCGCAATTTGCAGGTATTGTGAGCCATTTCTCTTACCCCAATTTGTGTCACATCTACTGGAGCAGCATGAGCATGTATTATGACGACACAGTATATGATGACATCATAATTAGTATGCAGTATGACGTCACAATGTATTATGACGTCGTCATTTATCCGCATTATGACATCACAATATATGATGAGAGCGCAACATGCAGGTATTATGAGCAATTTCTCTTACCCCAATTTGTGTCACATCTACTGGAGAATCATGAACATGTATTATGACGTCACAGTATATGATGACGTCATAGTTAGTATGCACTATGACATCACAATGTATTATGACGTCATAATGTATCCGCATTATGACATCACAATATATTATGAGAGCGCAACATGCAGGTATTATGAGAAAATTCTCTTACCCCAATTTGTGTCATATCTGCTGGAGCATCCTGAGCATGTATTATGACGTCACAGTATATGATGACATCATAATTAGTATGCACTATGACGTCACAATGTATTATGTCGTCATAATGTATCCGCACTATAACATCACAATATATTATGAGAGCGCAATTTGCAGGTTTTATGACCAATTTCGCTTACCCCATTTTGTGTCACATCTACTGGAGCATCATGAGCATGTATTATGACGTCACAGTATATGATGACATCATTATTAGTATGCAGTATGACGTCACAATGTATTATGACGTCATAATGTATCCGCATTATGACATCACAATATATTATGAGAGCGCAACATGCAGGTATTATGACCAATTTCGCTTACCCCAATTTGTGTCACATCTACTGGAGCATCATGAGCATGTATTATGACGTCACAGTATATGATGACATCATAATTAGTATGCACTATGACGTCACAATGTATTATGACGTCATAATGTATCCGCATTATGACATCACAATATATTATGAGAGCGCAATTTGCAGGTTTTATGACCATTTTCGATTACCCCAATTTGTGTCACATCTACTGGAGCATCATGAGCATGTATTATGATGTCACAATATATGATGACATCATAATTAGTAAGCACTAAGATGTCACAATGTATTATGATGTCATAATGTATCCGCATTATGACATCAAAATATATGATGAGAGCGCAATTTGCAGGTATTGTGACCCAGTTCTCTTACAACAATTTGTGTCAATTCTACTGGAGCAACATGAGCATGTATTATGACGTCAGAGTATATGATGACATCATAATTAGTATGCACTATGACGTCACAATGCATTATGACGTCATAATGTATCCGCATTATGACATCACAATGTAATATGAGAGCGCAATTCGCAGGTATTATGAGCAATTTCTCTTCTCCAAATTTGTGTCACATCTAGTGGAGCATCATGAGCATGTATTATGACGTCAGAGTATATGATGACAAAATAATTGGTATGCACTATGACGTCACAATGTATTATGACGTCATAATGTATCCGCATTATGACATCACAATATATTATGGTAGTGCAATTTGCAGGTTTCATGACCAATTTCGCTTACCCCAATTTGTGTCACATCTACTGGAGCATCATGAGCATGTTTTATGACGTCCCAGCATATGATGACATCATAACTAGTATGCAAGATGACGTCACAATGTATTATGACGTCATAATGTATCCGCATTATGACATCCCAATATATTATGAAAGCGCAACATGCAGGTATTATGAGCAATTTCGCTTACCCCAATTTGTGTCACATCTACTGGAGCATCATGAGCATGTATTATGACGTCATAGTATATGATGACATCATAATTAGTATGCAGTATGACGTCACAATGTATTATGACGTCATAATGTGTCCGCCTTTTGACATCACAATGTATTATGAGAGCGCAACATGCAGGTATTATGAACAATTTCGCTTACCCCAATTTGTTTCACATCTACTGGAGCATCATGAGCATGTATTATGACGTCACAGTATGTGATGACATCATAATTAGTATGGACTATGGCGTCACAATGTATTATGACGTCATAATGTATCCGCATTATGACATCACAATATATTATGAGAGCGCAACATGCAGGTATTATGAGCAAATTCTCTTACCCCAATTTGTGTCATATCTGCTGGAGCATCATGAACATGTATTATGACGTCACAGTATATGATGACATCATAATTAGTATGCAATATGACGTCACAATGTATTATGTCGTCATAATGTATCCGCATTATGACATCACAATATATTATGATAGCGCAATTTGCAGGTTTTATGACCAATTCCGCTTACCCCATATTGTGTCACATCTACTGGAGCATCATCAGCATGTATTATGACGTCACAGTATATGATGACATCATTACTACTATGCAGTATGACGTCACAATGTATTATGACGTCATAATGTATCCGCATTATGACATCACAATATCTTATGAGAGCGCAACATGCAGGTATTATGAGCAATTTCTCTTACCCCAATTTGTGTCACATCTACTGGAGCATCATGACCATGTATTATGACGTCACAGTATATGATGACATCATAATTAGTATGCACTATGACGTCACAATGTATTATGACGTCATAATGTATCCTCATTATGACATCACAATATATTATGAGAGCGCAACATGCAGGTATTATGAGCAATTTCTCTTACCCCAATTTGTGTCACATCTACTGGAGCATCATGAGTATGTATTATGACGTCACAGTATATGATGACATCATAATTAGTATGCACAATGACGTCACAATGTGTTATGACGTCATAATATATCCGCATTATGACATCACAATATATTATGAGAGCGCAATTTGCAGGTTTTATGACCAATTTCGCATACACCAATTTGTGTCACATCTACTGGAGCATCATGAGCTTGTATTATGACGTCACAGTATATGATGACATCATAATTAGTATGCACTATGACGTCACAATGTATTATGACGTCATAATGTATCCGCATTATGACATCACAATATATTATGAGAGCGCAATTTGCAGGTTTTATGACGAATTTCGCTTACCCCAATTTTTGTCACATCTACTGGAGCATCATGAGCATGTATTATGTCATCACAGTACATGATGATATCATAATTAGTATGCAGTATGATGTCACAATGTATTATGACGTCATAATGTATCCTCATTATGAAATCACAATATATTATGAGAGCGCAACATGCAGGTATTATGAGCAATTTCTCTTACCCCAATTTGTGTCACATCTATTGGAGCATCATGAGCATGTATTATGACGTCACAGTATATGATGACATCATAATTAGTATGCACTATGACGTCACAATGTATTATGACGTCATAATGTATCTGCATTATGACATCACAATATATTATGAGAGCGCAATTTGCAGGTTTTATGACCAATTTCGCTTACCCCAATTTGTGTCACATCTACTGCTGCATCATGAGCATTTTTATGACGTCACAGTATATGATGACATCATAATTAGTATGTAGTATGACGTCACAATGTATTATGACGTCATAATGCATCTGCATTATGACATCACAATATATTATGAGAGCGCAACATGCAGGTATTATGAGCAATTTCTCTTACCCCAATTTGTCTCACATCTTCTGGAGCATCATGAGCATGTACTATGACGTCACATTATATGATGGCATCAAAATTAGTATGCAATATGACGTCACAATGTATTATGACGTCATAATGTATCCGCATTATGACATCACAATATATTATGAGAGCGCAATTTGCAGGTATTATGAGCAATTTCTCTTACCCCAATTTGTGTCACATCTACTGGAGCATCATGACCATGTATTATGACATCACAGTATATGATGACATCATAATTAGTATGCACTATGACGTCACAATGTATTATGACGTCATAATGTGTCCGAATTATGACATCACAATATATTATGGGAGCACAATTTGCAGGTTTTATGACCAAATTCGCATACCCCAATATGTGTCACATCTACTGGAGCATCATGAGCATGTATTATGACGTCACAGTATATGATGACATCATAATTAGTATGCACTATGATGTCACAATGTACTATGACGTCATAATGTATCCGCATTATGACATCACAATATATAACGAGAGCGCAATTTGCAGATATTATGAGCAAATTCTCTTATCCCAATTTGTGTCACATCTACTGGAGCATCATGAGCATGTATTATGACGTCACAGTATATGATGACATCATAATTAGTATGCATTATGACGTCACAATGTATTATGATGTCATAATGCATCCGCATTATGACATCACAATATATTATGAGAGCGCAACATGCAGGTATTATGAGCAATTTCTCTTACCCCAATTTGTGTCACATCTACTGGAGAATCATCAGCATGTATTATGACGTCACAGTATATGATGACGTCATAATTAGTATGCACTATGACGTCACAATGTATTATGACGTTATAATGTATCCGCATTATGACATCACATTATATTATGAGAGCGCAACATGCAGGTATTATGAGCAAATTATCTTACCACAATTTGTGTCATATCTGCGGGAGCATCATGAGCATGTATTATGACGTCACAGTATATGATGACATCATAATTAGTATGCACTATGACGTCACAATGTATTATGTCGACATAATGTATCCGCATTATGACATCACAATATACTATGATAGCGCAATTTGCAGGTTTTATGACCAATTTCGCTTACCCCATTTTGTGTCACATCTACTGGAGCATCATGAGCATGTATTATGACATCACAGAAAAGATGACATCATAATTAGTATGCACTATGACATCACAATGTACTATGACGTCATAATGTATTCGCATTTTGACATCACAATATATTACGAGAGCGCAATTTGCAGCTGTTATGAGCAAATTCTCTTACCCCAATTTGTGTCACATCTACTGGAGCAGCATGAGCATGTATTATGTCGACACAGTATATGATGACATCATAATTAGTATGCAGTATGACGTCACAATGTATTATGACGTCGTCATTTATCCGCATTATGACATCACAATATATGATGAGAGCGCAATTTGCAGGTATTGTGAGCCATTTCTCTAACCCCAATTTGTGTCACATCTACTGGAGCATCATGAGCATGTATTATGACGTCACAGTATATGATGACATCATAATTAGTATGCACTATGACGTCACAATGTATTATGACGTCATAATGTATCCGCATTATGACATCACAATATATTATGAGAGCGCAACATGCAGGTATTATGAGCAATTTCTCGTTACCCCAATTTGTGTCACATCTACTGGAGAATCATGAACATGTATTATGACGTCACAGTATATGATGACGTCATAGTTAGTATGCACTATGACATCACAATGTATTATGACGTCATAATGTATCCGCATTATGACATCACAATATATTATGAGAGCGCAACATGCAGGTATTATGAGAAAATTCTCTTACCCCAATTTGTGTCATATCTGCTGGAGCATCATGAGCATGTATTATGACGTCACAGTATATGATGACATCATAATTAGTATGCACTATGACGTCACAATGTATTATGTCGTCATAATGTATCCGCACTATAACATCACAATATATTATGAGAGCGCAATTTGCAGGTTTTATGACCAATTTCGCTTACCCCATTTTGTGTCACATCTACTGGAGCATCATGAGCATGTATTATGACGTCACAGTATATGATGACATCATTATTAGTATGCAGTATGACGTCACAATGTATTATGACGTCATAATGTATCCGCATTATGACATCACAATATATTATGAGAGCGCAACATGCAGGTATTATGACCAATTTCGCTTACCCCAATTTGTGTCACATCTACTGGAGCATCATGAGCATGTATTATGACGTCACAGTATATGATGACATCATAATTAGTATGCACTATGACGTCACAATGTATTATGACGTCATAATGTATCCGCATTATGACATCACAATATATTATGAGAGCGCAATTTGCAGGTTTTATGACTATTTTCGATTACCCCAATTTGTGTCACATCTACTGGAGCATCATGAGCATGTATTATGATGTCACAATATATGATGACATCATAATTAGTAAGCACTAAGATGTCACAATGTATTATGATGTCATAATGTATCCGCATTATGACATCAAAATATATGATGAGAGCGCAATTTGCAGGTATTGTGACCCAGTTCTCTTACAACAATTTGTGTCAATTCTACTGGAGCAACATGAGCATGTATTATGACGTCAGAGTATATGATGACATCATAATTAGTATGCACTATGACGTCACAATGCATTATGACGTCATAATGTATCCGCATTATGACATCACAATATAATATGAGAGCGCAATTCGCAGGTATTATGAGCAATTTCTCTTCTCCAAATTTGTGTCACATCTAGTGGAGCATCATGAGCATGTATTATGACGTCAGAGTATATGATGACAAAATAATTGGTATGCACTATGACGTCACAATGTATTATGACTTCATAATGTATCCGCATTATGACATCACAATATATTATGATAGTGCAATTTGCAGGTTTCATGACCAATTTCGCTTACCCCAATTTGTGTCACATCTACTGGAGCATCATGAGCATGTTTTATGACGTCCAAGCATATGATGACATCATAACTAGTATGCAAGATGACGTCACAATGTATTATGACGTCATAATGTATCCGCATTATGACATCCCAATATATTATGAGAGCGCAACATGCAGGTATTATGAGCAATTTCTCTTACCCCAATTTGTGTCACATCTACTGGAGCATCATCAGCATGTATTATGACGTCTCAGTATATGATGACATCATAATTAGTATGCACTATGACGTCACTATGTCAATGTATTATGACGTCATAATGTATCCGCATTATGACACCACAATATATTATGAGAGCGCAATTTGCAGGTTTTATGACCAATTTCGCTTACCCCAATTTGTGTCACATCTACTGGAGCATCATGAGCATGTATTATGACGTCATAGTATTTGATGACATCATAATTAGTATGCAGTATGACGTCACAATGTATTATGACGTCATAATGTGTCCGCCTTATGACATCCCAATGTATTATGAGAGCGCAACATGCAGGTATTATGACCAATTTCGCTTACCCCAATTTGTTTCACCTCTACTGGAGTATCATGAGCATGTATTATGACGTCACAGTATGTGATGACATCATAATTAGTATGGACTATGACGTCACAATGTATTATGACGTCATAATGTATCCGCATTATGACATCACAATATATTATGAGAGCGCAACATGCAGGTATTATGAGCAAATTCTCTTACCCCAATTTGTGTCATATCTGCTGGAGCATCATGAACATGTATTATGACGTCACAGTATATGTTGACATCATAATTAGTATGCAATATGACGTCACAATGTATTATGTCGTCATAATGTATCCGCATTATGACATCACAATATATTATGATAGCGCAATTTGCAGGTTTTATGACCAATTCCGCTTACCCCATATTGTGTCACATCTACTGGAGCATCATCAGCATGTATTATGACGTCACAGTATATGATGACATCATTACTACTATGCAGTATGACGTCACAATGTATTATGACGTCATAATGTATCCGCATTATGACATCACAATATATTATGAGAGCGCAACATGCAGGTATTATGAGCAATTTCTCTTACCCCAATTTGTGTCACATCTACTGGAGCATCATGACCATGTATTATGACGTCACAGTATATGATGACATCATAATTAGTATGCACTATGACGTCACAATGTATTATGACGTCATAATGTATCCGCATTATGATATCACAATATATTATGAGAGCGCAACATGCAGGTATTATGAGCAATTTCTCTTACCCTAATTTGTGTCACATCTACTGGAGCATCATGAGTATGTATTATGACGTCACAGTATATGATGACATCATAATTAGTATGCACAATGACGTCACAATGTATTATGACGTCATAATGTATCCGCATTATGACATCACAATATATTATGAGAGCGCAATTTGCAGGTTTTATGACCAATTTCGCATACACCAATTTGTGTCACATCTACTGGAGCATCATGAGCATGTATTATGACGTCACAGTATATGATGACATCATAATTAGTATGCAGTATGACGTCACAATGTATTATGACGTCTTAATACATCCGCCTTATGACATCACAATATATTATGAGAGCGCAACATGCAGGTTTTATGAGCAATTTCTCTTACCCCAATTTGTGTCACATCTACTGGAGCATCATGAGCATGTATTATGACGTCACAGTATATGATGACATCATAATTAGTATGCACTATGACGTCACAATGTATTATGACGTCATAATGTATCCGCATTATGACATCACAATATATTATGAGAGCGCAATTTGCAGGTTTTATGACGAATTTCGCTTACCCCAATTTGTGTCACATCTACTGGAGCATCATGAGCATGTATTTTGTCATCACAGTACATGATGATATCATAATTAGTATGCAGTATGATGTCACAATGTATTATGACGTCATAATGTATCCTCATTATGACATCACAATATATTATGAGAGCGCAACATGCAGGTATTATGAGCAATTTCTCTTACCCCAATTTGTGTCACATCTATTGGAGCATCATGAGCATGTATTATGACGTCACAGTATATGATGACATCATAATTAGTATGCACTATGACGTCACAATGTATTATGACGTCATAATGTATCTGCATTATGACATCACAATATATTATGAGAGCGCAATTTGCAGGTTTTATGACCAATTTCGCTTACCCCAATTTGTGTCACATCTACTGCTGCATCATGAGCATTTTTATGACGTCACAGTATATGATTACATCACAATTAGTATGTAGTATGACGTCACAATGTATTATGACGTCATAATGCATCCGCATTATGACATCACAATATATTATGAGAGCGCAACATGCAGGTATTATGAGCAATTTCTCTTACCCCAATTTGTCTCACATCTTCTGGAGCATCATGAGCATGTATTATGACGTCACATTATATGATGGCATCATAATTAGTATGCAATATGACGTCACAATGTATTATGACGTCATAATGTATCCGCATTATGACATCACAATATATTATGAGAGCGCAATTTGCAGGTATTATGAGCAATTTCTCTTACCCCAATTTGTGTCACGTCTACTGGAGCATCATGACCATGTATTATGACATCACAGTATATGATGACATCATAATTAGTATGCACTATGACGTCACACTGTATTATGACGTCATAATGTATCCGCATTATGATATCACAATATATTATGAGAGCACAATTTGCAGGTTTTATGACCAAATTCGCATACCCCAATTTGTGTCACATCTACTGGAGCATCATGAGCATGTATTATGACGTCACAGTATATGATGACATCATAATTAGTATGCACTATGACGTCACAATGTATTATGACGTCATAAAGTATCCGCATTATGACATCACAATATATTATGAGAGCGCAATTTGCAGGATTTATGACCAATTTCGCTTACCACAATTTGTGTCACATCTACTGGAGCATCATGAGCATGTTTTATGACGTCACAGGATATGATGACGTCATAATTAGTATGCAGTATGACGTCACAATGTATTATGACGTCATAATGTATCCGCATTATGACATCAGAATATATTATGAGAGCGCAACATGCAGTTATTATGCGCAATTTCTCTTACCCCAATTTGTGTCACATCTACTGGAGCATCATGAGCATGTATTATGACGTCACAGTAAATGATGACATCATAATTAGTATGCACTATGACGTCACAATGAACTATGACATCATAATGTATTCGCATAATGACATCACAATATATTACGAGAGCCCAATTTGCAGCTATTATGAGCAAATTCTCTTACCCCAATTTGTGTCCCATCTACTGGAGCATCATGAGCATGTATTATGACGTCACAGTATATGATGACATCATAATTAGTATGCAGTATGACGTCACAATGTATTATGACGTCAAAATGTATCCGCATTATGACATCACAATATATGTTGAGAGCGCATTTTGCAGGTATTGTGACCCATTTCTCTAAACACAGTTTGTGTCACATCTACTGGAGCATCATGAGCATGTATTATGACGTCACAGTATATGATGACATCATAATTAGTATGCAGTATGACGTCACAATGTATTATGACGTCATAATGTATCCGCCTTATGACATCACAATATATTTTGAGAGCTCAATTTGCAGGTATTATGAGCAATTTCTCTTATCCCAATTTGTGTCACATCTACTGGAGCATCATGAGCATGTATTATGACGTCACAGTATATGATGACATCATAATTAGTATGCACTATCACGTCACAATGTATTATGACGTCATAATGTATCCGCATTATGACATCACAATATATTATGAGAGCGCAATTTGCAGGAATTAAGAGGAATTTCTCTTACCCCAATTTGTGTCACATCTACTGGAGCATCATGAGCAAGTATTATGACGTCACAGTATATGATGACATCATAATTAGTATGCAGTATGACGTCACAATATATTATGACGTCATAATGTATCCGCATTATGACATCACAATATATTATGGGACCGCAATTTGCAGGTTTTATGACCAATTTCGCTTACCACAATTTGTGTCACATCTACTGGAGCATCATGAGCAAGTATTATGACGTCACAGTATATGATGACATCATAATTAGTATGCAGTATGACGTCACAATGTATTATGACGTCATCATATATCCGCATTATGACATCACTATATATGATGAGAGCGCAATTTGCTGGTATTGTGACCCATTTCTCTAACCCCAATTTGTGTCACATCAACTGGAGCATCATGAGCAAGTATTATGACATCACAGTATATGATAACATCATAATTAGTATGCACCATGACGTCACAATGTAGTATGACGTCATAATATATCCGCATTATGACATCAAAATGTATTATGAGAGCGCAATGTGCAGGTTTTATGACCAATTTCGCTTACCCCAATTTGTGTCACATCTACTGGAGCATCATGAGCATGTATTATGAAGTCACAGTATATGATGACATCATAATTAGTATGCACTATGATGTCACAATGTATTATGATGTCATAATGTATCCGCATTATGACATCACACTACATTATGGGAGCGCAATTTGCAGGTATTATGAGCAATTTCTCTTACCCCAATTTGTGTCACATCTACTGGAGCATCATGAGCTTGTATTATGATGTCACAGTAAATGATGACATCATAATTAGTATGCACTATGACGTCAAAATGTACCATGACGTCATAATGCATCCGCATTATGACATCACAATATATTACGAGAGCGCAATTTGCAGGTATTATGAGAAAATTCTCGTACCCCAATTTGTGTCACATCTACTGGAGCATCATGAGCATGTATTATGACGTCACAGTATATGATGACATCATAATTAGTAAGCACTATGATGTCACAATGTATTATGATGTCATAATGTATCCGCATTATGACATCACAATGTATGATGAGTGCGCAATTTGCAGGTATTGTGACACATTTCTCTTACCCCAATTTGTGTCACATCTACTGGAGCATCATGAGCATGTATTATGACGTCAGAGTATATGATGACATCATAATTAGTATGCACTATGACGTCACAATGTATTATGATGTCATAATGTATCCGCATTATTACATCACAATATATTATGAGAGCGCAATTTGCAGGTATTATGAGCAATTTCTCTTACCTCAATTTGTGTCACATCTACTGGAGCATCATGAGCATGTATTATGACGTCACAGTATATGATGACATCATAATTAGTATGCACTATGACGTCACAATGTATTATGACGTCATATTGTATCCACATTATGACATCACAATATATTATGAGAGCGCAATTTGCAGTTTTTATGACGAATTTCGCTTACCCCAATTTGTGTCACATCTACTGGAGCATCATGAGCATGTATTATGACATCACAGCATATGATGACATCATAACTAGTATGCACTATGACGTCACAATGCATTATGACGTCATAATGTATCCGCATTATGACATCACAATATATTATGAGAGCGCAACATGCAGGTATTATGAGCAATTTCTCTTACCCCAAATTGTGTCATATCTACAGGAGTATCATGAGCATGTATTATGACGTCAGAATATATGATGACATCAAAATTAGTATGCAGTATGACGTCACAATGTATTATGACGTCATAATGTATCCGCATTATGACATCACAATATATTATGAGAGGGCAACATGCAGGTATGATGAGCAATTTCTCTTACCCCAATTTGTGTCACATCTACTGGAGCATCATGAGCAAGTATTATGAGGTCACAGTATATGATGACATCATAATTAGTAAGCACTATGATGTCACAATGTATTATGACGTCATAATGTATCCGCATTATGACATCACAATATATGATGAGAGCGCAATTTGCAGGTATTAAGAGCAATTTCTCTTACCCCAATTTGTGTCACATCTACTGGAGCATCATGAGCATGAATTATGACGTCACAGTGTATGATGACATCATAATTAGTATGCACTATGACCTTAAAATGTATTATGACGTCATAATGTATCCACATTATGACATCACAATATATTATGAGAGCGCAATTTGCAGGTTTTATGACCAATTTCGCTTACCACAATTTGTGTCACATCTACTGGAGCATCATGAGCATGTATTATGACATCACAGTATATGATGACATCATAATTACTATGCACTATGACGTCAAAATGTATGATGACGTCATAACGTATCAGCATTATGACATCACAATATATTACAAGAGCGCAATTTGCTGGTATTATGAGCAAATTCTCTTACCCCAATTTCTGTCACATCTACTGGAGCATCATGAGCATGTATTATGATGTCACAGTATATGCTGACATCATAATTAGTTAGCACTATGATGTCACAATGTGTTATGACGTCATAATGTATCCGCATTATGACATCACAATATATGATGAGAGCGCAATTTGCAGGTATTGTGACCCATTTCGCTTACCCCAATTTGTGTCACATCTATTGGAGCAACATGAGCATGTATTATGACGTCAGAGTATATGATGACATCATAATTAGTATGCACTATGACGTCACAATGCATTATGACGTCATAATGTATCCGCATTATGACATCACAATATAATATGAGAGTGCAATTCGCAGGTATGATGAGCAATTTCTCTTACCACAATTTGTGTCACATCTACTGGATCATCATGAGCATGTATTATGACATCACAGCATATGATGACATCATAACTAGTATGCACTATGACGTCACAATGTATTATGACGTCATAATGTCTCCACATTATGACATCACAATATATTATGAGAGCGCAACATGCAGGTATTATGAGCAATTTCTCTTACCCCAATTTGTGTCACATCTACTGGAGCATCATGAGCATGTATTATGACGTCACAGTATATGATGACATCATAATTAGTATGCACTATGACGTCACAATGTATTATGACGTCATAATGTATCCGCATTATGACATCACAATATATTATGAGAGAGCAATTTGCAGGTTTTATGACCAATTTCGCTTACCCCAATTTGAGTCACATCTACTGGAGCATCATGAGCATGTATTATGATGTCACAGTATATGATGACATCATAATTAGTATGCAGTATGATGTAACAATGTATTATGACTTCATAATTTATGCGCATTATGACATCACAATATATTATGAGAGCGCAACATGCAGGTATTATGAGCAATTTCTCTTACCCCAATTTGTGTCACATCTACTGGAGAATCATGAGCATGTATTATGACGTCACAGTATATGATGACGTCATAATTAGTATGCACTATGACGTCACAATATATTATGACGTCATAATGTATCCGCATTATGACATCACAATATATTATGAGAGCGCAACATGCAGGTATTATGAGCAAATTCTCTTACCCCAATATGTGTCACATCTACTGGAGCATCATGAGCATGTATTATGACGTCACAGTATATGATGACAACATAATTAGTATGGACTATGACGTCACAATGTATTATGACGTCATAATGTATCCGCATTATGACATCACAATATATTATGAGAGCGCAACATGCAGGTATTATGAGCAATTTCTCTTACCCCAATTTGTGTCACATCTACTGGAGCATCATGAGCATGTATTATGACGTCACAGTATATGATGACATCATAATTAGTATGCACTATGACGTCACAATGCATTATGACGTTATAATATATCCGCATTATGACATCACAACATAATATGAGAGTGCAATTCGCAGGTATAATGAGCAATTTCTCTTACCACAATTTGTGTCACATCTACTGGAGCATCATGAGCATGTATTATGACATCACAGCATATGATGACATCATAACTAGTATGCACTATGACGTCACAATGTATTATGACGTCATAATGTATCCGCATTATGACATCACAATATATTATGAGAGCGCAATTCGCAGGTACTATGAGCAATTTCTCTTACCCCAAATTGTGTCACATCTACTGGAATATCATGAGCATGTATTATGACGTCACAGTATATGATGACATCATAGTTAGTATGCACTATGACGTCACAATGTATTATGACGTCATAATGTATCCGCTTTATGACATCACAATATATTTTGAGAGTGCAATTTGCAGGAATTATGAGCAATTTCTCTTACCCCAATTTGTGTCACATCTACTGGAGCATCATGAGCATGTATTATCACATCACAGTATATGATGACATCATAATTAGTATGCTCTATGATGTCATAATGTATTATGACGTCATAATGTATCCGCATTATGACATCACAATATATTATGAGAGCGCAATTTGCAGGTATTATGAGCAATTTCTCTTACCCCAATTTGTGTCACATCTACTGGAGCATCATAAGCATGTATTATGATGTCACAGTATAAGATGACATCATAATTAGTATGCAGTATGACGTCACAATGTATTATGACGTCATAATGTATCCACATTATGACATCACAATATATTATGAGAGCGCAAAATGCAGGTATTATGAGCAATTTCTCCTGCCCCAATTTGTGTCACATCTACTGGAGCATCATGAGCATGTATTATGACGTCACAGTAAATAATGACATCATAATTAGTATGCACTATGATGTCACAATTTACTATGCGTCATAATGTATCCGCATTATGATATCACAATATATAACGAGAGCGCAATTTGCAGCTATTATGAGCAAATTCTCTTATCCCAATTTGTGTCACATCTACTGGAGCATCATGAGCATGTATTATGACGTCACAGTATATGATGACATCATAATTAGTATGCACTATGACGTCACAATGTATTATGACGTCATAATGTATCCGCATTATGACATCACAATATATTATGAGAGCGCAATTTGCAGGTTTTATGACCATTTTCGCTTACACCAGCTTGTGTCACATCTACTGGAGCATCATGAGCATGTATTATGACGTCACAGTATATGATGACATCATAATTAGTAGCAGTATGACGTCACAATGTATTATGACGTCATAACGTATCCGCATTATGACATCACAATATATTATGAGAGCGCAACTTGCAGGTATTATGAGCAATTTTTCTTACCCCAATTTGTGTCACGTCTACTGGAGCATCATGAGCATGTATTCTGACGTCACAGCATATGATGACATCATAATAACTATGCAGTATGACGTCACAATGTATTATGACGTCATAATGTATCCACATTATGACATCAGAATATATTATGAGAGCGCAACATGCAGGTATTATGAGCAATTTCTCTTACCCCAATTTGCGTCACATCTACTGGAGCATCATGAGCATGTATTATGATGTCACAGTATATGATGACATCATAATTAGTATGCACTATGACCTCACAATGTATTATGACGTCATAATGTATCCGCATTATGACATCACAATATATTATGAGAGCGCAATTTGCAGGTTTTATGACCAATTTCGCTTACCCCAATTTCTGTCACACATACTGGAGCATCATGAGCATGTATTATGACGTCACAGTATATGATGACATCATAATTAGTATGCACTATGACGTCATAATGTATTATGACGCCGTAATGTATCCGCATTATGACATCACTATATATTATGAGAGCGCAATTTGCAGGTATTAAGTGCAATTTCTCTTACCCCAATTTGTGTCACATCTACTGGAGCATCATGAGCATGTATTATGATGTCACAGTATATGATGACATCATAAGTAGCACGCACCATGACGTCACAATGTACTATGACGTCATAATGTATCCGCATTATGACATTACAATATATTATGAGAGCGCTATTTGCAGGTATTATGAACAATTTCTCTTACCCCAATTTGTGTGACATCTACTGGAGCACCATGAGCATGTATTATGACATCACAGTATATGATGACATCATAATTAGTATGCAGTATGACGTCAAAATGTATGATGACGTCATAACGTATCCGCATCATGACATCACAATATATTACGAGAGCGCAATTTGCAGGTATTATGAGCAAATTCTCTTACCCCAATTTCTGTCACATCTACTGGAGCATCATGAGCATGTATTATGATGTCACAGTATATGATGACATCATAATTAGTTAGCAGTATGATGTCACAATGTATTATGACGTCATAACGTATCCGCATTATGACATCACAATATATGATGAGAGCGCAATTTGCAGGTGTTGTGACCCATTTCTCTTACCCCAATTTGTGTCACATCTACTGGAGCAACATGAGCATGTATTATGACGTCAGAGTATATGATGACATCATAATTAGTATGCACTATGACGTCACAATGCATTATGACGTCATAATGTATCCGCATTATGACATCACAATATAATATAAGAGTGAAATTCACAGGTATAATGAGCAATTTCTCTTACCACAATTTGTGTCACATCTACTGGAGCATCATGAGCATGTATTATGACATCACAGCATATGATGACATCATAACTAGTATGCACTATGATGTCACAATGTATTATGATGTCATAATGTATCCGCATTATGACATCACAAGATATTATGAGAGCGCAATTCGCAGGTACTATGAGCAATTTCTCTTACCCCAATTTGTGTCACATCTACTGGAACATCATGAGCATGTATTATGACCTCACAGTATATGATGACATCATAGTTAGTATTCACTATGACGTCACAATGTATTATGACGTCATAATGTATCCGCTTTATGACATCACAATAAATTTTGAGAGTGCAATTTGCAGGAATTATGAGCAATTTCTCTTACCCCAATTTGTGTCACATCTACTGGAGCATCATGAGCATGTATTATGACGACACAGTATTTGATGACATCATAATTAGTATGCAGTATGACGTCACAATGTATTATGACGTCATCATTTATCCGCATTATGACATCACAATATATGATGAGAGCGCAATTTGCAGGTATTGTGACCCATTTCTCTAACCCCAATTTGTGTCACATCTACTGGAGCATCATAAGCATGTATTTTGACGTCAGAGTATATGATGACATCATAATGAGTATGCACTATGACGTCACAATGTATTATGACGTCATAATGTATCCGCATTATGACATCTCAATATATTAAGAGAGCGCAATTTGCAGGTTTTATGACCAATTTCGCTTTCCCCAATTTTTGTCACATCCACTGGAGCATTATGAGCATGTATTATGACGTCACAGTATATGATGACATCATAATTAGTATGCAGTATGACGTCACAATATATTATGACGTCATAATGTATCCGCATTATGACATCACAATATATTATGAGAGCGCAACATGCAGCTATTATGAGCAATTTCTCTTACCCCAATTTGTGTCACATCTACTGGATCAACAAGAGCATGTATTATGACGTCACAGTATATGATGACATCATAATTTGTATGCACTATGACATCACAATGCATTATGACGTCATAATGTATCCGCATTATGACATCACTATATATTATGAGAGCGCAATTTGCAGATTTTATGACCAATTTCGCTTACCCCAATTTGTGTCACATCTACTGGAGCATCATGAGCATGTATTATGATGTCACAGGATATGATGACATCATAATTAGTATGCAGTATGACGTCACAATGTATTATGACGTCATAATGTATCCGACTTATAACATCGCAATATATTATGAGAGCGCAATTTGCAGGTATTATGAGCAATTTCTCTTACCTCAATTTGTTTCACATCTACTGGAGCATCATGACCATGTATTATGACGTCAGAGTACATGATGACATCATAATTAGTATGCACTATGATGTCACAATGTATTATGACATCATAATGTATCCGCATTATGACATCACAATATATTATGAGAGCGCAATTTGCAGGTTTTATGAGCAATTTCGCTTACCCCAATTTGTGTCACATCTACTGGAGCATCATGACCATGTATTATGATGTCACAGTATATGATGACATCATAATTAGTATGCAGTATGACGTCACAATGTATTATGACGTCATAATGTATCCGCATTATGACATCACAATATATTATGAGAGCGCAACAAGCAGGTATTATAAGCAATTTCTCTTACCCCAATTTGTGTCACATCTACTGGAGCATCATGAGCAAGTATTATGACGTCACAGTATATGATGACATCATAATTAGTATGCACTATGACGTCAAAATGTACTAGGATGTCATAATGTATCCGCATTATGACATCACAATATATTACGAGAGCGCAAAATGCAGGTATTATGAGCAAATTCTCTTACCCCAAATTGTGTCACATCTACTGGAGCATCATGAGCATGTATTACGACGTCACAGTATATGATGACATCATAATTAGTATGCAATATGACGTCACAATGTATTATGACGTCATAATGTATCCGCATTATGACATCACAATATATAATGAGAGCACAACATGCAGGTATTATGAGCAGTTTCTCTTACCCCAATTTGGGTCACATCTACTGGAGCATCATGAGCATGTATTATGACGTCACAGTATATGATGACATCATAATTAGTATGCACTATGATGTCACAATGTATTATGGCGTCATAATGTATCCGTATTATGACATCACAATATATTATGAGAGCGCAATTTGCATGTTTTATGACCAATTTCGCTGCCCCAATTTGTGTCACATCTACTGGAGCATCATGAGCATGTATTATGACGTCACAGTATATGATGACATCATAATTAGTATGCACTATGAGGTCACAATGTATTATGATGTCATAATGTATCCGCATTATGACATCACAATATATTATGAGAGCGCAACTTGGAGGTTTTATGACCAATTTCGCTTACCCCAATTTGTGTCACATCTACTGGAGCATCATGAGCATGTATTATGACGTCACAGTATACGATGACATCATAATTGGTATGCAGTATGACGTCACAATGTATTATGACGTCATAATGTATCCGCATTATGACATCACAATATATTATGAGAGCGCAACCTGCAGGTATTATGAGCAATTTCTCTTACCCCAATTTGTGTCACATCTACTGGAGCATCATGAGCATGTATTATGACGTCACAGTAAGTGATGACATCATAATTAGTATGCACTATGACGTCACAATGTACTATGACGTCATAATGTATCCGCATTATGACATCACAATATATTACGAGAGCGCAATTTGCAGCTGTTATGAGCAAATTCTCTTACCCCAATTTGTGTCACATCTACTGGAGCGTCATGAGCTTTTGACATCACTGTATATGATGACATCATAATTAGTATGCACTATGACGTCACAATATATTATGACGTCATAATGTATCCGCATTATGACATCACAATACATTATGAGAGCGCAATTTGCAGGTTTTATGACCAATTTCGCTTACCACAATTTGTGTCACATCTACTGGAGCATCATGAGCATATATTATGACGTCACAGTATATGATGACATCATAATTAGTATGCAGTATGACGTCACAATGTATTATGACGTCATAATGTATCCGCATTATGAAATCACAGTATATTATGAGAGCGCAATTTGCAGGTTTTATGACCAATTTCGCTTACCCCAGTTTGTGTCACATCTACTGGAGCATCATGAGCATGTATTATGACGTCACAGTATATGATGACATCATAATTAGTATGCACTATGACGTCACAATGTATTATGACGTCATAATGTCTCCACATTATGACATCACAATATATTATGAGAGCGCAACATGCAGGTATTATGAGCAATTTCTCTTACCCCAATTTGTGTCACATCTACTGGAGCATCATGAGCATGTATTATGACGTCACAGTATATGATGACATCATAATTAGTATGCACTATGACGTCACAATATATTATGACGTCATAATGTATCCGCATTATGACATCACAATATATTATGAGAGCGCAATTTGCAGGTTTTATGACCAATTTCGCTTACCCCAATTTGTGTCACACCTCCTGGAGCATCATGAGCATGTATTATGACGTCACAGTATATGATGACATCATAATTAGTATGCAGTATGACGTCACAATGTATTATGACGTCATAATGTATCCCCCTTATGACATCACAATATATTATGAGAGCGCAACATGCAGGTATTATGAGCAATTTCTCTTGCCCCAATTTGTGTCACATCTACTGGAGCATCATGAGCATGTATAATGACGTCACAGTATATGATGACATCATAATTAGTATGCAGTATGATGTCACAATGTATTATGACGTCATAATGTATCCGCATTATGACATCACAATATTTCATGAGAGCGCAATTTGCAGGTTTTATGAACAATTTCGCTTACCCCAATTTGTGTCACATCTACTGGAGCATCATGAGCATGTATTATGACGTCACAGTATATGATGACATCATAATTACTATGCAGTATGACGTCACAATATATTATGACGCCGTAATGTATCCGCCTTATGACATCACAATATATTATGAGAGCGCAATTTGCAGGTATTATGAGCAATTTCTCTTACCCCAATTTGTGTCACATCTACTGGAGCATCATGACCATGTATTATGACGTCAGAGTATATGATGACATCATAATTAGTATGCACTATGACGTCACAATGTATTATGTCGTCATAATGTATCCGCATTATGACATCACAATATAATATGAGAGCGCAATTTGCAGGTTTTATGACCAATTTCGCTTACCCCATTTTGTGTCACATCTACTGGAGCATCATGAGCATGTATTATGATGTCACAGTATATGATGACATCATAATTAGTATGCAGTATGACGTAACAATGTATTATGTCGTCATAATGTATCCGCATTATGACATCACAATATATTATGAGAGCGCAACGTGCAGGTATTATGACAAATTTCGCTTACCCCAATTTGTGTCACATCTACTGGAGCATCATGAGCATGTATTATGACGTCACAGTATATGATGACATCATAATTAATATGCAGTATAACGTCACAATGTATTATGACGTCATAATATATCCGCCTTATGACCTCACAATATATTATGAGAGCGCAACATGCAGGTATTATGAGCAATTTCTCTTACCCCAATTTGTGTCACATCTACTGGAGCATCATGAGCATGTATTATGACGTCACAGTATATGATGATATCATAATTAGTATGCAGTATGACGTCACAATGTGTTATGACGTCATAATGTATCCGCATTTTGACATCAGAATATATTATGAGAGCGCATTTTGCAGGTTTTATGACCAATTTCGCTTACCCCAATTTGTGTCACATCTACTGGAGCATCATGAGCATGTATTATGACGTCAGAGTATATGATGACATCATAATTAGTATGCACTATGACGTCACAATGTATTATGACCCCGTAATGTATCTGCATTATGACATCACTATATATTATGAGAGCGCAATTTGCAGGTTTTTTGACCAATTTCTCTTACCCCAATTTGTGTCACATCTACTGGAGCATCATGAGCATGTATTATGACGTCACAGTATATGATGACATCATAAGTAGCACGCACCATGACGTCACAATGTACTATGACGTCATAATATATCCACATTATGACATCACAATATATTATGAGAGCGCTATTTGCAGGTATTATGAGCAATTTCTCTTACCCCAATTTGTGTCACATCTACTGGAGCACCATGAGCATGTATTATGACATCACAGTATATGATGACATCATAATTAGCATGCACTATGACATCAAAATGTATGATGACGTCATAACGTATCCGCATTATGACATCACAATATATTACGAGAGCGCAATTTGCAGGTATTATGAGCAAATTCTCTTAACCCAATTACTGTCACATCTACTGGAGCATCATGAGCATGTATTATGATGTCACAGTATATGATGACATCATAATTAGTTAGCACTATGATGTCACAATGTATTATGACGTCATAACGAATCCGCATTATGACATCACAATATATGATGAGAGCGCAATTTGCAGGTATTGTGACCCATTTCTCTTACCCCAATTTGTGTCACATCTACTGGAGCATCATGAGCATGTATTATGACGTCAGAGTATATGATGACATCATAATTAGTATGCACTATGACGACACAATGCATTATGACGTTATAATGTATCCGCATTATGACATCACAATATAATATGAGAGTGCAATTCGCAGGTATAATGAGCAATTTCTCTTACCACAATTTGTGTCACATCTACTGGAGCATCATGAGCATGTATTATGACATCACAGCATATGATGACATCATAACTAGTATGCACTATGACGTCACAATGTATTATGACGTCATAATGTATCCGCATTATGACATCACAATATATTATGAGAGCGCAATTCGCAGGTACTATGAGCAATTTCTCTTACCCCAATTCGTGTCACTTCTACTGGAACATCATGAGCATGTATTATGACGTCACAGTATATGATGACATCATAGTTAGTATGCACTATGACGTCACAATGTTTTATGACGTCATAATGTATCCGCTTTATGACATCACAAAATATTTTGAGAGTGCAATTTGCAGGAATTAATAGCAATTTCTCTTACCCCAATTTGTGTCACATCTACTGGAGCATCTTGAGCATGTATTATGACGTCACAGTATATGATGACATCATAATTAGTATGCACTATGATGTCACAATGTATTATGACGTCATAATGTATCCGCATTATGACATCACAATATATTATGAGAGCGCAATTTGCAGGTATTATGAGCAATTTCTCTTACCCCAATTTGTGTCACATCTACTGGAGCATCATAAGCATGTATTATGACGTCACAGTATATGATGACATCATAATTAGTATGCAGTATGACGTCACAATGTATTATGACGTCATAATATATCCGCATTATGACATCACAATATATTATGAGAGCGCAATTTGCAGGTATTATGAGCAATTTCTCCTGCCCCAATTTGTGTCACTTCTACTGGAGCATCATGAGCATGTATGACGACGTCACAGTAAATTATGACATCATAATTAGTATGCACTATGACGTCACAATTTACTATGCGTCATAATGTATCCGCATTATGATATCACAATATATAACGAGACCGCAGTTTGCAGCTATTATGAGCAAATTCTCTTATCCCAAATTGTGTCACATCTAGTGGAGCATCATGAGCATGTATTATAACCTCACAGTATATGATGACATCATAATTAGTATGCACTATGACGTCACAATGTATTATGACGTCATAATGTATCCGCATTATGATATCACAATATATTATGAGAGCGCAATTTGCAGGTTTTATGACCAATTTCGCTTACCCCAGTTTGTGTCACATCTACTGGAGCATCATGAGCATGTATTATGACGTCACAGTATATGATGACATCATAATTAGTATGCACTATGACGTCACAATGTATTATGACGTCATAATGTCTCCACATTATGACATCACAATATATTATGAGAGCGCAACATGCAGGTATTATGAGCAATTTCTCTTACCCCAATTTGTGTCACATCTACTGGAGCATCATGAGCATGTATTATGACGTCACAGTATATGATGACATCATAATTAGTATGCACTATGACGTCACAATGTATTATGACGTCATAATGTATCCGCATTATGACATCACAATATATTACGAGAGCGCAATTTGCAGGTATTATGAGCAAATTCTCTTAACCCAATTACTGTCACATCTACTGGAGCATCATGAGCATGTATTATGATGTCACAGTATATGATGACATCATAATTAGTTAGCACTATGATGTCACAATGTATTATGACGTCATAACGAATCCGCATTATGACATCACAATATATGATGAGAGCGCAATTTGCAGGTATTGTGACCCATTTCTCTTACCCCAATTTTTGTCACATCTACTGGAGCATCATGAGCATGTATTATGACGTCAGAGTATATGATGACATCATAATTAGTATGCACTATGACGACACAATGCATTATGACGTTATAATGTATCCGCATTATGACATCACAATATAATATGAGAGTGCAATTCGCAGGTATAATGAGCAATTTCTCTTACCACAATTTGTGTCACATCTACTGGAGCATCATGAGCATGTATTATGACATCACAGCATATGATGACATCATAACTAGTATGCACTATGACGTCACAAAGTATTATGACGTCATAATGTATCCGCATTATGACATCACAATATATTATGAGAGCGCAATTCGCAGGTACTATGAGCAATTTCTCTTACCCCAATTCGTGTCACTTCTACTGGAACATCATGAGCATGTATTATGACGTCACAGTATATGATGACATCATAGTTAGTATGCACTATGACGTCACAATGTTTTATGACGTCATAATGTATCCACTTTATGACATCACAAAATATTTTGAGAGTGCAATTTGCAGGAATTAATAGCAATTTCTCTTACCCCAATTTGTGTCACATCTACTGGAGCATCTTGAGCATGTATTATGACGTCACAGTATATGATGACATCATAATTAGTATGCACTATGATGTCACAATGTATTATGACGTCATAATGTATCCGCATTATGACATCACAATATATTATGAGAGCGCAATTTGCAGGTATTATGAGCAATTTCTCTTACCCCAATTTGTGTCACATCTACTGGAGCATCATAAGCATGTATTATGACGTCACAGTATATGATGACATCATAATTAGTATGCAGTATGACGTCACAATGTATTATGACGTCATAATATATCCGCATTATGACATCACAATATATTATGAGAGCGCAATTTGCAGGTATTATGAGCAATTTCTCCTGCCCCAATTTGTGTCACTTCTACTGGAGAATCATGAGCATGTATTACGACGTCACAGTAAATTATGACATCATAATTAGTATGCACTATGAAGTCACAATTTACTATGCGTCATAATGTATCCGCATTATGATATCACAATATATAACGAGACCGCAATTTGCAGCTATTATGAGCAAATTCTCTTATCCCAAATTGTGTCACATCTAGTGGAGCATCATGAGCATGTATTATAACCTCACAGTATATGATGACATCATAATTAGTATGCACTATGACGTCACAATGTATTATGACGTCATAATGTATCCGCATTATGATATCACAATATATTATGAGAGCGCAATTTGCAGGTTTTATGACCAATTTCGCTTACCCCAGTTTGTGTCACATCTACTGGAGCATCATGAGCATGTATTATGACGTCACAGTATATGATGACATCATAATTAGTATGCACTAAGACGTCACAATGTATTATGACGTCATAATGTCTCCACATTATGACATCACAATATATTATGAGAGCGCAACATGCAGGTATTATGAGCAATTTCTCTTACCCCAATTTGTGTCACATCTACTGGAGCATCATGAGCATGTATTATGACGTCACAGTATATGATGACATCATAATTAGTATGCACTATGACGTCACAATGTATTATGACGTCATAATGTATCCGCATTATGACATCACAATATATTATGAGAGAGCAATTTGCAGGATTTATGACCAATTTCGCTTACCCCAATTTGAGTCACATCTACCGGAGCATCATGAGCATGTATTATGATGTCACAGTATATGATGACATCATAATTAGTATGCAGTATGATGTAAAAATGTATTATGACTTCATAATTTATGCGCATTATGACATCACAATATATTATGAGAGCGCAACATGCAGGTATTATGAGCAATTTCTCTTACCCCAATTTGTGTCACATCTACTGGAGAATCATGAGCATGTATTATGACGTCACAGTATATGATGACGTCATAATTAGTATGCACTATGACGTCACAATATATTATGACGTCATAATGTATCCGCATTATGACATCACAATATATTATGAGAGCGCAACATGCAGGTATTATGAGCAAATTCTCTTACCCCAATATGTGTCACATCTACTGGAGCATCATGAGCATGTATTATGACGTCACAGTATATGATGACAACATAATTAGTATGGACTATGACGTCACAATGTATTATGACGTCATAATGTATACGCATTATGACATCACAATATATTATGAGAGCGCAACATGCAGGTATTATGAGCAATTTCTCTTACCCCAATTTGTGTCACATCTACTGGAGCATCATGAGCATGTATTATGATGTCACAGTATATGATGACATCATAATTAGTATGCACTATGACGTCACAATGCATTATGACGTTATAATGTATCCGCATTATGACATCACAATATAATATGAGAGTGCAATTCGCAGGTATAATGAGCAATTTCTCTTACCACAATTTGTGTCACATCTACTGGAGCATCATGAGCATGTATTATGACATCACAGCATATGATGACATCATAACTAGTATGCACTATGACGTCACAATGTATTATGACGTCATAATGTATCCGCATTATGACATCACAATATATTATGAGAGCGCAATTCGCAGGTACTATGAGCAATTTCTCTTACCCCAAATTGTGTCACATCTACTGGAATATCATGAGCATGTATTATGACGTCACAGTATATGATGACATCATAGTTAGTATGCACTAGGACGTCACAATGTATTATGACGTCATAATGTATCCGCTTTATGACATCACAATATATTTTGAGAGTGCAATTTGCAGGAATTATGAGCAATTTCTCTTACCCCAATTTGTGTCACATCTACTGGAGCATCATGAGCATGTATTATCACGTCACAGTATATGATGACATCATAATTAGTATGCTCTATGATGTCATAATGTATTATGACGTCATAATGTATCCGCATTATGACATCACAATATATTATGAGAGCGCAATTTGCAGGTATTATGAGCAATTTCTCTTACCCCAATTTGTGTCACATCTACTGGAGCATCATAAGCATGTATTATGATGTCACAGTATAAGATGACATCATAATTAGTATGCAGTATGACGTCACAATGTATTATGACGTCATAATGTATCCACATTATGACATCACAATATATTATGAGAGCGCAAAATGCAGGTATTATGAGCAATTTCTCCTGCCCCAATTTGTGTCACATCTACTGGAGCATCATGAGCATGTATTATGACGTCACAGTAAATAATGACATCATAATTAGTATGCACTATGATGTCACAATTTACTATGCGTCATAATGTATCCGCATTATGATATCACAATATATAACGAGAGCGCAATTTGCAGCTATTATGAGCAAATTCTCTTATCCCAATTTGTGTCACATCTACTGGAGCATCATGAGCATGTATTATGACGTCACAGTATATGATGACATCATAATTAGTATGCACTATGACGTCACAATGTATTATGACGTCATAATGTATCCGCATTATGACATCACAATATATTATGAGAGCGCAATTTGCAGGTTTTATGACCATTTTCGCTTACACCAGTTTGTGTCACATCTACTGGAGCATCATGAGCATGTATTATGACGTCACAGTATATGATGACATCATAATTAGTAGCAGTATGACGTCACAATGTATTATGACGTCATAACGTATCCGCATTATGACATCACAATATATTATGAGAGCGCAACTTGCAGGTATTATGAGCAATTTCTCTTACCCCAATTTGTGTCACGTCTACTGGAGCATCATGAGCATGTATTCTGACGTCACAGCATATGATGACATCATAATAACTATGCAGTATGACGTCACAATGTATTATGACGTCATAATGTATCCGCATTATGACATCAGAATATATTATGAGAGCGCAACATGCAGGTATTATGAGCAATTTCTCTTACCCCAATTTGCGTCACATCTACTGGAGCATCATGAGCATGTATTATGATGTCACAGTATATGATGACATCATAATTAGTATGCACTATGACCTCACAATGTATTATGACGTCATAATGTATCCGCATTATGACATCACAATATATTATGAGAGCGCAATTTGCAGGTTTTATGACCAATTTCGCTTACCCCAATTTCTGTCACACATACTGGAGCATCATGAGCATGTATTATGACGTCACAGTATATGATGACATCATAATTAGTATGCACTATGACGTCATAATGTATTATGACGCCGTAATGTATCCGCATTATGACATCACTATATATTATGAGAGCGCAATTTGCAGGTATTAAGTGCAATTTCTCTTACCCCAATTTGTGTCACATCTACTGGAGCATCATGAGCATGTATTATGATGTCACAGTATATGATGACATCATAAGTAGCACGCACCATGACGTCACAATGTACTATGACGTCATAATGTATCCGCATTATGACATTACAATATATTATGAGAGCGCTATTTGCAGGTATTATGAACAATTTCTCTTACCCCAATTTGTGTGACATCTACTGGAGCACCATGAGCATGTATTATGACATCACAGTATATGATGACATCATAATTAGTATGCAGTATGACGTCAAAATATATGATGACGTCATAACGTATCCGCATCATGACATCACAATATATTACGAGAGCGCAATTTGCAGGTATTATGAGCAAATTCTCTTACCCCAATTTCTGTCACATCTACTGGAGCATCATGAGCATGTATTATGATGTCACAGTATATGATGACATCATAATTAGTTAGCAGTATGATGTCACAATGTATTATGACGTCATAACGTATCCGCATTATGACATCACAATATATGATGAGAGCGCAATTTGCAGGTGTTGTGACCCATTTCTCTTACCCCAATTTGTGTCACATCTACTGGAGCAACATGAGCATGTATTATGACGTCAGAGTATATGATGACATCATAATTAGTATGCACTATGACGTCACAATGCATTATGACGTCATAATGTATCCGCATTATGACATCACAATATAATATAAGAGTGAAATTCACAGGTATAATGAGCAATTTCTCTTACCACAATTTGTGTCACATCTACTGGAGCATCATGAGCATGTATTATGACATCACAGCATATGATGACATCATAACTAGTATGCACTATGACGTCACAATGTATTATGATGTCATAATGTATCCGCATTATGACATCACAAGATATTATGAGAGCGCAATTCGCAGGTACTATGAGCAATTTCTCTTACCCCAATTTGTGTCACATCTACTGGAACATCATGAGCATGTATTATGACCTCACAGTATATGATGACATCATAGTTAGTATTCACTATGACGTCACAATGTATTATGACGTCATAATGTATCCGCTTTATGACATCACAATATATTTTGAGAGTGCAATTTGCAGGAATTATGAGCAATTTCTCTTACCCCAATTTGTGTCACATCTACTGGAGCATCATGAGCATGTATTATGACGACACAGTATTTGATGACATCATAATTAGTATGCAGTATGACGTCACAATGTATTATGACGTCATCATTTATCCGCATTATGACATCACAATATATGATGAGAGCGCAATTTGCAGGTATTGTGACCCATTTCTCTAACCCCAATTTGTGTCACATCTACTGGAGCATCATAAGCATGTATTTTGACGTCAGAGTATATGATGACATCATAATGAGTATGCACTATGACGTCACAATGTATTATGACGTCATAATGTATCCGCATTATGACATCTCAATATATTAAGAGAGCGCAATTTGCAGGTTTTATGACCAATTTCGCTTTCCCCAATTTTTGTCACATCCACTGGAGCATTATGAGCATGTATTATGACGTCACAGTATATGATGACATCATAATTAGTATGCAGTATGACGTCACAATATATTATGACGTCATAATGTATCCGCATTATGACATCACAATATATTATGAGAGCGCAACATGCAGGTATTATGAGCAATTTCTCTTACCCCAATTTGTGTCACATCTACTGGATCATCAAGAGCATGTATTATGACGTCACAGTATATGATGACATCATAATTTGTATGCACTATGACATCACAATGCATTATGACGTCATAATGTATCCGCATTATGACATCACTATATATTATGAGAGCGCAATTTGCAGATTTTATGACCAATTTCGCTTACCCCAATTTGTGTCACATCTACTGGAGCATCATGAGCATGTATTATGATGTCACAGGATATGATGACATCATAATTAGTATGCAGTATGACGTCACAATGTATTATGACGTCATAATGTATCCGACTTATAACATCGCAATATATTATGAGAGCGCAATTTGCAGGTATTATGAGCAATTTCTCTTACCTCAATTTGTTTCACATCTACTGGAGCATCATGACCATGTACTATGACGTCAGAGTACATGATGACATCATAATTAGTATGCACTATGATGTCACAATGTATTATGACATCATAATGTATCCGCATTATGACATCACAATATATTATGAGAGCGCAATTTGCAGGTTTTATGAGCAATTTCGCTTACCCCAATTTGTGTCACATCTACTGGAGCATCATGACCATGTATTATGATGTCACAGTATATGATGACATCATAATTAGTATGCACTATGACGTCAAAATGTACTAGGATGTCATAATGTATCCGCATTATGACATCACAATATATTACGAGAGCGCAAAATGCAGGTATTATGAGCAAATTCTCTTACCCCAAATTGTGTCACATCTACTGGAGCATCATGAGCATGTATTACGACGTCACAGTATATGATGACATCATAATTAGTATGCAATATGACGTCACAATGTATTATGACGTCATAATGTATCCGCATTATGACATCACAATATATAATGAGAGCACAACATGCAGGTATTATGAGCAGTTTCTCTTACCCCAATTTGGGTCACATCTACTGGAGCATCATGAGCATGTATTATGACGTCACAGTATATGATGACATCATAATTAGTATGCACTATGATGTCACAATGTATTATGGCGTCATAATGTATCCGCATTATGACATCACAATATATTATGAGAGCGCAATTTGCATGTTTTATGACCAATTTCGCTGCCCCAATTTGTGTCACATCTACTGGAGCATCATGAGCATGTATTATGACGTCACAGTATATGATGACATCATAATTAGTATGCACTATGACGTCACAATGTATTATGATGTCATAATGTATCCGCATTATGACATCACAATATATTATGAGAGCGCAACTTGGAGGTTTTATGACCAATTTCGCTTACCCCAATTTGTGTCACATCTACTGGAGCATCATGAGCATGTATTATGACGTCACAGTATGCGATGACATCATAATTGGTATGCAGTATGACGTCACAATGTATTATGACGTCATAATGTATCCGCATTATGACATCACAATATATTATGAGAGCGCAACCTGCAGGTATTATGAGCAATTTCTCTTACCCCAATTTGTGTCACATCTACTGGAGCATCATGAGCATGTATTATGACGTCACAGTAAGTGATGACATCATAATTAGTATGCACTATGACGTCACAATGTACTATGACGTCATAATGTATCCGCATTATGACATCACAATATATTACGAGAGCGCAATTTGCAGCTGTTATGATCAAATTCTCTTACCCCAATTTGTGTCACATCTACTGGAGCGTCATGAGCTTTTGACGTCACTGTATATGATGACATCATAATTAGTATGCACTATGACGTCACAATATATTATGACGTCATAATGTATCCGCATTATGACATCACAATACATTATGAGAGCGCAATTTGCAGGTTTTATGACCAATTTCGCTTACCACAATTTGTGTCACATCTACTGGAGCATCATGAGCATATATTATGACGTCACAGTATATGATGACATCATAATTAGTATGCAGTATGACGTCACAATGTATTATGACGTCATAATGTATCCGCATTATGACATCACAATATATTATGAGAGCGCAACATGCAGGTATTATGAGCAAATTATCTTACCCCAATTTGTGTCATATCTGCTGGAGCATCATGAGCATGTATTATGACGTCACAGTATATGATGACTTCATAATTAGTATGCACTATGACGTCACAATGTAGTATGTCGTCATAATGTATCCGCATTATGACATCACAATATATTATGAGAGCGCAATTTGCAGGTATTGTGACCCATTTCTCTAACCCCAATTTGTGTCACATCTACTGGAGCATCATAAGCATGCATTTTGACGTCAGAGTATATGATGACATCATAATGAGTATGCACTATGACGTCACAATGTATTATGACGTCATAATGTATCCGCATTATGACATTACAATATATTATGAGAGCGCAATTTGCAGGTTTTATGACCAATTTCGCTTACCCCAATTTGTGTCACATCTACTGGAGCATCATGAGCATGTATTATGACGTCACAGGATATGATGACATCATAATTAGTATGCAGTATGACGTCACAATGTATTATGACGTCATAATGTATCCGCCTTATAACATCGCAATATATTATGAGAGCGCAATTTGCAGATATTATGAGCAATTTCTCTTACCCCAATTTGAGTCACATGTACTGGAGCATCATGACCATGTATTATGACGTCAGAATATATGATGACATCATAATTAATATGCACTATGACGTCACAATGTATTATGACATCATAATGTATCCGCATTATGACATCACAATATATTATGAGAGCGCAATTTGCAGGTTTTATGACCAATTTCGCTTGCCCCAATTTGTGTCACATCTACTGGAGCATCTTGACCATGTATTATGATGTCACAGTATATGATGACATCATAATTAGTATGCAGTATGACGTCACAATGTATTATGACGTCATAATGTGTCCGCATTATGACATCACAATATACGATGAGAGCGTAGTTTGCAGGTATTGTGACCCATTTCACTTTCCCCAATTTGTGTCACATCTACTGGAGCAACATGAGCATGTATTATGACGTCAGAGTATATGATGACATCATTATTAGTATGCACTATGAAGTCACAATGCATTATGACGTCATAATGTATCCGCATTATGACATCACAATATAATATGAGCGTGCAATTCGCAGGTATTATGAGCAATTTCTCTTACCACAATTTGTGTCACATCCAAAGGATAATCATGAGCATGTATTATGACATCACAGCATATGATGACATCATAACTAGCATGCCCTATGTCGTCACAATGTATTATGACGTCATAATATATCCGCATTATGACATCACAATATATTATGAGAGCGCAATTCGCAGGTATTATGAGCAATTTCTCTTACCCCAATTTGTGTCACATCTACTGGAGCATCATGAGCATGTATTATGACGTCACAGTATATGATGACATCATAGTTAGTATGCACTATGACGTCACAATGTATTATGACGTCATAATGTATCCGCTTTATGACATCACAATATATTTTGAGAGTGCAATTTGCAGGAATTTTGAGCAATTTCTCTTACCACAATTTGTGTCACATCTACTGGAGCATCATGAGCATGTATTATGACGTCACAGTATATGATGACATCATAATTAGTATGCACTATGACGTCACAATGTATTATGACGTCATAATGTATCCGCATTATGACATCACAATATATTATGAGAGCGCAACATGCCGGTATTATGAGCAATTTCTCTTACCCCAATTTGTTTCACATCTACTGGAGCATCATGAGCATGTATTGTGACGTCACAGTATGTGATGACATCATAATTAGTATGGACTATGACGTCACAATGTATTATGACGTCATAATGTATCCGCATTATGACATCACAGTATATTATGAGAGCGCAATTCGCAGGTATTATGAGCAATTTCTCTTACCCCAATTTGTGTCACATCTACTGGAGCATCATGAGCATGTATTATGACGTCACAGTATATGATGACATCATAGTTAGTATGCACTATGACGTCACAATATATTATGACGTCATAATGTATCCACTTTATGACATCACAATATATTTTGAGAGTGCAATTTGCAGGAATTTTGAGCAATTTCTCTTACCACAATTTGTGTCACATCTACTGGAGCATCATGAGCATGTATTATGACGTCACAGTATATGATGACATCATAATTAGTATCCACTATGACGTCACAATGTATTATGACATCATAATGTATCCGCATTATGACATCACAATATATTATGAGAGAGCAACATGCTGGTATTATGAGAAAATTCTCTTACCCCAATTTGTGTCATATCTGCTGGAGCATCATGAGCATGTATTATGAGGTCACAGTATATGATGACATCATAATTAGTATGCACTATGACGTCACAATGTATTATGTCGTCATAATGTATCTGCACTATAACATCACAATATACTATGAGAGCGCAATTTGCAGGTTTTATGACCAATTTCGCTTACCCCATTTTGTGTCACATCTACTGGAGCATCATGAGCATGTATTATGACGTCACAGTATATGATGACATCATAATTAGTATGCAGTATGACGTCACAATGTATTATGACGTCATAATGTATCCGCATTATGACATCACAATATATTATGAGAGCGCAACAAGCAGGTATTATAAGCAATTTCTCTTACCCCAATTTGTGTCACATCTACTGGAGCATCATGAGCAAGTATTATGACGTCACAGTATATGATGACATCATAATTAGTATGCACTATGACGTCAAAATGTACTAGGATGTCATAATGTATCCGCATTATGACATCACAATATATTACGAGAGCGCAAAATGCAGGTATTATGAGCAAATTCTCTTACCCCAAATTGTGTCACATCTACTGGAGCATCATGAGCATGTATTACGACGTCACAGTATATGATGACATCATAATTAGTATGCAATATGACGTCACAATGTATTATGACGTCATAATGTATCCGCATTATGACATCACAATATATAATGAGAGCACAACATGCAGGTATTATGAGCAGTTTCTCTTACCCCAATTTGGGTCACATCTACTGGAGCATCATGAGCATGTATTATGACGTCACAGTATATGATGACATCATAATTAGTATGCACTATGATGTCACAATGTATTATGGCGTCATAATGTATCCGCATTATGACATCACAATATATTATGAGAGCGCAATTTGCATGTTTTATGACCAATTTCGCTGCCCCAATTTGTGTCACATCTACTGGAGCATCATGAGCATGTATTATGACGTCACAGTATATGATGACATCATAATTAGTATGCACTATGACGTCACAATGTATTATGATGTCATAATGTATCCGCATTATGACATCACAATATATTATGAGAGCGCAACTTGGAGGTTTTATGACCAATTTCGCTTACCCCAATTTGTGTCACATCTACTGGAGCATCATGAGCATGTATTATGACGTCACAGTATGCGATGACATCATAATTGGTATGCAGTATGACGTCACAATGTATTATGACGTCATAATGTATCCGCATTATGACATCACAATATATTATGAGAGCGCAACCTGCAGGTATTATGAGCAATTTCTCTTACCCCAATTTGTGTCACATCTACTGGAGCATCATGAGCATGTATTATGACGTCACAGTAAGTGATGACATCATAATTAGTATGCACTATGACGTCACAATGTACTATGACGTCATAATGTATCCGCATTATGACATCACAATATATTACGAGAGCGCAATTTGCAGCTGTTATGATCAAATTCTCTTACCCCAATTTGTGTCACATCTACTGGAGCGTCATGAGCTTTTGACGTCACTGTATATGATGACATCATAATTAGTATGCACTATGACGTCACAATATATTATGACGTCATAATGTATCCGCATTATGACATCACAATACATTATGAGAGCGCAATTTGCAGGTTTTATGACCAATTTCGCTTACCACAATTTGTGTCACATCTACTGGAGCATCATGAGCATATATTATGACGTCACAGTATATGATGACATCATAATTAGTATGCAGTATGACGTCACAATGTATTATGACGTCATAATGTATCCGCATTATGACATCACAATATATTATGAGAGCGCAACATGCAGGTATTATGAGCAAATTATCTTACCCCAATTTGTGTCATATCTGCTGGAGCATCATGAGCATGTATTATGACGTCACAGTATATGATGACTTCATAATTAGTATGCACTATGACGTCACAATGTAGTATGTCGTCATAATGTATCCGCATTATGACATCACAATATATTATGAGAGCGCAATTTGCAGGTATTGTGACCCATTTCTCTAACCCCAATTTGTGTCACATCTACTGGAGCATCATAAGCATGCATTTTGACGTCAGAGTATATGATGACATCATAATGAGTATGCACTATGACGTCACAATGTATTATGACGTCATAATGTATCCGCATTATGACATTACAATATATTATGAGAGCGCAATTTGCAGGTTTTATGACCAATTTCGCTTACCCCAATTTGTGTCACATCTACTGGAGCATCATGAGCATGTATTATGACGTCACAGGATATGATGACATCATAATTAGTATGCAGTATGACGTCACAATGTATTATGACGTCATAATGTATCCGCCTTATAACATCGCAATATATTATGAGAGCGCAATTTGCAGATATTATGAGCAATTTCTCTTACCCCAATTTGAGTCACATGTACTGGAGCATCATGACCATGTATTATGACGTCAGAATATATGATGACATCATAATTAATATGCACTATGACGTCACAATGTATTATGACATCATAATGTATCCGCATTATGACATCACAATATATTATGAGAGCGCAATTTGCAGGTTTTATGACCAATTTCGCTTGCCCCAATTTGTGTCACATCTACTGGAGCATCTTGACCATGTATTATGATGTCACAGTATATGATGACATCATAATTAGTATGCAGTATGACGTCACAATGTATTATGACGTCATAATGTGTCCGCATTATGACATCACAATATACGATGAGAGCGTAGTTTGCAGGTATTGTGACCCATTTCACTTTCCCCAATTTGTGTCACATCTACTGGAGCAACATGAGCATGTATTATGACGTCAGAGTATATGATGACATCATTATTAGTATGCACTATGAAGTCACAATGCATTATGACGTCATAATGTATCCGCATTATGACATCACAATATAATATGAGCGTGCAATTCGCAGGTATTATGAGCAATTTCTCTTACCACAATTTGTGTCACATCCAAAGGATAATCATGAGCATGTATTATGACATCACAGCATATGATGACATCATAACTAGCATGCCCTATGTCGTCACAATGTATTATGACGTCATAATATATCCGCATTATGACATCACAATATATTATGAGAGCGCAATTCGCAGGTATTATGAGCAATTTCTCTTACCCCAATTTGTGTCACATCTACTGGAGCATCATGAGCATGTATTATGACGTCACAGTATATGATGACATCATAGTTAGTATGCACTATGACGTCACAATGTATTATGACGTCATAATGTATCCGCTTTATGACATCACAATATATTTTGAGAGTGCAATTTGCAGGAATTTTGAGCAATTTCTCTTACCACAATTTGTGTCACATCTACTGGAGCATCATGAGCATGTATTATGACGTCACAGTATATGATGACATCATAATTAGTATGCACTATGACGTCACAATGTATTATGACGTCATAATGTATCCGCATTATGACATCACAATATATTATGAGAGCGCAACATGCCGGTATTATGAGCAATTTCTCTTACCCCAATTTGTTTCACATCTACTGGAGCATCATGAGCATGTATTGTGACGTCACAGTATGTGATGACATCATAATTAGTATGGACTATGACGTCACAATGTATTATGACGTCATAATGTATCCGCATTATGACATCACAATATATTATGAGAGCGCAATTCGCAGGTATTATGAGCAATTTCTCTTACCCCAATTTGTGTCACATCTACTGGAGCATCATGAGCATGTATTATGATGTCACAGTATATGATGACATCATAGTTAGTATGCACTATGACGTCACAATATATTATGACGTCATAATGTATCCACTTTATGACATCACAATATATTTTGAGAGTGCAATTTGCAGGAATTTTGAGCAATTTCTCTTACCACAATTTGTGTCACATCTACTGGAGCATCATGAGCATGTATTATGACGTCACAGTATATGATGACATCATAATTAGTATCCACTATGACGTCACAATGTATTATGACATCATAATGTATCCGCATTATGACATCACAATATATTATGAGAGAGCAACATGCTGGTATTATGAGAAAATTCTCTTACCCCAATTTGTGTCATATCTGCTGGAGCATCATGAGCATGTATTATGAGGTCACAGTATATGATGACATCATAATTAGTATGCACTATGACGTCACAATGTATTATGTCGTCATAATGTATCCGCACTATAACATCACAATATACTATGAGAGCGCAATTTGCAGGTTTTATGACCAATTTCGCTTACCCCATTTTGTGTCACATCTACTGGAGCATCATGAGCATGTATTATGACGTCACAGTATATGATGACATCATAATTACTATGCACTATGACGTCACAATGTATTATGACGTCATAATGTATCCGCATTATGACATCACAATATATTATGAGAGCGCAACATGCAGGTATTATGAGCAATTTCTCTTACCCCAGTTTGTGTCACATCTACTGGAGAATCATGAGCATGTATTATGACGTCACAGTATATGATGACATCATAATTAGTATGCACTATGACGTCACAATGTATTATGATGTCATAATGTATCCGCATTATGACATCACAATATATTATGAGAGCGCAACATGCAGGTATTATGAGAAAATTCTCTTACCCCAATTTGTGTCATATCTGCTGGAGCATCATGAACATGTATTATGACGTCACAGTATATGATGACATCATAATTAGTATGCACTATGACGTCACAATGTATTATGTCGTCATAATGTATCTGCACTATAACATCACAATATATTATGAGAGCGCAATTTGCAGGTTTTATGACCAATTTCGCTTACCACAATTTGTGTCACATCTACTGGAGCATCATGAGCATGTATTATGACGTCACAGTATATGATGACATCATAATTAATATGCAGTATGACGTCACAATGTATTATGACGTCATAATGTGTCCGCCTTATGACATCACAATGTATTATGAGAGCGCAACATGCAGGTATTATGACCAATTTCGCTTACCCCAATTTGTTTCACATCTACTGGAGCATCATGAGCATGTATTATGACGTCACAGTATGTGATGACATCATAATTAGTATGGACTATGACGTCACAATGTATTATGACGTCATAATGTATCCGCATTATGACATCCCAATATGTTATGAGAGCGCAACATGCAGGTATTATGAGCAATTTCTCTTACCCCAAGTTGTGTCATATCTACAGGAGTATCATGCGCATGTATTATGACGTCAGAATATATGATGACATCATAATTAGTATGCAGTATGACGTCACAATGTAATATGACGTCATAATGTATCCTCATTATGACCTCACAATATATGATGAGAGCGCAATTTGCAGGTATTGTGACCCATTTCACTTACCCCAATTTGTGTCACATCTACTGGAGCAACATGAGCATGTATTATGACGTCAGAGTATATGATGACATCATTATTAGTATGCCCTATGACGTCACAATGCATTATGACGTCATAATGTATCCGCATTATGACATCACAATATAATATGAGCGTGCAATTCGCAGGTATTATGAGCAATTTCGCTTACTCCAATTTGTGTCACATCTACTGGATAAACATGAGCATGTATTATGACATCACAGCATATGATGACATCATAACTAGCATGCACTATGACGTCACAATGTATTATGACGTCATAATGTATCCGCATTATGACATCACAATATATTATGAGAGCGCAATTCGCAGGTATTATGAGCAATTTCTCTTACCCCAATTTGTGTCACATCTACTGGAGCATCATGAGCATGTATTATGACGTCACAGTATATGATGACATCATAGTTATTATGCACTATGACGTCACAATGTATTATGACGTCATAATGTATCCGCTTTATGACATCACAATATATTTTGAGAGTGCAATTAGCAGGAATTTTGAGCAATTTCTCTTACCACAATTTGTGTCACATCTACTGGAGCATCATGAGCATGTATTATGACGTCACAGTATATGATGACATCATAATTAGTATGCACTATGACGTCACAATGTATTATGACATCATAATGTATCCGCATTATGACATCACAATATATTATGAGAGCGCAACATGCAGTTATTATGAGCAATTTCTCTTACCCCAATTTGTGTCACATCTACTGGAGAATCATGAGCATGTATTATGACGTCAGAGTATATGATGACATCATAATTGGTATGCATTATGACGTCACAATGTATTATGACGTCATAATGTATCCACATTATGACATCACAATATATTATGATAGTGCAATTTGCAGGTTTTATGACCAATTTCTCTTACCCCAATTTGTGTCACATCTACTGGAGCATCATGAGCATGTATTATGACGTCCCAGCATATGATGACGTCATAACTAGTATGCAAGATGACGTCACAATGTATTATGACGTCATAATGTATCCGCATTATGACATCACAATATATTATGAGAGCGCAACATGCAGGTATTATGAGCAATTTCTCTTACCCCAATTTGTGTCACATCTACTGGAGCATCATTAGCATGTATTATGACGTCACAGTATATGATGACATCATAATTAGTATGCACTATGACGTCACAATGTATTATGACGTCATAATGTATCCGCATTATGACATCACAATATATTATGAGAGCGCAACATGCCGGTATTATGAGCAATTTCTCTTACCCCAATTTGTGTCACATCTACTGGAGAATCATGAGCATGTATTATGACGTCACAGTATATGATGACGTCATATTTAGTATGCACTATGACGTCACAATGTATTATGACGTCATAATGTATCCGCATTATGACATCACAATATATTATGAGATCGCAACATGCTGGTATTATGAGAAAATTCTCTTACCCCAATTTGTGTCATATCTGCTGGAGCATCATGAGCATGTATTATGAGGTCACAGTATATGATGACATCATAATTAGTATGCACTATGACGTCACAATGTATTATGTCGTCATAATGTATCCGCACTATAACATCACAATATATTATGAGAGCGCAATTTGCAGGTTTTATGACCAATTTCGCTTACCCCATTTTGTGTCACATCTACTGGAGAATCATGAGCATGTATTATGACGTCACAGTATATGATGACATCATAATTAGTATGCACTATGACGTCACAATGTATTATGACGTCATAATGTATCCGCATTATGACATCACAATATATTATGAGAGCACAACATGCAGGTATTATGAGCAATTTCTCTTACCCCAGTTTGTGTCACATCTACTGGAGAATCATGAGCATGTATTATGACGTCACAGTATATGATGACATCATAATTAGTATGCACTATGACGTCACAATGTATTATGATGTCATATTGTATCCGCATTATGACATCACAATATATTATGAGAGCGCAATTTGCAGGTTTTATGACCAATTTCGCTTACCACAATTTGTGTCACATCTACTGGAGCATCATGAGCATGTATTATGACGTCACAGTATATGATGACATCATAATTAGTATGCAGTATGACGTCACAATGTATTATGACGTCATAATGTGTCCGCCTTATGACATCACAATGTATTATGAGAGCGCAACATGCAGGTATTATGACCAATTTCGCTTACCCCAATTTGTTTCACATCTACTGGAGCATCATGAGCATGTATTATGACGTCACAGTATGTGATGACATCATAATTAGTATGGACTATGACGTCACAATGTATTATGACGTCATAATGTATCCGCATTATGACATCCCAATATGTTATGAGAGCGCAACATGCAGGTATTATGAGCAATTTCTCTTACCCCAATTTGTGTCATATCTACAGGAGTATCATGCGCATGTATTATGACGTCAGAATATATGATGACATCATAATTAGTATGCAGTATGACGTCACAATGTAATATGATGTCATAATGTATCCTCATTATGACATCACAATATATTATGAGAGCGCAACATGCAGGTATTATGAGCAATTTCTCTTACCCCAATTTGTGTCACATCTACTGGAGCATCATGAGCATGTATTATGACGTCACAGTATATGATGACGTCATAATTAGTATGCAGTATGACGTCACAATATATTATGACGTCATAATGTATCCGCATTGTGACAACACAATATATTATGAGACCGCAATTTGCAGGTTTTACGACCAATTTCGCTTACCACAATTTGTGTCACATCTACTGGAGCATCATGAGCAAGTATTATGACGTCACAGTATATGATGACATCATAATTAGTATGCAGTATGACGTCACAATGTATTATGACGTCATCATATATCCGCATTATGACATCACAATATATGATGAGAGCGCAATTTGCAGGTATTGTGACCCATTTCTCTAACCCCAATTTGTGTCACATCAACTGGAGCATCATGAGCATGTATTATGACGTCAGAGTATATGATGACATCATAATTAGTATGCACTATGACGTCACAATGTATTATGACGTCATAATGTATCCGCATTATGACATCACAATATATTCTGAGAGCGCAATTTGCAGGTTTTATGAGCAATTTCGCTTTCCCCAATTTGTGTCACATCTACTGGAGCACCATGAGCATGTATTATGACGTCACAGTATATGATGACATCATAACTAGTATGCAGTATGACGTCACAACATATTATGACGTCATAATGTATCCGCATTATGACATCACAATATATTATGAGAGCGCAACATGCAGGTGTTATGAGCAATTTCTCTTACCCTAATTTGTGTCACATATACTGGAGCATCAAGAGCATGTATTATGACGTCCCAGTATATGATGACATCATAATTTGTATGCACTATGACGTCACACTGTATTATGACGTCATAATGTATCCGCATTAAGACATCACAATATATTATGAGAGCGCAATTTGCCGGTTTTATGACCAATTTCGCTTACCCCAATTTGTGTCACATCTACTGGAGCATCATGAGCATGTATTATGATGTCACAGTATATGATGCCATCATAATTAGTATGCAGTATGACGTCGCAATGTATTAAGACGTCATAATGTATCCGCCTTATAACATCACAATATATTATGAGAGCGCAATTTGCAGGTATTATGAGCAATTTCTCTTACCCCAATTTGAGTCACATCTACTGGAGCATCATGACCATGTATTATGACGTCAGAGTACATGATGACATCATAATTAGTATGCACTATGACGTCACAATGTATTATGACATCATAATGTATCCGCATTATGACATCGCAATATATAATGAGAGCGCAATTTGCAGGTTTTATGAACAATTTCGCTTACCCCAATTTGTGTCACATCTACTGGAGCATCATGACCATGTATTATGACATCACAGTATATGATGACATCATAATTAGTATGCAGTATGACGTCACAATGTATTATGACGTCATAATGTATCCACATTATGACATCACAATATATTATGAGAGCGCAACATGCAGGTATTATGAGCACTTTCTCTTACCCCAATTTGTGTCACATCCACTGGAGCATCATGAGCAAGTATTATGACATCACAGTATATGATGACATCATAATTAGTATGCACCATGACGTCACAATGTAGTATGACGTCATAATATATCCGCATTATGACATCAAAATGTATTATGAGAGCGCAATGTGCAGGTTTTATGACCAATTTCGCTTACCCCAATTTGTGTCACATCTACTGGAGCATCATGAGCATGTATTATGAAGTCACAGTATATGATGACATCATAATTAGTATGCACTATGATGTCACAATGTATTATGATGTCATAATGTATCCGCATTATGACATCACACTACATTATGAGAGCGCAATTTGCAGGTATTATGAGCAATTTCTCTTACCCCAATTTGTTTCACATCTACTGGAGCATCATGAGCATGTATTATGACGTCACAGTGAATGATGACATCATAATTAGTATGCACTATGACGTCAAAATGTACTATGACGTCATAATGCATCCGCATTATGACATCACAATATATTACGAGAGCGCAATTTGCAGGTATTATGAGCAAATTCTCGTACCCCAATTTGTGTCACATCTACTGGAGCATCATGAGCATGTATTATGACGTCACAGTATATGATGACATCATAATTAGTAAGCACTATGATGTCACAATGTATTATGATGTCATAATGTATCCGCATTATGACATCACAATGTATGATGAGAGCGCAATTTGCAGGTATTGTGACCCATTTCTCTTACCCCAATTTGTGTCACATCTACTGGAGCATCATGAGCATGTATTATGACGTCAGAGTATATGATGACATCATAATTAGTATGCACTATGACGTCACAATGTATTATGACGTCATAATGTATCCGCATTATGACATCACAATATATTATGAGAGCGCAATTTTCAGGTTTTATGACCAATTTCGCTTACCCCAATTTGTGTCACATCTACTGGAGCATCATGAGCATGTATTATGACGTCACAGCATATGATGACATCATAACTAGTATGCACTATGACGTCACAATGCATTATGACGTCGTAATGTATCCGCATTATGACATCACAATATATTTTGAGAGCGCAACATGCAGGTATTATGAGCAATTTCTCTTACCCCAATTTATGTCATATCTACAGGAGTATCATGAGCATGTATTATGACGTCAGAATATATGATGACATCAAAATTAGTATGCAGTATGACGTCACAATGTATTATGACGTCATAATGTATCCGCATTATGACATCACAATATATTATGAGAGGGCAACATGCAGGTATTATGACCAATTTCTCTTACCCCAATTTGTGTCACATCTACTGGAGCATCATGAGCATGTATTATGACGTCACAGTAAATGATGTCATCATAATTAGTATGCACTATCACGTCAAAATGTACTATGACGTCATAATGCATCCGCATTATGACATCACAATATATTACGAGAGCGCAATTTGCAGGTATTATGAGCAAATTCTCGTACCCCAATTTGTGTCACATCTACTGGAGCATCATGAGCATGTATTATGATGTCACAGTATATGATGACATCATAATTAGTAAGCACTATGATGTCACAATGTATTATGATGTCATAATGTATCCGCATTATGACATCACAATGTATGATGAGAGCGCAATTTGCAGGTATTGTGACCCATTTCTCTTACCCCAATTTGTGTCACATCTACTGGAGCATCATGAGCATGTATTATGACGTCAGAGTATATGATGACATCATAATTAGTATGCACTATGACGTCACAATGTATTATGACGTCATAATGTATCCGCATTATGACATCACAATATATTATGAGAGCGCAACATGCAGGTATTATGAGCAATTTCTCTTACCCCAATTTGTGTCACATCTATTGGAGCATCATGAGCATGTATTATGACGTCACAGTATATGATGACATCATAATTAGTATGCACTATGACGTCACAATGTACTATGACGTCATAATGCATCCGCATTATGACATCACAATATATTATGAGAGCGCAATTTGCAGGTTTTATGACCAATTTCGCTTACCCCAATTTGTGTCACATCTACTGCTGCATCATGAGCATGTATTATGACGTCACAGTATATGATGACATCATAATTAGTATGTAGTATGACGTCACAATGTATTATGACGTCATAATGCATCCGCATTATGACATCACAATATATTATGAGAGCGCAACATGCAGGTATTATGAGCAATTTCTCTTACCACAATTTGTCTCACATCTACTGGAGCATCATGAGCATGTATTATGACGTCACATTATATGATGTCATCATAATTAGTATGCACTATGACGTCACAATGTATTATGACGTCATAATGTATCCGCATTATGACATCACAATATATTATGTGAGCGCAATTTGCATGTCTTATGACCATTTTCGCTTACCCCAATTTGTGTCACATCTACTGGAGCATCATGAGCATGTATTATGACGTCATAGTATATGATGACATCATAATTAGTATGCAATATGACGTCACAATGTATTATGATGTCATAATGTATCCGCATTATGACATCACAATATATTATGAGAGCGAAACATGCAGGTATTATGAGCAATTTCTCTTACCCCAATTTGTGTCACATCTAGTGGAGCATCATGAGCATGAATTATGACGTCACAGTATATGATGACATCATAATTAGTAAGCAGTATGACGTCACAATGTATTATAACGTCCTAATGCATCCGCATTATGACATCACAATATATGATGAGAGCGCAATTTGCAGGTATTGTGACCCATTTCTCTAACCAAAATTTGTGTCACATCTACTGGAGCATCATGAGCATGTATTATGACGTCACAGTATATGGTGACATCATAATTAGTATGCAGTATGACGTCACAATGTATTATGACGTCATAATGTATCCGCATTATGACATCACAATATATTTTGAGAGCGCAATTTGTCAGGTACTATGAGCAATATCTCTTACCCCAATTTGTGTCACATCTACTGGAGCATCATGACCATGTATTATGACGTCACAGTATATGATGACATCATAATTAGTATGCACTATGACGTCACAATGTATTATGACGTCATAATGTGTCCGCATTATGACATCACAATATATTATGAGAGCACAATTTGCAGGTTTTATGACCAAATTCGCATACCACAATTTGTGTCACATCTACTGGATCATCATGAGAAAGTATTATGACGTCACAGTATATGATGACATCATAATTAGTATGCAGTATGACGTCACAATGTATTATGACGTCATCATATATCCGCATTATGACATCACAATATATGATGAGAGCGCAATTTGCAGGTATTGTGACCCATTTCTCTAACCGCAATTTGTGTCACATCAACTAGAGCATCATGAGCATGTATTATGACGTCAGAGTATATGATGACATCATAATTAGTATGCACTATGGCGTCACAATGTATTATGACGTCATAATGTATCCGCATTATGACATCACAATATATTATGAGAGCGCAATTTGCAGGTTTTATGACCAATTTCGCTTTCCCCAATTTGTGTCACATCTACTGGAGCACCATGAGCATATATTATGACGTCACAGTATATGATGACATCATAACTGGTATGCAGTATGACATCACAACATATTATGACGTCATAATGTATCCGCATTATGACATCACAATATATTATGAGACCGCAACATGCAGGTTTTATGAGCAATTTCTCTTACCCCAATTTGTGTCACATCTACTGGAGCATCAAGAGCATGTATTATGACGTCCCAGTATATGATGACATCATAATTTGTATGCACTATGACGTCACAATGTATTATGACGTCATAATGTATCCGCATTATGACATCACAATATATTATGAGAGCGCAATTTTCCGGTTTTATGACCAATTTCGCTTACCCCAATTTGTGTCACATCTACTGGAGCATCATGAGCATGTATTATGATGTCACGGTATATGATGCCATCATAATTAGTATGCAGTATGATGTCGCAATGTATTATGACGTCATAATGTCCGCCTTATAACATCACAATATATTATGAGAGCGCAATTTGCAGGTATTATGAGCAATTTCTCTTACCCCAATTTGAGTCACATCTACTGGAGCATCATGACCATGTATTATGACGTCAGAGTATAGAATGACATCATAATTAGTATGCACTATGACGTCACAATGTATTATGACATCATAGTGTATCCACATTATGACATCACAATATATAATGAGAGTGCAATTTGCAGGTTTTATGAACAATTTCGCTTACCCCAATTTGTGTCACATCGACGGGAGCATCATGAGCATGTATTATGACGTCACAGTATATGATGACATCATAATTAGTAAGCACTATGATGTCACAATGTATTATGATGTCATAATGTATCCGCATTATGACATCACAATGTATGATGAGAGCGCAATTTGCAGGTATTGTGACCCATTTCTCTTACCCCAATTTGTGTCACATCTACTGGAGCATCATGAGCATGTATTATGACGTCAGAGTATATGATGACATCATAATTAGTATGCACTATGACGTCACAATGTATTATGACGTCATAATGTATCCGCATTATGACATCACAATATATTATGAGAGCGCAATTTGCAGGTATTATGAGCAATTTCTCTTACCCCAAATTGTGTCACATCTGCTGGAGCATCATGAGCATGTATTATGACGTCACAGTATATGATGACATCATAATTAGTATGCACTATGACGTCACAATGTATTATGACGTCATATTGTATCCACATTATGACATCACAATATATTATGAGAGCGCAATTTGCAGGTTTTATGACCAATTTCGCTTACCCCAATTTGTGTCACATCTACTGGAGCATCATGAGCATGTATTATGACGTCACAGCATATGATGACATCATAACTAGTATGCACTATGACGTCACAATGCATTATGACGTCGTAATGTGTCCGCATTATGACATCACAATATATTATGAGAGCGCAACATGCAGGTATTATGAGCAATTTCTCTAACCCCAATATGTGTCATATCTACAGGAGTATCATGAGCATGTATTATGACGTCAGAATATATGATGACATCATAATTAGTATGCAATATGACGTCACAATGTATTATGACATCATAATGTATCCGCATTATGACATCACAATATATTATGTGAGCGCAATTTGCATGTCTTATGACCATTTTCGCTTACCCCAATTTGTGTCACATCTACTGCTGCATCATGAGCATGTATTATGACGTCACAGTATATGATGACATCATAATTAGTATGTAGTATGACGTCACAATGTATTATTACGTCATAATGCATCCGCATTATGACATCACAATATATTATGAGAGCGCAACATGCAGGTATTATGAGCAATTTCTCTTACCCCAATTTGTGTCACATCTACTGGAGCATCATGAGCATGTATTATGACGTCACAGTATATGATGACATCATAATTAGTATGCACTATGATGTCACAATGTATTATGACGTCATAATGTATCCGCATTATGGCATCACAATATATTATGAGAGCGCAATTTGCAGGTATTATGAGCAATTTCTCTTACCCCAATTTGTGTCACATCTATAGGGGCATCATGAGCATGTATTATGACGTCACAGTATATGATGACATCATAATTAGTAAGCAGTATGACGTCACAATGTATTATGACGTCCTAATGCATCCGCATTATGACGTCACAATATATGATGAGAGCGCAATTTGCAGGTATTGTGACCCATTTCTCCAACCAAAATTTGTGTCACATCTACTGGAGCATCATGAGCATGTATTATGACGTCACAGTATATGATGACATCATAATTAGTATGCAGTATGACGTCACAATATATTATGACGTCATAATGTATCCGCATTATGACATCACAATATATTTTGAGAGCGCAATTTGCAGGTACTATGAGCAATATCTCTTACCCCAATTTGTGTCACATCTACTGGAGCATCATGACCATGTATTATGACATCACAGTATATGATGACATCATAATTAGTATGCACTATGACGTCACAATGTATTATGACGTCATAATGTGTCCGCATTATGACATCACAATATATTATGAGAGCACAATTTGCAGATTATATGACCAAATTCGCATACCCCAATTTGTGTCACATCTACTGGAGCATCATGAGCATGTATTATGACGTCACAGTATATGATGACATCATAATTAGGATGCACTATGACATCACAATGTATTATGACGTCATAATGTAGCCGCATTATGATATCACAATATATTATGAGAGCGCAATTTGCAGGATTTATGACCAATTTCGCTTACTACAATTTGTGTCACAACTACTGGAGCATCATGAGCATGTATTATGACGTCACAGTATATGATGACGTCATAATTAGTATGCAGTATGACGTCACAATGTATTATGAGGTCATAATGTGTCCGCATTATGACATCACAATATATTACGAGAGCGCAATTTGCTGGTATTATGAGTAAATTCTCTTACCCCAATTTCTGTCACATCTACTGGTGCATCATGAGCATGTATTATGATGTCACAGTATTTGATGACATCATAATTAGTTAGCACTATGATGTCACAATGTATTATGACGTCATAACGTATCCGCATTATGACATCACAATATATGATGAGAGCGCAATTTGCAGGTATTGTGACCCATTTCTGTTACCCCAATTTGTGTCACATCTACTGGAGCAACATGAGCACGTATTATGACGTCAGAGTATATGATGACATCATAATTAGTATGCACTATGATGTCACAATGCATTATGACATCATAATGTATCCGCATTATGACATCACAATATAATATGAGAGTGCAATTCGCAGGTATAATGAGCAATTTCTCTTACCACAATTTGTGTCACATCTACTGGAGCATCATGAGCATGTATTATGACATCACAGCATATGATGACATCATAACTAGTATGCACTATGATGTCACAATGTATTATGACGTCATAATGTAGCCGCATTATGACATCACAATATATTATGAGAGCGCAATTCACAGGTACTATGAGCAATTTCTCTTACCCCAATTTGTGTCACATCTACTGGAACATCATGAGCATGAATTATGACCTCACAGTATATGATGACATCATAGTTAATATGCACTATGACGTCACAATGTATTATGACGTCATCATGTATCCGCTTTATGACATCACAATATATTTTGAGAGTGCAATTTGCAGGAATTATGAGCAATTTCTCTTACCCCAATTTGTGTCACATCTACTGGAGCATCATGAGAATGTATTATGACGTCACAGCATATGATGACATCATAATTAGTATGCACTATTATGTCACAATGTATTATGACGTCATAATGTTTCCACATTATGACAGCACAATATATTATGAGAGCGCAATTTGCAGGTATTATGAGCAATTTCTCTTTCCCCAATTTGTGTCACATCTACTGGAGCATCATGAGCATGTATTATGACGTCACAGTATATGATGACATCATAATTAGTATGCAGTATGATGTAACAATGTATTATGACGTCATAATGTATCCGCATTATGATATCACAATATATTATGAGAGCGCAACATGCAGGTATTATGAGCAATTTCTCTTACCCCAATTTGTGTCACATCTACTGGAGAATCATGAGAATGTATTATGACGTCACAGTATATGATGACGTCATAATTAGTATGCACTATGACGTCACAATATATTATGACGTCATAATGTATCCGCATTATGACATCACAATATATTATGAGAGCGCAACATGCAGGTATTATGAGCAAATTCTCTTACCCCAATTTGTGTCATATCTACTGGAGCATCATGAGCTTGTATTATGATGTCACAGTATATGATGACATCATAATTAGTATGCAGTATGACGTCACAATGTATTATGACGTCATAATGTATCCGCATTATGACATCACAATATATTATGAGAGCGCAACATGCAGGTATTATGAGCAATTTCTCTTACCCCAATTTGTGTCACATCTACTGGAGCATCATGAGCATGTATTATGACGTCACTGTATATGATGAAATCATAATTAGTATGCACTATGACGTCACAATGTATTATGACGTCATGATATATACGCATTATGACATCACAATATATTATGAGAGCGCAATTTGCAGGTTTTATGACCAATTTCGCTTACCCCAATTTGTTTCACATCTACTGGAGCATCATGAGCATGTATTATGACGTCACAGTATATGAGGACATCATAATTAGTATGCAGTATGACGTCACAATGTATTATGACTTCATAATGTATCCGCATTATGACATCACAATATATTATTAGAGCGCAACATGCAGGTGTTATGAGCAATTTCTCTTACCCCAGTTTGTGTCACATCTACTGGAGCATCATGACCATGTATTATGACGTCACAGTATATGATGACATCATAATTAGTATGCAGTATGACATCACAATGTATTATGACATCATAATGTATCCGCATTATGACATCACAATATATTATGAGAGCGCAATTTGCAGGTTTTATGACCAATTTCGCTTACCCCAATTTGTGTCACATTTACTGGAGCATCATGAGCATGTATTATGACGTCACAGTATATGATGACATCATAATTAGTAAGCACTATGACGTCACAATGTATTATGACGCCGTAATGTATCCGCATTATGACATCACAATATATTATGAGAGCGCAACTTGCAGGTTTTATGACCAATTTCGCTTACCCCAATTTGTGTCACATGTACTGCTGCATCATGAGCATGTATTATGATGTCACAGTATATGATGACATCATAATTAGTATGCAGTATGATGTTACAATATATTATGACGTCATAATGTATCCGCATTATGACATCACAATATATTATGAGAGCGCAACATGCAGGTATTGTGAGCAATTTCTCTTAACCCAATTTGTGTCACATCTACTGGAGCATCATGAGCATGTATTATGACGTCACATTATATGATGACATCATAATTAGTAAGCACTATGACGTCACCATGTATTGTGACGTCATAATGTATCCGCATTATGACATCACAATATATGATGAGATCGCAATTTGCAGGTATTGAGACACATTTCTGTTACCCCAATTTGTGTCACATCTAGTGGAGCATCATGAGCATGTATTATGACGCCAGAGTATATGATGACATCATAATTGTTATGCACTATGACGTCACAATTTATTGTGACGTCATAATGTATCCGCATTATGACATCACAATATATTATGAGAGTGCAATTTGCAGATTTTATGACCAATTTCGCTTACCCCAATTTCTGTCACATCTACTGGATCATCATGAGCATGTATTATGACGTCCCAGCATATGATGACATCATAACTAGTATGCACTATGACGTCACAATGTATTATGACGTCATAATGTATCCGCATTATGACATCACAATATATTATGAGAGCGCAACATGCAGGTATTATGACCAATTTCGCTTACCCCAATTTGTGTCACATCTACTGGAGCATCCTGAGCATGTATTATGACCTCACAGTATATGATGACATCATAATTAGTATGCACTATGACGTCACAATGTATTATGACGTCATAATGTATCCGCATTATGACATCACAATATATTATGAGAGCGCAATTTGCAGGTTTTATGACCATTTTCGCTTACCCAAATTTGTGTCGCATCTACTGGAGCATCATGAGCATGTATTATGACGTCCCAGCATATGATGAAATCATAATTAGTATGCAGTATGACGTCACAATGTATTATGACGTCATAATGTATCCGCATTATGACATCACAATATATTATGAGAGCGCAACCTGCAGGTATTATGAGCAATTTCTCTTACCCCAATTTGTGTCACATCTACTGGAGCATCATGAGCATGTATTATGACGTCACAGTATATGATGACATCATAATTTGTATGCACTATGACGTCACAATGTATTATGACGTCATAATGTATCCGCATTATGACCTCACAATATATTATGAGATCGCAATTTGCAGGTTTTATGACCAATTTCGCTTACCCCAATTTGTGTCACACCTACTGGAGCACCATGAGCATGTATTATGACGTCACAGTATATGATGACATCATAATTAGTATGCAGTATGACGTCACAATGTATTATGACGTCATAATGTATCCGCATTATGACATCACAATATATTATGAGAGCGCAATTTTCAGGTTTTATGACCAATTTCGCTTACCCCAGTTTGTGTCACATTTACTGGAGCATCATGAGCATGTATTATGACATCACAGTATATGAAGACATCATAATTAGTATGCACTATGACGTTAAAATGTATGATGACGTCATAACGTATCCGCATTATGACATCACAATATATTACGAGAGCGCAATTTGCAGGTATTATGAGCAAATTCTCTTACCCCAATTTCTGTCACATCTACTGGAGCATCATTAGCATGTATTATGATGTCACAGTATATGATGACATCATAATTAGTTAGCACTATGATGTCAAAATGTATTATGACGTCATAACGTATCCGCATTATGACATCACAATATATGATGAGAGCGCAATTTGCAGGTATTGTGACCCATTTCTGTTACCCCAATTTGTGTCACATCTACTGGAGCAACATGTGCATGTATTATGACGTCAGAGTATATGATGACATCATAATTAGTATGCACTATGACGTCACAATGCATTATGACGTCTTAATGTATCCGCATTATGACAGCACAATATAATATGAGAGTGCAATTCGCAGGTATAATGAGCAATTTCTCTTACCACAATTTGTGTCACATCTACTGGAGCATCATGAGCATGTATTATGACATCACAGCATATGATGACATCATAACTAGTATGCACTATGAGGTCACAATGTATTATGACGTCATAATGTATCCGCATTATGACATCACAATATATTATGAGAGCGCAATTCGCAGGTACTATGAGCAATTTCTCTTACCCCAATTTGTGTCACATCTACTGGAACATCATGAGCATGCATTATGACCTCACAGTATATGATGACATCATAGTTAGTATGCACTATGACGTCACAATGTATTATGACGTCATAATGTATCCGCTTTATGACATCACAATATATTTTGAGAGTGCAATTTGCAGGAATTATGAGCAATTTCTCTTACACCAATTTGTGTCACATCTACTGGAGCAACATGAGCATGTATTATGATGTCACAGTATATGATGACATCATAATTAGTATGCACTATGATGTCACAATGTATTATGACGTCATAATGTATCCGCATTATGACATCACAATATATTATGAGAGCGCAATTTGCAGGTATTATGAGCAATTTCTCTTACCCCAATTTGTGTCACATCTACTGGAGCATCATGAGCATGTATTATGACGTCACAGTATATGATGACATCATAATTAGTATGCACTATGACGTCACAATGTATTATGACGTCATAATGTATCCGCATTATGACATCACAATATATTATGAGAGAGCAATATGCAGGTATTATGAGCAATTTCTCCTGCCCCAATTTTTGTCACATCTACTGGAGCATCATGAGCATGTATTATGACGTCACAGTAAATGATGACATCATAATTAGTATGCACTATGACGTCACAATGTATTATGACGTCATAATGTATCCGCATTATGATATCACAATATATAACGAGAGCGCAATTTGCAGGTATTATGAGCAATTTCCCTTACCCCAATTTGTGTCACATCTACTGGAGCATCATGAGCATGTATTATGACGTCACAGTATATGATGACATCATAATTAGCATGCACTATGACGTCACAATGTATTATGACGTCATAATGTATCCGCATTATGAGATCACAGTATATTATGAGAGCGCAATTTGTAGGTTTTATGACCAATTTCGCTTACCCCAGTTTGTGTCACATCTACTGGAGCATCATGAGCATGTATTATGACGTCACAGTATATGATGACATCATAAATAGTATGCACTATGACGTCACAATGTATTATGACGTCATAATGTCTCCACATTTTTACATCACAATATATTATGATAGCGCAACATGCAGGTATTATGAGCAATTTCTCTTACCCCAATTTGTGTCACATCTACTGGAGAATCATGAGCATGTATTATGACGTCACAGTATATGATGACGTCATAATTAGAATGCACTATGACGTCACAATGTATTATGACGTCATAATGTATCCGCATTATGACATCACAATATATTATGAGAGCGCAACATGCAGGTATTATGAGCAAATTCTCTTACCCCAATTTGTGTCACATCTACTGGAGCATCATGAGCTTGTATTATGATGTCACAGTATATGATGACATCATAATTAGTATGCAGTATGACGTCACAATATATTATGACGTCATAATGTATCCGCATTATGACATCACAATATATTATGAGAGCGCAACATGCAGGTATTATGAGCAATTTCTCTTACCCCAATTTGTGTCACATCTACTGGAGCATCATGAGCATGTATTATGACGTCACTGTATATGATGACATCATAATTAGTATGCACTATGACGTCACAATGTATTATGACGTCATGATGTATACGCATTATGACATCACAATATATTATGAGAGCGCAATTTGCAGGTTTTATGACCAATTTCGCTTACCCCAATTTGTGTCATATCTACTGGAGCATCATGAGCATGTATTATGGCGTCACAGTATATGAGGACATCATAATTAGTATGCAGTATGACGTCACAATGTATTATGACTTCATAATGTATCCGCATTATGACATCACAATATATTATGAGAGCGCAACATGCAGGTGTTATGAGCAATTTCTCTTACCCCAATTTGTGTCACATCTACTGGAGCATCATGAGCATGTATTATGACGTCACAGTATATGATGACATCATAATTAGTATGCAGTATGACGTCACAATGTATTATGACATCATAATGTATCCGCATTATGACATCACAATATATTATGAGAGCGCAATTTGCAGGTTTTATGACCAATTTCGCTTACCCCAATTTGTGTCACATTTACTGGAGCATCATGAGCATGTATTATGACGTCACAGTATATGATGACATCATAATTAGTATGCACTATGACGTCACAATGTATTATGACGCCGTAATGTATCCGCATTATGACATCACAATATATTATGAGAGCGCAATTTGCACGTATTATGAGCAATTTCAATTACCCCAATTTGTGTCACATCTACTGGAGCATCATGAGCATGTATTATGACATCACAGTATATGATGACATCATAATTAGTATGCACTATGATGTCACAATATATTATGACGTCAGAATGTATCCGAATTATTACATCACAATATATTATGAGAGCGCAACTTGCAGGTTTTATGACCAATTTCGCTTACCCCAATTTGTGTCACATGTACTGCTGCATCATGAGCATGTATTATGATGTCACAGTATATGATGACATCATAATTAGTATGCAGTATGATGTCACAATATATTATGACGTCATAATGTATCCGCATTATGACATCACAATATATTATGAGAGCGCAACATGCAGGTATTATGAGCAATTTCTCTTAACCCAATTTGTGTCACATCTACTGGAGCATCATGAGCATGTATTATGACGTCACATTATATGATGACATCATAATTAGTAAGCACTATGACGTCACCATGTATTGTGACGTCATAATATATCCGCATTATGACATCACAATATATGATGAGATCGCAATTTGCAGGTATTGAGACACATTTCGGTTACCCCAATTTGTGTCACATCTAGTGGAGCATCATGAGCATGTATTATGACGCCAGAGTATATGATGACATCATAATTGTTATGCACTATGACGTCACAATGTATTGTGACGTCATAATGTATCCGCATTATGACATCACAATATATTATGAGAGTGCAATTTGCAGATTTTATGACCAATTTCGCTTACCCCAATTTCTGTCACATCTACTGGATCATCATGAGCATGTATTATGACGTCCCAGCATATGATGACATCATAACTAGTATGCACTATGACGTCACAATGTATTATGACGTCATAATGTATCCGCATTATGACATCACAATATTTTATGAGAGCGCAACATGCAGGTATTATGAGCAATTTCTCTTACCCCAATTTGTGTCACATCTACTGGAGCATCATGAGCATGTATTATGACGTCACTGTATATGATGACATCATAATTAGTATGCACTATGACGTCACAATGTATTATGACGTCATGATATATACGCATTATGACATCACAATATATTATGAGAGCGCAATTTGCAGGTTTTATGACCAATTTCGCTTACCCCAATTTGTTTCACATCTACTGGAGCATCATGAGCATGTATTATGACGTCACAGTATATGAGGACATCATAATTAGTATGCAGTATGACGTCACAATGTATTATGACTTCATAATGTATCCGCATTATGACATCACAATATATTATTAGAGCGCAACATGCAGGTGTTATGAGCAATTTCTCTTACCCCAGTTTGTGTCACATCTACTGGAGCATCATGACCATGTATTATGACGTCACAGTATATGATGACATCATAATTAGTATGCAGTATGACATCACAATGTATTATGACATCATAATGTATCCGCATTATGACATCACAATATATTATGAGAGCGCAATTTGCAGGTTTTATGACCAATTTCGCTTACCCCAATTTGTGTCACATTTACTGGAGCATCATGAGCATGTATTATGACGTCACAGTATATGATGACATCATAATTAGTAAGCACTATGACGTCACAATGTATTATGACGCCGTAATGTATCCGCATTATGACATCACAATATATTATGAGAGCGCAACTTGCAGGTTTTATGACCAATTTCGCTTACCCCAATTTGTGTCACATGTACTGCTGCATCATGAGCATGTATTATGATGTCACAGTATATGATGACATCATAATTAGTATGCAGTATGATGTTACAATGTATTATGACGTCATAATGTATCCGCATTATGACATCACAATATATTATGAGAGCGCAACATGCAGGTATTGTGAGCAATTTCTCTTAACCCAATTTGTGTCACATCTACTGGAGCATCATGAGCATGTATTATGACGTCACATTATATGATGACATCATAATTAGTAAGCACTATGACGTCACCATGTATTGTGACGTCATAAAGTATCCGCATTATGACATCACAATATATGATGAGATCGCAATTTGCAGGTATTGAAACACATTTCTGTTACCCCAATTTGTGTCACATCTAGTGGAGCATCATGAGCATGTATTATGACGCCAGAGTATATGATGACATCATAATTGTTATGCACTATGACGTCACAATGTATTGTGACGTCATAATGTATCCGCATTATGACATCACAATATATTATGAGAGTGCAATTTGCAGATTTTATGACCAATTTCGCTTACCCCAATTTCTGTCACATCTACTGGATCATCATGAGCATGTATTATGACGTCCCAGCATATGATGACATCATAACTAGTATGCACTATGACGTCACAATGTATTATGACGTCATAATGTATCCGCATTATGACATCACAATATATTATGAGAGCGCAACATGCAGGTATTATGACCAATTTCGCTTACCCCAATTTGTGTCACATCTACTGGAGCATCCTGAGCATGTATTATGACCTCACAGTATATGATGACATCATAATTAGTATGCACTATGACGTCACAATGTATTATGACGTCATAATGTATCCGCATTATGACATCACAATATATTATGAGAGCGCAATTTGCAGGTTTTATGACCATTTTCGCTTACCCAAATTTGTGTCGCATCTACTGGAGCATCATGAGCATGTATTATGACGTCCCAGCATATGATGAAATCATAATTAGTATGCAGTATGACGTCACAATGTATTATGACGTCATAATGTATCCGCATTATGACATCACAATATATTATGAGAGCGCAACCTGCAGGTATTATGAGCAGTTTCTCTTACCCCAATTTGTGTCACATCTACTGGAGCATCATGAGCATGTATTATGACGTCACAGTATATGATGACATCATAATTAGTATGCACTATGACGTCACAATGTATTATGACGTCATAATGTATCCGCATTATGACCTCACAATATATTATGAGATCGCAATTTGCAGGTTTTATGACCAATTTCGCTTACCCCAATTTGTGTCACACCTACTGGAGCACCATGAGCATGTATTATGACGTCACAGTATATGATGACATCATAATTAGTATGCAGTATGACGTCACAATGTATTATGACGTCATAATGTATCCGCATTATGACATCACAATATATTATGAGAGCGCAATTTTCAGGTTTTATGACCAATTTCGCTTACCCCAGTTTGTGTCACATTCACTGGAGCATCATGAGCATGTATTATGACATCACAGTATATGAAGACATCATAATTAGTATGCACTATGACGTTAAAATGTATGATGACGTCATAACGTATCCGCATTATGACATCACAATATATTACGAGAGCGCAATTTGCAGGTATTATGAGCAAATTCTCTTACCCCAATTTCTGTCACATCTACTGGAGCATCATTAGCATGTATTATGATGTCACAGTATATGATGACATCATAATTAGTTAGCACTATGATGTCAAAATGTATTATGACGTCATAACGTATCCGCATTATGACATCACAATATATGATGAGAGCGCAATTTGCAGGTATTGTGACCCATTTCTGTTACCCCAATTTGTGTCACATCTACTGGAGCAACATGTGCATGTATTATGACGTCAGAGTATATGATGACATCATAATTAGTATGCACTATGACGTCACAATGCATTATGACGTCTTAATGTATCCGCATTATGACAGCACAATATAATATGAGAGTGCAATTCGCAGTTATAATGAGCAATTTCTCTTACCACAATTTGTGTCACATCTACTGGAGCATCATGAGCATGTATTATGACATCACAACATATGATGACATCATAACTAGTATGCACTATGAGGTCACAATGTATTATGACGTCATAATGTATCCGCATTATGACATCACAATATATTATGAGAGCGCAATTCGCAGGTACTATGAGCAATTTCTCTTACCCCAATTTGTGTCACATCTACTGGAACATCATGAGCATGCATTATGACCTCACAGTATATGATGACATCATAGTTAGTATGCACTATGACGTCACAATGTATTATGACGTCATAATGTATCCGCTTTATGACATCACAATATATTTTGAGAGTGCAATTTGCAGGAATTATGAGCAATTTCTCTTACCCCAATTTGTGTCACATCTACTGGAGCAACATGAGCATGTATTATGATGTCACAGTATATGATGACATCATAATTAGTATGCACTATGATGTCACAATGTATTATGACGTCATAATGTATCCGCATTATGACATCACAATATATTATGAGAGCGCAATTTGCAGGTATTATGAGCAATTTCTCTTACCCCAATTTGTGTCACATCTACTGGAGCATCATGAGCATGTATTATGACGTCACAGTATATGATGACATCATAATTAGTATGCACTATGACGTCACAATGTATTATGACGTCATAATGTATCCGCATTATGACATCACAATATATTATGAGAGAGCAATATGCAGGTATTATGAGCAATTTCTCCTGCCCCAATTTTTGTCACATCTACTGGAGCATCATGAGCATGTATTATGACGTCACAGTAAATGATGACATCATAATTAGTATGCACTATGACGTCACAATGTATTATGACGTCATAATGTATCCGCATTATGATATCACAATATATAACGAGAGCGCAATTTGCAGGTATTATGAGCAATTTCCCTTACCCCAATTTGTGTCACATCTACTGGAGCATCATGAGCATGTATTATGACGTCACAGTATATGATGACATCATAATTAGCATGCACTATGACGTCACAATGTATTATGACGTCATAATGTATCCGCATTATGAAATCACAGTATATTATGAGAGCGCAATTTGTAGGTTTTATGACCAATTTCGCTTACCCCAGTTTGTGTCACATCTACTGGAGCATCATGAGCATGTATTATGACGTCACAGTATATGATGACATCATAATTAGTATGCACTATGACGTCACAATGTATTATGACGTCATAATGTCTCCACATTTTTACATCACAATATATTATGATAGCGCAACATGCAGGTATTATGAGCAATTTCTCTTACCCCAATTTGTGTCATATCTACTGGAGCATCATGAGCATGTATTATGACGTCACAGTATATGATGATATCATAATTAGTATGCACTATGACGTCACAATGTATTATGACGTCATAATGTATCCGCATTATGACATCACAATATATTATGAGAGCGCAATTTGCAGGTTTTATGACCAATTTCGCTTACCCCAATTTCTGTCACACATACTGGAGCATCATGAGCATGTATTATGACGTCACAGTATATGATGACATCATAATTAGTATGCAGTATGACGTCACAATGTATTATGACGTCATAATGTATCCGCCTTATGACATCACAATATATTATGAGAGCGCAACATGCAGGTATTATGAGCAATTTCTCTTGCCCCAATTTGTGTCACATCTACTGGAGCATCATGAGCACGTATTATGACGTCACAGTATATGATGACATCATAATTAGTATGCAGTATGACGTCACAATGTATTATGACGTCATAATGTATCCGCATTATGACATCACAATATATTATGAGAGCGCAACATGCAGGTATTATGAGCAAATTCTCTTACCCCAATTTGTGTCACATCTACTGGAGCATCATGAGCTTGTATTATGATGTCACAGTATATGATGACATCATAATTAGTATGCAGTATGACGTCACAATATATTATGACGTCATAATGTATCCGCATTATGACATCACAATATATTATGAGAGCGCAACATGCAGGTATTATGAGCAATTTCTCTTACCCCAATTTGTGTCACATCTACTGGAGCATCATGAGCATGTATTATGACGTCACTGTATATGATGACTTCATAATTAGTATGCACTATGACGTCACAATGTATTATGACGTCATGATGTATACGCATTATGACATCACAATATATTATGAGAGCGCAATTTGCAGGTTTTATGACCAATTTCGCTTACCCCAATTTGTGTCACATCTACTGGAGCATCATGAGCATGTATTATGTCGTCACAGTATATGAGGACATCATAATTAGTATGCTGTATGACGTCACAATGTATTATGACTTCATAATGTATCCGCATTATGACATCACAATATATTATGAGAGCGCAACATGCAGGTGTTATGAGCAATTTCTCTTACCCCAATTTGTGTCACATCTACTGGAGCATCATGAGCATGTATTATGACGTCACAGTATATGATGACATCATAATTAGTATGCAGTATGACGTCACAATGTATTATGACATCATAATGTATCCGCATTATGACATCACAATATATTATGAGAGCGCAATTTGCAGGTTTTATGACCAATTTCGCTTACCCCAATTTGTGTCACATTTACTGGAGCATCATGAGCATGTATTATGACGTCACAGTATATGATGACATCATAATTAGTATGCACTATGACGTCACAATGTATTATGACGCCGTAATGTATCCGCATTATGACATCACAATATATTATGAGAGCGCAATTTGCACGTATTATGAGCAATTTCAATTACCCCAATTTGTGTCACATCTACTGGAGCATCATGAGCATGTATTATGACATCACAGTATATGATGACATCATAATTAGTATGCACTATGATGTCACAATGTATTATGACGTCAGAATGTATCCGCATTATTACATCACAATATATTATGAGAGCGCAACTTGCAGGTTTTATGACCAATTTCGCTTACCCCAATTTGTGTCACATGTACTGCTGCATCATGAGCATGTATTATGATGTCACAGTATATGATGACATCATAATTAGTATGCAGTATGATGTCACAATATATTATGACGTCATAATGTATCCGCATTATGACATCACAATATATTATGAGAGCGCAACATGCAGGTATTATGAGCAATTTCTCTTAACCCAATTTGTGTCACATCTACTGGAGCATCATGAGCATGTATTATGACGTCACATTATATGATGACATCATAATTAGTAAGCACTATGACGTCACCATGTATTGTGACGTCATAATATATCCGCATTATGACATCACAATATATGATGAGATCGCAATTTGCAGGTATTGAGACACATTTCTGTTACCCCAATTTGTGTCACATCTAGTGGAGCATCATGAGCATGTATTATGACGCCAGAGTATATGATGACATCATAATTGTTATGCACTATGACGTCACAATGTATTGTGACGTCATAATGTATCCGCATTATGACATCACAATATATTATGAGAGTGCAATTTGCAGATTTTATGACCAATTTCGCTTACCCCAATTTCTGTCACATCTACTGGATCATCATGAGCATGTATTATGACGTCCCAGCATATGATGACATCATAACTAGTATGCACTATGACGTCACAATGTATTATGACGTCATAATGTATCCGCATTATGACATCACAATATATTATGAGAGCGCAACCTGCAGGTATTATGAGCAATTTCTCTTACCCCAATTTGTGTCACATCTACTGGAGCATCATGAGCATGTATTATGACGTCACAGTATATGATGACATCATAATTAGTATGCACTATGACGTCACAATGTATTATGACGTCATAATGTATCCGCATTATGACATCACAATATATTATGAGATCGCAATTTGCAGGTTTTATGACCAATTTCGCTTACCCCAATTTGTGTCACACCTACTGGAGCATCATGAGCATGTATTATGATGTCACAGTATATGATGACATCATAATTAGTATGCAGTATGACGTCACAATGTATTATGACGTCATAATGTATCCGCCTTATGACATCACAATATATTATGAGAGCGCAACATGCAGGTATTATGAGCAATTTCTCTTGCCCCAATTTGTGTCACATCTACTGGAGCATCATGAGCATGTATAATGACGTCACAGTATATGATGACATCATAATTAGTATGCAGTATGATGTCACAATGTATTATGACGTCATAATATATCCGCATTATGACATCACAATATTTCATGAGAGTGCAATTTGCAGGTTTTATGAACAATTTCGCTTACCCCAATTTGTGTCACATCTACTGGAGCATCATGACCATGTATTATGACGTCAGAGTATATGATGACATCATAATTAGTATGCACTATGACATCAAAATGTATGATGACGTCATAACGTATCCGCATTATGACATCACAATATATTATGAGAGCGCAACATGCAGGTATTATGAGCAATTTCTCTTACCCCAATTTGTGTCACATCTACTGGAGCACCATGAGCATGTATTATGACATCACAGTATATGATGACATCATAATTAGTATGCACTATGACATCAAAATGTATGATGACGTCATAACGTATCCGCATTATGACATCACAATATATTACGAGAGCGCAATTTGCATGTATTATGAGCAAATTCTCTTACCCCAATTTCTGTCACATCTACTGGAGCATCATGAGCATGTATTATGATGTCACAGTATATGATGACATCATAATTAGTTAGCACTATGATGTCACAATGTATTATGACGTCATAACGAATCCGCATTATGACATCACAATATATGATGAGAGCGCAATTTGCAGGTATTGTGACCCATTTCTCTTACCCCAATTTGTGTCACATCTACTGGAGCATCATGAGCATGTATTATGATGTCACAGTATATGATGACATCATAATTAGTATGCAGTATGATGTAACAATGTATTATGACTTCATAATGTATCCGCATTATGACATCACAATATATTATGAGAGCGCAACATGCAGGTATTATGAGCAAATTCTCTTACCCCAATTTGTGTCACATCTACTGGAGCATCATGAGCATGTATTATGACGTCACAGTATATGATGACATCATAATTAGTATGGACTATGACGTCACAATGTATTATGACGTCATAATGTATCCGCATTATGACATCACAATATATTATGAGAGCGCAATTTGCAGGTTTTATGACCATTTTCGATTACTCCATTTTGTGTCACATCTACTGGAGCATCATGAGCATGTATTATGACGTCACAGTATATGATGACATCATAATTAGTATGCAGTATGACGTCACAATGTATTATGACGTCATAACGTATCCGCATTATGACATCACAATATATTATGAGAGAGCAACTTGCAGGTATTATGAGCAATTTCTCTTACCCCAATTTGTGTCACGTCTACTGGAGCATCATGAGCATGTCTTCTGACGTCACAGCATATGATGACATCATAATAACTATGCAGTATGACGTCACAATGTATTATGACGTCATAATGTATCCTCATTATGACATCACAATATATTATGAGAGCGCAACATGCAGGTATTATGAGCAATTTCTCTTACCCCAATTTGTGTCATATCTACTGGAGCATCATGAGCATGTATTATGACGTCACAGTATATGATGATATCATAATTAGTATGCACTATGACGTCACAATGTATTATGACGTCATAATGTATCCGCATTATGACATCACAATATATTATGAGAGCGCAATTTGCAGGATTTATGACCAATTTCGCTTACCCCAATTTCTGTCACACATACTGGAGCATCATGAGCATGTATTATGACGTCACAGTATATGATGACATCATAATTAGTATGCAGTATGACGTCACAATGTATTATGACGTCATAATGTATCCGCCTTATGACATCACAATATATTATGAGAGCGCAACATGCAGGTATTATGAGCAATTTCTCTTGCCCCAATTTGTGTCACATCTACTGGAGCATCATGAGCACGTATTATGACGTCACAGTATATGATGACATCATAATTAGTATGCAGTATGACGTCACAATGTATTATGACGTCATAATGTATCCGCATTATGACATCAGAATATTTCATGAGAGCGCAATTTGCAGGTTTTATGACCAATTTCGCTTACCCCAATTTGTGTCACATCTACTGGAGCATCATGAGCATGTATTATGACGTCACAGTATATGATGACATCATAATTAGTATGCAGTATGACGTCACAATGTATTATGACGCCGTAATGTATCCGCCTTATGACATCACAATATATTATGAGAGCGCAATTTGTAGGTATTATTAGCAATTTCTCTTACCCCAATTTGTTTCACATCTACTGGAGCATCATGACCATGTATTATGACGTCAGAGTATATGATGACATCATAATTAGTATGCACTATGACGTCAAAATGTATTATGACGTCATAATGTATCCGCATTATGACATCACAATATATTATGAGAGCGCAACATGCAGGTATTATGAGCAATTTCTCTTACCCCAATTCGTGTCACATCTACTGGAGCATCATGAGCATGTATTATGACATCACACTATATGATGACATCATAATTAGTATGCACTATGACGTCACAATGTATTACGACGTCATAATGTATCCGCAGTATGACATCCCAATATATTATGAGAGCGCAACATGAAGGTATTATGAGGAATTTCTCTAACCCCAATTTGTGTCACATCTACTGGAGCATCACGAGCATGTATTATGACGTCACAGTATATGATGACATCATAATAAGTATGCACTATGACGTCACAATGTATTATGACGTCATAATGTTTCCGCATTATGACATCACAATATATTATGAGAGCGCAACATGCAGGTATTTCGAGCAATTTCTCTTACCCCAATTTGTGTCACATCTACTGGAGCATCATGAGCATGTATTATGATGTCACAGTATATGATGATATCATAATTAGTATGCAGTATCATGTCACAATGTATTATGACGTCATAATGTATCCGCATTATGACATCACAATATATTATGAGAGCGCAATTTGCAGGTTTTATGACAAATTTGGCTTACCCCAATTTGTGTCACATCTACTGGAGCATCATGAGCATGTATTTTGACGTCACAGTATATGATGACATCATAATTAGTATGCACTATGACGTCACAATGTATTATGACGTCATAATATATCCGCATTATGACATCACAATATTCTAAGAGAGCGCAACATGCAGGTATTATGAGCAATTTCTCTTACCCTAATTTGTGTCACATCTACTGGAGCATCATGAGCATATATTATGACGTCACAGTATATGATGACATCATAATTAGTATGCACTACGACGTCACAAAGTATTATGACGTCATAATGTATCCGCATTTTGATATCACAATATATTATGAGAGCGCAATTTGAAGGTATGACCAATTTCTCTTACCTCAAATTGTGTCACATCTACTGGAGCATCATGAGCATGTATTATGACGTCACAGTATATGATGACATCATAATTAGTATGCAGTATGACGTCACAATGTATTATGACGTCATAATGTATCCGCATTATTACATCACAATATATTATGAGAGCGCAATTTGCAGGTATTATGAGCAATTTCTCTTATCCCAATTTGTGTCACATCTACTGGAGCATCATGAGCATGTATTTTGACGTCACAGTATATGATGACATCATAATTAGTATGCACTATGACGTCACAATGTATTATGACGTCATAATATATCCGCATTATGACATCACAATATACTATGAGAGCGCAACATGCAGGTATTATGAGCAATTTCTCTTACCCCAGTTAGTGTCACATGTACTGGAGCATCATGAGCATGTATTATGACATCACAGCATATGATGACATCATAACTAGTATGCACTATGATGTCACAATGTATTATGACGTCATGATGTATCCGAATTATTACATCACAATATATTATGAGAGCGCAATTTGCAGGTATTATGCGCAATTTCGTCTACCCCAATTTGTGTCACATCTACTGGAGCATCATGAGCATGGATTATGACGTCATAGTATATGATGACATCATAATTAGTATGCACAAAGACGTCACAATGTATTATGACGTCATAATGTATCTGCATTATGACATCACAATATATTATGAGAGCGCAACATGAAGGTATTATGAGCAATTTCTCTTACCCCAATTTGTGTCACATCTACTGGAGCATCATGAACATGTATTATGACGTCACAGTATATGATGACATCATAATTAGTATGCAAATGACGTCACAATGTATTATGACGTCATAATGTATCCGCATTTTGACATCACAATATATTATGAGAGCGCAATTTGCAGGTATGACCAATTTCTCTTACATCAATTTGTGTCACATCTACTGGAGCATCATGAGCATGTATTATGACGTCACAGTATATGATGACATCATAATTAGTATGCACTATGACGTCACAATGTATTATGACGTCATAATGTATCCGCATTATGACATCACAATATATTGTGATAGCGCAACATGCAGGTATTATGAGCAATTTCTCTTACCCCAATTTGTGTCACATCTACTGGAGCATCAAGAGCATGTATTATGACGTCACAGTATGTGATGACATGATAATTAGTATGCACTATGACGTCACAATGTATTATGACGTCATAATATATCCGCATTATGACATCACAATATATTATGAGAGCGCAACCTGAAGGTATTATGAGCAATTTCTCTTACCCCAATTTGTGTCACATCTACTGGAGCATCATGAGCATGTATTATGACGTCACAGTATATGATGACATCATAATTAGTATGCACTACGACGTCACAATGTGTTATGATGTCATAATGTATCCGCATTTTGACATCACAATATATTATGAGAGCGCAATTTGCAGGTATGACCAATTTCTCTTACCTCAAATTGTGTCACATCTACTGCAGCATAATGAGCATGTATTATGACATCACAGCATATGATGACATCATAATTAGTATGCACTATGTCATCAAAATATATTATGACGTCATAATGTATCCGCATTATGACATCACAATATATTATGAGAGCGCAATTTGCAGGTATTATGAGCAATTTCGCTTACCCCAATTTGTGTCACATCTACTGGAGCATCATGAGCATGTATTACCACATCACAGTATTTGATGATATCATAATTAGTATGCACTATGACGTCACAATGTATTATGATGTCATAATGTATCCGCATTATGACATCAAAATATATTATGAGAGAGCAATTTGCAGGTATTATGACCAATTTCTCTTACCCCAATTTGTGTCACATCTACTGGAGCATCATGAGCATGTATTCTGCGTCACAGTATATGATGTCATCATAATTAGTATGCACTATGATGTCACAATATATTATGACGTCATAATGTATCCGCATTATAGCATCACAATATATTATGAGAGCGCAATTTGCAGGTATTATGAGCAATTTCTCTTACCCCAATCAGTGTCACATGTACTGGAGCATCATTAGCATGTATTATGACATCACAGCATATGATGACATCATAACTAGTATGCACTATGATGTCACAATGTATTATGACATCATAATGTATCCGCATTATTACATCACAATATATTATGAGAGCGCAATTTGCAGGTATTATGAGCAATTTCGCTTACCCCAATTTGTGTCACATCTACTGGAGCATCATGAGCATGTATTATGACGTCACAGTATATGATGACATCATAATTAGTATGCACTATGACGTCACAATATATTATGACGTCATAATGTATCCGCATTATGACATCACAATATATTATGAGAGCGCAATTTGCAGGTACTATGAGCAATTTCTCTTACCCCAATTTGTGTCACATCTACTGGAGCATCATGAGCATGTATTATGACGTCACAGTATATGATGACATCATAAATAGTATGCACTATGACGTCACAATGTATTATGACGTCATAATGTATCCGCATTAGGACATCACAATATATTATGAGAGCGCAACATGAAGGTATTATGAGCAATTTCTCTTACCCCAATTTGTGTCACATCTACTGGAGCATCATGAGCATGTATTATGATGTCACAACATATGATGACATCATAGCTAGTATGCACTATGACGTCACAAGCTATTATGATGTCATATTGTATCCACATTATGACATCACAATATATTATGAGAGCGCAATTTGCAGGTATTATGAGCAATTTCGCTTATCCCAATTTGTGTCACATCTACTGGAGCATCATGAGCATGTATTATGACGTCACAGTATATGATGACATCATAACTAGTATGGTCTATGACGTCACAATGTATTATGACGTCATAATGTATCCGCATTATGACATCACAATATATTAGGAGAGCGCAATTTGCAGGTATTATGAGCAATTTCTCTTACCCCAATTTGTGTCACATCTACTGGAGCATCATGAGCATGTATTATGACGTCACAGTATATGATGACATCATAATTAGTATGCACTATGTCATCACAATATATTATGACGTCATAATGTATCCGCTTTATGACATCACAATATATTATGATAGCGCAATTTGCAGGTATTATGAGCAATTTCGCTTACCACAATTTGTGTCACATCTACTGGAGCATCATGAGCATGTATTATGACGTCACAGTATTTGATGATATCATAATTAGTATGCACTATGACGTCCCAATGTATTATAATGTCATAATGTATCCGCATTATGACATCACATTATATTATGAGAGCGCAGTTTGCAGGTATTATGAGCAATTTCTCTTATCCCAATTTGTGTCACATCTACTGGAGCATCATGAGCATGTATTATGATTTCACAGTATATGATGACATCATAATTAGTATGCACTATGACGTCACAATGTATTATAACGTCATAATGTATCCGCATTATGACATCAAAATATATTATGAGAGCGCAATTTGCAGGTATTATGAGCAATTTCTCTTATCCCAATTAGTGTCACATGTACTGGAGCATCATGAGCATGTATTATGACATCACAGCATATGACGACATCATAACTAGTATGCACTATGATGTCACAATGTATTATGACGTCATAATGTATCCGCATTATTACATCACAATATATTATGAGAGCGCAATTTGCAGGTATTATGAGCAATTTCGCTTACCCCAATTTGTGTCACATCTACTGGAGCATCATGAGCATGTATTATGACGTCATAGTATATGATGACATCATAATTAGTAAGCACTATGATGTCAAAATGTATTATGACGTCATAATGTATCCGCATAATGACATCACAATATATTATGAGAGCGCAATTTGCAGGTACTATGAGCAATTTCTCTTACCCCAATTTGTGTCACATCTACTGGAGCATCATGAGCATGTATTATGACGTCACAGTATATGATGACATCATAATTAGTATGCACTATGATGTCACAATGTATTATGACATCATAATGTATCCACATTAGGACATCACAATATATTATGAGAGCGCAACATGAAGGTATTATGAGCAATTTCTCTTACCCCAATTTGTGTCACATCTACTGGAGCATCATGAGCATGTATTATGACGTCACAGTATATGATGACATCATAATTAGTATGCACTATGACGTCACAATGTATTATGATGTCATAATGTATCCGCATTATGACATCACAATATATTATGAGAGCGCAATTTGCAGGTACTATGAGCAATTTCTCTTACCCCAATTTGTGTCACATCTACTGGAGCATCATGAGCATGTATTATGACGTCACAGTATATGATGACATCATAATTAGTATGCACTATGACGTCACAATGTATTATGACGTCATAATGCATCCGCATTAGGACATCACAATATATTATGAGAGCGCAACATGAAGGTATTGTGAGCAATTTCTCTTACCCCAATTTGTGTCACATCTACTGGAGCATCATGAGCATGTATTATGACGTCACAGTATATGATGACATCATAATTAGTATGCACTATGACATCACAAAGTATTATGACGTCATAATGTATCCGCATTATGACATCACAATATATTATGAGAGCGCAATTTGCAGGTATTATGACCAATTTGTCTTCCCCCAATTTGTGTCACATCTACTGGAGCACCATGAGCATGTATTATGACGTCACAGTATATGATTACATCGTAATTAGTATGCACTATGACGTCACAATGTATTATGACGTCATAATATATGCGCATTATGACATCACAATATATTATGAGAGCGCAATTTGCAGGAACTATGAGCAATTTCTCTTACCCCAATTTGTGTCACATCTACTGGAGCATCATGAGCATGTATTATGACGTCACAGTATATGATGACATCATAATTAGTATGCACTATGATGTCACAATGTATTATAACGTCATAATATATCCGCATTATGACATCAAAATATATTATGAGAGAGCAATTTGCAGGTATTATGACCAATTTCTCTTACCCCAATTTGTGTCACATCTACTGGATCATCATGAGCATGTATTCTGCCGTCACAGTATATGATGTCATCATAATTAGTATGCACTATGATGTCACAATATATTATGACATCATAATGTGTCCGCATTATAACATCACAGTATATTATGAGAGCGCAATTTCCAGGTATTATGAGCAATTTCTCTTACCCCAATTAGTGTCACATGTACTGGAGCATCATGAGCATGTATTATGACATCACAGCATATGATGACATCATAACTAGTATGCACTATGATGTCACAATGTATTATGACGTCATAATGTATCCGCATTATTACATCACAATATATTATGAGAGCGCAATTTGCAGGTATTATGAGCAATTTCGTTTACCCCAATTTGTGTCACATCTACTGGAGCATCATGAGCATGTATTATGACGTCATAGTATATGATGACATCATAATTAGTATGCACTATGACGTCACAATGCATTATGACGTCATAATATATTCGCATTATGACATCACAATATATTATGAGAGCGCAATTTGTAGGTATTATGAGCAATTTCTCTTACCCCAATTTGTGTTACATCTACTGGAGCATCATGAGCATGTATTATGACGTCACAGTAAATGATGACATCATAATTAGTATGCATTATGTCGTCACAATGTGTTATGACGTCATAATGTATCCGCATTATGACATCACAATATATTATGAGAGCGCAATTGGCAGGTACTATGAGCAATTTCTCTTACCCCAATTTGTGTCACATCTACTGGAGCATCATGAGCATGTATTATGATGTCACATTATATGATGACATCATAATTAGTATGCACTATGACGTCACAATATATTATGACGTCATAATGTATCCGCATTAGGACATCACAATATATTATGAGAGCGCAACATGAAGGTATTATGAGCAATTTCCCTTACCCCAATTTGTGTCACATCTACTGGAGCATCATGAGCATGTATTATGACGTCACAGTATATGATGACATCATAATTAGTATCCACTATGACGACACAATGTATTATGATGTCATAATGTATCCGCATTATGACATCACAATATATTATGAGAGCGCAATTTGCAGGTATTATGAGCAATTTCTCTTACCCCAATTTGTGTCACATCTACTGGAGCATCATGAGCATGTATTATGACGTCACAGTATATGATGACATCATAATTAGTATACACTATGACGTCACAATGTATTATGACGTCATAATGTATCCGCATTATGACATCACAATATATTATGAGAGCGCAACATGAAGGTATTATGAGGAATTTCTCTTACCCAATTTGTGTCACATCTACTGGAGCATCATGAGCATGTATTATGACGTCACAGCATATGATGACATCATAACTAGTATGCAATATTACGTCACAATGTATTATGACGTCATAATGTATCCGCATTATGACATCACAATATATTATGAGAGCGCAATTTGCCGGTATTATGAGCAATTTCTCTTACCCCAATTTGTGTCACATCTACTGGAGCATCATGAGCATGTATTATGACGTCACAGTATATGATGACATCATAATTAGTATGCAGTATGACATCTCAATGTATTATGACGTCATAATGTATCCGCGATATGACATCACAATATATTATAAGAGCGCAATTTGCAGGTATTATGAGCAATTTCTCTTACCCCAATTTGTGTCACATCTAGTGGAGCATCATGAGCATGTATTATGACGTCACAGTATATGATTACATCATAATTAGTGTGCACTATGACGTCACAATGTATTCTGACTTCATAATGTATCCGCATTATGACATCACAATATATTATGAGAGCGCAATTTGCAGGTATTATGAGCAATTTCTCTTACCCCAATTTGTGTCACATCTACTGGAGCATCATGAGCATGTATTTTGAAGTCACAGTATATGATGACATCATAATTACTATGCAGTATGACGTCACAATGTATTATGACGTCATAATGTATCCACACCATGACATCACAATATATTATGAGAGCGCAATTTGGTGGTAATATGAGCAATTTCTGTTACCCCAATATGTGTCACATCTACTGGAGTATCATGAACATGTATTATGACGTCACAGCATATGATGACTTCATAATTAGTAAGCACTATGATGTCACAATGTACTATGATGTCATAATGCATCCGCATTATGACATCACAATATATTATGAGAGCGCAATTTGCAGGTATTAATAGCATTTTCTCTTACCCCAATTTGTGTCACATCTACTGGAGCATGATGAGCATGTATTATGACGTCACAGTATAAGATGACATCATAATTAGTATGCAATAAGACGTCACAATGTATTATGACGTCATAATGTAGCCGCATTATGACATCACAATATATTATGAGAGCGCAATTTGCAGGTATTATGAACAATTTCTCTTACCCCAATTTGTGTCACATCTACTGGAGCATCATGAGCATGTATTATGACGTCACAGTATATGATGACATCATGATTAGTATGCACTATGACGTCACAATGTATTATGACGTCATAATGTATGCGCATTATGACATCACAATATATTATGAGAGCGCAATTTGCAGGAACTATGAGCAATTTCTCTTACCCCAATTTGTGTCACATCTACTGGAGCATCATGAGCATGTATTATGACGTCACAGTATATGATGACATCATAATTAGTATGCACTATGACGTCACAATTTAATATGATGTCGTAATGTATCCGCATTATGACATCACAATATATTATGAGAGCGCAATTTGCAGGTATTATGAGCAATTTCTCTTACCGCAATTTGTGTCACATCTACTGGAGAATCATGAGCATGTATTATGACATCACAGTATATGATGACATCATAATTAGTATGCACTATGATGTCACAATGTATTATAACGTCATAATGTGTCCGCATTATAACATCACAGTATATTATGAGAGCGCAATTTGCAGGTATTATGAGCAATTTCTCTTACCCCAATTTGTGTCACATCTACTGGAGCATCATGAGCATGTATTATGATGTCACAGCATATGATGACATCATAGCTAGTATGCCATATGACGTCACAAGGTATTATGAGGTCATATTGTATCCACATTATGACATCACAATATGTTATGAGAGTGCAATTTGCAGGTTTTATGACCAATTTCTCTTACCCGAATTTGTGTCACATCTACTGTTGCATCATGAGCTTGTATTATGACGTCACAGTATATGATGACATCATAATTAGTATGCACTATGACGTCACAATTTATTATGACGTCATAATGTATCCGCATTATGACATCAAAATATATTATGAGAGCGCAATTTGCAGGTTTTATGACAAATTTGGCTTATCCCCATTTTGTGTCACGTCTACTGGAGCATCATGAGCATGTATTATGACATCACAGTATATGATGACATCATAATTAGTATGCACTATGATGTCACAATGTATTATGACGTCATAATGTATCCGCATTATGACATCACAATATATTATGAGAGAGCAACATGCAGGTATTATGAGCAATTTCTCTTACCCCAATTTGTGTCACATCTACTGGAGCATCATGAGCATGTATTATGATGTCACAGTATATGATGACATCATAATTAGTATGCACTATGACGTCACAATGTATTATTACGTCATAATGTATCTGCATTATGACATCACAATATATTATGAGAGCGCAACCTGAAGGTATTATGAGCAAATTCTCTTACCCCAATTTGTGTCACACCTACTGGAGCATCATGAGCATGTATTATGACGTCACAGTATATGATGACATCTTAATTAGTATGCACTATTACATCACAATGTATTATGACGTTATAATGTATCCACATTATGACATCACAATATATTATGAGAGCGCAATTTGCAGGTATTATGAGCAATTTCGCTTACCCCAATTTGTTTCACATCTACTGGAGCATCATGAGCATGTATTATAGCGTCACAGTATTTGATGATATCATAATTAGTATGCACTATGACGTCACAATGTATTATGATTTAACAATGTATCCGCATTATGACATCACATTATATTATGAGAGCACAATTTGCAGGTATTATGAGCAATTTCTCTTATCCCAATTTGTGTCACATCTACTGGAGCATCATGAGCATGTATTATGACGTCACAGTATATGATGACATCATAATTAGTATGCACTATGACGTCACAATGTTTTATAACGTCATAATGTATCCGCATTATTACATCAAAATATATTATGAGAGAGCAATTTGCAGGTATTATGACCAATTTCTCTTACCCCAATTTGTGTCACATCTACTGAAGCATCATGAGCATGTATTCTGCCGTCACAGTATATGATGTCATCATAATTAGTATGCACTATGATGTCACAATATATTATGACGTCATAATGTACCCTCATTATAACATCACAATATATTATGAGAGCGCAATTTGCAGGTATTATGAGCAATTTCTCTTACCCAATTAGTGTTACATGTACTGGAGCATCATGAGCATGTATTATGACATCACAGCATATGATGACATCATAACTAGTATGCACTATGATGTCACAATGTATTATGACGTCATAATGCATCCACATTATTACATAACAATATATTATGAGAGCGCAATTTGCAGGTATTATGAGCAATTTCGCATACCCCAATTTGTGTCACATCTACTGGAGCATCATGAGCATGTATTATGACGTCACAGTATATGATGACATCATAATTAGTATGCACTATGACGTCACAATGTATTATAACGTCATAATGTATCCGCATTATTACATCAAAATATATTCTGAGAGCGCAACATGCAGGTATTATGAGCAATTTCTCTTACCCCAATTAGTGTCACATGTACTGGAGCATCATGAGCATGTATTATGACATCACAGCATATGATGACATCATAACTAGTATGCACTATGATGTCACAATGTATTATGACGTCATAATGCATCCACATTATTACATCACAATATATTATGAGAGCGCAATTTGCAGGTATTATGAGCAATTTCGCTTACCCCAATTTGTGTCACATCTACTGGAGCATCATGAGCATGTATTATGACGTCATAGTATATGATGACATCATAATTAGTATGCACTATGACGTCACAATGTATTATGAAGTCATAATGTATCTGAATTATGACATCACAATATATTATGAGAGCGCAATTTGCAGGTACTATGAGCAATTTCTCTTACCCCAATTTGTGTCACATCTACTGGAGCATCATGAGCATGTATTATGACGTCAAGGTATATGATGACATCATAATTAGTATGCACTATGACCTCACAATGTATTATGACGTCATAATGTATCCGCATTAGGACATCACAATATATTATGAGAGCGCAACATGAAGGTATTATGATCAATTTCTCTTACCCCAATTTGTGTCACATCTACTGGAGCATCAAGAGCATGTATTTTGACGTCACAGTATATGATGACATCATAATTAGTATGCACTATGACATCACAATGTATTATGACGTCATAATGTATCCGCATTATGACATCACAATATATTATGAGAGCGCAATTTGCAGGTATTATGAGCAATTTCTCTTACCCCAATTTGTGTCTCATCTACTGGAGCATCATCAGCATGTATTATGATGTCACAGTATTTGATGATATCATAATTAGTATGCACTATGACGTCACAATGTATTATGATGTCATAATGTATCCGCATTATGACATCACATTATATTAGGAGAGCGCAATTGGCAGGTATTATGAGAAATTTCTCTTATCCCAATTTGTGTCACATCTACTGAAGCATCATGAGCATGTATTATGACGTCACAGTATATGATGACATCATAATTAGTATGCACTATGACGTCACAATGTATTATAACGTCATAATGTATCCGCATTATTACATCAAATTATATTATGAGAGAGAAATTTGCAGGTATTATGAGCAATTTCTCTTACCCCAATTTGTGTCACATCTAATGGAGCATCATGAGCATGTATTCTGCCGTCACAGTATATGATGTCATCATAATTAGTATGCACTATGATGTCACAATATATTATGACGTCATAATGTATCCGCATTATAACATCACAATATATTATGAGAGCGCAATTTGCAGGTATTATGAGCAATTTCTCTTACCCCAATTAGTGTCACATGTACTGGAGCATCATGAGCATGTATTATGACATCACAGCATATGATGACATCATAACTAGTGTGCACTATGATGTCACAATGTATTATGACGTCATAATGTATCCGCATTATTACATCACAATATATTATGAGAGCGCAATTTGCAGGTATTATGAGAAATTTCGCTTACCCCAATTTGTGCCACATCTACTGGAGCATCATGAGCATGTATTATGACGTCATAGAATATGATGACATCATAATTAGTATGCACTATGACGTCACAATGTATTATGACGTCATAATATATCCGCATTATGACATCACAATATATTATGAGAGCGCAATTTGGAGGTAATATGAGCAATTTCTGTTACCCCAATATGTGTCACATCTACTGGAGCATCATGAACATGCATTATGACGTCACAGCATATGATGACATCATAATTAGTATGCACTATGTTGTCACAATGGATTATGACGTCATAATGTATCCGCATTAGGACATCACAATATATTATGGAGCGCAACATGAAGGTATTATGAGCAATTTCTCTTACCCCAATTTGTGTCACATCTACTGGAGCATCATGAGCATGTATTATGACGTCACAGTATATGATGACATCATAATTATTATGCACTATGACGTCACAATGTATTATGACGTCATAATGTATCCGCATTATGACATCACAATATATTATGAGAGCGCAACATGCAGGTATTATGAGCAATTTCTCTTACCCCAATTTGTGTCACACCTACTGGAGCATCATGAGCATGTATTATGACGTCAAAACATATGATGACATCATAGCTAGTATGCACTATGACCTCATAAGGTATTATGATGTCATATTGTATCCGCATTATGACATCACAATATATTATGAGAGCGCAACATGAAGGTATTATGAGCAATTTCTCTTACCCCAATTTGTGTCACATCTACTGGAGCATCATGAGCATATATTATGACGTCACAGTATATGATAACATCATAAATACTATGCACTATGACGTCACAATGTATTATGACGTCATATTGTATCTGCATTATGACATCACAATATATTATGAGAGCGTAATTTGCAGTTATTATGAGCAATTTCTCTTACCCCAATTTGTGTCACATCTACTGGAGCATCATGAGCATGTATTATGACGTCACAGTATATGATGACATCATAATTAGTATGCACTATGACGTCACAATGTATTATGACGTCATAATGTATCCGCATTATGACATCACAATATATTATGAGAGCGCAATTTGCAGGTATTATGAGCAATTTCTCTTACCCCAATTTGTGTCACATATACTGGAGTATCATCAGCATGTATTATGACGTCACCGTATATGATGACATCATAATTAGTATGCACTATGACGTCACAATGTATTATGACGTCATAATGTATCGGCATTATGACATCACAATATATTGTGAGAGCGCAATTTGCAGGTTTTATGAAAAATTTGGCTTACCCCAATTTGTGTCACATCTACTGGAGCATCATGAGCATGTATTGTGACGTCACAGTATATGATATCATCATAATTAATATGCACTATGACATCACAATGTATTAAGACATCATAATGTATCCGCATTATGACATCACAATATATTATGAGAGCGCAACATGCAGGTATAATGAGCAATTTCTCTTACCCCAATTTGTGTCACATCTACTGGAGCATCATGAGCATGTATTATGACATCACAGCGAATGATGACATCATAACTAGTATGCACTATGACGTCACAATGTATTCTGACGTCATAATGTATCCGCATTATGACATCACAATATATTATGAGAGCGCAATTTGCAGGTATTATGAGGAATTTCTCTTACCCCAATTTGTGTCACATCTACTGGAGCATCATGAGCATGTATTATGACGTCACAGTATATGATGACATCATAATTAATATGCACTATGACATCACAATGCATTATGACGTCATAATGTATCCGCATTATGACATCACAATATATTATGAGAGCGCAATTTCCAGGTATTATGACCAATTCCTCTTACCCCAATTTGTGTCACATCTACTGGAGCATCATGAGCATGTATTATGACGTCACAGTATATGATGACATCATGATTAGTATGCACTATGACGTCACAATGTATTATGATGTCATAATGTATGCGCATTATGACATCACAATATATTATGAGAGCGCAATTTGCAGGAACAATGAGCAATTTCGCTTACCCCAATTTGTGTCACATCTACTGGATAATCATGAGCATGTATTATGACGTCACAGTATATGAAGACTTCATAATTAGTATGCAGTATGACGTCACAATGTATTATGACGTCATAATGTATCCGCATTATGACATCACAATATATTATGAGAGCGCAATTTGCAGGTTTTATGACAAATTTGGCTTACCGCAATTTGTGTCTCATCTACTGGAGCATCATGAGCATGTATTATGACGTCACAGTATATGATGACATCATAATTAGTATGCACTATGACGTCACAATGTATTATGACGTCATAATGTATCCGCATTATGATATCACAATGTATTATGAGAGCGCAACATGCAGGTATTATGAGCAATTTGTCTTACCCCAATTTGTGTCACATCTACTGGAGCATCATGAGCATGTATTATGACGTCACATTATATGATGACATCATAATTAGTATGCACTATGACGTCACAATGTATTATGACGTCATAATGTATCCGCGTTATGACATCACAATATATTATGAGAGCGCAACATGCAGGTATTATGAGCAATTTCTCTTACCCCAATTTGTGTCACATCTACTGGAGCATCATGAGCATGTATTATGACGTCACAGTATATGATCACATCATAATTAGTATGCACTATGACGTCACAATGTATTATGACGTCATAATGTATCCGCATAATGACATCACAAGATATTCTGAGAGCGCAATTTGCAGGTTATATAAGCAATTTATCTTACCCCAATTTGTGTCACATCTACTGGAGCAACATGAGCATGTATTATGACGTCACAGTATATGATGACATCATAATTAGTATGCACTATGACGTCACAATGTATTATGACGTCATAATGTAGCCGCATTATGACATCACAATATATTATGAGAGCGGAACATGAAGGTATTATGAGCAATTTCTCTTACCCCAATTTGTGTCACATCTACTGGAGCATAATGAGCATGTATTATGACGTCACAGTATATGATGACATCATAATTAGTATGCACTATGATGTCACAATGTATTATGACATCATAATGTATCCACACTATGACACCACAATATATTATGAGAGAGCAATTTGCAGGTTTTATGACAAATTTCGCTTACCCCAATTTGTGTCACATCTACTGGAGAATCTTGAACATGTATTATGACGTCACAGTATATGATGACATCATAATTAGTATGCACTATGACGTCACAATGTATTATGACGTCATAATGTATCCCCCTTATGACATCACAATATATTATGAGAGCGCAACATGCAGGTATTATGAGCAATTTCTCTTACCCCAATTTGTGTCACATCTACTGGAGCATCATGAGCATGTATTATGACGTCACAGCATATGATGTCATCATAATTAGTATGCAGTATGACGTCACAATGTATTATGACGTCATAATGTATCCGCATTATGACACCACAATATATTATGAGAGCGTAGTTTGCAGGTATGACCAATTTCTCTTACCTCAATTGGTGTCACATCTACTGGAGCATCATGAGCATGTATTATGACGTCACAGTATATGATGACATCATAATTAGTATGCAGTATGATGTCACAATGTATTATAACGTCATAATGTATCCGCATTATTACTTCACAATACATTATGAGAGCGCAATTTGCAGGTATTATGAGCAATTTCTCTTACCCCAAATTGTGTCATATCTACTGGAGCATCATGAGCATGTATTATGACGTCACAGTATATGATGACATCATTATTAGTATGCACTATGACATCACAATGTATTATGACGTCATAATGGATCCGCATTAGGACATCACAATATATAATGAGAGCGCAATTTGCAGGTATTATGAGCAACTTCTCTTACCACAATTTCTGTCACATCTACTGGAGCATCATGAGCATGTATTAGGTCATCACAGCATATGATGACATCATAACTAGTATGCACTATGACGTCACAATGTATTATGACATCATAATGTATCCGCATTATGACATCACAATATACTTTGAGAGCGCAATTTGCAGGTATTATGAGCAATTTCTCTTACCACAAATTGTGTCACATCTACTGGAGCATCATGAGCATGTATTATGACGTCACAGTATATGATGACATCATAATTAGTATGCACTATGACATCACAATGTATTATGACATCATAATGTATCCGCATTATGACATCACAATATATTATGAGAGTGCAATTTGCAGGTATTATGACCAATTTCGCTTTCCCCAATTTGTGTCACATCTACTGGAGCATCATGAGCATGTATTATGACGTCATAGTATATGATGACATCATAATTAGTATGCACTATGACGTCACAATGTATTATGACGTCGTAATGTATCCGCATTATGACATCACAATATATTATGGGAGTGCAACATGCAGGTATTATGAGCAATTTCTCTTACCCCAATTTGTGTCACATCTACTGGAGCATCATGAGCATGTATTATGACGTCACACTATATGATGACATCATAATTAGTATGCACTATGACATCACAATGTATTATGACGTCATAATGTATCCGCATTATGACATCACAATATATTATGAGAGCGCAACATGAAGGTATTATGAGCAATTTCTCTTACCCCAATTTGTGTCAGATCTACTGGAGCATCACGAGCATGTATTATGACGTCACAGTATATGATGACATCATAATTAGTATGCACTATGACGTCACAATGTATTATGACGTCATAATGTTTCCGCATTATGACATCACAATATATTATGAGAGCGCAACATGCAGGTATTTTGAGCAATTTCTCTTACCCCAATCTGTGTCACATCTACTGGAGCAACATGAGCATGTATTATGACGTCACAGTATATGATGACATCATAATTAGTATGCAGTATGATGTCACAATGTATTATGACGTCATAATGTATCCGCATTATGACATCACAATATATTATGAGAGCGCAATTTGTAGGTTTTATGACAAATTTGGCTTACCCCAATTTGTGTCACATCTACTGGAGCATCATGAGCATGTATTTTGATGTCACAGTATATGATGACATCAAAATTATTATGCACTATGACGTCACAATGTATTATGACGTCATAATGTATCCGCATTATGACATCACAGTATATAATGAGATCGCAAAATGCAGGTATTATGACCGATTTCTCTTACCCCAATTTGTGTCACATCTACTGGAGCATCATGAGCATGTATTATGACGTCACAGTATATGATGACATCATAACTAGTATGAAATATGACGTCACAATGTATTATGACGTCATAATGTAGCCACATTATGACATCACAATATATTATGAGAGCGCAATTTGCAGGTATTATGAGCAATTTTTCTTACCCCAATTTGTGTCATATCTACTGGAGCATCATGAGCATGTATTATGACGTCAAAGTATATGATGACATCATAATTAGTATGCACTATGACGTCACAATGTATTATGATGTCATATTGTATCCGCATTATGACATCTCAATATATTATGAGAGTGCAATTTGCAGGTTTTAAGACCAATTTCTCTTACCCCAATTTGTGTCACATTTACTGTTGCATCATGAGCTTGTATTATGACGCCACAGTATATGATAACATCATAATTAGTATGCACTAAGACGTCACAATGTATTATGACGTCATAATGTATCCGCATTATGACATCACATTATATTATGAGAGCACAATTTGCAGGCATTATGAGCAATTTCTCTTAACCCAATTTCTGTCACATCTACTGGAGCATCATGAGCATGTATTATGATGTCACAGTATTGATGACATCATAATTAGTATGCACTATGATGTCGCAATTTATTGTGACGTCATAATGTATCCACATTATGACATCACAATATATTATGAGAGCGCAATTTGCAGGTTTTATGACCAATTTCGCTTACCCCAAATTGTGTCACATCTACTGGAGCATCATGAGCATGTATTATGACGTCACAGTATAGGATGACATCATAATTACTGTGCAGTATGACATCACAATGTATTATGACGTCATAATATAGACGCATTATGACATCACAATATATTATGAGAGCGCAACATGCAGGTATTATGAGCAATTACTCTTACCCCAATTTGTGTCACATCTACTGGAGCATCATGAGCATGTATTATGACGTCACAGTATATGATGACATCATAATTAGTATGCACCATGACATCACAATGTAGTATGATGTCATAATATATCCGAATTATGACATCACAATATATTATGAGATCGCAATTTGCAGGTTTTATGACCAATTTCGCTTACCCCAATTTGTGTCACATTTCCTGGAGCATCATGAGCATGTATTATCACGTCACAGAATATGATGACATCATAATTAGTAAGCACTATGATGTCACAATGTATTATGACGTCATAATGTATCCGCATTATGACATCACAATATATGATGAGAGCGCAATTTGCAGGTATTAAGAGCAATTTCTCTTACCCCAATTTGTGTCACATCTACTGGAGCATCATGAGCATGTATTATGATGTCACAGTATATGATGACATCATAGTTAGTATGCACTATGACATCACAATATATCATGACATCATAATGTATCCGCATTATGACATCACAATATATTATGAGAGCGCAACATGCAGGTATTATGAGCAATTTGTCTTATCCCAATTTGTGTCACATCTACTGGAGCATCATGAGGATGTATTATAACATCACAGTATATGATGACATCATAATTAGTATGCAGTATGACGTCACAAAGTATTATGATGTCATAATGTATCCGCATTATGACATCACAATATATATGTTTTTTTTTTTTGTTTTTTTTTTTTTTTTTTTTTTTTTGAGACGGAGTCTCGCTCTTGTTACCCAGGCTGGAGTGCAATGGCGCGATCTCGGCTCACCGCAACCTCCGCCTCCTGGGTTCAGGCAATTCTCCTGCCTCAGCCTCCTGAGTAGCTGGGATTACAGGCACGCGCCACCGTGCCCAGATAATTTTTTTGTATTAATAGAGACGGGGTTTCACAATGTTGACCAGGATGGTCTCGATGTCTCGACCTCGTGATCCACCCGCCTCGGCCTCCCAAAGTGCTGGGATTACAGGCTTGAGACACCGCGCCCGGCCGACATCACAATATATTATGAGAGCGCAATTTTCAGGTATTATGAGCAATTTCTCTTACCCCAATTTGTGTCACATCTACTGGAGCATCATGAGTATGTATTATGACGTCACAGTATATGATGACATCATAATTAGTATGCACTGTGACGTCACAATGTATTATGACGTCATAATGTATCCGCATTATGACATCACAATATATTATGAGAGCGCACTTTGCAGGTTGTATGACCAATTTCGCTTACCCCATTTTGTGTCACATCTACTGGAGCATCATGAGCATGTATTATGGCGTCACAGTATATGATGACATCATAATTAGTATGCACTATGACGTAAAAATGTATGATGACGTCATAACGTATCCGCATTATGACATCACAATATATTACGAGAGCGCTATTTGCAGGTATTATGAGTAAATTCTCTTACCCCAATTTCTGTCACATCTACTGGAGCATCATGAGCATGTATTATGATGTCACAGTATATGATGACATCATAATTAGTTAGCACTATGATGTCACAATGTATTATGACGTCATAACGTATCCGCATTATGACATCACAATATATGATGAGAGCGCAATTTGCAGGTATTGTGACCCATTTCTGTTACCCCAATTTGTGTCACATCTACTGGAGCAACATGAGCATGTTTTATGACGTCAGAGTATATGATGACATCATAATTTGTATGCACTATGACGTCACAATGCATTATGACGTCATAATGTATCCGCATTATGACATCACAATATAATATGAGAGTGCAATTCGCAGGTATACTGAGCAATTTCTCTTACCACAATTTGTGTCACACCTACTGGAGCATCATGAGCATATATTATGACATCACAGCATATGATGACATCATAACTAGTATGCACTATGACGTCACAATGTATTATGACGTCATAATGTATCCGCATTATGACATCACAATATATTATGAGAGCGCAATTCGCAGGTACTATGAGCAATTTCTCTTAACCCAATTTGTGTCACATCTACTGGAACATCATGAGCATGTATTATGACCTCACAGTATATGATGACATCATAGTTAGTATGCACTATGACGTCACAATGTATTATGATGTAATAATGTATCCGCTTTATGACATCACAATATATTTTGAGAGTGCAATTTGCAGGAATTATGAGCAATTTCTCTTACCCCAATTTGTGTCACATCTACTGGAGCATCATGAGCATGTATTATGACGTCACAGTATATGATGACATCATAATTAGTATGCACTATGATGTCACAATGTATTATGACGTCATAATGTATCCGCATTATGACATCACAATATATTATGAGAGCGCAATTTGCAGGTATTATGAGCAATTTCTCTTACCCCAATTTGTGTCACATCTACTGGAGCATCATGAGCATGTATTATGATGTCACAGTATATGATGACATCATAATTAGTATGCACTATGACGTCACAATGTATTATGACGTCATAATGTATCCGCATTATGACATCACAATATATTATGAGAGCGCAATATGCAGGTATTATGAGCAATTTCTCCTGCCCCAATTTGTGTCACATCTACTGGAGCATCATGAGCATGTATTATGACGTCACAGTAAATGATGACATCATAATTAGTATGCACTATGACCTCACAATGTATTATGACGTCATAATGTATCCGCATTATGATATCACAATATATAACGAGAGCGCAATTTGCAGCTATTATGAGCAAATTCTCTTATCCCAATTTGTGTCACATCTACTGGAGGATCATGAGCATGTATTATGACGTCACAGTATATGATGACATCATAATTAGTATGCACTATGACGTCACAATGTATTATGACGTCATAACGTATCCGCATTATGAAATCACAGTATATTATGAGAGCGCAATTTGCAGGTTTTATGACCAATTTCGCTTACCCCAGTTTGTGTCACATCTACTGGAGCATCATGAGCATGTATTATGACGTCACAGTATATGATGACATCATAATTAGTATGCACTATGACGTCACAATGTATTATGACGTCATAATGTCTACACATTATAACATCACAATATATTATGATAGCGCAACATGCAGGTATTATGAGCAATTTCTCTTACCCCAATTTGTGTCACATCTACTGGAGCATCATGAGCATGTATTATGACGTCACAATATATGATGACATCATAATTAGTATGCACTATGACGTCACAATGTATCATGACGTCATAATGTATCCGCATTATGACATCACAATATATTATGAGACAGCAATTTGCAGGTTTTATGACCAATTTCGCTTACCCCAATTTGAGTCACATCTACTGGAGCATCATGAGCATGTATTATGATGTCACAGTATATAATGACATCATAATTAGTATGCAGTATGATGTAACAATGTATTATGACTTCATAATGTATCCGCATTATGACATCACAATATATTATGAGAGCGCAACATGCAGGTATTATGAGCAATTTCTCTTACCCCAATTTGTGTCACATCTACTGGAGCATCATGAGCATGTATTATGACGTCACAGTATATGATGACATCATAATTAGTATGCAGTATGACGTCACAATGTATTATGACATCATAATGTATCCGCATTATGACATCACAATATACTATGAGAGCGCAATTTGCAGGTTTTATGACCAATTTCGCTTACCCCAATTTGTGTCACATTTACTGGAGCATCATGAGCATGTATTATGACGTCACAGTATATGATGACATCATAATTAGTATGCACTATGACGTCACAATGTATTATGACATCATAATGTATCCGCATTATGACATCACAATATATTATGAGAGTGCAATTTGCAGATTTTATGACCAATTTCGCTTACCCCAATTTTTCTCACATCTACTGGATCATCATGAGCATGTATTATGACGTCCCAGCATATGATGACATCATAACTAGTATGCAATATGACGTCACAATGTATTATGACGTCATAATGTATCCGCATTATGACATCACAATATATTATGAGAGCGCAATTCGCAGGTACTATGAGCAATTTCTCTTACCCCAATTTGTGTCACATCTACTGGAACATCATGAGCATGTATTATGACCTCACAGTATATGATGACATCATAGTTAGTATGCACTATGACGTCACAATGTATTATGACGTCATAATGTATCCGCTTTATGACATCACAATATATTTTGAGAGTGCAATTTGCAGGAATTATGAGCAATTTCTCTTACCCCAATTTGTGTCACATCTACTGGAGCATCATGAGAATGTATTATGACGTCACAGTATATGATGACATCATAATTAGTATGCACTATGATGTCACAATGTATTATGACGTCATAATGTATCCGCATTATGACATCACAATATATTATGAGAGCGCAATTTGCATGTATTATGAGCAATTTCTCTTACCCCAATTTGTGTCACATCTACTGGAGCATCATGAGCATGTATTATGACGTCACAGTATATGATGACATCATAATTAGTATGCACTATGACGTCACAATATATTATGACGTCATAATGTATCCGCATTATGACATCACAATATATTATGAGAGCGCAATCTGCAGGTATTATGACCAATTTCTCCTGCCCCAATTTGTGTCACATCTACTGGAGCATCATGAGCATGTATTATGACGTCACAGTATATGACGACATCATAATTAGTATGCACTATGACGTCACAATGTATTATGACGTCATAATGTATCCGCATTATGATATCACCATATATAACGAGAGCGCAATTTGCAGCTGTTATGAGCAAATTCTCTTATCCCAATTTGTGTCACATATACTGGAGCATCATGAGCATGTATTATGACGTCACAGTATATGATGACATCATAATTAGTATGCACTATGACGTCACAATGTATTATGACGTCATAATGTATCCGCATTATGAAATCACAGTATATTATGAGAGCGCAATTTGCAGGTTTTATGACCAATTTCGCTTACCCCAGTTTGTGTCACATCTACTGGAGCATCATGAGCATGTATTATGACGTCACAGTATATGATGACATCATAATTAGTATGCACTATGACGTCACAATGTATTATGACGTCATAATGTCTCCACATTATGACATCACAATATATTATGAGAGCGCAACATGCAGGTATTATGAGCAATTTCTCTTACCCCAATTTGTGTCACATCTACTGGAGCATCATGAGCATGTATTATGACGTCACAGTATATGATGACATCATAATTAGTATGCACTATGACGTCACAATGTATTATGACGTCATAACGTATCCGCATTATGACATCACAATATATTATGAGAGAGCAATTTGCAGGTTTTATGACCAATTTCGCTTACCCCAATTTGAGTCACATCTAATGGAGCATCATGAGCATGTATTATGATGTCACAGTATATGATGACATCATAATTAGTATGCAGTGTGATGTAACAATGTATTATGACTTCATAATGTATCCGCATTATGACATCACAATATATTATGAGAGCGCAACATGCAGGTATTATGAGCAATTTCTCTTACCCCAATTTGTGTCACATCTACTGGAGCATCATGAGCATGTATTATGACGTCACAGTATATGATGACATCATAATTAGTATGCACTATGACGTCACAATGTAGTATGACGTCATAATGTATCCGCATTATGACATCACAATATATTATGAGAGCGCAATTTGCAGGTTTTATGACCAATTTCGATTACCCCAATTTGTGTCACACCTCCTGGAGCATCATGAGCATGTATTATGACGTCACAGTATATGATGACATCATAATTAGTATGCAGTATGACGTCAAAATGTAGTATGACGTCATAATGTATCCGCATTATGACATCACAATATATTATGAGAGCGCAATTTGCAGGTAGTATGAGCAATTTGTCTTACCCCAATTTGTGTCACATCTACTGGAGCATCATGACCATGTATTATGACGTCAGAGTATATGATGACATCATAATTAGTATGCACTATGACGTCACAATGTATTATGTCGTCATAATGTATCCGCATTATGACATCACAATATAATATGACAGCGCAATTTGCAGGTTTTATGACCAATTTCGCTTACCCCATTTTGTGTCACATCTACTGGAGCATCATGAGCATGTATTATGACGTCACAGTATATGATGACATCATAATTAGTATGCAGTATGACGTAACAATGTATTATGTCGTCATAATGTATCCGCATTATGACATCACAATATATTATGAGAGCGCAACATGCAGGTATTATGACAAATTTCGCTTACCCCAATTTGTGTCACATCTACTGGAGCATCATGAGCATGTATTATGATGTCACAGTATATGATGACATCATAATTAATATGCAGTATGACGCCACAATGTATTATGATGTCATAATATATCTGCCTTATGACCTCACAATATATTATGAGAGCGCAACATGCAGGTATTATGAGCAATTTCTCTTACCCCAATTTGTGTCACATCTACTGGAGCATCATGAGCATGTATTATGACGTCACAGTATATGATGATATCATAATTAGTATGCAGTATGACGTCACAATGTGTTATGACGTCATAATGTATCCGCATTTTGACATCAGAATATATTATGAGAGCGCATTTTGCAGGTTTTATGACCAATTTCGCTTACCCCAATTTGTGTCACATCTACTGGAGCATCATGAGCATGTATTATGACGTCACAGTATATGATGACATCATAATTAGTATGCAATATGACGTCACAATGTATTATGACCCCGTAATGTATCCGCATTATGACATCACTATATATTATGAGAGCGCAATTTGCAGGTTATTTGACCAATTTCTCTTACCCCAATTTGTGTCACATCTACTGGAGCATCATGAGCATGTATTATGACGTCACAGTATATGATGACATCATAAGTAGCACGCACCATGACGTCACAATGTACTATGACGTCATAATATATCCACATTATGACATCACAATATATTATGAGAGCGCTATTTGCAGGTATAATGAGCAATTTCTCTTACCACAATTTGTGTCACATCTACTGGAGCATCATGAGCATGTATTATGACATCACAGCATATGATGACATCATAACTAGTATGCACTATGACGTCACAATGTATTATGACGTCATAATGTATCCGCATTATGACATCACAATATATTATGAGAGCGCAATTCGCAGGTACTATGAGCAATTTCTCTTACCCCAATTCGTGTCACTTCTACTGGAACATCATGAGCATGTATTATGACGTCACAGTATATGATGACATCATAGTTAGTATGCACTATGACGTCACAATGTTTTATGACGTCATAATGTATCCGCTTTATGACATCACAAAATATTTTGAGAGTGCAATTTGCAGGAATTAATAGCAATTTCTCTTACCCCAATTTGTGTCACATCTACTGGAGCATCATGAGCATGTATTATGACGTCACAGTATATGATGACATCATAATTAGTATGCACTATGATGTCACAATGTATTATGACGTCATAATGTATCCGCATTATGACATCACAATATATTATGAGAGCGCAATTTGCAGGTATTATGAGCAATTTCTCTTACCCCAATTTGTGTCACATCTACTGGAGCATCATAAGCATGTATTATGACGTCACAGTATATGATGACATCATAATTAGTATGCAGTATGACGTCACAATGTATTATGACGTCATAATGTATCCGCATTATGACATCACAATATATTATGAGAGCGCAATATGCAGGTATTATGAGCAATTTCTCCTGCCCCAATTTGTGTCACATCTACTGGAGCATCATGAGCATGTATTACGACGTCACAGTAAATTATGACATCATAATTAGTATGCACTATGACGTCACAATTTACTATGCGTCATAATGTATCCGCATTATGATATCACAATATATAACGAGACCGCAATTTGCAGCTATTATGAGCAAATTCTCTTATCCCAAATTGTGTCACATCTAGTGGAGCATCATGAGCATGTATTATAACCTCACAGTATATGATGACATCATAATTAGTATGCACTATGACGTCACAATGTATTATGACGTCATAATGTATCCGCATTATGATATCACAATATATTATGAGAGCGCAATTTGCAGGTTTTATGACCAATTTCGCTTACCCCAGTTTGTGTCACATCTACTGGAGCATCATGAGCATGTATTATGACGTCACAGTATATGATGACATCATAATTAGTATGCACTATGACGTCACAATGTATTATGACGTCATAATGTCTCCACATTATGACATCACAATATATTATGATAGCGCAACATGCAGGTATTATGAGCAATTTCTCTTACCCCAATTTGTGTCACATCTACTGGAGCATCATGAGCATGTATTATGACGTCACAGTATATGATGACATCATAATTAGTATGCACTATGACGTCACAATATATTATGACGTCATAATGTATCCGCATTATGACATCACAATATATTATGAGAGAGCAATTTGCAGGTTTTATGACCAATTTCGCTTACCCCAATTTGAGTCACATCTACTGGAGCATCATGAGCATGTATTATGATGTCACAGTATATGATGACATCATAATTAGTATGCAGTATGATGTAACAATGTATTATGACTTCATAATGTATCCGCATTATGACATCACAATATATTATGAGAGCGCAACATGCAGGTATTATGATCAATTTCTCTTACCCCAATATGTGTCACATCTACTGGAGAATCATGAGCATGTATTATGACGTCACAGTATATGATGACGTCATAATTAGTATGCACTATGACGTCACAATATATTATGACGTCATAATGTATCCGCATTATGACATCACAATATATTATGAGAGCGCAACATGCAGGTATTATGAGCAAATTCTCTTACCCCAATATGTGTCACATCTACTGGAGCATCATGAGCATGTATTATGACGTCACAGTATATGATGACAACATAATTAGTATGGACTATGATGTCACAATGTATTATGACGTCATAATGTATCCGCATTATGACATCACAATATATTATGAGAGCGCAACATGCAGGTATTATGAGCAATTTCTCTTACCCCAATTTGTGTCACATCTACTGGAGCATCATGAGCATGTATTATGACGTCACAGTATATGATGACATCATAATTAGTATGCACTATGACGTCACAATGCATTATGACGTTATAATGTATCCGCATTATGACATCACAATATAATATGAGAGTGCAATTCGCAGGTATAATGAGCAATTTCTCTTACCACAATTTGTGTCACATCTACTGGAGCATCATGAGCATGTATTATGACATCACAGCATATGATGACATCATAACTAGTATGCACTATGACGTCACAATGTATTATGACGTCATAATGTATCCGCATTATGACATCACAATATATTATGAGAGCGCAATTCGCAGGTACTATGAGCAAATTTCTCTTACCCCAAATTGTGTCACATCTACTGGAATATCATGAGCATGTATTATGACGTCACAGTATATGATGACATCATAGTTAGTATGCACTATGACGTCACAATGTATTATGACGTCATAATGTATCCGCTTTATGACATCACAATATATTTTGAGAGTGCAATTTGCAGGAATTATGAGCAATTTCTCTTACCCCAATTTGTGTCACATCTACTGGAGCATCATGAGCATGTATTTTGACGTCACAGTATATGATGACATCATAATTAGTATGCTCTATGATGTCACAATGTATTATGACGTCATAATGTATCCGCATTATGACATCACAATATATTATGAGAGCGCAATTTGCAGGTATTATGAGCAATTTCTCTTACCCCAATTTGTGTCACATCTACTGGAGCATCATAAGCATGTATTATGATGTCACAGTATAAGATGACATCATAATTAGTATGCAGTATGACGTCACAATGTATTATGACGTCATAATGCATCCACATTATGACATCACAATATATTATGAGAGCGCAATATGCAGGTATTATGAGCAATTTCTCCTGCCCCAATTTGTGTCACATCTACTGGAGCATCATGAGCATGTATTATGACGTCACAGTAAATAATGACATCATAATTAGTATGCACTATGATGTCACAATTTACTATGCGTCATAATGTATCCGCATTATGATATCACAATATATAACGAGAGCGCAATTTGCAGCTATTATGAGCAAATTCTCTTATCCCAATTTGTGTCACATCTACTGGAGCATCATGAGCATGTATTATGACGTCACAGTATATGATGACATCATAATTAGTATGCACTATGACGTCACAATGTATTATGACGTCATAATGTATCCGCATTATGACATCACAATATATTATGAGAGCGCAATTTGCAGGTTTTATGACCATTTTCGCTTACACCAGTTTGTGTCACATCTACTGGAGCATCATGAGCATGTATTATGACGTCACAGTATATGATGACATCATAATTAGCATGCACTATGATGTCACAATGTATTATGACTTCATAATGTATCCGCATTATGACATCACAATATATTAAGAGAGCGCAACATGCAGGTATTATGAGCAATTTCTCTTACCCCAATTTGTGTCACATCTACTGGAGCATCATGAGCATGTATTATGACGTCACAGTATATGATGACATCATAATTTGTATGCACTATGACGTCACAATGTATTATGACGTCATAATGTATCCGCATTATGACATCACAATATATTATGAGAGAGCAATTTGCAGGTTTTATGACCAATTTCGCTTACCCCAATTTGAGTCACATCTACTGGAGCATCATGAGCATGAATTATGATGTCACAGTATATGATGACATCATAATTAGTATGCAGTATGATGTAACAATGTATTATGACTTCATAATGTATCCGCATTATGACATCACAATATATTATGAGAGCGTAACATGCAGGTATTATGAGCAATTTCTCTTACCCCAATTTGTGTCACATTTACTGGAGAATCATGAGCATGTATTATGACGTCACAGTATATGATGACATCATAATTAGTATGCACTATGACGTCACAATGTATTATGACGTCATAATGTATCCGCATGATGGCATCACAATATATTATGAGAGCGCAACATGCAGGTATTATGAGCAAATTCTCTTACCCCAATTTGTGTCACATCTACTGGAGCATCATAAGCATGTATTATGACGTCACAGTATATGATGACATCATAATTAGTGTGCAGTATGACGTCACAATGTATTTTGACGTCATAATGTATCCACATTATGACATCACAATATATAATGAGAGCGCAATATGCAGGTATTATGAGCAATTTCTCCTGCCCCAATTTGTGTCACATCTACTGGAGCATCATGAGCATGTATTATGACGTCACAGTAAATGATGACATCATAATTAGTATGCACTATGACGTCACAATTTACTATGCGTCATAATGTATCCGCATTATGTTATCACAATATATAACGAGAGCGCAATTTGCAGATATTATGAGCAAATTCTCTTATCCCAATTTGTGTCACATCTACTGGAGCATCATGAGCATGTATTATGACGTCACAGTATATGATGACATCATAATTAGTATGCACTATGACGTCACAATGTATCATGACGTCATAGTGTATCCGCATTATGACATCACAATATATTATGAGAGCGCAATTTGCAGGTTTTATGACCAATTTCGCTTACCCCAATTTGAGTCACATCTACTGGAGCATCATGAGCATGTATTATGATGTCACAGTATATGATGACATCATAATTAGTATGCAGTATGATGTAACAATGTATTATGACTTCATAATGTATCCGCATTATGACATCACAATATATTATGAGAGCGCAACATGCAGGTATTATGAGCAATTTCTCTTACCCCAATTTGTGTCACATCTACTGGAGCATCATGAGCATGTATTATGACGTCACAGTATATGATGACATCATAATTAGTATGCAGTATGACGTCACAATGTATTATGACATCATAATGTATCCGCATTATGACATCACAATATACTATGAGAGCGCAATTTGCAGGTTTTATGACCAATTTCGCTTACCCCAATTTGTGTCACATTTACTGGAGCATCATGAGCATGTATTATGACGTCACAGTATATGATGACATCATAATTAGTATGCACTATGACGTCACAATGTATTATGACATCATAATGTATCCGCATTATGACATCACAATATATTATGAGAGTGCAATTTGCAGATTTTATGACCAATTTCGCTTACCCCAATTTTTCTCACATCTACTGGATCATCATGAGCATGTATTATGACGTCCCAGCATATGATGACATCATAACTAGTATGCACTATGACGTCACAATGTATTATGACGTCATAATGTATCCGCATTATGACATCACAATATATTATGAGAGCGCATTTCGCAGGTACTATGAGCAATTTCTCTTACCCCAATTTGTGTCACATCTACTGGAGCATCATGAGAATGTATTATGACGTCACAGTATATGATGACATCATAATTAGTATGCACTATGATGTCACAATGTATTATGACGTCATATTGTATCCGCATTATGACATCACAATATATTATGAGAGCGCAATTTGCATGTATTATGAGCAATTTCTCTTACCCCAATGTGTGTCACATCTACTGGAGCATCATGAGCATGTATTATGACGTCACAGTATATGATGACATCATAATTAGTATGCACTATGACGTCACAATATATTATGACGTCATAATGTATCCGCATTATGACATCACAATATATTATGAGAGCGCAATCTGCAGGTATTATGACCAATTTCTCCTGCCCCAATTCGTGTCACATCTACTGGAGCATCATGAGCATGTATTATGACGTCACAGTATATGATGACATCATAATTAGTATGCACTATGACGTCACAATGTATTATGACGTCATAATGTATCCGCATTATGATATCACCATATATAACGAGAGCGCAATTTGCAGCTGTTATGAGCAAATTCTCTTATCCCAATTTGTGTCACATCTACTGGAGCATCATGAGCATGTATTATGACGTCACAGTATATGATGACATCATAATTAGTATGCACTATGACGTCACAATGTATTATGACGTCATAATGTATCCGCATTATGAAATCACAGTATATTATGAGAGCGCAATTTGCAGGTTTTATGACCAATTTCGCTTACCCCAGTTTGTGTCACATCTACTGCAGCATCATGAGCATGTATTATGACGTCACAGTATATGATGACATCATAATTTGTATGCACTATGACGTCACAATGTATTATGACGTCATAATGTCTCCACATTATGACATCACAATATATTATGAGAGCGCAACATGCAGGTATTATGAGCAATTTCTCTTACCCCAATTTGTGTCACATCTACTGGAGCATCATGAGCATGTATTATGACGTCACAGTATATGATGACATCATAATTAGTATGCACTATGACGTCACAATGTATTATGACGTCATAACGTATCCGCATTATGACATCACAATATATTATGAGAGAGCAATTTGCAGGTTTTATGACCAATTTCGCTTACCCCAATTTGAGTCATATCTAATGGAGCATCATGAGCATGTATTATGATGTCACAGTATATGATGACATCATAATTAGTATGCAGTATGATGTAACAATGTATTATGACTTCATAATGTATCCGCATTATGACATCACAATATATTATGAGAGCGCAACATGCAGGTATTATGAGCAATTTCTCTTACCCCAATTTGTGTCACATCTACTGGAGCATCATGAGCATGTATTATGACGTCACAGTATATGATGACATCATAATTAGTATGCACTATGACGTCACAATGTAGTATGACGTCATAATGTATCCGCATTATGACATCACAATATATTATGAGAGCGCAATTTGCAGGTTTTATGACCAATTTCGCTTACCCCAATTTGTGTCACACCTCCTGGAGCATCATGAGCATGTATTATGACGTCACAGTATATGATGACATCATAATTAGTATGCAGTATGACGTCACAATGTAGTATGACGTCATAATGTATCCGCATTATGACATCACAATATACTATGAGAGCGCAATTTGCAGGTAGTATGAGCAATTTGTCTTACCCCAATTTGTGTCACATCTACTGGAGCATCATGACCATGTATTATGACGTCAGAGTATATGATGACATCATAATTAGTATGCACTATGACGTCACAATGTATTATGTCGTCATAATGTATCCGCATTATGACATCACAATATAATATGACAGCGCAATTTGCAGGTTTTATGACCAATTTCGCTTACCCCATTTTGTGTCACATCTACTGGAGCATCATGAGCATGTATTATGACGTCACAGTATATGATGACATCATAATTAGTATGCAGTATGACGTAACAATGTATTATGTCGTCATAATGTATCCGCATTATGACATCACAATATATTATGAGAGCGCAACATGCAGGTATTATGACAAATTTCGCTTACCCCAATTTGTGTCACATCTACTGGAGCATCATGAGCATGTATTATGATGTCACAGTATATGATGACATCATAATTAATATGCAGTATGATGCCACAATGTATTATGACGTCATAATATATCTGCCTTATGACCTCACAATATATTATGAGAGCGCAACATGCAGGTATTATGAGCAATTTCTCTTACCCCAATTTGTGTCACATCTACTGGAGCATCATGAGCATGTATTATGACGTCACAGTATATGATGATATCATAATTAGTATGCAGTATGACGTCACAATGTGTTATGACGTCATAATGTATCCGCATTTTGACATCAGAATATATTATGAGAGCTCATTTTGCAGGTTTTATGACCAATTTCGCTTACCCCAATTTGTGTCACATCTACTGGAGCATCATGAGCATGTATTATGACGTCAGAGTATATGATGACATCATAATTAGTATGCAATATGACGTCACAATGTATTATGACCCCGTAATGTATCCGCATTATGACATCACTATATATTATGAGAGCGCAATTTGCAGGTTATTTGACCAATTTCTCTTACCCCAATTTGTGTCACATCTACTGGAGCATCATGAGCATGTATTATGACGTCACAGTATATGATGACATCATAAGTAGCACGCACCATGACGTCACAATGTACTATGACGTCATAATATATCCACATTATGACATCACAATATATTATGAGAGCGCTATTTGCAGGTATAATGAGCAATTTCTCTTACCACAATTTGTGTCACATCTACTGGAGCATCATGAGCATGTATTATGACATCACAGCATATGATGACATCATAACTAGTATGCACTATGACGTCACAATGTATTATGACGTCATAATGTATCCGCATTATGACATCACAATATATTATGAGAGCGCAATTCGCAGGTACTATGAGCAATTTCTCTTACCCCAATTCGTGTCACTTCTACTGGAACATCATGAGCATGTATTATGACGTCACAGTATATGATGACATCATAGTTAGTATGCACTATGACGTCACAATGTTTTATGACGTCATAATGTATCCGCTTTATGACATCACAAAATATTTTGAGAGTGCAATTTGCAGGAATTAATAGCAATTTCTCTTACCCCAATTTGTGTCACATCTACTGGAGCATCATGAGCATGTATTATGACGTCACAGTACATGATGACATCATAATTAGTATGCACTATGATGTCACAATATATTATGACGTCATAATGTATCCGCATTATGACATCACAATATATTATGAGAGCGCAATTTGCAGGTATTATGAGCAATTTCTCTTACCCCAATTTGTGTCACATCTACTGGAGCATCATAAGCATGTATTATGACGTCACAGTATATGATGACATCATAATTAGTATGCAGTATGACGTCACAATGTATTATGACCTCATAATGTATCCACATTATGACATCACAATATATTATGAGAGCGCAATATGCAGGTATTATGAGCAATTTCTCCTGCCCCAATTTGTGTCACATCTACTGGAGCATCATGAGCATGTATTACGACGTCACAGTAAATTATGACATCATAATTAGTATGCACTATGACGTCACAATTTACTATGCGTCATAATGTATCCGCATTATGATATCACAATATATAAGGAGACTGCAATTTGCAGCTATTATGAGCAAATTCTCTTATCCCAAATTGTGTCACATCTAGTGGAGCATCATGAGCATGTATTATAACCTCACAGTATATGATGACATCATAATTAGTATGCACTATGACGTCACAATGTATTATGACGTCATAATGTATCCGCATTATGATATCACAATATATTATGAGAGCGCAATTTGCAGGTTTTATGACCAATTTCGCTTACCCCAGTTTGTGTCACATCTACTGGAGCATCATGAGCATGTATTATGACGTCACAGTATATGATGACATCATAATTAGTATGCACTATGACGTCACAATGTATTATGACGTCATAATGTCTCCACATTATGACATCACAATATATTATGATAGCGCAACATGCAGGTATTATGAGCAATTTCTCTTACCCCAATTTGTGTCACATCTACTGGAGCATCATGAGCATGTATTATGACGTCACAGTATATGATGACATCATAATTAGTATGCACTATGACGTCACAATGTATTATGACGTCATAATGTATCCGCATTATGACATCACAATATATTATGAGAGAGCAATTTGCAGGTTTTATGACCAATTTCGCTTACCCCAATTTGAGTCACATCTACTGGAGCATCATGAGCATGTATTATGATGTCACAGTATATGATGACATCATAATTAGTATGCAGTATGATGTAACAATGTATTATGACTTCATAATGTATCCGCATTATGACATCACAATATATTATGAGAGCGCAACATGCAGGTATTATGAGCAATTTCTCTTACCCCAATATGTGTCACATCTACTGGAGAAACATGAGCATGTATTATGACGTCACAGTATATGATGACGTCATAATTAGTATGCACTATGACGTCACAATATATTATGACGTCATAATGTATCCGCATTATGACATCACAATATATTATGAGAGCGCAACATGCAGGTATTATGAGCAAATTCTCTTACCCCAATATGTGTCACATCTACTGGAGCATCATGAGCATGTATTATGACGTCACAGTATATGATGACAACATAATTAGTATGGACTATGATGTCACAATGTATTATGACGTCATAATGTATCCGCATTATGACATCACAATATATTATGAGAGCGCAACATGCAGGTATTATGAGCAATTTCTCTTACCCCAATTTGTGTCACATCTACTGGAGCATCATGAGCATGTATTATGACGTCACAGTATATGATGACATCATAATTAGTATGCACTATGACGTCACAATGCATTATGACGTTATAATGTATCCGCATTATGACATCACAATATAATATGAGAGTGCAATTCGCAGGTATAATGAGCAATTTCTCTTACCACAATTTGTGTCACATCTACTGGAGCATCATGAGCATGTATTATGACATCACAGCATATGATGACATCATAACTAGTATGCACTATGACGTCACAATGTATTATGACGTCATAATGTATCCGCATTATGACATCACAATATATTATGAGAGCGCAATTCGCAGGTACTATGAGCAATTTCTCTTACCCCAAATTGTGTCACATCTACTGGAATATCATGAGCATGTATTATGACGTCACAGTATATGATGACATCATAGTTAGTATGCACTATGACGTCACAATGTATTATGACGTCATAATGTATCCGCTTTATGACATCACAATATATTTTGAGAGTGCAATTTGCAGGAATTATGAGCAATTTCTCCTACCCCAATTTGTGTCCCATCTACTGGAGCATCATGAGCATGTATTTTGACGTCACAGTATATGATGACATCATAATTAGTATGCTCTATGATGTCACAATGTATTATGACGTCATAATGTATCCGCATTATGACATCACAATATATTATGAGAGCGCAATTTGCAGGTATTATGAGCAATTTCTCTTACCCCAATTTGTGTCACATCTACTGGAGCATCATAAGCATGTATTATGATGTCACAGTATAAGATGACATCATAATTAGTATGCAGTATGACGTCACAATGTATTATGACGTCATAATGCATCCACATTATGACATCACAATATATTATGAGAGCGCAATATGCAGGTATTATGAGCAATTTCTCCTGCCCCAATTTGTGTCACATCTACTGGAGCATCATGAGCATGTATTATGACGTCACAGTAAATAATGACATCATAATTAGTATGCACTATGATGTCACAATTTACTATGCGTCATAATGTATCCACATTATGATATCACAATATATAACGAGAGCGCAATTTGCAGCTATTTTGAGCAAATTCTCTTATCCCAATTTGTGTCACATCTACTGGAGCATCATGAGCATGTATTATGACGTCACAGTATATGATGACATCATAATTAGTATGCACTATGACGTCACAATGTATTATGACGTCATAATGTATCCGCATTATGACATCACAATATATTATGAGAGCGCAATTTGCAGGTTTTATGACCATTTTCGCTTACACCAGTTTGTGTCACATCTACTGGAGCATCATGAGCATGTATTATGACGTCACAGTATATGATGACATCATAATTAGCATGCACTATGATGTCACAATGTATTATGACGTCATAATGTCTCCACATTATGACATCACAATATATTAAGAGAGCGCAACATGCAGGTATTATGAGCAATTTCTCTTACCCCAATTTGTGTCACATCTACTGGAGCATCATGAGCATGTATTATGACGTCACAGTATATGATGACATCATAATTTGTATGCACTATGACGTCACAATGTATTATGACGTCATAATGTATCCGCATTATGACATCACAATATATTATGAGAGAGCAATTTGCAGGTTTTATGACCAATTTCGCTTACCCCAATTTGAGTCACATCTACTGGAGCATCATGAGCATGAATTATGATGTCACAGTATGTGATGACATCATAATTAGTATGCAGTATGATGTAACAATGTATTATGACTTCATAATGTATCCGCATTATGACATCACAATATATTATGAGAGCGCAACATGCAGGTATTATGAGCAATTTCTCTTACCCCAATTTGTGTCACATTTACTGGAGAATCATGAGCATGTATTATGACGTCACAGTATATGATGACATCATAATTAGTATGCACTATGACGTCACAATGTATTATGACGTCATAATGTATCCGCATTATGACATCACAATATATTATGAGAGCGCAACATGCAGGTATTATGAGCAAATTCTCTTACCCCAATTTGTGTCACATCTACTGGAGCATCATAAGCATGTATTATGACGTCACAGTATATGATGACATCATAATTAGTGTGCAGTATGACGTCACAATGTATTTTGACGTCATAATGTATCCACATTATGACATCACAATATATAATGAGAGCGCAATATGCAGGTATTATGAGCAATTTCTCCTGCCCCAATTTGTGTCACATCTACTGGAGCATCATGAGCATGTATTATGACGTCACAATAAATGATGACATCATAATTAGTATGCACTATGACGTCACAATTTACTATGCGTCATAATGTATCCGCATTATGTTATCACAATATATAACGAGAGCGCAATTTGCAGATATTATGAGCAAATTCTCTTATCCCAATTTGTGTCACATCTACTGGAGCATCATGAGCATGTATTATGACATCACAGTATATGATGACGTCATAATTAGTAAGCACTATGACGTCACAATGTATTATGACGTCAAAATGTATCCGCATTATGACATCACAATATATTATGAGAGCGCAACATGCAGGTATTATGAGCAAATTCTCTTACCCCAATTTGTGTCACATCTACTGGAGCATCATGAGCATGTATTATGACGTCACAGTATATGATGACATCATAATTAGTATGGACTATGACGTCACAATGTATTATGACGTCATAATGTATCCGCATTATGACATCACAATATATTATGAGAGCGCAATTAGGAGGTTTTATGACCATTTTCGATTACTCCATTTTGTGTCACATCTACTGGAGCATCATGAGCATGTATTATGACGTCACAGTATATGATGACATCATAATTAGTAGCAGTATGACGTCACAATGTATTATGACGTCATAACGTATCCGCATTATGACATCACAATATATTATGAGAGCGCAACTTGCAGGTATTATGAGCAATTTCTCTTACCCCAATTTGTGTCACGTCTACTGGAGCATCATGAGCATGTATTCTGACGTCACAGCATATGATGACATCATAATAACTATGCAGTATGACGTCACAATGTATTATGACGTCATAATGTATCCGCATTATGACATCACAATATATTATGAGAGCGCAACATGCAGGTATTATGAGCAATTTCTCTCACCCCAATTTGTGTCACATCTACTGGAGCATCATGAGCATGTATTATGACGTCACAGTATATGATGACATCATAATTAGTATGCACTATGACGTCACAATGTATTATGACGTCATAATGTATCCGCATTATGACATCACAATATATTATGAGAGCGCAATTTGCAGGTTTTATGACCAATTTCGCTTACCCCAATTTGTGTCACATTTACTGGAGCATCATGAGCATGTATTATGATGTCACAGTATATGATGACATCATAATTAGTATGCACTATGACCTCACAATGTATTATGACATCATAATGTATCCGCATTATGACATCACAATATATTATGAGAGTGCAATTTGCAGATTTTATGACCAATTTCGCTTACCCCAATTTTTCTCACATCTACTGGATCATCATGAGCATGTATTATGACGTCCCAGCATATGATGACATCATAACTAGTATGCACTATGACGTCACAATGTATTATGACGTCATAATGTATCCGCATTATGACATCACAATATATTATGAGAGTGCAATTCGCAGGTACTATGAGCAATTTCTCTTACCCCAATTTGTGTCACATCTACTGGAACATCATGAGCATGTATTATGACCTCACAGTATATGATGACATCATAGTTAGTATGCACTATGACGTCACAATGTATTATGACGTCATAATGTATCCGCTTTATGACATCACAATATATTTTGAGAGTGCAATTTGCAGGAATTATGAGCAATTTCTCTTACCCCAATTTGTGTCACATCTACTGGAGCATCATGAGCATGTATTATGACGTCACAGTATATGATGACATCATAATTAGTATGCACTATGACGTCACAATGTATTATGACGTCATAATGTATCCACATTATGACATCACAATATATTATGAGAGCGCAATTTGCAGGTTTTATGACCATTTTCGCTTACACCAGTTTGTGTCACATCTACTGGAGCATCATGAGCATGTATTATGACGTCACAGTATATGATGACATCATAATTAGCATGCACTATGATGTCACAATGTATTATGACGTCATAATGTCTCCACATTATGACATCACAATATATTATGAGAGCGCAACATGCAGGTATTATGAGCAATTTCTCTTACCCCAATTTGTGTCACATCTACTGGAGCATCATGAGCATGTATTATGACGTCACAGTATATGATGACATCATAATTTGTATGCACTATGACGTCACAATGTATTATGACGTCATAATGTATCCGCATTATGACATCACAATATATTATGAGAGAGCAATTTGCAGGTTTTATGACCAATTTCGCTTACCCCAATTTGAGTCACATCTACTGGAGCATCATGAGCATGAATTATGATGTCACAGTATATGATGACATCATAATTAGTATGCAGTATGATGTAACAATGTATTATGACTTCATAATGTATCCGCATTATGACATCACAATATATTATGAGAGCGCAACATGCAGGTATTATGAGCAATTTCTCTTACCCCAATTTGTGTCACATTTACTGGAGAATCATGAGCATGTATTATGACGTCACAGTATATGATGACATCATAATTAGTATGCACTATGACGTCACAATGTATTATGACGTCATAATGTATCCGCATGATGACATCACAATATATTATGAGAGCGCAACATGCAGGTATTATGAGCAAATTCTCTTACCCCAATTTGTGTCACATCTACTGGAGCATCATAAGCATGTATTATGACGTCACAGTATATGATGACATCATAATTAGTGTGCAGTATGACGTCACAATGTATTTTGACGTCATAATGTATCCACATTATGACATCACAATATATAATGAGAGCGCAATATGCAGGTATTATGAGCAATTTCTCCTGCCCCAATTTGTGTCACATCTACTGGAGCATCATGAGCATGTATTATGACGTCACAATAAATGATGACATCATAATTAGTATGCACTATGACGTCACAATTTACTATGCGTCATAATGTATCCGCATTATGTTATCACAATATATAACGAGAGCGCAATTTGCAGATATTATGAGCAAATTCTCTTATCCCAATTTGTGTCACATCTACTGGAGCATCATGAGCATGTATTATGACGTCACAGTATATGATGACATCATAATTAGTATGCACTATGACGTCACAATGTATTATGACGTCATAGTGTATCCGCATTATGACATCACAATATATTATGAGAGCGCAATTTGCAGGTTTTATGACCAATTTCGCTTACCCCAGTTTGTGTCACATCTACTGGTGCATCATGAGCATGTATTATGACGTCACAGTATATGATGACATCATAATTAGTATGCACTATGACGTCACAATGTATTATGACGTCATAATGTCTCCACATTATGACATCACAATTATTATTATAGCGCAACATGCAGGTATTATGAGCAATTTCTCTTACCCCAATTTGTGTCACATCTACTGGAGCATCTTTAGCATGTATTATGACGTCACAGTATATGATGACATCATAATTAGTATGCACTATGACGTCACAATGTATTATGACGTCATAATGTATCCAGATTATGACATCAAAATATATTATGAGAGAGCAATTTGCAGGTTTTATGGGCAATTTCGCTTACCCCAATTTGAGTCACATCTACTGGAGCATCATGAGCATGTATTATGATGTCACAGTATATGATGACATCATAATTAGTATGCAGTATGATGTAACAATGTATTATGACTTCATAATGTATCCGCATTATGACATCACAATATATTATGAGAGCGCAATTAGGAGGTTTTATGACCATTTTCGATTACTCCATTTTGTGTCACATCTACTGGAGCATCATGAGCATGTATTATGACGTCACAGTATATGATGACATCATAATTAGTAGCAGTATGACGTCACAATGTATTATGACGTCATAACGTATCCGCATTATGACATCACAATAAATTATGAGAGCGCACCTTGCAGGAATTATGAGCAATTTCTCTTACCCCAATTTGTGTCACGTCTACTGGAGCATCATGAGCATGTATTCTGACGTCACAGCATATGATGACATCATAATAACTATGCAGTATGACGTCACAATGTATTATGACGTCATAATGTATCCGCATTATGACATCACAATATATTATGAGAGCGCAACATGCAGGTATTATGAGCAATTTCTCTTACCCCAATTTGTGTCACATCTACTGGAGCATCATGAGCATGAATTATGACGTCACAGTATATGATGACATCATAATTAGTATGCACTATGACGTCACAATGTATTATGACGTCATAATGTATCCGCATTATGACATCACAATATATTATGAGAGCGCAATTTGCAGGTTTTATGACCAATTTCGCTTACCCCAATTTGTGTCACATTTACTGGAGCATCATGAGCATGTATTATGACGTCACAGTATATGATGACATCATAATTAGTATGCACTATGACGTCACAATGTATTATGACATCATAATGTATCCGCATTATGACATCACAATATATTATGAGAGTGCAATTTGCAGATTTTATGACCAATTTCGCTTACCCCAATTTTTCTCACATCTACTGGATCATCATGAGCATGTATTATGACGTCCCAGCATATGATGACATCATAACTAGTATGCACTATGACGTCACAATGTATTATGACGTCATAATGTATCCGCATTATGACATCACAATATATTATGAGAGTGCAATTCGCAGGTACTATGAGCAATTTCTCTTACCCCAATTTGTGTCACATCTACTGGAACATCATGAGCATGTATTATGACCTTACAGTATATGATGACATCATAGTTAGTATGCACTATGACGTCACAATGTATTATGACGTCATAATGTATCCGCTTTATGACATCACAATATATTTTGAGAGTGCAATTTGCAGGAATTATGAGCAATTTCTCTTACCCCAATTTGTATCACATCTACTGGAGCATCATGAGAATGTATTATGACGTCACAGTATATGATGACATCATAATTAGTATGCACTATGATGTCACAATGTATTATGACGTCATAATGTATCCGCATTATGACATCACAATATATTATGAGAGCGCAATTTGCATGTATTATGAGCAATTTCTCTTACCCCAATTTGTGTCACATCTACTGGAGCATCATGAGCATGTATTATGACGTCACAGTATATGATGACATCATAATTAGTATGCACTATGACGTCACAATATATTATGACGTCATAATGTATCCGCATTATGACATCACAATATATTATGAGAGCGCAATCTGCAGGTATTATGACCAATTTCTCCTGCCCCAATTTGTGTCACATCTACTGGAGCATCATGAGCATGTATTATGATGTCACAGTATATGATGACATCATAATTAGTATGCACTATGACGTCACAATGTATTATGACGTCATAATGTATCCGCATTATGATATCACCATATATAACGAGAGCGCAATTTGCAGCTGTTATGAGCAAATTCTCTTATCCCAATTTGTGTCACATCTACTGGAGCATCATGAGCATGTATTATGACGTCACAGTATATGATGACATCATAATTAGTATGCACTATGACGTCACAATGTATTATGACGTCATAATGTATCCGCATTGTGAAATCACAGTATATTATGAGAGCGCAATTTGCAGGTTTTATGACCAATTTCGCTTACCCCAGTTTGTGTCACATCTACTGGAGCATCATGAGCATGTATTATGACGTCACAGTATATGATGACATCATAATTAGTATGCACTATGATGTCACAATGTATTATGACGTCATAATGTATCCACATTATGACATCACAATATATAATGAGAGCGCAATATGCAGGTATTATGAGCAATTTCTCCTGCCCCAATTTGTGTCACATCTACTGGAGCATCATGAGCATGTATTATGACGTCACAATAAATGATGACATCATAATTAGTATGCACTATGACGTCACAATTTACTATGCGTCATAATGTATCCGCATTATGTTATCACAATATATAACGAGAGCGCAATTTGCAGATATTATGAGCAAATTCTCTTATCCCAATTTGTGTCACATCTACTGGAGCATCATGAGCATGTATTATGACGTCACAGTATATGATGACATCATAATTAGTATTCACTATGACGTCACAATGTATTATGACGTCATAGTGTATCCGCATTATGACATCACAATATATTATGAGAGCGCAATTTGCAGGTTTTATGACCAATTTCGCTTACCCCAGTTTGTGTCACATCTACTGGAGCATCATGAGCATGTATTATGACGTCACAGTATATGATGACATCATAATTAGTATGCACTATGACGTCACAATGTATTATGACGTCATAATGTCTCCACATTATGACATCACAATATATTATTATAGCTCAACATGCAGGTATTATGAGCAATTTCTCTTACCCCAATTTGTGTCACATCTACTGGAGCATCTTTAGCATGTATTATGACGTCACAGTATATGATGACATCATAATTAGTATGCACTATGACGTCACAATGTATTATGACGTCATAATGTATCCAGATTATGACATCACAATATATTATGAGAGAGCAATTTGCAGGTTTTATGTGCAATTTCGCTTACCCCAATTTGAGTCACATCTACTGGAGCATCATGAGCATGTATTATGATGTCACAGTATATGATGACATCATAATTAGTATGCAGTATGATGTAACAATGTATTATGACTTCATAATGTATCCGCATTATGACATCACAATATATTATGAGAGCGCAACACGCAGGTATTATGAGCAATTTTTCTTACCCCAATTTGTGTCACATCTACTGGAGAATCATGAGCATGTATTATGACATCACAGTATATGATGACGTCATAATTAGTAAGCACTATGACGTCACAATGTATTATGACGTCAAAATGTATCCGCATTATGACATCACAATATATTATGAGAGCGCAACATGCAGGTATTATGAGCAAATTCTCTTACCCCAATTTGTGTCACATCTACTGGAGCATCATGAGCATGTATTATGACGTCACAGTATATGATGACATCATAATTAGTATGGACTATGACGTCACAATGTATTATGACGTCATAATGTATCCGCATTATGACATCACAATATATTATGAGAGCGCAATTAGGAGGTTTTATGACCATTTTCGATTACTCCATTTTGTGTCACATCTACTGGAGCATCATGAGCATGTATTATGACGTCACAGTATATGATGACATCATAATTAGTAGCAGTATGACGTCACAATGTATTATGACGTCATAACGTATCCGCATTATGACATCACAATATATTATGAGAGCGCAACTTGCAGGTATTATGAGCAATTTCTCTTACCCCAATTTGTGTCACGTCTACTGGAGCATCATGAGCATGTATTCTGACGTCACAGCATATGATGACATCATAATAACTATGCAGTATGACGTCACAATGTATTATGACGTCATAATGTATCCGCATTATGACATCACAATATATTATGAGAGCGCAACATGCAGGTATTATGAGCAATTTCTCTTACCCCAATTTGTGTCACATCTACTGGAGCATCATGAGCATGTATTATGACGTCACAGTATATGATGACATCATAATTAGTATGCACTATGACGTCACAATGTATTATGACGTCATAATGTATCCGCATTATGACATCACAATATATTATGAGAGCGCAATTTGCAGGTTTTATGACCAATTTCGCTTACCCCAATTTGTGTCACATTTACTGGAGCATCATGAGCATGTATTATGATGTCACAGTATATGATGACATCATAATTAGTATGCACTATGACGTCACAATGTATTATGACATCATAATGTATCCGCATTATGACATCACAATATATTATGAGAGTGCAATTTGCAGATTTTATGACCAATTTCGCTTACCCCAATTTTTCTCACATCTACTGGAAAATCATGAGCATGTATTATGACGTCCCAGCATATGATGACATCATAACTAGTATGCACTATGGCGTCACAATGTATTATGACGTCATAATGTATCCGCATTATGACATCACAATATATTATGAGAGTGCAATTCGCAGGTACTATGAGCAATTTCTCTTACCCCAATTTGTGTCACATCTACTGGAACATCATGAGCATGTATTATGACCTCACAGTATATGATGACATCATAGTTAGTATGCACTATGACGTCACAATGTATTATGACGTCATAATGTATCCGCTTTATGACATCACAATATATTTTGAGAGTGCAATTTGCAGGAATTATGAGCAATTTCTCTTACCCCAATTTGTGTCACATCTACTGGAGCATCATGAGCATGTATTATGACGTCACAGTATATGATGACATCATAATTAGTATGCACTATGACGTCACAATGTATTATGACGTCATAATGTATCCGCATTATGACATCACAATATATTATGAGAGCGCAATTTGCAGGTTTTATGACCATTTTCGCTTACACCAGTTTGTGTCACATCTACTGGAGCATCATGAGCATGTATTATGACGTCACAGTATATGATGACATCATAATTAGCATGCACTATGATGTCACAATGTATTATGACGTCATAATGTCTCCACATTATGACATCACAATATATTATGAGAGCGCAACATGCAGGTATTATGAGCAATTTCTCTTACCCCAATTTGTGTCACATCTACTGGAGCATCATGAGCATGTATTATGACGTCACAGTATATGATGACATCATAATTTGTATGCACTATGACGTCACAATGTATTATGACGTCATAATGTATCCGCATTATGACATCACAATATATTATGAGAGAGCAATTTGCAGGTTTTATGACCAATTTCGCTTACCCCAATTTGAGTCACATCTACTGGAGCATCATGAGCATGAATTATGATGTCACAGTATATGATGACATCATAATTAGTATGCAGTATGATGTAACAATGTATTATGACTTCATAATGTATCCGCATTATGACATCACAATATATTATGAGAGCGCAACATGCAGGTATTATGAGCAATTTCTCTTACCCCAATTTGTGTCACATTTACTGGAGAATCATGAGCATGTATTATGACGTCACAGTATATGATGACATCATAATTAGTATGCACTATACGTCACAATGTATTATGACGTCATAATGTATCCGCATGATGACATCACAATATATTATGAGAGCGCAACATGCAGGTATTATGAGTAAATTCTCTTACCCCAATTTGTGTCACATCTACTGGAGCATCATAAGCATGTATTATGACGTCACAGTATATGATGACATCATAATTAGTGTGCAGTATGACGTCACAATGTATTTTGACGTCATAATGTATCCGCATTATGACATCACAATATATAATGAGAGCGCAATATGCAGGTATTATGAGCAATTTCTCCTGCCCCAATTTGTGTCACATCTACTGGAGCATCATGAGCATGTATTATGACGTCACAATAAATGATGACATCATAATTAGTATGCACTATGACGTCACAATTTACTATGCGTCATAATGTATCCGCATTATGTTATCACAATATATAACGAGAGCGCAATTTGCAGATATTATGAGCAATTTCTCTTACCCCAATTTGTGTCACATCTACTGGAGCATCATGAGCTTGTATTATGACGTCACAGTATATGATGACATCATAATTAGTATGCACTATGACGTCACAATATATTATGACGTCATAATGTATCCGCATTATGACATCACAATATATTATGAGAGCGCAATCTGCAGGTATTATGACCAATTTCTCCTGCCCCAATTTGTGTCACATCTACTGGAGCATCATGAGCATGTATTATGATGTCACAGTATATGATGACATCATAATTAGTATGCACTATGACGTCACAATGTATTATGACGTCATAATGTATCCGCATTATGATATCACCATATATAACGAGAGCGCAATTTGCAGCTGTTATGAGCAAATTCTCTTATCCCAATTTGTGTCACATCTACTGGAGCATCATGAGCATGTATTATGACGTCACAGTATATGATGACATCATAATTAGTATGCACTATGACGTCACAATGTATTATGACGTCATAATGTATCCGCATTGTGAAATCACAGTATATTATGAGAGCGCAATTTGCAGGTTTTATGACCAATTTCGCTTACCCCAGTTTGTGTCACATCTACTGGAGCATCATGAGCATGTATTATGACGTCACAGTATATGATGACATCATAATTAGTATGCACTATGACATCACAATGTATTATGACGTCATAATGTCTCCACATTATGACATCACAATATATTATGAGAGCGCAACATGCAGGTATTATGAGCAATTTCTCTTACCCCAATTTGTGTCACATCTACTGGAGCATCATGAGCATGTATTATGACGTCACAGTATATGATGACATCATAATTAGTATGCACTATGACGTCACAATGTATTATGACGTCATAACGTATCCGCATTATGACATCACAATATATTATGAGAGAGCAATTTGCAGGTTTTATGACCAATTTCGCTTACCCCAATTTGAGTCACATCTAATGGAGCATCATGAGCATGTATTATGATGTCACAGTATATGATGACATCATAATTAGTATGCAGTATGATGTAACAATGTATTATGACTTCATAATGTATCCGCATTATGACATCACAATATATTATGAGAGCGCAACATGCAGGTATTATGAGCAATTTCTCTTACCCCAATTTGTGTCACATCTACTGGAGCATCATGAGCATGTATTATGACGTCACAGTATATGATGATATCATAAGTAGTATGCACTATGACGTCACAATGTAGTATGACGTCATAATGTATCCGCATTATGACATCACAATATATTATGAGAGCGCAATTTGCAGGTGTTATGAGCAATTTCGCTTACCCCAATTTGTGTCACACCTCCTGGAGCATCATGAGCATGTATTATGACGTCACAGTATATGATGACATCATAATTAGTATGCAGTATGACGTCACAATGTAGTATGACGTCATAATGTATCCGCATTATGACATCACAATATATTATGAGAGCGCAATTTGCAGGTAGTATGAGCAATTTGTCTTACCCCAATTTGTGTCACATCTACTGGAGCATCATGACCATGTATTATGACGTCAGAGTATATGATGACATCATAATTAGTATGCACTATGACATCACAACGTATTATGTCGTCATAATGTATCCGCATTATGACATCACAATATAATATGACAGCGCAATTTGCAGGTTTTATGACCAATTTCGCTTACCCCATTTTGTGTCACATCTACTGGAGCATCATGAGCATGTATTATGACGTCACAGTATATGATGACATCATAATTAGTATGCAGTATGACGTAACAATGTATTATGTCGTCATAATGTATCCGCATTATGACATCACAATATATTATGAGAGCGCAACATGCAGGTATTATGACAAATTTCGCTTACCCCAATTTGTGTCACATCTACTGGAGCATCATGAGCATGTATTATGATGTCACAGTATATGATGACATCATAATTAATATACAGTATGACGTCACAATGTATTATGACGTCATAATATATCCGCCTTATGACCTCACAATATATTATGAGAGCGCAACATGCAGGTATTATGAGCAATTTCTCTTACCCCAATTTGTGTCACATCTACTGGAGCATCATGAGCATGTATTATGACGTCACAGTATATGATGATATCATAATTAGTATGCAGTATGACGTCACAATGTGTTATGAAGTCATAATGTATCCGCATTTTGACATCAGAATATATTATGAGAGCGCATTTTGCAGGTTTTATGACCAATTTCGCTTACTCCAATTTGTGTCACATCTACTGGAGCATCATGAGCATGTATTATGACGTCAGAGTATATGATGACATCATAATTAGTATGCAATATGACGTCACAATGTATTATGACCCCGTAATGTATCCGCATTATGACATCACTATATATTATGAGAGCGCAATTTGCAGGTTATTTGACCAATTTCTCTTACCCCAATTTGTGTCACATCTACTGGAGCATCATGAGCATGTATTATGACGTCACAGTATATGATGACATCATAAGTAGCACGCACCATGACGTCACAATGTACTATGACGTCATAATATATCCACATTATGACATCACAATATATTATGAGAGCGCTATTTGCAGGTATAATGAGCAATTTCTCTTACCACAATTTGTGTCACATCTACTGGAGCATCATGAGCATGTATTATGACATCACAGCATATGATGACATCATAACTAGTATGCACTATGACGTCACAATGTATTATGACGTCATAATGTATCCGCATTATGACATCACAATATATTATGAGAGCGCAATTCGCAGGTACTATGAGCAATTTCTCTTACCCCAATTCGTGTCACTTCTACTGGAACATCAAGAGCATGTATTATGACGTCACAGTATATGATGACATCATAGTTAGTATGCACTATAACGTCACAATGTTTTATGACGTCATAATGTATCCGCTTTATGACATCACAAAATATTTTGAGAGTGCAATTTGCAGGAATTAATAGCAATTTCTCTTACCCCAATTTGTGTCACATCTACTGGAGCATCATGAGCATGTATTATGACGTCACAGTATATGATGACATCATAATTAGTATGCACTATGATGTCACAATATATTATGACGTCATAATGTATCCGCATTATGACATCACAATATATTATGAGAGCGCAATTTGCAGGTATTATGAGCAATTTCTCTTACCCCAATTTGTGTCACATCTACTGGAGCATCATAAGCATGTATTATGACGTCACAGTATATGATGACATCATAATTAGTATGCAGTATGACGTCACAATGTATTATGACGTCATAATGTATCCACATTATGACATCACAGTATATTATGAGAGCGCAATATGCAGGTATTATGAGCAATTTCTCCTGCCCCAATTTGTGTCACATCTACTGGAGCATCATGAGCATGTATTACGACGTCACAGTAAATTATGACATCATAATTAGTATGCACTATGACGTCACAATTTACTATGCGTCATAATGTATCCGCATTATGATATCACAATATATAACGAGACCGCAATTTGCAGCTATTATGAGCAAATTCTCTTATCCCAAATTGTGTCACATCTAGTGGAGCATCATGAGCATGTATTATAACCTCACAGTATATGATGACATCATAATTAGTATGCACTATGACGTCACAATGTATTATGACGTCATAATGTATCCGCATTATGATGTCACAATATATTATGAGAGCGCAATTTGCAGGTTTTATGACCAATTTCGCTTACCCCAGTTTGTGTCACATCTACTGGAGCATCATGAGCATGTATTATGACGTCACAGTATATGATGACATCATAATTAGTATGCACTGTGACGTCACAATGTATTATGACGTCATAATGTCTCCACATTATGACATCACAATATATTATGATAGCGCAACATGCAGGTATTATGAGCAATTTCTCTTACCCCAATTTGTGTCACATCTACTGGAGCATCATGAGCATGTATTATGACGTCACAGTATATGATGACATCATAATTAGTATGCACTATGACGTCACAATGTATTATGACGTCATAATGTATCCGCATTATGACATCACAATATATTATGAGAGAGCAATTTGCAGGTTTTATGACAAATTTCGCTTACCCCAATTTGAGTCACATCTACTGGAGCATCATGAGCATGTATTATGATGTCACAGTATATGATGACATCATAATTAGTTTGCAGTATGATGTAACAATGTATTATGACTTCATAATGTATCCGCATTATGACATCACAATATATTATGAGAGCGCAACATGCAGGTATTATGAGCAATTTCTCTTACCCCAATATGTGTCACATCTACTGGAGAATCATGAGCATGTATTATGACGTCACAGTATATGATGACGTCATAATTAGTATGCACTATGACGTCACAATATATTATGACGTCATAATGTACCCGCATTATGACATCACAATATATTATGAGAGCGCAATTTGCAGGTTTTATGACCATTTTCGCTTACACCAGTTTGTGTCACATCTACTGGAGCATCATGAGCATGTATTATGACGTCACAGTATATGATGACATCATAATTAGCATGCACTATGATGTCACAATGTATTATGACGTCATAATGTCTCCACATTATGACATCACAATATATTATGAGAGCGCAACATGCAGGTATTATGAGCAATTTCTCTTACCCCAATTTGTGTCACATCTACTGGAGCATCTTGAGCATGTATTATGACGTCACAGTATATGATGACATCATAATTTGTATGCACTATGACGTCACAATGTATTATGACGTCATAATGTATCCGCATTATGACATCACAATATATTATGAGAGCACAACATGCAGGTATTATGAGCAGTTTCTCTTACCCCAATTTGTGTCACATCTACTGGAGCATCATGAGCATGTATTATGACGTCACAGTATATGATGACATCATAATTAGTATGCACTATGATGTCACAATGTATTATGGCATTATAATGTATCCGCATTATGACATCACAATATATTATGAGAGCGCAATTTGCATGTTTTATGACCAATTTCGCTGCCCCAATTTGTGTCACATCTACTGGAGCATCAGGAGCATGTATTTTGAAGTCACAGTATATGATGACATCATAATTAGTATGCAATATGACGTCACAATGTATTATGACGTCATAATGTATCCGCATTATGACATCACAATATATTATGAGAGCGCAACATGCAGGTATTATGAGCAATTTCTCTTACCCCAATTTGTGTCACATATACTGGAGAATCATCAGCATGTATTATGATGTCACAGTATATGATGACGTCATAATTAGTATGCACTATGATGTCACAATGTATTATGACGTCATAATGTATCCGCATTATGACATCACAATATATTATGAGAGCGCAACATGCAGGTATTATGAGCAAATTATCTTACCCCAATTTGTGTCACATCTACTGGAGCATCATGAGCATGTATTATGACGTCACAGTATATGATGACATCATAATTAGTATGCACTATGACGTCACAATGTATTATGTCGTCATAATGTATCCGCATTATGACATCACAATATATTATGAGAGCGCAATTTGCAGGTTTAATGACCAATTTCGCTTACCCCATTTTGTGTCACATCTACTGGAGCATCATGAGCATGTATTATGACATCACAGAAATGATGACATCATAATTAGTATGCACTATGACATCACAATGTACTATGACGTCATAATGTATTCGCATTATGACATCACAGTATATTACGAGAGCGCAATTTGCAGCTGTTATGAGCAAATTCTCTTACCCCAATTTGTGTCACATCAACTGGAGCATCATGAGCATGTATTATGACGACACAGTGTATGATGACATCATAATTATTATGCAGTATGACGTCACAATGTATTATGACGTCATCATTTATCCGCATTATGACATCACAATATATGATGAGAGCGCAATTTGCAGGTATTGTGACCCATTTCTCTAACCCCAATTTGTGTCACATCTACTGGAGCATCATAAGCATGCATTTTGACGTCAGAGTATATGATGACATCATAATGAGTATGCACTATGACGTCACAATGTATTATGACGTCATAATGTATCCGCATTATGACATTACAATATATTATGAGAGCGCAATTTGCAGGTTTTATGAGCAATTTCGCTTACCCCAATTTGTGTCACATCTACTGGAGCATCATGAGCATGTATTATGACGTCACAGGATATGATGACATCATAATTAGTATGCAGTATGACGTCACAATGTATTATGACGTCATAATGTATCCGCCTTATAACATCGCAATATATTATGAGAGCGCAATTTGCAGATATTATGAGCAATTTCTCTTACCCCAATTTGAGTCACATGTACTGGAGCATCATGACCATGTATTATGTCGTCAGAGTATATGATGACATCATAATTAATATGCACTATGACGTCACAATGTATTATGACATCATAATGTATCCGCATTATGACATCACAATATATTATGAGAGCGCAATTTGCAGGTTTTATGACCATTTTCGCTTGCCCCAATTTGTGTCACATCTACTGGAGCATCATGACCATGTATTATGATGTCACAGTATATGATGACATCATAATTAGTTTGCAGTATGACGTCACAATGTATTATGACGTCATAATGTGTCCGCATTATGACATCACAATATACGATGAGAGCGCAATTTGCAGGTATTGTGACCCATTTCACTTACCCCAATTTGTGTCACATCTACTGGAGCAACATGAGCATGTATTATGACGTCAGAGTATATGATGACATCATTATTAGTATGCACTATGAAGTCACAATGCATTATGACGTCATAATGTATCCGCATTATGACATCACAATATAATATGAGCGTGCAATTCGCAGGTATTATGAGCAATTTCTCTTACCACAATTTGTGTCACATCTAAAGGATAATCATGAGCATGTATTATGACATCACAGCATATGATGACATCATAACTCGCATGCCCTATGTCGTCACAATGTATTATGACGTCATAATATATCCGCATTATGACATCACAATATATTTTGAGAGTGCAATTTGCAGGAATTTTGAGCAATTTCTCTTACCACAATTTGTGTCACATCTACTGGAGCATCATGAGCATGTACTATGACGTCACAGTATATGATGACATCATAGTTAGTATGCACTATGACGTCACAATGTATTATGACGTCATAATATATCCGCATTATGACATCACAATATATTATGAGAGCGCAACATGCCGGTATTATGAGCAATTTCTCTTACCCCAATTTGTTTCACATCTACTGGAGCATCATGAGCATGTATTGTGACGTCACAGTATGTGATGACATCATAATTAGTATGGACTAGACGTCACAATGTATTATGACATCATAATGTATCCGCATTATGACATCACAATATATTATGAGAGCGCAATTCGCAGGTATTATGAGCAATTTCTCTTACCCCAATTTGTGTCACATCTACTGGAGCATCATGAGCATGTATTATGACGTCACAGTATATGATGACATCATAGTTAGTATGCACTATGATGTCACAATATATTATGACGTCATAATGTATCCGCTTTATGACATCACAATATATTTTGAGAGTGCAATTTGCAGGAATTTTGAGCAATTTCTCTTACCACAATTTGTGTCACATCTACTGGAGCATCATGAGCATGTATTATGACGTCACAGTATATGATGACATCATAATTAGTATGCACTATGACGTCACAAGGTATTATGACGTCATAATGTATCCGCATTATGACATCACAATATATTATGAGAGAGAAACATGCCGGTATTATGAGCAATTTCTCTTACCCCAATTTGTGTCACATCTACTGGAGAATCATGAGCATGTATTATGACGTCACAGTATATGATGACGTCATAATTAGTATGCACTATGACGTCACAATGTATTATGACGTCATAATGTATCCGCATTATGACATCACAATATATTATGAGATCGCAACATGCTGGTATTATGAGAAAATTCTCTTACCCCAATTTGTGTCATATCTGCTGGAGCATCATGAGCATGTATTATGACGTCACAGTATATGATGACATCATAATTAGTATGCACTATGACGTCACAATGTATTATGTCGTCATAATGTATCCGCACTATAACATCACAATATATTATGAGAGCGCAATTTGCAGGTTTTATGACCAATTTCGCTTACCCCATTTTGTGTCACATCTACTGGAGCATCATGAGCATGTATTATGACGTCACAGTATATGATGACATCATAATTAGTATGCACTATGACGTCACAATGTATTATGACGTCATAATGTATCCGCATTATGACATCACAATATATTATGAGAGCGCAACATGCAGGTAGTATGAGAAAATTCTCTCATCCCAATTTGTGTCATATCTGCTGGAGCATCATGAGCATGTATTATGACGTCACAGTATATGATGACATCATAATTAGTATGCACTATGATGTCACAATGTATTATGTCGTCATAATGTATCCGCACTATAACATCACAATATATTATGAGAGCGCAATTTGCAGGTTTTATGACCAATTTCGCTTACCCCAATTTGTGTCACATCTACTGGAGCATCATGAGCATGTATTATGACGTCACAGTATATGATGACATCATAATTAGTATGCAGTATGACGTCACAATGTATTATGACGTCATAATGTGTCCGCCTTATGACATCACAATGTATTATGAGATCGCAACATGCAGGTATTATGACCAATTTCGCTTACCCCAATTTGTTTCACATCTACTGGAGCATCATGAGCATGTATTATGACGTCACAGTATGTGATGACATCATAATTAGTATGGACTATGACGTCACAATGTATTATGACATCATAATGTATCCGCATTATGACATCCCAATATATTATGAGAGCGCAACATGCAGGTATTATGAGCAATTTCTCTTACCCCAATTTGTGTCATATCTACAGGAGTATCATGCGCATGTATTATGACGTTAGAATATATGATGACATCATAATTAGTATGCAGTATGACGTCACAATGTAATATGACGTCATAATGTATCCGCATTATGACATCACAATATATGATGAGAGCGCAATTTGCAGGTATTGTGACCCATTTCACTTACCCCAATTTGTGTCACATCTACTGGAGCAACATGAGCATGTATTATGACGGCAGAGTATATGATGACATCATTATTAGTATGCCCTATGACGTCACAATGCATTATGACGTCATAATGTATCCGCATTATGACATCACAATATAATATGAGCGTGCAATTCGCAGGTATTATGAGCAATTTCGCTTACTCCAATTTGTGTCACATCTACTGGATAATCATGAGCATGTATTATGACGTCAGAGTATATGATGACATCATAATTGGTATGCACTATGATGTCACAATGTATTATGACGTCATAATGTATCCGCATTATGACATCACAATATATTATGATAGTGCAATTTGCAGGTTTTATGACCAATTTCTCTTACCCCAATTTGTGTCACATCTACTGGAGCATCATGAGCATGTATTATGACGTCCCAGCATATGATGACATCATAACTAGTATGCAAGATGATGTCACAATGTATTATGACGTCATAATGTATCCGCATTACGACATCACAATATATTATGAGAGCGCAACATGCAGGTATTATGAGCAATTTCTCTTACCCCAATTTGTGTCACATCTACTGGAGCATCATCAGCATGTATTATGACGTCACAGTATATGATGACATCATAATTAGTATGCACTATGACGTCACTATGTCAATGTATTATGACGTCATAATGTATCCGCATTATGACATCACAATATATTATGAGAGCGCAATTTGCAGGATTTATGACCAATTTCGCTTACCCCAATTTGTGTCACATCTACTGGAGCATCATGAGCATGTATTATGACGTCACAGTATATGATGACATCATAATTAGTATGCAGTATGACGTCACAATGTATTATGACGTCATAATGTGTCCGCCTTATGATATCACAATGTATTATGAGAGCGCAACATGCAGGTATTATGACCAATTTCGCTTACCCCAATTTGTTTCACATCTACTGGAGCATCATGAGCATGTATTATGACGTCACAGTATGTGATGACATCATAATCAGTATGGACTATGACGTCACAATGTATTATGACGTCATAATGTATCCGCATTATGACATCACAATATATTATAAGAGCGCAATTTGTAGGTTTTATGAAAATTTTCGATTATTCCAATTTGTGTCACATCTACTGGAGCATCATGAGCATGTATTATGACGTCACAGTATATGATGACATCATAATTAGTATGCAGTATGATGTCACAATGTATTATGACGTCATAATGTATCCACATTATGACATCACAATATATTATGAGAGCGCAACCTGCAGGTATTATGAGCAATTTCTCTTACCCCAATTTGTGTCACATCTACTGGAGCATCATGAGCATGTATTATGACGTCACAGTATATGATGACATCATAATTAGTATGCACTATGACGTCACAATGTATTATGACGTCATAATGTATCCGCATTATGACATCACAATATATTATGAGAGCGCAACTTGCAGGTATTATGAGCAATTTCTCTTACCCCAATTTGTGTCACGTCTACTGGAGCATCATGAGCATGTATTATGACATCACAGTATATGATGACATCATAATTAGTATGCAGTATGACGTCTCAATGTATTATGACGTCATAATGTATCCGCATTATGACATCACAATATATTATGAGAGCCCAACATGCAGGTATCATGAGCAATTTCTCTTACCCCAATTTGTGTCACATCTACTGGAGAATCATGAGCATGTATTATGACGTCACAGTATATGATGACGTCATAATTAGTATGCACTATGACGTCACAATGTATTATGACGTCATAATGTATCCGCATTATGACATCACAATGTATTATGAGAGCGCAATTTGCAGGATTTATGACCAATTTCGCTTACCACAATTTGTGTCACATCTACTGGAGCATCATGAGCATGTATTATGACGTCACAGTATATGATGATGTCATAATTAGTATGCAGTATGACGTCACAATATATTATGACGTCATAATGTATCCGCATTGTGACAACACAATATATTATGAGACCGCAATTTGCAGGTTTTACGACCAATTTCGCTTACCACAATTTGTGTCACATCTACTGGAGCATCATGAGCAAGTATTATGACGTCACAGTATATGATGACATCATAATTAGTATGCAGTATGACGTCACAATGTATTATGACGTCATCATATATCCGCATTATGACATCACAATATATGATGAGAGCGCAATTTGCAGGTATTGTGACCCATTTCTCTAACCCCAATTTGTGTCACATCAACTGGAGCATCATGAGCATGTATTATGACATCAGAGTATATGATGACATCATAATTAGTATGCACTATGACGTCACAATGTATTATGACGTCATAATGTATCCGCATTATGACATCACAATATATTCTGAGAGCGCAATTTGCAGGTTTTATGAGCAATTTCGCTTTCCCCAATTTGTGTCACATCTACTGGAGCACCATGAGCTTGTATTATGACGTCACAGTATATGATGACATCATAACTAGTATGCAGTATGACGTCACAACATATTATGACGTCATAATGTATCCGCATTATGACATCACAATATATTATGAGAGTGCAACATGCAGGTGTTATGAGCAATTTCTCTTACCCTAATTTGTGTCACATCTACTGGAGCATCAAGAGCATGTATTATGACGTCCCAGTATATGATGACATCATAATTTCTATGCACTATGACGTCACAATGTATTATGACGTCATAATGTATCCGCATTAAGACATCACAATATATTATGAGAGCGCAATTTGCCCTTTTTATGACCAATTTCGCTTACCCCAATTTGTGTCACATCTACTGGAGCATCATGAGCATGTATTATGATGTCACAGTATATGATGCCATCATAATTAGTATGCAGTATGACGTCACAATGTATTATGACGTCATAATGTATCCGCCTTATAACATCACAATATATTATGAGAGCGCAATTTGCAGGTATTATGAGCAATTTCTCTTACCCCAATTTGAATCACATCTACTGGAGCATCATGACCATGTATTATGATGTCAGAGTACATGATGACATCATAATTAGTATGCACTATGACGTCACAATGTATTATGACATCATAATGTATCCGCATTATGACATCGCAATATATAATGAGAGCGCAATTTGCAGGTTTTATGAACAATTTCGCTTACCCCAATTTGTGTCACATCTACTGGAGCATCATGACCATGTATTGTGACATCACAGTATATGATGACATCATAATTAGTATGCAGTATGACGTCACAATGTATTATGACGTCATAATGTATCCACATTATGACATCACAATATATTATGAGAGCGCAACATGCAGGTATTATGAGCAATTTCTCTTACCCCAATTTGTGTCACATCCACTGGAGCATCATGAGCAAGTATTATGACATCACAGTATATGATGACATCATAATTAGTATGCACCATGACGTCACAATGTAGTATGACGTCATAATATATCCGCATTATGACATCAAAATGTATTATGAGAGCGCAATGTGCAGGTTTTATGACCAATTTCGCTTACCCCAATTTGTGTCACATCTACTGGAGCATCATGAGCATGTATTATGACGTCACAGTGAATGATGACATCATAATTAGTATGCACTATGACGTCAAAATGTACTATGACGTCATAATGCATCCGCATTATGACATCACAATATATTACGAGAGCGCAATTTGCAGGTATTATGAGCAAATTCTCGTACCCCAATTTGTGTCACATCTACTGGAGCATCATGAGCATGTATTATGACGTCACAGTATATGATGACATCATAATTAGTAAGCACTATGATGTCACAATGTATTATGATGTCATAATGTATCCGCATTATGACATCACAATGTATGATGAGAGCGCAATTTGCAGGTATTGTGACCCATTTCTCTTACCCCAATTTGTGTCACATCTACTGGAGCATCATGAGCATGTATTATGACGTCAGAGTATATGATGACATCATAATTAGTATGCACTATGACGTCACAATGTATTATGACGTCATAATGTATCCGCATTATGACATCGCAATATATTATGAGAGCGCAATTTTCAGGTTTTATGACCAATTTCGCTTACCCCAATTTGTGTCACATCTACTGGAGCATCATGAGCATGTACTATGACGTCACAGCATATGATGACATCATAACTAGTATGCACTATGACGTCACAATGCATTATGACGTCGTAATGTATCCGCATTATGACATCACAATATATTTTGAGAGCGCAACATGCAGGTATTATGAGCAATTTCTCGTACCCAAATTTGTGTCATATCTACAGGAGTATCATGAGCATGTATTATGACGTCAGAATATATGATGACATCAAAATTAGTATGCAGTATGACGTCACAATGTATTATGACATCATAATGTATCCGCATTATGACATCACAATATATTATGAGAGGACAACATGCAGGTATTATGACCAATTTCTCTTACCCCAATTTGTGTCACATCTACTGGAGCATCATGAGCATGTATTATGACGTCACAGTAAATGATGTCATCATAATTAGTATGCACTATCACGTCAAAATGTACTATGACGTCATAATGCATCCGCATTATGACATCACAATATATTACGAGAGCGCAATTTGCAGGTATTATGAGCAAATTCTCGTACCCCAATTTGTGTCACATCTACTGGAGCATCATGAGCATGTATTATGATGTCACAGTATATGATGACATCATAATTAGTAAGCACTATGATGTCACAATGTATTATGATGTCATAATGTATCCGCATTATGACATCACAATGTATGATGAGAGCGCAATTTGCAGGTATTGTGACCCATTTCTCTTACCCCAATTTGTGTCACATCTACTGGAGCATCATGAGCATGTATTATGACGTCAGAGTATATGATGACATCATAATTAGTATGCACTATGACGTCAAAATGTTTTATGACGTCATAATGTATCCGCATTATGACATCACAATATATTATGAGAGCGCAATTTGCAGGTTTTATGACGAATTTCGCTTACCCCAATTTGTGTCACATCTACTGGAGCATCATGAGCATGTATTATGTCATCACAGTATATGATGACATCATAATTAGTATGCAGTATGATGTCACAATGTATTATGACGTCATAATGTATCCTCATTATGACATCACAATATATTATGAGAGCGCAACATGCAGGTATTATGAGCAATTTCTCTTACCCCAATTTGTGTCACATCTATTGGAGCATCATGAGCATGTATTATGACGTCACAGTATATGATGACATCATAATTAGTATGCACTATGTCGTCACAATGTATTATGACGTCATAATGTATCTGCATTATGACATCACAATATATTATGAGAGCGCAATTTGCAGGTTTTATGACCAATTTCGCTTACCCCAATTTGTGTCACATCTACTGCTGCATCATGAGCATGTATTATGACGTCACAGTATATGATGACATCATAATTAGTATGTAGTATGACGTCACAATGTATTATGACGTCATAATGCATCCGCATTATGACATCACAATATATTATGAGAGCGCAACATGCAGGTATTATGAGAAATTTCTCTTACCCCAATTTGTGTCACATCTAGTGGAGCATCATGAGCATGTATTATGACGTCACAGTATATGATGACATCATAATTAGTATGCACTATGACGTCACAATGTATTATGACGTCATAATGTATCCGCATTATGGCATCACAATATATTATGAGAGCGCAATTTGCAGGTATTATGAGCAATTTCTCTTACCCCAATTTGTGTCACATCTATAGGAGCATCATGAGCATGTATTATGATGTCACAGTATATGATGACATCATAATTAGTAAGCAGTATGACGTCACAATGTATTATAACGTCCTAATGCATCCGCATTATGACATCACAATATATGATGAGAGCGCAATTTGCAGGTATTGTGACCCATTTCTCTAACCAAAATTTGTGTCACATCTACTGGAGCATCATGAGCATGTATTATGACGTCACAGTATATGGTGACATCATAATTAGTATGCAGTATGATGTCACAATGTATTATGACGTCATAATGTATCCGCATTATGACATCACAATATATTTTGAGAGCGCAATTTGCAGGTACTATGAGCAATATCTCTTACCCCAATTTGTGTCACATCTACTGGAGCATCATGACCATGTATTATGACATCACAGTATATGATGACATCATAATTAGTATGCACTATGATGTCACAATGTATTATGACGTCATAATGTGTCCGCATTATGACATCACAATATATTATGAGAGCACAATTTGCAGGCTTTATGACCAAATTCGCATACCACAATTTGTGTCACATCTACTGGATCATCATGAGCAAGTATTATGACGTCACAGTATATGATGACATCATAATTAGTATGCAGTATGACGTCACAATGTATTATGACGTCATAATGTATCCGCCTTATAACATCACAATATATTATGAGAGCGCAATTTGCAGGTATTATGAGCAATTTCTCTTACCCCAATTTGAGTCATATCTACTGGAGCATCATGACCATGTATTATGACGACAGAGTATATGATGACATCATAATTAGTATGCACTATGACGTCACAATGTATTATGACATCATAATGTATCCGCATTATGACATCACAATATATAATGAGAGTGCAATTTGCAGGTTTTATGAACAATTTCGCTTACCCCAATTTGTGTCACATCTACTGGAGCATCATGACCATGTATTATGACGTCACAGTATATGATGACATCATAATTAGTATGCAGTATGACGTCACAATGTATTATGACGTCATAATGTATCCACATTATGACATCACAATATATTATGAGAGCGCAACATGCAGGGATTATGAGCAATTTCTCTTACCCCAATTCGTGTCACATCCACTGGAGCATCATGAGCAAGTATTATGACATCACAGTATATGATGACATCATAATTAGTATGCACCATGACGTCACAATGTAGTATGACGTCATAATATATCCGCATTATGACATCAAAATGTATAATGAGAGCACAATGTGCAGGTTTTATGACCAATTTCGCTTACCCCAATTTGTGTCACATCTACTGGAGCATCATGAGCATGTATTATGACGTCACAGCACATGATGACATCATAACTAGTATGCACTATGACGTTAAAATGTACTATGACTTCATAATGCATCCGCATTATGACATCACAATACATTACGAGAGCGCAATTTGCAGGTATTATGAGCAAATTCTCGTACCTCAATTTGTGTCACATCGACTGGAGCATCATGAGCATGTATTATGACGTCACAGTATATGATGACATCATAATTAGTAAGCACTATGATGTCACAATGTATTATGATGTCATAATGTATCCGCATTATGACATCACAATGTATGATGAGAGCGCAATTTGCAGGTATTGTGACCCATTTCTCTTACCCCAATTTGTGTCACATCTACTGGAGCATCATGAGCATGTATTATGACGTCAGAGTATATGATGACATCATAATTAGTATGCACTATGACGTCACAATGTATTATGACGTCATAATGTATCCGCATTATGACATCACAATATATTATGAGAGCGCAATTTGCAGGTATTATGAGCAATTTCTCTTACCCCAAAATGTGTCACATCTACTGGAGCATCATGAGCATGTATTATGACGTCACAGTATATGATGACATCATAATTAGTATGCACTATGACGTCACAATGTATTATGACGTCATATTGTATCCACATTATGACATCACAATATATTATGAGAGCGCAATTTGCAGGTTTTATGACCAATTTCGCTTACCCCAATTTGTGTCACATCTACTGGAGCATCATGAGCATGTATTATGACGTCACAGCATATGATGACATCATAACTAGTATGCACTATGACGTCACAATGCATTATGACGTCGTAATGTGTCCGCATTATGACATCACAATATATTATGAGAGCGCAACATGCAGGTATTATGAGCAATTTGTCTTACCCCAATATGTGTCATATCTACAGGAGTATCATGAGCATGTATTATGACGTCAGAATATATGATGACATCAAAATTAGTATGCAGTATGACGTCACAATGTATTATGACGTCATAATGTATCCGCATTATGACATCACAATATATTATGAGAGGGCAACATGCAGGTATTATGAGCAATTTCTCTTACCCCAATTTGTGTCACATCTACTGGAGCATCATGAGCATGTATTATGACGTCACATTAAATGATGACATCATAATTAGTATGCACTATGACGTCAAAATGTACTATGACATCATAATGCATCCGCATTATGACATCACAATATATTACGAGAGCGCAATTTGCAGGTATTTTGAGCAATTTCTCGTACCCCAATTGGTGTCACATCTACTGGAGCATAATGAGCATGTATTATGACGTCACAGTATATGATGACATCATAATTAGTAAGCACTATGATGTCACAATGTATTATGATTTCATAATGTGTCCGCATTATGACATCACAATGTATGATGAGAGCGCAATTTGCAGGTATTGTGACCCATTTCTCTTACCCCAATTTGTGTCACATCCACTGGAGCATCATGAGCATGTATTATGACGTCAGAGTATATGATGACATCATAATTAGTATGCACTATGATGTCACAATGTATTATGACGTCATAATGTATCCGCATTATGACATCACAATATATTACGAGAGCGCAATTTGCAGGTATTATGAGTAAATTCTCTTACCCCAATTTCTGTCACATCTACTGGTGCATCATGAGCATGTATTATGATGTCACAGTATATGATGACATCATAATTAGTTAGCACTATGATGTCACAATGTATTATGACGTCATAACGTATCCGCATTATGACATCACAATATATGATGAGAGCGCAATTTGCAGGTATTGTGACCCATTTCTGTTACCCCAATTTGTGTCACATCTACTGGAGCAACATGAGCAAGTATTATGACGTCAGAGTATATGATGACATCATAATTAGTATGCACTATGACGTCACAATGCATTATGACATCATAATGTATCCGCATTATGACATCACAATATAATATGAGAGTGCAATTCGCAGGTATAATGAGCAATTTCTCTTACCCCAATTTGTGTCACATCTACTGGAGCATCATGAGCATGTATTATGACATCACAGCATATGATGACATCATAACTAGTATGCACTATGATGTCACAATGTATTATGACGTCATAATGTATCCGCATTATGACATCACAATATATTATGAGAGCGCAATTCGCAGGTACTATGAGCAATTTCTCTTACCCCAATTTGTGTCACATCTACTGGAACATCATGAGCATGAATTATGACCTCACAGTATATGATGACATCATAGTTAATATGCACTATAACGTCACAATGTATTATGACGTCATAACGTATCCGCTTTATGACATCACAATATATTTTGAGAGTGCAATTTGCAGGAATTATGAGCAATTTCTCTTACCCCAATTTGTGTCACATCTACTGGAGCATCATGAGCATGTATTATGACGTCACAGTATATGATGACATCATAATTAGTATGCACTATTATGTCACAATGTATTATGACGTCATAATGTATCCGCATTATGACAGCACAATATATTATGAGAGCGCAATTTGCAGGTATTATGAGCAATTTCTCTTACCCCAATTTGTGTCACATCTACTGGAGCATCATGAGCATGTATTATGACGTCACAGTATATGATCACATCATAATTAGTATGCAGTATGATGTAACAATGTATTATGACGTCATAATGTATCCGCATTATGATATCACAATATATTATGAGAGCGCAACATGCAGGTATTATGATCAATTTCTCTTACCACAATTTGTGTCACATCTACTGTAGAATCATGAGAATGTATTATGACGTCACAGTATATGATGACGTCATAATTAGTATGCACTATGACGTCACAATGTATTATGACGTCATAATGTATCCGCATTATGACATCACAATATATTATGAGAGCGCAACATGCAGGTATTATGAGCAAATTCTCTTACCCCAATTTGTGTCATATCTACTGGAGCATCATGAGCTTGTATTATGATGTCACAGTATATGGTGACATCATAATTAGTATGCAGTATGACGTCACAATGTATTATGACGTCATAATGTATCCGCATTATGACATCACAATATATTATGAGAGCGCAACATGCAGGTATTATGAGCAATTTCTCTTACCTCAATTTGTGTCACATCTACTGGAGCATCATGAGCATGTATTATGACGTCACTGTATATGATGACATCATAATTAGTATGCACTATGACGTCACAATGTATTATGACGTCATGATATATACGCATTATGACATCACAATATATTATGAGAGCGCAATTTGCAGGTTTTATGACCAATTTCGCTTACCCCAATTTGTGTCACATCTACTGGAGCATCATGAGCATGTATTATGACGTCACAGTATATGAGGACATCATAATTAGTATGCAGTATGACGTCACAATGTATTATGACTTCATAATGTATCCGCATTATGACATCACAATATATTATGAGAGCGCAACATGCAGGTGTTATGAGCAATTTCTCTTACCCCAGTTTGTGTCACATCTACTGGAGCATCATGAGCATGTATTATGACGTCACAGTATATGATGACATCATAATTAGTATGCAGTATGACATCACAATGTATTATGACATCATAATGTATCCGCATTATGACATCACAATATATTATGATAGCGCAACATGCAGGTATTATGAGCAATTTCCCTTACCCCAATTTGTGTCACATCTACTGGAGAATCATGAGCATGTACTATGACGTCACAGTATATGATGACATCATAATTAGTATGCACTATGACGTCACAATGTATTGTGACGTCATAATGTATCCGCATTATGACATCACAATATATTATGAGAGTGCAATTTGCAGATTTTATGACCAATTTCGCTTACCCCAATTTCTGTTACATCTACTGGATCATCATGAGCATGTATTATGACGTCCCAGCATATGATGACATCATAATTAGTATGCAGTATGATGTCACAATATATTATGACGTCATAATGTATCCGCATTATGACATCACAATATATTATGAGAGCGCAACATGCAGGTATTATGAGCAATTTCTCTTACCCCAATTTGTGTCACATCTACTGGAGCATCGTGAGCATGTATTATGACGTCACAGTATATGATGACATCATAATTAGTATGCAGTATGACGTCACAATGTATTATGACATCATAATGTATCCGCATTATGACATCACAATATATTATGAGAGCGCAATTTGCAGGTTTTATGACCAATTTCGCTTACCCCAATTTGTTTCACATTTACTGGAGCATCATGAGCATGTATTATGACGTCACAGTATATGATGACATCATAATTAGTATGCACTATGACGTCACAATGTATTATGACGCCGTAATGTATCCGCATTATGACATCACAATATATTATGAGAGCGCAATTTGCAGGTATTATGAGCAATTTCAATTACCCCAATTTGTGTCACATCTACTGGAGCATCATGAGCATGTATTATGACATCACAGTATACGATGACATCATAATTAGTATGCACTATGATGTCACAATGTATTATGACGTCAGAATGTATCCGCATTATTACATCACAATATATTATGAGAGCGCAACTTGCAGGTTTTATGACCAATTTCGCTTACCCCAGTTTGTGTCACATGTACTGCTTCATCATGAGCATGTATTATGATGTCACAGTATATGATGACATCATAATTAGTATGCAGTATGATGTCACAATATATTATGACGTCATAATGTATCCGCATTATGACATCACAATATATTATGAGAGCGCAACATGCAGGTATTATGAGCAATTTCTCTTAACCCAATTTGTGTCACATCTACTGGAGCATCATGAGCATGTATTATGACGTCACAGTATATGATGACATCATAATTAGTAAGCACTATGACGTCACCATGTATTGTGACGTCATAATATATCCGCATTATGACATCACAATATATGATGAGATCGCAATTTGCAGGTATTGAGACACATTTCTGTTACGCCAATTTGTGTCACATCTAGTGGAGCATCATGAGCATGTATTATGACGCCAGAGTATATGATGACATCATAATTGTTATGCACTATGACGTCACAATGTATTGTGACGTCATAATGTATCCGCATTATGACATCGCAATATATTATGAGAGTGCAATTTGCAGATTTTATGACCAATTTCGCTTACCCCAATTTGTGTCACATCTACTGGATCATCATGAGCATGTATTATGACGTCCCAGCATATGATGACATCATAACTAGTATGCACTATGACGTCACAATGTATTATGACGTCATAATGTATCCGCATTATGACATCACAATATATTATGAGAGCGCAACATGCAGGTATTATGACCAATTTCGCTTACCCCAATTTGTGTCACATCTACTGGAGCATCATGAGCATGTTTTATGACCTCACAGTATATGATGACATCATAATTAGTATGCACTATGACGTCACAATGTATTATGACGTCATAATGTATCCGCATTATGACATCACAATATATTATGAGAGCGCAATTTGCAGGTTTTATGACCATTTTCGCTTACCCAAATTTGTGTCACATCTACTGGAGCATCATGAGCATGTATTATGACGTCCCAGCATATGATGAAATCATAATTAGTATGCAGTATGACGTCACAATATATTATGACGTCATAATGTATCCGCATTATGACATCACAATATATTATGAGAGCGCAACCTGCAGGTATTATGAGCAATTTCTCTTACCCCAATTTGTGTCACATCTACTGGAGCATCATGAGCATGTATTATGACGTCACAGTATATGATGACATCATAATTAGTATGCACTATTACGTCACAATGTATTATGACGTCATAATGTATCCGCATTATGACATCACAATATATTATGAGATCGCAATTTGCAGGTTTTATGACCAATTTCGCTTACCCCAATTTGTGTCACACCTACTGGAGCATCATGAGCATGTATTATGACGTCACAGTATATGATGACATCATAATTAGTATGCAGTATGACGTCACAATGTATTATGACGTCATAATGTATCCGCCTTATGACATCACAATATATTATGAGAGCGCAACATGCAGGTATTATGAGCAATTTCTCTTGCCCCAATTTGTGTCACATCTACTGGAGCATCATGAGCATGTATAATGACGTCACAGTATATGATGACATCATAATTAGTATGCAGTATGATGTCACAATGTATTATGACGTCATAATATATCCGCATTATGACATCACAATATTTCATGAGAGCGCAATTTGCAGGTTTTATGAACAATTTCGCTTACCCCAATTTGTGTCACATCTACTGGAGCATCATGACCATGTATTATGACGTCAGAGTATATGATGACATCATAATTAGTATGCAGCATGACGTAACAATGTATTATGTCGTCATAATGTATCCGCATTATGACATCACAATATATTATGAGAGCGCAACATGCAGGTATTATGAGCAATTTCTCTTACCCCAATTTGTGTCACATCTACTGGAGCACCATGAGCATGTATTATGACATCACAGTATATGATGACATCATAATTAGTATGCACTATGACATCAAAATGTATGATGACGTCATAATGTGTCCGCATTATGACATCACAATATATTATGAGAGCACAATTTGCAGGCTTTATGACCAAATTCGCATACCACAATTTGTGTCACATCTACTGGATCATCATGAGCAAGTATTATGACGTCACAGTATATGATGACATCATAATTAGTATGCAGTATGACGTCACAATGTATTATGACGTCATCATATATCCGCATTATGACATCACAATATATGATGAGAGCGCAATTTGCAGGTATTGTGACCCATTTCTCTAACCGCAATTTGTGTCACATCAACTAGAGCATCATGAGCATGTATTATGACGTCAGAGTATATGATGACATCATAATTAGTATGCACTATGGCGTCACAATGTATTATGACGTCATAATGTATCCGCATTATGACATCACAATATGTTATGAGAGCGCAATTTGCAGGTTTTCTGACCAATTTCGCTTTCCCCAATTTGTGTCACATCTACTGGAGCACCATGAGCATATATTATGACGTCACAGTATATGATGACATCATAACTGGTATGCAGTATGACGTCACAACATATTATGACGTCATAATGTATCCGCATTATGACATCACAATATATTATGAGACCGCAACATGCAGGTGTTATGAGCAATTTCTCTTACCCCAATTTGTGTCACATCTACTGGAGCATCAAGAGCATGTATTATGACGTCCCAGCATATGATGACATCATAATTTGTATGCACTATGACGTCACAATGTATTATGACGTCATAATGTATCCGCATTATGACATCACAATATATTATGAGAGCGCAATTTTCCGGTTTTATGACCAATTTCGCTTACCCCAATTTGTGTCACATCTACTGGAGCATCATGAGCATGTATTATGATGTCACGGTATATGATGCCATCATAATTAGTATGCAGTATGATGTCGCAATGTATTATGACGTCATAATGTATCCGCCTTATAACATCACAATATATTATGAGAGCGCAATTTGCAGGTATTATGAGCAATTTCTCTTACCCCAATTTGAGTCATATCTACTGGAGCATCATGACCATGTATTATGACGACAGAGTATATGATGACATCATAATTAGTATGCACTATGACGTCACAATGTATTATGACATCATAATGTATCCGCATTATGACATCACAATATATAATGAGAGTGCAATTTGCAGGTTTTATGAACAATTTCGCTTACCCCAATTTGTGTCACATCTACTGGAGCATCATGACCATGTATTATGACGTCACAGTATATGATGACATCATAATTAGTATGCAGTATGACGTCACAATGTATTATGACGTCATAATGTATCCACATTATGACATCACAATATATTATGAGAGCGCAACATGCAGGGATTATGAGCAATTTCTCTTACCCCAATTTGTGTCACATCCACTGGAGCATCATGAGCAAGTATTATGACATCACAGTATATGATGACATCATAATTAGTATGCACCATGACGTCACAATGTAGTATGACGTCATAATATATCCGCATTATGACATCAAAATGTATAATGAGAGCACAATGTGCAGGTTTTATGACCAATTTCGCTTACCCCAATTTGTGTCACATCTACTGGAGCATCATGAGCATGTATTATGACGTCACAGCACATGATGACATCATAACTAGTATGCACTATGACGTTAAAATGTACTATGACTTCATAATGCATCCGCATTATGACATCACAATACATTACGAGAGCGCAATTTGCAGGTATTATGAGCAAATTCTCGTACCCCAATTTGTGTCACATCGACTGGAGCATCATGAGCATGTATTATGACGTCACAGTATATGATGACATCATAATTAGTAAGCACTATGATGTCACAATGTATTATGATGTCATAATGTATCCGCATTATGACATCACAATGTATGATGAGAGCGCAATTTGCAGGTATTGTGACCCATTTCTCTTACCCCAATTTGTGTCACATCTACTGGAGCATCATGAGCATGTATTATGACGTCAGAGTATATGATGACATCATAATTAGTATGCACTATGACGTCACAATGTATTATGACGTCATAATGTATCCGCATTATGACATCACAATATATTATGAGAGCGCAATTTGCAGGTATTATGAGCAATTTCTCTTACCCCAAATTGTGTCACATCTACTGGAGCATCATGAGCATGTATTAGGACGTCACAGTATATGATGACATCATAATTAGTATGCACTATGACGTCACAATGTATTATGAAGTCATATTGTATCCACATTATGACATCACAATATATTATGAGAGCGCAATTGGCAGGTTTTATGACCAATTTCGCTTACCCCAATTTGTGTCACATCTACTGGAGCATCATGAGCATGTATTATGACGTCACAGCATATGATGACATCATAACTAGTATGCACTATGACGTCACAATGCATTATGATGTCGTAATGTGTCCGCATTATGACATCACAATATATTATGAGAGCGCAACATGCAGGTATTATGAGCAATTTGTCTTACCCCAATATGTGTCATATCTACAGGAGTATCATGAGCATGTATTATGACGTCAGAATATATGATGACATCAAAATTAGTATGCAGTATGACGTCACAATGTATTATGACGTCATAATGTATTCGCATTATGACATCACAATATATTATGAGAGGGCAACATGCAGGTATTATGAGCAATTTCTCTTACCCCAATTTGTGTCACATCTACTGGAGCATCATGAGCATGTATTATGACGTCACATTAAATGATGACATCATAATTAGTATGCACTATGACGTCAAAATGTACTATGACATCATAATGCATCCGCATTATGACATCACAATATATTACGAGAGCGCAATTTGCAGGTATTTTGAGCAATTTCTCGTACCCCAATTGGTGTCACATCTACTGGAGCATAATGAGCATGTATTATGACGTCACAGTATATGATGACATCATAATTAGTAAGCACTATGATGTCACAATGTATTATGATGTCATAATGTGTCCGCATTATGACATCACAATGAATGATGAGAGCGCAATTTGCAGGTATTGTGACCCATTTCTCTTACCCCAATTTGTGTCACATCCACTGGAGCATCATGAGCATGTATTATGACGTCAGAGTATATGATGACATCATAATTAGTATGCACTATGATGTCACAATGTATTATGACGTCATAATGTATCCGCATTATGACATCACAATATATTATGAGAGCGCAATTTGCAGGTTTTATGACGAATTTCGCTTACCCCAATTTGTGTCACATCTACTGGAACATCATGAGCATGTATTATGTCATCACAGTACATGATGACATCATAATTAGTATGCAGTATGATGTCACAATGTATTATGACGTCATAATGTATCCTCATTATGACATCACAATATATTATGAGAGCGCAACATGCAGGTATTATGAGCAATTTCTCTTACCCCAATTTGTGTCACATCTACTGGAGCATCATGAGCATGTATTATGACGTCACAGTATATGATGACATCATAATTAGTATGCACTATGGCGTCACAATGTATTATGACGTCATAATGTATCTGCATTATGACATCACAATATATTATGAGAGCGCAATTTGCAGGTTTTATGACCAATTTCGCTTACCCCAATTTGTGTCACATCTACTGCTGCATCATGAGCATGTATTATGACGTCACAGTATATGATGACATCATAATTAGTATGTAGTATGACGTCACAATGTATTATTACGTCATAATGCATCCGCATTATGACATCACAATATATTATGAGAGCGCAATTTGCAGGTATTATGAGCAATTTCTCTTACCCCAATTTGTGTCACATCTATAGGAGCATCATGAGCATGTATTATGACGTCACAATATATGATGACATCATAATTAGTAAGCAGTATGACGTCACAATGTATTATGACGTCCTAATGCATCCGCATTATGACATCACAATATAGGATGAGAGCGCAATTTGCAGGTATTGTGACCCATTTCTCTAACCAAAATTTGTGTCACATCTACTGGAGCATCATGAGCATGTATTATGACGTCACAGTATATGATGACATCATAATTAGTATGCAGTATGACGTCACAATATATTATGACGTCATAATGTATCCGCATTATGACATCACAATATATTTTGAGAGCGCAATTTGCAGGTACTATGAGCAATATCTCTTAACCCAATTTGTGTCACATCTACTGGAGCATCATGACCATGTATTATGACATCACAGTATATGATGACATCATAATTAGTATGCACTATGACGTCACAATGTATTATGACGTCATAATGTGTTCGCATTATGACATCACAATATATTATGAGAGCACAATTTGCAGATTTTATGACCAAATTCGCATACCCCAATTTGTGTCACATCTACTGGAGCATCATGAGCATGTATTATGACGTCACAATATATGATGACATCATAATTAGGATGCACTATGACATCACAATGTATTATGACGTCATAATGTAGCCGCATTATGACATCACAATATATTATGAGAGCGCAATTTGCAGGATTTATGACCAATTTCGCTTACCACAATTTGTGTCACAACTACTGGAGCATCATGAGCATGTATTATGACGTCACAGTATATGATGACGTCATAATTAGTATGCAGTATGACGTCACAATGTATTATGAGGTCATAATGTGTCAGCATTATGACATCACAATATATTACGAGAGCGCAATTTGCAGGTATTATGAGTAAATTCTCTTACCCCAATTTCTGTCACATCTACTGGTGCATCATGAGCATGTATTATGATGTCACAGTATATGATGACATCATAATTAGTTAGCACTATGATGTCACAATGTATTATGACGTCATAACGTATCCGCATTATGACATCACAATATATGATGAGAGCGCAATTTGCAGGTATTGTGACCCATTTCTGTTACCCCAATTTGTGTCACATCTACTGGAGCAACATGAGCATGTATTATGACGTCAGAGTATATGATGACATCATAATTAGTATGCACTATGACGTCACAATGCATTATGACATCATAATGTATCCGCATTATGACATCACAATATAATATGAGAGTGCAATTCGCAGGTATAATGAGCAATTTCTCTTACCCCAATTTGTGTCACATCTACTGGAGCATCATGAGCATGTATTATGACATCACAGCATATGATGACATCATAACTAGTATGCACTATGATGTCACAATGTATTATGACGTCATAATGTATCCGCATTATGACATCACAATATATTATGAGAGCGCAATTCGCAGGTACTATGAGCAATTTCTCTTACCCCAATTTGTGTCACATATACTGGAACATCATGAGCATGAATTATGACCTCACAGTATATGATGACATCATAGTTAATATGCACTATAACGTCACAATGTATTATGACGTCATAACGTATCCGCTTTATGACATCACAATATATTTTGAGAGTGCAATTTGCAGGAATTATGAGCAATTTCTCTTACCCCAATTTGTGTCACATCTACTGGAGCATCATGAGCATGTATTATGACGTCACAGTATATGATGACATCATAATTAGTATGCACTATTATGTCACAATGTATTATGACGTCATAATGTATCCGCATTATGACAGCACAATATATTATGAGAGCGCAAAATGCAGGTATTATGATCAATTTCTCTTACCACAATTTGTGTCACATCTACTGGAGAATCATGAGAATGGATTATGACGTCACAGTATATGATGACGTCATAATTAGTATGCACTATGACGTCACAATGTATTATGACGTCATAATGTATCCGCATTATGACATCACAATATATTATGAGAGCGCAACATGCAGGTATTATGAGCAAATTCTCTTACCCCAATTTGTGTCATATCTACTGGAGCATCATGAGCTTGTATTATGATGTCACAGTATATGGTGACATCATAATTAGTATGCAGTATGACGTCACAATGTATTATGACGTCATAATGTATCCGCATTATGACATCACAATATATTATGAGAGCGCAACATGCAGGTATTATGAGCAATTTCTCTTACCCCAATTTGTGTCACATCTACTGGAGCATCATGAGCATGTATTATGACGTCACTGTATATGATGACATCATAATTAGTATGCACTATGACGTCACAATGTATTATGACGTCATGATATATACGCATTATGACATCACAATATATTATGAGAGCGCAATTTGCAGGTTTTATGACCAATTTCGCGTACCCCAATTTGTGTCACATCTACTGGAGCATCATGAGCATGTATTATGACGTCACAGTATATGAGGACATCATAATTAGTATGCAGTATGATGTCACAATGTATTATGACTTCATAATGTATCCGCATTATGACATCACAATATATTATGAGAGCGCAACATGCAGGTGTTATGAGCAATTTCTCTTACCCCAGTTTGTGTCACATCTACTGGAGCATCATGAGCATGTATTATGACGTCACAGTATATGATGACATCATAATTAGTATGCAGTATGACATCACAATGTATTATGACATCATAATGTATCCGCATTATGACATCACAATATATTATGATAGCGCAACATGCAGGTATTATGAGCAATTTCTCTTACCCCAATTTGTGTCACATCTACTGGAGAATCATGAGCATGTATTATGACGTCACAGTATATGATGACATCATAATTAGTATGCACTATGACGTCACAATGTATTGTGACGTCATAATATATCCGCATTATGACATCACAATATATTATGAGAGTGCAATTTGCAGATTTTATGACCAATTTCGCTTACCCCAATTTCTGTTACATCTACTGGATCATCATGAGCATGTATTATGACGTCCCAGCATATGATGACATCATAATTAGTATGCAGTATGATGTCACAATATATTATGACGTCATAATGTATCCGCATTATGACATCACAATATATTATGAGAGCGCAACATGCAGGTATTATGAGCAATTTCTCTTAACCCAATTTGTGTCACATCTACTGGAGCATCATGAGCATGTATTATGACGTCACTGTACATGATGACATCATAATTAGTATGCACTATGACGTCACAATGTATTATGACGTCATAATGTATCCGCATTATGACATCACAATATATTATGAGATCGCAATTTGCAGGTTTTATGACCAATTTCGCTTACCCCAATTTGTGTCACACCTACTGGAGCATCATGAGCATGTATTATGACGTCACAGTATATGATGACATCATAATTAGTATGCAGTATGACGTCACAATGTATTATGACGTCATAATGTATCCGCCTTATGACATCACAATATATTATGAGAGCGCAACATGCAGGTATTATGAGCAATTTCTCTTGCCCCAATTTGTGTCACATCTACTGGAGCATCATGAGCATGTATAATGACGTCACAGTATATGATGACATCATAATTAGTATGCAGTATGATGTCACAATGTATTATGACGTCATAATATATCCGCATTATGACATCACAATATTTCATGAGAGCGCAATTTGCAGGTTTTATGAACAATTTCGCTTACCCCAATTTGTGTCACATCTACTGAAGCATCATGACCATGTATTATGACGTCAGAGTATATGATGACATCATAATTAGTATGCAGCATGACGTAACAATGTATTATGTCGTCATAATGTATCCGCATTATGACATCACAATATATTATGAGAGCGCAACATGCAGGTATTATGAGCAATTTCTCTTACCCCAATTTGTGTCACATCTACTGGAGCACCATGAGCATGTATTATGACATCACAGTATATGATGACATCATAATTAGTATGCACTATGACATCAAAATGTATGATGACGTCATAACGTATCCGCATTATGACATCACAATATATTACGAGAGCGCAATTTGCAGGTATTATGAGCAAATTCTCTTACCCCAATTTCTGTCACATCTACTGGAGCATCATGAGCATGTATTATGATGTCACAGTATATGATGACATCATAATTAGTTAGCACTATGATGTCACAATGTATTATGACGTCATAACGAATCCGCATTATGACATCACAATATATGATGAGAGCGCAATTTGCAGGTATTGTGACCCATTTCTCTTACCCCAATTTGTGTCACATCTACTGGAGCATCATGAGCATGTATTATGATGTCACAGTATATGATGACATCATAATTAGTATGCAGTATGATGTAACAATGTATTATGACTTCATAATGTATCCGCATTATGACATCACAATATATTATGAGAGCGCAACATGCAGGTATTATGAGCAATTTCTCTTACCCCAATTTGTGTCACATCTACTGGAGAATCATGAGCATGTATTATGACGTCACAGTATATGATGACATCATAATTAGTATGCACTATGACGTCACAATGTATTATGACGTCATAATATATCCGCATTATGACATCACAATATATTATGAGAGCGCAACATGCAGGTATTATGAGCAAATTCTCTTACCCCAATTTGTGTCACATCTACTGGAGCATCATGAGCATGTATTATGACGTCACAGTATATGATGACATCATAATTAGTATGGACTATGACGTCACAATGTATTATGACGTCATAATGTATCCGCATTATGACATCACAATATATTATGAGAGCGCAATTTACAGGTTTTATGACCATTTTCGATTACTCCATTTTGTGTCACATCTACTGGAGCATCATGAGCATGTATTATGACGTCACAGTATATGATGACATCATAATTAATATGCAGTATGACGTCACAATGTATTATGACGTCATAACGTATCCGCATTATGACATCACAATATATTATGAGAGAGCAACTTGCAGGTATTATGAGCAATTTCTCTTACCCCAATTTGTGTCACGTCTACTGGAGCATCATGAGCATGTATTCTGAAGTCACAGCATATGATGACATCATAATAACTATGCAGTATGACGTCACAATGTATTATGACGTCATAATGTATCCGCATTATGACATCACAATATATTATGAGAGCGCAACATGCGGGTATTATGAGCAATTTCTCTTACCCCAATTTGTGTCATATCTACTGGAGCATCATGAGCATGTATTATGACGTCACAGTATATGATGATATCATAATTAGTATGCACTATGATGTCACAATATATTATGACATCATAATGTGTCCGCATTATAACATCACAGTATATTATGAGAGCGCAATTTGCAGGTATTATGAGCAATTTCTCTTACCCCAATTTGTGTCACATCTACTGGAGCATCATGAGCATGTATTATGATGTCACAGCATATGATGACATCATAGCTAGTATGCCATATGACGTCACAAGGTATTATGAGGTCATATTTTATCCACATTATGACATCACAATATGTTATGAGAGTGCAATTTGCAGGTTTTATGACCAATTTCTCTTACCCGAATTTGTGTCACATCTACTGTTGCATCATGAGCTTGTATTATGACGTCACAGTATATGATGACATCATAATTAGTATGCACTATGACGTCACAATTTATTATGACGTCATAATGTATCCGCATTATGACATCAAAATATATTATGAGAGCGCAATTTGCAGGTTTTATGACAAATTTGGCTTACCCCCATTTTGTGTCACGTCTACTGGAGCATCATGAGCATGTATTATGACGTCACAGTATATGATGACATCATAATTAGTATGCACTATGATGTCACAATGTATTATGACGTCATAATGTATCCGCATTATGACATCACAATATATTATGAGAGAGCAACATGCAGGTATTATGAGCAATTTCTCTTACCCCAATTTGTGTCACATCTACTGGAGCATCATGAGCATGTATTATGATGTCACAGTATATGATGACATCATAATTAGTATGCACTATGACGTCACAATGTATTATTACGTCATAATGTATCTGCATTATGACATCACAATATATTATGAGAGCGCAACCTGAAGGTATTATGAGCAAATTCTCTTACCCCAATTTGTGTCACACCTACTGGAGCATCATGAGCATGTATTATGACGTCACAGTATATGATGACATCATAATTAGTATGCACTATTACATCACAATGTATTATGACGTCATAATGTATCCACATTATGACATCACAATATATTATGAGAGCGCAATTTGCAGGTATTATGAGCAATTTCGCTTACCCCAATTTGTTTCACATCTACTGGAGCATCATGAGCATGTATTATAGCGTCACAGTATTTGATGATATCATAATTAGTATGCACTATGACGTCACAATGTATTATGATTTAACAATGTATCCGCATTATGACATCACATTATATTATGAGAGCACAATTTGCAGGTATTATGAGCAATTTCTCTTATCCCAATTTGTGTCACATCTACTGGAGCATCATGAGCATGTATTATGATGTCACAGTATATGATGACATCATAATTAGTATGCACTATGACGTCACAATGTTTTATAACGTCATAATGTATCCGCATTATTACATCAAAATATATTATGAGAGAGCAATTTGCAGGTATTATGACCAATTTCTCTTACCCCAATTTGTGTCACATCTACTGGAGCATCATGAGCATGTATTCTGCCGTCACAGTATATGATGTCATCATAATTAGTATGCACTATGATGTCACAATATATTATGACGTCATAATGTACCCTCATTATAACATCACAATATATTATGAGAGCGCAATTTGCAGGTATTATGAGCAATTTCTCTTACCCAATTAGTGTTACATGTACTGGAGCATCATGAGCATGTATTATGACATCACAGCATATGATGACATCATAACTAGTATGCACTATGATGTCACAATGTATTATGACGTCATAATGCATCCACATTATTACATAACAATATATTATGAGAGCGCAATTTGCAGGTATTATGAGCAATTTCGCTTACCCCAATTTGTGTCACATCTACTGGAGCATCATGAGCATGTATTATGACGTCACAGTATATGATGACATCATAATTAGTATGCACTATGACGTCACAATGTATTATAACGTCATAATGTATCCGCATTATTACATCAAAATATATTCTGAGAGCGCAACATGCAGGTATTATGAGCAATTTCTCTTACCCCAATTTGTGTCACATCTACTGGAGCATCATGAGCATGTATTCTGCCGTCACAGTATATGATGTCATCATAATTAGTATGCACTATGAAGTCACAATATCTTATGACGTCATAATGTACCCTCATTATAACATCACAATATATTATGAGAGCACAATTTGCAGGTATTATGAGCAATTTCTCTTACCCCAATTAGTGTCACATGTACTGGAGTATTATGAGCATGTATTATGACATCACAGCATATGATGACATCATAACTAGTATGCACTATGATGTCACAATGTATTATGACGTCATAATGCATCCACATTATTACATCACAATATATTATGAGAGCGCAATTTGCAGGTATTATGAGCATTTTGGCTTACCCCAATTTGTGTCACATCTACTGGAGCATCATGAGCATGTATTATGACGTCATAGTATATGATGACATCATAATTAGTATGCACTATGACGTCACAATGTATTATGACGTCATAATGTATCTGAATTATGACATCACAATATATTATGAGAGCGCAATTTGCAGGTACTATGAGCAATTTCTCTTACCCCAATTTGTGTCACATCTACTGGAGCATCATGAGCATGTATTATGACGTCACAGTATATGATGACATCATAATTAGTATGCACTATGACCTCACAATGTATTATGACGTCATAATGTATCCGCATTAGGACATCACAATATATTATGAGAGCGCAACATGAAGGTATTATGAGCAATTTCTCTTACCCCAATTTGTGTCACATCTACTGGAGCATCAAGAGCATGTATTTTGACGTCACAGTATATGATGACATCATAATTAGTATGCACTATGACATCACAATGTATTATGACGTCATAATGTATCCGCATTATGACATCACAATATATTATGAGAGCGCAATTTGCAGGTATTATGAGCAATTTCTCTTACCCCAATTTGTGTCTCATCTACTGGAGCATCATCAGCATGTATTATGATGTCACAGTATTTGATGATATCATAATTAGTATGCACTATGACGTCACAATGTATTATGATGTCATAATGTTTCCGCATTATGACATCACATTATATTAGGAGAGCGCAATTGGCAGGTATTATGAGAAATTTCTCTTATCCCAATTTGTGTCACATCTACTGAAGCATCATGAGCATGTATTATGACGTCACAGTATATGATGACATCATAATTAGTATGCACTATGACGTCACAATGTATTATAACGTCATAATGTATCCGCATTATTACATCAAATTATATTATGAGAGAGAAATTTGCAGGTATTATGAGCAATTTCTCTTACCCCAATTTGTGTCACATCTAATGGAGCATCATGAGCATGTATTCTGCCGTCACAGTATATGATGTCATCATAATTAGTATGCACTATGATGTCACAATATATTATGACGTCATAATGTATCCGCATTATAACATCACAATATATTATGAGAGCGCAATTTGCAGGTATTATGAGCAATTTCTCTTACCCCAATTAGTGTCACATGTACTGGAGCATCATGAGCATGTATTATGACATCACAGCATATGATGACATCATAACTAATGTGCACTATGACGTCACAATGTATTCTGACATCATAATGTATCCGCATTATGACATCACAATATATTATGAGAGCGCAATTTGCAGGTATTATGAGGAATTTCTCTTACCCCAATTTGTGTCACATCTACTGGAGCATCATGAGCATGTATTATGACGTCACAGTATATGATGACATCATAATTAATATGCACTATGACATCACAATGCATTATGACGTCATAATGTATCCGCATTATGACATCACAATATATTATGAGAGCGCAATTTGCAGGTATTATGACCAATTCCTCTTACCCCAATTTGTGTCACATCTACTGGAGCATCATGAGCATGTATTATGACGTCACAGTATATGATGACATCATGATTAGTATGCACTATGACGTCACAATGTATTATGATGTCATAATGTATGCGCATTATGACATCACAATATATTATGAGAGCGCAATTTGCAGGAACTATGAGCAATTTCGCTTACCCCAATTTGTGTCACATCTACTGGATAATCATGAGCATGTATTATGACGTCACAGTATATGAAGACTTCATAATTAGTATGCAGTATGACGTCACAATGTATTATGACGTCATAATGTATCCGCATTATGACATCACAATATATTATGAGAGCGCAATTTGCAGGTTTTATGACAAATTTGGCTTACCGCAATTTGTGTCTCATCTACTGGAGCATCATGAGCATGTATCATGACGTCACAGTATATGATGACATCATAATTAGTATGCACTATGACGTCACAATGTATTATGACGTCATAATGTATCCGCATTATGACATCACAATGTATTATGAGAGCGCAACATGCAGGTATTATGAGCAATTTCTCTTACCCCAATTTGTGTCACATCTACTGGAGCATCATGAGCATGTATTATGACGTCACATTATATGATGACATCATAATTAGTATGCACTATGACGTCACAATGTATTATGACGTCATAATGTATCCGCGTTATGACATCACAATATATTATGAGAGCGCAACATGCAGGTATTATGAGCAATTTCTCTTACCCCAATTTGTGTCACATCTACTGGAGCATCATGAGCATGTAGTATGACGTCACAGCATATGATGACATCATAACTAGTATGCACTATGACGTCACAATGTATTATGACGTCATAATGTATCCGCATTATGACATCACAATATATTATGAGAGCGCAATTTGCAGGTATTATGAGCAATTTCTCTTACCCCAATTTGTGTCACATCTACTGGAGCATCATGAGCATGTATTATGACGTCACAGTATATGATCACATCATAATTAGTATGCACTATGACGTCACAATGTATTATGACGTCATAATGTATCCGCATAATGACATCACAAGATATTCTGAGAGCGCAATTTGCAGGTTATATAAGCAATTTCTCTTACCCCAATTTGTGTCACATCTACTGGAGCAACATGAGCATGTATTATGATGTCACAGTATATGATGACATCATAATTAGTATGCACTATGACGTCACAATGTATTATGACGTCATAATGTAGCCGCATTATGACATCACAATATATTATGAGAGCGGAACATGAAGGTATTATGAGCAATTTCTCTTACCACAATTTTTGTCACATCTACTGGAGCATAATGAGCATGTATAATGACGTCACAGTATTTGATGACATCATAATTAGTATGCACTATGATGTCACAATGTATTATGACATCATAATGTATCCACACTATGACACCACAATATATTATGAGAGACCAATTTGCAGGTTTTATGACAAATTTCGCTTACCCCAATTTGTGTCACATCTACTGGAGAATCTTGAACATGTATTATGACGTCACAGTACATGATGACATCATAATTAGTATGCACTTTGACGTCACAATGTATTATGACGTCATAATGTATCCGCCTTATGACATCACAATATATTATGAGAGCGCAACATGCAGGTATTATGAGCAATTTCTCTTACCCCAATTTGTGTCACATCTACTGGAGCATCATGAGCATGTATTATGACGTCACAGCATATGATGTCATCATAATTAGTATGCAGTATGACGTCACAATGTATTATGACGTCATAATGTATCCGCATTACGACACCACAATATTTTATGAGAGCGTAGTTTGCCAGGTATGACCAATTTCTCTTACCTCAATTGGTGTCACATCTACTGGAGCATCATGAGCATGTATTATGACGTCGAGTATATGATGACATCATAATTAGTATGCAGTATGACGTCACAATGTATTATAACGTCATAATGTATCCGCATTATTACTTCACAATACATTATGAGAGCGCAATTTGCAGGTATTATGAGCAATTTCTCTTACCCCAAATTGTGTCACATCTACTGGAGCATCATGAGCATGTATTATGACGTCACAGTATATGATGACATCATAATTAGTATGCACTATGACGTCACAATGTATTATGACGTCGTAATGTATCCGCATTATGACATCACAATATATTATGGGAGCGCAACATGCAGGTATTATGAGCAATTTCTCTTACCCCAATTTGTGTCACATCTACTGGAGCATCATGAGCATGTATTATGACGTCACACTATATGATGACATCATAATTAGTATGCACTATGACATCACAATGTATTATGACGTCATAATGTATCCGCATTATGACATCACAATATATTATGAGAGCGCAACATGAAGGTATTATGAGCAATTTCTCTTACCCCAATTTGTGTCACATCTACTGGAGCATCACGAGCATGTATTATGACGTCACAGTATATGATGACATCATAATTAGTATGCACTATGACGTCACAATGTATTATGACGTCATAATGTTTCCGCATTATGACATCACAATATATTATGAGAGCGCAACATGCAGGTATTTTGAGCAATTTCTCTTACCCCAATTTGTGTCACATCTACTGGAGCAACATGAGCATGTATTATGACGTCACAGTGTATGATGACATCATAATTAGTATGCAGTATGATGTCACAATGTATTATGACGTCATAATGTATCCGCATTATGACATCACAATATATTATGAGAGCGCAATTTGTAGGTTTTATGACAAATTTGGCTTACCCCAATTTGTGTCACATCTACTGGAGCATCATGAGCATGTATTTTGATGTCACAGTATATGATGACATCATAATTATTATGCACTATGTCGTCACAATGTATTATGACGTCATAATGTATCCGCATTATGACATCACAGTATATTATGAGATCGCAAAATGCAGGTATTATGAGCAATTTCTCTTACCACAATTTGTTTCACATCTACTGGAGCATCATGAGCATATATTATGATGTCACAGTATATGATGACATCATAATTACTATGCACTACGACATCACCAAGTATTATGACATCATAATGTATCCGCATTTTGATATCACAATATTTTATGAGAGCGCAATTTGCAGGTATGACCAAATTCTCTTACCTCAAATTGTGTCACATCTACTGGAGCATCATGAGCATGTATTATGACGTCACAGCATATGATGACATCATAATTAGTATGCGGTATGATGTCACAATGTATTATGACGTCATAATGTATCCACATTATTACATCACAATATATTATGAGAGCGCAATTTGCAGGTATTATGAGCAATTTCTTTTACCCCAATTTGTGTCACATCTACTGGAGCATAATGAGCATGTATTATGACGTCACAGTATATGATGACATCATAATTAGTATGCACTATGACATCACAATGTATTATGACGTCATAATGGATCCGCATTAGGACATCACAATATATAATGAGAGCGCAATTTGCAGGTATTATGAGCAACTTCAATTACCCTAATTTGTGTCACATCTACTGGATCATCATGAGCATGTATTATGTCGTCACAGCATATGAGGACATCATAACGAGTATGCTCTATGACGTCACAATGTATTATGATGTCATAATGTATCCGCATTATGACATCACAATATATTATGAGAGCGCAATTTGCAGGTATTATGAGCAATTTCTCTTACCCCAATTAGTGTCACATGTACTGGAGCATCATGAGCATGTATTATGACATCACAGCGAATGATGACATCATAACTAGTATGCACTATGATGTCACAATGTATTCTGACGTCATAATGTATCCGCATTATGACATCACAATATATTATGAGAGCGCAATTTGCAGGTATTATGAGGAATTTCTCTTACCCCAATTTGTGTCACATCTACTGGAGCATCATGAGCATGTATTATGACATCACAGTATATGATGACATCATAATTAATATGCACTATGACATCACAATGCATTATGAGGTCATAATGTATCCGCATTATGACATCACAATATATTATGAGAGCGCAATTTGCAGGTATTATGACCGATTTCTCTTACCCCAATTTGTGTCACATCTACAGGAGCACCATGAGCATGTATTATGATGTCACAGTATATGATGACATCATGATTAGTATGCACTATGACATCACAATGTATTATGATGTCATAATGTATGCGCATTATGACATCACAATATATTATGAGAGCGCAATTTGCAGGTTTTATGACAATTTTGGCTTACCCCAATTTGTGTCAAATCTACTGGAGCATCATGTGCATGTATTATGACGTCCCAGTATATGATGACATCATAATTATTATGCACTATGACGTCACAATGTATTATGACGTCATAATGTATCCGCATTATGACATCACAGTATATTATGAGATCGCAAAATGCAGGTATTATGAGCAATTTCTCTTACCACAATTTGTTTCACATCTACTGGAGCATCATGAGCATGTATTATGACGTCACAGTATATGATGACATCATAATTACTATGCACTACGACGTCACCAAGTATTATGACATCATAATGTATCCGCATTTTGATATCACAATATATTATGAGAGCGCAATTTGCAGGTATGACCAATTTCTGTAACCTCAAATTGTGTCACATCTACTGGAGCATCATGAGCATGTATTATGACGTCACAGTATATGATGACATCATAATTAGTATGCGGTATGACGTCACAATGTATTATGACGTCATAATGTATCCGCATTATTACATCACAATATATTATGAGAGCGCAATTTGCAGGTATTATGAGCAATTTCTTTTACCCCAATTTGTGTCACGTCTACTGGAGCATCATGAGCATGTATTATGACGTCACAGTTTATGATGACATCATAATTAGTATGCACTATGACATCACAATGTATTATGACGTCATAATGGATCCGCATTAGGACATCACAATATATAATGAGAGCGCAATTTGCAGGTATTATGAGCAACTTCTCTTACCCTAATTTGTGTCACATCTACTGGAGCATCATGAGCATGTATTATGTCGTCACAGCATATGAGGACATCATAACGAGTATGCTCTATGACGTCACAATGTATTATGACGTCATAATGTATCCGCATTATGACATCACAATATATTATGAGAGCACAATTTGCAGATATTATGAGCAATTTCTCTTACCCCAATTTGTGTGACATCTACTGGAGCATCCTGAGCATGTATTATGACGTCACAGTATATGATGACATCATAATTAGTATGCACTATGACGTCACAATGTATAATGACGTCATAATGTTTCCGCATTATGACATCACAATATATTTTGAGAGCGCAACATGCAGATATTTTGAGAAATTTCTCTTACCCCAATTTGTGTCACATCTACTGGAGCATCATGAGCATGTATTATGACGTCACAGTATATGATGACATCATAATTAGTATGCAGTATGACGTCACAATGTATTATGACGTCATAATGTATCCGCATTATGACATCACAATATATTATGAGAGCGCAATTTGCAGGTTTTATGACAAATTTGGCTTACCCCAATTTGTGTCACATCTACTGGAGCGTCATGAGCATGTATTATGACGTCATAGTATATGATCACATCATAATTAGTATGCACTATGACGTCACAATGTATTATGACGTCATAATGTATCCGCATTATGACATCACAATATATTATGAGAGCGCAACATGCAGGTATTATGAGCAGTTTCTCTTACCCCAATTTGTGTCACATCTACTGGAGCATCATGAGCATGTATTATGACGTCACAGGATATGATGACATCATAATTAGTATGCACTATGACGTCACAATGTACTATGACGTCATAATGTATCCGCATTTTGACATCACAATATATTATGAGAGCGCAATTTGCAGGTATTTTGAGCAATTTCGCTTACCCCAATTTGTGTCACATCTACTGGAGCATCATGAGCATGTATTATGACGTCACAGTATTTGATGATATCATAATTAGTATGCGCTATGACGTCACAATGTATTATGATGTCATAATGTATCCGCATTATACCATCACATTATATTATGAGAGCGCAATTTGCAGATATTATGAGCAATTTCTCTTATCCCAATTTGTGTCACATCTACTGGAGCATCATGAGCATGTATTATGATGTCACAGTATATGATGACATCATAATTAGTATGCACTATGACGTCACAATGTATTAAGACGTCATAATGTATCCGCATTATGACGTCACAATATATTATGAGAGCGCAACATGCAGGTATTATGAGCAATTTCTCCAACCCCAATTTGTGTCACATCTACTGGAGCATCATGTGCATGTATTATGTCATCACAGCATATGATGACATCATAACTAGTATGCACTATGACGTCACAATGTATTATGACGTCGTAATGTATCCGCATTATGACATCACAATATATTATGAGTGCGCAAATGGCAGGTATTATGAGCAATTTCTCTTACCCCAATTTTTGTCACATCTACTGGAGCATCATGAGCATGTATTATGACGTCACAGCATATGATGACATCATAACTAGTATGAAATATGACGTCACAATGTATTATGACGTCATAATGTAGCCACATTATGATATCACAATATATTATGAGAGCGCAATTTGCAGGTATTATGAGCAATTTTTCTTACCCCAATTTGTGTCACATCTACTGGAGCATCATGAGCATGTATTATGACGTCAAAGTATATGATGACATCATAATTAGTATGCACTATGACGTCACAATGTATTATGATGTCATATTGTATCCGCATTATGACATCTCAATATATTATGAGAGTGCAATTTGCAGGTTTTATGACCAATTTCTCTTACCCCAATTTGTGTCACATCTACTGTTGCATCATGAGCTTGTATTATGACGTCACAGTATATGATAACATCATAATTAGTATGCACTAAGACGTCACAATGTATTATGACGTCATAATGTATCCGAATTATGACATCACATTATATTATGAGAGCACAATTTGCAGGCATTATGAGCAATTTCTCTTAACCCAATTTCTGTCACATCTACTGGAGCATCATGAGCATGTATTATGATGTCACAGTATTGATGACATCATAATTAGTATGCAGTATGACGTCACAAAGTATTATGATGTCATAATGTATCCGCATTATGACATCACAATATATATGTTTTAGTTTTTTTTTTTTTTTTTTTTTTTTTTTTTTTTTTGAGACGGAGTCTCGCTCTTGTTACCCATGCTGGAGTGCAATGGCGCGATCTCGGCTCACCGCAACCTCCGCCTCCTGGGTTCAGGCAATTCTCCTGCCTCAGCCTCCTGAGTAGCTGGGATTACAGGCACGCGCCAACGTGCCCAGCTAATTTTTTTGTATTAATAGAGACGGGGTTTCACAATGTTGACCAGGATGGTCTCGATGTCTCGACCTCGTGATCCACCCGCCTCGGCCTCCCAAAGTGCTGGGATTACAGGCTTGAGACACCGCGCCCGGCCGACATCACAATATATTATGAGAGCGCAATTTTCAGCTATTATGAGCAATTTCTCTTACCCCAATTTGTGTCACATCTACTGGAGCATCATGAGTATGTATTATGACGTCACAGTATATGATGACATCATAATTAGTATGCACTGTGACGTCACAATGTATTATGACGTCATAATGTATCCACATTATGACATCACAATATATTATGAGAGCGCACTTTGCAGGTTGTATGACCAATTTCGCTTACCCCATTTTGTGTCACATCTACTGGAGCATCATGAGCATGTATTATGGCGTCACAGTATATGATGACATCATAAGTAGCACGCACCATGACGTCACAATGTACTATGACGTCATAATGTATCCGCATTATGACATCACAATATATTAAGAGAGCGCTATTTGCAGGTATTATGAGCAATTTCTCTTACCCCAATTTGTGTCACATCTACTGGAGCATCATGAGCATGTATTATGACATCACAGTATATGATGACATCATAATTAGTATGCACTATGACGTAAAAATGTATGATGACGTCATAACGTATCCGCATTATGACATCACAATATATTACGAGAGCGCTATTTGCAGGTATTATGAGTAAATTCTCTTACCCCAATTTCTGTCACATCTACTGGAGCATCATGAGCATGTATTATGATGTCACAGTATATGATGACATCATAATTAGTTAGCACTATGATGTCACAATGTATTATGACGTCATAACGTATCCGCATTATGACATCACAATATATGATGAGAGCGCAATTTGCAGGTATTGTGACCCATTTCTGTTACCCCAATTTGTGTCACATCTACTGGAGCAACATGAGCATGTTTTGTGACGTCAGAGTATATGATGACATCATAATTTGTATGCACTATGACGTCACAATGCATTATGACGTCATAATGTATCCGCATTATGACATCACAATATAATATGAGAGTGCAATTCGCAGGTATACTGAGCAATTTCTTTTACCACAATTTGTGTCACACCTACTGGAGCATCATGAGCATATATTATGACATCACAGCATATGATGACATCATAACTAGTATGCACTATGACGTCACAATGTATTATGACGTCATAATGTATCCGCATTATGACATCACAATATATTATGAGAGCGCAATTCGCAGGTATTATGAGCAATTTCTCTTAACCCAATTTGTGTCACATCTACTGGAACATCATGAGCATGTATTATGACCTCACAGTATATGATGACATCATAGTTAGTATGCACTATGACGTCACAATGTATTATGATGTAATAATGTATCCGCTTTATGACATCACAATATATTTTGAGAGTGCAATTTGCAGGAATTATGAGCAATTTCTCTTACCCCAATTTGTGTCACATCTACTGGAGCATCATGAGCATGTATTATGACGTCACAGTATATGATGATATCATAATTAGTATGCAGTATGACGTCACAATGTGTTATGACGTCATAATGTATCCGCATTTTGACATCAGAATATATTATGAGAGCGCATTTTGCAGGTTTTATGACCAATTTCGCTTACCCCAATTTGTGTCACATCTACTGGAGCATCATGAGCATGTATTATGACGTCAGAGTATATGATGACATCATAATTAGTATGCAATATGACGTCACAATGTTTTATGACCCCGTAATGTATCCGCATTATGACATCACTATATATTATGAGAGCGCAATTTGCAGGTTATTTGACCAATTTCTCTTACCCCAATTTGTGTCACATCTACTGGAGCATCATGAGCATGTATTATGACGTCACAGTATATGATGACATCATAAGTAGCACGCACCATGACGTCACAATGTACTATGACGTCATAATATATCCACATTATGACATCACAATATATTATGAGAGCGCTATTTGCAGGTATTATGAGCAATTTCTCTTACCCCAATTTGTGTCACATCTACTGGATCACCATGAGCATGTATTATGACATCACAGTATATGATGACATCATAATTAGTATGCACTATGACATCAAAATGTATGATGACGTCATAACGTATCCGCATTATGACATCACAATATATTACGAGAGCGCAATTTGCAGGTATTATGAGCAAATTCTCTTAACCCAATTACTGTCACATCTACTGGAGCATCATGAGCATGTTTTATGATGTCACAGTATATGATGACATCATAATTAGTTAGCACTATGATGTCACAATGTATTATGACGTCATAACGAATCCGCATTATGACATCACAATATATGATGAGAGCGCAATTTGCAGGTATTGTGACCCATTTCTCTTACCCCAATTTGTGTCACATCTACTGGAGCAACATGAGCATGTATTATGACGTCAGAGTATATTATGACATCATAATTAGTATGCACTATGACGCACAATGCATTATGACGTTATAATGTATCCGCATTATGACATCACAATATAATATGAGAGTGCAATTCGCAGGTATAATGAGCAATTTCTCTTACCACAATTTGTGTCACATCTACTGGAGCATCATGAGCATGTATTATGACATCACAGCATATGATGACATCATAACTAGTATGCACTATGACGTCACAATGTATTATGACGTCATAATGTATCCGCATTATGACATCACAATATTTTATGAGAGCGCAATTCGCAGGTACTATGAGCAATTTCTCTTACCCCAATTCGTGTCACTTCTACTGGAACATCATGAGCATGTATTATGACGTCACAGTATATGATGACATCATAGTTAGTATGCACTATGACGTCACAATGTTTTATGACGTCATAATGTATCCGCTTTATGACATCACAAAATATTTTGAGAGTGCAATTTGCAGGAATTAATAGCAATTTCTCTTACCCCAATTTGTGTCACATCTACTGGAGCATCATGAGCATGTATTATGACGTCACAGTATATGATGACATCATAATTAGTATGCACTATGATGTCACAATGTATTATGACGTCATAAGGTATCCGCATTATGACATCACAATATATTATGAGAGCGCAATTTGCAGGTATTATGAGCAATTTCTCTTACCCCAATTTGTGTCACATCTACTGGAGCATCATAAGCATGTATTATGACGTCACAGTATATGATGACATCATAATTAGTATGCAGTATGACGTCACAATGTATTATGACGTCATAATGTATCCACATTATGACATCACAATATATTATGAGAGCGCAATATGCAGGTATTATGAGCAATTTCTCCTGCCCCAATTTGTGTCACATCTACTGGAGCATCATGAGCATGTATTACGACGTCACAGTAAATTATGACATCATAATTAGTATGCACTATGACGTCACAATTTACTATGCGTCATAATGTATCCGCATTATGATATCACAATATATAACGAGACCGCAATTTGCAGCTATTATGAGCAAATTCTCTTATCCCAAATTGTGTCACATCTAGTGGAGCATCATGAGCATGTATTATAACCTCACAGTATATGATGACATCATAATTAGTATGCACTATGACGTCAGAATGTATTATGACGTCATAATGTATCCGCATTATGATATCACAATATATTATGAGAGCGCAATTTGCAGGTTTTATGACCAATTTCGCTTACCCCAGTTTGTGTCACATCTACTGGAGCATCATGAGCATGTATTATGACGTCACAGTATATGATGACATCATAATTAGTATGCACTATGACGTCACAATGTATTATGACGTCATAATGTCTCCACATTATGACATCACAATATATTATGATAGCGCAACATGCAGGTATTATGAGCAATTTCTCTTACCCCAATTTGTGTCACATCTACTGGAGCATCATGAGCATGTATTATGACGTCACAGTATATGATGACATCATAATTAGTATGCACTATGACGTCACAATGTATTATGACGTCATAATGTATCCGCATTATGACATCACAATATATTATGAGAGAGCAATTTGCAGGTTTTATGACCAATTTCGCTTACCCCAATTTGTGTCACATCTACTGGAGCATCATGAGCATGTATTATGATGTCACAGTATATGATGACATCATAATTAGTATGCAGTATGATGTAACAATGTATTATGACTTCATAATTTATCCGCATTATGACATCACAATATATTATGAGAGCGCAATTCGCAGGTACTATGAGCAATTTCTCTTACCCCAAATTGTGTCACATCTACTGGAATATCATGAGCATGTATTATGACGTCACAGTATATGATGACATCATAGTTAGTATGCACTATGACGTCACAATGTATTATGACGTCATAATGTATCCACTTTATGACATCACAATATATTTTGAGAGTGCAATTTGCAGGAATTATGAGCAATTTCTCTTACCCCAATTTGTGTCACATCTACTGGAGCATCATGAGCATGTATTATGACGTCACAGTATATGATGACATCATAATTAGTATGCTCTATGATGTCACAATGTATTATGACGTCATAATGTATCCGCATTATGACATCACAATATATTATGAGAGCGCAATTTGCAGGTATTATGAGCAATTTCTCTTACCCCAATTTGTGTCACATCTACTGGAGCATCATAAGCATGTATTATGATGTCACAGTATAAGATGACATCATAATTCGTATGCAGTATGACGTCACAATGTATTATGACGTCATAATGTATCCACATTATGACATCACAATATATTATGAGAGCGCAATATGCAGGTATTATGAGCAATTTGTCCTGCCCCAATTTGTGTCACATCTACTGGAGCATCATGAGCATGTATTATGACGTCACAGTAAATAATGACATCATAATTAGTATGCACTATGATGTCACAATTTACTATGCGTCATAATGTATCCGCATTATGATATCACAATATATAACGAGAGCGCAATTTGCAGCTATTATGAGCAAATTCTCTTATCCCAATTTGTGTCACATCTACTGGAGCATCATGAGCATGTATTATGACGTCACAGTATATGATGACATCATAATTAGTATGCACTATGACGTCACAATGTATTATGACGTCATAATGTCTCCACATTATGACATCACAATATATTATTATAGCGCAACATGCAGGTATTATGAGCAATTTCTCTTACCCCAATTTGTGTCACATCTACTGGAGCATCTTGAGCATGTATTATGACGTCACAGTATATGATGACATCATAATTAGTATGCACTATGACGTCACAATGTATTATGACGTCATAATGTATCCAGATTATGACATCGCAATATATTATGAGAGAGCAATTTGCAGGTTTTATGGGCAATTTCGCTTACCCCAATTTGAGTCACATCTACTGGAGCATCATGAGCATGTATTATGATGTCACAGTATATGATGACATCATAATTAGTATGCAGTATGATGTAACAATGTATTATGACTTCATAATGTATCCGCATTATGACATCACAATATATTATGAGAGCGCAACACGCAGGTATTTTGAGCAATTTTTCTTACCCCAATTTGTGTCACATCTACTGGAGAATCATGAGCATGTATTATGACGTCACAGTATAAGATGACGTCATAATTAGTATGCACTATGACGTCACAATGTATTATGACGTCATAATGTATCCGCATTATGACATCACAATATATTATGAGAGCGCAACATGCAGGTATTATGAGCAAATTCTCTTACCCCAATTTGTGTCACATCTACTGGAGCATCATGAGCATGTATTATGACGTCACAGTATATGATGACATCATAATTAGTATGGACTATGACGTCAAAATGTATTATGACGTCATAATGTATCCGCTTTATGACATCACAATATATTATGAGAGCGCAATTAGGAGGTTTTATGACCATTTTCGATTACTCCATTTTGTGTCACATCTACTGGAGCATCATGAGCATGTATTATGACGTCACAGTATATGATGACATCATAATTAGTAGCAGTATGACGTCACAATGTATTATGACGTCATAACGTATCCGCATTATGACATCACAATATATTATGAGAGCGCAACTTGCAGGTATTATGAGCAATTTCTCTTACCCCAATTTGTGTCACGTCTACTGGAGCATCATGAGCATGTATTCTGACGTCACAGCATATGATGACATCATAATAACTATGCAGTATGACGTCACAATGTATTATGACGTCATAATGTATCCGCATTATGACATCACAATATATTATGAGAGCGCAACATGCAGGTATTATGAGCAATTTCTCTTACCCCAATTTGTGTCACATCTACTGGAGCATCATGAGCATGTATTATGACGTCACAGTATATGATGACATCATAATTAGTATGCACTATGACGTCACAATGTATTATGACGTCATAATGTATCCGCATTATGACATCACAATATATTATGAGAGCGCAATTTGCAGGTTTTATGACCAATTTCGCTTACCCCAATTTCTGTCACACATACTGGAGCATCATGAGCATGTATTATGACGTCACAGTATATGATGACATCATAATTAGTATGCACTATGACGTCACAATGTATTATGACGCCGTAATGTATCCGCATTATGACATCACTATATATTATGAGAGCGCAATTTGCAGGTATTAAGTGCAATTTCTCTTACCCCAATTTGTGTCACATCTACTGGAGCATCATGAGCATGTATTATGATGTCACAGTATATGATGACATCATAAGTAGCACGCACCATGACGTCACAATGTACTATGACGTCATAATGTATCCGCATTATGACATTACAATATATTATGAGAGCGCTATTTGCAGTTATTATGAGCAATTTCTCTTACCCCAATTTGTGTCACATCTACTGGAGCACCATGAGCATGTATTATGACATCACAGTATATGATGACATCATAATTAGTATGCAGTATGACGTCAAAATGTATGATGACGTCATAACGTATCCGCATTATGACATCACAATATATTACGAGAGCGCAATTTGTAGGTATTATGAGCAAATTCTCTTACCCCAATTTCTGTCACATCTACTGGAGCATCATGAGCATGTATTATGATGTCACAGTATATGATGACATCATAATTAGTTAGCACTATGATGTCACAATGTATTATGACGTCATAACGTATCCGCATTATGACATCACAATATATGATGAGAGCGCAATTTGCAGGTGTTGTGACCCATTTCTCTTACCCCATTTGTGTCACATCTACTGGAGCAACATGAGCATGTATTATGACGTCAGAGTATATGAGGACATCATAATTAGTATGCACTATGACGTCACAATGCATTATGACGTCATTATGTATCCGCATTATGACATCACAATATAATATAAGAGTGAAATTCGCAGGTATAATGAGCAATTTCTCTTACCACAATTTGTGTCACATCTACTGGAGCATCATGAGCATGTATTATGACATCACAGCATATGATGACATCATAACTAGTATGCACTATGACGTCACAATGTATTATGACGTCATAATGTATCCGCATTATGACATCACAATATATTACGAGAGCGCAATTCGCAGGTACTATGAGCAATTTCTCTTACCCCAATTTGTGTCACATCTACTGGAACATCATGAGCATGTATTATGACCTCACAGTATATGATGACATCATAGTTAGTATTCACTATGACGTCACAATGTATTATGACGTCATAATGTATCCGCTTTATGACATCACAATATATTTTGAGAGTGCAATTTGCAGGAATTATGAGCAATTTCTCTTACCCCAATTTGTGTCACATCTACTGGAGCATCATGAGCATGTATTATGACGACACAGTATTTGATGACATCATAATTAGTATGCAGTATGACGTCACAATGTATTATGACGTCATCATTTATCCGCATTATGACATCACAATACATGATGAGAGCGCAATTTGCAGGTATTGTGACCCATTTCTCTAACCCCAATTTGTGTCACATCTACGGGAGCATCATAAGCATGTATTTTGACGTCAGAGTATATGATGACATCATAATGAGTATGCACTATGACGTCACAATGTATTATGACGTCATAATGTATCCGCATTATGACATCACAATATATTATGAGAGCGCAATTTGCAGGTTTTATGACCAATTTCGCTTTCCCCAATTTTTGTCACATCCACTGGAGCACTATGAGCATGTATTATGACGTCACAGTATATGATGACATCATAATTAGTATGCACTATGACGTCACAATATATTATGACGTCATAATGTATCCGCATTATGACATCACAATATATTATGAGAGCGCAACATGCAGGTATTATGAGCAATTTCTCTTACCCCAATTTGTGTCACATCTACTGGAGCATCAAGAGCATGTATTATGACGTCACAGTATATGATGACATCATAATTTGTATGCACTATGACATCACAATGCATTATGACGTCATAATGTATCCGCATTATGACATCACTATATATTATGAGAGCGCAATTTGCAGATTTTATGACCAATTTCGCTTACCCCAATTTGTGTCACATCTACTGGAGCATCATGAGCATGTATTATGATGTCACAGGATATGATGACATCATAATTAGTATGCAGTATGACGTCACAATGTATTATGACGTCATAATGTATCCGCCTTATAACATCGCAATATATTATGAGAGCGCAATTTGCAGGTATTATGAGCAATTTCTCTTACCTCAATTTGTTTCACATCTACTGGAGCATCATGAGCATGTATTATGACGTCAGAGTATATGATGACATCATAATTAGTATGCACTATGATGTCACAATGTATTATGACATCATAATGTATCCGCATTATGACATCACAATATATTATGAGAGCGCAATTTGCAGGTTTTATGCGCAATTTCGCTTACCCCAATTTGTGTCACATCTACTGGAGCATCATGACCATGTATTATGATGTCACAGTATATGATGACATCATAATTAGTATGCAGTATGACGTCACAATGTATTATGACGTCATAATGTATCCGCATTATGACATCACAATATATTATGAGAGCGCAACAAGCAGGTATTATAAGCAATTTCTCTTACCCCAATTTGTGTCACATCTACTGGAGCATCATGAACAAGTATTATGACGTCACAGTATTTGATGACATCATAATTAGTATGCACTATGACGTCAAAATGTACTAGGATGTCATAATGTATCCGCATTATGACATCACAATATATTACGAGAGCGCAAAATGCAGGTATTATGAGCAAATTCTCTTACCCCAAATTGTGTCACATCTACTGGAGCATCATGAGCATGTATTACGACGTCACAGTATATGATGACATCATAATTAGTATGCAATATGACGTCACAATGTATTATGACGTCATAATGTATCCGCATTATGACATCACAATATATTATGAGAGCACAACATGCAGGTATTATGAGCAGTTTCTCTTACCCCAATTTGGGTCACATCTACTGGAGCATCATGAGCATGTATTATGACGTCACAGTATATGATGACATCATAATTAGTATGCACTATGATGTCACAATGTATTATGGCATCATAATGTATCCGCATTATGACATCACAATATATTATGAGAGCGCAATTTGCATGTTTTATGACCAATTTCGCTGCCCCAATTTGTGTCACATCTACTGGAGCATCAGGAGCATGTATTTTGAAGTCACAGTATATGATGACATCATAATTAGTATGCAATATGACGTCACAATGTATTATGACGTCATAATGTATCCGCATTATGACATCACAATATATTAAGAGAGCGCAACATGCAGGTATTATGAGCAATTTCTCTTACCCCAATTTCTGTCACATATACTGGAGAATCATCAGCATGTATTATGATGTCACAGTATATGATGATGTCATAATTAGTATGCACTATGATGTCACAATGTATTATGACGTCATAATGTATCCGCATTATAACATCACAATATATTATGAGAGCGCAACATGCAGGTATTATGAGCGAATTATCTTACCCCAATTTGTGTCATATCTGCTGGAGCATCATGAGCATGTATTATGACGTCACAGTATATGATGACATCATAATTAGCATGCACTGTGATGTCACAATGTATTATGTCGTCATAATGTATCCGCATTATGACATCACAATATATTATGAGAGCGCAATTTGCAGGTTTTATGACCAATTTCGCTTACCCCATTTTGTGTCACATCTACTGGAGCATCATGAGCATGTATTATGACATCACAGAAATGATGACATCATAATTAGTATGCACTATGACATCACAATGTACTATGACGTCATAATGTATTCGCATTATGACATCACAGTATATTACGAGAGCGCAATTTGCAGGTGTTATGAGCAAATTCTCTTACCCCAATTTGTGTCACATCAACTGGAGCATCATGAGCATGTATTATGACGACACAGTGTATGATGACATCATAATTATTATGCAGTATGACGTCACAATGTATTATGACGTCATCATTTATCCGCACTATGACATCACAATATATGATGAGAGCGCAATTTGCAGGTATTGTGACCCATTTCTCTAACCCCAATTTGTGTCACATCTACTGGAGCATCATAAGCATGCATTTTGACGTCAGAGTATATGATGACATCATAATGAGTATGCACTATGACGTCATAATGTATCCGCATTATGACATTACAATATATTATGAGAGCGCAATTTGCAGGTTTTATGACCAATTTCGCTTACCCCAATTTGTGTCACATCTACTGGAGCATCATGAGCATGTATTATGACGTCACAGGATATGATGACATCATAATTAGTATGCAGTATGACGTCACAATGTATTATGACGTCATAATGTATCCGCCTTATAACATCGCAATATATTATGAGAGCGCAATTTGCAGATATTATGAGCAATTTCTCTTACCCCAATTTGAGTCACATGTACTGGAGCATCATAAGCATGCATTTTGACGTCAGAGTATATGATGACATCATAATGAGTATGCACTATGACGTCATAATGTATCCGCATTATGACATTACAATATATTATGAGCGTGCAATTCGCAGGTATTATGAGCAATTTCTCTTACCACAATTTGTGTCACATCTATAGGATAATCATGAGCATGTATTATGACATCACAGCATATGATGACATCATAACTCGCATGCCCTATGTCGTCACAATGTATTATGACGTCATAATATATCCGCATTATGACATCACAATATATTATGAGAGCGCAATTCGCAGGTATTATGAGCAATTTCTCTTACCCCAATTTGTGTCACATCTACTGGAGCATCATGAGCATGTATTATGACGTCACAGTATATGATGACATCATAGTTAGTATGCACTATGACGTCACAATGTATTATGACGTCATAATGTATCCGCTTTATGACATCACAATATATTTTGAGAGTGCAATTTGCAGGAATTTTGAGCAATTTCTCTTACCACAATTTGTGTCACATCTACTGGAGCATCATGAGCATGTATTATGACGTCACAGTATATGATGACATCATAATTAGTATGCACTATGACGTCACAATGTATTATGACGTCATAATGTATCCGCATTATGACATCACAATATATTATGAGAGCGCAACATGCCGGTATTATGAGCAATTTCTCTTACCCCAATTTGTTTCACATCTACTGGAGCATCATGAGCATGTATTGTGACGTCACAGTATGTGATGACATCATAATTAGTATGGGCTAGACGTCACAATGTATTATGACGTCATAATGTATCCACATTATGACATCACAATATATTATGAGAGCGCAATTCGCAGGTATTATGAGCAATTTCTCTTACCCCAATTTGTGTCACATCTACTGGAGCATCATGAGCATGTATTATGACGTCACAGTATAAGATGACATCATAGTTAGTATGCACTATGACGTCACAATATATTATGACGTCATAATATATCCGCTTTATGACATCACAATATATTTTGAGAGTGCAATTTGCAGGAATTTTGAGCAATTTCTCTTACCACAATTTGTGTCACATCTACTGGAGCATCAAGAGCATGTATTATGACGTCACAGTATATGATGACATCATAATTAGTATGCACTATGACGTCACAATGTATTATGACGTCATAATGTATCCGCATTATGACATCACAATATATTATAAGAGAGCAACATGCCGGTATTATGAGCAATTTCTCTTACCCCAATTTGTGTCACATCTACTGGAGAATCATGAGCATGTATTATGACGTCACAGTATATGATAACGTCATAATTAGTATGCACTATGACGTCACAATGTATTATGACGTCATAATGTATCCGCATTATGACATCACAATATATTATGAGATCGCAACATGCTGGTATTATGAGAAAATTCTCTTACCCCAATTTGTGTCATATCTGCTGGAGCATCATGAGCATGTATTTTGACGTCACAGTATATGATGACATCATAATTAGTATGCACTATGACGTCACAATGTATTATGTCGTCATAATGTATTCGCACTATAACATCACAATATATTATGAGAGCGCAATTTGCAGGTTTTATGACCAATTTCGCTTACCCCAATTTGTGTCACAACTACTGGAGCATCATGAGCATGTATTATGACGTCACAGTATATGATGACATCATAATTAGTATGCAGTATGACGTCACAATGTATTATGACGTCATAATGGGTCCGCCTTATGACATCACAATGTATTATGAGATCGCAACATGCAGGTATTATGACCAATTTCGCTTACCCCAATTTGTTTCACATCTACTGGAGCATCATGAGCATGTATTATGACGTCACAGTATGTGATGACATCATAATTATTATGGACTATGACGTCACAATGTATTATGACATCATAATGTATCCGCATTATGACATCCCAATATATTATGAGAGCGCAACATGCAGGTATTATGAGCAATTTCTCTTACCCCAATTTGTGTCATATCTACAGGAGTATCATGCGCATGTATTATGACGTTAGAATATATGATGACATCATTATTAGTATGCCCTATGACGTCACAATGCATTATGACGTCATAATGTATCCGCATTATGACATCACAATATAATATGAGCGTGCAATTCGCAGGTATTATGAGCAATTTCGCTTACTCCAATTTGTGTCACATCTACTGGATAATCATGAGCATGTATTATGACGTCAGAGTATATGATGACATCATAATTGGTATGCACTATGACGTCACAATGTATTATGACGTCATAATGTATCCGCATTATGACATCACAATATATTATGATAGTGCAATTTGCAGGTTTTATGACCAATTTCTCTTACCCCAATTTGTGTCACATCTACTGGAGCATCATGAGCATGTATTATGACGTCCCAGCATATGATGACATCATAACTAGTATGCAAGATGATGTCACAATGTATTATGACGTCATAATGTATCCGCATTACGACATCACAATATATTATGAGAGCGCAACATGCAGGTATTATGAGCAATTTCTCTTACCCCAATTTGTGTCACATCTACTGGAGCATCATCAGCATGTATTATGACGTCACAGTATATGATGACATCATAATTAGTATGCACTATGACGTCACTATGTCAATGTATTATGACGTCATAATGTATCCGCATTATGACATCACAATATATTATGAGAGCGCAATTTTCAGGTTTTATGACCAATTTCGCTTACCCCAATTTGTGTCACATCTACTGGAGCATCATGAGCATGTATTATGACGTCACAGTATATGATGACATCATAATTAGTATGCAGTATGACGTCACAATGTATTATGACGTCATAATGTGTCCGCCTTATGATATCACAATGTATTATGAGAGCGCAACATGCAGGTATTATGACCAATTTCGCTTACCCCAATTTGTTTCACATCTACTGGAGCATCATGAGCATGTATTATGACGTCACAGTATGTGATGACATCATAATCAGTATGGACTATGACGTCACAATGTATTATGACGTCATAATGTATCCGCATTATGACATCACAATATATTATAAGAGCGCAATTTGTAGGTTTTATGAAAATTTTCGATTATTCCAATTTGTGTCACATCTACTGGAGCATCATGAGCATGTATTATGACGTCACAGTATATGATGACATCATAATTAGTATGCAGTATGATGTCACAATGTATTATGACGTCATAATGTATCCACATTATGACATCACAATATATTATGAGAGTGCAACCTGCAGGTATTATGAGCAATTTCTCTTACCCCAATTTGTGTCACATCTACTGGAACATCATGAGCATGTATTATGACGTCACACTATATGATGGCATCATAATTAGTATGCACTATGACGTCACAATGTATTATGACGTCATAATGTATCCGCATTATGACATCACAATATATTATGAGAGCGCAACTTGCAGGTATTATGAGCAATTTCTCTTACCCCAATTTGTGTCACGTCTACTGGAGCATCATGAGCATGTATTATGACATCACAGTATATGATGACATCATAATTAGTATGCAGTATGACGTCACAATGTATTATGACGTCATAATATATCCGCATTATGACATCACAATATATTATGAGAGCCCAACATGCAGGTATCATGAGCAATTTCTCTTACCCCAATTTGTGTCACATCTACTGGAGAATCATGAGCATGTATTATGACGTCACAGTATATGATGACGTCATAATTAGTATGCACTATGACGTCACAATGTATTATGACGTCATAATGTATCCGCATTATGACATCACAATGTATTATGAGAGCGCAATTTGCAGGATTTATGACCAATTTCGCTTACCACAATTTGTGTCACATCTACTGGTGCATCATGAGCATGTATTATGACGTCACAGTATATGATGACGTCATAATTAGTATGCAGTATGACGTCACAATATATTATGACGTCATAATGTATCCGCATTGTGACAACACAATATATTATGAGACCGCAATTTGCAGGTTTTACGACCAATTTTGCTTACCACAATTTGTGTCACATCTACTGGAGCATCATGAGCAAGTATTATGACGTCACAGTATATGATGACATCATAATTAGTATGCAGTATGACGTCACAATGTATTATGACGTCATCATATATCCGCATTATGACATCACAATATATGATGAGAGCGCAATTTGCAGGTATTGTGACCCATTTCTCTAACCCCAATTTGTGTCACATCAACTGGAGCATCATGAGCATGTATTATGACATCAGAGTATATGATGACATCATAATTAGTATGCACTATGACGTCACAATGTATTATGACGTCATAATGTATCCGCATTATGACATCACAATATATTCTGAGAGCGCAATTTGCAGGTTTTATGAGCAATTTCGCTTTCCCCAATTTGTGTCACATCTACTGGAGCACCATGAGCATGTATTATGACGTCACAGTATATGATGACATCATAACTAGTGTGCAGTATGACGTCACAACATATTATGACGTCATAATGTATCCGCATTATGACATCACAATATATTATGAGAGCGCAACATGCAGGTGTTATGAGCAATTTCTCTTACCCTAATTTGTGTCACATCTACTGGAGCATCAAGAGCATGTATTATGACGTCCCAGTATATGATGACATCATAATTTGTATGCACTATGACGTCACAATGTATTATGACGTCATAATGTATCCGCATTGAGACATCACAATATATTATGAGAGCGCAATTTGCCGGTTTTATGACCAATTTCGCTTAGCCCAATTTGTGTCACATCTACTGGAGCATCATGAGCATGTATTATGATGTCACAGTATATGATGCCATCATAATTAGTATGCAGTATGACGTCGAAATGTATTATGACGAAATAATGTATCCGCCTTATAACAACACAATATATTATGAGAGCGCAATTTGCAGGTATTATGACCAATTTCGCTTAACCCAATTTGAGTCACATCTACTGGAGCATCATGACCATGTATTATGACGTCAGAGTACATGATGACATCATAATTAGTATGCAGTATGACCTCACAATGTATTATGACATCATAATGTATCCGCATTATGACATCGCAATATATAATGAGAGCGCAATTTGCAGGTTTTATGAACAATTTCGCTTACCCCAATTTGTGTCACATCTACTGGAGCATCATGACCATGTATTATGACATCACAGTATATGATGACATCATAATTAGTATGCAGTATGACGTCACAATGTATTATGACGTCATAATGTATCCACATTATGACATCACAATATATTATGAGAGCGCAACATGCAGGTATTATGAGCAATTTCTCTTACCCCAATTTGTGTCACATCCACTGGAGCATCATGAGCAAGTATTATGACATCACAGTATATGATGACATCATAATTAGTATGCACCATGACGTCACAATGTAGTATGACGTCATAATATATCCGCATTATGACATCAAAATGTATTATGAGAGCGCAATGTGCAGGTTTTATGACCAATTTCGCTTACCCCAATTTGTGTCACATCTACTGGAGCATCATGAGCATGTATTATGAAGTCACAGTATATGATGACATCATAATTAGTATGCACTATGATGTCACAATGTATTATGATGTCATAATGTATCCGCATTATGACATCACACTACATTATGAGAGCGCAATTTGCAGGTATTATGAGCAATTTCTCTTACCCCAATTTGTGTCACATCTACTGGAGCATCATGAGCATGTATTATGACGTCACAGTGAATGATGACATCATAATTAGTATGCACTATGACGTCAAAATGTACTATGACGTCATAATGCATCCGCATTATGACATCACAATATATTACGAGAGCGCAATTTGCAGGTATTATGAGCAAATTCTCGTACCCCAATTTGTGTCACATCTAGTGGAGCATCATGAGCATGTATTATGACGTCACAGTATATGATGACATCATAATTAGTAAGCACTATGATGTCACAATGTATTATGATGTCATAATGTATCCGCATTATGACATCACAATGTATGATGAGAGCGCAATTTGCAGGTATTGTGACCCATTTCTCTTACCCCAATTTGTGTCACATCTACTGGAGCATCATGAGCATGTATTATGACGTCAGAGTATATGATGACATCAAAATTAGTATGCACTATGACGTCACAATGTATTATGACGTCATAATGTATCCGCATTATGACATCACAATATATTATGAGAGCGCAATTTTCCGGTTTTATGACCAATTTCGCTTACCCCAATTTGTGTCACATCTACTGGAGCATCATGAGCATGTATTATGATGTCACGGTATATGATGCCATCATAATTAGTATGCAGTATGATGTCGCAATGTATTATGACGTCATAATGTATCCGCCTTATAACATCACAATATATTATGAGAGCGCAATTTGCAGGTATTATGAGCAATTTCTCTTACCCCAATTTGAGTCACATCTACTGGAGCATCATGACCATGTATTATGACGACAGAGTATATGATGACATCATAATTAGTATGCACTATGACGTCACAATGTATTATGACATCATAATGTATCCGCATTATGACATCACAATATATAATGAGAGTGCAATTTGCAGGTTTTATGAACAATTTCGCTTACCCCAATTTGTGTCACATTTACTGGAGCATCATGAGCATGTATTATGACGTCACAGTATATGATGACATCATAATTAGTATGCACTATGACGTCACAATGTATTATGACGCCGTAATGTATCCGCATTATGTCATCACAATATATTATGAGAGCGCAACTTGCAGGTTTTATGACCAATTTCGCTTACCCCAATTTGTGTCACATGTACTGCTGCATCATGAGCATGTATTATGATGTCACAGTATATGATGACATCATAATTAGTATGCAGTATGATGTTACAATGTATTATGACGTCATAATGTATCCGCATTATGACATCACAATATCTTATGAGAGCGCAACATGCAGGTATTGTGAGCAATTTCTCTTAACCCAATTTGTGTCACATCTACTGGAGCATCATGAGCATGTATTATGACGTCACATTATATGATGACATCATAATTAGTAAGCACTATGACGTCACCATGTATTGTGACGTCATAATATATCCGCATTATGACATCACAATATATGATGAGATCGCAATTTGCAGGTATTGAGACACATTTCTGTTACCCCAATTTGTGTCACATCTAGTGGAGCATCATGAGCATGTATTATGACGCCAGAGTATATGATGACATCATAATTGTTATGCACTATGACGTCACAATGTATTGTGACGTCATAATGTATCCGCATTATGACATCACAATATATTATGAGAGTGCAATTTGCAGATTTTATGACCAATTTCGCTTACCCCAATTTCTGTCACATCTACTGGATAATCATGAGCATGTATTATGACGTCCCAGCATATGATGACATCATAACTAGTATGCACTATGATGTCACAATGTATTATGACGTCATAATGTATCCGCATTATGACATCACAATATATTATGAGAGCGCAACATGCAGGTATTATGACCAATTTCGCTTACCCCAATTTGTGTCACATCTACTGGAGCATCATGAGCATGTATTATGACCTCACAGTATATGATGACATCATAATTAGTATGCACTATGACGTCACAATGTATTATGACGTCATAATGTATCCGCATTATGACATCACAATATATTATGAGAGCGCAATTTGCAGGTTTTATGACCATTTTCGCTTACCCAAATTTGTGTCACATCTACTGGAGCATCATGAGCATGTATTATGACGTCCCAGCATATGATGAAATCATAATTAGTATGCAGTATGACGTCACAATATATTATAACGTCATAATGTATCCGCATTATGACATCACAATATATTATGAGAGCGCAATCTGCAGGTATTATGAGCAATTTCTCTTACCCCAATTTGTGTCACATCTACTGGAGCATCATGAGCATGTATTATGACGTCACAGTATATGATGACATCATAATTAGTATGCACTATGACGTCACAATGTATTATGACGTCATAATGTATCCGCATTATGACATCACAATATATTATGAGATCGCAATTTGCAGGTTTTATGACAAATTTCGCTTAACCCAATTTGTGTCACACCTACTGGAGCATCATGAGCATGTATTATGACGTCACAGTATATGATGACATCATAATTAGTATGCAGTATGACGTCACAATGTATTATGACGTCATAATGTATCCGCATTATGACATCACAATATATTATGAGAGCGCAATTTTCAGGTTTTATGACCAATTTCGCTTACCCCAGTTTGTGTCACATTTACTGGAGCATCATGAGCATGTATTATGACATCACAGTATATGAACACATCATAATTAGTATGCACTATGACGTTAAAATGTATGATGACGTCATAACGTATCCGCATTATGACATCACAATATATTACAAGAGCGCAATTTGCAGGTATTATGAGCAAATTCTCTTACCCCAATTTCTGTCACATCTACTGGAGCATAATGAGCATGTATTATGATGTCACAGTATATGATGACATCATAATTAGTTAGCACTATGATGTCAAAATGTATTATGACGTCATAACGTATCCGCATTATGACATCACAATATATGATGAGAGCGCAATTTGCAGGTATTGTGACCCATTTCTGTTACCCCAATTTGTGTCACATCTACTGGAGCAACATGTGCATGTATTATGACGTCAGAGTATATGATGACATCATAATTAGTATGCACTATGATGTCACAATGCATTATGACGCCATAATGTATCCGCATTATGACAGCACAATATAATATGAGAGTGCAATTCGCAGATATAATGAGCAATTTCTCTTACCACAATTTGTGTCACATCTACTGGAGCATCATGAGCATGTATTATGACATCACAGCATATGATGACATCATAACTAGTATGCACTATGAGGTCACAATGTATTATGACGTCATAATGTATCCGCATTATGACATCACAATATATTATGAGAGCGCAATTCGCAGGTACTATGAGCAATTTCTCTTACCCCAATTTGTGTCACATCTACTGGAACATCATGAGCATGTGTTATGACCTCACAGTATATGATGACATCATAGTTAGTATGCACTATGATGTCACAATGTATTATGACGTCATAATGTATCCGCTTTATTACATCGCAATATATTTAGAGAGTGCAATTTGCAGGAATTATGAGCAATTTCTCTTACCCCAATTTGTGTCACATCTACTGGAGCAACATGAGCATATATTATGACGTCACAGTATATGATGACATCATAATTAGTATGCACTATGATGTCACAATGTATTATGACGTCATAATGTATCCGCATTATGACATCACAATATATTATGAGAGCGCAATTTGCAGGTATTATGAGCAATTTCTCTTACCCCAATTTGTGTCACATCTACTGGAGCATCATGAGCATGTATTATGACGTCACAGTATATGATGACATCATAATTAGTATGCACTATGACGTCACAATGTATTATGACGTCATAATGTATCCGCATTATGACATCACAATATATTATGAGAGAGCAATATGCAGGTATTATGAGCAATTTCTCCTGCCCCAATTTGTGTCACATCTACTGGAGCATCATGAGCATGTATTATGACGTCACAGTAAATGATGACATCATAATTAGTATGCACTATGACGTCACAATGTATTATGACGTCATAATGTATCCGCATTATGATATCACAATATATAACGAGAGCGCAATTTGCAGCTATTATGAGCAATTTCCCTTACCCCAATTTGTGTCACATCTACTGGAGAATCATGAGCATGTATTATGACGTCACAGTATATGATGACATCATAATTACCATGCACTATGACGTCACAATGTATTATGACGTCATAATGTATCCGCATTATGAAATCACAATATATTATGAGAGTGCAATTTGCAGGTTTTATGACCAATTTCGCTTACCCCAGTTTGTGTCACATGTACTGGAGCATCATGAGCATGTATTATGACGTCACAGTATATGATGACATCATAATTAGTATGCACTATGACGTCACAATGTATTATGACGTCATAATGTCTCCACATTTTTACATCACAATATATTATGATAGCGCAACATGCAGGTATTATGAGCAATTTCTCTTACCCCAATTTGTGTCACATCTACTGGAGAAACATGAGCATGTATTATGACGTCACAGTATATGATGACGTCATAATTAGTATGCACTATGACGTCACAATGTATTATGACGTCATAATGTATCCGCATTATGACATCACAATATATTATGAGAGCGCAACATGCAGGTATTATGAGCAAATTCTCTTACCCCAATTTGTGTCACATCTACTGGAGCATCATGAGCTTGTATTATGATGTCACAGTATATGATGACATCATAATTAGTATGCAGTATGATGTCACAATATATTATGACGTCATAATGTATCCGCATTATGACATCACAATATATTATGAGAGCGCAACATGCAGGTATTATGAGCAATTTCTCTTACCCCAATTTGTGTCACATCTACTGGAGCATCATGAGCATGTATTATGACGTCACTGTATATGATGACATCATAATTAGTATGCACTATGACGTCACAATGTATTATGACGTCAAGATGTATACGCATTATGACATCACAATATATTATGAGAGCGCAATTTGCAGGTTTTATGACCAATTTCGCTTACCCCAATTTGTGTCACATCTACTGGAGCATCATGAGCATGTATTATGACGTCACTGTATATGATGACATCATAATTAGTATGCACTATTACGTCACAATGTATTATGACGTCATGATATATACGCATTATGACAACACAATATATTATGAGAGCGCAATTTGCAGGTTTTATGACCATTTTCGCTTACCCCAATTTGTGTCACATCTACTGGAGCATCATGAGCATGTATTATGACGTCACAGTATATGAGGACATCATAATTAGTATGCAGTATGACGTCACAATGTATTATGACTTCATAATGTATCCGCATTATGACATCACAATATATTATGAGAGCGCAACATGCAGGTGTTATGAGCAATTTCTCTTACCCCAGTTTGTGTCACATCTACTGGAGCATCATGAGCATGTATTATGACGTCACAGTATATGATGACATCATAACTGGTATGCAGTATGACGTCACAACATATTATGACGTCATAATGTATCCGCATTATGACATCACAATATATTATGAGACCGCAACATGCAGGTGTTATGAGCAATTTCTCTTACCCCAATTTGTGTCACATCTACTGGAGCATCAAGAGCATGTATTATGACGTCCCAGTATATGATGACATCATAATTTGTATGCACTATGACGTCACAATGTATTATGACGTCATAATGTATCCGCATTATGACATCACAATATATTATGAGAGCGTAATTTTCCGGTTTTATGACCAATTTCGCTTACCCCAATTTGTGTCACATCTACTGGAGCATCATGAGCATGTATTATGATGTCACGGTATATGATGCCATCATAATTAGTATGCAGTATGATGTCGCAATGTATTATGACGTCATAATGTATCCGCCTTATAACATCACAATATATTATGAGAGCGCAATTTGCAGGTATTATGAGCAATTTCTCTTACCCCAATTTGAGTCACATCTACTGGAGCATCATGACCATGTATTATGACGACAGAGTATATGATGACATCATAATTAGTATGCACTATGACGTCACAATGTATTATGACATCATAATGTATCCGCATTATGACATCACAATATATAATGAGAGTACAATTTGCAGGTTTTATGAACAATTTCGCTTACCCCAATTTGTGTCACATTTACTGGAGCATCATGAGCATGTATTATGACGTCACAGTATATGATGACATCATAATTAGTATGCACTATGACGTCACAATGTATTATGACGCCGTAATGTATCCGCATTATGACATCACAATATATTATGAGAGCGCAACTTGCAGGTTTTATGACCAATTTCGCTTACCCCAATTTGTGTCACATGTACTGCTGCATCATGAGCATGTATTATGATGTCACAGTATATGATGACATCATAATTAGTATGCAGTATGATGTTACAATGTATTATGACGTCATAATGTATCCGCATTATGACATCACAATATCTTATGAGAGCGCAACATGCAGGTATTGTGAGCAATTTCTCTTAACCCAATTTGTGTCACATCTACTGGAGCATCATGAGCATGTATTATGACGTCACATTATATGATGACATCATAATTAGTAAGCACTATGACGTCACCATGTATTGTGACGTCATAATGTATCCGCATTATGACATCACAATATATGATGAGATCGCAATTTGCAGGTATTGAGACACATTTCTGTTACCCCAATTTGTGTCACATCTAGTGGAGCATCATGAGCATGTATTATGACGCCAGAGTATATGATGACATCATAATTGTTATGCACTATGACGTCACAATGTATTGTGACGTCATAATGTATCCGCATTATGACATCACAATATATTATGAGAGTGCAATTTGCAGATTTTATGACCAATTTCGCTTACCCCAATTTCTGTCACATCTACTGGATAATCATGAGCATGTATTATGACGTCCCAGCATATGATGACATCATAACTAGTATGCACTATGACGTCACAATGTATTATGACGTCATAATGTATCCACATTATGACATCACAATATATTATGAGAGCGCAACATGCAGGTATTATGACCAATTTCGCTTACCCCAATTTGTGTCACATCTACTGGAGCATCATGAGCATGTATTATGACCTCACAGTATATGATGACATCATAATTAGTATGCACTATGACGTCACAATGTATTATGACGTCATAATGTATCCGCATTATGACATCACAATATATTATGAGAGCGCAATTTGCAGGTTTTATGACCATTTTCGCTTACCCCAATTTGTGTCACATCTACTGGAGCATCATGAGCATGTATTATGACGTCCCAGCATATGATGAAATCATAATTAGTATGCAGTATGACGTCACAATATATTATAACGTCATAATGTATCCGCATTATGACATCACAATATATTATGAGAGCGCAACCTGCAGGTATTATGAGCAATTTCTCTTACCCCAATTTGTGTCACATCTACTGGAGCATCATGAGCATGTATTATGACGTCACAGTATATGATGACATCATAATTAGTAGGCACTATGACGTCACAATGTATTATGACGTCATAATGTATCCGCATTATGACATCACAATATATTATGAGATCGCAATTTGCAGGTTTTATGACAAATTTCGCTTAACCCAATTTGTGTCACACCTACTGGAGCATCATGAGCATGTATTATGACGTCACAGTATATGATGACATCATAATTAGTATGCAGTATGACGTCACAATGTATTATGACGTCATAATGTATCCGCATTATGACATCACAATATATTATGAGAGCGCAATTTTCAGGTTTTATGACCAATTTCGCTTACCCCAGTTTGTGTCACATTTACTGGAGCATCATAAGCATGTATTATGACATCACAGTATATGAAGACATCATAATTAGTATGCACTATGACGTTAAAATGTATGATGACGTCATAACGTATCCGCATTATGACATCACAATATATTACAAGAGCGCAATTTGCAGGTATTATGAGCAAATTCTCTTACCCCAATTTCTGTCACATCTACTGGAGCATAATGAGCATGTATTATGATGTCACAGTATATGATGACATCATAATTAGTTAGCACTATGATGTCAAAATGTATTATGACGTCATAACGTATCCGCATTATGACATCACAATATATGATGAGAGCGCAATTTGCAGGTATTGTGACCCATTTCTGTTACCCCAATTTGTGTCACATCTACTGGAGCAACATGTGCATGTATTATGACGTCAGAGTATATGATGACATCATAATTAGTATGCACTATGATGTCACAATGCATTATGACGCCATAATGTATCCGCATTATGACAGCACAATATACTATGAGAGTGCAATTCACAGATATAATGAGCAATTTCTCTTACCACAATTTGTGTCACATCTACTGGAGCATCATGAGCATGTATTATGACATCACAGCATATGATGACATCATAACTAGTATGCACTATGAGGTCACAATGTATTATGACGTCATAATGTATCCGCATTATGACATCACAATATATTATGAGAGCGCAATTCGCAGGTACTATGAGCAATTTCTCTTACCCCAATTTGTGTCACATCTACTGGAACATCATGAGCATGTGTTATGACCTCACAGTATATGATGACATCATAGTTAGTATGCACTATGATGTCACAATGTATTATGACGTCATAATGTATCCGCTTTATGACATCGCAATATATTTTGAGAGTGCAATTTGCAGGAATTATGAGCAATTTCTCTTACCCCAATTTGTGTCACATCTACTGGAGCAACATGAGCATATATTATGACGTCACAGTATATGATGACATCATAATTAGTATGCACTATGATGTCACAATGTATTATGACGTCATAATGTATCCGCATTATGACATCACAATATATTATGAGAGCGCAATTTGCAGGTATTATGAGCAATTTCTCTTACCCCAATTTGTGTCACATCTACTGGAGCATCATGAGCATGTATTATGACGTCACAGTATATGATGACATCATAATTAGTATGCACTATGACGTCACAATGTATTATGACGTCATAATGTATCCGCATTATGACATCACAATATATTATGAGAGAGCAATATGCAGGTATTATGAGCAATTTCTCCTGCCCCAATTTGTGTCACATCTACTGGAGCATCATGAGCATGTATTATGACGTCACAGTAAATGATGACATCATAATTAGTATGCACTATGACGTCACAATGTATTATGACGTCATAATGTATCCGCATTATGATATCACAATATATAACGAGAGCGGAATTTGCAGCTATTATGAGCAATTTCCCTTACCCCAATTTGTGTCACATCTACTGGAGAATCATGAGCATGTATTATGACGTCACAGTATATGATGACATCATAATTAGCATGCACTATGACGTCACAATGTATTATGACGTCATAATGTATCCGCATTATGAAATCACAATATATTATGAGAGCGCAATTTGCAGGTTTTATGACCAATTTCGCTTACCCCAGTTTGTGTCACATGTACTGGAGCATCATGAGCATGTATTATGACGTCACAGTATATGATGACATCATAATTAGTATGCACTATGACGTCACAATGTATTATGACGTCATAATGTCTCCACATTTTTACATCACAATATATTATGATAGCGCAACATGCAGGTATTATGAGCAATTTCTCTTACCCCAATTTGTGTCACATCTACTGGAGAAACATGAGCATGTATTATGACGTCACAGTATATGATGACGTCATAATTAGTATGCACTATGACGTCACAATGTATTATGACGTCATAATGTATCCGCATTATGACATCACAATATATTATGAGAGCGCAACATGCAGGTATTATGAGCAAATTCTCTTACCCCAATTTGTGTCACATCTACTGGAGCATCATGAGCTTGTATTATGATGTCACAGTATATGATGACATCATAATTAGTATGCAGTATGATGTCACAATATATTATGACGTCATAATGTATCCGCATTATGACATCACAATATATTATGAGAGCGCAACATGCAGGTATTATGAGCAATTTCTCTTACCCCAATTTGTGTCACATCTACTGGAGCATCATGAGCATGTATTATGACGTCACTGTATATGATGACATCATAATTAGTATGCACTATGACGTCACAATGTATTATGACGTCATGATGTATACGCATTATGACATCACAATATATTATGAGAGCGCAATTTGCAGGTTTTATGACCAATTTCGCTTACCCCAATTTGTGTCACATCTACTGGAGCATCATGAGCATGTATTATGACGTCACTGTATATGATGACATCATAATTAGTATGCACTATGACGTCACAATGTATTATGACGTCATGATATATACGCATTATGACAACACAATATATTATGAGAGCGCAATTTGCAGGTTTTATGACCATTTTCGCTTACCCCAATTTGTGTCACATCTACTGGAGCATCATGAGCATGTATTATGACGTCACAGTATATGAGGACATCATAATTAGTATGCAGTATGACGTCACAATGTATTATGACTTCATAATGTATCCGCATTATGACATCACAATATATTATGAGAGCGCAACATGCAGGTGTTATGAGCAATTTCTCTTACCCCAGTTTGTGTCACATCTACTGGAGCATCATGAGCATGTATTATGACGTCACAGTATATGATGACATCATAACTGGTATGCAGTATGACGTCACAACATATTATGACGTCATAATGTATCCGCATTATGACATCACAATATATTATGAGACCGCAACATGCAGGTGTTATGAGCAATTTCTCTTACCCCAATTTGTGTCACATCTACTGGAGCATCAAGAGCATGTATTATGACGTCCCAGTATATGATGACATCATAATTTGTATGCACTATGACGTCACAATGTATTATGAGGTCATAATGTATCCGCATTATGACATCACAATATATTATGAGAGCGTAATTTTCCGGTTTTATGACCAATTTCGCTTACCCCAATTTGTGTCACATCTACTGGAGCATCATGAGCATGTATTATGATGTCACGGTATATGATGCCATCATAATTAGTATGCAGTATGATGTCGCAATGTATTATGACGTCATAATGTATCCGCCTTATAACATCACAATATATTATGAGAGCGCAATTTGCAGGTATTATGAGCAATTTCTCTTACCCCAATTTGAGTCACATCTACTGGAGCATCATGACCATGTATTATGACGACAGAGTATATGATGACATCATAATTAGTATGCACTATGACGTCACAATGTATTATGACATCATAATGTATCCGCATTATGACATCACAATATATAATGAGAGTACAATTTGCAGGTTTTATGAACAATTTCGCTTACCCCAATTTGTGTCACATTTACTGGAGCATCATGAGCATGTATTATGACGTCACAGTATATGATGACATCATAATTAGTATGCACTATGACGTCACAATGTATTATGACGCCGTAATGTATCCGCATTATGACATCACAATATATTATGAGAGCGCAACTTGCAGGTTTTATGACCAATTTCGCTTACCCCAATTTGTGTCACATGTACTGCTGCATCATGAGCATGTATTATGATGTCACAGTATATGGTGACATCATAATTAGTATGCAGTATGATGTTACAATGTATTATGACGTCATAATGTATCCGCATTATGACATCACAATATCTTATGAGAGCGCAACATGCAGGTATTGTGAGCAATTTCTCTTAACCCAATTTGTGTCACATCTACTGGAGCATCATGAGCATGTATTATGACGTCACATTATATGATGACATCATAATTAGTAAGCACTATGACGTCACCATGTATTGTGACGTCATAATGTATCCGCATTATGACATCACCATATATGATGAGATCGCAATTTGCAGGTATTGAGACACATTTCTGTTACCCCAATTTGTGTCACATCTAGTGGAGCATCATGAGCATGTATTATGACGCCAGAGTATATGATGACATCATAATTGTTATGCACTATGACGTCACAATGTATTGTGACGTCATAATGTATCCGCATTATGACATCACAATATATTATGAGAGTGCAATTTGCAGATTTTATGACCAATTTCGCTTACCCCAATTTCTGTCACATCTACTGGATAATCATGAGCATGTATTATGACGTCCCAGCATATGATGACATCATAACTAGTATGCACTATGACGTCACAATGTATTATGACGTCATAATGTATCCACATTATGACATCACAATATATTATGAGAGCGCAACATGCAGGTATTATGACCAATTTCGCTTACCCCAATTTGTGTCACATCTACTGGAGCATCATGAGCATGTATTATGACCTCACAGTATATGATGACATCATAATTAGTATGCACTATGACGTCACAATGTATTATGACGTCATAATGTATCCGCATTATGACATCACAATATATTATGAGAGCGCAATTTGCAGGTTTTATGACCATTTTCGCTTACCCAAATTTGTGTCACATCTACTGGAGCATCATGAGCATGTATTATGACGTCCCAGCATATGATGAAATCATAATTAGTATGCAGTATGACGTCACAATATATTATGACGTCATAATGTATCCGCATTATGACATCACAATATATTATGAGAGCGCAACCTGCAGGTATTATGAGCAATTTCTCTTACCCCAATTAGTGTCACATCTACTGGAGCATCATGAGCATGTATTATGACGTCACAGTATATGATGACATCATAATTAGTATGCACTATGACGTCACAATGTATTATGACGTCATAATGTATCCGCATTATGATATCATAATATATAACGAGAGCGCAATTTGCAGGTATTATGAGCAATTTCCCTTACCCCAATTTGTGTCACATCTACTGGAGAATCATGAGCATGTATTATGACGTCACAGTATATGATGACATCATAATTAGCATGCACTATGACGTCACAATGTATTATGACGTCATAATGTATCCGCATTATGAAATCACAGTATATTATGAGAGCGCAATTTGCAGGTTTTATGACCAATTTCGCTTACCCCAGTTTGTGTCACATGTACTGGAGCATCATGAGCATGTATTATGACGTCACAGTATATGATGACATCATAATTAGTATGCACTATGACGTCACAATGTATTATGACGTCATAATGTCTCCACATTTTTACATCACAATATATTATGATAGCGCAACATGCAGGTATTATGAGCAATTTCTCTTACCCCAATTTGTGTCACATCTACTGGAGAATCATGAGCATGTATTATGACGTCACAGTATATGATGACGTCATAATTAGTATGCACTATGACGTCACAATGTATTATGACGTCATAATGTATCCGCATTATGACATCACAATATATTATGAGAGCGCAACATGCAGGTATTATGAGCAAATTCTCTTACCCCAATTTGTGTCATATCTACTGGAGCATCATGAGCTTGTATTATGATGTCACAGTATATGATGACATCATAATTAGTATGCAGTATGATGTCACAATATATTATGACGTCATAATGTATCCGCATTATGACATCACAATATATTATGAGAGCGCAACATGCAGGTATTATGAGCAATTTCTCTTACCCCAATTTGTGTCACATCTACTGGAGCATCATGAGCATGTATTATGACGTCACTGTATATGATGACATCATAATTAGTATGCACTATGACGTCACAATGTATTATGACGTCATGATGTATACGCATTATGACATCACAATATATTATGAGAGCGCAATTTGCAGGTTTTATGACCAATTTCGCTTACCCCAATTTGTGTCACATCTACTGGAGCATCATGAGCATGTATTATGACGTCACTGTATATGATGACATCATAATTAGTATGCACTATGACGTCACAATGTATTATGACGTCATGATATATACGCATTATGACATCACAATATATTATGAGAGCGCAATTTGCAGGTTTTATGACCAATTTCGCTTACCCCAATTTGTGTCACATCTACTGGAGCATCATGAGCATGTTTTATGACGTCACAGTATATGAGGACATCATAATTATTATGCAGTATGACGTCACAATGTATTATGACTTCATAATGTATCCGCATTATGACATCACAATATATTATGAGAGCGCAACATGCAGGTGTTATGAGCAATTTCTCTTACCCCAGTTTGTGTCACATCTACTGGAGCATCATGAGCATGTATTATGACGTCACAGTATATGATGACATCATAACTGGTATGCAGTATGACGTCACAACATAGTATGACGTCATAATGTATCCGCATTATGACATCACAATATATTATGAGACCGCAACATGCAGGTGTTATGAGCAATTTCTCTTACCCCAATTTGTGTCACATCTACTGGAGCATCAAGAGCATGTATTATGACGTCCCAGTATATGTTGATATCATAATTTGTATGCACTATGACGTCACAATGTATTATGACGTCATAATGTATCCGCATTATGACATCACAATATATTATGAGAGCGCAATTTTCCGGTTTTATGACCAATTTCGCTTACCCCAATTTGTGTCACATCTACTGGAGCATCATGAGCATGTATTATGATGTCACGGTATATGATGCCATCATAATTAGTATGCAGTATGATGTCGCAATGTATTATGACGTCATAATGTATCCGCCTTATAACATCACAATATATTATGAGAGCGCAATTTGCAGGTATTATGAGCAATTTCTCTTACCCCAATTTGAGTCACATCTACTGGAGCATCATGACCATGTATTATGACGACAGAGTATATGATGACATCATAATTAGTATGCACTATGACGTCACAATGTATTATGACATCATAATGTATCCGCAATATGACATCACAATATATAATGAGAGTGCAATTTGCAGGTTTTATGAACAATTTCGCTTACCCCAATTTGTGTCACATTTACTGGAGCATCATGAGCATGTATTATGACGTCACAGTATATGATGACATCATAATTAGTATGCACTATGACGTCACAATGTATTATGACGCCGTAATGTATCCGCATTATGACATCACAATATATTATGAGAGCGCAACTTGCAGGTTTTATGACCAATTTCGCTTACCCCAATTTGTGTCACATGTACTGCTGCATCATGAGCATGTATTATGATGTCACAGTATATGATGACATCATAATTAGTATGCAGTATGATGTTACAATGTATTATGACGTCATAATGTATCCGCATTATGACATCACAATATCTTATGAGAGCGCAACATGCAGGTATTGTGAGCAATTTCTCTTAACCCAATTTGTGTCACATCTACTGGAGCATCATGAGCATGTATTATGACGTCACATTATATGATGACATCATAATTAGTAAGCACTATGACGTCACCATGTATTGTGACGTCATAATGTATCCGCATTATGACATCACAATATATGATGAGATCGCAATTTGCAGGTATTGAGACACATTTCTGTTACCCCAATTTGTGTCACATCTAGTGGAGCATCATGAGCATGTATTATGACGCCAGAGTATATGATGACATCATAATTGTTATGCACTATGACGTCACAATGTATTGTGACGTCATAATGTATCCGCATTATGACATCACAATATATTATGAGAGTGCAATTTGCAGATTTTATGACCAATTTCGCTTACCCCAATTTCTGTCACATCTACTGGATAATCATGAGCATGTATTATGACGTCCCAGCATATGATGACATCATAACTAGTATGCACTATGACGTCACAATGTATTATGACGTCATAATGTATCCGCATTATGACATCACAATATATTATGAGAGCGCAACATGCAGGTATTATGACCAATTTCGCTTACCCCAATTTGTGTCACATCTACTGGAGCATCATGAGCATGTATTATGACCTCACAGTATATGATGACATCATAATTAGTACGCACTATGACGTCACAATGTATTATGACGTCATAATGTATCCGCATTATGACATCACAATATATTATGAGAGCGCAATTTGCAGGTTTTATGACCATTTTCGCTTACCCAAATTTGTGTCACATCTACTGGAGCATCATGAGCATGTATTATGACGTCCCAGCATATGATGAAATCATAATTAGTATGCAGTATGACGTCACAATATATTATGACGTCATAATGTATCCGCATTATGACATCACAATATATTATGAGAGCGCAACCTGCAGGTATTATGAGCAATTTCTCTTACCTCAATTTGTGTCACATCTACTGGAGCATCATGAGCATGTATTATGACGTCACAGTATATGATGACATCATAATTAGTATGCACTATGACATCACAATGTATTATGACGTCATAATGTATCCGCATTATGATATCACAATATATAACGAGAGCGCAATTTGCAGGTATTATGAGCAATTTCCCTTACCCCAATTTGTGTCACATCTACTGGAGAATCATGAGCATGTATTATGACGTCACAGTATATGATGACATCATAATTAGCATGCACTATGACGTCACAATGTATTATGACGTCATAATGTATCCGCATTATGAAATCACAGTATATTATGAGAGCGCAATTTGCAGGTTTTATGACCAATTTCGCTTACCCCAGTTTGTGTCACATGTACTGGAGCATCATGAGCATGTATTATGACGTCACAGTATATGATGACATCATAATTAGTATGCACTATGACGTCACAATGTATTATGACGTCATAATGTCTCCACATTTTTACATCACAATATATTATGATAGCGCAACATGCAGGAATTATGAGCAATTTCTCTTACCCCAATTTGTGTCACATCTACTGGAGAATCATGAGCATGTATTATGACGTCACAGTATATGATGACGTCATAATTAGTATGCACTATGACGTCACAATGTATTATGACGTCATAATGTATCCGCATTATGACATCACAATATATTATGAGAGCGCAACATGCAGGTATTATGAGCAAATTCTCTTACCCCAATTTGTGTCACATCTACTGGAGCATCATGAGCTTGTATTATGATGACACAGTATATGATGACATCATAATTAGTATGCAGTATGATGTCACAATATATTATGACGTCATAATGTATCCGCATTATGACATCACAATATATTATGAGAGCGCAACATGCAGGTATTATGAGCAATTTCTCTTACCCCAATTTGTGTCACATCTACTGGAGCATCATGAGCATGTATTATGACGTCACTGTATATGATGACATCATAATTAGTATGCACTATGACGACACAATGTATTATGACGTCATGATGTATACGCATTATGACATCACAATATATTATGAGAGCGCAATTTGCAGGTTTTATGACCAATTTCGCTTACCCCAATTTGTGTCACATCTACTGGAGCATCATGAGCATGTATTATGACGTCACTGTATATGATGACATCATAATTAGTATGCACTATGACGTCACAATGTATTATGACGTCATGATATATACGCATTATGACATCACAATATATTATGAGAGCGCAATTTGCAGGTTTTATGACCAATTTCGCTTACCCCAATTTGTGTCACATCTACTGGAGCATCATGAGCATGTTTTATGACGTCACAGTATATGAGGACATCATAATTAGTATGCAGTATGACGTCACAATGTATTATGACTTCATAATGTATCCGCATTATGACATCACCATATATTATGAGAGCGCAACATGCAGGTGTTATGAGCAATTTCTCTTACCCCAGTTTGTGTCACATCTACTGGAGCATCATGAGCATGTATTATGACGTCACAGTATATGATGACATCATAACTGGTATGCAGTATGACGTCACAACATAGTATGACGTCATAATGTATCCGCATTATGACATCACAATATATTATGAGACCGCAACATTCAGGTGTTATGAGCAATTTCTCTTACCCCAATTTGTGTCACATCTACTGGAGCATCAAGAGCATGTATTATGACGTCCCAGTATATGATGACATCATAATTTGTATGCACTATGACGTCACAATGTATTATGACGTCATAATGTATCCGCATTATGACATCACAATATATTATGAGAGCGCAATTTTCCGGTTTTATGACCAATTTCGCTTACCCCAATTTGTGTCACATCTACTGGAGCATCATGAGCATGTATTATGATGTCACGGTATATGATGCCATCATAATTAGTATGCAGTATGATGTCGCAATGTATTATGACGTCATAATGTATCCGCCTTATAACATCACAATATATTATGAGAGCGCAACATGCAGGTATTGTGAGCAATTTCTCTTAACCCAATTTGTGTCACATCTACTGGAGCATCATGAGCATGTATTATGACGTCACATTATATGATGACATCATAATTAGTAAGCACTATGACGTCACCATGTATTGTGACGTCATAATGTATCCGCATTATGACATCACAATATATGATGAGATCGCAATTTGCAGGTATTGAGACACATTTCTGTTACCCCAATTTGTGTCACATCTAGTGGAGCATCATGAGCATGTATTATGACGCCAGAGTATATGATGACATCATAATTGTTATGCACTATGACGTCACAATGTATTGTGACGTCATAATGTATCCGCATTATGACATCACAATATATTATGAGAGTGCAATTTGCAGATTTTATGACCAATTTCGCTTACCCCAATTTCTGTCACATCTACTGGATAATCATGAGCATGTATTATGACGTCCCAGCATATGATGACATCATAACTAGTATGCACTATGACGTCACAATGTATTATGACGTCATAATGTATCCGCATTATGACATCACAATATATTATGAGAGCGCAACATGCAGGTATTATGACCAATTTCACTTACCCGAATTTGTGTCACACCTACTGGAGCATCATGAGCATGTATTATGACCTCACAGTATATGATGACATCATAATTAGTATGCACTATGACGTCACAATGTATTATGACGTCATAATGTATCCGCATTATGACATCACAATATATTATGAGAGCGCAATTTGCAGGTTTTATGACCATTTTCGCTTACCCAAATTTGTGTCACATCTACTGGAGCATCATGAGCATGTATTATGACGTCCCAGCATATGATGAAATCATAATTAGTATGCAGTATGACGTCACAATATATTATGACGTCATAATGTATCCGCATTATGACATCACAATATATTATGAGAGCGCAACCTGCAGGTATTATGAGCAATTTCTCTTACCCCAATTTGTGTCACATCTACTGGAGCATCATGAGCATGTATTATGACGTCACAGTATATGATGACATCATAATTAGTATGCACTATGACGTCACAATGTATTATGACGTCATAATGTATCCGCATTATGACATCACAATATATTATGAGATCGCTATTTGCAGGTTTTATGACCAATTTCGCTTACCCCAGTTTGTGTCACATGTACTGGAGCATCATGAGCATGTATTATGACGTCACAGTATATGATGACATCATAATTAGTATGCACTATGACGTCACAATGTATTATGACGTCATAATGTCTCCACATTTTTACATCACAATATATTATGATAGCGCAACATGCAGGTATTATGAGCAATTTCTCTTACCCCAATTTGTGTCACATCTACTGGAGAATCATGAGCATGTATTATGACGTCACAGTATATGATGACGTCATAATTAGTATGCACTATGACGTCACAATGTATTATGACGTCATAATGTATCCGCATTATGACATCACAATATATTATGAGAGCGCAACATGCAGGTATTATGAGCAAATTCTCTTACCCCAATTTGTGTCACATCTACTGGAGCATCATGAGCTTGTATTATGATGTCACAGTATATGATGACATCATAATTAGTATGCAGTATGATGTCACAATATATTATGATGTCATAATGTATCCGCACTATGACATCACAATATATTATGAGAGCGCAACATGCAGGTATTATGAGCAATTTCTCTTACCCCAATTTGTGTCACATCTACTGGAGCATCATGAGCATGTATTATGACGTCACTGTATATGATGACATCATAATTAGTATGCACTATGACGTCACAATGTATTATGACGTCATGATATATACGCATTATGACATCACAATATATTATGAGAGCGCAATTTGCAGGTTTTATGACCAATTTCGCTTACCCCAATTTGTGTCACATCTACTGGAGCATCATGAGCATGTTTTATGACGTCAGAGTATATGAGGACATCATAATTAGTATGCAGTATGACGTCACAATGTATTATGACTTCATAATGTATCCGCATTATGACATCACAATATATTATGAGAGCGCAACATGCAGGTGTTATGAGCAATTTCTCTTACCCCAGTTTGTGTCACATCTACTGGAGCATCATGAGCATGTATTATGACGTCACAGTATATGATGACATCATAACTGGTATGCAGTATGACGTCACAACATAGTATGACGTCATAATGTATCCGCATTATGACATCACAATATATTATGAGACCGCAACATGCAGGTGTTATGAGCAATTTCTCTTACCCCAATTTGTGTCACATCTACTGGAGCATCATGAGCATGTATTATGACGTCCCAGTATATGATGACATCATAATTTGTATGCACTATGACGTCACAATGTATTATGACGTCATAATGTATCCGCATTATGACATCACAATATATTATGAGAGCGCAATTTTCCGGTTTTATGACCAATTTCGCTTACCCCAATTTGTGTCACATCTACTGAAGCATCATGAGCATGTATTATGATGTCACGGTATATGATGCCATCATAATTAGTATGCAGTATGATGTCGCAATGTATTATGACGTCATAATGTATCCGCCTTATAACATCACAATATATTATGAGAGCGCAATTTGCAGGTATTATGAGCAATTTCTCTTACCCCAATTTGAGTCACATCTACTGGAGCATCATGACCATGTATTATGACGACAGAGTATATGATGACATCATAATTAGTATGCACTATGACGTCACAATGTATTATGACATCATAATGTATCCGCAATATGACATCACAATATATAATGAGAGTGCAATTTGCAGGTTTTATGAACAATTTCGCTTACCCCAATTTGTGTCACATTTACTGGAGCATCATGAGCATGTATTATGACGTCACAGTATATGATGACATCATAATTAGTATGCACTATGACGTCACAATGTATTATGACGCCGTAATGTATCTGCATTATGACATCACAATATATTATGAGAGCGCAACTTGCAGGTTTTATGACCAATTTCGCTTACCCCAATTTGTGTCACATGTACTGCTGCATCATGAGCATGTATTATGATGTCACAGTATATGATGACATCATAATTAGTATGCAGTATGATGTTACAATGTATTATGACGTCATAATGTATCCGCATTATGACATCACAATATCTTATGAGAGCGCAACATGCAGGTATTGTGAGCAATTTCTCTTAACCCAATTTGTGTCACATCTACTGGAGCATCATGAGCATGTATTATGACGTCACATTATATGATGACATCATAATTAGTAAGCACTATGACGTCACCATGTATTGTGACGTCATAATGTATCCGCATTATGACATCACAATATATGATGAGATCGCAATTTGCAGGTATTGAGACACATTTCTGTTACCCCAATTTGTGTCACATCTAGTGGAGCATCATGAGCATGTATTATGACGCCAGAGTATATGATGAAATCATAATTGTTATGCACTATGACGTCACAATGTATTGTGACGTCATAATGTATCCGCATTATGACATCACAATATATTATGAGAGTGCAATTTGCAGATTTTATGACCAATTTCGCTTACCCCAATTTCTGTAACATCTACTGGATAATCATGAGCATGTATTATGACGTCCCAGCATATGATGACATCATAACTAGTATGCACTATGACGTCACAATATATTATGACGTCATAATGTATCCGCATTATGACATCACAATATATTATGAGAGCGCAACATGCAGGTATTATGACCAATTTCGCTTACCCCAATTTGTGTCACATGTACTGGAGCATCATGAGCATGTATTATGACCTCACAGTATATGATGACATCATAATTAGTATGCACTATGACGTCACAATGTATTATGACGTCATAATGTATCCGCATTATGACATCACAATATATTATGAGAGCGCAATTTGCAGGTTTTATGACCATTTTCGCTTACCCAAATTTGTGTCACATCTACTGGAGCATCATGAGCATGTATTATGACGTCCCAGCATATGATGAAATCATAATTAGTATACAGTATGACGTCACAATATATTATGACGTCATAATGGATCCGCATTATGACATCACAATATATTATGAGAGCGCAACCTGCAGGTATTATGAGCAATTTCTCTTACCCCAATTTGTGTCACATCTACTGGAGCATCATGAGCATGTATTATGACGTCACAGTATATGATGACATCATAATTAGTATGCACTATGACGTCACAATGTATTATGACGTCATAATGTATCCGCATTATGACATCACAATATATTATGAGATCGCAATTTGCAGGTTTTATGACCAATTTCGCTTACCCCAATTTGTGTCACACCTACTGGAGCATCATGAGCATGTATTATGACGTCACAGTATATGATGACATCATAATTAGTATGCAGTATGACGTCACAATGTATTATGACGTCATAATGTATCCGCATTATGACATCACAATATATTATGAGAGCGCAATTTTCAGGTTTTATGACCAATTTCGCTTACCCCAGTTTGTGTCACATTTACTGGAGCATCATGAGCATGTATTATGACATCACAGTATATGAAGACATCATAATTAGTATGCACTATGACGTTAAAATGTATGATGACGTCATAACGTATCCGCATTATGACATCACAATATATTACGAGAGCGCAATTTGCAGGTATTATGAGCAAATTCTCTTACCCCAATTTCTGTCACATCTACTGGAGCATAATGAGCATGTATTATGATGTCACAGTATATGATGACATCATAATTAGTTAGCACTATGATGTCAAAATGTATTATGACGTCATAACGTATCCGCATTATGACATCACAATATATGATGAGAGCGCAATTTGCAGGTATTGTGACCCATTTCTGTTACCCCAATTTGTGTCACATCTACTGGAGCAACATGTGCATGTATTATGACGTCAGAGTATATGATGACATCATAATTAGTATGCACTATGATGTCACAATGCATTATGACGTCATAATGTATCCGCATTATGACAGCACAATATAATATGAGAGTGCAATTCGCAGATATAATGAGCAATTTCTCTTACCACAATTTGTGTCACATCTACTGGAGCATCATGAGCATGTATTATGACATCACAGCATATGATGACATCATAACTAGTATGCACTATGAGGTCACAATGTATTATGACGTCATAATGTATCCGCATTATGACATCACAATATATTATGAGAGCGCAATTCGCAGGTACTATGAGCAAATTCTCTTACCCCAATTTGTGTCACATCTACTGGAGCATCATGAGCTTGTATTATGATGTCACAGTATATGATGACATCATAATTAGTATGCAGTATGATGTCACAATATATTATGACGTCATAATGTATCCGCATTATGACATCACAATATATTATGAGAGCGCAACATGCAGGTATTATGAGCAATTTCTCTTACCCCAATTTGTGTCACATCTACTGGAGCATCATGAGCATGTATTATGATGTCACTGTATATGATGACATCATAATTTGTATGCACTATGACGTCACAATGTATTATGACGTCATGATGTATACGCATTATGACATCACAATATATTATGAGAGCGCAATTTGCAGGTTTTATGACCAATTTCGCTTACCCCAATTTGTGTCACATCTACTGGAGCATCATGAGCATGTATTATGACGTCACTGTATATGATGACATCATAATTAGTATGCACTATGACGTCACAATGTATTATGACGTCATGATATATACGCATTATGACATCACAATATATTATGAGAGCGCAACATGCAGGTATTATGAGCAATTTCTCTTAACCCAATTTGTGTCACATCTACTGGAGCATCATGAGCATGTATTATGACGTCACAGTATATGATGACATCATAATTAGTAAGCACTATGACGTCACCATGTATTGTGACGTCATAATATATCCGCATTATGACATCACAATATATGATGAGATCGCAATTTGCAGGTATTGAGACACATTTCTGTTACCCCAATTTGTGTCACATCTAGTGGAGCATCATGAGCATGTATTATGACGCCAGAGTATATGATGACATCATAATTGTTATGCACTATGACGTCACAATGTATTGTGACGTCATAATGTATCCGCATTATGACATCACAATATATTATGAGAGTGCAATTTGCAGATTTTATGACCAATTTCGCTTACACCAATTTCTGTCACATCTACTGGATCATCATGAGCATGTATTATGACGTCCCAGCATATGATGACATCATAACTAGTACGCACTATGACGTCACAATGTATTATGACGTCATAATGTATCCGCATTATGACATCACAATATATTATGAGAGCGCAACATGCAGGTATTATGACCAATTTCGCTTACCCCAATTTGTGTCACATCTACTGGAGCATCATGAGCATGTATTATGACCTCACAGTATATGATGACATCATAATTAGTATGCACTATGACGTCACAATGTATTATGATGTCATAATGTATCCGCATTATGACATCACAATATATTATGAGAGCGCAATTTGCAGGTTTTATGACCATTTTCGCTTACCCAAATTTGTGTCACATCTACTGGAGCATCATGAGCATGTATTATGACGTCCCAGCATATGATGAAATCATAATTAGTATGCAGTATGACGTCACAATATATTATGACGTTATAATGTATCCGCATTATGACATCACAATATATTATGAGAGCGCAACCTGCAGGTATTATGAGCAATTTCTCTTACCCCAATTTGTGTCACATCTACTGGAGCATCATGAGCATGTATTATGACGTCACAGTATATGATGACATCATAATTAGTATGCAGTATGACGTCACAATGTATTATGACGTCATAATGTATCCGCCTTATGACATCACAATATATTATGAGAGCGCAACATGCAGGTATTATGAGCAATTTCTCTTGCCCCAATTTGTGTCACATCTACTGGAGCATCATGAGCATGTATAATGACGTCACAGTATATGATGACATCATAATTAGTATGCAGTATGATGTCACAATGTATTATGACGTCATAATATATCCGCATTATGACATCACAATATTTCATGAGAGCGCAATTTGCAGGTTTTATGAACAATTTCGCTTACCCCAATTTGTGTCACATCTACTGGAGCATCATGACCATGTATTATGACGTCAGAGTATATGATGACATCATAATTAGTATGCAGTATGACGTAACAATGTATTATGTCGTCATAATGTATCCGCATTATGACATCACAATATATTATGAGAGCGCAACATGCAGGTATTATGAGCAATTTCTCTTACCCCAATTTGTGTCACATCTACTGGAGCACCATGAGCATGTATTATGACATCACAGTATATGATGACATCATAATTAGTATGCACTATGACATCAAAATGTATGATGACGTCATAACGTATCCGCATTATGACATCACAATATATTAGGAGAGCGCAATTTGCAGGTATTATGAGCAAATTCTCTTACCCCAATTTCTGTCACATCTACTGGAGCATCATGAGCATGTATTATGATGTCACAGTATATGATGACATCATAATTAGTTAGCACTATGATGTCACAATGTATTATGACGTCATAACGAATCCGCATTATGACATCACAATATATGATGAGAGCGCAATTTGCAGGTATTGTGACCCATTTCTCTTACCCCAATTTGTGTCACATCTACTGGAGCATCATGAGCATGTATTATGATGTCACAGTATATGATGACATCATAATTAGTATGCAGTATGATGTAACAATGTATTATGACTTCATAATGTATTCGCATTATGACATCACAATATATTATGAGAGCGCAACATGCAGGTATTATGAGCAATTTCTCTTACCCCAATTTGTGTCACATCTACTGGAGAATCATGAGCATGTATTATGACGTCACAGTATATGATGACATCATGATTAGTATGCACTATGACGTCACAATGTATTATGACGTCATAATATATCCGCATTATGACATCACAATATATTATGAGAGCGCAACATGCAGGTATTATGAGCAAATTCTCTTACCCCAATTTGTGTCACATCTACTGGAGCATCATGAGCATGTATTATGACGTCACAGTATATGATGACATCATAATTAGTATGGACTATGACGTCACAATGTATTATGACGTCATAATGTATCCGCATTATGACATCACAATATATTATGAGAGCGCAATTTGCAGGTTTTATGACCATTTTCGATTACTCCATTTTGTGTCACATCTACTGGAGCATCATGAGCATGTATTATGACGTCACAGTATATGATGACATCATAATTAATATGCAGTATGACGTCACAATGTATTATGACGTCATAACGTATCCGCATTATGACATCACAATATATTATGAGAGAGCAACTTGCAGGTATTATGAGCAATTTCTCTTACCCCAATTTGTGTCACGTCTACTGGAGCATCATGAGCATGTATTCTGACGTCACAGCATATGATGACATCATAATAACTGTGCAGTATGACGTCACAATGTATTATGACGTCATAATGTATCCGCATTATGACATCACAATATATTATGAGAGCGCAACATTCAGGTATTATGAGCAATTTCTCTTACCCCAATTTGTGTCATATCTACTGGAGCATCATGAGCATGTATTATGACGTCACAGTATATGATGATATCATAATTAGTATGCACTATGACGTCACAATGTATTATGACGTCATAATGTATCCGCATTATGACATCACAATATATTATGAGAGCGCAATTTGCAGGTTTTATGACCAATTTCGCTTACCCCAATTTCTGTCACACATACTGGAGCATCATGAGCATGTATTATGACGTCACAGTATATGATGACATCATAATTAGTATGCAGTATGACGTCACAATGTATTATGACGTCATAATGTATCCGCCTTATGACATCACAATATATTATGAGAGCGCAACATGCAGGTATTATGAGCAATTTCTCTTGCCCCAATTTGTGTCACATCTACTGGAGCATCATGAGCACGTATTATGACATCACAGTATATGATGACATCATAAATAGTATGCAGTATGACGTCACAATGTATTATGACGTCATAATGTATCCGCATTATGACATCAGAATATTTCATGAGAGCGCAATTTGCAGGTTTTATGACCAATTTCGCTTACCCCAATTTGTGTCACATCTACTGGAGCATCATGAGCATGTATTATGACGTCACAGTATAGGATGACATCATAATTAGTATGCACTATGACGTCACAATGTATTATGACATCATAATGTATCCGCATTTTGACATCACAATATATAATGAGATCGCAATTTGCAGCTATGACCAATTTCTCTTACCTCAATTTGTGTCACATCTACTAGAGTATCATGAGCATGTATTATGACGTCACAGTATATGATGACATCATAATTAGTATGCAGTATGATGTCACAATGTATTATGAAGTCATAATGTATCCGCATTATTACATCACAATATATTATGAGAGCGCAATTTGCAGGTATTATGAGCAATTTCTCTTACCGCAAATTGTGTCACATCTACTGGAGCATAATGAGCATGTATTATGACGTCACAGTATATGATGACATCATAATTAGTATGCACTATGACATCACAATGTATTATGACGTCATATTGGATCCGCATTAGGACATCACAATATATAATGAGAGCGCAATTTGCAGGTATTATGAGCAACTTCTCTTACCACAATTTGTGTCACATCTACTGGAGCATCATGAGCATGTATTATGTCATCACAGCATATGATGACATCATAACTAGTATGCACTATGATGTCACAATGTATTATGACATCATAATGTATCCGCATTATGACATCACAATATATTATGAGAGCGCAATTTGCAGGTATTATGAGCACTTTGTCATACCCCAATTTGTGTCACATCTGCAGGAGCATCATGAGCATGTATTATGACGTCACCGTAAAGGATGACATCATAATTAGTATGCAGTGTGACGTCACAATGCATTATGACGTCATAATGTATCCGCATTATGACTTCACAATATATTATGAGAGCGCTCTTTGCAGGTATTATGAGCAATTTCTCTTACCCCAATTTGTGTCTCATCTACTGGATAATCATGAGCATGTATTATGACGTCACAGTATATGATGACATCATAATTAGTATGCAGTGTGACGTCACAATGCATTATGACGTCATAATGTATCCGCATTATGACTTCACAATATATTATGAGAGCGCAATTTGCAGGTAATATAAGCAATTTCTCTTACCCCAATTTGTGTCACATCTACTGGAGCAACATGAGCATGTATTATGATGTCACAGTATATGATGACATCATAATTAGTATGCACTATGACGTCACAATGTATTATGACGTCATAATATAGCCGCATTATGACATCACAAAATATTATGAGAGCGCAACATGAAGGTATTATGAGCACTTTCTCTTACCCCAATTTGTGTCACATCTACTGGATAATCATGAGCATGTATTATGACGTCACAGTATATGATGACATCATAAATAGTATGCACTATGATGTCACAATGTATTATGACGTCATAATGTATCCGCATTATGACATCTCAATATATTATGAGAGCGCAATTTGCAGGTTTTATGACAAATTTGGCTTACCCCAATTTGTGTCTCATCTACTGGAGCATCATGAGCATGTATTATGACATCACAGTATATGATGACATCATAATTAGTATGCAATATGACGTCACAATGTATTATGACGTCATAATGTATCCGCATTATGACATCACAATATATTATGAGAGCGCAACATGCAGGTATTATGAGCAATTTCTCTTACCCCAATTTGTGTCACATCTACTGGAGCATCATGAGCATGTATTATGACGTCACACTATTTGATGACATCATAATTAGTATGCACTATGACGTCACAATGTATTACGACGTCATAATGTATCCGCAGTATGACATCCCAATATATTATGAGAGCGCAACATGAAGGTATTATGAGGAATTTCTCTTACCCCAATTTGTGTCACATCTACTGGAGCATCACGAGCATGAATTATGACGTCACAGTATATGATGACATCATAATTAGTATGCACTATGACGTCACAATGTATTATGACGTCATAATGTTTCCGCATTATGACATCACAATATATTATGAGAGCGCAACATGCAGGTATTTCGAGCAATTTCTCTTACCCCAATTTGTGTCACATCTACTGGAGCATCATGAGCATGTATTATGATGTCACAGTATATGATGATATCATAATTAGTATGCAGTATCATGTCACAATGTATTATGACGTCATAATGTATCCGCATTATGACATCACAATATATTATGAGAGCGCAATTTGCAGGTTTTATGACAAATTTGGCTTACCCCAATTTGTGTCACATCTACTGGAGCATCATGAGCCTGAATTTTGACGTCACAGTATATGATGACATCATAATTAGTATGCACTATGACGTCACAATGTATTATGACGTCATAATATATCCGCATTATGACATCACAATATACTATGAGAGCGCAACATGCAGGTATTATGAGCAATTTCTCTTACCCTAATTTGTGTCACATCTACTGGAGCATCATGAGCATATATTATGACGTCACAGTATATGATGACATCATAATTAGTATGCACTACGACGTCACACTGTATTATGACGTCATAATGTATCCGCATTTTGATATCACAATATATTATGAGAGCGCAATTTGAAGGTATGACCAATTTCTCTTACCTCAAATTGTGTCACATCTACTGGAGCATCATGAGCATGTATTATGACGTCACAGTATATGATGACATCATAATTAGTATGCAGTATGACGTCACAATGTATTATGACGTCATAATGTATCCGCATTATTACATCACAGTATATTATGAGAGCGCAATTTGCAGGTATTATGAGCAATTTCTCTTATCCCAATTTGTGTCACATCTACTGGAGCATCATGAGCATGTATTTTGACGTCACAGTATATGATGACATCATAATTAGTATGCACTATGACGTCACAATGTATTATGACGTCTTAATATATCCGCATTATGACATCACAATATACTATGAGAGCGCAACATGCAGGTATTATGAGCAATTTCTCTTACCCCAATTAGTGTCACATGTACTGGAGCATCATGAGCATGTATTATGACATCACAGCATATGATGACATCATAACTAGTATGCACTATGATGTCACAATGTATTATGACGTCATGATGTATCCGAATTATTACATCACAATATATTATGAGAGCGCAATTTGCAGGTATTATGCGCAATTTCGTCTACCCCAATTTGTGTCACATCTACTGGAGCATCATGAGCATGTATTATGACGTCATAGTATATGATGACATCATAATTAGTATGCACTATGACGTCACAATGTATTATGACGTCATAATTTATCTGCATTATGACATCACAATATATTATGAGAGCGCAACATGAAGGTATTATGAGCAATTTCTCTTACCCCAATTTGTGTCACATCTACTGGAGCATCATGAGCATGTATTATGACGTCACAGTATATGATGACATCATAATTAGTATGCAAATGACGTCACAATGTATTATGACGTCATAATGTATCCGCATTTTGACATCACAATATATTATGAGAGTGCAATTTGCAGGTATGACCAATTTCTCTTACATCAATTTGTGTCACATCTACTGGAGCATCATGAACATGTATTATGACGTCACAGTATATGATGACATCATAATTAGTATGCAGTATGACGTCACAATGTATTATGACGTCATAATGTATCCACATTATTACATCACAATATATTATGAGAGCGCAATTTGCAGGAATTATGAGCAATTTCTCTTACCCCAAATTGTGTCACATCTACTGGAGCATAACGAGCATGTATTATGACGTCACAGTATATGATGACATCATAATTAGTATGCACTATGTCATCACAATGTATTATGACGTCATAATGGATCCGCTTTAGGACATCACAATATATAATGAGAGCGCAATTTGCAGGTATTATGAGCAACTTCTCTTACCACAATTTGTGTCACATCTACTGGAGTATGATGAGCATGTATTATGTCATCACAGCATATGATGACATCATAACTAGTATGCACTATGACGTCACAAAGTATTATGACATCATAATGTATCCGCATTATGACATCACAATATATTATGAGAGCGCAATTTGCAGGTATTATGAGCAATTTCTCTTACCCCAATTTGTGTCACATCTACTGGAGCATCATGAGCATGTATTATGATGTCACAGTATATGATGACATCATAATTAGTATGCACTATGACATCACAATGTATTATGACGTCATAATGTGTCCGCATTATGACAACACAATATATTATGAGAGCGCAATTTGCAGGAACTATGAGCAATTTCGCTTTCCCCAATTTGTGTCACATCTACTGGAGCATCATGAGCATGTATTATGACGTCACAATATATGACGACATCATAATTAGTATGCACTATGACATCACATTGTATTATGACGTCATAATGTATCCGCATTATGACATCACAATATATTATGAGAGCGCAATTTGCAGGTATTATGAGAAATTTCTCTTATCGCAATTTGTGTCACATCTACTGGAGCATCATGAGCATGTATTATGACGTCACAATATATGATGACATCATAATTAGTATGCACTATGACGTCACAATGTATTATAACGTCATAATGTATCCGCATTATGACATCAAAATATATTATGAGAGAGCAATTTGCAGGTATTATGACCAATTTCTTTTACCCCAATTTGTGTCACATCTACTGGAGCATCATGAGCATGTATTCTGCCGTCACAGTATATGATGTCATCATAATTAGTATGCAATATGATGTCACAATATATTATGACGTCATAATGTATCCGCATTATAACATCACAATATATTATGAGAGCGCAATTTGCAGGTATTATGAGCAATTTCTCTTACCCCAATTAGCGTCACATGTACTGGAGCATCATGAGCATGTATTATGACATCACAGCATATGATGACATCATAACTAGTATGCACTATGATGTCAAAATGTATTATGACGTCATAATGTATCCGCATTATTACATCACAATATATTATGAGAGCGGAATTTGCAGGTATTATGACAAATTTCGCTTACCCCAATTTGTGTCACATCTACTGGAGCATCATGAGCATGTATTATGATGTCACAACATATGATGACATCATAGCTAGTATGCACTATGACGTCACAATGTATTATGACCTCATAATGTATCCGCATTATGACATCACAATATATTATGGGAGCGCAATTTGCAGGTACTATGAGCAATTTCTCTTACCCCAATTTGTGTCACATCTACTGGAGCATCATGAGCATGTATTATGACGTCACAGTATATGATGACATCATAATTAGTATCCACTATGATGACACAATGTATTATGACGTCATAATGTATCCGCATTATGACATCACAATATATTATGAGAGCGCAACCTGAAGGTATTATGAGCAATTTCTCTTACCCCAATTTGTGTCACATCTACTGGAGCATCATGAGCATGTATTATGACGTCACAGCATATGATGACATCACAACTAGTATGCAATATGACGTCACAATGTATTATGACGTCATAATGTATCCGCATTATGACATCACAATATATTATGAGAGCGCAGTTTGCAGGTATTATGACCAATTTCCCTTACCCCAATTTGTGTCACATCTACTGGAGCATCATGAGCATGTATTATGATGTCACAACATATGATGACATCATAGCTAGTATGCACTATGACGTCACAAGGTATTATGGTGTCATATTGTATCCACATTATGACATTACAATATATTATGAGAGCGCAATTTGCATGTTTTATGACCAATTTCGATTCCCCCAATTTGTGTCACATCTACTGGAGCATCATGAGCATGTATTATGACGTCACAGTATATGATGACATCATAATTAGTATGCAGTATGACGTCACAATGTATTATGACGTCATAATGTATCCGCATTATGACATCACAATATATTATGAGAGTGCAATTTGCAGGTTTTATGACCTATTTCTCTTACCCCAATTTGTGTCACATCTACTGTTGCATCATGAGCTTGTATTATGACGTCACAGTATATGATGACATCATAATCAGTATGCACTATGACGTCACAATGTATTATGACGTCATAATGTATCCGCATTATGACATCACCATATATTATGAGAGCGCAATTTGCAGGATTTATGACAAATGTGGCTTACCCCAATTTGTGTCACATCTACTGGAGCATCATGAGCATGTATTATGACGTCACAGTATATGATGACATCATAATTAGTATGCACTATGACGTCACAATGTATTATGACGTCATAATGTATCCGCATTATGACATCACAATATATTATGAGAGAGCAACCTGAAGGTATTATGAGCAATTTCTCTTACCCCAATTTGTGTCACATCTACTGGAGCATCATGAGCATGTATTATGATGTCACAGTATATGATGACATCATAATTAGTATGCACTATGACGTCACAATGTATTATGACATCATAATGTATCCGCATTATGATATCACAATATATTATGAGAGCGCAATTTGCAGGTATGACCAATTTCTCTTACCTCAAATTGTGTCACGTCTACTGGAGCATCATGAGCATGTATTATGACGTCACAGTATATGATGACATCATAATTAGTATGCACTATGATGTCACAATGTATTATAACGTCATAATGTATCCGCATTATGACATCACAATGTATTATGAGAGCGCAATTTGCAGGTATTATGAGCAATTTCGCTTACCACAATTTGTGTCACATCTACTGGAGCATCATGAGCATGTATTATGACGTCACAGTATTTGATGATATCATAATTAGTATGCACTATGACGTCACAATGTATTATGATGTCATAATGTATCCGCATTATGACATCACATTATATTATGAGAGCGCAATTTGCAGGTATTATGAGCAATTTCGCTTACCCCAATTTGTGTCACATCTACTGGAGCATCATGAGCATGTATTATGACGTCATACTATATGATGACATCATAATTAGTATGCACTATGATGTCACAATGTATTATGACGTCATAATGTATCCGCATTATGACATCACAATATATTATGAGAGCGCAATTTGCAGGTACTATGAGCAATTTCTCTGACCCCAATTTGTGTCACATCTACTGGAGCATCATGAGCATGTATTATGACGTCACAGCATATGATGCCATCATAATTACTATGCACTATGACCTCACAATGTGTTATGACGTCATAATGTATCCACATTTTGACATCACAATATATTATGAGAGCGCAATTTGCAGGTATTATGAGCAATTTCTCTTATCCCAATTTGTGTCACATCTACTGGAGCATCATGAGCACGTATTATGACGTCACAGTAAATGATGACATCATAATTAGTATGCACTATGACGTCACAATGTATTATGACTTCATAATATATCCGCATTATGACATCACAATATATTATGAGAGCGCAATTTGCAGTATTATGAGCAATTTCTCTAACCCCAATTTGTGTCACATCTACTGGAGAATCATGAGCATGTATTATGACGTCACAGTATATGATGACATCATAATTAGTATGCAGTATGACGTCACAATGTATTATGACGTTATAATGTATCCACATTATGACATCACAATATATTATGAGAGCACAATTTGGAGGTAATATGAGCAATTTCTGTTACCCCAATATGTGTCACATCTACTGGAGCATCATGAACATGTATTTTGACGTTACAGCATATGATGACATCATAATTAGTATGCACTATGATGTCACAATGTATTATGATGTCATAATGTATCCGCATTTTGACATCACAATATATTAAGAGAGCGCAATTTGCAGGTGTGATGAGCACTTTGTCTTACCCCAATTTGTGTCACATCTGCAGGAGCATCATGAGCATGTATTATGGTGTCACCGTAAAGGATGACATCATAATTAGTATGCACTATGACATCCCAATGTATTATGACATCATATTGTATCCGCATTATGACATCACAATATATTATGAGAGCGCAACATGAAGGTATTATGAGCAATTTCTCTTACCCCAATTTGTGTCACATCTACTGGAGCATCATGAGCATGTATTATGACGTCACAGTATATGATGACATCATAATTAGTATGCACTATGACGTCACAATGTATTATAACGTCATAATGTATCCGCATTATGACATCAAAATATATTATGAGAGAGCAATTTGCAGGTATTATGACCAATTTCTCTTACCCCAATTTGTGTCATATCTACGGGAGCATCATGAGCATGCATTCTGCGTCACAGTATATGATGTCATCATAATTACTATGCACTATGATGTCACAATATATTATGACGTCATAATGTATCCGCATTATGACATCACAATATATTATGAGAGCGCAATTTGCAGGTATTATGAGCAACTTCTCTTACCCCAGTTAGTGTCACATGTACTGGAGCATCATGAGCATGTATTATGACATCACAGCATATGATGACATCATAACTAGTATGCACTATGATGTCACAATGTATTATGACGTCATAATGTATCCGCATTATTACATCACAATATATTATGAGAGCGCAATTTGCAGGTATTATGAGCAATTTCGCTTACCCCAATTTGTGTCACATCTACTGGAGCATCATGAGCATGTATTATGATGTCACAGTATATGATGACATCATAATTAGTATGCACTATGACGTCACAATGTATTATGACGTCATAATGTATCCGCATTATGACATCACAATATATTATGAGAGCGCAATTTGCAGGTACTATGAGCAATTTCTCTTACCCCAATTTGTGTCACATCTACTGGAGCATCATGAGCATGTATTATGACGTCACAGTATATGATGACATCATAATTAGTATGCATTATGACATCACAATGTATTATGACGTCATAATGTATCCGCATTAGGACATCACAATACATTATGAGAGCCCAACATGAAGGTATTATGAGCAATTTCTCTTACCCCAATTTGTGTCACATCTACTGGAGCATCATGAGCATGTATTATGATGTCAAAACATATGATGACATCATAGCTAGTATGCACTATGACGTCACAAGGTATTATGATGTCATATTGTATCCACATTATGACATCACAATATATTATGAGAGTGCAATTTGCAGGTTTTATGACCAATGTCTCTTACCCCAATTTGCGTCACATCTACTGTTGCATCATGAGCTTGTATTATGATGTCACAGTATATGACGACATCATAATTAGTATGCACTATGACGTCACAATGTATTATGACGTCATAATGTATCCACATTATTACATCACAATATATTATGAGAGCGCAATTTGCAGGTATTATGAGCAATTTCTTTTACCCCAATTTGTGTCACATCTACTGGAGCATAATGAGCATGTATTATGACATCACAGTATATGATTACATCATAATTAGTATGCACTATGACATCACAACGTATTATGACGTCCTAATGGATCCGCATTAGGACATCACAATATATAATGAGAGCGCAATTTGCAGGTATTATGAGCAACTTCTCTTACCCCAATTTGTGTCACATCTACTGGAGCATCATGAGCATGTATTATGTCGTCACAGCATATGATGACATCATAACTAGTATGCTCTATGACGTCACAATGTATTATGACGTCATAATGTATCCGCATTATGACATCACAATATATTATGAGAGCGCAATTTGCAGGTGTTATGAGCAATTTCTCTTACCCCAATTTGTGTCACATCTACTGGAGCATCATGAGCATGTATTATGACGTCACAGTATATGATGACATCATAATTAGTATGCACTATGTCATCACAATATATTATGACGTCATAATGTATCCGCATTATGACATCACAATATATTATGAGAGCGCAATTTGCAGGTATTATGAGCAATTTCGCTAAACCCAATTTGTGTCACATCTACTGGAGCATCATGAGCATGTATTATGACGTCACAGTATTTGATGATATCATAATTAGTATGCACTATGACGTCACAATGTATTATGACGTCATAATGTATCCGCATAATGACATCACAATATATTATGAGAGCGCAATTTGCAGGTACTATGAGCAATTTCTCTTACCCCAATTTGTGTCACATCTACTGGAGCATCATGAGCATGTATTATGACGTCACAGTATATGATGACATCATAATTAGTATGCACTATGACGTCACAATGTATTATGACGTCATAATGTATCCGCATTATGACATCACAATATATTATGAGAGCGCAATTTGCAGGTATTATGAGCAATTTCGCTTACCACAATTTGTGTCACATCTACTGGAGCATCATGAGCATGTATTATGACGTCACAGTATTTGATGATATCATAATTAGTATGCACTATGACGTCACAATGTATTATGATATCATAATGTATCCGCATTATAACATCACATTATATTATGAGAGCGCAATTTGCAGATATTATGAGCAATTTCTCTTATCCCAATTTGTGTCACATCTACTGGAGCATCATGAGCATGTATTATGACGTCACAGTATATGATGACATCATAATTTGTATGCACTATGACGTCACAATGTATTATAACGTCATAATATATCCGCATTATGACATCAAAATATATTATGAGAGAGCAATTTGCAGGTATTATGACCAATTTCTCTTATGCCAATTTGTGTCACATCTACTGGAGAATCATGAGCATGTATTCTGCGTCACAGTATATGATGTCATCATAATTAGTATGCACTATGATGTCACAATATATTATGACGTCATAATGTATCCACATTATAACATCACAATATATTATGGGAGCGTAATTTGCAAGTATTATGAGCAATTTCTCTTACCCCAATTATTGTCACATGTACTGGAGCATCATGAGCATGTATTATGACATCACAGCATATGATGACATCATAACTAGTATGCACTATGATGTCACAATGTATTATGACGTCATAATGTATCCGCATTATTACATCACAATATATTATGAGAGCGCAATTTGCAGGTAATATGAGCAATTTCGCTTACCCCAATTTGTGTCACATCTACTGGAGCATCATGAGCATGTATTATGACGTCATACTATATGATGACATCATAATTAGTATGCACTATGATGTCACAATGTATTATGACGTCATAATATATCCGCATTATGACATCACAATATATTATGAGAGCGCAATTTGCAGGTACTATGAGCAATTTTTCTGACCCCAATTTGTGTCACATCTACTGGAGCATCATGAGCATGTATTATGACGTCACAGCATATGATGCCATCATAATTACTATGCACTATGACCTCACAATGTGTTATGACGTCATAATGTATCCGCATTATGACATCACAATATATTATGAGAGCGCAATTTGCAGGTATTATGAGCAATTTCTCTTACCCCAATTTGTGTCACATCTACTGGAGCATCATGAGCACGTATTATGACGTCACAGTAAATGATGACATCATAATTAGTATGCACTATGACGTCACAATGTATTATGACTTCATAATATATCCGCATTATGACATCACAATATATTATGAGAGCGCAATTTGCAGTATTATGAGCAATTTCTCTTACCCCAATTTGTGTCACATCTACTGGAGAATCATGAGCATGTATTATGACGTCACAGTATATGATGCCATCATAATTAGTATGCAGTATGACGTCACAATTTATCATGACGTTATAATGTATCCACATTATGACATCACAATATATTATGAGAGCACAATTTGGAGGTAATATGAGCAATTTCTGTTACCCCAATATGTGTCACATCTACTGGAGCATCATGAACATGTATTATGACGTTACAGCATATGATGACATCATAATTAGTATGCACTATGATGTCACAATGTATTATGATGTCATAATGTATCCGCATTATGACATCACAATATATTAAGAGAGCGAAATTTGCAGGTATGATGAGCAATTTGTCTTACCCCAATTTGTGTCACATCTGCAGGAGCATCATGAGCATGTATTATGACGTCACCGTAAAGGATGACATCATAATTAGTATGCACTATGACATCCCAATGTATTATGACATCATATTGTATCCGCATTATGACATCACAATATATTATGAGAGCGCAGTTTGCAGGTATTATGAGCAATTTCTCTTACCACAATTTGTGTCACATCTACTGGAGCATCATGAGCATGTATTATGACGTCACAGTATATGATGACATCATAATCAGTATGCACTATGACGTCACAATGTATTATGATGTCATAATGTATCCGCATTAGGACATCAAAATATATTATGAGAGCGCAACTTGAAGGTATTATGAGCAATTTCTCTTAACCCAATTTGTGTCACATCTACTGGAGCATCATGAGCATGTATTATGACGTCACAGTATATGATGACATCATAATTAGTATGCACTATGACATCACAATGTATTATGACGTCATAATGTATCCGCATTATGACATCACAATATATTATGAGAGCGCAACATGCAGGTATTATGAGCAATTTCTCTTACCCCAATTTGTGTCACATCAACTGGAGCATCATGAGTATGTATTATGACGTCACAGTATATGATGACATCATAATTAGTATGCACTATGACATCACAATGTATTATGACGTCATAATGTATCCGCATTATGACATCACAATATATTATGAGAGCGCAACATGAAGGTATTATGAGCAATTTCTCTTACCCCAATTTGTGTCACATCAACTGGAGCATCATGAGCATGTATTATGACGTCACAGTACATGATGACATCATAATTAGTATGCACTATGACATCACAATGTATTATGACGTCATAATGTATCCGCATTTTGACATCACAATATATTATGAGAGCGCAATTTGCAGGTATGACCAATTTCTCTTACCTCAATTTGTGTCACATCTACTGGAGCATCATGAGCATGTATTATGACGTCACAGTATATGATGACATCATAATTAGTATGCAGTATGACGTCACAATGTATTATGACGTCATAATGTATCCGCATTATTACATCACAATATATTATGAGAGCGCAATTTGCAGGTATTATGACCAATTTCGCTTACCCCAAATTGTGTCACATCTACTGGAGCATAATGAGCATGTATTATGACGTCACAGTATATGATGACATCATAATTAGTATGCACTATGACATCACAATGTATTATGACGTCTTAATGGATCCGCATTAGGACATCACAATATATTATGAGAGCGAAACATGCAGGTATTATGAGCAATTTCTCTTACCCCAATTTGTGTCACATATACTGGAGCATCATGAGGATGTATTATGACGTCACAGTATATGATGACATCATAATTAGTATGCACTATGACGTCACAATGTATTATGACGTCATAATGTATCCGCATTAGGACATCACAATATATTATGAGAGCGCAACATCAAGGTATTATGAGCAATTTCTCTTACCCCAATTTGTGTCACATCTACTGCTGCATCATGAGCATGTATTATGACGTCACAGTATATGATGACATCATAATTAGTATGCACTATGACGTCACAATGTATTATGACGTCATAATGTATCCGCATTATGACATCACAATATATTGTGAGAGCGCAACATGCAGGTATTATGAGCAATTTCTCTTACCCCAATTTGTGTCACATCTACTGGAGCATCAAGAGCATGTATTATGACGTCACAGTATGTGATGACATCATAATTAGTATGCACTATGACGTCACAATGTATTATGACGTCATAATATATCCGCATTATGACATCACAACATATTATGAGAGCGCAACCTGAAGGTATTATGAGCAATTTCTCTTACCCCAATTTGTGTCACATCTACTGGAGCATCATGAGCATGTATTATGACGTCACAGTATATGATGACATCATAAATAGTATGCACTACGACGTCACAATGTGTTATGATGTCATAATGTATCCGCATTTTGATATCACAATATATTATGAGAGCGCAATTTGCAGGTATGACCAATTTCTCTTACCTCAAATTGTGTCACATCTACTGGAGCATAATGAGCATGTATTATGACATCACAGCATATGATGACATCATAATTAGTATGCACTATGTCATCAAAATATATTATGACGTCATAATGCTTCCGCATTATGACATCACAATATATTATGAGAGCGCAATTTGCAGGTATTATGAGCAATTTCGCTTACACCAATTTGTGTCACATCTACTGCAGCATCATGAGCATGTATTCTGCCGTCCCAGTATATGATGTCATCATAATTAGTATGCACTATGATGTCACAATATATTATGACGTCATAATGTATCCGCATTATAACATCACAATATATTATGAGAGCGCAATATGCAGGTATTATGAGCAATTTCTCTTACCCCAATTAGTGTCACATGTACTGGAGCATCATGAGCATGTATTATGACGTCACAGCATATGATGACATCATAACTAGTATGCACTATGATGTCACAATGTATTATGAAGTCATAATGTATCCGCATAATTACATCAGAATATACTATGAGAGCGCAATTTACACGTATTATGAGCAATTTCGCTTACCCCAATTTGTGTCACATCTACTGGAGCATCATGAGCATGTATTATGACGTCATAGTATATGATGACATCGTAATTAGTATGCACTATGATGTCACAATATATTATGACGTCATAATGTATCCACATAATGACATCACAATATATTATGAGAGCGCAATTCGCAGGTATTATGAGCAATTTCTCTTACCCCAATTTGTGTCACATCTACTGGAGCATCATGAGCATGTATTATGACGTCATAGTATATGATGACATCATAATTAGTATACACTATGATGTCACCATGTATTATGACGACATAATGCATCCGCATTATGACATCACAATATATTATGAGAGCGCAATTTGCAGGTATTATGAGCAATTTCTCTTACCCCAATTTGTGTCACATCTACTGGAGCAACATGAGCATGTATTATGACATCACAGCATATGATGACATCATAATTAGTATGCACTATGTCATCAAAATATATTATGACGTCATAATGTATCCGCATTATGACATCACAATATATTATGAGAGCGCAATTTGCAGGTATTATGAGAAATTTCGCTTACACCAATTTGTGTCACGTCTACTGGAGCATCATGAGCATGTATTACGACATCACAGTATTTGATGATATCATAATTAGTATGCACTATGACGTCACAATGTATTATGGTGTCATAATGTATCCGAATTATGACATCAAAATATATTATGAGAGAGCAATTTGCAGGTATTATGACCAATTTCTCTTACCACAATTTGTGTCACATCTACTGCAGCATCTTGAGCATGTATTCTGCGTCACAGTATATGATGTCATCATAATTAGTATGCACTATGATGTCACAATATATTATGACGTCATAATGTATCCGCATTATAGCATCACAATATATTATGAGAGCGCAATTTGCAGGTATTATGAGCAATTTCTCTTACCCCAATTAGTGTCACATGTACTGGAGCATCATGAGCATGTATTATGACGTCACAGTATATGATGACATCATAATTAGTATGCACTATGACGTCACAATATATTATGACGTCATAATGTATCCGCATTATGACATCACAATATATTATGAGAGCGCAATTTGCAGGTACTATGAGCAATTTCTCTTACCCCAATTTGTGTCACATCTACTGGAGCATCATGAGCATGTATTATGACGTCACAGTATATGATGACATCATAATTAGTATGCACTATGACGTCACAATGTATTATGACGTCATAATGTATCCGCATTAGGACATCACAATATATTATGAGAGCGCAACATGCAGGTATTATGAGCAATTTCTCTTACCCCAATTTGTGTCACATTTACTGGAGCATCATGAGCATGTATTATGATGTCACAACATATGATGACATCATAGCTAGTATGCACTATGACGTCACAAGGTATTATGATGTCATATTGTATCCACATTATGACATCACAATATATTATGAGAGCGCAATTTGCAGGTATTATGAGCAATTTCGCTTATCCCAATTTGTGTCAAATCTACTGGAGCATCATGAGCATGTATTATGACGTCACAGTATATGATGACCTCATAACTAGTATGGTCTATGACGTCACAATGTATTATGACGTCATAATGTATCCGCATTATGACATCACAATATATTAGGAGAGCGCAATTTGCAGGTATTATGAGCAATTTCTCTTACCCCAATTTGTGTCACATCTACTGGAGCATCATGAGCATGTATTATGACGTCACAGTATATGATGACATCATAATTAGTATGCACTATGACGTCACAATGTATTATGATGTCGTAATGTATCCGCATTATGACATCACAATATATTATGAGAGCGCAATTTGCAGGTACTATGAGCAATTTCTCTTACCCCAATTTGTGTCACATCTACTGGAGCATCATGAGCATGTATTATGACGTCACAGTATATGATGACATCATAATTAGTATGCACTATGACGTCACAATGTATTATGACGTCATAATGCATCCGCATTAGGACATCACAATATATTATGAGAGCGCAACATGAAGGTATTATGAGCAATTTCTCTTACCCCAATTTGTGTCACATCTACTGGAGCATCATGAGCATGTATTATGACGTCACAGTATATGATGACATCATAATTAGTATGCACTATGACATCACAAAGTATTATGACGTCATAATGTATCCGCATTATGACATCACAATATATTATGAGAGCGCAATTTGCAGGTATTATGACCAATTTGTCTTCCCCCAATTTGTGTCACATCTACTGGAGCATCATGAGCATGTATTATGACGTCACAGTATATGATTACATCGTAATTAGTATGCACTATGACGTCACAATGTATTATGACGTCATAATGTATCCGCATTATGACATCACAATATATAATGAGAGCGCAATTTGCAGGTATTATGAGCAATTTCTCTTACCCCAATTTTTGTCACATCTACTGGAGCATCATGAGCCTGTATTATGACGTCACAGTATATGATGACATCATGAATAGTATGCACTATGACGTCACAATGTATTATGACGTCATAATATATGCGCATTATGACATCACAATATATTATGAGAGCGCAATTTGCAGGAACTATGAGCAATTTCTCTTACCCCAATTTGTGTCACATCTACTGGAGCATCATGAGCATGTATTATGACGTCACAGTATATGATGACATCATAATTAGTATGCACTATGATGTCACAATGTATTATAACGTCATAATATATCCGCATTATGACATCAAAATATATTATGAGAGAGCAATTTGCAGGTATTATGACCAATTTCTCTTACCCCAATTTGTGTCACATCTACTGGATCATCATGAGCATGTATTCTGCCGTCACAGTATATGATGTCATCATAATTAGTATGCACTATGATGTCACAATATATTATGACATCATAATGTGTCCGCATTATAACATCACAGTATATTATGAGAGCGCAATTTCCAGGTATTATGAGCAATTTCTCTTACCCCAATTAGTGTCACATGTACTGGAGCATCATGAGCATGTATTATGACATCACAGCATATGATGACATCATAACTAGTATGCACTATGATGTCACAATGTATTATGACGTCATAATGTATCCGCATTATTACATCACAATATATTATGAGAGCGCAATTTGCAGGTATTATGAGCAATTTCGTTTACCCCAATTTGTGTCACATCTACTGGAGCATCATGAGCATGTATTATGACATCACAGCGAATGATGACATCATAACTAGTATGCACTATGACGTCACAATGTATTCTGACGTCATAATGTATCCGCATTATGACATCACAATATATTATGAGAGCGCAATTTGCAGGTATTATGAGGAATTTCTCTTACCCCAATTTGTGTCACATCTACTGGAGCATCATGAGCATGTATTATGACGTCACAGTATATGATGACATCATAATTAATATGCACTATGACATCACAATGCATTATGACGTCATAATGTATCCGCATTATGACATCACAATATATTATGAGAGCGCAATTTGCAGGTATTATGACCAATTCCTCTTACCCCAATTTGTGTCACATCTACTGGAGCATCATGAGCATGTATTATGACGTCACAGTATATGATGACATCATGATTAGTATGCACTATGACGTCACAATGTATTATGATGTCATAATGTATGCGCATTATGACATCACAATATATTATGAGAGCGCAATATGCAGGAACTATGAGCAATTTCGCTTACCCCAATTTGTGTCACATCTACTGGATAATCATGAGCATGTATTATGGCGTCACAGTATATGAAGACTTCATAGTTAGTATGCAGTATGACGTCACAATGTATTATGATGTCATAATGTATCCGCATTATGACATCACAATATATTATGAGAGCGCAATTTGCAGGTTTTATGACAAATTTGGCTTACCGCAATTTGTGTCTCATCTACTGGAGCATCATGAGCATGTATTATGACGTCAGAGTATATGATGACATCATAATTAGTATGCACTATGACGTCACAATGTATTATGACGTCATAATGTATCCGCATTATGACATCACAATGTATTATGAGAGCGCAACATGCAGGTATTATGAGCAATTTCTCTTACCCCAATTTGTGTCACATCTACTGGAGCATCATGAGCATGTATTATGACGTCACATTATATGATGACATCATAATTAGTATGCACTATGACGTCACAATGTATTATGACGTCATAATGTATCCGCGTTATGACATCACAATATAGTATGAGAGCGCAACATGCAGGTATTATGAGCAATTTCTCTTACCCCAATTTGTGTCACATCTACTGGAGCATCATGAGCATGTAGTATGACGTCACAGCATATGATGACATCATAACTAGTATGCACTATGACGTCACAATGTATTATGACGTCATAATGTATCCGCATTATGACATCACAATATATTATGAGAGCGCAATTTGCAGGTATTATGAGCAATTTCTCTTCCCCCAATTTGTGTCACATCTACTGGAGCATCATGAGCATGTATTATGATGTCACAGTATATGATCACATCATAATTAGTATGCACTATGACGTCACAATGTATTATGACGTCATAATGTATCCGCATAATGACATCACAAGATATTCTGAGAGCGCAATTTGCAGGTTATATAAGCAATTTCTCTTACCCCAATTTGTGTCACATCTACTGGAGCAACATGAGCATGTATTATGACGTCACGGTATATGATGACATCATAATTAGTATGCACTATGACGTCACAATGTATTATGACGTCATAATGTAGCCGCATTATGACATCACAATATATTATGAGAGCGGAACATGAAGGTATTATGAGCAATTTCTCTTACCACAATTTGTGTCACATCTACTGGAGCATAATGAGCATGTATTATGACGTCACAGTATATGATGACATCATAATTAGTATGCACTATGATGTCACAATGTATTATGACATCATAATGTATCCACACTATGACACCACAATATATTATGAGAGAGCAATTTGCGGGTTTTATGACAAATTTCGCTTACCCCAATTTGTGTCACATCTACTGGAGTATCTTGAACATGTATTATGACGTCACAGTATATGATGACATCATAATTAGTATGCACTATGACGTCACAATGTATTATGACGTCATAATGTATCCGCCTTATGACCTCACAATATATTATGAGAGCGCAACATGCAGGTATTATGAGCAATTTCTCTTACCCCAATTTGTGTCACATCTACTGGAGCATCATGAGCATGTATTATGACGTCACACAATATGATGTCATCATAATTAGTATGCAGTATGACGTCACAATGTATTATGACGTCATAATGTATCCGCATTATGACATCACAATATATTATGAGAGCGTAGTTTGCAGGTATGACCAATTTCTCTTACCTCAATTGGTGTCACATCTACTGGAGCATCATGAGCATGTATTATGACGTCACAGTATATGATGACATCATAATTTGTATGCAGTATGACGTCACAATGTATTATAACGTCATAATGTATCCGCATTATTACTTCACAATACATTATGAGAGCGCAATTTGCAGGTATTATGAGCAATTTCTCTTACCCCAAATTGTGTCACATCTACTGGAGCATAATGAGCATGTATTATGACGTCACAGTATATGATGACATCATAATTAGTATGCACTATGACATCACAATGTATTATGACGTCATAATGGATCCGCATTAGGACATCACAATATATTATGAGAGCGCAATTTGCAGGTATTATGAGCAACTTCTCTTACCACAATTTGTGTCACATCTACTGGAGCATCATGAGCATGTATTAGGTCATCACAGCATATGATGACATCATAACTAGTATGCACTATGACGTCACAATGTATTATGACATCATAATGTATCCGCATTATGACATCACAATATACTTTGAGAGCGCAATTTGCAGGTATTATGAGCAATTTCTCTTACCACAATTTGTGTCACATCTACTGGAGCATCATGAGCATGTATTATGACGTCACAGTATATGATGACATCATAATTAGTATGCACTATGACATCACAATGTATTATGACATCATAATGTATCCGCATTATGACATCACAATATATTATGAGAGTGCAATTTGCAGGTATTATGAGCAATTTCTCTTACCCCAATTAGTGTCACATGTACTGGAGCATCATGAGCATGTATTATGACATCACATCGAATGATGACATCATAACTAGTATGCACTATGACGTCACAATGTATTCTGACGTCATAATGTATCCGCATTATGACATCACAATATATTATGAGAGCGCAATTTGCAGGTATTATGAGGAATTTCTCTTACCCCAATTTGTGTCACATCTACTGGAGCATCATGAGCATGTATTATGACGTCACAGTATATGATGACATCATAATTACTATGCACTATGACATCAAAATGCATTATGACGTCATAATGTATCCGCATTATGACATCACAATATATTATGAGAGCGCAATTTGCAGGTATTATGACCGATTTCTCTTACCCCAATTTGTGTCACATCTACTGGAGCATCATGAGCATGTATTATGACGTCACAGTATATGATGACATCATGATTAGTATGCACTATGACGTCACAATGTATTATGATGTCATAATGTATGCGCATTATGACATCACAATATATTATGAGAGCGCAATTTGCAGGTTTTATGACAATTTTGGCTTACCCCAATTTGTGTCAAATCTACTGGAGCATCATGTGCATGTATTATGACGTCCCAGTATATGATGACATCATAATTATTATGCACTATGACGTCACAATGTATTATGACGTCATGATGTATCCGGATTATGACATCGCAGTATATTATGAGATCGCAAAATGCAGGTATTATGAGCAATTTCTCTTACCACAATTTGTTTCACATCTACTGGAGCATCATGAGCATGTATTATGACGTCACAGTATATGATGACATCATAATTAGTATGCGGTATGACGTCACAATGTATTATGACGTCATATTGTATCCGCATTATTACATCACAATATATTATGAGAGCGCAATTTGCAGGTATTATGAGCAATTTCTTTTACCCCAATTTGTGTCACATCTACTGGAGCATCATGAGCATGTATTATGACGTCACAGTTTATGATGACATCATAATTAGTATGCACTATGACATCACAATGGATTATGACGTCATAATGGATCCGCATTAGGACATCACAATATATAATGAGAGCGCAATTTGCAGGTATTATGAGCAACTTCTCTTACCCTAATTTGTGTCACATCTACTGGAGCATCATGAGCATGTATTATGTCGTCACAGCATATGAGGACATCATAACGAGTATGCTCTATGACGTCACAATGTATTATGACGTCATAATGTATCCGCATTATGACATCACAATATATTATGAGAGCACAATTTGCAGATATTATGAGCAATTTCTCTTACCCCAATTTGTGTCACATCTACTGGAGCATTCTGAGCATGTATTATGATGTCACAGTATATGATGACATCATAATTAGTATGCACTATGACGTCACAATGTATAATGACGTCATAATGTTTCCGCATTATGACATCACAATATATTTTGAGAGCGCAACATGCAGATGTTTTGAGAAATTTCTCTTACCCCAATTTGTGTCACATCTACTGGAGCATCATGAGCATGTATTATGACGTCACAGTATATGATGACATCATAATTAGTATGCAGTATGACGTCACAATGTATTATGACGTCATAATGTATCCGCATTATGACATCACAATATATTATGAGAGCGCAATTTGCAGGTTTTATGACAAATTTGGCTTACCCCAATTTGTGTCACATCTACTGGAGCGTCATGAGCATGTATTATGACGTCATAGTATATGATCACATCATAATTAGTATGCACTATGACGTCACAATGTATTCTGACGTCATAATGTATCCGCATTATGACATCACAATATATTATGAGAGCGCAATTTGCAGGTATTATGAGGAATTTCTCTTACCCCAATTTGTGTCACATCTACTGGAGCATCATGAGCATGTATTATGACGTCACAGTATATGATGACATCATAATTAATATGCACTATGACATCACAATGCATTATGACGTCATAATGTATGCGCATTATGACATCACAATATATTATGAGAGCGCAATATGCAGGAACTATGAGCAATTTCGCTTACCACAATTTGTGTCACATCTACTGGATAATCATGAGCATGTATTATGACGTCACAGTATATGAAGACTTCATAGTTAGTATGCAGTATGACGTCACAATGTATTATGACGTCATAATGTATCCGCATTATGACATCACAATATATTATGAGAGCGCAATTTGCAGGTTTTATGACAAATTTGGCTTACCGCAATTTGTGTCTCATCTACTGGAGCATCATGAGCATGTATTATGACGTCACAGTATATGATGACATCATAATTAGTATGCACTATGACGTCACAATGTATTATGACGTCATAATGTATCCGCATTATGACATCACAAGATATTCTGAGAGCGCAATTTGCAGGTTATATAAGCAATTTCTCTTACCCCAATTTGTGTCACATCTACTGGAGCAACATGAGCATGTATTATGACGTCACAGTATATGATGACATCATAATTAGTATGCACTATGACGTCACAATATATTGTGATGTCATAATGCGGCTACATTATGACGTCATAATACATTATGAGAGCGGAACATGAAGGTATTATGAGCAATTTCTCTTACCACAATTTGTGTCACATCTACTGGAGCATAATGAGCATGTATTATGACGTCACAGTATATGATGACATCATAATTAGTATGCACTATGATGTCACAATGTATTATGACATCATAATGTATCCACACTATGACACCACAATATATTATGAGAGAGCAATTTGCAGGTTTTATGACAAATTTCGCTTACCCCAATTTGTGTCACATCTACTGGAGAATCTTGAACATGTATTATGACGTCACAGTATATGATGACATCATAATTAGTATGCACTATGACGTCACAATGTATTATGACGTCATAATGTATCCGCCTTATGACCTCACAATATATTATGAGAGCGCAACATGCAGGTATTATGAGCAATTTCTCTTACCCCAATTTGTGTCACATCTACTGGAGCATCATGAGCATGTATTATGACGTCACAGCATATGATGTCATCATAATTAGTATGCAGTATGACGTCACAATGTATTATGACGTCATAATGTATCCGCATTATGACATCACAATATATTATGAGAGCGTAGTTTGAAGGTATGACCAATTTCTCTTACCTCAATTGGTGTCACATCTACTGGAGCATCATGAGCATGTATTATGACGTCACAGTATATGATGACATCATAATTAGTATGCAGTATGACGTCACAATGTATTATAACGTCATAATGTATCCGCATTATTACTTCACAATACATTATGAGAGCGCAATTTGCAGGTATTATGAGCAATTTCTCTTACCCCAAATTGTGTCACATCTACTGGAGCATAATGAGCATGTATTATGACGTCACAGTATATGATGACATCATAATTAGTATGCACTATGACATCACAATGTATTATGACGTCATAATGGATCCGCATTAGGACATCACAATATATTATGAGAGCGCAATTTGCAGGTATTATGAGCAACTTCTCTTACCCCAATTTGTGTCACATCTACTGGAGCATCATGAGCATGTATTAGGTCATCACAGCATATGATGACATCATAACTAGTATGCACTATGACGTCACAATGTATTATGACATCATAATGTATCCGCATTATGACATCACAATATACTTTGAGAGCGCAATTTGCAGGTATTATGAGCAATTTCTCTTACCACAATTTGTGTCACATCTACTGGAGCATCATGAGCATGTATTATGACGTCACAGTATATGATGACATCATAATTAGTATGCACTATGACATCACAATGTATTATGACATCATAATGTATCCGCATTATGACATCACAATATATTATGAGAGTGCAATTTGCAGGTATTATGACCAATTTCGCTTTCCCCAATTTGTGTCACATCTACTGGAGCATCACGAGCATGTATTATGACGTCACAGTATATGATGACATCATAATTAGTATGCACTATGACGTCACAATGTATTATGACGTCATAATGTTTCCGCATTATGACATCACAATATATTATGAGAGCGCAACATGCAGGTATTTTGAGCAATTTCTCTTACCCCAATTTGTGTCACATCTACTGGAGCAACATGAGCATGTATTATGACGTCACAGTATATGATGACATCATAATTAGTATGCAGTATGATGTCACAATGTATTATGACGTCATAATGTATCCGCATTATGACATCACAATATATTATGAGAGCGCAATTTGTAGGTTTTATGACAAATTTGGCTTACCCCAATTTGTGTCACATCTACTGGAGCATCATGAGCATGTATTTTGATGTCACAGTATATGATGACATCATAATTATTATGCACTATGACGTCACAATGTATTATGACGTCATAATGTATCCCCATTATGACATCACAGTATATTATGAGATCGCAATATGCAGGTATTATGAGCAATTTCTCTTACCACAATTTGTTTCACATCTACTGGAGCATCATGAGCATGTATTATGACGTCACAGTATATGATGACATCATAATTACTATGCACTACGACGTCACCAAGTATTATGACATCATAATGTATCCGCATTTTGATATCACAATATATTATGAGAGCGCAATTTGCAGGTATGACCAATTTCTCTTACCTCAAACTGTGTCACATCTACTGGAGCATCATGAGCATGTATTATGACGTCACAGTATATGATGACATCATAATTAGTATGCGGTATGACGTCACAATGTATTATGACGTCATAATGTATCCACATTATTACATCACAATATATTATGAGAGCGCAATTTGCAGGTATTATGAGCAATTTCTTTTACCCCAATTTGTGTCACATCTACTGGAGCATAATGAGCATGTATTATGACGTCACAGTATATGATGACATCATAATTAGTATGCACTATGACATCACAATGTATTATGACGTCATAATGGATCCGCATTAGGACATCACAATATATAATGAGAGCCCAATTTGCAGGTATTATGAGCAACTTCAATTACCCTAATTTGTGTCACATCTACTGGATCATCATGAGCATGTATTATGTCGTCACAGCATATGAGGACATCATAACGAGTATGCTCTATGACGTCACAATGTATTATGACGTCATAATGTATCCGCATTATGACATCACAATATATTATGAGAGCGCAATTTGCAGGTATTATGAGCAATTTCTCTTACCCCAATTAGTGTCACATGTACTGGAGCATCATGAGCATGTATTATGACATCACATCGAATGATGACATCATAACTAGTATGCACTATGACGTCACAATGTATTCTGACGTCATAATGTATCCGCATTATGACATCACAATATATTATGAGAGCGCAATTTGCAGGTATTATGAGGAATTTCTCTTACCCCAATTTGTGTCACATCTACTGGAGCATCATGAGCATGTATTATGACGTCACAGTATATGATGACATCATAATTACTATGCACTATGACATCACAATGTATTATGACGTCATAATGTATCCGCATTATGACATCACAATATATTATGAGAGCGCAATTTGCAGGTATTATGACCGATTTCTCTTACCCCAATTTGTGTCACATCTACTGGAGCATCATGAGCATGTATTATGACGTCACAGTATATGATGACATCAGGATTAGTATGCACTATGACGTCACAATGTATTATGATGTCATAATGTATGCGCATTATGACATCACAATATATTATGAGAGCGCAATTTGCAGGTTTTATGACAATTTTGGCTTACCCCAATTTGTGTCAAATCTACTGGAGCATCATGTGCATGTATTATGACGTCCCAGTATATGATGACATCATAATTATTATGCACTATGATGTCACAATGTATTATGACGTCATAATGTATCCGGATTATGACATCACAGTATATTATGAGATCGCAAAATGCAGGTATTATGAGCAATTTCTCTTACCACAATTTGTTTCACATCTACTGGAGCATCATGAGCATGTATTATGACGTCACAGTATATGATGACATCATAATTACTATGCACTACGACGTCACCAAGTATTATGACATCATAATGTATCCGCATTTTGATATCACAATATATTATGTGAGCGCAATTTGCAGGTATGACCAATTTCTGTTACCTCAAATTGTGTCACATCTACTGGAGCATCATGAGCATGTATTATGACGTCACAGTATATGATGACATCATAATTAGTATGCGGTATGACGTCACAATGTATTATGACGTCATATTGTATCCGCATTATTACATCACAATATATTATGAGAGCGCAATTTGCAGGTATTATGAGCAATTTCTTTTACCCCAATTTGTGTCACATCTACTGGAGCATCATGAGCATGTATTATGACGTCACAGTTTATGATGACATCATAATTAGTATGCACTATGACATCACAATGGATTATGACGTCATAATGGATCCGCATTAGGACCTCACAATATATAATGAGAGCGCAATTTGCAGGTATTATGAGCAACTTCTCTTACCCTAATTTGTGTCACATCTACTGGAGCATCATGAGCATGTATTATGTCGTCACAGCATATGAGGACATCATAACGAGTATGCTCTATGACGTCACAATGTATTATGACGTCATAATGTATCCGCATTATGACATCACAATATATTATGAGAGCACAATTTGCAGATATTATGAGCAATTTCTCTTACCCCAATTTGTGTCACATCTACTGGAGCATCCTGAGCATGTATTATGACGTCACAGTATATGATGACATCATAATTAGTATGCACTATGACGTCACAATGTATAATGACGTCATAATGTTTCCGCTTTATGACATCACAATATATTTTGAGAGCGCAACATGCAGATATTTTGAGAAATTTCTCTTACCCCAATTTGTGTCACATCTACTGGAGCATCATGAGCATGTATTATGACGTCACAGTATATGATGACATCATAATTAGTATGCAGTATGACGTCACAATGTATTATGACGTCATAATGTATCCGCATTATGACATCACAATATATTATGAGAGCGCAATTTGCAGGTTTTATGACAAATTTGGCTTACCCCAATTTGTGTCACATCTACTGGAGCGTCATGAGCATGTATTATGACGTCATAGTATATGATCACATCATAATTAGTATGCACTATGACGTCACAATGTATTCTGACGTCATAATGTATCCGCATTATGACATCACAATATATTATGAGAGCGCAATTTGCAGGTATTATGAGGAATTTCTCTTACCCCAATTTGTGTCACATCTACTGGAGCATCATGAGCATGTATTATGACGTCACAGTATATGATGACATCATAATTAATATGCACTATGACATCACAATGCATTATGACGTCATAATGTATGCGCATTATGACATCACAATATATTATGAGAGCGCAATATGCAGGAACTATGAGCAATTTCGCTTACCACAATTTGTGTCACATCTACTGGATAATCATGAGCATGTATTATGACGTCACAGTATATGAAGACTTCATAGTTAGTATGCAGTATGACGTCACAATGTATTATGACGTCATAATGTATCCGCATTATGACATCACAATATATTATGAGAGCGCAATTTGCAGGTTTTATGACAAATTTGGCTTACCGCAATTTGTGTCTCATCTACTGGAGCATCATGAGCATGTATTATGACGTCACAGTATATGATGACATCATAATTAGTATGCACTATGACGTCACAATGTATTATGACGTCATAATGTATCCGCATTATGACATCACAAGATATTCTGAGAGCGCAATTTGCAGGTTATATAAGCAATTTCTCTTACCCCAATTTGTGTCACATCTACTGGAGCAACATGAGCATGTATTATGACGTCACAGTATATGATGACATCATAATTAGTATGCACTATGACGTCACAATATATTGTGATGTCATAATGCGGCTACATTATGACGTCATAATACATTATGAGAGCGGAACATGAAGGTATTATGAGCAATTTCTCTTACCACAATTTGTGTCACATCTACTGGAGCATAATGAGCATGTATTATGACGTCACAGTATATGATGACATCATAATTAGTATGCACTATGATGTCACAATGTATTATGACATCATAATGTATCCACACTATGACACCACAATATATTATGAGAGAGCAATTTGCAGGTTTTATGACAAATTTCGCTTACCCCAATTTGTGTCACATCTACTGGAGAATCTTGAACATGTATTATGACGTCACAGTATATGATGACATCATAATTAGTATGCACTATGACGTCACAATGTATTATGACGTCATAATGTATCCGCCTTATGACCTCACAATATATTATGAGAGCGCAACATGCAGGTATTATGAGCAATTTCTCTTACCCCAATTTGTGTCACATCTACTGGAGCATCATGAGCATGTATTATGACGTCACAGCATATGATGTCATCATAATTAGTATGCAGTATGACGTCACAATGTATTATGACGTCATAATGTATCCGCATTATGACATCACAATATATTATGAGAGCGTAGTTTGAAGGTATGACCAATTTCTCTTACCTCAATTGGTGTCACATCTACTGGAGCATCATGAGCATGTATTATGACGTCACAGTATATGATGACATCATAATTAGTATGCAGTATGACGTCACAATGTATTATAACGTCATAATGTATCCGCATTATTACTTCACAATACATTATGAGAGCGCAATTTGCAGGTATTATGAGCAATTTCTCTTACCCCAAATTGTGTCACATCTACTGGAGCATAATGAGCATGTATTATGACGTCACAGTATATGATGACATCATAATTAGTATGCACTATGACATCACAATGTATTATGACGTCATAATGGATCCGCATTAGGACATCACAATATATTATGAGAGCGCAATTTGCAGGTATTATGAGCAACTTCTCTTACCCCAATTTGTGTCACATCTACTGGAGCATCATGAGCATGTATTAGGTCATCACAGCATATGATGACATCATAACTAGTATGCACTATGACGTCACAATGTATTATGACATCATAATGTATCCGCATTATGACATCACAATATACTTTGAGAGCGCAATTTGCAGGTATTATGAGCAATTTCTCTTACCACAATTTGTGTCACATCTACTGGAGCATCATGAGCATGTATTATGACGTCACAGTATATGATGACATCATAATTAGTATGCACTATGACATCACAATGTATTATGACATCATAATGTATCCGCATTATGACATCACAATATATTATGAGAGTGCAATTTGCAGGTATTATGACCAATTTCGCTTTCCCCAATTTGTGTCACATCTACTGGAGCATCACGAGCATGTATTATGACGTCACAGTATATGATGACATCATAATTAGTATGCACTATGACGTCACAATGTATTATGACGTCATAATGTTTCCGCATTATGACATCACAATATATTATGAGAGCGCAACATGCAGGTATTTTGAGCAATTTCTCTTACCCCAATTTGTGTCACATCTACTGGAGCAACATGAGCATGTATTATGACGTCACAGTATATGATGACATCATAATTAGTATGCAGTATGATGTCACAATGTATTATGACGTCATAATGTATCCGCATTATGACATCACAATATATTATGAGAGCGCAATTTGTAGGTTTTATGACAAATTTGGCTTACCCCAATTTGTGTCACATCTACTGGAGCATCATGAGCATGTATTTTGATGTCACAGTATATGATGACATCATAATTATTATGCACTATGACGTCACAATGTATTATGACGTCATAATGTATCCCCATTATGACATCACAGTATATTATGAGATCGCAATATGCAGGTATTATGAGCAATTTCTCTTACCACAATTTGTTTCACATCTACTGGAGCATCATGAGCATGTATTATGACGTCACAGTATATGATGACATCATAATTACTATGCACTACGACGTCACCAAGTATTATGACATCATAATGTATCCGCATTTTGATATCACAATATATTATGAGAGCGCAATTTGCAGGTATGACCAATTTCTCTTACCTCAAACTGTGTCACATCTACTGGAGCATCATGAGCATGTATTATGACGTCACAGTATATGATGACATCATAATTAGTATGCGGTATGACGTCACAATGTATTATGACGTCATAATGTATCCACATTATTACATCACAATATATTATGAGAGCGCAATTTGCAGGTATTATGAGCAATTTCTTTTACCCCAATTTGTGTCACATCTACTGGAGCATAATGAGCATGTATTATGACGTCACAGTATATGATGACATCATAATTAGTATGCACTATGACATCACAATGTATTATGACGTCATAATGGATCCGCATTAGGACATCACAATATATAATGAGAGCCCAATTTGCAGGTATTATGAGCAACTTCAATTACCCTAATTTGTGTCACATCTACTGGATCATCATGAGCATGTATTATGTCGTCACAGCATATGAGGACATCATAACGAGTATGCTCTATGACGTCACAATGTATTATGACGTCATAATGTATCCGCATTATGACATCACAATATATTATGAGAGCGCAATTTGCAGGTATTATGAGCAATTTCTCTTACCCCAATTAGTGTCACATGTACTGGAGCATCATGAGCATGTATTATGACATCACATCGAATGATGACATCATAACTAGTATGCACTATGACGTCACAATGTATTCTGACGTCATAATGTATCCGCATTATGACATCACAATATATTATGAGAGCGCAATTTGCAGGTATTATGAGGAATTTCTCTTACCCCAATTTGTGTCACATCTACTGGAGCATCATGAGCATGTATTATGACGTCACAGTATATGATGACATCATAATTACTATGCACTATGACATCACAATGTATTATGACGTCATAATGTATCCGCATTATGACATCACAATATATTATGAGAGCGCAATTTGCAGGTATTATGACCGATTTCTCTTACCCCAATTTGTGTCACATCTACTGGAGCATCATGAGCATGTATTATGACGTCACAGTATATGATGACATCAGGATTAGTATGCACTATGACGTCACAATGTATTATGATGTCATAATGTATGCGCATTATGACATCACAATATATTATGAGAGCGCAATTTGCAGGTTTTATGACAATTTTGGCTTACCCCAATTTGTGTCAAATCTACTGGAGCATCATGTGCATGTATTATGACGTCCCAGTATATGATGACATCATAATTATTATGCACTATGATGTCACAATGTATTATGACGTCATAATGTATCCGGATTATGACATCACAGTATATTATGAGATCGCAAAATGCAGGTATTATGAGCAATTTCTCTTACCACAATTTGTTTCACATCTACTGGAGCATCATGAGCATGTATTATGACGTCACAGTATATGATGACATCATAATTACTATGCACTACGACGTCACCAAGTATTATGACATCATAATGTATCCGCATTTTGATATCACAATATATTATGTGAGCGCAATTTGCAGGTATGACCAATTTCTGTTACCTCAAATTGTGTCACATCTACTGGAGCATCATGAGCATGTATTATGACGTCACAGTATATGATGACATCATAATTAGTATGCGGTATGACGTCACAATGTATTATGACGTCATATTGTATCCGCATTATTACATCACAATATATTATGAGAGCGCAATTTGCAGGTATTATGAGCAATTTCTTTTACCCCAATTTGTGTCACATCTACTGGAGCATCATGAGCATGTATTATGACGTCACAGTTTATGATGACATCATAATTAGTATGCACTATGACATCACAATGGATTATGACGTCATAATGGATCCGCATTAGGACCTCACAATATATAATGAGAGCGCAATTTGCAGGTATTATGAGCAACTTCTCTTACCCTAATTTGTGTCACATCTACTGGAGCATCATGAGCATGTATTATGTCGTCACAGCATATGAGGACATCATAACGAGTATGCTCTATGACGTCACAATGTATTATGACGTCATAATGTATCCGCATTATGACATCACAATATATTATGAGAGCACAATTTGCAGATATTATGAGCAATTTCTCTTACCCCAATTTGTGTCACATCTACTGGAGCATCCTGAGCATGTATTATGACGTCACAGTATATGATGACATCATAATTAGTATGCACTATGACGTCACAATGTATAATGACGTCATAATGTTTCCGCTTTATGACATCACAATATATTTTGAGAGCGCAACATGCAGATATTTTGAGAAATTTCTCTTACCCCAATTTGTGTCACATCTACTGGAGCATCATGAGCATGTATTATGACGTCACAGTATATGATGACATCATAATTAGTATGCAGTATGACGTCACAACGTATTATGATGTCATAATGTATCCGCATTATGACATCACAATATATTATGAGAGCGCAATTTGCAGGTTTTATGACAAATTTGGCTTACCCCAATTTGTGTCACATCTACTGGAGCGTCATGAGCATGTATTATGACGTCATAGTATATGATCACATCATAATTAGTATGCACTATGACGTCACAATGTATTATGACGTCATAATGTATCCGCATTATGACATCACAATGTATTATGAGAGCGCAACATGCAGGTATTATGAGCAATTTCTCTTACCCCAATTTGTGTCACATCTACTGGAGCATCATGAGCATGTGTTATGACGTCACAGGATATGATGACATCATAATTAGTATGCACTATGACGTCACAATGTATTATGACGTCATAATGTATCTGCATTTTGACATCACAATATATTATGAGAGCGCAATTTGCAGGTATTATGAGCAATTTCGCTTACCCCAATTTGTGTCACATCTACTGGAGCATCATGAGCATGTATTATGACGTCACAGTATTTGATGATATCATAATTAGTATGCACTATGACGTCACAATGTATTATGATGTCATAGTGTATCCGCATTATACCATCACATTATATTATGAGAGCGCAATTTGCAGATATTATGAGCAATTTCTCTTATCCCAATTTGTGTCACATCTACTGGAGCATCATGAGCATGTATTATGACGTCACAGTATATGATGACATCATAATTTGTATGCACTATGACGTCACAATGTATTATAACGTCATAATGTATCCGCATTATGACATCAAAATATATTATGAGAGAGCAATTTGCAGGTATTATGACCAATTTCTCTTACCCCATTTTGTGTCACATCTACTGGAGCATCAGGAGCATGTATTCTGCGTCACAGTATATGATGTCATCATAATTAGTATGCACTATGATGTCACAATATATTATGACGTCATAATGTATCCGCATTATAACATCACAATATATTATGAGAGCGCAATTTGCAGGTATTATGAGCAATTTCTCTTACCACAATTAGTGTCACATGTACTGGAGCATCATGAGCATGTATTATGACATCACAGCATATGATGACATCATAACTAGTATGCACTATGATGTCACAATGTATTATGACGTCATAATGTATCCGCATTATGACATCACAATATATTATGAGAGCGCAATTTGCAGGTATTATGAGCAATTTCGCTTACCCCAATTTGTGTCACATCTACTGGAGCATCATGAGCATGTATTATGACGTCATAGTATATGATGACATCATAATTAGTATGCACTATGACGTCACAATGTATTATGACGTCATAATGTATCCGCATTATGACATCACAATATATTATGAGAGCGCAATTTGCAGGTAGTATGAGCAATTTCTCTTACCCCAATTTGTGTCACATCTACTGGAGCATCATGAGCATGTATTATGACTTCACAGTATATGATGACATCATAATTAGTATGCACTATGACATCACAATGTATTATGACGTCATAATGTATCCGCATTAGGACATCGCAATATATTATGAGAGCGCAACATGAAGGTATTATGAGCAATTTCTCTTACCCCAATTTGTGTCACATCTACTGGAGCATCATGAGCATGTATTATGACGTCACAGTATATGATGACATCATAATTAGTATGCACTATGACATCACAATGTATTATGATGTCATAATGTATCCGCATTATGACATCACAATATATTATGAGAGTGCAATTTGCAGGTATTATGAGCAATTTCGCTTACCCCAATTTGTGTCACATCTACTGGAGCATCATGAGCATGTATTATGACGTCAGAGTATTTGATGATATCATAATTAGTATGCAGTATGACGTCACAATGTATTATGATATCATAATGTATCCGCATTATGACATCACAATATATTATGAGTGCGCAAATGGCAGGTATTATGAGCAATTTCTCTTACCCCAATTTGTGTCACATCTACTGGAGCATCATGAGCATGTATTATGACGTCACAGCATGTGATGACATCATAACTAGTATGCAATATGACGTCACAATGTATTATGACGTCATAATGTATCCGCATTATGACATCACAATATATTATGAGAGAGCAATTTGCAGGTATTATGACCAATTTCTCTTACCCCAACTTGTGTCACATCTACAGGAGCATCATGAGCATGTATTATGATGTCACAACATATGATGACATCATAGCTAGTATGCACTATGACGTCACAAGGTATTATGATGTCATATTGTATCCACATTATGACATCACAATATATTATGAGAGTGCAATTTGCAGGTTTTATGACCAATTTCTCTTACCCCAATTTGTGTCACATCTACTGTTGCATCATGAGCTTGTATTATGACGTCACAGTATATGATGACATTATAATTAGTATGCACTATGACGTCACAATGTATTATGACGTCATAATGTATCTGCATTATGACATCACAATATATTATGAGAGCGCAATTTGCAGGTTTTATGACAAATTTGGCTTACCCCAATTTGTGTCACATCTTCTGGAGCATCATGAGCATGTATTATGACGTCACAGTATATGATGACATCATAATTAGCATGCAGTATGACGTCACAATGTATTATGACGTCATAATGTATCCGCATTATGACATCACAATATATTATGAGAGCGCAACATGCAGGTATTATGAGCAATTTCTCTTACCCCAAATTGTGTCACATCTACTGGAGCATCATGAGCATGTATTATGACGTCACAGTATATGATGACATCATAATTAGTATGCACTATGTCATCACAATGTATTATGACGTCATAATGGATCCGCATTAGGACATCACAATATATAATGAGAGAACAATTTGCAGGTATTACGAGCAACTTCTCTTACCCCAATTTGTGTCACATCTACTGGAGCATCATGAGCATGTATTATGTCGTCACAGCATATGATGACATCATAACTAGTATGCTCTATGACATCACAATGTATTATGACGTCATAATGTATCTGCATTATGACATCACAATATATTATGAGAGCGCAATTTGCAGGTATTATGAGCAATTTCTCTTACCCCAATTTGTGTCACATCTACTGGAGCATCATGAGCATGTATTATGACGTCACAGTATATGATGACATCATAATTAGTATGCACTATGACGTCACAATGTATTATGACGTCATAATGTATCCGCATTAGGACATCACAATATATTATGAGAGCGCAACATGAAGGTATTATGAGCAATTTCTCTTACCCCAATTTGTGTCACATCTACTGGAGCATCATGAGCATGTATTATGACGTCCCAGTATATGATGACATCATAATTAGTATCCACTATGACGACACAATGTATTATGATGTCATAATGTATCCGCATTATGACATCACAATATATTATGAGAGCGCAATTTGCAGGTATTATGAGCAATTTCTCTTAACACAAATTGTGTCACATCTACTGGAGCATCATGAGCATGTATTATAACGTCACAGTATATGATTACATCATAATTAGTATGCACTATGACATCACAATATATTATGACGTCATAATGTATCCGCATTATGACATCACAATATATTATTAGTGCGCAATTTGCAGGTATTATGAGCAATTTCTCTTACCCCAATTTGTGTCACATCTACTGGAGCATTATGAGCATGTATTATGACGTCACAGTATATGATGACATCATAATTACTATGCACTATGACCTCACAATGTGTTATGACGTCATAATGTATCCGCATTTTGACATCACAATATATTATGAGAGCGCAATTTGCAGGTATTATGAGCAATTTCTCTTATCCCAATTTCTGTCACATCTACTGGAGCATCATGAGCATGTATTATGATGTCACAGTATTGATGACATCATAATTAGTATGCACTATGATGTCGCAATTTATTGTGACGTCATAATGTATCCACATTATGACATCACAATATATTATGAGAGCGCAATTTGCAGGTATTATGAGCAATTTCTCTTACCCCAATTTGTGTCACATCTACTGGAGCATCATGAGCATGTATTATGACATCACAGTATATGATGACATCATAATTACTATGCACTATGACCTCACAGTGTGTTATGACGTCATAATGTATCCGCATTTTGACATCACAATGTATTATGAGAGCGCAATTTGCAGGTATTATGAGCAATTTCTCTTACCACAATTTGTTTCACATCTACTGGAGCATCATGAGCATGTATTATGACGTCACAGTATATGATGACATCATAATTACTATGCACTACGACGTCACCAAGTATTATGACATCATAATGTATCCGCATTTTGATATCACAATATATTATGAGAGCGCAATTTGCAGGTATGACCAATTTCTGTTACCTCAAATTGTGTCACATCTACTGGAGCATCATGAGCATGTATTATGACGTCACAGTATATGATGACATCATAATTAGTATGCGGTATGACGTCACAATGTATTATGACGTCATATTGTATCCGCATTATTACATCACAATATATTATGAGAGCGCAATTTGCAGGTATTATGAGCAATTTCTTTTACCCCAATTTGTGTCACATCTACTGGAGCATCATGAGCATGTATTATGACGTCACAGTTTATGATGACATCATAATTAGTATGCACTATGACATCACAATGGATTATGACGTCATAATGGATCCGCATTAGGACCTCACAATATATAATGAGAGCGCAATTTGCAGGTATTATGAGCAACTTCTCTTACCCTAATTTGTGTCACATCTACTGGAGCATCATGAGCATGTATTATGTCGTCACAGCATATGAGGACATCATAACGAGTATGCTCTATGACGTCACAATGTATTATGACGTCATAATGTATCCGCATTATGACATCACAATATATTATGAGAGCACAATTTGCAGATATTATGAGCAATTTCTCTTACCCCAATTTGTGTCACATCTACTGGAGCATCCTGAGCATGTATTATGACGTCACAGTATATGATGACATCATAATTAGTATGCACTATGACGTCACAATGTATAATGACGTCATAATGTTTCCGCTTTATGACATCACAATATATTTTGAGAGCGCAACATGCAGATATTTTGAGAAATTTCTCTTACCCCAATTTGTGTCACATCTACTGGAGCATCATGAGCATGTATTATGACGTCACAGTATATGATGACATCATAATTAGTATGCAGTATGACGTCACAACGTATTATGACGTCATAATGTATCCGCATTGTGACATCACAATATATTATGAGAGCGCAATTTGCAGGTTTTATGACAAATTTGGCTTACCCCAATTTGTGTCACATCTACTGGAGCGTCATGAGCATGTATTATGACGTCATAGTATATGATCACATCATAATTAGTATGCACTATGACGTCACAATGTATTATGACGTCATAATGTATCCGCATTATGACATCACAATGTATTATGAGAGCGCAACATGCAGGTATTATGAGCAATTTCTCTTACCCCAATTTGTGTCACATCTACTGGAGCATCATGAGCATGTGTTATGACGTCACAGGATATGATGACATCATAATTAGTATGCACTATGACGTCACAATGTATTATGACGTCATAATGTATCCGCATTTTGACATCACAATATATTATGAGAGCGCAATTTGCAGGTATTATGAGCAATTTCGCTTACCCCAATTTGTGTCACATCTACTGGAGCATCATGAGCATGTATTATGACGTCACAGTATTTGATGATATCATAATTAGTATGCACTATGACGTCACAATGTATTATGATGTCATAGTGTATCCGCATTATACCATCACATTATATTATGAGAGCGCAATTTGCAGATATTATGAGCAATTTCTCTTATCCCAATTTGTGTCACATCTACTGGAGCATCATGAGCATGTATTATGACGTCACAGTATATGATGACATCATAATTTGTATGCACTATGACGTCACAATGTATTATAACGTCATAATGTATCCGCATTATGACATCAAAATATATTATGAGAGAGCAATTTGCAGGTATTATGACCAATTTCTCTTACCCCATTTTGTGTCACATCTACTGGAGCATCAGGAGCATGTATTCTGCGTCACAGTATATGATGTCATCATAATTAGTATGCACTATGATGTCACAATATATTATGACGTCATAATGTATCCGCATTATAACATCACAATATATTATGAGAGCGCAATTTGCAGGTATTATGAGCAATTTCTCTTACCACAATTAGTGTCACATGTACTGGAGCATCATGAGCATGTATTATGACATCACAGCATATGATGACATCATAACTAGTATGCACTATGATGTCACAATGTATTATGACGTCATAATGTATCCGCATTATGACATCACAATATATTATGAGAGCGCAATTTGCAGGTAGTATGAGCAATTTCTCTTACCCCAATTTGTGTCACATCTACTGGAGCATCATGAGCATGTATTATGACTTCACAGTATATGATGACATCATAATTAGTATGCACTATGACATCACAATGTATTATGACGTCATAATGTATCCGCATTAGGACATCGCAATATATTATGAGAGCGCAACATGAAGGTATTATGAGCAATTTCTCTTACCCCAATTTGTGTCACATCTACTGGAGCATCATGAGCATGTATTATGACGTCACAGTATATGATGACATCATAATTAGTATGCACTATGACATCACAATGTATTATGATGTCATAATGTATCCGCATTATGACATCACAATATATTATGAGAGTGCAATTTGCAGGTATTATGAGCAATTTCGCTTACCCCAATTTGTGTCACATCTACTGGAGCATCATGAGCATGTATTATGACGTCAGAGTATTTTATGATATCATAATTAGTATGCAGTATGACGTCACAATGTATTATGATATCATAATGTATCCGCATTATGACATCACAATATATTATGAGTGCGCAAATGGCAGGTATTATGAGCAATTTCTCTTACCCCAATTTGTGTCACATCTACTGGAGCATCATGAGCATGTATTATGACGTCACAGCATGTGATGACATCATAACTAGTATGCAATATGACGTCACAATGTATTATGACGTCATAATGTATCCGCATTATGACATCACAATATATTATGAGAGCGCAATTTGCAGGTATTATGACCAATTTCTCTTACCCCAACTTGTGTCACATCTACAGGAGCATCATGAGCATGTATTATGATGTCACAACATATGATGACATCATAGCTAGTATGCACTATGACGTCACAAGGTATTATGATGTCATATTGTATCCACATTATGACATCACAATATATTATGAGAGTGCAATTTGCAGGTTTTATGACCAATTTCTCTTACCCCAATTTGTGTCACATCTACTGTTGCATCATGAGCTTGTATTATGACGTCACAGTATATGATGACATTATAATTAGTATGCACTATGACGTCACAATGTATTATGACGTCATAATGTATCTGCATTATGACATCACAATATATTATGAGAGCGCAATTTGCAGGTTTTATGACAAATTTGGCTTACCCCAATTTGTGTCACATCTTCTGGAGCATCATGAGCATGTATTATGACGTCACAGTATATGATGACATCATAATTAGCATGCAGTATGACGTCACAATGTATTATGACGTCATAATGTATCCGCATTATGACATCACAATATATTATGAGAGCGCAACATGCAGGTATTATGAGCAATTTCTCTTACCCCAAATTGTGTCACATCTACTGGAGCATCATGAGCATGTATTATGACGTCACAGTATATGATGACATCATAATTAGTATGCACTATGTCATCACAATGTATTATGACGTCATAATGGATCCGCATTAGGACATCACAATATATAATGAGAGAACAATTTGCAGGTATTATGAGCAACTTCTCTTACCCCAATTTGTGTCACATCTACTGGAGCATCATGAGCATGTATTATGTCGTCACAGCATATGATGACATCATAACTAGTATGCTCTATGACATCACAATGTATTATGACGTCATAATGTATCTGCATTATGACATCACAATATATTATGAGAGCGCAATTTGCAGGTATTATGAGCAATTTCTCTTACCCCAATTTGTGTCACATCTACTGGAGCATCATGAGCATGTATTATGACGTCACAGTATATGATGACATCATAATTAGTATGCACTATGACGTCACAATGTATTATGACGTCATAATGTATCCGCATTAGGACATCACAATATATTATGAGAGCGCAACATGAAGGTATTATGAGCAATTTCTCTTACCCCAATTTGTGTCACATCTACTGGAGCATCATGAGCATGTATTATGACGTCCCAGTATATGATGACATCATAATTAGTATCCACTATGACGACACAATGTATTATGATGTCATAATGTATCCGCATTATGACATCACAATATATTATGAGAGCGCAATTTGCAGGTATTATGAGCAATTTCTCTTAACACAAATTGTGTCACATCTACTGGAGCATCATGAGCATGTATTATAACGTCACAGTATATGATTACATCATAATTAGTATGCACTATGACATCACAATATATTATGACGTCATAGTGTATCCGCATTATGACATCACAATATATTATTAGTGCGCAATTTGCAGGTATTATGAGCAATTTCTCTTACCCCAATTTGTGTCACATCTACTGGAGCATTATGAGCATGTATTATGACGTCACAGTATATGATGACATCATAATTACTATGCACTATGACCTCACAATGTGTTATGACGTCATAATGTATCCGCATTTTGACATCACAATATATTATGAGAGCGCAATTTGCAGGTATTATGAGCAATTTCTCTTATCCCAATTTCTGTCACATCTACTGGAGCATCATGAGCATGTATTATGATGTCACAGTATTGATGACATCATAATTAGTATGCACTATGATGTCGCAATTTATTGTGACGTCATAATGTATCCACATTATGACATCACAATATATTATGAGAGCGCAATTTGCAGGTATTATGAGCAATTTCTCTTACCCCAATTTGTGTCACATCTACTGGAGCATCATGAGCATGTATTATGACATCACAGTATATGATGACATCATAATTACTATGCACTATGACCTCACAGTGTGTTATGACGTCATAATGTATCCGCATTTTGACATCACACTGTATTATGAGAGCGCAATTTGCAGGTATTATGAGCAATTTCTCTTACCCCAATTTGTGTCACATCTACTGGAGCATCATGAGCATGTTTTATGACATGACAGTATATGATGACATCATAATTATTATGCAGTATAACGTCACAATATATTATGACGTCATAATGTATCCGCATTATGACATCACAATATATTATGAGAGCGCAATTTGCAGGTATTATGACCAATTTCTCTTACCCCAATTTGTGTCACATCTACTGGAGAATCATGAGCATGTATTATGACGTCACAGTATATGATGACATCATAATTAGTATGCAGTATGATGTCACAATGTATTATGACGTTATAATGTATCCACATTATGACATCACAATATATTATGAGAGCGCAATTTGGAGCTAATATGAGCAATTTCTGTTACCCAAATATGTGTCACATCTACTGGAGCATCATGAACATGTATTATGACGTTACAGCATATGATGACATCATAATTAGTATGCACTATGATGTCACAATGTATTATGACGTCATAATGTATCCGCATTATGACATCACAATATATTATGAGAGCGCAATTTGCAGGTATTATGAGCACTTTGTCTTACCCCAATTTGTGTCACATCTGCAGGAGCATCATGAGCATGTATTATGACGTCACCGTAAAGGATGACATCATAATTAGTATGCACTATGACATCCCAATGTATTATGACATCATATTGTATCCGCATTATGACATCACAATATATTATGAGAGCGCAGTTTGCAGGTATTATGAGCAATTTCTCTTACCGCAATTTGTGTTACATCTACTGGAGCATCATGAGCATGTATTATGACGTCACAGTATATGATGACATCATAATTAGTATACACTATGACGTCACAATGTATTATGACGTCATAATATTGCCGCATTATAACATCACAATATATTAAGAGAGCGCAACATGAAGGTATTATGAGCAATTTCTCTTACCCCAATTTGTGTCACATCTACTGGATAATCATGAGCATGTATTATGACGTCACAGTATATGATGACATCATAATTAGTATGCAGTATGACGTCACAATGTATTATGACGTCATAATGTATCCGCATTATGACATCACAATATATTATGAGAGCGCAATTTGCAGGTTTTATGACAAATTTGGCTTACCCCAATTTGTGTCTCATCTACTGGAGCATCATGAGCATGTATTATGACGTCACAGTATATGATGACATCATAATTAGTATGCAATATGACGTCACAATGTATTATGACGTCATAATGTATCCGCATTATGACATCACAAAATATTATGAGAGCGCAACATGCAGGTATTATGAGCAATTTCTCTTACCCCAATTTGTGTCACATCTACTGGAGCATCATGAGCATGTATTATGACGTCACAGTATATGATGACATCATAATTAGTATGCACTATGACGTCACAATGTATTATGATGTCATAATGTATCCGCATTATGACATCACAAAATATTATGAGAGCGCAACATGAAGGTATTATGAGCAATTTCTGTTACCCCAATTTGTGTCACATCTACAGGAGCATCATGAGCATGTAGTATGACGTCACAGCATATGATGACATCATAACTAGTATGCACTATGATGTCACAATGTATTATGACGTCATAATGTATCCGCATTATGACATCACAATATATTATGAGAGCGCAATTTGCAGGTATTATGAGCAATTTCTCTTACCCCAATTTGTGTCACATCTACTGGAGCATCATGAGCATGTATTATGACGTCACAGTATATGATAACATCATAATTAGTATGCACTATGACGTCACAATGTGTTATGACGTCATAATGTATCCGCATAATGACACCACAAGATATTATGAGAGCGCAATTTGCAGATAATATAAGCAATTTCTCTTACCCCAATTTGTGTCACATCTACTGGAGCAACATGAGCATGTATTATGATGTCACAGTATATGATGACATCATAATTAGTATGCACTATGACATCACAATGTATTATGACGTCATAATGTATCCTCATTATGACATCACAATATATTATGAGAGCGCAACATGCAGGTATTATGAGCAATTTCTCTTACCCCAATTTGTGTCACATCTACTGGAGCATCATGAGCATGTATTATGACGTCACAGTATATGATGACATCATAATTAGTATGCACTATGACGCCACAATGTATTATGACGTCATAATGTATCCGCATTATGATATCACAATATATTATGAGAGCGCAACATGAAGGTAGTATTAGCAATTTCTCTTACCCCAACTTGTGTCACATCTACTGGTGCATCTTGAACATGTATTATGACGTCACAGTATATGATGACATCATAATTCGTATGCACTATGACGTCACAATGTATTATGACGTCATAATGTATCCGCGTTATGACATCACAATATATTACGAGAGAGCAACATGCAGGTACTATGAGGAATTTCTCTTACCCCAATTTGTGTCACATCTACTGGAGCATCATGAGCATGCATTATGACGTCACAGCATATGATGACATCATAATTAGTATGCAGTATGACGTCACAATGTATTATGACGTCATAATGTATCCGCATTATGACATCACAATATATTATGAGAGCGCAATTTGCAGGTTTTATGACAAATTTGGCTTACCCCAATTTGTGTCACATCTACTGGAGCATCATGAGCATGTATTATGATGTCACAGTATATGATGACATCATAATTACTATGCACTATGACGTCACAATGTATTATGACGTCATAATGTATCCGCATTATGACATCACAATATAATATGAGAGCGCAACCTGAAGGTATTATGAGCAATTTCTCTTACCCCAATTTGTGTCACATCTACTGGAGCATCATGAGCATGTATTATGACGTCACAGTATATGATGACATCATAATTAGTATGCACTACGACGTCACAAAGTATTATGACGTCATAACGTATCCGCATTTTGATATCACAATATATTATGAGAGCGCAATTTGCAGGTATGACCAATTTCTCTTACCTCAAATTGTGTCACATCTACTGGAGCATCATGAGCATGTATTATGACGTCACAGTATATGATGACATCATTATTAGTATGCAGTATGACGTCACAATGTATTATGACGTCATAATGTATCCGCATTATGACATCACAATATATTATGAGAGCGCAATTTGCAGGTATTATGAGCAATTTCTTTTACCCCAATTTGTGTCACATCTACTGGAGCATAATGAGCATGTATTATGACGTCACAGTATATGATGACATCATAATTAGTATGCACTATGACATCACAATGTATTATGACGTCATAATGGATCCGCATTAGGACATCACAATATATAATGAGAGCGCAATTTGCAGGTATTATGAGCAACTTCTCTTACCCTAATTTGTGTCACATCTACTGGAGCATCATGAGCATGTATTATGTCGTCACAGCATATGAGGACATCATAACTAGTATGGTCTATGAAGTCACAATGTATTATGACGTCATAATGTATCCGCATTACGACATCACAATATATTATGAGAGCACAACTTGCAGGTATTATTAGCAATTTCTCTTACTCCAATTTGTGTCACATCTACTGGAGCATCATGAGCATGTATTATGACGTCACAGTATATGATGACATCATAATTAGTATGCACTATGACATCACAATGTATTATGACGTCATAATGTATCCGCATTATGACATCACAATATATTATGAGAGCGCAACATGCAGGTATTATGAGCAATTTCTCTTACCCCAATTTGTGTCACATCTACTGGAGCATCATGAGCATGTATTATGACGTCACAGTATATGATGACATCATAATTAGTATGCACTATGACATCACAATGTATTATGACATCATAATGTATCCGAATTATGACATCACAATATATTATGAGAGCGCAACATGCAGGTATTATGAGCAATTTCTCTTACCCCAATTTGTGTCACATCTACTGGAGCATCATGAGCATGTATTATGACGTCACAGTATATGATGACATCATAATTAGTATGCACTATGACATCACAATGTACTATGACGTCATAATGTATCCGAATTATGACATCACAATATATTATGAGAGCGCAACATGAAGGTATTATGAGCAATTTCTCTTACCCCAATTTGTGTCACATCTACTGGAGCATCATGAGCATGTATTATGACGTCACAGTATATGATGACATCATAATTAGTATGCACTATGACATCACAATGTATTATGACGTCATAATGTATCCGCATTTTGACATCACAATATATTATGAGAGCGCAATTTGCAGGAACTATGAGCAATTTGTCTTACCCCAATTTGTGTCACATCTACTGGAGCATCATGAGCATGTATTATGACATCACAGTATATGATGACATCATAATTAGTATGCAGTATGACGTCACAATGTATTATGACGTCATAATGTATCCGCATTATTACATCACAATATATTATGAGAGCGCAATTTGCAGGTATTATGAGCAATTTCTCTTACCCCAAATTGTGTCACATCTACTGGAGCATAATGAGCATGTATTATGACGTCAAAGTATATGATGACATCATAATTAGTATGCACTATGACATCACAATGTATTATGACGTCATAATGGATCCGCATTAGGACATCACAATATATAATGAGAGCGCAATTTGCAGGTATTATGAGCAACTTCTCTAACCCCAATTTGTGTCACATCTACTGGAGCATCATGAGCATGTATTATGTCATCACAGCATATGATGACATCATAACTAGTATGCACTATGACGTCACAATGTATTATGACATCATAATGTATCCGCATTATGACATCACAACATATTAGGGGAGCGCTATTTGCAGGTATTATGAGCAATTTCACTTACCCCAATTTGTGTCACATCTACTGGAGCATCATGAGCATGTATTCTGCGTCACAGTATATGATGTCATCATAATTAGTATGCACTATGATGTCAAAATATATTATGACGTCATAATGTATACGCATTATAACATCACGATATATATTATGAGAGCGCAATTTGCAGGTATTATGAGCAATTTCTCTTACCCCAATTAGTGACACATGTACTGGAGCATCATGAGCATGTATTATGACATCACAGCATATGATGACATCATAACTAGTATGCACTATGATGTCACAATGTATTATGACGTCATAATGTATCCGCATTATAACATCACAATATATTATGAGAGCGCAATTTGCAGGTATTATGAGCAATTTCGCTTACCCCAATTTGTGTCACATCTACTGGAGCATCATGAGCATGTATTATGACGTCACAGTATATGACGACATCATAATTAGTATGCACTATGACGTCACAATGTATTATGACGTCATAATGTATCCGCATTATGACATCACAATATATTATGAGAGCGCAATTTGAAGGTACTATGAGCAATTTCTCTTACCCCAATTTGTGTCACATCTACTGGAGCATCATGAGCATGTATTATGACGTCACAGTATATGATGACATCATAATTAGTATGCACTATGACATCACAATGTATTATGACGTCATAATGTATCCTCATTTTGACATCACAATATATTATGAGAGCGCAACATGCAGGTATTATGAGCAATTACTCTTACCCCAATTTGTGTCACATCTACTGGAGCATCATGAGCATGTATGATCACGTCACAGTATATGATGACATCATAATTAGTATGCACTATGACATCACAATGTATTATGACGTCAAAATGTATCCGCTTTATGACATCACATTATATTATGAGAGCGCAATTTGCAGGTATTATGAGCAATTTCTCTTATCCCAATTTGTGTTACATCTACTGGAGCATCATGAGCATGTATTATGACGTCACAGTATATGATGACAACATAATTAGTATGCACTATGACGTCACAATGTATTATAACGTCATAATGTATCCGCATTATGACATCAAAATATATTATGAGAGAGCAATTTGCAGGTATTATGACCAATTTCTCTTACCCCAATTTGTGTCACATCTACTGCAGCATCATGAGCATGTATTCTGCCGTCCCAGTATATGATGTCATCATAATTAGTATTCACTATGATGTCACAATGTATTATGACGTCATAATATATCCACATTATAACATCACAATATATTATGAGAGCGCAATTTGCAGGTATTATGAGCAATTTCGCTTACCCCAATTTGTGTCACCTCTACTGGAGCATCATGAGCATGTATTATGACATCACAGCATATGATGACATCATATTTAGTATGCACTATGTCATCAAAATATATTATGACGTCATAATGTATCCGCATTATGACATCACAATATATTATGAGAGCGCAATTTGCAGGTATTATGAGCAATTTCGCTTACCCCAATTTGTGTCACATCTACTGGTGCATCATGAGCATGTATTACGACGTCACAGTATTTGATGATATCATAATTAGTATGCACTATGACGTCACAATGTATTATGCTGTCATAATGTATCTGCATTATGACATCAAAATATATTATGAGAGAGCAATTTGCAGGTATTATGACCAATTTCTCCTACCCCAAATTGTGTCACATCTACTGGAGCATCATGAGCATGTATTCTGCGTCACAGTATATGATGTCATCATAATTAGTATGCACTATGATGTCAAAATATATTATGACGTCATAATGTATCCGCATTATAACATCACAATATATTATGAGAGCGCAATTTGCAGGTATTATGAGCAATTTCTCTTACCCCAATTAGTGACACATGTACTGGAGCATCATGAGCATGTATTATGACATCACAGCATATGATGACATCATAACTAGTATGCACTATGATGTCACAATGTATTATGACGTCATAATGTATCCGCATTATAACTTCACAATATATTATGAGAGCGCAATTTGCAGGTATTATGAGCAATTTCGCTTACCCCAATTTGTGTCACATCTACTGGAGCATCATGAGCATGTATTATGACTCTCACAGTATATGACGACATCATAATTAGTATGCACTATGACGTCACAATGTATTATGACGTCATAATGTATCCGCATTATGACATCACAATATATTATGAGAGCGCAATTTGAAGGTACTATGAGCAATTTCTCTTACCCCAATTTGTGTCACATCTACTGGAGCATCATGAGCATGTATTATGACGTCACAGTATATCATGACATCATAATTAGTATGCACTATGACGTCACAATGTATTATGACGTCATAATGTATCCGCATTAGGACATCACAATATATTATGAGAGCGCAACATGAAGGTATTATGAGCAATTTCTCTTTCCCCAATTTGTGTCACATCTAATGGAGCATCATGAGCATGTATTATGATGTCACAACATATGATGACATCATAGCTAGTATGCACTATGATGTCACAAGGTATTATGATGTCATATTGTATCCACATTATGACATCACAATATATTATGAGAGAGCAATTTGCAGGTTTTATGACCAATTTCTCTTACCCCAATTTGTGTCACATCTACTGTTGCATCATGAGCTTGTATTATGATGTCACAGTATATGACGACATCATAATTGGTATGCACTATGACGTCACAATGTATTATGACGTCATAATGTATCCGCATTATGACATCACAATATATTATGAGAGCGCAACATGCAGGTATTATGAGCAATTTCTCTTACCCCAATTTGTGTCACATCTACTGGAGCATCATGAGCATGTATTATGACGTCACAGTATATGATGACATCATAATTAGTATGCACTATGACATCACAATGTATTATGACGTCATAATGTATCCGAATTATGACATCACAATATATTATGAGAGCGCAACATGCAGGTATTATGAGCAATTTCTCTTACCCCAATTTGTGTCACATCTACTGGAGCATCATGAGCATGTATTATGACGTCACAGTATATGATGACATCATAATTAGTATGCACTATGACATCACAATGTACTATGACGTCATAATGCATCCGAATTATGACATCACAATATATTATGAGAGCGCAACGTGAAGGTATTATGAGCAATTTCTCTTACCCCAATTTGTGTCACATCTACTGGAGCATCATGAGCATGTATTATGACGTCACAGTATATGATGACATCATAATTAGTATGCACTATGACATCACAATGTATTATGACGTCATAATGTATCCGCATTTTGACATCACAATATATTATGAGAGCGCAATTTGCAGGAACTATGAGCAATTTCTCTTACCCCAATTTGTGTCACATCTACTGGAGCATCATGAGCATGTATTATGACATCACAGTATATGATAACATCATAATTAGTATGCAGTATGACGTCACAATGTATTATGACGTCATAATGTATCCGCATTATTACATCACAATATATTATGAGAGCGCAATTTGCAGGTATTATGAGCAATTTCTCTTACCCCAAATTGTGTCACATCTACTGGAGCATAATGAGCATGTATTATGACGTCACAGTATATGATGACATCATAATTAGTATGCACTATGACATCACAATGTATTATGACGTCATAATGGATCCGCATTAGGACATCACAATATATAATGAGAGCGCAATTTGCAGGTATTATGAGCAACTTCTCTAACCCCAATTTGTGTCACATCTACTGGAGCATCATGAGCATGTATTATGTCATCACAGCATATGATGACATCATAACTAGTATGCACTATGACGTCACAATGTATTATGACATCATAATGTATCCGCATTATGACATCACAACATATTATGAGAGCGCTATTTGCAGGTATTATGAGCAATTTCACTTACCCCAATTTGTGTCACATCTACTGGAGCATCATGAGCATGTATTATGACGTCACACTATATGATGACATCATAATTAGTATGCACTATGATGTCACAATGTATTATGACGTCATAATGTATCCGCATAATGACATCACAATATATTATGAGAGCGCAATTTGCAGGTATTATGAGCAATTTCTCTTACCCCAATTTGTGTCACATCTACTGGAGCATCATGAGCATGTATTATGACGTCATAGTATATGATGACATCATAATTAGTATGCATTATGATGTCACAATGTATTATGACGTCATAATATATCCGCATTATAACATCACAATATATTATGAGAGCGCAATTTGCAGGTATTATGAGCAATTTCTCTTACCCCAATTTGTGTCACCTCTACTGGAGCATCATGAGCATGTATTATGACATCACAGCATATGATGACATCATATTTAGTATGCACTATGTCATCAAAATATATTATGACGTCATAATGTATCCGCATTATGACATCACAATATACTATGAGAGCGCAATTTGCAGGTATTATGAGCAATTTCACTTACCCCAATTTGTGTCACATCTACTGGTGCATCATGAGCATGTATTACGATGTCACAGTATTTGATGATATCATAATTAGTATGCACTATGACGTCACAATGTATTATGGTGTCATAATGTATCCGCATTATGACATCAAAATATATTATGAGAGAGCAATTTGCAGGTATTATGACCAATTTCTCCTACCCCAAATTGTGTCACATCTACTGGAGCATCATGAGCATGTATTCTGCGTCACAGTATATGATGTCATCATAATTAGTATGCACTATGATGTCAAAATATATTATGACGTCATAATGTATACGCATTATAACATCACGATATATATTATGAGAGCGCAATTTGCAGGTATTATGAGCAATTTCTCTTACCCCAATTAGTGACACATGTACTGGAGCATCATGAGCATGTATTATGACATCACAGCATATGATGACATCATAACTAGTATGCACTATGATGTCACAATGTATTATGACGTCATAATGTATCCGCATTATAACATCACAATATATTATGAGAGCGCAATTTGCAGGTATTATGAGCAATTTCGCTTACCCCAATTTGTGTCACATCTACTGGAGCATCATGAGCATGTATTATGACGTCACAGTATATGACGACATCATAATTAGTATGCACTATGACGTCACAATGTATTATGACGTCATAATGTATCCGCATTATGACATCACAACATATTATGAGAGCGCAATTTGAAGGTACTATGAGCAATTTCTCTTACCCCAATTTGTGTCACATCTACTGGAGCATCATGAGCATGTATTATGACGTCACAGTATATGATGACATCATAATTAGTATGCACTATGACATCACAATGTATTATGACGTCATAATGTATCCTCATTTTGACATCACAATATATTATGAGAGCGCAACATGCAGGTATTATGAGCAATTTCTCTTACCCCAATTTGTGTCACATCTACTGGAGCATCATGAGCATGTATGATCACGTCACAGTATATGATGACATCATAATTAGTATGCACTATGACATCACAATGTATTATGACGTCAAAATGTATCCGCTTTATGACATCACATTATATTATGAGAGCGCAATTTGCAGGTATTATGAGCAATTTCTCTTATCCCAATTTGTGTTACATCTACTGGAGCATCATGAGCATGTATTATGACGTCACAGTATATGATGACAACATAATTAGTATGCACTATGACGTCACAATGTATTATAACGTCATAATGTATCCGCATTATGACATCAAAATATATTATGAGAGAGCAATTTGCAGGTATTATGACCAATTTCTCTTACCCCAATTTGTGTCACATCTACTGCAGCATCATGAGCATGTATTCTGCCGTCCCAGTATATGATGTCATCATAATTAGTATTCACTATGATGTCACAATGTATTATGACGTCATAATATATCCACATTATAACATCACAATATATTATGAGAGCGCAATTTGCAGGTATTATGAGCAATTTCGCTTACCCCAATTTGTGTCACCTCTACTGGAGCATCATGAGCATGTATTATGACATCACAGCATATGATGACATCATATTTAGTATGCACTATGTCATCAAAATATATTATGACGTCATAATGTATCCGCATTATGACATCACAATATATTATGAGAGCGCAATTTGCAGGTATTATGAGCAATTTCACTTACCCCAATTTGTGTCACATCTACTGGTGCATCATGAGCATGTATTACGACGTCACAGTATTTGATGATATCATAATTAGTATGCACTATGACGTCACAATGTATTATGCTGTCATAATGTATCTGCATTATGACATCAAAATATATTATGAGAGAGCAATTTGCAGGTATTATGACCAATTTCTCCTACCCCAAATTGTGTCACATCTACTGGAGCATCATGAGCATGTATTCTGCGTCACAGTATATGATGTCATCATAATTAGTATGCACTATGATGTCAAAATATATTATGACGTCATAATGTATCCGCATTATAACATCACAATATATTATGAGAGCGCAATTTGCAGGTATTATGAGCAATTTCTCTTACCCCAATTAGTGACACATGTACTGGAGCATCATGAGCATGTATTATGACATCACAGCATATGATGACATCATAACTAGTATGCACTATGATGTCACAATGTATTATGACGTCATAATGTATCCGCATTATAACTTCACAATATATTATGAGAGCGCAATTTGCAGGTATTATGAGCAATTTCGCTTACCCCAATTTGTGTCACATCTACTGGAGCATCATGAGCATGTATTATGACGTCACAGTATATGACGACATCATAATTAGTATGCACTATGACGTCACAATGTATTATGACGTCATAATGTATCCGCATTATGACATCACAATATATTATGAGAGCGCAATTTGAAGGTACTATGAGCAATTTCTCTTACCCCAATTTGTGTCACATCTACTGGAGCATCATGAGCATGTATTATGACGTCACAGTATATCATGACATCATAATTAGTATGCACTATGACGTCACAATGTATTATGACGTCATAATGTATCCGCATTAGGACATCACAATATATTATGAGAGCGCAACCTGAAGGTATTATGAGCAATTTCTCTTTCCCCAATTTGTGTCACATCTAATGGAGCATCATGAGCATGTATTATGATGTCACAACATATGATGACATCATAGCTAGTATGCACTATGATGTCACAAGGTATTATGATGTCATATTGTATCCACATTATGACATCACAATATATTATGAGAGAGCAATTTGCAGGTTTTATGACCAATTTCTCTTACCCCAATTTGTGTCACATCTACTGTTGCATCATGAGCTTGTATTATGATGTCACAGTATATGACGACATCATAATTAGTATGCACTATGACGTCACAATGTATTATGACGTCATAATGTATCCGCATTATGACATCACAATATATTATGAGAGCGCAACATGCAGGTATTATGAGCAATTTCTCTTACCCCAATTTGTGTCACATCTACTGGAGCATCATGAGCATGTATTATGACGTCACAGTATATGATGACATCATAATTAGTATGCACTATGACATCACAATGTATTATGACGTCATAATGTATCCGAATTATGACATCACAATATATTATGAGAGCGCAACATGCAGGTATTATGAGCAATTTCTCTTACCCCAATTTGTGTCACATCTACTGGAGCATCATGAGCATGTATTATGACGTCACAGTATATGATGACATCATAATTAGTATGCACTATGACATCACAATGTACTATGACGTCATAATGCATCCGAATTATGACATCACAATATATTATGAGAGCGCAACGTGAAGGTATTATGAGCAATTTCTCTTACCCCAATTTGTGTCACATCTACTGGAGCATCATGAGCATGTATTATGACGTCACAGTATATGATGACATCATAATTAGTATGCACTATGACATCACAATGTATTATGACGTCATAATGGATCCGCATTAGGACATCACAATATATAATGAGAGCGCAATTTGCAGGTATTATGAGCAACTTCTCTAACCCCAATTTGTGTCACATCTACTGGAGCATCATGAGCATGTATTATGTCATCACAGCATATGATGACATCATAACTAGTATGCACTATGACGTCACAATGTATTATGACATCATAATGTATCCGCATTATGACATCACAACATATTATGAGAGCGCTATTTGTAGGTATTATGAGCAATTTCACTTACCCCAATTTGTGTCACATCTACTGGAGCATCATGAGCATGTATTATGACGTCACACTATATGATGACATCATAATTAGTTTGCACTATGATGTCACAATGTATTATGACGTCATAATGTATCCGCATAATGACATCACAATATATTATGAGAGCGCAATTTGCAGGTATTATGAGCAATTTCTCTTACCCCAATTTGTGTCACATCTACTGGAGCATCATGAGCATGTATTATGACGTCATAGTATATGATGACATCATAATTAGTATGCATTATGATGTCACAATGTATTATGACGTCATAATATATCCGCATTATAACATCACAATATATTATGAGAGCGCAATTTGCAGGTATTATGAGCAATTTCTCTTACCCCAATTTGTGTCACCTCTACTGGAGCATCATGAGCATGTATTATGACATCACAGCATATGATGACATCATATTTAGTATGCACTATGTCATCAAAATATATTATGACGTCATAATGTATCCGCATTATGACATCACAATATATTATGAGAGCGCAATTTGCAGGTATTATGAGCAATTTCACTTACCCCAATTTGTGTCACATCTACTGGTGCATCATGAGCATGTATTACGATGTCACAGTATTTGATGATATCATAATTAGTATGCACTATGACGTCACAATGTATTATGGTGTCATAATGTATCCGCATTATGACATCAAAATATATTATGAGAGAGCAATTTGCAGGTATTATGACCAATTTCTCCTACCCCAAATTGTGTCACATCTACTGGAGCATCATGAGCATGTATTCTGCGTCACAGTATATGATGTCATCATAATTAGTATGCACTATGATGTCAAAATATATTATGACGTCATAATGTATCCGCATTATAACATCACGATATATATTATGAGAGCGCAATTTGCAGGTATTATGAGCAATTTCTCTTACCCCAATTAGTGACACATGTACTGGAGCATCATGAGCATGTATTATGACATCACAGCATATGATGACATCATAACTAGTATGCACTATGATGTCACAATGTATTATGACGTCATAATGTATCCGCATTATAACATCACAATATATTATGAGAGCGCAATTTGCAGGTATTATGAGCAATTTCGCTTACCCCAATTTGTGTCACATCTACTGGAGCATCATGAGCATGTATTATGACGTCACAGTATATGACGACATCATAATTAGTATGCACTATGACGTCACAATGTATTATGACGTCATAATGTATCCGCATTATGACATCACAATATATTATGAGAGCGCAATTTGAAGGTACTATGAGCAATTTCTCTTACCCCAATTTGTGTCACATCTACTGGAGCATCATGAGCATGTATTATGACGTCACAGTATATGATGACATCATAATTAGTATGCACTATGACGTCACAATGTATTATGACGTCATAGTGTATCCGCATTAGGACATCACAATATATTATGAGAGCGCAACATGAAGGTATTATGAGCAATTTCTCTTTCCCCAATTTGTGTCACATCTAATGGAGCATCATGAGCATGTATTATGATGTCACAACATATGATGACATCATAGCTAGTATGCACTATGATGTCACAAGGTATTATGATGTCATATTGTATCCACATTATGACATCACAATATATTATGAGAGAGCAATTTGCAGGTTTTATGACCAATTTCTCTTACCCCAATTTGTGTCACATCTACTGTTGCATCATGAGCTAGTATTATGATGTCACAGTATATGACGACATCATAATTAGTATGCACTATGACGTCACAATGTATTATGACGTCATAATGTATCCGCATTATGACATCACCATATATTATGAGAGCGCAATTTGCAGGATTTATGAAAAATTTGGCTTACCCCAATTTGTGTCACATCTAGTGGAGCATCATGAGCATGTATTATGACGTCACAGTATATGGTGCCATCATAATTAGTATGCACTATGACGTCACAATGTATTATGACGTCATAATGTATCCGATTTATGACATCACAATATATTATGAGAGCGCAACATGCAGGTATTATGGGCAATTTCTCTTACCCCAATTTGTGTCACATCTACAGGAGCATCATGAGCATGTATTATGATGTCACAGTATATGAAGACATCATAATTAGTATGCACTATGACGTCACAATGTATTATGACGCCATAATGTATCCGCATTATGACATCACAATATATTATGAGAGCGCAATTTGCAGGTATTATGAGCAATTTCTCTTACCCCAATTTGTGTCACATCTACTGGAGCATCATGAGCATGTATTACGACATCACAGCATATGATGACATCATAATTAGTATGCACTATGTCATCAAAATATATTATGACGTCATAATGTATCCGCATTATGACATCACAATATATAATGAGAGCGCAATTTGCAGGTATTATGAGCAATTTCGCTTACCCCAGTTTGTGTCACATCTACTGGAGCATCATGAGCATGTATTACGACGTCACAGTATTTGATGATATCATAATTAGTATGCACTATGACGTCACAATGTATTATAACGTCATAATGTATCCGCATTATGACATCAAAATATATTATGAGAGAGCAATTTGCAGGTATTATGACCAATTTCTCTTACCCCAATTTGTGTCACATCTACTGGAGCATCATGAGCATGTATTCTGCGTCACAGTATATGATGTCATCATAATTAGTATGCACTATGATTTCACAATATATTATGACGTCATAATGTATCCGCATTATAACATCACAATATATTATGAGAGCGTAATTTGCAGGTATTATGAGCAATTTCTCTTTCCCCAATTAGTGTCACATGTACTGGAGCATCATGAGCATGTATTATGACATCACAGCATATGATGACATCATAACTAGTATGCAATATGATGTCACAATGTATTATGACGTCATAATGTATCCGCATTATGACATCACCATATATTATGAGAGCGCAATTTGCAGGTACTATGAGCAATTTCTCTTACCCCAATTTGTGTCACATCTACTGGAGCATCATGAGCATGTATTATGACGTCACAGTATATGATGACATCATAACTAGTATGCACTATGACGTCACAATGTATTATGACGTCATAATGTATCCGCATTAGGACATCACAATATATTATGAGAGCGCAACATGAAGGTATTATGAGCAATTTCTCTTACCCCAATTTGTGTCACATCTACTGGAGCATCATGAGCATGTATTATGATGTCACAACATATGATGACATCATAGCTAGTATGCACTATGACGTCACAAGGTATTATGATGTCATATTGTATCCACATTATGACATCACAATATATTATGAGAGTGCAATTTGCAGGTTTTATGACCAATTTCTCTTACCACAATTTGTGTCACATCTACTGTTGCATCATGAGCTTGTATTATGACGTCACAGCATATGACGACATCATAATTAGTATGCACTATGACGTCACAATGTATTATGACGTCATAATGTATCCGCATTATGACATCACCATATATTATGAAAGCGCAATTTGCAGGATTTATGACAAATTTGGCTTACCCCAATTTGTGTCACATCTACTGGAGCATCATGAGCATGTATTATGACGTCACAGTATATGATGACATCATAATTAGTATGCACTATGACGTCACAATGTATTATGACGTCATAATGTATCCGCATTAGGACATCACAATATATTATGAGAGCGCAACATGAAGGTATTATGAGCAATTTCTCTTACCCCAATTTTTGTCACATCTACTGGAGCATCATGAGCATGTATTATGACGTCACAGTATATGATGACATCATAATTAGTATGCACTATGACGTCACAATGTATTATAACGTCATAATGTATCCACATTATGACATCAAAGTAGATTATGAGAGAGCAATTTGCAGGTATTATGACCAAATTCTCTTACCCCAATTTGTGTCACATCTACTGCAGCATCATGAGCATGTATTCTGCCGTCCCAGTATATGATGTCATCATAATTAGTATGCACTATGATATCACAATATATTATGACGTCGTAATGTATCCGCATTATAAAATCACAATATATTATGAGAGCGCAATATGCAGGTATTATGAGCAATTTCTCTTACCCCAATTAGTTTCACATGTACTGGAGCATCATGAGCATGTATTATGACATCACAGCATATGATGACATCATAACTAGTGTGCACTATGATGTCACAATGTATTATGACGTCATAATGTATCCGCATTATTACATCACAATATATTATGAGAGCGCAATTTGCAGGTATTATGAGCAATTTCGCTTACCCCAATTTGTGTCACATCTACTAGAGCATCATGAGCATGTATTATGACGTCATAGTATATGATGACATCATAATTAGTATGCACTATGATATCACAATGTATTATGACGTCATAATGTATCCGCATAATGACATCACAATATATTATGAGAGCGCAATTTGCAGGTATTATGAGCAATTTCTCTTACCCCAATTTGTGTCACATCTACTGGAGCATCATGAGCATGTATGATGACGTCACAGTATATGATGACATCATAATTAGTATGCACTATGACATCACAATGTATTATGACGTCAAAATGTATCCGCATTATGACATCACATTATATTATGAGAGCGCAATTTGCAGGTATTATGAGCAATTTCTCTTATCCCAATTTGTGTTACATCTACTGGAGCATCATGAGCATGTATTATGACGTCACAGTATATGATGACAACATAATTAGTATGCACTATGACGTCACAATGTATTATAACGTCATAATGTATCCGCATTATGACATCAAAATATATTATGAGAGAGCAATTTGCAGGTATTATGACCAATTTCTCTTACCCCAATTTGTGTCACATCTACTGCAGCATCATGAGCATGTATTCTGCCGTCCCAGTATATGATGTCATCATAATTAGTATTCACTATGATGTCACAATATATTATGACGTCATAATGTATCCGCATTATAACATCACAATATATTATGAGAGCGTAATTTGCAGGTATTATGAGCAATTTCTCTTACCCCAATTAGTGTCACATGTACTGGAGCATCATGAGCATGTATTATGACATCACAGCATATGATGACATCATAACTAGTATGCACTATGATGTCACAATGTATTATGACGTCATAATGTATCCGCATTATTACATCACAATATATTATGAGAGCGCAATTTGCAGGTATTATGAGCAATTTCGCTTACCCCAATTTGTGTCACATCTACTGGAGCATCATGAGCATGTATTATGATGTCACACTATATGATGACATCATAATTAGTATGCACTATGATGTCACAATGTATTATGACGTCATAATGTATCCGCATAATGACATCACAATATATTATGAGAGCGCAATTTGCAGGTATTATGAGCAATTTCTCTTACCCCAATTTGTGTCACATCTACTGGAGCATCATGAGCATGTATTATGACGTCATAGTATATGATGACATCATAATTAGTATGCATTATGATGTCACAATGTATTATGACGTCATAATATATCCGCATTATAACATCACAATATATTATGAGAGCGCAATTTGCAGGTATTATGAGCAATTTCTCTTACCCCAATTTGTGTCACCTCTACTGGAGCATCATGAGCATGTATTATGACATCACAGCATATGATGACATCATATTTAGTATGCACTATGTCATCAAAATATATTATGACGTCATAATGTATCCGCATTATGACATCACAATATATTATGAGAGCGCAATTTGCAGGTATTATGAGCAATTTCACTTACCCCAATTTGTGTCACATCTACTGGTGCATCATGAGCATGTATTACGACGTCACAGTATTTGATGATATCATAATTAGTATGCACTATGACATCACAATGTATTATGGTGTCATAATGTATCCGCATTAAGACATCAAAATATATTATGAGAGAGCAATTTGCAGGTATTATGACCAATTTCTCCTACCCCAAATTGTGTCACATCTACTGGAGCATCATGAGCATGTATTCTGCGTCACAGTATATGATGTCATCATAATTAGTATGCACTATGATGTCAAAATATATTATGACGTCATAATGTATCCGCATTATAACATCACGATATATATTATGAGAGCGCAATTTGCAGGTATTATGAGCAATTTCTCTTACCCCAATTAGTGACACATGTACTGGAGTATCATGAGCATGTATTATGACATCACAGCATATGATGACATCATAACTAGTATGCACTATGATGTCACAATGTATTATGACGTCATAATGTATCCGCATTATAACATCACAATATATTATGAGAGCGCAATTTGCAGGTATTATGAGCAATTTCGCTTACCCCAATTTGTGTCACATCTACTGGAGCATCATGAGCATGTATTATGACGTCACAGTATATGACGACATCATAATTAGTATGCACTATGACGTCACAATGTATTATGACGTCATAATGTATCCGCATTATGACATCACAATATATTATGAGAGCGCAATTTGAAGGTACTATGAGCAATTTCTCTTACTCCAATTTGTGTCACATCTACTGGAGCATCATGAGCATGTATTATGACGTCACAGTATATGATGACATCATAATTAGTATGCACTATGACGTCACAATGTATTATGACGTCATAGTGTATCCGCATTAGGACATCACAATATATTATGAGAGCGCAACATGAAGGTATTATGAGCAATTTCTCTTTCCCCAATTTGTGTCACATCTAATGGAGCATCATGAGCATGTATTATGATGTCACAACATATGATGACATCATAGCTAGTATGCACTATGATGTCACAAGGTATTATGATGTCATATTGTATCCACATTATGACATCACAATATATTATGAGAGAGCAATTTGCAGGTTTTATGACCAATTTCTCTTACCCCAATTTGTGTCACATCTACTGTTGCATCATGAGCTAGTATTATGATGTCACAGTATATGACGACATCATAATTAGTATGCACTATGACGTCACAATGTATTATGACGTCATAATGTATCCGCATTATGACATCACCATATATTATGAGAGCGCAATTTGCAGGATTTATGAAAAATTTGGCTTACCCCAATTTGTGTCACATCTAGTGGAGCATCATGAGCATGTATTATGACGTCACAGTATATGGTGACATCATAATTAGGATGCACTATGACGTCACAATGTATTATGACGTCATAATGTATCCGCATTATGACATCACAATATATTATGAGAGCGCAACATGCAGGTATTATGGGCAATTTCTCTTACCCCAATTTGTGTCACATCTACTGGAGCATCATGAGCATGTATTATGATGTCACAGTATATGAAGACATCATAATTAGTATGCACTATGACGTCACAATGTATTATGACGTCATAATGTATCCGCATTATGACATCACAATATATTATGAGAGCGCAATTTGCAGGTATTATGAGCAATTTCTCTTACCCCAATTTGTGTCACATCTACTGGAGCATCATGAGCATGTATTACGACATCACAGCATATGATGACATCATAATTAGTATGCACTATGTCATCAAAATATATTATGACGTCATAATGTATCCGCATTATGACATCACAATATATAATGAGAGCGCAATTTGCAGGTATTATGAGCAATTTCGCTTACCCCAGTTTGTGTCACATCTACTGGAGCATCATGAGCATGTATTACGACGTCACAGTATTTGATGATATCATAATTAGTATGCACTATGACGTCACAATGTATTATAACGTCATAATGTATCCGCATTATGACATCAAAATATATTATGAGAGAGCAATTTGCAGGTATTATGACCAATTTCTCTTACCCCAATTTGTGTCACATCTACTGGAGCATCATGAGCATGTATTCTGCGTCACAGTATATGATGTCAGCATAATTAGTATGCACTATGATTTCACAATATATTATGACGTCATAATGTATCCGCATTATAACATCACAATATATTATGAGAGCGCAATTTGCAGGTATTATGAGCAATTTCTCTTACCCCAATTAGTGTCACATGTACTGGAGCATCATGAGCATGTATTATGACATCACAGCATATGATGACATCATAACTAGTATGCAATATGATGTCACAATGTATTATGACGTCATAATGTATCCGCATTAGGACATCACAATATATTATGAGAGCGCAACATGAAGGTATTATGAGCAATTTCTCTTACCCCAATTTGTGTCACATCTACTGGAGCATCATGAGCATGTATTATGATGTCACAACATATGATGACATCATAGCTAGTATGCACTATGACGTCACAAGGTATTATGATGTCATATTGTATCCACATTATGACATCACAATATATTATGAGAGTGCAATTTGCAGGTTTTATGACCAATTTCTCTTACCACAATTTGTGTCACATCTACTGTTGCATCATGAGCTTGTATTATGACGTCACAGTATATGACGACATCATAATTAGTATGCACTATGACGTCACAATGTATTATGACGTCATAATGTATCCGCATTATGATATCACCATATATTATGAGAGCGCAATTTGCAGGATTTATGACAAATTTGGCTTACCACAATTTGTGTCACATCTACTGGAGCATCATGAGCATGTATTATGACGTCACAGTATATGATGACATCATAATTAGTATGCACTATGACGTCACAATGTATTATGACGTCATAATGTATCCGCATTAGGACATCACAATATATTATGAGAGCGCAACATGAAGGTATTATGAGCAATTTCTCTTACCCCAATTTTTGTCACATCTACTGGAGCATCATGAGCATGTATTATGACGTCACAGTATATGATGACATCATAATTAGTATGCACTATGACGTCACAATGTATTATAACGTCATAATGTATCCACATTATGACATCAAAGTAGATTATGAGAGAGCAATTTTCAGGTATTATGACCAAATTCTCTTACCCCAATTTGTGTCACATCTACTGCAGCATCAAGAGCATGTATTCTGCCGTCCCAGTATATGATGTCATCATAATTAGTATGGACTATGATATCACAATATATTATGACGTCATAATGTATCCGCATTATAAAATCACAATATATTATGAGAGCGCAATATGCAGGTATTATGAGCAATTTCTCTTACCCCAATTAGTTTCACATGTACTGGAGCATCATGAGCATGTATTATGACATCACAGCATATGATGACATCATAACTAGTGTGCACTATGATGTCACAATGTATTATGACGTCATAATGTATCCGCATTATTACATCACAATATATTATGAGAGCGCAATTTGCAGGTATTATGAGCAATTTCGTTTACCCCAATTTGTGTCACATCTACTAGAGCATCATGAGCATGTATTATGACGTCATAGTATATGATGACATCATAATTAGTATGCACTATGATATCACAATGTATTATGACGTCATAATGTATCCGCATAATGACATCACAATATATTATGAGAGCGCAATTTGCAGGTATTATGAGCAATTTCTCTTACCCCAATTTGTGTCACATCTACTGGAGCATCATGAGCATGTATTATGACGTCATAGTATATGATGACATCATAATCAGTATGCACTATGATGTCACAATGTATTATGACGTCATAATGTATCCGCATTATGACATCACAATATATTATGAGAGCGCAATTTGCAGGTATTATGAGCAATTTCTCTAACCCCAATTTGTGTCACATCTACTGGAGCATCATGAGCATGTATTATGACATCACAGCATATGATGACATCATAATTAGTATGCACTATGTCATCAAAATATATTATGACGTCATAATGTATCCGCATTATGACATCACAATATATTATGAGAGCGCAATTTGCAGGTATTATGAGCAATTTCGCTTACCCCAATTTGTGTTACATCTACTGGAGCGTCATGAGCATGTATTACGATGTCACAGTATTTGATGATATCATAATTAGTATGCACTATGACGTCACAATGTATTATGATGTCATAATGTATCCGCATTATGACATCAAAAAAAATTATGAGAGAGCAATTTGCAGGTTTTATGACCAATTTCTCTTACCCCAATTTGTGTCACATCTACTGGAGCATCATGAGCATGTATTCTGCGTCACAGTATATGATGACATCATAATTAGTATGCACTATGATGTCACAATATATTATGACGTCATAATGTATCCGCATTATAACATCACAATATATTATGAGAGCGCAATTTGCAGGTATTATGAGCAATTCCTCTTACCCCAATTAGTGTCACATGTACTGGAGCATCATGAGCATGTATTATGACATCACAGAATTTGATGACATCATAACTAGTATGCACTATGATGTCACAATGTATTATGACGTCATAATGTATCCGCATTATGACATCACCATGTATTATGAGAGCGCAATTTGCAGGTACTATGAGCAATTTCTCTTACCCCAATTTGTGTCACATCTACTGGAGCATCATGAGCATGTATTATGACGTCACAGTATATGATGACATCATAACTAGTATGCACTATGACGTCACAATGTATTATGACGTCATAATGTATCCGCATTAGGACATCACAATATATTATGAGAGCGCAACATGAAGGTATTATGAGCAATTTCTCTTGCCCCAATTTGTGTCACATCTACTGGAGCATCATGAGCATGTATTATGATGTCACAACATATGATGACATCATAGCTAGTATGCACTATGACGTCACAAGGTATTATGATGTCATATTGTATCCACATTATGACATCACAATATATTATGAGAGTGCAATTTGCAGGTTTTATGACCAATTTCTCTTACCACAATTTGTGTCACATCTACTGTTGAATCATGAGCTTGTGTTATGACGTCACAGTATATGACGACATCATAATTAGTATGCACTATGACGTCACAATGTATTATGACGTCATAATGTATCCGCATTATGACATCACCATATATTAAGAGAGCGCAATTTGCAGGATTTATGACAAATTTGGCTTACCCCAATTTGTGTCACATCTACTGGAGCATCATGAGCATGTATTATGACGTCACAGTATATGATGACATCATAATTAGTATGCACTATGACGTCACAATGTATTATGACGTCATAATGTATCCGCATTAGGACATCACAATATATTATGAGAGCGCAACATGAAGGTATTATGAGCAATTTCTCTTACCCCAATTTTTGTCACATCTACTGGAGCATCATGAGCATGTATTATGACGTCACAGTATATGATGACATCATAATTAGTATGCACTATGACGTCACAATGTATTATAACGTCATAATATATCCACATTATGACATCAAAGTAGATTATGAAAGAGCAATTTGCAGGTATTATGACCAAATTCTCTTACCCCAATTTGTGTCACATCTACTGCAGCATCATGAGCATGTATTCTGCCGTCCCAGTATATGATGTCATCATAATTAGTATGCACTATGATATCACAATATATTATGACGTCATAATGTATCCGCATTATAAAATCACAATATATTATGAGAGCGCAATATGCAGGTATTATGAGCAATTTCTCTTACCCCAATTAGTTTCACATGTACTGGAGCATCATGAGCATGTATTATGACATCACAGCATATGATGACATCATAACTAGTATGCACTATGATGTCACAATGTATTATGATGTCATAATGTATCCGCATTATTACATCACAATATATTATGAGAGCGCAATTTGCAGGTATTATGAGCAATTTCGCTTACCCCAATTTGTGTCACATCTACTAGAGCATCATGAGCATGTATAATGACGTCATAGTATATGATGACATCATAATTAGTATGCACTATGATATCACAATGTATTATGACGTCATAATGTATCCGCATAATGACATCACAATATATTATGAGAGCGCAATTTGCAGGTATTATGAGCAATTTCTCTTACCCCAATTTCTGTCACATCTACTGGAGCATCATGAGCATGTATTATGACGTCATAGTATATGATGACATCATAATCAGTATGCACTATGATGTCACAATGTATTATGACGTCATAATGTATCCGCATTATGACATCACAATATATTATGAGAGCGCAATTTGCAGGTATTATGAGCAATTTCTCTTACCCCAATTTGTGTCACATCTACTGGAGCATCATGAGCATGTATTATGACATCACAGCATATGATGACATCATAATTAGTATGCACTATGTCATCAAAATATATTATGACGTCATAATGTATCCGCATTATGACATCACAAGATATTATGAGAGCGCAATTTGCAGGTATTATGAGCAATTTCGCTTACCCCAATTTGTGTTACATCTACTGGAGCATCATGAGCATGTATTACGATGTCACAGTATTTGATGATATCATAATTAGTATGCACTATGACGTCACAATGTATTATGATGTCATAATGTATCCGCATTATGACATCAAAAAAAATTATGAGAGAGCAATTTGCAGATATTATGACCAATTTCTCTTACCCCAATTTGTGTCACATCTACTGGAGCATCATGAGCATGTATTCTGCGTCACAGTATATGATGACATCATAATTAGTATGCACTATGATGTCACAATATATTATGACGTCATAATGTATCCGCATTATAACATCACAATATATTATGAGAGCGCAATTTGCAGGTATTATGAGCAATTCCTCTTACCCCAATTAGTGTCACATGTACTGGAGCATCATGAGCATGTATTATGACATCACAGCATATGATGACATCATAACTAGTATGCACTATGATGTCACAATGTATTATGACGTCATAATGTATCCGCATTATTATATCACAATATATTATGAGATCGCAATTTGCAAGTATTATGAGCAATTTCGCTTACCCCAATTTGTGTCACATCTACTGGAGCATCATGAGCATGTATTATGACGTCACAGTATATGATGACATCATAACTAGTATGCACTATGACGTCACAATGTATTATGACATCATAATGTATCCGCATTATGACATCACAATATATTATGAGTGCGCAATTTGCAGGTACTATGAGCAATTTCTCTTACCCCAATTTGTGTCACATCTACTGGAGCATCATGAGCATGTATTATGACATCACAGTATATGATGACATCATAATTAGTATGCACTATGACGTCACAATGTATTATGACGTCATAATGTCTCCACATTTTTACATCACAATATATTATGATAGCGCAACATGCAGGTATTATGAGCAATTTCTCTTACCCCAATTTGTGTCACATCTACTGGAGCATCATGAGCATGTATTATGATGTCACAACATATGATGACATCATAGCTAGTATGCACTATGACGTCACAAGGTATTATGATGTCATATTGTATCCACATTATGACATCACAATATGTTATGAGAGTGCAATTTGCAGGTTTTATGACCAATTTCTCTTACCCCAATTTGTGTCACATCTACTGTTGCATCATGAGCTTGTATTATGACGTCACAGTATATGACGACATCATAATTAGTATGCACTATGACGTCACAATGTATTATGACGTCATAATGTATCCGCATTATGACATCACCATATATTATGAGAGCGCAATTTGCAGGATTTATGACAAATTTGGCTTACCCCAATTTGTGTCACATCTACTGGAGCATCATGAGCATGTATTATGACGTCACAGTATATGATGACATCATAATTAGTATGCACTATGACGTCACAATGTATTATGATGTCATAATGTATCCGCATTATGCCATCACAATATATTATGAGAGCGCAACATGCAGGTATTATGAGCAATTTCTCTTACCCCAATTTGTGTCACGTCTACTGGAGCATCATGAGCATGTATTATGACGTCACAGTATATGATGACATCATAAATAGTATGCACTATGACGTCACAATGTATTATGACGTCATAATGTATCCGCATTATGACATCACAATATATTATGAGAGCGCAACCTGAAGGTATTATGAGCTATTTCTCTTATCCCAATTTGTGTCACATCTACTGGAGCATCATGAGCATGTATTATGACGTCACAGTATATGATGACATCATAATTAGTATGCACTATGATGTCACAATGTATTATGACATCATAATGTATCCGCATTTTGATATCACAATATATTATGAGAGCGCAATTTGCAGGTATGACCAATTTCTCTTACCTCAAATTGTGTCACGTCTACTGGAGCATCATGAGCATGTATTATGACGTCACAGTATATGATGACATCATAATTACTATGCAGTATGACGTCACACTGTATTATGACGTCATAATGTATCCGCATTATGACATCACAATATATTATGAGAGCGCAATTTGCAGGTATTATGAGCAATTTCTTTTACCCCAATTTGTGTCACATCTACTGGAGCATAATGAGCATGTATTATGACATCACAGTACATGATTACATCATAATTAGTATGCACTATGACATCACAATGTATTATGACGTCATAATGGATCCGCATTAGGACATCACAATATATAATGAGAGCGCAATTTGCAGGTATTATGAGCAACTTCTCTTACCCCAATTTGTGTCACATCTACTGGAGCATCATGAGCATGTATTATGTCATCACAACATATGATGACATCATAACTAGTATGCTCTATGACGTCACAATGTATTATGATATCATAATGTATCCGCATTATGACATCACAATATATTATGAGAGCGCAATTTGCAGGTATTATGAGCAATTTCTCTTACCCCAATTTGTGTCACATCTTCTGGAGCATCATGAGCATGTATTATGACGTCACAGCATATGATGACACCATAATTAGTATGCAGTATGACGTCACAATGTAGTATGACGTCATAATGTATCCGCATTATGACATCACAATATATTATGAGAGCGCAACATGCAGGTATTATGAGCAATTTCTCTTACCTCAAATTGTGTCACATCTACTGGAGCATCATGAGCATGTATTACGACGTCACAGTATTTGATGATATCATAATTAGTATGCACTATGACGTCACAATGTATTATGATGTCATAATGTATCCGCATTATGACATCACATTATATTATGAGAGCGCAATTTGCAGGTATTATGAACAATTTCTCTTATCCCAATTTGTGTTACATCTACTGGAGCATCATGAGCATGTATTATGACGTCACAGTATATGATGACATCATAATTAGTATGCACTATGACGTCACAATGTATTATAACGTCATAATGTATCCGCATTATGACATCAAAATATATTATGAGAGAGCAATTTGCAGGTATTATGACCAATTTCTCTTACCCCAATTTGTGTCACATCTACTGCAGCATCATGAGCATGTATTCTGCCATCCCAGTATATGATGTCATCATAATTAGTATGCACTATGATGTCACAATATATTATGACGTCATAATGTATCCGCATTATAACATCACAATATATTATGAGAGCGCAATAAGGAGGTATTATGAGCAATTTCTCTTACCCCAGTTAATGTCACATGTACTGGAGCATCATGAGTATGTATTATGACATCACAGCATATGATGACATCATAACTAGTATGCACTATGATGTCACAATGTATTATGACGTCATAATGTATCCGCATTATTACATCACAATATATTATGAGAGCGCAATTTGCAGGTATTATGAGCAATTTCGCTTACCCCAATTTGTGTCACATGTACTGGAGCATCATGAGCATGTATTATGACGTCATAGTATATGATGACATCATAATTAGTATGCACTATGATGTCACAATGTATTATGACGTCATAATGTATCCGCATAATGACATCACAATATATTATGAGAGCGCAATTTGCAGGTATTATGAGCAATTTCTCTTACCCCAATTTGTGTCACATCTACTGGAGCATCATGAGCATGGAATATGATGTCATAGTATATGATGACATCATAATTAGTATGCACTATGATGTCACAATGTATTATGACGTCATAATGTATCCGCATTATGACATCACAATATATTATGAGAGCGCAATTTGCAGGTATTATGAGCAATTTCGCTTACCCCAATTAGTGTCACATGTACTGGAGCATCATGAGCATGTATTATGACATCACAGCATATGATGACATCATAATTAGTATGCACTATGTCATCAAAATATATTATGACGTCATAATGTTTCCGCATTATGACAGCACAATATATTATGAGAGCGCAATTTGCAGGTATTATGAGCAATTTCGCTTACCCCAATTTGTGTCACATCTACTGGAGCATCATGAGCATGTATTACGACGTCACAGTATTTGATGATATCATAATTAGTATGCACTATGATGTCACAATGTATTATGATGTCATAATGTATCCGCATTATGACATCAAAATATATTATGAGAGAGCAATCTGCAGGTATTATGACCAATTTCTCTTACCCCAATTTGTGTCACATCTACTGGAGCATCATGAGCATGTATTCTGCGTCACAGTATATGATGTCATCATAATTAGTATGCACTATGATGTCACAATATATTATGACGTCATAATGTATCCGCATTATAACATCACAATATATTATGAGAGCGCAATTTGCAGGTATTATGAGCAATTTCTCTTACCCCAATTAGTGTCACATGTACTGGAGCATCATGAGCATGTATTATGACATCACAGCATATGGTGACATCATAACTAGTATGCACTATGATGTCACAATGTATTATGACGTCATAATGTATCCGCATTATTACATCCCAATATATTATGAGAGCGCAATTTGCAGGTATTATGAGCAATTTCGCTTACCCCAATTTGTGTCACATCTACTGGAGCATCATGAGCATGTATTATGACGTCACAGTATATGATGAAATCATAATTAGCATGCACTATGACGTCACAATGTATTATGACGTCATAATGTATCCGCCTTATGACATCACAATATATTATCAGAGCGCAATTTTCAGGTACTATGAGCAATTTCTCTTACCCCAATTTGTGTCACATCTTCTGGAGCATCATGAGCATGTATTATGACGTCACAGTATATGATGACATCATAATTAGTATGCACTATGACGTCACAATGTATTATGACGTCATAATGTATCCGCATTAGGACATCACAATATATTATGAGAGCGCAACATGAAGGTATTATGAGCAATTTCTCTTACCCCAATTTGTGTCACATCTATTGGAGCATCATGAGCATGTATTATGACGTCACAGTATATGATGACATCATAATTAGTATGCACTATGACATCACAATGTATTATGACGTCAAAATGTATCCGCATTATGACATCACAATATCTTATTAGAGCGCAATTTGCAGGTATTATGACCAATTTCTCTTACCCCAATTTGGGTCACATCTACTGGAGCATCATGAGCATGTATTATGATGTCACAGTATATGATTACATCGTAATTAGTATGCACTATGACGTCACAATGTATTATGACCTCATAATGTATCCGCATTATGACATCACAATATATTATGAGAGCGCAATTTGCAGGTATTATGAGCAATTTCTCTTACCCCAATTTGTGTCACATCTACTGGAGCATCTTGAGCATGTATTATGACGTCACAGTATATGATGACATCATAATTACTATGCACTATGACGTCACAATGTATTATGACGTCATAATATATCCGCATTATGACATCACAATATATTATGAGAGCGCAATTTGCAGGTATTATGAGCAATTTCTCTTACCCCAATTTGTGTCACATCTACTGGAGCATCATGAGCATGTATTATGACGTCACAGTATATGATGAAATCATAATTAGCATGCACTATGACGTCACAATGTATTATGACGTCATCATGTATTCGCCTTATGACATCACAATATATTATGAGAGCGCAATTTGCAGGAACTATGAGCAATTTGTCTTACCCCAATTTGTGTCACATCTACTGGAGCATCATGAGCATGTATTATGACGTCACAGTATATGATGACATCATAATTAGTATGCACTATGACGTCACAATTTATTATGATGTCATAATGTATCCGCATTATGACATCACAATATATTATGAGAGCGCAACATGAAGGTATTATGAGCAATTTCTCTTACTGCAATTTGTGTCACATCTACTGGAGCATCATGAGCATGTATTATGACGTCACAGTATATGATGACATCATAATTAGTATGCACTATGACGTCACAATGTATTATAACGTCATAATGTATCCGCTTTATGACATCAAAATATATTATGAGAGAGCAATTTGCAGGTATTATGACCAATTTCTCTTACCCCAATTTGTGTCACATCTACTGCAGCATCATGAGCATGTATTCTGCCGTCCCAGTATATGATGTCATCATAATTAGTATGCACTATGATGTCACAATATATTATGACGTCATAATATATCCGCATTATAACATCACAATATATTATGAGAGCGCAATATGCAGGTATTATGAGCAATTTCTCTTACCCCAATTAGTGTCACATGTACAGGAGCATCATGAGCATGTATTATGACATCACAGCATATGATGACATCATAACTAGTATGCACTATGACGTCACAATTTATTATGACGTCATAATGTATCCGCATTATTACATCACAATATATTATGAGAGCGCAATTTGCAGGTATTATGAGCAATTTCGCTTACCCCAATTTGTGTCACATCTACTGGAGCATCATGAGCATGTATTATGACGTCATAGCGTATGATGACATCATAATTAGTATGCACTATGATGTCACAATGTATTATGACGTCATAATGTATCCGCATAATGACATCACAATATATTATGAGAGCGCAATTTGCAGGTATTATGAGCAATTTCTCTTACCCCAATTTGTGTCACATCTACTGGAGCATCATGAGCATGTATTATGACGTCATAGTATATGATGACATCATAATTAGTATGCACCATGATGTCACAATGTATTATGACGTCATAATGTATCCGCATTATGACATCACAATATATTATGAGAGCGCAACTTGCAGGTATTATGAGCAATTTCTCTTACCCCAATATGTGTCACATCTACTGGAGCACCATGAGCATGTATTATGACATCACAGCATATGATGACATCATAATTAGTATGCACTATGTCATCAAAATATATTATGACGTCATAATGTATCCGCATTATGACATCCCAAAATATTATGAGAGCGCAATTTGCAGGTATTATGAGCAATTCCGCTTACCCCAATTTGTGTCACATCTACTGGAGCATCATGAGCATGTATTACGACGTCACAGTATTTGATGATATCATAATTAGTATGCAGTATGACGTCACAATGTATTATGATGTCATAATGTATCCGCATTATGACATCAAAATATATTATGAGAGAGCAATTTGCAGGTATTATGACCAATTTCTCTTACCCCAATTTGTGTCACATCTACTGGAGCATCATGAGCATGTATTCTGCGTCACAGTATATGATGTCATCATAATTAGTATGCACTATGATGTCACAATATATTATGACGTCATAATGTGTCCGCATTATAACATCACAATATATTATGAGAGCGCAATTTGCAGGTATTATGAGCAATTTCTCTTACCCCAATTAGTGTCACATGTACTGGAGCATCATGAGCATGTATTATGACATCACAGCATATGATGACATCATAACTAGTATGCACTATGATGTCACAATGTATTATGACGTCATAATGTATCCGCATTATTACATCATAATATATTATGAGAGCTCAATTTGCAGGTATTATGAGCAATTTCGCTTACCCCAATTTGTGTCACATCTACTGGAGCATCATGAGCATGTATTATGACGTCACAGTATATGATTACATCATAATTAGTATGCACTATGACATCACAATGTATTATGACGTCATAATGGATCCGCATTAGGACATCACAATATATAATGAGAGCGCAATTTGCAGGTATTATGAGCAACTTCTCTTACCCCAATTTGTATCACATCTACTGGAGCATCATGAGCATGTATTATGTCATCACAGCATATGATGACATCATAACTAGTATGCTCTATGACGTCACAATGTATTATGACGTCATAATGTATCCGCATTATGACATCACAATATATTATGAGAGCGCAATTTGCAGGTATTATGAGCAATTTCTCTTACCCCAATTTGTGTCACATCTACTGGAGCATCATGAGCATGTATTATGACGTCACAGCATATGATGACATCATAACTAGTATGCACTATGATGTCACAATGTATTATGACGTCATAATGTATCCGCATTATTACATCATAATATATTATGAGAGCTCAATTTGCAGGTATTATGAGCAATTTCGCTTACCCCAATTAGTGTCACATGTACTGGAGCATCATGAGCATCTATTATGACATCACAGCATATGATGACATCATAACTAGTATGCACTATGATGTCACAATGTATTATGACGTCATAATATCTCCGCATTATTACATCACAATATATTATGAGAGCGCAATTTGCAGGTATTATGAGCAATTTCGTTTACCCCAATTTGTGTCACATCTACTGGAGCATCATGAGCATGTATTATGACGTCATAGTATATGATGACATCATAATTAGTATGCACTATGACATCACAATGTATTATGACGTCATAATGTATCCGCATTATGACATCAAAATATATTATGAGAGAGCAAATTGCAGGTATTATGACTTATTTCTCTTACCCCAATTTGTGTCACATCTACTGGAGCATCATGAGCATGTATTATGACGTCACAGTATATGATGACATCATAAATAGTATGCACTATGACATAACAATGTATTATGACGTCATAATGTATGCGCATTATGACATCACAATATATTATGAGAGCGCAATTTGCAGGAACTATGAGCAATTTGTCTTACCCCAATTTGTGTCACATCTACTGGAGCATCATTAGCATGTATTATGACGTCACAGTATATGATGACATCATAATTAGTATGCAGTATGACGTCACAATGTATTATGACGTCATAATGTATCCGCATTATGACATCACAATGTATTATGAGAGCGCAATTTGCAGGTATTATGAGCAATTTCTCTTACCGCAATTTGTGTCACATCTACTGGAGCATCATGAGCATGTATTATGACGTCACAGTATATGATGACATCATAATTAGTATGCACTATGACGTCACAATGTATTATAACGTCATAATGTATCCGCATTATGACATCAAAATATATTATGAGAGAGCAATTTGCAGGTATTATGACCAATTTCTCTTACCCCAATTTGTGTCACATCTACTGGATCATCATGAGCATGTATTCTGCCGTCACAGTATATGATGTCATCATAATTAGTATACACTATGATGTCACAATATATTATGACGTCATAATGTGTCCGCATTATAACATCACAGTATAGTATGAGAGCGCAATTTGCAGGTATTATGAGCAATTTCATTTACCCCAATTTGTGTCACATCTACTGGAGCATCATGAGCATGTATTATGACGTCACAGTATATGATGACATCATAATTAGTATGCACTATGACGTCACAATGTATTATGACGTCATAATGTATCCGCATTATGACATCACAATATATTATGAGAGCGCAATTTGCAGGTACTATGAGCAATTTCTCTTACCCCAATTTGTGTCACATCTACTGGAGCATCATGAGCATGTATTATGACGTCACAGTATATGATGACATCATAATTAGTATGCACTATGACGTCACAATGTATTATAACGTCATAATGTATCCGCATTATGACATCAAAATATATTATGAGAGAGAAATTTGCAGGTATTATGACCAATTTCTCTTACCCCAATTTGTGTCACATCTACTGGAGCATCATGAGAATGTATTCTGCGTCACACTATATGATGTCATCATAATTAGTATGCATTATGATGTCACAATATATTATGACGTCATAATGTATCCGCATTATAACATCACAATATATTATGAGAGCGCAATTTGCAGGTATTATGAGCAATTTCTCTTACCCCAATTAGTGTCACATGTACTGGAGCATCATGAGCATGTATTATGACATCACAGCATATGATGACATCATAACTAGTATGCATTATGATGTCACAATGTATTATGACGTCATAATGTATCCGCATTATTACATCCCAATATATTATGAGAGCGCAATTTGCAGGTATTATGAGCAATTTCGCTTACCCCAATTTGTGTCACATCTACTGGAGCATCATGAGCATGTATTATGACGTCACAGTATATGATGAAATCATAATTAGCATGCACTATGACGTCACAATGTATTATGACGTCATAATGTATCCGCCTTATGACATCACAATATATTATGAGAGCGCAATTTGCAGGTTCTATGAGCAATTTCTCTTACCCCAATTTGTGTCACATCTACTGGAGCATCATGAGCATGTATTATGACGTCACAGTATATGATGACATCATAATTAGTATGCACTATGACGTCACAATGTATTATGACGTCATAATGTATCCGCATTAGGACATCACAATATATTATGAGAGCGCAACATGAAGGTATTATGAGCAATTTCTCTTACCCCAAATTGTGTCACATCTATTGGAGCATCATGAGCATGTATTATGACGTCACAGTATATGATGACATCATAATTAGTATGCACTATGACATCACAATGTATTATGACGTCATAATGTATCCGCATTATGACATCACAATATCTTATGAGAGCGCAATTTGCAGGTATTATGACCAATTTCTCTTACCCCAATTTGGGTCACATCTACTGGAGCATCATGAGCATGTATTATGATGTCACAGTATATGATGAAATCATAATTAGTATGCACTATGACGTCACAATGTATTATGACCTCATAATGTATCCGCATTATGACATCACAAAATATTATGAGAGCGCAATTTGCAGGTATTATGAGCAATTTCTCTTACCCCAATTTGTGTCACATCTACTGGAGCATCTTGAGCATGTATTATGACGTCACAGTATATGATGACATCATAATTACTATGCACTATGACGTCACAATGTATTATGACGTCATAATATATCCGCATTATGACATCACAATATATTATGAGAGCGCAATTTGCAGGTATTATGAGCAATTTCTCTTACCCCAATTTGTGTCACATCTACTGGAGCATCATGAGCATGTATTATGACGTAACAGTATATGATGAAATCATAATTAGCATGCACTATGACGTCACAATGTATTATGACGTCATAATGTATCCGCCTTATGACATCACAATATATTATGAGAGCGCAATTTGCAGGAACTATGAGCAATTTGTCTTACCCCAATTTGTGTCACATCTACTGGAGCATCATGAGCATGTATTATGACGTCACAGTATATGATGACATCATAATTAGTATGCACTATGACGTCACAATGTATTATGATGTCATAATGTATCCGCATTATGACATCACAATATATTATGAGAGCGCAACATGAAGGTATTATGAGCAATTTCTCTTACCGCAATTTGTGTCACATCTACTGGAGCATCATGAGCATGTATTATGACGTCACAGTATATGATGACATCATAATTAGTATGCACTATGACGTCACAATGTATTATAACGTCATAATGTATCCGCTTTATGACATCAAAATATATTATGAGAGAGCAATTTGCAGGTATTATGACCAATTTCTCTTACCCCAATTTGTGTCACATCTACTGCAGCATCATGAGCATGTATTCTGCCGTCCCAGTATATGATGTCATCATAATTAGTATGCACTATGATGTCACAATATATTATGACGTCATAATATATCCGCATTATAACATCACAATATATTATGAGAGCGCAATATGCAGGTATTATGAGCAATTTCTCTTGCCCCAATTAGTGTCACATGTACAGGAGCATCATGAGCATGTATTATGACATCACAGCATATGATGACATCATAACTAGTATGCACTATGACGTCACAATGTATTATGACGTCATAATGTATCCGCATTATTACATCACAATATATTATGAGAGCGCAATTTGCAGGTATTATGAGCAATTTCGCTTACCCCAATTTGTGTCACATCTACTGGAGCATCATGAGCATGTATTATGACGTCATAGTATATGATGACATCATAATTAGTATGCACCATGATGTCACAATGTATTATGACGTCATAATGTATCCGCATTATGACATCACAATATATTATGAGAGCGCAACTTGCAGGTATTATGAGCAATTTCTCTTACCCCAATATGTGTCACATCTACTGGAGCACCATGAGCATGTATTATGACATCACAGCATATGATGACATCATAATTAGTATGCACTATGTCATCAAAATATATTATGACATCATAATGTATCCGCATTATGACATCCCAATATATTATGAGAGCGCAATTTGCAGGTATTATGAGCAATTTCGCTTACCCCAATTTGTGTCACATCTACTGGAGCATCCTGAGCATGTATTACGACGTCACAGTATTTGATGATATCATAATTAGTATGCACTATGACGTCACAATGTATTATGATGTCATAATGTAACCGCATTATGACATCAAAATATATTATGAGAGAGCAATTTGCAGTTATTATGACCAATTTCTCTTACCCCAATTTGTGTCACATCTACTGGAGCATCATGAGCATGTATTCTGCGTCACAGTATATGATGTCATCATAATTAGTATGCACTATGATGTCACAATATATTATGACGTCATAATGTGTCCGCATTATAACATCACAATATATTATGAGAGCGCAATTTGCAGGTATTATGAGCAATTTCTCTTACCCCAATTAGTGTCACATGTACTGGAGCATCATGAGCATGTATTATGACATCACAGCATATGATGACATCATAACTAGTATGCACTATGATGTCACAATGTATTATGACGTCATAATGTATCCGCATTATTACATCATAATATATTATGAGAGCTCAATTTGCAGGTATTATGAGCAATTTCGCTTACCCCAATTTGTGTCACATCTACTGGAGCATCATGAGCATGTATTATGACGTCACAGTATATGATTACATCATAATTAGTATGCACTATGAGATCACAATGTATTATGACGTCATAATGGATCCGCATTAGGACATCACAATATATAATGAGAGCGCAATTTGCAGGTATTATGAGCAACTTCTCTTACCCCAATTTGTGTCACATCTACTGGAGCATCATGAGCATGTATTATGTCATCACAGCATATGATGACATCATAACTAGTATGCTCTATGACGTCACAATGTATTATGACGTCATAATGTATCCGCATTATGACATCACAATATATTATGAGAGCGCAATTTGCAGGTATTATGAGCAATTTCTCTTACCCCAATTTGTGTCACATCTACTGGAGCATCATGAGCATGTATTATGACGTCACAGCATATGATGACACCATAATTAGTATGCACTATGACGTCACAATGTATTATGACGTCATAATGTATGCGCATTATGACATCACAATATATTATGAGAGCGCAATTTGCAGGAACTATGAGCAATTTCTCTTACCCCAATTTGTGTCACATCTACTGGAGCATCATGAGCATGTTTTATGACGTCACAGTATATGATGACATTATAATTAGTGTGCACTATGACGTCACAATTTATTATGATGTCATAATGTATCCGCATTATGACATCACAATGTATTATGAGAGCGCAATTTGCAGGTATTATGAGCAATTTCTCTTATCCCAATTTGTGTCACATCTACTGGAGCATCATGAGCATGTATTATGACGTCACAGTATATGATGACATCATAATTAGTATGCACTATGACGTCACAATGTATTATAACGTCATAATGTATCCGCATTATGACATCAAAATATATTATGAGAGAGCAATTTGCCGGTATTATGACCAATTTCTCTTACCCCAATTTGTGTCACATCTACTGGATCATCATGAGCATGTATTCTGCCGTCACAGTATATGATGTCATCATAATTAGTATGCACTATAATGTCACAATATATTATGACATCATAATGTATCCGCATTATAACATCACAGTATACTATGAGAGCGCAATTTGCAGGTATTATGAGCAATTTCTCTTACCCCAATTAGTGTCACATGTACTGGAGCATCATGAGCATCTATTATGACATCACAGCATATGATGACATCATAACTAGTATGCACTATGATGTCACAATGTATTATGACGTCATAATATCTCCGCATTATTACATCACAATATATTATGAGAGCGCAATTTGCAGGTATTATGAGCAATTTCGTTTACCCCAATTTGTGTCACATCTACTGGAGCATCATGAGCATGTATTATGACGTCATAGTATATGATGACATCATAATTAGTATGCACTATGACATCACAATGTATTATGACGTCATAATGTATCCGCATTATGACATCAAAATATATTATGAGAGAGCAAATTGCAGGTATTATGACCAATTTCTCTTACCCCAATTTGTGTCACATCAACTGGAGCATCATGAGCATGTACTATGACGTCACAGTATATGATTACATCATAATTAGTATGCACCATGACGTCACTATGTATTATGACGTCATAATGTATCCGCATTAGGACATCACGATATATTATGAGAGCGCAACATGAAGCTATTATGAGCAATTTCTCTTACCCCAATTAGTGTCATATCTACTGGAGCATCATGAGCATGTATTATGACGTCACAGTATATGATGACATCTTAATTAGTATGCACTATGACATCACAATGTATTATGACGTCATAATGTATCCGCATTATGACATCACAATATATTATGAGAGCGCAATTTGCAGGTATTATGAGCAATTTCGCTTACCCCAATTTGTGTCACATCTACTGGAGCATCATGAGCATGTATTATGACGTCACAGTATTTGATGATATCATAATTAGTATGCACTATGATGTCAGAATGTATTATGATGTCATAATGTATCCGCATTATTACATCACAATATATTATGAGAGCACAATTTGCAGGTATTATGAGCAATTTCTCTTACCCCAATTTGTGTCACATCTACTGGAGCATCATGAGCATGTATTATGACGTCACAGTATTTGATGATATCATAATTAGTATGCACTATGATGTCACAATGTATTATGATGTCATAATGTATCCGCATTATTACATCACAATATATTATGAGAGCACAATTTGCAGGTATTATGACCAATTTCTCTTACCCCAATTTGTGTCACATCTACTGCAGCATCATGAGCATGTATTCTGCCGTCCCAGTATATGATGTCATCATAATTAGTATGCACTATGATGTCACAATATATTATGACGTCATAATATATCCGCATTATAACATCACAATATATTATGAGAGCGCAATATGCAGGTATTATGAGCAATTTCTCTTACCCCAATTAGTGTCACATGTACAGGAGCATCATGAGCATGTATTATGACATCACAGCATATGATGACATCATAACTAGTATGCACTATGACGTCACAATGTATTATGACGTCATAATGTATCCGCATTATTACATCACAATATATTATGAGAGCGCAATTTGCAGGTATTATGAGCAATTTCGCTTACCCCAATTTGTGTCACATCTACTGGAGCATCATGAGCATGTATTATGACGTCATAGTATATGATGACATCATAATTAGTATGCACCATGATGTCCCAATGTATTATGACGTCATAATGTATCCGCATTATGACATCACAATATATTATGAGAGCGCAACTTGCAGGTATTATGAGCAATTTCTCTTACCCCAATATGTGTCACATCTACTGGAGCACCATGAGCATGTATTATGACATCACAGCATATGATGACATCATAATTAGTATGCACTATGTCATCAAAATATATTATGACGTCATAATGTATCCGCATTATGACATCCCAATATATTATGAGAGCGCAATTTGCAGGTATTATGAGCAATTTCGCTTACCCCAATTTGTGTCACATCTACTGGAGCATCATGAGCATGTATTACGACGTCACAGTATTTGATGATATCATAATTAGTATGCACTATGACGTCACAATGTATTATGATGTCATAATGTAACCGCATTATGACATCAAAATATATTATGAGAGAGCAATTTGCAGTTATTATGACCAATTTCTCTTACCCCAATTTGTGTCACATCTACTGGAGCATCATAAGCATGTATTCTGCGTCACAGTATATGATGTCATCATAATTAGTATGCACTATGATGTCACAATATATTATGACGTCATAATGTGTCCGCATTATAACATCACAATATATTATGAGAGCGCAATTTGCAGGTATTATGAGCAATTTCTCTTACCCCAATTAGTGTCACATGTACTGGAGCATCATGAGCATGTATTATGACATCACAGCATATGATGACATCATAACTAGTATGCACTATGATGTCACAATGTATTATGACGTCATAATGTATCCGCATTATTACATCATAATATATTATGAGAGCTCAATTTGCAGGTATTATGAGCAATTTCGCTTACCCCAATTTGTGTCACATCTACTGGAGCATCATGAGCATGTATTATGACGTCACAGTATATGATTACATCATAATTAGTATGCACTATGACATCACAATGTATTATGACGTCATAATGGATCCGCATTAGGACATCACAATATATAATGAGAGCGCAATTTGCAGGTATTATGAGCAACTTCTCTTACCCCAATTTGTGTCACATCTACTGGAGCATCATGAGCATGTATTATGTCATCACAGCATATGATGACATCATAACTAGTATGCTCTATGACGTCACAATGTATTATGACGTCATAATGTATCCGCATTATGACATCACAATATATTATGAGAGCGCAATTTGCAGGTATTATGAGCAATTTCTCTTACCCCAATTTGTGTCACATCTACTGGAGCATCATGAGCATGTATTATGACGTCACAGTATATGATGACATCATAATTAGTATGCACTATGACATCACAATGAATTTGACGTCATAATGTATGCGCATTATGACATCACAATATATTATGAGAGCGCAATTTGCAGGAACTATGAGCAATTTGTCTTACCCCAATTTGTGTCACATCTACTGGAGCATCATTAGCATGTATTATGACGTCACAGTATATGATGACATCATAATTAGTATGCAGTATGACGTCACAATGTATTATGACGTCATAATGTATCCGCATTATGACATCACAATGTATTATGAGAGCGCTATTTGCAGGTATTATGAGCAATTTCTCTTATCCCAATTTGTGTCACATCTACTGGAGCATCATGAGCATGTATTATGACGTCACAGTATATGATGACATCATAATTAGTATGCACTATGACATCGCAATGTATTATAACGTCATAATGTATCCGCATTATGACATCAAAATATATTATGAGAGAGCAATTTGCCGGTATTATGACCAATTTCTCTTACCCCAATTTGTGTCACATCTACTGGATCATCATGAGCATGTATTCTGCCGTCACAGTATATGATGTCATCATAATTAGTATGCACTATAATGTCACAATATATTATGACATCATAATGTATCCGCATTATAACATCACAGTATACTATGAGAGCGCAATTTGCAGGTATTATGAGCAATTTCTCTTACCCCAATTAGTGTCACATGTACTGGAGCATCATGAGCATCTATTATGACATCACAGCATATGATGACATCATAACTAGTATGCACTATGATGTCACAATGTATTATGACGTCATAATATCTCCGCATTATTACATCACAATATATTATGAGAGCGCAATTTGCAGGTATTATGAGCAATTTCGTTTACCCCAATTTGTGTCACATCTACTGGAGCATCATGAGCATGTATTATGACGTCATAGTATATGATGACATCATAATTAGTATGCACTATGACATCACAATGTATTATGACGTCATAATGTATCCGCATTATGACATCAAAATATATTATGAGAGAGCAAATTGCAGGTATTATGACCAATTTCTCTTACCCCAATTTGTGTCACATCAACTGGAGCATCATGAGCATGTACTATGACGTCACAGTATATGATTACATCATAATTAGTATGCACCATGACGTCACAATGTATTATGACGTCATAATGTATCCGCATTAGGACATCACGATATATTATGAGAGCGCAACATGAAGCTATTATGAGCAATTTCTCTTACCCCAATTAGTGTCATATCTACTGGAGCATCATGAGCATGTATTATGACGTCACAGTATATGATGACATCATAATTAGTATGCACTATGACATCACAATGTATTATGACGTCATAATGTATCCGCATTATGACATCACAATATATTATGAGAGCGCAATTTGCAGGTATTATGAGCAATTTCGCTTACCCCAATTTGTGTCACATCTACTGGAGCATCGTGAGCATGTATTATGACGTCACAGTATTTGATGATATCATAATTAGTATGCACTATGATGTCACAATGTATTATGATGTCATAATGTATCCGCATTATTACATCACAATATATTATGAGAGCACAATTTGCAGGTATTATGAGCAATTTCTCTTACCCCAATTTGTGTCACATCTACTGGAGCATCATGAGCATGTATTATGACGTCATAGTATATGAAGACATCATAATTAGTATGCACCATGATGTCACAATATATTATGACGTCATAATGTATCCGCATTATGACATCAAAATATATTATGAGAGCGCAACATGAAGCTATTATGAGCAATTTCTCTTACCCCAATATGTGTCACATCTACTGGAGCATCATGAGCATGTATTATGACATCACAGCATATGATGAAATCATAATTAGTATGCACTATGTCATCAAAATATATTATGACGTCATAATGTATCCGCATTATGACATCCCAATATATTATGAGAGCGCAATTTGCAGGTATTATGACCAATTTCTCTTACCCCAATTTGTGTCACATCTACTGCAGCATCATGAGCATGTATTCTGCCGTCCCAGTATATGATGTCATCATAATTAGTATTCACTATGATGTCACAATATATTATGACGTCATAATGTATCCGCATTATAACATCACAATATATTATGAGAGCGTAATTTGCAGGTATTATGAGCAATTTCTCTTACCCCAATTAGTGTCACATGTACTGGAGCATCATGAGCATGTATTATGACATCACAGCATATGATGACATCATAACTAGTATGCACTATGATGTCACAATGTATTATGACGTCATAATGTATCCGCATTATTACATCACAATATATTATGAGAGCGCAATTTGCAGGTATTATGAGCAATTTCGCTTACCCCAATTTGTGTCACATCTACTGGAGCATCATGAGCATGTATGATGACGTCATAGTATATGATGACATCATAATTAGTATGCACTATGATGTCACAATGTATTATGACGTCATAATGTATCCGCATAATGACATCACAATATATTATGAGAGCGCAATTTGCAGGTATTATGAGCAATTTCTCTTACCCCAATTTGTGTCACATCTACTGGAGCATCATGAGCATGTATTATGACGTCATAGTATATGATGACATCATAATTAGTATGCATTATGATGTCACAATGTATTATGACGTCATAATATATCCGCATTATAACATCACAATATATTATGAGAGCGCAATTTGCAGGTATTATGAGCAATTTCTCTTACCCCAATTTGTGTCACCTCTACTGGAGCATCATGAGCATGTATTATGACATCACAGCATATGATGACATCATATTTAGTATGCACTATGTCATCAAAATATATTATGACGTCAAAATGTATCCGCATTATGACATCACAATATATTATGAGAGCGCAATTTGCAGGTATTATGAGCAATTTCACTTACCCCAATTTGTGTCACATCTACTGGTGCATCATGAGCATGTATTACGACGTCACAGTATTTGATGATATCATAATTAGTATGCACTATGATGTCAAAATATATTATGACGTCATAATGTATCCGCATTATAACATCACAATATATTATGAGAGCGCAATTTGCAGGTATTATGAGCAATTTCTCTTACCCCAATTAGTGACACATGTACTGGAGCATCATGAGCATGTATTATGACATCACAGCATATGATGACATCATAACTAGTATGCACTATGATGTCACAATGTATTATGACGTCATAATGTATCCGCATTATAACATCACAATATATTATGAGAGCGCAATTTGCAGGTATTATGAGCAATTTCGCTTACCCCAATTTGTGTCACATCTACTGGAGCATCATGAGCATGTATTATGACGTCACAGTATATGACGACATCATAATTAGTATGCACTATGACGTCACAATGTATTATGACGTCATAATGTATCCGCATTATGACATCACAATATATTATGAGAGCGCAATTTGAAGGTACTATGAGCAATTTCTCTTACCCCAATTCGTGTCACATCTACTGGAGCATCATGAGCATGTATTATGACGTCACAGTATATGATGACATCATAATTAGTATGCACTATGACGTCACAATGTATTATGACGTCATAGTGTATCCGCATTAGGACATCACAATATATTATGAGAGCGCAACATGAAGGTATTATGAGCAATTTCTCTTTCCCCAATTTGTGTCACATCTAATGGAGCATCATGAGCATGTATTATGATGTCACAACATATGATGACATCCTAGCTAGTATGCACTATGATGTCACAAGGTATTATGATGTCATATTGTATCCACATTATGACATCACAATATATTATGAGAGTGCAATTTGCAGGTTTTATGACCAATTTCTCTTACCACAATTTGTGTCACATCTACTGTTGCATCATGAGCTAGTATTATGATGTCACAGTATATGACGACATCATAATTAGTATGCACTATGACGTCACAATGTATTATGACGTCATAATGTATCCGCATTATGACATCACCATATATTATGAGAGCGCAATTTGCAGGATTTATGAAAAATTTGGCTTACCCCAATTTGTGTCACATCTAGTGGAGCATCATGAGCATGTATTATGACGTCACAGTATATGGTGACATCATAATTAGTATGCACTATGACGTTACAATGTATTATGACGTCATAATGTATCCGCATTATGACATCACAATATATTATGAGAGCGCAACATGCTGGTATTATGGGCAATTTCTCTTACCCCAATTTGTGTCACATCTACTGGAGCATCATGAGCATGTATTATGATGTCACAGTATATGAAGACATCATAATTAGTATGCACTATGACGTCACAATGTATTATGTCGTCATAATGTATCCGCATTATGACATCACAATATATTATGAGAGCGCAACCTGAAGGTATTATGAGCAATTTCTCTTACCCCAATTTGTGTCACATCTACTGGAGCATCATGAGCATGTATTATGACGTCACAGTATATGATGACATCATAATTAGTATGCACTATGACGTCACAATGTATTATGACATCATAATGTATCCGCATTTTGATATCACAATATATTATGAGAGCGCAATTTGCAGGTATGACCAATTTCTCTTACCTCAAATTGTGTCACGTCTACTGGAGCATCATGAGCATGTATTATGACGTCACAGTATATGATGACATCATAATTAGTATGCATTATGACGTCTCAATGTATTATGACGTCATAATGTATCCGCATTATGACATCACAATATATTATGAGAGCGCAATTTGCAGGTATTATGAGCAATTTCTTTTACCCCAATTTGTGTCACATCTACTGGAGCATCATGAGCATGTATTATGACATCACAGTATATGATTACATCATAATTAGTATGCACTATGACATCACAATGTATTATGACGTCATAATGGATCCGCATTAGGACATCACAATATATAATGAGAGCGCAATTTGCAGGTATTATGAGCAACTTCTCTTACCTCAATTTGTGTCACATCTACTGGAGCATCATGAGCATGTATTATGTCGTCACAGCATATGATGACATCATAACTAGTATGCTCTATGACGTCACAATGTATTATGACGTCATAATGTATCCGCATTATGGCATCACAATATATTATGAGAGCACAATTTGCAGGTATTATGAGCAATTTCTCTTACCCCAATTTGTGTCACATCTACTGGAGCATCATGAGCATGTATTATGACGTCACAGTATATGATGATATCATAATTAGTATGCACTACGACATCAAAATGTATTATGACGTCATAATGTATCCGCATTATGACATCACAATATATTATGAGAGCGCAATTTGAGGGTATTATGAGCAATTTCGCTTACCCCAATTTGTGTCACATCTACTGGAGCATCATGAGCATGTATTATGACGTCACAGTATTTGATGATATCATAATTAGTATGCACTATGATGTCACAATGTATTATGATGTCATAATGTATCCGCATTATGACATCGCATTATATTATGAGAGCGCAATTTGCAGGTATTATGAGAAATTTCTCTTATCCCAATTTGTGTCACATCTACTGGAGCATCATGAGCATGTATTATGACGTCACAGTATATGATGACATCATAATTAGTATGCACTATGACGTCACAATGTATTATAACGTCATAATGTATCCGCATTATGACATCAAAATATATTATGAGAGAGCAATTTGCTGGTATTATGACCAATTTCTCTTACCCCAAATTGTGTCACATCTACTGGAGCATCATGAGCATGTATTATGACGTCACAGTATATGATGTCATCATAATTAGTATGCACTATGATGTCACAATATATTATGACGTCATAATGTATCCGCATTATAACATCACAATATATTATGAGAGCGCAATTTGCAGGTATTATGAGCAATTTCTCTTACCCCAATTAGTGTCACATGTACTGGAGCATCATGAGCATGTATTATGACATCACAGCATATGATGACATCATAACTAGTATGCACTATGATGTCACAATGTATTATGACGTCATAATGTATCCGCATTATTACATCACAATATATTATGAGAGCGCAATTTGCAGGTATTATGAGCAATTTCGCTTACCCCAATTTGTGTCACATCTACTGGAGCATCATGAGCATGTATTATGACGTCATAGTATATGATGACATCATAATTAGTATGCACTATGATGTCACAATGTATTATGACATCATAATGTATCCGCATAATGACATCACAATATATTATGAGAGCGCAATTTGCAGGTATTATGAGCAATTTCTCTTAGCCCAATTTGTGTCACATCTACTGGAGCATCATGGGCATGTATTATGACGTCATAGTATATGATGACATCATAATTAGCATGCACTATGATGTCACAATGTATTATGACGTCATAATGTATCCGCATTATGACATCACAATATATTATGAGAGCGCAATTTGCAGGTATTATGAGCAATTTCTCTTACCCCAATTTGTGTCACATCTACTGGAGCATCATGAGCATGTATTATGACATCACAGCATATGATGACATCATAATTAGTATGCACTATGTCATCAAAATATATTATGACGTCATAATGTATCCGCATTATGACATCACAATATATAATGAGAGCGCAATTTGCAGGTATTATGAGCAATTTCGCTTACCCCAGTTTGTGTCACATCTACTGGAGCATCATGAGCATGTATTACGACGTCACAGTATTTGATGATATCATAATTAGTATGCACTATGACGTCACAATGTATTATAACGTCATAATGTATCCGCATTATGACATCAAAATATATTATGAGAGAGCAATTTGCAGGTATTATGACCAATTTCTCTAACCCCAATTTGTGTCACATCTACTGGAGCATCATGAGCATGTATTCTGCGTCACAGTATATGATGTCATCATAATTAGTATGCACTATGATTTCACAATATATTATGACGTCATAATGTATCCGCATTATAACATCACAATATATTATGAGAGCGCAATTTGCAGGTATTATGAGCAATTTCTCTTACCCCAATTAGTGTCACATGTACTGGAGCATCATGAGCATGTATTATGACATCACAGCATATGATGACATCATAACTAGTATGCAATATGATGTCACAATGTATTATGACGTCATAATGTATCCGCATTATGACATCACCATATATTATGAGAGCGCAATTTGCAGGTACTATGAGCAATTTCTCTTACCCCAATTTGTGTCACATCTACTGGAGCATCATGAGCATGTATTATGACGTCACAGTATATGATGACATCATAACTAGTACGCACTATGACGTCACAATGTATTATGACGTCATAATGTATCCGCATTAGGACATCACAATATATTATGAGAGCGCAACATGAAGGTATTATGAGCAATTTCTCTTACCCCAATTTGTGTCACATCTACTGGAGCATCATGAGCATGTATTATGATGTCACAACATATGATGACATCATAGCTAGTATGCAGTATGACGTCACAAGGTATTATGATGTCATATTGTATCCACATTATGACATCACAATATATTATGAGAGTGCAATTTGCAGGTTTTATGACCAATTTCTCTTACCACAATTTGTGTCACATCTACTGTTGCATCATGAGCTTGTATTATGACATCACAGTATATGACGACATCATAATTAGTATGCACTATGACGTCACAATGTATTATGACGTCATAATGTATCCGCATTATGACATCACCATATATTATGAGAGCGCAATTTGCAGGATTTATGACAAATTTGGCTTACCCCAATTTGTGTCACATCTACTGGAGCATCATGAGCATGTATTATGACGTCACAGTATATGATGACATCATAATTAGTATGCACTATGACGTCACAATGTATTATGACGTCATAATGTATCCGCATTAGGACATCACAATATATTATGAGAGCGCAACATGAAGGTATTATGAGCAATTTCTCTTACCCCAATTTTTGTCACATCTACTGGAGCATCATGAGCATGTATTATGACGTCACAGTATATGATGACATCATAATTAGTATGCACTATGACGTCACAATGTATTATAACGTCATAATGTATCCACATTATGACATCAAAGTAGATTATGAGAGAGCAATTTGCAGGTATTATGACCAAATTCTCTTACCCCAATTTGTGTCACATCCACTGCAGCATCATGAGCATGTATTCTGCCGTCCCAGTATATGATGTCATCATAATTAGTATGCACTATGATATCACAATATATTATGACGTCATAATGTATCCGCATTATAAAATCACAATATATTATGAGAGCGCAATATGCAGGTATTATGAGCAATTTCTCTTACCCCAATTAGTTTCACATGTACTGGAGCATCATGAGCATGTATTATGACATCACAGCATATGATGACATCATAACTAGTGTGCACTATGATGTCACAATGTATTATGACGTCATAATGTATCCGCATTATTACATCACAATATATTATGAGAGCGCAATTTGCAGGTATTATGACCAATTTCGCTTACCCCAATTTGTGTCACATCTACTAGAGCATCATGAGCATGTATTATGACGTCATAGTATATGATGACATCATAATTAGTATGCACTATGATATCACAATGTATTATGACGTCATAATGTATCCGCATAATGACATCACAATATATTATGAGAGCGCAATTTGCAGGTATTATGAGCAATTTCTCTTACCCCAATTAGTTTCACATGTACTGGAGCATCATGAGCATGTATTATGACATCACAGCATATGATGACATCATAACTAGTGTGCACTATGATGTCACAATGTATTATGACGTCATAATGTATCCGCATTATTACATCACAATATATTATGAGAGCGCAATTTGCAGGTATTATGAGCAATTTCTCTTACCCCAATTTGTGTCACATCTACTGGAGCATCATGAGCATGTATTATGACGTCATAGTATATGATGACATCATAATCAGTATGCACTATGATGTCACAATGTATTATGACGTCATAATGTATCCGCATTATGACATCACAATATATTATGAGAGCGCAATTTGCAGGTATTATGAGCAATTTCTCTTACCCCAATTTGTGTCACATCTACTGGAGCATCATGAGCATGTATTATGACATCACAGCAAATGATGACATCATAATTAGTATGCACTATGTCATCAAAATATATTATGACGTCATAATGTATCCGCATTATGACATCACAATATATTATGAGAGCGCAATTTGCAGGTATTATGAGCAATTTCGCTTTCCCCAATTTGTGTTACATCTACTGGAGCATCATGAGCATGTATTACGATGTCACAGTATTTGATGATATCATAATTAGTATGCACTATGACGTCACAATGTATTATGATGTCATAATGTATCCGCATTATGACATCAAAAAAAATTATGAGAGAGCAATTTGCAGGTATTATGACCAATTTCTCTTACCCCAATTTGTGTCACATCTACTGGAGCATCATGAGCATGTATTCTGCGTCACAGTATATGATGACATCATAATTAGTATGCACTATGATGTCACAATATATTATGACGTCATAATGTATCCGCATTATAACATCACAATATATTATGAGAGCGCAATTTGCAGGTATTATGAGCAATTCCTCTAACCCCAATTAGTGTCACATGTACTGGAGCATCATGAGCATGTATTATGACATCACAGAATTTGATGACATCATAACTAGTATGCACTATGATGTCACAATGTATTATGACGTCATAATGTATCCGCATTATGACATCACCATATATTATGAGAGCGCAATTTGCAGGTACTATGAGCAATTTCTCTTACCCCAATTTGTGTCACATCTACTGGAGCATCATGAGCATGTATTATGACGTCACAGTATATGATGACATCATAACTAGTATGCACTATGACGTCACAAAGTATTATGACGTCATAATGTATCCGCATTAGGACATCACAATATATTATGAGAGCGCAACATGAAGGTATTATGAGCAATTTCTCTTACCCCAATTTGTGTCACATCTACTGGAGCATCATGAGCATGTATTATGATGTCACAACATATGATGACATCATAGCTAGTATGCACTATGACGTCACAAGGTATTATGATGTCATATTGTATCCACATTATGACATCACAATATATTATGAGAGTGCAATTTGCAGGTTTTATGACCAATTTCTCTTACCACAATTTGTGTCACATCTACTGTTGCATCATGAGCTTGTATTATGACGTCACAGAATATGACGACATCATAATTAGTATGCACTATGACGTCACAATGTATTATGACGTCATAATGTATCCGCATTATGACATCACCATATATTATGAGAGAGCAATTTGCAGGATTTATGACAAATTTGGCTTACCCCAAATTGTGTCACATCTACTGGAGCATCATGAGCATGTATTATGACGTCACAGTATATGATGACATCATAATTAGTATGCACTATGACGTCACAATGTATTATGACGTCATAATGTATCCGCATTAGGACATCACAATATATTATGAGAGCGCAACATGAAGGTATTATGAGCAATTTCTCTTACCCCAATTTTTGTCACATCTACTAGAGCATCATGAGCATGTATTATGACGTCACAGTATATGATGACATCATAATTAGTATGCACTATGACGTCACAATGTATTATAACGTCATAATGTATCCACATTATGACATCAAAGTAGATTATGAGAGAGCCATTTGCAGGTATTATGACCAATTTCTCTTACCCCAATTTGTGTCACATCTACTGCAGCATCATGAGCATGTATTCTGCCGTCCCAGTATATGATGTCATCATAATTAGTATGCACTATGATATCACAATATATTATGACGTCATAATGTATCCGCATTATAAAATCACAATATATTATGAGACCGCAATATGCAGGTATTATGAGCAATTTCTCTTACCCCAATTAGTTTCACATGTACTGGAGCATCATGAGCATGTATTATGACATCACAGCATATGATGACATCATAACTAGTATGCACTATGATGTCACAATGTATTATGACGTCATAATGTATCCGCATTATTACATCACAATATATTATGAGAGCGCAATTTGCAGGTATTATGAGCAATTTCTCTTACCCCAATTTGTGTCACATCTACTGGAGCATCATGAGCATGTATTCTGCGTCACAGTATATGATGACATCATAATTAGTATGCACTATGATGTCACAATATATTATGACGTCATAATGTATCCGCATTATAACATCACAATATATTATGAGAGCGCAATTTGCAGGTATTATGAGCAATTCCTCTTACCCCAATTAGTGTCACATGTACTGGGGCATCATGAGCATGTATTATGACATCACAGCATATGATGACATCATAACTAGTATGCACTATGATGTCACAATGTATTATGACGTCATAATGTATCCGCATTATTATATCACAATATATTATGAGATCGCAATTTGCAGGTATTATGAGCAATTTCGCTTACCCCAATTTGTGTCACATCTACTGGAGCATCATGAGCATGTATTATGACGTCACAGTATATGATGACATCATAGCTAGTATGCACTATGACGTCACAATGTATTATGACGTCATAATGTATCCGCATTATGACATCACAATATATTATGAGTGCGCAATTTGCAGGTACTATGAGGAATTTCTCTTACCCCAATTTGTGTCACATCTACTGGAGCATCATGAGCATGTATTATGACATCACAGTATATGATGACATCATAATTAGTATGCACTATGACGTCACAATGTATTATGACGTCATAATGTATCCGCATTAGGACATCACAATATATTATGAGAGCGCAACATGAAGGTATTATGAGCAATTTCTCTTACCCCAATTTGTGTCACATCTACTGGAGCATCATGAGCATGTATTATGATGTCACAACATATGATGACATCATAGCTAGTATGCACTATGACGTCACAAGGTATTATGATGTCATATTGTATCCACATTATGACATCACAATATGTTATGAGAGTGCAATTTGCAGGTTTTATGACCAATTTCTCTTACCCCAATTTGTGTCACATCTACTGTTGCATCATGAGCTTGTATTATGACGTCACAGTATATGACGACATCATAATTAGTATGCACTATGACGTCACAATGTATTATGACGTCATAATGTATCCGCATTATGACATCACCATATATTATGAGAGCGCAATTTGCAGGATTTATGACAAATTTGGCTTACCCCAATTTGTGTCACATCTACTGGAGCATCATGAGCATGTATTATGACGTCACAGTATATGATGACATCATAATTAGTATGCACTATGACGTCACAATGTATTATGACGTCATAATGTATCCGCATTATGACATCACAATATATTATGAGAGCGCAACATGCAGGTATTATGAGCAATTTCTCTTACCCCAATTTGTGTCACGTCTACTGGAGCATCATGAGCATGTATTATGACGTCACAGTATATGATGACATCATAAATAGTATGCACTATGACGTCACAATGTATTATGACGTCATAATGTATCCGCCTTATGACATCACAATATATTATGAGAGCGCAACCTGAAGGTATTATGAGCTATTTCTCTTATCCCAATTTGTGTCACATCTACTGGAGCATCATGAGCATGTATTATGACGTCACAGTATATGATGACATCATAATTATTATGCACTATGATGTCACAATGTATTATGACATCATAATGTATCCGCATTTTGATATCACAATATATTATGAGAGCGCAATTTGCAGGTATGACCAATTTCTCTTACCTCAAATTGTGTCACGTCTACTGGAGCATCATGAGCATGTATTATGACGTCACAGTATATGATGACATCATAATTACTATGCAGTATGACGTCACACTGTATTATGACGTCATAATGTATCCGCATTATGACATCACAATATATTATGAGAGCGCAATTTGCAGGTATTATGAGCAATTTCTTTTACCCCAATTTGTGTCACATCTACTGGAGCATAATGAGCATGTATTATGACATCACAGTACATGATTACATCATAATTAGTATGCACTATGACATCACAATGTATTATGACGTCATAATGGATCCGCATTAGGACATCACAATATATAATGAGAGCGCAATTTGCAGGTATTATGAGCAACTTCTCTTACCCCAATTTGTGTCACATCTACTGGAGCATCATGAGCATGTATTATGTCATCACAACATATGTTGACATCATAACTAGTATGCTCTATGACGTCACAATGTATTATGATATCGTAATGTATCCGCATTATGACATCACAATATATTATGAGAGCGCAAATTCAGGTATTATGAGCAATTTCTCTTACCCCAATTTGTGTCACATCTACTTGAGCATCATGAGCATGTATTATGACGTCACAGCATATGATGACACCATAATTAGTATGCAGTATGACGTCACAATGTAGTATGACGTCATAATGTATCCGCATTATGACATCACAATATATTATGAGAGCGCAACATGCAGGTATTATGAGCAATTTCTCTTACCTCAAATTGTGTCACATCTACTGGAGCATCATGAGCATGTATTACGACGTCACAGTATTTGATGATATCATAATTAGTATGCACTATGACGTCACAATGTATTATGATGTCATAATGTATCCGCATTATGACATCACATTATATTATGAGAGCGCAATTTGCAGGTATTATGAACAATTTCTCTTATCCCAATTTGTGTTACATCTACTGGAGCATCATGAGCATGTATTATGACGTCACAGTATATGATGACATCATAATTAGTATGCACTATGACGTCACAATGTATTATAACGTCATAATGTATCCGCATTATGACATCAAAATATATTATGAGAGAGCAATTTGCAGGTATTATGACCAATTTCTCTTACTCCAATTTGTGTCACATCTACTGCAGCATCATGAGCATGTATTCTGCCATCCCAGTATATGATGTCATCATAATTAGTATGCACTATGATGTCACAATATATTATGACGTCATAATGTATCCGCATTATAACATCACAATATATTATGAGAGCGCAATAAGCAGGTATTATGAGCAATTTCTCTTACCCCAGTTAATGTCACATGTACTGGAGCATCATGAGTATGTATTATGACATCACAGCATATGATGACATCATAACTAGTATGCACTATGATGTCACAATGTAGTATGACGTCATAATGTATCCGCATTATTACATCACAATATATTATGAGAGCGCAATTTGCAGGTATTATGAGCAATTTCGCTTACCCCAATTTGTGTCACATCTACTGGAGCATCATGAGCATGTATTATGACGTCATAGTATATGATGACATCATAATTAGTATGCACTATGATGTCACAATGTATTATGACGTCATAATGTATCCGCATAATGACATCACAATATATTATGAGAGCGCAATTTGCAGGTATTATGAGCAATTTCTCTTACCCCAATTTGTGTCACATCTACTGGAGCATCATGAGCATGGAATATGATGTCATAGTATATGATGACATCATAATTAGTATGCACTATGATGTCACAATGTATTATGACGTCATAATGTATCCGCATTATGACATCACAATATATTATGAGAGCGCAATTTGCAGGTATTATGAGCAATTTCGCTTGCCCCAATTAGTGTCACATGTACTGGAGCATCATGAGCATGTATTATGACATCACAGCATATGATGACATCATAATTAGTATGCACTATGTCATCAAAATATATTATGACGTCATAATATTTCCGCATTATGACAGCACAATATATTATGAGAGCGCAATTTGCAGGTATTATGAGCAATTTCGCTTACCCCAATTTGTGTCACATCTACTGGAGCATCATGAGCATGTATTACGACGTCACAGTATTTGATGATATCATAATTAGTATGCACTATGATGTCACAATGTATTATGATGTCATAATGTATCCGCATTATGACATCAAAATATATTATGAGAGAGCAATCTGCAGGTATTATGACCAATTTCTCTTACCCCAATTTGTGTCACATCTACTGGAGCATCATGAGCATGTATTCTGCGTCACAGTATATGATGTCATCATAATTAGTATGCACTATGATGTCACAATATATTATGACGTCATAATGTATCCGCATTATAACATCACAATATATTATGAGAGCGCAATTTGCAGGTATTATGAGCAATTTCTCTTACCCCAATTAGTGTCACATGTACTGGAGCATCATGAGCATGTATTATGACATCACAGCATATGATGACATCATAACTAGTATGCACTATGATGTCACAATGTATTATGACGTCATAATGTATCCGCATTATTACATCCCAATATATTATGAGAGCGCAATTTGCAGGTATTATGAGCAATTTCGCTTACCCCAATTTGTGTCACATCTACTGGAGCATCATGAGCATGTATTATGATGTCACAGTATATGATTACATCGTAATTAGTATGCACTATGACGTCACAATGTATTATGACCTCATAATGTATCCGCATTATGACATCACAATATATTATGATAGCGCAATTTGCAGGTATTATGAGCAATTTCTCTTACCCCAATTTGTGTCACATCTACTGGAGCATCTTGAGCATGTATTATGACGTCACAGTATATGATGACATCATAATTACTATGCACTATGACGTCACAATGTATTATGACGTCATAATATATCCGCATTATGACATCACAATATATTATGAGAGCGCAATTTGCAGGTATTATGAGCAATTTCTCTTACCCCAATTTGTGTCACATCTACTGGAGCATCATGAGCATGTATTATGACGTCACAGTATATGATGAAATCATAATTAGCATGCACTATGACGTCACAATGTATTATGACGTCATAATGTATCCGCCTTATGACATCACAATATATTATGAGAGCGCAATTTGCAGGAACTATGAGCAATTTGTCTTACCCCAATTTGTGTCACATCTACTGGAGCATCATGAGCATGTATTATGACGTCACAGTATATGATGACATCATAATTAGTATGCACTATGACGTCACAATTTTTTATGATGTCATAATGTATCCGCATTATGACATCACAATATATTATGAGAGCGCAACATGAAGGTATTATGAGCAATTTCTCTTACCGCAATTTGTGTCACATCTACTGGAGCATCATGAGCATGTATTATGACGTCACAGTATATGATGACATCATAATTAGTATGCACTATGACGTCACAATGTATTATAACGTCATAATGTATCCGCTTTATGACATCAAAATATATTATGAGAGAGCAATTTGCAGGTATTATGACCAATTTCTCTTACCCCAATTTGTGTCACATCTACTGCAGCATCATGAGCATGTATTCTGCCGTCCCAGTATATGATGTCATCATAATTAGTATGCACTATGATGTCACAATATATTATGACGTCATAATATATCCGCATTATAACATCACAATATATTATGAGAGCGCAATATGCAGGTATTATGAGCAATTTCTCTTACCCCAATTAGTGTCACATGTACAGGAGCATCATGAGCATGTATTATGACATCACAGCATATGATGACATCATAACTAGTATGCACTATGACGTCACAATGTATTATGACGTCATAATGTATCCGCATTATTACATCACAATATATTATGAGAGCGCAATTTGCAGGTATTATGAGCAATTTCGCTTACCCCAATTTGTGTCACATCTACTGGAGCATCATGAGCATGTATTATGACGTCATAGTATATGATGACATCATAATTAGTATGCACCATGATGTCACAATGTATTATGACGTCATAATGTATCCGCATTATGACATCACAATATATTATGAGAGCGCAACTTGCAGGTATTATGAGCAATTTCTCTTACCCCAATATGTGTCACATCTACTGGAGCATCATGAGCATGTATTATGACATCACAGCATATGATGACATCATAATTAGTATGCACTATGTCATCAAAATATATTATGACGTCATAATGTATTCGCATTATGACATCCCAATATATTATGAGAGCGCAATTTGCAGGTATTATGAGCAATTTCGCTTACCCCAATTTGTGTCACATCTACTGGAGCATCATGAGCATGTATTACGACGTCACAGTATTTGATGATATCATAATTAGTATGCACTATGACGTCACAATGTATTATGATGTCATAATGTATCCGCATTATGACATCAAAATATATTATGAGAGAGCAATTTGCAGGTATTATGACCAATTTCTCTTACCCAAATTTGTGTCACATCTACTGGAGCATCATGAGCATGTATTCTGCCGTCACAGTATATGATGTCATCATAATTAGTATGCACTATGATGTCACAATATATTATGATGTCATAATGTGTCCGCATTATAACATCACAATATATTATGAGAGCGCAATTTGCAGGTATTATGAGCAATTTCTCTTACCCCAATTAGTGTCACATGTACTGGAGCATCATGAGCATGTATTATGACATCACAGCATATGATGACATCATAACTAGTATGCACTATGATGTCACAATGTATTATGACGTCATAATATATCCGCATTATTACATCATAATATATTATGAGAGCTCAATTTGCAGGTATTATGAGCAATTTCGCTTACCCCAATTTGTGTCACATCTACTGGAGCATCATGAGCATGTATTATGACGTCACAGTATATGATTACATCATAATTAGTATGCACTATGACATCACAATGTATTATGACGTCATAATGGATCCGCATTAGGACATCACAATATATAATGAGAGCGCAATTTGCAGGTATTATGAGCAACTTCTCTTACCCCAATTTGTATCACATCTACTGGAGCATCATGAGCATGTATTATGTCATCACAGCATATGATGACATCATAACTAGTATGCTCTATGACGTCACAATGTATTATGACGTCATAATGTATCCGCATTATGACATCACAATATATTATGAGAGCGCAATTTGCAGGTATTATGAGCAATTTCTCTTACCCCAATTTGTGTCACATCTACTGGAGCATCATGAGCATGTATTATGACGTCACAGCATATGATGACACCATAATTAGTATGCACTATGACGTCACAATGTATTATGACGTCATAATGTATGCGCAATATGACATCACAATATATTATGAGAGCGCAATTTGCAGGAACTATGAGCAATTTCTCTTACCCCAATTTGTGTCACATCTACTGGAGCATCATGAGCATGTTTTATGACGTCACAGTATATGATGACATCATAATTAGTGTGCACTATGACGTCACAATTTATTATGATGTCATAATGTATCCGCATTATGACATCACAATGTATTATGAGAGCGCAATTTGCAGGTATTATGAGGAATTTCTCTTATCCCAATTTGTGTCACATCTACTGGAGCATCATGAGCATGTATTATGACGTCACAGTATATGATGACATCATAATTAGTATGCACTATGACGTCACAATGTATTATAACGTCATAATGTATCCGCATTATGACATCAAAATATATTATGAGAGAGCAATTTGCCGGTATTATGACCAATTTCTCTTACCCCAATTTGTGTCACATCTACTGGATCATCATGAGCATGTATTCTGCCGTCACAGTATATGATGTCATCATAATTAGTATGCACTATAATGTCACAATATATTATGACATCATAATGTATCCGCATTATAACATCACAGTATACTATGAGAGCGCAATTTGCAGGTATTATGAGCAATTTCTCTTACCCCAATTAGTGTCACATGTACTGAAGCATCATGAGCATCTATTATGACATCACAGCATATGATGACATCATAACTAGTATGCACTATGATGTCACAATGTATTATGACGTCATAATATCTCCGCATTATTACATCACAATATATTATGAGAGCGCAATTTGCAGGTATTATGAGCAATTTCGTTTACCCCAATTTGTGTCACATCTACTGGAGCATCATGAGCATGTATTATGACGTCATAGTATATGATGACATCATAATTAGTATGCACTATGACATCACAATGTATTATGACGTCATAATGTATCCGCATTATGACATCAAAATATATTATGAGAGAGCAAATTGCAGGTATTATGACCAATTTCTCTTACCCCAATTTGTGTCACATCTACTGGAGCATCATGAGCATGTACTATGACGTCACAGTATATGATTACATCATAATTAGTATGCACTATGACGTCACAATGTATTATGACGTCATAATGTATCCGCATTAGGACATCACAATATATTATGAGAGCGCAACATGAAGCTATTATGAGCAATTTCTCTTACCCCAATTAGTGTCATATCTACTGGAGCATCATGAGCATGTATTATGACGTCACAGTATATGATGACATCATAATTAGTATGCACTATGACATCACAATGTATTATGACGTCATAATGTATCCGCATTATGACATCACAATATATTATGAGAGCGCAATTTGCAGGTATTATGAGCAATTTCGCTTACCCCAATTTGTGTCACATCTACTGGAGCATCATGAGCATGTATTATGACGTCACAGTATTTGATGATATCATAATTAGTATGCACTATGATGTCACAATGTATTATGATGTCATAATGTATCCGCATTATTACATCACAATATATTATGAGAGCACAATTTGCAGGTATTATGAGCAATTTCTCTTACCCCAATTTGTGTCACATCTACTGGAGCATCATGAGCATGTATTATGACGTCATAGTATATGATGACATCATAATTAGTATGCACCATGAAGTCACAATGTATTATGACGTCATAATGTATCCGCATTATGACATCAAAATATATTATGAGAGCGCAACATGAAGCTATTATGAGCAATTTCTCTTACCCCAATATGTGTCACATCTACTGGAGCATCATGAGCATGTATTATGACATCACAGCATATGATGACATCATAACTAGTATGCACTATGATGTCACAATGTATTATGACGTCATAATGTATCCGCATTATTACATCCCAATATATTATGAGAGCGCAATTTGCAGGTATTATGAGCAATTTCGCTTACCCCAATTTGTGTCACATCTACTGGAGCATCATGAGCATGTATTATGACGTCACAGTATATGATGAAATCATAATTAGCATGCACTATGACGTCACAATGTATTATGACGTCATAATGTATCCGCCTTATGACATCACAATATATTATGAGAGCGCAATTTGCAGGTACTATGAGCAATTTCTCTTACCCCAATTTGTGTCACATCTACTGGAGCATCATGAGCATGTATTATGACGTCACAGTATATGATGACATCATAATTAGTATGCACTATGACGTCACAATGTATTATGACGTCATAATGTATCCGCATTAGGACATCACAATATATTATGAGAGCGCAACATGAAGGTATTATGAGCAATTTCTCTTACCCCAATTTGTGTCACATCTATTGGAGCATCATGAGCATGTATTATGACGTCACAGTATATGATGACATCATAATTAGTATGCACTATGACATCACAATGTATTATGACGTCATAATGTATCCGCATTATGACATCACAATATCTTATGAGAGCGCAATTTGCAGGTATTATGACCAATTTCTCTTACCCCAATTTGGGTCACATCTACTGGAGCATCATGAGCATGTATTATGATGTCACAGTATATGATTACATCGTAATTAGTATGCACTATGACGTCACAATGTATTATGACCTCATAATGTATCCGCATTATGACATCACAATATATTATGAGAGCGCAATTTGCAGGTATTATGAGCAATTTCTCTTACCCCAATTTGTGTCACATCTACTGGAGCATCTTGAGCATGTATTATGACGTCACAGTATATGATGACATCATAATTACTATGCACTATGACGTCACAATGTATTATGACGTCATAATATATCCGCATTATGACATCACAATATATTATGAGAGCGCAATTTGCAGGTATTATGAGCAATTTCTCTTACCCCAATTTGTGTCACATCTACTGGAGCATCATGAGCATGTATTATGACGTCACAGTATATGATGACATCATAATTAGTATGCACTATGACGTCACAATTTATTATGATGTCATAATGTATCCGCATTATGACATCACAATATATTATGAGAGCGCAACATGAAGGTATTATGAGCAATTTCTCTTACCGCAATTTGTGTCACATCTACTGGAGCATCATGAGCATGTATTATGACGTCACAGTATATGATGACATCATAATTAGTATGCACTATGACGTCACAATGTATTATAACGTCATAATGTATCCGCTTTATGACATCAAAATATATTATGAGAGAGCAATTTGCAGGTATTATGACCAATTTCTCTTACCCCAATTTGTGTCACATCTACTGCAGCATCATGAGCATGTATTCTGCCGTCCCAGTATATGATGTCATCATAATTAGTATGCACTATGATGTCACAATATATTATGACGTCATAATATTTCCGCATTATAACATCACAATATATTATGAGAGCGCAATATGCAGGTATTATGAGCAATTTCTCTTACCCCAATTAGTGTCACATGTACAGGAGCATCATGAGCATGTATTATGACATCACAGCATATGATGACATCATAACTAGTATGCACTATGACGTCACAATGTATTATGACGTCATAATGTATCCGCATTATTACATCACAATATATTATGAGAGCGCAATTTGCAGGTATTATGACCAATTTCGCTTACCCCAATTTGTGTCACATCTACTGGAGCATCATGAGCATGTATTATGACGTCATAGCGTATGATGACATCATAATTAGTATGAACTATGATGTCACAATGTATTATGACGTCATAATGTATCCGCATAATGACATCACAATATATTATGAGAGCGCAATTTGCAGGTATTATGAGCAATTTCTCTTACCCCAATTTGTGTCACATCTACTGGAGCATCATGAGCATGTATTATGACGTCATAGTATATGATGACATCATAATTAGTATGCACCATGATGTCACAATGTATTATGACGTCATAATGTATCCGCATTATGACATCACAATATATTATGAGAGCGCAACTTGCAGGTATTATGAGCAATTTCTCTTACCCCAATATGTGTCACATCTACTGGAGCACCATGAGCATGTATTATGACATCACAGCATATGATGACATCATAATTAGTATGCACTATGTCATCAAAATATATTATGACGTCATAATGTATCCGCATTATGACATCCCAATATATTATGAGAGCGCAATTTGCAGGTATTATCAGCAATTTCGCTTACCCCAATTTGTGTCACATCTACTGGAGCATCATGAGCATGTATTACGACGTCACAGTATTTGATGATATCATAATTAGTATGCACTATGACGTCACAATGTATTATGATGTCATAATGTATCCGCATTATGACATCAAAATATATTATGAGAGAGCAATTTGCAGGTATTATGACCAATTTCTCTTACCCCAATTTGTGTCACATCTACTGGAGCATCATGAGCATGTATTCTGCGTCACAGTATATGATGTCATCATAATTAGTATGCACTATGATGTCACAATATATTATGACGTCATAATGTGTCCGCATTATAACATCACAATATATTATGAGAGCGCAATTTGCAGGTATTATGAGCAATTTCTCTTACCCCAATTAGTGTCACATGTACTGGAGCATCATGAGCATGTATTATGACATCACAGCATATGATGACATCATAACTAGTATGCACTATGATGTCACAATGTATTATGACGTCATAATGTATCCGCATTATTACATCATAATATATTATGAGAGCTCAATTTGCAGGTATTATGAGCAATTTCGCTTACCCCAATTTGTGTCACATCTACTGGAGCATCATGAGCATGTATTATGACGTCACAGTATATGATTACATCATAATTAGTATGCACTATGACATCACAATGTATTATGACGTCATAATGGATCCGCATTAGGACATCACAATATATAATGAGAGCGCAATTTGCAGGTATTATGAGCAACTTCTCTTACCCCAATTTGTGTCACATCTACTGGAGCATCATGAGCATGTATTAAGTCATCACAGCATATGATGACATCATAACTAGTATGCTCTATGACGTCACAATGTATTTTGACGTCATAATGTATCCGCATTATGACATCACAATATATTATGAGAGCGCAATTTGCAGGTATTATGAGCAATTTCTCTTACCCCAATTTGTGTCACATCTACTGGAGCATCATGAGCATGTATTATGACGTCACAGCATATGATGACACCATAATTAGTATGCAGTATGACGTCACAATGTATTATGACGTCATAATGTATGCGCATTATGACATCACAATATATTATGAGAGCGCAATTTGCAGGAACTATGAGCAATTTCTCTTACCCCAATTTGTGTCACATCTACTGGAGCATCATGAGCATGTTTTATGACGTCACAGTATATGATGACATCATAATTAGTGTGCACTATGACGTCACAATTTATTATGATGTCATAATGTATCCGCATTATGACATCACAATGTATTATGAGAGCGCAATTTGCAGGTATTATGAGCAATTTCTCTTATCCCAATTTGTGTCACATCTACTGGAGCATCATGAGCATGTATTATGATGTCACAGAATATGATGACATCATAATTAGTATGCACTATGACGTCACAATGTATTATAACGTCATAATGTATCCGCATTATGACATCAAAATATATTATGAGAGAGCAATTTGCCGGTATTATGACCAATTTCTCTTACCCCAATTTGTGTCACATCTACTGGATCATCATGAGCATGTATTCTGCCGTCACAGTATATGATGTCATCATAATTAGTATGCACTATAATGTCACAATATATTATGACATCATAATGTATCCGCATTATAACATCACAGTATACTATGAGAGCGCAATTTGCAGGTATTATGAGCAATTTCTCTTACCCCAATTAGTGTCACATGTACTGGAGCATCATGAGCATGTATTATGACGTCACAGTATATGATGACATCATAATTAGTATGCACTATGACGTCACAATGTATTATGACGTCATAATGTATCCGCATTATGACATCACAATATATTATGAGAGCGCAATTTGCAGGTACTATGAGCAATTTCTCTTACCCCAATTTGTGTCACATCTACTGGAGCATCATGAGCATGTATTATGACGTCACAGTATATGATGACATCATAATTAGTATGCACAATGACGTCACAATGTAGTATGACATCATAATGTATCCGCATTATGACATCACAATATATTATGAGTGCGCAAATGGCAGGTATTATGAGGAATTTCTCTTACCCCAATTTGTGTCACATCTACTGGAGCATCATGAGCATGTATTATGACGTCACAGCATATGATGACATCATAACTAGTATGCAATATTACGTCACAATGTATAATGACGTCATAATGTATCCGCATTATGACATCACAATATATTATGAGAGCGCAATTTGCAGGTATTATGAGCAATTTCTCTTACCCCAATTTGTGTCACATCTACTGGAGCATCATGAGCATGTATTATGACGTCACAGTATATGATGACATCATAATTAGTATGCACTATGACGTCACAATGTATTATGACCTCATAATATATCGGCATTATGACATCACAATATATTGAGAGAGCGCAATTTGCAGGTTTTATGACAAATTTGGCTTACCCCAATTTGTGTCACATCTACTGGAGCATCATGAGCATGTATTATGATGTCACAGTATATGATGACATCATAATTAATATGCACTATGACATCACAATTTATTAAGACATCATAATGTATCCGCATTATGACATCACAATATATTATGAGAGCGCAACATGCAGGTATTATGAGCAATTTCTCTTACCCCAATTTGTGTCACACCTACTGGAGCATCATGAGCATGTATTATGACGTCACAGCAAATGATGACATCATAACTAGTATGCACTATGACGTCACAATGTATTATGACGTCATAATGTATACGCATTATGACATCACAATATATTATGAGAGCGCAATTTGCAGGTATTATGAGGAATTTCACTTACCCCAATTTGTGTCACATCTACTGGAGCATCATGAGCATGTATTATGACGTCACAATATATGATGACATCAAAATTAGTATGCACTATGACGTCACAATGCCTTATGACGTCATAATGTATCCGCATTATGACATCACAATATATTATGAGAGTGCAATTTGCAGGTATTATGACCAATTTCTCTTACCCCAATTTGTGTCACATCTACAGGAGCATCATGAGCATGTATTATGACGTCAAAACATATGATGACATCATAGCTAGTATGCACTATGACGTCACAAGGTATTATGATGTCATATTTTATCCGCATTATGACATCACAATATATTATGAGAGAGCCACATGAAGGTATTATGAGCAATTTCGCTTACCCCAATTTGTGTCACATCTACTGGAGCATCATGAGCATATATTATGACGTCACAGTATATGATAACATCATAACTAGTGTGCACTATGACGTCACAATGTATTATGACGTCATAATGTATCTGCATTATGAGATCACAATATATTATGAGAGCGTAATTTGCAGGTATTATGAGCAATTTCTCTTACCTCAATTTGTGTCACATCTACTGGAGCATCATGAGCATGTATTATGACGTCACAGTATATGATGACATCATAATTAGTATGCACTATGACGTCACAATGTATTATGACGTCATAATGTATCCGCATTATGACATCACAATATATTATGAGAGCGCAATTTGCAGGTATTATGAGCAATTTCTCTTACCCCAATTTGTGTCACATATACTGGAGTATCATCAGCATGTATTATGACGTCACCGTATATGATGACATCATAATTAGTATGCACTATGACATCACAATGTATTATGACGTCATAATGTATCGGCATTATGACATCACAATATATTGTGAGAGCGCAATTTGCAGGTTTTATGACCAATTTCGCTTACCCCGATTTGTGTCACATCTACTGGAGCATCATGAGCATGTATTATGACGTCACAGTATATGATGACATCATGATTAGTATGCACTATGACATCACAATGTATTAAGACATCATAATGTATCCGCATTATGACATCCCAATATATTATGAGAGCGCAACATGCAGGTATTATGAGCAATTTCTCTTACCCCAATTTGTGTCACATCTACTGGAGCATCATGAGCATGTATTATGACATCACAGCGAATGAGGACATCATAACTAGTATGCACTATAACGTCACAATGTATTATGACATCATAATGTATCCGGATTATGACATCACAATATATTATGAGAGCGCAATTTGCAGGTATTATGAGGAATTTCTCTTACCCAAATTTGTGTCACATCTACTGGAGCATCATGAGCATGTATTATGACGTCACAGTATATGATGACATCATAATTAATATGCACTATGACGTCACAATGCATTATGACGTCATAATGTATCCGCATTATGACATCACAATATATTATGAGAGCGCAATTTGCAGGTATTATGAGCAATTTCTCTTACCACAATTTGTGTCACATCTACTGGAGCATCATGAGCATGTATTATGTCGTCACAGTATATGATGACATCATGATTCGTATGCACTATGACGTCACAATGTATTATGACGTCATAATGTAGGCGCATTATGACATCACAATATATTATGAGGGCGCAATTTGCAGGAACTATGAGCAATTTCGCTTACCCCAATTTGTGTCACACCTACTGGAGCATCATGAGCATGTATTATGACGTCACAGCAAATGATGACATCATAACTAGTATGCACTATGACGTCACAATGTATTATGACGTCATAATGTATACGCATTATGACATCACAATATATTATGAGAGCGCAATTTGCAGGTATTATGAGGAATTTCACTTACCCCAATTTGTGTCACATCTACTGGAGCATCATGAGCATGTATTATGACGTCACAATATATGATGACATCAAAATTAGTATGCACTATGACGTCACAATGCCTTATGACGTCATAATGTATCCGCATTATGACATCACAATATATTATGAGAGTGCAATTTGCAGGTATTATGACCAATTTCTCTTACCCCAATTTGTGTCACATCTACAGGAGCATCATGAGCATGTATTATGACGTCAAAACATATGATGACATCATAGCTAGTATGCACTATGACGTCACAAGGTATTATGATGTCATATTTTATCCGCATTATGACATCACAATATATTATGAGAGAGCCACATGAAGGTATTATGAGCAATTTCGCTTACCCCAATTTGTGTCACATCTACTGGAGCATCATGAGCATATATTATGACGTCACAGTATATGATAACATCATAACTAGTGTGCACTATGACGTCACAATGTATTATGACGTCATAATGTATCTGCATTATGAGATCACAATATATTATGAGAGCGTAATTTGCAGGTATTATGAGCAATTTCTCTTACCTCAATTTGTGTCACATCTACTGGAGCATCATGAGCATGTATTATGACGTCACAGTATATGATGACATCATAATTAGTATGCACTATGACGTCACAATGTATTATGACGTCATAATGTATCCGCATTATGACATCACAATATATTATGAGAGCGCAATTTGCAGGTATTATGAGCAATTTCTCTTACCCCAATTTGTGTCACATATACTGGAGTATCATCAGCATGTATTATGACGTCACCGTATATGATGACATCATAATTAGTATGCACTATGACATCACAATGTATTATGACGTCAAAATGTATCGGCATTATGACATCACAATATATTATGAGAGCGCAATTTGCAGGTTTTATGACCAATTTCGCTTACCCCGATTTGTGTCACATCTACTGGAGCATCATGAGCATGTATTATGACGTCACAGTATATGATGACATCATGATTAGTATGCACTATGACATCACAATGTATTAAGACATCATAATGTATCCGCATTATGACATCACAATATATTATGAGAGCGCAACATGCAGGTATTATGAGCAATTTCTCTTACCCCAATTTGTGTCACATCTACTGGAGCATCATGAGCATGTATTATGACATCACAGCGAATGAGGACATCATAACTAGTATGCACTATAACGTCACAATGTATTATGACGTCATAATGTATCCGGATTATGACATCACAATATATTATGAGAGCGCAATTTGCAGGTATTATGAGGAATTTCTCTTACCCAAATTTGTGTCACATCTACTGGAGCATCATGAGCATGTATTATGACGTCACAGTATATGATGACATCATAATTAATATGCACTATGACGTCACAATGCATTATGACGTCATAATGTATCCGCATTATGACATCACAATATATTATGAGAGCGCAATTTGCAGGTATTATGAGCAATTTCTCTTACCACAATTTGTGTCACATCTACTGGAGCATCATGAGCATGTATTATGTCGTCACAGTATATGATGACATCATGATTCGTATGCACTATGACGTCACAATGTATTATGACGTCATAATGTAGGCGCATTATGACATCACAATATATTATGAGGGCGCAATTTGCAGGAACTATGAGCAATTTCGCTTACCCCAATTTGTGTCACATCTACAGGAGCATCATGAGCATGTATTATTACGTCACAGTATATGATGACATCATAATTAGTATGCACTACGACGTCACAATTTATTAAGATGTCATAATGTATCCGCATTATGACATCACAATATACTATGAGAGCGCAATTTGCAGGTATTATGAGCAATTTCTCTTACCCCAATTTGTGTCACATCTACTGGAGCATCATGAGCATGTATTATGACGTCACAATATATGATGACATCAAAATTAGTATGCACTATGACGTCACAATGTATTATAACGTCATAATGTATCCGCATTATGACATCAAAATATATTATGAGAGAGCAATTTGCAGGTATTATGACCAATTTCTCTTACCCCAATTTGTGTCACATCTACTGGAGCATCATGAGCATGTATTCTGCCGTCACAGTATATGATGTCATCATAATTAGTATGCACTATGATGTCACAATATATTATGACATCAGAATGTATCCGCATTATAACATCACAATATATTATGAGAGCGCAATTTGCAGGTATTATGAGCAATTTCTCTTACCCCAATTAGTATCACATGTACTGGAGCATCATGAGCATGTATTATGACATCACAGCATATGATGACATCATAACTAGTATGCACTATGACGTCACAATGTATTATGAGGTCATAATGTATCCTCATTATGACATCACAATATATTATGAGAGCGCAATTTACAGGTACTATGAGCAATTTCTCTTACCACAATTTGTGTCACATCTACTGGAGCATCATGAGCATGTATTATGACGTCACAGTACATGATGACATCATAATTAGTATGCACTATGACGTCACAATGTATTATGACGTCATAATGTATCCGCAATAGGACATCACAATATATTATGAGAGCGCAACATGAAGGTATTATGAGCAATTTCTCTTACCCCAATTTGTGTCACATCTACTGGAGCATCATGAGCATGTATTATGACGTCACAGTATATGATGACATCATAATTAGTATGCACAATGACATCACAATGTATTATGACGTAATAATGTATCCGCATTATGACATCACAATATATTATGAGTGCGTAAATGGCAGATATTATGATGAATTTCTCTTACCCCAATTTGTGTCACATCTACTGGAGCATCATGAGTATGTATTATGACGTCACAGTATATGATGACATCATGATTATTATGCAGTATGACATCACAATGTATTATGACGTCATAATGTATCCGCATTATGACATCACAATATATTATAAGAGCGCAATTTGCAGGTATTATTAGCAATTTCTATTACCCCAATTTGTGTCACATCTACTGGAGCAACATGAGCATGTATTATGACGTCACAGTATATGATGACATCATAATTATTATGAACTATGATGTCACAATGTATTATGACGTCATAATGTATCCGCATTATGACATCACAATATACTATGAGAGCGCAATTTGCAGGTATTAAGACCAATTTCTCTTACCCCAATTTGTGTCACATCTACTGGAGCATCATGAGCATGTATTATGACGTCACAGTATATGATTACATTGTAATTAGTATGCACTATGACGTCACAATGTATTATGAACTCATAATGTATCCGCATTATGACATCACAATATATCATGAGAGCGCAATTTGCAGGTATTATGAGCAATTTCTTTTACCCCAATTTGTGTCACATCTACTGGAGCACCATGAGTATGTATTATGACGTCACAGTATATGATGACATCATAATTACTATGCACTATGACGTCACAATGTATTATGACGTCATAATATATCCACATTATGACATCACAAAATATTATGAGAGCACAATTTGCAGGTATTATGCGCAATTTCTCTTACCCCAATTTGTGTCACATCTACTGGAGCATCATGAGCATGTATTATGATGTCACATTATATGATGACATCATGATTAGTATGCACTATGAAGTCACAATGTATTATGACGTCATAATGTATGCGCATTATGACATCACAATATATTATGAGAGCGCAATTTGCAGGAACTATGAGCAATTTCTCTTACCCCAAATTGTGTCACATCTACTGGAGCATCATGAGCATGTATTATGACGTCACAGTATATGATGACATCATAATTAGTATGCACTATGATGTCACAATTTATTATGTTGTCATAATGTATCCGCATTATGACATCACAATATATTATGAGAGCGCAATTTGCAGGTATTATGAGCAATTTCTCTTACCCAATTTGTGTCACATCTACTGGAGCATCATGAGCATGTATTATGACGTCACAGTATATGATGACATCATAATTAGTATGCACTATGACGTCACAATGTATTATTACATCATAATGTATCCGCTTTATGACATCACAATATATAATGAGAGCGCAATTTGCAGGTATTATGAGCAATTTCTCTTACTCCAATTTGTGTCACATCTACTGGAGCATCAAGAGCATGTATTATGACTTCACAGTATATGATGACATCATAATTAGTATGCAATAAGACGTCACAATGTTTTATGACGTCATAATGTATCCGCATTATGACATCACAATATATTATGAGAGCGCAATTTGCAGGTATTATGACCAATTTCGCTTACCCCAATTTGTGTCACATCTACTGGAACATCATGAGCATATATTATCACGTCACAGTATATGATAACATCATAAATAGTATGCACTATGACGTCACAATGTATTATGACGTCATAATATATCGGCATTATATCATCACAATATATTATGAGAGCGCAACATGCAGGTATTATGAGGAATTTCTCTTACCCCAATTTGTGTCACATCTACTGGAGCATCATGAGCATGTATTATGACGTCACAGTACATGATGACATCATAATTAGTATGCACTATGATGTCACAATATATTATGATGTCATAATGTATCCGCATTATGACATCACAATATATTATGAGAGCGCAACATGAAGGTATTATGAGCAATTTCTGTTACCCCAATTTGTGTCACATCTACTGGAGCATCATGAGCATGTAGTATGACGTCACAGCATATGATGACATCATAACTAGTATGCACTATGACGTCACAATGTATTATGACGTCATCATGTATCCGCATTATGACATCACATTATATTATGAGAGCGCAGTTTGCAGGTATTATGAGCAATTTCTCTTACCCCAATTTGTGTCACATCTACTGGAGCATCATGAGCATGTATTATGACGTCACAGTATATGATGACATCATAATTAATATGCACTATGACGTCACAATGTATTATGACGTCATAATGTATCCGCATTATGACATCACAATATATTATGAGAGCGCAATTTGCAGGTACTATGAGCAATTTCTCTTACCCCAATTGGTGTCACATCTACTGGAGCATCATGAGCATGTATTATCACGTCACAGTATATGATGACATCATAATTAGTATGCATTATGACGTCACAATGTATTATGACGTCATAATGTATCCGCATTATGACATCACAATATATTATGAGAGCGCAACATGAAGGTATTATGAGCAATTTCCCTTACCACAATTTGTGTCACATCTACTGGAGTATCATGAGCATGTATTATAACGTCACAGTATATGATGACATCATAATTAGTATCCACTATGACGACACAATGTATTATGATGTCATAATGTATCCGCATTATGATATCACAATATATTATGAGAGCGCAATTTGCAGGTATTATGAGCAATTTCTCTTACCCCAATTTGTGTCACATCTACTGGAGCATCATGAGCATGTATTATGACGTCACAGTATATGGTGACATCATAATTACTACGCACAATGACGTCACAATGTATTATGACATCATAATGTATCCGCATTATGACATCACAGTATATTATGAGTGCGCAAATGGCAGGTATTATGAGGAATTTCTCTTACCTCAATTTGTGTCACATCTACTGGAGAATCATGAGCACGTATTATGACGTCACAGCATATGATGACATCATAACTAGTACGCACTATGATGTCACAATGTATTATGACGTCATAATGTATCCGCATTATTACATCACAATATATTATGAGAGCGCAATTTGCAGGTATTATGAGCAATTTCTCTTACCGCAATTTGTGTCACATCTACTGGAGGATCATGAGCATGTATTATGACGTCACAGTATATGATGACATCATAATTAGTATGCACTATGACGTCACAATGTATTATAACGTCATAATGTATCCGCATTATGACATCAAAATATACTATGAGAGAGCAATTTGCAGGTATTATGACCATTTTCTCTTACCCCAATTTGTGTCACATCTACTGGATCATCATGAGCATGTATTCTGCCGTCACAGTATCTGATGTCATCATAATTAGTATGCACTATGATGTCACAATATATTATGACATCATAATGTATCCGCATTATAACATCACAGTATATTATGAGAGCGCAATTTGCAGGTATTATGAGCAATTTCTCTTACCCCAATTATTGTCACATGTACTGGAGCATCATGAGCATGTATTATGACATCACAGCATATGATGACATCATAACTAGTATGCACTATGATGTCACAATGTATTATGACGTCATAATGTATCCGCATTATTACATCACAATATATTATGAGAGCGCAATTTGCAGGTATTATGAGCAATTTCTTTTACCCCAATTTGTGTCACATCTACTGGAGCATCATGAGCATGTATTATGACGTCATAGTATATGATGACGTCATAATTAGTATGCACTCTGACGTCACAATGTATTATGACGTCATAATAAATTCGCATTATGACATCACAATATATTATGAGAGCGCAATTTGCAGGTACTATGAGCAATTTCTCTTACCCCAATTTGTGTCACATCTACTGGAGCATCATGAGCATGTATTATGACGTCACAGTATATGATTACATCGTAATTAGTATGCACTATGACGTCACAATGTATTATGACGTCATAATGTATCCGCATTATGACATCACACTATATTATGAGAGCGCAATTTGCATGTATTATAAGCAATTTCTCTTACCCCAATTTGTGTCACATCTACTGGAGCATCTTGAGCATGTATTATGACATCACAGTATATGATGACATCATAGTTACTATGCACTATGACATCACAATGTATTATGACGTCATAATATATCCGCATTATGACATCACAATATATTATGAGAGCGCAATTTGCAGGTATTATGAGCAATTTCTCTTACCCCAATTTGTGTCACATCTACTGGAGCATCATGAGCATGTATTATGACGTCACAGTATATGATGACATCATGATTAGTATGCATTATGACGTCACAATGTATTATGACGTCATAATGTATGCGCATTATGACATCACAATATATTATGAGAGCGCAATTTGCAGGTACTATGAGCAATTTCTCTTACCCCAATTTGTGTCACATCTACTCTAGCATCATGAGCATGTATTATGACGTCACAGTATATGATGACATCATAATTAGTATGCACTATGACGTCACAATTTATTATGATGTCATAATGTATCCGCATTATGGCATCACAATATATTATGAGAGCGCAATTTGCAGGTATTATGAGCAATTTCTCTTACCGCAATTTGTGTCACATCTACTGGAGCATCATGAGTATGTATTATGACGTCACAGTATATGATGACATCATGATTAGTATGCACTATGACGTCACAATGTATTATAACGTCATAATGTATCCGCATTATGACATCAAAATATATTATGAGAGAGCAATTTGCAGGTATTATGACCAATTTCTCTTACCCCAATTTGTGTCACATCTACTGGATCATCATGAGCATGTATTCTGCCGTCACAGTATATGATGTCATCATAATTAGTATGCACAATGATGTCACAATATATTTTGACGTCATAATGTATCCGCATTACAACATCACAGCATATTATGAGAGCGCAATTTGCAGGTATTATGAGCAATTTCTCTTACCCCAATTAGTGTCAAATGTACTGGAGCATCATGAGCATGTATTATGACATCACAGCATATGATGACATCATAACTAGTATGCACTATGATGTCACAATGTATTATGACGTCATAATGTATCCGCATTATTACATCACAATATATTATGAGAGCGCAATTTGCAGGTATTATGAGCAATTTCGTTTACCCCAATTTGTGTCACATCTACTGGAGCATCATGAGCATGTATTATGACGTCATAGTATATGATGACATCATAAATAGTATGCACTATGACGTCACAATGTTATATGACGTCATAATGTATCCGCATTATTACATCACAATATATTATGAGAGCGCAATTTGCAGGTACTATGAGCAATTCCTCTTACCCCAATTTGTGTCACATCTACTGGAGCATCATGAGCATGTATTATGACGTCACAGTATATGATGACATCATAATTAGTATGCACTATGACGTCACAATGTATTATGAAGTCATAATGTATCCGCATTAGGACATCACAATATATTATGAGAGCGCAACTTGAAAGTATTATGAGCAATTTCTCTTACCCCAATTTGTGTCACATCTTCTGGAGCATAATGAGCATGTATTATGACGTCACAGTATATGATGACATCATAATTAGTATGCACTATGACATCACAATGTATTATGACGTCATAATGGATCCGCATTAGGACATCACAATATATAATGAGAGCGCAATTTGCAGGTATTATGAGCAACTTCTCTTACCACAATTTGTGTCACATCTACTGGAGCATCATGAGCATGTATTATGTCATCACAGCATATGATGACATCATAACTAGTTTGCACTATGACGTCACAATGTATTATGACATCATAATGTATCCGCATTATGACATCACAATATATTATGAGAGCGCAATTTGCAGGTATTATGAGCAATTTCTCTTATCCCAATATGTGTCACATCTACTGGAGCATCATGAGCATGTATTATGACGTCACAGTATATGATGACATCATAATTAGTATGCACTATGACATCACAATGTATTATGACGTCATAATGTATCCGCATTTTGACATCACAATATATTATGAGAACGCAATTTGCAGGTATTATGAGCAATTTCGCTTTCCCCAATTTGAGTCACATCTACTGGAGCATCATGAGCATGTATTATGACGTCACAGTATATGATGACATCATAATTAGTATGCACTATGACATCACAATGTATTATGACGTCATAATGTATCCTCATTATGACATCACAATATATTTTGAGAGCGCAACATGCAGGTATTATGAGCAATTTCGCTTACCCCAATTTGTGTCACATCTACTGGAGCATCATGAGCATGTATTATGACGTCACAGTATTTGATGACATCATAATTAGTATGCACTATGACGTCACAATGTATTATGACGTCATAATGTATCCGCATTATGATATCACAATATATTATGAGAGCGCAACATGAAGGTATTATTAGCAATTTCTCTTACCCCAACTTGTGTCACATCTACTGGAGCATCACGAGCATGTATTATGACGTCACAGTATATGATGACATCATAATTAGTATGCACTATGACATCACAATGTATTATGACGTCATAATATTTCCTCATTATGACATCACAATATATTATGAGAGCGAAACATGCAGATATTTTGAGAAATTTCTCTTACCCCAATTTGTGTCACATCTACTGGAGCATCATGAGCATGTATTATGACGTCCCAGTATATGATGACATCATAATTAGCATGCACTGTGATGTCACAATGTATTATGACGTCATAATGTATCCGCATTATGAGATCACAATATATTATGAGAGCGCAATATGCAGGTATTACGAGCAATTTCTCTTACCCCAATTTGTGTCACATCTACTGGAGCATCATGAGCATGTATTATGACGTCACAGTATATGATGACATCATAATTAGTATGCACTATGACGTCACAATGTATTATGACGTCATAATGTATCCGCATTATGACATCACAATATATTATGAGAGCGCAACATGAAGGTATTATGAGCAATTTCTCTTACCCCAATTTGTGTCACATCTACTGGAGCATCATGAGCATGTATTATGACGTCACAGCATATGATGACATCATAATTAGTTTGCACTATGACGTCACAATGTATTATGACGTCATAATGTATCCGCATTTTGACATCACAATATATTATGAGAGCGCAATTTGCAGGTATGACCAATTTCTCTTACCTCAATTTGTGTCACATCTACTGGAGCATCATGAGCATGTATTATGACGTCACAGTATATGATGACATCATAATTAGTATGCAGTATGACGTCACAATGTATTATGACGTCATAATGTATCCGCATTATGATATCACAATATATTATGAGAGCGCAATTTGCAGGTATTATGAGCAATTTCTTTTACCCCAATTTGTGTCACATCTACTGGAGCATCATGAGCATGTATTATGACGTCACAGTATTTGATGATATCATAATTAGTATGCACTATGACGTCACAATATATTATGATGTCATAATGTATCCGCATTATGACATCACATTATATTATGAGAGCGCAATTTGCAGGTATTATGAGAAATTTCTCTTAATCCAATTTGTGTCACATCTACTGGAGCATCATGAGCATGTATTATGACGTCACTGTATATGATGACATCATAATTAGTATGCACTATGACGTCACAATGTATTATAACGTCATAATGTATCCGCATTATGACATCAAAATATATTATGAGAGAGAAATTTGCAGGTATTATGACCAATTTCCCTTACCCCAATTTGTGTCACATCTACTGGAGCATCATGAGCATGTATTCTGCCGTCACATTATATGATGTCATCATAATTAGTATGCACTATGATTTCACAATATATTATGACGTCATAATGTATCCACATTATAACATCACAACATATTATGAGAGCGCAATTTGCAGGTATTATGAGCAATTTCTCTTACCCCAATTAGTGTCACATGTACTGGTGCATCATGAGCATGTATTATGACATCACAGCATATGATGACATCATAACTAGTATGCACTATGATGTCACAATGTATTATGACGTCATAATGTATCCGCATTATTACATCACAATATATTATGAGAGCGCAATTTGCAGGTATTATGAGCAATTTCGTTTACCCCAATTTGTGTCACATCTACTGGAGCATCATGAGCATGTATTCTGCCGTCACATTATATGATGTCATCATAATTAGTATGCACTATGATTTCACAATATATTATGACGTCATAATGTATCCACATTATAACATCACAACATATTATGAGAGCGCAATTTGCAGGTATTATGAGCAATTTCTCTTACCCCAATTAGTGTCACATGTACTGGTGCATCATGAGCATGTATTATGACATCACAGCATATGATGACATCATAACTAGTATGCACTATGATGTCACAATGTATTATGACGTCATAATGTATCCGCATTATTACATCACAATATATTATGAGAGCGCAATTTGCAGGTATTATGAGCAATTTCGTTTACCCCAATTTGTGTCACATCTACTGGAGCATCATGAGCATGTATTATGACGTCATAGTATATGATGACATCATAAATAGTATGCACTATGACGTCACAATGTATTATGACGTCATAATGTATCCGCATTATGACATCACAATATATTATGAGAGCGCAATTTGCAGGTACTATGAGCAATTTCTCTTACCCCAATTTGTGTCACATCTACTGGAGCATCATGAGCATGTATTATGACGTCACAGTATATGATGACATCATAATTAGTATGCACTATGACGTCACAATGTATTATGAAGTCATAATGTATCCGCATTAGGACATCACAATATATTATGAGAGCGCAACTTGAAAGTATTATGAGCAATTTCTCTTACCCCAATTTGTGTCACATCTACTGGAGCATAATGAGCATGTATTATGACGTCACAGTATATGATGACATCATAATTAGTATGCACTATGACATCACAATGTATTATGACGTCATAATGGATCCGCATTAGGACATCACAATATATAATGAGAGCGCAATTTGCAGGTATTATGAGCAACTTCTCTTACCACAATTTGTGTCACATCTACTGGAGCATCATGAGCATGTATTATGTCATCACAGCATATGATGAGATCATAACTAGTATGCACTATGACGTCACAATGTATTATGACATCATAATGTATCCGCATTATGACATCACAATATATTATGAGAGCGCAATTTGCAGGTATTATGAGCAATTTCTCTTACCTCAATATGTGTCACATCTACTGGAGCATCATGAGCATGTATTATGACGTCACAGTATATGATGACATCATAATTAGTATGCACTATGACATCACAATGTATTATGACGTCATAATGTATCCGCATTTTGACATCACAATATATTATGAGAGCGCAATTTGCAGGTATTATGAGCAATTTCGCTTTCCCCAATTTGTGTCACATCTACTGGAGCATCATGAGCATGTATTATGACATCACAGTATATGATGACATCATAATTAGTATGCACTATGACATCACAATGTATTATGACGTCATAATGTATCCTCATTATGACATCACAATATATTTTGAGAGCGCAACATGCAGGTATTATGAGCAATTTCGCTTACCCCAATTTGTGTCACATCTACTGGAGCATCATGAGCATGTATTATGACGTCACAGTATTTGATGACATCATAATTAGTATGCACTATGTCGTCACAATGTATTATGACGTCATAATGTATCCGCATTATGATATCACAATATATTATGAGAGCGCAACATGAAGGTATTATTAGCAATTTCTCTTACCCCAACTTGTGTCACATCTACTGGAGCATCACGAGCATGTATTATGACGTCACAGTATATGATGACATCATAATTAGTATGCACTATGACGTCACAATGTATTATGACGTCATAATATTTCCTCATTATGACATCACAATATATTATGAGAGCGAAACATGCAGATATTTTGAGCAATTTCTCTTACCCCAATTTGTGTTACATCTACTGGAGCATCATGAGCATGTATTATGACGTCACAGTATATGATGACGTCATAATTAGTATGCAGTATGACGTCACAATGTATTATGACGTCATAATGTATCCGCATTATGACATCACAATATATTATGAGAGCGCAATTTGCAGGTTTTATGACAAATTTGGCTTACCCCAATTTGTGTCACATCTACTGGAGCATCATGAGCATGTATTTTGACGTCACAGTATATGATGACATCATAATTAGTATGCACTATGACGTCACAATGTATTATGACGTCATAATGTATCCGCATTATGACATCACAATATATTATGAGAGCGCAACATGCAGGTATTATGAGCAATTTCTCTTACCCCAATTTGTGTCACATCTACTGGAGCATAATGAGCATGTATTATGACGTCACAGTATATGATGACATCATAATTAGTATGCACTACGACGTCACAATGTGTTATGATGTCATAATGTATCCGCATTTTGATATCACAATATATTATGAGAGCGCAATTTGCAGGTATGACCAATTTCTCTTACCTCAAATTGTGTCACATCTACTGGAGCATCATGAGCATGTATTATGATGTCACAGTATATGATGACATCATAATTAGTATGCAGTATGACGTCACAATGTATTATGACGTCATAATGTATCCGCATTATTACATCACAATATATTATGAGAGCGCAATTTGCAGGTATTATGAGCAATTTTTTTACCCCAATTTGTGTCACATCTACTGGAGCATAATGAGCATGTATTATGACGTCACAGTATATGATGACATCATAATTAGTATGCACTATGACATCACAATGTATTATGACGTCATAATGGATCCGCATTAGGACATCCCAATATATAATGAGAGCGCAATTTGCAGGTATTATGAGGAACTTCTCTTACCCCAATTTGTGTCACACCTACTGGAGCATCATGAGCATGTATTATGTCGTCACAGCATATGAGGACATCATAACTAGTATGCTCTATGACGTCACAATGTATTATGACGTCATAATGTATCCGCATTATGACATCACAATATATTATGAGAGCGCAATTTGCAGGTATTATATGCAATTTCTCTTACCCCAATTTGTGTCACATCTACTGGGGCATCATGAGCATGTATTATGACGTCACAGTATATGATGACATCATAATTAGTATGCACTATGACATCACAATGTATTATGACTTCATAATATATCCGCATTATAACATCACAATATATTATGAGAGTGCAGTTTGCAGGTTTTATGAGCAATTTCGCTTACCCCAATTTTTGTCACATCTACTGGAGCATCATGAGCATGTATTATGACGTCACAGTATTTGATGATATCATAATTAGTATGCACTATGACGTCACAATGTATTATGATGTCATAATGTATCCGCATTATGACATCGCATTATATTATGAGAGCGCAATTTGCAGGTATTATGAGAAATTTCTCTTATCCCAATTTGTGTCACATCTACTGGAGCATCATGAGCATGTATTATGACGTCACAGTATATGATGACATCATAATTAGTATGCACTATGACCTCACAATGTATTATGACGTCATAATGGATCCGCATTAGGACATCCCAATATATAATGAGAGCACAATTTGCAGATATTATGAGCAACTTCTCTTACCCCAATTTGTGTCACATCTACTGGAGCCTCAAGAGTATGTATTATGACGTCACAGTATATGATGACATCATAATTAGTATGCACTATGACGTCACAATGCATTATGACATCATAATGTATCCGCATTTTGAAATCACAATATATTATGAGAGCGCAATTTGCAGGTATGACCAATTTCTCTTACCTCAAATTGTGTCACGTCTACTGGAGCATCATGAGCATGTATTATGACGTCACAGTATATGATGACATCATAATTAGTATGCACTATGACCTCACAATGTATTATGACGTCATAAGGTATCCGCATTATGACATCACAATATATTATGGGAGCGCAACCTGAAGGTATTATGAGCAATTTCTCTTACCCTAATTTGTGTCACATCTACTGGAGCATCATGAGTATGTATTATGACGTCACAGTATATGATGACATCATAATTAGTATGCACTATGACGTCACAATGTATTATGACTTCATAATATATCCGCATTATAACATCACAATATATTATGAGAGTGCAGTTTGCAGGTTTTATGAGCAATTTCGCTTACCCCAATTTTTGTCACATCTACTGGAGCATCATGAGCATGTATTATGACGTCACAGTATTTGATGATATCATAATTAGTATGCACTATGACGTCACAATGTATTATGATGTCATAATGTATCCGCATTATGACATCGCATTATATTATGAGAGCGCAATTTGCAGGTATTATGAGAAATTTCTCTTATCCCAATTTGTGTCACATCTACTGGAGCCTCAAGAGTATGTATTATGACGTCACAGTATATGATGACATCATAATTAGTATGCACTATGACGTCACAATGCATTATGACATCATAATGTATCCGCATTTTGAAATCACAATATATTATGAGAGCGCAATTTGCAGGTATGACCAATTTCTCTTACCTCAAATTGTGTCACGTCTACTGGAGCATCATGAGCATGTATTATGACGTCACAGTATATGATGACATCATAATTAGTATGCACTATGACCTCACAATGTATTATGACGTCATAAGGTATCCGCATTATGACATCACAATATATTATGGGAGCGCAACCTGAAGGTATTATGAGCAATTTCTCTTACCCCAATTTGTGTCACATCTACTGGAGCATCATGAGCATGTGTTATGACGTCACAGTATATGATGACATCATAATTAGTATGCACTATGATGTCACAATGTATTATGATGTCATAATGTATCCGCATTATGACATCACATTATATTATGAGAGCGCAATTTGCAGGTATTATGAGCAATTTCTCTTATCCCAATTTGTGTCACATCTACTGGAGCATCATGAGCATGTATTATGACGTCACAGTATATGATGACATCATAATTAGTATGAACTATGACATCACAATGTATTATAACGACATAATGTATCAGCATTATGACATCAAAATATATTATGAGAGAGCAATTTGCAGGTATTATGAGCAATTTCTCTTACCCCAATTTGTGTCACATCTACTGCAGCACCATGAGCATGTATTCTGCCGTCCCAGTATATGATGTCATCATAATTAGTATGCACTATGACGTCACAATATATTATGACGTCATAATGTATCCGCATTATAACATCACAATATATTATGAGAGCGCAATTTGCAGCTATTATGAGCAATTTCTCTTACCCCAATTAGTGTCACATGTACTGGAGCATCATGAGCATGTATTATGACATCACAGCATATGATGACATCATAACTAGTATGCACTATGACGTCACAATGTATTATGACGTCATAATGTATCCGCATTATGACATCACAATATATTATGAGAGCGCAATTTGCAGGATTTATGACAAATTTGGCTTACCCCAATTTGTGTCACATCTACTGGAGCATCATGAGCATGTATTTTGACGTCACAGTATATGATGACATCATAATTAGTATGCACTATGACGTCACAATGTATTATGACGTCATAATGTATCCGCATTATGACATCACAATATATTAGGAGAGCGCAACATGCAGGTATTATGAGCAATTTCTCTTACCCCAATTTGTGTCACATCTACTGGAGCATCATGAGCATGTATTATGACGTCACAGTATATGATGACATCATAATTAGTATGCACTATGACGTCACAATGTATTATGACGTCATAATGTATCCGCATTATGACATCACAATATATTAAGAGAGCGCAACCTGAAGGTATTATGAGCAATTTCTCTTACCCCAATTTGTGTCACATCTACTGGAGCATCATGAGCATGTATTATGACGTCACAGTATATGATGACATCATAATTAGTATGCACTATGACGTCACAATGTATTATGACATCATAATGTATCCACATTTTGATATCACAATATGTTATGAGAGCGCAATTTGCAGGTATGACCAATTTCTCTTACCTCAAATTGTGTCACGTCTACTGGAGCATCATGAGCATGTATTATGACGTCACAGTATATGATGACATCATAATTAGTATGCAGTATGACGTCACAATGTATTATGACGTCATAATGTATCCGCATTATTACATCACAATATATTATGAGAGCGCAATTTGCAGGTATTATGAGCAATTTCTTTTACCCCAATTTGTGTCACATCTACTGGAGCATAATGAGCATGTATTATGACATCACAGTATATGATTACATCATAATTAGTATGCACTATGACATCACAATGTATTATGACGTCATAATGGATCCGCATTAGGACATCACAATATATAATGAGAGCGCAATTTGCAGGTATTATGAGCAACTTCTCTTACCCCAATTTGTGTCACATCTACTGGAGCATCATGAGCATGTATTATGTCGTCACAGCATATGATGACATCATAACTAGTATGCTCTATGACGTAACAATGTATTATGACGTCATAATGTATCCGCATTATGACATCACAATATATTATGAGAGCGCAATTTACAGGTACTATGAGCAATTTCTCTTACCACAATTTGTGTCACATCTACTGGAGCATCATGAGCATGTATTATGACCTCACAGTACATGATGACATCATAATTAGTATGCACTATGACGTCACAATGTATTATGACGTCATAATGTATCCGCAATAGGACATCACAATATATTATGAGAGCGCAACATGAAGGTATTATGAGCAATTTCTCTTACCCCAATTTTTGTCACATCTACTGGAGCATCATGAGCATGTATTATGACGTCACAGTATATGATGACATCATAATTAGTATGCACAATGACATCACAATGTATTATGACGTAATAATGTATCCGCATTATGACATCACAATATATTATGAGTGCGTAAATGGCAGATATTATGATGAATTTCTCTTACCCCAATTTGTGTCACATCTACTGGAGCATCATGAGCATGTATTATGACGTCACAGCATATGATGACATCATAACTAGTATGCAATATGACGTCACAATGTATTATGACGTCATAATGTATCCGCATTATTACATCACAATATATTATGAGAGCGCAATTTGCAGGTATTATGAGCAATTTCTCTTACCCCAATTTGTGTCACATCTACTGGAGCATCATGAGTATGTATTATGACGTCACAGTATATGATGACATCATGATTATTATGCAGTATGACATCACAATGTATTATGACGTCATAATGTATAAGCATTATGACATCACAATATATTATAAGAGCGCAATTTGCAGGTATTATTAGCAATTTCTATTACCCCAATTTGTGTCATATCTACTGGAGCAACATGAGCATGTATTATGACGTCACAGTATATGATGACATCATAATTATTATGAACTATGATGTCACAATGTATTATGACGTCATAATGTATCCGCATTATGACATCACAATATACTGTGAGAGCGCAATTTGCAGGTATTATGACCAATTTCTCTTACCCCAATTTGTGTCACATCTACTGGAGCATCATGAGCATGTATTATGACGTCACAGTATATGATTACATTGTAATTAGTATGCACTATGACGTCACAATGTATTATGACCTCATAATGTATCCGCATTATGACATCACAATATATCATGAGAGCGCAATTTGCAGGTATTATGAGCAATTTCTGTTACCCCAATTTGTGTCACATCTACTGGAGCATCATGAGCATGTATTATGACGTCACAGTATATGATGACATCATAATTACTATGCACTATGACGTCACAATGTATTATGACGTCATAATATATCCACATTATGACATCACAAAATATTATGAGAGCACAATTTGCAGGTATTATGCGCAATTTCTCTTACCCCAATTTGTGTCACATCTACTGGAGCATCATGAGCATGTATTATGATGTCACAGTATATGATGACATCATGATTAGTATGCACTATGAAGTCACAATGTATTATGACGTCATAATGTATGCGAATTATGACATCACAATATATTATGAGAGCGCAATTTGCAGGAACTATGAGCAATTTCTCTTCCCCCAAATTGTGTCACATCTACTGGAGCATCATGAGCATGTATTAGGACGTCACAGTATATGATGACATCATAATTAGTATGCACTATGATGTCACAATTTATTATGTTGTCATAATGTATCCGCATTATGACATCACAATATATTATGAGAGCGCAATTTGCAGGTATTATGAGCAATTTCTCTTACCCCAATTTGTGTCACATCTACTGGAGCATCATGAGCATGTATTATGATGTCACAGTATATGATGACATCATAATTAGTATGCACTATGACGTCACAATGTATTATTACGTCATAATGTATCCGCTTTATGACATCACAATATATAATGGGAGCGCAATTTGCAGGTATTATGAGCAATTTCTCTTACTCCAATTTGTGTCACATCTACTGGAGCATCAAGAGCATGTATTATGACTTCACAGTATATGATGACATCATAATTAGTATGCAATAAGACGTCACAATGTTTTATGACGTCATAATGTATCCGCATTATGACATCACAATATATTATGAGAGCGCAATTTGCAGGTATTATGACCAATTTCGCTTACCCCAATTTGTGTCACATCTACTGGAGCATCATGAGCATATATTATCACGTCACAGTATATGATAACATCGTAAATAGTATGCACTATGACGTCACAATGTATTATGACGTCATAATGTATCGGCATTATATCATCACAATATATCATGAGAGCGCAACATGCAGGTATTATGAGGAATTTCTCTTACCCCAATTTGTGTCACATCTACTGGAGCATCATGAGCATGTATTATGACGTCACAGTACATGATGACATCATAATTAGTATGCACTATGATGTCACTATATATTATGATGTCATAATGTATCCGCATTATGACATCACAATATATTATGAGAGCGCAACATGAAGGTATTATGAGCAATTTCTGTTACCCCAATTTGTGTCACATCTACTGGAGCATCATGAGCATGTAGTATGACGTCACAGCATATTATGACATCATAACTAGTATGCACTATGACGTCACAATGTATTATGACGTCATCATGTATCCGCATTATGACATCACATTATATTATGAGAGCGCAGTTTGCAGGTATTATGAGCAATTTCTCTTACCCCAATTTGTGTCACATCTACTGGAGCATCATGAGCATGTATTATGACGTCACAGTATATGATGACATCATAATTAGTATGCACTATGACGTCACAATGTATTATGAAGTCATAATGTATCCGCATTATGACATCACAATATATTTTGAGAGCGCAATTTGCAGGTACTATGAGCAATTTCTCTTACCCCAATTGGTGTCACATCTACTGGAGCATCATGAGCATGTATTATCACGTCACAGTATATGATGACATCATAATTAGTATGCATTATGACGTCACAATGTATTATGACGTCATAATGTATCCGCATTATGACATCACAATATATTATGAGAGCGCAACATGAAGGTATTATGAGCAATTTCCCTTACCACAATTTGTGTCACATCTACTGGAGTATCATGAGCATGTATTGTAACGTCACAGTATATGATGACATCATAATTAGTATCCACTATGACGACACAATGTATTATGATGTCATAATGTATCTGCATTATGATATCACAATATATTATGAGAGCGCAATTTGCAGGTATTATGAGCAATTTCTCTTACCCCAATTTGTGTCACATCTACTGGAGCATCATGAGCATGTATTATGACGTCACAGTATATGGTGACATCATAATTACTACGCACAATGACGTCACAATGTATTATGACATCATAATGTATCCGCATTATGACATCACAGTATATTATGAGTGCGCAAATGGCAGGTATTATGAGGAATTTCTCTTACCTCAATTTGTGTCACATCTACTGGAGAATCATGAGCATGTATTATGACGTCACAGCATATGATGACATCATAACTAGTATGCAATATGACGTCACAATGTATTATGACGTCATAATGTATCCGCAATATGACATCACAATATATTATGAGAGCGCAATTTGCAGGTATTATGAGCAGTTTCTCTTACCCCAATTTGTGTCACATCTATTGGAGCATCATGAGTATGTATTATGACGTCACAGTATATGATGACATCATAATTATTATGCAGTATGACATCACAATGTATTATGACGTCATAATGTATCCGCATTATGACAACACAATATATTATGAGAGCGCAATTTGCAGGTATTATGAGCAATTTCTCTTACCGCAATTTGTGTCACATCTACTGGAGGATCATGAGCATGTATTATGACGTCACAGTATATGATGACATCATAATTAGTATGCACTATGATGTCACAATGTATTATAACGTCATAATGTATCCGCATTATGACATCAAAATATATTATGAGAGAGCAATCTGCAGGTATTATGACCAATTTCTCTTACCCCAATTTGTGTCACATCTACTGGATCATCATGAGCATGTATTCAGCCGTCACAGTATCTGATGTCATCATAATTAGTATGCACTATGATGTCACAATATATTATGACATCATAATGTATCCGCATTATAACATCACAGTATATTATGAGAGCGCAATTTGCAGGTATTATGAGCAATTTCTCTTACCCCAATTATTGTCACATGTACTGGAGCATCATGAGCATGTATTATGACATCACAGCATATGATGACATCATAACTAGTACGCACTATGATGTCACAATGTATTATGACGTCATAATGTATCCGCATTATGATATCACAATATATTATGAGAGCGCAACATGAAGGTATTATTAGCAATTTCTCTTACCCCAACTTGTGTCACATTTACTGGAGCATCACGAGCATGTATTATGACGTCACAGTATATGATGACATCATAATTAGTATGCACTATGACGTCACAATGTATTATGACGTCATAATATTTCCTCATTATGACATCACAATATATTATGAGAGCGAAACATGCAGATATTTTGAGCAATTTCTCTTACCCCAATTTGTGTCACATCTACTGGAGCATCATGAGCATGTATTATGACGTCACAGTATATGATGACATCATAATTAGTATGCAGTATGACGTCACAATGTATTATGACGTCATAATGTATCCTCATTATGACATCACAATATATTATGAGAGCGCAATTTGCAGGTTTTATGACAAATTTGGCTTACCCCAATTTGTGTCACATCTACTGGAGCATCATGAGCATGTAATATGACGTCACAGTATATGATGACATCATAATTAGTATGCACTATGACGTCACAATGTATTATGACGTCATAATGTATCCGCATTATGACATCACATTATATTATGAGAGCGCAACATGCAGGTATTATGAGCAATTTCTCTTACCCCAATTTGTGTCACATCTACTGGAGCATAATGAGCATGTATTATGACGTCACAGTATATGATGACATCATAATTAGTATGCACTACGACGTCACAATGTGTTATGACGTCATAATGTATCCGCATTATGACATCAAAATATATTATGAGAGAGCAATTTGCAGGTATTATGACCAATTTCTCTTACCCCAATTTGTGTCACATCTACTGGATCATCATGAGCATGTATTCTGCCGTCACAGTATATGATGTCATCATAATTAGTATGCACAATGATGTCACAATATATTTTGACGTCATAATGTATCCGCATTACAACATCACAGCATATTATGAGAGCGCAATTTGCAGGTATTATGAGCAATTTCTCTTACCCCAATTAGTGTCACATGTACTGGAGCATCATGAGCATGTATTATGACATCACAGCATATGATGACATCATAACTAGTATGCACTATAATGTCACAATGTATTCTGACGTCATAATGTATCCACATTATTACATCACAATATATTATGAGAGCGCAATTTGCAGGTATTATGAGCAATTTCATTTACCCCAATTTGTGTCACATCTACTGGAGCATCATGAGCATGTATTATGACGTCATAGTATATGATGACATCATAATTAGTATGCACTATGACGTCACAATGTATTATGACGTCATAATATATTCGCATTATGACATCACAATATATTATGAGAGCGCAATTTGCAGGTAGTATGAGCAATTTCTCTTACCCCAATTTGTGTTACATCTACTGGAGCATCATGAGCATGTATTATGACGTCACAGTATATGATGACATCATAATTAGTATGCAATATGACGTCACAATGTATTATGACGTCATAATGTATCCGCATTATGACTTCACAATATATTATGAGAGCGCAACATGAAGGTATTATGAGCAATTTCTCTTACCCCAATTTGGGTCACATCTACTGGAGCATCATGAGCATGTATTATGACGTCACAGTATATGATGACATCATAATTAGTATGCACCATGACATCACAATGTATTATGACGTCATAATGTATCCGCATTATGACATCACAATATTTTATGAGAGCGCAATTTGCAGGTATTATGAGCAATTTCTCTTATCCCAATTTGTGTCACATCTACTGGAGCATCATGAGCATGTATTATGACGTCACAGTATATGATGACATCATAATTAGTATGCACTATGTCGTCAGAATGTATTATAACGTCATAATGTATCCGCATTATGACATCAAAATATATTTTGAGAGAGCAATTTGCAGGTATTATGACCAATTTCTCTTACCCCAATTTGTGTCACATCTACTGGAGCATCATGAGCATGTATTCTGCCGTCACAGTATATGATGTCATCATAATTAGTATGCAGTATGATGTCACAATATATTATGACGTCATAATGTATCCGCATTATAACATCACAATATATTATGAGAGCGCAATTTGCAGGTATTATGAGCAATTTCTCTTACCCCAATTAGTGTCACATGTACTGGAGCATCATGAGCATGTATTATGACATCACAGCATGTGATGACATCATAAATAGTATGCACTATGATGTCACAATGTATTATGACGTCATAATTTATCCACATTATTACATCACAATATATTATGAGAGCGCAATTTGCAGGTATTATGAGCAATTTCGCTTACCCCAATTTGTGTCACATCTACTGGAGCATCATGAGCATGTATTATGACGTCATAGTATATGATGACATCATAATTAGTATGTAGTATGACGTCACAATGTATTATGACGTCATAATGTATCCGCATCATGACATCACAATATATTATAAGAGCGCAATTTGGAGGTAATATGAGCAATTTCTGTTACCCCAATATGTGTCACATCTACTGGAGCATCATGAACATGTATTATGATGTCACAGCATATGATGACATCATAATTAGTATGCACTATGATGTCTCAATGTATTATGACGTCATAATGTATCCGCATTATGACATCACAATATATTATGAGAGCGCAATTTGCAGGTATTAATAGCAATTTCTCTTACCCCAATTTGTGTCACATCTACTGGAGCATCATGAGCATGTATTATGACGTCACAGTATATGATGACATCATAATTAGTATGCAATAAGACATCACAATGTATTATGACGTCATAATGTATCCGCATTATGACATCACAATATATTATGAGAGCGCAATTTGCAGGTATTATGAGCAATTTCTCTTACCCCAATTTGTGTCACATCTACTGAAGCATCATGAGCATATATTATGACGTCACAGTATATGATAACATCATAAATAGTATGCACTATGACGTCACAATGTATTATGACGTCATAATGTATCGGCATTTTGACATCACAATATATTATGAGAGCGCAACATGCAGGTATTATGAGCAATTTCTCTTACCCCAATTTGTGTCACATCTACTGGAGCATCATGAGCATGTATTATGACGTCACAGTACATGATGACATCATAATTAGTATGCACTATGACGTCACAATATATTATGATGTCATAATGTATCCGCATTATGACATCACAATATATTATGAGAGCGCAACATGAAGGTATTATGAGCAATTTCTGTTACCCCAATTTGTGTCACATCTACTGGAGCATCATGAGCATGTAGTATGACGTCACAGCATATGATGACATCATAACTAGTATGCACTATGATGTCACAATGTATTATGACGTCATAATGTATCCGCATTATGACATCACAATATATTATGAGAGCGCAATTTGCAGGTATTATGAGCAATTTCTCTTACCCCAATTTGTGTCACATCTACTGGAGCATCATGAGCATGTATTATGATGACACAGTATATGATAACATCATAATTAATATGCACTATGACGTCACAATGTATTATGATGTCATAATGTATCCGCATAATGACATCCAAAGATATTATGAGAGCGCAATTTGCAGGTTATATAAGCAATTTCTCTTACCCCAATTTGTGTCACATCTACTGGAGCAACATGAGCATGTATTATGACGTCACAGTATATGATGACATCATAATTAGTATGCACTATGACGTCACAATGTATTATGACGTCATAATGTAGCCGCATAATGACATCACAATATATTATGAGAGCGGAACATGAAGGTATTATGAGCAATTTCTCTTACCACAATTTGTGTCACATCTACTGGAGCATCATGAGCATGTATTATGACGTCACAGTATATGATGACATCATAATTAGTATGCACTATGATGTCACAATGTATTATGACATCATAATATATCCACATTATGACATCACAATATATTATGAGAGAGCAATTTGCAGGTTTTATGACAAATTTCGCTTACCCCAATTTGTGTCACATCTACTGGAGCATCTTGAACATGTATTATGACGTCACAGTATATGATGACATCATAATTAGTATGCACTATGACGTCACAATGTATTATGACGTCATAATGTATCCTCATTATGACATCACAATATATTATGAGAGCGCAACATGCAGGTATTATGAGGAATTTCTCTTACCCCAATTTCTGTCACATCTACTGGAGCATCATGAGCATGTATTATGACGTCACAGTACATGATGACATCATAATTAGTATGCACTATGATGTCACTATATATTATGATGTCATAATGTATCCGCATTATGACATCACAATATATTATGAGAGCGCAACATGAAGGTATTATGAGCAATTTCTGTTACCCCAATTTGTGTCACATCTACTGGAGCATCATGAGCATGTAGTATGACGTCACAGCATATTATGACATCATAACTAGTATGCACTATGACGTCACAATGTATTATGACGTCATCATGTATCCGCATTATGACATCACATTATATTATGAGAGCGCAGTTTGCAGGTATTATGAGCAATTTCTCTTACCCCAATTTGTCTCACATCTACTGGACCATCATGAGCATGTATTATGACGTCACAGTATATGATGACATCATAATTAGTATGCACTATGACGTCACAATGTATTATGACGTCATAATGTATCCGCATTATGACATCAAAATATATTATGAGAGCGCAATTTGCAGGTACTATGAGCAATTTCTCTTACCCCAATTGGTGTCACATCTACTGGAGCATCATGAGCATGTATTATCACGTCACAGTATATGATGACATCATAATTAGTATGCATTATGACGTCACAATGTATTATGACGTCATAATGTATCCGCATTATGACATCACAATATATTATGAGAGCGCAACATGAAGGTATTATGAGCAATTTCCCTTACCACAATTTGTGTCACATCTACTGGAGTATCATGAGCATGTATTATAACGTCACAGTATATGATGACATCATAATTAGTATCCACTATGACGACACAATGTATTATGATGTCATAATGTATCCGCATTATGATATCACAATATATTATGAGAGCGCAATTTGCTGGTATTATGAGCAATTTCTCTTACCCCAATTAGTGTCACATCTACTGGAGCATCATGAGCATGTATTATGACATCACAGCATGTGATGACATCATAAATAGTATGCACTATGATGTCACAATGTATTATGACGTCATAATTTATCCACATTATTACATCACAATATATTATGAGAGCGCAATTTGCAGGTATTATGAGCAATTTCGCTTGCCCCAATTTGTGTCACATCTACTGGAGCATCATGAGCATGTATTATGACGTCATAGTATATGATGACATCATAATTAGTATGTAGTATGACGTCACAATGTATTATGACGTCATAATGTATCCGCATCATGACATCACAATATATTATAAGAGCGCAATTTGGAGGTAATATGAGCAATTTCTGTTACCCCAATATGTGTCACATCTACTGGAGCATCATGAACATGTATTATGACGTCACAGCATATGATGACATCATAATTAGTATGCACTATGATGTCTCAATGTATTATGACGTCATAATGTATCCGCATTATGACATCACAATATATTATGAGAGCGCAATTTGCAGGTATTAATAGCAATTTCTCTTACCCCAATTTGTGTCACATCTACTGGAGCATCATGAGCATGTATTATGACGTCACAGTATATGATGACATCATAATTAGTATGCAATAAGACATCACAATGTATTATGACGTCATAATGTATCCGCATTATGACATCACAATATATTATGAGAGCGCAATTTGCAGGTATTATGAGCAATTTCTCTTACCCCAATTTGTGTCACATCTACTGCAGCATCATGAGCATATATTATGACGTCACAGTATATGATAACATCATAAATAGTATGCACTATGACGTCACAATGTATTATGACGTCATAATGTATCGGCATTTTGACATCACAATATATTATGAGAGCGCAACATGCAGGTATTATGAGCAATTGCTCTTACCCCAATTTGTGTCACATCTACTGGAGCATCATGAGCATGTATTATGACGTCACAGTACATGATGACATCATAATTAGTATGCACTATGACGTCTCAATATATTATGATGTCATAATGTATCCGCATTATGACATCACAATATATTATGAGAGCGCAACATGAAGGTATTATGAGCAATTTCTGTTACCCCAATTTGTGTCACATCTACTGGAGCATCATGAGCATGTAGTATGACGTCACAGCATATGATGACATCATAACTAGTATGCACTATGATGTCACAATGTATTATGACGTCATAATGTATCCACATTATGACATCACAATATATTATGAGAGCGCAATTTGCAGGTATTATGAGCAATTTCTCTTACCCCAATTTGTGTCACATCTACTGGAGCATCATGAGCATGTATTATGACGTCACAGTATATGCTAACATCATAATTAATATGCACTATGACGTCACAATGTATTATGATGTCATAATGTATCCGCATAATGACATCCAAAGATATTATGAGAGCGCAATTTGCAGGTTATATAAGCAATTTCTCTTACCCCAATTTGTGTCACATCTACTGGAGCAACATGAGCATGTATTATGACGTCACAGTATATGATGACATCATAATTAGTATGCACTATGACGTCACAATGTATTATGACGTCATAATGTAGCCGCATAATGACATCACAATATATTATGAGAGCGGAACATGAAGGTATTATGAGCAATTTCTCTTACCACAATTTGTGTCACATCTACTGGAGCATCATGAGCATGTATTATGACGTCACAGTATATGATGACATCATAATTAGTATGCACTATGATGTCACAATGTATTATGACATCATAATGTATCCACATTATGATATCACAATATATTATGAGAGAGCAATTTGCAGGTTTTATGACAAATTTCGCTTACCTCAATTTGTGTCACATCTACTGGAGCATCTTGAACATGTATTATGACGTCACAGTATATGATGACATCATAATTAGTATGCACTATGACGTCACAATGTATTATGACGTCATAATGTATCCTCATTATGACATCACAATATATTATGAGAGCGCAACATGCAGGTATTATGAGCAATTTCTCTTACCCCAATTTGTGTCACATCTACTGGAGCACCATGAGCATGTATTATGACGTCACAGCATATGATGACATCATAATTAGTATGCAGTATGATGTCACAATGTATTATGACGTCATAATATATCCGCATTATGACATCACAATATATTATGAGAGCGCAATTTGCAGGTTTTATGACAAATTTGGCTTACCCCAATTTGTGTCAAATCTACTGGAGCATCATGAGCATGTATTATGACGTCCCAGTATATGATGACATCATAATTAGCATGCACTGTGATGTCACAATGTATTATGACGTCATAATGTATCCGCATTATGAGATCACAATATATTATGAGAGCGCAACATGCAGGTATTACGAGCAATTTCTCTTACCCCAGTTTGTGTCACATCTACTGGAGCATCATGAGCATGTATTATGACGTCACAGTATATGATGACATCATAATTAGTGTGCACTATGATGTCACAATGTATTATGACGTCATAATGTATCCGCATTATGACATCACAATATATTATGAGAGCGCAACATGAAGGTATTATGAGCAATTTCTCTTACCCCAATTTGTGTCACATCTACTGGAGCATCATGAGCATGTATTATGACATCACAGCATATGATGACATCATAATTAGTTTGCACTATGACGTCACAATGTATTATGACGTCATAATGTATCCGCATTTTGACATCACAATATATTATGAGAGCGCAATTTGCAGGTATGACCAATTTCTCTTACCTCAATTTGTGTCACATCTACTGGAGCATCATGAGCATGTATTATGACATCACAGTATATGATGACATCATAATTAGTATGCAGTATGACGTCACAATGTATTATGACGTCATAATGTATCCGCATTATGACTTCACAATATATTATGAGATCGCAATTTGCAGGTTTTATGACAAATTTCGCTTACCCCAATTTGTGTCACATCTACTGGAGCATCTTGAACATGTATTATGACGTCACAGTATATGATGACATCATAATTAGTATGCACTATGACGTCACAATGTATTATGACGTCATAATGTATCCTCATTATGACATCACAATATATTATGAGAGCGCAACATGCAGGTATTATGAGGAATTTCTCTTACCCCAATTTGTGTCACATCTACTGGAGCATCATGAGCATGTATTATGACGTCACAGTACATGATGACATCATAATTAGTATGCACTATGATGTCACTATATATTATGATGTCATAATGTATCCGCATTATGACATCACAATATATTATGAGAGCGCAACATGAAGGTATTATGAGCAATTTCTGTTACCCCAATTTGTGTCACATCTACTGGAGCATCATGAGCATGTAGTATGACGTCACAGCATATTATGACATCATAACTAGTATGCACTATGACGTCACAATGTATTATGACGTCATCATGTATCCGCATTATGACATCACATTATATTATGAGAGCGCAGTTTGCAGGTATTATGAGCAATTTCTCTTACCCCAATTTGTCTCACATCTACTGGACCATCATGAGCATGTATTATGACGTCACAGTATATGATGACATCATAATTAGTATGCACTATGACGTCACAATGTATTATGACGTCATAATGTATCCGCATTATGACATCAAAATATATTATGAGAGCGCAATTTGCAGGTACTATGAGCAATTTCTCTTACCCCAATTGGTGTCACATCTACTGGAGCATCATGAGCATGTATTATCACGTCACAGTATATGATGACATCATAATTAGTATGCATTATGACGTCACAATGTATTATGACGTCATAATGTATCCGCATTATGACATCACAATATATTATGAGAGCGCAACATGAAGGTATTATGAGCAATTTCCCTTACCACAATTTGTGTCACATCTACTGGAGTATCATGAGCATGTATTATAACGTCACAGTATATGATGACATCATAATTAGTATCCACTATGACGACACAATGTATTATGATGTCATAATGTATCCGCATTATGATATCACAACATATTATGAGAGCGCAATTTGCAGGTATTATGAGCAATTTCTCTTACCCCAATTAGTGTCACATCTACTGGAGCATCATGAGCATGTATTATGACATCACAGCATGTGATGACATCATAAATAGTATGCACTATGATGTCACAATGTATTATGACGTCATAATTTATCCACATTATTACATCACAATATATTATGAGAGCGCAATTTGCAGGTATTATGAGCAATTTCGCTTGCCCCAATTTGTGTCACATCTACTGGAGCATCATGAGCATGTATTATGACGTCATAGTATATGATGACATCATAATTAGTATGTAGTATGACGTCACAATGTATTATGACGTCATAATGTATCCGCATCATGACATCACAATATATTATAAGAGCGCAATTTGGAGGTAATATGAGCAATTTCTGTTACCCCAATATGTGTCACATCTACTGGAGCATCATGAACATGTATTATGACGTCACAGCATATGATGACATCATAATTAGTATGCACTATGATGTCTCAATGTATTATGACGTCATAATGTATCCGCATTATGACATCACAATATATTATGAGAGCGCAATTTGCAGGTATTAATAGCAATTTCTCTTACCCCAATTTGTGTCACATCTACTGGAGCATCATGAGCATGTATTATGACGTCACAGTATATGATGACATCATAATTAGTATGCAATAAGACATCACAATGTATTATGACGTCATAATGTATCCGCATTATGACATCACAATATATTATGAGAGCGCAATTTGCAGGTATTATGAGCAATTTCTCTTACCCCAATTTGTGTCACATCTACTGCAGCATCATGAGCATATATTATGACGTCACAGTATATGATAACATCATAAATAGTATGCACTATGACGTCACAATGTATTATGACGTCATAATGTATCGGCATTTTGACATCACAATATATTATGAGAGCGCAACATGCAGGTATTATGAGCAATTGCTCTTACCCCAATTTGTGTCACATCTACTGGAGCATCATGAGCATGTATTATGACGTCACAGTACATGATGACATCATAATTAGTATGCACTATGACGTCTCAATATATTATGATGTCATAATGTATCCGCATTATGACATCACAATATATTATGAGAGCGCAACATGAAGGTATTATGAGCAATTTCTGTTACCCCAATTTGTGTCACATCTACTGGAGCATCATGAGCATGTAGTATGACGTCACAGCATATGATGACATCATAACTAGTATGCACTATGATGTCACAATGTATTATGACGTCATAATGTATCCACATTATGACATCACAATATATTATGAGAGCGCAATTTGCAGGTATTATGAGCAATTTCTCTTACCCCAATTTGTGTCACATCTACTGGAGCATCATGAGCATGTATTATGACGTCACAGTATATGCTAACATCATAATTAATATGCACTATGACGTCACAATGTATTATGATGTCATAATGTATCCGCATAATGACATCCAAAGATATTATGAGAGCGCAATTTGCAGGTTATATAAGCAATTTCTCTTACCCCAATTTGTGTCACATCTACTGGAGCAACATGAGCATGTATTATGACGTCACAGTATATGATGACATCATAATTAGTATGCACTATGACGTCACAATGTATTATGACGTCATAATGTAGCCGCATAATGACATCACAATATATTATGAGAGCGGAACATGAAGGTATTATGAGCAATTTCTCTTACCACAATTTGTGTCACATCTACTGGAGCATCATGAGCATGTATTATGACGTCACAGTATATGATGACATCATAATTAGTATGCACTATGATGTCACAATGTATTATGACATCATAATGTATCCACATTATGATATCACAATATATTATGAGAGAGCAATTTGCAGGTTTTATGACAAATTTCGCTTACCTCAATTTGTGTCACATCTACTGGAGCATCTTGAACATGTATTATGACGTCACAGTATATGATGACATCATAATTAGTATGCACTATGACGTCACAATGTATTATGACGTCATAATGTATCCTCATTATGACATCACAATATATTATGAGAGCGCAACATGCAGGTATTATGAGCAATTTCTCTTACCCCAATTTGTGTCACATCTACTGGAGCACCATGAGCATGTATTATGACGTCACAGCATATGATGACATCATAATTAGTATGCAGTATGATGTCACAATGTATTATGACGTCATAATATATCCGCATTATGACATCACAATATATTATGAGAGCGCAATTTGCAGGTTTTATGACAAATTTGGCTTACCCCAATTTGTGTCAAATCTACTGGAGCATCATGAGCATGTATTATGACGTCCCAGTATATGATGACATCATAATTAGCATGCACTGTGATGTCACAATGTATTATGACGTCATAATGTATCCGCATTATGAGATCACAATATATTATGAGAGCGCAACATGCAGGTATTACGAGCAATTTCTCTTACCCCAGTTTGTGTCACATCTACTGGAGCATCATGAGCATGTATTATGACGTCACAGTATATGATGACATCATAATTAGTATGCACTATGATGTCACAATGTATTATGACGTCATAATGTATCCGCATTATGACATCACAATATATTATGAGAGCGCAACATGAAGGTATTATGAGCAATTTCTCTTACCCCAATTTGTGTCACATCTACTGGAGCATCATGAGCATGTATTATGACATCACAGCATATGATGACATCATAATTAGTTTGCACTATGACGTCACAATGTATTATGACGTCATAATGTATCCGCATTTTGACATCACAATATATTATGAGAGCGCAATTTGCAGGTATGACCAATTTCTCTTACCTCAATTTGTGTCACATCTACTGGAGCATCATGAGCATGTATTATGACATCACAGTATATGATGACATCATAATTAGTATGCAGTATGACGTCACAATGTATTATGACGTCATAATGTATCCGCATTATGACACCACAATATATTATGAGAGCGCAATTTGCAGGTATTATGAGCAATTTCTCTTACCCCAATTTGTGTCACATCTACTGGAGCATCATGAGCATGTATTATGACGTCACAGTATTTGATGATATCATAATTAGTATGCACTATGACGTCACAATATATTATGATGTCATAATGTATCCGCATTATGACATCACATTATATTATGAGAGCGCAATTTGCAGGTATTATGAGAAATTTCTCTTATTCCAATTTGTGTCACATCTACTGGAGCATCATGAGCATGTATTCTGCCGTCACAGTATATGATGTCATCATAATTAGTATGCACTATGATGTCACAATATATTATGACGTCATAATGTATCCACATTATAACATCACAACATATTATGAGAGCGCAATTTGCAGGTATTATGAGCAATTTCTCTTACCCCAATTAGTGTCACATGTACTGGTGCATCATGAGCATGTATTATGACATCACAGCATATGATGACATCATAACTAGTATGCACTATGATGTCACAATGTATTATGACGTCATAATGTATCCGCATTATTACATCACAATATTTTATGAGAGCGCAATTTGCAGGTATTATGAGCAATTTCGTTTACCCCAATTTGTGTCACATCTACTGGAGCATCATGAGCATGTATTATGACGTCATAGTATATGATGACATCATAAATAGTATGCACTATGACGTCACAATGTATTATGACGTCATAATGTATCCGCATTATGACATCACAATATATTATGAGAGCGTAATTTGCACGTACTATGAGCAATTTCTCTTACCCCAATTTGTGTCACATCTACTGGAGCATCATGAGCATGTATTATGACGTCACAGTATATGATGACATCATAATTAGTATGCACTATGAGGTCACAATGTATTATGAAGTCATAATGTATCCGCATTATGACATCACAATATATTATGAGAGCGCAATTTGCAGGTTTTATGACAAATTTGGCTTACCCCAATTTGTGTCACATCTACTGGAGCATCATGAGCATGTAATATGACGTCACAGTATATGATGACATCATAATTAGTATGCACTATGACGTCACAATGTATTATGACGTCATAATGTATCCGCATTATGACATCACAATATATTATGAGAGCGCAACATGCAGGTATTATGAGCAATTTCTCTTACCACAATTTGTGTCACATCTACTGGAGCATAATGAGCATGTATTATGACGTCACAGTATATGATGACATCATAATTAGTATGCACTACGACGTCACAATGTGTTATGATGTCATAATGTATCCGCATTTTGATATCACAATATATTAGGAGAGCGCAATTTGCAGGTATGACCAATTTCTCTTACCTCAAATTGTGTCACATCTACTGGAGCATCATGAGCATGTATTATGATGTCACAGTATATGATGACATCATAATTAGTATGCAGTATGACGTCACAATGTATTATGACGTCATAATATATCCGCATTATTACATCACAATATACTATGAGAGCGCAATTTGCAGGTATTATGAGCAATTTTTTTACCCCAAATTGTGTCACATCTACTGGAGCATAATGAGCATGTATTATGACGTCACAGTATATGATGACATCATAATTAGTATGCACTATGACATCACAATGTATTATGACGTCATAATGGATCCGCATTAGGACATCCCAATATATAATGAGAGCGCAATTTGCAGGTATTATGAGCAACTTCTCTTACCCCAATTTGTGTCACACCTACTGGAGCATCATGAGCATGTATTATGTCGTCACAGCATATGAGGACATCATAACTAGTATGCTCTATGACGTCACAATGTATTATGACGTCATAATGTATCCGCATTATGACATCACAATATATTATGAGAGCGCAATTTGCAGGTATTATGAGCAATTTCCCTTACCCCAATTTGTGTCACATCTACTGGGGCATCATGAGCATGTATTATGATGTCACAGTATATGATGACATCATAAATAGTATGCACTATGACATCACAGTATATTATGACTTCATAATATATCCGCATTATAACATCACAATATATTATGAGAGTGCAGTTTGCAGGTTTTATGAGCAATTTCGCTTACCCCAATTTTTGTCACATCTACTGGAGCATCATGAGCATGTATTATGGCGTCACAGTATTTGATGATATCATAATTAGTATGCACTATGACGTCACAATGTATTATGATGTCATAATGTATCCGCATTATGACATCGCATTATATTATGAGAGCGCAATTTGCAGGTATTATGAGAAATTTCTCTTATCCCAATTTGTGTCACATCTACTGGAGCATCATGAGCATGTATTATGACGTCACATTATATGATGACATCATAATTAGTATGCACTATGACCTCACAATGTATTATGACGTCATAATGGATCCGCATTAGGACATCCCAATATATAATGAGAGCACAATTTGCAGATATTATGAGCAAATTCTCTTACCCCAATTTGTGTCACATCTACTGGAGCCTCAAGAGTATGTATTATGACGTCACAGTATATGATGACATCATAATTAGTATGCACTATGACGTCACAATGCTTTATGACATCATAATGTATCCGCATTTTGAAATCACAATATATTATGAGAGCGCAATTTGCAGGTATGACCAATTTCTCTTACCTCAAATTGTGTCACGTCTACTGGAGCATCATGAGCATGTATTATGACGTCACAGTGTATGATGACATCATAATTAGTATGCAGTATGACGTCACAATGTATTATGACGTCATAATGTATCCGCATTATTACATCACAATATATTATGAGAGCGCAATTTGCAGGTATTATGAGCAATTTCTTTTACCCCAATTTGTGTCACATCTACTGGAGCTTCATGAGCATGTATTATGTCATCACAGCATATGATGACATCATAACTAGTATGCTCTATGACGTCACAATGTATTATGACGTCATAATGTATCCGCATTATGACATCACAATATATTAAGAGAGCGCAACCTGAAGGTATTATGAGCAATTTCGCTTACCCCAATTTGTGTCACATCTACTGGAGCATCATGAGCATGTATTATGACGTCACAGTATGTGATGACATCATAATTAGTATGCACTATGTCATCACAATATATTATGACGTCATAATGTATCCGCATTATGACATCACAATATATTAAGAGAGCGCAATTTGCAGGTATTATGAGCAATTTCGCTTACCCCAATTTGTGTCACATCTACTGGAGCATCATGAGCATGTATTATGACGTCACAGTATTTGATGATATCATAATTAGTATGCACTATGACGTCACAATGTATTATGATGTCATAATGTATCCGCATTATGACATCGCATTATATTATGAGAGCGCAATTTGCAGGTATTATGAGAAATTTCTCTTATCCCAATTTGTGTCACATCTACTGGAGCATCATGAGCATGTATTATGACGTCACAGTATATGATGACATCATAATTAGTATGCACTATGACCTCACAATGTATTATGACGTCATAATGGATCCGCATTAGGACATCCCAATATATAATGAGAGCACAATTTGCAGATATTATGAGCAACTTCTCTTACCCCAATTTGTGTCACATCTACTGGAGCCTCAAGAGTATGTATTATGACGTCACAGTATATGATGACATCATAATTAGTATGCACTATGACGTCACAATGCTTTATGACATCATAATGTATCCGCATTTTGAAATCACAATATATTATGAGAGCGCAATTTGCAGGTATGACCAATTTCTCTTACCTCAAATTGTGTCACGTCTACTGGAGCATCATGAGCATGTATTATGACGTCACAGTGTATGATGACATCATAATTAGTATGCAGTATGACGTCACAATGTATTATGACGTCATAATGTATCCGCATTATTACATCACAATATATTATGAGAGCGCAATTTGCAGGTATTATGAGCAATTTCTTTTACCCCAATTTGTGTCACATCTACTGGAGCTTCATGAGCATGTATTATGTCATCACAGCATATGATGACATCATAACTAGTATGCTCTATGACGTCACAATGTATTATGACGTCATAATGTATCCGCATTATGACATCACAATATATTAAGAGAGCGCAACCTGAAGGTATTATGAGCAATTTCGCTTACCCCAATTTGTGTCACATCTACTGGAGCATCATGAGCATGTATTATGACGTCACAGTATGTGATGACATCATAATTAGTATGCACTATGTCATCACAATATATTATGACGTCATAATGTATCCGCATTATGACATCACAATATATTAAGAGAGCGCAATTTGCAGGTATTATGAGCAATTTCGCTTACCCCAATTTGTGTCACATCTACTGGAGCATCATGAGCATGTATTATGACGTCACAGTATTTGATGATATCATAATTAGTATGCACTATGATATCACAATGTATTATGATGTCATAATGTATCCGCATTATGACATCACATTATATTATGAGAGCGCAATTTGCAGGTATTATGAGCAATTTATCTTATCCCAATTTGTGTCACATCTACTGGAGCATCATGAGCATGTATTATGACGTCACAGTATATGATGACATCATAATTAGTATGCACTATTACGTCACAATGTATTATAACGTCATAATGTATCCGCATTATGACATCAAAATATATTATGAGAGAGCAATTTGCAGGTATTATGAGCAATTTCTCTTACCCCAATTAGTGTCACATCTACTGCAGCACCATGAGCATGTATTCTGCCGTCCCAGTATATGATGTCATCATAATTAGTATGCACTATGATGTCACAATATATTATGACGTCATAATGTATCCACATTATAACATCACAATATATTATGAGAGCGCAATTTGCAGCTATTATGAGCAATTTCTCTTACCCCAATTAGTGTCACATGTACTGGAGCATCATGAGCATGTATTATGACATCACAGCATATGATGACATCATAACTAGTATGCACTATGATGTCACAATGTATTATGACGTCATAATGTATCCGCATTATTACATCACAATATATTATGAGAGCGCAATTTGCAGGTATTATGAGCAATTTCGCTTAACCCAATTAGTGTCACATCTACTGTTGCATCATGAGCTTGTATTATGACGTCATAGTATATGATGACATCATAATTGGTATGCACTATGACGTCACAATGTATTATGACGTCATAATGTATCCACATTATGACATCACCATATATTATGAGAGCGCAATTTGCAGGATTTATGACAAATTTGGCTTACCCCAATTTGTGTCACATCTACTGGAGCATCATGATCATGTATTATGATGTCACAGTATATGATGACATCATAATTAGTATGCACTATGACGTCACAATGTATTATGACGTCATAATGTATCGGCATTATGACATCACAATATATTATGAGAGCGCAACCTGAAGGTATTATGAGCAATTTCTCTTACCCCAATTTGTGTCACATCTACTGGAGCATCATGAGTATGTATTATGACGTCACAGTATATGATGACATCATAATTAGTATGCACTATGACGTCACAATGTATTATGACATCATAATGTATCCGCATTTTGATATCACAATATATTATGAGAGCGCAATTTGCAGGTATGACCAATTTCTCTTACCTCAAATTGTGTCACGTCTACTGGAGCATCATGAGCATGTATTATGACGTCACAGTATATGATGACATCATAATTAGTATGCAGTATGACGTCACAATGTATTATGACGTCATAATGTGTCCGCATTGTGACATCACAATATATTATGAGAGCGCAATTTGCAGGTATTATGAGCAATTTCTTTTACCCCAATTTGTGTCACATCTACTGGAGCATCATGAGCATGCATTATGTCATCACAGCATATGATGACATCATAACTAGTATGCTCTATGACGTCACAATGTATTATGACGTCATAATGTATCCGCATTATGACATCACAATATATTAAGAGAGCGCAACCTGAAGGTATTATGAGCAATTTCTCTTACCCCAATTTGTGTCACATCTACTGGAGCATCATGAGCATGTATTATGATGTCACAGTATATGATGACATCATAATTAGTATGCACTATGTCATCACAATATATTATGACGTCATAATGTATCCGCATTATGACATCACAATATATTAAGAGACCGCAATTTGCAGGTATTATGAGCAATTTCGCTTACCCCAATTTGTGTCACATCTACTGGAGCATCATGAGCATGTATTATGACGTCACAGTATTTGATGATATCATAATTAGTATGCACTATGATGTCACAATGTATTATGATGTCATAATGTATCCGCATTATGACATCACATTATATTATGAGAGCGCAATTTGCAGGTATTATGAGCAATTTCTCTTATCCCAATTTGTGTCACATCTACTGGAGCATCATGAGCATGTATTATGACGTCACAGTATATGATGACATCATAATTAGTATGCACTATGACATCACAATGTATTATAACGACATAATGTATCAGCATTATGACATCAAAATATATTATGAGAGAGCAATTTGCAGGTATTATGAGCAATTTCTCTTACCCCAATTTGTGTCACATCTACTGCAGCACCATGAGCATGTATTCTGCCGTCCCAGTATATGATGTCATCATAATTAGTATGCACTATGACGTCACAATATATTATGACGTCATAATGTATCCGCATTATAACATCACAATATATTATGAGAGCGCAATTTGCAGCTATTATGAGCAATTTCTCTTACCCCAATTAGTGTCACATGTACTGGAGCATCATGAGCATGTATTATGACATCACAGCATATGATGACATCATAACTAGTATGCACTATGACGTCACAATGTATTATGACGTCATAATGTATCCGCATTATTACATCACAATATATTATGAGAGCGCAATTTGCAGGTATTATGAGCAATTTCGCTTAACCCAATTAGTGTCACATCTATTGGAGCATCATGAGCATGTATTATGACGTCATAGTATATGATGACATCATAATTAGTATGCACTATGACGTCACAATGTATTATGACGTCATAATGTATCCGCATTATGACATCACAATATATTATGAGAGCGCAATTTGCAGGATTTATGACAAATTTGGCTTACCCCAATTTGTGTCACATCTACTGGAGCATCATGAGCATGTATTTTGACGTCACAGTATATGATGACATCATAATTAGTATGCACTATGACGTCACAATGTATTATGACGTCATAATGTATCCGCATTATGACATCACAATATATTATGAGAGCGCAACATGCAGGTATTATGAGCAATTTCTCTTACCCCAATTTGTGTCACATCTACTGGAGCATCATGAGCATGTATTATGATGTCACAGTATATGATGACATCATAATTAGTATGCACTATGACGTCACAATGTATTATGACGTCATAATGTATCCGCATTATGACATCACAATATATTAAGAGAGCGCAACCTGAAGGTATTATGAGCAATTTCTCTTACCCCAATTTGTGTCACATCTACTGGAGCATCATGAGCATGTATTATGACGTCACAGTATATGATGACATCATAATTAGTATGCACTATGACGTCACAATGTATTATGACATCATAATGTATCCGCATTTTGATATCACAATATGTTATGAGAGCGCAATTTGCAGGTATGACCAATTTCTCTTACCGCAAATTGTGTCACGTCTACTGCAGCATCATGAGCATGTATTATGACGTCACAGTATATGATGACATCATAATTAGTATGCAGTATGACGTCACAATGTATTATGACGTCATAATGTATCCGCATTTTTACATCACAATATATTATGAGAGCGCAATTTGCAGGTATTATGAGCAATTTCTTTTACCCCAATTTGTGTCACATCTACTGGAGCATCATGAGCATGTATTATGTCATCACAGCATTTGATGACATCATAACTAGTATGCTCTATGACGTCACAATGTATTATGACGTCATAATGTATCCGCATTATGACATCACAATATATTATGAGAGCGCAATTTGCAGGTATTATGAGCAATTTCTTTTACCACAATTTGTGTCACATCTACTGGAGCATCATGAGCATGTATTATGACGTCACAGTATATGATGACATCATAATTAGTATGCACTTTGTCATCACAATATATTATGACGTCATAATGTATCCGCATTATGACATCACAATATATTAAGAGAGCGCAATTTGCAGGTATTATGAGCAATTTCGCTTACCCCAATTTCTGTCACATCTAATGGAGCATCATGAGCATGTATTATGATGTCACAGTATTTGATGATATCATAATTAGTATGCACTATGATGTCACAATGTATTATGATGTCATAATGTATCCGCATTATGACATCACATTATAATATGAGAGCGCAATTTGCAGGTATTATGAGCAATTTCTCTTATCCCAATTTGTGTCACATCTACTGGAGCATCATGAGCATGTATTATGACGTCACAGTATATGATGACATCATAATTAGTATGCACTATGACGTCACAATGTATTATAACGTCATAATGTATCCGCATTATGACATCAAAATATATTATGAGAGAGCAATTTGCAGGTATTATGAGCAATTTCTCTTACCCCAATTTGTGTCACATCTACTGCAGCATCATGAGCATGTATGCTGCCCTCCCAGTATATGATGTCATCATAATTAGTATGCACTATGATGTCAAAATATATTATGACATCATAATGTATCCGCATTATAACATCACAATATATTATGAGAGCGCAATTTGCAGGTATTATGAGTAATTTCTCTTACCCCAATTAGTGTCACATGTACTGGAGCATCATGAGCATGTATTATGACATCACAGCATATGATGACATCATAACTAGTATGCACTATGATGTCACAATGTATTATGACGTCATAAAGTATCCGCATTATTACATCACAATATATTATGAGAGCGCAATTTGCAGGTATTATGAGCAATTTCGCTTACCCCAATTAGTGTCACATCTACTGGAGCATCATGAGCATGTATTATGACGTCATAGTATATGATGACATCATAATTAGCATGCACTATGACGTCACAATGTATTATGACGTCATAATGTATCCGCATTATGACATCACAATATATTATGAGAGCGCAATTTGCAGGTATTATGAGGAATTTCTCTTACCCAAATTTGTGTCACATCTACTGGAGCATCATGAGCATGTATTATGACGTCACAGTATATGATGACATCATAATTAGTATGCACTATGACGTCACAATGTATTATGACGTCATAATGTATCCGCATTATGACATCACAATATATTAAGAGAGCGCAACCTGAAGGTATTATGAGCAATTTCTCTTACCCCAATTTGTGTCACATCTACTGGAGCATCATGAGCATGTATTATGACGTCACAGTATATGATGACATCATAATTAGTATGCACTATGACGTCACAATGTATTATGACATCATAATGTATCCGCATTTTGATATCACAATATATTATGAGAGCGCAATTTGCAGGTATGACCAATTTCTCTTATCTCAAATTGTGTCACGTCTACTGGAGCATCATGAGCATGTATTATGACGTCACAGTATATGATGACATCATAATTAGTATGCAGTATGACGTCACAATGTATTATGACGTCATAATGTATCCGCATTATTACATCACAATATATTATGAGAGCGCAATTTGCAGGTATTATGAGCAATTTCTTTTACCCCAATTTGTGTCACATCTACTGGAGCATCATGAGCATGTATTATGTCGTCACAGCATATGATGACATCATAACTAGTATGCTCTATGACGTCACAATGTATTATGACGTCATAATGTATCCGCATTATTACATCACAATATATTATGAGAGCGCAATTTGCAGGTATTATGAGCAATTTCTCTTATCCCAATTTGTGTCACATCTACTGGAGCATCATGAGCATGTATTATGACGTCACAGTATATGATGACATCATAATTAGTATGCAGTATGACGTCACAATGTATTATAACGTCATAATGTATCCACATCATGACATCAAAATATATTATGAGAGCGCAATTTGCAGGTATTATGAGCAATTTCTCTTACCCCAATTAGAGTCACATGTACTGGAGCATCATGAGCATGTATTATGACGTCACAGCATATGATGACATCATAACTAGTATGCACTATGATGTCACAATGTATTATGACGTCATAAAGTATCCGCATTATTACATCACAATATATTATGAGAGCGCAATTTGCAGGTATTATGAGCAATTTCGCTTACCCCAATTTGTGTCACATCTACTGGAGCATCATGAGCATGTATTATGACGTCATAGTATATGATGACATCATAATTAGTATGCACTATGATGTCACAATGTATTATGACGTCATAATGTATCCGCATAATGACATCACTATATATTATGAGAGCGCAATTTGCAGGTACTATGAGCAATTTCTCTTACCCCAATTTGTGTCACATCTATTGGAGCATCATGAGCATGTATTATGACGTCACAGTATATGATGATATCATAATTAGTATGCACTATGACGTCACAATGTATTATGACGTCATAATGTATCCGCATTAGGTCATCACAATATATTATGAGAGCGAAACATGAAGGTATTATGAGCAATTTCTCTTACCCCAATTTGTGTCACATCTACTGGAGCATCATGAGCATGTATTATGACGTCACAGTATATGATGACATCATAATTAGTATGCACTATGACGTCACAATGTATTATGACGTCATAATGTATCCGCATTAGGACATCACAATATATTATGAGAGCGCAACATGAAGCTATTATGAGCAATTTCGCTTACCCCAATTTGTGTCACATCTACTGGAGCATAATGAGCATGTATTATGACGTCACAGTATATGATGACATCATAATTAGTATGCACTATGACATCACAAAATATTATGACATCATAATGTATCCGCATTATAACATCACAGTATATTATGAGAGCGCAATTTGCAGGTATTATGAGCAATTTCTCTTACCCCAATTAGTGTCACAAGTACTGGAGCATCATGAGGATGTATTATGACATCACAGCATATGATGACATCATAACTAGTATGCACTATGATGTCACAATGTATTATGACGTCATAATGTATCCGCATTATGACATCACAATATATTATGAGAGCGCAACCTGAAGGTATTATGAGCTATTCCTCTTACCCCAATTTGTGTCACATCTACTGGAGCATCATGAGCATGTATTATGACATCACAGTATACGATGATATCATAATTAGTATGCACTACGACGTCACAATGTATTATGATGTCATAATGTATCCGCATTTTGATATCACAATATATTATGAGAGCGCAATTTGCAGGTATGACCAATTTCTCTTACCTCAAATTTTGTCACATCTACTGGAGCATCATGAGCATGTATTATGACGTCACAGTATATGATGACATCATAATTAGTATGCACTATGACGTCACAATGTATTATGACGTCATAATGTATCCGCATTAGGACATCACAATATATTATGAGAGCGCAACATGAAGGTATTATGAGCAATTTCTCTTACCCCAATTTGTGTCACATCTACTGGAGCATCATGAGCATGTATTATGACGTCACAGTATGTGATGACCTCATAATTAGTATGCACTATGACATCACAATGTATTATGACGTCATAATGCATCCGCATTATGACATCACAATATATTATGAGAGCGCAATTTGCAGGTATTATGAGCAATTTCGCTTACCCCAATTTGTGTCACATCTACTGGAGCATCATGAGCATGTATTATGACGTCACAGTATTTGATGATATCATAATTACTATGCACTATGACATCACAATGTATTATGATGTCATTATGTATCCGCATTATAACATCACATTATATTATGAGAGTGCAATTTGCAGATATTATGAGCAATTTCTCTTATCCCAATTTGTGTCACATCTACTGGAGCATCATGAGCATGTATTATGACGTCACAGTATATGATGACATCATAATTTCTATGCACTATGACGTCACAATGTATTATGACGTCATAATGTATCCGCATTATGACATCACCATATATTATGAGATCGCAATTTGCAGGATTTATGACAAATTTGGCTTACCCCAATTTGTGTCAAATCTACTGGAGCAACATGAGCATGTATTATGACGTCACAGTATATGATGAAATCATAATTAGTATGCACTATTACGTCACAATGTATTATGACGTCATAATGTATCCGCATTATGACATCACAATATATTATGAGAGCGCAACATGCAGGTATTATGAGCAATTTCTCTTACCCCAATTTGTGTCACATCTACTGGAGCATCATGAGCATGTATTATGACGTCACAGTATATGATGACATCATAATTAGTATGCACTATGACGTCACAATGTATTATGATGTCATAATGTATCCGCATTATGACATCACAATATATTATGAGAGCGCAACGTGAAGGTATTATGAGCAATTTCTCTTACCCCAATTTGTGTCACATCTACTGGAGCATCATGAGCATGTATAATGACGTCACAGTATATGATGACATCATAATTAGTATGCACTACGACGTCACAATGTATTATGACATCATAATGTATCCGCATTTTGATATCAGAATATATTATGAGAGCGCAATTTGCAGGTATGACCAATTTCTCTTACCTCAAATTGTGTCTCGTCTACTGGAGCATCATGAGCATGTATTATGACGACACAGTATATGATGACATCATAATTAGCATGCAGTATGACGTCACAATGTATTATGACGTCATAATATATCCGCATTATTACATCACAATATATTATGAGAGCGCAATTTGCAGGTATTATGAGCAATTTCTTTTACCCCAATTTGTGTCACATCTACTGGAGCATAATGAGCATGGATTATGACATCGCAGAATATGATTACATCATAATTAGTATGCACTATGACATCACAATGTATTATGACGTCATAATGGATCCGCATTAGGACATCACAATATATAATGAGAGCGCAATTTGCAGGGATTATGAGCAACTTCTCTTACCCCAATTTGTGTCACATCTACTGGAGCATCATGAGCATGTATTATGTCGTCACAGCATATGATGATATCATAACTAGTATGCTCTATGACGTCACAATGTATTATGACGTCATAATGTATCCGCATTATGACATCACAATATATTATGAGAGCGCAATTTGCAGGTATTATGAGCAATTTCGCTTACCCCAATTTGTGTCACATCTACTGGAGCATCATGAGCATGTATTATGACGTCATAGTATATGATGACATCATAATTAGTATGCACTATGATGTCACAATGTATTATGACGTCATAATGTATCCGCATAATGACATCACAATATATTTTGAGAGCGCAATTTGCAGATACTATGAGCAATTTCTCTTACCCCAATTTGTGTCACATCTACTGGAGCATCATGAGCATGTACTATGACGTCACAGTATATGATGAGATCATAATTAGTATGCACTATGACGTCACAATGTATTATGACATCATAATGTATCCGCATTAGGACATCACAATATATTATGAGAGCGCAACATGAAGGTATTATGAGCAATTTCTCTTACCCCAATTTGTGTCACATCTACTGGAGCATCATGAGCATGTATTATGATGTCACAATATATGATGACATCATAATTAGTATGCACTATGACATCACAATGTATTATGACGTCATAATGTATCCGCATTGTGACATCACAATATATTATGAGAGCGCAATTTGCAGGTATTATGAGCAATTTCGCTTACCCCATTTTGTGTCACATCTACTGGAGCATCATGAGCATGTATTATGACGTCACAGTATATGATGACATCATGATTAGTATGCACTATGACGTCGCAATGTATTATGACGTCATAATGTATGCGCATTATGACATCACAATATATTATGAGAGCGCAATTTGCAGGAACTATGAGCAATTTCTCTTACCCCAATTTGCGTCACATCTACTGGAGCATCATGAGCATGTATTATGATGTCACAGTATATGATGACATCATAATTAGTATGCACTATGACGTCACAATTTATTATGATGTCATAATGTATCCGCATTATGACATCACAATGTATTATGAGAGCGCAATTTGCAGGTATTATGAGCAATTTCTCTTACCGCAATTTGTGTCACATCTACTGGAGCATCATGAGCATGTATTATGACGTCACAGTATATGATGACATCATAATTAGTATGCACTATGACGTCACAATGTATTATAACGTCATAATGTATCCGCATTATGACATCAAAATATATTATGAGAGAGCAATTTGCCGGTATTATGAACAATTTCTCTTACCCCAATTTGTGTCACATCTACTGGATCATCATGAGCATGTATTCTGCCGTCACAGTATATGATGTCATCATAATTAGTATGCACTATGACGTCACAATGTATTATGACGTCATAATGTATCCGCATTATGACATCACAGTATATCATGAGAGCGCAATTTGCAGGTATTATGAGCAATTTCTCTTACCCCAATTTGTGTCACATCTACTGCAGCATCATGAGCATGTATCATGACGTCACAGTATATGATGACATCATAATTAGTATGCACAATGACGTCACAATGTATTATGACATCATAATGTATCCGCATTAGGACATCACAATATATTATGAGAGCGCAACATGAAGGTATTATGAGCAATTTCCCTTACCCCAATTTGTGTCACATCTACTGGAGCATCATGAGCATGTATTATGACGTCACAGTATATGATGACATCATAATTAGTATCCACTATGACGACACAATGTATTATGATGTCATAATGTATCCGCATTATGACATCACAATATATCATGAGAGCGCAATTTGCAGGTATTATGAGCAATTTCTCTTACCCCAATTTGTGTCACATCTACTGCAGCATCATGAGCATGTATCATGACGTCACAGTATATGATGACATCATAATTAGTATGCACAATGACGTCACAATGTATTATGACGTCATAATGTATCCGCATTATGACATCACAATATATTATGAGAGCGCAATTTGCAGGTATTATGAGCAATTTCTCTTACCGCAATTTGTGTCACATCTACTGGAGCATCAGGAGCATGTATTATGACGTAACAGTATATGATGACATCATAATTAGTATGCACTATGACGTCACAATGTATTATAACGTCATAATGTATCCGCATTATGACATCAAAATATATTATTAGAGAGCAATTTGCAGGTATTATAACCAATTTCTCTGACCCCAATTTGTGTCTCATCTACTGGATCATCATGAGCATGTATTCTGCCGTCTCAGTAAATGATATCATCATAATTAGTATGCACTATGATGTCACAATATATTATGACATCATAATGTATCCGCATTATAACATCACAGTATATTATGAGAGCGCAATTTGCAGGTATTATGAGCAATTTCTCTTACCCCAATTAGTGTCACATGTACTGGAGCATCATGAGCATGTATTATGACATCACAGCATATGATGACATCATAACTAGTATGCACTATGATGTCACAATGTATTATGACGTCATAATGTTTCCGCATTATTACATCACAATATATTATGAGAGCGCAATTTGCAGGTATTATGAGCAATTTCTTTTACCCCAATTTGTGTCACATCTACTGGAGCATCATGAGCATGTATTATGACGTCATAGTATATGATGACATCATAATTAGTATGCACTATGACGTCACAATGTATTATGACGTCATAATATATTCGCATTATGACATCACAATATATTATGAGAGCGCAATTTGCAGGTACTATGAGCAATTTCTCTTACCCCAATTTGTGTTACATCTACTGGAGCATCATGAGCATGTATTATGACATCACAGCATATGATGACATCATAACTAGTACGCACTCTGATGTCACATTGTATTATGACGTCATAATTTATCCTCATTATGACATCACAATATATTATGAGAGCCCAATTTGCAGGTATTATGAGCAATTTCGCTTACCCCAATTTGTGTCACATCTACTGGAGCATCATGAGCATGTATTATGACGTCACAGTATTTGATGATATCATAATTATTATGCACTAAGACGTCACAATGTATTATGATGTCATAATGTATCCGCATTATGACCTCACATTATATTATGAGAGCGCAATTTGCAGGTATTATGAGCAATTTCTCTTATCCCAATTTGTGTCACATCTACTGGAGCATCATGAGCATGTATTATGATGTCACAGTATATGATGACATCATAATTAGTATGCACTATGACGTCACAATGTATTATAACGTCATAATGTATCCGCATTATGACATCAAAATATATTATGAGAGAGCAATTTGCAGGTATTATGACCAATTTCTCTTACCCCAACTTGTGTCACATCTACTGGAGCATCATGAGCATGTACTATGACGTCACAGTATATGATGACATCATAATTAGTATGCACTATGACGTCACAATGTATTATGACGTCATAATGTATCCGCATTATGACATCACAATATATTATGAGAGCGCAACATGAAGGTATTATGAGCAATTTCTCTTACCCCAATTTGTGTCACATCTACTGGAGCATCATGAGCATGTATTATGACGTCACAATATATGATGACATCATAATTAGTATGCACTATGACATCACAATGTATTATGACGTCATAATGTATCCGCATCATGACATCACAATATATTATGAGAGCGCAATTTGCAGGTATTATGAGCAATTTCGCTTACCCCAATTTGTGTCACATCTACTGGAGCATCAGGAGCATGTATTATGACGTCACAGTATTTGATGATATCATAATTAGTATGCACTATTACGTCACAATGTATTATGATGTCATAATGTATCCGCATTATAACATCACATTATACTATGAGAGCGCAATTTGCAGAAATTATGAGCAATTTCTCTTATCCCAATTTCTGTCACATCTACTGGAGCATCATGAGCATGTATTATGACATCACAGTATATGATGACATCATAATTTGTATGCACTATGACGTCACAATGTCTTATAACGTCATAATGTATCCGCATTATGACATCAAAATATATTATGAGAGAGCAATTTGCAGGTATTATGACCAATTTCTCTTACCCCAATTTGTGTCACATCTACTGGAGTATCATGAGCATGTATTCTGCGTCACAGTATATGATGTCATCATAATTAGTATGCACTATGATGTCACAATATATTATGACGTCATAATGTATCCGCATTATGACATCACAATATATTATGAGAGCCCAATTTACAGGTATTATGAACAATTTCTCTTACCCCAATTAGTGTCACATGTACTGGAGGATCATGAGCATGTATTATGACATCACAGCATATGATGACATCATAACTAGTATGCACTATGATGTCACAATGTATTATGACGTCATAATGTATCCGCATTATTACATCACAATATATTATGAGAGCGCAATTTGCAGGTATTATGAGCAATTTCGCTTACCCCAATTTGTGTCACATCTACTGGAGCATCATGAGCATGTATTATGACGTCATAGTATATGATGACATCATAATTAGTATGCACTATGACGTCACAATGTATTATGACGTCATAATGTATCCGCATTATGACTTCACAATATATTATGAGAGCGCAATTTGCAGGTACTATGAGCAATTTCTCTTACCCCAATTTGTGTCACATCTACTGGAGCATCATGAGCATGTATTATGACGTCACAGTATATGATGACATCATAATTAGTATGCACTATGACATCACAATGTATTATGACGTCATAATGTATCCGCATTATGACATCACAATATATTATGAGAGCGCAATTTGCAGGTATTATGAGCAATTTGTCTTACCCCAAATTGTGTCACATCTACTGGAGCATCATGAGCATGTATTATGACGTCACAGTATATGATTACATCGTAATTAGTATGCACTATGACGTCACAATGTATTATGACGTCATAATGTATCCGCATTATGACATCACAATACATTATGAGAGCGCAATTTGCAGGTATTATGAGCAATTTCTCTTACCCCAATTTGTGTCACATCTACTGGAGCATCTTGAGCATGTATTATGACGTCACAGTATATGATGACATCATAATTACTATGCACTATGACGTCAAAATGTATTATGACGTCATAATATATCCGCATTATGACATCACAATATATTATGAGAGCACAAATGCAGGTATTATGAGCAATTTCTCTTACCCCAATTTGTGTCACATCTACTGGAACATCATGAGCATGTATTATGACGTCACAGTATATGATGACATCATGATTAGTATGCATTATGACGTCACAATGTATTATGACGTCATAATGTATGCGCATTATGACATCACAATATATTATGAGAGCGCAATTTGCAGGAACTATGAGCAATTTCTCTTACCACAATTTGTGTCACATCTACTGGAGCATCATGAGCATGTATTATGACGACACAGTATATGATGACATCATAATTAGTGTGCACTATGACGTCACAATTTATTATGATGTCATAATGTATCCGCATTATGACATCACAGTATATCATGAGAGCGCAATTTGCAGGTATTATGAGCAATTTCTCTTACCCCAATTTGTGTCACATCTACTGCAGCATCATGAGCACGTATCATGACGTCACAGTATATGATGACATCATAATTAGTATGCACAATGACGTCACAATGTATTATGACATCATAATGTATCCGCATTAGGACAACACAATATATTATGAGAGCGCAACATGAAGGTATTATGAGCAATTTCCCTTACCCCAATTTGTGTCACATCTACTGGAGCATCATGAGCATGTATTATGACGTCACAGTATATGATGACATCATAATTAGTATCCACTATGACGACACAATGTATTATGATGTCATAATGTATCCGCATTATGACATCACAATATATCATGAGAGCGCAATTTGCAGGTATTATGAGCAATTTCTCTTACCCCAATATGTGTCACATCTACTGCAGCATCATGAGCATGTATCTTGACGTCACAATGTATTATGACGTCATAATGTATCCGCATTATGACATCACAATATATTATGAGAGCGCAATTTGCAGGTATTATGAGCAATTTCTCTTACCGCAATTTGTGTCACATCTACTGGAGCATCAGGAGCATGTATTATGACGTAACAGTATATGATGACATCATAATTAGTATGCACTATGACGTCACAATGTATTATAACGTCATAATGTATCCGCATTATGACATCAAAATATATTATTAGAGAGCAATTTGCAGGTATTATAACCAATTTCTCTGACCCCAATTTGTGTCACATCTACTGGATCATCATGAGCATGTTTTCTGCCGTCTCAGTATATGATGTCATCATAATTAGTATGCACTATGATGTCACAATATATTATGACATCATAATGTATCCGCATTATAACATCACAGTATATTATGAGAGCGCAATTTGCAGGTATTATGAGCAATTTCTCTTACCCCAATTAGTGTCACATGTACTGGAGCATCATGAGCATGTATTATGACATCACAGCATATGATGACATCATAACTAGTATGCTCTATGATGTCACAATGTATTATGACGTCATAATGTTTCCGCATTATTACATCACAATATATTATGAGAGCGCAATTTGCAGGTATTATGAGCAATTTCGCTTACCCCAATTTGTGTCACATCTACTGGAGCATCATGAGCATGTATTATGACGTCATAGTATATGATGACATCATAATTAGTATGCACTATGACGTCACAATGTATTATGACGTCATAATATATTCGCATTATGACATCACAATATATTATGAGAGCGCAATTTGCAGGTACTATGAGCAATTTCTCTTACCCCAATTTGTGTTACATCTACTGGAGCATCATGAGCATGTATTATGACATCACAGCATATGATGACATCATAACTAGTACGCACTCTGATGTCACATTGTATTATGACGTCATAATTTATCCTCATTATGACATCACAATATATTATGAGAGCCCAATTTGCAGGTATTATGAGCAATTTCGCTTACCCCAATTTGTGTCACATCTACTGGAGCATCATGAGCATGTATTATGACGTCACAGTATTTGATGATATCATAATTATTATGCACTAAGACGTCACAATGTATTATGATGTCATAATGTATCCGCATTATGACCTCACATTATATTATGAGAGCGCAATTTGCAGGTATTATGAGCAATTTCTCTTATCCCAATTTGTGTCACATCTACTGGAGCATCATGAGCATGTATTATGATGTCACAGTATATGATGACATCATAATTAGTATGCACTATGACGTCACAATGTATTATAACGTCATAATGTATCCGCATTATGACATCAAAATATATTATGAGAGAGCAATTTGCAGGTATTATGACCAATTTCTCTTACCCCAACTTGTGTCACATCTACTGGAGCATCATGAGCATGTACTATGACGTCACAGTATATGATGACATCATAATTAGTATGCACTATGACGTCACAATGTATTATGACGTCATAATGTATCCGCATTATGACATCACAATATATTATGAGAGCGCAACATGAAGGTATTATGAGCAATTTCTCTTACCCCAATTTGTGTCACATCTACTGGAGCATCATGAGCATGTATTATGACGTCACAATATATGATGACATCATAATTAGTATGCACTATGACATCACAATGTATTATGACGTCATAATGTATCCGCATCATGACATCACAATATATTATGAGAGCGCAATTTGCAGGTATTATGAGCAATTTCGCTTACCCCAATTTGTGTCACATCTACTGGAGCATCAGGAGCATGTATTATGACGTCACAGTATTTGATGATATCATAATTAGTATGCACTATGACGTCACAATGTATTATGATGTCATAATGTATCCGCATTATAACATCACATTATACTATGGGAGCGCAATTTGCAGAAATTATGAGCAATTTCTCTTATCCCAATTTCTGTCACATCTACTGGAGCATCATGAGCATGTATTATGACATCACAGTATATGATGACATCATAATTTGTATGCACTATGACGTCACAATGTCTTATAACGTCATAATGTATCCGCATTATGACATCAAAATATATTATGAGAGAGCAATTTGCAGGTATTATGACCAATTTCTCTTACCCCAATTTGTGTCACATCTACTGGAGTATCATGAGCATGTATTCTGCGTCACAGTATATGATGTCATCATAATTAGTATGCACTATGATGTCACAATATATTATGACGTCATAATGTATCCGCATTATGACATCACAATATATTATGAGAGCCCAATTTACAGGTATTATGAACAATTTCTCTTACCCCAATTAGTGTCACATGTACTGGAGGATCATGAGCATGTATTATGACATCACAGCATATGATGACATCATAACTAGTATGCACTATGATGTCACAATGTATTATGACGTCATAATGTATCCGCATTATTACATCACAATATATTATGAGAGCGCAATTTGCAGGTATTATGAGCAATTTCGCTTACCCCAATTTGTGTCACATCTACTGGAGCATCATGAGCATGTATTATGACGTCATAGTATATGATGACATCATAATTAGTATGCACTATGACGTCACAATGTATTATGACGTCATAATGTATCCGCATTATGACTTCACAATATATTATGAGAGCGCAATTTGCAGGTACTATGAGCAATTTCTCTTACCCCAATTTGTGTCACATCTACTGGAGCATCATGAGCATGTATTATGACGTCACAGTATATGATGACATCATAATTAGTATGCACTATGACATCACAATGTATTATGACGTCATAATGTATCCGCATTATGACATCACAATATATTATGAGAGCGCAATTTGCAGGTATTATGAGCAATTTGTCTTACCCCAAATTGTGTCACATCTACTGGAGCATCATGAGCATGTATTATGACGTCACAGTATATGATTACATCGTAATTAGTATGCACTATGACGTCACAATGTATTATGACGTCATAATGTATCCGCATTATGACATCACAATACATTATGAGAGCGCAATTTGCAGGTATTATGAGCAATTTCTCTTACCCCAATTTGTGTCACATCTACTGGAGCATCTTGAGCATGTATTATGACGTCACAGTATATGATGACATCATAATTACTATGCACTATGACGTCAAAATGTATTATGACGTCATAATATATCCGCATTATGACATCACAATATATTATGAGAGCACAAATGCAGGTATTATGAGCAATTTCTCTTACCCCAATTTGTGTCACATCTACTGGAACATCATGAGCATGTATTATGACGTCACAGTATATGATGACATCATGATTAGTATGCATTATGACGTCACAATGTATTATGACGTCATAATGTATGCGCATTATGACATCACAATATATTATGAGAGCGCAATTTGCAGGAACTATGAGCAATTTCTCTTACCACAATTTGTGTCACATCTACTGGAGCATCATGAGCATGTATTATGACGACACAGTATATGATGACATCATAATTAGTGTGCACTATGACGTCACAATTTATTATGATGTCATAATGTATCCGCATTATGACATCACAGTATATCATGAGAGCGCAATTTGCAGGTATTATGAGCAATTTCTCTTACCCCAATTTGTGTCACATCTACTGCAGCATCATGAGCACGTATCATGACGTCACAGTATATGATGACATCATAATTAGTATGCACAATGACGTCACAATGTATTATGACATCATAATGTATCCGCATTAGGACAACACAATATATTATGAGAGCGCAACATGAAGGTATTATGAGCAATTTCCCTTACCCCAATTTGTGTCACATCTACTGGAGCATCATGAGCATGTATTATGACGTCACAGTATATGATGACATCATAATTAGTATCCACTATGACGACACAATGTATTATGATGTCATAATGTATCCGCATTATGACATCAAAATATATCATGAGAGCGCAATTTGCAGGTATTATGAGCAATTTCTCTTACCCCAATTTGTGTCACATCTACTGCAGCATCATGAGCATGTATCATGACGTCACAGTATATGATGACATCATAATTAGTATGCACAATGACGTCACAATGTATTCTGACGTCATAATGTATCCGCATTATGACATTACAATATATTATGAGAGCGCAATTTGCAGGTATTATGAGCAATTTCTCTTACCCCAATTTGTGTCACATCTACTGGAGCATCATGAGCATGTATTATGACGTCACAGTATATGACGACATCATAATTATTATGCAGTATGACATCACAATGTATTATGACGTCATAATGTATCTGCATTATGACAACACAATATATTATGAGAGCGCAATTTGCAGGTATTATGAGCAATTTCTCTTACCGCAATTTGTGTCACATCTACTGGAGCATCAGGAGCATGTATTATGACGTAACAGTATATGATGACATCATAATTAGTATGCACTATGACGTCACAATGTATTATAACGTCATAATGTATCCGCATTATGACATCAAAATATATTATGAGAGAGCAATTTGCAGGTATTATAACCAATTTCTCTTACCCCAATTTGTGTCACATCTACTGGATCATCATGAGCATGTATTCTGCCGTCTCAGTATATGATGTCATCATAATTAGTATGCACTATGATGTCACAATATATTATGACATCATAATGTATCCGCATTACAACATCACAGTATATTATGAGAGCGCAATTTGCAGGTATTCTGAGCAATTTCTCTTACCCCAATTAGTGTCACATGTACTGGAGCATCATGAGCATGTATTATGACATCACAGCATATGATGACATCATAACTAGTATGCACTATGATGTCACAATGTATTATGACGTCATAATGTATGCGCATTATGACATCACAATATATTATGAGAGCGCAATTTGCAGGAACTATGAGCAATTTCTCTTACCACAATTTGTGTCACATCTACTGGAGCATCATGAGCATGTATTATGACATCACAGCATATGATGACATCATAACTAGTATGCAATATGATGTCACAATGTATTATGATGTCATAATGTATCCGCATTATTACATCACAATATATTATGAGAGCGCAATTTGCAGGTATTATGAGCAATTTCTTTTACCCCAATTTGTGTCACATCTACTGGAGCATCATGAGCATGTATTATGACGTCATAGTATATGATGACATCATAATTAGTATGCACTATGACGTCACAATGTATTATGACGTCATAATATATTCGCATTATGACATCACAATATATTATGAGAGCGCAATTTGCAGGTACTATGAGCAATTTCTCTTACCCCAATTTGTGTTACATCTACTGGAGCATCATGAGCATGTATTATGACATCACAGCATATGATGACATCATAACTAGTACGCACTCTGATGTCACATTGTATTATGACGTCATAATTTATCCTCATTATGACATCACAATATATTATGAGAGCCCAATTTGCAGGTATTATGAGCAATTTCGCTTACCCCAATTTGTGTCACATCTACTGGAGCATCATGAGCATGTATTATGACGTCACAGTATTTGATGATATCATAATTATTATGCACTAAGACGTCACAATGTATTATGATGTCATAATGTATCCGCATTATGACCTCACATTATATTATGAGAGCGCAATTTGCAGGTATTATGAGCAATTTCTCTTATCCCAATTTGTGTCACATCTACTGGAGCATCATGAGCATGTATTATGATGTCACAGTATATGATGACATCATAATTAGTATGCACTATGACGTCACAATGTATTATAACGTCATAATGTATCCGCATTATGACATCAAAATATATTATGAGAGAGCAATTTGCAGGTATTATGACCAATTTCTCTTACCCCAACTTGTGTCACATCTACTGGAGCATCATGAGCATGTACTATGACGTCACAGTATATGATGACATCATAATTAGTATGCACTATGACGTCACAATGTATTATGACGTCATAATGTATCCGCATTATGACATCACAATATATTATGAGAGCGCAACATGAAGGTATTATGAGCAATTTCTCTTACCCCAATTTGTGTCACATCTACTGGAGCATCATGAGCATGTATTATGACGTCACAATATATGATGACATCATAATTAGTATGCACTATGACATCACAATGTATTATGACGTCATAATGTATCCGCATCATGACATCACAATATATTATGAGAGCGCAATTTGCAGGTATTATGAGCAATTTCGCTTACCCCAATTTGTGTCACATCTACTGGAGCATCAGGAGCATGTATTATGACGTCACAGTATTTGATGATATCATAATTAGTATGCACTATGACGTCACAATGTATTATGACGTCATAATGTATCCGCATTATAACATCACATTATACTATGGGAGCGCAATTTGCAGAAATTATGAGCAATTTCTTTTACCCCAAATTGTGTCACATCTACTGGAGCATCATGAGCATGTACTATTACGTCACAGTATATGATGACATCATAATTAGTATGCACTATGACGTCACAATGTATTATGACCTCATAATGTATCCGCATTAGGACATCACAATATATTATGAGAGCGCAACATGAAGCTATTATGAGCAATTTCTCTTACCCCAATTTGTGTCACATCTACTGGAGCATCATGAGCATGTATTATGACGTCACAATATATGATGACATCATAATTAGTATGCACTATGACATCACAATGTATTATGACGTCATAATGTATCCGCATTATGACATCACAATATATTATGGGAGCGCAATTTGCAGGTACTATGAGCAATTTCTCTTACCCCAATTTGTGTCACATCTACTGGAGCATCATGAGCATGTATTATGATGTCACAGCATATGATGACATCATAATTAGTATGCACTATGACGTCACAATGTATTATGACGTCATAATATATTCGCATTATGACATCACAATATATTATGGGAGCGCAATTTGCAGGTACTATGAGCAATTTCTCTTACCCCAATTTGTGTTACATCTACTGGAGCATCATGAGCATGTACTATGACGTCACAGTATATGATGACATCATAATTAGTATGCACTATGACGTCACAATGTATTGTGACGTCATAATGTATCCGCATTATGACATCACAATATATTATGAGAGCGCAATTTGCAGGTACTATGAGCAATTTCTCTTACCCCAATTTGTGTCACATCTACTGGAGCATCATGAGCATGTATTATGACGTCACAGTATATGATGACATCATAATTAGTATGCACTATGACGTCACAATGTATTATGACGTCATAATGTATCCGCATTAGGACATCACAATATATTATGAGAGCGCAACATGAAGGTATTATGAGCAATTTCCCTTACCCCAATATGTGTCACATCTACTGGAGCATCGTGAGCATGTATTATGACGTCACAGTATATGATGACATCATAATTAGTATCCACTATGACGACACAATGTATTATGATGTCATAATGTATCCGCATTATGACATCACAATATATTATGAGAGCGCAATTTGCAGGTATTATGAGCAATTTCTCTTACCCCAATTTGTGTCACATCTACTGGAGCATCATGAGCATGTATTATGACGTCACAGTATATGATGACAGCATAATTAGTATGCACAATGACGTCACAATGTATTATGACATCATAATGTATCCGCATTATGACATCACAGTATATTATGAGTGCGCAAATGGCAGGTATTATGAGGAATTTCTCTTACCCCAATTTGTGTCACATCTACTGGAGAATCATGAGCATGTATTATGACGTCACAGCATATGATGACATCATAACTAGTATGCAATATGACATCACAATGTATTATGACGTCATAATGTATCCGCATTATGACATCACAATATATTATGAGAGCGCAATTTGCAGGTATTATGAGCAATTTCTCTTACCCCAATTTGTGTCACATCTACTGGAGCATCATGAGCATGTATTATGATGTCACAGTATATGATGACATCATAATTATTATGCAGTATGACATCACAATGTATTATGACGTCATAATGTATCCGCATTATGACAACACAATATATTATGAGAGCGCAATTCGCAGGTATTATGAGCAATTTCTCTTACCGCAATTTGTGTCACATCTACTGGAGCATCATGAGCATGTATTATGACGTCACAGTATATGATGACATCATAATTAGTATGCACTATGACGTCACAAAGTATTATAACGTCATAATGTATCCGCATTATGACATCAAAATATATTATGAGAGAGCAATTTGCAGGTATTATGACCAATTTCTCTGACCCCAATTTGTGTCACATCTACTGGATCATCATGAGCATGTTTTCTGCCGTCTCAGTATATGATGTCATCATAATTAGTATGCACTATGATGTCACAATATATTATGACATCATAATGTATCCGCATTATAACATCACAGTATATTATGAGAGCGCAATTTGCAGGTATTATGAGCAATTTCTCTTACCCCAATTAGTGTCACATGTACTGGAGCATCATGAGCATGTATTATGACATCACAGCATATGATGACATCATAACTAGTATGCTCTATGATGTCACAATGTATTATGACGTCATAATGTTTCCGCATTATTACATCACAATATATTATGAGAGCGCAATTTGCAGGTATTATGAGCAATTTCGCTTACCCCAATTTGTGTCACATCTACTGGAGCATCATGAGCATGTATTATGACGTCATAGTATATGATGACATCATAATTAGTATGCACTATGACGTCACAATGTATTATGACGTCATAATATATTCGCATTATGACATCACAATATATTATGAGAGCGCAATTTGCAGGTACTATGAGCAATTTCTCTTACCCCAATTTGTGTTACATCTACTGGAGCATCATGAGCATGTATTATGACATCACAGCATATGATGACATCATAACTAGTACGCACTCTGATGTCACATTGTATTATGACGTCATAATTTATCCTCATTATGACATCACAATATATTATGAGAGCCCAATTTGCAGGTATTATGAGCAATTTCGCTTACCCCAATTTGTGTCACATCTACTGGAGCATCATGAGCATGTATTATGACGTCACAGTATTTGATGATATCATAATTATTATGCACTAAGACGTCACAATGTATTATGATGTCATAATGTATCCGCATTATGACCTCACATTATATTATGAGAGCGCAATTTGCAGGTATTATGAGCAATTTCTCTTATCCCAATTTGTGTCACATCTACTGGAGCATCATGAGCATGTATTATGATGTCACAGTATATGATGACATCATAATTAGTATGCACTATGACGTCACAATGTATTATAACGTCATAATGTATCCGCATTATAACATCAAAATATATTATGAGAGAGCAATTTGCAGGTATTATGACCAATTTCTCTTACCCCAACTTGTGTCACATCTACTGGAGCATCATGAGCATGTACTATGACGTCACAGTATATGATGACATCATAATTAGTATGCACTATGACGTCACAATGTATTATGACGTCATAATGTATCCGCATTATGACATCACAATATATTATGAGAGCGCAACATGAAGGTATTATGAGCAATTTCTCTTACCCCAATTTGTGTCACATCTACTGGAGCATCATGAGCATGTATTATGACGTCACAATATATGATGACATCATAATTAGTATGCACTATGACATCACAATGTATTATGACGTCATAATGTATCCGCATCATGACATCACAATATATTATGAGAGCGCAATTTGCAGGTATTATGAGCAATTTCGCTTACCCCAATTTGTGTCACATCTACTGGAGCATCAGGAGCATGTATTATGACGTCACAGTATTTGATGATATCATAATTAGTATGCACTATGACGTCACAATGTATTATGATGTCATAATGTATCCGCATTATAACATCACATTATACTATGGGAGCGCAATTTGCAGAAATTTAGAGCAATTTCTCTTATCCCAATTTCTGTCACATCTACTGGAGCATCATGAGCATGTATTATGACATCACAGTATATGATGACATCATAATTTGTATGCACTATGACGTCACAATGTCTTATAACGTCATAATGTATCCGCATTATGACATCAAAATATATTATGAGAGAGCAATTTGCAGGTATTATGACCAATTTCTCTTACCCCAATTTGTGTCACATCTACTGGAGTATCATGAGCATGTATTCTGCGTCACAGTATATGATGTCATCATAATTAGTATGCACTATGATGTCACAATATATTATGACGTCATAATGTATCCGCATTATGACATCACAATATATTATGAGAGCCCAATTTACAGGTATTATGAACAATTTCTCTTACCCCAAATTGTGTCACATCTACTGGAGCATCATGAGCATGTATTATGACGTCACAGTATATGATTACATTGTAATTAGTATGCACTATGACGTCACAATGTATTATGACGTCATAATGTATCCGCATTATGACATCACAATACATTATGAGAGCGCAATTTGCAGGTATTATGAGCAATTTCTCTTACCCCAATTTGTGTCACATCTACTGGAGCATCTTGAGCATGTATTATGACGTCACAGTATATGATGACATCATAATTACTATGCACTATGACGTCAAAATGTATTATGACGTCATAATATATCCGCATTATGACATCACAATATATTATGAGAGCACAAATGCAGGTATTATGAGCAATTTCTCTTACCCCAATTTGTGTCACATCTACTGGAACATCATGAGCATGTATTATGACGTCACAGTATATGATGACATCATGATTAGTATGCATTATGACGTCACAATGTATTATGACGTCATAATGTATGCGCATTATGACATCACAATATATTATGAGAGCGCAATTTGCAGGAACTATGAGCAATTTCTCTTACCACAATTTGTGTCACATCTACTGGAGCATCATGAGCATGTATTATGACGACACAGTATATGATGACATCATAATTAGTGTGCACTATGACGTCACAATTTATTATGATGTCATAATGTATCCGCATTATGACATCACAGTATATCATGAGAGCGCAATTTGCAGGTATTATGAGCAATTTCTCTTACCCCAATTTGTGTCACATCTACTGCAGCATCATGAGCACGTATCATGACGTCACAGTATATGATGACATCATAATTAGTATGCACAATGACGTCACAATGTATTATGACATCATAATGTATCCGCATTAGGACAACACAATATATTATGAGAGCGCAACATGAAGGTATTATGAGCAATTTCCCTTACCCCAATTTGTGTCACATCTACTGGAGCATCATGAGCATGTATTATGACGTCACAGTATATGATGACATCATAATTAGTATCCACTATGACGACACAATGTATTATGATGTCATAATGTATCCGCATTATGACATCAAAATATATCATGAGAGCGCAATTTGCAGGTATTATGAGCAATTTCTCTTACCCCAATTTGTGTCACATCTACTGCAGCATCATGAGCATGTATCATGACGTCACAGTATATGATGACATCATAATTAGTATGCACAATGACGTCACAATGTATTCTGACGTCATAATGTATCCGCATTATGACATCACAATATATTATGAGAGCGCAATTTGCAGGTATTATGAGGAATTTCTCTTACCCCAATTTGTGTCACATCTACTGGAGCATCATGAGCATGTATTATGACGTCACAGTATATGACGACATCATAATTATTATGCAGTATGACATCACAATGTATTATGACGTCATAATGTATCTGCATTATGACAACACAATATATTATGAGAGCGCAATTTGCAGGTATTATGAGCAATTTCTCTTACCGCAATTTGTGTCACATCTACTGGAGCATCAGGAGCATGTATTATGACGTAACAGTATATGATGACATCATAATTAGTATGCACTATGACGTCACAATGTATTATAACGTCATAATGTATCCGCATTATGACATCAAAATATATTATGAGAGAGCAATTTGCAGGTATTATAACCAATTTCTCTTACCCCAATTTGTGTCACATCTACTGGATCATCATGAGCATGTATTCTGCCGTCTCAGTATATGATGTCATCATAATTAGTATGCACTATGATGTCACAATATATTATGACATCATAATGTATCCGCATTACAACATCACAGTATATTATGAGAGCGCAATTTGCAGGTATTCTGAGCAATTTCTCTTACCCCAATTAGTGTCACATGTACTGGAGCATCATGAGCATGTATTATGACATCACAGCATATGATGACATCATAACTAGTATGCACTATGATGTCACAATGTATTATGACGTCATAATGTATGCGCATTATGACATCACAATATATTATGAGAGCGCAATTTGCAGGAACTATGAGCAATTTCTCTTACCACAATTTGTGTCACATCTACTGGAGCATCATGAGCATGTATTATGACATCACAGCATATGATGACATCATAACTAGTATGCAATATGATGTCACAATGTATTATGATGTCATAATGTATCCGCATTATTACATCACAATATATTATGAGAGCGCAATTTGCAGGTATTATGAGCAATTTCTTTTACCCCAATTTGTGTCACATCTACTGGAGCATCATGAGCATGTATTATGACGTCATAGTATATGATGACATCATAATTAGTATGCACTATGACGTCACAATGTATTATGACGTCATAATATATTCGCATTATGACATCACAATATATTATGAGAGCGCAATTTGCAGGTACTATGAGCAATTTCTCTTACCCCAATTTGTGTTACATCTACTGGAGCATCATGAGCATGTATTATGACATCACAGCATATGATGACATCATAACTAGTACGCACTCTGATGTCACATTGTATTATGACGTCATAATTTATCCTCATTATGACATCACAATATATTATGAGAGCCCAATTTGCAGGTATTATGAGCAATTTCGCTTACCCCAATTTGTGTCACATCTACTGGAGCATCATGAGCATGTATTATGACGTCACAGTATTTGATGATATCATAATTATTATGCACTAAGACGTCACAATGTATTATGATGTCATAATGTATCCGCATTATGACCTCACATTATATTATGAGAGCGCAATTTGCAGGTATTATGAGCAATTTCTCTTATCCCAATTTGTGTCACATCTACTGGAGCATCATGAGCATGTATTATGATGTCACAGTATATGATGACATCATAATTAGTATGCACTATGACGTCACAATGTATTATAACGTCATAATGTATCCGCATTATGACATCAAAATATATTATGAGAGAGCAATTTGCAGGTATTATGACCAATTTCTCTTACCCCAACTTGTGTCACATCTACTGGAGCATCATGAGCATGTACTATGACGTCACAGTATATGATGACATCATAATTAGTATGCACTATGACGTCACAATGTTTTATGACGTCGTAATGTATCCGCATTATGACATCACAATATATTATGAGAGCGCAACATGAAGGTATTATGAGCAATTTCTCTTACCCCAATTTGTGTCACATCTACTGGAGCATCATGAGCATGTATTATGACGTCACAATATATGATGACATCATAATTAGTATGCACTATGACATCACAATGTATTATGACGTCATAATGTATCCGCATCATGACATCACAATATATTATGAGAGCGCAATTTGCAGGTATTATGAGCAATTTCGCTTACCCCAATTTGTGTCACATCTACTGGAGCATCAGGAGCATGTATTATGACGTCACAGTATTTGATGATATCATAATTAGTATGCACTATGACGTCACAATGTATTATGATGTCATAATGTATCCGCATTATAACATCACATTATACTATGGGAGCGCAATTTGCAGAAATTATGAGCAATTTCTCTTATCCCAATTTCTGTCACATCTACTGGAGCATCATGAGCATGTATTATGACATCACAGTATATGATGACATCATAATTTGTATGCACTATGACGTCACAATGTCTTATAACGTCATAATGTATCCGCATTATGACATCAAAATATATTATGAGAGAGCAATTTGCAGGTATTATGACCAATTTCTCTTACCCCAATTTGTGTCACATCTACTGGAGTATCATGAGCATGTATTCTGCGTCACAGTATATGATGTCATCATAATTAGTATGCACTATGATGTCACAATATATTATGACGTCATAATGTATCCGCATTATGACATCACAATATATTATGAGAGCCCAATTTACAGGTATTATGAACAATTTCTCTTACCCCAATTAGTGTCACATGTACTGGAGGATCATGAGCATGTATTATGACATCACAGCATATGATGACATCATAACTAGTATGCACTATGATGTCACAATGTATTATGACGTCATAATGTATCCGCATTATTACATCACAATATATTATGAGAGCGCAATTTGCAGGTATTATGAGCAATTTCGCTTACCCCAATTTGTGTCACATCTACTGGAGCATCATGAGCATGTATTATGACGTCATAGTATATGATGACATCATAATTAGTATGCACTATGACGTCACAATGTATTATGACGTCATAATGTATCCGCATTATGACTTCACAATATATTATGAGAGCGCAATTTGCAGGTACTATGAGCAATTTCTCTTACCCCAATTTGTGTCACATCTACTGGAGCATCATGAGCATGTATTATGACGTCACAGTATATGATGACATCATAATTAGTATGCACTATGACATCACAATGTATTATGACGTCATAATGTATCCGCATTATGACATCACAATATATTATGAGAGCGCAATTTGCAGGTATTATGAGCAATTTGTCTTACCCCAAATTGTGTCACATCTACTGGAGCATCATGAGCATGTATTATGACGTCACAGTATATGATTACATCGTAATTAGTATGCACTATGACGTCACAATGTATTATGACGTCATAATGTATCCGCATTATGACATCACAATACATTATGAGAGCGCAATTTGCAGGTATTATGAGCAATTTCTCTTACCCCAATTTGTGTCACATCTACTGGAGCATCTTGAGCATGTATTATGACGTCACAGTATATGATGACATCATAATTACTATGCACTATGACGTCAAAATGTATTATGACGTCATAATATATCCGCATTATGACATCACAATATATTATGAGAGCACAAATGCAGGTATTATGAGCAATTTCTCTTACCCCAATTTGTGTCACATCTACTGGAACATCATGAGCATGTATTATGACGTCACAGTATATGATGACATCATGATTAGTATGCATTATGACGTCACAATGTATTATGACGTCATAATGTATGCGCATTATGACATCACAATATATTATGAGAGCGCAATTTGCAGGAACTATGAGCAATTTCTCTTACCACAATTTGTGTCACATCTACTGGAGCATCATGAGCATGTATTATGACGACACAGTATATGATGACATCATAATTAGTGTGCACTATGACGTCACAATTTATTATGATGTCATAATGTATCCGCATTATGACATCACAGTATATCATGAGAGCGCAATTTGCAGGTATTATGAGCAATTTCTCTTACCCCAATTTGTGTCACATCTACTGCAGCATCATGAGCACGTATCATGACGTCACAGTATATGATGACATCATAATTAGTATGCACAATGACGTCACAATGTATTATGACATCATAATGTATCCGCATTAGGACAACACAATATATTATGAGAGCGCAACATGAAGGTATTATGAGCAATTTCCCTTACCCCAATTTGTGTCACATCTACTGGAGCATCATGAGCATGTATTATGACGTCACAGTATATGATGACATCATAATTAGTATCCACTATGACGACACAATGTATTATGATGTCATAATGTATCCGCATTATGACATCAAAATATATCATGAGAGCGCAATTTGCAGGTATTATGAGCAATTTCTCTTACCCCAATTTGTGTCACATCTACTGCAGCATCATGAGCATGTATCATGACGTCACAGTATATGATGACATCATAATTAGTATGCACAATGACGTCACAATGTATTCTGACGTCATAATGTATCCGCATTATGACATTACAATATATTATGAGAGCGCAATTTGCAGGTATTATGAGCAATTTCTCTTACCCCAATTTGTGTCACATCTACTGGAGCATCATGAGCATGTATTATGACGTCACAGTATATGACGACATCATAATTATTATGCAGTATGACATCACAATGTATTATGACGTCATAATGTATCTGCATTATGACAACACAATATATTATGAGAGCGCAATTTGCAGGTATTATGAGCAATTTCTCTTACCGCAATTTGTGTCACATCTACTGGAGCATCAGGAGCATGTATTATGACGTAACAGTATATGATGACATCATAATTAGTATGCACTATGACGTCACAATGTATTATAACGTCATAATGTATCCGCATTATGACATCAAAATATATTATGAGAGAGCAATTTGCAGGTATTATAACCAATTTCTCTTACCCCAATTTGTGTCACATCTACTGGATCATCATGAGCATGTATTCTGCCGTCTCAGTATATGATGTCATCATAATTAGTATGCACTATGATGTCACAATATATTATGACATCATAATGTATCCGCATTACAACATCACAGTATATTATGAGAGCGCAATTTGCAGGTATTCTGAGCAATTTCTCTTACCCCAATTAGTGTCACATGTACTGGAGCATCATGAGCATGTATTATGACATCACAGCATATGATGACATCATAACTAGTATGCACTATGATGTCACAATGTATTATGACGTCATAATGTATGCGCATTATGACATCACAATATATTATGAGAGCGCAATTTGCAGGAACTATGAGCAATTTCTCTTACCACAATTTGTGTCACATCTACTGGAGCATCATGAGCATGTATTATGACATCACAGCATATGATGACATCATAACTAGTATGCAATATGATGTCACAATGTATTATGATGTCATAATGTATCCGCATTATTACATCACAATATATTATGAGAGCGCAATTTGCAGGTATTATGAGCAATTTCTTTTACCCCAATTTGTGTCACATCTACTGGAGCATCATGAGCATGTATTATGACGTCATAGTATATGATGACATCATAATTAGTATGCACTATGACGTCACAATGTATTATGACGTCATAATATATTCGCATTATGACATCACAATATATTATGAGAGCGCAATTTGCAGGTACTATGAGCAATTTCTCTTACCCCAATTTGTGTTACATCTACTGGAGCATCATGAGCATGTATTATGACATCACAGCATATGATGACATCATAACTAGTACGCACTCTGATGTCACATTGTATTATGACGTCATAATTTATCCTCATTATGACATCACAATATATTATGAGAGCCCAATTTGCAGGTATTATGAGCAATTTCGCTTACCCCAATTTGTGTCACATCTACTGGAGCATCATGAGCATGTATTATGACGTCACAGTATTTGATGATATCATAATTATTATGCACTAAGACGTCACAATGTATTATGATGTCATAATGTATCCGCATTATGACCTCACATTATATTATGAGAGCGCAATTTGCAGGTATTATGAGCAATTTCTCTTATCCCAATTTGTGTCACATCTACTGGAGCATCATGAGCATGTATTATGATGTCACAGTATATGATGACATCATAATTAGTATGCACTATGACGTCACAATGTATTATAACGTCATAATGTATCCGCATTATGACATCAAAATATATTATGAGAGAGCAATTTGCAGGTATTATGACCAATTTCTCTTACCCCAACTTGTGTCACATCTACTGGAGCATCATGAGCATGTACTATGACGTCACAGTATATGATGACATCATAATTAGTATGCACTATGACGTCACAATGTATTATGACGTCATAATGTATCCGCATTATGACATCACAATATATTATGAGAGCGCAACATGAAGGTATTATGAGCAATTTCTCTTACCCCAATTTGTGTCACATCTACTGGAGCATCATGAGCATGTATTATGACGTCACAATATATGATGACATCATAATTAGTATGCACTATGACATCACAATGTATTATGACGTCATAATGTATCCGCATCATGACATCACAATATATTATGAGAGCGCAATTTGCAGGTATTATGAGCAATTTCGCTTACCCCAATTTGTGTCACATCTACTGGAGCATCAGGAGCATGTATTATGACGTCACAGTATTTGATGATATCATAATTAGTATGCACTATGACGTCACAATGTATTATGACGTCATAATGTATCCGCATTATAACATCACATTATACTATGGGAGCGCAATTTGCAGAAATTATGAGCAATTTCTTTTACCCCAAATTGTGTCACATCTACTGGAGCATCATGAGCATGTACTATTACGTCACAGTATATGATGACATCATAATTAGTATGCACTATGACGTCACAATGTATTATGACCTCATAATGTATCCGCATTAGGACATCACAATATATTATGAGAGCGCAACATGAAGCTATTATGAGCAATTTCTCTTACCCCAATTTGTGTCACATCTACTGGAGCATCATGAGCATGTATTATGACGTCACAATATATGATGACATCATAATTAGTATGCACTATGACATCACAATGTATTATGACGTCATAATGTATCCGCATTATGACATCACAATATATTATGGGAGCGCAATTTGCAGGTACTATGAGCAATTTCTCTTACCCCAATTTGTGTCACATCTACTGGAGCATCATGAGCATGTATTATGATGTCACAGCATATGATGACATCATAATTAGTATGCACTATGACGTCACAATGTATTATGACGTCATAATATATTCGCATTATGACATCACAATATATTATGGGAGCGCAATTTGCAGGTACTATGAGCAATTTCTCTTACCCCAATTTGTGTTACATCTACTGGAGCATCATGAGCATGTACTATGACGTCACAGTATATGATGACATCATAATTAGTATGCACTATGACGTCACAATGTATTGTGACGTCATAATGTATCCGCATTATGACATCACAATATATTATGAGAGCGCAATTTGCAGGTACTATGAGCAATTTCTCTTACCCCAATTTGTGTCACATCTACTGGAGCATCATGAGCATGTATTATGACGTCACAGTATATGATGACATCATAATTAGTATGCACTATGACGTCACAATGTATTATGACGTCATAATGTATCCGCATTAGGACATCACAATATATTATGAGAGCGCAACATGAAGGTATTATGAGCAATTTCCCTTACCCCAATATGTGTCACATCTACTGGAGCATCGTGAGCATGTATTATGACGTCACAGTATATGATGACATCATAATTAGTATCCACTATGACGACACAATGTATTATGATGTCATAATGTATCCGCATTATGACATCACAATATATTATGAGAGCGCAATTTGCAGGTATTATGAGCAATTTCTCTTACCCCAATTTGTGTCACATCTACTGGAGCATCATGAGCATGTATTATGACGTCACAGTATATGATGACAGCATAATTAGTATGCACAATGACGTCACAATGTATTATGACATCATAATGTATCCGCATTATGACATCACAGTATATTATGAGTGCGCAAATGGCAGGTATTATGAGGAATTTCTCTTACCCCAATTTGTGTCACATCTACTGGAGAATCATGAGCATGTATTATGACGTCACAGCATATGATGACATCATAACTAGTATGCAATATGACATCACAATGTATTATGACGTCATAATGTATCCGCATTATGACATCACAATATATTATGAGAGCGCAATTTGCAGGTATTATGAGCAATTTCTCTTACCCCAATTTGTGTCACATCTACTGGAGCATCATGAGCATGTATTATGATGTCACAGTATATGATGACATCATAATTATTATGCAGTATGACATCACAATGTATTATGACGTCATAATGTATCCGCATTATGACAACACAATATATTATGAGAGCGCAATTCGCAGGTATTATGAGCAATTTCTCTTACCGCAATTTGTGTCACATCTACTGGAGCATCATGAGCATGTATTATGACGTCACAGTATATGATGACATCATAATTAGTATGCACTATGACGTCACAAAGTATTATAACGTCATAATGTATCCGCATTATGACATCAAAATATATTATGAGAGAGCAATTTGCAGGTATTATGACCAATTTCTCTTACCCCAATTTGTGTCACATCTACTGGATCACCATGAGCATGTATTCTGCCATCACAGTATATGATGTCATCATAAATAGTATGCACTATGATGTCACAATATATTATGACATCATAATGTATCCGCATTATAACATCACAGTATATTATGAGAGCGCAATTTGCAGGTATTATGAGCAATTTCTCTTACCCCAATTAGTGTCACAGGTACTGGAGCATCATGAGCATGTATTATGACATCACAGCATATGATGACATCATAACTAGTATGCACTATGATGTCACAATGTATTATGACGTCATAATGTATCCGCATTATTACATCACAATATATTATGAGAGCGCAATTTGCAGGTATTATGAGCAATTTCTTTTACCCCAATTTGTGTCACATCTACTGGAGTATCATGAGCATGTATTATGACGTCATAGTATATGATGACATCATAATTAGTATACACTATGACGTCAGAATGTATTATGACGTCATAATATATTCGCATTATGACATCGCAATATATTATGAGAGCGCAATTTGCAGGTACTATGAGCAATTTCTCTTACCCCAATTTGTGTTACATCTATTGGAGCATCATGAGCATGTATTATGACGTCACAGCATATGATGACATCATATTTAGTGTGCACTATGACGTCACAATGTATTATGACGTCATAATGTATCCGCATTATGACATCACAATATATTATGAGAGCGCAACATGAAGGTGTTATGAGCAATTTCTCTTACCCCAATTTGTGTCACATCTACTGGAGCATCATGAGCATGTATTATGACGTCACAGTATATGATGACATCATAATTAGTATGCACTATGACATCACAATGTATTATGAAGTCATAATGTATCCGCATTATGACATCACAATATATTATGAGAGCCCAATTTGCAGGTATTATGAGCAATTTCGCTTACCCCATTTTTTGTGTCACATCTACTGGAGCATCATGAGCATGTATTATGACGTCACAGTATTTGATGATATCAAAGTTAGTATGCACTATGACGTCACAATGTATTAAGATGTCATAATGTATCCGCATTATGACATCACATTATATTATGAGAGCGCAATTTGCAGGTATTATGAGCAATTTCTCTTATCCCAATTTGTGTCACATCTACTGGAGCATCATGAGCATGTATTATGACGTCACAGTATATGATGACATCATAATTAGTATGCACTATGACATCACAATATATTATAACGTCATAATGTATCCGCATTATGACATCAAAATATATTATGAGAGAGCAATTTGCAGGTATTATGACCAATTTCTCTTACCACAATTTGTGTCACATCTACTGGAGCATCATGAGCATGTACTATGACGTCACAGTATATGATGACATCATAATTAGTATGCACTATGACGTCACAATGTATTATGACATCATAATGTATCCGCATTAGGACATCACAATATATTATGAGAGCGCAACATGAAGCTATTATGAGCAATTTCTCTTACCCAAATTTGTGTCACATCTACTGGAGCATCATGAGCATGTATTATGACGTCACAATATATGATGACATCATAATTAGTATGCACTATGACATCACAATGTATTATGACGTCATAATGTATCCGCATTATGACATCACAATATATTATGAGAGCGCAACATGAAGCTATTATGAGCAATTTCTCTTACCCCAATTTGTGTCACATCTACTGGAGCATCATGAGCATGTATTATGACGTCACAAAATATGATGACATCATAATTAGTATGCACTATGACATCACAATATATTATAACGTCATAAAGTATCCGCATCATGACATCACAATATATTATGAGAGCGCAACATGCAGGTACTATGAGCAATTTCTCTTACCCCAATTTGTGTTACATCTATTGGAGCATCATGAGCATGTACTATGACGTCACAGCATATGATGACATCATAATTAGTGTGCACTATGACGTCACAATGTATTATGACGTCATAATGTATCCGCATTAGGACATCACAATATATTATGAGAGCGCAATTTGCAGGTATTATGAGCAATTTCTCTTACCCCAATTTGTGTCACATCTACTGGAGCATCATGAGCATGTATTATGACGTCACAGTATATGATGACATCATAATTAGTATGCACTATGACGTCACAATGTATTATGACGTCATCATGTATCCGCATTATGACATCACAATATATTATGAGAGCGCAATTTGCAGGTATTATGAGCAATTTCGCTTACCCCAATTTGTGTCACATCTACTGGAGCATCATGAGCATGTATTATGACGTCACAGTATTTGATGATATCATAATTAGTATGCACTATGACGTCACAATGTATTATGATGTCATAATGTATCCGCATTATAACATCACATTATATTATGAGAGCGCAATTTGCAGATATTATGAGCAATTTCTCTTATCCCAATTTGTGTCACATCTACTGGAGCATCATGAGCATGTATTATGATATCACAGTATATGATGACATCATAATTTGTATGCACTATGACGTCACAATGTATTATAACGTCATAATGTATCCGCATTATGACATAAAAATATATTATGTGAGAGCAATTTGCAGGTATTATGACCAATTTCTCTTACCCCAATTTGTGTCACATCTACTGGAGCATCATGAGAATGTATTCTGCGTCACAGTATATGATGTCATCATAATTAGTATGCACTATGATGTCACAATATATTATGACGTCATAATGTATCCGCATTATAACATCACAATATATTATGAGAGCGCAATTTGCAGGTATTATGAGCAATTTCTCTTACCCCAATTAGTGTCACATGTACTGGAGCATCACGAGCATGTATTATGACATCACAGCATATGATGACATCATAACTAGTATGCACTATGATGTCACAATGTATTGTGACGTCATAATGTATCTGCATTATTACATCACAATATATTATGAGAGCGCAATTTGCAGGTATTATGAGCAATTTCTCTTACCCCAATTTGTGTCACATCTACTGGAGCATCATCAGCATGTATTATGACGTCATAGTATATGATGACATCATAAGTAGTATGCACTATGACGTCACAATGTATTATGACGTCATAATGTATCCGCATTATGACATCACAATATATTATGAGAGCGCAATTTGCAGGTACTATGACCAATTTCTCTTACCCCAATTTGTGTCACATCTACTAGAGCATCATGAGCCTGTATTATGACGTCACAGTATATGATTACATCGTAATTAGTATGCACTATGACGTCACAATATATTATGACGTCATAATGTATCCGCATTATGACATCACAATATGAGAGCGCAATTTGCAGGTATTATGAGCAATTTCTCTTACCCCAATTTGTGTCACATCTACTGGAGCATCTTGAGCATGTATTATGACGTCACAGTATTTGATGACATCATAATTACTATGCACTATGACGTCACAATGTATTATGACGTCATAATATATCCGCATTATGACATCACAATATATTATGAGAGCGCAATTTGCAGGTATTATGAGCAATTTCTCTTACCCCAATTTGTGTCACATCTACTGGAGCATCATGAGCATGTATTATGACGTCACAGTATATGATGACATCATGATTAGTATGCACTATGACGTCACAATGTATTATGACGTCATAATGTATGCGCATTATGACATCACAATATATTATGAGAGCGCAATTTGCAGGAACTATGAGCAATTTCTCTTACCCCAATTTGTGTCACATCTACTGGAGCATCATGAGCATGTATTATGACGTCACAGTATATGATGACATCATAATTAGTATGCACTATAACGTCACAATTTATTATGATGTCATAATGTATCCGCATTATGACATCACAATGTATTATGAGAGCGCAATTTGCAGGTATTATGAGCAATTTCTCTTACCGCAATTTGTGTCACATCTACTGGAGCATCATGAGCATGTATTATGACATCACAGTATATGATGACATCATAATTAGTATGCACTATGACGTCACAATGTATTATAACGTCATAATGTATCCGCATTATGACATCAAAATATATTATGAGTGAGCAATTTGCAGGTATTATGACCAATTTGTCTTACCCCAATTTGTGTCACATCTACTGGATCATCATGAGCATGTATTCTGCCGTCGCAGTATATGATGTCATCATAATTAGTATGCACTATGATGTCGCAATATATTTTGACGTCATAATGTATCCGCATTATAACATCACAGCATATTATGGAGCGCAATTTGCAGGTATTATGAGCAATTTCTCTTATCCCAATTTGTGTCACATCTACTGGAGCATCATGAGCATGTATTATGACGTCACAGTATATGATGACATCATAATTAGTATGCACTATGACGTCACAATGTATTATGACGTCATAATGTATCCGCATTAGGACATCACAATATATTATGAGAGCGCAACATGAAGGTATTATGAGCAATTTCTCTTACCCCAATTTGTGTCACATCTACTGGAGCATCATGAGCATGTATTACGACGTCACAGTATATGATGACATCATAATTAGTATGCACTATGACATCACAATGTATTATGACGTCATAATGTATCCGCATTATGATATCACAATATATTATGAGAGCGCAATTTGCAGGTATTATGTCCAATTTCTCTTACCAAAATTTGTGTCACATCTACTGGAGCATCATGAGCATGTATTATGACGTCACAGTATATGATTACATCGTAATTAGTATGCACTATGACGTCACAATGTATTATGACGTCATAATGTATCCGCATTATGACATCACAATATGAGAGCGCAATTTGCAGGTATTATGAGCAATTTCTCTTACCCCAATTTGTGTCACATCTACTGGAGCATCTTGAGCATGTATTATGACGTCACAGTATATGATGACATCATAATTACTATGCACTATGACGTCACAATGTATTATGACGTCATAATATATCCGCATTATGACATCACAATATATTATGAGAGCGCAATTTGCAGGTATTATGAGCAATTTCTCTTACCCCAATTTGTGTCACATCTACTGGATCATCATGAGCATGTATTCTGCCGTCTCAGTATATGATGTCATCATAATTAGTATGTACTATGATGTCACAATATATTTTGACGTCATAATGTATCCGCATTATAACATCACAGCATATTATGAGAGCGCAATTTGCAGGTATTATGAGCAATTTCTCTTATCCCAATTTGTTTCACATCTACTGGAGCATCATGAGCATGTATTATGACGTCACAGTATATGATGACATCATAATTAGTATGCACTATGACGTCACAATGTATTATGACGTCATAATGTATCCGCATTAGGACATCACAATATATTATGAGAGCGCAACATGAAGGTATTATGAGCAATTTCTCTTACCCCAATTAGTGTCACATGTACTGGAGCATCAAGAGCATGTATTATGACGTCACAGCATATGATGACATCATAACTAGTATGCACTATGATGTCACAATGTATTGTGACGTCATAATGTATCTGCATTATTACATCACAATATATTATGAGAGCGCAATTTGCAGGTATTATGAGCAATTTCTCTTACCCCAATTTGTGTCACATCTACTGGAGCATCATGAGCATGTATTATGACGTCACAGTATATGATGACATCATAATTAGTATGCACTATGACATCACAATGTATTATGACGTCATAATGTATCCGCATTATGACATCACAATATATTATGAGAGCGCAATTTGCAGGTATTATGTCCAATTTCTCTAACCCCAATTTGTGTCACATCTACTGGAGCATCATGAGCATGTACTATGACGTCACAGTATATGATTACATCGTAATTAGTATGCACTATGACGTCACAATATATTATGACGTCATAATGTATCCGCATTATGACATCACAATATGAGAGCGCAATTTGCAGGTATTATGAGCAATTTCTCTTACCCCAATTTGTGTCACATCTACTGGAGCATCTTGAGCATGTATTATGACGTCACAGTATATGATGACATCATAATTACTATGCACTATGACGTCACAATGTATTATGACGTCATAATATATCCGCATTATGACATCACAATATATTATGAGAGCGCAATTTGCAGGTATTATGAGCAATTTCTCTTACCCCAATTTGTGTCACATCTACTGGAGCATCATGAGCATGTATTATGACGTCACAGTATATGATGACATCATGATTAGTATGCACTATGACGTCACAATGTATTATGACGTCATAATGTATGCGCATTATGACATCACAATATATTATGAGAGCGCAATTTGCAGGAACTATGAGCAATTTCTCTTACCCCAATTTGTGTCACATCTACTGGAGCATCATGAGCATGTATTATGACGTCACAGTATATGATGACATCATAATTAGTATGCACTATAACGTCACAATTTATTATGATGTCATAATGTATCCGCATTATGACATCACAATGTATTATGAGAGCGCAATTTGCAGGTATTATGAGCAATTTCTCTTACCGCAATTTGTGTCACATCTACTGGAGCATCATGAGCATGTATTATGACATCACAGTATATGATGACATCATAATTAGTATGCACTATGACGTCACAATGTATTATAACGTCATAATGTATCCGCATTATGACATCAAAATATATTATGAGTGAGCAATTTGCAGGTATTATGACCAATTTGTCTTACCCCAATTTGTGTCACATCTACTGGATCATCATGAGCATGTATTCTGCCGTCGCAGTATATGATGTCATCATAATTAGTATGCACTATGATGTCGCAATATATTTTGACGTCATAATGTATCCGCATTATAACATCACAGCATATTATGGAGCGCAATTTGCAGGTATTATGAGCAATTTCTCTTATCCCAATTTGTGTCACATCTACTGGAGCATCATGAGCATGTATTATGACGTCACAGTATATGATGACATCATAATTAGTATGCACTATGACGTCACAATGTATTATGACGTCATAATGTATCCGCATTAGGACATCACAATATATTATGAGAGCGCAACATGAAGGTATTATGAGCAATTTCTCTTACCCCAATTTGTGTCACACCTACTGGAGCATCATGAGCATGTATTATGACGTCACAGTATATGATGACATCATAATTAGTATGCACTATGACATCACAATGTATTATGACGTCATAATGTATCCGCATTATGATATCACAATATATTATGAGAGCGCAATTTGCAGGTATTATGTCCAATTTCTCTTACCAAAATTTGTGTCACATCTACTGGAGCATCATGAGCATGTATTATGACGTCACAGTATATGATTACATCGTAATTAGTATGCACTATGACGTCACAATGTATTATGACATCATAATGTATCCGCATTATGACATCACAATATGAGAGCGCAATTTGCAGGTATTATGAGCAATTTCTCTTACCCCAATTTGTGTCACATCTACTGGAGCATCTTGAGCATGTATTATGACGTCACAGTATATGATGACATCATAATTACTATGCACTATGACGTCACAATGTATTATGACGTCATAATATATCCGCATTATGACATCACAATATATTATGAGAGCGCAATTTGCAGGTATTATGAGCAATTTCTCTTACCCCAATTTGTGTCACATCTACTGGATCATCATGAGCATGTATTCTGCCGTCTCAGTATATGATGTCATCATAATTAGTATGTACTATGATGTCACAATATATTTTGACGTCATAATGTATCCGCATTATAACATCACAGCATATTATGAGAGCGCAATTTGCAGGTATTATGAGCAATTTCTCTTATCCCAATTTGTTTCACATCTACTGGAGCATCATGAGCATGTATTATGACGTCACAGTATATGATGACATCATAATTAGTATGCACTATGATGTCACAATGTATTATGACGTCATAATGTATCCGCATTAGGACATCACAATATATTATGAGAGCGCAACATGAAGGTATTATGAGCAATTTCTCTTACCCCAATTTGTGTCACATCTACTGGAGCATCATGAGCATGTATTATGACGTCACAGTATATGATGACATCATAATTAGTATGCACTATGACATCACAATGTATTATGACGTCATAATGTATCCACATTATGACATCACAATATATTATGAGAGCGCAATTTGCAGGTATTATGTCCAATTTCTCTTACCCCAATTTGTGTCACATCTACTGGAGCATCATGAGCATGTATTACGACGTCACAGTATATGATGACATCATGATTAGTATGCACTATGATGTCACAATGTATTATGACGTCATAATGTATGCGCATTATGACATCACAATATATTATGAGAGCGCAATTTGCAGGAACTATGAGCAATTTCTCTTACCCCAATTTGTGTCACATCTACTGGAGCATCATGAGCATGTATTATGACGTCACAGTATATGATGACATCATAATTAGTATGCACTATGACGTCACAATTTATTATGATGTCATAATGTATCCGCATTATGACATCACAATGTATTATGAGAGCGCAATTTGCAGGTATTATGAGCAATTTCTCTTACCGCAATTTGTGTCACATCTACTGGAGCATCATGAGCATGTATTATGACGTCACAGTATATGATGACATCATAATTAGTATGCACTATGACGTCACAATGTATTATAACGTCATAATGTATCCGCATTATGACATCAAAATATATTATGAGAGAGCAATTTGCAGGTATTATGACCAATTTCTCTTACCCCAATTTGTGTCACATCTACTGGATCATCATGAGCATGTATTCTGCCGTCACAGTATATGATGTCATCATAATTAGTATGCACTATGATGTCACAATATATTATGACATCATAATGTATCCGCATTATAACATCACAGTATATTATGAGAGCGCAATTTGCAGGTATTATGAGCAATTTCTCTTACCCCAATTAGTGTCACATGTACTGGAGCATCATGAGCATGTATTATGACATCACAGCATATGATGACATCATAACTAGTATGCACTATGATGTCACAATGTATTATGACGTCATAATGTATCCGCATTATTACATCACAATATATTATGAGAGCGCAATTTGCAGGTATTATGAGCAATTTCGTTTACCCCAATTTGTGTCACATCTACTGGAGCATCATGAGCATGTATTATGACGTCACAGTATATGATGACATCATAATTAATATGCACTATGACGTCACAATGCATTATGACGTCATAATGTATCCGCATTATGACATCACAATATATTATGAGAGCGCAATTTGCAGGTATTATGACCATTTTCTCTTACCCCAATTTGTGTCACATCTACTGGAGCATCATGAGCATGTATTATGACGTCAAAACATATGATGACATCATAGCTAGTATGCACTATGATGTCACAAGGTATTATGATGTCATATTGTATCCGCATTATGACATCACAATATACTATGAGAGCGCAATTTGCAGGTATTATGAGCAATTTCTCTTACCCCAATTTGTGTCACATCTACTGGAGCATCATGAGCATATATTATGACGTCACAGTATATGATAACATCATAAATAGTATGCACTATGACGTCACAATGTATTATGACGTCATAATGTATCCGCATTATGACATCACAATATAATATGAGAGCGTAATTTGCAGGTATTATGAGCAATTTCTCTTAACCCAATTTGTGTCACATCTACTGGAGCATCATGAGCATGTATTATGACGTCACAGTATATGATGACATCATAATTAGTATGCACTATGACGTCACAATGTATTATGACGTCATAATGTATCCGCATTATGACATCACAATATATTATGAGAGCGCAATTTGCAGGTATTATGAGCAATTTCTCTTACCCCAATTTGTGTCTCATATACTGGAGTATCAACAGCATGTATTATGATGTCACCGTATATGATGACATCATAATTAGTATGCACTATGACGTCACAATGTATTATGACGTCATAATGTATCGGCATTATGACATCACAATATATTGTGAGAGCGCAATTTGCAGGTAGTATGAGCAATTTCCCTTACCCCAATTTGTGTCACATCTACTGGAGCATCATGAGCATGTATTATGACGTCACAGTATATGATGACATCATGATTAGTATGCACTATGACGTCACAATGTATTATGACGTCATAATGTATGCGCATTATGACATCACAATATATTATGAGAGCGCAATTTGCAGGAACTATGAGCAATTTCGCTTACCCCAATTTGTGTCACATCCACAGGAGCATCATGAGCATGTATTATGACGTCACAGTATATGATGACATCATAATTAGTATGCACTATGACGTCACAATTTATTATGATGTCATAATGTATCTGCATTATGACATCACAATATATTATGAGAGCGCAATTTGTAGGTATTATGAGCAATTTCTCTTACCGCAATTTGTGTCACATCTACTGGAGCATCATGAGCATGTATTATGACGTCACAGTATATGATGACATCAAAATTAGTATGCACTATGACGTCACAATGTATTATAACGTCATAATGTATCCGCATTATGACATCAAAATATATTATGAGAGAGCAATTTGCAGGTATTATGACCAATTTCTCTTACCCCAATTTGTGTCACATCTACTGGAGCATCATGAGCATGTATTCTGCCGTCACAGTATATGATGTCATCATAATTAGTATGCACTATGATGTCACAATATATTATGACATCATAATGTATCCGCATTATAACATGACAATATATTATGAGAGCGCAATTTGCAGGTATTATGAGCAATTTCTCTTACCACAATTAGTGTCACATGTACTGGAGCATCATGAGCATGTATTATGACGTCACAGTATATGATGACATCATAATTAGTATGCACTATGACGTCACATTGTATTATGACGTCATAATGTATCCGCAATAGGACATCACAATATATTATGAGAGCCCAACATGAAGGTATTATGAGCAATTTCACTTACCCCAATTTGTGTCACATCTACTGGAGCATCATGAGCATGTATTATGACGTCACAGTATATGATGACATCATAATTAGTATGCACAATGACGTCACAATGTACTATGACGTCATAATGTATCCGCATTATGACATCACAATATATTATGAGTGCGCAAATGGCAGATATTATAAGGAATTTCTCTTACCCCAATTTGTGTCACATCTACTGGAGCATCATGAGCATGTATTACGACGTCACAGCATATGATGACATCATAACTAGTATGCAATATGACGTCACAATGTATTATGTCGTCATAATGTATCCGCACTATGACATCACAATATATTATGAGAGCGCAATTTGCAGGTATTATGAGCAATTTCTCTACCCCAATTTGTGTCACATCTACTGGAGCATCATGAGCATGTATTATGACGTCCCAGTATATGATGACATCATAATTGTTATGCAGTATGACATCACAATGTATTATGACGTCATAATGTATCCGCATTATGACATCACAATATATTATAAGAGCGCAATTTGCAGGTATTATGAGCAATTTCTCTTACCCCAATTTGTGTCACATCTACTGGAGCAACATGAGCATGTATTATGACGTCACAGTATATGATGACATCATAATTATTATGAACTATGACGTCACAATGTATTATGACGTCATAATGTATCCGCATTATGACATCACAATATACTATGAGAGCGCAATTTGCAGGTATTATGACCAATTTCTCTTACTCCAATTTGTGTCACATGTACTGGAGCATCATGAGCATGTATTATGACGTCACAGTATATGATGACATCATAATTGCTATGCACTATGACGTCACAATGTATTATGACGTCATAATATATCCACATTATGACATCACAATATATTATGAGAGCGCAATTTGCAGGTATTATGCGCAATTTCTCTTACCCCAATTTGTGTCACATCTACTGGAGCATCATGAGCATGTATTATGATGTGACAGTATATGATGACATCATGATTAGTATGCACTATGACTTCACAATATATTATGACGTCATAATGTATGCGCATTATGACATCACAATATATTATGAGAGCGCAATTTGCAGGAACTATGAGCAATTTCTCTTACCCCAAATGGTGTCACATCTACTGTAGCATCATGAGCATGTATTATGACGTCACAGTATATGATGACATCATATTACTATGCACTATGATGTCACAATTTATTATGATGTCATAATGTATCCGCATTATGACATCACAATATATTATGAGAGCGCAATTTGCAGGTATTATGAGCAATTTCACTTACCCCAATTTGTGTCACATCTACTGGAGTATCATGAGAATGTATTATGACGTCACAGTATATGATGACATCATAATTAGTATGCACTATGACGTCACAATGTATTATGACGTCATAATGTATCCGCATTATGACATCACAATATATAATGAGAGCGCAATTTGCAGGTATTATGAGCAATTTCTCTTACCCCAATATGTGTCACATCTACTGGAGCATCATGAGCATGTATTATGACGTCACAGTATATGATTACATCATAATTAGTATGCACTATGACGTCACAATGTACTATGACGTCATAATGTATCCGCATTATGACATCACAATATATTATGAGTGCGCCAATGGCAGATATTATGAGGAATTTCTCCTACCCCAATTTGTGTCACATCTACTGGAGCATCATGAGCATGTATTATGACGTCACAGCATATGATGACATCAAAACTAGTATGCAATATGACGTCACAATGTATAATGACGTCATAATGTATCCGCACTATGACATCACAATATATTATGAGAGCGCAATTTGCAGTTATTATGAGCAATTTCTCTTACCCCAATTTGTGTCACATCTACTGGAGCATCATGAGCATGTATTATGACGTCACAGTATATGATGACGTCATAATTACTATGCACTATGACGTCACAATGTATTATGACGTCATAATATATCCACATTATGACATCACAATATATTATGAGAGCCCAATTTGCAGGTATTATGCGCAATTTCTCTTACCCCAATTTGTGTCACATCTACTGGAGCATCATGAGCATGTATCATGATGTGACAGTATATGATGACATCATGATTAGTATGCACTATGACTTCACAATATATTATGACGTCATAATGTATGCGCATTATGACATCACAATATATTATGAGAGCGCAATTTGCAGGAACTATGAGCAATTTCTCTTACCCCAAATTGTGTCACATCTACTGGAGCATCATGAGCATGTATTATGACCTCACAGTATATGATGACATCATAATGAGTATGCACTTTGATGTCACAATTTATTATGATGTCATAATGTATCCGCATTATGACATCACAATATATTATGAGAGAGCAATTTGCAGGTATTATGATCAATTTCACTTACCCCAATTTGTGTCACATCTACTGGAGCATCATGAGAATGTATTATGACGTCACAGTATATGATGACATCATAATTAGTATGCATTATGACGTCACAATGTATTATGACGTCATAATGTATCCGCATTATGACATCACAATATATAATGAGAGCGCATTTGCAGGTATTATGAGCAATTTCTCTTACCCCAATTTGTGTCACATCTACTGGAGCATCATGAGCATGTATTATGACGTCACAGTATATGATTACATCATAATTAGTATGCACTATGACGTCACAATGTATTATGACTTCATAATGTATCCGCATTATGACATCACAATATATTATGAGAGCGCAATTTTAGGTAATATGAGCAATTTTTGTTACCCCAATATGTGTCACATCTACCGGAGCATCATGAGCATGTATTATGACGTCACAGTATATGATGAAATCATAATTAGTATGCAGTATGACGTCACAATGTATTATGACGTCATAATGTATCCACATCATGACATCACAATATATTATGAGAGCGCAATTTGCAGGTATTAATAGGAATTTCTCTTACCCCAATTTGTGTCACATCTACTGGAGCATCATGAGCATGTATTATGACGTCAGAGTATATGATGACATCATAATTAGTATGCAATAAGACGTCACAATGTATTATGACGTCATAATGTATCCGCATTATGACATCACAATATATTATGAGAGCGCAATTTGCAGGTATTATGAGCAATTTCTCTTACCCCAATTTGTGTCACATCTACTGGAGCATCATGAGCATATATTATGACGTCACAGTGTATGATAACATCATAAATAGTATGCACTATGACATCACAATGTATTATGACGTCATAATGTATCGGCATTATGACATCACAATATATTGTGAGAGTGCAATTTGCAGGTTTTATGACAAATTTGGCTTACCCCAATTTGTGTCACATCTACTGGAGCATCATGAGCATGTATTATGACGTCACAGTATATGATGACATCATAATTAGTATGCACTATGACATCACAATGTATTAAGACATCATAATGTATCCACATTATGACATCACAATATATTATGAGAGCGCAACATGCAGGTATTATGAGCAATTTCTCTTGCCCCAATTTGTGTCACATCTACTTCAGCATCATGAGCATGTATTATGACGTCACAGCAAATGATGACATCATAACTAATATGCACTATGACGTCACAATGTATTATGACGTCATAATGTATCCGCATTATGACATCACAATATATTATGAGAGCGCAATTTGCAGGTATTATGAGGAATTTCTCTTACCATAATTTGTGTCACATCTACTGGAGCATCATGAGCATGTATTATGACGTCACAGTATATGATGACATCATAATTAATATGCACTATGACGTCACAATGCATTATGACGTCATAATGTATCCGCATTATGACTTCACAATATATTATGAGAGCGCAATTTGCAGGTATTTTGACCAATTTCTCTTACCCCAATTTGTGTCACATCTACTGGAGCATCATGAGCATGTATTATGATGTCACAACATATGATGACATCATAGCTAGTATGCACTATGACGTCACAAGGTATTATGAGGTCATATTGTATCCACATTATACATCACAACATGTTAAGAGAGTGCAATTTGCAGGATTTATGACCAATTTCTCTTACCCCAATTTGTGTCACATCTACTGTTGCATCATGAGCTTGTATTATGACGTCACAGTATATGATGACATCATAATTAGTATGCAGTATGACGTCACAATGTATTATGACGTCATAATGTATCCGCATCATGACATCACAATATATTATGAGAGCGCAATTTGGAGGTAATATGAGCAATTTCTGTTACCCCAATATGTGTCACACCTACTAGAGCATCATGAACATGTATTATGACGTCACAGCATATGATGACATCATAATTAGTATGCACTATGATGTCACAATGTATTATGACGTCATAATGTATCCGCATTATGACATCACAATATATTATGAGAGCGCAATTTGCAGGTATTAATAGCAATTTCTCTTACCCCAATTTGTGTCACATCTACTGGAGCATCATGAGCATGTATTATGACGTCACAGTATATGATGACATCATAATTAGTATGCAATAAGACGTCACAATGTATTATGACCTCGTAATGTATCCGCATTATGACATCACAATATATTATGAGAGCGCAATTTGCAGGTATTATGAGCAATTTCTCTTACCCCAATTTGTGTCACATCTACTGGAGCATCATGAGCATATATTATGACGTCACAGTATATGATAACATCATAAATAGTATGCACTATGACGTCACAATGTAATATGACGCCATAATGTATCGGCATTATGACATCACAATATATGGTGAGAGCGCAATTTGCAGGTTTTATGACAAATTTGGCTAACCCCAATTTGTGTCACATCTACTGGAGCATCATGAGCATGTATTATGACGTCACAGTATATGATGACATCATAATTAGTATGCACTATGACATCACAATGTATTAAGACATCATAATGTATCCGCATTATGACATCACAATATATTATGAGAGTGCAACATGCAGGTATTATGAGCAATTTCTCTTACCCCGATTTGTGTCACATCTAGTGGAGCATCATCAGCATGTATTACAACGTCACAGCAAATGATGACATCATAACTAGTATGCACTATGACGTCACAATGCATTATGACGTCATAATGTATCCGCATTATGACTTCACAATATATTATGAGAGCGCAATTTGCAGGTATTTTGTCCAATTTCTCTTACCCCAATTTGTGTCACATCTACTGGAGCATCATGAGCATGTATTATGATGTCACAACATATGATGACATCATAGCTAGTATGCACTATGACGTAACAAGGTATAATGAGGTCATATTGTATCCACATTATACATCACAATATGTTAAGAGAGTGCAATTTGCAGGTTTTATGACCAATTTCTCTTACCCCAATTTGAGTCACATCTACTGTTGCATCATGAGCTTGTATTATAACGTCACAGTATATGAAGACATCATAATTAGTATGCACTATGACGTCACAATGTATTATGACGTCATAATGTATCCGCATAATGACATCACAATATATTATGAGAGCGCAATTTGCAGGTTTTATGACAAATTTGGGTTACCCCAATTTGTGTCACATCTACTGGAGCATCATGAGCATGTATTATGACGTCACAGTATATGATGACATCATAATTAGTATGAACTATGACATCACAATGTATTATGTCGTCATAATGTATCCGCATTATGACATCACAATATATTATGAGAGTGCAACATGCAGGTATTATGAGCAATTTCTCTTACCCCAATTTGTGTCACATCTACTGGAGCATCATGAGCATGTATTATGACGTCACAGTATATGATGACATCATAATTAGTATGCACTATTACGTCACAATATATTATGACGTCATAATATATCCGCATTATGACATCACAATATATTATGAGAGCGCAAACTGAAGGTATTATGAGCAATTTCTCTTACCCCAATTTGTGTCACATCTACTGGAGCATCATGAGCATGTATTATGACGTCACAGTATATGATGACATCATAATTAGTATGCACTATGACATCACAATGTATTATGACGTCATAATGCATCCGCATTATGACATCACAATATATTATGAGAGCGCAATTTGCAGGTATTATGAGCAATTTCGCTTACCCCAATTTGTGTCACATCTACTGGAGCATCATGAGAATGTATTATGACGTCACAGTATTTGATGATATCATAATTAGTATGCAGTATGACGTCACAATGTATTATGATGTCATAATGTATCCGCATTATGACGTCACCATATATTATGAGAGCGCAATTTGCAGGTATTATGAGCAATTTCTCTTATCCCAATTTGTGTCACATCTACTGGAGCATCATGAGCATGTATTATGACGTCACAGTATATGATGACATCATAATTAGTATGCACTATGACGTCACAATGTATTATAACGTCATAATGTATCCGCATTATGACATCAAAATATATTATGAGAGAGCAATTTGCAGGTATTATCAACAATTTCTCTTACCCCAATTTGTGTCACATCTACTGGAGCATCATGAGCATGTATTCTGCCGTCACAGTATATGATGTCATCATAATTAGTATGCACTATGATGTCACAATATATTATGACGTCATAATGTATCCGCATTAGGACATCACAATATATTATGAGAGCGCAACATGAAGGTATTATGAGCAATTTCTCTTACCCCAATTTGTGTCACATCTACTGGAGTATCATGAGCATGTATTATGATGTCACAGTATATGATGACATCATAATTAGTATCCAGTATGACGACACAATGTATTATGATGTCATATTGTATCCGCATTATGACATCACAATATATTATGAGAGCGCAATTTGCAGGTATTATGAGCAATTTCTCTTACCCCAATTTGTGTCACATCTACTGGAGCATCATGAGCATGTATTATGACGTTACAGTATATGATGACATCATAATTAGTATGCACAATGACGTCACAATGTATTATGACGTCATAATGTATCCGCTTTATGACATCACAATATATTATGAGAGCGCAACATGCAGGTATTATGACCAATTTCTCTTACCCCAATTTGTGTCACATCTACTGGAGCATCATGAGCATGTATTATGACGTCACAGTATATAATGACATCATAATTATTATGAAGTATGACGTCACAATGTATTATGACGTCATAATGTATCCGCATTATGACATCACAATATATTATGAGAGCGCAATTTGCAGGTATTATGAGAAATTTCTCTTACCCCAATTTGTGTCAAATCTACTGGAGCATCATGAGCATGTATTATGACCTAACAGTATATGATGACATCATAATTACCATGCAGTATGACATCACAATGTATTATGACGTCATAATGTATCCGCATTATGACATCACAGTATATTTTAAGAGCGCAATTTGCAGGTATTATGAGCATTTTCTCTTACCCCAATTTGTGTCACATCTACTGGAGCATCATGAGCATGTATTATGACGTCACAGTATATGATGACATCATAATTATTATGAACTATGACGTCACAATGTATTATGACGTCATAATGTATCCGCATTATGACATCACAATATACTATGAGAGCGCAATTTGCAGGTATTATGACCAACTTCTCTTACCCCAATTTGTGTCACATCTACTGGAGCATCATGAGCATGTATTATGACGTCACAGTATATGATGACATCGTAATTAGTATGCACTATGACGTCACAATGTATTATGAGGTCATAATGTATCCGCATTAGCACATCAAAATATATTATGAGAGCGCAACATGAAGGTATTATGAGCAATTTCTCTTACCCCAATTTGTGTCACATCTACTGGAGCATCATGAGCATGTACTATGACGTCACAGTATATGATGACATCATAATTACTATGCACTATGACGTCACAATGTATTATGACGTCATAATATATCCGCATTATGACATCACAATATATTATGAGAGCGCAATTTGCAGGTATTATGACCAATTTCTCTTACCCCAATTTGTGTCACATCTACTGGAGCATCATGAGCATGTATTATGACGTCACAGTATATGATGACATCATGAATAGTATGCACTATGACGTCACAATGTTTTATGACGTCATAATGTATGCGCATTATGACATCACAATCTATTATGAGAGCGCAATTTGCAGGAACTATGAGCAATTTCTCTTACCCCAATTTGTGTCACATCTACTGGAGCATCATGAGCATGTATTATGACGTCACAGTATATGATGACATCATAATGAGTATGCACTATGACGTCACAATGTATTATGACGTCATAATGTATCCGCATTATGACATCACAATATATAATGAGAGCGCAATTTGCAGGTATTATGAGCAATTTCTCTTACCCCAATTTGTGTCACATCTACTGGATCATCATGAGCATGTATTATGACGTCACAGTATATGATTACATCATAATTAGTATGCACTATGACGTCACAATGTATTATGACTTCATAATGTGTCCGCATTATGACATCACAATATATTATGAGAGCGCAATTTGCAGGTATTATGAGCAATTTCTCTTACCCCAATTTGTGTCACATCTCCTGGAGCATCATGAGCATGTATTATGACGTCACAGTATATGATGACATCATAATTAGTATGCAGTATGACGTCACAACGTATTATGACGTCATAATGTATCCGCATTATGACATCACAATATATTATGAGAGTGCAATTTGCAGGTTTTATGACCAATTTCTCTTAACCCAATTTGTGTTACATCTACTGTTGCATCATGAGCTTGTATTATGACGTCACAGTATATGATGACATCATAATTAGTATGCACTATGACGTCACAATGTATTATGACGTCATAATGTATCCGCATTATGACATCACAATATATTATGAGAGCGCAATTTGAAGGTATTATGAGCAATTTCTCTTACCCCAATTTGTGTCACGTCTACTGGAGCATCATGAGCATGTATTATGACGTCACAGTATATGATGACATCATGATTAGTATGCACTATGACGTCACAATGTATTATGACGTCATAATGTATGCACATTATGACATCACAATATATTATGAGAGCGCAATTTGCAGGAACTATGAGCAATTTCTCTTACCCCAATTTGTGTCACATCTACTGGAGCATCATCAGCATGTATTATGACGTCACAGTATATGATGACATCATAATTAGTATGCACTATGACGTCACAATTTAGTATGATGTCATAATGTATCCGCATTATAACATCACAATATATTATGAGAGCGCAATTTGCAGGTATTATGAGCAATTTCTCTTACCCCAAATTGTGTCACATCTACTGGAGCATCATGAGCGTGTATTATGACGTCACAGTATATGATGACATCATAATTATTATGAACTATGACGTCACAATGTATTATGACGTCATAATGTATCTGCATTATGACATCACAATATACTATGAGAGCGCAATTTGCAGGTATTATGACCAATTTCTCTTACCCCAATTTGTGTCACATCTACTGGAGCATCATGAGCATGTACTATGACGTCACAGTATATGATTACATCGTAATTAGTATGCACTATGACGTCACAATGTATTATGACGTCATAATGTATCCGCATTATGACATCACAATATATTATGAGAGCGCAATTTGCAGGTATTATGAGCAATTTCTCTTACCCCAATTTGTGTCACATCTACTGGAGCATCATGAGCATGTATTATGACGTCACAGTATATGATGACATCATAATTACTATGCAGTATGACATCACAATGTATTATGACGTCATAATGTATCCGCATTATGACATCACAGTATATTATAAGAGCGCAATTTGCAGGTATTATGAGCAATTTCTCTTACCCCAATTTGTGTCACATCTACTGGAGCATCATGAGCATGTATTATGACGTCACAGTATATGATGACATCATAATTAGTATGCAGTAAGACGTCAAAATGTATTATGACGTCATAATGTATCCGCATTATGACATCACAATATATTATGAGAGCGCAATTTGCAGGAACTATGAGAAATTTCTCTTACCCCAATTTGTGTCACATCTACTGGAGCATCATGAGCATATATCATGACGTCACAGCATATGATGATATCATAATTAATATGCACTATGACGTCACAATGCATTATGACGTCATAATGTATCCGCATTATGACATCACAATATATTATGAGAGCGCAATTTGCAGGTATTATGACCAATTTCTCTTACCCCAATTTGTGTCACATCTACTGGAGCATCATGAGCATGTATTATGATGTCACAGTATATGATGACATCATAATTAGTATGCACTATGACGTCACAATGTATTATGAGGTCATAATGTATCCGCATTAGCACATCAAAATATATTATGAGAGCGCAACATGAAGGTATTATGAGCATTTTCTCTTACCCCAATTTGTGTCACATCTACTGGAGCATCATGAGCATGTATTATGACGTCACAGTATATGATGACATCATAATTAGTATGCACTACGACGTCACAATGTATTATGACGTCATAATGTATCCGCATTATGACATCACAATATATTATGAGAGCGCAATTTACAGGTATTATGAGCAATTTCGCTTACCCCAATTTGTGTCACATCTACTGGAGCATCATGAGCATGTATTATGATGTCACAGTATTTGATGATATCATAATTAGTATGCACTATGACGTCACAATGTATTATGATGTCATAATGTATCCGCATTATGACGTCACCATATATTATGAGAGCGCAATTTGCAGGTATTATGAGCAATTTCTCTTATCCCAATTTGTGTCACATCTACTGGAGCATCATGAGCATGTATTATGACGTCACAGTATATGATGACATCATAATTAGTATGCACTATGACGTCACAATGTATTATAACGTCATAATGTATCCGCATTATGACATCAAAATATATTATGAGAGAGCAATTTGCAGGTATTATCAACAATTTCTCTTACCCCAATTTGTGTCACATCTACTGGAGCATCATGAGCATGTATTCTGCCGTCACAGTATATGATGTCATCATAATTAGTATGCACTATGATGTCACAATATATTATGACGTCATAATGTATCCGCATTAGGACATCACAATATATTATGAGAGCGCAACATGAAGGTATTATGAGCAATTTCTCTTACCCCAATTTGTGTCACATCTACTGGAGCATCATGAGCATGTATTATGACGTCACAGTATATGATGACATCATAATTAGTATGCAATAAGACGTCACAATGTATTATGACCTCGTAATGTATCCGCATTATGACATCACAATATATTATGAGAGCGCAATTTGCAGGTATTATGAGCAATTTCTCTTACCCCAATTTGTGTCACATCTACTGGAGCATCATGAGCATATATTATGACGTCACAGTATATGATAACATCATAAATAGTATGCACTATGACGTCACAATGTAATATGACGCCATAATGTATCGGCATTATGACATCACAATATATGGTGAGAGCGCAATTTGCAGGTTTTATGACAAATTTGGCTAACCCCAATTTGTGTCACATCTACTGGAGCATCATGAGCATGTATTATGACGTCACAGTATATGATGACATCATAATTAGTATGCACTATGACATCACAATGTATTAAGACATCATAATGTATCCGCATTATGACATCACAATATATTATGAGAGTGCAACATGCAGGTATTATGAGCAATTTCTCTTACCCCGATTTGTGTCACATCTAGTGGAGCATCATCAGCATGTATTACAACGTCACAGCAAATGATGACATCATAACTAGTATGCACTATGACGTCACAATGCATTATGACGTCATAATGTATCCGCATTATGACTTCACAATATATTATGAGAGCGCAATTTGCAGGTATTTTGTCCAATTTCTCTTACCCCAATTTGTGTCACATCTACTGGAGCATCATGAGCATGTATTATGATGTCACAACATATGATGACATCATAGCTAGTATGCACTATGACGTAACAAGGTATAATGAGGTCATATTGTATCCACATTATACATCACAATATGTTAAGAGAGTGCAATTTGCAGGTTTTATGACCAATTTCTCTTACCCCAATTTGAGTCACATCTACTGTTGCATCATGAGCTTGTATTATAACGTCACAGTATATGAAGACATCATAATTAGTATGCACTATGACGTCACAATGTATTATGACGTCATAATGTATCCGCATAATGACATCACAATATATTATGAGAGCGCAATTTGCAGGTTTTATGACAAATTTGGGTTACCCCAATTTGTGTCACATCTACTGGAGCATCATGAGCATGTATTATGACGTCACAGTATATGATGACATCATAATTAGTATGAACTATGACATCACAATGTATTATGTCGTCATAATGTATCCGCATTATGACATCACAATATATTATGAGAGTGCAACATGCAGGTATTATGAGCAATTTCTCTTACCCCAATTTGTGTCACATCTACTGGAGCATCATGAGCATGTATTATGACGTCACAGTATATGATGACATCATAATTAGTATGCACTATTACGTCACAATATATTATGACGTCATAATATATCCGCATTATGACATCACAATATATTATGAGAGCGCAAACTGAAGGTATTATGAGCAATTTCTCTTACCCCAATTTGTGTCACATCTACTGGAGCATCATGAGCATGTATTATGACGTCACAGTATATGATGACATCATAATTAGTATGCACTATGACATCACAATGTATTATGACGTCATAATGCATCCGCATTATGACATCACAATATATTATGAGAGCGCAATTTGCAGGTATTATGAGCAATTTCGCTTACCCCAATTTGTGTCACATCTACTGGAGCATCATGAGAATGTATTATGACGTCACAGTATTTGATGATATCATAATTAGTATGCAGTATGACGTCACAATGTATTATGATGTCATAATGTATCCGCATTATGACGTCACCATATATTATGAGAGCGCAATTTGCAGGTATTATGAGCAATTTCTCTTATCCCAATTTGTGTCACATCTACTGGAGCATCATGAGCATGTATTATGACGTCACAGTATATGATGACATCATAATTAGTATGCACTATGACGTCACAATGTATTATAACGTCATAATGTATCCGCATTATGACATCAAAATATATTATGAGAGAGCAATTTGCAGGTATTATCAACAATTTCTCTTACCCCAATTTGTGTCACATCTACTGGAGCATCATGAGCATGTATTCTGCCGTCACAGTATATGATGTCATCATAATTAGTATGCACTATGATGTCACAATATATTATGACGTCATAATGTATCCGCATTAGGACATCACAATATATTATGAGAGCGCAACATGAAGGTATTATGAGCAATTTCTCTTACCCCAATTTGTGTCACATCTACTGGAGTATCATGAGCATGTATTATGATGTCACAGTATATGATGACATCATAATTAGTATCCAGTATGACGACACAATGTATTATGATGTCATATTGTATCCGCATTATGACATCACAATATATTATGAGAGCGCAATTTGCAGGTATTATGAGCAATTTCTCTTACCCCAATTTGTGTCACATCTACTGGAGCATCATGAGCATGTATTATGACGTTACAGTATATGATGACATCATAATTAGTATGCACAATGACGTCACAATGTATTATGACGTCATAATGTATCCGCTTTATGACATCACAATATATTATGAGAGCGCAACATGCAGGTATTATGACCAATTTCTCTTACCCCAATTTGTGTCACATCTACTGGAGCATCATGAGCATGTATTATGACGTCACAGTATATAATGACATCATAATTATTATGAAGTATGACGTCACAATGTATTATGACGTCATAATGTATCCGCATTATGACATCACAATATATTATGAGAGCGCAATTTGCAGGTATTATGAGAAATTTCTCTTACCCCAATTTGTGTCAAATCTACTGGAGCATCATGAGCATGTATTATGACCTAACAGTATATGATGACATCATAATTACCATGCAGTATGACATCACAATGTATTATGACGTCATAATGTATCCGCATTATGACATCACAGTATATTTTAAGAGCGCAATTTGCAGGTATTATGAGCATTTTCTCTTACCCCAATTTGTGTCACATCTACTGGAGCATCATGAGCATGTATTATGACGTCACAGTATATGATGACATCATAATTATTATGAACTATGACGTCACAATGTATTATGACGTCATAATGTATCCGCATTATGACATCACAATATACTATGAGAGCGCAATTTGCAGGTATTATGACCAACTTCTCTTACCCCAATTTGTGTCACATCTACTGGAGCATCATGAGCATGTATTATGACGTCACAGTATATGATGACATCGTAATTAGTATGCACTATGACGTCACAATGTATTATGAGGTCATAATGTATCCGCATTAGCACATCAAAATATATTATGAGAGCGCAACATGAAGGTATTATGAGCAATTTCTCTTACCCCAATTTGTGTCACATCTACTGGAGCATCATGAGCATGTACTATGACGTCACAGTATATGATGACATCATAATTACTATGCACTATGACGTCACAATGTATTATGACGTCATAATATATCCGCATTATGACATCACAATATATTATGAGAGCGCAATTTGCAGGTATTATGACCAATTTCTCTTACCCCAATTTGTGTCACATCTACTGGAGCATCATGAGCATGTATTATGACGTCACAGTATATGATGACATCATGAATAGTATGCACTATGACGTCACAATGTTTTATGACGTCATAATGTATGCGCATTATGACATCACAATCTATTATGAGAGCGCAATTTGCAGGAACTATGAGCAATTTCTCTTACCCCAATTTGTGTCACATCTACTGGAGCATCATGAGCATGTATTATGACGTCACAGTATATGATGACATCATAATGAGTATGCACTATGACGTCACAATGTATTATGACGTCATAATGTATCCGCATTATGACATCACAATATATAATGAGAGCGCAATTTGCAGGTATTATGAGCAATTTCTCTTACCCCAATTTGTGTCACATCTACTGGATCATCATGAGCATGTATTATGACGTCACAGTATATGATTACATCATAATTAGTATGCACTATGACGTCACAATGTATTATGACTTCATAATGTGTCCGCATTATGACATCACAATATATTATGAGAGCGCAATTTGCAGGTATTATGAGCAATTTCTCTTACCCCAATTTGTGTCACATCTCCTGGAGCATCATGAGCATGTATTATGACGTCACAGTATATGATGACATCATAATTAGTATGCAGTATGACGTCACAACGTATTATGACGTCATAATGTATCCGCATTATGACATCACAATATATTATGAGAGTGCAATTTGCAGGTTTTATGACCAATTTCTCTTAACCCAATTTGTGTTACATCTACTGTTGCATCATGAGCTTGTATTATGACGTCACAGTATATGATGACATCATAATTAGTATGCACTATGACGTCACAATGTATTATGACGTCATAATGTATCCGCATTATGACATCACAATATATTATGAGAGCGCAATTTGAAGGTATTATGAGCAATTTCTCTTACCCCAATTTGTGTCACGTCTACTGGAGCATCATGAGCATGTATTATGACGTCACAGTATATGATGACATCATGATTAGTATGCACTATGACGTCACAATGTATTATGACGTCATAATGTATGCACATTATGACATCACAATATATTATGAGAGCGCAATTTGCAGGAACTATGAGCAATTTCTCTTACCCCAATTTGTGTCACATCTACTGGAGCATCATCAGCATGTATTATGACGTCACAGTATATGATGACATCATAATTAGTATGCACTATGACGTCACAATTTAGTATGATGTCATAATGTATCCGCATTATAACATCACAATATATTATGAGAGCGCAATTTGCAGGTATTATGAGCAATTTCTCTTACCCCAAATTGTGTCACATCTACTGGAGCATCATGAGCGTGTATTATGACGTCACAGTATATGATGACATCATAATTATTATGAACTATGACGTCACAATGTATTATGACGTCATAATGTATCTGCATTATGACATCACAATATACTATGAGAGCGCAATTTGCAGGTATTATGACCAATTTCTCTTACCCCAATTTGTGTCACATCTACTGGAGCATCATGAGCATGTACTATGACGTCACAGTATATGATTACATCGTAATTAGTATGCACTATGACGTCACAATGTATTATGACGTCATAATGTATCCGCATTATGACATCACAATATATTATGAGAGCGCAATTTGCAGGTATTATGAGCAATTTCTCTTACCCCAATTTGTGTCACATCTACTGGAGCATCATGAGCATGTATTATGACGTCACAGTATATGATGACATCATAATTACTATGCAGTATGACATCACAATGTATTATGACGTCATAATGTATCCGCATTATGACATCACAGTATATTATAAGAGCGCAATTTGCAGGTATTATGAGCAATTTCTCTTACCCCAATTTGTGTCACATCTACTGGAGCATCATGAGCATGTATTATGACGTCACAGTATATGATGACATCATAATTAGTATGCAGTAAGACGTCAAAATGTATTATGACGTCATAATGTATCCGCATTATGACATCACAATATATTATGAGAGCGCAATTTGCAGGAACTATGAGAAATTTCTCTTACCCCAATTTGTGTCACATCTACTGGAGCATCATGAGCATATATCATGACGTCACAGCATATGATGATATCATAATTAATATGCACTATGACGTCACAATGCATTATGACGTCATAATGTATCCGCATTATGACATCACAATATATTATGAGAGCGCAATTTGCAGGTATTATGACCAATTTCTCTTACCCCAATTTGTGTCACATCTACTGGAGCATCATGAGCATGTATTATGATGTCACAGTATATGATGACATCATAATTAGTATGCACTATGACGTCACAATGTATTATGAGGTCATAATGTATCCGCATTAGCACATCAAAATATATTATGAGAGCGCAACATGAAGGTATTATGAGCATTTTCTCTTACCCCAATTTGTGTCACATCTACTGGAGCATCATGAGCATGTATTATGACGTCACAGTATATGATGACATCATAATTAGTATGCACTACGACGTCACAATGTATTATGACGTCATAATGTATCCGCATTATGACATCACAATATATTATGAGAGCGCAATTTACAGGTATTATGAGCAATTTCGCTTACCCCAATTTGTGTCACATCTACTGGAGCATCATGAGCATGTATTATGATGTCACAGTATTTGATGATATCATAATTAGTATGCACTATGACGTCACAATGTATTATGATGTCATAATGTATCCGCATTATGACGTCACCATATATTATGAGAGCGCAATTTGCAGGTATTATGAGCAATTTCTCTTATCCCAATTTGTGTCACATCTACTGGAGCATCATGAGCATGTATTATGACGTCACAGTATATGATGACATCATAATTAGTATGCACTATGACGTCACAATGTATTATAACGTCATAATGTATCCGCATTATGACATCAAAATATATTATGAGAGAGCAATTTGCAGGTATTATCAACAATTTCTCTTACCCCAATTTGTGTCACATCTACTGGAGCATCATGAGCATGTATTCTGCCGTCACAGTATATGATGTCATCATAATTAGTATGCACTATGATGTCACAATATATTATGACGTCATAATGTATCCGCATTAGGACATCACAATATATTATGAGAGCGCAACATGAAGGTATTATGAGCAATTTCTCTTACCCCAATTTGTGTCACATCTACTGGAGTATCATGAGCATGTATTATGATGTCACAGTATATGATGACATCATAATTAGTATCCAGTATGACGACACAATGTATTATGATGTCATATTGTATCCGCATTATGACATCACAATATATTATGAGAGCGCAATTTGCAGGTATTATGAGCAATTTCTCTTACCCCAATTTGTGTCACATCTACTGGAGCATCATGAGCATGTATTATGACGTTACAGTATATGATGACATCATAATTAGTATGCACAATGACGTCACAATGTATTATGACGTCATAATGTATCCGCTTTATGACATCACAATATATTATGAGAGCGCAACATGCAGGTATTATGACCAATTTCTCTTACCCCAATTTGTGTCACATCTACTGGAGCATCATGAGCATGTATTATGACGTCACAGTATATAATGACATCATAATTATTATGAAGTATGACGTCACAATGTATTATGACGTCATAATGTATCCGCATTATGACATCACAATATATTATGAGAGCGCAATTTGCAGGTATTATGAGAAATTTCTCTTACCCCAATTTGTGTCAAATCTACTGGAGCATCATGAGCATGTATTATGACCTAACAGTATATGATGACATCATAATTACCATGCAGTATGACATCACAATGTATTATGACGTCATAATGTATCCGCATTATGACATCACAGTATATTTTAAGAGCGCAATTTGCAGGTATTATGAGCATTTTCTCTTACCCCAATTTGTGTCACATCTACTGGAGCATCATGAGCATGTATTATGACGTCACAGTATATGATGACATCATAATTATTATGAACTATGACGTCACAATGTATTATGACGTCATAATGTATCCGCATTATGACATCACAATATACTATGAGAGCGCAATTTGCAGGTATTATGACCAACTTCTCTTACCCCAATTTGTGTCACATCTACTGGAGCATCATGAGCATGTATTATGACGTCACAGTATATGATGACATCGTAATTAGTATGCACTATGACGTCACAATGTATTATGAGGTCATAATGTATCCGCATTAGCACATCAAAATATATTATGAGAGCGCAACATGAAGGTATTATGAGCAATTTCTCTTACCCCAATTTGTGTCACATCTACTGGAGCATCATGAGCATGTATTATGACGTCACAGTATATGATGACATCATAATTACTATGCACTATGACGTCACAATGTATTATGACGTCATAATATATCCGCATTATGACATCACAATATATTATGAGAGCGCAATTTGCAGGTATTATGACCAATTTCTCTTACCCCAATTTGTGTCACATCTACTGGAGCATCATGAGCATGTATTATGACGTCACAGTATATGATGACATCATGAATAGTATGCACTATGACGTCACAATGTTTTATGACGTCATAATGTATGCGCATTATGACATCACAATCTATTATGAGAGCGCAATTTGCAGGAACTATGAGCAATTTCTCTTACCCCAATTTGTGTCACATCTACTGGAGCATCATGAGCATGTATTATGACGTCACAGTATATGATGACATCATAATGAGTATGCACTATGACGTCACAATGTATTATGACGTCATAATGTATCCGCATTATGACATCACAATATATAATGAGAGCGCAATTTGCAGGTATTATGAGCAATTTCTCTTACCCCAATTTGTGTCACATCTACTGGATCATCATGAGCATGTATTATGACGTCACAGTATATGATTACATCATAATTAGTATGCACTATGACGTCACAATGTATTATGACTTCATAATGTGTCCGCATTATGACATCACAATATATTATGAGAGCGCAATTTGCAGGTATTATGAGCAATTTCTCTTACCCCAATTTGTGTCACATCTCCTGGAGCATCATGAGCATGTATTATGACGTCACAGTATATGATGACATCATAATTAGTATGCAGTATGACGTCACAACGTATTATGACGTCATAATGTATCCGCATTATGACATCACAATATATTATGAGAGTGCAATTTGCAGGTTTTATGACCAATTTCTCTTAACCCAATTTGTGTTACATCTACTGTTGCATCATGAGCTTGTATTATGACGTCACAGTATATGATGACATCATAATTAGTATGCACTATGACGTCACAATGTATTATGACGTCATAATGTATCCGCATTATGACATCACAATATATTATGAGAGCGCAATTTGAAGGTATTATGAGCAATTTCTCTTACCCCAATTTGTGTCACGTCTACTGGAGCATCATGAGCATGTATTATGACGTCACAGTATATGATGACATCATGATTAGTATGCACTATGACGTCACAATGTATTATGACGTCATAATGTATGCACATTATGACATCACAATATATTATGAGAGCGCAATTTGCAGGAACTATGAGCAATTTCTCTTACCCCAATTTGTGTCACATCTACTGGAGCATCATCAGCATGTATTATGACGTCACAGTATATGATGACATCATAATTAGTATGCACTATGACGTCACAATTTAGTATGATGTCATAATGTATCCGCATTATAACATCACAATATATTACGAGAGCGCAATTTGCAGGTATTATGAGCAATTTCTCTTACCCCAAATTGTGTCACATCTACTGGAGCATCATGAGCGTGTATTATGACGTCACAGTATATGATGACATCATAATTATTATGAACTATGACGTCACAATGTATTATGACGTCATAATGTATCTGCATTATGACATCACAATATACTATGAGAGCGCAATTTGCAGGTATTATGACCAATTTCTCTTACCCCAATTTGTGTCACATCTACTGGAGCATCATGAGCATGTACTATGACGTCACAGTATATGATTACATCGTAATTAGTATGCACTATGACGTCACAATGTATTATGACGTCATAATGTATCCGCATTATGACATCACAATATATTATGAGAGCGCAATTTGCAGGTATTATGAGCAATTTCTCTTACCCCAATTTGTGTCACATCTACTGGAGCATCATGAGCATGTATTATGACGTCACAGTATATGATGACATCATAATTACTATGCAGTATGACATCACAATGTATTATGACGTCATAATGTATCCGCATTATGACATCACAGTATATTATAAGAGCGCAATTTGCAGGTATTATGAGCAATTTCTCTTACCCCAATTTGTGTCACATCTACTGGAGCATCATGAGCATGTATTATGACGTCACAGTATATGATGACATCATAATTAGTATGCAGTAAGACGTCAAAATGTATTATGACGTCATAATGTATCCGCATTATGACATCACAATATATTATGAGAGCGCAATTTGCAGGAACTATGAGAAATTTCTCTTACCCCAATTTGTGTCACATCTACTGGAGCATCATGAGCATATATCATGACGTCACAGCATATGATGATATCATAATTAATATGCACTATGACGTCACAATGCATTATGACGTCATAATGTATCCGCATTATGACATCACAATATATTATGAGAGCGCAATTTGCAGGTATTATGACCAATTTCTCTTACCCCAATTTGTGTCACATCTACTGGAGCATCATGAGCATGTATTATGATGTCACAGTATATGATGACATCATAATTATTATGAACTATGACGTCACAATGTATTATGACGTCATAATGTATCCGCATTATGACATCACAATATACTATGAGAGCGCAATTTGCAGGTATTATGACCAATTTCTCTTACCCCAATTTGTGTCACATCTACTGGAGCATCATGAGCATGTATTATGACGTCACAGTATATGATTACATCGTAATTATTATGCACTATGACGTCACAATGTATTATGACGTCATAATGTATCCGTATTACGACATCACAATATATTATGAGAGCGCAATTTGCAGGTATTATGACCAATTTCTCTTACCCCAATTTGTGTCACATCTACTGGAGCATCATGAGCATGTATTATGACGTCACAGTATATGATGACATCATAATGAGTATGCACTATGACGTCACAATGTATTATGACGTCATAATGTATCCGCATTATGACATCACAATATATAATGAGAGCGCCATTTGCAGGTATTATGAGCAATTTCTCTTACCCCAATTTGTGTCACATCTACTGGAGCATCATGAGCATGTATTATGACGTCACAGTATATGATTACATCATAATGAGTTTGCACTATGATGTCACAATGTATTATGACTTCATAATGTGTTCGCATTATGACATCACAATATATCATGAGAGCGCAATTTGCAGGTATTATGAGCAATTTCTCTTACCCCAATTTGTGTCACATCTCCTGGAGCATCATGAGCATGTATTATGACGTCACAGTATATGATGACATCATAATTAGTATGCAGTATGACGTCACAACGTATTATGACGTCATAATATATCCGCATTATGACATCACAATATATTATGAGAGCGCAATTTTAGGTAATATGAGCAATTTTTGTTACCCCAATATGTGTCACATCTACCGGAGCATCATGAACATGTATTATGACGTCACAGCATATGATGACATCATAATTAGTATGCACTATGATGTCACAAAGTATTATGACGTCATAATGTATCCGCATTATGACATCACAATATATTATGAGAGCGCAATTTGCAGGTATTAATAGCAATTTCTCTTACCTCAATTTGTGTCACATCTACTGGAGCATCATGAGCATGTATTATGACGTCACAGTATATGATGACATCATAATTAGTATGCAGTAAGACGTCACAATGTATTATGACGTCATAATGTATCCGCATTATGACATCACAATATATTATGAGAGCGCAATTTGCAGGAAGTATGAGAAATTTCTCTTACCCCAATTTGTGTCACATCTACTGGAGCATCATGAGCATATATCATGACGTCACAGTATATGATGACATCATAGTTAATATGCACTATGACGTCACAATGCATTATGACGTCATAATGTATCCGCATTATGACATCACAATATATTATGAGAGCGCAATTTGCCGGTATTATGACCAATTTCTCTTACCCCAATTTGTGTCACATCTACTGGAGCATCATGAGCATGTATTATGACGTCAAAACATATGATGACATCATAGCTAGTATGCACTATGACGTCTCAAGGTATTATGATGTCATATTGTATCCGCATTATGACATCACAATATATTATGAGAGTGCAATTTGCAGGTTTTATGACCAATTTCTCTTAACCCAATTTGTGTCACATCTACTGTTGCATCATGAGCTTGTATTATGATGTCACAGTATATGATGACATCATAATTAGTATGCACTAAGACGTCACAATATATTATGACGTCATAGTGTATCCGCATTATGACATCACAATATATTATGAGAGCGCAATTTGCAGGTACTATGAGCAATTTCTCTTACCAGAATTTGTGTCACATCTACTGGAGCATCATGAGCATGTATTATGATGTCACTGTATGTGATGACATCATAATTATTATGCACTATGACGTCACAATTTATTGTGACGTCACAATTTACTGTGACGTCATAATGTATCCACATTATGACATCACAATATATTATGAGAGCGCAATTTGCAGGTATTATGAGCAATTTCTCTTACCCCAATTTGTGTCACATCTACTGGAGCATCATGAGCATGTATTATGACGTCACAGTATATGATGACATCATAATTAGTATGCACTATGACGTCACAATGTATTCTGACGTCATAATGTATCCGCATTATGACATCACAATATATTATGAGAGCGCAATTTGCAGGTATTATGAGCAATTTCTCTTACCCCAATTTGTGTCACATCTACTGGAGCATCATGAGCATGTATTATGACGTCCCAGTATATGATGACATCATGATTAGTATGCACTATGACGTCACAATGTATTATGACGTCATAATGTATGCGCATTATGACATCACAATATATTATGAGAGCGCAATTTGCAGGAACTATGAGCAATTTCTCTTACCCCAATTTGTGTCACATCTACTGGAGCATCATCAGCATGTATTATGACGTCACAGTATATGATGACATCATAATTAGTATGCACTATGACGTCACAATTTATTATGATGTCATAATGTATCCGCATTATAACATCACAATATATTATGAGAGCGCAATTTGCAGGTATTATGAGCAATTTCTCTTACCCCAAATTGTGTCACATCTACTGGAGCATCATGAGCATGTATTATGACGTCACAGTATATGATGACATCATAATTAGTATGCACTATGACGTCACAATGTATTATGACGTCATAATGTATCCGCATTATGACACCACAATATATAATGAGAGCGCAATTTGCAGGTAGTATGAGCAATTTCTCTTACCCCAATTTGTGTCACATCTACTGGAGCATCATGAGCATATATTATGACGTCACAGTATATGATTACATCATAATTAGTATGCACTATGACGTCACAATGTATTATGAATTCATAATGTATCCGCATTATGACACCACAATATATTATGAGAGCGCAATTTGCAGGTATTATGAGCAATTTCTCTTACCCCAATTTGTGTCACATCTCCTGGATCATCATGAGCATGTATTATGACGTCACAGTATATGATGACATCATAATTAGTATGCAGTATGATGTCACAACGTATTATGACGTCATAATGTATCCGCATTATGACATCACAATATATTATGAGAGCGCAATTTTAGGTAATATGAGCAATTTTTGTTACCCCAATATGTGTCACATCTACCGGAGCATAATGAACATGTATTATGACGTCACAGCATATGATGACATCATAATTAGTATGCACTATGATGTCACAATGTATTATGATGTCATAATGTATCCACATTATGACATCACAATATATTATGAGAGCGCAATTTGCAGGTATTAATAGCAATTTCTCTTACCTCAATTTGTGTCACATCTACTGGAGCATCATGAGCATGTATAATGACGTCACAGTATATGATGACATCATAATTAGTATGCAGTAAGACGTCACAATGTATTATGACGTCATAATATATCCGCATTATGACATCACAATATATTATGAGAGCGCAATTTGCAGGAACTATGAGAAATTTCTCTTACCCCAATTTGTGTCACATCTACTGGAGCATCATGAGAATATATTATGACGTCACAGTATATGATAACATCATAAATAGTATGCACTATGACGTCACAATGTATTATGACGTCAAAATGTATCTGCATTATGACATCACAATATATTATGAGAGCGTAATTTGCAGGTATTATGAGCAATTTCTCTTACCCCAATTTGTGTCACATCTACTGGAGCATGATGAGCATGTATTATGACGTCACAGTATATGATGACATCATAATTAGTATGCACTATGACGTCACAATCTATTATGACGTCATAATGTATCCGCATTATGACATCACAATATATAATGAGAGCGCAATTTGCAGGTATTATGACCAATTTCTCTTACCCCAATTTGTGTCACATCTACTGGAGCATCATGAGCATGTATTATGACGTCAAAACATATGATGACATCATAGCTAGTATGCACTATGACGTCACAAGGTATTATGACTTCATAATGTATCCGCATTATGACATCACAATATATTATGAGAGCGCAATTTGCAGGTATTATGAGCAATTTCGCTTATCCCAATTTGTGTCACATCTACTAGAGCATCATGAGCATGTATTATGACGTCACAGTATTTGATGACATCATAATTAGTATGCAGTATGACGTCACAATGTATTTTGACATCATAATGTATCCGCATTATGACATCACAATATAGTATGAGAGCGCAATTTGGAGGTAATATGAGCAATTTCTGTTACCCCAATATGTGTCACATCTACTGGAGCACCATGAACATATATTATGACGTCACAGCATATGATGACATCATAATTAGTATGCACTATGATGTCACAATGTATTATGACGTCATAATGTATCCGCATTATGACATCACAATATATTATGAGAGCGCAATTTGCAGGTATAAATAGCAATTTCTCTTACCCCAATTTGTGTCACATCTACTGGAGCATCATGAGCATGTATTATGACGTCACAGTATATGATGACATCATAATTAGTATGCAATAAGACGTCACAATGTATTATGACTTCATAATGTATCCGCATTATGACATCACAATATACTATGAGAGCGCAATTTGCAGGTATTATGAGCAATTTCTCTTACCCCAATTTGTGTCACATCTACTGGATCATCATGAGCATGTATTATGACGTCACAATATATGATTACATCATAATTAGTATGCACTATGACGTCACAATGTATTATGACTTCATAATGTGTCCGCATTATGACATCACAATATATTATGAGAGCGCAATTTGCAGGTATTATGAGCAATTTCTCTTACCCCAATTTGTGTCACATCTCCTGGAGCATCATGAGCATGTATTATGACGTCACAGTATATGATGACATCATAATTAGTATGCAGTATGACGTCACAACGTATTATGACGTCATAATGTATCCGCATTATGACATCACAATATATTATGAGAGTGCAATTTGCAGGTTTTATGACCAATTTCTCTTAACCCAATTTGTGTTACATCTACTGTTGCATTATGAGCTTGTATTATGACGTCACAGTATATGATGACATCATAATTAGTATGCACTATGACGTCACAATGTATTATGACGTCATAATGTATCCGCATTATGACATCACAATATATTATGAGAGCGCAATTTGAAGGTATTATGAGCAATTTCTCTTACCCCAATTTGTGTCACGTCTACTGGAGCATCATGAGCATGTATTATGACGTCACAGTATATGATGACATCATGATTAGTATGCACTATGACGTCACAATGTATTATGACGTCATAATGTATGCACATTATGACATCACAATATATTATGAGAGCGCAATTTGCAGGAACTATGAGCAATTTCTCTTACCCCAATTTGTGTCACATCTACTGGAGCATCATCAGCATGTATTATGACGTCACAGTATATGATGACATCATAATTAGTATGCACTATGACGTCACAATTTATTATGATGTCATAATGTATCCGCATTATAACATCACAATATATTATGAGAGCGCAATTTGCAGGTATTATGAGCAATTTCTCTTACCCCAAATTGTGTCACATCTACTGGAGCATCATGAGCGTGTATTATGACGTCACAGTATATGATGACATCATAATTATTATGAACTATGACGTCACAATGTATTATGACGTCATAATGTATCTGCATTATGACATCACAATATACTATGAGAGCGCAATTTGCAGGTATTATGAGCAATTTCTCTTACCCCAATTTGTGTCACATCTACTGGAGCATCATGAGCATGTATTATGACGTCCCAGTATATGATGACATCATGATTAGTATGCACTATGACGTCACAATGTATTATGACGTCATAATGTATGCGCATTATGACATCACAATATATTATGAGAGCGCAATTTGCAGGAACTATGAGCAATTTCTCTTACCCCAATTTGTGTCACATCTACTGGAGCATCATGAGCATGTATTATGACGTCACAGTATATGATTACATCGTAATTAGTATGCACTATGACGTCACAATGTATTATGACGTCATAATGTATCCGTATTACGACATCACAATATATTATGAGAGCGCAATTTGCAGGTATTATGACCAATTTCTCTTACCCCAATTTGTGTCACATCTACTGGAGCATCATGAGCATGTATTATGACGTCACAGTATATGATGACATCATAATTACAATGCACTATGATGTCACAATGTATTATGACGTCATAATATATCCGCATTATGACATCACAATATATTATGAGAGCGCAATTTGCAGGTATTATGAGCAATTTCTCTTACCCCAATTTGTGTCACATCTACTGGAGCATCATGAGCATGTATTATGACGTCACAGTATATGATGACATCATGATTACTATGCACTATGACGTCACAATGTATTATGACGTCATAATGTATGCGCATTATGACATCACAATCTATTATGAGAGCGCAATTTGCAGGAACTATGAGCAATTTCTCTTACCCCAATTTGTGTCACATCTACTGGAGCATCATGAGCATGTATTATGACGTCACAGTATATGATGACATCATAATGAGTATGCACTATGACGTCACAATATATTATGACGTCATAATGTATCCGCATTATGACATCACAATATATAATGAGAGCGCAATTTGCAGGTATTATGAGCAATTTCTCTTACCCCAATTTGTGTCACATCTACTGGATCATCATGAGCATGTATTATGACGTCACAGTATATGATTACATCAAAATGAGTATGCACTATGATGTCACAATGTATTATGACTTCATAATGTGTTCGCATTATGACATCACAATATATTATGAGAGCGCAATTTGCAGGTATTATGAGCAATTTCTCTTACCCCAATTTGTGTCACATCTCCTGGAGCATCATGAGCATGTATTATGACGTCACAGTATATGATGACATCATAATTAGTATGCAGTATGACGTCACAACGTATTATGACGTCATAATATATCCGCATTATGACATCACAATATATTATGAGAGCGCAATTTTAGGGAATATGAGCAATTTTTGTTACCCCAATATGTGTCACATCTACCGGAGCATCATGAACATGTATTATGACGTCACAGCATATGATGACATCATAATTAGTATGCACTATGATGTCACAAAGTATTATAACGTCATAATGTATCCGCATTATGACATCACAATATATTATGAGAGCGCAATTTGCAGGTATTAATAGCAATTTCTCTTACCTCAATTTGTGTCACATCTACTGGAGCATCATGAGCATGTATTATGACGTCACAGTATATGATGACATAATAATTAGTATGCAGTAAGACGTCACAATGTATTATGACGTCATAATGTATCCGCATTATGACATCACAATATATTATGAGAGCGCAATTTGCAGGAACTATGAGAAATTTCTCTTACCCCAATTTCTGTCACATCTACTGGAGCATCATGAGCATATATCATGACGTCACAGTATATGATGACATCATAGTTAATATGCACTATGACGTCACAATGCATTATGACGTCATAATGTATCCGCATTATGACATCACAATATATTATGAGAGCGCAATTTGCCGGTATTATGACCAATTTCTCTTACCCCAATTTGTGTCACATCTACTGGAGCATCATGAGCATGTATTATGACGTCAAAACATATGATGACATCATAGCTAGTATGCACTATGACGTCTCAAGGTATTATGATGTCATATTGTATCCGCATTATGACATCACAATATATTATGAGAGTGCAATTTGCAGGTTTTATGACCAATTTCTCTTAACCCAATTTGTGTCACATCTACTGTTGCATCATGAGCTTGTATTATGACATCACAGTATATGATGACATCATAATTAGTATGCACTAAGACGTCACAATATATTATGACGTCATAGTGTATCCGCATTATGACATCACAATATATTATGAGAGCGCAATTTGCAGGTACTATGAGCAATTTCTCTTACCCCAATTTGTGTCACATCTACTGGAGCATCATGAGCATGTATTATGATGTCACTGTATGTGATGACATCATAATTATTATGCACTATGACGTCACAATTTATTGTGACGTCACAATTTACTGTGACGTCATAATGTATGCACATTATGACATCACAATATATTATGAGAGCGCAATTTGCAGGTATTATGAGCAATTTCTCTTACCCCAATTTGTGTCACATCTACTGGAGCATCATGAGCATGTATTATGACGTCACAGTATATGATGACATCATAATTAGTATGCACTATGACGTCACAATGTATTATGACGTCATAATGTATCCGCATTATGACATCACCATATATTATGAGAGCGCAATTTGCAGGTATTATGAGCAATTTCTCTTACCCCAATTTGTGTCACATCTACTGGAGCATCATGAGCATGTATTATGACGTCCCAGTATATGATGACATCATGATTAGTATGCACTATGACGTCACAATGTATTATGACGTCATAATGTATGCGCATTATGACATCACAATATATTATGAGAGCGCAATTTGCAGGAACTATGAGCAATTTCTCTTACCCCAATTTGTGTCACATCTACTGGAGCATCATCAGCATGTATTATGACGTCACAGTATATGATGACATCATAATTAGTATGCACTATGACGTCACAATTTATTATGATGTCATAATGTATCCGCATTATAACATCACAATATATTATGAGAGCGCAATTTGCAGGAACTATGAGAAATTTCTCTTACCCCAATTTGTGTCACATCTACTGTTGCATCATGAGAATATATTATGATGTCACAGTATATGATAACATCATAAATAGTATGCACTATGACGTCACAATGTATTATGACGTCAAAATGTATCTGCATTATGACATCACAATACATTATGAGAGCGTAATTTGCAGGTATTATGAGCAATTTCTCTTACCCCAATTTGTGTCACATCTACTGGAGCATGATGAGCATGTATTATGACGTCACAGTATATGATGACATCATAATTAGTATGCACTATGACGTCACAATCTATTATGACGTCATAATGTATCCGCATTATGACATCACAATATATAATGAGAGCGCAATTTGCAGGTATTATGACCAATTTCTCTTACCCCAATTTGTGTCACATCTACTGGAGCATCATGAGCATGTATTATGACGTCAAAACATATGATGACATCATAGCTAGTATGCACTATGACGTCACAAGGTATTATGACTTCATAATGTATCCGCATTATGACATCACAATATATTATGAGAGCGCAATTTGCAGGTATTATGAGCAATTTCGCTTATCCCAATTTGTGTCACATCTACTGGAGCATCATGAGCATGTATTATGACGTCACAGTATTTGATGACATCATAATTAGTATGCAGTATGACGTCACAATGTATTTTGACATCATAATGTATCCGCATTATGACATCACAATATAGTATGAGAGCGCAATTTGGAGGTAATATGAGCAATTTCTGTTACCCCAATATGTGTCACATCTACTGGAGCATCATGAACATATATTATGACGTCACAGCATATGATGACATCATAATTAGTATGCACTATGATGTCACAATGTATTATGACGTCATAATGTATCCGCATTATGACATCACAATATATTATGAGAGCGCAATTTGCAGGTATTAATAGCAATTTCTCTTACCCCAATTTGTGTCACATCTACTGGAGCATCATGAGCATGTATTATGACGTCACAGTATATGATGACATCATAATTAGTATGCAATAAGACGTCACAATGTATTATGACTTCATAATGTATCCGCATTATGACATCACAATATACTATGAGAGCGCAATTTGCAGGTATTATGAGCAATTTCTCTTACCCCAATTTGTGTCACATCTGCTGGAGCATCATGAGCATGTATTATGACGTCACCGTAAAGGATGACATCATAATTAGTATGCACGATGACATAAAAATGTATTATGACGTCATATTGTATCCGCATTATGACATCACAATATATTATGAGAGCGCAGGTTGCAGGTATTATGAGCAATTTCTCTTACCCCAATTTGTGTTACATCTACTGGAGCATCATGAGCATGTATTATGACGTCACAGCATATGAAGTCATCATAATTAGTATGCACTATGACGTCACAATGTATTATGATGTCACAGTATATGATGACATCATAATTACTATGCACTATGACCTCACAATGTGTTATGACGTCATAATATATCCGCATTATGACATCACAATATATTATGAGAGCGCAATTTGCAGGTATTATGACCAATTTCTCTTACCCCAATTTGTGTCACATCTACTGGAGCATCATGAGCATGTACTATGACGTCACAATAGATGATGACATCATAGCAAGTATGCACTATGACGTCACAAGGTATTATGATGTCATAATGTATCCGCATTATGACATCACAATATATTATGAGAGCGCAGTTTGCAGGTATTATGAGCAATTTCTCTTACCCCAATTTGTGTAACATCTACTGGAGCATCATGAGCATGTCTTATGACGTCACAGTATATGATGACATCATAATTACTATCCACTATGATGTCACAATATATTATGACGGCATAATATATCCGCATTATGACATCACAATGTATGATGAGAGCGCAATTTGCAGGTATTATGAGCAATTTCTCTTACCCCAATTTGTGTCACATCTACTGGAGCATCATGAGCAAGTATTATGACGTCACAGTATATGATGACATCATAATTACTATGCAGTATGAAATCACAATGTATTATGACGTCATAATGTATCCACATTATGACATCACAATATATAATGAGAGCGCAATTTGCAGGTATTATGAGCAATTTCTCTTACCCCAATTGGTGTCACATCTACTGGAGCATCATGAGCATGTATTATGACGTCACAGTATATGATGACATCATGATTAGTATGCACTATGAAGTCACAATGTATTATGACGTCACAATGTATGCGCATTATGACATCACAATATATTATGAGAGCGCAATTGGCAGGAACTATGAGCAATTTCTCTTACCCCAATTTGTGTCACATCTACTGGAGCATCATGAGCATGTATTATGACGTCACAGTATATGATGACATCATAATTAGTATGCACTATGACCTCACAATTTATTATGATGTCATAATGTATCCGCATTATGACATCACAATATATTATGAGAGCGCAACATGCAGGTATTATGAGCAATTTCTCTTACCCCAATTTGTGTCACATCTACTGGAGCATCATGAGCATGTATTATGATGTCACAGTATATGATGACATCATAATTAGTATGCACTATGATGTCACAATGTATTATGACGTCATAATATATCCGCATTATGACATCAGAAAATAATATGAGAGCGCAATTTGCAGGTTTTATGACCAATTTCGCTTACCCCAATTTGTGTCACATCTACTGGAGCATCATGAGCATGTATTATGACGTCACAGTATATGATGACATCATAATTAGTATGCACTATGACGTCACAATGTATTATGACGTCATAATGTATCCGCATTATGACATCACAATATATTATGAGAGCGCAATTTGCAGGTTTTATGACCAATTTCACTTACCCCAATTTGTGTCACATCTACTGGAGCATCATGAGCATGTATTATGACGTCACAGTATATGATGACATCATAATTACTATGCACTATGACCTCACAATGTATTATGAGGTCATAAACTATCCGCATTATGACATCACAATATATTATGAGAGCGCAACATGCAGGTATTATGACCAATTTCGCTTACCCCAATTTGTGTCACATCTACTGTAGCATCATGAGCATGTATTATGACGTCACAGTATATGAAGACATCATAAATAGTATGCACTATGACGTCACAATGTATTATGACGTCATAATGTATCTGCATTATGACATCACAAAATATTATGGGAGCGTAATTTGCAGGTATTATGAGCAATTTCTCTTACCCCAATTTGTGTCACATCTACTGGAGCATCATGAGCATGTATTATGACGTCACAGTATATGATGACATCATAATTAATATGCACTATGACGTCACAATGCATTATGACGTCATAATGTATCCGCATTATGACATCACAATATATTATGAGAGCGCAATTTGCAGGTATCATGACCAATTTCTCTTACCCCAATTTGTGTCACATCTACTGGAGCATCATGAGCATGTATTATGACGTCAAAACATATGATGTCATCATAGCTAGTATGCACTATGACGTCACAAGGTATTATGATATCATATTGTATGCGCATTATGACATCACAATATATTATGAGAGCGCAATTTGCAGGAACTATGAGCAATTTCTCTTACCCCAATTTGTGTCACATCTACTGGAGCATCATCAGCATGTATTATGACGTCACAGTATATGATGACATCATAATTAGTATGCACTATGACGTCACAATTTATTATGATGTCATAATGTATCCGCATTATGACATCACAATATATTTTGAGAGCGCAATTTGCAGGTATTATGAGCAATTTCTCTTACCCGAAATTGTGTCACATCTACTGGAGCATCATGAGCATGTATTATGACGTCACAGTATATGATGACATCATAATTATTATGAACTATGACGTCACAATGTATTATGACGTCATAATGTATCTGCATTATGACATCACAATATACTATGAGAGCGCAATTTGCAGGTATTATGTGCAGTTTCTCTTACCCCAATTTGTGTTACATCTACTGGAGCATCATGAGCATGTATTATGACGTCACAGTATATGAAGTCATTATAATTAGTATGCACTATGACGTCACAATGTATTATGATGTCACAGTATATGATGACATCATAATTACTATGCACTATGACCTCACAATGTGTTATGACGTCATAATATATCCGCATTTTGACATCACAATATATTATGAGAGCGCAATTTGCAGGTATTATGAGCAATTTCTCTTACCCCAATTTGTGTCACATCTACTGGAGCATCATGAGCATGTATTATGACGTCACAGTATATGATGACATCATAATTACTATCCACTATGATGTCACAATATATTATGACGTCATAATGTATCCGCATTATGACATCACAATGTATGATGAGAGCGCAATTGGCAGGAACTATGAGCAATTTCTCTTACCCCAATTTGTGTCACATCTACTGGAGCATCACGAGCATGAATTATGACATCACAGTATATGATGACATCATAATTAGTATGCAGTATGACGTCACAATGTATTTTGACATCATAATGTATCCGCATTATGACATCACAATATAGTATGAGAGCGCAATTTGGAGGTAATATGAGCAATTTCTGTTACCCCAATATGTATCACATCTACTGGAGCATCATGAACATATATTATGACGTCACAGCATATGATGACATCATAATTAGTATGCACTATGATGTCACAATGTATTATGACGTCATAATGTATCCGCATTATGACATCACAATATATTATGAGAGCGCAATTTGCAGGTATTAATAGCAATTTCTCTTACCCCAATTTGTGTCACATCTACTGGAGCATCATGAGCATGTATTATGACGTCACAGTATATGATGACATCATAATTAGTATGCAATAAGACGTCACAATGTATTATGACTTCATAATGTATCCGCATTATGACATCACAATATACTATGAGAGCGCAATTTGCAGGTATTATGAGCAATTTCTCTTACCCCAATTTGTGTCACATCTGCTGGAGCATCATGAGCATGTATTATGACGTCACCGTAAAGGATGACATGATAATTAGTATGCACGATGACATCAAAATGTATTATGACGTCATATTGTATCCGCATTATGACATCACAATATATTATGAGAGCGCAGGTTGCAGGTATTATGAGCAATTTCTCTTACCCCAATTTGTGTTACATCTACTGGAGCATCATGATCATGTATTATGACGTCACAGTATATGAAGTCATCATAATTAGTATGCACTATGACGTCACAATGTATTATGATGTCACAGTATATGATGACATCATAATTACTATGCACTATGACCTCACAATGTGTTATGACGTCATAATATATCCGCATTATGACATCACAATATATTATGAGAGCGCAATTTGCAGGTATTATGACCAATTTCTCTTACCCCAATTTGTGTCACATCTACTGGAGCATCATGAGCATGTATTATGACGTCACAATATATGATGACATCATAGCAAGTATGCACTATGACGTCACGAGGTATTATGATGTCATAATGTATCCGCATTATGACATCACAATATATTATGAGAGCGCAGTTTGCAGGTATTATGAGCAATTTCTCTTACCCCAATTTGTGTAACATCTACTGGAGCATCATGAGCATGTCTTATGACGTCACAGTATATGATGACATCATAATTACTATCCACTATGATGTCACAATATATTATGACGGCATAATATATCCGCATTATGACATCACAATGTATGATGAGAGCGCAATTTGCAGGTATTATGAGCAATTTCTCTTACCCCAATTTGTGTCACATCTACTGGAGCATCATGAGCAAGTATTATGACGTCACAGTATATGATGACATCATAATTACTATGCAGTATGAAATCACAATGTATTATGACGTCATAATGTATCCACATTATGACATCACAATATATAATGAGAGCGCAATTTGCAGGTATTATGAGCAATTTCTCTTACCCCAATTGGTGTCACATCTACTGGAGCATCATGAGCATGTATTATGACGTCACAGTATATGATGACATCATGATTAGTATGCACTATGAAGTCACAATGTATTATGACGTCACAATGTATGCGCATTATGACATCACAATATATTATGAGAGCGCAATTGGCAGGAACTATGAGCAATTTCTCTTACCCCAATTTGTGTCACATCTACTGGAGCATCATGAGCATGTATTATGACGTCACAGTATATGATGACATCATAATTAGTATGCACTATGACCTCACAATTTATTATGATGTCATAATGTATCCGCATTATGACATCACAATATATTATGAGAGCGCAATTTGCAGCTATTATGAGCAATTTCTCTTACCCCAATTTGTGTCACATCTACTGGAGCATCATGAGCATGTATTATGACGTCACAGTATATGATGACAGCATAATTAGTATGCAGTAGGACGTCACAATGTATTATGACGTCATAATGTATCTGCATTATGACATCACAATATATTATGAGAGCGCAACATGCAGGTATTATGAGCAATTTCTCTTACCCCAATTTGTGTCACATCTACTGGAGCATCATGAGCATGTATTATGATGTCACAGTATATGATGACATCATAATTAGTATGCACTATGATGTCACAATGTATTATGACGTCATAATATATCCGCATTATGACATCAGAAAATAATATGAGAGCGCAATTTGCAGGTTTTATGACCAATTTCGCTTACCCCAATTTGTGTCACATCTACTGGAGCATCATGAGCATGTATTATGACGTCACAGTATATGATGACATCATAATTAGTATGCACTATGACGTCACAATGTATTATGACGTCATAATGTATCCGCATTATGACATCACAATATATTATGAGAGCGCAATTTGCAGGTTTTATGACCAATTTCACTTACCCCAATTTGTGTCACATCTACTGGAGCATCATGAGCATGTATTATGACGTCACAGTATATGATGACATCATAATTACTATGCACTATGACCTCACAATGTATTATGAGGTCATAAACTATCCGCATTATGACATCACAATATATTATGAGAGCGCAACATGCAGGTATTATGACCAATTTCGCTTACCCCAATTTGTGTCACATCTACTGTAGCATCATGAGCATGTATTATGACGTCACAGTATATGAAGACATCATAAATAGTATGCACTATGACGTCGCAATGTATTATGACGTCATAATGTATCTGCATTATGACATCACAAAATATTATGGGAGCGTAATTTGCAGGTATTATGAGCAATTTCTCTTACCCCAATTTGTGTCACATCTACTGGAGCATCATGAGCATGTATTATGACGTCACAGTATATGATGACATCATAATTAATATGCACTATGACGTCACAATGCATTATGACGTCATAATGTATCCGCATTATGACATCACAATATATTATGAGAGCGCAATTTGCAGGTATTATGACCAATTTCTCTTACCCCAATTTGTGTCACATCTACTGGAGCATCATGAGCATGTATTATGACGTCAAAACATATGATGACATCATAGCTAGTATGCACTATGACGTCACAAGGTATTATGATATCATATTGTATGCGCATTATGACATCACAATATATTATGAGAGCGCAATTTGCAGGAAATATGAGCAATTTCTCTTACCCCAATTTGTGTCACATCTACTGGAGCATCATCAGCATGTATTATGACGTCACAGTATATGATGACATCATAATTAGTATGCACTATGACGTCACAATTTATTATGATGTCATAATGTATCCGCATTATGACATCACAATATATTTTGAGAGCGCAATTTGCAGGTGTTATGAGCAATTTCTCTTACCCGAAATTGTGTCACATCTACTGGAGCATCATGAGCATGTATTATGACGTCACAGTATATGATGACATCATAATTATTATGAACTATGACGTCACAATGTATTATGACGTCATAATGTATCTGCATTATGACATCACAATATACTATGAGAGCGCAATTTGCAGGTATTATGTGCAGTTTCTCTTACCCCAATTTGTGTTACATCTACTGGAGCATCATGAGCATGTATTATGACGTCACAGTATATGAAGTCATCATAATTAGTATGCACTATGACGTCACAATGTATTATGATGTCACAGTATATGATGACATCATAATTACTATGCACTATGACCTCACAATGTGTTATGACGTCATAATATATCCGCATTTTGACATCACAATATATTATGAGAGCGCAATTTGCAGGTATTATGAGCAATTTCTCTTACCCCAATTTGTGTCACATCTACTGGAGCATCATGAGCATGTTTTATGACATCACAGTATATGATGACATCATAATTATTATGCACTATGACGTCACAATGCATTATGATGTCATAATGTATCCGCATTATGACATCACAATATATTATGAGAGCGCAATTTGCAGGTATTATGAGCAATTTCTCTTACCACAATTTGTGTCACATCTACTGGAGTATATGATGACATCATGATTTGCAGGTATTATGACCAATTTCTCTTACCACAATTTGTGTCACATCTACTGGAGCATCATGAGCATGTATTATGACGTCACAATATATGATGACATCATAGCAAGTATGCACTATGACGTCACAAGGTATTATGATGTCAGAATGTATCCGCATTTTGACATCACAATATATTATGAGAGCGCAGTTTGCAGGTATTATGAGCAATTTCTCTTACCCCAATTTGTGTAACATCTACTGGAGCGTCATGAGCATGTATTATGACGTCACAGTATATGATGACATCATAATTAGTATCCACTATGATGTCACAATATATTATGACGTCATAATGTATTCGCATTATGACATCACAATGTATGATGAGAGCGCAATTTGCAGGTATTATGAGCAATTTCTCTTACCCCAATTTGTGTCACATCTACTGGAGCATCATGACCATGTATTATGACGTCACAGTATATGATGACATCATAATTACTATGCAGTATGACATCACAATGTATTATGACGTCATAATGTATACACATTATGACATCACAATATATTATGAGAGCGCAATTTGCTGGTATTATGAGCCATTTCTCTTACCCCAATATGTGTCACATCTACTGGAGCATCATGAGCATGAATTATGACGTCACAGTATATGATGACATCATAATTAGTATGCAGTAAGACGTCACAATGTATTATGATGTCATAATATATCCGCATTATGACATCACAATATATTATAAGAGCGCAATTTGCAGGTATTATGAGCAATTTCTCTTACCCCAATTGGTGTCACATCTACTGGAGCATCATGAGCATGTATTATGACGTCACAGTATATGATGACATCATGATTAGTATGCACTATGAAGTCACAATGTATTATGACGTCATAATGTATGCGCATTATGATATCACAATATATTATGAGAGCGCAATTGGCAGGAACTATGAGCAATTTCTCTTACCCCAATTTGTGTCACATCTACTGGAGCATCATGAGCATGTATTATGACGTCACAGTATATGATGACATCATAATTAGTATGCACTATGACGTCACAATGTATTATGACGTCATAATGTATCCGCATTATGACATCACAATATATAATGAGAGCGCAATTTGCAGGTATTATGACCAATTTCTCTTACCCCAATTTGTGTCACATCTACTGGAGCATCATGAGCATGTATTATGACGTCAAAACATATGATGACATCATAGCTAGTATGCACTATGACGTCACAAGGTATTATGACTTCATAATGTGTCCGCATTATGACATCACAATATATTATGAGAGCGCAATTTGCAGGTATTATGAGCAATTTCGCTTATCCCAATTTGTGTCACATCTACTGGAGCATCATGAGCATGTATTATGACGTCACAGTATTTGATGACATCATAATTAGTATGCAGTATGACGTCACAATGTATTTTGACATCTTAATGTATCCGCATTATGACATCACAATATAGTATGAGAGCGCAATTTGGTGGTAATATGAGCAATTTCTGTTACCCCAATATGTGTCACATCTACTGGAGCATCATGAACATATATTATGACGTCAGAGCATATGATGACATCATAATTAGTATGCACTATGATGTCACAATGTATTATGACGTCATAATGTATCCGCATTATGACATCACAATATACTATGAGAGCGCAATTTGCAGGTATTAATAGCAATTTCTCTTACCCCAATTTGTGTCACATCTACTGGAGCATCATGAGCATGTATTATGACGTCACAGTATATGATGACATCATAATTAGTATGCAATAAGACGTCACAATGTATTATGACGTCATAATGTATCCGCATTATGACATCACAATGTATTATGAGAGCGCAATTTGCAGGTATTATGAGCAATTTCTCTTACCCCAATATGTGTCACATCTGCTGGAGCATCATGAGCATGTATTATGACGTCACCATAAAGGATGACATCATAATTAGTATGCACGATGACATCAAAATGTATTATGACGTCATATTGTATCCGCATTATGAAATCACAACATATTATGAGAGCGCAGTTTGCAGGTATTATGAGCAGTTTCTCTTACCCCAATTTGTGTTACATCTACTGGAGCATCATGAGCATGTATTATGACGTCACAGTATATGAAGTCATCATAATTAGTATGCACTATGATGTCACAATGTATTATGATGTCACAGTATATGATGACATCATAATTACTATGCACTATGACCTCACAATGTGTTATGACGTCATAATATATCCGCATTTTGACATCACAATATATTATGAGAGCGCAATTTGCAGGTATTATGAGCAATTTCTCTTACCCCAATTTGTGTCACATCTACTGGAGCATCATGAGCATGTTTTATGACATCACAGTATATGATGACATCATAATTATTATGCACTATGATGTCACAATGCATTATGATGTCATAATGTATCCGCATTATGACATCACAATATATTATGAGAGCGCAATTTGCAGGTATTATGAGCAATTTCTCTTACCCCAATTTGTGTCACATCTACTGGAGCATGATGAGCATGTATTATGACGTCACAGTATATGATGACATCATAATTAGTATGCACTATGACGTCACAATGTATTATGACGTCATAATGTATCCGCATTATGACATCACAATATATTATGAGAGCGCAATTTGCAGGTATTATGAGCAATTTCTCTTACCCCAATTTGTGTCACATATACTGGAGTATCATCAGCATGTATTATGACATCACCGTATATGATGACATCATAATTAGTATGCACTATGACGTCACAATGTATTATGACATCATAATATATCGGCATTATGACATCACAATATATTGTGAGAGCGCAATTTGCAGGTTTTATGACAAATTTGGCTTACCCCAATTTGTGTCACATCTACTGGAGCATCATGAGCATGTATTATGATGTCACAGTATATGATGACATCATAATTAATATTCACTATGACATCACAATGTATTAAGACATCATAATGTATCCGCATTATGACATCACAATATATTATGAGAGCGCAACATGCAGGTATTATGAGCAATTTCTCTTACCCCAATTTGTGTCACATCTACTGGAGCATCAGGAGCATGTATTATGACGTCACAGCAAATGATGACATCATAACTAGTATGCACTATGACGTCACAATGTATTATGACGTCATAATGTATCCGCATTATGACATCACAATATATTATGTGAGCGCAATTTGCAGGTATTATGACCAATTTCTCTTACCCCAATATGTGTCACATCTACTGGAGCATCATGAGCATGTATTATGACGTCAAAACATATGATGATATCATAGCTAGTATGCACTATGACCTCACAAGATATTATGATGTCATATTGTATCCGAATTATGACATCACAATATATTATGAGAGTGCAATTTGCAGGTATTATGAGCAATTTCTCTTACCACAATTTGTGTCACATCTACTGGAGCATCATGAGCATACATTATGACATCACAGTATATGATAACATCATAAACAGTATGCACTATGACGTCACAATGTATTATGACGTCACACTGTATCTGCATTATGACATCACAATATATTATGAGAGCGTAATTTGCAGGTATTATGAGCAATTTCTCTTACCCCAATTTGTGTCACATCTACTGGAGCATCATGAGCATGTATTATGACGTCACAGTATATGATGACATCATAATTAGTATGCACTATGACGTCACAATGTATTATGACGTCATAATGTATCCGCATTATGACATCACAATATATTATGAGAGCGCAATTTGCAGGTATTATTAGCAATTTCTCTTACCCCAATTTGTGTCACATATACTGGAGTATCATCAGCATGTATTATGACGTCACCATATATGATGACATCATAATTAGTATGCGCTATGACGTCACAATGTATCATGACGTCATAATGTATCGGCATTATGACATCACAATATATTGTGAGAGCGCAATTTGCAGGTTTTATGACAAATTTGGCTTACCCCAATTTGTGTCACATCTACTGGAGCATCATGATCATGTATTATGACTTCACAGTATATGATGACATCATAATTAGTATGCACTATGACGTCACAATGTATTATGATGTCACAGTATATGATGACATCATAATTACTATGCACTATGACCTCACAATGTGTTATGACGTCATAATATATCCGCATTATGACATCACAATATATTATGAGAGCGCAATTTGCAGGTATTATGACCAATTTCTCTTACCCCAATTTGTGTCACATCTACTGGAGCATCATGAGCATGTATTATGACGTCACAATATATGATGACATCATAGCAAGTATGCACTATGACGTCACAAGGTATTATGATGTCATAATGTATCCGCATTATGACATCACAATGTATGATGAGAGCGCAATTTGCAGGTATTATGAGCAATTTCTCTTACCCCAATTTGTGTCACATCTACTGGAGCATCATGAGCATGTATTATGACGTCACAGTATATGATGACATCATAATTACTATCCACTATGATGTCACAATATATTATGACGTCATAATGTATCCGCATTATGACATCACAATGTATGATGAGAGCGCAATTGGCAGGAACTATGAGCAATTTCTCTTACCCCAATTTGTGTCACATCTACTGGAGCATCATGAGCATGTATTATGACGTCACAGTATATGATGACATCATGATTAGTATGCACTATGAAGTCACAATGTATTATGACGTCATAATGTATGCGCATTATGACATCACAATATATTATGAGAGCGCAATTTCAGGTTTTATGAGAAATTTCTCTTACCCCAATTTGTGTCACATCTACTGGAGCATCATGAGCATATATCATGACGTCACAGTATATGATGACATCATAATTAATATGCACTATGACGTCACAATGTATTGTGGTACTATTGAGCAGGTACTATGAGCAATTTCTCTTACCCCAATTTGTGTCACATCTACTGGAGCATCATGAGCATGTATTATGATGTCACTGTATGTGATGACATCATAATTATTATGCACTATGACGTCACAATTTATTGTGACGTCACAATTTATTGTGACGTCATAATGTATCCACATTATGACATCACAATATATTATGAGAGCGCAATTTGCAGGTATTATGAGCAATTTCTCTTACCCCAATTTGTGTCACATCTACTGGAGCATCATGAGCATGTATTATGACGTCACAGTATATGATGACATCATAATTAGTATGCACTATGACGTCACAACGTATTATGACGTCATTATGTATCCGCATTATGACATCACAATATATAATGAGAGCGCAATTTGCAGGTATTATGAGCAATTTCTCTTACCCCAATTTGTGTCACATCTACTGGATCATCATGAGCATGTATTATGACGTCACAGTATATGATGACATCATAATTAGTATGCACTATGACGTCACAATGTATTATGACTTCATAATGTGTCCGCATTATGACATCACAATATATTATGAGAGTGCAATTTGCAGGTATTATGAGCAATTTCTCTTACCCCAATTTGTGTCACATCTCCTGGAGCATCATGAGCATGTATTATGACGTCACAGTATATGATGACATCATAATTAGTATGCAGTATGACGTCACAACGTATTATGATGTCATAATGTATCCGCATTATGACATCACAATATATTATGAGAGCGCAATTTGCAGGTATTATGAGCAATTTCTCTTACCCCAAATTGTGTCACATCTACTGGAGCATCATGAGCATGTATTATGACGTCACAGTATATGACGACATCATAATTATTATGAACTATGACGTCAAAATGTATTATGACGTCACAATATATTATGACGTCATAATGTATCTGCATTATGACATCACAATATACTATGGGAGCGCAATTTGCAGGTATTATGACCAATTTCTCTTACCCCAATTTGTGTCACATCTACTGGAGCATCATGAGCATGTATTATGACGTCACACCATATGATGACATCATAACTAGTATGCAATATGACGTCACAATGTATTATGACGACATAATGTATGCGCATTATGACATCTCAGTATATTATGAGAGCGCAATTTGCAGGAAGTATGAGCAATTTCTCTTACCCCAATTTGTGTCACATCTACTGGAGCATCATGAGCATGCATTATGACGTCACAGTATATGATGACATCATAATTAGTATGCACTATGACGTCACAATGTATTATGACGTCATAATGTATCCACATTATGACACCACAATATATAATGAGAGCGCAATTTGCAGGTAGTATGAGCAATTTCTCTTACCCCAATTTGTGTCACATCTACTGGAGCATCATGAGCATATATTATGACGTCACAGTATATGATTACATCATAATTAGTATGCACTATGACGTCACAATGTATTATGAATTCATAATGTATCCGCATTATGACACCACAATATATTATGAGAGCGCAATTTGCAGGTATTATGAGCAATTTCTCTTACCCCAATTTGTGTCACATCTCCTGGAGCATCATGAGCATGTATTATGACGTCACAGTATATGATGACATCATAATTAGTATGCAGTATGACGTCACAACGTATTATGACGTCATAATCTATCCGCATTATGACATCACAATATATTATGAGAGCGCAATTTTAGGTAATATGAGCAATTTTTGTTACCCCAATATGTGTCACATCTACCGGAGCATCATGAACATGTATTATGACGTCACAGCATATGATGACATCATAATTAGTATGCACTATGATGTCACAATGTATTATGACGTCATAATGTATCCGCATTATGACATCACAATATATTATGAGAGCGCAATTTGCAGGTATTATGAGCAATTTCTCTTACCCCAATTTGTGTCACATCTACTGGAGCATCATGAGCATGTATTATGACGTCACAGTATATGATGACATCATAATTAGTATGCAGTATGACGTCACAACGTATTATGACGTCATAATGTATCCGCATTATGACATCACAATATATTATGAGAGCGCAATTTGCAGGTATTATGACCAATTTCTCTTACCCCAATTTGTGTCACATCTACTGGAGCATCATGAGCATGTATTATGACGTCAAAACATATGATGACATCATAGCTAGTATGCACTATGACGTCTCAAGGTATTATGATGTCATATTGTATCCGCATTATGACATCACAATATATTATGAGAGTGCAATTTGCAGGTTTTATGACCAATTTCTCTTAACCCAATTTGTGTCACATCTACTGTTGCATCATGAGCTTGTATTATGACGTCACAGTATATGATGACATCATAATTAGTATGCACTAAGACGTCACAATATATTATGACGTCATAGTGTATCCGCATTATGACATCACTATATATTATGAGAGCGCAATTTGCAGGTATTATGAGCAATTTCTCTTACCCCAATTTGTGTCACATCTACTGGAGCATCATGAGCATGTATTATGATGTCACTGTATGTGATGACATCATAATTATTATGCACTATGACGTCACAATTTATTGTGACGTCACAATTTATTGTGACGTCATAATGTATCCACATTATGACATCACAATATATTATGAGAGCGCAATTTGCAGGTATTATGAGCAATTTCTCTTACCCCAATTTGTGTCACATCTACTGGAGCATCATGAGCATGTATTATGACGTCACAGTATATGATGACATCATAATTAGTATGCACTATGACGTCACAATGTATTATGACGTCATAATGTATCCGCATTATGACATCACAATATATTATGAGAGCGCAATTTGCAGGTATTATGAGCAATTTCTCTTACCCCAATTTGTGTCACATCTACTGGAGCATCATGAGCATGTATTATGACGTCCCAGTATATGATGACATCATGATTAGTATGCACTATGACGTCACAATGTATTATGACGTCATAATGTATGCGCATTATGACATCACAATATATTATGAGAGCGCAATTTGCAGGAACTATGAGCAATTTCTCTTACCCCAATTTGTGTCACATCTACTGGAGCATCATCAGCATGTATTATGACGTCACAGTATATGATGACATCATAATTAGTATGCACTATGACGTCACAATTTATTATGATGTCATAATGTATCTGCATTATAACATCACAATATATTATGAGAGCGCAATTTGCAGGTATTATGAGCAATTTCTCTTACCCCAAATTGTGTCACATCTACTGGAGCATCATGAGCATGTATTATGACGTCACAGTATATGACGACATCATAATTATTATGAACTATGACGTCAAAATGTATTATGACGTCACAATGTATTATGACGTCATAATGTATCTGCATTATGACAACACAATATACTATGAGAGCGCAATTTGCAGGTATTATGACCAATTTCTCTTACCCCAATTTGTGTCACATCTACTGGAGCATCATGAGCATGTATTATGACGTAACAGTATATGATTACATCGTAATTAGTATGCACTATGACGTCACAAGGTATTATGACTTCATAATGTATCCGCATTATGACATCACAATATATTATGAGAGCGCAATTTGCAGGTATTATGAGCAATTTCGCTTATCCCAATTTGTGTCACATCTACTGGAGCATCATGAGCATGTATTATGACGTCACAGTATATGATGACATCATAATTACTATGCACTATGACGTCACAATGTATTATGACGTCATAATATATCCACATTATGACATCACAATATATTATGAGAGCGCAATTTGCAGGTGTTATGAGCAATTTCTCTTACCCCAATTTGTGTCACATCTACTGGAGCATCATGAGCATGTATTATGACGTCACAGTATATGATGACATCATGATTAGTATGCACTATGACGTCACAATGTATTATGACGTCATAATGTATGCGCATTATGACATCTCAGTATATTATGAGAGCGCAATTTGCAGGAACTATGAGCAATTTCTCTTACCCCAATTTGTGTCACATCTACTGGAGCATCATGAGCATGTATTATGACGTCACAGTATATGATGACATCATAATTAGTATGCACTATGACGTCACAATGTATTATGACATTCATAATGTATCCGCATTATGACACCACAATATATAATGAGAGCGCAATTTGCAGGTAGTATGAGCAATTTCTCTTACCCCAATTTGTGTCACATCTACTGTAGCATCATGAGCATATATTATGATGTCACAGTATATGATTACATCATAATTAGTATGCACTATGACGTCACAATGTATTATGAATTCATAATGTATCCGCATTATGACACCACAATATATTATGAGAGCGCAATTTGCAGGTATTATGAGCAATTTCTCTTACCCCAATTTGTGTCACATCTCCTGGAGCATCATGAGCATGTATTATGACGTCACAGTATATGATGACATCATAATTAGTATGCAGTATGACGTCACAACGTATTATGACGTCATAATGTATCCGCATTATGACATCACAATATATTATGAGAGCGCAATTTTAGGTAATATGAGCAATTTTTGTTACCACAATATGTGTCACATCTACCGGAGCATCATGAACATCTATTATGACGTCACAGCATATGATGACATCATAATTAGTATGCACTATGATGTCACAATGTATTATGACGTCATAATGTATCCACATTATGACATCACAATATATTATGAGAGCGCAATTTGCAGGTATTAATAGCAATTTCTCTTACCTCAATTTGTGTCACATCTACTGGAGCATCATGAGCATGTATTATGACGTCACAGTATATGATGACATCATAATTAGTATGCAGTAAGACGTCACAATATATTATGACGTCATAATATATCCGCATTATGACATCACAATATATTATGAGAGCGCAATTTGCAGGAACTATGAGAAATTTCTCTTACCCCAATTTGTGTCACATCTACTGGAGCATCATGAGCATATATTATGACGTCACAGTATATGATAACATCATAAATAGTATGCACTATGACGTCACAATATATTATGACGTCAAAATGTATCTGCATTATGACATCACAATATATTATGAGAGCGTAATTTGCAGGTATTATGAGCAATTTATCTTACCCCAATTTGTGTCACATCTACTGGAGCATGATGAGCATGTATTATGACGTCACAGTATATGATGACATCATAATTAGTATGCACTATGACGCCACAATGTATTATGACGTCATAAGGTATCCGCATTATGACATCACAATATATAACGAGAGCGCAATTTGCAGGTATTATGACCAATTTCTCTTACCCCAATTTGTGTCACATCTACTGGAGCATCATGAGCATGTATTATGACGTCAAAACATATGATGACATCATAGCTAGTATGCACTATGACGTCACAAGGTATTATGACTTCATAATGTATCCGCATTATGACATCACAATATATTATGAGAGCGCAATTTGCAGGTATTATGAGCAATTTCGCTTATCCCAATTTGTGTCACATCTACTGGAGCATCATGAGCATGTATTATGACGTCACAGTATTTGATGACATCATAATTAGTATGCAGTATGACGTCACAATGTATTTTGACATCATAATGTATCCGCATTATGACATCACAATATAGTATGAGAGCGCAATTTGGAGGTAATATGAGCAATTTCTGTTACCCCAGTATGTGTCACATCTACTGTAGCATCATGAGCATGTATTATGACGTCACAGTATATGATGACATCATAATTAGTATGCACTATGACGTCACAGTGTATTATGACGTCATAATGTATCCGCATTATGACATCACAATATATTATGAGAGCGCAATATGCAGGTATTATGAGCAATTTCTCTTACCCCAATTTGTGTCACATCTACTGGAGCATCATGAGCATGTATTATGACGTCACAGCATATGATGACATCATAACTAGTATGCAATATGACGTCACAATGTATTATGACGTCATAATGTATGCGCATTATGTCATCTCAGTATATTATGAGAGCGCAATTTGCAGGAACTATGAGCAATTTCTCTTACCCCAATTTGTGTCACATCTACTGGAGCATCATGAGCATGTATTATGACGTCACAGTATATGATGACATCATAATTAGTATGCACTATGACGTCACAATGTATTATGACGTCATAATGTATCCGCATTATGACACCACAATATATAATGAGAGCGCAATTTGCAGGTAGTATGAGCAATTTCTCTTACCCCAATTTGTGTCACATCTACTGGAGCATCATGAGCATATATTATGACGTCACAGTATATGATTACATCATAATTAGTATGCACTATGACGTCACAATGTATTATGAATTCATAATGTATCCGCATTATGACACCACAATATATTATGAGAGCGCAATTTGCAGGTATTATGAGCAATTTCTCTTACCCCAATTTGTGTCACATCTCCTGGAGCATCATGAGCATGTATTATGACGTCACAGTATATGATGACATCATAATTAGTATGCAGTATGACGTCACAACGTATTATGACGTCATAATGTATCCGCATTATGACATCACAATATGTTATGAGAGCGCAATTTTAGGTAATATGAGCAATTTTTGTTACCCCAATATGTGTCACATCTACCGGAGCATCATGAACATGTATTATGACGTCACAGCATATGATGACATCATAATTAGTATGCACTATGATGTCACAATGTATTATGACGTCATAATGTATCCGCATTATGACATCACAATATATTATGAGAGCGCAATTTGCAGGTATTATGAGCAATTTCTCTTACCCCAATTTGTGTCACATCTACTAGAGCATCATGAGCATGTATTATGACGTCACAGTATATGATGACATCATAATTAGTATGCAGTATGACGTCACAACGTATTATGACGTCATAATGTATCCGCATTATGACATCACAATATATTATGAGAGCGCAATTTGCAGGTATTATGACCAATTTCTCTTACCCCAATTTGTGTCACATCTACTGGAGCATCATGAGCATGTATTATGACGTCAAAACATATGATGACATCATAGCTAGTATGCACTATGACGTCTCAAGGTGCTATGATGTCATATTGTATCCGCATTATGACATCACAATATATTATGAGAGTGCAATTTGCAGGTTTTATGACCAATTTCTCTTCACCCAATTTGTGTCACATCTACTGTTGCATCATGAGCTTGTATTATGACGTCACAGTATATGATGACATCATAATTAGTATGCACTAAGACGTCACAATATATTATGACGTCATAGTGTATCCGCATTATGACATCACAATATATTATGAGAGCGCAATTTGCAGGTACTATGAGCAATTTCTCTTACCCCAATTTGTGTCACATCTACTGGAGCATCATGAGCATGTATTATGATGTCACTGTATGTGATGACATCATAATTATTATGCACTATGACATCACAATTTATTGTGACGTCACAATTTATTGTGACGTCATAATGTACCCACATTATGACATCACAATATATTATGAGAGCGCAATTTGCAGGTATTATGAGCAATTTCTCTTACCCCAATTTGTGTCACATCTACTGGAGCATCATGAGCATGTATTATGACGTCACAGTATATGATGACATCATAATTAGTATGCACTATGACGTCACAATGTATTATGACGTCATAATGTATCCGCATTATGACATCACAATATATTATGAGAGCGCAATTTGCAGGTATTATGAGCAATTTCTCTTACCCCAATTTGTGTCACATCTACTGGAGCATCATGAGCATGTATTATGACGTCCCAGTATATGATGACATCCTGATTAGTATGCACTATGACGTCACAATGTATTATGACGTCATAATGTATGCGCATTATGACATCACAATATATTATGAGAGCGCAATTTGCAGGAACTATGAGCAATTTCTCTTACCCTAATTTGTGTCACATCTACTGGAGCATCATCAGCATGTATTATGACTTCACAGTATATGATGACATCATAATTAGTATGCACTATGACGTCACAATTTATTATGATGTCATAATGTATCCGCATTATAACATCACAATATATTATGAGAGCGCAATTTGCAGGTATTATGAGCAATTTCTCTTACCCCAAATTGTGTCACATCTACTGGAGCATCATGAGCATGTATTATGACGTCACAGTATATGACGACATCATAATTATTATGAACTATGACGTCAAAATGTATTATGACGTCACAATGTATTATGACGTCATAATGTATCTGCATTATGACAACACAATATACTATGAGAGCGCAATTTGCAGGTATTATGACCAATTTCTCTTACCCCAAATTGTGTCACATCTACTGGAGCATCATGAGCATGTATTATGACGTCACAGTATATGACGACATCATAATTATTATGAACTATGACGTCAAAATGTATTATGACGTCACAATGTATTATGACTTCATAATGTATCCGCATTATGACATCACAATATATTATTAGAGCGCAATTTGCAGGTATTATGAGCAATTTCTCTTACCCCAATTTGTGTCACATCTACTGGAGCATCATGAGCATGTATTATAACGTCACAGTATATGATGACATCATAATTACTATGCACTATGACGTCACAATGTATTATGACGTCATAATATATCCGCATTATGACATCACAATATATTATGAGAGCGCAATTTGCAGGTATTATGAGCAATTTCTCTTACCCCAATTTGTGTCACATCTACTGGAGCATCATGAGCATGTATTATGACGTCACAGTATATGATGACATCATGATTAGTATGCACTATGACGTCACAATGTATTATGACGTCATAATGTATGCGCATTATGACATCTCAGTATATTATGAGAGCGCAATTTGCAGGAACTATGAGCAATTTCTCTTACCCCAATTTGTGTCACATCTACTGGAGCATCATGAGCATGTATTATGACGTCACAGTATATGATGACATCATAATTAGTATGCACTATGACGTCACAATGTATTATGACATTCATAATGTATCCGCATTATGACACCACAATATATAATGAGAGCGCAATTTGCAGGTAGTATGAGCAATTTCTCTTACCCCAATTTGTGTCACATCTACTGTAGCATCATGAGCATATATTATGACGTCACAGTATATGATTACATCATAATTAGTATGCACTTTGACGTCACAATGTATTATGAATTCATAATGTATCCGCATTATGACACCACAATATATTATGAGAGCGCAATTTGCAGGTATTATGAGCAATTTCTCTTACCCCAATTTGTGTCACATCTCCTGGAGCATCATGAGCATGTATTATGACGTCACAGTATATGATGACATCATAATTAGTATGCAGTATGACGTCACAATGTATTATGACGTCATAATGTATCCGCATTATGACATCACAATATATTATGAGAGCGCAATTTTAGGTAATATGAGCAATTTTTGTTACCCCAATATGTGTCACATCTACCGGAGCATCATGAACATCTATTATGACGTCACAGCATATGATGACATCATAATTAGTATGCACTATGATGTCACAATGTATTATGACGTCATAATGTATCCACATTATGACATCACAATATATTATGAGAGCGCAATTTGCAGGTATTAATAGCAATTTCTCTTACCTCAATTTGTGTCACATCTACTGGAGCATCATGAGCATGTATTATGACGTCACAGTATATGATGACATCATAATTAGTATGCAGTAAGACGTCACAATATATTATGACGTCATAATATATCCGCATTATGACATCACAATATATTATGAGAGCGCAATTTGCAGGAACTATGAGAAATTTCTCTTACCCCAATTTGTGTCACATCTACTGGAGCATCATGAGCATATATTATGACGTCACAGTATATGATAACATCATAAATAGTATGCACTATGACGTCACAATATATTATGACGTCAAAATGTATCTGCATTATGACATCACAATATATTATGAGAGCGTAATTTGCAGGTATTATGAGCAATTTCTCTTACCCCAATTTGTGTCACATCTACTGGAGCATGATGAGCATGTATTATGACGTCACAGTATATGATGACATCATAATTAGTATGCACTATGATGCCACAATGTATTATGACGTCATAATGTATCCGCATTATGACATCACAATATATAATGAGAGCGCAATTTGCAGGTATTATGACCAATTTCTCTTACCCCAATTTGTGTCACATCTACTGGAGCATCATGAGCATGTATTATGACGTCAAAACATATGATGACATCATAGCTAGTATGCACTATGACGTCACAAGGTATTATGACTTCATAATGTATCCGCATTATGACATCACAATATATTATGAGAGCGCAATTTGCAGGTATTATGAGCAATTTCGCTTATCCCAATTTGTGTCACATCTACTGGAGCATCATGAGCATGTATTATGACGTCACAGTATTTGATGACATCATAATTAGTATGCAGTATGACGTCACAATGTATTTTGACATCATAATGTATCCGCATTATGACATCACAATATAGTATGAGAGCGCAATTTGGAGGTAATATGAGCAATTTCTGTTACCCCAGTATGTGTCACATCTACTGTAGCATCATGAGCATGTATTATGACGTCACAGTATATGATGACATCATAATTAGTATGCACTATGACGTCACAATGTATTATGACGTCATAATGTATCCGCATTATGACATCACAATATATTATGAGAGCGCAATATGCAGGTATTATGAGCAATTTCTCTTACCCCAATTTGTGTCACATCTACTGGAGCATCATGAGCATGTATTATGACGTCACAGTATATGATGACATCATAATTAGTATGCACTATGACGTCACAATGTATTACGACGTCATAATGTATCCGCCTTATGACATCACAATATATTATGAGAGCGCAATTTGCAGGTATTATGAGCAATTTCTCTTACCCCAATTTGTGTCACATATACTGGAGTATCATCAGCATGTATTATGACGTCACAGTATATGATGACATCATAATAAGTATGCACTATGACGTCACAATATATTATGACGTCATAATGTATAGGCATTATGACATCACAATATATTGTGAGAGCGCAATTTGCAGGTATTATGAGCACTTTGTCTTACCCCAATTTGTGTCACGTCTGCTGGAGCATCATGAGCATGTATTATGACGTCACCGTAAAGGATGACATCATAATTAGTATGCACGATGACATCAAAATGTATTATGACGTCATATTGTATCCGCATTATGACATCACAATATATTATGAGAGCGCAGTTTGCAGGTATTATGAGCAATTTCTCTTACCCCAATTTGTGTTACATGTACTGGAGCATCATGAGCATGTATTATGACGTCACAGTATATGATGTCATCATAATTAGTATGCACTATGACGTCACAATGTATTATGATGTCACAGTATATGATGACATCATAATTACTATGCACTATGACCTCACAATGTGTTATGACGTCATAATGTATCCGCATTTTGACATCACTATATATTATGAGAGCGCAATTTGCAGGTATTATGAGCAATTTCTCTTACCCCAATTTGTGTCACATCTACTGGAGCATCATGAGCATATATTATGACGTCACAGTATATGATAACATCATAAATAGTATGCACTATGACGTCACAATGTATTATGAAGTCATAATGTGTCTGCATTATGACATCACAATATATTATGAGAGCGTAATTTGCAGGTATTATGAGCAATTTCTCTTACCCCAATTTGTGTCACATCTACTGGAGCATCATGAGCATACATTATGACGTCACAGTATATGATAACATCATAAACAGTATGCACTATGACGTCACAATGTATTATGATGTAATACTGTATCTGCATTATGACATCACAATATATTATGAGAGCGTAATTTGCAGGTATTATGAGCAATTTCTCTTACCCCAATTTGTGTCACATCTACTGGAGCATCATGAGCATGTATTATGACGTCACAGTATATGATGACATCATAATTAGTATGCACTATGACGTCACAATGTATTATGACGTCATAATGTATCCGCATTATGACATCACAATATATTATGAGAGCGCAATTTGCAGGTATTATGAGCAATTTCTCTTACCCCAATTTGTGTCACATATACTGGAGTATCATCAGCATGTATTATGACGTCACCGTATATGATGACATCATAATTAGTATGCACTATGACGTCACAATGTATTATGACGTCATAATGTATCGGCATTATGACATCACAATATATTGTGAGAGCGCAATTTGCAGGTTTTATGACAAATTTGGCTTACCCCAATTTGTGTCACATCTACTGGAGCATCATGATCATGTATTATGACTTCACCGTATATGATGACATCATAATTAATATGCACTATGACATCACAATATATTAAGACATCATAATGTATCCGCATTATGACATCACAATATATTAGCAGAGCGCAACATGCAGGTATTATGAGCAATTTCTCTTACCCCAATTTGTGCCACATCTACTGGAGCATCATGAGCATGTATTATGACGTCACAGCAAATGATGACATCATAACTAGTATGCACTATGACGTCACAATGTATTATGACGTCATAATGTATCCGCATTATGACATCACAATATATTATGAGAGCGCAATTTGCAGGTATTATGAGCAATTTCTCTTACCCCAATTTGTGTCACATCTACTGGAGCATCATGAGCATGTATTATGACGTCACAGTACATGATGACATCATAATTAATATGCAGTATGACGTCACAATGCATTATGACGTCATAATGTATCCGCATTATGACATCACAATATATTATGAGAGCGCAATTTGCAGGTATTATGACCAATTTCTCTTACCCCAATTTGTGTCACATCTACTGGAGCATCATGAGCATGTATTATGACGTCAAAACATATGATGACATCATAGCTAGTATGCACTATGACGTCACAAGGTATTATGATGTCATATTGTATGCGTATTATGACATCACAATATATTATGAGAGTGCAATTTGCAGGTTTTATGACCAATTTCTCTTAACCCAATTTGTGTCACATCTACTGTTGCATCATGAGCTTGTATTATGACCTCACAGTATATGATGACATCATAATTAGTATGCACTAAGACGTCACAATATATTATGAGGTCATAATGTATCCGCATTATGACATCACAATATATTATGAGAGCGCAATTTGCAGGTATTATGAGCAATATCTCTTACCCCAATTTGTGTCACATCTACTGGAGCATCATGAGCATGTATTATGACGTCACAGTATATGATGACATCATAATTACTATGCACTATGACGTCACAATGTATTATGACGCCATAATATATCCGCATTATGACATCACAATATATTATGAGAGCGCAATTTGCAGGTATTATGAGCAATTTCTCTTACCCCAATTTGTGTCACATCTACTGGAGCATCATGAGCATGTATTATGACGTCACAGTATATGATGACATCATAATTACTATGCAGTATGACATCACAATGTATTATGATGTCATAATGTATCCACATTATGACATCACAATATATTATGAGAGCGCAATTTGCAGGTATTGTGAGCAATTTCTCTTACCCCAATTTGTGTCACATCTACTGGAGCATCACGAGCATGTATTATGATGTCACAGTATATGATGACATCATAATGAGTATGCACTGTGATGTCACAATTTATTGTGACGTCATAATGTATACACATTATGACATCACAATTTATTATGAGAGCGCAATTTGCAGGTATTATGAGCAATTTCTCTTACCCCAATTGGTGTCACATCTACTGGAGCATCATGAGCATGTATTATGACGTCACAGTATATGATGACATCATGATTAGTATGCACTATGAAGTCACAATGTATTATGACGTCATAATGTATGCGCATTATGACATCACAATATATTATGAGAGCGCAATTGGCAGGAACTATGAGCAATTTCTCTTACCCCAATTTGTGTCACATCTACTGGAGCATCATGAGCATGTATTATGACGTCACAGTATATGATGACATCATAATTAGTATGCAGAATGACGTCACAATGTATTATGACGTCATAATGTATCCGCATTATGACATCACAATATATTATGAGAGCGCAACATGCAGGTATTATGGGCAGTTTCTCTTACCCCAATTTGTGTCACATCTACTGGAGCATCATGAGCATGTATTATGATGTCACAGTATATGATGACATCATAATTAGTATGCACTATGATGTCACAATGTATTATGACGTCATAATATATCCACATTAAGACATCACAAAATATTATGAGAGCGCAATTTGCAGGTTTTATGACCAATTTCGCTTACCCCAATTTGTGTCACATCTACTGGAGCATCATGAGCATGTATTATGACGTCACAGTATATGATGACATCATAATTAGTATGCACTATGACGTCAAAATGTATTATGACGTCATAATGTATCCGCATTATGACATCACAATATATTATGAGAGCGCAATTTGCAGGTTTTGTGACCAATTTCACGTACCCCAATTTGTGTCACATCTACTGGAGCATCATGAGCATGTACTATGACGTCACAGTATATGATGACATCATAATTACTATGCACTATGACCTCACAATGTATTATGAGGTCATAAACTATCCGCATTATGACATCACAATATATTATGAGAGCGCAACATGCAGGTATTATGACCAATTTCGCTTACCCCAATTTGTGTCACATCTACTGTAGCAACATGAGCATGTGTTATGACGTCATAGTATATGATGACATCATAATTAGTATGCATTATGACGTCACAATGTATTATGACGTCATAATGTATCCGCATTATGACATCACAATATATTATGAGAGCGCAATATGCAGGTATTATGAGCAATTTCTCTTACCCCAATTTGTGTCACATATACTGGAGTATCATCAGCATGTATTATGACGTCACAGTTTATGATGACATCATAATTAGTATGCACTATGACGTCACAATATATTATGACGTCATATTGTATACGCATTTTGACATCACAATATATTGTGAGAGCGCAATTTGCAGGTATTGTGAGCACTTTGTCTTACCCCAATTTGTGTCACGTCTGCTGGAGCATCATGAGCATGTATTATGACGTCACCGTAAAGGATGACATCATAATTAGTATGCGCGATGACATCAAAATGTATTATGACGTCATATTGTATCCGAATTATGACATCACAATATATTATGAGAGCGCAGTTTGAAGGTATTATGAGCAATTTCTCTTACCCCAATTTGTGTTACATCTACTGGAGCATCATGAGCATGTATTATGACGTCACAGTATAAGATGTCATCATAATTAGTATGCACTATGACGTCACAATGTATTATGATGTCACAGTATATGATGACATCATAATTACTATGCACTATGACCTCACAATGTGTTATGACGTCATAATGTATCCGCATTTTGACATCACAATATATTATGAGAGCGCAATTTGCAGGTATTATGAGCAATTTCTCTTACCCCAATCTGTGTCACACCTACTGGAGCATCATGAGCATCTTTTACGACATCACAGTATATGATGACATCATAATTATTATGCACTATGACGTCACAATGTATTATGACGTCATAATGTATCCGCATTATGACATCACAATATATTATGAGAGCGCAATTTGCAGGTATTATGAGCAATTTCTCTTACCCCAATTTTTGTAACATCTACTGAAGCATCATGAGCATGTATTATGACGTCACAACATATGATGACATCATAGCTAGTATGCACTATGACGTCACAAGGTATTATGATGTCATAATGTATCCGCATTATGACATCACAATATATTATGAGAGCGCAGTTTGCAGGTATTATGAGCAATTTCTCTTACCCCAATTTGTGTAAAATCTACTGGAGCATCATGAGCATGTATTATGACGTCACAGTATATGATGACATCATAATTAGTATCCACTATGATGTCACAATATATTATGACGTCATAATGTATCCGCATTATGACATCACAATGTATGATGAGATCGCAATTTGCAGGTATTATGAGCAATTTCTCTTACCACAGTTTGTGTCACATCTACTGGAGCATCATGAGCATGTATTATGTCGTCACAGTATATGATGACATCATAATTACTATGCAGTATGACATCACAATGTATTATTACGTCATAATGTATCCGCATTATGACATCACAATATATTATGAGAGCGCAATTTGCAGGTATTATGAGCAATTTCTCTTACCCCAATTTGTGTCACATCTACTGGAGCATCATGAGCATGTATTATGACGTCACAGTATATGATGACATCATAATGAGTATGCACTGTGACGTCACAATTTATTGTGACGTCATAATGTATCCGCATTATGACATCACAATATATTATGAGAGCGCAATTTGCAGGTATTATGAGCAATTTCTCTTACCCCAATTTGTGTCGCATCTACTGGAGCATCATGAGCATGTATTATGATGTCACAGTATATGATGACATCATAATTAGTATGCAGTATGACGTCACAATATATTATGACGTCACAATATATCCGCATTATGACATCACAATATATTATGAGAGCGCAATTTGCAGGTATTATGAGCAATTTCTCTTACCCAATTTGTGTCACATTTACTGGAGCATCATGAGCATGTATTATGACGTCACAGTATATGATGACATCATGATTAGTATGCACTATGACGTCACAATGTATTATGACGTCATAATGTATGCACATTATGACATCACAATATATTCTGAGAGCGCAATTTGCAGGAATTATGAGCAATTTCTCTTACCCCAATTTGTGTCACATCTACTGGAGCATCTTGAGCATGTATTATGACGTCACAGTATATGATGACATTATAATTAGTATGCACTATGACGTCACAATTTATTATGATGTCATAATGTATCCGCATTATGACATCACAATATATTATGAGAGCGCAATTTGCAGGTATTATGAGCAATTTCTCTTACCCCAATATGTGTCACAGCTACTGGAGCATCATGAGCATATATTATGACGTCACAGTATATGATAACATCATAAATAGTATGCACTATGACGTCACAATGTATTATGACGTCATAATGTATCTGCATTATGACATCACAATATATTATGAGAGCGTAATTTGCAGGTATTATGAGCAATTTCTCTTACCCCAATTTGCGTCACATCTACTGGAGCATCATGAGCATGTATTATGACGTCACAGTATATGATGACATCATAATTAGTATGCACTATGACGTCACAATGTATTATGACGTCATAATGTATCCGCATTATGACATCACAATATATTATGAGAGCGCAATTTGCAGGTATTATGAGCAATTTCGTTTACCCCAATTTGTCTCACATATACTGGAGCATCATCAGCATGTATTATGACGTCACAGTATATGATGACACCATAATTAGTGTGCACTATGACGTCACAATGTATTATGACGTCATAATGTATCTGCATTATGACATCACAATATATTGTGAGAGCGCAATTTGCAGGTATTATGAGCACTTTGTCTTACCCCAATTTGTGTCACATCTGCTGGAGCATCATGAGCATGTATTATGACGTCACCCTAAAGGATGACGTCATAATTAGTATGCACGATGACATCAAAATGTATTATGACGTCATATTGTATCCGCATTATCACATCACAATATATTATTAGAGCGCAGTTTGCAGGTATTATGAGCATTTTCTCTTACCCCAATTTGTGTTACATCTACTGGACCATCATGAGCATGTATTATGACATCACAGTATATGATGTCATCATAATTAGTATGCACTATGACGTCACAATGTATTATGATGTCACAGTATATGATTACATCATAATTACTATGCACTATGACCTCACAATGTGTTATGACGTCATAATATATCCGCATATTGACATCACAATATATTATGAGAGCGCAATTTGCAGGTATCATGAGCAATTTCTCTTACCCCAATTTGTGTCACATCTCCTGGAGCATCATGAGCATGTATTATGACGTCACAGTATATGATGACATCATAATTAGTATGCAGTATGACGTCACAATGTATTATGACGTCATAATGTATCCGCATTATGACATCACAATATATTATGAGAGCGCAATTTTAGGTAATATGAGCAATTTTTGTTACCCCAATATGTGTCACATCTACCGGAGCATCATGAACATCTATTATGACGTCACAGCATATGATGACATCATAATTAGTATGCACTATGATGTCACAATGTATTATGACGTCATAATGTATCCACATTATGACATCACAATATATTATGAGAGCGCAATTTGCAGGTATTAATAGCAATTTCTCTTACCTCAATTTGTGTCACATCTACTGGAGCATCATGAGCATGTATTATGACGTCACAGTATATGATGACATCATAATTAGTATGCAGTAAGACGTCACAATATATTATGACGTCATAATATATCCGCATTATGACATCACAATATATTATGAGAGCGCAATTTGCAGGAACTATGAGAAATTTCTCTTACCCCAATTTGTGTCACATCTACTGGAGCATCATGAGCATATATTATGACGTCACAGTATATGATAACATCATAAATAGTATGCACTATGACGTCACAATATATTATGACGTCAAAATGTATCTGCATTATGACATCACAATATATTATGAGAGCGTAATTTGCAGGTATTATGAGCAATTTCTCTTACCCCAATTTGTGTCACATCTACTGGAGCATGATGAGCATGTATTATGACGTCACAGTATATGATGACATCATAATTAGTATGCACTATGACGCCACAATGTATTATGACGTCATAATGTATCCGCATTATGACATCACAATATATAATGAGAGCGCAATTTGCAGGTATTATGACCAATTTCTCTTACCCCAATTTGTGTCACATCTACTGGAGCATCATGAGCATGTATTATGACGTCAAAACATATGATGACATCATAGATAGTATGCACTATGACGTCACAAGGTATTATGACTTCATAATGTATCCGCATTATGACATCACAATATATTATGAGAGCGCAATTTGCAGGTATTATGAGCAATTTCGCTTATCCCAATTTGTGTCACATCTACTGGAGCATCATGAGCATGTATTATGACGTCACAGTATTTGATGACATCATAATTAGTATGCAGTATGACGTCACAATGTATTTTGACATCATAATGTATCCGCATTATGACATCACAATATAGTATGAGAGCGCAATTTGGAGGTAATATGAGCAATTTCTGTTACCCCAGTATGTGTCACATCTACTGTAGCATCATGAGCATGTATTATGACGTCACAGTATATGATGACATCATAATTAGTATGCACTATGACGTCACAATGTATTATGACGTCATAATGTATCCGCATTATGACATCACAATATATTATGAGAGCGCAATATGCAGGTATTATGAGCAATTTCTCTTACCCCAATTTGTGTCACATCTACTGGAGCATCATGAGCATGTATTATGACGTCACAGTATATGATGACATCATAATTAGTATGCACTATGACGTCACAATGTATTACGACGTCATAATGTATCCGCCTTATGACATCACAATATATTATGAGAGCGCAATTTGCAGGTATTATGAGCAATTTCTCTTACCCCAATTTGTGTCACATATACTGGAGTATCATCAGCATGTATTATGACGTCACAGTATATGATGACATCATAATAAGTATGCACTATGACGTCACAATATATTATGACGTCATAATGTATAGGCATTATGACATCACAATATATTGTGAGAGCGCAATTTGCAGGTATTATGAGCACTTTGTCTTACCCCAATTTGTGTCACGTCTGCTGGAGCATCATGAGCATGTATTATGACGTCACCGTAAAGGATGACATCATAATTAGTATGCACGATGACATCAAAATGTATTATGACGTCATATTGTATCCGCATTATGACATCACAATATATTATGAGAGCGCAGTTTGCAGGTATTATGAGCAATTTCTCTTACCCCAATTTGTGTTACATGTACTGGAGCATCATGAGCATGTATTATGACGTCACAGTATATGATGTCATCATAATTAGTATGCACTATGACGTCACAATGTATTATGATGTCACAGTATATGATGACATCATAATTACTATGCACTATGACCTCACAATGTGTTATGACGTCATAATGTATCCGCATTTTGACATCACTATATATTATGAGAGCGCAATTTGCAGGTATTATGAGCAATTTCTCTTACCCCAATTTGTGTCACATCTACTGGAGCATCATGAGCATATATTATGACGTCACAGTATATGATAACATCATAAATAGTATGCACTATGACGTCACAATGTATTATGAAGTCATAATGTGTCTGCATTATGACATCACAATATATTATGAGAGCGTAATTTGCAGGTATTATGAGCAATTTCTCTTACCCCAATTTGTGTCACATCTACTGGAGCATCATGAGCATACATTATGACGTCACAGTATATGATAACATCATAAACAGTATGCACTATGACGTCACAATGTATTATGATGTAATACTGTATCTGCATTATGACATCACAATATATTATGAGAGCGTAATTTGCAGGTATTATGAGCAATTTCTCTTACCCCAATTTGTGTCACATCTACTGGAGCATCATGAGCATGTATTATGACGTCACAGTATATGATGACATCATAATTAGTATGCACTATGACGTCACAATGTATTATGACGTCATAATGTATCCGCATTATGACATCACAATATATTATGAGAGCGCAATTTGCAGGTATTATGAGCAATTTCTCTTACCCCAATTTGTGTCACATATACTGGAGTATCATCAGCATGTATTATGACGTCACCGTATATGATGACATCATAATTAGTATGCACTATGACGTCACAATGTATTATGACGTCATAATGTATCGGCATTATGACATCACAATATATTGTGAGAGCGCAATTTGCAGGTTTTATGACAAATTTGGCTTACCCCAATTTGTGTCACATCTACTGGAGCATCATGATCATGTATTATGACTTCACCGTATATGATGACATCATAATTAATATGCACTATGACATCACAATATATTAAGACATCATAATGTATCCGCATTATGACATCACAATATATTAGCAGAGCGCAACATGCAGGTATTATGAGCAATTTCTCTTACCCCAATTTGTGCCACATCTACTGGAGCATCATGAGCATGTATTATGACGTCACAGCAAATGATGACATCATAACTAGTATGCACTATGACGTCACAATGTATTATGACGTCATAATGTATCCGCATTATGACATCACAATATATTATGAGAGCGCAATTTGCAGGTATTATGAGCAATTTCTCTTACCCCAATTTGTGTCACATCTACTGGAGCATCATGAGCATGTATTATGACGTCACAGTACATGATGACATCATAATTAATATGCAGTATGACGTCACAATGCATTATGACGTCATAATGTATCCGCATTATGACATCACAATATATTATGAGAGCGCAATTTGCAGGTATTATGACCAATTTCTCTTACCCCAATTTGTGTCACATCTACTGGAGCATCATGAGCATGTATTATGACGTCAAAACATATGATGACATCATAGCTAGTATGCACTATGACGTCACAAGGTATTATGATGTCATATTGTATGCGTATTATGACATCACAATATATTATGAGAGTGCAATTTGCAGGTTTTATGACCAATTTCTCTTAACCCAATTTGTGTCACATCTACTGTTGCATCATGAGCTTGTATTATGACCTCACAGTATATGATGACATCATAATTAGTATGCACTAAGACGTCACAATATATTATGAGGTCATAATGTATCCGCATTATGACATCACAATATATTATGAGAGCGCAATTTGCAGGTATTATGAGCAATATCTCTTACCCCAATTTGTGTCACATCTACTGGAGCATCATGAGCATGTATTATGACGTCACAGTATATGATGACATCATAATTACTATGCACTATGACGTCACAATGTATTATGACGCCATAATATATCCGCATTATGACATCACAATATATTATGAGAGCGCAATTTGCAGGTATTATGAGCAATTTCTCTTACCCCAATTTGTGTCACATCTACTGGAGCATCATGAGCATGTATTATGACGTCACAGTATATGATGACATCATAATTACTATGCAGTATGACATCACAATGTATTATGATGTCATAATGTATCCACATTATGACATCACAATATATTATGAGAGCGCAATTTGCAGGTATTGTGAGCAATTTCTCTTACCCCAATTTGTGTCACATCTACTGGAGCATCACGAGCATGTATTATGATGTCACAGTATATGATGACATCATAATGAGTATGCACTGTGATGTCACAATTTATTGTGACGTCATAATGTATACACATTATGACATCACAATTTATTATGAGAGCGCAATTTGCAGGTATTATGAGCAATTTCTCTTACCCCAATTGGTGTCACATCTACTGGAGCATCATGAGCATGTATTATGACGTCACAGTATATGATGACATCATGATTAGTATGCACTATGAAGTCACAATGTATTATGACGTCATAATGTATGCGCATTATGACATCACAATATATTATGAGAGCGCAATTGGCAGGAACTATGAGCAATTTCTCTTACCCCAATTTGTGTCACATCTACTGGAGCATCATGAGCATGTATTATGACGTCACAGTATATGATGACATCATAATTAGTATGCAGAATGACGTCACAATGTATTATGACGTCATAATGTATCCGCATTATGACATCACAATATATTATGAGAGCGCAACATGCAGGTATTATGGGCAGTTTCTCTTACCCCAATTTGTGTCACATCTACTGGAGCATCATGAGCATGTATTATGATGTCACAGTATATGATGACATCATAATTAGTATGCACTATGATGTCACAATGTATTATGACGTCATAATATATCCACATTAAGACATCACAAAATATTATGAGAGCGCAATTTGCAGGTTTTATGACCAATTTCGCTTACCCCAATTTGTGTCACATCTACTGGAGCATCATGAGCATGTATTATGACGTCACAGTATATGATGACATCATAATTAGTATGCACTATGACGTCAAAATGTATTATGACGTCATAATGTATCCGCATTATGACATCACAATATATTATGAGAGCGCAATTTGCAGGTTTTGTGACCAATTTCACGTACCCCAATTTGTGTCACATCTACTGGAGCATCATGAGCATGTACTATGACGTCACAGTATATGATGACATCATAATTACTATGCACTATGACCTCACAATGTATTATGAGGTCATAAACTATCCGCATTATGACATCACAATATATTATGAGAGCGCAACATGCAGGTATTATGACCAATTTCGCTTACCCCAATTTGTGTCACATCTACTGTAGCAACATGAGCATGTGTTATGACGTCATAGTATATGATGACATCATAATTAGTATGCATTATGACGTCACAATGTATTATGACGTCATAATGTATCCGCATTATGACATCACAATATATTATGAGAGCGCAATATGCAGGTATTATGAGCAATTTCTCTTACCCCAATTTGTGTTACATCTACTGGAGCATCATGAGCATGTATTATGACGTCACAGTATATGATGACATCATAGTTAGTATGCACTATGACGTCACAATGTATTATGACGTCATAATGTATCCGCCTTATGACATCACAATATATTATGAGAGCGCAATTTGCAGGTATTATGAGCAATTTCTCTTACCCCAATTTGTGTCACATATACTGGAGTATCATCAGCATGTATTATGACGTCACAGTTTATGATGACATCATAATTAGTATGCACTATGACGTCACAATATATTATGACGTCATATTGTATACGCATTTTGACATCACAATATATTGTGAGAGCGCAATTTGCAGGTATTGTGAGCACTTTGTCTTACCCCAATTTGTGTCACGTCTGCTGGAGCATCATGAGCATGTATTATGACGTCACCGTAAAGGATGACATCATAATTAGTATGCGCGATGACATCAAAATGTATTATGACGTCATATTGTATCCGAATTATGACATCACAATATATTATGAGAGCGCAGTTTGAAGGTATTATGAGCAATTTCTCTTACCCCAATTTGTGTTACATCTACTGGAGCATCATGAGCATGTATTATGACGTCACAGTATAAGATGTCATCATAATTAGTATGCACTATGACGTCACAATGTATTATGATGTCACAGTATATGATGACATCATAATTACTATGCACTATGACCTCACAATGTGTTATGACGTCATAATGTATCCGCATTTTGACATCACAATATATTATGAGAGCGCAATTTGCAGGTATTATGAGCAATTTCTCTTACCCCAATCTGTGTCACACCTACTGGAGCATCATGAGCATCTTTTACGACATCACAGTATATGATGACATCATAATTATTATGCACTATGACGTCACAATGTATTATGACGTCATAATGTATCCGCATTATGACATCACAATATATTATGAGAGCGCAATTTGCAGGTATTATGAGCAATTTCTCTTACCCCAATTTGTGTAACATCTACTGAAGCATCATGAGCATGTATTATGACGTCACAACATATGATGACATCATAGCTAGTATGCACTATGACGTCACAAGGTATTATGATGTCATAATGTATCCGCATTATGACATCACAATATATTATGAGAGCGCAGTTTGCAGGTATTATGAGCAATTTCTCTTACCCCAATTTGTGTAAAATCTACTGGAGCATCATGAGCATGTATTATGACGTCACAGTATATGATGACATCATAATTAGTATCCACTATGATGTCACAATATATTATGACGTCATAATGTATCCGCATTATGACATCACAATGTATGATGAGATCGCAATTTGCAGGTATTATGAGCAATTTCTCTTACCACAGTTTGTGTCACATCTACTGGAGCATCATGAGCATGTATTATGTCGTCACAGTATATGATGACATCATAACTACTATGCAGTATGACATCACAATGTATTATTACGTCATAATGTATCCGCATTATGACATCACAATATATTATGAGAGCGCAATTTGCAGGTATTATGAGCAATTTCTCTTACCCCAATTTGTGTCACATCTACTGGAGCATCATGAGCATGTATTATGACGTCACAGTATATGATGACATCATAATGAGTATGCACTGTGACGTCACAATTTATTGTGACGTCATAATGTATCCGCATTATGACATCACAATATATTATGAGAGCGCAATTTGCAGGTATTATGAGCAATTTCTCTTACCCCAATTTGTGTCGCATCTACTGGAGCATCATGAGCATGTATTATGATGTCACAGTATATGATGACATCATAATTAGTATGCAGTATGACGTCACAATATATTATGACGTCACAATATATCCGCATTATGACATCACAATATATTATGAGAGCGCAATTTGCAGGTATTATGAGCAATTTCTCTTACCCAATTTGTGTCACATTTACTGGAGCATCATGAGCATGTATTATGACGTCACAGTATATGATGACATCATGATTAGTATGCACTATGACGTCACAATGTATTATGACGTCATAATGTATGCACATTATGACATCACAATATATTCTGAGAGCGCAATTTGCAGGAATTATGAGCAATTTCTCTTACCCCAATTTGTGTCACATCTACTGGAGCATCTTGAGCATGTATTATGACGTCACAGTATATGATGACATTATAATTAGTATGCACTATGACGTCACAATTTATTATGATGTCATAATGTATCCGCATTATGACATCACAATATATTATGAGAGCGCAATTTGCAGGTATTATGAGCAATTTCTCTTACCCCAATATGTGTCACAGCTACTGGAGCATCATGAGCATATATTATGACGTCACAGTATATGATAACATCATAAATAGTATGCACTATGACGTCACAATGTATTATGACGTCATAATGTATCTGCATTATGACATCACAATATATTATGAGAGCGTAATTTGCAGGTATTATGAGCAATTTCTCTTACCCCAATTTGCGTCACATCTACTGGAGCATCATGAGCATGTATTATGACGTCACAGTATATGATGACATCATAATTAGTATGCACTATGACGTCACAATGTATTATGACGTCATAATGTATCCGCATTATGACATCACAATATATTATGAGAGCGCAATTTGCAGGTATTATGAGCAATTTCGTTTACCCCAATTTGTCTCACATATACTGGAGCATCATCAGCATGTATTATGACGTCACAGTATATGATGACACCATAATTAGTGTGCACTATGACGTCACAATGTATTATGACGTCATAATGTATCTGCATTATGACATCACAATATATTGTGAGAGCGCAATTTGCAGGTATTATGAGCACTTTGTCTTACCCCAATTTGTGTCACATCTGCTGGAGCATCATGAGCATGTATTATGACGTCACCCTAAAGGATGACGTCATAATTAGTATGCACGATGACATCAAAATGTATTATGACGTCATATTGTATCCGCATTATCACATCACAATATATTATGAGAGCGCAGTTTGCAAGTATTATGAGCATTTTCTCTTACCCCAATTTGTGTTACATCTACTGGACCATCATGAGCATGTATTATGACATCACAGTATATGATGTCATCATAATTAGTATGCACTATGACGTCACAATGTATTATGATGTCACAGTATATGATTACATCATAATTACTATGCACTATGACCTCACAATGTGTTATGACGTCATAATATATCCGCATATTGACATCACAATATATTATGAGAGCGCAATTTGCAGGTATCATGAGCAATTTCTCTTACCCCAATTTGTGTCACATCTACTGGAGCATCATGAGCATGTTTTATGACTTCACAGTATATGATGACATCATAATTATTATGCACTATGACGTCACAATGTATTATGATGTCATAATGTATCCGCATTATGACATCACAATATATTATGAGAGCGCAATTTGCAGGTATTATGACCAATTTCTCTTACCCCAATTTGTGTCACATCTACTGGAGCATCATGAGCATGTATTATGACGTCACAACATATGATGACATTATAGCAAGTATGCACTATGACGTCACAAGGTATTATGATGTCATAATGTATCCGCATTATGACATCACAATATATTATGAGAGCGCAGTTTGGAGGTATTATGAGCAATTTCTCTTACCCCAATTTGTGTAACATCTACTGGAGCATCATGAGCATGCATTATGACGTCACAGTATATGATGACATCATAATTAGTATCCACTATGATGTCACAATATATTATGACGTCATAATGTATCCGCATTATGACATCACAATGTATGATGAGAGCGCAATTTGCAGGTATTATGAGCAATTTCTCTTACCCCAATTTGTGTCACATCTACTGGAGCATCATGAGCATGTATTATGATGTCACAGTATATGATGACATCATAATGAGTATGCACTGTGACGTCACAATTTATTGTGACGTCATAATGTATACACATTATGACATCACAATATATTATGAGAGCGCAATTTGCAGGTATTATGAGCAATTTCTCTTACCCCAATTTGTGTCACATCTACTGGAGCATCATGAGCATGTATTATGACGTCACAGTATATGATGACATCATAATTAGTATTCAGTAAGACGTCACAATGTATTATGACGTCATGATATATCCGCATTATGACATCACAATATATTATAAGAGCGCAATTTGCAGGTATTATGAGCAATTTCTCTTACCCCAATTTGTGTCACATCTACTGGAGCATCATGAGCATGTATTATGACGTCACAGTATATGATGACATCATGATTGGTATGCACTATGACGTCACAATGTATTATGACGTCATAATGTATGCGCATTATGACATCACAATATATTATGAGAGCGCAATTTGTAGGAACTGTGAGCAATTTCTCTTACCCCAATTTGTGTCACATCTACTGGAGCATCATGAGCATGTATTATGACGTCACAGTATATGATGACATCATAATTAGTATGCACTATGATGTCACAATTTATTATGATGTCATAATGTATCCGCATTATGACATCACAATATATTATGAGAGCGCAATTTGCAGGTATTATGAGCAATTTCTCTTACCCCAATATGTGTCACATCTACTGGAGCATCATGAGCATACATTATGACGTCACAGTATATGATGACATCATAATTAGTATGAACTATGACATCACAATGTATTATGACGTCATAATGTATCCGTATTATGACATCACAATATATAATGAGAGAGCAATTTGCAGGTATTATGAGCAATTTCTCATACCCCAATTAGTGTCACATCTACTGGAGCATCATGAGCATGTATTATGACGTCACAGTATGTGATGACATCATAATTAGTATGCACTATGACGTCACAATGTATTATGACGTCATAATGTATCCGCATTATGACATCACAATATATTATGAGAGCGCAACATGAAGGTATTATGAGCAATTTCTCTTACCGCAATTTGTGTCACATCTACTGGAGCATCATGAGCATGTATTATGACGTCACAGTATATGATGACATCATAATTAGTATGCACGATGATGTCACAATATATTATGACGTCATAATGTATCCGCATTATGACATCACAATATATTATGAGAGCGCAATTTGCAGGTTTTATGACCAATTTCGCTTACCCCAATTTGTGTCACATCTACTGGAGCATCATGAGCATGTATTATGACGTCACAGTATATGATGACATCATAATTAGTATGCACTATGGCGTCACAATTTATTATGATGTCATAATGTATCCGCATTATGACATCACAATATATTATGAGAGCGCAATCTGGAGGTAATATGAGCAATTTCTGTTGCCCCAATATGTGTCACATCTACTGGAGCATCATGAACATATATTATGACGTCACAGCATATGATGACATCAAAATTAGTATGCAGTATGACGTCACAATGTATTATGACGTCATAATGTATCCGCATTATGACATCACAATATATTATGAGAGCGCAATTTGCAGGTATTAATATCAATTTCTCTTACCCCAATTTGTGTCACATCTACTGGAGCATCATGAGCATGTATTATGACGTCACAGTATATGATGACATCATAATTAGTATGCAATAAGACGTCACAATGTATTATGACTTCATAATGTATCCGCATTATGACATCACAATATACTATGAGAGCGCAATTTGCAGGTGTTAATAGCAATTTCTCTTACCCCAATTTGTGTCACATCTGCAGGAGCATCATGAGCATGTATTATGACGTCACCGTAAAGGATGACATCATAATTAGTATGCACGATGACATCAAAATGTATTATGATGTCATATTGTATCCGCATTATGACATCACAATATATTATGAGAGCGCAGTTTGCAGGTATTATGAGCAATTTCTCTTACCCCAATTTGTGTTATATCTACTGGAGCATCATGAGCATGTATTATGACGTCACAGTATATGAAGTCATCATAATTAGTATGCACTATGACGTCACAATGTATTATGATGTCACAGTATATGATGATATCATAATTACTATGCACTATGACCTCACAATGTGTTATGACGTCATAATATATCCGCATTATGACATCACAATATATTATGAGAGCGCAATTTGCAGGTATTATGACCAATTTCTCTTACCCCAATTTGTGTCACATCTACTGGAGCATCATGAGCATGTATTATGACGTCACAATATATGATGACATCATAGCAAGTATGCACTATGACGTCACAAGGTATTATGATGTCATAATGTATCCGCATTATGACATCACAATATATTATGAGAGCGCAGTTTGCAGGTATTATGAGCAATTTCTCTTACCCCAATTTGTGTAACATCTACTGGAGCATCATGAGCATGTATTATGACGTCACAGTATATGATGACATCATAATTACTATCCACTATGATGTCACAATATATTATGACGTCATAATGTATCCGCATTATGACATCACAATGTATGATGAGAGTGCAATTTGCAGGTATTATGAGCAATTTCTCTTACCCCAATTTGTGTCACATCTACTGGAGCATCATGAGCATGTATTATGACGTCACAGTATATGATGACATCATAATTACTATGCAGTATGACATCACAATGTATTATGACGTCATAATGTATCCACATTATGTCATCACAATATATTATGAGAGCGCAATTTGCAGGTATTGTGAGCAATTTCTCTTACCCCAATTTGTGTCACATCTACTGGAGCATCATGAGCATGTATTATGATGTCACAGTATATGATGACATCATAATGAGTATGCACTGTGACGTCACAATTTATTGTGACGTCATAATGTATCCGCATTATGACATCACAATATATTATGAGAGCGCAATTTGCAGGTATTATGAGCAATTTCTCTTACCCCAATTTGTGTCGCATCTACTGGAGCATCATGAGCATGTATTATGATGTCACAGTATATGATGACATCTTAATTAGTATGCAGTATGACGTCACAATATATTATGACGTCACAATATATCCGCATTATGACATCACAATATATTATGAGAGCGCAATTTGCAGGTATTATGATCAATTTCTCTTACCCAATTTGTGTCACATTTACTGGAGCATCATGAGCATGTATTATGACGTCACAGTATATGATGACATCATGATTAGTATGCACTATGACCTCACAATTTATTATGATGTCATAATGTATCCGCATTATGACATCACAATATATTATGAGAGCGCAATTTGCAGCTATTATGAGCAATTTCTCTTACCGCAATTTGTGTCACATCTACTGGAGCATCATGAGCATGTATTATGACGTCACAGTATATGATGACATCATAATTAGTATGCAGTATGACGTCACAATGTATTATGACGTCATAATGTATCCGCATTATGACATCACAATATATTATGAGAGCGCAACATGCAGGTAATATGAGCAATTTCTCTTACCCCAATTTGTGTCACATCTACTGGAGCATCATGAGCATGTATTATGATGTCACAGTATATGATGACATCATAATTAGTATGCACTATGATGTCACTATGTATTATGACGTCCTAATATATCCGCATTATGACATCACAAAATATTATGAGAGCGCAATTTGCAGGTTTTATGACCAATTTCGCTTACCCCAATTTGTGTCACATCTACTGGAGCATCATGAGCATGTATTATGACGTCACAGTATATGATGACATCATAATGAGTATGCACTGTGACGTCACAATTTATTGTGACGTCATAATGTATCCGCATTATGACATCACAATATATTATGAGAGCGCAATTTGCAGGTATTATGAGCAATTTCTCTTACCCCAATTTGTGTCGCATCTACTGGAGCATCATGAGCATGTATTATGACGTCACAGTATATGATGACATCATAATTACTATGCACTATGACCTCACAATGTATTATGATGTGATAAACTATCCGCATTATGACATCACAATATATTATGAGAGCGCAACATGCAGGTATTATGAGCAATTTCTCTTACCCCAATTTGTGTCACATCTACTGGAGCATCATGAGCATACATTATGACGTCACAGTATATGATAACATCATAAACAGTATGCACTATGACGTCACAATGTATTATGACGTCACACTGTATCTGCATTATGACATCACAATATATTATGAGAGCGTAATTTGCAGGTATTATGAGCAATTTCTCTTACCCCAATTTGTGTCACATCTACTGGAGCATCATGAGCATGTATTATGACGTCACAGTATATGATGACATCATAATTAGTATGCACTATGACGTCACAATGTATTATGACGTCATAATGTATCCGCATTATGACATCACAATATATTATGAGAGCGCAATTTGCAGGTATTATGAGCAATTTCTCTTACCCCAATTTGTGTCACATATACTGGAGTATCATCAGCATGTATTATGACGTCACCATATATGATGACATCATAATTAGTATGCGCTATGACGTCACAATGTATCATGACGTCATAATGTATCGGCATTATGACATCACAATATATTGTGAGAGCGCAATTTGCAGGTTTTATGACAAATTTGGCTTACCCCAATTTGTGTCACATCTACTGGAGCATCATGATCATGTATTATGACTTCACAGTATATGATGACATCATAATTAGTATGCACTATGACGTCACAATGTATTATGATGTCACAGTATATGATGACATCATAATTACTATGCACTATGACCTCACAATGTGTTATGACGTCATAATATATCCGCATTATGACATCACAATATATTATGAGAGCGCAATTTGCAGGTATTATGACCAATTTCTCTTACCCCAATTTGTGTCACATCTACTGGAGCATCATGAGCATGTATTATGACGTCACAATATATGATGACATCATAGCAAGTATGCACTATGACGTCACAAGGTATTATGATGTCATAATGTATCCGCATTATGACATCACAATGTATGATGAGAGCGCAATTTGCAGGTATTATGAGCAATTTCTCTTACCCCAATTTGTGTCACATCTACTGGAGCATCATGAGCATGTATTATGACGTCACAGTATATGATGACATCATAATTACTATCCACTATGATGTCACAATATATTATGACGTCATAATGTATCCGCATTATGACATCACAATGTATGATGAGAGCGCAATTGGCAGGAACTATGAGCAATTTCTCTTACCCCAATTTGTGTCACATCTACTGGAGCATCATGAGCATGTATTATGACGTCACAGTATATGATGACATCATGATTAGTATGCACTATGAAGTCACAATGTATTATGACGTCATAATGTATGCGCATTATGACATCACAATATATTATGAGAGCGCAATTTCAGGTTTTATGAGAAATTTCTCTTACCCCAATTTGTGTCACATCTACTGGAGCATCATGAGCATATATCATGACGTCACAGTATATGATGACATCATAATTAATATGCACTATGACGTCACAATGTATTGTGGTACTATTGAGCAGGTACTATGAGCAATTTCTCTTACCCCAATTTGTGTCACATCTACTGGAGCATCATGAGCATGTATTATGATGTCACTGTATGTGATGACATCATAATTATTATGCACTATGACGTCACAATTTATTGTGACGTCACAATTTATTGTGACGTCATAATGTATCCACATTATGACATCACAATATATTATGAGAGCGCAATTTGCAGGTATTATGAGCAATTTCTCTTACCCCAATTTGTGTCACATCTACTGGAGCATCATGAGCATGTATTATGACGTCACAGTATATGATGACATCATAATTAGTATGCACTATGACGTCACAACGTATTATGACGTCATTATGTATCCGCATTATGACATCACAATATATAATGAGAGCGCAATTTGCAGGTATTATGAGCAATTTCTCTTACCCCAATTTGTGTCACATCTACTGGATCATCATGAGCATGTATTATGACGTCACAGTATATGATGACATCATAATTAGTATGCACTATGACGTCACAATGTATTATGACTTCATAATGTGTCCGCATTATGACATCACAATATATTATGAGAGTGCAATTTGCAGGTATTATGAGCAATTTCTCTTACCCCAATTTGTGTCACATCTCCTGGAGCATCATGAGCATGTATTATGACGTCACAGTATATGATGACATCATAATTAGTATGCAGTATGACGTCACAACGTATTATGATGTCATAATGTATCCGCATTATGACATCACAATATATTATGAGAGCGCAATTTGCAGGTATTATGAGCAATTTCTCTTACCCCAAATTGTGTCACATCTACTGGAGCATCATGAGCATGTATTATGACGTCACAGTATATGACGACATCATAATTATTATGAACTATGACGTCAAAATGTATTATGACGTCACAATATATTATGACGTCATAATGTATCTGCATTATGACATCACAATATACTATGGGAGCGCAATTTGCAGGTATTATGACCAATTTCTCTTACCCCAATTTGTGTCACATCTACTGGAGCATCATGAGCATGTATTATGACGTCACAGCATATGATGACATCATAACTAGTATGCAATATGACGTCACAATGTATTATGACGACATAATGTATGCGCATTATGACATCTCAGTATATTATGAGAGCGCAATTTGCAGGAAGTATGAGCAATTTCTCTTACCCCAATTTGTGTCACATCTACTGGAGCATCATGAGCATGTATTATGACGTCACAGTATATGATGACATCATAATTAGTATGCACTATGACGTCACAATGTATTATGACGTCATAATGTATCCGCATTATGACACCACAATATATAATGAGAGCGCAATTTGCAGGTAGTATGAGCAATTTCTCTTACCCCAATTTGTGTCACATCTACTTGAGCATCATGAGCATATATTATGACGTCACAGTATATGATTACATCATAATTAGTATGCACTATGACGTCACAATGTATTATGAATTCATAATGTATCCGCATTATGACACCACAATATATTATGAGAGCGCAATTTGCAGGTATTATGAGCAATTTCTCTTACCCCAATTTGTGTCACATCTCCTGGAGCATCATGAGCATGTATTATGACGTCACAGTATATGATGACATCATAATTAGTATGCAGTATGACGTCACAACGTATTATGACGTCATAATCTATCCGCATTATGACATCACAATATATTATGAGAGCGCAATTTTAGGTAATATGAGCAATTTTTGTTACCCCAATATGTGTCACATCTACCGGAGCATCATGAACATGTATTATGACGTCACAGCATATGATGACATCATAATTAGTATGCACTATGATGTCACAATGTATTATGACGTCATAATGTATCCGCATTATGACATCACAATATATTATGAGAGCGCAATTTGCAGGTATTATGAGCAATTTCTCTTACCCCAATTTGTGTCACATCTACTGGAGCATCATGAGCATGTATTATGACGTCACAGTATATGATGACATCATAATTAGTATGCAGTATGACGTCACAACGTATTATGACGTCATAATGTATCCGCATTATGACATCACAATATATTATGAGAGTGCAATTTGCAGGTTTTATGACCAATTTCTCTTAACCCAATTTGTGTCACATCTACTGTTGCATCATGAGCTTGTATTATGACGTCACAGTATATGATGACATCATAATTAGTATGCACTAAGACGTCACAATATATTATGACGTCATAGTGTATCCGCATTATGACATCACTATATATTATGAGAGCGCAATTTGCAGGTATTATGAGCAATTTCTCTTACCCCAATTTGTGTCACATCTACTGGAGCATGATGAGCATGTATTATGATGTCACTGTATGTGATGACATCATAATTATTATGCACTATGACGTCACAATTTATTGTGATGTCACAATTTATTGTGACGTCATAATGTATCCACATTATGACATCACAATATATTATGAGAGCGCAATTTGCAGGTATTATGAGCAATTTCTCTTACCCCAATTTGTGTCACATCTACTGGAGCATCATGAGCATGTATTATGACGTCACAGTATATGATGACATCATAATTAGTATGCACTATGACGTCACAATGTATTATGACGTCATAATGTATCCGCATTATGACATCACAATATATTATGAGAGCGCAATTTGCAGGTATTATGAGCAATTTCTCTTACCCCAATTTGTGTCACATCTACTGGAGCATCATGAGCATGTATTATGACGTCCCAGTATATGATGACATCATGATTAGTATGCACTATGACGTCACAATATATTATGACGTCATAATGTATGCGCATTATGACATCACAATATATTATGAGAGCGCAATTTGCAGGAACTATGAGCAATTTCTCTTACCCCAATTTGTGTCACATCTACTGGAGCATCATCAGCATGTATTATGACGTCACAGTATATGATGACATCATAATTAGTATGCACTATGACGTCACAATTTATTATGATGTCATAATGTATCTGCATTATAACATCACAATATATTATGAGAGCGCAATTTGCAGGTATTATGAGCAATTTCTCTTACCCCAAATTGTGTCACATCTACTGGAGCATCATGAGCATGTATTATGACGTCACAGTATATGACGACATCATAATTATTATGAACTATGACGTCAAAATGTATTATGACGTCACAATGTAATATGACGTCATAATGTATCTGCATTATGACAACACAATATACTATGAGAGCGCAATTTGCAGGTATTATGACCAGTTTCTCTTACCCCAATTTGTGTCACATCTACTGGAGCATCATGAGCATGTATTATGACGTAACAGTATATGATTACATCGTAATTAGTATGCACTATGATGTCACAAGGTATTATGACTTCATAATGTATCCGCATTATGACATCACAATATATTATGAGAGCGCAATTTGCAGGTATTATGAGCAATTTCGCTTATCCCAATTTGTGTCACATCTACTGGAGCATCATGAGCATGTATTATGACGTCACAGTATATGATGACATCATAATTACTATGCACTATGACGTCACAATGTATTATGACGTCATAATATATCCACATTATGACATCACAATATATTATGAGAGCGCAATTTGCAGGTATTATGAGCAATTTCTCTTACCCCAATTTGTGTCACATCTACTGGAGCATCATGAGCATGTATTATGACGTCACAGTATATGATGACATCATGATTAGTATGCACTATGACGTCACAATGTATTATGACGTCATAATGTATGCGCATTATGACATCTCAGTATATTATGAGAGCGCAATTTGCAGGAACTATGAGCAATTTCTCTTACCCCAATTTGTGTCACATCTACTGGAGCATCATGAGCATGTATTATGACGTCACAGTATATGATGACATCATAATTAGTATGCACTATGACGTCACAATGTATTATGACATTCATAATGTATCCGCATTATGACACCACAATATATAATGAGAGCGCAATTTGCAGGTAGTATGAGCAATTTCTCTTACCCCAATTTGTGTCACATCTACTGTAGCATCATGAGCATATATTATGATGTCACAGTATATGATTACATCATAATTAGTATGCACTATGACGTCACAATGTATTATGAATTCATAATGTATCCGCATTATGACACCACAATATATTATGAGAGCGCAATTTGCAGGTATTATGAGCAATTTCTCTTACCCCAATTTGTGTCACATCTCCTGGAGCATCATGAGCATGTATTATGACGTCACAGTATATGATGACATCATAATTAGTATGCAGTATGACGTCACAACGTATTATGACGTCATAATGTATCCGCATTATGACATCACAATATATTATGAGAGCGCAATTTTAGGTAATATGAGCAATTTTTGTTACCCCAATATGTGTCACATCTACCGGAGCATCATGAACATCTATTATGACGTCACAGCATATGATGACATCATAATTAGTATGCACTATGATGTCACAATGTATTATGACGTCATAATGTATCCACATTATGACATCACAATATATTATGAGAGCGCAATTTGCAGGTATTAATAGCAATTTCTCTTACCTCAATTTGTGTCACATCTACTGGAGCATCATGAGCATGTATTATGACGTCACAGTATATGATGACATCATAATTAGTATGCAGTAAGACGTCACAATATATTATGACGTCATAATATATCCGCATTATGACATCACAATATATTATGAGAGCGCAATTTGCAGGAACTATGAGAAATTTCTCTTACCCCAATTTGTGTCTCATCTACTGGAGCATCATGAGCATATATTATGACGTCACAGTATATGATAACATCATAAATAGTATGCACTATGACGTCACAATATATTATGACGTCAAAATGTATCTGCATTATGACATCACAATATATTATGAGAGCGTAATTTGCAGGTATTATGAGCAATTTATCTTACCCCAATTTGTGTCACATCTACTGGAGCATGATGAGCATGTATTATGACGTCACAGTATATGATGACATCATAATTAGTATGCACTATGACGTCACAATGTATTATGACGTCATAATGTATCCGCATTATGACATCACAATATATAACGAGAGCGCAATTTGCAGGTATTATGACCAATTTCTCTTACCCCAATTTGTGTCACATCTACTGGAGCATCATGAGCATGTATTATGACGTCAAAACATATGATGACATCATAGCTAGTATGCACTATGACGTCACAAGGTATTATGACTTCATAATGTATCCGCATTATGACATCACAATATATTATGAGAGCGCAATTTGCAGGTATTATGAGCAATTTCGCTTATCCCAATTTGTGTCACATCTACTGGAGCATCATGAGCATGTATTATGACGTCACAGTATTTGATGACATCATAATTAGTATGCAGTATGACGTCACAATGTATTTTGACATCATAATGTATCCGCATTATGACATCACAATATAGTATGAGAGCGCAATTTGGAGGTAATATGAGCAATTTCTGTTACCCCAGTATGTGTCACATCTACTGTAGCATCATGAGCATGTATTATGACGTCACAGTATATGATGACATCATAATTAGTATGCACTATGACGTCACAGTGTATTATGACGTCATAATGTATCCGCATTATGACATCACAATATATTATGAGAGCGCAATATGCAGGTATTATGAGCAATTTCTCTTACCCCAATTTGTGTCACATCTACTGGAGCATCATGAGCATGTATTATGACGTCACAGCATATGATGACATCATAACTAGTATGCAATATGACGTCACAATGTATTATGACGTCATAATGTATGCGCATTATGTCATCTCAGTATATTATGAGAGCGCAATTTGCAGGAACTATGAGCAATTTCTCTTACCCCAATTTGTGTCACATCTACTGGAGCATCATGAGCATGTATTATGACGTCACAGTATATGATGACATCATAATTAGTATGCACTATGACGTCACAATGTATTATGACGTCATAATGTATCCGCATTATGACACCACAATATATAATGAGAGCGCAATTTGCAGGTAGTATGAGCAATTTCTCTTACCCCAATTTGTGTCACATCTACTGGAGCATCATGAGCATATATTATGACGTCACAGTATATGATTACATCATAATTAGTATGCACTATGACGTCACAATGTATTATGAATTCATAATGTATCCGCATTATGACACCACAATATATTATGAGAGCGCAATTTGCAGGTATTATGAGCAATTTCTCTTACCCCAATTTGTGTCACATCTCCTGGAGCATCATGAGCATGTATTATGACGTCACAGTATATGATGACATCATAATTAGTATGCAGTATGACGTCACAACGTATTATGACGTCATAATGTATCCGCATTATGACATCACAATATATTATGAGAGCGCAATTTTAGGTAATATGAGCAATTTTTGTTACCCCAATATGTGTCACATCTACCGGAGCATCATGAACATGTATTATGACGTCACAGCATATGATGACATCATAATTAGTATGCACTATGATGTCACAATGTATTATGACGTCATAATGTATCCGCATTATGACATCACAATATATTATGAGAGCGCAATTTGCAGGTATTATGAGCAATTTCTCTTACCCCAATTTGTGTCACATCTACTAGAGCATCATGAGCATGTATTATGACGTCACAGTATATGATGACATCATAATTAGTATGCAGTATGACGTCACAACGTATTATGACGTCATAATGTATCCGCATTATGACATCACAATATATTATGAGAGCGCAATTTGCAGGTATTATGACCAATTTCTCTTACCCCAATTTGTGTCACATCTACTGGAGCATCATGAGCATGTATTATGACGTCAAAACATATGATGACATCATAGCTAGTATGCACTATGACGTCTCAAGGTACTATGATGTCATATTGTATCCGCATTATGACATCACAATATATTATGAGAGTGCAATTTGCAGGTTTTATGACCAATTTCTCTTAACCCAATTTGTGTCACATCTACTGTTGCATCATGAGCTTGTATTATGACGTCACAGTATATGATGACATCATAATTAGTATGCACTAAGACGTCACAATATATTATGACGTCATAGTGTATCCGCATTATGACATCACAATATATTATGAGAGCGCAATTTGCAGGTACTATGAGCAATTTCTCTTACCCCAATTTGTGTCACATCTACTGGAGCATCATGAGCATGTATTATGATGTCACTGTATGTGATGACATCATAATTATTATGCACTATGACATCACAATTTATTGTGACGTCACAATTTATTGTGACGTCATAATGTATCCACATTATGACATCACAATATATTATGAGAGCGCAATTTGCAGGTATTATGAGCAATTTCTCTTACCCCAATTTGTGTCACATCTACTGGAGCATCATGAGCATGTATTATGACGTCCCAGTATATGATGACATCCTGATTAGTATGCACTATGACGTCACAATGTATTATGACGTCATAATGTATGCGCATTATGACATCACAATATATTATGAGAGCGCAATTTGCAGGAACTATGAGCAATTTCTCTTACCCTAATTTGTGTCACATCTACTGGAGCATCATGAGCATGTATTATGACGTCAAAACATATGATGACATCATAGCTAGTATGCACTATGACGTCTCAAGGTACTATGATGTCATATTGTATCCGCATTATGACATCACAATATATTATGAGAGTGCAATTTGCAGGTTTTATGACCAATTTCTCTTAACCCAATTTGTGTCACATCTACTGTTGCATCATGAGCTTGTATTATGACGTCACAGTATATGATGACATCATAATTAGTATGCACTAAGACGTCACAATATATTATGACGTCATAGTGTATCCGCATTATGACATCACAATATATTATGAGAGCGCAATTTGCAGGTACTATGAGCAATTTCTCTTACCCCAATTTGTGTCACATCTACTGGAGCATCATGAGCATGTATTATGATGTCACTGTATGTGATGACATCATAATTATTATGCACTATGACATCACAATTTATTGTGACGTCACAATTTATTGTGACGTCATAATGTATCCACATTATGACATCACAATATATTATGAGAGCGCAATTTGCAGGTATTATGAGCAATTTCTCTTACCCCAATTTGTGTCACATCTACGGGAGCATCATGAGCATGTATTATGACGTCCCAGTATATGATGACATCCTGATTAGTATGCACTATGACGTCACAATGTATTATGACGTCATAATGTATGCGCATTATGACATCACAATATATTATGAGAGCGCAATTTGCAGGAACTATGAGCAATTTCTCTTACCCTAATTTGTGTCACATCTACTGGAGCATCATCAGCATGTATTATGACGTCACAGTATATGATGACATCATAATTAGTATGCACTATGACGTCACAATTTATTATGATGTCATAATGTATCCGCATTATAACATCACAATATATTATGAGAGCGCAATTTGCAGGTATTATGAGCAATTTCTCTTACCCCAAATTGTGTCACATCTACTGGAGCATCATGAGCATGTATTATGACGTCACAGTATATGACGACATCATAATTATTATGAACTATGACGTCAAAATGTATTATGACGTCACAATGTATTATGACATCATAATGTATCTGCATTATGACAACACAATATACTATGAGAGCGCAATTTGCAGGTATTATGACCAATTTCTCTTACCCCAATTTGTGTCACATCTACTGGAGCATCATGAGCATGTATTATGACGTCACAGTATATGATTACATCGTAATTAGTATGCACTATGACGTCACAAGGTATTATGACTTCATAATGTATCCGCATTATGACATCACAATATATTATGAGAGCGCAATTTGCAGGTATTATGAGCAATTTCGCTTATCCCAATTTCTGTCACATCTACTGGAGCATCATGAGCATGTATTGTGACGTCACAGTATATGATGACATCATAATTACTATGCACTATGACGTCACAATGTATTATGACGTCATAATATATCCGCATTATGACATCACAATATATTATGAGAGCGCAATTTGCAGGTATTATGAGCAATTTCTCTTACCCCAATTTGTGTCACATCTACTGGAGCATCATGAGCATGTATTATGACGTCACAGTATATGATGACATCATGATTAGTATGCACTATGACGTCACAATGTATTATGACGTCATAATGTATGCGCATTATGACATCTCAGTATATTATGAGAGCGCAATTTGCAGGAACTATGAGCAATTTCTCTTACCCCAATTTGTGTCACATCTACTGGAGCATCATGAGCATGTATTATGACGTCACAGTATATGATGACATCATAATTAGTATGCACTATGACGTCACAATGTATTATGACATTCATAATGTATCCGCATTATGACACCACAATATATAATGAGAGCGCAATTTGCAGGTAGTATGAGCAATTTCTCTTACCCCAATTTGTGTCACATCTACTGTAGCATCATGAGCATATATTATGACGTCACAGTATATGATTACATCATAATTAGTATGCACTATGACGTCACAATGTATTATGAATTCATAATGTATCCGCATTATGACACCACAATATATTATGAGAGCGCAATTTGCAGGTATTATGAGCAATTTCTCTTACCCCAATTTGTGTCACATCTCCTGGAGCATCATGAGCATGTATTATGACGTCACAGTATATGATGACATCATAATTAGTATGCAGTATGACGTCACAACGTATTATGACGTCATAATGTATCCGCATTATGACATCACAATATATTATGAGAGCGCAATTTTAGGTAATATGAGCAATTTTTGTTACCCCAATATGTGTCACATCTACCGGAGCATCATGAACATCTATTATGACGTCACAGCATATGATGACATCATAATTAGTATGCACTATGATGTCACAATGTATTATGACGTCATAATGTATCCACATTATGACATCACAATATATTATGAGAGCGCAATTTGCAGGTATTAATAGCAATTTCTCTTACCTCAATTTGTGTCACATCTACTGGAGCATCATGAGCATGTATTATGACGTCACAGTATATGATGACATCATAATTAGTATGCAGTAAGACGTCACAATATATTATGACGTCATAATATATCCGCATTATGACATCACAATATATTATGAGAGCGCAATTTGCAGGAACTATGAGAAATTTCTCTTACCCCAATTTGTGTCACATCTACTGGAGCATCATGAGCATATATTATGACGTCACAGTATATGATAACATCATAAATAGTATGCACTATGACGTCACAATATATTATGACGTCAAAATGTATCTGCATTATGACATCACAATATATTATGAGAGCGTAATTTGCAGGTATTATGAGCAATTTCTCTTACCCCAATTTGTGTCACATCTACTGGAGCATGATGAGCATGTATTATGACGTCACAGTATATGATGACATCATAATTAGTATGCACTATGACGCCACAATGTATTATGACGTCATAATGTATCCGCATTATGACATCACAATATATAATGAGAGCGCAATTTGCAGGTATTATGACCAATTTCTCTTACCCCAATTTGTGTCACATCTACTGGAGCATCATGAGCATGTATTATGACGTCAAAACATATGATGACATCATAGCTAGTATGCACTATGACGTCACAAGGTATTATGACTTCATAATGTATCCGCATTATGACATCACAATATATTATGAGAGCGCAATTTGCAGGTATTATGAGTAATTTCTCTTACCCCAATTTGTGTCACATCTACTGGAGCATCATGAGCATGTATTATGACGTCACAGTATTTGATGACATCATAATTAGTATGCAGTATGACGTCACAATGTATTTTGACATCATAATGTATCCGCATTATGACATCACAATATAGTATGAGAGCGCAATTTGGAGGTAATATGAGCAATTTCTGTTACCCCAGTATGTGTCACATCTACTGTAGCATCATGAGCATGTATTATGACGTCACAGTATATGATGACATCATAATTAGTATGCACTATGACGTCACAATGTATTATGACGTCATAATGTATCCGCATTATGACATCACAATATATTATGAGAGCGCAATATGCAGGTATTATGAGCAATTTCTCTTACCCCAATTTGTGTCACATCTACTGGAGCATCATGAGCATGTATTATGACGTCACAGTATATGATGACATCATAATTAGTATGCACTATGACGTCACAATGTATTACGACGTCATAATGTATCCGCCTTATGACATCACAATATATTATGAGAGCGCAATTTGCAGGTATTATGAGCAATTTCTCTTACCCCAATTTGTGTCACATATACTGGAGTATCATCAGCATGTATTATGACGTCACAGTATATGATGACATCATAATAAGTATGCACTATGACGTCACAATATATTATGACGTCATAATGTATAGGCATTATGACATCACAATATATTGTGAGAGCGCAATTTGCAGGTATTATGAGCACTTTGTCTTACCCCAATTTGTGTCACGTCTGCTGGAGCATCATGAGCATGTATTATGACGTCACCGTAAAGGATGACATCATAATTAGTATGCACGATGACATCAAAATGTATTATGACGTCATATTGTATCCGCATTATGACATCAGAATATATTATGAGAGCGCAGTTTGCAGGTATTATGAGCAATTTCTCTTACCCCAATTTGTGTTACATGTACTGGAGCATCATGAGCATGTATTATGACGTCACAGTATATGATGTCATCATAATTAGTATGCACTATGACGTCACAATGTATTATGATGTCACAGTATATGATGACATCATAATTACTATGCACTATGACCTCACAATGTGTTATGACGTCATAATGTATCCGCATTTTGACATCACTATATATTATGAGAGCGCAATTTGCAGGTATTATGAGCAATTTCTCTTACCCCAATTTGTGTCACATCTACTGGAGCATCATGAGCATATATTATGACGTCACAGTATATGATAACATCATAAATAGTATGCACTATGACGTCACAATGTATTATGAAGTCATAATGTGTCTGCATTATGACATCACAATATATTATGAGAGCGTAATTTGCAGGTATTATGAGCAATTTCTCTTACCCCAATTTGTGTCACATCTACTGGAGCATCATGAGCATACATTATGACGTCACAGTATATGATAACATCATAAACAGTATGCACTATGACGTCACAATGTATTATGATGTAATACTGTATCTGCATTATGACATCACAATATATTATGAGAGCGTAATTTGCAGGTATTATGAGCAATTTCTCTTACCCCAATTTGTGTCACATCTACTGGAGCATCATGAGCATGTATTATGACGTCACAGTATATGATGACATCATAATTAGTATGCACTATGACGTCACAATGTATTATGACGTCATAATGTATCCGCATTATGACATCACAATATATTATGAGAGCGCAATTTGCAGGTATTATGAGCAATTTCTCTTACCCCAATTTGTGTCACATATACTGGAGTATCATCAGCATGTATTATGACGTCACCGTATATGATGACATCATAATTAGTATGCACTATGACGTCACAATGTATTATGACGTCATAATGTATCGGCATTATGACATCACAATATATTGTGAGAGCGCAATTTGCAGGTTTTATGACAAATTTGGCTTACCCCAATTTGTGTCACATCTACTGGAGCATCATGATCATGTATTATGACTTCACCGTATATGATGACATCATAATTAATATGCACTATGACATCACAATATATTAAGACATCATAATGTATCCGCATTATGACATCACAATATATTAGCAGAGCGCAACATGCAGGTATTATGAGCAATTTCTCTTACCCCAATTTGTGCCACATCTACTGGAGCATCATGAGCATGTATTATGACGTCACAGCAAATGATGACATCATAACTAGTATGCACTATGACGTCACAATGTATTATGACGTCATAATGTATCCGCATTATGACATCACAATATATTATGAGAGCGCAATTTGCAGGTATTATGAGCAATTTCTCTTACCCCAATTTGTGTCACATCTACTGGAGCATCATGAGCATGTATTATGACGTCACAGTACATGATGACATCATAATTAATATGCAGTATGACGTCACAATGCATTATGACGTCATAATGTATCCGCATTATGACATCACAATATATTATGAGAGCGCAATTTGCAGGTATTATGACCAATTTCTCTTACCCCAATTTGTGTCACATCTACTGGAGCATCATGAGCATGTATTATGACGTCAAAACATATGATGACATCATAGCTAGTATGCACTATGACGTCACAAGGTATTATGATGTCATATTGTATGCGTATTATGACATCACAATATATTATGAGAGTGCAATTTGCAGGTTTTATGACCAATTTCTCTTAACCCAATTTGTGTCACATCTACTGTTGCATCATGAGCTTGTATTATGACCTCACAGTATATGATGACATCATAATTAGTATGCACTAAGACGTCACAATATATTATGAGGTCATAATGTATCCGCATTATGACATCACAATATATTATGAGAGCGCAATTTGCAGGTATTATGAGCAATATCTCTTACCCCAATTTGTGTCACATCTACTGGAGCATCATGAGCATGTATTATGACGTCACAGTATATGATGACATCATAATTACTATGCACTATGACGTCACAATGTATTATGACGCCATAATATATCCGCATTATGACATCACAATATATTATGAGAGCGCAATTTGCAGGTATTATGAGCAATTTCTCTTACCCCAATTTGTGTCACATCTACTGGAGCATCATGAGCATGTATTATGACGTCACAGTATATGATGACATCATAATTACTATGCAGTATGACATCACAATGTATTATGATGTCATAATGTATCCACATTATGACATCACAATATATTATGAGAGCGCAATTTGCAGGTATTGTGAGCAATTTCTCTTACCCCAATTTGTGTCACATCTACTGGAGCATCACGAGCATGTATTATGATGTCACAGTATATGATGACATCATAATGAGTATGCACTGTGATGTCACAATTTATTGTGACGTCATAATGTATACACATTATGACATCACAATTTATTATGAGAGCGCAATTTGCAGGTATTATGAGCAATTTCTCTTACCCCAATTGGTGTCACATCTACTGGAGCATCATGAGCATGTATTATGACGTCACAGTATATGATGCCATCATGATTAGTATGCACTATGAAGTCACAATGTATTATGACGTCATAATGTATGCGCATTATGACATCACAATATATTATGAGAGCGCAATTGGCAGGAACTATGAGCAATTTCTCTTACCCCAATTTGTGTCACATCTACTGGAGCATCATGAGCATGTATTATGACGTCACAGTATATGATGACATCATAATTAGTATGCAGAATGACGTCACAATGTATTATGACGTCATAATGTATCCGCATTATGACATCACAATATATTATGAGAGCGCAACATGCAGGTATTATGGGCAGTTTCTCTTACCCCAATTTGTGTCACATCTACTGGAGCATCATGAGCATGTATTATGATGTCACAGTATATGATGACATCATAATTAGTATGCACTATGATGTCACAATGTATTATGACGTCATAATATATCCGCATTATGACATCACAAAATATTATGAGAGCGCAATTTGCCGGTTTTATGACCAATTTCGCTTACCCCAATTTGTGTCACATCTACTGGAGCATCATGAGCATGTATTATGACGTCACAGTATATGATGACATCATAATTAGTATGCACTATGACGTCAAAATGTATTATGACGTCATAATGTATCCGCATTATGACATCACAATATATTATGAGAGCGCAATTTGCAGGTTTTGTGACCAATTTCACTTACCCCAATTTGTGTCACATCTACTGGAGCATCATGAGCATGTACTATGACGTCACAGTATATGATGACATCATAATTACTATGCACTATGACCTCACAATGTATTATGAGGTCATAAACTATCCGCATTATGACATCACAATATATTATGAGAGCGCAACATGCAGGTATTATGACCAATTTCGCTTACCCCAATTTGTGTCACATCTACTGTAGCAACATGAGCATGTGTTATGACGTCATAGTATATGATGACATCATAATTAGTATGCATTATGACGTCACAATGTATTATGACGTCATAATGTATCCGCATTATGACATCACAATATATTATGAGAGCGCAATATGCAGGTATTATGAGCAATTTCTCTTACCCCAATTTGTGTTACATCTACTGGAGCATCATGAGCATGTATTATGACGTCACAGTATATGATGACATCATAATTAGTATGCACTATGACGTCACAATGTATTATGACGTCATAATGTATCCGCCTTATGACATCACAATATATTATGAGAGCGCAATTTGCAGGTATTATGAGCAATTTCTCTTACCCCAATTTGTGTCACATATACTGGAGTATCATCAGCATGTATTATGACGTCACAGTTTATGATGACATCATAATTAGTATGCACTATGACGTCACAATATATTATGACGTCATATTGTATACGCATTTTGACATCACAATATATTGTGAGAGCGCAATTTGCAGGTATTGTGAGCACTTTGTCTTACCCCAATTTGTGTCACGTCTGCTGGAGCATCATGAGCATGTATTATGACGTCACCGTAAAGGATGACATCATAATTAGTATGCGCGATGACATCAAAATGTATTATGACGTCATATTGTATCCGAATTATGACATCACAATATATTATGAGAGCGCAGTTTGAAGGTATTATGAGCAATTTCTCTTACCCCAATTTGTGTTACATCTACTGGAGCATCATGAGCATGTATTATGACGTCACAGTATATGATGTCATCATAATTAGTATGCACTATGACGTCACAATGTATTATGATGTCACAGTATATGATGACATCATAATTACTATGCACTATGACCTCACAATGTGTTATGACGTCATAATGTATCCGCATTTTGACATCACAATATATTATGAGAGCGCAATTTGCAGGTATTATGAGCAATTTCTCTTACCCCAATCTGTGTCACACCTACTGGAGCATCATGAGCATGTTTTACGACATCACAGTATATGATGACATCATAATTATTATGCACTATGACGTCACAATGTATTATGACGTCATAATGTATCCGCATTATGACATCACAATATATTATGAGAGCGCAATTTGCAGGTATCATGAGCAATTTCTCTTACCCCAATTTGTGTCACATCTACTGGAGCATCATGAGCATGTTTTATGACTTCACAGTATATGATGACATCATAATTATTATGCACTATGACGTCACAATGTATTATGATGTCATAATGTATCCGCATTATGACATCACAATATATTATGAGAGCGCAATTTGCAGGTATTATGACCAATTTCTCTTACCCCAATTTGTGTCACATCTACTGGAGCATCATGAGCATGTATTATGACGTCACAACATATGATGACATTATAGCAAGTATGCACTATGACGTCACAAGGTATTATGATGTCATAATGTATCCGCATTATGACATCACAATATATTATGAGAGCGCAGTTTGGAGGTATTATGAGCAATTTCTCTTACCCCAATTTGTGTAACATCTACTGGAGCATCATGAGCATGCATTATGACGTCACAGTATATGATGACATCATAATTAGTATCCACTATGATGTCACAATATATTATGACGTCATAATGTATCCGCATTATGACATCACAATGTATGATGAGAGCGCAATTTGCAGGTATTATGAGCAATTTCTCTTACCCCAATTTGTGTCACATCTACTGGAGCATCATGAGCATGTATTATGATGTCACAGTATATGATGACATCATAATGAGTATGCACTGTGACGTCACAATTTATTGTGACGTCATAATGTATACACATTATGACATCACAATATATTATGAGAGCGCAATTTGCAGGTATTATGAGCAATTTCTCTTACCCCAATTTGTGTCACATCTACTGGAGCATCATGAGCATGTATTATGACGTCACAGTATATGATGACATCATAATTAGTATTCAGTAAGACGTCACAATGTATTATGACGTCATGATATATCCGCATTATGACATCACAATATATTATAAGAGCGCAATTTGCAGGTATTATGAGCAATTTCTCTTACCCCAATTTGTGTCACATCTACTGGAGCATCATGAGCATGTATTATGACGTCACAGTATATGATGACATCATGATTGGTATGCACTATGACGTCACAATGTATTATGACGTCATAATGTATGCGCATTATGACATCACAATATATTATGAGAGCGCAATTTGCAGGAACTGTGAGCAATTTCTCTTACCCCAATTTGTGTCACATCTACTGGAGCATCATGAGCATGTATTATGACGTCACAGTATATGATGACATCATAATTAGTATGCACTATGATGTCACAATTTATTATGATGTCATAATGTATCCGCATTATGACATCACAATATATTATGAGAGCGCAATTTGCAGGTATTATGAGCAATTTCTCTTACCCCAATATGTGTCACATCTACTGGAGCATCATGAGCATACATTATGACGTCACAGTATATGATGACATCATAATTAGTATGAACTATGACATCACAATGTATTATGACGTCATAATGTATCCGTATTATGACATCACAATATATAATGAGAGAGCAATTTGCAGGTATTATGAGCAATTTCTCATACCCCAATTAGTGTCACATCTATTGGAGCATCATGAGCATGTATTATGACGTCACAGTATGTGATGACATCATAATTAGTATGCACTATGACGTCACAATGTATTATGACGTCATAATGTATCCGCATTATGACATCACAATATATTATGAGAGCGCAACATGAAGGTATTATGAGCAATTTCTCTTACCGCAATTTGTGTCACATCTACTGGAGCATCATGAGCATGTATTATGACGTCACAATATATGATGACATCATAATTAGTATGCACTATGATGTCACAATATATTATGACGTCATAATGTATCCGCATTATGACATCACAATATATTATGAGAGCGCAATTTGCAGGTTTTATGACCAATTTCGCTTACCCCAATTTGTGTCACATCTACTGGAGCATCATGAGCATGTATTATGACGTCACAGTATATGATGACATCATAATTAGTATGCACTATGGCGTCACAATTTATTATGATGTCATAATGTATCCGCATTATGACATCACAATATATTATGAGAGCGCAATCTGGAGGTAATATGAGCAATTTCTGTTGCCCCAATATGTGTCACATCTACTGGAGCATCATGAACATATATTATGACGTCACAGCATATGATGACATCAAAATTAGTATGCAGTATGACGTCACAATGTATTATGACGTCATAATGTATCCGCATTATGACATCACAATATATTATGAGAGCGCAATTTGCAGGTATTAATATCAATTTCTCTTACCCCAATTTGTGTCACATCTACTGGAGCATCATGAGCATGTATTATGACGTCACAGTATATGATGACATCATAATTAGTATGCAATAAGACGTCACAATGTATTATGACTTCACAATGTATCCGCATTATGACATCACAATATACTATGAGAGCGCAATTTGCAGGTGTTAATAGCAATTTCTCTTACCCCAATTTGTGTCACATCTGCAGGAGCATCATGAGCATGTATTATGACGTCACCGTAAAGGATGACATCATAATTAGTATGCACGATGAAATCAAAATGTATTATGATGTCATATTGTATCCGCATTATGACATCACAATATATTATGAGAGCGCAGTTTGCAGGTATTATGAGCAATTTCTCTTACCCCAATTTGTGTTACATCTACTGGAGCATCATGAGCATGTATTATGACGTCACAGTATATGAAGTCATCATAATTAGTATGCACTATGACGTCACAATGTATTATGATGTCACAGTATATGATGATATCATAATTACTATGCACTATGACCTCACAATGTGTTATGACGTCATAATATATCCGCATTATGACATCACAATATATTATGAGAGCGCAATTTGCAGGTATTATGACCAATTTCTCTTACCCCAATTTGTGTCACATCTACTGGAGCATCATGAGCATGTATTATGACGTCACAATATATGATGACATCATAGCAAGTATGCACTATGACGTCACAAGGTATTATGATGTCATAATGTATCCGCATTATGACATCACAATATATTATGAGAGCGCAGTTTGCAGGTATTATGAGCAATTTCTATTACCCCAATTTGTGTAACATCTACTGGAGCATCATGAGCATGTATTATGACGTCACAGTATATGATGACATCATAATTACTATCCACTATGATGTCACAATATATTATGACGTCATAATGTATCCGCATTATGACATCACAATGTATGATGAGAGTGCAATTTGCAGGTATTATGAGCAATTTCTCTTACCCCAATTTGTGTCACATCTACTGGAGCATCATGAGCATGTATTATGACGTCACAGTATATGATGACATCATAATTACTATGCAGTATGACATCACAATGTATTATGACGTCATAATGTATCCACATTATGTCATCACAATATATTATGAGAGCGCAATTTGCAGGTATTTTGAGCAATTTCTCTTACCCCAATTTGTGTCACATCTACTGGAGCATCATGAGCATGTATTATGATGTCACAGTATATGATGACATCATAATGAGTATGCACTGTGACGTCACAATTTATTGTGACGTCATAATGTATCCGCATTATGACATCACAATATATTATGAGAGCGCAATTTGCAGGTATTATGAGCAATTTCTCTTACCCCAATTTGTGTCGCATCTACTGGAGCATCATGAGCATGTATTATGATGTCACAGTATATGATGACATCATAATTAGTATGCAGTATGACGTCACAATATATTATGACGTCACAATATATCCGCATTATGACATCACAATATATTATGAGAGCGCAATTTGCAGGTATTATGATCAATTTCTCTTACCCAATTTGTGTCACATTTACTGGAGCATCATGAGCATGTATTATGACGTCACAGTATATGATGACACCATGATTAGTATGCACTATGACGTCACAATGTATTATGACGTCATAATGTATCCGAATTATGACATCACAATATATTATGAGAGCGCAACATGCAGGTATTATGAGCAATTTCTCTTACCCCAATTTGCGTCACATCTACTGGAGCATCATGAGCATGTATTATGACGTCACAGTATATGATGACATCATAATTAGTACGCACTATGACGTCACAATGTATTATGACATCATAATGTATCCGCATTATGACATCACAATATATTATGAGAGCGCAATTTGCAGGTATTATGAGCAATTTCTCTTACCCCAATATGTGTCACAGCTACTGGAGCATCATGAGCATATATTATGACGTCACAGTATATGATAACATCATAAATAGTATGCACTATGACGTCACAATGTAATATGATGTCATAATGTATCTGCATTATGACATCACAATATATTATGAGAGCGTAATTTGAAGGTATTATGAGCAATTTCTCTTACCCCAATTTTCGTCACATCTACTGGAGCATCATGAGCATGTATTATGACGTCACAGTATATGATGACATCATAATTAGTATGCACTATGACGTCACAATGTATTATGACGTCATAATGTATCCGCATTATGACATCACAATATATTATGAGAGCGCAATTTGCAGGTATTATGAGCAATTTCGTTTACCCCAATTTGTGTCACATATACTGGAGTATCATCAGCATGTATTATGACGTCACAGTATATGATGACACCATAATTACTGTGCACTATGACGTCACAATGTATTATGACGTCATAATGTATCCGCATTATGACATCACAATATACTGTGAGAGCGCAATTTGCAGGTATTATGAGCACTTTGTCTTATCCCAATTTGTGTCACAACTGCTGGAGCATCATGAGCATGTATTATGACGTCACCCTAAAGGATGACGTCATAATTAGTATGCACGATGACATCAAAATGTATTATGACGTCATATTGTATCCGCATTATCACATCACAATATATTATGAGAGCGCAGTTTGCAGGTATTATGAGCAATTTCTCTTACCCCAATTTGTGTTACATCTACTGGACCATCATGAGCATGTATTATGACATCACAGTATATGATGTCATCATAATTAGTATGCACTATGACGTCACAATGTATTATGATGTCACAGTATATGATTACATCATAATTACTATGCACTATGACCTCACAATGTGTTATGACGTCATAATATATCCGCATATTGACATCACAATATATTATGAGAGCGCAATTTGCAGGTATCATGAGCAATTTCTCTTACCCCAATTTGTGTCACATCTACTGGAGCATCATGAGCATGTTTTATGACTTCACAGTATATGATGACATCATAATTATTATGCACTATGACGTCACAATGTATTATGATGTCATAATGTATCCGCATTATGACATCACAATATATTATGAGAGCGCAATTTGCAGGTATTATGACCAATTTCTCTTACCCCAATTTGTGTCACATCTACTGGAGCATCATGAGCATGTATTATGTCGTCACAACATATGATGACATTATAGAAAGTATGCACTATGACGTCACAAGGTATTATGATGTCATAATGTATCCGCATTATGACATCACAATATATTATGAGAGCGCAGTTTGGAGGTATTATGAGCAATTTCGCTTACCCCAACTTGTGTCACATCTACTGGAGCATCATTAGCATGTATTATGACGTCACAGTATGTGATGACATCATAATTAGTATGCACTATGACGTCACAATGTATTATGACGTCATAATGTATCCGCATTATGACATCACAATATATTATGAGAGCGCAACAAGAAGGTATTATGAGCAATTTCTCTTACCGCAATTTGTGTCACATCTACTGGAGCATCATGAGCATGTATTATGACGTCAGAGTATATGATGACATCATAATTAGTATGCACTATGATGTCACAATATATTATGACGTCATAATGTATCCGCATTATGACATCACAATATATTATGAGATCGCAATTTGCAGGTTTTATGACCAATTTCGCTTACCCCAATTTGTGTCACATCTACTGGAGCATCATGAGCATGTATTATGACGTCACAGTATATGATGACATCATAATTACTATGCACTATGACCTCACAATGTATTATGATGTGATAAACTATCCGCATTATGACATCACAATATATTATGAGAGCGCAACATGCAGGTATTATGACCAATTTCGCTTACCCCAATTTGTGTCACATCTACTGGAGCATCATGAGCATGTATTATGACGTCACAACATATGATGACATTATAGCAAGTATGAACTATGACGTCACAAGGTATTATGATGTCATAATGTATCCGCATTATGACATCACAATATATTATGAGAGCGCAGTTTGCAGGTATTATGAGCAATTTCTCTTACCCCAATTTGTGTAACATCTACTGGAGCATCATGAGCATGCATTATGACGTCACAGTATATGATGACATCATAATTAGTATCCACTATGATGTCACAATATATTATGACGTCATAATGTATCCGCATTATGACATCACAATGTATGATGAGAGCGCAATTTGCAGGTATTATGAGCAATTTCTCTTACCCCAATTTGTGTCACATCTACTGGAGAATCATGAGCATGTATTATGATGTCACAGTATATGATGACATCATAATGAGTATGCACTGTGACGTCACAATTTATTGTGACGTCATAATGTATACACATTATGACATCACAATATATTATGAGAGCGCAATTTGCAGGTATTATGAGCAATTTCTCTTACCCCAATTTGTGTCACATCTACTGGAGCATCATGAGCATGTATTATGACGTCACAGTATATGATGACATCATAATTAGTATGCAGTAAGACGTCACAATGTATTATGACGTCATAATATATCCGCATTATGACATCACAATATATTATAAGAGCGCAATTTGCAGGTATTATGAGCAATTTCTCTTACCCCAATTTGTGTCACATCTACTGGAGCATCATGAGCATGTATTATGACATCACAGTATATGATGACATCATGATTGGTATGCACTATGACGTCACAATGTATTATGACGTCATAATGTATGCGCATTATGACATCACAATATATTATGAGAGCGCAATTTGCAGGAACTATGAGCAATTTCTCTTACCCCAATTTTTGTCATATCTACTGGAGCATCATGAGCATGTATTATGACGTCACAGTATATGATGACATCATAATAAGTATGCACTATGATGTCAAAATTTATTATGATGTCATAATGTATCCGCATTATGACATCACAATATATTATGAGAGCGCAATTTGCAGGTATTATGAGCAATTTCTCTTACCCCAATTTGTGTCACATCTGCTGGAGCATCATGAGCATACATTATGACGTCACAGTATATGATGACATCATAATTAGTATGAACTATGACATCACAATGTATTATGACATCATAATGTATCCGCATTATGACATCACAATATATAATGAGAGAGCAATTTGCAGGTATTATGAGCAATTTCTCATACCCCAATTAGTGTCACATCTACTGCAGCATCATGAGCATGTATTATGACGTCACAGTATGTGATGACATCATAATTAGTATGCACTATGACGTCACAATGTATTATGACGTCATAATGTATCCGCATTATGACATCACAATATATTATGAGAGCGCAACATGAAGGTATTATGATCAATTTCTCTTACCGCAATTTGTGTCACATCTACTGGAGCATCATGAGCATGTATTATGACGTCACAGTATATGATGACATCATAATTAGTATGCACTATGGCGTCACAATTTATTATGATGTCATAATGTATCCGTATTATGACATCACAATGTATTAAGAGAGCGCAATCTGGAGGTAATATGAGCAATTTCTGTTACCCCAATATGTGTCACATCTACTGGAGCATCATGAACATATATTATGACGTCACAGCATATGATGACATCATAATTAGTATGCACTATGATGTCACAATGTATTATGACGTCATAATGTATCCGCATTATGACATCACAATATATTATGAGAGCGCAATTTGCAGGTATTAATATCAATTTCTCTTACCCCAATTTGTGTCACATCTACTGGAGCATCATGAGCATGTATTATGACGTCACAGTATATGATGACATCATAATTAGTATGCAATAAGACGTCACAATGTATTATGACTTCATAATGTATCCGCATTATGACATCACAATATACTATGAGAGCGCAATTTGCAGGTATTAATAGCAATTTCTCTTACCCCAATTTGTGTCACATCTGCTGGAGCATCATGAGCATGTATTATGACGTCACCGTAAAGGATGACATCATAATTAGTATGCACGATGACATCAAAATGTATTATGATATCATATTGTATCCGCATTATGACATCACAATATATTATGAGAGTGCAGTTTGCAGGTATTATGAGCAATTTGTCTTACCCCAAATTGTGTTACATCTACTGGAGCATCATGAGCATGTATTATGACGTCACAGTATATGAAGTCATCATAATTAGTATGCACTATGACGTCACAATGTATTATGATGTCACAGTATATGATGACATCATAATTACTATGCACTATGACCTCACAATGTGTTATGACGTCATAATATATCCGCATTATGACATCACAATATATTATGAGAGTGCAATTTGCAGGTATTATGACCAATTTCTCTTACCCCAATTTGTGTCACATCTACTGGAGCATCATGAGCATGTATTATGACGTCACAATATATGATGACATCATAGCAAGTATGCACTATGACGTCACAAGGTATTATGATGTCATAATGTATCCGCATTATGACATCACAATATATTATGAGAGCGCAGTTTGCAGGTATTATGAGCAATTTCTCTTACCCCAATTTGTGTAACATCTACTGGAGCATCATGAGCATGTATTATGACGTCACAGTATATGATGACATCATAATTACTATCCACTATGATGTCACAATATATTATGACGTCATAATGTATCCGCATTATGACATCACAATGTATGATGAGAGTGCAATTTGCAGGTATTATGAGCAATTTCTCTTACCCCAATTTCTGTCACATCTACTGGAACATCATGAGCATGTATTATGACGTCACAGTATATGATGACATCATAATTACTATGCAGTATGACATCACAATGTATTATGACGTCATAATGTATCCACATTATGACATCACAATATATTATGAGAGCGCAATTTGCAGGTTTTGTGAGCAATTTCTCTTACCCCAATTTGTGTCACATCTACTGGAGCATCATGAGCATGTATTATGATGTCACAGTATATGATGACATCATAATGAGTATGCACTGTGATGTCACAATTTATTGTGACGTCATAATGTATACACATTATGACATCACAATATATTATGAGAGCGCAATTTGCAGGTATTATGAGCAATTTCTCTTACCCCAATTGGTGTCACATCTACTGGAGCATCATGAGCAAGTATTATGACGTCACAGTATATGATGACATCATAATTAGTATGCAGTATGACGTCACAATGTATTATGACGTCATAATGTATCCGCATTATGACATCACAATATATTATGAGAGCGCAACATGCAGGTATTATGAGCAGTTTCTCTTACCCCAATTTGTGTCACATCTACCGGAGCATCATGAGCATGTATTATGATGTCACAGTATATGATGACATCATAATTAGTATGCACTATGATGTCACAATGTATTATGACGTCATAATATATCCGCATTATGACATCACAAAATATTATGAGAGCGCAATATGCAGGTTTTATGACCAATTTCGCTTACCCCAATTTGTGTCACATCTACTGGAGCATCATGAGCATGTATTATGACGTCACAGTATATGATGACATCATAATTAGTATGCACTATGACGTCACAATGTATTATGACGTCATAATGTATCCGCATTATGACATCACAATATATTATGAGAGCGCAATTTGCAGGTTTTGTGACCAATTTCACTTACCCCAATTTGTGTCACATCTACTGGAGCATCATGAGCATGTATTATGACGTCACTGTATATGATGACATCATAATTACTATGCACTATGACCTCACAATGCATTATGAGGTCATAAACTATCCGCATTATGACATCACAATATATTATGAGAGCGCAACATGCAGGTATTATGACCAATTTCGCTTACCACAATTTGTGTCACATCTACTGTAGCATCATGAGCATGTATTATGACGTCATAGTATATGATGACATCATAATTAGTATGCACTATGACGTCACAATGTATTATGACGTCATAATGTATCCGCATTATGACATCACAATATATTATGAGAGCGCAATATGCAGGTATTATGAGCAATTTCTCTTACCCCAATTTGTGTTACATGTACTGGAGCATCATGAGCATGTATTATGACGTCACAGTATATGATGACATCATAATTAGTATGCACTATGACGTCACAATGTATTATGACGTCATAATGTATCCGCCTTATGACATCACAATATATTATGAGAGCGCAATTTGCAGGTATTATGAGCAATTTCTCTTACCCCAATTTGTGTCACATATACAGGAGTATCATCAGCATGTATTATGACGTCACAGTTTATGATGACATCATAATTAGTATGCACTATGACGTCACAATATATTATGACGTCATAATGTATCCGCATTATGACATCACAATATATTGTAAGAGCGCAACATGCAGGTATTATGAGCAATTTCTCTTACCCCAATTTGTGTCACATCTACTGGAGCATCATGAGCATACATTATGACGTCACAGTATATGATGACATCATAATAAGTATGAACTATGACATCACAATGTATTATGATGTCATAATGTATCCGCATTATGACATCACAATATATAATGAGAGAGCAATTTGCAGGTATTATGAGCAATTTCTCATACCCCAATTAGTGTCACATCTACTGGAGCATCATGAGCATGTATTATGACGTCACAGTATGTGATGACATCATAATTAGTATGCACTATGACGTCAAAATGTATTATGACGTCATAATGTATCCGCATTATGACATCACAATATATTATGAGAGCGCAACATGAAGGTATTATGAGCAATTTCTCTTACCCCAATTTGTGTCACATCTACTGGAGCATCATGAGCATGTATTATGACGTCAGAGTATATGATGACATCATAATTAGTATGCACTATGATGTCACAATATATTATGACGTCATAATGTGTCCGCATTATGACATCACAATATATTATGAGATCGCAATTTGCAGGTATTATGACCAATTTCTCTTACCCCAATTTGTGTGACATCTACTGGAGCATCATGAGCATGTATTATGACGTCACAACATATGATGACATCAAAGCTAGTATGCACTATGACGTCACAAGGTATTATGATGTCATAATGTATCCGCATTATGACATCACAATATATTATGAGAGCGCAGTTTGCAGGTATTATGAGCAATTTCTCTTACCCCAATTTGTGTAACAACTACTGGAGCATCATGAGCATGTATTATGACGTCACCGTATATGATGACATCATAATTAGTATCCACTATGATGTCACAATATATTATGACATCATAATGTATCCGCATTATGAAATCACAATGTATGATGAGAGTGCAATTTGCAGTTATTATGAGCCATTTCTCTTACCCCAATTTGTGTCACATCTACTGGAGCATCATGAGCATGTATTATGACGTCACAGTATATGATGACATCATAATTACTATGCAGTATGACATCACAATGTATTATGACGTCATAATGTATCCGCATTATGACATCACAATGTATTATGAGAGCGCAATTTGCAGGTATTATGAGCAATTTCTCTTACCCCAATTTGTGTCACATCTACTGGAGCATCATGAGCATGTATTATGATGTCACAGTATATGATGACATCATAATGAGTATGCACTGTGACGTCACAATTTATTGTGACGTCATAATGTATACACATTATGACATCACAATATATTATGAGAGCGCAATTTGCAGGTATTATGAGCAATTTCTCTTATCCCAATTTGTGTCACATCTACTGGAGCATCATGAGCATGTATTATGATGTCACAGTATATGATGACATCATAATTACTATGCACTATGACCTCACAATGTATTATGACGTCATAATATATCCACATTATGACATCAGAATATATTATGAGAGCGCAATATGCAGGTATTATGAGCAATTTCTCTTACCCCAATTTGTGTCACATCTACTGGAGCATCATGAGCATGTATTATGACGTCACAGTATATGATGACATCATAATTAGTATGCACTATGACGTCACAATGTATTATGACGTCATAATGTATCCGCATTATGACATCACAACATATTATAAGAGTGCAATTTACAGGTTTTATGACCAATTTCGCTTACCCCAATTTGTGTCACATCTACTGGAGCATCATGAGCATGTATTATGACGTCACAGTATATGATGACATCATAATTAGTATGCAGTATGATGTCACAATGTATTATGACGTCATAATGTATCCGCATTATGACATCACAATATATTATGAGAGCGCAACATGCAGGTTTTATGACCAATTTCGCTTACCCCAATTTGTGTCACATCTACTGTAGCATCATGAGCATGTATTATGACGTCACAGTATATGATAACATCATAATTAGTATGCACTATGACGTCACAATGTATTATGACGTCATAATGTATCCGCATTATGACATCACAATATATTATTAGAGCGCAATTTGGAGGTTTTATGACCATTTTCGATTACCCCAAATTGTGTCACATCTACTGGAGCATCATGAGCATGTGTTATGACGTCACAGTATATGATGATATCATAATTAGTTTGCACTACGACGTCACAATGTATTATGACGTCATAATGTCTCCGCATTATGACATCACAATATATTATGAGAGCGCAATATGCAGGTATTATGAGCAATTTTTCTTACCCCAATTTGTGTCACATCTACTGGAGCATCATGAGCATGTATTATGACGTCACAGTATATGATGACATCATAATTAGTATGCAGTATGACGTCACAATATATTATGACGTCATAATGTATCCGCTTTATGACATCACAATATATTATGAGAGCGCAATTTGCAGGTTTTATGACCAATTTCGCTTACCCCAATTTGTGTCACATCTACTGGAGCATCATGAGCATGTATTATGACGTCACAGTATATGATGACAGCATAATTAGTATGCACTATCACGTCACAATGTATTATGACGTCATAATGTGCCCGCGTTATGACATCACAATATATTATGAGAGCCCAATTTACAGGTATTATGAACAATTTCTCTTAACCCAATTTGTGTCACATCTACTGGAGCATCATGAGCATGTATTATGACGTCACAGTATATGATGACATCATAATTAGTATGCAGTATGACGTCACAATATATTATGACGTCACAATGTATCCGCATTATGACATCACAATATATTATGAGAGCGCAACATGCAGGTATTATGAGCAATTTCTCTTACCCGAATTTGTGTCACATCTACTGGAGCATCATGAGCATGTATTATGTCGTCACAGTATATGATGACATCATAATTAGTATGCAGTATGACGTCACAATGTATTATGACGTCATAATATATCCGCATTATGACATCACAATATAGTATGTGAGCGCAATTTGCAGGTTTTATGACCAATTTCTCTTACCCCAATTTGTGTCACATCTACTGGAGCATCATGAGCATGTATTATGACGTCACAGTATATGATGAAATCATAATTAGTATGCAGTATGACGTCACAATGTATTATGTCATCATAAAGTATCCTCATTATGACATCACAATATATTACGAGAGCGCAACATGCAGGTATTATGAGCAATTTCTCTTACCCCAATTTGGGTCACATCTACTGGAGCATCATGAGCATGTATTATGACGTCACAGTATATGATGACATCATAATTAGTATGCACTCTGACGTCACAATGTATTATGACGTCATAATATATCCGCATTATGACATCACAATATATTATTCGAGTGCAATTTGCAGGTTTTATGACCAATTTCGCTTACCCCAATTTGTGTCACATCTACTGGAGCATCATGAGCATGTATTATGACGTCACAGTATATGATGACATCATAATTAGTATGCAGTATGATGTCACAATGTATTATGACGTCATAATGTATCCGCATTATGACACCACAATATATTATGAGAGCGCAACATGCAGGTTTTATGACCAACTTCACTTACCCCAATTTGTGTCACATCTACTGTAGCATCATGAGCATGTATTATGATGTCACAGTATATGATGACATCATAATTAGTATGCACTATGACATCACAATGTATTATGACGTCATATTGTATCCGCATTATGACATCACAATATATTATGAGATCGCAATTTGCAGGTTTTATGACCAATTTCGCTTACCCCAATTTGTGTCACATCTACTGGAGCATCATGAGCATGTATTATGATGTCACAGTATATGATAACATCATAATTAGTATGCACTATGATGTCACAGTGTATTATGAGGTCATAATGTATCCTCATTATGACATCACAATATATTATGAGAGCGCAACATGCAGATATTATGAGCAATTTCGCTTACCCCAATTTGTGTCACATCTAATGGAGCATCATGAGCATGTATTATGACCTCACAGTATATGATGACATCATAATTAGTATGCAGTATGATGTCACAATGTATTATGACGTCATAATGTATCCGCATTATGACATCACAATATATTATGAGAGCGCAACATGCAGGTATTATGAGCAATTTCTCTTACCCCAATTTGTGTCACATCTACTGGAGCATCATGAGCATGTATTATGACGTCACAGTATATGATGACATCATAATTACTATGCACTATGACATCACAATGTACTATGACGTCATAATGTATCCGCATTATGACATCAGAATATATTATGAGAGCGCAACATGCAGGTATTATGAGCAATTTCTCTTACCCCAAATTGTGTCACATCTACTGGAGCATCATGAGCATGTATTATGACGTCACAGTATATGATGACATCATAATTAGTATGCACTATGACGTCACAATGTATTATGACGTCATAATGTATCCACATTATGACATCACAATATATTATGAGAGCGCAATTTGCAGGTTTTATGACCAATTTCGCTTACCCCAATTTGTGTCACATCTACTGGAGCATCATGAGCATGTATTGTGACGTCACAGTATTTGATTACATCATAATCAGTATGCACTATGAGGTCACAATGTATTATGACGTCATAATGTATCCGCATTATGACATCACAATATATTATGAGAGCGAAACATGCAGGTATTATGAGCAATTTCTCTTACCGCAATTTGTGTCACATCTACTGGAGCATCATGAGCATGTATTATGACGTCACAGTATATGATGACATCATAATTAGTATGCAGTATGACGTCACAATGTATTATGACGTCATAATGTATCCGCATTATGACATCACAATATATTATGAGAGCGCAATTTGCAGGATTTATGACCAATTTCGCTTACCACAATTTGTGTCACATCGCCTGGAGCATCATGAGCATGTATTATGACGTCACAGAATATGATGACATCATAATTAGTATGCAGTATGATGTCACAATGTATTATGACGTCATAATGTATCCGCATTATGGCATCACAATATATTATGAGAGCGCAACATGCAGGTTTTATGACCAACTTCGCTTAAACCAATTTGTGTCACATCTACTGGAGCATCATGAGCATGTATTATGACGTCACAGTATATGATGACATCATAATTAGTATGCACTATGACGTCACAATGTATTATGACGTAATAATGTATCCGCATTATGACATCACAATATATTATGAGAGCGCAATATGCAGGTATTATGAGCAATTTCTCTTACCCCAATTTGTGTCACATCTACTGGAGCAACATGAGCATGTATTATGACGTCATAGTATATGATGATATCATAATCAGTATGCACTATGACGTCACAATGTATTATGACGTCATAATGTATCCGCATTATGACATCACAATATATTATGAGAGCGAAACATGCAGGTATTATGAGCAATTTCTCTTACCACAATTTGTGTCACATCTACTGGAGCATCATGAGAATGTATTATGATGTCACAGTATATGATGACATCATAATTAGTATGCACTATGACGTCACAATGTATTATGACGTCATAATGTATCCGCATTATGACATCACAATATATTATGAGAGCGCAATTTGCAGGATTTATGACCAATTTCGCTTACCCCAATTTGTGTCACATCTACTGGAGCATCATGAGCATGTATTATGACGTCACAGTATATGATGACATCATAATTACTATGCACTATCACCTCACAATGTATTATGATGTCATAAACTATCCGCATTATGACATCACAATATATTATAAGAGCGCAACATGCAGGTATTATGACCAATTTCGCTTACCCCAATTTGTGTCACATCTACTGTAGCATCATGAGCATGTATTATGACGTCACAGTATATGATGACATCATAATTAGTATGCGCTATGACGTCACAATGTATTATGACGTCATAATGTATCCGCATTATGACAACACAATATATTATGAGAGCGCAATATGCAGGTATTATGAGCAATTTCTCTTACCGCAATTTGTGTCACATCTACTGGAGCATCATGAGCATGTATTATGACGTCACAGTATATGATGACATCATAATTAGTATGCACTATGACGTCACAATGTATTATGACGTCATAATGTATCCGCATTATGGCATCACAATATATTATGAGAGCGCAACATGCAGGTTTTATGGCCAACTTCGCTTAAACCAATTTGTGTCACATCTACTGGAGCATCATGAGCATGTATTATGACGTCACAGTATATGATGACATCATAATTAGTATGCACTATGACGTCACAATGTATTATGACGTCATAATGTATCCGCATTATGGCATCACAATATATTGTGAGAGTGCAATTTGCAGGTATTATGAGCACTTTGTCTTACCCCAATTTGTGTCACATCTGCTGGAGCATCATGAGCATGTATTATGACGTCACCGGAAAGGATGACATCATAATTAGTATGCAAGATGACATCATAATGTATTATGACGTCATATTGTGTCCGCATTATGACATCACAATATATTATGAGAGCGCAACATGCAGGTATTATGACCAATTTCACTTACCCCAATTTGTGTCACATCTACTGGAGCATCATGAGCTTGTATTATGACGTCACAGTATATGATGACATCATAATTAGTATGCACTATGACGTCACAATGTATTATGACGTCATAATGTATCCGCATTATGACATTACAATACATTATGAGAGCGCAATTTGCAGGTTTTATGACGAATTTCACTTACCCCAATTTGTGTCACATCTACTGGAGCATCATGATCATGTATTATGACGTCACAGTATATGATGACATCATAATTAGTATGCAGTATGACGTCACAATGTATTATGATGTCATAAAGTATCCGCATTATGACATCACAATGTATTATGAGAGCGCAACCTGCAGGTATTATGATCAATTTCGCTTACCCCAATTTCTGTCACATCTACTGTAGCATCATGAGCATGTATTATGACGTCACAGTATATGATGACATCATAATTAGTATGCACTATGACGTCACAATGTATTATGACGTCATAATGTATCCGCATTATGACATCACAATATATTTTGAGAGCGCAATTTGGAGGTTTTATGACCATTTTCGATTACTACAATTTGTGTCACATCTACTGGAGCATCATGAGCATGTATTATGACATCACAGTATATGATGACATCATAATTAGTATGCAGTATGACGTCACAATATATTATGACGTCATAATATATCCACATTATGACATCAGAATATATTATGAGAGCGCAATATGCAGGTATTATGAGCAATTTCTCTTACCCCAATTTGTGTCACATCTACTGGAGCATCATGAGCATGTATTATGACGTCACAGTATATGATGACATCATAATTAGTATGCACTATGACGTCACAATGTATTATGACGTCATAATGTATCCGCATTATGACATCACAATATATTATAAGAGTGCAATTTACAGGTTTTATGACCAATTTCGCTTACCCCAATTTGTGTCACATCTACTGGAGCATCATGAGCATGTATTATGACGTCACAGTATATGATGACATCATAATTAGTATGCACTATGACGTCACAATGTATTATGACGTCATAATGTATCCGCATTATGACATCACAATATATTATGAGAGCGCAATATGCAGGTATTATGAGCAATTTCTCTTACCCCAATTTGTGTCACATCTACTGGAGCATCATGAGCATGTATTATGACGTCACAGTATATGATGACATCATAATTAGTATGCAGTATGACGTCACAATATATTATGACGTCATAATGTATCCGCTTTATGACATCACAATATATTATGAGAGCGCAATTTGCAGGTTTTATGACCAATCTCGCTTACCCCAATTTGCGTCACATCTACTGGAGCATCATGAGCATGTATTATGATGTCACAGTATATGATGACAGCATAATTAGTATGCACTATCACGTCACAATGTATTATGACGTCATAATGTGCCCGCGTTATGACATCACAATATATTATGAGAGCCCAATTTAAAGGTATTATGAACAATTTCTCTTACCCCAATTTGTGTCACATCTACTGGAGCATCATGAGCATGTATTATAACGTCACAGTTTATGATGACATCATAATTAGTATGCAGTATGACGTCTCAATATATTATGACGTCACAATATATCCGCATTATGACATCAGAATATATTATGAGAGCGCAACATGCAGGTATTATGAGCAATTTCTCTTACCCGAATTTGTGTCACATCTACTGGAGCATCATGAGCATGTATTATGACGTCACAGTATATGATGACATCATAATTAGTATGCAGTATGACGTCACAATGTATTATGACGTCATAATATATCCGCATTATGACATCACAATATAGTATGTGAGCGCAATTTGCAGGTTTTATGACCAATTTCTCTTACCCCAATTTGTGTCACATCTACTGGAGCATCATGAGTATGTATTATGACGTCACAGAATATGATGACATCACAATTAGTATGCAGTATGACGTCACAATGTATTATGTCGTCATAAAGTATCCGCATTATGACATCACAATATATTATGAGAGCGCAATTTGCAGGTATTATCAGCAATTTCTCTTACCCCAATTTGTGTCACATCTACTGGAGCATCATGAGCATGTATTATGACGTCCCAGTATATGATGACATCATAATTAGTATGCACGATGACGTCACAATGTTTTATGACGTCATAATGTATCCGCATTATGACATCACAACATATTATGAGAGCGCAATTTACAGGTATTATGAGCAATTTCTCTTACCCCAATTTGTGTCACATCTACTGGAGCATCATGAGCATGTATTATGACTTCACAGTATATGATGACATCATAATTAGTATGCACTGTGACGTCACAATGTATTATGTCGTCATAATGTATCCGCATTATGACATCAAAATATATTATGAGAGAGCAATTTGCAGGTATTATGAGCAATTTCTCTTACCCTAATTTGTGTCACATCTACTGGAGCATCATGAGCATGAATTATGACATCACAGTATATGATGACATCATAATTAGTATGCACTATGATGTCACAATGTATTATGACGTCATAATGTATCCGCATTATGACATCACAATATATTATGAGAGCGCAACATGCAGGTATTATGAGCAATTTCTCTTACCCCAATTTGGGTCACATCTACTGGAGCATCATGAGCATGAATTATGACATCACAGCATATGATGACATCATAATTAGTATGCACTATGATGTCACAATGTATTATGACGTCATAATGTATCCGCATTATGACATCACAATATATTATGAGAGCGCAACATGCAGGTATTATGAGCAATTTCTCTTACCCCAATTTGGGTCACATCTACTGGAGCATCATGAGCATGTATTATGACGTCACAGTATATGATGACATCATAATTAGTATGCACTATGACGTCACAATGTAATATGACGTCATAATATATCCGCATTATGACATCACAATATATTATTCGAGTGCAATTTGCAGGTTTTATGACCAATTTCGCTTACCCCAATTTGTGTCACATCTACTGGAGCATCATGAGCAAGTATTATGATGTCACAGTATATGATGACATCATAATTAGTATGCAGTATGATGTCACAATGTATTATGACGTCATAATGTATCCGCATTATGACATCACAATATATTATGAGAGCGCAACATGCAGGTTTTATGACCAACTTCGCTTACCCCAATTTGTGTCACATCTACTGTAGCATCATGAGCATGTATTATGATGTCACAGTATATGATGACATCATAATTAGTATGCACTATGACGTCACAATGTATTATGATGTCATAATGTATCCGCATTATGTCATCACAATATATTATGAGATCGCAATTTGCAGGTTTTATGACCAATTTCGCTTACCCCAAATTGTGTCACATCTACTGGAGCATCATGAGCATGTATTATGATGTCACAGTATATGATGACATCATAATTAGTATGCACTATGACGTCACAGTGTATTATGAGGTCATAATGTATCCTCATTATGACATCACAATGTATTATGAGAGCGCAACATGCAGGTTTTATGAGCAATTTCGCTTACCCCAATTTGTGTCACATCTAATGGAGCATCATGAGCATGTATTATGACCTCACAGTATATGATGACATCATAATTAGTATGCAGTATGATGTCACAATGTATTATGACGTCATAATGTATCCGCATTATGACATCACAATATATTATGAGAGCGCAACATGCAGGTATTATGAGCAATTTCTCTTACCCCAATTTGTGTCACATCTACTGGAGCATCATGAGCATGTATTATGACGTCACAGTATATGATGACATCATAATTACTATGCACTATGACGTCACAATGTACTATGACGTCATAATGTATCCGCATTATGACATCACAATATATTATGAGAGCGCAACATGCAGGTATTATGAGCAATTTCTCTTACCCCAATTTGTGTCACATCTACTGGAGCATCATGAGCATGTATTATGACGTCACAGTATATGATGACATCATAATTAGTATGCACTATGACGTCACAATGTATTATGACGTCATAATGTATCCACATTATGACATCACAATATATTATGAGAGCGCAATTTGCAGGTTTTATGACCAATTTCGCTTACCCCAATTTGTGTCACATCTACTGGAGCATCATGAGCATGTATTATGACGTCACAGTATTTGATGACATCATAATCAGTATGCACTATGACGTCACAATGTATTATGACGTCATAATGTATCCGCATTATGACATCACAATATATTATGAGAGTGCAACATGCAGGTATTATGAGCAATTTCTCTTACCGCAATTTGTGTCACATCTACTGGAGCATCATGAGCATGTATTATGACGTCACAGTATATGATGACATCATAATTAGTATGCACTATGACGTCACAATGTATTATGACGTCAAAATGTATCCGCATTATGACATCACAATATATTATGAGAGCGCAATTTGCAGGATTTATGACCAATTTCGCTTACCACAATTTGTGTCACATATACTGGAGCATCATGAGCATGTATTATGACGTCACAGTATATGATGACATCATAATTAGTATGCAGTATGATGTCACAATGTATTATGACGTCATAATGTATCCGCATTATGGCATCACAATATATTATGAGAGCGCAACATGCAGGTTTTATGACCAACTTCGCTTAAAACAATTTGTGTCACATCTACTGGAGCATCATGAGCATGTATTATGACGTCACAGTATATGATGACATCATAATTAGTATGCACTATGACGTCACAATGTATTATGACGTCATAATGTATCCGCATTATGACATCACAATATATTATGAGATCGCAATTTGCAGGTTTTATGACAAATTTCGCTTACCCCAATTTGTGTCACATCTACTGGAGCATCATGAGCATGTATTATGATGTCACAGTATATGATGACATCATAATTAGTATGCACTATGACGTCACAGTGTATTATGATGACATAATGTATCCTCAATATGACATCACAATATATTATGAGAGCGCAATTTGCAGGTATTATGAGCAATTTCTCTTACCCCAATTTGTGTCACATCTACTGGAGCATCATGAGCATGTATTATGACGTCACAGTATATGATGACATCATGATTAGTATGCACTATGACGTCACAATGTATTATGACGTCATAATGTGCCCGCGTTATGACATCACAATGTATTATGAGAGCCCAATTTACAGGTATTATGAACAATTTCTCTTACCCCAATTTGTGTCACATCTACTGGAGCAACATGAGCATGTATTATGACGTCACAGTATATGATGACATCATAATTAGTATGCAGTATGACGTCACAATATATTATGACGTCACAATGTATCCGCCTTATGACATCACAATATATTATGAGAGCGCAACATGCAGGTATTATGAGCAATTTCTCTTACCCGAATTTGTGTCACATCTACTGGAGCATCATGAGCATGTATTATGACGTCACAGTATATGATGACATCATAATTAGTATGCAGTATGACGTCACAATCTATTATGACCTCATAATATATCCGCATTATGACATCACAATATAGTATGTGAGCGCAATTTGCAGGTTTTATGACCAATTTCGCTTACCCCAATTTGTGTCACATCTACTGGAGCATCATGAGCATGTATTATGACGTCACAGTATATGATGACATCATAATTAGTATGCAGTATGACGTCACAATGTAATATGACGTCATAATGTATCCGCATTATGACATCACAATATATTATGAGAGCGCAACATGCAGGTATTATGAGCAATTTCGCTTACCCCAATTTGTGTCACATCTAATGGAGCATCATGAGCATGTATTATGACCTCACAGTATATGATGACATCATAATTAGTATGCAGTATGATGTCACAATGTATTATGACGTCATAATGTATCCGCATTATGACATCACAATATATTATGAGAGCGCAATTTGCAGGTATTATGAGCAATTTCTCTTACCCCAATTTGTGTCACATCTACTGGAGCATCATGAGCATGTATTATGACGTCACAGTATATGATGACATCATAATTAGTATGCAGTATGACGTCACAATGTACTATGACGTCATAATGTATCCGCATTATGACATCACAATATATTATGAGAGCGCAACATGCAGGTATTATGAGCAATTTCTCTTACCCGAATTTGTGTCACATCTACTGGAGCATCATGAGCATGTATTATGTCGTCACAGTATATGATGACATCATAATTAGTATGCAGTATGACGTCACAATGTATTATGACGTCATAATATATCCGCATTATGACATCACAATATAGTATGTGAGCGCAATTTGCAGGTTTTATGACCAATTTCTCTTACCCCAATTTGTGTCACATCTACTGGAGCATCATGAGCATGTATTATGACGTCACAGTATATGATGAAATCATAATTAGTATGCAGTATGACGTCACAATGTATTATGTCGTCATAAATTATCCGCATTATGACATCACAATATATTATGAGAGCGCAACATGCAGGTATTATGAGCAATTTCTCTTATCCCAATTTGTGTCACATCTACTGGAGCATCATGAGCATGTATTATGACGTCACAGTATATGATGACATCATAATTAGTATGCACTACGACGTCACAATGTATTATGACGTCATAAAGTATCCTCATTATGACATCACAATATATTACGAGAGCGCAACATGCAGGTATTATGAGCAATTTCTCTTACCCCAATTTGGGTCACATCTACTGGAGCATCATGAGCATGTATTATGACGTCACAGTATATGATGACATCATAATTAGTATGCACTCTGACGTCACAATGTATTATGACGTCATAATATATCCGCATTATGACATCACAATATATTATTCGAGTGCAATTTGCAGGTTTTATGACCAATTTCGCTTACCCCAATTTGTGTCACATCTACTGGAGCATCATGAGCATGTATTATGACGTCACAGTATATGATGACATCATAATTAGTATGCAGTATGATGTCACAATGTATTATGACGTCATAATGTATCCGCATTATGACACCACAATATATTATGAGAGCGCAACATGCAGGTTTTATGACCAACTTCACTTACCCCAATTTGTGTCACATCTACTGTAGCATCATGAGCATGTATTATGATGTCACAGTATATGATGACATCATAATTAGTATGCACTATGACATCACAATGTATTATGACGTCATAATGTATCCGCATTATGACATCACAATATATTATGAGATCGCAATTTGCAGGTTTTATGACCAATTTCGCTTACCCCAATTTGTGTCACATCTACTGGAGCATCATGAGCATGTATTATGATGTCACAGTATATGATAACATCATAATTAGTATGCACTATGACGTCACAGTGTATTATGAGGTCATAATGTATCCTCATTATGACATCACAATATATTATGAGAGCGCAACATGCAGATATTATGAGCAATTTCGCTTACCCCAATTTGTGTCACATCTAATGGAGCATCATGAGCATGTATTATGACCTCACAGTATATGATGACATCATAATTAGTATGCAGTATGATGTCACAATGTATTATGACGTCATAATGTATCCGCATTATGACATCACAATATATTATGAGAGCGCAACATGCAGGTATTATGAGCAATTTCTCTTACCCCAATTTGTGTCACATCTACTGGAGCATCATGAGCATGTATTATGACGTCACAGTATATGATGACATCATAATTACTATGCACTATGACATCACAATGTACTATGACGTCATAATGTATCCGCATTATGACATCAGAATATATTATGAGAGCGCAACATGCAGGTATTATGAGCAATTTCTCTTACCCCAAATTGTGTCACATCTACTGGAGCATCATGAGCATGTATTATGACGTCACAGTATATGATGACATCATAATTAGTATGCACTATGACGTCACAATGTATTATGACGTCATAATGTATCCACATTATGACATCACAATATATTATGAGAGCGCAATTTGCAGGTTTTATGACCAATTTCGCTTACCCCAATTTGTGTCACATCTACTGGAGCATCATGAGCATGTATTGTGACGTCACAGTATTTGATTACATCATAATCAGTATGCACTATGAGGTCACAATGTATTATGACGTCATAATGTATCCGCATTATGACATCACAATATATTATGAGAGCGAAACATGCAGGTATTATGAGCAATTTCTCTTACCGCAATTTGTGTCACATCTACTGGAGCATCATGAGCATGTATTATGACGTCACAGTATATGATGACATCATAATTAGTATGCAGTATGACGTCACAATGTATTATGACGTCATAATGTATCCGCATTATGACATCACAATATATTATGAGAGCGCAATTTGCAGGATTTATGACCAATTTCGCTTACCACAATTTGTGTCACATCGCCTGGAGCATCATGAGCATGTATTATGACGTCACAGAATATGATGACATCATAATTAGTATGCAGTATGATGTCACAATGTATTATGACGTCATAATGTATCCGCATTATGGCATCACAATATATTATGAGAGCGCAACATGCAGGTTTTATGACCAACTTCGCTTAAACCAATTTGTGTCACATCTACTGGAGCATCATGAGCATGTATTATGACGTCACAGTATATGATGACATCACAATTAGTATGCACTATGACGTCACAATGTATTATGACGTCATAATGTATCCACATTATGACATCACAATATATTATGAGATCGCAATTTGCAGGTTTTATGACCAATTTCGCTTACCCCAATTTGTGTCACATCTACTGGAGCATCATGAGCATGTATTATGATGTCACAGTATATGATGACATCATAATTAGTATGCACTATGACGTCACAGTGTATTATGACGACATAATGTATCCTCAATATGACATCACAATATATTATGAGAGCGCAATTTGCAGGTATTATGAGCAATTTCTCTTACCCCAATTTGTGTCACATCTACTGGAGCATCATGAGCATGTATTATGACGTCACAGTATATGATGACATCATGATTAGTATGCACTATGACGTCACAATGTATTATGATGTCATAATGTGCCCGCGTTATGACATCACAATGTATTATGAGAGCCCAATTTACAGGTATTATGAACAATTTCTCTTACCCCAATTTGTGTCACATCTACTGGAGCAACATGAGCATGTATTATGACGTCACAGTATATGATGACATCATAATTAGTATGCAGTATGACGTCACAATATATTATGACGTCACAATGTATCCGCATTATGACATCACAATATATTATGAGAGCGCAACATGCAGGTATTATGAGCAATTTCTCTTACCCGAATTTGTGTCACATCTACTGGAGCATCATGAGCATGTATTATGACGTCACAGTATATGATGACATCATAATTAGTATGCAGTATGACGTCACAATGTATTATGACCTCATAATATATCCGCATTATGACATCACAATAGAGTATGTGAGCGCAATTTGCAGGTTTTATGTCCAATTTCGCTTACCCCAATTTGTGTCACATCTACTGGAGCATCATGAGCATGTATTATGACGTCACAGTATATGATGACATCATAATTAGTATGCAGTATGACGTCACAATGTAATATGACGTCATAATGTATCCGCATTATGACATCACAATATATTATGAGAGCGCAACATGCAGGTATTATGAGCAATTTCGCTTACCCCAATTTGTGTCACATCTAATGGAGCATCATGAGCATGTATTATGACCTCACAGTATATGATGACATCATAATTAGTATGCAGTATGATGTCACAATGTATTATGACGTAATAATGTATCCGCATTATGACATCACAATATATTATGAGAGCGCAATATGCAGGTATTATGAGCAATTTCTCTTACCCCAATTTGTGTCACATCTACTGGAGCAACATGAGCATGTATTATGACGTCATAGTATATGATGATATCATAATCAGTATGCACTATGACGTCACAATGTATTATGACGTCATAATGTATCCGCATTATGACATCACAATATATTATGAGAGCGAAACATGCAGGTATTATGAGCAATTTCTCTTACCACAATTTGTGTCACATCTACTGGAGCATCATGAGAATGTATTATGATGTCACAGTATATGATGACATCATAATTAGTATGCACTATGACGTCACAATGTATTATGACGTCATAATGTATCCGCATTATGACATCACAATATATTATGAGAGCGCAATTTGCAGGATTTATGACCAATTTCGCTTACCCCAATTTGTGTCACATCTACTGGAGCATCATGAGCATGTATTATGACGTCACAGTATATGATGACATCATAATTACTATGCACTATCACCTCACAATGTATTATGATGTCATAAACTATCCGCATTATGACATCACAATATATTATAAGAGCGCAACATGCAGGTATTATGACCAATTTCGCTTACCCCAATTTGTGTCACATCTACTGTAGCATCATGAGCATGTATTATGACGTCACAGTATATGATGACATCATAATTAGTATGCGCTATGACGTCACAATGTATTATGACGTCATAATGTATCCGCATTATGACATCACAATATATTATGAGAGCGCAATATGCAGGTATTATGAGCAATTTCTCTTACAGCAATTTGTGTCACATCTACTGGAGCATCATGAGCATGTATTATGACGTCACAGTATATGATGACATCATAATTAGTATGCACTATGACGTCACAATGTATTATGACGTCATAATGTATCCGCATTATGGCATCACAATATATTATGAGAGCGCAACATGCAGGTTTTATGGCCAACTTCGCTTAAACCAATTTGTGTCACATCTACTGGAGCATCATGAGCATGTATTATGACGTCACAGTATATGATGACATCATAATTAGTATGCACTATGACGTCACAATGTATTATGACGTCATAATGTATCCGCATTATGGCATCACAATATATTGTGAGAGTGCAATTTGCAGGTATTATGAGCACTTTGTCTTACCCCAATTTGTGTCACATCTGCTGGAGCATCATGAGCATGTATTATGACGTCACCGGAAAGGATGACATCATAATTAGTATGCAAGATGACATCATAATGTATTATGACGTCATATTGTGTCCGCATTATGACATCACAATATATTATGAGAGCGCAACATGCAGGTATTATGACCAATTTCACTTACCCCAATTTGTGTCACATCTACTGGAGCATCATGAGCATGTATTATGACGTCACAGTATATGATGACATCATAATTAGTATGCACTATGACGTCACAATGTATTATGACGTCATAATGTATCCGCATTATGACATCACAATATATTATAAGAGTGCAATTTACAGGTTTTATGACCAATTTCGCTTACCCCAATTTGTGTCACATCTACTGGAGCATCATGAGCATGTATTATGACGTCACAGTATATGATGACATCATAATTAGTATGCACTATGACGTCACAATGTATTATGACGTCATAATGTATCCGCATTATGACATCACAATATATTATGAGAGCGCAATATGCAGGTATTATGAGCAATTTCTCTTACCCCAATTTGTGTCACATCTACTGGAGCATCATGAGCATGTATTATGACGTCACAGTATATGATGACATCATAATTAGTATGCAGTATGACGTCACAATATATTATGACGTCATAATGTATCCGCTTTATGACATCACAATATATTATGAGAGCGCAATTTGCAGGTTTTATGACCAATTTCGCTTACCCCAATTTGCGTCACATCTACTGGAGCATCATGAGCATGTATTATGATGTCACAGTATATGATGACAGCATAATTAGTATGCACTATCACGTCACAATGTATTATGACGTCATAATGTGCCCGCGTTATGACATCACAATATATTATGAGAGCCCAATTTAAAGGTATTATGAACAATTTCTCTTACCCCAATTTGTGTCACATCTACTGGAGCATCATGAGCATGTATTATAACGTCACAGTTTATGATGACATCATAATTAGTATGCAGTATGACGTCTCAATATATTATGACGTCACAATGTATCCGCATTATGACATCACAATATATTATGAGAGCGCAACATGCAGGTATTATGAGCAATTTCTCTTACCCGAATTTGTGTCACATCTACTGGAGCATCATGAGCATGTATTATGACGTCACAGTATATGATGACATCATAATTAGTATGCAGTATGACGTCACAATGTATTATGACGTCATAATATATCCGCATTATGACATCACAATATAGTATGTGAGCGCAATTTGCAGGTTTTATGACCAATTTCTCTTACCCCAATTTGTGTCACATCTACTGGAGCATCATGAGTATGTATTATGACGTCACAGTATATGATGACATCACAATTAGTATGCAGTATGACGTCACAATGTATTATGTCGTCATAAAGTATCCGCATTATGACATCACAATATATTATGAGAGCGCAACATGCAGGTATTATGAGCAATTTCTCTTATCCCAATTTGTGTCACATCTACTGGAGCATCATGAGCATGTATTATGACGTCACAGTATATGATGACATCATAATTAGTATGCACTACGACGTCACAATGTATTATGACGTCATAATGTATTCTCATTATGACATCACAATATATTACGAGAGCGCAACATGCAGGTATTATGAGCAATTTCTCTTACCCAAATTTGTGTCACATCTACTGGAGCATCATGAGCATGTATTATGATGTCACAGTATATGATGACATCATAATTAGTATGCACTATGACATCACAATGTATTATGACGTCATAATCTATCCGCATTATGACATCACAATATATTATGAGAGCGCAATTTGCAGGTATTATGAGCAATTTCTCTTACCCCAATTGGTGTCACATCTACTGGAGCATCATGAGCATGAATTATGACGTCACAGTATATGATGACATCATAATTAGTATGCACTATGACGTCACAATGTATTATGACGTCATAATGTATCCGCATTATGACATCTCAATATATTATGAGAGCGCAATTTGCAGGTATTATGAGCAATTTCTCTTAACCCAATTTGTGTCACATCTACTGCAGCATCAGGAGCATGTATTATGACGTCACAGTATATGATGACATCATAATTAGTATGCACTATGATGTCACAATATATTATGACGTCATAATGTATCCACGTTATGACATCACAATATATTATGAGAGCGCAGTTTGCAGGTATTATGAGCAATTTCTCTTACCCCAAATTGTGTCACATCTACTGGAGCATCATGAGCATGTATTATGACGTCACAGTATATGGTGACATCATAATTAGTATGCACTATGACATCATAATGTTTTATGACGTCATAATGTATCAGCATTATGAAATCACAATATATTATGAGAGCGCCATTTGCCCGTATTATGAGAAATTTCTCTTGCCCCAATTTGTGTCACATCTACTGGAGCATCATGAGCATGTATTATGACGTCACAGTATATGATGACATCATAATTAGTATGCACTATGACGTCACAATGTATTGTGACGTCATAATGTATCCGCATTATGACATCACAATATATTATGAGAGCGCAATTTGCAGGTATTATCAGCAATTTCTCTTACCCCAATTTGTGTCACATCTACTGGAGCATCATGAGCATGTATTATGACGTCCCAGTATATGATGACATCATAATTAGTATGCACGATGACGTCACAATGTTTTATGACGTCATAATGTATCCGCATTATGACATCACAACATATTATGAGAGCGCAATTTACAGGTATTATGAGCAATTTCTCTTACCCCAATTTGTGTCACATCTACTGGAGCATCATGAGCATGTATTATGACTTCACAGTATATGATGACATCATAATTAGTATGCACTGTGACGTCACAATGTATTATGTCGTCATAATGTATCCGCATTATGACATCACAATATATTATGAGAGAGCAATTTGCAGGTATTATGAGCAATTTCTCTTACCCTAATTTGTGTCACATCTACTGGAGCATCATGAGCATGAATTATGACATCACAGTATATGATGACATCATAATTAGTATGCACTATGATGTCACAATGTATTATGACGTCATAATGTATCCGCATTATGACATCACAATATATTATGAGAGCGCAACATGCAGGTATTATGAGCAATTTCTCTTACCCCAATTTGGTTCACATCTACTGGAGCATCATGAGCATGAATTATGACATCACAGCATATGATGACATCATAATTAGTATGCACTATGATGTCACAATGTATTATGACGTCATAATGTATCCGCATTATGACATCACAATATATTATGAGAGCGCAACATGCAGGTATTATGAGCAATTTCTCTTACCCCAATTTGGGTCACATCTACTGGAGCATCATGAGCATGTATTATGACGTCACAGTATATGATGACATCATAATTAGTATGCACTATGACGTCACAATGTAATATGACGTCATAATATATCCGCATTATGACATCACAATATATTATTCGAGTGCAATTTGCAGGTTTTATGACCAATTTCGCTTACCCCAATTTGTGTCACATCTACTGGAGCATCATGAGCATGTATTATGACGTCACAGTATATGATGACATCATAATTAGTATGCAGTATGATGTCACAATGTATTATGACGTCATAATGTATCCGCATTATGACATCACAATATATTATGAGAGCGCAACATGCAGGTTTTATGACCAACTTCGCTTACCCCAATTTGTGTCACATCTACTGTAGCATCATGAGCATGTATTATGATGTCACAGTATATGATGACATCATAATTAGTATGCACTATGACGTCACAATGTATTATGATGTCATAATGTATCCGCATTATGACATCACAATATATTATGAGATCGCAATTTGCAGGTTTTATGACCAATTTCGCTTACCCCAAATTGTGTCACATCTACTGGAGCATCATGAGCATGTATTATGATGTCACAGTATATGATGACATCATAATTAGTATGCACTATGACGTCACAGTGTATTATGAGGTCATAATGTATCCTCATTATGACATCACAATGTATTATGAGAGCGCAACATGCAGGTTTTATGAGCAATTTCGCTTACCCCAATTTGTGTCACATCTACTGGAGCATCATGAGCATGTATTATGACGTCACAGTATATGATGACATCATAATTAGTATGCACTATGACGTCACAATGTATTATGACGTCATAATGTATCCGCATTATGACATCACAATATATTATGAGATCGCAATTTGCAGGTTTTATGACAAATTTCGCTTACCCCAATTTGTGTCACATCTACTGGAGCATCATGAGCATGTATTATGATGTCACAGTATATGATGACATCATAATTAGTATGCACTATGACGTCACAGTGTATTATGATGACATAATGTATCCTCAATATGACATCACAATATATTATGAGAGCGCAATTTGCAGGTATTATGAGCAATTTCTCTTACCCCAATTTGTGTCACATCTACTGGAGCATCATGAGCATGTATTATGACGTCACAGTATATGATGACATCATGATTAGTATGCACTATGACGTCACAATGTATTATGACGTCATAATGTGCCCGCGTTATGACATCACAATGTATTATGAGAGCCCAATTTACAGGTATTATGAACAATTTCTCTTACCCCAATTTGTGTCACATCTACTGGAGCAACATGAGCATGTATTATGACGTCACAGTATATGATGACATCATAATTAGTATGCAGTATGACGTCACAATATATTATGACGTCACAATGTATCCGCCTTATGACATCACAATATATTATGAGAGCGCAACATGCAGGTATTATGAGCAATTTCTCTTACCCGAATTTGTGTCACATCTACTGGAGCATCATGAGCATGTATTATGACGTCACAGTATATGATGACATCATAATTAGTATGCAGTATGACGTCACAATCTATTATGACCTCATAATATATCCGCATTATGACATCACAATAGAGTATGTGAGCGCAATTTGCAGGTTTTATGTCCAATTTCGCTTACCCCAATTTGTGTCACATCTACTGGAGCATCATGAGCATGTATTATGACGTCACAGTATATGATGACATCATAATTAGTATGCAGTATGACGTCACAATGTAATATGACGTCATAATGTATCCGCATTATGACATCACAATATATTATGAGAGCGCAACATGCAGGTATTATGAGCAATTTCTCTTATCCCAATTTGTGTCACATCTACTGGAGCATCATGAGCATGTATTATGACGTCACAGTATATGATGACATCATAATTAGTATGCACTACGACGTCACAATGTATTATGACGTCATAATGTATTCTCATTATGACATCACAATATATTACGAGAGCGCAACATGCAGGTATTATGAGCAATTTCTCTTACCCAAATTTGTGTCACATCTACTGGAGCATCATGAGCATGTATTATGATGTCACAGTATATGATGACATCATAATTAGTATGCACTATGACATCACAATGTATTATGACGTCATAATCTATCCGCATTATGACATCACAATATATTATGAGAGCGCAATTTGCAGGTATTATGAGCAATTTCTCTTACCCCAATTGGTGTCACATCTACTGGAGCATCATGAGCATGAATTATGACGTCACAGTATATGATGACATCATAATTAGTATGCACTATGACGTCACAATGTATTATGACGTCATAATGTATCCGCATTATGACATCTCAATATATTATGAGAGCGCAATTTGCAGGTATTATGAGCAATTTCTCTTAACCCAATTTGTGTCACATCTACTGCAGCATCAGGAGCATGTATTATGACGTCACAGTATATGATGACATCATAATTAGTATGCACTATGATGTCACAATATATTATGACGTCATAATGTATCCACGTTATGACATCACAATATATTATGAGAGCGCAGTTTGCAGGTATTATGAGCAATTTCTCTTACCCCAAATTGTGTCACATCTACTGGAGCATCATGAGCATGTATTATGACGTCACAGTATATGGTGACATCATAATTAGTATGCACTATGACATCATAATGTTTTATGACGTCATAATGTATCAGCATTATGAAATCACAATATATTATGAGAGCGCCATTTGCCCGTATTATGAGAAATTTCTCTTGCCCCAATTTGTGTCACATCTACTGGAGCATCATGAGCATGTATTATGACGTCACAGTATATGATGACATCATAATTAGTATGCACTATGACGTCACAATGTATTGTGACGTCATAATGTATCCGCATTATGACATCACAATATATTATGAGAGCGCAATTTGCAGGTATTATCAGCAATTTCTCTTACCCCAATTTGTGTCACATCTACTGGAGCATCATGAGCATGTATTATGACGTCCCAGTATATGATGACATCATAATTAGTATGCACGATGACGTCACAATGTTTTATGACGTCATAATGTATCCGCATTATGACATCACAACATATTATGAGAGCGCAATTTACAGGTATTATGAGCAATTTCTCTTACCCCAATTTGTGTCACATCTACTGGAGCATCATGAGCATGTATTATGACTTCACAGTATATGATGACATCATAATTAGTATGCACTGTGACGTCACAATGTATTATGTCGTCATAATGTATCCGCATTATGACATCACAATATATTATGAGAGAGCAATTTGCAGGTATTATGAGCAATTTCTCTTACCCTAATTTGTGTCACATCTACTGGAGCATCATGAGCATGAATTATGACATCACAGTATATGATGACATCATAATTAGTATGCACTATGATGTCACAATGTATTATGACGTCATAATGTATCCGCATTATGACATCACAATATATTATGAGAGCGCAACATGCAGGTATTATGAGCAATTTCTCTTACCCCAATTTGGTTCACATCTACTGGAGCATCATGAGCATGAATTATGACATCACAGCATATGATGACATCATAATTAGTATGCACTATGATGTCACAATGTATTATGACGTCATAATGTATCCGCATTATGACATCACAATATATTATGAGAGCGCAACATGCAGGTATTATGAGCAATTTCTCTTACCCCAATTTGGGTCACATCTACTGGAGCATCATGAGCATGTATTATGACGTCACAGTATATGATGACATCATAATTAGTATGCACTATGACGTCACAATGTAATATGACGTCATAATGTATCCGCATTATGACATCACAATATATTATGAGAGCGCAATTTGCAGGATTTATGACCAATTTCGCTTACCCCAATTTGTGTCACATCTACTGGAGCATCATGAGCATGTATTATGACGTCACAGTATATGATGACATCATAATTACTATGCACTATCACCTCACAATGTATTATGATGTCATAAACTATCCGCATTATGACATCACAATATATTATAAGAGCGCAACATGCAGGTATTATGACCAATTTCGCTTACCCCAATTTGTGTCACATCTACTGTAGCATCATGAGCATGTATTATGACGTCACAGTATATGATGACATCATAATTAGTATGCGCTATGACGTCACAATGTATTATGACGTCATAATGTATCCGCATTATGACATCACAATATATTATGAGAGCGCAATATGCAGGTATTATGAGCAATTTCTCTTACCGCAATTTGTGTCACATCTACTGGAGCATCATGAGCATGTATTATGACGTCACAGTATATGATGACATCATAATTAGTATGCACTATGACGTCACAATGTATTATGACGTCATAATGTATCCGCATTATGGCATCACAATATATTATGAGAGCGCAACATGCAGGTTTTATGGCCAACTTCGCTTAAACCAATTTGTGTCACATCTACTGGAGCATCATGAGCATGTATTATGACGTCACAGTATATGATGACATCATAATTAGTATGCACTATGACGTCACAATGTATTATGACGTCATAATGTATCCGCATTATGGCATCACAATATATTGTGAGAGTGCAATTTGCAGGTATTATGAGCACTTTGTCTTACCCCAATTTGTGTCACATCTGCTGGAGCATCATGAGCATGTATTATGACGTCACCGGAAAGGATGACATCATAATTAGTATGCAAGATGACATCATAATGTATTATGACGTCATATTGTGTCCGCATTATGACATCACAATATATTATGAGAGCGCAACATGCAGGTATTATGACCAATTTCACTTACCCCAATTTGTGTCACATCTACTGGAGCATCATGAGCATGTATTATGACGTCACAGTATATGATGACATCATAATTAGTATGCACTATGACGTCACAATGTATTATGACGTCATAATGTATCCGCATTATGACATCACAATATATTATAAGAGTGCAATTTACAGGTTTTATGACCAATTTCGCTTACCCCAATTTGTGTCACATCTACTGGAGCATCATGAGCATGTATTATGACGTCACAGTATATGATGACATCATAATTAGTATGCACTATGACGTCACAATGTATTATGACGTCATAATGTATCCGCATTATGACATCACAATATATTATGAGAGCGCAATATGCAGGTATTATGAGCAATTTCTCTTACCCCAATTTGTGTCACATCTACTGGAGCATCATGAGCATGTATTATGACGTCACAGTATATGATGACATCATAATTAGTATGCAGTATGACGTCACAATATATTATGACGTCATAATGTATCCGCTTTATGACATCACAATATATTATGAGAGCGCAATTTGCAGGTTTTATGACCAATTTCGCTTACCCCAATTTGCGTCACATCTACTGGAGCATCATGAGCATGTATTATGACGTCACAGTATATGATGACATCATAATTAGTATGCAGTATGACGTCACAATGTATTATGACGTCATAATATATCCGCATTATGACATCACAATATAGTATGTGAGCGCAATTTGCAGGTTTTATGACCAATTTCTCTTACCCCAATTTGTGTCACATCTACTGGAGCATCATGAGTATGTATTATGACGTCACAGTATATGATGACATCACAATTAGTATGCAGTATGACGTCACAATGTATTATGTCGTCATAAAGTATCCGCATTATGACATCACAATATATTATGAGAGCGCAACATGCAGGTATTATGAGCAATTTCTCTTATCCCAATTTGTGTCACATCTACTGGAGCATCATGAGCATGTATTATGACGTCACAGTATATGATGACATCATAATTAGTATGCACTACGACGTCACAATGTATTATGACGTCATAATGTATTCTCATTATGACATCACAATATATTACGAGAGCGCAACATGCAGGTATTATGAGCAATTTCTCTTACCCAAATTTGTGTCACATCTACTGGAGCATCATGAGCATGTATTATGATGTCACAGTATATGATGACATCATAATTAGTATGCACTATGACATCACAATGTATTATGACGTCATAATCTATCCGCATTATGACATCACAATATATTATGAGAGCGCAATTTGCAGGTATTATGAGCAATTTCTCTTACCCCAATTGGTGTCACATCTACTGGAGCATCATGAGCATGAATTATGACGTCACAGTATATGATGACATCATAATTAGTATGCACTATGACGTCACAATGTATTATGACGTCATAATGTATCCGCATTATGACATCTCAATATATTATGAGAGCGCAATTTGCAGGTATTATGAGCAATTTCTCTTAACCCAATTTGTGTCACATCTACTGCAGCATCAGGAGCATGTATTATGACGTCACAGTATATGATGACATCATAATTAGTATGCACTATGATGTCACAATATATTATGACGTCATAATGTATCCACGTTATGACATCACAATATATTATGAGAGCGCAGTTTGCAGGTATTATGAGCAATTTCTCTTACCCCAAATTGTGTCACATCTACTGGAGCATCATGAGCATGTATTATGACGTCACAGTATATGGTGACATCATAATTAGTATGCACTATGACATCATAATGTTTTATGACGTCATAATGTATCAGCATTATGAAATCACAATATATTATGAGAGCGCCATTTGCCCGTATTATGAGAAATTTCTCTTGCCCCAATTTGTGTCACATCTACTGGAGCATCATGAGCATGTATTATGACGTCACAGTATATGATGACATCATAATTAGTATGCACTATGACGTCACAATGTATTGTGACGTCATAATGTATCCGCATTATGACATCACAATATATTATGAGAGCGCAATTTGCAGGTATTATCAGCAATTTCTCTTACCCCAATTTGTGTCACATCTACTGGAGCATCATGAGCATGTATTATGACGTCCCAGTATATGATGACATCATAATTAGTATGCACGATGACGTCACAATGTTTTATGACGTCATAATGTATCCGCATTATGACATCACAACATATTATGAGAGCGCAATTTACAGGTATTATGAGCAATTTCTCTTACCCCAATTTGTGTCACATCTACTGGAGCATCATGAGCATGTATTATGACTTCACAGTATATGATGACATCATAATTAGTATGCACTGTGACGTCACAATGTATTATGTCGTCATAATGTATCCGCATTATGACATCACAATATATTATGAGAGAGCAATTTGCAGGTATTATGAGCAATTTCTCTTACCCTAATTTGTGTCACATCTACTGGAGCATCATGAGCATGAATTATGACATCACAGTATATGATGACATCATAATTAGTATGCACTATGATGTCACAATGTATTATGACGTCATAATGTATCCGCATTATGACATCACAATATATTATGAGAGCGCAACATGCAGGTATTATGAGCAATTTCTCTTACCCCAATTTGGTTCACATCTACTGGAGCATCATGAGCATGAATTATGACATCACAGCATATGATGACATCATAATTAGTATGCACTATGATGTCACAATGTATTATGACGTCATAATGTATCCGCATTATGACATCACAATATATTATGAGAGCGCAACATGCAGGTATTATGAGCAATTTCTCTTACCCCAATTTGGGTCACATCTACTGGAGCATCATGAGCATGTATTATGACGTCACAGTATATGATGACATCATAATTAGTATGCACTATGACGTCACAATGTAATATGACGTCATAATATATCCGCATTATGACATCACAATATATTATTCGAGTGCAATTTGCAGGTTTTATGACCAATTTCGCTTACCCCAATTTGTGTCACATCTACTGGAGCATCATGAGCATGTATTATGACGTCACAGTATATGATGACATCATGATTAGTATGCAGTATGATGTCACAATGTATTATGACGTCATAATGTATCCGCATTATGACATCACAATATATTATGAGAGCGCAACATGCAGGTTTTATGACCAACTTCGCTTACCCCAATTTGTGTCACATCTACTGTAGCATCATGAGCATGTATTATGATGTCACAGTATATGATGACATCATAATTAGTATGCACTATGACGTCACAATGTATTATGATGTCATAATGTATCCGCATTATGACATCACAATATATTATGAGATCGCAATTTGCAGGTTTTATGACCAATTTCGCTTACCCCAAATTGTGTCACATCTACTGGAGCATCATGAGCATGTATTATGATGTCACAGTATATGATGACATCATAATTAGTATGCACTATGACGTCACAGTGTATTATGAGGTCATAATGTATCCTCATTATGACATCACAATGTATTATGAGAGCGCAACATGCAGGTTTTATGAGCAATTTCGCTTACCCCAATTTGTGTCACATCTACTGGAGCATCATGAGCATGTATTATGACGTCACAGTATATGATGACATCATAATTAGTATGCACTATGACGTCACAATGTATTATGACGTCATAATGTATCCGCATTATGACATCACAATATATTATGAGATCGCAATTTGCAGGTTTTATGACAAATTTCGCTTACCCCAATTTGTGTCACATCTACTGGAGCATCATGAGCATGTATTATGATGTCACAGTATATGATGACATCATAATTAGTATGCACTATGACGTCACAGTGTATTATGATGACATAATGTATCCTCAATATGACATCACAATATATTATGAGAGCGCAATTTGCAGGTATTATGAGCAATTTCTCTTACCCCAATTTGTGTCACATCTACTGGAGCATCATGAGCATGTATTATGACGTCACAGTATATGATGACATCATGATTAGTATGCACTATGACGTCACAATGTATTATGACGTCATAATGTGCCCGCGTTATGACATCACAATGTATTATGAGAGCCCAATTTACAGGTATTATGAACAATTTCTCTTACCCCAATTTGTGTCACATCTACTGGAGCAACATGAGCATGTATTATGACGTCACAGTATATGATGACATCATAATTAGTATGCAGTATGACGTCACAATATATTATGACGTCACAATGTATCCGCCTTATGACATCACAATATATTATGAGAGCGCAACATGCAGGTATTATGAGCAATTTCTCTTACCCGAATTTGTGTCACATCTACTGGAGCATCATGAGCATGTATTATGACGTCACAGTATATGATGACATCATAATTAGTATGCAGTATGACGTCACAATCTATTATGACCTCATAATATATCCGCATTATGACATCACAATATAGTATGTGAGCGCAATTTGCAGGTTTTATGACCAATTTCGCTTACCCCAATTTGTGTCACATCTACTGGAGCATCATGAGCATGTATTATGACGTCACAGTATATGATGACATCATAATTAGTATGCAGTATGACGTCACAATGTAATATGACGTCATAATGTATCCGCATTATGACATCACAATATATTATGAGAGCGCAACATGCAGGTATTATGAGCAATTTCGCTTACCCCAATTTGTGTCACATCTAATGGAGCATCATGAGCATGTATTATGACCTCACAGTATATGATGACATCATAATTAGTATGCAGTATGATGTCACAATGTATTATGACGTCATAATGTATCCGCATTATGACATCACAATATATTATGAGAGCGCAATTTGCAGGTATTATGAGCAATTTCTCTTACCCCAATTTGTGTCACATCTACTGGAGCATCATGAGCATGTATTATGACGTCACAGTATATGATGACATCATAATTAGTATGCAGTATGACGTCACAATGTACTATGACGTCATAATGTATCCGCATTATGACATCACAATATATTATGAGAGCGCAAAATGCAGGTATTATGAGCAATTTCTCTTACCCCAATTTGTGTCACATCTACTGGAGCATCATGAGCATGTATTATGACGTCACAGTATATGATGACATCATAATTAGTATGCACTATGACGTCACAATGTATTATGACGTCATAATGTATCCACATTATGACATCACATTATATTATGAGAGCGCAATTTGCAGGTTTTATGACCAATTTCGCTTACCCCAATTTGTGTCACATCTACTGTAGCATCATGAGCATGTATTATGACGTCACAGTATATGATGATATCATAATCAGTATGCACTATGACGTCACAATGTATTATGACGTCATAATGTATCCGCATTATGACATCACAATATATTATGAGAGCGAAACATGCAGGTATTATGAGCAATTTCTCTTACCGCAATTTGTGTCACATCTACTGGAGCATAATGAGAATGTATTATGATGTCACAGTATGTGATGACATCATAATTAGTATGCACTATGACATCACAATGTATTATGACGTCATAATGTATCCGCATTATGACATCATAATATATTATGAGAGCGCAATTTGCAGGATTTATGACCAATTTCGCTTACCCCAATTTGTGTCACATCTACTGGAGCATCATGAGCATGTATTATGACGTCACAGTATATGATGACATCATAATTACTATGCACTATGACCTCACAATGTATTATGATGTCATAAACTATCCGCATTATGACATCACAATATATTATGAGAGCGCAACATGCAGGTGTTATGAACAATTTCGCTTACCCCAATTTGTGTCACATCTACTGTAGCATCATGAGCATGTATTATGACGTCACAGTATATGATGACATCATAATTAGTATGCGCTATGAAGTCACAATGTATTATGACGTCATAATGTATCCGCATTATGACATCACAATATATTATGAGAGCGCAATATGCAGGTATTATGAGCAATTTCTCTTACCCCAATTTGTGTCACATCTACTGGAGCATCATGAGCATGTATTATGACGTCACAGTATATGATGACATCATAATTAGTATGCACTATGACGTCACATTGTATTATGATTTCATAATGTATCCGCATTATGACATCACAATATATTATGAGAGCGCAATTTGCAGGTATTATGAGCAATTTCTCTTACCCCAATTTGTGTCACATCTACTGGAGCATCATGAGCATGTTTTATGACATCACAGTATATGATGACATCATAATTATTATGCACTATGATGTTACAATGTATTATGACGTCATAATGTATCCGCATTATGACATCACAATATATTATGAGAGCGCAATTTGCAGGTATTATGACGAATTTCTCTTCCCCCAATTTGTGTCACATCTACTGGAGCATCATGAGCATGTATTATGTCGTCACAACATATGATGACATCATAGCTAGTATGCACTATGACGTCACAAGGTATTATGATGTCATAATGTATCCGCATTATGACATCACAATATATTATGAGAGCGCAGTTTGCAGGTATTATGAGCAATTTCTCTTACCCCAATTTGTGTAACATCTACTGGAGCATCATGAGCATGTATTATGACGTCACCGTATATGATGACATCAAAATTAGTATCCACTATGATGTCACAATATATTATGACGTCATAATGTATCCGCATTATGACATCACAATGTATGATGAGAACGCAATTTGCAGGTATTATGAGCAATTTCTCTTACCACAATTTGTGTCACATCTACTGGAGCATCATGAGCATGTATTATGACGTCACAGTATATGATGACATCATAATTAGTATGCACTATGACGTCACAATGTATTATGACGTCATAATGTATCCGCATTATGACATCACAATGTATTATGAGAGCGCAATTTGCAGGTATTATGAGCAATTTCTCTTACCCCAATTTGTGTCACATCTACTGGAGCATCATGAGCATGTATTATGATGTCACAGTATATGATGACATCATAATGAGTATGCACTGTGACGTCACAATTTATTGTGACGTCATAATGTATACACATTATGACATCACAATATATTATGAGAGCGCAATTTGCAGGTATTATGAGCAATTTCTCTTACCCCAATTTGTGTCACATCTACTGGAGCATCATGAGCATGAATTATGACATCACAGTATATGATGACATCATAATTAGTATGCAGTATGACGTCACAATATATTATGATGTCATAGTATATCCGCATTATGACATCACAATATATTATGAGAGCGCAATTTGCAGGTATTATGAGCAATTTCGCTTACCCCAATTTTTGTCACATCTACTGGAGCATCATGAGCATGTATTATGATGTCACAGTATATGATGACATCATGATTAGTATGCACTATGACGTCACAATGTATTATGACGTCATAATGTATCTGCATTATGACATCACAATATATTATGAGAGCGCAATTTGCAGGAACTATGAGCAATTTCTCTCAACCCAATTTGTGTCACATCTACTGGAGCATCATGAGCATGTATTATGACGTCACAGTATATGATGACATCATAATTAGTATGCAGTATGACGTCACAATGTATTATGATGTCATAAAGTATCCGCATTATGACATCACAATGTATTATGAGAGCGCAACATGCAGGTATTATGATCAATTTCGCTTACCCCAATTTCTGTCACATCTACTGTAGCATCATGAGCATGTATTATGACGTCACAGTATATGATGACATCATAATTAGTATGCACTATGACGTCACAATGTATTATGACGTCATAATGTATCCGCATTATGACATCACAATATATTTTGAGAGCGCAATTTGGAGGTTTTATGACCATTTTCGATTACCCCAATTTGTGTCACATCTACTGGAGCATCATGAGCATGTATTATGACGTCTCAGTATATGATGACATCATAATTAGTATGCACTATGACGTCACAATGTATTATGACGTCATAATGTATCCGCATTATGACATCACAATATATTATAAGAGTGCAATTTGCAGGTTTTATGACCAATTTCGCTTACCCCAATTTGTGTCACATCTACTGGAGCATCATGAGCATGTATTATGACGTCACAGTATATGATGACATCATAATTAGTATGCAGTATGATGTCACAATGTATTATGACGTCATAATGTATCCGCATTATGACATCACAATATATTATGAGAGCGCAACATGCAGGTATTATGACCAATTTCGCTTACCCCAATTTGTGTCACATCTACTGTAGCATCATGAGCATGTATTATGACGTCACAGTATATGATGACAGCATACTTAGTATGCACTATCACGTCACAATGTATTATGACGTCATAATGTGCCCGCGTTATGACATCACAATATATTATGAGAGCCCAATTTACAGGTATTATGAGCAATTTCTCTTACCACAATTTGTGTCACATCTACTGGAGCATCATGAGCATGTATTATGACGTCACAGTATATGATTACATCATAATTAGTATGCACTATGATGTCACAATGTATTATGACGTCATAATGTATCAGCATTATGACATCACAATATATTACGAGAGTGCAATTTGCAGGCATTATGAGCAATTTCTCTTACCCCAATTTGTGTCACATCTACTGGAGCATCATGAGCATGTATTATGATGTCACAGTATATGATGACATCATAATTAGTATGCAGTATGACGTCACAATGTATTATGACGTCATAATGTATACGCATTATGACATCACAATATATTATGAGAGCGCAATTTGCAGGTTTTATGACCAATTTCGCTTACCCCAATTTGTGTCACATCTACTGGAGCATCATGAGCATGTATTATGACATCACAGTATATGGTGACATCATAATTAGTATGCAGTATGAAGTCACAATGTATTATGATGTCATAAAGTATCCGCATTATGACTTCACAATATATTATGAGAGCGCAACCTGTAGGTATTATGAGCAATTTCTCTTACCCCAATTTGTGTCACATCTACTGGAGCATCATGAACATGATTTATGATGTCAGAGTATATGATGACATCATAATTAGTATGCACTATGACGTCACAATGTATTATGACGTCATAATGTATCCGCATTATGACATCACAATATATTATGGGAGCGCAATTTGCATGGTTTTATGACCATTTTCGATTACCCCAATTTGTGTCACGTCTACTGGAGCATCACGAGCATGTATTATGATGTCACAGTATATGATGACATCATAATTATTAAGCAATATGACGTCACAATGTATTATGACGTCATAATGTATCCGCATTATGATAACACAATATATTATGAGAGCGCAATTTGGAGGTTTTATGACCATTTTCGATTACCCCAATTTGTGTCACATCTACTGGAGCATCATGAGCATGTATTATGACGTCACAGTATATGATGACATCATAATTAGTATGCACTATGATGTCACAATGTATTATGACGTCATACAGTATCCGCATTATGACTTCACAATATATTATGAGAGCGCAATTTGAAGGTATTATGAGCAATTTCTCTTACCCCAATTTGTGTCACATCTACTGGAGCATCATGAACATGTATTATGACGTCACAGTATATGATGACATCATAATTAGTATGCACTATGAAGTCACAATGTATTATGACGTCATAATGTATCCGCATTATGACATCACAATATATTATGAGAGCGCAATTTGGAGGTTTTATGACCATTTTCGATTACCCCAATTTGTGTCACATCTACTGGAGCATCATGAGCATGTATTACGACGTCACAGTATATGATGACATCATAATTAGTATGCACGATGACGTCACAATGTATTATGACGTCATTTTTTCCGCATTATGACATCACAATATATAATGAGAGCGCAACATGCAGGTATTATGAGCAATTTCTCTTACCCCAATTTGTGTCACATCTACTGGAGCATCATGAGCATGTATTATGACGTCACAGTATATGATGACATCATAATTAGTATGCACTATGACGTCAGAATATAATATGGCGTCATAATGTATCCGCATTATGACATCACAATATATTATGAGGGCGCAATTTGCAGGTTTTATGACCAATTTCGCTTACCACAATTGGTGTCATATCTACTGGAGCATCATGAGCATGTATTATGACGTCACAGTATATGATGACATCATAATCAGTATGCACTATGACGTCACAATGTATTATGACGTCATAATGTATCCTCATCATGACATCACAATATATTATGAGAGCGCAACCTGTAGGTATTATGAGCAATTTCTCTTACCCCAATTTGTGTCACATCTACTGGAGCATCATGAACATGATTTATGACGTCAGAGTATATGATGACATCATAATTAGTATGCACTATGACGTCACAATGTATTATGACGTCATAATGTATCCGCATTATGACATCACAATATATTATGAGAGCGCAATTTGCAGGTTTTATGACCATTTTCGATTACCCCAATTTGTGTCACGTCTACTGGAGCATCACGAGCATGTATTATGACGTCACAGTATATGATGACATCATAATTAGTATGCAGTATGACGTCACAATGTATTATGACGTCATAATGTATCCGCATTATGACATCACAATATATTATGAGAGCGCAACATGCAGGTATTATGAGCAATTTCTCTTACCCCAATTTGTGTCACATCTACTGGAGCATCATGAGCATGTATTATGACGTCACAGTATATGATGACATCATAATTAGTATGCACTATGACGTCAGAATGTATTATGACGCCATAATGTATCCGCATTATGACATCACAATATATTATGAGAGCGCAACATGCAGGTATTATGAGCAATTTCTCTTACCCCAATTTGTGTCACATCTACTGGAGCATCATGAGCATGTATTATGACGTCACAGAATATGATGGCATCATAATCAGTATGCACTAAACGTCACAATGTATTATGACGTCATAATGTATCCGCATTATGACATCACAATATATTATGAGAAAGCAATTTGCAGGTATTATGAGCAATTTCTCTTACCCCAATTTGTGTCACATCTACTGGAGCATCACGAGCATGAATTATGACATCACAGTATATGATGACATCATAATTAGTATGCACTATGACGTCACAATGTAGTATGACGTCATAATGTATCCGCATAATGACATCACAATATATTATGAGAGCGCAATTTGCAGGTTTCATGACAAATTTTGCTTACCCCACTTTGTGTCACATCTACTGCAACATCATGAGCATGTATTATGACGTCACAGTATATGATGACATCATAATTAGTATGCACTATGATGTCACAATGTATTATGACGTCATAATGTATCCGCATTATGACATCACAATATATTATGAGAGCGCAATTTGCAGGTATTATGAGCAATTTCCCTTACCCCAATTTGTGTCACATCTACTGGAGCATCATGAACATGTATTATGACGTCACAGTATATGATGACATCATAATTAGTATGCACTATGACTCACAATGTATAATGGCTTCATAATGTTTCCGCATTATGACATCACAATATATTATGAGAGCGCAATTTGCAGGTATTATGAGCAATTTCTCTTACCCCAATTTGTGTCACGTCTACTGAAGCATCATGAGCATGTATTATGACGTCACAGTATACGATGACATCGTAATTAGTATGCAATATGACGTCACGATGCAGTATGACGTCATAATGTATCCGCAATATGACATCACAATGTATTATGATAGCGCAATTTGCAGGCATTATGACAAATTTCTCTTACCCCAATTTGTGTCACATCTACTGCAGCATCATGAGCTTGTATTATGACGTCACAGTATATGATGATATCATAATTAGTATGCAGTATGACGTCACAATGTATTATGACGTCATAATCTATCCGCATTATGTCTTCACAATATATTATGAGAGCGCAATTTGCAGGTATTATGAGCAATTTCTCTTACCCCAATTTGTGTCACATCTACTGGAGCATCTTGAGCATGTATTATGATGTCACAGAATATGATGACATCATAACTAGTATGCCCTATGACGTCACAATGTATTATGACGTCATAATGTATCCGCATTATGATATCACAAAATATTATGAGAGCGCAATTTGCAGGTATTATGAGCAATGTCTCTTATCCCAATTTGTGTCACATCTACTGGAGAATCATGAGCATGTATTTTGACGTCACAGTATATGATGACATCATAATTAGTATGCACTATGACGTCACAATGTATTATGACGTCATAATGTTTCTGCATTATGACATCACAATATATTATGAGAGCGTAATTTGCAGGTATTATGAGCAATTTCGCTTACCCCAATTTGAATCACATCTACTGGAGCATCATCAGCATGTATTATGACGTCACAGCATATGATGACATCATAACGAGTATGCACTTTGTCGTCACAATATATTATGACGTCATAATGTATCCGCCTTATGACATCACAATATATTATGAGAGCGCAATTTGCAGGTATTATGAGCAATTTCGCTTACCCCAACTTGTGTCACATCTACTGGAGCATCATGAGCATGTATTATGACGTCACAGTATATGATGACATCATAATTATTATGCACTATGACGTCACAATGTATTATGACGTCATAATGTATCCGCATTATGACATCACAATATATTATGAGAGCGCAATTTGCAGGTATTATGACCAATTTCTCTTACCCCAATTTGTGTCACATCTACTGGAGCATCATGAGCATGTATTATGATGTCACAGTATATGATGACATCATAATTAGTATGCACTATGACGTCACAATGTATTATGACGTCATAATGTATCCGCATTATGACATCACAATATATTATGAGAGCACAATTTGCAGGTATTATGAGCAATTTCTCTTACACCAATGTGTGTCACATCTACTGAAGAATCATGAGTATGTATTATGACGTCACAGTACATGATGACATCATAATTAGTATGCACTATGATGTCACAATGCAGTATGACGTCATAATGTATCCGCATTATGACATCACAATATATTATGAGAGCGCAATTTGCAGGCATTATGAGCAATTTCTCTTACCCCAATTTGTGTCACATCTACTGGAGCATCATGAGCATGTATTATGACGTCTCAGTATATGATGACATCATAATTAGTATGCACTATGAAGTCACAATGTATTATGACGTCATAATGTATCCGCATTATGACATCACAATATATTATGAGAGCGCAATTTGGAGGTTTTATGAGCATTTTCGATTACCCCAATTTGTGTCACATCTACTGGAGGATCATGAGCATGTATTACGACGTCACAGTATATGATGACATCATAATTAGTATGCACTATGACGTCACAATGTATTATGACGTCATAATGTTTCCGCATTATGACATCACAATATATAATGGGAGCGCAACATGCAGGTATTATGAGCAATTTCTCTTACCCCAATTTGTGTCACATCTACTGGAGCATCATGAGCATGTATTATGACGTCACAGTATATGATGACATCATAATTAGTATGCACTATGACGTCAGAATGTATTATGGCGTCATAATGTATCCGCATTATGACATCACAATATATTATGAGAGCGCAATTTGCAGGATTTATGACCAATTTCGCTTACCACAATTTGTGTCATATCTACTGGAGCATCATGAGCATGTATTATGATGTCACAGTATATGATGACATCATAATCAGTATGCACTATGATGTCACAATATATTATGACGTCATAATGTATCCGCATTATGACATCACAAAATATTATGAGAGCGCAACATGTAGGTATTATGAGCAATTTCTCTTACCCCAATTTGTGTCACATCTACTGAAGCATCATGAGCATGATTTATGACGTCAGAGTATATGATGACATCATAATTAGTATGCACTATGACGTCACAATGTATTATGACGTCATAATGTTTCCGCATTATGACATCACAATATATTATGAGAGCGCAATTTGCAGGTTTTATGACCATTTTCGATTACCCCAATTTGTGTCACGTCTACTGGAGCATCACGAGCATGTATTATGACGTCACAGTATATGATGACATCATAATTAGTATGCAGTATGACGTCACAATGTATTATGACGTCATAATGTATCCGCATTAAGACATCACAATATATTATGAGAGCGCAACATGCAGGTATTATGAGCAATTTCTCTTACCCCAATTTGTGTCACATCTACTGGAGCATCATGAGCATGTATTATGATGTCACAGCATATGATGACATCATAACTAGTATGAACTATGTCGTCACAATGTATTATGACGTCATAATGTATCCACATTATGACATCACAATATATCATGAGAGCGCAATTTGCAGGTATTATGAGCAATTTCTCTTACCCCAATTTGTGTCACATCTACTGGAGCATCATGAGCATGTATTATGACGTCACAGAATATGATGACATCATAACTAGTATGCACTATGACGTCACAATGTATTATGATGTCATAATGTATCCGCATTATGCTATCACAAAATATTATGAGAGTGCAATTTGAAGGTATTATGAGCAATGTCTCTTACCCCAATTTGTGTCACATCTACTGGAGAATCATGAGCATGTATTTTGACGTCACAGTATATGATGACATCATAATTAGTATGTACTATGACGTCACAATGTATTATGACGTCATAATGTATCTGCATTATGACATCACAATATATTATGAGAGCGCAATTTGCAGGTATTATGAGCAATTTCGCTTACCCCAATTTGTGTCACATCTACTGGAGAATCATGAGCATGTATTTTGACGTCACAGTATATGATGACATCATAATTAGTATGTACTATGATGTCACAATGTATTATGACGTCATAATGTATCCACATTATGACAGCACAATATATTATGAGAGCGCAATTTGCAGGTATTATGAGCAATTTCGCTTAACCCAATTTGTGTCACATCTACTGGAGCATCATGAGCATGTATTATGACGTCACAGTATATGATGACATCATAATTAGTATGCAGTATGACATCACAATGTATTACGACGTCATAATGTATCAGAATTATGACATCACAATATATAATGAGAGCGCAATTTGCAGGTATTATGAGCAACTTCTCTTACCCCAATTTGTGTCACATCTACTGGAGCATCATGAGCATGTATTATGACGTCACAGTATATGATGACATCATAATTAGTATGCACTATGACGTCACAATGTATTATGACGTCATAATGTATCCGCATTATGACATCACAATATATTATGAGAGAGCAATTTGCAGGTATTATGAGCAATTTCTCTTACCCCAATTTGTGTCACATCTACTGGAGCATCATGAGCATGTATTATGACGTCACAGTATATGATGACATCATAATTAGTATGCACTATGACGTCACAATGTATTATGACATCATAATGTATCCTCATTATGACATCACAATATATTATGAGAGCGCAATTTGCAGGTATTATGAGCAATTTCTCTTACCCCAATTTGTGTCACATCTACTGGAGCACCATAAACATGTATTATGACGTCTCAGTATATGATGACATCATAATTCGTATGCAGTATGACGTCACAATATATTATGACGTCACAATGTATCCGCATTATGACATCACAATATATTATGAGAGCCCAACATGCAGGTATTATGAGCAATTTCTCTTACCCCAATTTGTGTCACATCTACTGGAGCATCATGAGCATGTATTATGACGTCACAGTATATGATGACATCATAATTAGTATGCACTATGACGTCACAATGTATTATGACGTCATAATGTATCCGCATTATGACATCACAATATATTATGTGAGCGCAGTTTGCAGGTTTTATAACCAATTTCGCTTACCCCAATTTGTGTCACATCTACTGGAGCATCATGAGCATGTATTATTACGTCACAGTATATGATGACATCATAATTAGTATGCAGTGTGACGTCACAATGTATTATGACGTCATAATGTTTCCGCCTTATGACATCACAATATATTATGAGAGCGCAATTTGCAGGTATTAAGAGCAATTTCGCTTACCCCAACTTGTGTCACATCTATTGGAGAATCATGAGCATGTATTATGACGTCACAGTATATGATGACATCATAATTAGTATGCACTATGACGTTACAATGTATTATGACGTCATAATATATCCGCATTATGACATCACAATATATTATGAGAGCGCAATTTGCAGGTATTATGAGCAATTTCCCTTACCCCAATTTGTGTCACATTTACTGGAGCATCATGAGCATGTATTATGACGTCACAGCATATGATGACATCATAACTAGTATGCACTATGTCGTCACAATGTATTATGACGTCATAATGTATCCGCATTATGACATCACAATATATTATGAGAGCGCAATTTGCAGGTATTATGAGCAATTTCGCTTACCCCAACTTGTGTCACATCTACTGGAGCATCATGAGCATGTATTATGACGGCACAGTATATGATGACATCATAATTAGCATGCACTATGACGTCACAATGTATTATGACGTCGTAATGTATCCGCATTATGACATCACAACATATTATGAGAGCACAATTTGCAGGTAGTATGAGCAATTTCCCTTACCCCAATTTGTGTCACATCTACTGGAGGATCATGAGTATGTGTTATGACGTCACAGTATATGATGACATCATAATTAGTATGCACTATGACATCACAATATATTATGACGTCATATTGTATCCGCATTATGACATCACAATATATTATGAGAGCGCAATTTGCAGGTATTATGAGCAATTTCGCTTACCCCAATTTGTGTCACATCTACTGGAGCATCATGAGCATGTATTATGACGTCACAGTATATGATGGCATCATAATTAGTATGCACTATGACGTCACAATGTATTATGACGTCATAATGTATCCGCATTATGACATCACAATATATTATGAGAGCGCAATTTGCAGGTATTATGAGCAATTTCTCTTACCCAATTTGTGTCACATCTACTGGAGCATCATGAGCATGTATTATGACGTCACAGTATATGATGACATCATAATTAGGATGCACTATGACGTCACAATGTATTATGACGTCATAATGTATCCGCATTATGACATCACAATATATTATGAGAGCGCAATTTGCAGGTTTTATGAGCAATTTCTCTTACCCCAATTTGTGTCACATCTACTGGAGCATCATGAGCATGTATTATGACGTCACAGTATATGATGACATCATAATTAGTATGCAGTATGACGTCACAATGTATTATGACGTCATAATGATTCCGCATTATGACATCACAATATATTATGAGAGCGCAACATGCAGGTATTATGAGCAATTTCTCTTACCCCAATTTGTGTCACATCTACTGGAGCATCATGAGCATGTATTATGACGTCACAGTATATGATGACATCATAATTAGTATGCACTATGACGTCACAATGTATTATGACCTCATAATGTATCCGCATTATGACATCACAATATATTATGAGAGCGCAATTTGCAGGTTTTATGACCAATTTCGCTTACCGCAATTTGTGTCACATCTACTGGAGCATCATGAGCATGTATTATGACGTCACAGTATATGATGACATCATAATCAGTATGCACTATGACGTCACAATGTATTATGACGTCATAATGTATCCGCATTATGACATCACAATACATTATGAGAGCGCAACATGCAGGTATTATGAGCAATTTCTCTTACCCCAATTTGTGTCACATCTACTGGAGCATCATGAGCATGATTTATGACATCACCGTATAGGATGACATCATAATTAGTATGCACTATGACGTCACAATGTAATATGACGTCATAATGTATCCGAATTATGACATCACAATATATTATGAGAGCGCAATTTGCAGGCATTATGAGCAATTTCTCTTACCCCAATTTGTGTCACATCTACTGCAGCATCATGAGCATGTATTATGACGTCACAGTATATGATGATATCATAATTAGTATGCAGTATGACGTCACAATGTATTATGACGTCATAATCTATCCGCATTATGTCATCACAATATATTATGTGAGCGCAATTTGCAGGTATTATGAGCAATTTCTCTTACCCCAATTTGTGTCACATCTACTGGAGCATCATGAGCATGTATTATGACGTCACAGAATATGATGACATCATAACTAGTATGCACTATGACGTCACAATGTATTATGATGTCATAATGTATCCGCATTATGCTATCACAAAATATTATGAGAGTGCAATTTGCAGGTATTATGAGCAATGTCTCTTACCCCAATTTGTGTCACATCTACTGGAGAATCATGAGCATGTATTTTGACGTCACAGTATATGATGACATCATAATTAGTATGTACTATGACGTCACAATGTATTATGACGTCATAATGTATCTGCATTATGACATCACAATATATTATGAGAGCGCAATTTGCAGGTATTATGAGCAATTTCGCTTACCCCAATTTGTGTCACATCTACTGGAGAATCATGAGCATGTATTTTGACGTCACAGTATATGATGACATCATAATTAGTATGTACTATGATGTCACAATGTATTATGACGTCATAATGTATCCACATTATGACAGCACAATATATTATGAGAGCGCAATTTGCAGGTATTATGAGCAATTTCGCTTAACCCAATTTGTGTCACATCTACTGGAGCATCATGAGCATGTATTATGACGTCACAGTATATGATGACATCATAATTAGTATGCAGTATGACATCACAATGTATTACGACGTCATAATGTATCAGAATTATGACATCACAATATATAATGAGAGCGCAATTTGCAGGTATTATGAGCAACTTCTCTTACCCCAATTTGTGTCACATCTACTGGAGCATCATGAGCATGTATTATGACGTCACAGTATATGATGACATCATAATTAGTATGCACTATGACGTCACAATGTATTATGACGTCATAATGTATCCGCATTATGACATCACAATATATTATGAGAGAGCAATTTGCAGGTATTATGAGCAATTTCTCTTACCCCAATTTGTGTCACATCTACTGGAGCATCATGAGCATGTATTATGACGTCACAGTATATGATGACATCATAATTAGTATGCACTATGACGTCACAATGTATTATGACATCATAATGTATCCTCATTATGACATCACAATATATTATGAGAGCGCAATTTGCAGGTATTATGAGCAATTTCTCTTACCCCAATTTGTGTCACATCTACTGGAGCACCATAAACATGTATTATGACGTCTCAGTATATGATGACATCATAATTCGTATGCAGTATGACGTCACAATATATTATGACGTCACAATGTATCCGCATTATGACATCACAATATATTATGAGAGCCCAACATGCAGGTATTATGAGCAATTTCTCTTACCCCAATTTGTGTCACATCTACTGGAGCATCATGAGCATGTATTATGACGTCACAGTATATGATGACATCATAATTAGTATGCACTATGACGTCACAATGTATTATGACGTCATAATGTATCCGCATTATGACATCACAATATATTATGTGAGCGCAGTTTGCAGGTTTTATAACCAATTTCGCTTACCCCAATTTGTGTCACATCTACTGGAGCATCATGAGCATGTATTATTACGTCACAGTATATGATGACATCATAATTAGTATGCAGTGTGACGTCACAATGTATTATGACGTCATAATGTTTCCGCCTTATGACATCACAATATATTATGAGAGCGCAATTTGCAGGTATTAAGAGCAATTTCGCTTACCCCAACTTGTGTCACATCTATTGGAGAATCATGAGCATGTATTATGACGTCACAGTATATGATGACATCATAATTAGTATGCACTATGACGTTACAATGTATTATGACGTCATAATATATCCGCATTATGACATCACAATATATTATGAGAGCGCAATTTGCAGGTATTATGAGCAATTTCCCTTACCCCAATTTGTGTCACATTTACTGGAGCATCATGAGCATGTATTATGACGTCACAGCATATGATGACATCATAACTAGTATGCACTATGTCGTCACAATGTATTATGACGTCATAATGTATCCGCATTATGACATCACAATATATTATGAGAGCGCAATTTGCAGGTATTATGAGCAATTTCGCTTACCCCAACTTGTGTCACATCTACTGGAGCATCATGAGCATGTATTATGACGGCACAGTATATGATGACATCATAATTAGCATGCACTATGACGTCACAATGTATTATGACGTCGTAATGTATCCGCATTATGACATCACAACATATTATGAGAGCACAATTTGCAGGTAGTATGAGCAATTTCCCTTACCCCAATTTGTGTCACATCTACTGGAGGATCATGAGTATGTGTTATGACGTCACAGTATATGATGACATCATAATTAGTATGCACTATGACATCACAATATATTATGACGTCATATTGTATCCGCATTATGACATCACAATATATTATGAGAGCGCAATTTGCAGGTATTATGAGCAATTTCGCTTACCCCAATTTGTGTCACATCTACTGGAGCATCATGAGCATGTATTATGACGTCACAGTATATGATGGCATCATAATTAGTATGCACTATGACGTCACAATGTATTATGACGTCATAATGTATCCGCATTATGACATCACAATATATTATGAGAGCGCAATTTGCAGGTATTATGAGCAATTTCTCTTACCCAATTTGTGTCACATCTACTGGAGCATCATGAGCATGTATTATGACGTCACAGTATATGATGACATCATAATTAGGATGCACTATGACGTCACAATGTATTATGACGTCATAATGTATCCGCATTATGACATCACAATATATTATGAGAGCGCAATTTGCAGGTTTTATGAGCAATTTCTCTTACCCCAATTTGTGTCACATCTACTGGAGCATCATGAGCATGTATTATGACGTCACAGTATATGATGACATCATAATTAGTATGCAGTATGACGTCACAATGTATTATGACGTCATAATGATTCCGCATTATGACATCACAATATATTATGAGAGCGCAACATGCAGGTATTATGAGCAATTTCTCTTACCCCAATTTGTGTCACATCTACTGGAGCATCATGAGCATGTATTATGACGTCACAGTATATGATGACATCATAATTAGTATGCACTATGACGTCACAATGTATTATGACCTCATAATGTATCCGCATTATGACATCACAATATATTATGAGAGCGCAATTTGCAGGTTTTATGACCAATTTCGCTTACCGCAATTTGTGTCACATCTACTGGAGCATCATGAGCATGTATTATGACGTCACAGTATATGATGACATCATAATCAGTATGCACTATGACGTCACAATGTATTATGACGTCATAATGTATCCGCATTATGACATCACAATACATTATGAGAGCGCAACATGCAGGTATTATGAGCAATTTCTCTTACCCCAATTTGTGTCACATCTACTGGAGCATCATGAGCATGATTTATGACATCACCGTATAGGATGACATCATAATTAGTATGCACTATGACGTCACAATGTAATATGACGTCATAATGTATCCGAATTATGACATCACAATATATTATGAGAGCGCAATTTGCAGGCATTATGAGCAATTTCTCTTACCCCAATTTGTGTCACATCTACTGCAGCATCATGAGCATGTATTATGACGTCACAGTATATGATGATATCATAATTAGTATGCAGTATGACGTCACAATGTATTATGACGTCATAATCTATCCGCATTATGTCATCACAATATATTATGTGAGCGCAATTTGCAGGTATTATGAGCAATTTCTCTTACCCCAATTTGTGTCACATCTACTGGAGCATCATGAGCATGTATTATGACGTCAGAGAATATGATGACATCATAACTAGTATGCACTATGACGTCACAATGTATTATGATGTCATAATGTATCCGCATTATGATATCACAAAATATTATGAGAGCGCAATTTGCAGGTATTATGAGCAATGTCTCTTACCCCAATTTGTGTCACATCTACTGGAGAATCATGAGCATGTATTTTGACGTCACAGTATATGATGACATCATAATTAGTATGCACTATGATGTCACAATGTATTATGACGTCATAATGTTTCTGCATTATGACATCACAATATATTATGAGAGCCCAATTTGCAGGTATTATGAGCAATTTCGCTTACCCCAATTTGAGTCACATCTACTGGAGCATCATCAGCATGTATTATGACGTCACAACATATGATGACATCATAACTAGTATGCACTATATCGTCACAATGTATTATGACGTCATAATGTATCCGCCTTATGACATCACAATATATTATGAGAGCGCAATTTGCAGGTATTATGAGCAATCTCGCTTACCCCAACTTGTGTCACATCTATTGGAGAATCATGAGCATGTATTATGACGTCACAGTATATGATGACATCATAATTAGTATGCACTATGACGTTACAATGTATTATGATGTCATAATATATCCGCATTATGACATCACAATATATTATGAGAGCGCAATTTGCAGGTATTATGAGCAATTTCCCTTACCCCAATTTGTGTCACATTTACTGGAGCATCATGAGCATGTATTATGACGTCACAGCATATGATGACATCATAACTAGTATGCACTATGTCGTCACAATGTATTATGACGTCATAATGTATCCGCATTATGACATCACAATATATTATGAGAGCGCAATTTGCAGGTATTATGAGCAATTTCGCTTACCCCAACTTGTGTCACATCTACTGGAGCATCATGAGCATGTATTATGACGGCACAGTATATGATGACATCATAATTAGCATGCACTATGACGTCACAATGTATTATGACGTCATAATGTATTCGCATTATGACATCACAACATATTATGAGAGCACAATTTGCAGGTAGTATGAGCAATTTACCTTACCCCAATTTGTGTCACATCTACTGGAGGATCATGAGTATGTATTATGACGTCACAGTATATGATGACATCATAATTAGTATGCACTATGACGTCACAATATATTATGACGTCATATTGTATCCGCATTATGACATCACAATATATTATGAGAGCGCAATTTGCAGGTATTATGAGCAATTTCTCTTACCCCAATTTGTGTCACATCTACTGGAGCATCATGAGCATGTATTATGACGTCACAGTATATGATGACATCATAATTAGTATGTACTATGACGTCACAATGTATTATGACGTCATAATGTATCCGCATTATGACATCACAATATATTATGAGAGCGCAATTTGCAGGTATTATGAGCAATTTCTCTTACCCAATTTGTGTCACATCTACTGGAGCATCATGAGCATGTATTATGACGTCACAGTATATGATGACATCATAATTAGGATGCACTATGACGTCACAATGTATTATGACGTCATAATGTATCCGCATTATGACATCACAATATATTATGAGAGCGCAATTTGCAGGTTTTATGAGCAATTTCTCTTACCCCAATTTGTGTCACATCTACTGGAGCATCATGAGCATGTATTATGACGTCACAGTATATGATGACATCATAATTAGTATGCACTATGACGTCACAATGTATTATGAAGTCATAATATATCCGCATTATGACATCACAATATATTATGAGAGCGCAACATGCAGGTATTATGAGCAATTTCCCTTACCTCAATTTGTGTCACATCTACTGGAGGATCATGAGCATGTATTATGATGTCACAGTATATGATGACATCATAATTAGTATGCACTATGACGTCACAATATATTATGACGTCATAATGTATCCGCATAATGACATCACAATATATTATGAGAGCGCAATTTGCAGGTATTATGAGCAATTTCGCTTACCCCAATTTGTGTCACATCTACTGGAGCATCATGAGCATGTATTATGACGTCACACTATATGATGACATCATAATTAGTATGCACTATAACGTCACAATGTATTATGACGTCATAATGTATCCGCATTATGACATCACAATATATTATGAGAGCGCAATTTGCAGGTATTATGAGCAATTTCTCTTACCCCAATTTGTGTCACATCTACTGGAGCATCATGAGCATGTATTATGACATCACAGTATATGATGACATCATAATTAGTATGCACTATGACGTCACAATGTATTACGATGTCATAATGTATCCGCATTATGACATCACAATATATACTGAGAGCGCAATTTGCAGGTATTATGAGCAATTTCTCTTACCCCAAATTGTGTCACATCTACTGGAGCATCATGAGCATGTATTATGATGTCACAGTATATGATGACATCACAATTACTATGCACTATGACGTCACAATGTATTATGGCGTCATAATGTATCCGCATTATGACATCACAATATATTATGAGAGCGCAATTTGCAGGCATTATGAGCAATTTCTCTTACCCCAATTCGTGTCACATCTACTGGAGCATCATGAGCATGTATTATGACGTCACAGTATATGATGACATCATAATTAGTATGCACTATGGCGTCACAATTTATTATGACGTCATAATGTATCCGCCTTATGACATCACATTATATTATGAGAGTGCAATTTGCAGGTATTATGAGCAATTTCTCTTACCCCAATTTGTGTCACATCTACCAGAGCATCATGAGCATGTATTATGACATCACAGTATATGTTGACAACATAATTAGTATGCACTATGACGTCACAATGTATTATGACGTCATAATATATCCGCATTATGACATCACAAAATATTCTGAGAGCGCAATTTGCAGGTATTATGAGCAATTTCTCTTACCCCAATTTGTGTCACATCTACTGGAGCATCATGAGCATGTATTATGACGTCACAGTATATGATGACATCATAATTAGTATGCACTATGATGTCACAATGTATTATGACGTCATAATGTATCCGCATTATGACATCACAATATATTATGAGAGCGCAATTTGCAGGTATTATGAGCAATTTCGCTTACCCCAATTTGTGTCACATCTACTGGAGCATCATGAGCATGTATTATGACGTCACAGTATATGATTACATCATAATTAGTATGCACTATGACGTCACAAGGTATTATGACGTCATAATGTATCAGCATTATGACATCACAATATATTACGAGAGTGTAATTTGCAGGTATTATGAGCAATTTCTCTTACCACAACTTGTGTCACATCTACTAGAGCATCATGAGCATGTATTATGACGTCACAGTATATGAAGACATCATAATTAGTATGCACTATGACATCAAAATATATTATGACGTCATAATGTACCCGCGTTATGACATCACAATATATTATGAGAGCTCAATTTTCAGGTATTATTTGCAATTTCTCTTACCCCAATTTGTGTAACATCCACTGGAGCATCATGAGCATGGATAATGACGTCATAGTATATGATGACATCATAATTATTATGCACTATGTCGTGAAAATGTATTATGACGTCATAATGTATCCGCATTATGACATCACAATATATTATGAGAGCGTAATTTGCAGGTATTATGAGCAATTTCGCTTACCCCAACTTGTGTCACATCTACTGGAGCATCATGAGCATGTATTATGACGTCACAGTATATGATGACATCATAATTAGTATGCACTATGACGTCACAATGTATTATGACGTCATAATGTATCCGCATTATGACATCACAATATATAATGAGAGCGCAATTTGCAGGTATTATGAGCAATTTCTCTTACCCCAATTGGTGTCACATCTACTGGAGCATCATGAGCATGTATTATGACGTCACAGTATATGATGCCATCATAACTAATATGCACTATGACGTCACAATGTATTATGACGTCATAATGTATCCACATTATGACATCCCAATATATTATGAGAGGGCAATTTGCAGGTATTATGAGCAATTTCTCTTACCCCAATTTGTGTCACATCTACTGGAGCATCATGAGCATGTATTATGACGTCACAGTATATGATGACATCATAATTAGTATGCACTAGAACGTCACAATGTAGTATGACGTCATAATGTATCCGCATAATGACATCACAATATATTATGAGAGCGCAATTTGCTGGTTTCATGACAAATTTTGCTTACCCCAATTTGTGTCACATGTACTGGAGCATCATGAGCATGTATTATGACGTCACAGTATATGATGACATCATAATTAGTATGCACTATGACATCACAATGTATTATAACGTCATAATGTATCCGCATTATGACATCACAATATATTATGAGAGCGCAATTTGCAGGTATTATGAGCAATTTCTCTTACCACAATTTGTGTCACATCTACTGGAGCATCATGAGCATGTATTATGACGTCACAGTGTATGATGACATCATAATTAGTATGCTCTATGACGTCACAATATATTATGGCGTCATAATGTATCCGCATTTTGACATCACAATATATTATGAGAGCGCAATTTGCAGGTTTTATGAGCAATTTATCTTACCCCAATTTGTGTCACATCTAATGAAGCATCATGAGCATGTATTATGACGTCACAATATTTGATGACATCATAATTAGTATGCACTGTGACGTCACGATGCAGTATGACGACATAATGTATCCGCATTATGACCTCACAATATATTATGAGAGCGCAATTTGCAGGCATTATGACCAATTTCTCTTACCCCAATTTGTGTCACATCTACTGGATCATCATGAGCATGTATTATGACGTCACAGTATATGATGACATCATAATTAGTATGCAGTATGACGTCACAATGTATTATGACGTCATAATCTATCCGAATTATGACATCACAATATATTATGAGAGCGCAATTTGCAGGTATTATGAGCAATTTCTCTTACCCCAATTTGTGTCACATCTACTGGAGCATCATGAGCATGTATTATGACGTCACAGAATATGATGACATCATAACTAGTATGCACTACGACGTCACAATGTATTATGATGTCATAATGTATCCGCATTATGATATCACAAAATATTATGAGAGCGCAATTTGCAGGTATTATGAGCAATTTCTCTTACCCCAATTTGTGTCACATCTACTGGAAAATCATGAGAATGTATTTTGACATCACAGTATATGATGACATCATAATTAGTATGTACTATGACGTCACAATGTATTATGACGTCATAATGTGTCTGCATTATGACATCACAATATATTATGAGAGCGCAATTTGCAGGTATTATGAGCAATTTCGCTTACCCCAATTTGTGTCACATCTACTGGAGAATCATGAGCATGTATTTTGATGTCACAGTATATGATGACATCATAATTCGTATGTACTATGACGTCACAATGTATTATGACGTCATAATGTATCTGCATTATGACATCACAATATATTATGAGAGCGCAATTTGCAGGTATTATGAGCAATTTCGCTTACCCCAATTTGAGTCACATCTACTGGAGCATCATCAGCGTGTACTATGACGTCACAGCATATGATGACATCATAACTAGTATGCACTATGTCGTCACAATGTATTATGACGTCATAATGTATCCGCATTATGACATCACAATATATTATGAGAGCGCAATTTGCAGGTATTATGAGCAATTTCGCTTAACCCAATTTGTGTCACATCTACTGGAGCATCATGAGCATGTATTATGATGTCACAGTATATGATGATATCATAATTAGTATGCACTATGACGTCACAATGTATTACGACGTCATAATGCATCAGAATTATGACATCACAATATATAATGAGAGCGCAATTTGCAGGTATTATGAGCAACTTCTCTTACCCCAATTTGTGTCACATCTACTGGAGCATCATGAGCATGTATTATGACGTCACAGTATATGATGACATCATAATTAGTATGCACTATGACGACACAAGATATTATGACGTCATAATGTGTCCGTGTTATGACATCACAGTATACTTTGAGAGCGTAATTTGCATGTATTATGAGCAATTTCTCTTACCCCAATTTGTGTCACATCTACTGGAGCATCATGAGCATGTATTATGACGTCACAGTATATGATGACATCATAATTAGTATGCACTATGACGTCACAATGTATTATGTTGTCATAATGTATCCGCATTATGACATCACAATATATTATGAGAGCGCAATTTGCAGATATTATGACCAATTTCTCTTAGCCCAATATGTGTCAAATCTACTGGAGCATCATGAGCATGTATTATGACGTCACAGTATATGATGACATAATAATTAGTTTGCACTATGTCGTCACAATGTATTATGACGTCATAATGTATCCGCATTATGACATCACAATATATAATGAGAGCGCAATTTGCAGGTATTATGAGCAATTTCTCTTACCCCAATTTGTGTCACATCTACTGGAGCATCATGAGCATGTATTATGACGTCACAGTATATGATGGCATCATAATCAGTATGCAGTATGACGTCACAATGTATTATGACGTCATAATGTATCCGCATTATGACATCACAATATATTATGAGAAAGCAATTTGCAGGTATTATGAGCAATTTCTCTTACCCCAATTTGTGTCACATCTACTGGAGCATCACGAGCATGTATTATGACATCACAGTATATGATGGCATCATAATTAGTATGCACTATGACGTAACAATGTAGTATGACGTCATAATGTATCCGCATAATGACATCACAATATATTATGAAAGCGCAATTTGCAGGTTTCATGACAAATTTTGCTTACCCCAATTAGTGTGACATGTACTGGAGCATCATGAGCATGTATTATGACGTCACAGGATATGATGACGTCATAATTAGTATGCACTATGACGTCACAATGTATTATGACGTCATAATGTATCCGCATTACGACATCACAATATATTATGAGAGCGCAATTTGCAGGTTTTATGACCAATTTCGCTTTCCGCAATTTGTGTCACATCTACTGGAGCATCATGAGCATGTATTATGACGTCACAGTATATGATGACATCATAATCAGTATGCACTATGATGTCACAATGTATTATGACGTCATAATGTATCCGCATTATGACATCACAATACATTATGAGAGCGCAACATGCAGGTATTATGAGCAATTTCTCTTACCCCAATTTGTGTCACATCTACTGGAGCATCATGAGCATGATTTATGACGTCACAGTATAGGATGACATCATAATTAGTATGCACTATGACGTCACAATGTATTATGACGTCATAATGTATCCGCATTATGACATCACAATATATTATGAGAGCGCAATTTGCAGTCATTATGAGCAATTTCTCTTACCCCAATTTGTGTCACATCTACTGCAGCAACATGAGCATGTATTATGACGTCACAGTATATGATGACATCATAATTAGTATGCACTATGATGTCACAATGCAGTATGACGTCATAATGTATCCGCATTAAGAAATCACAATATTTTATGAGAGCGCAATTTGCAGGCATTATGAGCAATTTCTCTTACCCCAATTTGTGTCACATCTACTGGAGCATCATGAGCATGTATTATGACGTCACAGCATATGATGACATCATAACTAGTATGCACTATGTCGTCACAATGTATTATGACGTCATAATGTATCCGCATTATGACATCACAATATATTATGAGAGCGCAAGATTCAGGTATTATGAGCAATTTCGCTTACCCCAACTTCTGTCACATCTACTGGAGCATCATTAGCATGTATTATGACGGCACAGTATATGATGACATCATAATTAGTATGCACTATGACGTCACAATGTATTATGACGTCATAATGTATCCGCATTATGACATCACAATATATTATGAGAGCACAATTTGCAGGTTTTATGAGCAATTTCTCTTATCCCAATTTGTGTCACATCTACTGGAGCATCATGAGCATGTATTATGACGTCACAGTATATGATGACATCATAATTAGTATGCAGTATGATGTCACAATGTATTATGACGTCAAAATATATCCGCATTATGACATCACAATATATTATGAGAGCGCAATTTGCAGGTATTATGAGCAATTTCCCTTACCCCAATTTGTGTCACATTTACTGGAGGATCATGAGCATGTATTATGACGTCACAGTATATGATGACATCATGATTAGTATGCACTATGACGTCACAATATATTATGACGTCATAATCTATCCGCATTATGACATCACAATATATTACGAGAGCGCAATTTGCAGGTATTATGAGCAATTTCGCTTACCCCAATTTGTGTCACATCTACTGGAGCATCATGAGCATGTATTATGACGTCACACTATATGATGACATCATAATTAGTATGCACTATGACGTCACAATGTATTATGACGTCATAATGTATCCGCATTATGACATCACAATATATTATGAGAGCGCAATTTGCAGGTATTATGAGCAATTTCTCTTACCCCAATTTGTGTCACATCTACTGGAGCATCATGAGCATGTATTATGACGTCACAGTATATGATGACATCATAATTAGTATGCACTAGGACGTCACAATGTAGTATGACGTCATAATGTATCCGCATAATGACATCACAATATATTATGAGAGGGCAATTTGCTGGTTTCATGACAAATTTTGCTTACCCCAGTTTGTGTCACATGTACTGGAGCATCATGAGCATGTATTATGACGTCACAGTATATGATGACATCATAATTAGTATGCACTATGACATCACAATGTATTATGACGTCATAATGTATCTGCATTATGACATCGCAATACATAATGAGAGCGCAATTTGCAGGTATTATGAGCAATTTCTCTTACCCCAATTTGTGTCACATCTACTGGAGCATCATGAGCATGTATTATGACGTCACAGTATATGATGACATCATAATTAGTATGCTCTATGACGTCACAATGTATTATGGCGTCATAATGTATCCGCATTTTGACATCACAGTATATTATGAGAGCGCAATTTGCAGGTTTTATGAGCAATTTATCTTACCCCAATTTGTGTCACATCTAATGAAGCATCATGAGCATATATTATGACGTCACAATATATGATGACATCATAATTAGTATGCACTATGACGTCACGATGCAGTATGACGTCATAATGTATCCGCATTATGACGTCACAATATATTATGAGAGCGCAATTTGCAGGCATTATGACCAATTTCTCTTACCCCAATTTGTGTCACATCTACTGGAGCATCATGAGCATGTATTATGACGTCACAGAATATGATGACATCATAACTAGTATGCACTACGACGTCACAATGTATTATGATGTCATAATGTATCCGCATTATGATATCACAAAATATTATGAGAGCGCAATTTGCAGGTATTATGAGCAATGTCTCTTACCCCAATTTGTGTCACATCTACTGGAAAATCATGAGAATGTATTTTGACGTCACAGTATATGATGACATCATGATTAGTATGTACTATGACGTCACAATGTATTATGACGTCATAATGTATCTGCATTATGACATCACAATATATTATGAGAGCGCAATTTGCAGGTATTATGAGCAATTTCTCTTACCCCAATTTGTGTCACATCTACTGCAGCATCATGAGCATGTATTATGACGTCACAGTATATGATGACATCATAATTAGTATGCTCTATGACGTCACAATGTATTATGTCGTCATAATGTATCCGCATTTTGACATCACAATATATTATGAGAGCGCAATTTGCAGGTTTTATGAGCAATTTTTCTTACCCCAATTTGTGTCACATCTAATGAAGCATCATGAGCATGTATTATGACGTCACAATATATGATGACATCATAATTAGTATGCACTATGACGTCACGATGCAGTATGACGTCATAATGTATCCGCATTATGACGTCACAATATATTATGAGAGCGCAATTTGCAGGCATTATGACCAATTTCTCTTACCCCAAGTTGAGTCACATCTACTGCAGCATCATGAGCATGTATTATGACGTCACAGAATATGATGACATCATAACTAGTATGCACTATGACGTCACAATGTATTATGATGTCATAATGTATCCGTATTATGATATCACAAAATATTATGAGAGCGCAATTTGCAGGTATTATGAGCAATGTCTATTACCCCAATTTGTGTCACATCTACTGGAGAATCATGAGCATGTATTTTGACGTCACAGTATATGATGACATCATAATTAGTATGTACTATGATGTCACAATATATTATGACGTCATAATGTATCTGCATTATGACATCACAATATATTTTGAGAGCGCAATTTGCACGTATTATGAGCAATTTCTCCTACCCCAATTTGTGTCACATCTACTGGAGCATCATGAGCATGTATTATGACATCACAATATATGATGACATCATAATTAGTATGCACTATGATGTCACAATGTATTATGACGTCGTAATATATCCGCATTGTGGCATCACAATATATTATGAGAGCGCAATTTGCAGGTTTTAAGACCAATTTCGCTTACCGCAATTTGTGTCACATCTACTGGAGCATCATGAGCATGTATTATGACGTCACAGTATATGATGACATCATAATCAGTATGCACTATGATGTCACAATGTATTATGACGTCATAATGTATCCGCATTATGACATCACAATATATTATGAGAGCGCAATTTGCAGGCATTATGAGCAATTTCTCTTACCCCAATTTGTGTCACATCTACTGGAGCATAATGAGCATGTATTATGACGTCACAGTATATGATGACATCATAATTAGTATGCACTATGATGTCACAATGCAGTATGACGTCATAATGTATCCGCATTATGAAATCACAATATTTTATGAGAGCGCAATTTGCAGGCATTATGAGCAATTTCTCTTACCCCAATTTGTGTCACATCTACTGGAGCATCATGAGCATGTATTATGACGTCACAGCATATGATGACATCATAACTAGTATGCACTATGTCGTCACAATGTATTATGACGTCATAATGTATCCGCATTATGACATCACAATATATTATGAGAGCGCAACATGCAGGTATTATGAGCAATTTCGCTTACCCCAACTTGTGTCACATCTACTGGAGCATCATGACCATGTATTATGACGTCACAGTATATGATGACATCATAATTAGTATGCACTATGACGTCACAATGTATTATGACGTCATAATGTATCTGCATTATGACATCACAATATATTATGAGAGCGCAATTTGCAGGTATTATGAGCAATTTCGCTTACCCCAATTTGAGTCACATCTACTGGAGAATCATGAGCATGTATTTTGACGTCACAGTATATGATGACATCATAATTCGTATGTACTATGAAGTCACAATGTATTATGACGTCATAATGTATCTGCATTATGACATCACAATATATTATGAGAGCGCAATTTGCAGGTATTATGAGCAATTTCGCTTACCCCAATTTGAGTCACATCTACTGGAGCATCATCAGCGTGTATTATGACGTCACAGCATATGGTGACATCATAACTAGTATGCACTATGTCGTCACAATGTATTATGACGTCATAATGTATCCGCATTATGACATCACAATATATTATGAGAGCGCAATTTTCAGGTATTATGAGCAATTTCGCTTAACCCAATTTGTGTCACATCTACTGGAGCATCATGAGCATGTATTATGATGTCACAGTATATGATGATATCATAATTAGTATGCACTATGACGTCACAATGTATTACGACGTCATAATGTATCAGAATTATGACATCACAATATATAATGAGAGCGCAATTTGCAGGTATTATGAGCAACTTCTCTTACCCCAATTTGTGTCACATCTACTGGAGCATCATGAGCATGTATTATGACGTCACAGTATATGATGACATCATAATTAGTATGCACTATGACGACACAAGATATTATGACGTCATAATGTGTCCGTGTTATGACATCACAGTATACTTTGAGAGCGTAATTTGCATGTATTATGAGCAATTTCTCTTACCCCAATTTGTGTCACATCTACTGGAGCATCATGAGCATGTATTATGACGTCACAGTATATGATGACATCATAATTAGTATGCACTATGACGTCACAATGTATTATGTTGTCATAATGTATCCGCATTATGACATCACAATATATTATGAGAGCGCAATTTGCAGATATTATGACCAATTTCTCTTAGCCCAATATGTGTCAAATCTACTGGAGCATCATGAGCATGTATTATGACGTCACAGTATATGATGACATAATAATTATTTTGCACTATGTCGTCACAATGTATTATGACGTCATAATGTATCCGCATTATGACATCACAATATATAATGAGAGCGCAATTTGCAGGTATTATGAGCAATTTCTCTTACCCCAATTTGTGTCACATCTACTGGAGCATCATGAGCATGTATTATGATGTCACAGCATATGATGACATCATAACTAGTATGAACTATGTCGTCACAATGTATTATGACGTCATAATGTATCCACATTATGACATCACAATATATCATGAGAGCGCAATTTGCAGGTATTATGAGCAATTTCTCTTACCCCAATTTGTGTCACATCTACTGGAGCATCATGAGCATGTATTATGACGTCACAGAATATGATGACATCATAACTAGTATGCACTATGACGTCACAATGTATTATGATGTCATAATGTATCCGCATTATGCTATCACAAAATATTATGAGAGTGCAATTTGCAGGTATTATGAGCAATGTCTCTTACCCCAATTTGTGTCACATCTACTGGAGAATCATGAGCATGTATTTTGACGTCACAGTATATGATGACATCATAATTAGTATGTACTATGACGTCACAATGTATTATGACGTCATAATGTATCTGCATTATGACATCACAATATATTATGAGAGCGCAATTTGCAGGTATTATGAGCAATTTCGCTTACCCCAATTTGTGTCACATCTACTGGAGAATCATGAGCATGTATTTTGACGTCACAGTATATGATGACATCATAATTAGTATGTACTATGATGTCACAATGTATTATGACGTCATAATGTATCCACATTATGACAGCACAATATATTATGAGAGCGCAATTTGCAGGTATTATGAGCAATTTCGCTTAACCCAATTTGTGTCACATCTACTGGAGCATCATGAGCATGTATTATGACGTCACAGTATATGATGACATCATAATTAGTATGCAGTATGACATCACAATGTATTACGACGTCATAATGTATCAGAATTATGACATCACAATATATAATGAGAGCGCAATTTGCAGGTATTATGAGCAACTTCTCTTACCCCAATTTGTGTCACATCTACTGGAGCATCATGAGCATGTATTATGACGTCACAGTATATGATGACATCATAATTAGTATGCACTATGACGTCACAATGTATTATGACGTCATAATGTATCCGCATTATGACATCACAATATATTATGAGAGAGCAATTTGCAGGTATTATGAGCAATTTCTCTTACCCCAATTTGTGTCACATCTACTGGAGCATCATGAGCATGTATTATGACGTCACAGTATATGATGACATCATAATTAGTATGCAGTATGACGTCACAATGTATTATGACGTCATAATGATTCCGCATTATGACATCACAATATATTATGAGAGCGCAACATGCAGGTATTATGAGCAATTTCTCTTACCCCAATTTGTGTCACATCTACTGGAGCATCATGAGCATGTATTATGACGTCACAGTATATGATGACATCATAATTAGTATGCACTATGACGTCACAATGTATTATGACCTCATAATGTATCCGCATTATGACATCACAATATATTATGAGAGCGCAATTTGCAGGTTTTATGACCAATTTCGCTTACCGCAATTTGTGTCACATCTACTGGAGCATCATGAGCATGTATTATGACGTCACAGTATATGATGACATCATAATCAGTATGCACTATGACGTCACAATGTATTATGACGTCATAATGTATCCGCATTATGACATCACAATACATTATGAGAGCGCAACATGCAGGTATTATGAGCAATTTCTCTTACCCCAATTTGTGTCACATCTACTGGAGCATCATGAGCATGATTTATGACATCACCGTATAGGATGACATCATAATTAGTATGCACTATGACGTCACAATGTAATATGACGTCATAATGTATCCGAATTATGACATCACAATATATTATGAGAGCGCAATTTGCAGGCATTATGAGCAATTTCTCTTACCCCAATTTGTGTCACATCTACTGCAGCATCATGAGCATGTATTATGACGTCACAGTATATGATGATATCATAATTAGTATGCAGTATGACGTCACAATGTATTATGACGTCATAATCTATCCGCATTATGTCATCACAATATATTATGTGAGCGCAATTTGCAGGTATTATGAGCAATTTCTCTTACCCCAATTTGTGTCACATCTACTGGAGCATCATGAGCATGTATTATGACGTCAGAGAATATGATGACATCATAACTAGTATGCACTATGACGTCACAATGTATTATGATGTCATAATGTATCCGCATTATGATATCACAAAATATTATGAGAGCGCAATTTGCAGGTATTATGAGCAATGTCTCTTACCCCAATTTGTGTCACATCTACTGGAGCATCATGAGCATGTATTATGACGTCACAGTATATGATGACATCATAATTAGTATGCACTAGAACGTCACAATGTAGTATGACGTCATAATGTATCCGCATAATGACATCACAATATATTATGAGAGCGCAATTTGCTGGTTTCATGACAAATTTTGCTTACCCCAATTTGTGTCACATGTACTGGAGCATCATGAGCATGTATTATGACGTCACAGTATATGATGACATCATAATTAGTATGCACTATGACATCACAATGTATTATAACGTCATAATGTATCCGCATTATGACATCACAATATATTATGAGAGCGCAATTTGCAGGTATTATGAGCAATTTCTCTTACCACAATTTGTGTCACATCTACTGGAGCATCATGAGCATGTATTATGACGTCACAGTGTATGATGACATCATAATTAGTATGCTCTATGACGTCACAATATATTATGGCGTCATAATGTATCCGCATTTTGACATCACAATATATTATGAGAGCGCAATTTGCAGGTTTTATGAGCAATTTATCTTACCCCAATTTGTGTCACATCTAATGAAGCATCATGAGCATGTATTATGACGTCACAATATTTGATGACATCATAATTAGTATGCACTGTGACGTCACGATGCAGTATGACGTCATAATGTATCCGCATTATGACCTCACAATATATTATGAGAGCGCAATTTGCAGGCATTATGACCAATTTCTCTTACCCCAATTTGTGTCACATCTACTGGATCATCATGAGCATGTATTATGACGTCACAGTATATGATGACATCATAATTAGTATGCAGTATGACGTCACAATGTATTATGACGTCATAATCTATCCGAATTATGACATCACAATATATTATGAGAGCGCAATTTGCAGGTATTATGAGCAATTTCTCTTACCCCAATTTGTGTCACATCTACTGGAGCATCATGAGCATGTATTATGACGTCACAGAATATGATGACATCATAACTAGTATGCACTACGACGTCACAATGTATTATGATGTCATAATGTATCCGCATTATGATATCACAAAATATTATGAGAGCGCAATTTGCAGGTATTATGAGCAATTTCTCTTACCCCAATTTGTGTCACATCTACTGGAAAATCATGAGAATGTATTTTGACATCACAGTATATGATGACATCATAATTAGTATGTACTATGACGTCACAATGTATTATGACGTCATAATGTGTCTGCATTATGACATCACAATATATTATGAGAGCGCAATTTGCAGGTATTATGAGCAATTTCGCTTACCCCAATTTGTGTCACATCTACTGGAGAATCATGAGCATGTATTTTGACGTCACAGTATATGATGACATCATAATTCGTATGTACTATGACGTCACAATGTATTATGACGTCATAATGTATCTGCATTATGACATCACAATATATTATGAGAGCGCAATTTGCAGGTATTATGAGCAATTTCGCTTACCCCAATTTGAGTCACATCTACTGGAGCATCATCAGCGTGTACTATGACGTCACAGCATATGATGACATCATAACTAGTATGCACTATGTCGTCACAATGTATTATGACGTCATAATGTATCCGCATTATGACATCACAATATATTATGAGAGCGCAATTTTCAGGTATTATGAGCAATTTCGCTTAACCCAATTTGTGTCACATCTACTGGAGCATCATGAGCATGTATTATGATGTCACAGTATATGATGATATCATAATTAGTATGCACTATGACGTCACAATGTATTACGACGTCATAATGCATCAGAATTATGACATCACAATATATAATGAGAGCGCAATTTGCAGGTATTATGAGCAACTTCTCTTACCCCAATTTGTGTCACATCTACTGGAGCATCATGAGCATGTATTATGACGTCACAGTATATGATGACATCATAATTAGTATGCACTATGACGACACAAGATATTATGACGTCATAATGTGTCCGTGTTATGACATCACAGTATACTTTGAGAGCGTAATTTGCATGTATTATGAGCAATTTCTCTTACCCCAATTTGTGTCACATCTACTGGAGCATCATGAGCATGTATTATGACGTCACAGTATATGATGACATCATAATTAGTATGCACTATGACGTCACAATGTATTATGTTGTCATAATGTATCCGCATTATGACATCACAATATATTATGAGAGCGCAATTTGCAGATATTATGACCAATTTCTCTTAGCCCAATATGTGTCAAATCTACTGGAGCATCATGAGCATGTATTATGACGTCACAGTATATGATGACATAATAATTAGTTTGCACTATGTCGTCACAATGTATTATGACGTCATAATGTATCCGCATTATGACATCACAATATATTATGAGAGCGCAATTTGCAGGTATTATGAGCAATTTCTCTTACCCCAATTTGTGTCACATCTACTGGAGCATCATGAGCATGTATTATGACGTCACAGTATATGATGGCATCATAATCAGTATGCAGTATGACGTCACAATGTATTATGACGTCATAATGTATCCGCATTATGACATCACAATATATTATGAGAAAGCAATTTGCAGGTATTATGAGCAATTTCTCTTACCCCAATTTGTGTCACATCTACTGGAGCATCACGAGCATGTATTATGACATCACAGTATATGATGGCATCATAATTAGTATGCACTATGACGTAACAATGTAGTAGGACGTCATAATGTATCCGCATAATGACATCACAATATATTATGAAAGCGCAATTTGCAGGTTTCATGACAAATTTTGCTTACCCCAATTAGTGTGACATGTACTGGAGCATCATGAGCATGTATTATGACGTCACAGGATATGATGACGTCATAATTAGTATGCACTATGACGTCACAATGTATTATGACGTCATAATGTATCCGCATTACGACATCACAATATATTATGAGAGCGCAATTTGCAGGTATTATGAGCAATTTCTCTTACCCCAATTTGTGTCACATCTACTGCAGCATCATGAGCATGTATTATGACGTCACAGTATATGATGACATCATAATTAGTATGCTCTATGACGTCACAATGTATTATGTCGTCATAATGTATCCGCATTTTGACATCACAATATATTATGAGAGCGCAATTTGCAGGTTTTATGAGCAATTTTTCTTACCCCAATTTGTGTCACATCTAATGAAGCATCATGAGCATGTATTATGACGTCACAATATATGATGACATCATAATTAGTATGCACTATGACGTCACGATGCAGTATGACGTCATAATGTATCCGCATTATGACGTCACAATATATTATGAGAGCGCAATTTGCAGGCATTATGACCAATTTCTCTTACCCCAAGTTGAGTCACATCTACTGCAGCATCATGAGCATGTATTATGACGTCACAGAATATGATGACATCATAACTAGTATGCACTATGACGTCACAATGTATTATGATGTCATAATGTATCCGTATTATGATATCACAAAATATTATGAGAGCGCAATTTGCAGGTATTATGAGCAATGTCTATTACCCCAATTTGTGTCACATCTACTGGAGAATCATGAGCATGTATTTTGACGTCACAGTATATGATGACATCATAATTAGTATGTACTATGACGTCACAATATATTATGACGTCATAAAGTATCTGCATTATGACATCACAATATATTTTGAGAGCGCAATTTGCACGTATTATGAGCAATTTCTCCTACCCCAATTTGTGTCACATCTACTGGAGCATCATGAGCATGTATTATGACATCACAATATATGATGACATCATAATTAGTATGCACTATGATGTCACAATGTATTATGACGTCGTAATATATCCGCATTGTGGCATCACAATATATTATGAGAGCGCAATTTGCAGGTTTTAAGACCAATTTCGCTTACCGCAATTTGTGTCACATCTACTGGAGCATCATGAGCATGTATTATGACGTCACAGTATATGATGACATCATAATCAGTATGCACTATGATGTCACAATGTATTATGACGTCATAATGTATCCGCATTATGACATCACAATACATTATGAGAGCGCAACATGCAGGTATTATGAGCAATTTCTCTTACCCCAATTTGTGTCACATCTACTGGAGCATCATGAGCATGATTTATGACGTCACAGTATAGGATGACATCATAATTAGTATGCACTATGACGTCACAATGTATTATGACGTCATAATGTATCCGCATTATGACATCACAATATATTATGAGAGCGCAATTTGCAGGCATTATGAGCAATTTCTCTTACCCCAATTTGTGTCACATCTACTGGAGCATAATGAGCATGTATTATGACGTCACAGTATATGATGACATCATAATTATTATGCAGTATGACGTCACAATGTATTATGACGTCATAATCTATCCGAATTATTACATCACAATATATTATGAGAGCGCAATTTGCAGGTATTATGAGCAATTTCTCTTACCCCAATTTGTGTCACATCTACTGGAGCATCATGAGCATGTATTATGACGTCACAGAATATGATGACATCATAACTAGTATGCACTACGACGTCACAATGTATTATGATGTCATAATGTATCCGCATTATGATATCACAAAATATTATGAGAGCGCAATTTGCAGGTATTATGAGCAATTTCTCTTACCCCAATTTGTGTCACATCTACTGGAAAATCATGAGAATGTATTTTGACATCACAGTATATGATGACATCATAATTAGTATGTACTATGACGTCACAATGTATTATGACGTCATAATGTGTCTGCATTATGACATCACAATATATTATGAGAGCGCAATTTGCAGGTATTATGAGCAATTTCGCTTACCCCAATTTGTGTCACATCTACTGGAGAATCATGAGCATGTATTTTGATGTCACAGTATATGATGACATCATAATTCGTATGTACTATGACGTCACAATGTATTATGACGTCATAATGTATCTGCATTATGACATCACAATATATTATGAGAGCGCAATTTGCAGGTATTATGAGCAATTTCGCTTACCCCAATTTGAGTCACATCTACTGGAGCATCATCAGCGTGTACTATGACGTCACAGCATATGATGACATCATAACTAGTATGCACTATGTCGTCCCAATGTATTATGACGTCATAATGTATCCGCATTATGACATCACAATATATTATGAGAGCGCAATTTGCAGGTATTATGAGCAATTTCGCTTAACCCAATTTGTGTCACATCTACTGGAGCATCATGAGCATGTATTATGATGTCACAGTATATGATGATATCATAATTAGTATGCACTATGACGTCACAATGTATTACGACGTCATAATGTATCAGAATTATGACATCACAATATATAATGAGAGCGCAATTTGCAGGTATTATGAGCAACTTCTCTTACCCCAATTTGTGTCACATCTACTGGAGCATCATGAGCATGTATTATGACGTCACAGTATATGATGACATCATAATTAGTATGCACTATGACGACACAAGATATTATGACGTCATAATGTGTCCGTGTTATGACATCACAGTATACTTTGAGAGCGTAATTTGCATGTATTATGAGCAATTTCTCTTACCCCAATTTGTGTCACATCTACTGGAGCATCATGAGCATGTATTATGACGTCACAGTATATGATGACATCATAATTAGTATGCACTATGACGTCACAATGTATTATGTTGTCATAATGTATCCGCATTATGACATCACAATATATTATGAGAGCGCAATTTGCAGATATTATGACCAATTTCTCTTAGCCCAATATGTGTCAAATCTTCTGGAGCATCATGAGCATGTATTATGACGTCACAGTATATGATGACATAATAATTAGTTTGCACTATGTCGTCACAATGTATTATGATGTCATAATGTATCCGCATTATGACATCACAATATATAATGAGAGCGCAATTTGCAGGTATTATGAGCAATTTCTCTTACCCCAATTTGTGTCACATCTACTGGAGCATCATGAGCATGTATTATGACGTCACAGTATATGATGGCATCATAATCAGTATGCAGTATGACGTCACAATGTATTATGACGTCATAATGTATCCGCATTATGACATCACAATATATTATGAGAGCGCAATTTGCAGGTATTATGAGCAATTTCTCTTACCCCAATTTGTGTCACATCTACTGGAGCATCACGAGCATGTATTATGACATCACAGTATATGATGGCATCATAATTAGTATGCACTATGACGTAACAATGTAGTATGACGTCATAATGTATCCGCATAATGACATCACAATATATTATGAAAGCGCAATTTGCAGGTTTCATGACAAATTTTGCTTACCCCAATTAGTGTGATATGTACTGGAGCATCATGAGCATGTATTATGACGTCACAGGATATGATGACGTCATAATTAGTATGCACTATGACGTCACAATGTATTATGACGTCATAATGTATCCGCATTACGACATCACAATATATTATGAGAGCGCAATTTGCAGGTTTTATGACCAATTTCGCTTTCCGCAATTTGTGTCACATCTACTGGAGCATCATGAGCATGTATTATGACGTCACAGTATATGATGACATCATAATCAGTATGCACTATGATGTCACAATATATTATGACGTCATAATGTATCCGCATTATGACATCACAATACATTATGAGAGCGCAACATGCAGGTATTATGAGCAATTTCTCTTACCCCAATTTGTGTCACATCTACTGGAGCATCATGAGCATGATTTATGACGTCACAGTATAGGATGACATCATAATTAGTATGCACTATGACGTCACAATGTATTATGACGTCATAATGTATCCGCATTATGACATCACAATATATTATGAGAGCGCAATTTGCAGGCATTATGAGCAATTTCTCTTACCCCAATTTGTGTCACATCTACTGCAGCAACATGAGCATGTATTATGACGTCACAGTATATGATGACATCATAATTAGTATGCACTATGATGTCACAATGCAGTATGACGTCATAATGTATCCGCATTAAGAAATCACAATATTTTATGAGAGCGCAATTTGCAGGCATTATGAGCAATTTCTCTTACCCCAATTTGTGTCACATCTACTGGAGCATCATGAGCATGTATTATGACGTCACAGCATATGATGACATCATAACTAGTATGCACTATGTCGTCACAATGTATTATGACGTCATAATGTATCCGCATTATGACATCACAATATATTATGAGAGCGCAAGATTCAGGTATTATGAGCAATTTCGCTTACCCCAACTTCTGTCACATCTACTGGAGCATCATTAGCATGTATTATGACGGCACAGTATATGATGACATCATAATTAGTATGCACTATGACGTCACAATGTATTATGACGTCATAATGTATCCGCATTATGACATCACAATATATTATGAGAGCACAATTTGCAGGTTTTATGAGCAATTTCTCTTATCCCAATTTGTGTCACATCTACTGGAGCATCATGAGCATGTATTATGACGTCACAGTATATGATGACATCATAATTAGTATGCACTATGATGTCACAATGTATTATGACGTCAAAATATATCCGCATTATGACATCACAATATATTATGAGAGCGCAATTTGCAGGTATTATGAGCAATTTCCCTTACCCCAATTTGTGTCACATTTGCTGGAGGATCATGAGCATGTATTATGACGTCACAGTATATGATGACATCATGATTAGTATGCACTATGACGTCACAATATATTATGACGTCATAATCTATCCGCATTATGACATCACAATATATTACGAGAGCGCAATTTGCAGGTATTATGAGCAATTTCGCTTACCCCAATTTGTGTCACATCTACTGGAGCATCATGAGCATGTATTATGACGTCACAGTATATGATGACATCATAATTAGTATGCACTAGGACGTCACAATGTAGTATGACGTCATAATGTATCCGCATAATGACATCACAATATATTATGAGAGCGCAATTTGCTGGTTTCATGACAAATTTTGCTTACCCCAGTTTGTGTCACATGTACTGGAGCATCATGAGCATGTATTATGACGTCACAGTATATGATGACATCATAATTAGTATGCACTATGACATCACAATGTATTATGACGTCATAATGTATCTGCATTATGACATCGCAATACATAATGAGAGCGCAATTTGCAGGTATTATGAGCAATTTCTCTTACCCCAATTTGTGTCACATCTACTGGAGCATCATGAGCATGTATTATGACGTCACAGTATATGATGACATCATAATTAGTATGCTCTATGACGTCACAATGTATTATGGCGTCATAATGTATCCGCATTTTGACATCACAATATATTATGAGAGCGCAATTTGCAGGTTTTATGAGCAATTTATCTTACCCCAATTTGTGTCACATCTAATGAAGCATCATGAGCATATATTATGACGTCACAATATATGATGACATCATAATTAGTATGCACTATGACGTCACGATGCAGTATGACGTCATAATGTATCCGCATTATGACGTCACAATATATTATGAGAGCGCAATTTGCAGGCATTATGACCAATTTCTCTTACCCCAATTTGTGTCACATCTACTGGAGCATCATGAGCATGTATTATGACGTCACAGAATATGATGACATCATAACTAGTATGCACTACGACGTCACAATGTATTGTGATGTCATAATGTATCCGCATTATGATATCACAAAATATTATGAGAGCGCAATTTGCAGGTATTATGAGCAATGTCTCTTACCCCAATTTGTGTCACATCTACTGGAAAATCATGAGAATGTATTTTGACGTCACAGTATATGATGACATCATGATTAGTATGTACTATGACGTCACAATGTATTATGACGTCATAATGTATCTGCATTATGACATCACAATATATTATGAGAGCGCAATTTGCAGGTATTATGAGCAATTTCGCTTACCCCAATTTGTGTCACATCTACTGGAGAATCATGAGCATGTATTTTGACGTCACAGTATATGATGACATCATAATTAGTATGTACTATGACGTCACAATATATTATGACGTCATAATGTATCTGCATTATGACATCACAATATATTATGAGAGCGCAATTTGCAGGTATTATGAGCAATTTCGCTTACCCCAATTTGAGTCACATCTACTGGAGCATCATCAGCGTGTATTATGACGTCACAGCATATGATGACATCATAACTAGTATGCACTATGTCATCACAATCTATTATGACGTCATAATGTATCCGCATTATGACATCACAATATATTATGAGAGCGCAATTTGCAGGTATTATGAGCAATTTCGCTTAACCCAATTTGTGTCACATCTACTGGAGCATCATGAGCATGTATTATGATGTCACAGTATATGATGACATCATAATTAGTATGCACTATGACGTCACAATGTATTACGACGTCATAATGTATCAGAATTATGACATCACAATATATAATGAGAGCGCAATTTGCAGATATTATGAGCAACTTCTCTTACCCCAATTTGTGTCACATCTACTGGAGCATCTTGAGCATGTATTATGACGTCACAGTATATGATGACATCATAATTAGTATGCACTATGACGACACAAGATATTATGACGTCATAATGTGTCCGTGTTATGACATCACAGTATACTTTGAGAGCGTAATTTGCATGTATTATGAGCAATTTCTCTTACCCCAATTTGTGTCACATCTACTGGAGCATCATGAGCATGTATTATGACGTCACAGTATATGATGACATCATAATTAGTATGCACTATGACGTCACAATGTATTATGTTGTCATAATGTATCCGCATTATGACATCACAATATATTATGAGAGCGCAATTTGCAGATATTATGACCAATTTCTCTTAGCCCAATATGTGTCACATCTACTGGAGCATCATGAGCATGTATTATGACGTCACAGTATATGATGACATAATAATTAGTTTGCACTATGTCGTCACAATGTATTATGACGTCATAATGTATCCGCATTATGACATCACAATATATAATGAGAGCGCAATTTGCAGGTATTATGAGCAATTTCTCTTACCCCAATTTGTGTCACATCTACTGGAGCATCATGAGCATGTATTATGACGTCACAGTATATGATGGCATCATAATCAGTATGCAGTATGACGTCACAATGTATTATGACGTCATAATGTATCCGCATTATGACATCACAATATATTATGAGAAAGCAATTTGCAGGTATTATGAACAATTTCTCTTACCCCAATTTGTGTCACATCTACTGGAGCATCACGAGCATGTATTATGACATCACAGTATATGATGGCATCATAATTAGTATGCACTATGACGTCACAATGTAGTATGACGTCATAATGTATCCGCATAATGACATCACAATATATTATGAAAGCGCAATTTGCAGGTTTCATGACAAATTTTGCTTACCCCAATTAGTGTGACATGTACTGGAGCATCATGAGCATGTATTATGACGTCACAGTATATGATGACATCATAATTAGTATGCACTATGACATCACAATGTATTATGACGTCATAATGTATCCGCATTATGACATCACAATATATTATGAGAGCGCAATTTGCAGGTATTATGAGCAATTTCTCTTACCCCAATTTGTGTCACATCTACTGCAGCATCATGAGCATGTATTATGACGTCACAGTATATGATGACATCATAATTAGTATGCTCTATGACGTCACAATGTATTATGTCGTCATAATGTATCCGCATTTTGACATCACAATATATTATGAGAGCGCAATTTGCAGGTTTTATGAGCAATTTTTCTTACCCCAATTTGTGTCACATCTAATGAAGCATCATGAGCATATATTATGACGTCACAATATATGATGACATCATAATTAGTATGCACTATGACGTCACGATGCAGTATGACGTCATAATGTATCCGCATTATGGCATCAGAATACATTATGAGAGCGCAACATGCAGGTATTATGAGCAATTTCTCTTACCCCAATTTGTGTCACATCTACTGGAGCATCATGAGCATGTATTATGACGTCACAGGATATGATGACATCATAATTAGTATGCACTATGACGTCACAATGTATTATGACGTCATAATGTATCCGCATTACGACATCACAATATATTATGAGAGCGCAATTTGCAGGTTTTATGACCAATTTCGCTTACCGCAATTTGTGTCACATCTACTGGAGCATCATGAGCATGTATTATGACGTCACAGTATATGATGACATCATAATCAGTATGCACTATGATGTCACAATGTATTATGACGTCATAATGTATCCGCATTATGACATCACAATACATTATGAGAGCGCAACATGCAGGTATTATGAGCAATTTCTCTTACCCCAATTTGTGTCACATCTACTGGAGCATCATGAGCATGATTTATGACGTCACAGTATAGGATGACATCATAATTAGTATGCACTATGACGTCACAATGTATTATGACGTCATAATGTATCCGCATTATGACATCACAATATATTATGAGAGCGCAATTTGCAGGCATTATGAGCAATTTCTCTTACCCCAATTTGTGTCACATCTACTGCAGCAACATGAGCATGTATTATGACGTCACAGTATATGATGACATCATAATTAGTATGCACTATGATGTCACAATGCAGTATGACGTCATAATGTATCCGCATTATGAAATCACAATATTTTATGAGAGCGCAATTTGCAGGCATTATGAGCAATTTCTCTTACCCCAATTTGTGTCACATCTACTGGAGCATCATGAGCATGTATTATGACGTCACAGCATATGATGACATCATAACTAGTATGCACTATGTCGTCACAATGTATTATGACGTCATAATGTATCCGCATTATGACATCACAATATATTATGAGAGCGCAAGATTCAGGTATTATGAGCAATTTCGCTTACCCCAACTTCTGTCACATCTACTGGAGCATCATTAGCATGTATTATGACGGCACAGTATATGATGACATCATAATTAGTATGCACTATGACGTCACAATGTATTATGACGTCATAATGTATCCGCATTATGACATCACAATATATTATGAGAGCACAATTTGCAGGTTTTATGAGCAATTTCTCTTACCCCAATTTGTGTCACATCTACTGGAGCATCATGAGCATGTATTATGACGTCACAGTATATGATGACATCATAATTAGTATGCACTATGATGTCACAATGTATTATGACGTCAAAATATATCTGCATTATGACATCACAATATATTATGAGAGCGCAATTTGCAGGTATTATGAGCAATTTCCCTTACCCCAATTTGTGTCACATTTACTGGAGGATCATGAGCATGTATTATGACGTCACAGTATATGATGACATCATAATTAGTATGCACTATGACGTCACAATATATTACGACGACATAATGTATCCGCATTATGACATCACAATATATTTCGAGAGCGCAATTTGCAGGTATTATGAGCAATTTCGCTTACCCCAATTTGTGTCACATCTACTGGAGCATCATGAGCATGTATTATGACGTCACACTATATGATGACATCATAATTAGTATGCACTATGACGTCACAATGTATTATGACGTCATAATGTATCCGCATTATGACATCACAATATATTATGAGAGCGCAATTTGCAGGTATTATGAGCAATTTCTCTTACCCCAATTTGTGTCACATCTACTGGAGCATCATGAGCATGTATTATGACGTCACAGTATATGATGACATCATAATTAGTATGCACTAGGACGTCACAATGTAGTATGACGTCATAATGTATCCGCATAATGACATCACAATATATTATGAGAGCGCAATTTGCTGGTTTCATGACAAATTTTGCTTACCCCAGTTTGTGTCACATGTACTGGAGCATCATGAGCATGTATTATGATGTCACAGTATATGATGACATCATAATTAGTATGCACTATGACATCACAATGTATTATGACGTCATAATGTATCTGCATTATGACATCGCAATACATAATGAGAGCGCAATTTGCAGGTATTATGAGCAATTTCTCTTACCCCAATTTGTGTCACATCTACTGGAGCATCATGAGTATGTATTATGACGTCACAGTATATGATGACATCATAATTAGTATGCTCTATGACGTCACAATGTATTATGGCGTCATAATGTATCCGCATTTTGACATCACAATATATTATGAGAGCGCAATTTGCAGGTTTTATGAGCAATTTATCTTACCCCAATTTGTGTCACATCTAATGAAGCATCATGAGCATATATTATGACGTCACAATATATGATGACATCATAATTAGTATGCACTATGACGTCACGATGCAGTATGACGTCATAATGTATCCGCATTATGACGTCACAATATATTATGAGAGCGCAATTTGCAGGCATTATGACCAATTTCTCTTACCCCAATTTGTGTCACATCTACTGGAGCATCATGAGCATGTATTATGACGTCACAGAATATGATGACATCATAACTAGTATGCACTACGACGTCACAATGTATTATGATGTCATAATGTATCCGCATTATGATATCACAAAATATTATGAGAGCGCAATTTGCAGGTATTATGAGCAATGTCTCTTACCCCAATTTGTGTCACATCTACTGGAAAATCATGAGAATGTATTTTGACGTCACAGTATATGATGACATCATGATTAGTATGTACTATGACGTCACAATGTATTATGACGTCATAATGTATCTGCATTATGACATCACAATATATTATGAGAGCGCAATTTGCAGGTATTATGAGCAATTTCGCTTACCCCAATTTGTGTCACATCTACTGGAGAATCATGAGCATGTATTTTGACGTCACAGTATATGATGACATCATAATTAGTATGTACTATGACGTCACAATATATTATGACGTCATAATGTATCTGCATTATGACATCACAATATATTATGAGAGCGCAATTTGCAGGTATTATGAGCAATTTCGCTTACCCCAATTTGAGTCACATCTACTGGAGCATCATCAGCGTGTATTATGACGTCACAGCATATGATGACATCATAACTAGTATGCACTATGTCATCACAATGTATTATGACGTCATAATGTATCCGCATTATGACATCACAATATATTATGAGAGCGCAATTTGCAGGTATTATGAGCAATTTCGCTTAACCCAATTTGTGTCACATCTACTGGAGCATCATGAGCATGTATTATGATGTCACAGTATATGATGACATCATAATTAGTATGCACTATGACGTCACAATGTATTACGACGTCATAATGTATCAGAATTATGACATCACAATATATAATGAGAGCGCAATTTGCAGATATTATGAGCAACTTCTCTTACCCCAATTTGTGTCACATCTACTGGAGCATCTTGAGCATGTATTATGACGTCACAGTATATGATGACATCATAATTAGTATGCACTATGACGACACAAGATATTATGACGTCATAATGTGTCCGTGTTATGACATCACAGTATACTTTGAGAGCGTAATTTGCATGTATTATGAGCAATTTCTCTTACCCCAATTTGTGTCACATCTACTGGAGCATCATGAGCATGTATTATGACGTCACAGTATATGATGACATCATAATTAGTATGCACTATGACGTCACAATGTATTATGTTGTCATAATGTATCCGCATTATGACATCACAATATATTATGAGAGCGCAATTTGCAGATATTATGACCAATTTCTCTTAGCCCAATATGTGTCACATCTACTGGAGCATCATGAGCATGTATTATGACGTCACAGTATATGATGACATAATAATTAGTTTGCACTATGTCGTCACAATGTATTATGACGTCATAATGTATCCGCATTATGACATCACAATATATAATGAGAGCGCAATTTGCAGGTATTATGAGCAATTTCTCTTACCCCAATTTGTGTCACATCTACTGGAGCATCATGAGCATGTATTATGACGTCACAGTATATGATGGCATCATAATCAGTATGCAGTATGACGTCACAATGTATTATGACGTCATAATGTATCCGCATTATGACATCACAATATATTATGAGAAAGCAATTTGCAGGTATTATGAACAATTTCTCTTACCCCAATTTGTGTCACATCTACTGGAGCATCACGAGCATGTATTATGACATCACAGTATATGATGGCATCATAATTAGTATGCACTATGACGTCACAATGTAGTATGACGTCATAATGTATCCGCATAATGACATCACAATATATTATGAAAGCGCAATTTGCAGGTTTCATGACAAATTTTGCTTACCCCAATTAGTGTGACATGTACTGGAGCATCATGAGCATGTATTATGACGTCACAGTATATGATGACATCATAATTAGTATGCACTATGACATCACAATGTATTATGACGTCATAATATATCCGCATTATGACATCACAATATATTATGAGAGCGCAATTTGCAGGTATTATGAGCAATTTCTCTTACCCCAATTTGTGTCACATCTACTGCAGCATCATGAGTATGTATTATGACGTCACAGTATATGATGACATCATAATTAGTATGCTCTATGACGTCACAATGTATTATGTCGTCATAATGTATCCGCATTTTGACATCACAATATATTATGAGAGCGCAATTTGCAGGTTTTATGAGCAATTTTTCTTACCCCAATTTGTGTCACATCTAATGAAGCATCATGAGCATATATTATGACGTCACAATATATGATGACATCATAATTAGTATGCACTATGACGTCACGATGCAGTATGACGTCATAATGTATCCGCATTATGGCATCAGAATACATTATGAGAGCGCAACATGCAGGTATTATGAGCAATTTCTCTTACCCCAATTTCTCTCACATCTACTGGAGCATCATGAGCATGTATTATGACGTCACAGGATATGATGACATCATAATTAGTATGCACTATGACGTCACAATGTATTATGACGTCATAATGTATCCGCATTACGACATCACAATATATTATGAGAGCGCAATTTGCAGGTTTTATGACCAATTTCGCTTACCGCAATTTGTGTCACATCTACTGGAGCATCATGAGCATGTATTATGACGTCACAGTATATGATGACATCATAATCAGTATGCACTATGATGTCACAATGTATTATGACGTCATAATGTATCCGCATTATGACATCACAATACATTATGAGAGCGCAACATGCAGGTATTATGAGCAATTTCTCTTACCCCAATTTGTGTCACATCTACTGGAGCATCATGAGCATGATTTATGACGTCACAGTATAGGATGACATCATAATTAGTATGCACTATGACGTCACAATGTATTATGACGTCATAATGTATCCGCATTATGACATCACAATATATTATGAGAGCGCAATTTGCAGGCATTATGAGCAATTTCTCTTACCCCAATTTGTGTCACATCTACTGCAGCAACATGAGCATGTATTATGACGTCACAGTATATGATGACATCATAATTAGTATCCACTATGATGTCACAATGCAGTATGACGTCATAATGTATCCGCATTATGAAATCACAATATTTTATGAGAGCGCAATTTGCAGGCATTATGAGCAATTTCTCTTACCCCAATTTGTGTCACATCTACTGGAGCATCATGAGCATGTATTATGACGTCACAGCATATGATGACATCATAACTAGTATGCACTATGTCGTCACAATGTATTATGACGTCATAATGTATCCGCATTATGACATCACAATATATTATGAGAGCGCAAGATTCAGGTATTATGAGCAATTTCGCTTACCCCAACTTCTGTCACATCTACTGGAGCATCATTAGCATGTATTATGACGGCACAGTATATGATGACATCATAATTAGTATGCACTATGACGTCACAATGTATTATGACGTCATAATGTATCCGCATTATGACATCACAATATATTATGAGAGCACAATTTGCAGGTTTTATGAGCCATTTCTCTTACCCCAATTTGTGTCACATTTACTGGAGGATCATGAGCATGTATTATGACGTCACAGTATATGATGACATCATAATTAGTATGCACTATGACGTCACAATATATTACGACGACATAATGTATCCGCATTATGACATCACAATATATTACGAGAGCGCAATTTGCAGGTATTATGAGCAATTTCGCTTACCCCAATTTGTGTCACATCTACTGGAGCATCATGAGCATGTATTATGACGTCACACTATATGATGACATCATAATTAGTATGCACTATGACGTCACAATGTATTATGACGTCATAATGTATCCGCATTATGACATCACAATATATTATGAGAGCGCAATTTGCAGGTATTATGAGCAATTTCTCTTACCCCAATTTGTGTCACATCTACTGGAGCATCATGAGCATGTATTATGACGTCACAGTATATGATGACATCATAATTAGTATGCACTATGACGTCACAATGTAGTATGACGTCATAATGTATCCGCATAATGACATCACAATATATTATGAGAGCGCAATTTGCTGGTTTCATGACAAATTTTGCTTACCCCAGTTTGTGTCACATGTACTGGAGCAACATGAGCATGTATTATGACGTCACAGTATATGATGACATCATAATTAGTATGCACTATGACATCACAATGTATTATGACGTCATAATGTATCTGCATTATGACATCGCAATACATAATGAGAGCGCAATTTGCAGGTATCATGAGCAATTTCTCTTACCCCAATTTGTGTCACATCTACTGGAGCATCATGAGCATGTATTATGACGTCACAGTATATGATGACATCATAATTAGTATGCTCTATGACGTCACAATGTATTATGGCGTCATAATGTATCCGCATTTTGACATCACAATATATTATGAGAGCGCAATTTGCAGGTTTTATGAGCAATTTATCTTACCCCAATTTGTGTCACATCTAATGAAGCATCATGAGCATATATTATGACGTCACAATATATGATGACATCATAATTAGTATGCACTATGACGTCACGATGCAGTATGACGTCATAATGTATCCGCATTATGACGTCACAATATATTATGAGAGCGCAATTTGCAGACATTATGACCAATTTCTCTTACCCCAATTTGTGTCACATCTACTGGAGCATCATGAGCATGTATTATGATGTCACAGTATATGATGACATCATAATTAGTATGCAGTATGACGTCACAATGTATTATGACGTCATAATCTCTCCGAATTATGACATCACAGTATATAATGAGAGCGCAATTTGCAGGTATTATGAGCAATTTCTCTTACCCCAATTTGTGTCACATCTACTGGAGCATCATGAGCATGTATTATGACGTCACAGAATATGATGACATCATAACTAGTATGCACTACGACGTCACAATGTATTATGATGTCATAATGTATCCGCATTATGATAACACAAAATATTATGAGAGCGCAATTTGCAGGTATTATGAGCAATTTCGCTTAACCCAATTTGTGTCACATCTACTGGAGCATCATGAGCATGTATTATGACGTCACAGTATATGATGACATCATAATTAGTATGCACTATGACGACACAAGATATTATGACGTCATAATGTGTCCGTGTTATGACATCACAGTATACTTTGAGAGCGTAATTTGCATGTATTATGAGCAATTTCTCTTACCCCAATTTGTGTCACATCTACTGGAGCATCATGAGCATGTATTATGACGTCACAGAATATGATGACATCATAACTAGTATGCACTACGACGTCACAATGTATTATGATGTCATAATGTATCCGCATTATGATAACACAAAATATTATGAGAGCGCAATTTGGAGGTATTATGAGCAATTTCGCTTAACCCAATTTGTGTCACATCTACTGGAGCATCATGAGCATGTATTATGACGTCACAGTATATGATGGCATCATAATCAGTATGCAGTATGACGTCACAATGTATTATGACGTCATAATGTATCCGCATTATGACATCACAATATATTATGAGAAAGCAATTTGCAGGTATTATGAGCAATTTCTCTTACCCCAATTTGTGTCACATCTACTGGAGCATCACGAGCATGTATTATGACATCACAGTATATGATGGCATCATAATTAGTATGCACTATGACGTCACGATGCAGTATGACGTCATAATGTATCCGCATTATGACGTCACAATATATTATGAGAGCGCAATTTGCAGGCATTATGACCAATTTCTCTTACCCCAAGTTGAGTCACATCTACTGCAGCATCATGAGCATGTATTATGACGTCACAGAATATGATGACATCATAACTAGTATGCACTATGACGTCACAATGTATTATGATGTCATAATGTATCCGTATTATGATATCACAAAATATTATGAGAGCGCAATTTGCAGGTATTATGAGCAATGTCTATTACCCCAATTTGTGTCACATCTACTGGAGAATCATGAGCATGTATTTTGACGTCACAGTATATGATGACATCATAATTAGTATGTACTATGACGTCACAATATATTATGACGTCATAATGTATCTGCATTATGACATCACAATATATTTTGAGAGCGCAATTTGCAGGTATTATGAGCAATTTCTCCTACCCCAATTTGTGTCACATCTACTGGAGCATCATGAGCATGTATTATGACATCACAATATATGATGACATCATAATTAGTATGCACTATGATGTCACAATGTATTATGACGTCGTAATATATCCGCATTGTGGCATCACAATATATTATGAGAGCGCAATTTGCAGGTTTTAAGACCAATTTCGCTTACCGCAATTTGTGTCACATCTACTGGAGCATCATGAGCATGTATTATGACGTCACAGTATATGATGACATCATAATCAGTATGCACTATGATGTCACAATGTATTATGACGTCATAATGTATCCGCATTATGACATCACAATACATTATGAGAGCGCAACATGCAGGTATTATGAGCAATTTCTCTTACCCCAATTTGTGTCACATCTACTGGAGCATCATGAGCATGATTTATGACGTCACAGTATAGGATGACATCATAATTAGTATGCACTATGACGTCACAATGTATTATGAGGTCATAATGTATCCGCATTATGACATCACAATATATTATGAGAGCGCAATTTGCAGGCATTATGAGCAATTTCTCTTACCCCAATTTGTGTCACATCTACTGCAGCATAATGAGCATGTATTATGACGTCACAGTATATGATGACATCATAATTAGTATGCACTATGATGTCACAATGCAGTATGACGTCATAATGTATCCGCATTATGAAATCAGAATATTTTATGAGAGCGCAATTTGCAGGCATTATGAGCAATTTCTCTTACCCCAATTTGTGTCACATCTACTGGAGCATCATGAGCATGTATTATGACGTCACAGCATATGATGACATCATAACTAGTATGCACTATGTCGTCACAATGTATTATGACGTCATAATGTATCCGCATTATGACATCACAATATATTATGAGAGCGCAACATGCAGGTATTATGAGCAATTTCGCTTACCCCAACTTGTGTCACATCTACTGGAGCATCATGAGCATGTATTATGACGTCACAGTATATGATGACATCATAATTAGTATGCACTATGACGTCACAATGTATTATGACGTCATAATGTATCTGCATTATGACATCACAATATATTATGAGAGCGCAATTTGCAGGTATTATGAGCAATTTCGCTTACCCCAATTTGTGTCACATCTACTGGAGAATCATGAGCATGTATTTTGACGTCACAGTATATGATGACATCATAATTCGTATGTACTATGACGTCACAATGTATTATGACGTCATAATGTATCTGCATTATGACATCACAATATATTATGAGAGCGCAATTTGCAGGTATTATGAGCAATTTCGCTTACCCCAATTTGAGTCACATCTACTGGAGAATCATGAGCATGTATTTTGACGTCACAGTATATGATGACATCATAATTAGTATGTACTATGACGTCACAATATATTATGACGTCATAATGTATCTGCATTATGACATCACAATATATTATGAGAGCGCAATTTGCAGGTATTATGAGCAATTTCTCTTACCCCAATTTGTGTCACATCTACTGGAGCATCACGAGCATGTATTATGACATCACAGTATATGATGGCATCATAATTAGTATGCACTATGACGTAACAATGTAGTATGACGTCATAATGTATCCGCATAATGACATCACAATATATTATGAAAGCGCAATTTGCAGGTTTCATGACAAATTTTGCTTACCCCAATTAGTGTGACATGTACTGGAGCATCATGAGCATGTATTATGACGTCACAGGATATGATGACGTCATAATTAGTATGCACTATGACGTCACAATGTATTATGACGTCATAATGTATCCGCATTACGACATCACAATATATTATGAGGGCGCAATTTGCAGGTTTTATGACCAATTTCGCTTTCCGCAATTTGTGTCACATCTACTGGAGCATCATGAGCATGTATTATGACGTCACAGTATATGATGACATCATAATCAGTATGCACTATGATGTCACAATGTATTATGACGTCATAATGTATCCGCATTATGACATCACAATACATTATGAGAGCGCAACATGCAGGTATTATGAGCAATTTCTCTTACCCCAATTTGTGTCACATCTACTGGAGCATCATGAGCATGATTTATGACGACACAGTATAGGATGACATCATAATTAGTATGCACTATGACGTCACAATGTATTATGACGTCATAATGTATCCGCATTATGACATCACAATATATTATGAGAGCGCAATTTGCAGGCATTATGAGCAATTTCTCTTACCCCAATTTGTGTCACATCTACTGCAGCAACATGAGCATGTATTATGACGTCACAGTATATGATGACATCATAATTAGTATGCACTATGATGTCACAATGCAGTATGACGTCATAATGTATCCGCATTAAGAAATCACAGTATTTTATTAGAGCGCAATTTGCAGGCATTATGAGCAATTTCTCTTACCCCAATTTGTGTCACATCTACTGGAGCATCATGAGCATGTATTATGACGTCACAGCATATGATGACATCATAACTAGTATGCACTATGTCGTCACAATGTATTATGACGTCATAATGTATCCGCATTATGACATCACAATATATTATGAGAGCGCAAGATTCAGGTATTATGAGCAATTTCGCTTACCCCAACTTCTGTCACATCTACTGGAGCATCATTAGCATGTATTATGACGGCACAGTATATGATGACATCATAATTAGTATGCACTATGACGTCACAATGTATTATGACGTCATAATGTATCCGCATTATGACATCACAATATATTATGAGAGCACAATTTGCAGGTTTTATGAGCAATTTCTCTTATCCCAATTTGTGTCACATCTACTGGAGCATCATGAGCATGTATTATGACGTCACAGTATATGATGACATCATAATTAGTATGCACTATGATGTCACAATGTATTATGACGTCAAAATATATCCGCATTATGACATCACAATATATTATGAGAGCGCAATTTGCAGGTATTATGAGCAATTTCCCTTACCCCAATTTGTGTCACATTTACTGGAGGATCATGAGCATGTATTATGACGTCACAGTATATGATGACATCATGATTAGTATGCACTATGACGTCACAATATATTATGACGTCATAATCTATCCGCATTATGACATCACAATATATTACGAGAGAGCAATTTGCAGGTATTATGAGCAATTTCGCTTACCCCAATTTGTGTCACATCTACTGGAGCATCATGAGCATGTATTATGACGTCACACTATATGATGACATCATAATTAGTATGCACTATGACGTCACAATGTATTATGACGTCATAATGTATCCGCATTATGACATCACAATATATTATGAGAGCGCAATTTGCAGGTATTATGAGCAATTTCTCTTACCCCAATTTGTGTCACATCTACTGGAGCATCATGAGCATGTATTATGACGTCACAGTATATGATGACATCATAATTAGTATGCACTAGGACGTCACAATGTAGTATGACGTCATAATGTATCCGCATAATGACATCACAATATATTATGAGAGCGCAATTTGCTGGTTTCATGACAAATTTTGCTTACCCCAGTTTGTGTCACATGTACTGGAGCATCATGAGCATGTATTATGACGTCACAGTATATGATGACATCATAATTAGTATGCACTATGACATCACAATGTATTATGACGTCATAATGTATCTGCATTATGACATCGCAATACATAATGAGAGCGCAATTTGCAGGTATTATGAGCAATTTCTCTTACCCCAATTTGTGTCACATCTACTGGAGCATCATGAGCATGTATTATGACGTCACAGTATATGATGACATCATAATTAGTATGCTCTATGACGTCACAATGTATTATGGCGTCATAATGTATCCGCATTTTGACATCACAATATATTATGAGAGCGCAATTTGCAGGTTTTATGAGCAATTTATCTTACCCCAATTTGTGTCACATCTAATGAAGCATCATGAGCATATATTATGACGTCACAATATATGATGACATCATAATTAGTATGCACTATGACGTCACGATGCAGTATGACGTCATAATGTATCCGCATTATGACGTCACAATATATTATGAGAGCGCAATTTGCAGGCATTATGACCAATTTCTCTTACCCCAATTTGTGTCACATCTACTGGAGCATCATGAGCATGTATTATGACGTCACAGAATATGATGACATCATAACTAGTATGCACTACGACGTCACAATGTATTATGATGTCATAATGTATCCGCATTATGATATCACAAAATATTATGAGAGCGCAATTTGCAGGTATTATGAGCAATGTCTCTTACCCCAATTTGTGTCACATCTACTGGAAAATCATGAGAATGTATTTTGACGTCACAGTATATGATGACATCATGATTAGTATGTACTATGACGTCACAATGTATTATGACGTCATAATGTATCTGCATTATGACATCACAATATATTATGAGAGCGCAATTTGCAGGTATTATGAGCAATTTCGCTTACCCCAATTTGTGTCACATCTACTGGAGAATCATGAGCATGTATTTTGACGTCACAGTATATGATGACATCATAATTAGTATGTACTATGACGTCACAATATATTATGACGTCATAATGTATCTGCATTATGACATCACAATATATTATGAGAGCGCAATTTGCAGGTATTATGAGCAATTTCGCTTACCCCAATTTGAGTCACATCTACTGGAGCATCATCAGCGTGTATTATGACGTCACAGCATATGATGACATCATAACTAGTATGCACTATGTCATCACAATGTATTATGACGTCATAATGTATCCGCATTATGACATCACAATATATTATGAGAGCGCAATTTGCAGGTATTATGAGCAATTTCGCTTAACCCAATTTGTGTCACATCTACTGGAGCATCATGAGCATGTATTATGATGTCACAGTATATGATGACATCATAATTAGTATGCACTATGACGTCACAATGTATTACGACGTCATAATGTATCAGAATTATGACATCACAATATATAATGAGAGCGCAATTTGCAGATATTATGAGCAACTTCTCTTACCCCAATTTGTGTCACATCTACTGGAGCATCTTGAGCATGTATTATGACGTCACAGTATATGATGACATCATAATTAGTATGCACTATGACGACCCAAGTTATTATGACGTCATAATGTGTCCGTGTTATGACATCACAGTATACTTTGAGAGCGTAATTTGCATGTATTATGAGCAATTTCTCTTACCCCAATTTGTGTCACATCTACTGGAGCATCATGAGCATGTATTATGACGTCACAGTATATGATGACATCATAATTAGTATGCACTATGACGTCACAATGTATTATGTTGTCATAATGTATCCGCATTATGACATCACAATATATTATGAGAGCGCAATTTGCAGATATTATGACCAATTTCTCTTAGCCCAATATGTGTCACATCTACTGGAGCATCATGAGCATGTATTATGACGTCACAGTATATGATGACATAATAATTAGTTTGTACTATGTCGTCACAATGTATTATGACGTCATAATCTATCCGCATTATGACATCACAATATATAATGAGAGCGCAATTTGCAGGTATTATGAGCAATTTCTCTTACCCCAATTTGTGTCACATCTACTGGAGCATCATGAGCATGTATTATGACGTCACAGTATATGATGGCATCATAATCAGTATGCAGTATGACGTCACAATGTATTATGACGTCATAATGTATCCGCATTATGACATCACAATATATTATGAGAAAGCAATTTGCAGGTATTATGAACAATTTCTCTTACCCCAATTTGTGTCACATCTACTGGAGCATCACGAGCATGTATTATGACATCACAGTATATGATGGCATCATAATTAGTATGCACTATGACGTCACAATGTAGTATGACGTCATAATGTATCCGCATAATGACATCACAATATATTATGAAAGCGCAATTTGCAGGTTTCATGACAAATTTTGCTTACCCCAATTAGTGTGACATGTACTGGAGCATCATGAGCATGTATTATGACGTCACAGTATATGATGACATCATAATTAGTATGCACTATGACATCACAATGTATTATGACGTCATAATGTATCCGCATTATGACATCACAATATATTATGAGAGCGCAATTTGCAGGTATTATGAGCAATTTCTCTTACCCCAATTTGTGTCACATCTACTGCAGCATCATGAGCATGTATTATGACGTCACAGTATATGATGACATCATAATTAGTATGCTCTATGACGTCACAATGTATTATGTCGTCATAATGTATCCGCATTTTGACATCACAATATATTATGAGAGCGCAATTTGCAGGTTTTATGAGCAATTTTTCTTACCCCAATTTGTGTCACATCTAATGAAGCATCATGAGCATGTATTATGACGTCACAATATATGATGACATCATAATTAGTATGCACTATGACGTCACGATGCAGTATGACGTCATAATGTATCCGCATTATGACGTCACAATATATTATGAGAGCGCAATTTGCAGGCATTATGACCAATTTCTCTTACCCCAAGTTGAGTCACATCTACTGCAGCATCATGAGCATGTATTATGACGTCACAGAATATGATGACATCATAACTAGTATGCACTATGACGTCACAATGTATTATGATGTCATAATGTATCCGTATTATGATATCACAAAATATTATGAGAGCACAATTTGCAGGTATTATGAGCAATGTCTATTACCCCAATTTGTGTCACATCTACTGGAGAATCATGAGCATGTATTTTGACGTCACAGTATATGATGACATCATAATTAGTATGTACTATGACGTCACATTATATTATGACGTCATAATGTATCTGCATTATGACATCACAATATATTTTGAGAGCGCAATTTGCACGTATTATGAGCAATTTCTCCTACCCCAATTTGTGTCACATCTACTGGAGCATCATGAGCATGTATTATGACATCACAATATATGATGACATCATAATTAGTATGCACTATGATGTCACAATGTATTATGACGTCGTAATATATCCGCATTGTGGCATCACAATATATTATGAGAGCGCAATTTGCAGGTTTTAAGACCAATTTCGCTTACCGCAATTTGTGTCACATCTACTGGAGCATCATGAGCATGTATTATGACGTCACAGTATATGATGACATCATAATCAGTATGCACTATGATGTCACAATGTATTATGACGTCATAATGTATCCGCATTATGACATCACAATACATTATGAGAGCGCAACATGCAGGTATTATGAGCAATTTCTCTTACCCCAATTTGTGTCACATCTACTGGAGCATCATGAGCATGATTTATGACGTCACAGTATAGGATGACATCATAATTAGTATGCACTATGACGTCACAATGTATTATGACGTCATAATGTATCCGCATTATGACATCACAATATATTATGAGAGCGCAATTTGCAGGCATTATGAGCAATTTCTCTTACCCCAATTTGTGTCACATCTACTGGAGCATAATGAGCATGTATTATGACGTCACAGTATATGATGACATCATAATTAGTATGCACTATGATGTCACAATGCAGTATGACGTCATAATGTATCCGCATTATGAAATCACAATATTTTATGAGAGCGCAATTTGCAGGCATTATGAGCAATTTCTCTTACCCCAATTTGTGTCACATCTACTGGAGCATCATGAGCATGTATTATGACGTCACAGCATATGATGACATCATAACTAGTATGCACTATGTCGTCAAAATGTATTATGACGTCATAATGTATCCGCATTATGACATCACAATATATTATGAGAGCGCAACATGCAGGTATTATGAGCAATTTCGCTTAGCCGAACTTGTGTCACATCTACTGGAGCATCATGAGCATGTATTATGACGTCACAGTATATGATGACATCATAATTAGTATGCACTATGACGTCACAATGTATTATGACGTCATAATGTATCTGCATTATGACATCACAATATATTATGAGAGCGCAATTTGCAGGTATTATGAGCAATTTCGCTTACCCCAATTTGAGTCACATCTACTGGAGAATCATGAGCATGTATTTTGACGTCACAGTATATGATGACATCATAATTCGTATGTACTATGACGTCACAATGTATTATGACGTCATAATGTATCTGCATTATGACATCACAATATATTATGAGAGCGCAATTTGCAGGTATTATGAGCAATTTCGCTTACCCCAATTTGAGTCACATCTACTGGAGCATCATCAGCGTGTATTATGACGTCACAGCATATGATGACATCATAACTAGTATGCACTATGTCGTCACAATGTATTATGACGTCATAATGTATCCGCATTATGACATCACAATATATTATGAGAGCGCAATTTGCAGGTATTATGAGCAATTTCGCTTAACCCAATTTGTGTCACATCTACTGGAGCATCATGAGCATGTATTATGATGTCACAGTATATGATGATATCATAATTAGTATGCACTATGACGTCACAATGTATTACGACGTCATAATGTATCAGAATTATGACATCACAATATATAATGAGAGCGCAATTTGCAGGTATTATGAGCAACTTCTCTTACCCCAATTTGTGTCACATCTACTGGAGCATCATGAGCATGTATTATGACGTCACAGTATATGATGACATCATAATTAGTATGCACTATGACGACACAAGATATTATGACGTCATAATGTGTCCGTGTTATGACATCACAGTATACTTTGAGAGCGTAATTTGCATGTATTATGAGCAATTTCTCTTACCCCAATTTGTGTCACATCTACTGGAGCATCATGAGCATGTATTATGATGTCACAGTATATGATGACATCATAATTAGTATGCACTATGACGTCACAATGTATTATGTTGTCATAATGTATCCGCATTATGACATCACAATATATTATGAGAGCGCAATTTGCAGATATTATGACCAATTTCTCTTAGCCCAATATGTGTCACATCTACTGGAGCATCATGAGCATGTATTATGACGTCACAGTATATGATGACATTTTAATTAGTTTGCACTATGTCGTCACAATGTATTATGACGTCATAATGTATCCGCATTATGACATCACAATATATAATGAGAGCGCAATTTGCAGGTATTATGAGCAATTTCTCTTACCCCAATTTGTGTCACATCTACTGGAGCATCATGAGCATGTATTATGACGTCACAGTATATGATGGCATCATAATCAGTATGCAGTATGACGTCACAATGTATTATGACGTCATAATGTATCCGCATTATGACATCACAATATATTATGAGAAAGCAATTTGCAGGTATTATGAGCAATTTCTCTTACCCCAATTTGTGTCACATCTACTGGAGCATCACGAGCATGTATTATGACATCACAGTATATGATGGCATCATAATTAGTATGCACTATGACGTCACAATGTAGTATGACATCATAATGTATCCGCATAATGACATCACAATATATTATGAAAGCGCAATTTGCAGGTTTCATGACAAATTTTGCTTACCCCAATTAGTGTGACATGTACTGGAGCATCATGAGCATGTATTATGACGTCACAGTATATGATGACATCATAATTAGTATGCACTATGACATCACAATGTATTATGACGTCATAATGTATCCGCATTATGACATCACAATATATTATGAGAGCGCAATTTGCAGGTATTATGAGCAATTTCTCTTACCCCAATTTGTGTCACATCTACTGGAGCATCATGAGCATGTATTATGACGTCACAGTATATGATGGCATCATAATTAGTATGCTCTATGACGTCACAATGTATTATGGCGTCATAATGTATCCGCATTTTGACATCACAATATATTATGAGAGCGCAATTTGCAGGTTTTATGAGCAATTTTTCTTACCCCAATTTGTGTCACATCTAATGAAGCATCATGAGCATATATTATGACGTCACAATATATGATGACATCATAATTAGTATGCACTATGACGTCACGATGCAGTATGACGTCATAATGTATCCGCATTATGGCATCAGAATACATTATGAGAGCGCAACATGCAGGTATTATGAGCAATTTCTCTTACCCCAATTTGTGTCACATCTACTGGAGCATCATGAGCATGTATTATGACGTCACAGGATATGATGACATCATAATTAGTATGCACTATGACGTCACAATGTATTATGACGTCATAATGTATCCGCATTACGACATCACAATATATTATGAGAGCGCAATTTGCAGGTTTTATGACCAATTTCGCTTACCGCAATTTGTGTCACATCTACTGGAGCATCATGAGCATGTATTATGACGTCACAGTATATGATGACATCATAATCAGTATGCACTATGATGTCACAATGTATTATGACGTCATAATGTATCCGCATTATGACATCACAATACATTATGAGAGCGCAACATGCAGGTATTATGAGCAATTTCTCTTACCCCAATTTGTGTCACATCTACTGGAGCATCATGAGCATGATTTATGACGTCACAGTATAGGATGACATCATAATTAGTATGCACTATGACGTCACAATGTATTATGACGTCATAATGTATCCGCATTATGACATCACAATATATTATGAGAGCGCAATTTGCAGGCATTATGAGCAATTTCTCTTACCCCAATTTGTGTCACATCTACTGCAGCAACATGAGCATGTATTATGACGTCACAGTATATGATGACATCATAATTAGTATGCACTATGATGTCACAATGCAGTATGACGTCATAATGTATCCGCATTATGAAATCACAATATTTTATGAGAGCGCAATTTGCAGGCATTATGAGCAATTTCTCTTACCCCAATTTGTGTCACATCTACTGGAGCATCATGAGCATGTATTATGACGTCACAGCATATGATGACATCATAACTAGTATGCACTATGTCGTCACAATGTATTATGACGTCATAATGTATCCGCATTATGACATCACAATATATTATGAGAGCGCAAGATTCAGGTATTATGAGCAATTTCGCTTACCCCAACTTCTGTCACATCTACTGGAGCATCATTAGCATGTATTATGACGGCACAGTATATGATGACATCATAATTAGTATGCACTATGACGTCACAATGTATTATGACGTCATAATGTATCCGCATAATGACATCACAATATATTATGAGAGCGCAATTTGCTGGTTTCATGACAAATTTTGCTTACCCCAGTTTGTGTCACATGTACTGGAGCATCATGAGCATGTATTATGACGTCACAGTATATGATGACATCATAATTAGTATGCACTATGACATCACAATGTATTATGACGTCATAATGTATCTGCATTATGACATCGCAATACATAATGAGAGCGCAATTTGCAGGTATCATGAGCAATTTCTCTTACCCCAATTTGTGTCACATCTACTGGAGCATCATGAGCATGTATTATGACGTCACAGTATATGATGACATCATAATTAGTATGCTCTATGACGTCACAATGTATTATGGCGTCATAATGTATCCGCATTTTGACATCACAATATATTATGAGAGCGCAATTTGCAGGTTTTATGAGCAATTTATCTTACCCCAATTTGTGTCACATCTAATGAAGCATCATGAGCATATATTATGACGTCACAATATATGATGACATCATAATTAGTATGCACTATGACGTCACGATGCAGTATGACGTCATAATGTATCCGCATTATGACGTCACAATATATTATGAGAGCGCAATTTGCAGACATTATGACCAATTTCTCTTACCCCAATTTGTGTCACATCTACTGGAGCATCATGAGCATGTATTATGATGTCACAGTATATGATGACATCATAATTAGTATGCAGTATGTCGTCACAATGTATTATGACGTCATAATCTCTCCGAATTATGACATCACAGTATATTATGAGAGCGCAATTTGCAGGTATTATGAGCAATTTCTCTTACCCCAATTTGTGTCACATCTACTGGAGCATCATGAGCATGTATTATGACGTCACAGAATATGATGACATCATAATTAGTATGCACTATGATGTCACAATGCAGTATGACGTCATAATGTATCCGCATTATGAAATCACAATATTTTATGAGAGCGCAATTTGCAGGCATTATGAGCAATTTCTCTTACCCCAATTTGTGTCACATCTACTGGAGCATCATGAGCATGTATTATGACGTCACAGCATATGATGACATCATAACTAGTATGCACTATGTCGTCACAATGTATTATGACGTCATAATGTATCCGCATTATGACATCACAATATATTATGAGAGCGCAAGATTCAGGTATTATGAGCAATTTCGCTTACCCCAACTTCTGTCACATCTACTGGAGCATCATTAGCATGTATTATGACGGCACAGTATATGATGACATCATAATTAGTATGCACTATGACGTCACAATGTATTATGACGTCATAATGTATCCGCATTATGACATCACAATATATTATGAGAGCACAATTTGCAGGTTTTATGAGCAATTTCTCTTACCCCAATTTGTGTCACATCTACTGGAGCATCATGAGCATGTATTATGACGTCACAGTATATGATGACATCATAATTAGTATGCACTATGATGTCACAATGTATTATGACGTCAAAATATATCCGCATTATGACATCACAATATATTATGAGAGCGCAATTTGCAGGTATTATGAGCAATTTCCCTTACCCCAATTTGTGTCACATTTACTGGAGGATCATGAGCATGTATTATGACGTCACAGTATATGATGACATCATAATTAGTATGCACTATGACGTCACAATATATTACGACGACATAATGTATCCGCATTATGACATCACAATATATTACGAGAGCGCAATTTGCAGGTATTATGAGCAATTTCGCTTACCCCAATTTGTGTCACATCTACTGGAGCATCATGAGCATGTATTATGACGTCACACTATATGATGACATCATAATTAGTATGCACTATGACGTCACAATGTATTATGACGTCATAATGTATCCGCATTATGACATCACAATATATTATGAGAGCGCAATTTGCAGGTATTATGAGCAATTTCTCTTACCCCAATTTGTGTCACATCTACTGGAGCATCATGAGCATGTATTATGACGTCACAGTATATGATGACATCATAATTAGTATGCACTATGACGTCACAATGTAGTATGACGTCATAATGTATCCGCATAATGACATCACAATATATTATGAGAGCGCAATTTGCTGGTTTCATGACAAATTTTGCTTACCCCAGTTTGTGTCACATGTACTGGAGCATCATGAGCATGTATTATGACGTCACAGTATATGATGACATCATAATTAGTATGCACTATGACATCACAATGTATTATGACGTCATAATGTATCTGCATTATGACCTCGCAATACATAATGAGAGCGCAATTTGCAGGTATCATGAGCAATTTCTCTTACCCCAATTTGTGTCACATCTACTGGAGCATCATGAGCATGTATTATGACGTCACAGTATATGATGACATCATAATTAGTATGCTCTATGACGTCACAATGTATTATGGCGTCATAATGTATCCGCATTTTGACATCACAATATATTATGAGAGCGCAATTTGCAGGTTTTATGAGCAATTTATCTTACCCCAATTTGTGTCACATCTAATGAAGCATCATGAGCATATATTATGACGTCACAATATATGATGACATCATAATTAGTATGCACTATGACGTCACGATGCAGTATGACGTCATAATGTATCCGCATTATGACGTCACAATATATTATGAGAGCGCAATTTGCAGACATTATGACCAATTTCTCTTACCCCAATTTGTGTCACATCTACTGGAGCATCATGAGCATGTATTATGATGTCACAGTATATGATGACATCATAATTAGTATGCAGTATGACGTCACAATGTATTATGACGTCATAATCTCTCCGAATTATGACATCACAGTATATTATGAGAGCGCAATTTGCAGGTATTATGAGCAATTTCTCTTACCCCAATTTGTGTCACATCTACTGGAGCATCATGAGCATGTATTATGACGTCACAGAATATGATGACATCATAACTAGTATGCACTACGACGTCACAATGTATTATGATGTCATAATGTATCCGCATTATGATAACACAAAATATTATGAGAGCGCAATTTGCAGGTATTATGAGCAATTTCGCTTAACCCAATTTGTGTCACATCTACTGGAGCATCATGAGCATGTATTATGATGTCACAGTATATGATGACATCATAATTAGTATGCACTATGACGTCACAATGTATTACGACGTCATAATGTATCAGAATTATGACATCACAATATATAATGAGACACAATTTGCAGGTATTATGAGCAACTTCTCTTACCCCAATTTGTGTCACATCTACTGGAGCATCATGAGCATGTATTATGACGTCACAGTATATGATGACATCATAATTAGTATGCACTATGACGACACAAGATATTATGACGTCATAATGTGTCCGTGTTATGACATCACAGTATACTTTGAGAGCGTAATTTGCATGTATTATGAGCAATTTCTCTTACCCCAATTTGTGTCACATCTACTGGAGCATCATGAGCATGTATTATGACGTCACAGAATATGATGACATCATAACTAGTATGCACTACGACGTCACAATGTATTATGATGTCATAATGTATCCGCATTATGATAACACAAAATATTATGAGAGCGCAATTTGCAGGTTTTATGAGCAATTTCGCTTAACCCAATTTGTGTCACATCTACTGGAGCATCATGAGCGTGTATTATGACGTCACAGTATATGATGGCATCATAATCAGTATGCAGTATGACGTCACAATGTATTATGACGTCATAATGTATCCGCATTATGACATCACAATATATTATGAGAACGCAATTTGCAGGTATTATGAGCAATTTCTCTTACCCCAATTTGTGTCACATCTACTGGAGCATCACGAGCATGTATTATGACATCACAGTATATGATGGCATCATAATTAGTATGCACTATGACGTCACGATGCAGTATGACGTCATAATGTATCCGCATTATGACGTCACAATATATTATGAGAGCGCAATTTGCAGGCATTATGACCAATTTCTCTTACCCCAAGTTGAGTCACATCTACTGCAGCATCATGAGCATGTATTATGACGTCACAGAATATGATGACATCATAACTAGTATGCACTATGACGTCACAATGTATTATGATGTCATAATGTATCCGTATTATGATATCACAAAATATTATGAGAGCGCAATTTGCAGGTATTATGAGCAATGTCTATTAACCCAATTTGTGTCACATCTACTGGAGAATCATGAGCATGTATTTTGACGTCACAGTATATGATGACATCATAATTAGTATGTACTATGACGTCACAATATATTATGACGTCATAATGTATCTGCATTATGACATCACAATATATTTTGAGAGCGCAATTTGCAGGTATTATGAGCAATTTCTCCTACCCCAATTTGTGTCATATCTACTGGAGCATCATGAGCATGTATTATGACATCACAATATATGATGACATCATAATTAGTATGCACTATGATGTCACAATGTATTATGACGTCGTAATATATCCGCATTGTGGCATCACAATATATTATGAGAGCGCAATTTGCAGGTTTTAAGACCAATTTCGCTTACCGCAATTTGTGTCACATCTACTGGAGCATCATGAGCATGTATTATGACGTCACAGTATATGATGACATCATAATCAGTATGCACTATGATGTCACAATGTATTATGACGTCATAATGTATCCGCATTATGACATCACAATACATTATGAGAGCGCAACATGCAGGTATTATGAGCAATTTCTCTTACCCCAATTTGTGTCACATCTACTGGAGCATCATGAGCATGATTTATGACGTCACAGTATAGGATGACATCATAATTAGTATGCACTATGACGTCACAATATATTATGAGGTCATAATGTATCCGCATTATGACATCACAATATATTATGAGAGCGCAATTTGCAGGCATTATGAGCAATTTCTCTTACCCCAATTTGTGTCACATCTACTGCAGCATAATGAGCATGTATTATGACGTCACAGTATATGATGACATCATAATTAGTATGCACTATGATGTCACAATGCAGTATGACGTCATAATGTATCCGCATTATGAAATCACAATATTTTATGAGAGCGCAATTTGCAGGCATTATGAGCAATTTCTCTTACCCCAATTTGTGTCACATCTACTGGAGCATCATGAGCATGTATTATGACGTCACAGCATATGATGACATCATAACTAGTATGCACTATGTCGTCACAATGTATTATGACGTCATAATGTATCCGCATTATGACATCACAATATATTATGAGAGCGCAACATGCAGGTATTATGAGCAATTTCGCTTACCCCAACTTGTGTCACATCTACTGGAGCATCATGAGCATGTATTATGACGTCACAGTATATGATGACATCATAATTAGTATGCACTATGACGTCACAATGTATTATGACGTCATAATGTATCTGCATTATGACATCACAATATATTATGAGAGCGCAATTTGCAGGTATTATGAGCAATTTCGCTTACCCCAATTTGTGTCACATCTACTGGAGAATCATGAGCATGTATTTTGACGTCACAGTATATGATGACATCATAATTCGTATGTACTATGACGTCACAATGTATTATGACGTCATAATGTATCTGCATTATGACATCACAATATATTATGAGAGCGCAATTTGCAGGTATTATGAGCAATTTCGCTTACCCCAATTTGAGTCACATCTACTGGAGCATCATCAGCGTGTATTATGACGTCACAGCATATGATGACATCATAACTAGTATGCACTATGTCGTCACAATGTATTATGACGTCATAATGTATCCGCATTATGACATCACAATATATTATGAGAGCGCAATTTGCAGGTATTATGAGCAATTTCGCTTAACCCAATTTGTGTCACATCTACTGGAGCATCATGAGCATGTATTATGATGTCACAGTATATGATGATATCATAATTAGTATGCACTATGACGTCACAATGTATTACGACGTCATAATGTATCAGAATTATGACATCACAATATATAATGAGAGCGCAATTTGCAGGTATTATGAGCAACTTCTCTTACCCCAATTTGTGTCACATCTACTGGAGCATCATGAGCATGTATTATGACGTCACAGTATATGATGACATCATAATTAGTATGCACTATGACGACACAAGATATTATGACGTCATAATGTGTCCGTGTTATGACATCACAGTATACTTTGAGAGCGTAATTTGCATGTATTATGAGCAATTTCTCTTACCCCAATTTGTGTCACATCTACTGGAGCATCATGAGCATGTATTATGATGTCACAGTATATGATGACATCATAATTAGTATGCACTATGACGTCACAATGTATTATGTTGTCATAATGTATCCGCATTATGACATCACAATATATTATGAGAGCGCAATTTGCAGATATTATGACCAATTTCTCTTAGCCCAATATGTGTCACATCTACTGGAGCATCATGACCATGTATTATGACGTCACAGTATATGATGACATTTTAATTAGTTTGCACTATGTCGTCACAATGTATTATGACGTCATAATGTATCCGCATTATGACATCACAATATATAATGAGAGCGCAATTTGCAGGTATTATGAGCAATTTCTCTTACCCCAATTTGTGTCACATCTACTGGAGCATCATGAGCATGTATTATGACGTCACAGTATATGATGGCATCATAATCAGTATGCAGTATGACGTCACAATGTATTATGACGTCATAATGTATCCGCATTATGACATCACAATATATTATGAGAAAGAAATTTGCAGGTATTATGAGCAATTTCTCTTACCCCAATTTGTGTCACATCTACTGGAGCATCACGAGCATGTATTATGACATCACAGTATGTGATGACATCATAATTAGTATGCACTATGACGTCACAATGTAGTATGACGTCATAATGTATCCGCATAATGACATCACAATATATTATGAGAGCGCAATTTGCAGTTTTCATGACAAATTTTGCTTACCCCAATTTGTGTCACATGTACTGGAGCATCATGAGCATGTATTATGACGTCACAGTATATGATGACATCATAATTAGTATGCACTATGACATCACAATGTATTATGACGTCATAATGTATCCGCATTATGACATCACAATATATTATGAGAGCGCAATTTGCAGGTATTACGACCAATTTCTCTTACCCCAATTTGTGTCACATCTACTGGAGCATCATGAGCATGTATTATGACATCACAGTATATGATGACATCATAATTAGTATGCTCTATGACGTCACAATGTATTATGGCGTCATAATGTATCCGCATTTTGACATCACAATATATTATGAGAGCGCAATTTGCAGGTATTATGAGCAATTTCTCTTACCCCAATATGTGTCACATCTAATGAAGCATCATGAGCATGTATTATGACGTCACAATATATGATGACATCATAATTAGTATGCACTATGACGTCACGATGCAGTATGATGTCATAATGTATACGCATTTTGACATCACAATATATTATGAGAGCGCAATTCGCAGGCATTATGACCAATTTCTCTTACCCCAATTTGTGTCACATCTACTGGAGCATCATGAGCATGTATTATGACGTCAAAGTATATGATGACATCAAAATTAGTATGCAGTATGACGTCAGAATGTATTATGACGTCATAATCTATCCGCATTATGACATCACAATATATTATGAGAGCGCAATTTGCAGGTATTATGAGCAATTTCTCTTACCCCAATTTGTGTCACATCTACTGGAGCATCATGAGCATGTATTATGACGTCACAGAATATGATGACATCATAACTAGTATGCACTATGACGTCACAATGTATTATGATGTCATAATGTATCCGCATTATGATATCACAAAATATTATGAGAGCGCAATTTGCAGGTATTATGAGCAATGTCTCTTACCCCAATTCGTGTGACATCTACTGGAGAATCATGAGCAAGTATTTTGATGTCACAGTATATGATGACATCATAATTAGTATGTACTATGACGTCACAATGTATTATGACGTCATAATGTGTCTGCATTATGACATCACAATATATTCTGAGAGCGCAATTTGCAGGTATTATGAGCAATTTCGCTTACCCCAATTTGTGTCACATCTACTGGAGAATCATGAGCGTGTATTTTGACGTCACAGTATATGATGACATCATAATTAGTATGTACTATGACGTCACAATGTATTATGACGTCATAATGTATCGTCATTATGACATCACAATATATTATGAGAGCGCAATTTGCAGGTATTATGAGCAATTTCGCTTACCACAATTTGAGTCACATCTACTGGAGCATCATCAGCATGTATTATGACGTCACAGCATATGATGACACCATAACTAGTATGCACTATGTCGTCACAATGTATTATGACGTCATAATGTATCCGCATTATGACATCACAATATATTATGAGAGCGCAATTTGCAGGTATTATGAGCAATTTCGCTTAACCCAATTTGTGTCACATCTACTGGAGCATCATGAGCATGTATTATGATGTCACAGAATATGATGACATCATAACTAGTATGCACTACGACGTCACAATGTATTATGATGTCATAATGTATCCGCATTATGATATCACAAAATATTATGAGAGCGCAATTTGCAGGTATTATGAGCAATGTCTCTTACTCCAATTTGTGTCACATCTACTGGAAAATCATGAGAATGTATTTTGAGGTCACAGTATATGATTACATCATAATTAGTATGTACTATGACGTCACAATGTATTATGACGTCATAATGTATCTGCATTATGACATCACAATATATTATGAGAGCGCAATTTGCAGGTATTATGAGCAATTTCGCTTACCCCAATTTGTGTCACATCTACTGGAGAATCATGAGCATGTATTTTGACGTCACAGTATATGATGACATCATAATTAGTATGTACTATGACGTCACAATGTATTATGACGTCATAATGTATCTGCATTATGACATCACAATATATTATGAGAGCGCAATTTGCAGGTATTATGAGCAATTTCGCTTACCCCAATTTGAGTCACATCTACTGGAGCATCATCAGCGTGTATTATGACGTCACAGCATATGATGACATCATAACTAGTATGCACTATGTCGTCACAATGTATTATGACGTCATAATGTATCCGCATAATGACATCACAATATATTATGAAAGCGCAATTTGCAGGTTTCATGACAAATTTTGCTTAACCCAATTATTGTGACATGTACTGGAGCATCATGAGCATGTATTATGACGTCACAGTATATGATGACATCATAATTAGTATGCACTATGACATCACAATGTATTATGACGTCATAATGTATCCGCATTATGACATCACAATATATTATGAGAACGCAATTTGCAGGTATTACGAGCAATTTCTCTTACCCCAATTTGTGTCACATCTACTGGAGCATCATGAGCATGTATTATGACGTCACAGTATATGATGACATCATAATTAGTATGCTCTATGACGTCACAATGTATTATGGCGTCATAATGTATCCGCATTTTGACATCACAATATATTATGAGAGCGCAATTTGCAGGTTTTATGAGCAATTTCTCTTACCCCAATTTGTGTCACATCTAATGAAGCATCATGAGCATGTATTATGACGTCACAATATATGATGACATCATAATTAATATGCACTATGACGTCACGATGCAGTATGACGTCATAATGTATACGCATTATGACATCACAATATATTATGAGAGCGCAATTCGCAGGCATTATGACCAATTTCTCTTACCCCAATTTGTGTCACATCTACTGGAGCATCATGAGCATGTATTATGACGTCAAAGTATATGATGACATCAAAATTAGTATGCAGTATGACGTCAGAATGTATTATGACGTCATAATCTATCCGCATTATGACATCACAATATATTATGAGAGCGCAATTTGCAGGTATTATGAGCAATTTCTCTTACCCCAATTTGTGTCACATCTACTGGAGCATCATGAGCATGTATTATGACGTCACAGAATATGATGACATCATAACTAGTATGCACTATGACGTCACAATGTATTATGATGTCATAATGTATCCGCATTATGATATCACAAAATATTATGAGAGCGCAATTTGCAGGTATTATGAGCAATGTCTCTTACCCCAATTCGTGTCACATCTACTGGAGAATCATGAGCATGTATTTTGATGTCACAGTATATGATGACATCATAATTAGTATGTACTATGACGTCACAATGTATTATGACGTCATAATGTATCCGCATTATGACATCACAATATATTATGAGAGCGCAATTTGCAGATATTATGACCAATTTCTCTTAGCCCAATATGTGTCACATCTACTGGAGCATCATGACCATGTATTATGACGTCACAGTATATGATGACATTTTAATTAGTTTGCACTATGTCGTCACAATGTATTATGACGTCATAATGTATCCGCATTATGACATCACAATATATAATGAGAGCGCAATTTGCAGGTATTATGAGCAATTTCTCTTACCCCAATTTGTGTCACATCTACTGGAGCATCATGAGCATGTATTATGACGTCACAGTATATGATGGCATCATAATCAGTATGCAGTATGACGTCACAATGTATTATGACGTCATAATGTATCCGCATTATGACATCACAATATATTATGAGAAAGAAATTTGCAGGTATTATGAGCAATTTCTCTTACCCCAATTTGTGTCACATCTACTGGAGCATCACGAGCATGTATTATGACATCACAGTATGTGATGACATCATAATTAGTATGCACTATGACGTCACAATGTAGTATGACGTCATAATGTATCCGCATAATGACATCACAATATATTATGAGAGCGCAATTTGCAGTTTTCATGACAAATTTTGCTTACCCCAATTTGTGTCACATGTACTGGAGCATCATGAGCATGTATTATGACGTCACAGTATATGATGACATCATAATTAGTATGCACTATGACATCACAATGTATTATGACGTCATAATGTATCCGCATTATGACATCACAATATATTATGAGAGCGCAATTTGCAGGTATTACGACCAATTTCTCTTACCCCAATTTGTGTCACATCTACTGGAGCATCATGAGCATGTATTATGACATCACAGTATATGATGACATCATAATTAGTATGCTCTATGACGTCACAATGTATTATGGCGTCATAATGTATCCGCATTTTGACATCACAATATATTATGAGAGCGCAATTTGCAGGTATTATGAGCAATTTCTCTTACCCCAATATGTGTCACATCTAATGAAGCATCATGAGCATGTATTATGACGTCACAATATATGATGACATCATAATTAGTATGCACTATGACGTCACGATGCAGTATGATGTCATAATGTATACGCATTTTGACATCACAATATATTATGAGAGCGCAATTCGCAGGCATTATGACCAATTTCTCTTACCCCAATTTGTGTCACATCTACTGGAGCATCATGAGCATGTATTATGACGTCAAAGTATATGATGACATCAAAATTAGTATGCAGTATGACGTCAGAATGTATTATGACGTCATAATCTATCCGCATTATGACATCACAATATATTATGAGAGCGCAATTTGCAGGTATTATGAGCAATTTCTCTTACCCCAATTTGTGTCACATCTACTGGAGCATCATGAGCATGTATTATGACGTCACAGAATATGATGACATCATAACTAGTATGCACTATGACGTCACAATGTATTATGATGTCATAATGTATCCGCATTATGATATCACAAAATATTATGAGAGCGCAATTTGCAGGTATTATGAGCAATGTCTCTTACCCCAATTCGTGTGACATCTACTGGAGAATCATGAGCAAGTATTTTGATGTCACAGTATATGATGACATCATAATTAGTATGTACTATGACGTCACAATGTATTATGACGTCATAATGTGTCTGCATTATGACATCACAATATATTCTGAGAGCGCAATTTGCAGGTATTATGAGCAATTTCGCTTACCCCAATTTGTGTCACATCTACTGGAGAATCATGAGCGTGTATTTTGACGTCACAGTATATGATGACATCATAATTAGTATGTACTATGACGTCACAATGTATTATGACGTCATAATGTATCGTCATTATGACATCACAATATATTATGAGAGCGCAATTTGCAGGTATTATGAGCAATTTCGCTTACCCCAATTTGAGTCACATCTGCTGGAGCATCATCAGCATGTATTATGACGTCACAGCATATGATGACACCATAACTAGTATGCACTATGTCGTCACAATGTATTATGACGTCATAATGTATCCGCATTATGACATCACAATATATTATGAGAGCGCAATTTGCAGGTATTATGAGCAATTTCGCTTAACCCAATTTGTGTCACATCTACTGGAGCATCATGAGCATGTATTATGATGTCACAGAATATGATGACATCATAACTAGTATGCACTACGACGTCACAATGTATTATGATGTCATAATGTATCCGCATTATGATATCACAAAATATTATGAGAGCGCAATTTGCAGGTATTATGAGCAATGTCTCTTACTCCAATTTGTGTCACATCTACTGGAAAATCATGAGAATGTATTTTGAGGTCACAGTATATGATTACATCATAATTAGTATGTACTATGACGTCACAATGTATTATGACGTCATAATGTATCTGCATTATGACATCACAATATATTATGAGAGCGCAATTTGCAGGTATTATGAGCAATTTCGCTTACCCCAATTTGTGTCACATCTACTGGAGAATCATGAGCATGTATTTTGACGTCACAGTATATGATGACATCATAATTAGTATGTACTATGACGTCACAATGTATTATGACGTCATAATGTATCTGCATTATGACATCACAATATATTATGAGAGCGCAATTTGCAGGTATTATGAGCAATTTCGCTTACCCCAATTTGAGTCACATCTACTGGAGCATCATCAGCGTGTATTATGACGTCACAGCATATGATGACATCATAACTAGTATGCACTATGTCGTCACAATGTATTATGACGTCATAATGTATCCGCATAATGACATCACAATATATTATGAAAGCGCAATTTGCAGGTTTCATGACAAATTTTGCTTAACCCAATTATTGTGACATGTACTGGAGCATCATGAGCATGTATTATGACGTCACAGTATATGATGACATCATAATTAGTATGCACTATGACATCACAATGTATTATGACGTCATAATGTATCCGCATTATGACATCACAATATATTATGAGAACGCAATTTGCAGGTATTACGAGCAATTTCTCTTACCCCAATTTGTGTCACATCTACTGGAGCATCATGAGCATGTATTATGACGTCACAGTATATGATGACATCATAATTAGTATGCTCTATGACGTCACAATGTATTATGGCGTCATAATGTATCCGCATTTTGACATCACAATATATTATGAGAGCGCAATTTGCAGGTTTTATGAGCAATTTCTCTTACCCCAATTTGTGTCACATCTAATGAAGCATCATGAGCATGTATTATGACGTCACAATATATGATGACATCATAATTAATATGCACTATGACGTCACGATGCAGTATGACGTCATAATGTATACGCATTATGACATCACAATATATTATGAGAGCGCAATTCGCAGGCATTATGACCAATTTCTCTTACCCCAATTTGTGTCACATCTACTGGAGCATCATGAGCATGTATTATGACGTCAAAGTATATGATGACATCAAAATTAGTATGCAGTATGACGTCAGAATGTATTATGACGTCATAATCTATCCGCATTATGACATCACAATATATTATGAGAGCGCAATTTGCAGGTATTATGAGCAATTTCTCTTACCCCAATTTGTGTCACATCTACTGGAGCATCATGAGCATGTATTATGACGTCACAGAATATGATGACATCATAACTAGTATGCACTATGACGTCACAATGTATTATGATGTCATAATGTATCCGCATTATGATATCACAAAATATTATGAGAGCGCAATTTGCAGGTATTATGAGCAATGTCTCTTACCCCAATTCGTGTCACATCTACTGGAGAATCATGAGCATGTATTTTGATGTCACAGTATATGATGACATCATAATTAGTATGTACTATGACGTCACAATGTATTATGACGTCATAATGTGTCTGCATTATGACATCACAATATATTCTGAGAGCGCAATTTGCAGGTATTATGAGCAATTTCGCTTACCCCAATTTGTGTCACATCTACTGGAGAATCATGAGCGTGTATTTTGACGTCACAGTATATGATGACATCATAATTAGTATGTACTATGACGTCACAATGTATTATGACGTCATAATGTATCGTCATTATGACATCACAATATATTATGAGAGCGCAATTTGCAGGTATTATGAGCAATTTCGCTTACCCCAATTTGAGTCACATCTACTGGAGCATCATCAGCATGTATTATGACGTCACAGCATATGATGACACCATAACTAGTATGCACTATGTCGTCACAATGTATTATGACGTCATAATGTATCCGCATTATGACATCACAATATATTATGAGAGCGCAATTTGCAGGTATTATGAGCAATTTCGCTTAACCCAATTTGTGTCACATCTACTGGAGCATCATGAGCATGTATTATGACGTCACAGAATATGATGACATCATAACTAGTATGCACTACGACGTCACAATGTATTATGATGTCATAATGTATCCGCATTATGATATCACAAAATATTATGAGAGCGCAATTTGCAGGTATTATGAGCAATGTCTCTTACTCCAATTTGTGTCACATCTACTGGAAAATCATGAGAATGTATTTTGAGGTCACAGTATATGATTACATCATAATTAGTATGTACTATGACGTCACAATGTATTATGACGTCATAATGTATCTGCATTATGACATCACAATATATTATGAGAGCGCAATTTGCAGGTATTATGAGCAATTTCGCTTACCCCAATTTGTGTCACATCTACTGGAGAATCATGAGCATGTATTTTGACGTCACAGTATATGATGACATCATAATTAGTATGTACTATGACGTCACAATGTATTATGACGTCATAATGTATCTGCATTATGACATCACAATATATTATGAGAGCGCAATTTGCAGGTATTATGAGCAATTTCGCTTACCCCAATTTGAGTCACATCTACTGGAGCATCATCAGCGTGTATTATGACGTCACAGCATATGATGACATCATAACTAGTATGCACTATGTCGTCACAATGTATTATGACGTCATAATGTATCCGCATAATGACATCACAATATATTATGAAAGCGCAATTTGCAGGTTTCATGACAAATTTTGCTTAACCCAATTATTGTGACATGTACTGGAGCATCATGAGCATGTATTATGACGTCACAGTATATGATGACATCATAATTAGTATGCACTATGACATCACAATGTATTATGACGTCATAATGTATCCGCATTATGACATCACAATATATTATGAGAACGCAATTTGCAGGTATTATGAGCAATTTCTCTTACCCCAATTTGTGTCACATCTACTGGAGCATCATGAGCATGTATTATGACGTCACAGTATATGATGACATCATAATTAGTATGCTCTATGACGTCACAATGTATTATGGCGTCATAATGTATCCGCATTTTGACATCACAATATATTATGAGAGCGCAATTTGCAGGTTTTATGAGCAATTTTTCTTACCCCAATTTGTGTCACATCTAATGAAGCATCATGAGCATGTATTATGACGTCACAATATATGATGACATCATAATTAATATGCACTATGACGTCACGATGCAGTATGACGTCATAATGTATACGCATTATGACATCACAATATATTATGAGAGCGCAATTCGCAGGCATTATGACCAATTTCTCTTACCCCAATTTGTGTCACATCTACTGGAGCATCATGAGCATGTATTGTGACGTCAAAGTATATGATGAGATCAAAATTAGTATGCAGTATGACGTCAGAATGTATTATGACGTCATAATCTATCCGCATTATGACATCACAATATATTATGAGAGCGCAATTTGCAGGTATTATGAGCAATTTCTCTTACCCCAATTTGTGTCACATCTACTGGAGCATCATGAGCATGTATTATGACGTCACAGAATATGATGACATCATAACTAGTATGCACTATGACGTCACAATGTATTATGATGTCATAATGTATCCGCATTATGATATCACAAAATATTATGAGAGCGCAATTTGCAGGTATTATGAGCAATGTCTCTTACCCCAATTCGTGTCACATCTACTGGAGAATCATGAGCATGTATTTTGATGTCACAGTATATGATGACATCATAATTAGTATGTACTATGACGTCACAATGTATTATGACGTCATAATGTGTCTGCATTATGACATCACAATATATTCTGAGAGCGCAATTTGCAGGTATTATGAGCAATTTCGCTTACCCCAATTTGTGTCACATCTACTGGAGAATCATGAGCGTGTATTTTGACGTCACAGTATATGATGACATCATAATTAGTATGTACTATGACGTCACAATGTATTATGACGTCATAATGTATCGTCATTATGACATCACAATATATTATGAGAGCGCAATTTGCAGGTATTATGAGCAATTTCGCTTACCCCAATTTGAGTCACATCTACTGGAGCATCATCAGCATGTATTATGACGTCACAGCATATGATGACACCATAACTAGTATGCACTATGTCGTCACAATGTATTATGACGTCATAATGTATCCGCATTATGACATCACAATATATTATGAGAGCGCAATTTGCAGGTATTATGAGCAATTTCGCTTAACCCAATTTGTGTCACATCTACTGGAGCATCATGAGCATGTATTATGACGTCACAGAATATGATGACATCATAACTAGTATGCACTACGACGTCACAATGTATTATGATGTCATAATGTATCCGCATTATGATATCACAAAATATTATGAGAGCGCAATTTGCAGGTATTATGAGCAATGTCTCTTACTCCAATTTGTGTCACATCTACTGGAAAATCATGAGAATGTATTTTGAGGTCACAGTATATGATTACATCATAATTAGTATGTACTATGACGTCACAATGTATTATGACGTCATAATGTATCTGCATTATGACATCACAATATATTATGAGAGCGCAATTTGCAGGTATTATGAGCAATTTCGCTTACCCCAATTTGTGTCACATCTACTGGAGCATCATGAGCATGTATTATGACGTCACAGTATATGATGACATCATAATCAGTATGCACTATGATGTCACAATGTATTATGACGTCATAATGTATCCGCATTATGACATCACAATACATTATGAGAGCGCAATTTGCAGGTATTATGAGCAATTTCTCTTACCCCAATTTGTGTCACATCTACTGGAGCATCATGAGCATGATTTATGACGTCACAGTATAGGATGACATCATAATTAGTATGCACTATGACGTCACAATGTATTATGACGTCATAATGTATCCGCATTATGACATCACAATATATTATGAGAGCGCAATTTGCAGGCATTATGAGCAATTTCTCTTACCCCAATTTGTGTCACATCTACTGGAGCATCATGAGCATGTATTATGACGTCACAGCATATGATGACATCATAACTAGTATGCACTATGTCGTCACAATGTATTATGACGTCATAATGTATCCGCATTATGACATCACAATATATTATGAGAGCGCAAGTTTCAGGTATTATGACAAATTTCGCTTACCCCAACTTGTGTCACATCTACTGGAGCATCATTAGCATGTATTATGACGGCACAGAATATGATGACATCATAATTAGTATGCACTATGACGTCACAATGTATTATGACGTCATAATGTATCCGCATTATGACATCACAATATATTATGAGAGCACAATTTGCAGGTTTTATGAGCAATTTCTCTTACCCCAATTTGTGTCACATCTACTGGAGCATCATGAGCATGTATTATGACGTCACAGTATATGATGACATCATAATTAGTATGCACTATGACGTCACAATGTATTATGACGTCAAATTATATCCGCATTATGACATCACAATATATTATGAGAGCGCAATTTGCAGGTATTATGAGCAATTTCCCTTACCCCAATTTGTGTCACATTTACTGGAGGATCATGAGCATGTATTATGAAGTCACAGTATATGATGACATCATAATTAGTATGCACTATGACGTCACTATATATTATGACGTCATAATGTATCCGCATTATGACATCACAATATATTACGAGAGCGCAATTTGCAGGTATTATGAGCAATTTCGCTTACCCCAATTTGTGTCACATCTACTGGAGCATCATGAGCATGTATTATGACATCACACTATATGATGACATCATAATTAGTATGCACTATGACGTCACAATGTATTATGACGTCATAATGTATCCGCATTATGACATCACAATATATTATGAGAGCGCAATTTGCAGGTATTATGAGCAATTTCTCTTACCCCAATTTGTGTCACATCTACTGGAGCATCATGAGCATGTATTATGACGTCACAGTATATGATGACATCATAATTAGTATGCACTATGACGTCACAATGTAGTATGACGTCATAATGTATCCGCATAATGACATCACAATATATTATGAGAGCGCAATTTGGTGGTTTCATGACAAATTTTGCTTACCCCAATTTGTGTCACATGTACTGGAGCATCATGAGCATGTATTATGACGTCACAGTATATGATGACATCATAATTAGTATGCACTATGACATCACAATGTATTATGACGTCATAATGTATCTGCATTATGACATCGCAATACATAATGAGAGCGCAATTTGCAGGTATTATGAGCAATTTCTCTTACCCCAATTTGTGTCACATCTACTGGAGCATCATGAGCATGTATTATGACGTCACAGTATATGATGACATCATAATTAGTATGCTCTATGACGTCACAATGTATTATGGCGTCATAATGTATCCGCATTTTGACATCACAATATATTATGAGAGCGCAATTTGCAGGTTTTATGAGCAATTTATCTTACCCCAATTTGTGTCACATCTAATGAAGCATCATGAGCATATATTATGACGTCACAATATATGATGACATCATAATTAGTATGCACTATGACGTCACGATGCAGTATGACGTCATAATGTATCCGCGTTATGACGTCACAATATATTATGAGAGCGCAATTTGCAGGCATTATGACCAATTTCTCTTACCCCAATTTGTGTCACATCTACTGGATCATCATGAGCATGTATTATGACGTCACAGTATATGATGACATAATAATTAGTATGCAGTATGACGTCACAATGTATTATGACATCATAATCTATCCGAATTATGACATCACAATATATTATGAGAGCGCAATTTGCAGGTATTGTGAGCAATTTCTCTTACCCCAATTTGTGTCACATCTACTGGAGCATCATGAGCATGTATTATGACGTCACAGAATATGATGGCATCATAACTAGTATGCACTACGACGTCACAATGTATTATGATGTCATAATGTATCCGCATTATGATATCACAAAATATTATGAGAGCGCAATTTGCAGGTATTATGAGCAATGTCTCTTACCACAATTTGTGTCACATCTACTGGAAAATCATGAGAATGTATTTTGACGTCACAGTATATGATGACATCATAATTAGTATGTACTATGACGTCACAATGTATTATGACGTCATAATGTATCTGCATTATGACATCACAATATATTATGAGAGCGCAATTTGCAGGTATTATGAGCAATTTCGCTTACCCCAATTTGTGTCACATCTACTGGAGAATCATGAGCATGTATTTTGACGTCACAGTATATGATGACATCATAATTAGTATGTACTATGACGTCACAATATATTATGACATCATAATGTATCTGCATTATGACATCACAATATATTATGAGAGCGCAATTTGCAGGTATTATGAGCAATTTCGCTTACCCCAATTTGAGTCACATCTACTGGAGCATCATCAGCGTGTATTATGACGTCACAGCATATGATGACATCATAACTAGTATGCACTATGTCATCACAATGTATTATGACGTCATAATGTATCCGCATTATGACATCACAATATATTATGAGAGCGCAATTTGCAGGTATTATGAGCAATTTCTCTTACCGCAATTTGTTTCACATCTACTGGAGCATCATGAGCATGTATTATGATGTCACAGTATATGATGACATCATAATTAGTATGCACTATGACGTCACAATGTATTACGACGTCATAATGTATCAGAATTATGACATCACAATATATAATGAGAGCGCAATTTGCAGGTATTATGAGCAACTTCTCTTACCCCAATTTGTGTCACATCTACTGGAGCATCATGAGCATGTATTATGACATCACAGTATATGATGACATCATAATTAGTATGCACTATGACGACACAAGATATTATGACGTCATAATGTGTCCGTGTTATGACATCACAGTATACATTGAGAGCGTAATTTGCATGTATTATGAGCAATTTCTCTTACCCCAATTTGTGTCACATCTACTGGAGCATCATGAGCATGTATTATGACGTCACAGTATATGATGACATCATAATTAGTATGCACTATGACATCACAATGTATTATGACGTCATAATGTATCCGCATTATGACATCACAATATATTATGAGAGCGCAATTTGCATGCTTTATGACCAATTTCGCTTCCCCCAATTTGTGTCACATCTACTGGAGCATCATGAGCATGTATTATGACGTCACAGTATATGATGACATCATAATTAGTATGCACTATGACATCACAATGTATTATGACGTCATTATGTATCCGCATTATGACATCACAATATATTATGAGAGCGCAACTTGCAGGTATTATGTGCAATTTCTCTTACCCCAATTTGTGTCACGTCTACTGGAGCATCATGAGCATGTATTATGACGTCACAGTATATGATGACATCATAAATAGTATGCACTATGACGTCACAATGTATTATGACGTCGTAATGTATCCGCATAATGACATCACTATATGAGAGCACAATTTGCATGTTTTATGACCAATTTCTCTTACCCCAATTTGTGTCACATCTACTGGAGCATCATGAGAATGTATTATGACGTCACAGTATATGATGACATCATAATTAGTATGCAGTATGACGTCACAATGTACTATGACATCATAATGTATCCGCATTATGACATCACAATATATTATGAGAGCGCAATTTGCAGGTATTATGTGCAATTTCTCTTTCCCCAATTTGTGTCATGTCTACTGGAGCATCATGAGCATGTATTATGATGTCACAGTATATGATGACATCATAATTAGTATGCACTATGACGTCACAATGTATTATGACGTCATAATGTGTCCGCATTATGACATCACGATATATTATGAGAGCGCAATTTGCAGGTTTTATGACCAATTTCGCTTACCCCAATTTGTGTCACATCTACTGGAGCATCATGAGCATGTATTATGACGTCACAGCATATGATGACATCATAACTACTATGCACTATGACGTCACAATGTATTATGACGTCATAATATATCCGCATTATGATATCTCAATATATTATGAGAGCGCAACATGCAGGTATTATGAGCAATTTCTCTTACCACAATTTGCGTCACATCTACTGGAGCATCATGAGCATGTATTATGACGTCACAGTATATGATGACATCATAATTAGTATGCACTATGACGTCACAATGCATTATGACATCATAATGTATCCGCATTATGACATCACAATATATTATGAGAGCGCAATTTGCATGTTTTATGACCAATTTCGATTCCCACAATTTGTGTCACACCTACTGGAGCATCATGAGCATGTATTATGACGTCACAGTATATGATGACATCATAATTAATATGCAGTATGATGTCACAATATATTATGACGTCATAATGTATCCGCATTATGACATCACAATATATAATGAGAGCGCAATTTGCAGGTATTATGAGCAATTTCTCTTACCCCAATTTGTGTCACATCTACTGGAGCATCATGAGCATGTATTATGATGTCACAGTATATGTAGACATCATAATTAGCATGAACTATGACGTCACAATGTATTATGACGTCATAATGTATCCGCATAATGACATCACATTATATTATGAGTGCGCAATTTGCTGGTTTCTTGAGCAATTTCGCCGACCCGAATTTGTGTCACATCTACTGGAGCATCATGAGCATGTATTATGACGTCACAGTACATGATGACATCATAATTAGTATGCACTATGACGTCACAATGTATTATGACGTCATAATGTATCCGCATTATGATATCACAGTATATTATGCGAGCGCAACATGCAGGTATTATGAGCAATTTCTCTTACCACAATTTGTGTCACATCTACTGGAGCATCATGAGCATGTATTATGACGTCACAGTAAATGATGACATCATAACTAGTATGCACTATGACGTCACAATGTATTATGACGTCATAATATATCCGCATTATGACATCACAATATATTATGAGAGCGCAATTTGCAGGTATTATGAGCAATTTCGCTTAACCCAATTTGTGTCACATCCACTGGAGCATCATGAGCATGTATTATGATGTCACAGTATATGATGATATCATAATTAGTATGCACTATGACGTCACAATGTATTACGACGTCATAATGTATCAGAATTATGACATCACAATATATAATGAGAGCGCAATTTGCAGGTATTATGAGCAACTTCTCTTACCCCAATTTGTGTCACATCTACTGGAGCATCATGAGCATGTAATATGACGTCACAGTATATGATGACATCATAATTAGTATGCACTATGACGACACAAGATATTATGACGTCATAATGTGTCCGTGTTATGACATCACAGTATACTTTGAGAGCGTAATTTGCATGTATTATGAGCAATTTCTCTTACCCCAATTTGTGTCACATCTACTGGAGCATCATGAGCATGTATTATGACATCACAGTATATGATGGCATCATAATCAGTATGCAGTATGACGTCACAATGTATTATGACGTCATAATGTATCCGAATTATGACATCACAATATATTATGAGAAAGCAATTTGCAGGTATTATGAGCAATTTCTCTTACCCCAATTTGTGTCACATCTACTGGAGCATCACGAGCATGTATTATGACATCACAGTATATGATGGCATCATAATTAGTATGCACTATGACGTCACAATGTAGTATGACGTCATAATGTATCCGCATAATGACATCACAATATATTATGAAAGCGCAATTTGCAGGTTTCATGACAAATTTTGCTTACCCCAATTAGTGTGACATGTACTGGAGCATCATGAGCATGTATTATGACGTCACAGTATATGATGACATCATAATTAGTATGCACTATGACATCACAATGTATTATGACGTCATAATGTATCCGCATTATGACATCACAATATATTATGAGAGCGCAATTTGCAGGTATTATGAGCAATTTCTCTTACCCCAATTTGTGTCACAACTACTGCAGCATCATGAGCATGTATTATGACGTCACAGTATATGATGACATCATAATTAGTATGCTCTATGACGTCACAATGTATTATGGCGTCATAATGTATCCGCATTTTGACATCACAATATATTATGAGAGCGCAATTTGCAGGTTTTATGAGCAATTTTTCTTACCCCAATTTGTGTCACATCTAATGAAGCATCATGAGCATGTATTATGACGTCACAATATATGATGACATCATAATTAGTATGCACTATGACGTCACGATGCAGTATGACGTCATAATGTATCCGCATTATGACGTCACAATATATTATGAGAGCGCAATTTGCAGGCATTATGACCAATTTCTCTTACCCCAAGTTGTGTCACATCTACTGCAGCATCATGAGCATGTATTATGACGTCACAGTATATGATGACATCATAATTAGTATGCAGTATGACGTCACAATGTATTATGACGTCATAATCTATCCGCATTATGACATCACAATATATTATGAGAGCGCAATTTGCAGGTATTATGAGCAATTTCTCTTACCCCAATTTGTGTCACATCTACTGGAGCATCATGAGCATGTATTATGACGTCACAGAATATGATGACATCATAACTAGTATGCACTATGACGTCACAATGTATTATGATGTCATAATGTATCCGTATTATGATATCACAAAATATTATGAGAGCGCAATTTGCAGGTATTATGAGCAATGTCTCTTAGCCCAATTTGTGTCACATCTACTGGAGAATCATGAGCATGTATTTTGACGTCACAGTATATGATGACATCATAATTAGTATGTACTATGACGTCACAATATATTATGACGTCATAATGTATCTGCATTATGACATCACAATATATTTTGAGAGCGCAACTTGCAGGTATTATGAGCAATTTCGCTTACCCCAATTTGTGTCACATCTACTGGAGCATCATGAGCAAGTATTATGACATCACAGTATATGTTGACATCATAATTAGTATGCAGTATGCCGTCACAATATATTATGACGTCATAATGTATGCGCATTATGACATCACAATATATTCTGAGAGCGCAATTTGCAGGTATTATGAGCAATTTCTCTTACCCCAATTTGTGTCACATCTACTGGAGCATCATGAGCATGTATTATGACGCCACAGTATATGATGACATCATAATTAGTATACACTATGATGTCACAATGTATTATGACGTCATAATGTAGCCGCATTATGACATCACAATATATTATGAGAGCGCAATTTGCAGGTATTATGAGCAATTTCTCCTACCCCAATTTGTGTCACATCTACTGGAGCATCATGAGCATGTATTATGACATCACAATATATGATGACATCATAATTAGTATGCACTATGATGTCACAATGTATTATGACGTCGTAATATATCCGCATTATGGCATCACAATATATTATGAGAGCGCAATTTGCAGGTTTTAAGACCAATTTCGCTTACCGCAATTTGTGTCACATCTACTGGAGCATCATGAGCATGTATTATGACGTCACAGTATATGATGACATCATAATCAGTATGCACTATGATGTCACAATGTATTATGACGTCATAATGTATCCGCATTATGACATCACAATACATTATGAGAGCGCAACATGCAGGTATTATGAGCAATTTCTCTTACCCCAATTTGTGTCACATCTACTGGAGCATCATGAGCATGATTTATGACGTCACAGTATAGGATGACATCATAATTAGTATGCACTATGACGTCACAATGTATTATGACGTCATAATGTATCCGCATTATGACATCACAATATATTATGAGAGCGCAATTTGCAGGCATTATGAGCAATTTCTCTTACCCCAATTTGTGTCACATCTACTGCAGCATAATGAGCATGTATTATGACGTCACAGTATATGATGACATCATAATTAGTATGCACTATGATGTCACAATGCAGTATGACGTCATAATGTATCCGCATTATGAAATCACAATATTTTATGAGAGCGCAATTTGCAGGTATTATGAGCAATTTCGCTTACCCCAATTTGTGTCACATCTACTGGAGAATCATGAGCATGTATTTTGACGTCACAGTATATGATGACATCATAATTAGTATGGACTATAACGTCACAATGTATTATGACGTCATAATGTATCTGCATTATGACATCACAATATATTATGAGAGCGCAATTTGCAGGTATTATGAGCAATTTCGCTTACCCCAATTTGAATCACATCTACTGGAGCATCATCAGCATGTATTATGACGTCACAGCATATGATGACACCATAACTAGTATGCACTATGTCGTCACAATGTATTATGACGTCATAATGTATCCGCATTATGACATCACAATGTATTATGAGAGCGCAATTTGCAGGTATTTTGAGCAATTTCGCTTAACCCAATTTGTGTCACATCTACTGGAGCATCATGAGCAAGTATTATGACGTCACAGTATATGATGACATCATAATTAGTATGCACTATGACGTCACAATGTATTACGACGTCATAATGTATCATAATTATGACCTCACAATAAATAATGAGAGCCCAATTTGCAGGTATTATGAGCAATTTCTCTTACCCCAATTTGTGTCACATCTACTGGAGCATCATGAGCATGTATTATGACGTCACAGTATATGATGACATCATAATTAGTATGCACTATGGCGTCACAATGCAGTATGACGTCATAATGTATCCGCATTATGACATCACAATATATTATCAGAGCGCAATTTGCAGGCATTATGAGCAATTTCTCTTACCCCAATTTGTGTCACATCTACTGGAGCATCATGAGCATGTATTATGACGTCACAGCATATGATGACATCATAACTAGTATGCACTATGTCGTCACAATGTATTATGACGTCATAATGTATCCGCATTATGACATCACAATATATTATGAGAGCGCAAGTTTCAGGTATTATGACAAATTTCGCTTACCCCAACTTGTGTCACATCTACTGGAGCATCATTAGCATGTATTATGACGGCACAGTATATGATGACATCATAATTAGTATGCACTATGACGTCACAATGTATTATGACGTCATAATGTATCCGCATTATGACATCACAATATATTATGAGAGCAGAATTTGCAGGTTTTATGAGCAATTTCTCTTACCCCAATTTGTGTCACATCTACTGGAGCATCATGAGCATGTATTATGACGTCACAGTATATGATGACATCATAATTAGTATGCACTATGACGTCACAATGTATTATGACGTCAAAATATATCCGCATTATGACATCACAATATATTATGAGAGCGCAATTTGCAGGTATTATGAGCAATTTCCCTTACCCCAATTTGTGTCACATTTACTGGAGGATCATGAGCATGTATTATGAAGTCACAGTATATGATGACATCATAATTAGTATGCACTATGACGTCACAATATAATATGACGTCATAATGTATCCGCATTATGACATCACAATATATTACGAGAGCGCAATTTGCAGGTATTATGAGCAATTTCGCTTACCCCAATTTGTGTCACATCTACTGGAGCATCATGAGCATGTATTATGACGTCACACTATATGATGACATCATAATTAGTATGCACTATGACGTCACAATGTATTATGACGTCATAATGTATCCGCATTATGACATCACAATATATTATGAGAGCGCAATTTGCAGGTATTATGAGCAATTTCTCTTACCCCAATTTGTGTCACATCTACTGGAGCATCATGAGCATGTATTATGACGTCACAGTATATGATGACATTATAATTAGTATGCACTATGACGTCACAATGTATTGTGACGTCATAATATATCCGCATTATGACATCACAATATATTATGAGAGCGCAATTTGCAGGTATTATGAGCAATTTCTCTTACCCCAATTTGTGTCACATCTACTGGAGCATCATGAGCATGTATTATGACGTCACAGTATATGATGACATAATAATTAGTTTGCACTATGACGTCACAAGGTATTATGACGTCATAATGTATCCGCATTATGACATCACAATATACAATGAGAGCCCAATTTGCAGGTATTATGAGCAATTTCTTTACCCCAATTTGTGTCACATCTACTGGAGCATCATGAGCATGTATTATGATGTCACAGTATATGATGGCATCATAATCAGTATGCAGTATGACGTCACAATGTATTATGACGTCATAATGTATCCGCATAATGACATCACAATATATTATGAAAGCGCAATTTGCAGGTTTCATGACAAATTTTGCTTACCCCAATTAGTGTGACATGTACTGGAGCATCATGAGCATGTATTATGACGTCACAGTATATGATGACATCATAATTAGTATGCACTATGACATCACACTGTATTATGACGTCATAATCTATCCGCATTATGACATGACAATATATTATGAGAGCGCAATTTGCAGGTATTATGAGCAATTTCTCTTACCCCAATTTGTGTCACATCTACTGCAGCATCATGAGCATGTATGATGACGTCACAGTATATGATGACATCATAATTAGTATGCTCTATGACGTCACAATGTATTATGGCGTCATAATGTATCCGCATTTTGACATCACAATATATTATGAGAGCGCAATTTGCAGGTTTTATGAGCAATTTTTCTTACCCCAATTTGTGTCACATCTAATGAAGCATCATGAGCATGTATTATGACGTCACAATATATGATGACATCATAATTAGTATGCACTATGACGTCACGATGCAGTATGACGTCATAATGTATCCGCATTATGATGTCACAATATATTATGAGAGCGCAATTTGCAGGCATTATGACCAATTTCTCTTACCCCAAGTTGTGTCACATCTACTGCAGCATCATGAGCATGTATTATGACGTCACAGTATATGATGACATCATAATTAGTATGCAGTATGACGTCACAATGTATTATGACGTCATAATCTATCCGCATTATGACATCACAATATATTATGAGAGCGCAATTTGCAGGCATTATGAGCAATTTCTCTTACCCCAATTTGTGTCACATCTACTGGAGCATCATGAGCATGTATTATGACGTCACAGAATATGATGACATCATAACTAGTATGCACTATGACGTCACAATGTATTATGATGTCATAATGTATCCGTATTATGATATCACAAAATATTATGAGAGCGCAATTTGCAGGTATTATGAGCAATGTCTCTTACTCCAATTTGTGTCACATCTACTGGAGAATCATGAGCATGTATTTTGACGTCACAGTATATGATGACATCATAATTAGTATGTACTATGACGTCACAATATATTATGACGTCATAATGTATCTGCATTATGACATCACAATATATTTTGAGAGCGCAATTTGCAGGTATTATGAGCAATTTCTCCTACCCCAATTTGTGTCACATCTGCTGGAGCATCATGAGCATGTATTATGACATCACAATATATGATGACATCATAATTAGTATGCACTATGATGTCTCAATGTATTATGACGTCGTAATATATCCGCATTATGGCATCACAATATATTATGAGAGCGCAATTTGCAGGTTTTATGACCAATTTCATTTACCGCAATTTGTGTCACATCTACTGGAGCATCATGAGCATGTATTATGACGTCACAGTATATGATGACATCATAATCAGTATGCACTATGATGTCACAATGTATTATGACGTCATAATGTATCCGCATTATGACATCACAATACATTATGAGAGCGCAACATGCAGGTATTATGAGCAATTTCTCTTACCCCAATTTGTGTCACATCTACTGGAGCATCATGAGCATGATTTATGACGTCACAGTATAGGATGACATCATAATTAGTATGCACTATGACGTCACAATGTATTATGACGTCATAATGTATCCGCATTATGACATCACAATATATTATGAGAGCGCAATTTGCAGGCATTATGAGCAATTTCTCTTACCCCAATTTGTGTCACATCTACTGCAGCATAATGAGCATGTATTATGACGTCACAGTATATGATGACATCATAATTAGTATGCACTATGATGTCACAATGCAGTATGACGTCATAATGTATCCGCATTATGAAATCACAATATTTTATGAGAGCGCAATTTGCAGGCATTATGAGCAATTTCTCTTACCCCAATTTGTGTCACATCTACTGGAGCATCATGAGCATGTATTATGACGTCACAGCATATGATGACATCATAACTAGTATGCACTATGTCGTCACAATGTATTATGACGTCATAATGTATCCGCTTTATGACATCACAATATATTACGAGAGCGCAATTTGCAGGTATTATGAGCAATTTCGCTTACCCCAATTTGTGTCACATCTACTGGAGCATCATGAGCATGTATTATGACGTCACAGTATATGATTACATCATAATTAGTATGCAGTATGATTTCACAATGTATTATGACGTCATAATGTTTCAGCATAATGACATCACAATATATTACGAGAGTGTAATTTGCAGGTATTATGAGCAATTTCTCTTACCCCAATTTGTGTCACATCTACTGGAGCATCATGAGCATGTATTATGACGTCACAGTATATGAGGACATCATAATTAGTATGCACTATGACATCACAATGTATTATGACGTCATAATATATCCGCGTTATGACATCACAATATATTATGAGAGCTCAATTTTCTGGTATTATTAGCAATTTCTCTTACCCCAATTTGTGTAACATCCACTGGAGCATCATGAGCATGTATTATGACGTCACAGTATATGATGACATCATAATTAGTATGCACTATGTCGTCAAAATGTATTATGACGTCATAATGTATCCGCATTATGACATCACAATATATTATGAGAGCGCAATTTGCAGGCATTATGAGCAATTTCGCTTACCCCAACTTGTGTTACATCTACTGGAGCATCATGAGCATGTATTATGACGTCACAGTATATGATGACATCATAATTAGTATGCACTATGATGTCACAATATATTATGACGTCATAATGTATCAGCATTATGACATCACAATATATAATGGGAGCACAATTTGCAGGTATTGTGAGCAACTTCTCTTACCCCAATTTGTGTCACATCTACTGGAGCATCATGAGCATATATTATGACGTCACAGTATATGATGACATCATAATTAGTATGCACTATGACGTCACAATGTATTATGACGTCATAATGTATCCAAGTTATGACATCACAATATACAATGAGAGCGCAATTTGCAGGTATTATGAGCAATTTCTCTTACCCCAATTTGTGTCACATCTACTGGAGCATCACGAGCATGTATTATGATGTCACAGTATATGATGACATTATAATTAGTATGCACTATGACGTCACAATGTATTGTGACGTCATAATGTATCCGCATTATGACATCACAATATATTATGAGAGCGCAATTTGCAGGTATTATGAGCAATTTCTCTTACCCCAATTTGTGTCACATCTACTGGAGCATCATGAGCATGTATTATGACGTCACAGTATATGATGACATAATAATTAGTTTGCACTATGACGTCACAAGGTATTATGACGTCATAATGTATCCGCATTATGACATCACAATATACAATGAGAGCCCAATTTGCAGGTATTATGAGCAATTTCTTTACCCCAATTTGTGTCACATCTACTGGAGCATCATGAGCATGTATTATGATGTCACAGTATATGATGGCATCATAATCAGTATGCAGTATGACGTCACAATGTATTATGACGTCATAAAGTATCCGCATTATGACATCACAATATATTCTGAGACCGCAATTTGCAGGTTTTATGACCAATTTCGCTTACCCCAATTTGTGTCACGTCTACTGGAGCATCATGAGCATGTATTATGACGCCACAGCATATGTTGACATCATAAATAGTATGCACTATGACGTCACAATGTATTATGACGTCATAATATATCCGCATTATGATATCACAATATATTATGAGAGCGCAACATGCAGGTATTATGAGCAATTTCTCTTACCCCAATTTCCGTCACATCTACTGGAGCATCATGAGCATGTATTATGACGTCACAGTATATGATGACATCATAATTAGTATGCACTATGACATCACAATGCATTATGACCTCATAATGTATCTGCATTATGACATCACAATATATTATGAGAGCGCAATTTGCAGGTTTTATGACTAATTTCGCCTACCCCAATTTTTGTCACATCTACTGGAGCATCATGAGCATGTATTATGACGTCACAGTATATGATGACATCATAATTAGTATGCACTATGACGTCATATTATATTATGACGTCATAATGTATCCGCATTATGACATCACAATATATTATGAGAGCGCAATTTGCATGTTTTATGACCAATTTCGATTCCCCCAATTTGTGTCACATCTACTGGAGCATCATGAGCATGTATTATGACGTCACAGTATATGATGACATCATAATTAGTATGCAGTATGACGTCACAATGTATTATGACGTCATAATGTATCCGCATTATGAAATCACAATATATAATGAGAGCGCAACATGCAGGTATTATGAGCAATTTCTCTTAACCCAATTTGTGTCACATCTACTGGAGCATCATGAGCATGTATTATGACGTCACAGCATATGATGACATCATAACTAGTATGCACTATGACGTCACAATGTATTATGACGTCATAATGTATCCGCATTATGATACCACAATATATTATGCGAGCGCAACATGCACGTATTATGAGCAATTTCTCTTACCCCAATTTTTGTCACATCTACTGGAGCATCATGAGCATGTATTATGACATCACAGTATATGATGAAATCATAATTAGTATGCACTATGACGTCACAATGTATTATGACGTCATAATGTATCCGCATTATGATATCACAATATATTATGAGAGCGCAACATGCAGGTATTATGAGCAATTTTTCTTACCCCAATTTCCGTCACATCTACTGGAGCATCATGAGCATTTATTATGACGTCACAGTATATGATGACATCATAAGTAGTATGCACTATGACGTCACAATGTATTATGACGTGATAATGTATCCGCATTATGACATCACAATATATTATGAGAGCGCAATTTGCAGGTTTTATGACCAATTTCTCTTACCCCAATTTGTGTCACATCTACTGGAGCATCATGAGCATGTATTATGACGTCACAGTATATGATGACAACATAATTAGTATGCAGTATGACGTCACAATATATTATGACGTCATAATGTATCCGCATTAGGACATCACAATATATTATGAGAGCGCAATTTGCAGGTATTATGAGCAATTTCTCTTACCCCAATTTGTGTCACATCTACTAGAGCATCATGAGCATGTATTATGATGTCACAGTATATGATGACATCATAATTAACATGCACTCTGACGTCACAATGTATTATGACTTCATAATGTATCCGCATTATGACATCACAATATTTTATGAGAGCGCAATTTGCATGTTTTATGACCAATTTCGCTTCCCCCAATTTGTGTCACATCTACTGGAGCATCATGAGCATGTATTATGACGTCACAGTATATGATGACATCATAATTAGTATGCACTATGACATCACAATGTATTATGACGTCATAATGTATCCGCATTATGACATCACAATATATTATGAGAGCGCAATTTGCATGCTTTATGACCAATTTCGCTTCCCCCAATTTGTGTCACATCTACTGGAGCATCATGAGCATGTATTATGACGTCACAGTATATGATGACATCATAATTAGTATGCACTATGACATCACAATGTATTATGACGTCATTATGTATCCGCATTATGACATCACAATATATTATGAGAGCGCAACTTGCAGGTATTATGTGCAATTTCTCTTACCCCAATTTGTGTCACGTCTACTGGAGCATCATGAGCATGTATTATGACGTCACAGTATATGATGACATCATAAATAGTATGCACTATGACGTCACAATGTATTATGACGTCGTAATGTATCCGCATAATGACATCACTATATGAGAGCACAATTTGCATGTTTTATGACCAATTTCGCTTCCCCCAATTTGTGTCACATCTACTGGAGCATCATGAGCATGTATTATGACATCACAGTATATGATGACATCATAATTAGTATGCAGTATGACGTCACAATGTATTATGAAGTCAAAATGTATCCGCATTATGACATCACAGTATATTATGTGAACGCAATTTGCAGGTATTATGAGCAATTTCTCTTACCCCAATTTGTTTCACATCTACTGGAGCATCATGAGCATGTATTATGACGTCACAGTATATGATGACATCATAATTAGTATACAGTATGACGTCACAATATATTATGACGTCATAATGTATCCGCATTATGACATCACAATATATTATGAGAGCGCAATTTGCAGGTATTATGAGCAATTTCTCTTACCCCAATTTGTGTCACATCTACTGGAGCATCATGAGAATGTATTATGACGTCACAGTATATGATGACATCATAATTAGTATGCAGTATGACGTCACAATGTACTATGACATCATAATGTATCCTCATTATGACATCACAATATATTATGAGAGCGCAATTTGCAGGTATTATGTGCAATTTCTCTTTCCCCAATTTGTGTCATGTCTACTGGAGCATCATGAGCATGTATTATGATGTCACAGTATATGATGACATCATAATTAGTATGCACTATGACGTCACAATGTATTATGACGTCATAATGTGTCCGCATTATGACATCACGATATATTATGAGAGCGCAATTTGCAGGTTTTATGACCAATTTCGCTTACCCCAATTTGTGTCACATCTACTGGAGCATCATGAGCATGTATTATGACGTCACAGCATATGATGACATCATAACTACTATGCACTATGACGTCACAATGTATTATGACGTCATAATATATCCGCATTATGATATCTCAATATATTATGAGAGCGCAACATGCAGGTATTATGAGCAATTTCTCTTACCACAATTTGCGTCACATCTACTGGAGCATCATGAGCATGTATTATGACGTCACAGTATATGATGACATCATAATTAGTATGCACTATGACGTCACAATGCATTATGACATCATAATGTATCCGCATTATGACATCACAATATATTATGAGAGCGCAATTTGCATGTTTTATGACCAATTTCGATTCCCACAATTTGTGTCACACCTACTGGAGCATCATGAGCATGTATTATGACGTCACAGTATATGATGACATCATAATTAATATGCAGTATGATGTCACAATATATTATGACGTCATAATGTATCCGCATTGTGACATCACAATATATAATGAGAGCGCAATTTGCAGGTATTATGAGCAATTTCTCTTACCCCAATTTGTGTCACATCTACTGGAGCATCATGAGCATGTATTATGATGTCACAGTATATGTAGACATCATAATTAGCATGAACTATGACGTCACAATGTATTATGACGTCATAATGTATCCGCATAATGACATCACATTATATTATGAGTGCGCAATTTGCTGGTTTCTTGAGCAATTTCGCCGACCCGAATTTGTGTCACATCTACTGGAGCATCATGAGCATGTATTATGACGTCACAGTATATGATGACATCATAATTAGTATGCACTATGACGTCACAATGTATTATGACGTCATAATGTATCCGCATTATGATATCACAGTATATTATGCGAGCGCAACATGCAGGTATTATGAGCAATTTCTCTTAGCACAATTTGTGTCACATCTACTGGAGCATCATGAGCATGTATTATGACGTCACAGTAAATGATGACATCATAACTAGTATGCACTATGACGTCACAATGTATTATGACGTCATAATATATCCGCATTATGACATCACAATATATTATGAGAGCGCAATTTGCAGGTATTATGAGCAATTTCGCTTAACCCAATTTGTGTCACATCCACTGGAGCATCATGAGCATGTATTATGATGTCACAGTATATGATGATATCATAATTAGTATGCACTATGACGTCACAATGTATTACGACGTCATAATGTATCAGAATTATGACATCACAATATATAATGAGAGCGCAATTTGCAGGTATTATGAGCAACTTCTCTTACCCCAATTTGTGTCACATCTACTGGAGCATCATGAGCATGTATTATGACGTCACAGTATATGATGACATCATAATTAGTATGCACTATGACGACACAAGATATTATGACGTCATAATGTGTCCGTGTTATGACATCACAGTATACTTTGAGAGCGTAATTTGCATGTATTATGAGCAATTTCTCTTACCCCAATTTGTGTCACATCTACTGGAGCATCATGAGCATGTATTATGACATCACAGTATATGATGGCATCATAATCAGTATGCAGTATGACGTCACAATGTATTATGACGTCATAATGTATCCGAATTATGACATCACAATATATTATGAGAAAGCAATTTGCAGGTATTATGAGCAATTTCTCTTACCCCAATTTGTGTCACATCTACTGGAGCATCACGAGCATGTATTATGACATCACAGTATATGATGGCATCATAATTAGTATGCACTATGACGTCACAATGTAGTATGACGTCATAATGTATCCGCATAATGACATCACAATATATTATGAAAGCGCAATTTGCAGGTTTCATGACAAATTTTGCTTACCCCAATTAGTGTGACATGTACTGGAGCATCATGAGCATGTATTATGACGTCACAGTATATGATGACATCATAATTAGTATGCACTATGACATCACAATGTATTATGACGTCATAATGTATCCGCATTATGACATCACAATATATTATGAGAGCGCAATTTGCAGGTATTATGAGCAATTTCTCTTACCCCAATTTGTGTCACAACTACTGCAGCATCACGAGCATGTATTATGACGTCACAGTATATGATGACATCATAATTAGTATGCTCTATGACGTCACAATGTATTATGGCGTCATAATGTATCCGCATTTTGACATCACAATATATTATGAGAGCGCAATTTGCAGGTTTTATGAGCAATTTTTCTTACCCCAATTTGTGTCACATCTAATGAAGCATCATGAGCATGTATTATGACGTCACAATATATGATGACATCATAATTAGTATGCACTATGACGTCACGATGCAGTATGACGTCATAATGTATCCGCATTATGACGTCACAATATATTATGAGAGCGCAATTTGCAGGCATTATGACCAATTTCTCTTACCCCAAGTTGTGTCACATCTACTGCAGCATCATGAGCATGTATTATGACGTCACAGTATATGATGACATCATAATTAGTATGCAGTATGACGTCACAATGTATTATGACGTCATAATCTATCCGCATTATGACATCACAATATATTATGAGAGCGCAATTTGCAGGTATTATGAGCAATTTCTCTTACCCCAATTTGTGTCACATCTACTGGAGCATCATGAGCATGTATTATGACGTCACAGAATATGATGACATCATAACTAGTATGCACTATGACGTCACAATGTATTATGATGTCATAATGTATCCGTATTATGATATCACAAAATATTATGAGAGCGCAATTTGCAGGTATTATGAGCAATGTCTCTTAGCCCAATTTGTGTCACATCTACTGGAGAATCATGAGCATGTATTTTGACGTCACAGTATATGATGACATCATAATTAGTATGTACTATGACGTCACAATATATTATGACGTCATAATGTATCTGCATTATGACATCACAATATATTTTGAGAGCGCAACTTGCAGGTATTATGAGCAATTTCGCTTACCCCAATTTGTGTCACATCTACTGGAGCATCATGAGCAAGTATTATGACATCACAGTATATGTTGACATCATAATTAGTATGCAGTATGCCGTCACAATATATTATGACGTCATAATGTATGCGCATTATGACATCACAATATATTCTGAGAGCGCAATTTGCAGGTATTATGAGCAATTTCTCTTACCCCAATTTGTGTCACATCTACTGGAGCATCATGAGCATGTATTATGACGCCACAGTATATGATGACATCATAATTAGTATACACTATGATGTCACAATGTATTATGACGTCATAATGTAGCCGCATTATGACATCACAATATATTATGAGAGCGCAATTTGCAGGTATTATGAGCAATTTCTCCTACCCCAATTTGTGTCACATCTACTGGAGCATCATGAGCATGTATTATGACATCACAATATATGATGACATCATAATTAGTATGCACTATGATGTCACAATGTATTATGACGTCGTAATATATCCGCATTATGGCATCACAATATATTATGAGAGCGCAATTTGCAGGTTTTAAGACCAATTTCGCTTACCACAATTTGTGTCACATCTACTGGAGCATCATGAGCATGTATTATGACGTCACAGTATATGATGACATCATAATCAGTATGCACTATGATGTCACAATGTATTATGACGTCATAATGTATCCGCATTATGACATCACAATACATTATGAGAGCGCAACATGCAGGTATTATGAGCAATTTCTCTTACCCCAATTTGTGTCACATCTACTGGAGCATCATGAGCATGATTTATGACGTCACAGTATAGGATGACATCATAATTAGTATGCACTATGACGTCACAATGTATTATGACGTCATAATGTATCCGCATTATGACATCACAATATATTATGAGAGCGCAATTTGCAGGCATTATGAGCAATTTCTCTTACCCCAATTTGTGTCACATCTACTGCAGCATAATGAGCATGTATTATGACGTCACAGTATATGATGACATCATAATTAGTATGCACTATGATGTCACAATGCAGTATGACGTCATAATGTATCCGCATTATGAAATCACAATATTTTATGAGAGCGCAATTTGCAGGTATTATGAGCAATTTCGCTTACCCCAATTTGTGTCACATCTACTGGAGAATCATGAGCATGTATTTTGACGTCACAGTATATGATGACATCATAATTAGTATGGACTATAACGTCACAATGTATTATGACGTCATAATGTATCTGCATTATGACATCACAATATATTATGAGAGCGCAATTTGCAGGTATTATGAGCAATTTCGCTTACCCCAATTTGAATCACATCTACTGGAGCATCATCAGCATGTATTATGACGTCACAGCATATGATGACACCATAACTAGTATGCACTATGTCGTCACAATGTATTATGACGTCATAATGTATCCGCATTATGACATCACAATGTATTATGAGAGCGCAATTTGCAGGTATTTTGAGCAATTTCGCTTAACCCAATTTGTGTCACATCTACTGGAGCATCATGAGCAAGTATTATGACGTCACAGTATATGATGACATCATAATTAGTATGCACTATGACGTCACAATGTATTACGACGTCATAATGTATCATAATTATGACCTCACAATAAATAATGAGAGCCCAATTTGCAGGTATTATGAGCAATTTCTCTTACCCCAATTTGTGTCACATCTACTGGAGCATCATGAGCATGTATTATGACGTCACAGTATATGATGACATCATAATTAGTATGCACTATGGCGTCACAATGCAGTATGACGTCATAATGTATCCGCATTATGACATCACAATATATTATCAGAGCGCAATTTGCAGGCATTATGAGCAATTTCTCTTACCCCAATTTGTGTCACATCTACTGGAGCATCATGAGCATGTATTATGACGTCACAGCATATGATGACATCATAACTAGTATGCACTATGTCGTCACAATGTATTATGACGTCATAATGTATCCGCATTATGACATCACAATATATTATGAGAGCGCAAGTTTCAGGTATTATGACAAATTTCGCTTACCCCAACTTGTGTCACATCTACTGGAGCATCATTAGCATGTATTATGACGGCACAGTATATGATGACATCATAATTAGTATGCACTATGACGTCACAATGTATTATGACGTCATAATGTATCCGCATTATGACATCACAATATATTATGAGAGCACAATTTGCAGGTTTTATGAGCAATTTCTCTTACCCCAATTTGTGTCACATCTACTGGAGCATCATGAGCATGTATTATGACGTCACAGTATATGATGACATCATAATTAGTATGCACTATGACGTCACAATGTATTATGACGTCAAAATATATCCGCATTATGACATCACAATATATTATGAGAGCGCAATTTGCAGGTATTATGAGCAATTTCCCTTACCCCAATTTGTGTCACATTTACTGGAGGATCATGAGCATGTATTATGAAGTCACAGTATATGATGACATCATAATTAGTATGCAATATGACGTCACAATATAATATGACGTCATAATGTATCCGCATTATGACATCACAATATATTACGAGAGCGCAATTTGCAGGTATTATGAGCAATTTCGCTTACCCCAATTTGTGTCACATCTACTGGAGCATCATGAGCATGTATTATGACGTCACACTATATGATGACATCATAATTAGTATGCACTATGACGTCACAATGTATTATGACGTCATAATGTATCCGCATTATGACATCACAATATATTATGAGAGCGCAATTTGCAGGTATTATGAGCAATTTCTCTTACCCCAATTTGTGTCACATCTACTGGAGCATCATGAGCATGTATTATGACGTCACAGTATATGATGACATTATAATTAGTATGCACTATGACGTCACAATGTATTGTGACGTCATAATGTATCCGCATTATGACATCACAATATATTATGAGAGCGCAATTTGCAGGTATTATGAGCAATTTCTCTTACCCCAATTTGTGTCACATCTACTGGAGCATCATGAGCATGTATTATGACGTCACAGTATATGATGACATAATAATTAGTTTGCACTATGACGTCACAAGGTATTATGACGTCATAATGTATCCGCATTATGACATCACAATATACAATGAGAGCCCAATTTGCAGGTATTATGAGCAATTTCTTTACCCCAATTTGTGTCACATCTACTGGAGCATCATGAGCATGTATTATGATGTCACAGTATATGATGGCATGATAATCAGTATGCAGTATGACGTCACAATGTATTATGACGTCATAATGTATCCGCATTATGACATCACAATATATTATGAGAAAGCAATTTGCAGGTATTATGAGCAATTTCTCTTACCCCAATTTGTGTCACATCTACTGGAGCATCACGAGCATGTATTATGACATCACAGTATGTGATGACATCATAATTAGTATGCACTATGACGTCACAATGTAGTATGACGTCATAATGTATCCGCATAATGACATCACAATATATTATGAGAGCGCAATTTGCAGTTCTCATGACAAATTTTGCTTACCCCAATTTGTGTCACATGTACTGGAGCATCATGAGCATGTATTATGACGTCACAGTATATGATGACATCATAATTACTATGCACTATGACATCACAATGTATTATGACGTCATAATGTATCCGCATTATGACATCACAATATATTATGAGAGCGCAATTTGCAGGTATTATGACCAATTTCTCTTACCCCAATTTGTGTCACATCTACTGGAGCATCATGAGCATGTATTATGACGTCACAGTATATGATGACATCATAATTAGTATGCTCTATGACGTCACAATGTATTATGGCGTCATAATGTATCCGCATTTTGACATCACAATATATTATGAGAGCGCAATTTGCAGGTATTATGAGCAATTTCTCTTACCCCAATATGTGTCACATCTAATGAAGCATCATGAGCATGTATTATGACGTCACAATATATAATGACATCATAATTAGTATGCACTATGACGTCACGATGCAGTATGACGTCATAATGTATACGCATTATGACATCACAATATATTATGAGAGCGCAATTCGCAGGCATTATGACCAATTTCTCTTACCCCAATTTGTGTCACATCTACTGGAGCATCATGAGCATGTATTATGATGTCACAGTATATGATGACATCAAAATTAGTATGCAGTATGACGTCACAATGTATTATGACGTCATAATCTATCCGCATTATGACATCACAATATATTATGAGAGCGCAATTTGCAGGTATTATGAGCAATTTCTCTTACCCCAATTTGTGTCACATCTACTGGAGCATAATGACCATGTAATATGACGTCACAGTATATGATGACATCATAATTTGTATGCAGTATGACGTCACAAAATATTATGACGTCATAAAGTATCCGCATTATGACATCACAATATATTCTGAGACCGCAATTTGCAGGTTTTATGACCAATTTCGCTTACCCCAATTTGTGTCACGTCTACTGGAGCATCATGAGCATGTATTATGACGCCACAGCATATGATGACATCATAAATAGTATGCACTATGACGTCACAATGTATTATGACGTCATAATATATCCGCATTATGATATCACAATATATTATGAGAGCGCAACATGCAGGTATTATGACCAATTTCTCTTACCCCAATTTCCGTCACATCTACTGGAGCATCATGAGCATGTATTATGACGTCACAGTATATGATGACATCATAATTAGTATGCACTATGACATCACAATGCATTATGACCTCATAATGTATCTGCATTATGACATCACAATATATTATGAGAGCGCAATTTGCAGGTTTTATGACTAATTTCGCCTACCCCAATTTTTGTCACATCTACTGGAGCATCATGAGCATGTATTATGACGTCACAGTATATGATGACATCATAATTAGTATGCACTATGACGTCATATTATATTATGACGTCATAATGTATCCGCATTATGACATCACAATATATTATGAGAGCGCAATTTGCATGTTTTATGACCAATTTCGATTCCCCCAATTTGTGTCACATCTACTGGAGCATCATGAGCATGTATTATGACGTCACAGTATATGATGACATCATAATTAGTATGCAGTATGACGTCACAATGTATTATGACGTCATAATGTATCCGCATTATGAAATCACAATATATAATGAGAGCGCAACATGCAGGTATTATGAGCAATTTCTCTTAACCCAATTTGTGTCACATCTACTGGAGCATCATGAGCATGTATTATGACGTCACAGCATATGATGACATCATAACTAGTATGCACTATGACGTCACAATGTATTATGACGTCATAATGTATCCGCATTATGATACCCCAATATATTATGCGAGCGCAACATGCACGTATTATGAGCAATTTCTCTTACCCCAATTTTTGTCACATCTACTGGAGCATCATGAGCATGTATTATGACATCACAGTATATGATGAAATCATAATTAGTATGCACTATGACGTCACAATGTATTATGACGTCATAATGTATCCGCATTATGATATCACAATATATTATGAGAGCGCAACATGCAGGTATTATGAGCAATTTTTCTTACCCCAATTTCCGTCACATCTACTGGAGCATCATGAGCATTTATTATGACGTCACATTATATGATGACATCATAAGTAGTATGCACTATGACGTCACAATGTATTATGACGTCATAATGTATCCGCATTCTGACATCACAATATATTATGAGAGCGCAATTTGCAGGTTTTATGACCAATTTCTCTTACCCCAATTTGTGTCACATCTACTGGAGCATCATGAGCATGTATTATGACGTCACAGTATATGATGAAAACATAATTAGTATGCAGTATGACGTCACAATATATTATGACGTCATAATGTATCCGCATTATGACATCACAATATATTATGAGAGCGCAATTTGCAGGTATTATGAGCAATTTCTCTTACCCCAATTTGTGTCACATCTACTAGAGCATCATGAGCATGTATTATGATGTCACAGTATATGATGACATCATAATTAACATGCACTCTGACGTCACAATGTATTATGACGTCATAATGTATCCGCATTATGACATCACAATATTTTATGAGAGCGCAATTTGCATATTTTATGACCAATTTCGCTTCCCCCAATTTGTGTCACAGCTACTGGAGCATCATGAGCATGCATTATGACGTCACAGTATATGATGACATCATAATTAGTATGCAGTATGACGTCACAATGTATTATGACGTCATAATGTATCCGCATTACGACATCACAATACATTATGAGAGCGCAATTTGCAGGTATTATGAGCAATTTCTCTTACCCCAATTTGTGTCACATCTACTGGAGCATCATGAGCATGTATTATGACATCACAGTATATGATGACAACATAATAAGTATGCAGTATGACGTCACAATATATTATGACGTCATAATGTACCCGCATTATGACATCGCAATATATTATGAGAGCGCAATTTGCAGGTATTATGAGCAATTTCTCTTACCCCAATTTGTGTCACATCTACTGGAGCATCATGAGCATGTATTATGATGTCACAGTATATGACGACATCATAATTAGTATGCACTATGACGTCACAATGTATTACGACGTCATAATGTATCCGCATTATGACATCACAATATATTATGAGAGCGCAATTTCCATGTTTTATGACCAATTTCGCTTCCCCCAATTTGTGTCACATCTACTGGAGCATCATGAGCATGTATTATGACGTCACAGTATATGATGACATAATAATTAGTTTGCACTATGACGTCACAAGGTATTATGACGTCATAATGTATCCGCATTATGACATCACAATATACAATGAGAGCCCAATTTGCAGGTACTATGAGCAATTTCTTTACCCCAATTTGTGTCACATCTACTGGAGCATCATGAGCATGTATTATGATGTCACAGTATATGATGGCATCATAATCAGTATGCAGTATGACGTCACAATGTATTATGACGTCATAAAGTATCCGCATTATGACATCACAATATATTCTGAGACCGCAATTTGCAGGTTTTATGACCAATTTCGCTTACCCCAATTTGTGTCACGTCTACTGGAGCATCATGAGCATGTATTATGACGCCACAGCATATGTTGACATCATAAATAGTATGCACTATGACGTCACAATGTATTATGACGTCATAATATATCCGCATTATGATATCACAATATATTATGAGAGCGCAACATGCAGGTATTATGAGCAATTTCTCTTACCCCAATTTCCGTCACATCTACTGGAGCATCATGAGCATGTATTATGACGTCACAGTATATGATGACATCATAATTAGTATGCACTATGACATCACAATGCATTATGACCTCATAATGTATCTGCATTATGACATCACAATATATTATGAGAGCGCAATTTGCAGGTTTTATGACTAATTTCGCCTACCCCAATTTTTGTCACATCTACTGGAGCATCATGAGCATGTATTATGACGTCACAGTATATGATGACATCATAATTAGTATGCACTATGACGTCATATTATATTATGACGTCATAATGTATCCGCATTATGACATCACAATATATTATGAGAGCGCAATTTGCATGTTTTATGACCAATTTCGATTCCCCCAATTTGTGTCACATCTACTGGAGCATCATGAGCATGTATTATGACGTCACAGTATATGATGACATCATAATTAGTATGCAGTATGACGTCACAATGTATTATGACGTCATAATGTATCCGCATTATGAAATCACAATATATAATGAGAGCGCAACATGCAGGTATTATGAGCAATTTCTCTTAACCCAATTTGTGTCACATCTACTGGAGCATCATGAGCATGTATTATGACGTCACAGCATATGATGACATCATAACTAGTATGCACTATGACGTCACAATGTATTATGACGTCATAATGTATCCGCATTATGATACCACAATATATTATGCGAGCGCAACATGCACGTATTATGAGCAATTTCTCTTACCCCAATTTTTGTCACATCTACTGGAGCATCATGAGCATGTATTATGACATCACAGTATATGATGAAATCATAATTAGTATGCACTATGACGTCACAATGTATTATGATGTCATAATGTATCCGCATTATGATATCACAATATATTATGAGAGCGCAACATGCAGGTATTATGAGCAATTTTTCTTACCCCAATTTCCGTCACATCTACTGGAGCATCATGAGCATTTATTATGACGTCACAGTATATGATGACATCATAAGTAGTATGCACTATGACGTCACAATGTATTATGACGTGATAATGTATCCGCATTATGACATCACAATATATTATGAGAGCGCAATTTGCAGGTTTTATGACCAATTTCTCTTACCCCAATTTGTGTCACATCTACTGGAGCATCATGAGCATGTATTATGACGTCACAGTATATGATGACAACATAATTAGTATGCAGTATGACGTCACAATATATTATGACGTCATAATGTATCCGCATTAGGACATCACAATATATTATGAGAGCGCAATTTGCAGGTATTATGAGCAATTTCTCTTACCCCAATTTGTGTCACATCTACTAGAGCATCATGAGCATGTATTATGATGTCACAGTATATGATGACATCATAATTAACATGCACTCTGACGTCACAATGTATTATGACGTCATAATGTATCCGCATTATGACATCACAATATTTTATGAGAGCGCAATTTGCATGTTTTATGACCAATTTCGCTTCCCCCAATTTGTGTCACATCTACTGGAGCATCATGAGCATGTATTATGACGTCACAGTATATGATGACATCATAATTAGTATGCACTATGACATCACAATGTATTATGACGTCATAATGTATCCGCATTATGACATCACAATATATTATGAGAGCGCAATTTGCATGCTTTATGACCAATTTCGCTTCCCCCAATTTGTGTCACATCTACTGGAGCATCATGAGCATGTATTATGACGTCACAGTATATGATGACATCATAATTAGTATGCACTATGACATCACAATGTATTATGACGTCATTATGTATCCGCATTATGACATCACAATATATTATGAGAGCGCAACTTGCAGGTATTATGTGCAATTTCTCTTACCCCAATTTGTGTCACGTCTACTGGAGCATCATGAGCATGTATTATGACGTCACAGTATATGATGACATCATAAATAGTATGCACTATGACGTCACAATGTATTATGACGTCGTAATGTATCCGCATAATGACATCACTATATGAGAGCACAATTTGCATGTTTTATGACCAATTTCGCTTCCCCCAATTTGTGTCACATCTACTGGAGCATCATGAGCATGTATTATGACATCACAGTATATGATGACATCATAATTAGTATGCAGTATGACGTCACAATGTATTATGAAGTCAAAATGTATCCGCATTATGACATCACAGTATATTATGTGAACGCAATTTGCAGGTATTATGAGCAATTTCTCTTACCCCAATTTGTTTCACATCTACTGGAGCATCATGAGCATGTATTATGACGTCACAGTATATGATGACATCATAATTAGTATACAGTATGACGTCACAATATATTATGACGTCATAATGTATCCGCATTATGACATCACAATATATTATGAGAGCGCAATTTGCAGGTATTATGAGCAATTTCTCTTACCCCAATTTGTGTCACATCTACTGGAGCATCATGAGAATGTATTATGACGTCACAGTATATGATGACATCATAATTAGTATGCAGTATGACGTCACAATGTACTATGACATCATAATGTATCCGCATTATGACATCACAATATATTATGAGAGCGCAATTTGCAGGTATTATGTGCAATTTCTCTTTCCCCAATTTGTGTCATGTCTACTGGAGCATCATGAGCATGTATTATGATGTCACAGTATATGATGACATCATAATTAGTATGCACTATGACGTCACAATGTATTATGACGTCATAATGTGTCCGCATTATGACATCACGATATATTATGAGAGCGCAATTTGCAGGTTTTATGACCAATTTCGCTTACCCCAATTTGTGTCACATCTACTGGAGCATCATGAGCATGTATTATGACGTCACAGCATATGATGACATCATAACTACTATGCACTATGACGTCACAATGTATTATGACGTCATAATATATCCGCATTATGATATCTCAATATATTATGAGAGCGCAGCATGCAGGTATTATGAGCAATTTCTCTTACCACAATTTGCGTCACATCTACTGGAGCATCATGAGCATGTATTATGACGTCACAGTATATGATGACATCATAATTAGTATGCACTATGACGTCACAATGCATTATGACATCATAATGTATCCGCATTATGACATCACAATATATTATGAGAGCGCAATTTGCATGTTTTATGACCAATTTCGATTCCCACAATTTGTGTCACACCTACTGGAGCATCATGAGCATGTATTATGACGTCACAGCATATGATGACATCATAATTAATATGCAGTATGATGTCACAATATATTATGACGTCATAATGTATCCGCATTATGACATCACAATATATAATGAGAGCGCAATTTGCAGGTATTATGAGCAATTTCTCTAACCCCAATTTGTGTCACATCTACTGGAGCATCATGAGCATGTATTATGATGTCACAGTATATGTAGACATCATAATTAGCATGAACTATGACGTCACAATGTATTATGACGTCATAATGTATCCGCATAATGACATCACATTATATTATGAGTGCGCAATTTGCTGGTTTCTTGAGCAATTTCGCCGACCCGAATTTGTGTCACATCTACTGGAGCATCATGAGCATGTATTATGACGTCACAGTATATGATGACATCATAATTAGTATGCACTATGACGTCACAATGTATTATGACGTCATAATGTATCCGCATTATGATATCACAGTATATTATGCGAGCGCAACATGCAGGTATTATGAGCAATTTCTCTTACCACAATTTGTGTCACATCTACTGGAGCATCATGAGCATGTATTATGACGTCACAGTAAATGATGACATCATAACTAGTATGCACTATGACGTCACAATGTATTATGACGTCATAATATATCCGCATTATGATATCACAATATATTATGAGAGCGCAATTTGCAGGTATTATGAGCAATTTCGCTTAACCCAATTTGTGTCACATCCACTGGAGCATCATGAGCATGTATTATGATGTCACAGTATATGATGATATCATAATTAGTATGCACTATGACGTCACAATGTATTACGACGTCACAATGTATCAGAATTATGACATCACAATATATAATGAGAGCGCAATTTGCAGGTATTATGAGCAACTTCTCTTACCCCAATTTGTGTCACATCTACTGGAGCATCATGAGCATGTATTATGACGTCACAGTATATGATGACATCATAATTAGTATGCACTATGACGACACAAGATATTATGACGTCATAATGTGTCCGTGTTATGACATCACAGTATACTTTGAGAGCGTAATTTGCATGTATTATGAGCAATTTCTCTTACCCCAATTTGTGTCACATCTACTGGAGCATCATGAGCATGTATTATGACATCACAGTATATGATGGCATCATAATCAGTATGCAGTATGACGTCACAATGTTTTATGACGTCATAATGTATCCGCATTATGACATCACAATATATTATGAGAAAGCAATTTGCAGGTATTATGAGCAATTTCTCTTACCCCAATTTGTGTCACATCTACTGGAGCATCACGAGCATGTATTATGACATCACAGTATATGATGGCATCATAATTAGTATGCACTATGACGTCACAATGTAGTATGACGTCATAATGTATCCGCATAATGACATCACAATATATTATGAAAGCGCAATTTGCAGGTTTCATGACAAATTTTGCTTACCCCAATTAGTGTGACATGTACTGGAGCATCATGAGCATGTATTATGACGTCACAGTATATGATGACATCATAATTAGTATGCACTATGACATCACAATGTATTATGACGTCATAATGTATCCGCATTATGACATCACAATATATTATGAGAGCGCAATTTGCAGGTATTATGAGCAATTTCTCTTACCCCAATTTGTGTCACAACTACTGCAGCATCATGAGCATGTATTATGACGTCACAGTATATGATGACATCATAATTAGTATGCTCTATGACGTCACAATGTATTATGGCGTCATAATGTATCCGCATTTTGACATCACAATATATTATGAGAGCGCAATTTGCAGGTTTTATGAGCAATTTTTCTTACCCCAATTTGTGTCACATCTAATGAAGCATCATGAGCATGTATTATGACGTCACAATATATGATGACATCATAATTAGTATGCACTATGACGTCACGATGCAGTATGACGTCATAATGTATCCGCATTATGACGTCACAATATATTATGAGAGCGCAATTTGCAGGCATTATGACCAATTTCTCTTACCCCAAGTTGTGTCACATCTACTGCAGCATCATGAGCATGTATTATGACGTCACAGTATATGATGACATCATAATTAGTATGCAGTATGACGTCACAATGTATTATGACGTCATAATCTATCCGCATTATGACATCACAATATATTATGAGAGCGCAATTTGCAGGTATTATGAGCAATTTCTCTTACCCCAATTTGTGTCACATCTACTGGAGCATCATGAGCATGTATTATGACGTCACAGAATATGATGACATCATAACTAGTATGCACTATGACGTCACAATGTATTATGATGTCATAATGTATCCGTATTATGATATCACAAAATATTATGAGAGCGCAATTTGCAGGTATTATGAGCAATGTCTCTTTGCCCAATTTGTGTCACATCTACTGGAGAATCATGAGCATGTATTTTGACGTCACAGTATATGATGACATCATAATTAGTATGTACTATGACGTCACAATATATTATGACGTCATAATGTATCTGCATTATGACATCACAATATATTTTGAGAGCGCAACTTGCAGGTATTATGAGCAATTTCGCTTACCCCAATTTGTGTCACATCTACTGGAGCATCATGAGCAAGTATTATGACATCACAGTATATGTTGACATCATAATTAGCATGCAGTATGCCGTCACAATATATTATGACGTCATAATGTATGCGCATTATGACATCACAATATATTCTGAGAGCGCAATTTGCAGGTATTATGAGCAATTTCTCTTACCCCAATTTGTGTCACATCTACTGGAGCATCATGAGCATGTATTATGACGTCACAGTATATGATGACATCATAATTAGTATACACTATGATGTCACAATGTATTATGACGTCATAATGTAGCCGCATTATGACATCACAATATATTATGAGAGCGCAATTTGCAGGTATTATGAGCAATTTCTCCTACCCCAATTTGTGTCACATCTACTGGAGCATCATGAGCATGTATTATGACATCACAATATATGATGACATCATAATTAGTATGCACTATGATGTCACAATGTATTATGACGTCGTAATATATCCGCATTATGGCATCACAATATATTATGAGAGCGCAATTTGCAGGTTTTAAGACCAATTTCGCTTACCGCAATTTGTGTCACATCTACTGGAGCATCATGAGCATGTATTATGACGTCACAGTATATGATGACATCATAATCAGTATGCACTATGATGTCACAATGTATTATGACGTCATAATGTATCCGCATTATGACATCACAATACATTATGAGAGCGCAACATGCAGGTATTATGAGCAATTTCTCTTACCCCAATTTGTGTCACATCTACTGGAGCATCATGAGCATGATTTATGACGTCACAGTATAGGATGACATCATAATTAGTACGCACTATGACGTCACAATGTATTATGACGTCATAATGTATCCGCATTATGACATCACAATATATCATGAGAGCGCAATTTGCAGGCATTATGAGCAATTTCTCTTACCCCAATTTGTGTCACACCTACTGCAGCATAATGAGCATGTATTATGACGTCACAGTATATGATGACATCATAATTAGTATGCACTATGATGTCACAATGCAGTATGACGTCATAATGTATCCGCATTATGAAATCACAATATTTTATGAGAGCGCAATTTGCAGGCATTATGAGCAATTTCTCTTACCCCAATTTGTGTCACATCTACTGGAGCATCATGAGCATGTATTATGACGTCACAGCATATGATGACATCATAACTAGTATGCACTATGTCGTCACAATGTATTATGACGTCATAATGTATCCGCATTATGACATCACAATATATTATGAGAGCGCAATTTTTAGGTATTATGAGCAATTTCGCTTACCCCAACTTGTGTCACATTTACTGGAGCATCATTAGCATGTATTATGACGGCACAGTATATGATGACATCATAATTAGTATGCACTATGACGTCACAATGTATTATGACGTCATAATGTATCCGCATTATGACATCACAATATATTATGAGAGCGCAATTTGCAGGTATTATGAGCAATTTCTCTTACCCCAATATGTGTCACATCTACTGGAGCATCATGAGCATGTACTATGACGTCACAGTATATGATGACATCATAATTAGTATGCACTATGGCGTCACAATTTATTATGACGTCATAATGTATCCGCATTATGATATCACAGTATATTCTGAGAGTGCAATTTGCAGGTATTATGAGCAATTTCTCTTACCCCAATTTGTGTCACATCTACTGGAGCATCATGAGCATGTATTATGACATCACAGTATATGTTGACATCATAATTAGTATGCACTATGACGTCACAATGTATAATGACGTCATAATGTATCCGCATTATGACATCACAATATATTATGAGAGCGCAATTTGCAGCTTTTATGAGCAATTTCTCTACCCCAATTTGTGTCACGTCTACTGGAGCATCATGAGCATGTATTATGACATCACAGTATATGATGACATCATAATTAGTATGCACTATGAAGTCACAATGTATTATGACGTCATAATGTATCCGCATTATGACATCACAATATATTATGAGAGCGCAACCTGCAGGTATTGTGAGCAATTTCTCTTACCCGAATTTGTGTCACATCTACTGGAGCATCATGAGCATGTATTATGACGTCACAGTATATGATGACATCATAATTAGTATGCACTATGATGTCACAATGTATTATGACGTCATAATATATCCGCATTATGACATCACAATATATTATGAGAGCGCAATTTGCAGGTATTTTGAGCAATTTGTCTTACCCCAATTTGTGTCACATCTACTGGAGCATCATGAGCATGTATTATGACGTCACAGAATATGATGACATCATAACTAGTATGCACTATGACGTCACAATGTATTATGATGTCATAATGTATCCGCATTATGATATCACAAAATATTATGAGAGCGCAATTTGCAGGTATTATGAGCAATGTCTCTTACCCCAATTTGTGTCACATCTACTGGAGAATCATGAGCATGTATTTTGATGTCACAGTATATGATGACATCATAATTAGTATGTACTATGACGTCACAATGTATTATGACGTCATAATGTATCTGCATTATGACATCACAATATATTATGAGAGCGCAATTTGCAGGTATTATGAGCAATTTCGCTTACCCCAATTTGTGTCACATCTACTGGAGAATCATGAGCATGTATTTTGACGTCACAGTATATGATGACATCATAATTAGTATGGACTATAACGTCACAATGTATTATGACGTCATAATGTATCTGCATTATGACATCACAATATATTATGAGAGCGCAATTTGCAGGTATTATGAGCAATTTCGCTTACCCCAATTTGAATCACATCTACTGGAGCATCATCAGCATGTATTATGACGTCACAGCATATGATGACACCATAACTAGTATGCACTATGTCATCACAATGTTTTATGACGTCATAATGTATCCGCATTATGACATCACAATGTATTATGAGAGCGCAATTTGCAGGTATTATGAGCAATTTCGCTTAACCCAATTTGTGTCACATCTACTGGAGCAACATGAGCATGTATTATGACGTCACAGTATATGATGACATCATAATTAGTATGCACTATGACGTCACAATGTATTACGACGTCATAATGTATCATAATTATGACCTCACAATATATAATGAGAGCGCAATTTGCAGGTATTATGAGCAATTTCTCTTACCCCAATTTGTGTCACATCTACTGGAGCATCATGAGCATGTATTATGACGTCACAGTATATGATGACATCATAATTAGTATGCACTATGGCGTCACAATGCAGTATGACGTCATAATGTATCCGCATTATGACATCACAATATATTATCAGAGCGCAATTTGCAGGCATTATGAGCAATTTCTCTTACCCCAATTTGTGTCACATCTACTGGATCATCATGAGCGTTTATTATGATGTCAAAGTACATGATGACATGATAATTAGTATGCACTATGGCGTCACAATTTATTATGACGTCATAATGTATCCGCATTATGACATCACAATATATTATGAGAGTGCAATTTGCAGGTATTATGAGCAATTTCTCTTACCCCAATTTGTGTCACATCTACCGGAGCATCATGAGCATGTATTATGACATCACAGTATATGTTGACATCATAATTAGTATGCACTATGACGTCACAATGTATTATGACGTCATAATGTATCTGCATTATGACATCACAATATATTCTGAGAGAGCAATTTCCAGGTATTATGAGCAATTTCTCTTACCACAATTTGGGTCACATCTACTGGAGCATCATGAGCATGTATTTTGACGTCACAGTATATGATGACATCATAATTAGTATGCACTATGACGTCACAATGTATTATGACGTCATAAAGTATCCGCATTATGACATCACAATATATTATGAGAGCGCAATTTGCAGGTATTATGAACAATTTCTCTTACCCCAATTTGTGTCACATCTACTGAAGCATCATGAGCATGTATTATGACGTCACAGTATATGATGATATCATAATTAGCATGCACTATGACGTCACAATGCAGTATGACGTCATAAAGTATCCGCATTATCACATCACAATATATTATGAGAGCGCAACCTGAAGGTATTATGAGCAATTTCTCTTACCCCAATTTGTGTCACATCTACTGGAACATCATGAGCATGTACTATGATGTCACAGTATATGATGACATCATAATTAGTATGCACTATGGCGTCACAATTTATTATGACGTCATAATGTATCCGCATTATGACATCACAATATATTATGAGAGTGCAATTTGCAGGTATTATGAGCAATTTCTCTTACCCCAATTTGTTTCACATCTACTGGAGCAACATGAGCATGTATTATGACATCACAGTATATGTTGACATCATAATTAGTATGCACTATGACGTCACAATGTATTATGACGTCATAATGTATCCGCATTATGACATCACAATATATTCTGAGAGCGCAATTTGCAGGTATTATGAGCAATTTCTCTTACCGCAATTTGTGTCACATCTACTGGAGCATCATGAGCATGTATTATGATCTCACAGTATATGGTGACATCATAATTAGTATGCACAATTACGTCACAATGTATTATGACGTCATAATATATCAGCATTATGACATCACACTATATTATGAGAGCACAATTTGCAGGTATTATGAGCAATTTCTCTTACCCCAATTTGTGTCACATCTACTGGAGCATCATGAGAATGTATTATGACAACACAGTATATTTTGACATCATAATTAGTATGCACTATGATGTCACAATGTATTATGACGGCATAATGTATCCGCATTATGACATCACAATATATTATGAGAGCGCAATTTGCAGGAATTATGAGCAATTTCTCCTAAGCCAATTTGTGTCACATCTACTGGAGCACCATGAGCATGTATTATGACGTCACAGTATATGATGACATCATAATTAGTATGCACTATGGCGTCACAATGTATTATGACGTCGTAATGTATCCGCATTATGACATCACAATATATTCTGAGAGCGCAATTTGCAGGTATTATGAGCAATTTCTCTTACCCCAATTTGTGTCACATCTACTGGAGCATCATGAGCATGTATTATGATGTCAAAGTACATAGTGACATGATAATTAGTATGTACTATGGCGTCACAATTTATTATGACGTCATAATGTATCCGCATTATGACATCACAATATATTATGAGAGTGCAATTTGCAGGTATTATGAGCAATTTCTCTTACCCCAATTTGTGTCACATCTACCAGAGCATCATGAGCATGTATTATGACATCACAGTATATGTTGACATCATAATTAGTATGCACTATGACGTCACAATGTATTATTACGTCATGATGTATCCGCATTATGACATCACAATATATTCTGAGAGCGCAATTTGCAGGTATTATGAGCAATTTCTCTTACCCCAATTTGTGTCACATCTACTGGAGCATCATGAGCATGTATTATGACGTCACAGTATATGATGACATCATAATTAGTATGCACTATGCCGTCACAATTTATTATGACGTCATAATGTATCCGCATTATGACACAATATATTATGAGAGCGCAACATGCAGGTATTATGAGCAATTTCTCTTACCCCAATTTGTGTCACATCTACTGGAGCATCATGAGCATGTATTATGACATCACAGTATATGGTGACATCATAATTAGTATGCACTATGACGTCACAATGTATTATGACGTCATAATGTATCCGCATTATGACATCACAATATATTATGAGAGCGCAACATGCAGGTATTATGAGCAATTTCACTTACCCCAATTAGTGTCACATCTAATGGAGCATCATGAGCATGTATTATGACGTCACAGTATATGATGACATCATAATTAGTATGCACTATGACGTCACAATGTATTATGACGTCATAATGTATCCGCATTATGACATCACAATATATTATGAGAGCGCAATTTGCAGGTATTATGAGCAATTTCTCTTACAACAATTTGTGTCACATCTACTGAAGCATCATGAGCATGTAATATGACGTCAGAGTATATGATGACATCATAATTAGTATGCACTATGATGTCACAATGCAGTATGACGTCATAATGTATCCGCATTATGACATCACAATGTATTATGAGAGCGCAATTTGCAGGCATTATGAGCAATTTCTCTTACCCCAATTTGTGTCACATCTACTAGAGCATCATGAGCATGTATTATGACGTCACAGTATATGATGACATGATAATTAGTATGCACTATGGCGTCACAATTTATTATGACGTCATAATTTATCCGCATTATGACATCACAAAATATTATGAGAGTGCAATTTGCAGGTATTATGAGCAATTTCTCTTACCCCAATTTGTGTCACATCTACCGGAGCATCATGAGCATGTATTATGACGTCACAGTATATGATGACATCATAATTAGTATGCAGTATGACGTCACAATGTATTATGACATCATAATGTTTCCGCATTATGACATCACAATATATTATGAGAGCGCAACATGCAGGTATTATGAGCAATTTCTCTTACCCAATTTGTGTCACATCTACTGGAGCATCATGAGCATGTATTATGACGTCACAGTATATGATGACATCATAATTAGTATGCACTATGACGTCAAAATGTATTATGACGTCATAATGTATCCGCATTATGCCATCACAATATATTATGAGAGCGCAATTTGCAGGTTTTCTGACCAGTTTCGCTTACCGCAATTTGTGTCACATCTACTGGAGCATCATGAGCATGTATTATGACGTCACAGTATATGATGACATCGTAATCAGTATGCACTATGACGTCACAATGTATTATGACGTCATAATGTATCCGCATTATGACATCACAATATATTATGAGAGCGCAACATGCAGGTATTATGAGCAATTTCTCTTACCCCATTTTGTGTCACATCTACTGGAGCATCATGAGCATGATTTATGACGTCACAGTATATGATGACATCATAACTAGTATGCACTATGACGTCACAATGTATTATGACGTCATAATGTATCCGCATTATGACATCACAATATATTATGAGAGCGCAATTTGCAGGTTTTATGACCAATTTCGATTACCCCAATTTGTGTCACATATACTGGAGCATCATGAGCATGTATTATCACGTCACAGTCTATGATGACATCATAATTAGTATGCAGTATGACGTCACAATGTATTATGACGTCATAATGTATCCGCATTATGACATCACAATATATTATGAGAGTGCAACATGCAGGTATTATGAGCAATTTCTCTTACCCCAATTTGTGTCACACCTACTGGAGCATCATGAGCATGTATTATGACGTCACAGTATATGATGACATCATAATTAGTATGCACTATGACGTCAGAATGTATTATGATGTAATAATGTATCCGCATTATGACATCACAATATATTATGAGAGTGCAACATGCAGGTATTATGAGCAATTTCTCTTACCCCAATTTGTGTCACATCTACTGGAGCATCATGAGCATATATTATGACGTCACAGTATATGATGACATCATAATTAGTATGCACTATGACATCATAATGTATTATGATGTCATAATGTAGCCGCATTATGACATCACAATATATTATGAGAGCGCAACATGCAGGTATTATGAGCAATTTCTCTTACCCCAATTTGTGTCACATCTACTGGAGAATCATGAGCATGTATTATGACGTCACAGTATATGATGACATCATAATTAGTATGCAGTATGACGTCACAATGTATTATGACGTCATAATATATCCGCATTATGACATCACAATATATTATGAGAGCGCAACATGCAGGTATTATGAGCAATTTCTCTTACCCCAATTTGTGTCACATCTACTGGAGCATCATGAGCATGATTTATGACGTCACAGTATATGAAGACATCATAATTAGTATGCACTATGTCGTCACAATGTATTATGACGTCATAATGTATCCACATTATGACATCACAATATATTATGAGAGCGCAATTTGCAGGTTTTATGACCATTTTCGATTACCCCAATTTGTGTCACATATACTGGAGCATCATGAGCATGTATTAACACGTCACAGTATATGATGACATCATAATTAGTATGCAGTATGACGTCACAATATATTATGACGTCATAATGTATCCGCATTATGACATCACAATATATTATGAGAGTGAAACATGTAGGTATTATGAGCAATTTCTCTTACCCCAATTTGTGTCACATCTACTGGAGCATCGTGAGCATGTATTATGACGTCACAGTATATGATGACATCATAATTAGTATGCACTATGACGTCAGAATGTATTATAACGTAATAATGTATCCGCATAATGACATCACAATATATTATGAGAGCGCAACATGCAGGTATTATGAGCAATTTCTCTTACCCCAATTTGTGTCACATCTACTGGAGCATCATGAGCATGTATTATGACGTCACAGTATATGATGACATCATAATTAGTATGCAGTATGACGTCACAATGTATTATGACGTCATAATGTAGCCGCATTATGACATCACAATATATTATGAGAGCGCAACATGCAGGTATTTTGAGCAATTTCTCTTACCCCAATTTGTGTCACATCTACTGGAGAATCATGAGCATGTATTATGACGTCACAGTATTTGATGACATCATAATTAGTATGCACTATGACATCACAATGTATTATGACGTCATAATGTATCCGCATTATGACATCACAATATATTATGAGAGCGCAACATGCAGGTATTATGAGCAATTTCTCTTACCCAAATTTGTGTCACATCTACTGGAGGATCATGAGCATGTATTATGACGTCACAGTATATGATGTCATCATAATTAGTATGTACTATGACGTCACAATGCATTATGACGTGATAATATATCCGCATTATGACATCACAATATATTATGAGAGCGCAACATGCAGGTTTTATGACCATTTTCGCTTACCCCAATTTGTGTCACATCTACTGGAGCATCATGAGCATGTATTATGACGTCACAGTATATGATGACATCATAATTAGTATGCACTATGATGTCACAATGTATTATGACGTCATAATGTAGCCGCATTATGACATCACAATATATTATGAGAGCGCAATTTGCAGGTTTTATGACCAGTTTCGCTTACAGCAATTTGTGTCACATCTACTGGAGCATCATGAGCATGTATTATGACGTCACAGTATATGATGACATCATAATTAGTATGCAGTATGACGTCACAATGTATTATGACGTCATAATGTATCCGCATTATGACATCACAATATATTATGAGAGTGCAATTTGCAGGTATTATGAGCAATTTCTCTTACCCCAATTTGTGTCACATCTACCGGAGCATCATGAGCATGTATTATGACGTCACAGTATATGTTGACATCATAATTAGTATGCACTATGACGTAACAATGTATTATGACGTCATAATGTATCCGCATTATGACATCACAATATATTCTGAGAGCGCAACATGCAGGTATTATGAGCAATTTCTCTTACCCCAATTTGTGTCACATCTACTGGAGCATCATGAGCATGTATTATGACGTCACAGTATATGATGACATCATAATTAGTATGCACTATGGCCTCACAATTTATTATGACGTCATAATGTATCCGCATTATGACATCACAATATATTATGAGAGCGCAACATGCAGGTATTATGAGCAATTTCTCTTACCCCAATTTCTGTCACATCTACTGGAGCATCATGAGCATGTATTATGACGTCACAGTATATGATGGCATCATAATTAGTATGCACTATGACGTCACAATGTATTATGACATCATAATGTTTCTGCATTATGACATCACAATATATTATGAGAGCGCAACATGCAGGTATTATGAACAATTTCTCTTACCCCAATTTGTGTCACATCTACTGGAGCATCATGAGCATGTATTATGACGTCACAGTATATGATGACATCATAATTAGTATGCACTATGACGTCACAATGTATTATGATGTCATAATGTATCCGCATTATGACATCACAATATATTATGAGAGCGCAATTTGCAGGTTTTATGACAAATTTCGCTTACCGCAATTTGTGTCACATCTACTGGAGCATCATGAGCATGTATTATGACGTCACAGTATATGATGACATCATAATCCGTATGCACTATGACGTCACAATGTATTATGACGTCATAATGTATCCGCATTATGACATCACAATATATTATGAGAGCGCAACATGCAGGTATTATGAGAAATTTCTCTTACCCCAATTTGTGTCACATCTAGTGGAGCATCATGAGCATGATTTATGACATCACAGTATATGATGACATAATAATTAGTATGCACCATGACGTCACAATGTATTATGACGTCATAATGTATCCGCATTATGACATCACAATATATTATGAGAGCGCAATTTGCAGGTTTTATGACCATTTTCGATTACCCCAATTTGTGTCACATATACTGGAGCATCATGAGCATGTATTATGACGTCACAGTATATGATGACATCATAATTAGTATGCAGTATGACGTCACAATGTATTCTGACGTCATAATGTATCCGCATTATGACATCACAATATATTATGAGAGTGCAACATGCAGGTATTATGAGCAATTTCTCTTACCCCAATTTGTGTCACATCTACTGGAGCATCATGAGCATGTATTATGACGTCACAGTATATGATGACATCATAATTAGTATGCAGTATGACGTCAGAATGTATTATGACGTAATAATGTATCCGCATTAAGACTCCACAATATATAATGAGAGCGGAACATGCAGGTATTATGAGCAATTTCTCTTACCCCAATTTGTGTCACATCTACTGGAGCATCATGAGCATGTATTATGACGTCACAGTATATGATGACATCATAATTAGTATGCACTATGACATCACAATGTATTATGACGTCATAATGTATCCGCATTATGACATCACATTATATTATGAGAGCGCAATTTGCAGGTTTTATGACCAATTTCGCTTACCGCAATTTGTGTCACATCTACTGGAGCATCATGAGCATGTATTATGACGTGACAGTATATGATGACATCATAATCAGTATGCACTATGACGTCACAATATATTATGACGTCATAATGTATCCGCATTATGACATCACAATATATTATGAGAGCGCAACATGCAAGTATTATGAGCAATTTCTCTTAATCCAATTTGTGTCACATCTACTGGAGCATCATGAGTATGTATTATGACATCACAGTATATGATGACATCATAATCAGTATGCACTATGACGTCACAATGTATTATGACGTCATAATGTATCCGCATTATGACATCACAATATATTATGAGAGCGCAATTTGCAGGTTTTATGACCAATTTCGCTTACCGCAATTTGTGTCACATCTACTGGAGCATCATGAGCATGTATTATGACATCACAGTATATGATGACATCATAATCAGTATGCACTATGACGTCACAATGTATTATGACGTCATAATGTATCCGCATTATGACATCACAATATATTATGAGAGCGCAACATGCAGGTATTATGAGCAATTTCTCTTACCCCAATTTGTGTCACATCTACTGGAGCATCATGAGCATGTATTATGACATCACAGTATATGATGACATCATAATTAGTAAGCACTATGTCGTCACAATGCAGTATGACGTCATAATGTATCCGCATTATGACATCACAACATATTATGAGATCACAGTTTGCAGGCATTATGACCAATTTCTCTTACCCCAATTTGTGTCACATCTACGGGAGCATCATGAGCATGTATTATGACGTCACAGTATATGATGATATCATAATTAGTATGCACTATGGCGTCACAATTTATTATGACGTCATAATGTATCCGCATTATGACACAATATATTATGAGAGCGCAACATGCAGGTTTTATGACCAATTTCGCTTACCCCAATTTGTGTCACATCTACTGGAGCATCATGAGCATGTATTATGACATCACAGTATATGATGACATCATAATTAGTATGCACTATGACGTCACAATGTATTATGACGTCATAATGTATCCGCATTATGACATCACAATATATTATGAGAGCGCAACATGAAGGTATTATGAGAAATTTCTCTTACCCCAATTTGTGTCACATCTACCGGAGCATCATGAGCATGTATTATGACGTCACAGTATATGTTGACATCATAATTAGTATGCACTATGACGTCACAATGTATTATGACGTCATAATGTATCCGCATTATGACATCACAATATATTCTGAGAGCGCAACATGCAGGTATTATGAGCAATTTCTCTTACCCCAATTTGTGTCACATCTACTGGAGCATCATTAGCATGTATTATGATGTCACAGTATATGATGACATCATAATTAGTATGCACTATGGCGTCACAATTTATTATGACGTCATAATGTATCCGCATTATGACATCACAATATATTATGAGAGCGCAATTTGCAGGTATTATGAGCAATTACTCTTACACCAATTTGTGTCACATCTACTGGAGCATCATGAGCATGTATTATGACGTCACAGTATACGATGACATCATAATTAGTATGCACTGTGACGTCACAATGTATTATGACGTCATAATGTATCCGCCTTATGACATCACAATATATTATGAGAGCGCAACATGCAGGTATTATGAGCAATTTCTCTTATCCCAATTTGTGTCACATCTACTGGAGCATCATGAGCATGTATTATGACATCACAGTATATGATGACATCATAATTAGTATGCACTATGACGTCACAATGTATTATGACGTCATAATATATCCACATTATGACATCACAATATATTATGAGAGCGCAATTTGCAGGTTTTATGACCAATTTCGCTTACCGCAATTTGTGTCACATCTACTGGAGCATCAAGAGCATGTATTATGACGTCACAGTATATGATGACATCATAATCAGTATGCACTATGACGTCACAATGTATTATGACGTCATAATGTATCCGCATTATGACATCACAATATATTATGAGAGCGCAACATGCAGGTCTTATGAGCAATTTCTCTTACCCCAATTTGTGTCACATCTACTGGAGCATCATGAGCATGTATTATGACATCACAGTATATGATGACATCATAATTAGTATGCACTATGACGTCACAATGCAGTATGACGTCATAATGTGTCCGCATTATGACATCACAACATATTATGAGAGCACAGTTTGCAGGCATTATGACCAATTTCTCTTACCCCAATTTGTGTCACATCTACTGGAGCATCATGAGCATGTATTATGACGTCACAGTATATGATGACATCATAATTAGTATGCACTATGGCGTCACAATTTATTATGACGTCATAATGTATCCGCATTATGACACAATATATTATGAGAGCGCAACATGCAGGTTTTATGAACAATTTCTCTTACCCCAATTTGTGTCACATCTACTGGAGCATCATGAGCATGTATTATGACGTCACAGTATATGATGACATCATAATTAGTATGCACTATGACGTCACAATGTATTATGACGTCATAATGTATCCGCATTATGACATCACAATATATTATGAGAGCGCAATTTGCAGGTTTTATGACCAATTTCGCTTACCGCAATTTGTGTCACATCTACTGGAGCATCATGAGCATGTATTATGACGTCACAGTATATGATGACATCATAACTAGTATGCACTATGACGTCACAATGTATTATGATGTCATAATGTATCCGCATTATGATATCACAAAATATTATGAGAGCGCAATTTGCAGGTATTATGAGCAATGTCTCTTACCCCAATTTGTGTCACATCTACTGGAGAATCATGAGCATGTATTTTGATGTCACAGTATATGATGACATCATAATTAGTATGTACTATGACGTCACAATGTATTATGACGTCATAATGTATCTGCATTATGACATCACAATATATTATGAGAGCGCAATTTGCAGGTATTATGAGCAATTTCGCTTACCCCAATTTGAGTCACATCTACTGGAGCATCTTCAGCGTGTATTATGACGTCACACCATATGATGACATCATAACTAGTATGCACTATGTCGTCACAATGTATTATGACGTCATAATGTATCCACATTATGACATCACAATATATTATGAGAGCGCAATTTGCAGGAATTATGAGCAATTTCGCTTAACCCAATTTGTGTCACATCTACTGGAGCATCATGAGCATGTATTATGATGTCACAGTATATGATGATATCATAATTAGTATGCACTATGACGTCACAATGTATTACGACGTCATAATGTATCAGAATTATGACATCACAATATATAATGAGAGCGCAATTTGCAGGTATTATGAGCAACTTCTCTTATCCCAATTTGTGTCACATCTACTGGAGCATCATGAGCATGTATTATGACGTCACAGTATATGATGACATCATAATTAGTATGCACTATGACGTCACAATGTATTACGACGTCATAATGTATCATAATTATGACCTCACAATATATAATGAGAGCGCAATTTGCAGGTATTATGAGCAACTTCTCTTACCGCAATTTGTGTCACATCTACTGGAGCATCATGAGCATGTATTATGACGTCACAGTTTATGATGACATCATAATTAGTATGCACTATGATGACACAATATATTATGACGTCATAATGTGCCCGTGTTATGACATCACAGTATACTTAGAGAGCGTAATTTGCAGGTATTATGAGAAATTTCGCTTACCCCAATTTGTGTCACATCTACTGGATCATCATCAGCATGTATTATGACGTCACAGTATATGATGATATCATAATTAGTATGCACTATGACGTCACAATGTATTATGACGTCATACTGTATCCGCATTATGACATCACAATATATTCTGAGAGCGCAATTTGCAGCTTTTATGAGCAATTTCTCTACCCCAATTTGTTTCACATCTACTGGAGCATCATGAGCATGTATTATGACGTCACAGTATATGATGACATCATAATTAGTATGCACTATGACGTCACAATGTATTATGACGTCATAATGTATCCGCATTATGACATCACAATATATTATGAGAGCGCAATTTGCAGTTTTTATGACCAATTTCGCTTACCCCAATTTGTGTCACATCTACTGGAGCATCATGAGCATGTATTATGACGTCACAGTATATGATGACATCATAATTAGTATGCACTATGACGTCACAATGTATTATGACGTCATAATATATCCGCATTATAACATCACAATATATTATGAGAGCGCAATTTGCAGGTATTATCAGCAATTTCTCTTACACCAATTTGTGTCACATCTACTGAAGCATCCTGAGCATGTATTATGACGTCACAGTATATGTTGGCATCATAATTAGTATGCACTATGATGTCACAATGCAGTATGACGTCATAATGTATCCGCATTATGACATCACAATATATTATCAGAGCGCAATTTGCAGGCATTATGAGCAATTTCTCTTAACCCAATTTGTGTCACATCTACTGGATCATCATGAGCGTTTATTATGACGTCAAAGTACATGATGACATGATAATTAGTATGCACTATGGCGTCACAATTTATTATGACGTCATAATGTATCCGCATTATGACATCACAATATATTATGAGAGTGCAATTTGCAGGTATTATGAGCAATTTCTCTTACCCCAATTTGTGTCACATCTACCGGAGCATCATGAGCATGTATTATGACATCACAGTATATGTTGACATCATAATTAGTATGCACTATGACGTCATAATGTATTATGACGTCATAATGTATCTGCATTATGACATCACAATATATTCTGAGAGAGCAATTTGCAGGTATTATGAGCAATTTCTCTTACCCCAATTTGGGTCACATCTACTGGAGCATCATGAGCATGTATTTTGACGTCACAGTATATGATGACATCATAATTAGTATGCACTATGACGTCACAATGTATTATGACGTCATAAAGTATCCGCATTATGACATCACAATATATTATGAGAGCGCAATTTGCAGGTATTATGAGCAATTTCTCTTACCCCAATTTGTGTCACATCTACTGAAGCATCATGAGCATGTATTATGACGTCACAGTATATGATGACATCATAATTAGCATGCACTATGACGTCACAATGCAGTATGACGTCATAAAGTATCCGCATTATCACATCACAATATATTATGAGAGCGCAAACTGAAGGTATTATGAGCAATTTCTCTTACCCCAATTTGTGTCACATCTACTGGAACATCATGAGCATGTACTATGATGTCACAGTATATGATGACATCATAATTAGTATGCACTATGGCGTCACAATTTATTATGACGTCATAATGTATCCGCATTATGACATCACAATATATTATGAGAGTGCAATTTGCAGGTATTATGAGCAATTTCTCTTACCCCAATTTGTTTCACATCTACTGGAGCATCATGAGCATGTATTATGACGTCACAGTATATGTTGACATCATAATTATTATGCACTATGACGTCACAATGTATTATGACGTCATAATATATCAGCATTATGACATCACACTATATTATGAGAGCACAATTTGCAGGTATTATGAGCAATTTCTCTTACCCCAATTTGTGTCACATCTACTGGAGCATCATGAGCATGTATTATGACAACACAGTATATTTTGACATCATAATTAGTATGCACTATGATGTCACAATGTATTATGACGGCATAATGTATCCGCATTATGACATCACAATATATTATGAGAGCGCAATTTGCAGGTATTATGAGCAATTTCTCCTAACCCAATTTGTGTCACATCTACTGGAGCATCATGAGCATGTATTATGACGTCACAGTATATGATGACATCATAATTAGTATGCACTATGACGTCACAATGTATTACGACGTCGTAATGTATCAGAATTATGACATCACAATATATAATGAGAGTGCAATTTGCAGGTATTATGAGCAACTTCCCTTACCCCAATTTGTGTCACATCTACTGGAGCACCATGAACATGTATTATGACGTCACAGTATATGATGACATCATAATTAGTATGCACTATGACGTCACAATTTATTATGACGTCATAATGTATCCGCATTATGACATCACAATATATTCTGAGAGTGCAATTTGCAGGTATTATGAGCAATTTCTCTTACCCCAATTTGTGTCACATTTACTGGAGCATCATGAGCATGTATTATGACGTCACAGTATATGTTGACATCATAATTAGTATGCACTATGACGTCACAATGTATTATGACGTCATAATGTATCCGCATTATGACATCACAATATATTATGAGAGCGCAATTTGCAGTTTTTATGACCAATTTCGCTTACCCCAATTTGTGTCACATCTACTGGAGCATCATGAGCATGTATTATGACGTCACAGTATATGATGACATCATAATTAGTATGCACTATGACGTCACAATGTATTATGACGTCATAATGTATCCACATTATGACATCACAATATATTATGAGAGCGCAACATGCAGGTATTATGAGCAATTTCACTTACCCCAATTTGTGTCACATCTAATGGAGCATCATGAGCATGTATTATGACGTCACAGTATATGATGACATCATAATTAGTATGCACTATGATGTCACAATGTATTATGACGTCATAATGTATCCGCATTATGACATCACAATATATTATGAGAGCGCAATTTGCAGGTATTATGAGCAATTTCTCTTACACCAATTTGTGTCACATCTACTGAAGCATCATGAGCATGTAATATGACGTCAGAGTATATGATGACATCGTAATTAGTATGCACTATGATGTCACAATGCAGTATGACGTCATAATGTATCCGCATTATGACATCACAATATATTATGAGAGCGCAATTTGCAGGCATTATGAGCAATTTCTCTTACCCCAATTTGTGTCACATCTACTAGAGCATCATGAGCATGTATTATGACGTCACAGTATATGATGACATGATAATTAGTATGCACTATGGCGTCACAATTTATTATGACGTCATAATTTATCCGCATTATGACATCACAAAATATTATGAGAGTGCAATTTGCATGTATTATGAGCAATTTCTCTTGCCCCAATTTGTGTCACATCTACCGGAGCATCATGAGCATGTATTATGACGTCACAGTATATGATGACATCATAATTAGTATGCAGTATGACGTCACAATGTATTATGACATCATAATGTTTCCGCATTATGACATCACAATATATTATGAGAGCGAAACATGCAGGTATTATGAGCAATTTCTCTTACCCAATTTGTGTCACATCTACTGGAGCATCATGAGCATGTATTATGATGTCACAGTATATGATGACATCATAATTAGTATGCACTATGACGTCACAATGTATTATGACGTCATAATGTATCCGCATTATGCCATCACAATATATTATGAGAGCGCAATTTGCAGGTTTTCTGACCAATTTCGCTTACCGCAATTTGTGTCACATCTACTGGAGCATCATGAGCATGTATTATGACGTCACAGTATATGATGACATCATAATCAGTATGCACTATGACGTCACAATGTATTATGACGTCATAATGTATCCGCATTATGACATCACAATATATTATGAGAGTGCAACATGCAGGTATTATGAGCAATTTTTCTTACCCCAATTTGTGTCACATCTACTGTAGCATCATGAGCATGTATTATGACGTCACAGTATATGATGACATCATAATTAGTATGCACTATGACGTCAGACTGTATTATGACGTAATAATGTATCCGCATTATGACATCACAATATATTATGAGAGTGCAACATGCAGGTATTATGAGCAATTTCTCTTACCCCAATTTGTGTCACATCTACTGGAGCATCATGAGCATGTATTATGACGTCACAGTATATGATGACATCATAATTAGTATGCACTATGACATCACAATGTATTATGATGTCATAATGTAGCCGCATTATGACATCACAATATATTATGAGAGCGCAACATGCAGGTATTATGAGCAATTTCGCTTACCCCAATTTGTGTCACATCTACTGGAGCATCATGAGCATGTATTATGACGTCACAGTATGTGATGACATCATAATTAGTATGCAGTATGACGTCACATTGTATTATGACGTCATAATGTATCCGCATTATGACATCACAATATATTATGAGAGCGCAACATGCAGGTATTATGAGCAATTTCTCTTACCCCAATTTGTGTCACATCTACTGGAGCATCATGAGCATGATTTATGACGTCACAGTATATGATGACATCATAATTAGTATGCACTATATCGTCACAATGTATTATGACGTCATAATGTATCCGCATTATGACATCACAATATATTATGAGAGCGCAATTTGCAGGTTTTATGACCATTTTCGATTACCCCAATTTGTGTCACATATACTGGAGCATCATGAGCATGTATTAGCACGTCACAGTATATGATGACATCATAATTAGTATGCAGTATGACGTCACAATATATTATGACGTCATAATGTATCCGCATTATGACATCACAATATATTATGAGAGTGAAACATGTAGGTATTATGAGCAATTTTTCTTACCCCAATTTGTGTCACATCTACTGGAGCATCATGAGCATGTATTATGACGTCACAGTATATGATGACATCATAATTAGTATGCACTATGATGTCAGAATGTATTATAACGTAATAATGTATCCGCATTATGACATCACAATATATTATGAGAGCGCAACATGCAGGTATTATGAGCAATTTCTCTTACCCCAATTTGTGTCACATCTACTGGAGCATCATGAGGATGTATTATGACGTCACAGTATATGATGACATCATAATTAGTATGCACTATGACATCACAATGTATTATGATGTCATAATGTAGCCGCATTATGACATCACAATACATTATGAGAGCGCAACATGCAGGTATTATGAGCAATTTCTCTTACCCCAATTTGTGTCACATCTACTGGAGCATCATGAGCATGTATTATGACGTCACAGTATATGATGACATCATAATTAGTATGCAGTATGACGTCACAATGTATTATGACGTCATAATGTATCCGCATTATGACATCACAATATATTATGAGAGCGCAACATGCAGGTATTATGAGCAATTTCTCTTACCCCAATTTGTGTCACATCTACTGGAGAATCATGAGCATGTATTATGACGTCACAGTATTTGATGACATCATAATTAGTATGCACTATGACATCACAATGTATTATGACGTCATAATGTATCCGCATTATGACATCACAATATATTATGAGAGCGCAACATGCAGGTATTATGAGCAATTTCTCCTACCCCAATTTGTGTCACATCTACTGGAGGATCATGAGCATGTATTATGACGTCACAGTATATGATGTCATCATAATTAGTATGTACTATGACGTCACAATGTATTATGACGTGATAATATATCCGCATTATGACATCACAATATATTATGAGAGCGCAACATGCAGGTTTTATGACCAATTTCGCTTACCCCAATTTGTGTCACATCTACTGGAGCATCATGAGCATGTATTATGACGTCACAGTATATGATGACATCATAATTAGTATGCACTATGATGTCACAATGTATTATGACGTCATAATGTAGCCGCATTATGACATCACAATATATTATGAGAGCGCAACATGCAGGTATTATGAGCAATTTCTCTTACCCCAATTTGTGTCACATCTACTGGAGCATCATGAGCATGTATTATGACGTCACAGTATATGATGACATCATAATTAGTATGCACTATGACGTCACAATGTATTATGAAGTCATAATGTATCCGCATTATGACATCACAATATATTATGAGAGCGCAACATGCAGGTATTATGAGCAATTTCTCTTACCCCAATTTCTGTCACATCTACTGGAGCATCATGAGCATGTATTATGACATCACAGTATATGATGACATCATAATTAGTGTGCAGTATGACGTCACAATGTATTATGACGTCATAATGTATCCGCATTACGACATCACAATATATTATGAGAGCGCAACATGCAGGTATTATGAGCAATTTCTCTTACTCCAATTTGTGTCACATCTACTGGAGCATCATGAGCATGTATTATGACGTCACAGTATATGATGACATCATAATTAGTATGCACTATGACGTCACAATGTATTATGACATCATAATGTTTCTGCATTATGACATCACAATATATTATGAGAGCGCAACATGCAGGTATTATGAGCAATTTCTCTTACCCCAATTTGTGTCACATCTACTGGAGAATCATGAGCATGTATTATGACGTCACAGTATATGATGACATCATAATTAGTATGCACTATGACGTCACAATGTATTATGACGTCATAATGTATCCGCATTATGACATCACAAAATATTATGAGAGCGCAATTTGCAGGTTTTATGACCAATTTCGCTTACCGCAATTTGTGTCACATCTACTGGAGCATCATGAGCATGTATCATGACGTCACAGTATATGATGACATCATAATCAGTATGCACTATGACGTCACAATGTATTATGACGTCATAATGTATCCGCATTATAACATCACAATATATTATGAGAGCGCAACATGCAGGTATTATGAGCAATTTCTCTTACCCCAATTTGTGTCACATCTACTGGAGCATCATGAGCATGATTTATGACGTCACAGTATATGATGACATCATAATTAGTATGCACCATGACGTCACAATGTATTATGACGTCATAATGTATCCGTCTTATGACATCACAATATATTATGAGAGCGCAATTTGCAGGTTTTATGACCATTTTCGATTACCCCAATTTGTGTCACATATACTGGAGCATCATGAGCATGTATTATGACGTCACAGTATATGATGACATCATAATTAGTATGCAGTATGACGTCACAATGTATTCTGACGTCATAATGTATCCGCATTATGACATCACAATATATTATGAGAGTGCAACATGCAGGTATTATGAGCAATTTCTCTTACCCCAATTTGTGTCACATCTACTGGAGCATCATGAGCATGTATTATGACGTCACAGTATATGATGACATCAAAATTAGTATGCACTATGACGTCAGAATGTATTATGACGTAATAATGTATCCGCATTACGACACCACAATATATTATGAGAGCGGAACATGCAGGTATTATGAGCAATTTCTCTTACCCCAATTTGTGTCACATCTACTGGAGCATCATGAGCATGTATTATGACGTCACAGTATATGATGACATCATAATTAGTATGCACTATGACGTCACAATGCATTAAGACGTCATAATGTATCCGCATTATGACATCACATTATATTATGAGAGCGCAATTTGCAGGTTTTATGACCAATTTCGCTTACCGCAATTTGTGTCACATCTACTGGAGCATCATGAGCATGTATTATGACGTGACAGTATATGATGACATCATAATCAGTATGCACTATGACGTCACAATGTATTATGACGTCATAATGTATCCGCATTATGACATCACAATATATTATGAGAGCGCAACATGCAGGTATTATGAGCAATTTCTCTTAATCCAATTTGTGTCACATCTACTGGAGCATCATGAGTATGTATTATGATGTCACAGTATATGATGACATCATAATTACTATACAGTATGACGTCACAATGTATTATGACGTCATAATGTATCCGCATTATGACATCACAATATATTATGAGAGCGCAGCGTGCAGGTATTATGAGCAATTTCTCTTACCCCAATTTGTGTCACATCTACTGGAGCATCATGAGCATGTATTATGACGTCACAGTATATGATGACATCATAATCAGTATGCACTATGACGTCACAATGTATTATGACGTCATAATGTGTCCGCGTTATGACATCACAATATATTATGAGAGCCCAATTTACAGGTGTTATGAACAATTTCCCTTACCCCAATTTGTGTCACATCTACTGGAGCATCATGAGCATGTATTATGACGTCACAGTATATGATGACATCATAATTAGTATGCAGTATGACGTCACAATGTATTATGATGTCATAATGTATCCGCATTATGACATCACAATATATTATGAGAGCGCAACATGCAGGTATTATGAGCAATTTCTCTTAATCCAATTTGTGTCACATCTACTGGAGCATCATGAGCATGTATTATGACGTCACAGTATATGATGACATCATAATTATTATGCAGTATGACGTCAGAATGTATTATGACGTAATAATGTATCCGCATTATGACACCACAATATATTATGAGAGCGGAACATGCAGGTATTATGAGCAATTTCTCTTACACCAATTTGTGTCACATCTACTGGAGCATCATGAGCATGTATTATGACGTCACAGTATATGATGACATCATAATTAGTATGCACTATGACATCACAATGTATTATGACGTCATAATGTATCCGCATTATGACATCACATTATATTATGAGAGCGCAATTTGCAGGTTTTATGACCAATTTCGCTTACCGCAATTTGTGTCACATCTACTGGAGCATCATGAGCATGTATTATGACGTGACAGTATATGATGACATCATAATCAGTATGCACTATGACGTCACAATGTATTATGACGTCATAATCTATCCGCATTATGACATCACAATATATTATGAGAGCGCAACATGCAGGTATTATGAGCAATTTCTCTTAATCCAATTTGTGTCACATCTACTGCAGGATCATGAGTATGTATTATGATGTCACAGTATATGATGACATCATAATTAGTATACAGTATGACGTCACAATGTATTATGACGTCATAATGTATCCGCATTATGACATCACAATATATTATGAGAGCGCAGCGTGCAGGTATTATGAGCAATTTCTCTTACCCCAATTTGTGTCACATCTACTGGAGCATCATGAGCATGTATTATGACGTCACAGTATATGATGACATCATAATTAGTATGCACTATGATGTCACAATGTATTATGACGTCATAAAGTATCCGCGTTATGACATCACAGTATATTATGAGAGCGCAATTTGCAGGTATTATGAGCAATTTCTCTTACCCCAATTTGTGTCACATCTACTGGAGCATCATGAGCATGTATTATGACGTCACCGTATATGATGACATCATAATTAGTATGCACTATGGCGTCACAATTTATTATGACGTCATAATGTATCCGCATTATGACATCACAATATATTATGAGAGCGCAATTTGCAGGTATTATGAGCAATTTCTCTTACCCCAATTTGTGTCACATCTACCGGAGCATCATGAGCATGTATTATGACATCACAGTATATGTTGACATCATAATTAGTATGCACTATGACGTTACAATGTATTATGACGTCATAATGTATCCGCATTATGACACAATATATTATGAGAGCGCAACATGCAGGTATTATGAGTAATTTCTCTTAACCCAATTTGTGTCACATCTACTGGAGCATCATGAGCATGTATTATGATATCACAGTATTTGATGACATCATAATTAGTATGCACTATGACATCACAATGTATTATGACGTCATAATGTATCCGAATTATGACATCACAATATATTATGAGAGCGCAACATGCAGTTATTATGAGCAATTTCTCTTACCCCAATTTGTGTCACATCTACTGGAGCATCATGAGCATGTATTATGACGTCACAGTATATGATGACATCATAATTAGTATGCACTATGACGCCACAATGTATTATGGCGTGATAATATATCCGCATTATGACATCACAGTATATTATGAGAGCGCAACATGCAGGTTTTATGACCAATTTCGCTTACAGCAATTTGTGTCACATCTACTGGAGCATCATGAGCATGTATTATGACGTCACAGTATATGATGACATCATAATTAGTATGCACTATGATGTCACAATGTATTATGATGTCATAATGTAGCCGCATTATGACATCACAATATATTATGAGAGTGAAATTTGCAGGTATTATGAGCAATTTCTCTTACCCCAATTTGTGTCACATCTACCGTAGCATCATTAGCATGTATTATGACGTCACAGTATATGTTGACATCATAATTAGTATGCACTATGACGTCACAATGTATTATGACATCATAATGTATCCGCATTATGACATCACAATATATTCTGAGAGCGCAACATGCAGGTATTATGAGCAATTTCTCTTACCCCAATTTGTGTCACATCTACTGGATCATCATGAGCATGTATTATGACGTCACAGTATATGATGACATCATAATTAGTATGCACTATGGCGTCACAATTTATTATGACGTCATAATGTATCCGCATTATGACATCACAATATATTATGAGAGCGCAACATACAGGTATTATGAGCAATTTCTCTTACCCCAATTTTTGTCACATCTACTGGAGCATCATGAGCATGTATTATGACATCACAGTATATGATGACATCATAATTAGTATGCAGTATGACGTCACAATGTATTGTGACGTCATAATGTATCCGCATTATGACATCACAATATATTATGAGAGCGCAACATGCAGGTATTATGAGCAATTTCTCTTACCCCAATTTGTGTCACATCTACTGGAGCATCATGAGCATGTACTATGACGTCACAGTATATGATGACATCATAATTAGTATGCAGTATGACGTCACAATGTATTATGACATCATAATGTTTCCGCATTATGACATCACAATATATTATGAGAGCGCAACATGCAGGTATTATGAGCAATTTCTCTTACCCCAATTTGTTTCACATCTACTGGAGCATCATGAGCATGTATTATGACGTCACAGTATATGATGACATCATAATTAGTATGCACTATGACGTCACAATGTATTATGACGTCATAATGTATCCGCATTATGACATCACAATATATTATGAGAGCGCAATTTGCAGGTTTTATGACCAATTTCGCTTACCGCAATTTGTGTCACATCTACTGGAGCATCATGAGCATGTATTATGACGTCACAGTATATGATGACATCATAATCAGTATGCACTATGACGTCACAATGTATTATGACGTCATAATGTATCCGCATTATGACATCACAATATATTATGAGAGCGCAACATGCAGGTATTATGAGCAATTTCTCTTACCCCAATTTGTGTCACATCTACTGGAGCATCATGAGCATGATTTATGACGTCACAGTATATGATGACATCATAATTAGTATGCACTATGACGTCACAATGTATTATGACGTCATAATGTATCCGCATTATGACATCACAATATATTATGAGAGCGCAATTTGCAGGTTTTTTGACCATTTTCGATTACCCCAATTTGTGTCACATATACTGGAGCATCATGAGCATGTATTATGACGTCACAGTATATGATGACATCATAATTAGTATGCAGTATGACGTCACAATGTATTATGACGTCATAATGTATCCGCATTATGACATCACAATATATTATGAGAGTGCAACATGCAGGTATTATGACCAATTTCTCTTACCCCAATTTGTTTCACATCTACTGGAGCATCATGAGCATGTATTATGACGTCACAGTATATGATGACATCATAATTAGTATGCACTATGACGTCACAATGTATTATGACGTATAATGTATCTGCATTATGACATCACAATATATTTTGAGAGCGCAATTTGCAGTTATTATGAGCAACTTCTCTTACCCCAATTAGTGTCACATCTACTGGAGCATCATGAGCATGTATTATGACGTCACAGTATATGATGACATCATAATTAGTATGCAGTATGACATCACAATTTATTTTGACGTCATAATGTATCCGCCTTATGACATCACAATTTATTATGATAGCGCAATTTCCGGTATTATGAGCAATTTCTCTTACCCCAATTTGTGTCACATCTACCGGAGCATCATGAGCATGTATTATGACATCACAGTATATGATGACATCATAATTAGTATGCACTATGACGTCACAATGTATTATGACGTCATAATGTATCTGCATTATGACATCACAAAATATTATGAGAGCGCAATTTGCAGGTATTTTCAGCAATTTCTCTTACCCCAATTTGTGACACATCTACTGGAGAATGATGAGCATGTACTATGACATCACAGTATATGATGACATCATTTTTAGTATGCACTATGACGTCACAATGTATTATGACGTCATAGTGTATCCGCATTATGACATCTCAATATATTATGAGAGCGCAATTTGCAGGTATTATGAGCAATTTCTCTTAGCCCAATTTGTGTCACATCTACTGGAGCATCATGAGCATGTATTATGACGTCACAGTATATGGTGACATCATAATTATTATGCACTATGACGTCACAATGTTTTATTAAGTCTTAATGTGTCAGCATTATGACATCACAATATATTATGAGAGCGCAACATGCAGGTATTATGAGTAATTTCTCTTACCCCAATTTGTGTCACATCTACTGGAGCACGATGAGCATGATTTATGACGTCACAGTATATGATGACATCATAATTAGTATGCACTATGACGTCACAATGTTTTATGGCGTCATAATGTATCCGCATTATGACATCACAATATATTATGAGAGCGCAATTTGCAGGTTTTATGACCAATTTCGCTTACCACAATTTGTGTCACATCTACTGGAGCATCATGAGCATGTATTTTGACGTCACAGTATATGATGACATCATAATTAGTATGCAGTATGACGTCACAATGTATTATGATGTCATAATGTATCCGCATTATGACATCACAATATATTATGAGAGCGCAACATGCAGGTATTATGAGCAATTTCTCTTACCCCAATTTGTGTCACATCTACTGGAGCATCATGAGCATGTATTATGACGTCACAGTATATGATGACATCATAATTAGTATGCAGTATGACGTCACAATGGATTATGACGTCATAATGTATCCGCATTATGACATCACAACATATTATGAGAGCACAGTTTGCAGGCATTATGACCAATTTCTCTTACCCCAATTTGTGTCACATCTACTGGAGCATCATGAGCATGTATTATGACGTCACAGTATATGATGACATCATAATTAGTATGCACTATGGCGTCACAATTTATTATGACGTCATAATGTATCCGCATTATGACACAATATATTATGAGAGCGCAACATGCAGGTTTTATGAGCAATTTCTCTTACCCCAATTTGTGTCACATCTACTGGAGCATCATGAGCATGTATTATGACGTCACAGTATATGATGACATCATAATCAGTATGCACTATGACGTCACAATGTATTATGACGTCATAATGTATCCGCATTATGACATCACAATATATTATGAGAGCGCAACATGCAGGTATTATGAGCAATTTCTCTTACCCCAATTTGTGTCACATCTACTGGAGCATCATGAGCATGATTTATGACGTCACAGTATATGATGACATCATAATTAGTATGCACCATGACGTCACAATGTATTATGACGTCATAATGTATCCGCATTATGACATCACAATATATTACGAGAGCGCAATATGCAGGTTTTATGACCATTTTCGATTACCCCAATTTGTGTCACATATACTGGAGCATCATGAGCCTGTATTATGACGTCACAGTATATGATGACATCATAATTAGTATGCAGTATGACGTCACAATGTATTCTGACGTCATAATGTATCCGCATTATGACATCACAATATATTATGAGAGTGCAACATGCAGGTATTATGAGCAATTTCTCTTACCCCAATTTGTGTCACATCTACTGGAGCATCATGAGCATGTATTATGACGTCACAGTATATGATGACATCATAATTAGTATGCACTATGACGTCAGAATGTATTATGACGTAATAATGTATCCGCATTATGACACCACAATATATTATGAGAGCGGAACATGCAGGTATTATGAGCAATTTCTCTTACCCCAATTTGTGTCACATCTACTGGAGCATCATGAGCATGTATTATGACATCACAGTACATGATGACATCATAATTAGTATGCACTATGACATCACAATGTATTATGACGTCATAATGTATCCGCATTATGACATCACATTATATTATGAGAGCGCAATTTGCAGGTTTTATGACCAATTTCGCTTACCGCAATTTGTGTCACATCTACTGGAGCATCATGAGCATGTATTATGACGTGACAGTATATGATGACATCATAATCAGTATGCACTATGACGTCACAATATATTATGACGTCATAATGTATCCGCATTATGACATCACAATATATTATGAGAGCGCAACATGCAGGTATTATGAGCAATTTCTCTTAATCCAATTTGTGTCACATCTACTGGAGCATCATGAGTATGTATTATGATGTCACAGTATATGATGACATCATAATTAGTATACAGTATGACGTCACAATGTATTATGACGTCATAATGTATCCGCATTATGACATCACAATATATCATGAGAGCGCAATTTGCAGGTATTATGAGCAATTTCTCTTACCCCAATTTGTGTCACATCTACTGGAGCATCATGAGCATGTATTATGACGTCACAGTATATGATGACATCATAATTAGTATGCACTATGACGTCACAATGTATTATGACGTCATAAAGTATCCGCGTTATGACATCACAATATATTATGAGAGCGCAATTTGCAGGTATTATGAGCAATTTCTCTTACCCCAATTTGTGTCACATCTACTGGAGCATCATGAGCATGTATTATGACGTCACAGTATATGATGACATCATAATTAGTATGCACTATGGCGTCACAATTTATTATGACGTCATAATGTATCCGCATTATGACATCACAATATATTATGAGAGCGCAATTTGCAGGTATTATGAGCAATTTCTCTTACCCCAATTTGTGTCACATCTACCGGAGCATCATGAGCATGTATTATGACATCACAGTATATGTTGACATCATAATTAGTATGCACTATGACGTTACAATGTATTATGACGTCATAATGTATCCGCATTATGACACAATATATTATGAGAGCGCAACATGCAGGTATTATGAGCAATTTCTCTTACCCCAATTTGTGTCACATCTACTGGAGCATCATGAGCATGTATTATGACGTCACAGTATTTGATGACATCATAATTAGTATGCACTATGACATCACAATGTATTATGACGTCATAATGTATCCGAATTATGACATCACAATATATTATGAGAGCGCAACATGCAGTTATTATGAGCAATTTCTCTTACCCCAATTTGTGTCACATCTACTGGAGCATCATGAGCATGTATTATGACGTCACAGTATATGATGACATCATAATTAGTATGCACTATGACGCCACAATGTATTATGGCGTGATAATATATCCGCATTATGACATCACAATATATTATGAGAGCGCAACATGCAGGTTTTATGACCAATTTCGCTTACAGCAATTTGTGTCACATCTACTGGAGCATCATGAGCATGTATTATGACGTCACAGTATATGATGACATCATAATTAGTATGCACTATGATGTCACAATGCATTATGATGTCATAATGTAGCCGCATTATGACATCACAATATATTATGAGAGTGAAATTTGCAGGTATTATGAGCAATTTCTCTTACCCCAATTTGTGTCACATCTACCGGAGCATCATTAGCATGTATTATGACGTCACAGTATATGTTGACATCATAATTAGTATGCACTATGACGTCACAATGTATTATGACATCATAATGTATCCGCATTATGACATCACAATATAATCTGAGAGCGCAACATGCAGGTATTATGAGCAATTTCTCTTACCCCAATTTGTGTCACATCTACTGGATCATCATGAGCATGTATTATGACGTCACAGTATATGATGACTTCATAATTAGTATGCACTATGGCGTCACAATTTATTATGACGTCATAATGTATCCGCATTATGACATCACAATATATTATGAGAGCGCAACATAGAGGTATTATGAGCAATTTCTCTTACCCCAATTTTTGTCACATCTACTGGAGCATCATGAGCATGTATTATGACATCACAGTATATGATGACATCATAATTAGTATGCAGTATGATGTCACAATGTATTATGACGTCATAATGTATCCGCATTATGACATCACAATATATTATGAGAGCGCAACATGCAGGTATTATGAGCAATTTCTCTTACCCCAATTTGTGTCACATCTACTGGAGCAACATGAGCATGTATTATGACGTCACAGTATATGATGACATCATAATTAGTATGCAGTATGACGTCACAATGTATTATGACATCATAATGTTTCCGCATTATGACATCACAATATATTATGAGAGCGCAACATGCAGGTATTATGAGCAATTTCTCTTACCCCAATTTGTTTCACATCTACTGGAGCATCATGAGCATGTATTATGACGTCACAGTATATGATGACATCATAATTAGTATGCAGTATGACGTCACAATGTATTATGACGTCATAATGTATCCGCATTAAGACATCACATTATATTATGAGAGCGCAATTTGCAGGTTTTATGAGCAATTTCTCTTACCCCAATTTGTGTCACATCTACTGGAGCATCATGAGCATGTATTATGACGTCACAGTATATGATGACATCATAATCAGTATGCACTATGACGTCACAATGTATTATGACGTCATAATGTATCCGCATTATGACATCACAATATATTATGAGAGCGCAACATGCAGGTATTATGAGCAATTTCTCTTACCCCAATTTGTGTCACATCTACTGGAGCATCATGAGCATGATTTATGACGTCACAGTATATGATGACATCATAATTAGTATGCACTATGACGTCACAATGTATTATGACGTCATAATGTATCCGCATTATGACATCACAATATATTATGAGAGCGCAATTTGCAGGTTTTATGACCATTTTCGATTACCCCAATTTGTGTCACATATACTGGAGCATCATGAGCATGTATTATGACGTCACAGTATATGATGACATCATAATTAGTATGCAGTATGACGTCACAATGTATTATGACGTCATAATGTATCCGCATTATGACATCACAATATATTATGAGAGTGCAACATGCAGGTATTATGACCAATTTCTCTTACCCCAATTTGTTTCACATCTACTGGAGCATCATGAGCATGTATTATGACGTCACAGTATATGATGACATCATAATTAGTATGCACTATGACGTCACAATGTATTATGACGTCATAATGTATCTGCATTATGACATCACAATATATTTTGAGAGCGCAATTTACAGTTATTATGAGCAACTTCTCTTACCCCAATTAGTGTCACATCTACTGGAGCATCATGAGCATGTATTATGACATCACAGTATATGATGACATCATAATTAGTATGCAGTATGACATCACAATTTATTTTGACGTCATAATGTATCCGCCTTATGACATCACAATTTATTATGATAGCGCAATTTCCGGTATTATGAGCAATTTCTCTTACCGCAATTTGTGTCACATCTACCGGAGCATCATGAGCATGTATTATGACATCACAGTATATGATGACATCATAATTAGTATGCACTATGACGTCACAATGTATTATGACGTCATAATGTATCTGCATTATGACATCACAAAATATTATGAGAGCGCAATTTGCAGGTATTTTCAGCAATTTCTCTTACCCCAATTTGTGACACATCTACTGGAGAATGATGAGCATGTACTATGACATCACAGTATATGATGACATCATTTTTAGTATGCACTATGACGTCACAATGTATTATGACGTCATAGTGTATCCGCATTATGACATCTCAATATATTATGAGAGCGCAATTTGCAGGTATTATGAGCAATTTCTCTTAACCCAATTTGTGTCACATCTACTGGAGCATCATGAGCATGTATTATGACGTCACAGTATATGGTGACATCATAATTATTATGCACTATGACGTCACAATGTTTTATTAAGTCTTAATGTGTCAGCATTATGACATCACAATATATTATGAGAGCGCAACATGCAGGTATTATGAGCAATTTCTCTTACCCCAATTTGTGTCACATCTACTGGAGCACGATGAGCATGATTTATGACGTCACAGTATATGATGACATCATAATTAGTATGCACTATGACGTCACAATGTTTTATGGCGTCATAATGTATCCGCATTATGACATCACAATATATTATGAGAGCGCAATTTGCAGGTTTTATGACCAATTTCGCTTACCACAATTTGTGTCACATCTACTGGAGCATCATGAGCATGTATTTTGACGTCACAGTATATGATGACATCATAATTAGTATGCAGTATGACGTCACAATGTATTATGATGTCATAATGTATCCGCATTATGACATCACAATATATTATGAGAGCGCGATATGCAGGTATTATGAGCAATTTCTCTTACCCCAATTTGTGTCACATCTACTGGAGCATCATGAGCATGTATTATGACGTCACAGTATATGATGACATCATAATTAGTATGCAGTATGACGTCACAATGGATTATGACGTCATAATGTATCCGCATTATGATATCACAATATATTATGAGAGCGCAACATGCAGGTATTATGAGCAATTTCTCTTACCCCAATTTGTGTCACATCTACTGGAGCATCATGAGCATGTATTATGACGTCACAGTATTTGATGACATAATAATTAGTATGCACTGTGACGTCACAATGTATTATGACGTCATAATGTATCCGCCTTATGACATCACAATATATTATGAGAGCGCAACATGCAGGTATAATGAGCAATTTCTCTTATCCCAATTTGTGTCACATCTACTGGAGCATCATGAGCATGTATTATGACGTCACAGTATATGATGACATCATAATTAGTATGCACTATGACGTCACAATGTATTATGACGTCATAATGTATCCGCATTATGACATCACAATATATTATGAGAGCGCAACATGCAGGTATTATGAGCAATTTCTCTTACCCCAATTTGTGTCACATCTACTGGAGCATCATGAGCATGTATTATGACGTTACAGTATATGATGACATCATAATTAGTATGCACTATGACGTCACAATGTATTATGACGTCATAATATATCCGCCTTATGACATCACAATATATTATGAGAGCGCAACATGCAGGTTTTATGACCAATTTCGCTAACCGCAATTTGTGTCACATCTACTGGAGCATCATGAGCATGTATTATGACGTCACAGTATATGATGACATCATAATTAGTATGCACTATGATGTCACAATGTATTGTGACGTCATAATGTAGCCGCATTATGACATCACAATATATTATGAGAGCGCAATTTGCAGGTTTTATGACCAATTTCGCTTACCCCAATTTGTGTCACATCTACTGGAGCATCATGAGCATGTATTATGACGTCACAGTATATGATGACATCATAATTAGTATGCAGTATGACGTCACAATGTATTATGACGTCATAATGTATCCGCATTAAGACATCACATTATATTATGAGAGCGCAATTTGCAGGTTTTATGAGCAATTTCTCTTACCCCAATTTGTGTCACATCTACTGGAGCATCATGAGCATGTATTATGACGTCACAGTATATGATGACATCATAATCAGTATGCACTATGACGTCACAATGTATTATGACGTCATAATGTATCCGCATTATGACATCACAATATATTATGAGAGCGCAACATGCAGGTATTATGAGCAATTTCTCTTACCCCAATTTGTGTCACATCTACTGGAGCATCATGAGCATGATTTATGACGTCACAGTATATGATGACATCATAATTAGTATGCACTATGACGTCACAATGTATTATGACGTCATAATGTATCCGCATTATGACATCACAATATATTATGAGAGCGCAATTTGCAGGTTTTATGACCATTTTCGATTACCCCAATTTGTGTCACATATACTGGAGCATCATGAGCATGTATTATGACGTCACAGTATATGATGACATCATAATTAGTATGCAGTATGACGTCACAATGTATTATGACGTCATAATGTATCCGCATTATGACATCACAATATATTATGAGAGTGCAACATGCAGGTATTATGACCAATTTCTCTTACCCCAATTTGTTTCACATCTACTGGAGCATCATGAGCATGTATTATGACGTCACAGTATATGATGACATCATAATTAGTATGCACTATGACGTCACAATGTATTATGACGTCATAATGTATCTGCATTATGACATCACAATATATTTTGAGAGCGCAATTTACAGTTATTATGAGCAACTTCTCTTACCCCAATTAGTGTCACATCTACTGGAGCATCATGAGCATGTATTATGACATCACAGTATATGATGACATCATAATTAGTATGCAGTATGACATCACAATTTATTTTGACGTCATAATGTATCCGCCTTATGACATCACAATTTATTATGATAGCGCAATTTCCGGTATTATGAGCAATTTCTCTTACCCCAATTTGTGTCACATCTACCGGAGCATCATGAGCATGTATTATGACATCACAGTATATGATGACATCATAATTAGTATGCACTATGACGTCACAATGTATTATGACGTCATAATGTATCTGCATTATGACATCACAAAATATTATGAGAGCGCAATTTGCAGGTATTTTCAGCAATTTCTCTTACCCCAATTTGTGACACATCTACTGGAGAATGATGAGCATGTACTATGACATCACAGTATATGATGACATCATTTTTAGTATGCACTATGACGTCACAATGTATTATGACGTCATAGTGTATCCGCATTATGACATCTCAATATATTATGAGAGCGCAATTTGCAGGTATTATGAGCAATTTCTCTTAACCCAATTTGTGTCACATTTACTGGAGCATCATGAGCATGTATTATGACGTCACAGTATATGGTGACATCATAATTATTATGCACTATGACATCACAATGTTTTATTAAGTCTTAATGTGTCAGCATTATGACATCACAATATATTATGAGAGCGCAACATGCAGGTATTATGAGCAATTTCTCTTACCCCAATTTGTGTCACATCTACTGGAGCACGATGAGCATGATTTATGACGTCACAGTATATGATGACATCATAATTAGTATGCACTATGACGTCACAATGTTTTATGGCGTCATAATGTATCCGCATTATGACATCACAATATATTATGAGAGCGCAATTTGCAGGTTTTATGACCAATTTCGCTTACCACAATTTGTGTCACATCTACTGGAGCATCATGAGCATGTATTTTGACGTCACAGTATATGATGACATCATAATTAGTATGCAGTATGACGTCACAATGTATTATGATGTCATAATGTATCCGCATTATGACATCACAATATATTATGAGAGCGCAACATGCAGGTATTATGAGCAATTTCTCTTACCCCAATTTGTGTCACATCTACTGGAGCATCATGAGCAAGTATTATGACGTCACAGTATATGATGACATCATAATTAGTATGCAGTATGACGTCACAATGGATTATGACGTCATAATGTATCCGCATTATGATATCACAATATATTATGAGAGCGCAACATGCAGGTATTATGAGCAATTTCTCTTACCCCAATTTGTGTCACATCTACTGGAGCATCATGAGCATGTATTATGACGTCACAGTATTTGATGACATAATAATTAGTATGCACTGTGACGTCACAATGTATTATGACGTCATAATGTATCCGCCTTATGACATCACAATATATTATGAGAGCGCAACATGCAGGTATTATGAGCAATTTCTCTTATCCCAATTTGTGTCACATCTACTGGAGCATCATGAGCATGTATTGTGACGTCACAGTATATGATGACATCATAATTAGTATGCACTATGACGTCACAATGTATTATGACGTCATAATGTATCCGCATTATGACATCACAATATATTATGAGAGCGCAACATGCAGGTATTATGAGCAATTTCTCTTACCCCAATTTGTGTCACATCTACTGGAGCATCATGAGCATGTATTATGACGTTACAGTATATGATGACATCATAATTAGTATGCACTATGACGTCACAATGTATTATGACGTCATAATATATCCGCATTATGACATCACAATATATTATGAGAGCGCAACATGCAGGTTTTATGACCAATTTCGCTAACCGCAATTTGTGTCACATCTACTGGAGCATCATGAGCATGTATTATGACGTCACAGTATATGGTGACATCATAATTAGTATACACTATGATGTCACAATGTATTATGACGTCATAATGTAGCCGCATTAAGACATCACAATATATTATGAGAGCGCAATTTGCAGGTTTTATGACCAATTTCGCTTACCCCAATTTGTGTCACATCTACTGGAGCATCATGAGCATGTATTATGACATCACAGTATATGATGACACCATAATTAGTATGCAGTATGACGTCACAATGTATTATGATGTCATAATGTATCCGCATTAGACATCACAATATATTATGAGAGCGCAACATGCAGGTATTTTCAACAATTTCTCTTACCCCAATTTGTGTCAAATCTACTGGAGCATCATGAGCATATATTATGACGTCACAGTATTTGATGACATCATAATTAGTATGCACTGTGATGTCACAATGTATTATGACGTCATAATGTATCCGCCTTATGACATCACAATATATTATGAGAGCGCAACATGCAGGTATTATGAGCAATTTCTCTTATCCCAATTTGTGTCACATCTACTGGAGCATCATGAGCATGTATTGTGACGTCACAGTATATGATGACATCATAATTAGCATGCACTATGACGTCACAATGTATTATGACGTCATAATGTATCCGCATTATGACATCACAATATATTATGAGAGCGCAACATGCAGGTATTATGAGCAATTTCTCTTACCCCAATTTGTGTCACATCTACTGGAGAATCATGAGCATGTATTATGACGTTACAGTATATGATGACATCATAATTAGTATGCACTATGACGTCACAATGTATTATGACGTCATAATATATCCGCATTATGACATCACAATATATTATGAGAGCGCAACATGCAGGTTTTATGACCAATTTCGCTAACCGCAATTTGTGTCACATCTACTGGAGCATCATGAGCATGTATTATGACGTCACAGTTTATGATGACATCATAATTAGTATGCACTATGATGTCACAATGTATTATGACGTCATAATGTAGCCGCATTAAGACATCACAATATATTATGAGAGCGCAATTTGCAGGTTTTATGAGCAATTTCTCTTACCCCAATTTGTGTCACATCTACTGGAGCATCATGAGCATGTATTATGACGTCACAGTATATGATGACATCATAGTTAGTATGCACTATGACATCACAATGTATTATGACGTCATAATGTATCCGCATTATGACATCACAATATATTATGAGAGCGCAACATGCAGGTATTATGAGCAATTTCTCTTACCCCAATTTGTGTCACATCTACTGGAGCATCATGAGCATGTATTATGACGTTACAGTATATGATGACATCATAATTAGTATGCACTATGACCTCACAATGTATTATGACGTCATAATGTATCCGCATTATGATATCACAATATGAGAGCGCAACATGCAGGTATTATGAGCAATTTCTCTTACCCAATTTGTGTCACATCTAATGGAGCATCATGAGCATGTATTATGACGTCACAGTATATGATGACATCATAAATAGTATGCACTATGATGTCACAATGAATTATAACGTAATAATGTAGCCGCATTATGACATCACAATATATTATGAGAGCGCAATTTGCAGGTTTTATGAAAAATTTCGCTTACCCCAATTTGTGTCACATCTACTGGAGCATCATGAGCATGTATTATGACGTCACAGTATATGATGACATCATAATTAGTATGCAGTATGACGTCACAATGGATTATGACGTCATAATGTATCCGCATTAAGACATCACAATATATTATGAGAGCGCAATTTGCAGGTTTTATGAGCAATTTCTCTTAACCCAATTTGTGTCACATCTACTGGAGCATCATGAGCATGTATTATGATGTCACAGTATATGATGACATCATAATTAGTATGCACTGTGACGTCACAATGTATTATGACGTCATAATGTATCCGCAATATGACATCACAATATATTATGAGAGCGCAATTTGCAGGTTTTATGAACAATTTCGCTTACCACAATTTGTGTCACATCTACTGGAGCATCATGAGCATGTATTATGACGTCACAGTATATGGTGACATCATAATTATTATGCACTATGACGTCACAATGTTTTATTAAGTCTTAATGTGTCAGCATTATGACATCACAATATATTATGAGAGCGCAACATGCAGGTATTATGAGCAATTTCTCTTACCACAATTTGTGTCACATCTACTGGAGCACGATGAGCATGATTTATGACGTCACAGTATATGATGACATCATAATTAGTATGCACTATGACGTCACAATGTTTTATGGCGTCATAATGTATCCGCATTATGACATCACAATATATTATGAGAGCGCAATTTGCAGGTTTTATGACCAATTTCGCTTACCACAATTTGTGTCACATCTACTGGAGCATCATGAGCATGTATTTTGACGTCACAGTATATGATGACATCATAATTAGTATGCAGTATGACGTCACAATGTATTATTATGTCATAATGTATCCGCATTATGACATCACAATATATTATGAGAGCGCAACATGCAGGTATTATGAGCAATTTCTCTTACCCCAATTTGTGTCACATCTACTGGAGCATCATGAGCATGTATTATGACGTCACAGTATTTGATGACATCATAATTAGTATGCACTGTGACGTCACAATGTATTATGACGTCATAATGTATCCGCCTTATGACATCACAATATATTATGAGAGCGCAACATGCAGGTATTATGAGCAATTTCTCTTATCCCAATTTGTGTCACATCTACTGGAGCATCATGAGCATGTATTATGACGTCACAGTATATGATGACATCATAATTAGTATGCACTATGACGTCACAATGTATTATGACGTCATAATGTATCCGCATTATGACATCACAATATATTATGAGAGCGCAACATGCAGGTATTATGAGCAATTTCTCTTACCCCAATTTGTGTCACATCTACTGGAGCATCATGAGCATGTATTATGACGTTACAGTATATGATGACATCATAATTAGTATGCACTATGACGTCACAATGTATTATGACGTCATAATATATCCGCATTATGATATCACAATATATTATGAGAGCGCAACATGCAGGTTTTATGACCAATTTCGCTAACCGCAATTTGTGTCACATCTACTGGAGCATCATGAGCATGTATTATGACGTCACAGTATATGATGACATCATAATTAGTATGCACTATGATGTCACAATGTATTGGGACGTCATAATGTAGCCGCATTATGACATCACAATATATTATGAGAGCGCAATTTGCAGGTTTTATGACCAATTTCGCTTACCCCAATTAGTGTCACATCTACTGGAGCATCATGAGCATGTATTATGACGTCACAGTATATGATGATATCATAATTAGTATGCACTATGACGTCACAATGTTTTATGGCGTCATAATGTATCCGCATTATGACATCACAATATATTATGAGAGCGCAATTTGCAGGTTTTATGACCAATTTCGCTTACCACAATTTGTGTCACATCTACTGGAGCATCATGAGCATGTATTTTGACGTCACAGTATATGATGACATCATAATTAGTATGCAGTATGACGTCACAATGTATTATGATGTCATAATGTATCCGCATTATGACATCACAATATACTATGAGAGCGCAACATGCAGGTATTATGAGCAATTTCTCTTACCCCAATTTGTGTCACATCTACTGGAGCATCATGAGGATGTATTATGACGTCACAGTATATGATGACATCATAATTAGTATGCACTATGACCTCACAATGTATTATGACGTCATAATGTATCCGCATTATGATATCACAATATGAGAGCGCAACATGCAGGTATTATGAGCAATTTCTCTTACCCAATTTGTGTCACATCTAATGGAGCATCATGAGCATGTATTATGACGTCACAGTATATGATGACATCATAAATAGTATGCACTATGATGTCACAATGTATTTTAACGTAATAATGTAGCCGCATTATGACATCACAATATATTATGAGAGCGCAATTTGCAGGTTTTATGAAAAATTTCGCTTACCCCAATTTGTGTCACATCTACTGGAGCATCATGAGCATGTATTATGACGTCACAGTATATGATGACATCATAATTAGTATGCAGTATGACGTCACAATGGATTATGACGTCATAATGTATCCGCATTAAGACATCACAATATATTATGAGAGCGCAATTTGCAGGTTTTATGAGCAATTTCTCTTACCCCAATTTGTGTCACATCTACTGGAGCATCATGAGCATGTATTATGATGTCACAGTATATGATGACATCATAATTAGTATGCAGTATGACGTCACAATGTATTATGACGTCATAATGTATCCGCAATATGACATCACAATATATTATGAGAGCGCAATTTGCAGGTTTTATGACCAATTTCGCTTACCACAATTTGTGTCACATCTACTGGAGCATCATGAGCATGTATTATGACGTCACAGTATATGGTGACATCATAATTATTATGCACTATGACGTCACAATGTTTTATTAAGTCTTAATGTGTCAGCATTATGACATCACAATATATTATGAGAGCGCAACATGCAGGTATTATGAGCAATTTCTCTTACCCCAATTTGTGTCACATCTACTGGAGCACGATGAGCATGATTTATGATGTCACAGTATATGATGACATCATAATTAGTATGCACTATGACGTCACAATGTTTTATGGGGTCATAATGTATCCGCATTATGACATCACAATATATTATGAGAGCGCAATTTGCAGGTTTTATGACCAATTTCGCTTACCACAATTTGTGTCACATCTACTGGAGCATCAGGAGCATGTATTTTGACGTCACAGTATATGATGACATCATAATTAGTATGCAGTATGACGTCACAATGTATTATGATGTCATAATGTATCCGCATTATGACATCACAATATATTATGAGAGCGCAACATGCAGGTATTATGAGCAATTTCTCTTACCCCAATTTGTGTCACATCTACTGGAGCATCATGAGCATGTATTATGACGTCACAGTATATGATGACATCATAATTAGTATGCAGTATGACGTCACAATGGATTATGACGTCATAATGTATCCGCATTATGACATCACAATATATTATGAGAGCGCAACATGCAGGTATTATGAGCCATTTCTCTTACCCCAATTTGTGTCACATCTACTGGAGCATCATGAGCATGTATTATGACGTCACAGTATTTGATGACATCATAATTAGTATGCACTGTGACGTCACAATGTATTATGACGTCATAATGTATCCGCCTTATGACATCACAATATATTATGAGAGCGCAACATGCAGGTATTATGAGCAATTTCTCTTATCCCAATTTGTGTGACATCTACTGGAGCATCATGAGCATGTATTATGACGTCACAGTATATGATGACATCATAATTAGTATGCACTATGACGTCACAATGTATTATGACGTCATAATGTATCCGCATTATGACATCACAATATATTATGAGAGCGCAACATGCAGGTATTATGAGCAATTTCTCTTACCCCAATTTGTGTCACATCTACTGGAGCATCATGAGCATGTATTATGACGTTACAGTATATGATGACATCATAATTAGTATGCACTATGACGTCACAATGTATTATGACGTCATAATATATCCGCATTATGACATCACAATATATTATGAGAGCGCAACATGCAGGTTTTATGACCAATTTCGCTAACCGCAATTTGTGTCACATCTACTGGAGCATCATGAGCATGTATTATGACGTCACAGTATATGATGACATCATAATTATTATGCACTATGATGTCACAATGTATTGTGACGTCATAATGTAGCCGCATTATGACATCACAATATATTATGAGAGCGCAATTTGCAGGTTTTATGACAAATTTCACTTACCCCAATTAGTGTCACATCTACTGGAGCATCATGAGCATGTATTATGACGTCACAGTATATGATGACATCATAATTAGTATGCAGTATGACGTCACAATGTATTATGACGTCATAATGTATCCGCATTAAGACATCACAATATATTATGAGAGCGCAATTTGCAGGTTTTATGAGCAATTTCTCTTACCCCAATTTGTGTCACATCTACTGGAGCATCATGAGCATGTATTATGACGTCACAGTATATGATGACATCATAATTAGTATGCACTATGACATCACAATGTATTATGACGTCATAATGTATCCGCATTATGACATCACAATATATTATGAGAGCGCAACATGCAGGTATTATGAGCAATTTCTCTTACCCCAATTTGTGTCACATCTACTGGAGCATCATGAGCATGTATTATGACGTCACAGTATATGATGACATCATAATTAGTATGCACTATGACATCACAATGTATTATGACGTCATAATGTATCCGCATTATGATATCACAATATGAGAGCGCAACATGCAGGTATTATGAGCAATTTCTCTTACCCAATTTGTGTCACATCTAATGGAGAATCATGAGCATGTATTATGACGTCACAGTATATGATGACATCATAAATAGTATGCACTATCATGTCACAATGTATTATAACGTAATAATGTAGCCGCATTATGATATCACAATATATTATGAGAGCGCAATTTGCAGGTTTTATGAAAAATTTCGCTTACCCCAATTTGTGTCACATCTACTGGAGCATCATGAGCATGTATTATGACGTCACAGTATATGATGACATCATAATTAGTATGCAGTATGACGTCACAATGGATTATGACGTCATAATGTATCCGCATTAAGACATCACAATATATTATGAGAGCGCAATTTGCAGGTTTTATGAGCAATTTCTCTTACCCCAATTTGTGTCACATCTACTGGAGCATCATGAGCATGTATTATGACGTCACAGTATATGATGACATCATAATTAGTATGCAGTATGACGTCACAATGGATTATGACGTCATAATGTATCCGCATTAAGACATCACAATATATTATGAGAGCGCAATTTGCAGGTTTTATGAGCAATTTCTCTTACCCCAATTTGTGTCACATCTACTGGAGCATCATGAGCATGTATTATGACGTCACAGTATATGATGACATCATAATTAGTATGCAGTATGACGTCACAATGTATTATGACGTCATAATGTATCCGCAATATGACATCACAATATATTATGAGAGCGCAATTTGCAGGTTTTATGACCAATTTCGCTTACCACAATTTGTGTCAAATCTACTGGAGCATCATGAGCATGTATTATGACGTCACAGTATATGATGACATCATAATTAGTATGCAGTATGACGTCACAATGTATTATGATGTCATAATGTATCCGCATTATGACATCACAATATATTATGAGAGCGCAACATGCAGGTATTATGAGCAATTTCTCTTACCCCAATTTGTGTCACATCTACTGGAGCATCATGAGCATGTATTATGACGTCACAGTATATGATGACATCATAATTAGTATGCAGTATGACGTCACAATGTATTATGACGTCATAATGTATCCGCATTATGACATCACAATATATTATGAGAGCGCAACATGCAGGTATTATGAGCAATTTCTCTTACCCCAATTTGTGTCACATCTACTGGAGCATCATGAGCATATATTATGACGTCACAGTATTTGATGACATCATAATTAGTATGCACTGTGACGTCACAATGTATTATGACGTCATAATGTATCCACCTTATGACATCACAATATATTATGAGAGCGCAACATGCAGGTTTTATGACCAATTTCGCTAACCGCAATTTGTGTCACATCTACTGGAGCATCATGAGCATGTATTATGACGTCACAGTATATGATGACATCATAATTAGTATGCACTATGATGTCACAATGTATTATGACGTCATAATGTAGCCGCATTAAGACATCACAATATATTATGAGAGCGCAATTTGCAGGTTTTATGACCAATTTCGCTTATCCCAATTTGTGTCACATCTACTGGAGCATCATGAGCATGTATTATGACATCACAGTATACGATGACACCATAATTAGTATGCAGTATGACGTCACAATGTATTATGATGTCATAATGTATCCGCATTATGACATCACAATATATTATGAGAGCGCAACATGCAGGTATTTTCAACAATTTCTCTTACCCCAATTTGTGTCACATCTACTGGAGCATCATGAGCATGTATTATGACGTCACATTATATGATGACATCATAATTAGTATGCACTATGACGTCACAATGTATTATGACGTCATAATGTATCCGCATTATGATATTCACAATATATTATGAGAGCGCAACATGCAGGTATTATGACCAATTTCTCTTACCCCAATTTGTGTCACATCTACTGGAGCATCATGAGCATGTAGTATGACGTCACAGTATTTGATGACATCATAATTAGTATGCACTGTGACGTCACAATGTATAATGACGTCATAATGTATCCGCCTTATGACATCACAATATATTATGAGAGCGCAACATGCAGGTATTATGAGCAATTTCTCTTATCCCAATTTGTGTCACATCTACTGGAGCATCATGAGCATGTATTATGACGTCACAGTATATGATGACATCATAATTAGTATGCACTATGACGTCGCAATGTATTATGACGTCATAATGTATCCGCATTATGACATCACAATATATTATGAGAGCGCAACATGCAGGTATTATGAGCAATTTCTCTTACCCCAATTTGTGTCACATCTACTGGAGCATCATGAGCATGTATTATGACGTCACAGTATATGATGACATCATAATTAGTATGCACTACGACGTCACAATGTATTATGACGTAATAATATATCCGCATTATGACATCACAATATATTATGAGAGCGCAACATGCAGGTTTTATGACCAATTTCGCTTACCCCAATTTGTGTCACATCTACTGGAGCATCATGAGCATGTATTATGACGTCACAGTATATGATGACATCATAATTAGTATGCACTATGATGTCACAATGTATTATGACGTCATAATGTATCCGCATTATGACATCACAATATATTATGAGAGCGCAATTTGCAGGTTTTATGACCAATTTCGCTTACCCCAATTTGTGTCACATCTACTGGAGCATCATGAGCATGTATTATGACGTCACAGTATATGATGACATCATAAATAGTATGCAGTATGACGTCACAATGGATTATGACGTCATAATGTATCCGCATTAAGACATCACAATATATTATGAGAGCGAAATTTGCAGGTTTTATGAGCAATTTCTCTTACCCCAATTTGTGTCACATCTACTGGAGCATCATGAGCATGTATTATGACGTCACAGTATATGATGACATCATAATTAGTATGCACTATGACATCACAATGTATTATGACGTCATAATGTATCCTCATTATGACATCACAATATTTTATGAGAGCGCAACATGCAGGTATTATGAGCAATTTCTCTTACCCCAATTTGTGTCACATCTACTGGAGCATCATGAGCATGTATTATGACGTCACAGTATATGATGACATCATAATTAGTATGCACTATGACCTCACAATGTATTATGACGTCATAATGTATCCGCATTATGATATCACAATATGAGAGCGCAACATGCAGGTATTATGAGCAATTTCTCTTACCCAATTTGTGTCACATGTAATGGAGCATCATGAGCATGTATTATGACGTCACAGTATATGATGACATCATAAATAGTATGCACTATGATGTCACAATGTATTATAACGTAATAATGTAGCCGCATTATGACATCACAATATATTATGAGAGCGCAATTTGCAGGTTTTATGAAAAATTTCGCTTACCCCAATTTGTGTCACATCTACTGGAGCATCATGAGCATGTATTATGACGTCACAGTATATGATGACATCATAATTAGTATGCAGTATGACGTCACAATGGATTATGACGTCATAATGTATCCGCATTAAGACATCACAATATATTATGAGAGCGCAATTTGCAGGTTTTATGAGCAATTTCTCTTACCCCAATTTGTGTCACATCTACTGGAGCATCATGAGCATGTATTATGACGTCACAGTATATGATGACATCATAATTAGTATGCAGTATGACGTCACAATGTATTATGACGTCATAATGTATCCGCAATATGACATCACAATATATTATGAGAGCGCAATTTGCAGGTTTTATGACCAATTTCGCTTACCACAATTTGTGTCACATCTACTGGAGCATCATGAGCATGTATTATGACGTCACAGTATATGATGACATCATAATTAGTATGCAGTATGACGTCACAATGTATTATGATGTCATAATGTATCCGCATTATGACATCACAATATATTATGAGAGCGCAACATGCAGATATTATGAGCAATTTCTCTTACCCCAATTTGTGTCACATCTACTGGAGCATCATGAGCATGTATTATGACGTCACAGTATATGATGACATCATAATTAGTATGCAGTATGACGTCACAATGTATTATGACGTCATAATGTATCCGCATTATGACATCACAATATATTATGAGAGCGCAACATGCAGGTATTATGAGCAATTTCTCTTACCCCAATTTGTGTCACATCTACTGGAGCATCATGAGCATATATTATGACGTCACAGTATTTGATGACATCATAATTAGTATGCACTGTGACGTCACAATGTATTATGACGTCATAATGTATCCGCCTTATGACATCACAATATATTATGAGAGCGCAACATGCAGGTATTATGAGCAATTTCTCTTACCCCAATTTGTGTCACATCTACTGGAGCATCATGAGCATGTATTATGACGTCACAGTATATGATGACATCATAATTAGTATGCAGTATGACGTCACAATGTATTATGACGTCATAATGTATCCGCATTATGACATCACAATATATTATGAGAGCGCAACATGCAGGTATTATGAGCAATTTCTCTTACCCCAATTTGTGTCACATCTACTGGAGCATCATGAGCATATATTATGACGTCACAGTATTTGATGACATCATAATTAGTATGCACTGTGACGTCACAATGTATTATGACGTCATAATGTATCCGCCTTATGACATCACAATATATTATGAGAGCGCAACATGCAGGTTTTATGACCAATTTCGCTAGCCGCAATTTGTGTCACATCTACTGGAGCATCATGAGCATGTATTATGACGTCACAGTATATGATGACATCATAATTAGTATGCACTATGATGTCACAATGTATTATGACGTCATAATGTAGCCGCATTAAGACATCACAATATATTATGAGAGCGCAATTTGCAGGTTTTATGACCAATTTCGCTTACCCTAATTTGTGTCACATCTACTGGAGCATCATGAGCATGTATTATGACATCACAGTATATGATGACACCATAATTAGTATGCAGTATGACGTCACAATGTATTATGATGTCATAATGTATCCGCATTATGACATCACAATATATTATGAGAGCGCAACATGCAGGTATTATGAGCAATTTCTCTTACCCCAATTTGTGTCACATCTACTGGAGCATCATGAGCATGTATTATGACGTCACATTATATGATGACATCATAATTCGTATGCACTATGACGTCACAATGTATTATGACGTCATAATGTATCCGCATTATGATATTCACAATATATTATGAGAGCGCAACATGCAGGTATTATGACCAATTTCTCTTACCCCAATTTGTGTCACATCTACTGGAGCATCATGAGCATGTATTATGACGTCACAGTATTTGATGACATCATAATTAGTATGCACTGTGACGTCACAATGTATTATGACGTCATAATGTATCCGCCTTATGACATCACAATATATTATGAGAGCGCAACATGCAGGTATTATGAGCAATTTCTCTTATCCCAATTTGTGTCACATCTACTGGAGCATCATGAGCATGTATTATGACGTCACAGTATATGATGACATGATAATTAGTATGCACTATGACGTCGCAATGTATTATGACGTCATAATGTATCCGCATTATGACATCACAATATATTATGAGAGCGCAACATGCAGGTATTATGAGCAATTTCTCTTACCCCAATTTGTGTCACATCTACTGGAGCATCATGAGCATGTATTATGACGTCACAGTATATGATGACATCATAATTAGTATGCACTACGACGTCACAATGTATTATGACGTCATAATGTATCCGCATTATGACATCACAATATATTATGAGAGCGCAACATGCAGGTTTTATGACCAATTTCGCTTACCCCAATTTGTGTCACATCTACTGGAGCATCATGAGCATGTATTATGATGTCACAGTATATGATGACATCATAATTAGTATGCACTATGATGTCACAATGTATTATGACGTCATAATGTATCCGCATTATGACATCACAATATATTATGAGAGCGCAATTTGCAGGTTTTATGACCAATTTCGCTTACCCCAATTTGTGTCACATCTACTGGAGCATCATGAGCATGTATTATGACGTCACAGTATATGATGACATCATAAATAGTATGCAGTATGACGTCACAATGTATTATGACGTCATAATGTATCCGCATTAAGACATCACAATATATTATGAGAGCGAAATTTGCAGGTTTTATGAGCAATTTCTCTTACCCCAATTTGTGTCACATCTACTGGAGCATCATGAGCATGTATTATGACGTCACAGTATATGATGACATCATAATTAGTATGCACTATGACATCACAATGTATTATGACGTCATAATGTATCCGCATTATGACATCACAATATATTATGAGAGCGCAACATGCAGGTATTATGAGCAATTTCTCTTACCCCAATTTGTGTCACATCTACTGGAGCATCATGAGCATGTATTATGACGTCACAGTATATGATGACATCATAATTAGTATGCACTATGACCTCACAATGTATTATGACGTCATAATGTATCCGCATTATGATATCACAATATGAGAGCGCAACATGCAGGTATTATGAGCAATTTCTCTTACCCAATTTGTGTCACATGTAATGGAGCATCATGAGCATGTATTATGACGTCACAGTATATGATGACAGCATAAATAGTATGCACTATGATGTCACAATGTATTATAACGTAATAATGTAGCCGCATTATGACATCACAATATATTATGAGAGCGCAATTTGCAGGTTTTATGAAAAATTTCGCTTACCCCAATTTGTGTCACATCTACTGGAGCATCATGAGCATGTATTATGACGTCACAGTATATGATGACATCATAATTAGTATGCAGTATGACGTCACAATGGATTATGACGTCATAATGTATCCGCATTAAGACATCACAATATAATATGAGAGCGCAATTTGCAGGTTTTATGAGCAATTTCTCTTACCCCAATTTGTGTCACATCTACTGGAGCATCATGAGCATGTATTATGACGTCACAGTATATGATGACATCATAATTAGTATGCAGTATGACGTCACAATGTATTATGACGTCATAATGTATCCGCAATATGACATCACAATATATTATGAGAGCGCAATTTGCAGGTTTTATGACCAATTTCGCTTACCACAATTTGTGTCACATCTACTGGAGCATCATGAGCATGTATTATGACGTCACAGTATATGATGACATCATAATTAGTATGCAGTATGACGTCACAATGTATTATGATGTCATAATGTATCCGCATTATGACATCACAATATATTATGAGAGCGCAACATGTAGATATTATGAGCAATTTCTCTTACCCCAATTTGTGTCACATCTACTGAAGCATCATGAGCATGTATTATGACGTCACAGTATATGATGACATCATAATTAGTATGCAGTATGACGTCACAATGTATTATGACGTCATAATGTATCCGCATTATGACATCACAATATATTATGAGAGCGCAACATGCAGGTATTATGAGCAATTTCTCTTACCCCAATTTGTGTCACATCTACTGGAGCATCATGAGCATATATTATGACGTCACAGTATTTGATGACATCATAATTAGTATGCACTGTGACGTCACAATGTATTATGACGTCATAATGTATCCGCCTTATGACATCACAATATATTATGAGAGCGCAACATGCAGGTATTATGAGCAATTTCTCTTACCCCAATTTGTGTCACATCTACTGGAGCATCATGAGCATGTATTATGACGTCACAGTATATGATGACATCATAATTAGTATGCAGTATGACGTCACAATGTATTATGACGTCATAATGTATCCGCATTATGACATCACAATATATTATGAGAGCGCAACATGCAGGTATTATGAGCAATTTCTCTTACCCCAATTTGTGTCACATCTACTGGAGCATAATGAGCATATATTATGACGTCACAGTATTTGATGACATCATAATTAGTATGCACTGTGACGTCACAATGTATTATGACGTCATAATGTATCCGCCTTATGACATCACAATATATTATGAGAGCGCAACATGCAGGTTTTATGACCCATTTCGCTAACCGCAATTTGTGTCACATCTACTGGAGCATCATGAGCATGTATTATGACGTCACAGTATATGATGACATCATAATTAGTATGCACTATGATGTCACAATGTATTATGACGTCATAATGTAGCCGAATTAAGACATCACAATATATTATGAGAGCGCAATTTGCAGGTTTTATGACCAATTTCTCTTACCCCAATTTGTGTCACATCTACTGGAGCATCATGAGCATGTATTATGACATCACAGTATATGATGACACCATAATTAGTATGCAGTATGACGTCACAATGTATTATGATGTCATAATGTATCCGCATTATGACATCACAATATATTATGAGAGCGCAACATGCAGGTATTTTCAACAATTTCTCTTACCCCAATTTGTGTCACATCTACTGGAGCATCATGAGCATGTATTATGACGTCACATTATATGATGACATCATAATTAGTATGCACTATGACGTCACAATGTATTATGACGTCATAATGTATCCGCATTATGATATTCACAATATGAGAGCGCAACATGCAGGTATTATGACCAATTTCTCTTACCCCAATTTGTGTCACATCTACTGGAGCATCATGAGCATGTATTATGACGTCACAGTATTTGATGACATCATAATTAGTATGCACTGTGACGTCACAATGTATTATGACGTCATAATGTATCCGCCTTATGACATCACAATATATTATGAGAGCGCAACATGCAGGTATTATGAGCAATTTCTCTTATCCCAATTTGTGTCACATCTACTGGAGCATCATGAGCATGTATTATGACGTCACAGTATATGATGACATCATAATTAGTATGCACTATGACGTCGCAATGTATTATGACATCATAATGTATCCGCATTATGACATCACAATATATTATGAGAGCGCAACATGCAGGTATTATGAGCAATTTCTCTTACCCCAATTTGTGTCACATCTACTGGAGCATCATGAGCATGTATTATGACGTCACAGTATATGATGACATCATAATTAGTATGCACTACGACGTCACAATGTATTATGACGTCATAATATATCCGCATTATGACATCACAATATATTATGAGAGCGCAACATGCAGGTTTTATGACCAATTTCGCTTACCCCAATTTGTGTCACATCTACTGGAGCATCATGAGCATGTATTATGACGTCACAGTATATGATGACATCATAATTAGTATGCACTATGATGTCACAATGTATTATGACGTCATAATGTATCCGCATTATGACATCACAATATATTATGAGAGCGCAATTTGCAGGTTTTATGACCAATTTCGCTTACCCCAATTTGTGTCACATCTACTGGAGCATCATGAGCATGTATTATGACGTCACAGTATATGATGACATCATAAATAGTATGCAGTATGACGTCACAATGTATTATGACGTCATAATGTATCCGCATTAAGACATCACAATATATTATGAGAGCGAAATTTGCAGGTTTTATGAGCAATTTCTCTTACCCCAATTTGTGTCACATCTACTGGAGCATCATGAGCATGTATTATGACGTCACAGTATATGATGACATCATAATTAGTATGCACTATGACATCACAATGTATTATGACGTCATAATGTATCCGCATTATGACATCACAATATATTATGAGAGCGCAACATGCAGGTATTATGAGCAATTTCTCTTACCCCAATTTGTGTCACATCTACTGGAGCATCATGAGCATGTATTATGACGTCACAGTATATGATGACATCATAATTAGTATGCACTATGACCTCACAATGTATTATGACGTCATAATGTATCCGCATTATGATATCACAATATGAGAGCGCAACATGCAGGTATTATGAGCAATTTCTCTTACCCAATTTGTGTCACATGCAATTGAGCATCATGAGCATGTATTATGACGTCACAGTATATGATGACATCATAAATAGTAAGCACTATGATGTCACAATGTATTATAACGTAATAATGTAGCCGCATTATGACATCACAATATGTTATGAGAGCGCAATTTGCAGGTTTTATGAAAAATTTCGCTTACCCCAATTTGTGTCACATCTACTGGAGCATCATGAGCATGTATTATGACGTCACAGTATATGATGACATCATAATTAGTATGCAGTATGACGTCACAATGGATTATGACGTCATAATGTATCCGCATTAAGACATCACAATATATTATGAGAGCGCAATTTGCAGGTTTTATGAGCAATTTCTCTTACCCCAATTTGTGTCACATCTACTGGAGCATCATGAGCATGTATTATGACGTCACAGTATATGATGACATCATAATTAGTATGCAGTATGACGTCACAATGTATTATGACGTCATAATGTATCCGCAATATGACATCACAATATATTATGAGAGCGCAATTTGCAGGTATTATGACCAATTTCGCTTACCACAATTTGTGTCACATCTACTGGAGCATCATGAGCATATATTATGACGTCACAGTATTTGATGACATCATAATTAGTATGCACTGTGACGTCACAATGTATTATGACGTCATAATGTATCCGCCTTATGACATCACAATATATTATGAGAGCGCAACATGCAGGTATTATGAGCAATTTCTCTTATCCCAATTTGTGTCACATCTACTGGAGCATCATGAGCATGTATTGTGACGTCACAGTATATGATGACATCATAATTAGTATGCACTATGACGTCACAATGCATTATGACGTCATAATGTATCCGCATTATGACATCACAATATATTATGAGAGCGCAACATGCAGGTTTTATGACCAATTTCGCTAACCGCAATTTGTGTCACATCTACTGGAGCATCATGAGCATGTATTATGACCTCACAGTATATGATGACATCATAATTAGTATGCACTATGATGTCACAATGTATTATGACGTCATAATGTATCCGCATTATGACATCACAATATATTATGAGAGCGCAATTTGCAGGTTTTATGACCAATTTCGCTTACCCCAATTTGTGTCACATCTACTGGAGCATCATGAGCATGTATTATGACATCACAGTATATGATGTCACCATAATTAGTATGCAGTATGACGTCACAATGTATTATGATGTCATAATGTATCCGTATTATGACATCACAATATATTATGAGAGCGCAACATGCAGGTATTTTCAACAATTTCTCTTACCCCAATTTGTGTCACATCTACTGGAGCATCATGAGCATGTATTATGACGTCACAGTATATGATGACATCATAATTAGTATGCAGTATGACGTCGCAATCACAATATATTATGAGAGCGCAACATGCAGGTATTATGAGCAATTTCTCTTACCCCAATTTGTGTCACGTCTACTGGAGCATCATGAGCATGTATTATGACGTCACAGTATATGATGACATCATAATTAGTATGCACTACGACGTCACAATGTATTATGACGTCATAATATATCCGCATTATGACATCACAATATATTATGAGAGCGCAACATGCAGGTTTTATGACCAATTTCGCTTACCCCAATTTGTGTCACATCTACTGGAGCATCATGAGCATGTATTATGACGTCACAGTATATGATGACATCATAATTAGTATGCACTATGATGTCACAATGTATTATGACGTCATAAAGTATCCGCATTATGACATCACAGTATATTATGAGAGCGCAATTTGCAGGTTTTATGACCAATTTCGCTTACCCCAATTTGTGTCACATCTACTGGAGCATCATGAGCATGTATTATGACGTCACAGTATATGATGACATCATAAATAGTATGCAGTATGACGTCACAATGTATTATGACGTCATAATGTATCCGCATTAAGACATCACAATATATTATGAGAGCGAAATTTGCAGGTTTTATGAGCAATTTCTCTTACCCCAATTTGTGTCACATCTACTGGAGCATCATGAGCATGTATTATGACGTCACAGTATATGATGACATCATAATTAGTATGCACTATGACATCACAATGTATTATGACGTCATAATGTATCCGCATTATAACATCACAATATATTATGAGAGCGCAACATGCAGGTATTATGAGCAATTTCTCTTACCCCAATTTGTGTCACATCTACTGGAGCATCATGAGCATGTATTATGACGTCACAGTATATGATGACATCATAATTAGTATGCACTATGACCTCACAATGTATTATGACGTCATAATGTATCCGCATTATGATATCACAATATGAGAGCGCAACATGCAGGTATTATGAGCAATTTCTCTTACCCAATTTGTGTCACATCTAATGGAGCATCATGAGCATGTATTATGACGTCACAGTATATGATGACATCATAAATAGTATGCACTATGATGTCACAATGTATTATAACGTAATAATGTAACCGCATTATGACATCACAATATATTATGAGAGCGCAATTTGCAGGTTTTATGAAAAATTTCGCTTACCCCAATTTGTGTCACATCTACTGGAGCATCATGAGCATGTATTATGACGTCACAGTATATGATGACATCATAATTAGTATGCAGTATGACGTCACAATGGATTATGACGTCATAATGTATCCGCATTAAGACATCACAATATATTATGAGAGCGCAATTTGCAGGTTTTATGAGCAATTTCTCTTACCCCAATTTGTGTCACATCTACTGGAGCATCATGAGCATGTATTATGACGTCACAGTATATGATGACATCATAATTAGTATGCAGTATGACGTCACAATGTATTATGACGTCATAATGTATCCGCAATATGACATCACAATATATTATGAGAGCGCAATTTGCAGGTTTTATGACCAATTTCGCTTACCACAATTTGTGTCACATCTACTGGAGCATCATGAGCATGTATTATGACGTCACAGTATATGGTGACATCATAATTATTATGCACTATGACGTCACAATGTTTTATTAAGTCTTAATGTGTCAGCATTATGACATCACAATATATTATGAGAGCGCAACATGCAGGTATTATGAGCAATTTCTCTTACCCCAATTTGTGTCACATCTACTGGAGCACGATGAGGATGATTTATGACGTCACAGTATATGATGACATCATAATTAGTATGCACTATGACGTCACAATGTTTTATGGCGTCATAATGTATCCGCATTATGACATCACAATATATTATGAGAGCGCAATTTGCAGGTTTTATGACCAATTTCGCTTACCACAATTTGTGTCACATCTACTGGAGCATCATGAGCATGTATTTTGACGTCACAGTATATGATGACATCATAATTAGTATGCAGTATGACGTCACAATGTATTATGATGTCATAATGTATCCGCATTAAGACATCACAATATATTATGAGAGCGCAACATGCAGGTATTATGAGCAATTTCTCTTACCCCAATTTGTGTCACATCTACTGGAGCATCATGAGCATGTATTATGACGTCACAGTATATGATGACATCATAATTAGTATGCAGTATGACGTCACAATGTATTATGACGTCATAATGTATCCGCAATATGACATCACAATATATTATGAGAGCGCAATTTGCAGGTTTTATGACCAATTTCGCTTACCCCAATTTGTGTCACATCTACTGGAGCATCATGAGCATGTATTATGACGTCACAGTATATGATGACATCATAATTAGTATGCAGTATGACGTCACAATGTATTATGATGTCATAATGTATCCGCATTATGACATCACAATATATTATGAGAGCGCAACATGCAGATATTATGAGCAATTTCTCTTACCCCAATTTGTGTCACATCTACTGGAGCATCATGAGCATGTATTATGACGTCACAGTATATGATGACATCATAATTAGTATGCAGTATGACGTCACAATGTATTATGACGTCATAATGTATCCGCATTATGACATCACAATATATTATGAGAGCGCAACATGCAGGTATTATGAGCAATTTCTCTTACCCCAATTTGTGTCACATCTACTGGAGCATCATGAGCATATATTATGACGTCACAGTATTTGATGACATCATAATTAGTATGCACTGTGACGTCACAATGTATTATGACGTCATAATGTATCCGCCTTATGACATCACAATATATTATGAGAGCGCAACATGCAGGTATTATGAGCAATTTCTCTTATCCCAATTTGTGTCACATCTACTGGAGCATCATGAGCATGTATTGTGACGTCACAGTATATGATGACATCATAATTAGTATGCACTATGACGTCACAATGCATTATGACGTCATAATGTATCCGCATTATGACATCACAATATATTATGAGAGCGCAACATGCAGGTATTATGAGCAATTTCTCTTACCCCAATTTGTGTCACATCTACTGGAGCATCATGAGCATGTATTATGACGTTACAGTATATGATGACATCATAATTAGTATGCACTATGACGTCACAATGTATTATGACGTCATAATATATCCGCATTATGACATCACAATATATTATGAGAGCGCAACATGCAGGTTTTATGACCAATTTCGCTAACCGCAATTTGTGTCACATCTACTGGAGCATCATGAGCATGTATTATGACCTCACAGTATATGATGACATCATAATTAGTATGCACTATGATGTCACAATGTATTATGACGTCATAATGTAGCCGCATTAAGACATCACAATATATTATGAGAGCGCAATTTGCAGGTTTTATGACCAATTTCGCTTACCCCAATTTGTGTCACATCTACTGGAGCATCATGAGCATGTATTATGACATCACAGTATATGATGTCACCATAATTAGTATGCAGTATGACGTCACAATGTATTATGATGTCATAATATATCCGTATTATGACATCACAATATATTATGAGAGCGCAACATGCAGGTATTTTCAACAATTTCTCTTACCCCAATTTGTGTCACATCTACTGGAGCATCATGAGCATGTATTATGACGTCACAGTATATGATGACATCATAATTAGTATGCAGTATGACGTCGCAATCACAATATATTATGAGAGCGCAACATGCAGGTATTATGAGCAATTTCTCTTACCCCAATTTGTGTCACATCTACTGGAGCATCATGAGCATGTATTATGACGTCACAGTATATGATGACATCATAATTAGTATGCACTACGACGTCACAATGTATTATGACGTCATAATATATCCGCATTATGACATCACAATATATTATGAGAGCGCAACATGCAGGTTTTATGACCAATTTCGCTTACCCCAATTTGTGTCACATCTACTGGAGCATCATGAGCATGTATTATGACGTCACAGTATATGATGACATCATAATTAGTATGCACTATGATGTCACAATGTATTATGACGTCATAATGTATCCGCATTATGACATCACAATATATTATGAGAGCGCAATTTGCAGGTTTTATGACCAATTTCGCTTACCCCAATTTGTGTCACATCTACTGGAGCATCATGAGCATGTATTATGACGTCACAGTATATGATGACATCATAAATAGTATGCAGTATGACGTCACAATGTATTATGACGTCATAATGTATCCGCATTAAGACATCACAATATATTATGAGAGCGAAATTTGCAGGTTTTATGAGCAATTTCTCTTACCCCAATTTGTGTCACATCTACTGGAGCATCATGAGCATGTATTATGACGTCACAGTATATGATGACATCATAATTAGTATGCACTATGACATCACAATGTATTATGACGTCATAATGTATCCGCATTATAACATCACAATATATTATGAGAGCGCAACATGCAGGTATTATGAGCAATTTCTCTTACCCCAATTTGTGTCACATCTACTGGAGCATCATGAGCATGTATTATGACGTCACAGTATATGATGACATCATAATTAGTATGCACTATGACCTCACAATGTATTATGACGTCATAATGTATCCGCATTATGATATCACAATATGAGAGCGCAACATGCAGGTATTATGAGCAATTTCTCTTACCCAATTTGTGTCACATCTAATGGAGCATCATGAGCATGTATTATGACGTCACAGTATATGATGACATCATAAATAGTATGCACTATGATGTCACAATGTATTATAACGTAATAATGTAGCCGCATTATGACATCACAATATATTATGAGAGCGCAATTTGCAGGTTTTATGAAAAATTTCGCTTACCCCAATTTGTGTCACATCTACTGGAGCATCATGAGCATGTATTATGACGTCACAGTATATGATGACATCATAATTAGTATGCAGTATGACGTCACAATGGATTATGACGTCATAATGTATCCGCATTAAGACATCACAATATATTATGAGAGCGCAATTTGCAGGTTTTATGAGCAATTTCTCTTACCCCAATTTGTGTCACATCTACTGGAGCATCATGAGCATGTATTATGACGTCACAGTATATGATGACATCATAATTAGTATGCAGTATGACGTCACAATGTATTATGACGTCATAATGTATCCGCAATATGACATCACAATATATTATGAGAGCGCAATTTGCAGGTTTTATGACCAATTTCGCTTACCACAATTTGTGTCACATCTACTGGAGCATCATGAGCATGTATTATGACGTCACAGTATATGGTGACATCATAATTATTATGCACTATGACGTCACAATGTTTTATTAAGTCTTAATGTGTCAGCATTATGACATCACAATATATTATGAGAGCGCAACATGCAGGTATTATGAGCAATTTCTCTTACCCCAATTTGTGTCACATCTACTGGAGCACGATGAGGATGATTTATGACGTCACAGTATATGATGACATCATAATTAGTATGCACTATGACGTCACAATGTTTTATGGCGTCATAATGTATCCGCATTATGACATCACAATATATTATGAGAGCGCAATTTGCAGGTTTTATGACCAATTTCGCTTACCACAATTTGTGTCACATCTACTGGAGCATCATGAGCATGTATTTTGACGTCACAGTATATGATGACATCATAATTAGTATGCAGTATGACGTCACAATGTATTATGATGTCATAATGTATCCGCATTATGACATCACAATATATTATGAGAGCGCAACATGCAGGTATTATGAGCAATTTCTCTTACCCCAATTTGTGTCACATCTACTGGAGCATCATGAGCATGTATTATGACGTCACAGTATATGATGACATCATAATTAGTATGCAGTATGACGTCACAATGGATTATGACGTCATAATGTATCCGCATTATGACATCACAATATATTATGAGAGCGCAACATGCAGGTATTATGAGCAATTTCTCTTACCCCAATTTGTGTCACATCTACTGGAGCATCATGAGCATGTATTATGACGTTACAGTATATGATGACATCATAATTAGTATGCACTATGACGTCACAATGTATTATGACGTCATAATATATCCGCATTATGACATCACAATATATTATGAGAGCGCAACATGCAGGTTTTATGACCAATTTCGTTACCCCAATTTGTGTCACATCTACTGGAGCATCATGAGCATGTATTATGACGTCACAGTATATGACGACATCATAATTAGTATGCACTATGATGTCACAATGTATTATGACGTCATAATGTATCCGCATTATGACATCACAATATATTATGAGAGCGCAATTTGCAGGTTTTATGACCAATTTCGCTTACCCCAAATTGTGTCACATCTACTGGAGCATCATGAGCATGTATTATGACGTCACAGTATATGATGACATCATAAATAGTATGCAGTATGACGTCACAATGTATTATGACGTCATAATGTATCCGCATTAAGACATCACAATATATTATGAGAGCGAAATTTGCAGGTTTTATGAGCAATTTCTCTTACCCCAATTTGTGTCACATCTACTGGAGCATCATGAGCATGTATTATGACGTCACAGTATATGATGACATCATAATTAGTATGCACTATGACCTCACAATGTATTATGACGTCATAATGTATCCGCATTATGACATCACAATATATTATGAGAGCGCAACATGCAGGTATTATGAGCAATTTCTCTTACCCCAATTTGTGTCACATCTACTGGAGCATCATGAGCATGTATTATGACGTCACAGTATATGATGACATCATAAATAGTATGCACTATGACCTCACAATGTATTATAACGTAATAATGTAGCCGCATTATGACATCACAATATATTATGAGAGCGCAATTTGCAGGTTTTATGAAAAATTTCGCTTACCCCAATTTGTGTCACATCTACTGGAGCATCATGAGCATGTATTATGACGTCACAGTATATGATGACATCATAATTAGTATGCAGTATGACGTCACAATGGATTATGACGTCATAATGTATCCGCATTAAGACATCACAATATATTATGAGAGCGCAATTTGCAGGTTTTATGAGCAATTTCTCTTACCCCAATTTGTGTCACATCTACTGGAGCATCATGAGCATGTATTATGACGTCACAGTATATGATGACATCATAATTAGTATGCAGTATGACGTCACAATGTATTATGACGTCATAATGTATCCGCAATATGACATCACAATATATTATGAGAGCGCAATTTGCAGGTTTTATGACCAATTTCGCTTACCACAATTTGTGTCACATCTACTGGAGCATCATGAGCATGTATTATGACGTCACAGTATATGGTGACATCATAATTATTATGCACTATGACGTCACAATGTTTTATTAAGTCTTAATGTGTCAGCATTATGACATCACAATATATTATGAGAGCGCAACATGCAGGTATTATGAGCAATTTCTCTTACCCCAATTTGTGTCACATCTACTGGAGCATCATGAGCATGTATTATGACGTCACAGTATATGATGACATCATAATTAGTATGCAGTATGACGTCACAATGTATTATGACGTCATAATGTATCCGCATTATGACATCACAATATATTATGAGAGCGCAACATGCAGGTATTATGAGCAATTTCTCTTACCCCAATTTGTGTCACATCTACTGGAGCATAATGAGCATATATTATGACGTCACAGTATTTGATGACATCATAATTAGTATGCACTGTGACGTCACAATGTATTATGACGTCATAATGTATCCGCCTTATGACATCACAATATATTATGAGAGCGCAACATGCAGGTTTTATGACCAATTTCGCTAACCGCAATTTGTGTCACATCTACTGGAGCATCATGAGCATGTATTATGACGTCACAGTATATGATGACATCATAATTAGTATGCACTATGATGTCACAATGTATTATGACGTCATAATGTAGCCGCATTAAGACATCACAACATATTATGAGAGCGCAATTTGCAGGTTTTATGACCAATTTCGCTTACCCCAATTTGTGTCACATCTACTGGAGCATCATGAGCATGTATTATGACATCACAGTATATGATGACACCATAATTAGTATGCAGTATGACGTCACAATGTATTATGATGTCATAATGTATCCGCATTATGACATCACAATATATTATGAGAGCGCAACATGCAGGTATTTTCAACAATTTCTCTTACCCCAATTTGTGTCACATCTACTGAAGCATCATGAGCATGTATTATGACGTCACATTATATGATGACATCATAATTAGTATGCACTATGACGTCACAATGTATTATGACGTCATAATGTATCCGCATTATGATATTCACAATATATTATGAGAGCGCAACATGCAGGTATTATGACCAATTTCTCTTACCCCAATTTGTGTCACATCTACTGGAGCATCATGAGCATGTATTATGACGTCACAGTATTTGATGACATCATAATTAGTATGCACTGTGACGTCACAATGTATTATGACGTCATAATGTATCCGCCTTATGACATCACAATATATTATGAGAGCGCAACATGCAGGTATTATGAGCAATTTCTCTTATCCCAATTTGTGTCACATCTACTGGAGCATCATGAGCATGTATTATGACGTCACAGTATATGATGACATCATAATTAGTATGCACTATGACGTCGCAATGTATTATGACGTCATAATGTATCCGCATTATGACATCACAATATATTATGAGAGCGCAACATGCAGGTATTATGAGCAATTTCTCTTACCCCAATTTGTGTCACATCTACTGGAGCATCATGAGCATGTATTATGACGTCACAGTATATGATGACATCATAATTAGTATGCACTACGACGTCACAATGTATTATGACGTCATAATATATCCGCATTATGACATCACAATATATTATGAGAGCGCAACATGCAGGTTTTATGACCAATTTCGCTTGCCCCAATTTGTGTCACATCTACTGGAGCATCATGAGCATGTATTATGACGTCACAGTATATGATGACATCATAATTAGTATGCACTATGATGTCACAATGTATTATGACGTCATAATGTATCCGCATTATGACATCACAATATATTATGAGAGCGCAATTTGCAGGTTTTATGACCAATTTCGCTTACCCCAATTTGTGTCACATCTACTGGAGCATCATGAGCATGTATTATGACGTCACAGTATATGATGACATCATAAATAGTATGCAGTATGACGTCACAATGTATTATGACGTCATAATGTATCCGCATTAAGACATCACAATATATTATGAGAGCGAAATTTGCAGGTTTTATGAGCAATTTCTCTTACCCCAATTTGTGTCACATCTACTGGAGCATCATGAGCATGTATTATGACGTCACAGTATATGATGACATCATAATTAGTATGCACTATGACATCACAATGTATTATGACGTCATAATGTATCCGCATTATGACATCACAATATATTATGAGAGCGCAACATGCAGGTATTATGAGCAATTTCTCTTACCCCAATTTGTGTCACATCTACTGGAGCATCATGAGCATGTATTATGACGTCACAGTATATGATGACATCATAATTAGTATGCACTATGACCTCACAATGTATTATGACGTCATAATGTATCCGCATTATGATATCACAATATGAGAGCGCAACATGCAGGTATTATGAGCAATTTCTCTTACCCAATTTGTGTCACATGTAATGGAGCATCATGAGCATGTATTATGACGTCACAGTATATGATGACAGCATAAATAGTATGCACTATGATGTCACAATGTATTATAACGTAATAATGTAGCCGCATTATGACATCACAATATATTATGAGAGCGCAATTTGCAGGTTTTATGAAAAATTTCGCTTACCCCAATTTGTGTCACATCTACTGGAGCATCATGAGCATGTATTATGACGTCACAGTATATGATGACATCATAATTAGTATGCAGTATGACGTCACAATGGATTATGACGTCATAATGTATCCGCATTAAGACATCACAATATATTATGAGAGCGCAATTTGCAGGTTTTATGAGCAATTTCTCTTACCCCAATTTGTGTCACATCTACTGGAGCATCATGAGCATGTATTATGACGTCACAGTATATGATGACATCATAATTAGTATGCAGTATGACGTCACAATGTATTATGACGTCATAATGTATCCGCAATATGACATCACAATATATTATGAGAGCGCAATTTGCAGGTTTTATGACCAATTTCGCTTACCACAATTTGTGTCACATCTACTGGAGCATCATGAGCATGTATTATGACGTCACAGTATATGATGACATCATAATTAGTATGCAGTATGACGTCACAATGTATTATGATGTCATAATGTATCCGCATTATGACATCACAATATATTATGAGAGCGCAACATGTAGATATTATGAGCAATTTCTCTTACCCCAATTTGTGTCACATCTACTGGAGCATCATGAGCATGTATTATGACGTCACAGTATATGATGACATCATAATTAGTATGCAGTATGACGTCACAATGTATTATGACGTCATAATGTATCCGCATTATGACATCACAATATATTATGAGAGCGCAACATGCAGGTATTATGAGCAATTTCTCTTACCCCAATTTGTGTCACATCTACTGGAGCATCATGAGCATATATTATGACGTCACAGTATTTGATGACATCATAATTAGTATGCACTGTGACGTCACAATGTATTATGACGTCATAATGTATCCGCCTTATGACATCACAATATATTATGAGAGCGCAACATGCAGGTATTATGAGCAATTTCTCTTACCCCAATTTGTGTCACATCTACTGGAGCATCATGAGCATGTATTATGACGTCACAGTATATGATGACATCATAATTAGTATGCAGTATGACGTCACAATGTATTATGACGTCATAATGTATCCGCATTATGACATCACAATATATTATGAGAGCGCAACATGCAGGTATTATGAGCAATTTCTCTTACCCCAATTTGTGTCACATCTACTGGAGCATAATGAGCATATATTATGACGTCACAGTATTTGATGACATCATAATTAGTATGCACTGTGACGTCACAATGTATTATGACGTCATAATGTATCCGCCTTATGACATCACAATATATTATGAGAGCGCAACATGCAGGTTTTATGACCCATTTCGCTAACCGCAATTTGTGTCACATCTACTGGAGCATCATGAGCATGTATTATGACGTCACAGTATATGATGACATCATAATTAGTATGCACTATGATGTCACAATGTATTATGACGTCATAATGTAGCCGAATTAAGACATCACAATATATTATGAGAGCGCAATTTGCAGGTTTTATGACCAATTTCTCTTACCCCAATTTGTGTCACATCTACTGGAGCATCATGAGCATGTATTATGACATCACAGTATATGATGACACCATAATTAGTATGCAGTATGACGTCACAATGTATTATGACGTCATAATGTATCCGCCTTATGACATAACAATATATTATGAGAGCGCAACATGCAGGTATTATGAGCAATTTCTCTTACCCCAATTTGTGTCACATCTACTGGAGCATCATGAGCATGTATTATGACGTCACAGTATATGATGACATCATAAATAGTATGCAGTATGACGTCACAATGTATTATGACGTCATAATGTATCCGCATTAAGACATCACAATATATTATGAGAGCGAAATTTGCAGGTTTTATGAGCAATTTCTCTTACCCCAATTTGTGTCACATCTACTGGAGCATCATGAGCATGTATTATGACGTCACAGTATATGATGACATCATAATTAGTATGCACTATGACATCACAATGTATTATGACGTCATAATGTATCCGCATTATGACATCACAATATATTATGAGAGCGCAACATGCAGGTATTATGAGCAATTTCTCTTACCCCAATTTGTGTCACATCTACTGGAGCATCATGAGCATGTATTATGACGTCACAGTATATGATGACATCATAATTAGTATGCACTATGACCTCACAATGTATTATGACGTCATAATGTATCCGCATTATGATATCACAATATGAGAGCGCAACATGCAGGTATTATGAGCAATTTCTCTTACCCAATTTGTGTCACATGCAATTGAGCATCATGAGCATGTATTATGACGTCACAGTATATGATGACATCATAAATAGTAAGCACTATGATGTCACAATGTATTATAACGTAATAATGTAGCCGCATTATGACATCACAATATATTATGAGAGCGCAATTTGCAGGTTTTATGAAAAATTTCGCTTACCCCAATTTGTGTCACATCTACTGGAGCATCATGAGCATGTATTATGACGTCACAGTATATGATGACATCATAATTAGTATGCAGTATGACGTCACAATGGATTATGACGTCATAATGTATCCGCATTAAGACATCACAATATATTATGAGAGCGCAATTTGCAGGTTTTATGAGCAATTTCTCTTACCCCAATTTGTGTCACATCTACTGGAGCATCATGAGCATGTATTATGACGTCACAGTATATGATGACATCATAATTAGTATGCAGTATGACGTCACAATGTATTATGACGTCATAATGTATCCGCAATATGACATCACAATATATTATGAGAGCGCAATTTGCAGGTTTTATGACCAATTTCGCTTACCACAATTTGTGTCACATCTACTGGAGCATCATGAGCATGTATTATGACGTCACAGTATATGATGACATCATAATTAGTATGCAGTATGACGTCACAATGTATTATGATGTCATAATGTATCCGCATTATGACATCACAATATATTATGAGAGCGCAACATGCAGATATTATGAGCAATTTCTCTTACCCCAATTTGTGTCACATCTACTGGAGCATCATGAGCATGTATTATGACGTCACAGTATATGATGACATCATAATTAGTATGCAGTATGACGTCACAATGTATTATGACGTCATAATGTATCCGCATTATGACATCACAATATATTATGAGAGCGCAACATGCAGGTATTATGAGCAATTTCTCTTACCCCAATTTGTGTCACATCTACTGGAGCATCATGAGCATATATTATGACGTCACAGTATTTGATGACATCATAATTAGTATGCACTGTGACGTCACAATGTATTATGACGTCATAATGTATCCGCCTTATGACATCACAATATATTATGAGAGCGCAACATGCAGGTATTATGAGCAATTTCTCTTATCCCAATTTGTGTCACATCTACTGGAGCATCATGAGCATGTATTGTGACGTCACAGTATATGATGACATCATAATTAGTATGCACTATGACGTCACAATGCATTATGACGTCATAATGTATCCGCATTATGACATCACAATATATTATGAGAGCGCAACATGCAGGTATTATGAGCAATTTCTCTTACCCCAATTTGTGTCACATCTACTGGAGCATCATGAGCATGTATTATGACGTTACAGTATATGATGACATCATAATTAGTATGCACTATGACGTCACAATGTATTATGACGTCATAATATATCCGCATTATGACATCACAATATATTATGAGAGCGCAACATGCAGGTTTTATGACCAATTTCGCTAACCGCAATTTGTGTCACATCTACTGGAGCATCATGAGCATGTATTATGACCTCACAGTATATGATGACATCATAATTAGTATGCACTATGATGTCACAATGTATTATGACGTCATAATGTAGCCGCATTAAGACATCACAATATATTATGAGAGCGCAATTTGCAGGTTTTATGACCAATTTCGCTTACCCCAATTTGTGTCACATCTACTGGAGCATCATGAGCATGTATTATGACATCACAGTATATGATGTCACCATAATTAGTATGCAGTATCACGTCACAATGTATTATGATGTCATAATGTATCCGTATTATGACATCACAATATATTATGAGAGCGCAACATGCAGGTATTTTCAACAATTTCTCTTACCCCAATTTGTGTCACATCTACTGGAGCATCATGAGCATGTATTATGACGTCACAGTATATGATGACATCATAATTAGTATGCAGTATGACGTCGCAATCACAATATATTATGAGAGCGCAACATGCAGGTATTATGAGCAATTTCTCTTACCCCAATTTGTGTCACATCTACTGGAGCATCATGAGCATGTATTATGACGTCACAGTATATGATGACATCATAATTAGTATGCACTACGACGTCACAATGTATTATGACGTCATAATATATCCGCATTAAGACATCACAATATATTATGAGAGCGCAATTTGCAGGTTTTATGAGCAATTTCTCTTACCCCAATTTGTGTCACATCTACTGGAGCATCATGAGCATGTATTATGACGTCACAGTATATGATGACATCATAATTAGTATGCAGTATGACGTCACAATGTATTATGACGTCATAATGTATCCGCAATATGACATCACAATATATTATGAGAGCGCAATTTGCAGGTTTTATGACCAATTTCGCTTACCACAATTTGTGTCACATCTACTGGAGCATCATGAGCATGTATTATGACGTCACAGTATATGATGACATCATAATTAGTATGCAGTATGACGTCACAATGTATTATGATGTCATAATGTATCCGCATTATGACATCACAATATATTATGAGAGCGCAACATGCAGATATTATGAGCAATTTCTCTTACCCCAATTTGTGTCACATCTACTGGAGCATCATGAGCATGTATTATGACGTCACAGTATATGATGACATCATAATTAGTATGCACTATGACGTCACAATGTATTATGACGTCATAATGTATCCGCATTATGACATCACAATATATTATGAGAGCGCAACATGCAGGTATTATGAGCAATTTCTCTTACCCCAATTTGTGTCACATCTACTGGAGCATCATGAGCATATATTATGACGTCACAGTATTTGATGACATCATAATTAGTATGCACTGTGACGTCACAATGTATTATGACGTCATAATGTATCCGCCTTATGACATCACAATATATTATGAGAGCGCAACATGCAGGTATTATGAGCAATTTCTCTTATCCCAATTTGTGTCACATCTACTGGAGCATCATGAGCATGTATTGTGACGTCACAGTATATGATGACATCATAATTAGTATGCACTATGACGTCACAATGCATTATGACGTCATAATGTATCCGCATTATGACATCACAATATATTATGAGAGCGCAACATGCAGGTATTATGAGCAATTTCTCTTACCCCAATTTGTGTCACATCTACTGGAGCATCATGAGCATGTATTATGACGTTACAGTATATGATGACATCATAATTAGTATGCACTATGACGTCACAATGTATTATGACGTCATAATATATCCGCATTATGACATCACAATATATTATGAGAGCGCAACATGCAGGTTTTATGACCATTTTCGCTAACCGCAATTTGTGTCACATCTACTGGAGCATCATGAGCATGTATTATGACCTCACAGTATATGATGACATCATAATTAGTATGCACTATGATGTCACAATGTATTATGACGTCATAATGTAGCCGCATTAAGACATCACAATATATTATGAGAGCGCAATTTGCAGGTTTTATGACCAATTTCGCTTACCCCAATTTGTGTCACATCTACTGGAGCATCATGAGCATGTATTATGACATCACAGTATATGATGTCACCATAATTAGTATGCAGTATGACGTCACAATGTATTATGATGTCATAATGTATCCGTATTATGACATCACAATATATTATGAGAGCGCAACATGCAGGTATTTTCAACAATTTCTCTTACCCCAATTTGTGTCACATCTACTGGAGCATCATGAGCATGTATTATGACGTCACAGTATATGATGACATCATAATTAGTATGCAGTATGACGTCGCAATCACAATATATTATGAGAGCGCAACATGCAGGTATTATGAGCAATTTCTCTTACCCCAATTTGTGTCACATCTACTGGAGCATCATGAGCATGTATTATGACGTCACAGTATATGATGACATCATAATTAGTATGCACTACGACGTCACAATGTATTATGACGTCATAATATATCCGCATTATGACATCACAATATATTATGAGAGCGCAACATGCAGGTTTTATGACCAATTTCGCTTACCCCAATTTGTGTCACATCTACTGGAGCATCATGAGCATGTATTATGACGTCACAGTATATGATGACATCATAATTAGTATGCACTATGATGTCACAATGTATTATGACGTCATAATGTATCCGCATTATGACATCACAATATATTATGAGAGCGCAATTTGCAGGTTTTATGACCAATTTCGCTTACCCCAATTTGTGTCACATCTACTGGAGCATCATGAGCATGTATTATGACGTCACAGTATATGATGACATCATAAATAGTATGCAGTATGACGTCACAATGTATTATGACGTCATAATGTATCCGCATTAAGACATCACAATATATTATGAGAGCGAAATTTGCAGGTTTTATGAGCAATTTCTCTTACCCCAATTTGTGTCACATCTACTGGAGCATCATGAGCATGTATTATGACGTCACAGTATATGATGACATCATAATTAGTATGCACTATGACATCACAATGTATTATGACGTCATAATGTATCCGCATTATAACATCACAATATATTATGAGAGCGCAACATGCAGGTATTATGAGCAATTTCTCTTACCCCAATTTGTGTCACATCTACTGGAGCATCATGAGCATGTATTATGACGTCACAGTATATGATGACATCATAATTAGTATGCACTATGACCTCACAATGTATTATGACGTCATAATGTATCCGCATTATGATATCACAATATGAGAGCGCAACATGCAGGTATTATGAGCAATTTCTCTTACCCAATTTGTGTCACATCTAATGGAGCATCATGAGCATGTATTATGACGTCACAGTATATGATGACATCATAAATAGTATGCACTATGATGTCACAATGTATTATAACGTAATAATGTAGCCGCATTATGACATCACAATATATTATGAGAGCGCAATTTGCAGGTTTTATGAAAAATTTCGCTTACCCCAATTTGTGTCACATCTACTGGAGCATCATGAGCATGTATTATGACGTCACAGTATATGATGACATCATAATTAGTATGCAGTATGACGTCACAATGGATTATGACGTCATAATGTATCCGCATTAAGACATCACAATATATTATGAGAGCGCAATTTGCAGGTTTTATGAGCAATTTCTCTTACCCCAATTTGTGTCACATCTACTGGAGCATCATGAGCATGTATTATGACGTCACAGTATATGATGACATCATAATTAGTATGCAGTATGACGTCACAATGTATTATGACGTCATAATGTATCCGCAATATGACATCACAATATATTATGAGAGCGCAATTTGCAGGTTTTATGACCAATTTCGCTTACCACAATTTGTGTCACATCTACTGGAGCATCATGAGCATGTATTATGACGTCACAGTATATGGTGACATCATAATTATTATGCACTATGACGTCACAATGTTTTATTAAGTCTTAATGTGTCAGCATTATGACATCACAATATATTATGAGAGCGCAACATGCAGGTATTATGAGCAATTTCTCTTACCCCAATTTGTGTCACATCTACTGGAGCACGATGAGGATGATTTATGACGTCACAGTATATGATGACATCATAATTAGTATGCACTATGACGTCACAATGTTTTATGGCGTCATAATGTATCCGCATTATGACATCACAATATATTATGAGAGCGCAATTTGCAGGTTTTATGACCAATTTCGCTTACCACAATTTGTGTCACATCTACTGGAGCATCATGAGCATGTATTTTGACGTCACAGTATATGATGACATCATAATTAGTATGCAGTATGACGTCACAATGTATTATGATGTCATAATGTATCCGCATTATGACATCACAATATATTATGAGAGCGCAACATGCAGGTATTATGAGCAATTTCTCTTACCCCAATTTGTGTCACATCTACTGGAGCATCATGAGCATGTATTATGACGTCACAGTATATGATGACATCATAATTAGTATGCAGTATGACGTCACAATGGATTATGACGTCATAATGTATCCGCATTATGACATCACAATATATTATGAGAGCGCAACATGCAGGTATTATGAGCAATTTCTCTTACCCCAATTTGTGTCACATCTACTGGAGCATCATGAGCATGTATTATGACGTTACAGTATATGATGACATCATAATTAGTATGCACTATGACGTCACAATGTATTATGACGTCATAATATATCCGCATTATGACATCACAATATATTATGAGAGCGCAACATGCAGGTTTTATGACCAATTTCGCTTACCCCAATTTGTGTCACATCTACTGGAGCATCATGAGCATGTATTATGACGTCACAGTATATGACGACATCATAATTAGTATGCACTATGATGTCACAATGTATTATGACGTCATAATGTATCCGCATTATGACATCACAATATATTATGAGAGCGCAATTTGCAGGTTTTATGACCAATTTCGCTTACCCCAAATTGTGTCACATCTACTGGAGCATCATGAGCATGTATTATGACGTCACAGTATATGATGACATCATAAATAGTATGCAGTATGACGTCACAATGTATTATGACGTCATAATGTATCCGCATTAAGACATCACAATATATTATGAGAGCGAAATTTGCATGTTTTATGAGCAATTTCTCTTACCCCAATTTGTGTCACATCTACTGGAGCATCATGAGCATGTATTATGACGTCACAGTATATGATGACATCATAATTAGTATGCACTATGACCTCACAATGTATTATGACGTCATAATGTATCCGCATTATGACATCACAATATATTATGAGAGCGCAACATGCAGGTATTATGAGCAATTTCTCTTACCCCAATTTGTGTCACATCTACTGGAGCATCATGAGCATGTATTATGACGTCACAGTATATGATGACATCATAAATAGTATGCACTATGACCTCACAATGTATTATAACGTAATAATGTAGCCGCATTATGACATCACAATATATTATGAGAGCGCAATTTGCAGGTTTTATGAAAAATTTCGCTTACCCCAATTTGTGTCACATCTACTGGAGCATCATGAGCATGTATTATGACGTCACAGTATATGATGACATCATAATTAGTATGCAGTATGACGTCACAATGGATTATGACGTCATAATGTATCCGCATTAAGACATCACAATATATTATGAGAGCGCAATTTGCAGGTTTTATGAGCAATTTCTCTTACCCCAATTTGTGTCACATCTACTGGAGCATCATGAGCATGTATTATGACGTCACAGTATATGATGACATCATAATTAGTATGCAGTATGACGTCACAATGTATTATGACGTCATAATGTATCCGCAATATGATATCACAATATATTATGAGAGCGCAATTTGCAGGTTTTATGACCAATTTCGCTTACCACAATTTGTGTCACATCTACTGGAGCATCATGAGCATGTATTATGACGTCACAGTATATGGTGACATCATAATTATTATGCACTATGACGTCACAATGTTTTATTAAGTCTTAATGTGTCAGCATTATGACATCACAATATATTATGAGAGCGCAACATGCAGGTATTATGAGCAATTTCTCTTACCCCAATTTGTGTCACATCTACTGGAGCACGATGAGGATGATTTATGACATCACAGTATATGATGACATCATAATTAGTATGCACTATGACGTCACAATGTTTTATGGCGTCATAATGTATCCGCATTATGACATCACAATATATTATGAGAGCGCAATTTGCAGGTTTTATGACCAATTTCGCTTACCACAATTTGTGTCACATCTACTGGAGCATCATGAGCATGTATTTTGACGTCACAGTATATGATGACATCATAATTAGTATGCAGTATGACGTCACAATGTATTATGATGTCATAATGTATCCGCATTATGACATCACAATATATTATGAGAGCGCAACATGCAGGTATTATGAGCAATTTCTCTTACCCCAATTTGTGTCACATCTACTGGAGCATCATGAGCATGTATTATGACGTCACAGTATATGATGACATCATAATTAGTATGCTGTATGACGTCACAATGGATTATGACGTCATAATGTATCCGCATTATGACATCACAATATATTATGAGAGCGCAACATGCAGGTATTATGAGCAATTTCTCTTACCCCAATTTGTGTCACATCTACTGGAGCATCATGAGCATGTATTATGACGTCACAGTATTTGATGACATCATAATTAGTATGCACTGTGACGTCACAATGTATTATGACGTCATAATGTATCCGCCTTATGACATCACAATATATTATGAGAGCGCAACATGCAGGTATTATGAGCAATTTCTCTTACCCCAATTTGTGTCACATCTACTGGAGCATCATGAGCATGTATTATGACGTCACAGTATATGATGACATCATAATTAGTATGCACTATGACATCACAATGTATTATGACGTCATAATGTATCCGCATTATAACATCACAATATATTATGAGAGCGCAACATGCAGGTATTATGAGCAATTTCTCTTACCCCAATTTGTGTCACATCTACTGGAGCATCATGAGCATGTATTATGACGTCACAGTATATGATGACATCATAATTAGTATGCACTATGACCTCACAATGTATTATGCCGTCATAATGTATCCGCATTATGATATCACAATATGAGAGCGCAACATGCAGGTATTATGAGCAATTTCTCTTACCCAATTTGTGTCACATCTAATGGAGCATCATGAGCATGTATTATGACGTCACAGTATATGATGACATCATAAATAGTATGCACTATGATGTCACAATGTATTATAACGTAATAATGTAGCCGCATTATGACATCACAATATATTATGAGAGCGCAATTTGCAGGTTTTATGAAAAATTTCGCTTACCCCAATTTGTGTCACATCTACTGGAGCATCATGAGCATGTATTATGACGTCACAGTATATGATGACATCATAATTAGTATGCAGTATGACGTCACAATGGATTATGACGTCATAATGTATCCGCATTAAGACATCACAATATATTATGAGAGCGCAATTTGCAGGTTTTATGAGCAATTTCTCTTACCCCAATTTGTGTCACATCTACTGGAGCATCATGAGCATGTATTATGACGTCACAGTATATGATGACATCATAATTAGTATGCAGTATGACGTCACAATGTATTATGACGTCATAATGTATCCGCAATATGACATCACAATATATTATGAGAGCGCAATTTGCAGGTTTTATGACCAATTTCGCTTACCACAATTTGTGTCACATCTACTGGAGCATCATGAGCATGTATTATGACGTCACAGTATATGGTGACATCATAATTATTATGCACTATGACGTCACAATGTTTTATTAAGTCTTAATGTGTCAGCATTATGACATCACAATATATTATGAGAGCGCAACATGCAGGTATTATGAGCAATTTCTCTTACCCCAATTTGTGTCACATCTACTGGAGCACGATGAGGATGATTTATGACGTCACAGTATATGATGACATCATAATTAGTATGCACTATGACGTCACAATGTTTTATGGCGTCATAATGTATCCGCATTATGACATCACAATATATTATGAGAGCGCAATTTGCAGGTTTTATGACCAATTTCGCTTACCACAATTTGTGTCACATCTACTGGAGCATCATGAGCATGTATTATGACGTCACAGTATATGATGACATCATAATTAGTATGCAGTATGACGTCACAATGGATTATGACGTCATAATGTATCCGCATTATGACATCACAATATATTATGAGAGCGCAACATGCAGGTATTATGAGCAATTTCTCTTACCCCAATTTGTGTCACATCTACTGGAGCATCATGAGCATGTATTATGACGTTACAGTATATGATGACATCATAATTAGTATGCACTATGACGTCACAATGTATTATGACGTCATAATATATCCGCATTATGACATCACAATATATTATGAGAGCGCAATTTGCAGGTTTTATGACCAATTTCGCTTACCCCAAATTGTGTCACATCTACTGGAGCATCATGAGCATGTATTATGACGTCACAGTATATGATGACATCATAATTAGTATGCAGTATGACGTCACAATGTATTATGACGTAATAATGTATCCGCATTAAGACATCACAATATATTATGAGAGCGAAATTTGCAGGTTTTATGAGCAATTTCTCTTACCCCAATTTGTGTCACATCTACTGGAGCATCATGAGCATGTATTATGACGTCACAGTATATGATGACATCATAATTAGTATGCACTATGACCTCACAATGTATTATGACGTCATAATGTATCCGCATTATGACATCACAATATATTATGAGAGCGCAACATGCAGGTATTATGAGCAATTTCTCTTACCCCAATTTGTGTCACATCTACTGGAGCATCATGAGCATGTATTATGACGTCACAGTATATGATGACATCATAAATAGTATGCACTATGACCTCACAATGTATTATAACGTAATAATGTAGCCGCATTATGACATCACAATATATTATGAGAGCGCAATTTGCAGGTTTTATGAAAAATTTCGCTTACCCCAATTTGTGTCACATCTACTGGAGCATCATGAGCATGTATTATGATGACACAGTATATGATGACATCATAATTAGTATGCAGTATGACGTCACAATGGATTATGACGTCATAATGTATCCGCATTAAGACATCACAATATATTATGAGAGCGCAATTTGCAGGTTTTATGAGCAATTTCTCTTACCCCAATTTGTGTCACATCTACTGGAGCATCATGAGCATGTATTATGACGTCACAGTATATGATGACATCATAATTAGTATGCAGTATGACGTCACAATGTATTATGACGTCATAATGTATCCGCAATATGACATCACAATATATTATGAGAGCGCAATTTGCAGGTTTTATGACCAATTTCGCTTACCACAATTTGTGTCACATCTACTGGAGCATCATGAGCATGTATTATGACGTCACAGTATATGGTGACATCATAATTATTATGCACTATGACGTCACAATGTTTTATTAAGTCTTAATGTGTCAGCATTATGACATCACAATATATTATGAGAGCGCAACATGCAGGTATTATGAGCAATTTCTCTTACCCCAATTTGTGTCACATCTACTGGAGCACGATGAGGATGATTTATGACATCACAGTATATGATGACATCATAATTAGTATGCACTATGACGTCACAATGTTTTATGGCGTCATAATGTATCCGCATTATGACATCACAATATATTATGAGAGCGCAACATGCAGGTATTATGAGCAATTTCTCTTACCCCAATTTGTGTCACATCTACTGGAGCATCATGAGCATGTATTATGACGTCACAGTATTTGATGACATCATAATTAGTATGCACTGTGACGTCACAATGTATTATGACGTCATAATGTATCCGCCTTATGACATCACAATATATTATGAGAGCGCAACATGCAGGTATTATGAGCAATTTCTCTTACCCCAATTTGTGTCACATCTACTGGAGCATCATGAGCATGTATTATGACGTCACAGTATATGATGACATCATAATTAGTATGCACTATGACATCACAATGTATTATGACGTCATAATGTATCCGCATTATAACATCACAATATATTATGAGAGCGCAACATGCAGGTATTATGAGCAATTTCTCTTACCCCAATTTGTGTCACATCTACTGGAGCATCATGAGCATGTATTATGACGTCACAGTATATGATGACATCATAATTAGTATGCACTATGACCTCACAATGTATTATGACGTCATAATGTATCCGCATTATGATATCACAATATGAGAGCGCAACATGCAGGTATTATGAGCAATTTCTCTTACCCAATTTGTGTCACATCTAATGGAGCATCATGAGCATGTATTATGACGTCACAGTATATGATGACATCATAAATAGTATGCACTATGATGTCACAATGTATTATAACGTAATAATGTAGCCGCATTATGACATCACAATATATTATGAGAGCGCAATTTGCAGGTTTTATGAAAAATTTCGCTTACCCCAATTTGTGTCACATCTACTGGAGCATCATGAGCATGTATTATGACGTCACAGTATATGATGACATCATAATTAGTATGCAGTATGACGTCACAATGGATTATGACGTCATAATGTATCCGCATTAAGACATCACAATATATTATGAGAGCGCAATTTGCAGGTTTTATGAGCAATTTCTCTTACCCCAATTTGTGTCACATCTACTGGAGCATCATGAGCATGTATTATGACGTCACAGTATATGATGACATCATAATTAGTATGCAGTATGACGTCACAATGTATTATGACGTCATAATGTATCCGCAATATGACATCACAATATATTATGAGAGCGCAATTTGCAGGTTTTATGACCAATTTCGCTTACCACAATTTGTGTCACATCTACTGGAGCATCATGAGCATGTATTATGACGTCACAGTATATGGTGACATCATAATTATTATGCACTATGACGTCACAATGTTTTATTAAGTCTTAATGTGTCAGCATTATGACATCACAATATATTATGAGAGCGCAACATGCAGGTATTATGAGCAATTTCTCTTACCCCAATTTGTGTCACATCTACTGGAGCACGATGAGGATGATTTATGACGTCACAGTATATGATGACATCATAATTAGTATGCACTATGACGTCACAATGTTTTATGGCGTCATAATGTATCCGCATTATGACATCACAATATATTATGAGAGCGCAATTTGCAGGTTTTATGACCAATTTCGCTTACCACAATTTGTGTCACATCTACTGGAGCATCATGAGCATGTATTTTGACGTCACAGTATATGATGACATCATAATTAGTATGCAGTATGACGTCACAATGTATTATGATGTCATAATGTATCCGCATTATGACATCACAATATATTATGAGAGCGCAACATTCAGGTATTATGAGCAATTTCTCTTACCCCAATTTGTGTCACATCTACTGGAGCATCATGAGCATGTATTATGACGTCACAGTATATGATGACATCATAATTAGTATGCAGTATGACGTCACAATGGATTATGACGTCATAATGTATCCGGATTATGACATCACAATATATTATGAGAGCGCAACATGCAGGTATTATGAGCAATTTCTCTTACCCCAATTTGTGTCACATCTACTGGAGCATCATGAGCATGTATTATGACGTTACAGTATATGATGACATCATAATTAGTATGCACTATGACGTCACAATGTATTATGACGTCATAATATATCCGCATTATGACATCACAATATATTATGAGAGCGCAACATGCAGGTTTTATGACCAATTTCGCTTACCCCAATTTGTGTCACATCTACTGGAGCATCATGAGCATGTATTATGACGTCACAGTATATGACGACATCATAATTAGTATGCACTATGATGTCACAATGTATTATGACGTCATAATGTATCCGCATTATGACATCACAATATATTATGAGAGCGCAATTTGCAGGTTTTATGACCAATTTCGCTTACCCCAAATTGTGTCACATCTACTGGAGCATCATGAGCATGTATTATGACGTCACAGTATATGATGACATCATAAATAGTATGCAGTATGACGTCACAATGTATTATGACGTAATAATGTATCCGCATTAAGACATCACAATATATTATGAGAGCGAAATTTGCAGGTTTTATGAGCAATTTCTCTTACCCCAATTTGTGTCACATCTACTGGAGCATCATGAGCATGTATTATGACGTCACAGTATATGATGACATCATAATTAGTATGCACTATGACCTCACAATGTATTATGACGTCATAATGTATCCGCATTATGACATCACAATATATTATGAGAGCGCAACATGCAGGTATTATGAGCAATTTCTCTTACCCCAATTTGTGTCACATCTACTGGAGCATCATGAGCATGTATTATGACGTCACAGTATATGATGACATCATAAATAGTATGCACTATGACCTCACAATGTATTATAACGTAATAATGTAGCCGCATTATGACATCACAATATATTATGAGAGCGCAATTTGCAGGTTTTATGAAAAATTTCGCTTACCCCAATTTGTGTCACATCTACTGGAGCATCATGAGCATGTATTATGACGTCACAGTATATGATGACATCATAATTAGTATGCAGTATGACGTCACAATGGATTATGACGTCATAATGTATCCGCATTAAGACATCACAATATATTATGAGAGCGCAATTTGCAGGTTTTATGAGCAATTTCTCTTACCCCAATTTGTGTCACATCTACTGGAGCATCATGAGCATGTATTATGACGTCACAGTATATGATGACATCATAATTATTATGCAGTATGACGTCACAATGTATTATGACGACATAATGTATCCGCAATATGACATCACAATATATTATGAGAGCGCAATTTGCAGGTTTTATGACCAATTTCGCTTACCACAATTTGTGTCACATCTACTGGAGCATCATGAGCATGTATTATGACGTCACAGTATATGGTGACATCATAATTATTATGCACTATGACGTCACAATGTTTTATTAAGTCTTAATGTGTCAGCATTATGACATCACAATATATTATGAGAGCGCAACATGCAGGTATTATGAGCAATTTCTCTTACCCCAATTTGTGTCACATCTACTGGAGCACGATGAGGATGATTTATGACATCACAGTATATGATGACATCATAATTAGTATGCACTATGACGTCACAATGTTTTATGGCGTCATAATGTATCCGCATTATGACATCACAATATATTATGAGAGCGCAATTTGCAGGTTTTATGACCAATTTCGCTTACCACAATTTGTGTCACATCTACTGGAGCATCATGAGCATGTATTTTGACGTCACAGTATATGATGACATCATAATTAGTATGCAGTATGACGTCACAATGTATTATGATGTCATAATGTATCCGCATTATGACATCACAATATATTATGAGAGCGCAACATGCAGGTATTATGAGCAATTTCTCTTACCCCAATTTGTGTCACATCTACTGGAGCATCATGAGCATGTATTATGACGTCACAGTATATGATGACATCATAATTAGTATGCTGTATGACGTCACAATGGATTATGACGTCATAATGTATCCGCATTATGACATCACAATATATTATGAGAGCGCAACATGCAGGTATTATGAGCAATTTCTCTTACCCCAATTTGTGTCACATCTACTGGAGCATCATGAGCATGTATTATGACGTCACAGTATTTGATGACATCATAATTAGTATGCACTGTGACGTCACAATGTATTATGACGTCATAATGTATCCGCCTTATGACATCACAATATATTATGAGAGCGCAACATGCAGGTATTATGAGCAATTTCTCTTATCCCAATTTGTGTCACATCTACTGGAGCATCATGAGCATGTATTATGACGTCACAGTATATGATGACATCATAATTAGTATGCACTATGGCGTCACAATGTATTATGACGTCATAATGTATCCGCATTATGACATCACAATATATTATGAGAGCGCAACATGCAGGTATTATGAGCAATTTCTCTTACCCCAATTTGTGTCACATCTACTGGAGCATCATGAGCATGTATTATGACGTTACAGTATATGATGACATCATAATTAGTATGCACTATGACGTCACAATGTATTATGACGTCATAATATATCCGCATTATGACATCACAATATATTATGAGAGCGCAACATGCAGGTTTTATGACCAATTTCGCTAACCGCAATTTGTGTCACATCTACTGGAGCATCATGAGCATGTATTATGACGTCAGAGTATATGATGACATCATAATTAGTATGCACTATGATGTCACAATGTATTGTGACGTCATAATGTAGCCGCATTATGACATCACAATATATTATGAGAGCGCAATTTGCAGGTTTTATGACCAATTTCGCTTACCCCAATTTGTGTCACATCTACTGGAGCATCATGAGCATGTATTATGACGTCACAGTATATGATGACATCATAATTAGTATGCAGTATGACGTCACAATGTATTATGACGTCATAATGTATCCGCATTAAGACATCACAATATATTATGAGAGCGCAATTTGCAGGTTTTATGAGCAATTTCTCTTACCCCAATTTGTGTCACATCTACTGGAGCATCATGAGCATGTATTATGACGTCACAGTATATGATGACATCATAATTAGTATGCACTATGACATCACAATGTATTATGACGTCATAATGTATCCGCATTATGACATCACAATATATTATGAGAGCGCAACATGCAGGTATTATGAGCAATTTCTCTTACCCCAATTTGTGTCACATCTACTGGAGCATCATGAGCATGTATTATGACGTCACAGTATATGATGACATCATAATTAGTATGCACTATGACCTCACAATGTATTATGACGTCATAATGTATCCGCATTATGATATCACAATATGAGAGCGCAACATGCAGGTATTATGAGCAATTTCTCTTACCCAGTTTGTGTCACATCTAATGGAGCATCATGAGCATGTATTATGACGTCACAGTATATGATGACATCATAAATAGTATGCACTATGATGTCACAATGTATTATAACGTAATAATGTAGCCGCATTATGACATCACAATATATTATGAGAGCGCAATTTGCAGGTTTTATGAAAAATTTCGCTTACCCCAATTTGTGTCACATCTACTGGAGCATCATGAGCATGTATTATGACGTCACAGTATATGATGACATCATAATTAGTATGCAGTATGACGTCACAATGGATTATGACGTCATAATGTATCCGCATTAAGACATCACAATATATTATGAGAGCGCAATTTGCAGGTTTTATGAGCAATTTCTCTTACCCCAATTTGTGTCACATCTACTGGAGCATCATAAGCATGTATTATGACGTCACAGTATATGATGACATCATAATTAGTATGCAGTATGACGTCACAATGTATTATGACGTCATAATGTATCCGCAATATGACATCACAATATATTATGAGAGCGCAATTTGCAGGTTTTATGACCAATCTCGCTTACCACAATTTGTGTCACATCTACTGGAGCATCATGAGCATGTATTATGACGTCACAGTATATGATGACATCATAATTAGTATGCAGTATGACGTCACAATGTATTATGATGTCATAATGTATCCGCATTATGACATCACAATATATTATGAGAGCGCAACATGCAGGTATTATGAGCAATTTCTCTTACCCCAATTTGTGTCACATCTACTGGAGCATCATGAGCATGTATTATGACGTCACAGTATATGATGACATCATAATTAGTATGCAGTATGACGTCACAATGGATTATGACGTCATAATGTATCCGCATTATGACATCACAATATATTATGAGAGCGCAACATGCAGGTATTATGAGCAATTTCTCTTACCCCAATTTGTGTCACATCTCCTGGAGCATCATGAGCATATATTATGACGTCACAGTATTTGATGACATCATAATTAGTATGCACTGTGACGTCACAATGTATTATGACGTCATAATGTATCCGCCTTATGACATCATAATATATTATGAGAGCGCAACATGCAGGTATTATGAGCAATTTCTCTTATCCCAATTTGTGTCACATCTACTGGAGCATCATGAGCATGTATTATGACGTCACAGTATATGATGACATCATAATTAGTATACACTATGACGTCACAATGTATTATGACGTCATAATGTATCCGCATTATGACATCACAATATATTATGAGAGCGCAACATGCAGGTATTATGAGCAATTTCTCTTACCCCAATTTGTGTCACATCTACTGGAGCATCATGAGCATGTATTATGACGTTACAGTATATGATGACATCATTATTAGTATGCACTATGACGTCACAATGTATTATGACGTCATAATATATCCGCATTATGACATCACAATATATTATGAGAGCGCAACATGCACGTTTTATGACCAATTTCGCTAACCGCAATTTGTGTCACATCTACTGGAGCATCATGAGCATGTATTATGACGTCACAGTATATGATGACATCATAATTAGTATGCACTATGATGTCACAATGTATTATGACGTCATAATGTAGCCGCATTAAGACATCACAATATATTATGAGAGCGCAATTTGCAGGTTTTATGACCAATTTCGCTTACCCCAATTTGTGTCACATCTACTGGAGCATCATGAGCATGTATTATGACATCACAGTATATGATGACACCATAATTAGTATGCAGTATGACGTCACAATGTATTATGATGTCATAATGTATCCGTATTATGACATCACAATATATTATGAGAGCGCAACATGCAGGTATTTTCAACAATTTCTCTTACCCCAATTTGTGTCACATCTACTGGAGCATCATGAGCATGTATTATGACGTCACATTATATGATGACATCATAATTAGTATGCACTATGACGTCACAATGTATTATGACGTCATAATGTATCCGCATTATGATATTCACAATATATTGTGAGAGCGCAACATGCAGGTATTATGACCAATTTCTCTTACCCCAATTTGTTTCACATCTACTGGAGCATCATGAGCATGTATTATGACGTCACAGTATTTGATGACATCATAATTAGTATGCACTGTGATGTCACAATGTATTATGACGTCATAAGGTATCCGCCTTATGACATCACAATATATTATGTGAGCGCAACATGCAGGTATTATGAGCAATTTCTCTTATCCCAATTTGTGTCACATCTACTGGAGCATCATGAGCATGTATTGTGACGTCACAGTATATGATGACATCATAATTAGTATGCACTATGACGTCGCAATGTATTATGACGTCATAATGTATCCGCATAATGACATCACAATATATTATGAGAGCGCAACATGCAGGTATTATGAGCAATTTCTCTTACCCCAATTTGTGTCACATCTACTGGAGCATCATGAGCATGTATTATGATGTCACAGTATATGATGACATCATAATTAGTATGCACTACGACGTCACAATGTATTATGACGTCATAATATATCCGCATTATGACATCACAATATATTATGAGAGCGCAACATGCAGGTTTTATGACCAATTTCGCTTACCCCAATTTGTGTCACATCTACTGGAGCATCATGAGCATGTATTATGACGTCACAGTATATGATGACATCATAATTAGTATGCACTATGATGTCACAATGTATTATGACGTCATAATGTATCCGCATTATGACATCACAATATATTATGAGAGCGCAATTTGCAGGTTTTATGACCAATTTCGCTTACCCCAAATAGTGTCACATCTACTGGAGCATCATGAGAATGTATTATGACGTCACAGTATATGATGACATCATAAATAGTATGCAGTATGACGTCACAATGTATTATGACGTCATAATGTATCCGCATTAAGACATCACAATATATTATGAGAGCGAAATTTGCAGGTTTTATGAGCAATTTCTCTTACCCCAATTTGTGTCACATCTACTGGAGCATAATGAGCATGTATTATGACGTCACAGTATATGATGACATCATAATTAGTATGCACTATGACATCACAATGTATTATGACGTCATAATGTATCCGCATTATGACATCACAATATATTATGAGAGCGCAACTTGCAGGTATTATGAGCAATTTCTCTTACCCCAATTTGTGTCACATCTACTGGAGCATCATGAGCATGTATTATGACGTCACAGTATATGATGACATCATAATTAGTATGCACTATGACATCACAATGTATTATGACGTCATAATGTATCCGCATTATGACATCACAATATATTATGAGAGCGCAACATGCAGGTATTATGAGCAATTTCTCTTACCCCAATTTGTGTCACATCTACTGGAGCATCATGAGCATGTATTATGACGTCACAGTATATGATGACATCATAATTAGTATGCACTATGACCTCACAATGTATTATGACGTCATAATGTATCCGCATTATGATATCACAATATGAGAGCGCAACATGCAGGTATTATGAGCAATTTCTCTTACCCAGTTTGTGTCACATCTAATGGAGCATCATGAGCATGTATTATGACGTCACAGTATATGATGACATCATAAATAGTATGCACTATGATGTCACAATGTATTATAACGTAATAATGTAGCCGCATTATGACATCACAATATATTATGAGAGCGCAATTTGCAGGTTTTATGAAAAATTTCGCTTACCCCAATTTGTGTCACATCTACTGGAGCATCATGAGCATGTATTATGACGTCACAGTATATGATGACATCATAATTAGTATGCAGTATGACGTCACAATGGATTATGACGTCATAATGTATCCGCATTAAGACATCACAATATATTATGAGAGCGCAATTTGCAGGTTTTATGAGCAATTTCTCTTACCCCAATTTGTGTCACATCTACTGGAGCATCATAAGCATGTATTATGACGTCACAGTATATGATGACATCATAATTAGTATGCAGTATGACGTCACAATGTATTATGACGTCATAATGTATCCGCAATATGACATCACAATATATTATGAGAGCGCAATTTGCAGGTTTTATGACCAATCTCGCTTACCACAATTTGTGTCACATCTACTGGAGCATCATGAGCATGTATTATGACGTCACAGTATATGATGACATCATAATTAGTATGCAGTATGACGTCACAATGTATTATGATGTCTTAATGTATCCGCATTATGACATCACAATATATTATGAGAGCGCAACATGCAGGTATTATGAGCAATTTCTCTTACCCCAATTTGTGTCACATCTACTGGAGCATCATGAGCATGTATTATGACGTCACAGTATATGATGACATCATAATTAGTATGCAGTATGACGTCACAATGTATTATGACGTCATAATGTATCCGCATTATGACATCACAATATATTATGAGAGCGCAACATGCAGGTATTATGAGCAATTTCTCTTACCCCAATTTGTGTCACATCTACTGGAGCATCATGAGCATATATTATGACGTCACAGTATTTGATGACATCATAATTAGTATGCACTGTGACGTCACAATGTATTATGACGTCATAATGTATCCGCCTTATGACATCACAATATATTATGAGAGCGCAACATGCAGGTATTATGAGCAATTTCTCTTATCCCAATTTGTGTCACATCTACTGGAGCATCATGAGCATGTATTATGACGTCACAGTATATGATGACATCATAATTAGTATGCACTATGACGTCACAATGTATTATGACGTCATAATGTATCCGCATTATGACATCACAATATATTATGAGAGCGCAACATGCAGGTATTATGAGCAATTTCTCTTACCCCAATTTGTGTCACATCTACTGGAGCATCATGAGCATGTATTATGACGTTACAGTATATGATGACATCATTATTAGTATGCACTATGACGTCACAATGTATTATGACGTCATAATATATCCGCATTATGACATCACAATATATTATGAGAGCGCAACATGCACGTTTTATGACCAATTTCGCTAACCGCAATTTGTGTCACATCTACTGGAGCATCATGAGCATGTATTATGACGTCACAGTATATGATGACATCATAATTAGTATGCACTATGATGTCACAATGTATTATGACGTCATAATGTAGCCGCATTAAGACATCACAATATATTATGAGAGCGCAATTTGCAGGTTTTATGAGCAATTTCTCTTACCCCAATTTGTGTCACATCTACTGGAGCATCATGAGCATGTATTATGACATCACAGTATATGATGACACCATAATTAGTATGCAGTATGACGTCACAATGTATTATGATGTCATAATGTATCCGTATTATGACATCACAATATATTATGAGAGCGCAACATGCAGGTATTTTCAACAATTTCTCTTACCCCAATTTGTGTCACATCTACTGGAGCATCATGAGCATGTATTATGACGTCACATTATATGATGACATCATAATTAGTATGCACTATGACGTCACAATGTATTATGACGTCATAATGTATCCGCATTATGATATTCACAATATATTGTGAGAGCGCAACATGCAGGTATTATGACCAATTTCTCTTACCCCAATTTGTTTCACATCTACTGGAGCATCATGAGCATGTATTATGACGTCACAGTATTTGATGACATCATAATTAGTATGCACTGTGATGTCACAATGTATTATGACGTCATAATGTATCCGCCTTATGACATCACAATATATTATGAGAGCGCAACATGCAGGTATTATGAGCAATTTCTCTTATCCCAATTTGTGTCACATCTACTGGAGCATCATGAGCATGTATTATGACGTCACAGTATATGATGACATCATAATTAGTATGCACTATGACGTCGCAATGTATTATGACGTCATAATGTATCCGCATTATGACATCACAATATATTATGAGAGCGCAACATGCAGGTATTATGAGCAATTTCTCTTACCCCAATTTGTGTCACATCTACTGGAGCATCATGAGCATGTATTATGACGTCACAGTATATGATGACATCATAATTAGTATGCACTACGACGTCACAATGTATTATGACGTCATAATATATCCGCATTATGACATCACAATATATTATGAGAGCGCAACATGCAGGTTTTATGACCAATTTCGCTTACCCCAATTTGTGTCACATCTACTGGAGCATCATGAGCATGTATTATGACGTCACAGTATATGATGACATCATAATTAGTATGCACTATGATGGCACAATGTATTATGACGTCATAATGTATCCGCATTATGACATCACAATATATTATGAGAGCGCAATTTGCAGGTTTTATGACCAATTTCGCTTACCCCAAATTGTGTCACATCTACTGGAGCATCATGAGCATGTATTATGACGTCACAGTATATGATGACATCATAAATAGTATGCAGTATGACGTCACAATGTATTATGACGTCATAATGTATCCGCATTAAGACATCACAATATATTATGAGAGCGAAATTTGCAGGTTTTATGAGCAATTTCTCTTACCCCAATTTGTGTCACATCTACTGGAGCATCATGAGCATGTATTATGACGTCACAGTATATGATGACATCATAATTAGTATGCAGTATGACGTCACAATGTATTATGACGTCATAATGTATCCGCATTATGACATCACAATATATTATGAGAGCGCAATTTGCAGGTTTTATGACCAATTTCGCTTACCACAATTTGTGTCACATCTACTGGAGCATCATGAGCATGTATTATGACGTCACAGTATATGATGACATCATAATTAGTATGCAGTATGACGTCACAATGTATTATGATGTCATAATGTATCCGCATTATGACATCACAATATATTATGAGAGCGCAACCTGCAGGTATTATGAGCAATTACTCTTACCCCAAATTGTGTCACATTTACTGGAGCATCATGAGCATGTATTATGACGTCACAGTATATGATGACATCATAATTAGTATGCAGTATGACGTCACAATGTATTATGACGTCATAATGTATCCGCATTATGACATCACAATATATTATGAGAGCGCAACATGCAGGTATTATGAGCAATTTCTCTTACCACAATTTGTGTCACATCTACTGGAGCATCATGAGCATGTATTATGACGTCACAGTATTTGATGACATCATAATTAGTATGCACTGTGACGTCACAATGTATTATGACGTCATAATGTATCCGCCTTATGACATCACAATATATTATGAGAGCGCAACATGCAGGTATTATGAGCAATTTCTCTTACCCCAATTTGTGTCACATCTACTGGAGCATCATGAGCATGTATTATGACGTCACAGTATATGATGACATCATAATTATTATGCACTATGATGTCACAATGTATTATGACGCCATAATGTAGCCGCATTATGACATCACAATATATTATGAGAGCGCAATTTGCAGGTTTTATGACATCATAATTAGTATGCACTATGATGTCACAATGTATTATGACGTCATAATTACCCCAATTTGTGTCACATCTACTGGAGCATCATGAGCATGTATTATGACGTCACAGTATATGATGACATCATAATTAGTATGCAGTATGACGTCACAATGTATTATGACGTCATAATGTATCCGCATTATGACATCACAATATATTATGAGAGCGCAATTTGCAGGTTTTATGACCAATTTCGCTTACCCCAATTTGTGTCAAATCTACTGGAGTATCATGAGCATGTATTATGACGTCACAGTATATGATAACATCATAATTAGTATGCAGTATGACGTCACAATGTATTATGATGTCATAAAGTATCCGCATTATGACATCACAATATATTATGAGAGCGCAACATGCAGGTATTATGACCAATTTCGCTTACCCCAATTTGTGTCACATCTACTGTAGCATCATGAGCATGTATTATGACGTCACAGTAAATGATGACATCATAATTAGTAAGCACTATGACGTCACAATGTATTATGACGTCATAATGTATCCGCATTATGACATCACAATATATTATGAGAGCGCAATTTGGAAGTTTTATGACCATTTTCGATTACCCCAATTTGTGTCACATCCCCTGGAGCATCATGAGCATGTATTATGATGTCAAAGTATATGATGACATCATAATTAGTATGCACTATGACGTGACAATGTATTATGACGTCATAATGTATCCGCATTATGACATCACAATATATTATGAGAGCGCAATTTGTAGGTATTATGAGCAATTTCTCTTACCCCAATTTGTGTCACATCTACTGGAGCATCATGAGCATGTATTATGACGTCACTGTATATGATGACATCATAATTAGTATGCACTATGACGTCACAATGTATTATGACGTCATAATGCATCCGCATTGTGACATCACAATATATTATGAGAGCGCAATTTGCACGTTTTATGACCAATTTCGCTTACCCCAATTTGTGTCACATCTACTGGAGCATCATGAGCATGTATTATGATGTCACAGTATATGATGACATCATAATTACTATGCAGTATGACGTCACAAAGTATTATGACGTCATAATGTATCCGCATTATGACATCACAATGTATTAAGAGAGCGCAACATGCAGGTATTTTGAGCAATTTCTCTTACCCCAATTTGTGTCACATCTACTGGAGCATCATGAGCATGTATTATGACGTCACAGTATATGATGACATCATAATTAGTATGCAGTATGACGTCACAAAGTATTATGACGTCATAATGTATCCGCATTATGACATCACAATATATTATGAGAGCGCAATTTGCAGGTTTTATGACCAATTTCGCTTACCACAATTTGTGTCACATCTACTGGAGCATCATGAGCATGTATTATGACGTCACAGTATATGATGACATCATAATTAGTATGCAGTATGACGTCACAATGTATTATGATGTCATAATGTATCCGCATTATGACATCACAATATATTATGAGAGCGCAACCTGCAGGTATTATGAGCAATTTCTCTTACCCCAATTTGTGTCACATCTACTGGAGCATCATGAGCATGTATTATGACGTCACAGTATATGATGACATCATAATTAGTATGCACTGTGACGTCACAATGTATTATGACGTCATAATGTATCCGCCTTATGACATCACAATATATTATGAGAGCGCAACATGCAGGTATTATGAGCAATTTCTCTTACCCCAATTTGTGTCACATCTACTGGAGCATCATGAGCATGTATTATGACGTCACAGTACATGATGACATCATAATTAGTATGCACTATGATATCACAATGTATTATGACGCCATAATGTAGCCGCATTATGACATCACAATATATTATGAGAGCGCAATTTGCAGGTTTTATGACATCATAATTAGTATGCACTATGATGTCACAATGTATTATGACGTCATAATTACCCCAATTTGTGTCACATCTACTGGAGCATCATGAGCATGTATTATGATGCCACAGTATATGATGACATCATGATTAGTATGTACTGTGACGTCACAATGTATTATGACGTCATAATGTATCCGCATTATGACATCACAATATATTATGAGAGCGCAACATGCAGGTATTATGAGCAATTTCGCTTACCCCAATTTGTGTCACATCTACTGGAGCATCATGAGCATGTATTATGACGTCACAGTATATGATGGCATCATAATTAGTATGCACTATGACGTCACAATGTATTATGACGTCATAATGTATCCGCATTATGACATCACAATATATTATGAGAGCGCAATTTGCAGGTTTTATGACCAATTTCGCTTACCCCAATTTGTGTCAAATCTACTGGAGTATCATGAGCATGTATTATGACGTCACAGTATATGATGACATCATAATTAGTATGCAGTATGACGTCACAATGTATTATGATGTCATAAAGTATCCGCAGTATGACATCACAATATATTATGAGAGCGCAACATGCAGGTATTATGACCAATTTCGCTTACCCCAATTTGTGTCACATCTACTGTAGCATCATGAGCATGTATTATGACGTCACAGTATATGATGACATCATAATTAGTAAGCACTATGACGTCACAATGTATTATGACGTCATAATGTATCCGCATTATGACATCACAATATATTATGAGAGCGCAATTTGCACGTTTTATGACCAATTTCGCTTACCCCAATTTGTGTCACATCTACTGGAGCATCATGAGCATGTATTATGATGTCACAGTATATGATGACATCATAATTACTATGCAGTATGACGTCACAATGTATTATGACGTCATAATGTATCCGCATTATGACATCACAATGTATTAAGAGAGCGCAACATGCAGGTATTATGAGCAATTTCTCTTACCCCAATTTGTTTCACATCTACTGGAGCATCATGAGCATGTATTATGACATCACAGTATATGATGACATCATAATGAGTATGCACTATGACGTCACAATGTGCTATGACGTCATAATGTATCCGCATTATGACATCACAATATATTATGAGAGCGCAATTTGCAGGTATTATGAGCAATTTGTCTTACCCCAATTTGTGTCACATCTACTGGAGCCTCATGAGCATGTATTATGACGTCACAGTATATGATGCCATCATAATTAGTATGCGCTATGACGTCACAATGTATTATGACGTCATAATATATCCGCATTATGACATCACAATATATTTTCAGAGCGCAACATGCAGGTATTATGAGCAATTTCGCTTACCCCAATTTGTGTCACATCTACTGGAGCATCATGAGCATGTATTATGACGTCACAGTATATGATGACATCATAATTAGTATGCACTATGACGTCACAATGTATTATGACGTCATAATGTATCCGCATTATGACATCACAATATATTATGAGAGCGCAACATGCAGGTATTATGAGCAATTTCTCTTACCCCAAATTGTGTCACATCTACTGGAGCATCATGAGCATGTATTATGACGTCACAGTATATGATGACATCATAATTAGTAAGCACTATGACGTCACAATGTATTATGACGTCATAATATATCCGCATTATGACATCACAATATATTTTCAGAGCGCAACATGCAGGTATTATGAGGAATTTCTCTTACCCCAATTTGTGTCACATCTACTGGAGCATCAAGAGCATGTATTATGACGTCACAGTATATGATGACATCATAATTAGTATGCACTATGACGTCACAATGTATTATGACATCATAATGTATCCGCATTATGACATCACAATATATTATGAGAGCGCAATTTGCAGGTTTTATGACCAATTAGGCTTACCCCAATTTGTTTCACATCTACTGGAGCATCATGAGCATGTATTATGACGTCACAGTATATGATGACATCATAATTAGTATGCACTATGACATCACAATGTATTATGACGTCATAATGTATCCGCATTATGACATCACAATATATTATGAGAGCGCAACATGCAGGTATTATGAGCAATTTCTCTAACCCCAATTTGTGTCACATCTACTGGATCATCATGAGCATGTATTATGACGTCACAGTATATGATGACATCATAATTAGTATGCACTATGACGTCACAATATATTATGACGTCATAATGTATCCGCATTATGACATCACAATATATTATGAGAGTGCAATTTGCAGGTTTTATGACCAATTTCGCTTACCCGAATTTGTGTCACATCTACTGGAGCATCATGAGCATGTATTATGACGTCACAGTATATGATGACATCATAATTAGCATGCAGTATGTTGTCACAATGTATTATTACGTCATAATATATCTGCATTATGACATCACAATATATTATGAGAGCGCAACATGCAGGTTTTATGACAAATTTCGCTTACCCCAATTTGTGTCACATCTACTGTAGCATCATGAGCATGTATTATGACATCACAGTATATGATGACATCATAATTAGTATGCACTATGACGTCACAATGTATTATGACGTCATAATGTATCCGCATTATGACATCACAATATATTATGAGAGCGCAATTTGCAGGTATTATGAGCAATTTCTCTTACCCCAATTTGTGTCACATCTACTGGAGCATCATGAGCATGTATTATGACGTCACAGTATATGATGACATCATAATTAGCATGCAGTATGTTGTCACAATGTATTATTACGTCATAATGTATCCGCATTATGACATCACAATATATTATGAGAGCGCAACATGCAGGTTTTATGACCAATTTCGCTTACCCCAATTTGTGTCACATCTACTGGAGCATCATGAGCATGTATTATGACATCACAGTATATGATGACATCATAATTAGTATGCACTATGACGTCACAATGTATTATGACGTCATAATGTATCCGCATTATGACATCACAATATATTATGAGAGCGCAATTTGCAGGTATTATGAGCAATTTCTCTTACCCCAATTTGTGTCACATCTACTGGAGCATCATGAGCATGTATTATGACGTCACAGTATATGATGACATCATAATTAGTATGCACTATGACGTCACAATGTATTATGCCGTCATAATGTGTCCGCGTTATGACATCACAATATATTATGAGAGCCCAATTTACAGGTATTATGAACAATTTCTCTTACCCCTATTTGTGTCACATCTACTGGAGCATCATGAGCATGTATTATGACGTCACAGTATATGATGAAATCATAATTAGTATGCAGTATGACGTCACAATATATTACGACGTCACAATGTATCCGCATTATGACATCACAATATATTATGAGAGCGCAACATGCAGGTATTGTGAGCAATTTCTCTTACCCGAATTTGTGTCACATCTACTGGAGCATCATGAGCATGTATTATGACGTCACAGTATATGATGACATCATAATTAGTATGCACTATGACGTCACAATGTATTATGACGTCAAAATGTATCCACATTATGACATCACAATATATTATGACAGCGCAACATGCAGGTATTATGAGCAATTTCTCTTACCCCAATTTGTTTCAAATCTACTGGAGCATCATGAGCATGTATTATGACGTCACAGTATATGATGACATCATAATGAGTATGCACTATGACGTCACAATGTGCTATGGCGTTATAATGTTTCCGCATTATGACATCACAATATATTATGAGATCGCAATTTGCAGGTATCATGAGCAATTTGTCTTACCCCAATTTGTGTCACATCTACTGGAGCATCATGAGCATGTATTATGACGTCACAGTATATGATGACATCATAATTAGTATGCACTATGACGTCACAATGTATTATGACATCAAAATGTATCCACATTATGACATCACAATATATTATGAGAGCGCAATTTGCAGGTTTTATGACCAATTTCGCTTACCCGAATTTGTGTCACATTTACTGGAGCATCATGAGCATGTATTATGACGTCACAGTATATGATGACATCATAATTAGCATGCAGTATGTTGTCACAGTGTATTATTACGTCATAATGTATCCGCATTATGACATCACAATATATTATGAGAGCGCAACATGCAGGTTTTATGACCAATTTCGCTTACCCCAATTTGTGTCACATCTTCTGTAGCATCATGAGCATGAATTAGGACATCACAGTATATGATGACATCATAATTAGTATGCACTATGACGGCACAATGTATTATGACGTCATAATGTATCCGCATTATGACATCACAATATATTATGAGAGCGCAATTTGCAGGTATTATGAGCAATTTCTCTTGCCCCAATTTGTGTCACATCTACTGGAGCATCATGAGCGTGGATTATGATGTCAGAGTATATGATGACATCATAATTAGTATGCACTATGACGTCACAATGTATTATCACGTCATAATGTGTCCGCGTTATGACATCACAATATATTATGAGAGCGCAATTTGCAGGTTTTATGACCAATTTCGCTTACCCCAATTTGTGTAACATCTACTGGAGCATCATGAGTATGTATTATGACATCACAGTATATGATGACATCATAATTAATATTCAGTATGACGTCACAATGTATTTTGACGTCATAATGTATCCGCATTATGACATCACAATAGATTATGAGAGCGCAACATGCAGGAATTATGAGCAATTTCTCTTACCACAATTTGTGTCACATCTACTGGAGCATCATGAGCATGTATTATGACGTCACAGTATATGATGACATCATAATTAGTATGCACTATGACGTCACAATGTATTATGACGTCATAATGTATCCGCATTATGACATCACAATATATTATGAGAGCGCAATTTGCAGGTTTTATGACCAATTTCGCTTACTCCAATTTGTTTCACACCTACTGGAGCATCATGAGCATGTATTATGATGTTACAGTATATGATGACATCATAATTAGTGTGCACTATGACGACACAATGTACTATGACGTCATATTGTATCCGCATTATGACATTACAATATATTAAGAGAGCACAACATGCAGGTATTATGAGCAATATCTCTTACCCCAATTTGTTTCACATCTACTGGAGCATCATGAGCATGTATTATGACGTCACAGTATATGGTGACATCATAATTAGTATGCAGTATGACGTCACAATGTATTATGACGTCAAAATGTATGCGCATTATGACATCACAATATATTAAGAGAGCGCAATTTGCAGGTTTTATGACCAATTTCGCTTACCCGAATTTGTGTCACATCTACTGGAGCATCATGAGCATGTATTATGACGTCACAGTATATGATGACATCATAATTAGCATGCAGTATGTTGTCACAATGTATTATTACGTCATAATGTATCCGCCTTATGACATCACAATATATTATGAGAGCGCAACATGCAGGTTTTATGATCAATTTCGCTTACCCCAATTTGTGTCACATCTACTGTAGCATCATGAGCATGTATTATGACATCACAGTATATGATGACATCATAATTAGTATGCACTATGACGTCACAATGTATTATGACGTCATAATGTACCCGCATTATGACATCACAATATATTATGAGAGCGCAACATGCAGGTATTATGAGCAATTTCTCTTACCCCAATTTGTGTCACATCTACTGGAGCATCATAAGCATGATTTATGACGTCAGAGTATATGATGACATCATAATTAGTATGCAATATGACGTCACAATGTATTATGACGTCATAATGTATCCGCATTATGACATCACAATATATAATGAGAGCGCAATTTGCAGGTTTTATGACCATTTTCGATTACCCCAATTTGTGTCACACCTACTGGAGCATCATGAGCATGTATTATGACGTCACAGTATATGATGACATCATAATTAGTATGCAGTATGACGTCACAATGTATTCTGACGTCATAATGTATCCGCATTATGACATCACAATATATTATGAGAGTGCAACATGCAGGTATTATGAGCAATTTCTCTTACCCCAATTTGTGTCACATCTACTGGAGCATCATGAGCATGTATTATGACGTCACAGTATATGATGACATCATAATTAGTATGCACTATGACGTCAGAATGTATTATGACGTAATAATGTATCCGCATTATGACACCACAATATATTATGAGAGCGGAACATGCAGGTATTATGAGCAATTTCTCTTACCCCAATTTGTGTCACATCTACTGGAGCATCATGAGCATGTATTATGACGTCACAGTATATGATGACATCATAATTAGTATGCACTATGACATCACAATGTATTATGACGTCATAATGTATCCGCATTATGACATCACAATATATTATGAGAGCGGAATTTGCAGGTTTTATGACCATTTTCGATGACCCCAATTTGTGTCACATCTACTGGAGCATCATGAGCATGTATTATGACGTCACAGTATATGATGACATCATAATTAATATGCAGTATGACGTCACAATGTATTATGACATCATAATGTATCCGCATTATGACATCACAATATATTATGAGAGCGCAATTTGCAGGTTATATGAGCAATTTCTCTTACCACAATTTGTGTCACATCTACTGGAGCATCATGAGCATGTATGTTGACGTCACAGTATATGATGATATCATAATTAGTATACTCTATGACGTCACAATATATTATGACGTCATAATGTATCAGCATTATGACATCACGATATATCATGTGAGCGCAATTTGCATGCATTATGAGCAATTTCTCTTACCCCAATTTGAGTCACATCTACTTTAGCATCATGAGCATGTATTATGACATCATCGTATATGATGACATCATAATTAGTATGCAGTATGACGTCACAGTGTATTATGACGTCATAATGTATCCGCATTATGACATCACAATATATTATGAGAGAGCAATTTGCAGGTATTATGAGCAATTTCTTTTACCCCAATTTGTGTCACATCTACTGGAGCATCATGAGCACGTATTATGACGTCACAGCATATGATGACATCATAACAATTATGCACTACGATGTCACAATGTATTATGACGTCATAATGTGTCTGCATTATGACATCACAAAATATTAAGAGAGCGCAATTTGCAGGTATTATCAGCAATTTCTCTTACCCCAAATTGTGTCACATCTACTGGAGCATCATGAGCATGTATTATGACCTCACAGTATATGCTGACATCATAATTAGTATGCACTATGACGTCACAATGTATTATGACGTCATAATGTATCAGCATTATGACATCACAATATATTATGAGAGCGCCATTTCCAGGTATTATGAGCAATTTCTCTTACCCCAATTTGTGTCACATCTACTGGAGCATCATGAGCATGTATTATGACGTCACAGTATATGATGACATCATAATTAGTATGCACTATGACGTCACAATGTATTATGACGTCATAATGTATCCGCATTATGACATTACAGTATATTATGAGAGCGCAATTTGCAAGTATTATGAGCAATTTCTCTTACCCCAATTTGTGTCACATCTACTGGAGCATCATGAGCATGTATTATGACGTCACAGTATATGGTGACATCATAATTATTATGCACTATGTCGTCACAATGTTTTATTAAGTCATAATGTATCAGCATTATGACATCACAATATATTATGAGAGCGCAATTTGCAGGTATTATGAGCAAATTCTCCTACCCCAATTTGTGTCACATCTACTGGAGCATCATGAGCATGTATTATGACGTCACAGTATATGATGACATCATAATTAGTATGCACTATGACGTCACAATGGATTATGATGTCATAATATATCTGCATTAAGACATCACAATATATTATGAGAGGGCAATTTGCAGGTATTATGAGCAATTTCACTTACCCCAATTTGTGTCACATCTACTAGAGCATCACGAGCTTGTATTATGATGTCACAGTATATGATGACATCATAATTAGTATGCACTATGACGTCACAGTGTATTATGACGTCATAATGTATCAGCATTATGACATCACAATATATTATGAGAGCGCCATTTCCAGGTATTATGAGCAATTTCTCTTACCCCAATTTGTGTCACATCTACTGGAGCATCATGAGCATGTATTATGACGTCACAGTATATGATGACATCATAATTAGTATGCACTATGACGTCACAATGTATTATGACGTCATAATGTATCCGCATTATGACATTACAGTATATTATGAGAGTGAAATTTGCAGGTATTATGAGCAATTTCTCTTACCCCAATTTGTGTCACATCTACTGGAGTATCATGAGCATGTATTATGACGTCACAGTATATGATGACATCATAATTAGTATACACTATGACGTCACAATGTATTATGACGTCATAATGTGTCTGCGTTATGACATCACAATATATTATGAGAGCCCAATTTACAGGTATTATGGACAATTTCTCTTACCCCAATTTGTGTCACATCTACTGGAGCATCATGAGCATGTATTATGACGTCACAGTATATGATGACATCATAATTAGTATGCAGTATGACGTCACAATGTATTATGACGTAATAATGTATCCGCATTAAGACATCACAATATATTATGAGAGCGCAACTTGCAGGTATTATGAGCAATTTCTCTTACCCAAATTTGTGTCACATCTACTGGAGCATCATGAGCATGTATTATGATGTCACCGTATTTGATGACATCATAATTAGTATGCAGTATGACGTCACAATGTATTATGACGTCATAATGTATCCGCATTATGACATCACAATATATTATGTGAGCGCAATTTGCAGGATTTATGAACAATTTCTCTTACCCCAATTTGTGTCACATCTACTGGAGCATCATGAGCATGTATTATGACGTCACAGTATATGATGACATCATAATTAGTATGCAGTATGACGTCACAATGTATTATGATGTCATAATGTATCCGCATTATGACATCACACTATATTATGAGAGCGCAACATGCAGGTATTATGAGCAATTTCTCTTACCCCAATTTGTGTCACATCTACTGGAGCATCATGAGCGTGTATTATGACATCACAGTAAATGATGACATCATAATGAGTATGCACTATGATGTCACAATATACTATGACGTCATGTTGTATCCGCATTATGACATCACAATATATTATGAGAGCGCAATTTGCAGGTTTTATGAGCAATTTGTCTTACCTCAATTTGTGTCACTCTACTGGAGCCTCATGAGCATGTATTATGACGTCACAGTATATGATGACATCATAATTAGTATGCACTATGACGTCACAATGTATTATGACGTCATAATGTATCCGCATTATGACATAACAATATATTATGAGAGCGCAACATGCAGGTATTATGACCAATTTCGCTTACCCCAATTTGTGTCACATCTACTGTAGCATCATGAGCATGTATTATGACGTCACAGTATATGATGACATCATAATTAGTATGCACTATGACGTCACAATGTATTATGACGTCATAATGTATCCGCATTATGACTTCACAATATATTATGAGAGCGCAATTTGGAGGTTTTATGACCATTTTCGATTACCCCAATTTGTGTCACATCTACTGGAGCATCATGAGCATGTATTATGACGTCACAGTATATGATGACATGATAATTAGTATACACTATGACGTCACAATGTATTATGACGTCATAATGTATCCGCATTATGACATCACAATATATTGTGAGAGCGCAATATGCAGGAATTATGAGCAATTTCTCTTACCCCAATTTGTGTCACATCTACTGGAGCATCATGAGCATGTAATATGACGTCACAGTATATGATGACATCATAATTACTATGCACTATGACGTCACAATGTATTATGATGTCATAATGTATCCGCATTATGACATCACAATATATTATGAGAGCGCAACATGCAGGTATTATGAGCAATTTCTCTTACCTCAATTTGTGTCACATCTACTGGAGCATCATGAGCATGTATTATGACGTCACAGTATATGATGACATCATAGTTAGCATGCACTATGACGTCACAATGTATTATGACGTCATAATGTATCCGCATTATGACATCACAATATATTACGAGAGCGCAACATGCAGGATTTATGACCAATTTCGCTCACCCCAATTTGTGTCACATCTCCTGGAGCATCATGAGCATGTATTATGACGTCACAGTATATGATGACATCATAATTAGTTTGCACTATGACGTCACAATGTATTATGACGTCATAATGTATCCGCATTATGACATCACAATATATTATGAGAGCGCAACATGCAGGTATTATGAGCAATTTCTCTTACCTCAATTTGTGTCACATCTACCTGAGCATCATGAGCATGTATTATGACGTCACAGTATATGATGACATCATAATTAGCATGCAGTATGACGTCACAATGTATTATGACGTCATAATGTATCCGCATTATGACATCACAATATATCATGAGAGCGCAACATGCAGGTTTTATGACCAATTTCGCTCACCCCAATTTGTGTCACATCTACTGGAGCATAATGAGCATGTATTATGACGTCACAGTATATGATGACATCATAATTAGAATGCAGTAAGTAAGTATACATAATGCATAATGTATCCGCATTATGACATCACAATATATTATGAGAGCGCAATTTGCAGGTTTTATGACCAATTTCGCTTACCCCAATTTGTGTCACATCTGCTGGAGCATCATGAGCATGTATTATGACGTCACAGTATATGGTGACATCATAATTAGTATGCACTATGACGTCACAGTGTATTATGATGTCATAAAATATCCGCATTATGACATCACAATATATTATGAGAGCGCAACTTGCAGGTATTATGAGCAATTTTTCCCACCCCAATTTGTGTCACATCTACTGGAGCATCATGAGCACGTATTATTACGTCACAGTATATGATGACATCATAATTAGTTTGCACTATGACGTCACAATGTATTATGACGTCATAATGTATCCGCATTATGACATCACAATATATTATGAGAGCGCAATTTGCAGGTTTTATGACCAATTTGGCTTACCCCAATTTGTGTCACATCTACTGGAGCATCATGAGCATGTATTATGACGTCACAGTATATGATGACATCATAATCAGTATGCACTATGGCGTCACAATGTATTATGACGTCATAATGTACCCGCATTATGACATCACAATATATTATGAGAGCGCAACATGCAGGTATTATGAGCAATTTCTCTTACCCCAATTTGTGTCACATCTACTGGAGCATCATAAGCATGATTTATGACGTCAGAGTATATGATGACATCATAATTAGTATGCAATATGACGTCACAATGTATTATGACGTCATAATGTATCCGCATTATGACATCACAATATATAATGAGAGCGCAATTTGCAGGTTTTATGACTATTTTCGATTACCCCAATTTGTGTCACACCTACTGGAGCATCATGAGCATGTATTATGACGTCACAGTATATGATGACATCATAATTAGTATGCAGTATGACGTCACAATATATTATGATGTCATAATGTATCTACTTTATGACATCACAATATATTATGAGAGTGCAAAATGCAGGTATTATGAGCAATTTTTCTTACCTCAATTTGTGTCACATCTACTGGAGCATCATGAGCATGTATTATGACGTCACAGTATATGATGACATCATAATTAGTAAGCACTCTGACGTCACAATGTATTATGACGTCATAATGTACCCGCATTATGACATCACAATATATTATGAGAGCGCAACATGCAGGTATTATGAGCAATTTCTCTTACCCCAATTTGTGCAACATATACTGGAGCATCATGAGCATGATTTATGACGTCAGAGTATACGATGACATCATAATTAGTATGCACTATGACGTCACAATGTATTATGATGTCATAATGTATCCGCATTATGACATCACAATATATTATGAGAGCGCAATTTGCAGGTTTTATGACCATTTTTGATTACCCCAATTTCTGTCACATCTACTGGAGCATCATGAGCATGTATTATGACGTCACAGTATATGACGTCACAATGTATTATGACATCATAATGTATCCGCATTATGACATCACAATATATTATGAGAGTGCAACATGCAGGTATTAAGTGCAATTTCTCTTACCTCAATTTGTGTCACATCTACTGGAGCATCATGAGCCTGTATTATGACGTCACAGTATATGATGACATCATAATTACTATGCACTATGACGTCACAATGTATTATGACGTCATAATGTATCCGCATTATGACATCACAATATATTATGGGAGCGCAATTTGCAGGTTTTATGACCAATTTCGCTTACCCCAATTTGTGTCACATCTACTGGAGCATCATGAGCATGTATTATGATGTCACAGTATATGATGACATCATAATTAGTATGCAGTATGACGTCACAATGTATTATGACGTCATAATGTATCCGCATTAAGGCATCACAATATATTATGAGAGGGCTATTTGCAGGTTTTATGAGCAATTTCTCTTACCCCAATTTGTGTCACATCTACTGGAGCATCATGAGCATGTATTATGACGTCACAGGATATGATGACATCATAATTAGTATGCAGTATGACGTCACAATGTATTATGACGTAATAATGTATCCGCATTATGACATCACAATATATTATGAGAGCGCAAGATGCAGGTATTATGAGCAATTTCTCTTACCCCAATTTGTGTCACATCTACTGGAGCATCATGAGCATGTATTATGACGTCACAGTATATGATGACATCATAAATAGTATGCACTATGACTTCACAATGTATTATGACGTCATAATGTATCCGCATTATGACATCACAATATATTATGAGAGAGCAATTTGCAGGTTTTATGACCAATTTCTCTTACCACAATTTGTGTCACATCTACTGAAGCATCACGAGCATGTATTATGACGTCACAGTATATTATGACATCATAAATAGTAGGCAGTATGACGCCACAATGTATTATGACGTCATAATGTATCCGCATTATGACGTCACAATATATTATGAGAGCGCAATTTGCATGTTTTATGACCAATTTCGCTTACCCCAATTTGTGTCACATCTACTGGAGCATCATGAGCATGTATTACGGCGTCACAGTATAGGATGACATCATAATTAGTATGCACTATGATGTCACAATGTATTATGATGTCATAAAGTATCCGCATTATGACATCACAATATATTATGAGAGCGCAACATGCAGGTATTATGACCAATTTCGCTTACCCCAATTTGTGTCACATCTACTGTAGCATCATGAGCATGTATTATGACGTCACAGTATATGATGACATACTTAGTATGCACTATGACGTCACAATGTATTATGACGTCATAATGTATCCGCATTATGACTTCACAATATATTATGAGAGCGCAATTTGGAGGTTTTATGACCATTTTCGATTACCCCAATTTGTGTCACATCTGCTGGAGCATCATGAGCATGTATTATGACGTCACAGTATATGATGACATCATAAGTAGTATGCACTATGACGTCACAATGTATTATGACGTCATAATGTATCCGCATTATGACATCACAATATATTGTGAGAGCGCAATATGCAGGTATTATGAGCAATTTCTCATACCCCATTTTGTGTCACATCTACTGGAGCATCATGAGCATGTATTATGACGTCACAGTATATGATGACATCATAATTAGCATGCACTATGACGTCAAAATGTATTATGACGTCATAATGTATTCGCATTATGACATCACAATATATTATGAGAGCGCAACATGCAGGTTTTATGACCAATTTCGCTCACCCCAATTTGTGTCACATCTACTGTAGCATCATGAGCATGTATTATGACGTCACAGTATATGATGACATCATAATTAGTATGCACTATGACGTCATAATGTATTATGACGTCATAATGTATCCGCATTATGACATCACAATATATTATGAGAGCGCAACATGCAGGTATTATGAGCAATTTCTCTTACCCCAATTTGTGTCACATCTACTGGAGCATCATGAGCATGTATTACGACATCACAGTATATGATGACATCATAATTAGTATGCACTATGACATCACAATATATTATGAAGTCATAATGTATCCGCATTACGACATCACAATATATTATGAGAGCGCAAGAAGCAGGTATTATGAGCAATTTCTCTTACCCCAAATTGTGTCACATCTGCTGGAGCATCATGAGCATGTATTATGACGTCACAGTATATGATGACATCATAATTAGTATGCACTATGACATCACAATGTATTATGATGTCATAATGTGTCCGCGTTATGACATCACAATATATTATGAGAGCCCAATTTACAGGTATTATGAACAGTTTCTCTTACCCCAATTTGTGTCACATCTACTGGAGCATCATGAGCATGTATTATGACGTCACAGTATATGATGACATCATAATTAGTATGCACTATGACGTCACAATGTATTATGACGTCATAATGTATCCGCATTATGACATCACAATATATTATGAGAGCGCAATTTGCAGGTATTATGAGCAATTTCTCTTACCCCAATTTGTGTCACATGTACTGGAGCATCATGAGCATGTATTATAACGTCACAGTATATGATGACATCATAATTAGTATGCACTATGACATCACAATGTATTATGACGTCATAATGTATCCGCATTATGACATCACAATATATTATGAGAGCGCAATTTGCAGGTTTTATGACCAATTTCGCTTACCCCAATTTGTGTCACATCTACTGGAGCATCATGAGCATGTATTATGACGTCACAGTATATGATGACATCATAATCAGTATGCACTATGACATCACAATGTATTATGACGTCATAATGTATCCGCATTATGACATCACAATATATTATGAGAGCGCAACATGCAGGTATTATGAGCAATTTCTCTTACCCCAATTAGTGTCACATTTACTGGAGCATCATGAGCATGATTTATGACGTCAGAGTATATGATGACATCATAATTAGTATGCACTATGACGTCACAATGTATTATGACGTCATAATATATCCGCATTATAACATCACAATATATTATGAGAGCGCAATTTGCAGGTATTATGAGCAATTTCTCTTACCCCAATTTGTGTCACATCTACTGGATCATCATGAGCATGTATTACGACGTCACGGTATATGATGACATCATAATTAGTATGCACTATGATGTCACAATGTATTATGAAGTCATAATGTATCCGCATTATGATATCACAATATATTATGGGAGCGCAATATGCAGGTATTATGAGCAATTTCTCTTACCCCAATTTGTGTCACATCTACTGGAGCATAATGAGCATGTATTATGACGTCACAGTATATGATGACATCATAATTAGTATGCACTATGACGTCACAATGTATTATGACGTCATAATGTGTCCGCGTTATGACATCACAATATATTATGAGAGCCCAATTTACAGGTATTATGAACAATTTCTCTTACCCCAATTTGTGTCACATCTACTGGAGCATCATGAGCATGTATTATGACGTCGCAGTATATGATGACATCATAATTAGTATGCAGTATGACGTCACAAAATATTATGACGTCACAATGTATCCGCTTTATGACATCACAATATATTATGAGAGCGCAACATGCAGGTATTATGAGCAATTTCTCTTACCCCAATTTGTGTCACATCTACTGGAGCACCATGAGCATGTATTATGACGTCACAGTATATGATGACATCATAATTAGTATGCACTGTGACGTCACAATGTATTATGACGTCATAATATATCCGCATTATGACATCACAATATATTATGAGAGCGCAACATGCAGGTTTTATGAACAATTTCGCTTACCCCAATTTGTGTCACATCTACTGGAGCATCATGAGCATGTATTATGACGTCGCAGTATATGATGACATCATAATTAGTATGCAGTATGACGTCACAATATATTATGACGTCACAATGTATCCGCATTATGACATCACAATATATTATGAGAGCGCAACATGCAGGTATTATGAGCAATTTCTCTTACCCCAATTTGTGTCACATCTACTGGAGCATCATGAACATGTATTATGACGTCACAGTATATGATGACATCATAATTAGTATGCACTGTGACGTCACAATGTATTATGACGTCATAATATATCCGCATTATGACATCACAATATATTATGAGAGTGCAAAATGCAGGTATTATGAGCAATTTCTCTTACCTCAATTTGTATCACATCTACTGAAGCATCATGAGCATGTAATATGACGTCACAGTATATGATGACATCATAATTAGTATGCACTATGACGTCAGAATGTATTAGGATGTCATAATGTATCCGCATTTTGACATCACAATATATTATGAGAGCGCAACATGCAGGTATTATGAGCAATTTCTCTTACCCCAATTTGTGTCACATCTACTGGACCATCATGAGCATGTATTATGACGTCACAGTATATGATGACATCATAATTAGTATGCACTATGATGTCACAATGTATTATGACGTCATAATATATCGCCATTAAGACATCACAATATATTATGAGAGCGCAATTTGCAGGTTTTATGACCAATTTTGCTTACCCCAATTTGTGTCACATCTACTGGAGCAGCATGAGCATGTATTATGACGTCACAGTATATGATGACATCATAATTAGTATGAAGTATGACGTCACAATGTATTATGATGTCATAAAGTATCCGCATTATGACATCACAATATATTATGAGAGCGCAACATGCAGGTATTATGACCAATTTCGCTTACCCCAATTTGTGTCTCATCTACTGGAGCATCATGAGCATGTATTATGACGTCACAGTATATGATGACATCATAATTAGTATGCAGTATGACGTCACAATGTATTATGACGTCATAATGTGTCCGCGTTATGACATCACAATATATTATGAGAGCCCAATTTACAGGTTTTATGAACAATTTCTCTTACCCCAATTTGTGTCAAATCTACTGGAGCATCATGAGCATGTATTATGACGTCACAGTATATGATGACATCATAATTAGTATGCACTGTGACGTCACAATGTATTATGACGTCATAATGTGTCCGCATTTTGACAACACAATATATTATGAGAGCGCAACATGCAGGTATTATAAGCAATTTCTCTTATCCCAATTTGTGTCACATTTACTGGAGCATCATGAGCATGTATTATGACGTCACAGTATATGATGACATCATAATTAGTATGCAGTATTACATCACAATGTATTATGACGTCATAATATATCCGCATTATGACATCACAATATATTATGAGAGCGCAACATTCAGGTTTTATGAACAATTTCGCTTACCCCAATTTGTGTCACATCTACTGGAGCATCATGAGCATGTATTATGACGTCACAGTATTTGATGACATCATAATTAGTATGCACTATGATGTCACAATGTATTATGACGTCATAATATATCCGCATTATGACATCACAATATATTATGAGAGCGCAATTTGCAGGTTTTATGACCAATTTTGCTTACCCCAATTTGTGTCACATCTACTGGAGCATCATGAGCATGTATTATGACGTCACAGTATATGATGACATCATAATTAGTATGCACTGTGACGTCACAATGTATTATGACGTCATAATGTGTCCACATTTTGACAACACAATATATTATGAGAGCGCAACATGCAGGTATTATGAGCAATTTCTCTTACCCCAATTTGTGTCACATCTACTGGAGCATCATGAGCATGTATTATGACGTCACAGTATATGATGACATCATAATTAGTATGCAGTATGACGTCACAATGTATTATGACGTCATAATGTATCCGCATTATGACATCACATTATATTATGAGAGCGCAATTTGCAGGTATTATGAGCAATTTCTCTTACCCCAATTTGTGTCACATCTACTGGAGAATCATGAGCATCTATTATGACGTCACAGTATATGATGACATCATAATTAGTATGCACTATGACGTCACAATGTATTATGACGTCATAGTGTATCCGCATTTTGACATCACAATATATTATGAGAGCGCAATTTGCAGGTTTTATGACCAATTTCGCTTACCTGAATTTGTGTCACATCTACTGGAGCATCATGAGCATGTATTATGACGTCACAGTATATGATGACATCATAATCAGTATGCACTATGACGTCACAATGTATTATGACGTCACAATGTATCCGCATTATGACATCACAATATATTATGAGAGCGCAACATGCAGGTATTATGAGCAATTTCTCTTACCCCAATTTGTGTCACATCTACTGGAGCATCATGAGCATGTATTATGACGTCACAGTATATGATGACATCATAATTAGTATGCACTATGATGTCACAATGTATTATGACGTCATAATATATCCGCATTATGACATCACAATATATTATGAGAGCGCAACATGCAGGTATTATGACCAATTTCGCTTACCCCAATTTGTGTCACATCTACTGGAGCATCATGAGCATGTATTATGACGTCACAGTAAATGATGACATCATAATTAGTATGCACTATGACGTCACAATATATTATGACGTCATAATGTATCCGCATTATGACATCACAATATCTTATGAGAGCGGAACATGCAGGTATTATGAGCAATTTCTCTTACCCCAATTTGTGTCACATCTACTGGAGCATCATGAGCATGTATTATGACATCACAGTATATGATGACATCATAATGAGTATGCACTATGATGTCACAATGTGCTATGACGTCATAATGTATCCGCATTATGACATCACAATATATTATGAGAGCGCAATTTGCAGGTATTATGAGCAATTTGTCTTACCACAATTTGTGTCACATCTACTGGAGCCTCATGAGCATGTATTATGACGTCACAGTATATGATGACATCATAATTAGTATGCACTATGACGTCACAATGTATTATGACGTCATAATATATCCGCATTATGACATCACAATATAGTATGAGAGCACAATTTGCAGGTTTTATGACCAATTTCTCTTACCCCTATTTGTGTCACATCTACTGGGGCATCATGAGCATGTATTATGACGTCACAGTATATGATGACATCATAATTAGTATGCAGTATGACGTCACAATGTATTATGACGTCATAATGTATCCGCATTATGACATCACAATATATTATGAGAGCGCAACATGCAGGTATTATGAGCAATTTCTCTTACCCCAATTTGTGTCACATCTACTGGAGCATCATGAGCATGTATTATGACGTCACAGTATATGATGACATCATAATTAGTATGCACTATGACGTCACAATGTATTACGACGTCATAATGTATCCGCATTATGACATTACAGTATATTATGAGAGCGCAATTTGCAGGTATTATGAGCAATTTCTCTTACCCCAATTTGTGTCACATCTACTGGAGCATCATGAGCATGTATTATGACGTCACAGTATATGGTGACATCATAATTATTATGCACTATGACGTCACAGTGTTTTATTAAGTCATAATGTATCAGCATTATGACATCACAATATATTATGAGAGCGCAATTTGCAGGTATTATGAGCAAATTCTCCTACCCCAATTTGTGTCACATCTACTGGAGCATCATGAGCATGTATTATGACGTCACAGTATATGATGACATCATAATTAGTATGCACTATGACGTCACAATGGATTATGATGTCATAATATATCCGCATTATGACATCACAATATATTATGAGAGGGCAATTAGCAGGTATTATGAGCAATTTCACTTACCCCAATTTGTGTCACATCCACTAGAGCATCACGAGCTTGTATTATGATGTCACAGTATATGATGACATCATAATTAGTATGCACTCTGACGTCACAGTGTATTATGACGTCATAATGAATCCTCATTATGACATCACAATATATTATGAGAGCGCAATTTGCAGGTATTATGAGCAATTTCTCTTACCCCAATTTGTGTCACATCTACTGGAGTATCATGAGCATGTATTAAGACGTCACAGTATATGATGACATCAAAATTAGTATGCACTATGACGTCACAATGTATTATGACGTCATAATGTGTCCGCGTTATGACATCACAATATATTATGAGAGCCCAATTTACAGGTATTATGGACAATTTCTCTTACCCCAATTTGTGTCACATCTACTGGAGCATCATGAGCATGTATTATGACGTCACAGTATATGATGACATCATAATTAGTATGCAGTATGACGTCACAATATATTATAACGTCACAATTTATCCGAATTATGACATCACCATATATTATGAGAGCGCAACATGCAGGTATTATGAGCAATTTCTCTTACCCAAATTTGTGTCACATCTACTGGAGCATCATGAGCATGTTTTATGATGTCACAGTATATGATGACATCATAATTAGTATGCAGTATGACGTCACAATGTATTATGACGTCATAATGTATCCGCATTATGACATCACAATATATTATGTGAGCGCAATTTGCAGGATTTATGAACAATTTCTCTTACCCCAATTTGTGTCACATCTACTGGAGCATCATGAGCATGTATTATGACGTCACAGTATATGATGACATCATAATTAGTATGCAGTATGACGTCACAATGTATTATGATGTCATAATGTATCCGCATTATGACATCACACTATATTATGAGAGCGCGACATGCAGGTATTATGAGCAATGTGTCTTACCCCAATTTGTGTCACATCTACTGGAGCATCATGAGCATGTATTATGACGTCACAGTAAATGATGACATCATAATGAGTATGCACTATGATGACACAATATACTATGACGTCATGTTGTATCCGCATTATGACATCACAATATATTATGAGAGCGCAATTTGCAGGTTTTATGAGCAATTTGTCTTACCTCAATTTGTGTCACATCTACTGGAGCCTCATGAGCATGTATTATGACATCACAGTATATGATGACATCATAATTAGTATGCACTATGACGTCACAATGTATTATGACGTCATAATGTATCCGCATTATGACATAACAATATATTATGAGAGCGCAACATGCAGGTATTATGAACAATTTCTCTTACCCCAATTTGTGTCACATCTACTGGAGCATCATGAGCCTATATTATGATGTCACAGTATATGATGACATCATAATTAGTATGCAGTATGACGTCACAATGTATTATGACGTCATAATGTACCCGCATTATGACATCACAATATATTATCAGAGCGCAACATGCAGGTATTATGAGCAATTTCTCTTACCCCAATTTGTGCAACATCTACTGGAGCATCATGAGCATGATTTATGACGTCAGAGTATACGATGACATCATAATTAGCATGCACTATGACGTCACAATGTATTATGACGTCATAATGTATCCGCATTATGACATCACAATATATTATGAGAGAGCAATTTGCAGGTTTTATGACCAATTTCTCTTACCACAATTTGTGTCACATCTACTGAAGCATCATGAGCATGTATTATGACGTCACAGTATATGATGACATCATAAATAGTATGCAGTATGACGTCACAATGTATTATGACGTCATAATGTATCCGCATTATGACATCACAATATATTATGAGAGCGCAATTTGCAGGTTTTATGACCAATTTCGCTTACCCCAATTTGTGTCACATCTACTGGAGCATCATGAGCATGTATTATGACGTCACAGTATATGATGACATCATAATTAGTATGCAGTATGACGTCACAATGTATTATGATGTCATAAGGTATCCGCATTATGACATCACAATATATTATGAGAGCGCAACATGCAGGTATTATGACCAATTTCGCTTACCCCAATTTGTGTCACATCTACTGTAGCATCATGAGCATGTATTATGACGTCACAGTATATGATGACATCATAATTAGTATGCAGTATGACGTCACAATGTATTATGACGTCATAATGTATCCGCATTACGACTTCACAATATATTATGAGAGCGCAATTTGGAGGTTTTATGACCATTTTCGATTACCCCAATTTGTGTCACATCTACTGGAGCATCATGAGCATGTATTATGACGTCACAGTATATGATGACATCATAATTAGTATGCAGTATGACGTCACAATGTATTATGACGTCATAATGTATCCGCATTATGACATCACATTATATTCTGAGAGCGCAATTTGCAGGTATTATGAGCAATTTCTCTTACCCCAATTTGTGTCACATCTACTGGAGAATCATGAGCATCTATTATGACGTCACAGTATATGATGACATCATAATTAGTATGCACTATGACGTCACAATGTATTATGACGTCATAATATATCCGCATTATGACATCACAATATATTAAGAGAGCGCAACATGCAGGTATTATGAGCAATTTCTCTTACCACAATTTGTGTCACATCTACTGGAGCATCATGAGCATGTATTATGACGTCACAGTATATGATGACATCATAATTAGTATGCAGTATGACGTCACAATGTATTATGACGTCATAATGTATCCGCATTATGACATCACAATATATTATGAGAGCGCAACATGCAGGTATTATGAGCAATTTCTCTTACCCCAATTTGTGTCACATCTACTGGAGCATCATGAGCATGTATTATGACGTCACAGTATATGATGACATCATAATTAGTATGCACTATGACGTCACAATGTATTATGACGTCATAGTGTATCCGCATTTTGACATCACAATATATTATGAGAGCGCAATTTGCAGGTTTTATGACCAATTTCGCTTACCTGAATTTGTGTCACATCTACTGGAGCATCATGAGCATGTATTATGACGTCACAGTATATGATGACATCATAATCAGTATGCACTATGACGTCACAATGTATTATGACGTCACAATGTATCCGCATTATGACATCACAATATATTATGAGAGCGCAACATGCAGGTATTATGAGCAATTTCTCTTACCCCAATTTGTGTCACATCTACTGGAGCATCATGAGCATGTATTATGACGTCACAGTATATGATGACATCATATTTAGTATGCACTATGATGTCACAATGTATTATGACGTCATAATATATCCGCATTATGACATCACAATATATTATGAGAGCGCAACATGCAGGTATTATGACCAATTTCGCTTACCCCAATTTGTGTCACATCTACTGGAGCATCATGAGCATGTATTATGACGTCACAGTAAATGATGACATCATAATTAGTATGCACTATGACGTCACAATATATTATGACGTCATAATGTATCCGCATTATGACATCACAATATCTTATGAGAGCGGAACATGCAGGTATTATGAGCAATTTCTCTTACCCCAATTTGTGTCACATCTACTGGAGCATCATGAGCATGTATTATGACATCACAGTATATGATGACATCATAATGAGTATGCACTATGATGTCACAATGTGCTATGACGTCATAATTTATCCGCATTATGACATCACAATATATTATGAGAGCGCAATTTGCAGGTATTATGAGCAATTTGTCTTACCACAATTTGTGTCACATCTACTGGAGCCTCATGAGCATGTATTATGACGTCACAGTATATGATGACATCATAATTAGTATGCACTATGACGTCACAATGTATTATGACGTCATAATATATCCGCATTATGACATCACAATATAGTATGAGAGCACAATTTGCAGGTTTTATGACCAATTTCTCTTACCCCTATTTGTGTCACATCTACTGGGGCATCATGAGCATGTATTATGACGTCACAGTATATGATGACATCATAATTAGTATGCAGTATGACGTCACAATGTATTATGACGTCATAATGTATCCGCATTATGACATCACAATATATTATGAGAGCGCAACATGCAGGTATTATGAGCAATTTCTCTTACCCCAATTTGTGTCACATCTACTGGAGCATCATGAGCATGTATTATGACGTCACAGTATATGATGACATCATAATTAGTATGCACTATGACGTCACAATGTATTACGACGTCATAATGTATCCGCATTATGACATTACAGTATATTATGAGAGCGCAATTTGCAGGTATTATGAGCAATTTCTCTTACCCCAATTTGTGTCACATCTACTGGAGCATCATGAGCATGTATTATGACGTCACAGTATATGGTGACATCATAATTATTATGCACTATGACGTCACAGTGTTTTATTAAGTCATAATGTATCAGCATTATGACATCACAATATATTATGAGAGCGCAATTTGCAGGTATTATGAGCAAATTCTCCTACCCCAATTTGTGTCACATCTACTGGAGCATCATGAGCATGTATTATGACGTCACAGTATATGATGACATCATAATTAGTATGCACTATGACGTCACAATGGATTATGATGTCATAATATATCCGCATTATGACATCACAATATATTATGAGAGGGCAATTTGCAGGTATTATGAGCAATTTCACTTACCCCAATTTGTGTCACATCCACTAGAGCATCACGAGCTTGTATTATGATGTCACAGTATATGATGACATCATAATTAGTATGCACTCTGACGTCACAGTGTATTATGACGTCATAATGAATCCTCATTATGACATCACAATATATTATGAGAGCGCAATTTGCAGGTATTATGAGCAATTTCTCTTACCCCAATTTGTGTCACATCTACTGGAGTATCATGAGCATGTATTAAGACGTCACAGTATATGATGACATCAAAATTAGTATGCACTATGACGTCACAATGTATTATGACGTCATAATGTGTCCGCGTTATGACATCACAATATATTATGAGAGCCCAATTTACAGGTATTATGGACAATTTCTCTTACCCCAATTTGTGTCACATCTACTGGAGCATCATGAGCATGTATTATGACGTCACAGTATATGATGACATCATAATTAGTATGCAGTATGACGTCACAATATATTATGACGTCACAATTTATCCGAATTATGACATCACCATATATTATGAGAGCGCAACATGCAGGTATTATGAGCAATTTCTCTTACCCAAATTTGTGTCACATCTACTGGAGCATCATGAGCATGTTTTATGATGTCACAGTATATGATGACATCATAATTAGTATGCAGTATGACGTCACAATGTATTATGACGTCATAATGTATCCGCATTATGACATCACAATATATTATGTGAGCGCAATTTGCAGGATTTATGAACAATTTCTCTTACCCCAATTTGTGTCACATCTACTGGAGCATCATGAGCATGTATTATGACGTCACAGTATATGATGACATCATAATTAGTATGCAGTATGACGTCACAATGTATTATGATGTCATAATGTATCCGCATTATGACATCACACTATATTATGAGAGCGCAACATGCAGGTATTATGAGCAATGTGTCTTACCCCAATTTGTGTCACATCTACTGGAGCATCATGAGCATGTATTATGACGTCACAGTAAATGATGACATCATAATGAGTATGCACTATGATGACACAATATACTATGACGTCATGTTGTATCCGCATTATGACATCACAATATATTATGAGAGCGCAATTTGCAGGTTTTATGAGCAATTTGTCTTACCTCAATTTGTGTCACATCTACTGGAGCCTCATGAGCATGTATTATGACATCACAGTATATGATGACATCATAATTAGTATGCACTATGACGTCACAATGTATTATGACGTCATAATGTATCCGCATTATGACATAACAATATATTATGAGAGCGCAACATGCAGGTATTATGAACAATTTCTCTTACCCCAATTTGTGTCACATCTACTGGAGCATCATGAGCCTGTATTATGATGTCACAGTATATGATGACATCATAATTAGTATGCAGTATGACGTCACAATGTATTATGACGTCATAATGTACCCGCATTATGACATCACAATATATTATCAGAGCGCAACATGCAGGTATTATGAGCAATTTCTCTTACCCCAATTTGTGCAACATCTACTGGAGCATCATGAGCATGATTTATGACGTCAGAGTATACGATGACATCATAATTAGCATGCACTATGACGTCACAATGTATTATGACGTCATAATGTATCCGCATTATGACATCACAATATATTATGAGAGAGCAATTTGCAGGTTTTATGACCAATTTCTCTTACCACAATTTGTGTCACATCTACTGAAGCATCATGAGCATGTATTATGACGTCACAGTATATGATGACATCATAAATAGTATGCAGTATGACGTCACAATGTATTATGACGTCATAATGTATCCGCATTATGACATCACAATATATTATGAGAGCGCAATTTGCAGGTTTTATGACCAATTTCGCTTACCCCAATTTGTGTCACATCTACTGGAGCATCATGAGCATGTATTATGACGTCACAGTATATGATGACATCATAATTAGTATGCAGTATGACGTCACAATGTATTATGATGTCATAAGGTATCCGCATTATGACATCACAATATATTATGAGAGCGCAACATGCAGGTATTATGACCAATTTCGCTTACCCCAATTTGTGTCACATCTACTGTAGCATCATGAGCATGTATTATGACGTCACAGTATATGATGACATCATAATTAGTATGCAGTATGACGTCACAATGTATTATGACGTCATAATGTATCCGCATTACGACTTCACAATATATTATGAGAGCGCAATTTGGAGGTTTTATGACCATTTTCGATTACCCCAATTTGTGTCACATCTACTGGAGCATCATGAGCATGTATTATGACGTCACAGTATATGATGACATGATAATTAGTATGCACTATGACGTCACAATGTATTATGACGTCATAATGTATCCGCATTATGACATCACAATATATTCTGAGAGCGCAATATGCAGGAATTATGAGCAATTTCTCTTACCCCAATTTGTGTCACATATACTGGAGCATCATGAGCATGTAATATGACGTCACAGTATATGATGGCATCATAATTAGTATGCACTATGACGTCACAATGTATTATGACGTCATAATGTGTCCGCGTTATGACATCACAATATATTATGAGAGCCCAATTTACAGGTATTATAGACAATTTCTCTTACCCCAATTTGTGTCACATCTACTGGAGCATCATGAGCATGTATTATGACGTCACAGTATATGATGACATCATAATTAGTATGCACTGTGACGTCACAATGTATTATGACGTCATAATGTGTCCGCATTTTGACAACACAATATATTATGAGAGCGCAACATGCAGGTATTATGAGCAATTTCTCTTACCCCAATTTGTGTCACATCTACTGGAGCATCATGAGCATGTATTATGACGTCACAGTATATGATGACATCATAATTAGTATGCAGTATGACGTCACAATGTATTATGACGTCATAATGTATCCGCATTATGACATCACATTATATTATGAGAGCGCAATTTGCAGGTATTATGAGCAATTTGTCTTACCCCAATTTGTGTCACATCTACTGGAGAATCATGAGCATCTATTATGACGTCACAGTATATGATGACATCATAATTAGTATGCACTATGACGTCACAATGTATTATGACGTCATAATGTATCCGCATTATGACATCACAATATATTATGAGAGCGCAACATGCAGGTATTATGAGCAATTTCTCTTTCCCCAATTTGTGTCACATCTACTGGAGCATCATGAGCATGTATTATGACGTCACAGTATATGATGACATCATAATTAGTATGCACTATGACGTCACAATGTATTATGACGTCATAGTGTATCCGCATTTTGACATCACAATATATTATGAGAGCGCAATTTGCAGGTTTTATGACCAATTTCGCTTACCTAAATTTGTGTCACATCTACTGGAGCATCATGAGCATGTATTATGACGTCACAGTAAATGATGACATCATAATGAGTATGCACTATGATGACACAATATACTATGACGTCATGTTGTATCCGCATTATGACATCACAATATATTATGAGAGCGCAATTTGCAGGTTTTATGAGCAATTTGTCTTACCTCAATTTGTGTCACATCTACTGGAGCCTCATGAGCATGTATTATGACGTCACAGTATATGATGACATCATAATTAGTATGCACTATGACGTCACAATGTATTATGACGTCATAATGTATCCGCATTATGACATAACAATATATTATGAGAGCGCAACATGCAGGTATTATGAACAATTTCTCTTACCCCAATTTGTGTCACATCTACTGGAGCATCATGAGCATGTATTATGATGTCACAGTATATGATGACATCATAATTAGTATGCAGTATGACGTCACAATGTATTATGACGTCATAATGTACCCGCATTATGACATCACAATATATTATGAGAGCGCAACATGCAGGTATTATGAGCAATTTCTCTTACCCCAATTTGTGCAACATCTACTGGAGCATCATGAGCATGATTTATGACGTCAGAGTATACGATGACATCATAATTAGCATGCACTATGACGTCACAATGTATTATGACGTCATAATGTATCCGCATTATGACATCACAATATATTATGAGAGAGCAATTTGCAGGTTTTATGACCAATTTCTCTTACCACAATTTGTGTCACATCTACTGAAGCATCATGAGCATGTATTATGACGTCACAGTATATGATGACATCATAAATAGTATGCAGTATGACGTCACAATGTATTATGACGTCATAATGTATCCGCATTATGACATCACAATATATTATGAGAGCGCAATTTGCAGGTTTTATGACCAATTTCGCTTACCCCAATTTGTGTCACATCTACTGGAGCATCATGAGCATGTATTATGACGTCACAGTATATGATGACATCATAATTAGTATGCAGTATGACGTCACAATGTATTATGATGTCATAAGGTATCCGCATTATGACATCACAATATATTATGAGAGCGCAACATGCAGGTATTATGACCAATTTCGCTTACCCCAATTTGTGTCACATCTACTGTAGCATCATGAGCATGTATTATGACGTCACAGTATATGATGACATCATAATTAGTATGCAGTATGACGTCACAATGTATTATGACGTCATAATGTATCCGCATTACGACTTCACAATATATTATGAGAGCGCAATTTGGAGGTTTTATGACCATTTTCGATTACCCCAATTTGTGTCACATCTACTGGAGCATCATGAGCATGTATTATGACGTCACAGTATATGATGACATGATAATTAGTATGCACTATGACGTCACAATGTATTATGACGTCATAATGTATCCGCATTATGACATCACAATATATTCTGAGAGCGCAATATTCAGGAATTATGAGCAATTTCTCTTACCCCAATTTGTGTCACATCTACTGGAGCATCATGAGCATGTAATATGACGTCACAGTATATGATGACATCATAATTAGTATGCACTATGACGTCACAATGTATTATGACGTCATAATGTGTCCGCGTTATGACATCACAATATATTATGAGAGCCCAATTTACAGGTATTATAGACAATTTCTCTTACCCCAATTTGTGTCACATCTACTGGAGCATCATGAGCATGTATTATGACGTCACATTATATGATGACATCATAATTAGTATGCAGTATGACGTCACAATATATTATGACGTCACAATTTATCCGAATTATGACATCACAATATATTATGAGAGCGCAACATGCAGGTATTATGAGCAATTTCTCTTACCCAAATTTGTGTCACATCTACTGGAGCATCATGAGCATTTATTATGACGTCGCAGTATATGATGACATCATAATGAGTATGCACTATGACGTCACAATATACTATGACGTCATGTTGTGTCCCCATTATGACATCACAATATATTATGAGAGCGCAATTTGCAGGTTTTATGAGCAATTTGTCTTACCTCAATTTGTGTCACATCTACTGGAGCCTCATGAGCATGTATTATGACGTCACAGTATATGATGACATCATAATTAGTATGCACTATAACGTCACAATGTATTATGACGTCATAATGTATCCGCATTATGACATAACAATATATTATGAGAGCGCAACATGCAGGTATTTTGAGCAATTTCTCTTACCCCAATTTGTGCAACGTCTACTGGAGCATCATGTGCATGATTTATGACGTCAGAGTATACGATGACATCATAATTAGCATGCACTATGACCTCACAATATATTATGACGTCATAATGTATCCGCATTATGACATCACAATATATTATGAGAGCGCAATTTGCAGGTTTTATGACCATTTTCGATGACCCCAATTTGTGTCACATCTACTGGAGCATCATGAGCATGTATTATGATGTCACAGTATATGATGACATCATAATTATTATGCAGTATGACGTCACAATGTATTATGACATCATAATGTATCCGCATTATGACATCACAATATATTATGAGAGCGCAATTTGCAGGTTATATGAGCAATTTCTCTTACCACAATTTGTGTCACATCTACTGAAGCATCATGAGCATGTATGTTGACGTCACAGTATATGATGATATCATAATTAGTATACTCTATGACGTCACAATATATTATGACGTCATAATGTATCAGCATTATGACATCACGATATATCATGAGAGCGCAATTTGCATGCATTATGAGCAATTTCTCTTACCCCAATTTGAGTCACATCTACTTTAGCATCATGAGCATGTATTATGACATCATCGTATATGATGACATCATAATTAGTATGCAGTATGATGTCACAGTGTATTATGACGTCATAATGTATCCGCATTATGACATCACAATATATTATGAGAGAGCAATTTGCAGGTATTATGAGCAATTTCTCTTACCCCAATTTGTGTCACATCTACTGGAGCATCATGAGCACGTATCATGACGTCACAGCATATGATGACATCATAACAATTATGCACTACGATGTCACAATGTATTATGACGTCATAATGTATCTGCATTATGACATCACAAAATATTAAGAGAGCGCAATTTGCAGGTATTATCAGCAATTTCTCTTACCCCAAATTGTGTCACATCTACTGGAGCATCATGAGCATGTATTATGACCTCACAGTATATGCTGACATCATAATTAGTATGCACTATGACGTCACAATGTATTATGACGTCATAATGTATCAGCATTATGACATCACAATATATTATGAGAGCGCCATTTCCAGGTATTATGAGCAATTTCTCTTACCCCAATTTGTGTCACATCTACTGGAGCATCATGAGCATGTATTATGACGTCACAGTATATGATGACATCATAATTAGTATGCACTATGACGTCACAATGTATTATGACGTCATAATGTATCCGCATTATGACATTACAGTATATTATGAGAGCGCAATTTGCAGGTATTATGAGCAATTTCTCTTACCCCAATTTGTGTCACATCTACTGGAGCATCATGAGCATGTATTATGACGTCACAGTATATGGTGACATCATAATTATTATGCACTATGTCGTCACAATGTTTTATTAAGTCATAATGTATCAGCATTATGACATCACAATATATTATGAGAGCGCAATTTGCAGGTATTATGAGCAAATTCTCCTACCCCAATTTGTGTCACATCTACTGGAGCATCATGAGCATGTATTATGATGTCACAGTACATGATGACATCATAATTAGTATGCACTATGACGTCACAATGGATTATGATGTCATAATATATCCGCATTAAGACATCACAATATATTATGAGAGGGCAATTTGCAGGTATTATGAGCTATTTCACTTACCCCAATTTGTGTCACATCTACTAGAGCATCACGAGCTTGTATTATGATGTCACAGTATATGATGACATCATAATTAGTATGCACTCTGACGTCACAGTGTATTATGACGTCATAATGTATCCTCATTATGACATCACAATATATTATGAGAGCGAAATTTGCAGGTATTATGAGCAATTTCTCTTACCCCAATTTGTGTCACATCTACTGGAGTATCATGAGCATGTATTATGACGTCACAGTATATGATGACATCATAATTAGTATGCACTATGACGTCACAATGTATTATGACGTCATAATGTGTCCGCGTTATGACATCACAATATATTATGAGAGCCCAATTTACAGGTATTATGGACAATTTCTCTTACCCCAATTTGTGTCACATCTACTGGAGCATCATGAGCATGTATTATGACGTCACAGTATATGATGACATCATAATTAGTATGCAGTATGACGTCACAATATATTATGACGTCACAATTTATCCGAATTATGACATCACAATATATTATGAGAGCGCAACTTGCAGGTATTATGAGCAATTTCTCTTACCCAAATTTGTGTCACATCTACTGGAGCATCATGAGCATGTATTATGATGTCACAGTATTTGATGACATCATAATTAGTATGCAGTATGACGTCACAATGTATTATGACGTCATAATGTATCCGCATTATGACATCACAAAATATTATGTGAGCGCAATTTGCAGGATTTATGAACAATTTCTCTTACCCCAATTTGTGTCACATCTACTGGAGCATCATGAGCATGTATTATGACGTCACAGTATATGATGACATCATAATTAGTATGCAGTATGACGTCACAATGTATTATGATGTCATAATGTATCCGCATTATGACATCACAGTATATTATGAGAGCGCAACATGCAGGTATTATGAGCAATTTCTCTTACCCCAATTTGTGTCACATCTACTGGAGCATCATGAGCATGTATTATGACGTCACAGTAAATGATGACATCATAATGAGTATGCACTATGATGTCACAATATACTATGACGTCATGTTGTATCCGCATTATGACATCACAATATATTATGAGAGTGCAATTTGCAGGTTTTATGAGCAATTTGTCTTACCTCAATTTGTGTCACATCTACTGGAGCCTCATGAGCATGTATTATGACGTCACAGTATATGATGACATCATAATTAGTATGCACTATGATGTCACAATGTATTATGACGTCATAATGTAGCCGCATTATGACATAACAATATATTATGAGAGCGCAACATGCAGGTATTATGACCAATTTCGCTTACCCCAATTTGTGTCACATCTACTGTAGCATCATGAGCATGTATTATGACGTCACAGTATATGATGACATCATAATTAGTATGCACTATGACGTCACAATGTATTATGACGTCATAATGTATCCGCATTATGACTTCACAATATATTTTGAGAGCGCAATTTGGAGGTTTTATGACCATTTTCGATTACCCCAATTTGTGTCACATCTACTGGAGCATCATGAGCATGTATTATGACGTCACAGTATATGATGACATGATAATTAGTATGCACTATGACGTCACAATGTATTATGACGTCATAATGTATCCGCATTATGACATCACAATATATTGTGAGAGCGCAATATGCAGGAATTATGAGCAATTTCTCTTACCCCAATTTGTGTCACATCTACTGGAGCATCATGAGCATGTAATATGACGTCACAGTATATGATGACATCATAATTACTATGCACTATGACGTCACAATGTATTATGATGTCGTAATGTATCCGCATTATGACATCAAAATATATTATGAGAGCGCAACATGCAGGTATTATGAGCAATTTCTCTTACCTCAATTTGTGTCACATCTACTGGAGCATCATGAGCATGTATTATGACGTCACAGTATATGATCACATCATAATTAGCATGCACTATGACGTCACAATGTATTATGACGTCATAATGTATCCGCATTATGACATCACAATGTATTATGAGAGCGCAACATGCAGGATTTATGACCAATTTCGCTCACCCCAATTTGTGTCACATCTACTGGAGCATCATGAGCATGTATTATGACGTCACAGTATATGATGATATCATAATTAGTTTGCACTATGACGTCACAATGTATTATGACGTCATAATGTATCCGCATTATGACATCACAATATATTATGAGAGCGCAACATGCAGGTATTATGAGCAATTTCTCTTACCTCAATTTGTGTCACATCTACCTGAGCATCATGAGCATGTATTATGACGTCACAGTATATGATGACATCATAATTAGCATGCAGTATGACGTCACAATGTATTATGACGTCATAATGTATCCGCATTATGACATCACAATATATTATGTGAGCGCAATTTGCAGGATTTATGAACAATTTCTCTTACCCCAATTTGTGTCACATCTACTGGAGCATCATGAGCATGTATTATGACGTCACAGTATATGATGACATCATAATTAGTATGCAGTATGACGTCACAATGTATTATGATGTCATAATGTATCCGCATTATGACATCACACTATATTATGAGAGCGCAACATGCAGGTATTATGAGCAATTTCTCTTACCCCAATTTGTGTCACATCTACTGGAGCATCATGAGCATGTATTATGACGTCACAGTAAATGATGACATCATAATGAGTATGCACTATGATGTCACAATATACTATGACGTCATGTTGTATCCGCATTATGACATCACAATATATTATGAGAGCGCAATTTGCAGGTTTTATGAGCAATTTGTCTTACCTCAATTTGTGTCACATCTGCTGGAGCCTCATGAGCATGTATTATGACGTCACAGTATATGATGACATCATAATTAGTATGCACTATGACGTCACAATGTATTATGACGTCATAATGTTTCCGCATTATGACATAACAATATATTATGAGAGCGCAACATGCAGGTATTATGACCAATTTCGCTTACCCCAATTTGTGTCACATCTACTGTAGCATCATGAGCATGTATTATGACGTCACAGTATATGATGACATCATAATTAGTATGCACTATGACGTCACAATGTATTATGACGTCATAATGTATCCGCATTATGACTTCACAATATATTATGAGAGCGCAATTTGGAGGTTTTATGACCATTTTCGATTACCCCAATTTGTGTCACATCTACTGGAGCATCATGAGCATGTATTATGACGTCACAGTATATGATGACATGATAATTAGTATGCACTATGACGTCACAATGTATTATGACGTCATAATGTATCCGCATTATGACATCACAATATATTGTGAGAGCGCAATATGCAGGAATTATGAGCAATTTCTCTTACCCCAATTTGTGTCACATCTACTGGAGCATCATGAGCATGTAATATGACGTCACAGTATATGATGACATCATAATTACTATGCACTATGACGTCACAATGTATTAGGATGTCGTAATGTATCCGCATTATGACATCACAATATATTATGAGAGCGCAACATGCAGGTATTATGAGCAATTTCTCTTACCTCAATTTGTGTCACATCTACTGGAGCATCATGAGCATGTATTATGACGTCACAGTATATGATGACATCATAATTAGCATGCACTATGACGTCACAATGTATTATGACGTCATAATGTATCCGCATTATGACATCACAATGTATTATGAGAGCGCAACATGCAGGATTTATGACCAATTTCGCTCACCCCAATTTGTGTCACATCTACTGGAGCATCATGAGCATGTATCATGACGTCACAGTATATGATGACATCATAATTAGTTTGCACTATGACGTCACAATGTATTATGACGTCATAATGTATCCGCATTATGACATCACAATATATTATGAGAGCGCAACATGCAGGTATTATGAGCAATTTCTCTTACCTCAATTTGTGTCACATCTACCTGAGCATCATGAGCATGTATTATGACGTCACAGTATATGATGACATCATAATTAGCATGCAGTATGACGTCACAATGTATTATGACGTCATAATGTATCCGCATTATGACATCACAATATATTATGAGAGCGCATCATGCAGGTTTTATGACCAATTTCGCTCACCCCAATTTGTGTCACATCTACTGGAGCATAATGAGCATGTATTATGACGTCACAGTATATGATGACATCATAATTAGTATGCAGTAAGTAAGTATACATAATGCATAATGTATCCGCATTATGACATCACAATATATTATGAGAGCGCAATTTGCAGGTTTTATGACCAATTTCGCTTACCCCAATTTGTGTCACATCTACTGGAGCATCATGAGCATGTATTATGACGTCACAGTATATGGTGACATCATAATTAGTATGCAGTATGACGTCACAGTGTATTATGATGTCATAAAATATCCGCATTATGACATCACAATATATTATGAGATCGCAACTTGCAGGTATTATGAGCAATTTTTCTCACCCCAATTTGTGTCACATCTACTGGAGCATCATGAGCACGTATTATGACGTCACAGTATATGATGACATCATAATTAGTTTGCACTATGACGTCACAATGTATTATGACGTCATAATGTATCCGCATTATGACATCACAATATATTATGAGAGCGCAATTTGCAGGTTTTATGACCAATTTCGCTTACCCCAATTTGTGTCACATCTACTGGAGCATCATGAGCATGTATTATGACGTCACAGTATATGATGACATCATAATCAGTATGCACTATGGCGTCACAGTGTATTATGACGTCATAATGTACCCGCATTATGACATCACAATATATTATGAGAGCGCAACATGCAGGTATTATGAGCAATTTCTCTTACCCCAATTTGTGAAACATCTACTGGAGCATCATAAGCATGATTTATGACGTCAGAGTATATGATGACATCATAATTAGTATGCAATATGACGTCACAATGTATTATGACGTCATAATGTATCCGCATTATGACATCACAATATATAATGAGAGCGCAATTTGCAGGTTTTATGACCATTTTCGATTACCCCAATTTGTGTCACACCTACTGGAGCATCATGAGCATGTATTATGACGTCACAGTATATGATGACATCATAATTAGTATGCAGTATGACGTCACAATATATTATGATGTCATAATGTATCTACTACATGACATCACAATATATTATGAGAGTGCAAAATGCAGGTATTATGAGCAATTTCTCTTACCTCAATTTGTGTCACATCTACTGGAGCATCATGAGCATGTATTATGACGTCACAGTATATGATGACATCATAATTAGTATGCACTATGACGTCACAATGTATTATGACGTCATAATGTATCTGCATTATGACATCACAATATATTATGAGAGCGCAATTTTCAGGTTTTTTGACCAATTTCGCTTACCCCAAATTGTGTCACATCTACTGGAGCAGCCTGAGCATGTATTATGACGTCACAGTATATGATGACATCATAATTAGTATGCAGTATGACGTCACAATATATTATGATGTCATAATGTATCTACTTTATGACATCACAATATATTATGAGAGCGCAACATGCAGGTATTATGAGCAATTTCTCTTACCCCAATTTGTGCAACATCTACTGGAGCATAATGAGCATGATTTATGACGTCAGAGTATACGATGACATCATAATTAGTATGCACTATGACGTCACAATGTATTATGATGTCATAATGTATCCGCATTAAGACATCACAATATATTATGAGAGCGCAATTTGCAGGTTTTATGACCATTTTTGATTACCCCAATTTGTGTCACATCTACTGGAGCATCATGAGCATGTATTATGACGTCACAGTATATGACGTCACAATGTATTATGACATCATAATGTATCCGCATTATGACATCACAATATATTATGAGAGTGCAACATGCAGGTATTAAGTGCAATTTCTCTTACTTCAATTTGTGTCACATCTACTGGAGCATCATGAGCCTGTATTATGACGTCACAGTATATGATGACATCATAATTACTATGCACTATGACGTCACAATGTATTATGACGTCATAATGTATCCGCATTATGACATCACAATATATTATGAGAGCGCAATTTGCAGGTTTTATGACCAATTTCGCTTACCCCAATTTGTGTCATATCTACTGGAGCATCATGAGCATGTATTATGATGTCACAGTATATGATGACATCATAATTAGTATGCAGTATGACGTCACAATGTATTATGACGTCATAATGTATCCGCATTAAGGCATCACAATATATTATGAGAGGGCAATTTGCAGGTTTTATGAGCAATTTCTCTTACCCCAATTTGTGTCACATCTACTGGAGCATCATGAGCATGTATTATGACGTCACAGGATATGATGACATCATAATTAGTATGCAGTATGACGTCACAATGTATTATGACGTAATAATGTATCCGCATTATGACATCACAATATATTATGAGAGCGCAACATGCAGGTTTTATGAGCAATTTCTCTTACCCCAATTTGTGTCACATCTACTGGAGCATCATGAGCATGTATTATGACCTCACAGTATATGATGACATCATAAATAGTATGCACTATGACTTCACAATGTATTATGACGTCATAATGTATCCGCATTATGACATCACAATATATTATGAGAGAGCAATTTGCAGGTTTTATGACCAATTTCTCTTACCACAATTTGTGTCACATCTACTGAAGCATCACGAGCATGTATTATGACGTCACAGTATATTATGACATCATAAATAGTAGGCAGTATGACGTCACAATGTATTATGACGTCATAATGTATCCGCATTATGACGTCACAATATATTATGAGAGCGCAATTTGCATGTTTTATGACCAATTTCGCTTACCCCAATTTGTGTCACATCTACTGGAGCATCATGAGCATGTATTACGGCGTCACAGTATAGGATGACATCATAATTAGTATGCACTATGATGTCACAATGTATTATGATGTCATAAAGTATCCGCATTATGACATCACAATATATTATGAGAGCGCAACATGCAGGTATTATGACCAATTTCGCTTACCCCAATTTGTGTCACATCTACTGTAGCATCATGAGCATGTATTATGACGTCACAGTATATGATGACATCATAATTAGTATGCACTATGACGTCACAATATATTATGACGTCATAATGTATCCGCATTATGACTTCACAATATATTGTGAGAGCGCAATATGCAGGTATTATAAGCAATTTCTCTTACCCCATTTTGTGTCACATCTACTGGAGCATCATGAACATGTATTATGACGTCACAGTATATGATGACATCATAATTAGCATGCACTATGACGTCAAAATGTATTATGACGTCATAATGTATCCGCATTATGACATCACAATATATTATGAGAGCGCAACATGCAGGTTTTATGACCAATTTCGCTCACCCCAATTTGTGTCACATCTACTGTAGCATCATGAGCATGTATTATGACGTCACAATATATGATGACATCATAATTAGTATGCACTATGACGTCATAATGTATTATGACGTCATAATGTATCCGCATTATGACATCACAATATATTATGAGAGCGCAACATGCAGGTATTATGAGCAATTTCTCTTACCCCAATTTGTGTCACATCTACTGGAGCATCATGAGCATGTATTACGACATCACAGTATATGATGACATCATAATTAGTATGCACTATGACATCACAATATATTATGAAGTCATAATGTATCCGCATTACGACATCACAATATATTATGAGAGCGCAAGAAGCAGGTATTATGAGCAATTTCTCTTACCCCAAATTGTGTCACATCTGCTGGAGCATCATGAGCATGTATTATGACGTCACAGTATATGATGACATAATAATTAGTATGCACTATGACGTCACAATGTATTATGATGTCATAATGTGTCCGCGTTATGACATCACAATATATTATGAGAGCCCAATTTACAGGTATTATGAACAGTTTCTCTTACCACAATTTGTGTCACATCTACTGGAGCATCATGAGCATGTATTATGACGTCACAGTATATGATGACATCATAATTAGTATGCACTATGACATCACAATGTATTATGACGTCATAATGTATCCGCATTATGACATCACAATATATTATGAGAGCGCAATTTGCAGGTATTATGAGCAATTTCTCTTACCCCAATTTGTGTCACATGTACTGGAGCATCATGAGCATGTATTATGACGTCACAGTATATGATGACATCATAATTAGTATGCACTATGACATCACAATGTATTATGACGTCATAATGTATCCGCATTATGACATCACAATATATTATGAGAGCGCAATTTGCAGGTTTTATGACCAATTTCGCTTACCCCAATTTGTGTCACATCTACTGGAGCATCATGAGCATGTATTATGACGTCACAGTATATGATGACATCATAATCAGTATGCACTATGACATCACAATGTATTATGACGTCATAATGTATCCGCATTATGACATCACAATATATTATGAGAGCGCAACATGCAGGTATTATGAGCAATTTCTGTTACCCCAATTAGTGTCACATTTACTGGAGCATCATGAGCATGATTTATGACGTCAGAGTATATGATGACATCATAATTAGTATGCACTATGACGTCAGAATGTATTATGACGTCATAATGTATCCGCATTATGACATCACAATATATTATGAGAGCGCAATTTGCAGGTATTATGAGCAATTTCTCTTACCCCAATTTGTGTCACATCTACTGGATCATCATGAGCATGTATTACGACGTCACGGTATATGATGACATCATAATTAGTATGCACTATGATGTCACAATGTATTATGAAGTCATAATGTATCCGCATTATGATATCACAATATATTATGGGAGCGCAATATGCAGGTATTATCAGCAATTTCTCTTACCCCAATTTGTGTCACATCTACTGGAGCATCATCAGCATGTATTATGACGTCACAGTATATGATGACATCATAATTAGTATGCACTATGACGTCACAATGTATTATGACGTCATAATGTGTCCGCGTTATGACATCACAATATATTATGAGAGCCCAATTTACAGGTATTATGAACAATTTCTCTTACCCCAATTTGTGTCACATCTACTGGAGCATCATGAGCATGTATTATGTCGTCGCAGTATATGATGACATCATAATTAGTATGCAGTATGACGTCACAATATATTATGACGTCACAATGTATCCGCATTATGACATCACAATATATTATGAGAGCGCAACATGCAGGTATTATGAGCAATTTCTCTTACCCCAATTTGTGTCACATCTACTGGAGCACCATGAGCATTTATTATGACGTCACAGTATATGATGACATCATAATTAGTATGCACTGTGATGTCACAATATATTATGACGTCATAATATATCCGCATTATGACATCACAATATATTATGAGAGCGCAACATGCAGGTTTTATGAAAAATTTCGCTTACCCCAATTTGTGTCACATCTACTGGAGCATCATGAGCATGTATTATGACGTCGCAGTATATGATGACATCATAATTAGTATGCAGTATGACGTCACAATATATTATGACGTCACAATGTATCCGCATTATGACATCACAATATATTATGAGAGCGCAACATGCAGGTATTATGAGCAATTTCTCTTACCCCAATTTGTGTCACATCTACTGGAGCATCATTAACATGTATTATGACGTCACAGTATATGATGACATCATAATTAGTATGCACTGTGACGTCACAATGTATTATGACGTCATAATATATCCGCATTATGACATCACAATATATTATGAGAGTGCAACATGCAGGTATTATGAGCAATTTCTCTTACCTCAATTTGTATCACATCTACTGAAGCATCATGAGCATGTAATATGACGTCACAGTATATGATGACATCATAATTAGTATGCACTATGACGTCAGAATGTATTAGGATGTCATAATGTATCCGCATTTTGACATCACAATATATTATGAGAGCGCAACATGCAGGTATTATGAGCAATTTCTCTTACCCCAATTTGTGTCACATCTACTGGACCATCATGAGCATGTATTATGACGTCACAGTATATGATGACATCATAATTAGTATGCACTATGATGTCACAATGTATTATGACGTCATAATATATCGCCATTAAGACATCACAATATATTATGAGAGCGCAATTTGCAGGTTTTATGACCAATTTTGCTTACCCCAATTTGTGTCACATCTACTGGAGCAGCATGAGCATGTATTATGACGTCACAGTATATGATGACATCATAATTAGTATGAAGTATGACGTCACAATGTATTATGATGTCATAAAGTATCCGCATTATGACATCACAATATATTATGAGAGCGCAACATGCAGGTATTATGACCAATTTCGCTTACCCCAATTTGTGTCTCATCTACTGGAGCATCATGAGCATGTATTATGACGTCACAGTATATGATGACATCATAATTAGTATGCACTATGACGTCACAATGTATTATGACGTCATAATGTGTCCGCGTTATGACATCACAATATATTATGAGAGCCTAATTTACAGGTTTTATGAACAATTTCTCTTACCCCAATTTGTGTCAAATCTACTGGAGCATCATGAGCATGTATTATGACGTCACAGTATATGATGACATCATAATTAGTATGCACTATGACTTCAGAATGTATTATGATGTCAAAATATATCCGCATTATGACATCACAATATATTATGAGAGCGCAACATGCAGGTATTATGAGCAATTTCTCTTACCGCAATTTGTGTCACATCTACTGGAGCATCATGAGCATGTATTATGACGTCACAGTGTATGATGACATCATAATTAGTATGCACTATGACATCACAATGTATTATGACATCATAATGTATCCGCATTATGACATCACAATATATTATGAGAGCCCAACATGCAGGTATTATGAGCAATTTCTCTTACCCCAATTTGTGTCACATCTACTGGAGCATCATGAGCATGTGTTATGACGTCACAGTATATGATGACATCATAATTAGTATGCACTGTGACGTCACAATGTATTATGACGTCATAATGTGTCCGCATTTTGACAACACAATATATTATGAGAGCTTAACATGCAGGTATTATGAGCAATTTCTCTTATCCCAATTTGTGTCACATTTACTGGAGCATCATGAGCATGTATTATGACGTCACAGTATATGATGACATCATAATTAGTATGCAGTATTACATCACAATGTATTATGACGTCATAATATATCCGCATTATGACATCACAATATATTATGAGAGCGCAACATTCAGGTTTTATGAACAATTTCGCTTACCCCAATTTGTGTCACATCTACTGGAGAATCATGAGCGTCTATTATGACGTCACAGTATATGATGACATCATAATTAGTATGCACTATGACGTCACAATGTATTATGACGTCATAATATATCCGCATTATCACATCACAATATATTAAGAGAGCGCAACATGCAGGTATTATGAGCAATTTCTCTTACCCCAATTTGTGTCACATCTACTGGAGCATCATGAGCATGTATTATGACGTCACAGTATATGATGACATCATAATTAGTATGCAGTATGACGTCACAATATATTATGACGTCATAATGTATCCGCATTATGACATCACAATATATTATGACAGCGCAACATGCAGGTATTATGAGCAATTTCTCTTACCCCAATTTGTGTCACATCTACTGGAGCATCATGAGCATGTATTATGACGTCACAGTATATGATGACATCATAATTAGTATGCACTATGACGTCACAATGTATTATGACGTCATAGTGTATCCGCATTTTGACATCACAATATATTATGAGAGCGCAATTTGCAGGTTTTATGACCAATTTCGCTTACCTGAATTTGTGTCACATCTACTGGAGCATCATGAGCATGTATTATGACGTCACAGTATATGATGACATCATAATCAGTATGCACTATGACGTCACAATGTATTATGACGTCACAATGTATCCGCATTATGACATCACAATATATTATGAGAGCGCAACATGCAGGTATTATGAGCAGTTTCTCTTACCCCAATTTGTGTCACATCTACTGGAGCATCATGAGCATGTATTATGACGTCACAGTATATGATGACATCATAATTAGTATGCACTATGATGTCACAATGTATTATGACGTCATAATATATCCGCATTATGACATCACAATGTATTATGAGAGCGCAACATGCAGGTATTATGACCAATTTCGCTTACCCCAATTTGTGTCACATCAACTGTAGCATCATGAGCATGTATTATGACGTCACAGTATATGATGACATCATAATTAGTAAGCACTATGACGTCACAATGTATTATGACGTCATAATGTATCCGCATTATGACATCACAATATATTTTGAGAGCGGAACATGCAGGTTTTATGACCAATTTCGCTCACCCCAATTTGTGTCACATATACTGTAGCATCATGAGCATGTATTATGACGTCACAGTATATGATGACATCATAATTAGTATGCACTATGACGTCACAATATATTATGACGTCATAATGTATCCGCATTATGACATCACAATATCTTATGAGAGCGGAACATGCAGGTATTATGAGCAATTTCTCTTACCCCAATTTGTGTCACATCTACTGGAGCATCATGAGCATGTATTATGACATCACAGTATATGATGACATCATAATGAGTATGCACTATGATGTCACAATGTGCTATGACGTCATAATGTATCCGCATTATGACATCACAATATATTATGAGAGCGCAATTTGCAGGTATTATAAGCAATTTGTCTTACCACAATTTGTGTCACATCTACTGGAGCCTCATGAGCATGTATTATGACGTCACAGTATATGATGACATCATAATTAGTATGCACTATGACGTCACAATGTATTATGACGTCATAATATATCCGCATTATGACATCACAATATATTATGAGAGCGCAACATGCAGGTATTATGAGCAATTTCTCTTCCCCAATTTGTGTCACATCTACTGGAGCATCATGAGCATGTATTATGACGTCACAGTATATGATGACATCATAATTAGTATGCACTATGACGTCACAATGTATTATGACGTCATAATGTGTCCGCATTATGACATCACAATATCGTATGAGAGCACAATTTGCAGGTTTTATGACCAATTTCTCTTACCCCTATTTGTGTCACATCTACTGGGGCATCATGAGCATGTATTATGACGTCACAGTATATGATGACATCATAATTAGTATGCAGTATGACGTCACAATGTATTATGACGTCATAATGTATCCGCATTATGACATCACAATATATTATGAGAGCGCAACATGCAGGTATTATGAGCAATTTCTCTTACCCCAATTTGTGTCACATCTACTGGAGCATCATGAGCATGTATTATGACGTCACAGTATATGATGACATCATAATTAGTATGCACTATGATGTCACAATGTATTATGACGTCATAGTGTATCCGCATTTTGACATCACAATATATTATGAGAGCGCAATTTGCAGGTTTTATGACCAATTTCGCTTACCCGAATATGTGTCACATCTACTGGAGCATCATGAGCATGTATTATGACGTCACAGTATATGATGACATCATAATCAGTATGGACTATGACGTCACAATGTATTATGACGTCATAATATATCCGCATTATGACATCACAATATATTATGAGAGCGCAACATGCAGGTATTATGAGCAATTTATCTTACCCCAATTTGTGTCACATCTACTGGAGCATCATGAGCATGTATTATGAGGTCACAGTATATGATGACAACATAATTAGTATGCACTATGATGTCACAATGTATTATGACGTCATAATGTGTCCGCGTTGTGACATCACAATATATTATGAGAGCCCAATTTTCAGGTATTATGAACAATTTCTCCTACCCCAATTTGTGTCACATCTACTGGAGCATCATGAGCATGTATTATGATGTCACAGTATGTGATGACATCATAATTAGTATGCAGTATGACGTCACAATATATTATGTCGTCACAGTGTATCCGCATTATGACTTCACAATATATTATGGGAGCGCAACATGCAGGTATTGTGAGCAATTTCTCTTACCCGAATTTGTGTCACATCTACTGGAGCATCATGAGCATGTATTATGAACGTCACAGTATATGATGACATCATAATTAGTATGCAGTATGACGTCACAATGTATTATGACGTTATAATGTATCCGCATTATGACATCACTATATATTATGTGAGCGCAATTTGCAGGTTTTATGACCAATTTCGCTAACCCCAATTTGTGTCACATCTACTGGAGCATCATGAGCATGTATTATGACGTCACAGTATATGATGACATCATAATTACTATGCACTATGACGTCACAATGTATTATGACGTCATAGTGTATTCGCATTATGACATCACAATATATTATGAGAGCGGAACATGCAGGTATTATGAGCAATTTCTCTTACCACAATTTGTGTCACATCTACTGGAGCATCATGAGCATGTATTATGACGTCACAGTATATGATGACATCATAATTAGCATGCAGTATGATGTCACAATGTATTATGACGTCAAAATGTATCCGCATTATGACATCACAATATATTATGAGAGCGCGACATGCAGGTTTTATGACCAATTTCGCTAACCCCAAATTGTGTCACATCTACTGTAGCATCATGAGCATGTATTATGACGTCACAGTATATGATGACATCATAATTAGTATGCAATAAGACGTCACAATATATTATGACGTCATAATATATCTGCATTATGACATCACAACATATTATGAGAGCGCAACATGCAGGTATTATGAGCAATTTCTCTTACCCCAATTTGTGTCACATCTACTGGAGCATCATGAGCCTGTATTATGATGTCACAGTATATGATGACATCATAATTAGTATGCAGTATGACGTCACAATGTATTATGACGTCATAATGTATCCGCATTATGACATCACAATATATTATGAGAGCGCAACATGCAGGTATTATGAGCAATTTCTCTTACCCCAATTTGTGTCACATGTACTGGAGGATCATGAGCATGTATTATGACGTCACAGTATATGATGACATCATAATTAGTATGCAGTATGACGTCACAATGTATTATGACGTCATAATGTATCCGCATTATGACATCACAATATATTATGAGAGCGCAACCTGCAGGTATTATGAGCAATTTCTCTTACCCCAATTTGTGTCACATCTACTGGAGCATCATGAGCATGTATTATGACGTCACAGTATATGATGACATCATAATTAGTATGCACTATGACGTCACAATGTATTATGACGTCATAATGTATCCGCATTATGACATCACAATATATTATGAGAGCACAGTTTACAGGTTTTATGACCAATTTCGCTTACCCCAATTTGTGTCACATCTACTGGAGCATCATGAGCATGCATTATGACGTCACAGTATATGATGACATCATAATCAGTATGCAGTATGACGTCACAATGTATTATGACGTCATAATCTATCCGCATTATGACATCACAATAGATTATGAGAGCGCAACATGCAGGTATTATGAGCAATTTCTCTTACCCCAATTTGTGTCACACCTACTGGAGCATCATGAGCATGTATTATGACGTCACAGTATATAATGACATCATAATTAGTATGCACTATGACGTCACAATGTATTATGACGTCATAATGTATCCGCATTATGACATCACAATATATTATGAGAGCCCAAATTACAGGTTTTATGACCAATTTCGCTTACCCGAATTTGTTTCACATCTACTGGAGCATCATGAGCACGTATTATGACGTCACAGTATATGATGACATCATAATTAGTATGCAGTAAGTAAGTATACATAATGCAAAATGTATCCGCATTATGACATCACAATATATTATGAGAGCCCAATTTGCAGGTTTTATGACCAATTTCGCTTACCCCAATTTGTGTCACATCTACTGGAGCATCATGAGCATGTATTATGACGTCACAGTATATGGTGACATCATAATTAGTATGCAGTATGACGTCACAGTGTATTATGATGTCATAAAATATCCGCATTATGACATCACAATATATTATGAGAGCGCAACATGCAGGTATTATGACCAATTTCGCTTACCGCAATTTGTGTTACATCTACTGTAGCATCATGAGCATGTATTATGACGTCACAGTATATGATGACATCATAATTAGTAAGCACTCTGACGTCACAATGTATTATGACGTCATAATGTATCCACATTATGACATCACAATATATTATGAGAGCTCAATTTGGAGGTTTTATGACCATTTTCGATTACCCCAATTTGTGTCACATCTACTGGAGCATCATGAGCATGTATTATGACGTCACAGTATATGATGACATCATAATTAGTATGCACTATGACGTCACAATGTATTATGACGTCATAATATATCCGCATTATGACATCACAATATATTATGAGAGCGCAATTTGCAGGTATTATGAGCAATTTCTCTTACCCCAATTTGTGTCACATCTACTGGAGCATCTTGAGCATGTATTATGACGTCACAGTATATGATGACATCATAATTAGTATGCACTATCACGTCACAATGTATTCTGACGTCATAATGTATCCGCATTATGACATCACAATATATTATGAGAGCGCAATTTGCAGCTTTTATGACCAATTTCGCTTACCCCAATTTGTGTCACATCTACCGGAGCTTCATGAGCATGTATTATGATGTCACATTATATGATGACATCACAATTAGTATGCAGTATGACGTCACAATGTATTATGACGTCATAATGTTTCCGCATTATGACATCACAATATATTATGAGAGCTCAATTTGGAGGTATTATGAGTAATTTCTCTTAACCCAATTTGTGTCACATCTACTGGAGCATCATGAGCATGTATTATGACGTCACAGTATATGGTGACATCATAATTAGTTTGCACTATGACGTCACAATGTATTATGACGTCATAATATATCCGCATTATGACATCACAATATATTATGAGAGCGCATTTTGCAGGTATTATGAGCAAATTCTCCTTCCCCAATTTGTGTCACATCTACTGGAGCATCATGAGCATGTATTATGACATCACAGTATATGATGACATCATAATTAGTATGCACTATGACGTCACAATGTATTATGACGTCATAATGTATCCGCATTATGACATCACAATATATTATGAGAGCGCAATTTGCAGGTATTATGAGCAATTTCACTTACCCCAATTTGTGTCACATCTACTGGAGCATCATGAGCCTGTATTATGATGTCACAGTATATGATGACATCATAATTAGTATGCACTCTGACGTCACAGTGTATTATGACGTCATAATGTATCCTCATTATGACATCACAATATATTATGAGAGCGCAACATGCAGGTATTGTGAGCAATTTCTCTTACCCGAATTTGTGTCACATCTACTGGAGCGTCATGAGCATGTATTATGACGTCACAGTATATGATGACATCATAATTAGTATGCAGTATGACGTCACAATGTCTTATGACGTCATAATGTATCCGCATTATGACACCACAATATATTATGACAGCGCAACATGCAGGTATTATGAGCAATTTCTCTTACCCCAATTTGTGTCTCATCTACTGGAGCATCATGAGCATGTATTATGACGTCACAGTATATGATGACATCATAATGAGTATGCACTATGACGTCACAATGTGCTATGACGTCATAATGTATCCGCAATGTGACATCACAATATATTATGAGAGCGCAATTTGCTGGTATTATGAGCAATTTGTCTTACCCCAATTTGTGTCACATCTACTGGAGCCTCATGAGCATGTATTATGACGTCACAGTATATGATGACATCATAATTAGTATGCACTATGACGTCACAATGTATTATGACGTCAAAATGTATCCGCATTATGACATCACAATATATTATGAGAGCGCAATTTGCAGGTTTTATGACCATTTTCGATTACCCCAATTTGTGTCACATCTACTGGAGCATCAAGAGCATGTATTATGACGTCACAGTATATGATGACATCATAATTAGTATGCAGTATGACGTCACAATGTATTATGACGTCATAATGTATCCGCATTATGACATCACATTATATTATGAGAGCGCAACATGAAGGTATTATGAGCAATGTTTCTTACCCCAATTTGTGTCACGTCCACTGGAGAATCATGAGCATGTATTATGACGTCACAGTATATGATGACATCATAATTAGTATGCAATATGACGTCACAATATAGTATGACGTCATATTGTATCCGCATTATGGCATCACAATATATTATGAGAGCTCAATTTTGAGGTATTATGAGTAATTTCTCTTAACCCAATTTGTGTCACATCTACTGGAGGATCATGAGCATGTATTATGACGTCACAGTATCTGGTGACATCATAATTAGTTTTCACTGTGACGTCACAATGTATTATGACGTCATAATATATCCGCATTATGACACCACAATATATTATGAGAGCGCAATTTGCAGGTATTATGAGCAAATTCTCCTTCCCCAATTTGTGTCACATCTACTGGAGCATCATGAGCATTTATTATGACATCACAATATATGATGACATCATAATTAGTATGCACTATGACGTCACAATGGATTATGATGTCTTAATATATCCGCATTATGACATCACAATATATTATGAGAGCGCAATTTGCAGGTATTGTGAGCAATTTCACTTACCCCATTTTGTGTCACATCTACTAGAGCATCATGAGCCTGTATTATGATGTCACAGTATATGATGACATCATAATTAGTATGCACTCTGACGTCACAGTGTATTATGACGTCATATTGTATCCTCATTATGACATCACAATATATTATGAGAGCGCAATTTGTAGGTATTATGAGCAATTTCTCCTACCCCAATTTGTGTCACATCTACTGGAGTATCATGAGCATGTATTATGACGTCACAGTATATGATGACATCATAATTAGTATGCACTATGACGTCACAATGTATTTTGACGTCATAATGTGTCCGCGTTATGACATCACAATATATAATGAGAGATCAATTTACAGGTATTATGGACAATTTCTCTTACCCCAATTTGTGTCACATCTACTGGAGCATCATGAGCATGTATTATGACGTCACAGTATATGATGACATCATAATTAGTATGCAGTATGACGTCACAATATATTATGACGTCACAATGTATCCGCATTATGACATCACAATATATTATGAGAGCGCAACATGCAGGTGTTATGAGCAATTTCTCTTACCCCAATTTGTGTCACATCTACTGGAGCATCATGAGCATGCATTATGATGTCACAGCATATGATGACATCATAATTAGTATGCAGTATGACGTCACAATGTATTATGACGTCATAATGTTTCCGCATTATGACATCACAATATATTATGAGAGCGCAACATGCAGGTATTATGAGCAATTTCTCTTACCCCAATTTGTTTCACATCTACTGTAGCATCATGAGCATGTATTATGACGTCACAGTATATGATGACATCATAATTAGTATGCACTATGACGTCACAATGTATTATGACGTCAAAATGTATCCGCATTATGACATCACAATATATTATCAGAGCGCAACATGCAGGTATTGAGAGCAATTTCTCTTACCCGAATTTGTGTCACATCTACTGGAGCATCATGAGCATGTATTATGACGTCACAGTATATGATGACATCATAATTAGTATGCAGTATGACGTCCCAATGTATTATGACGTCATAATGTATCCGCATTATGACATCTCAATATATTATGACAGCGCAACATGCAGGTATTATGAGCAATTTCTCTTACCCCAATTTGTGTCACATCTACTGGAGCATCATGAGCATGTATTATGACGTCACAGTATATGATGACATCATAATTAGTATGCACTATGACGTCACAATGTATTATGACCTCATAATGTATCCGCATTATGACATCACAATATATTATGAGAGCGCAACATGCAGTTATTATGAGCAATTTCGCTTACCCCAATTTGTGTCACATCTACTGGAGCATCATGAGCATGTATTATGACGTCACAGTATATGATGACATCATAATTAGTATGCAGTATGACGTCACAATGTATTATGACGTCATAATGTATCCGCATTATGACATCACAATATATTATGAGAGCGCAACATGCAGGTATTATGAGCAATTTCTCTTACCCCAATTTGTGTCACATCTACTGGAGCATCATGAGCATGTATTATGACGTCACAGTATATGATGACATCATAATTAGTATGCACTATGCCGTCACAATGTATTATGACGTCATAATGTATCCGCATTATGACATCACAATATATTATGAGAGCGCAATTTGCAGGTTTTATGACCAATTTCGCTTACCCCAATTTGTGTCACATCTACTGGAGCATCATGAGCATGTATTATGACGTCACAGTATATGATGACATCATAATTAGTGTGCACTATGACGTCACAATGTATTATGACGTCATATTGTATCCGCATTATGACATTACAATATATTATGAGAGCACAACATGCAGGTATTATGAGCAATTTCTCTTACCCCAATTTGTTTCACATCTACTGGAGCATCATGAGCATGTATTATGACGTCAGAGTATATGATGACATCATAATTAGTATGCACTATGACGTCACAATGTATTATGACGTCAAAATGTGTCCGCATTATGACATCACAATATATTATGAGAGCGCAATTTGCAGGTTTTATGACCAATTTCTCTTACCCCAATTTGTGTCACATCTACTGGAGCATCATGAGCATGTATTATGACGTCACAGTATATGATGACATCATAATTAGTATGCAATATGACGTCACAATATATTATGACGTCATAATGTATCCGCATTGTGACATCACAATATATTATGAGACCGCAACATGCAGGTATTATGAGCAATTTCTCTTACCTCAAATTGTGTCACATCTACTGGAGCATCATGAGCATGTATTATGGCGTCACCGTATATAATGACATCATAATTAGTATGCAATATGACGTCACAATGTATTATGACGTCATAATGTATCCGCATTATGACATCACAATATAGTATGAGAGCGCAACATGCAGGTATTATGAGCAATTTCTCTTACCCCAATTTGTGTCACATCTACTGGAGCATCATGAGCATGTATTATGACGTCACAGTATATGATGACATCATAATTAGTATGCACTATGACATCACAATGTATTATGACGTCATAATGTATCCGCATTATGACATCACAATATATTATGAGAGCGCAACATGCAGGTATTATGAGCAATTTCTCTTACCCCAATTTGTGTCACATCTACTGGAGCATCATGAGCATGTATTATGACGTCACAGTATATGATGACATCATAATTAGTATGCACTATGATGTCACAATGTATTATGACGTCATAATGTATCCGCATTATGACATCACAATATATTATGAGAGTGCAATTTGCAGGTTTTATGACCAATTTCGCTTACCCGAATTTGTGTCACATCTACTGGAGCATCATGAGCATGTATTATGACGTCACAGTATATGATGACATCATAATTAGCATTCAGTATGATGTCACAATGTATTATGACATCATAGTGTATCCGCATTATGACATCACAATATATTATGAGAGCGCAACATGTAGGTTTTATGACCAATTTCGCTTACCCCAATTTGTGTCACATCTACCGTAGCATCATGAGCATGTATTTTGACGTAAGAGTATATGATGACATCATAATTAGTATGCACTCTGACGTCACAATGTATTATGACGTCATGATGTATCCGCATTATGACATCCCAATATATGATGAGACCGCAATTTGCAGGTATTATGACCCATATCTCTTACCGCAATTTGTGTCAAATCTACTGGAGCATCATCAGCATGTATTATGATGTCACAGTATATGATGACAGCATAATTAGTATGCAGTATGATGTCACAGTGTATTATGACGTCATAATGTATCCGCATTATGACATCACAATATATTATGAGAGCGCCATTTGCAGGTATTATGAGCAATGTCTCTTACCCCAATTTGTGTCACGTCTACTGGAGCATCATGAGCATGTATTATGACGTCACAGTATATGATGACATCATAATTAATATGCAATATGACGTCACAATATAGTATGACGTCATAATGTATCCGCATTATGACATCACAATATAATATGAGAGCTCAATTTGGAGGTATTATGAGTAATTTCTCTTAACCCAATTTGTGTCACATCTACTGGAGCATCATGAGCATGTATTATGACGTCACAGTATATGGTGACATCATAATTAGTTTGCACTATGACGTCACAATGTATTATGACGTCATAATATATCCGCATTATGACATCACAATATATTATGAGAGCGCAATTTGCAGGTATTATGAGCAAATTCTCCTTCCACAATTTGTGTCACATCTACTGGAGCATCATGAGCATGTATTATGACATCACAGTATATGATGACATCATAATTAGTATGCACTATGACGTCACAATGGATTATGATGTCATAATATATCCGCATTATGACATCACAATATATTATGAGAGCGCAATTTGCAGGTATTATGAGCAATTTCACTTACCCCAATTTGTGTCACATCTACTGGAGCATCATGAGCCTGTATTATGATGTCACAGTATATGATGACATCATAATTAGTATGCACTCTGACGTCACAGTGTATTATGACGTCATAATGTATCCGCATTATGACATCACAATATATTATGAGAGCGCAATTTGCAGGTATTATGAGCAATTTCTCTTACCCCAATTTGTGTCACATCTACTGGAGTATCATGAGCATGTATTATGATGTCACAGTATATGATGACATCATAATTAGTATGCACTATGACGTCACAATGTATTATGATGTCATAATGTGTCCGCGTTATGACATCACAATATATTATGAGAGCCCAATTTACAGGTATTATGGACAATTTCTCTTACCCCAAATTGTGTCACATCTACTGGAGCATCATGAGTATGTATTATGACGTCACAGTATATGATGACATCATAATTAGTATGCAGTATGACGTCACAATATATTATGACGTCACAATGTATCCGCATTCTGAAATCACAATATATTATGAGAGCGCAACATGCAGGTATTATGAGCAATTTCTCTTACCCGAATTTGTGTCACATCTACTGGAGCATCATGAACATGTATTATGACGTCACAGTATATGATGACATCATAATTAGTATGCAGTATGACGTCACAATGTATTATGACGTCATAATGTATCCGCATTATGACATCACAATATATTATGTGAGCGCAATTTGCAGGTTTTATAAACAATTTCTCTTACCCCAATTTGTGTGACATCTACTGGAGCATCATGAGCATGTATTATGATGTCACAGTATATGATGACATCATAATTAGTATGCAGTATGACGTCACAATGTATTATGATGTCAAAATGTATCCGCATTATGACATCACAATATATTATGAGATCGCAGCATGCAGGTATTATGAGCTATTTCTCTTACCCCAATTTGTGTCACATCTACTGGAGCATCAAGAGCATGTATTATGACGTCACAGTATATGATGACATCATAATGAGTATGCTCTATGACGTCACAATATACTATGACGTCATATTGTATCCACATTATGACATCACAATATATTATGAGAGCGCAATTTGCAGGTATTATGAGCAATTTGTCTTACCTCAATTTGTGTCACATCTACTGGAGCCTCATGAGCATGTATTATGACGTCACAGTATATGATGACGTCATAATTAGTATGCACTATAACGTCACAATGTATTGTGACGTCATAATATATCCTCATTATGACATCACAATATATTATGAGAGCGCAACATGCAGGTATTTTGAGGAATTTCGCTTACCCCAAATTGTGTCACAACTACTGGAGCATCATGAGCATGTATTATGACGTCACAGTATATGATGACATCATAATTAGTATGCACTATGACGTCACAATGTATTATGACGTCATAATATATCCGCATTATGACATCACAATATATTATGAGAGCGCAACATGCAGGTATTATGAGCAATTTCTCTTACCCCAATTTGTGTCACATCTACTGGAGCATCATGAGCATGTATTATGACGTCACAGTATATGATGACATCATAATTAGTATGCAGTATGACGTCACAATGTATTATGACGTCATAATGTATCCGCATTATGACATCACAATATTTTATGAGAGCGCCATTTGCAGGTATTATGAGCAATGTCTCTTACCCCAATTTGTGTCACGTCTACTGGAGCATCATGAGCATGTATTATGACGTCACAGTATATGATGACATCATAATTAATATGCAATATGACGTCACAATATAGTATGACGTCATAATGTAACCGCATTATGACATCACAATATAATATGAGAGCTCAATTTGGAGGTATTATGAGTAATTTCTCTTAACCCAATTTGTGTCACATCTACTGGAGCATCATGAGCATGTATTATGACGTCACAGTAAATGATGACATCATAATTAGTATGCACTATGATGTCACAATGTATTATGACGTCATAATGTATCCGCATTATGACATCACAATATATTATGAGAGCGCAATTTGCAGGTTTTATGACCAATTTCGCTTACCCCAATTTGTGTCACATCTACCGGAGCATCATGAGCATGTATTATGACGTCACAGTATATGATGACATCATAATTAGTATGCAGTATGACGTCACAATGTATTATGACGTCATAATGTTTCCGCATTATGACAACACAATATATTATGAGAGCTCAATTTGGAGGTATTATGAGTAATTTCTCTTAACCCAATTTGTGTCACATCTACTGGAGCATCATGAGCATGTATTATGACGTCACAGTAGATGTGACACAAATTCGGTAAGAGAAATTCCTCATAATACCTTCATGTTGCGCTCTCATAATATATTGTGATGTCATAATGCGGATACATTATGACGTCATAATACATTGTGACATCATAGTGCATACTAATTATGATGTCATCATATACTGTGACGTCATAATACATGCTCATGATGCTCCAGTAGATGTGACACAAATTGGGGTAAGAGAAATTGCTCATAATACCTGCATGTTGCGCTCTCATAATATATTGTGATGTCATAATGCGGATACATTATGACGTCATAATACATTGTGACGTCATAGTGCATACTAATTATGATGTCATCATATACTGTGACGTCATAATACATGCTCATGATGCTCCAGTAGATGTGACACAAATTGGGGTAAGCGAAATTGGTCATAAAACCTGCAAATTGCGCTCTCATAATATATTGTGATGTCATAATGCGGATACATTATGACGTCATAATACATTGTGACGTCATAGTGCAAACTAATTATGATGTCACCATATAATGTGACGTCATAATACATGCTCATGATGCTCCAGTAGATGTGACACAAATTGGGTTAAGAGAAATTACTCATAATACCTCCAAATTGCGCTCTCATAATATATTGTGTTGTCATAATGCGGATACATTATGACGTCATACTATATTGTGACGTCATATTGCATACTAATTATGATGTCATCATATACTGTGACGTCATAATACATGCTCATGATGCTCCAGTAGACGTGACACAAATTGGGGTAAATGAAATTGCTCATAATACCTGCAAATGGCGCTCTCATAATATATTGTGATGTCATAATGCGGATACAGTATGACGTCATAATACACTGTGACGTCATACTGCATACTAATTATGCTGTCATCATATACTGTGACGTCATAATACATGCTCATGATGCTCCAGTAGATTTGACACAAATTGGGGTAAGAGATATGGGTCATAATACCTGCAAATTGCGGTCTCATCATATATTGTGATGTCATAATGCGGATACATTATGACATCATAATACATTGTGACGTCATAGTGCATACTAATTATGATGTCATCATATACTCTTACGTCATAATACATGCTCATGATGCTACGGTAGATGTGACACAAATTGGGGTAAGCGAAATTGGTCATAAAACCTGCATGTTGCGCTCTCATAATATATTGTGATGTCATAATGCGGATACACTATGACGTCATAATACATTGTGACATCATACTGCATGCTAATTATGATGTCATCATATACTGTGACGTCATAATACATGCTCATGATGCTCCAGTCGATGTGACACAAATTCGGGTAAGCGAAATTGGTCATAAAACCTGCAACTTGCACTCACATAATATATTGTGATGTCATAATGCGGATACATTATGACGTCATAATACATTGTGACATCATAGTGCATACTAATTATGATGTCATCATATACCGTGACGTCATAATACATGCTCATGATGCTCCAGTAGATGTGACACAAATTGGGGTAAGAGAAATTGCTCATAATACCTGCATGTTGCGCTCTCATAATATATTGTGATGTCATAATGTGGATACATTATGACGTTATAATACATTGTGACGTCATAGTGCATACTAATTATGATGTCATCATATACTGTGACGTCATAATACATGCTCATGATGCTCCAGTAGATGTGACACAAATTGGGGTAAGAGAAATTGCTCATAATACCCGCATGTTGCGCTCTCATACTATATTGTGATGTCATAATGTGGATACATTATGACGTCATAATACATTGTGACATCATAGTGCATACTAATTATGATGTCATCATATACTGTGACGTCATAATACATGCTCATGATGCTCCAGTAGATGTGACACAAACTGCGGTAAGAGAAATTGCTCATAATACCTGCATGTTGCGCTCTCATAATATATTGTGATGTCAAAATGCGGAAACATTATGACGTCATAATTCATTGTGACGTCATACTGCATACTAATTATGATGTCATCATATACTGTGACGTCATAATACATGCTCATGATGCTCCAGTAGATGTGACACAAATTGGGGTAATCGAAAATGGTCATAAAGCCTGCAAATTGCGCTCTCATAATATATTGTGATGTCATAATGCGGATACATTATGACGTCATAATACATTGTGACGTCATAGTGCATACTAATTGTGATGTCATCATATACTCTGACGTCATAAATCATGCTCATGATGCTCCAGTAGATGTGACACAAATTGGGGTAAGAGAAATTGCTCATAATACCTGCATGTTGCGCTCTCATAATATATTGTGATGTCATAATGCGGGTACATTATGACGTCATAATACATTGTGACGCCATAGTGCATACTGATTATGATGTCATCATATACTGTGACGTCATAATACATGCTCATGATGCTTCCACTAGATGTGACACAAATTGGGGTAAGCGAAATTGGTCATAAAACCTGCAAATTGCGCTCTCATAATATATTGTGATGTCATAATGCGGATACATTATGACGTCATAGTACATTATGACGTCATAGTGCATACTAATTATGATGTCATCATATACTGTGACGTCATAATACATGCTCATGATGCTCCAGTAGATGTGACACAAATTGGGGTAAGAGAAATTGCTCATAATACCAGCATGTTGCGCTCTCATAATATATTGTGATGTCATAATGCGGAAACATTATGACGTCATAATACATTGTGACTTCATACTGCATACTAATTATGTTGTCATCATATACTGTGACGTCATAATGCATGCTCGTGATGCTCCAGTAGATGTGACACAAATTGGGGTAAGAGAAATTGCTCATAACACCTGCATGTTGCGCTCTCATAATATATTGTGATGTCATAATGCGGATACATTATGACGTCATAATACATTGTGACGTCACAGTGCATACTAATTATGATGTCATCAAATACTGTGACTTCATAATACATGCTCATCATGCTCCAGTAGATGTGACACAAATTGTGGTAGGAGAATTTGCTCAAAATACCTGCAAATTGCGCTCTCATAATATATTGTGATGTCATAATGCGGATACATTATGACGTCATAATACATTGTGACGTCATAGTGCAAACTAATTATGATGTCACCATATAATGTGACGTCATAATACATGCTCATGATGCTCCAGTAGATGTGACACAAATTGGGTTAAGAGAAATTACTCATAATACCTGCAAATTGCGCTCTCATAATATATTGTGATGTCATAATGCGGATATATTATGACGTCATAATACATTGTGACGTCATAGTGCAAACTAATTATGATGCCACCATATACTGTGACGTCATAATACATGCTCATGATTCTCCAGTAGATGTGACACAAATTGGGTTAAGAGAAATTACTCATAATACCTCCAAATTGATCTCTCATATTATATTGTGATGTCATAATGCGGATACGTTATGACGTCATACTATATTGTGACGTCATATTGCATATTAATTATGATGTCATCATATACTGTGACGTCATAATACATGCTCATGATGCTCCAGTAGACGTGACACAAATTGGGGTAAGAGACATTGCTCATAATACCTGCAAATGGCGCTCTCATAATATATTGTGATGTCATAATGCGGATACATTATGACGTCATAATACACTGTGACGTCATACTGCATACTAATTATGCTGTCATCATATACTGTGACATCATAATACATGCTCATGATGCTCCAGTAGATTTGACACAAATTGCGGTAAGAGATATGGGTCATAATAGCTGCAAATTGCGGTCTCATCATGTATTGGGATGTCATAATGCGGATACATCATGACGTCATAATACATTGTGACGTCATAGTGCATACTAATTATGATGTCATCATATACTCTTATGTCATAATACATGCTCATGATGCTACGGTAGATGTGACACAAATTGGGGTAAGCGAAATTGGACATAAAACCTGCATGTTGCGCTCTCATAATATATTGTGATGTCATAATGCGGATACACTATGATGTCATAATACATTGTGACATCATACTGAATGCTAATTATGATGTCATCACATACTGTGACGTCATAATACATGCTCATGATGCTCCAGTAGATGTGACACAAATTCGGGTAAGCGAAATTGGTCATAAAACCTGCAAATTGCACTCTCATAATATATTGTGATGTCATAATGCGGATACATTATGACGTCATAATACATTGTGACGTCATAGTGCATACTAATTATGATGTCATCATATACTCTTACGTCATAATACATGCTCATGATGCTACGGTAGATGTGACACAAATTGGGGTAAGCGAAATTGTTCATAAAACCTGCATGTTGCGCTCTCATAATATATTGTGATGTCATAATGCGGATACACTATGACGTCATAATACATTGTGACATCATACTGCATGCTAATTATGATGTCATCATATACTGTGACGTCATAATACATGCTCATGATGCTCCAGTAAATGTGACACAAATTCGGGTAAGCGAAATTGGTCATAAAACCTGCAAATTGCACTCACATAATATATTGTGATGTCATAATGCGGATACATTATGACATCATAATACATTGTGACGTCATAGTGCATACTAATTATGATGTCATCATATACTGTGACGCCATAATACATGCTCATGATGCTCCAGTAGATGTGACACAATTTGAGGTAAGAGAAATTGCTCATAATACCTGCATGTTGCGGTCTCATAATATATTGTGATGTCACAATGCGGATACATTATGACGTCATAATATATTGTGACGTCATACTGCATACTAATTATGATGTCATCATATACTGTGACGTCATAATACATGCTCATGATGCTCCAGTAGATGTGACACAAATTGGGGTAAGAGAAATTGGTCATAAAACCTGCAAATTGCGCTCTGATAATATATTGTGATGTCATAATGCGTATACATTTTGACGTCATAATACATTGTGACGTCATAGTGCATACTAATTATGATGTCATCATATACTGTGACGTCATAATACATGCTCATGATGCTCCAGTAGATGTGACACAAATTGGGGTAAGAGAAATTGCTCATAATACCTGCATGTTGTGCTCTCATAATATATTGTAATGTCATAATGCGGATACAATATGACGTCATAATACATTGTGACGTCATAGTGCACACTAATTATGATGTCATCATATACTGTGATGTCATAATACATGCTCATGTTGCTCCAGTAGATGTGACACAAATTGGGGTAAGCGAAATTGGTCCTAAAACCTGCAAATTGCGCTCTCATAATATATTGTGATGTCATAATGCGGATACATTATGACGTCATAATACATTGTGACGGCATAGTGCATACTAATTATGATGTCATCATATACTGTGACGTCATAATACATGCTCATGATGCTCCAGTAGATGTGACACAAATTGGGGTAAGAGAAATTGCTCATAATACCTGCACGTTGCGCTCTCATAATATATTGTGATGTCATAATGCGGATACATTATGACGTCATAATACATTGTGACGTCATACTGCATACTAATTACGATGTCATCATATACTGTGACGTCATAATACATGCTCATGATGCTCCAGTAGATGTGACACAAATTGGGGTAAGCGAAATTGGTCATAATAACTGCATGTTGCGCTCTCATAATATATTGTGATATCATAATGCGGATACATTATGAGGTCATAATACATTGTGACGTCATAGTGCATACTAATTATGATGTCATCATATACTGTTACGTCATAATACATGCTCATGAGGCTCCAGTAGATGTGACACAAATTGGGGTAAGACAAATTGCTCATAATACCTGCAAATTGCGCTCTCATAATATATTGTGATGTCATAATGCGGATACATTATGACGTCATAGCACATTGTGACGTCATAGTGCATACTCATTATGATGTCATCATATACTGTGACGTCATAATACATGCTCATGATGCTCCAGTAGATGTGACACAAATTGGGGTAAGAGAAATTGCTCATAATACCTGCATGTTGCGCTGTCATAATATATTGTGATGTCATAATGCGGATACATTATGACGTCATAATACATTGTGACATCATACTGCATACTAATTATGATGTCATAATATACTGTGACGTCATAATACATGCTCATGATGCTCCAGTAGATGTGACACAAATTCGGGTAAGAGAAATTGCTCTCAATACCTGCATGTTGCGCTCTCATAATATATTGTGATGTCATAATGCGGATACATTTTGACGTCATAATACATTGTGACGTCATAGTGCATACTAATTATGATGTCATCATATACTGTGACGTCATAATACATGCTCATGATGCTCCAGTAGATGTGAAACAAATTGGGGTAAGAGAAATTGCTCATAATACCTGCATGTTGCGCTCTCATAATATATTGTGATGTCATAATGCGGAAACATTATGACGTCATAATACATTGTGACGTCATACTGCATACTAATTATGATGTCATCATATGCTGTGACGTCATAATGCATGCTCATGTTGCTCCAGTAGATGTGACACAAATTGGGGTAAGAGAAATTGCTCATAACACCTGCATGTTGCGCTCTCATAATATATTGTGATGTCATAATGCGGATACATTGTGACGTCATAATATATTGTGACGTCATACTGCATACTAATTATGATGTCATCATATACTGTGACGTCATAATACATGCTCATGATGCTCCAGTAGATGTGACACAAATTGGGGTAAGAGAAATTGTCCATAATACCTGTAAATTGGGCTCTCATTATATATTGTGATGTCATAACGCGGACACATTATGACGTCATAATACATTGTGACGTCATAGTGCATACTAATTATGATGTCATCATATACTGTGACGTCATAATACATGCTCATGATACTCCAGTAGATGTGACACAAATTGGGGTAAGAGAAATTGCTCATAATACCTGCAAATTGCGCTCTCATAATATATTGTGATGTCATAATGAGGATTCAATATGACGTCATAATACACTGTGACGTCAGAGTGCATACTAATTATGATGTCATCATATACTGTGACATCATAATACAGGCTCATGATGCTCCAGTAGATGTGACACAAAATGGGGTAAGTGAAATTGCTCACAATACCTGCAAATTGCGCTCTCATAATATATTGTGATGTCATAATGCGGATATATTATGACATCATAATCCATTGTGACGTCATAGTGCATACTAATTATGATGTCATCATATACTGTGATGTCATAATAAATGCTCATGATGCTCCAGTAGATGTGACACAAATTGGGGAAGGAGAATTTGCTCATAATACCTGCAAATTGCGCTCTCATAATATATTGTGATGTCATAATGCGGATATATTATGACGTCATAATACATTGTGACGTCATAGTGCAAACTAATTATGATGTCACCATATACTGTGACGTCATAATACATGCTCATGATGCTCAAGTAGATGTGACACAAATTGGGTTAAGAGAAATTACTCATAATACCTCCAAATTGAGCTCTCATAATATATTGTGATGTCATAATGCGGATACAATATGACGTCATACTATATTGTGACGTCATATTGCATACTAATTATGATGTCATCATATACTGTGACGTCATAATACATGCTCATGATGCTCAAGTAGATGTGACACAAATTGGGGTAAGACAAATTGCTCATAATACCAGCAAATTGCGCTCTCATAATATATTGTGATGTCATATTGCGGATACATTATGACGTCATAGCACATTGTGACGTCATAGTGCATACTCATTATGATGTCATCATATACTGTGACGTCATAATACATGCTCATGATGCTCCAGTAGATGTGACACAAATTGGGGTAAGAGAAATTGCTCATAATACCTGCATGTTGCGCTGTCATAATATATTGTGAGGTCATAATGCGGATACATTATGACGTCATAAGACATTGTGACGTCATACTGCATACTAATTATGATGTCATCATATACTGTGACGTCATAATACATGCTCATGACGCTCCAGTAGATGTGACACAAATTCGGGTAAGAGAAATTGCTCACAATACCTGCATGTTGCGCTCTCATAATATATTGTGATGTCATAATGAGGATACATTATGACGTCATAATACACTGTGACGTCAGAGTGCATACTAATTATGATGTCATCATATACTGTGACGTCATAATACATGCTCATGATGCTCCAGTAGATGTGACACAAATTGGGGTAAGAGAAATTGCTCATAATACCTGCAAATTGCGCTCTCATAATATATTGTGATGTCATAATGCGGATATATTATGACATCATAATCCATTGTGACGTCATAGTGCATACTAATTATGATGTCATCATATACTGTGACGTCATAATACATGCTAATGATGCTCCAGTAGATGTGACACAAATTGGGGTAAGAGAAATTGCTCATAATACCTGCAAAATGCGCTCTCATAATATATTGTGATGTCATAATGCGGATATATTATGACGTCATAATACATTGTGACGTCATAGTGCAAACTAATTATGATGTCACCATATACTGTGACGTCATAATACATGCTCATGATGCTCCAGTAGATGTGACACAAATTGGGTTAAGAGAAATTACTCATAATACCTCCAAATTGAGCTCTCATAATATATTGTGATGTCATAATGCGGAAACATTATGACGTCATAATACATTGTGACGTCATACTGCATACTAATTATGATGTCATCATATACTGTGACGTCATAATACATGCTCATGATGCTCCGGTAGATGTGACACAAATTGGGGTAGGCGAAATTGGTCATAAAACCTGCAAATTGCGCTCTCATAATATATTGTGATGTCATAATGCGGATACATTATGACGTCATAATACATTGTGACATCATAGTGCATACTAATTATGATGTCATTATTTACTGTGACGTCATAATACATGCTCATGATGCTCCAGTAGATGTGACACAAATTGGGTTAAGAGAAATTACTCATAATACCTCCAAATTGAGCTCTCATATTATATTGTGATGTCATAATGCGGTTACATTATGACGTCATACTATATTGTGACGTCATATGGCATATTAATTATGATGTCATCATATACTGTGACGTCATAATACATGCTCATGATGCTCCAGTAGACGTGACACAATTTGGGGTAAGAGACATTGCTCATAATATCTGCAAATGTCGCTCTCATAATATATTGTGATGGCATAATGCGGATACATTATGACGTCATAATACATTGTGACGTCATACTGCATACTAATTATGATGTCATCATATACTGTGACGTCATAATACATGCTCATGATGCTCCAGTAGATGTGACACAAATTGGGGTAAGAGAAATTGCTCATAATACCTGCATGTTGCGCTCTCATAATATATTGTGATGTCATAATGCGGATATATTATGACGTCATAATATATTGTGACGTCATAGTGCATACTAATTATGATGTCATCATATACTGTGACGTCATAATACATGCTCATGATGCTCCAGTAGTTGTGACACAATTTGGGGTAAGCGAAATTGCTCAAAATACCTGCATGTTGCGCTCTCATAATATATTGTGATGTCATAATGAGGATATATTATGACGTCATAATACATTGTGACGTTATAGTGCATACTAATTATGATGTCATCATATACTGTGACGTCATAATACATGCTCATGATGCTCCAGTAGATGTGACACAAATTGAGGTAAGACAAATTGCTCATAATACCTGCAAATTGCGCTCTCATAATATATTGTGATGTCATAATGTGGATACAATATGACGTCATAGTATATTGTGACGTCATAGAGCATACTCATTATGATGTCATCATATACTGTGACGTCAAAATACATGCTCATGATGCTCCAGTAGATGTGACACAAATTGGGGTAAGAGAAATAGCTCATAATACCTGCATGATGCGATCTCATAATATATTGTGATGTCATAATGCCGATACATTTTGACATCATAATACATTGTGACGTCATACTGCATACTAATTATGATGTCATCATATACTGTGACGTCATAATACATGCTCATGATGCTCCAGTAGATGTGACACAAATTGGGGTAAGAGAAATTGTTTATAAAACCTGCAAATTGCGCTCACATAATATATTGTGATGTCATAATGCGGATACATTATGACGTCATAATACATTGTGACATCATACTGCATACTAATTATGATGTCATCATATACTGTGACGTCATAATACATGTTCATGATGCTCCAGTAGATGTGACACAAATTCGGGTAAGAGAAATTGCTCATAATACCTGCATGTTGCGCTCTCATAATATATTGTGATGTCAGAATGCGGATACATTGTGACGTCATAATATATTGTGACGTCATACTGCATACTAATTATGATGTCATCATATACTGTGACGTCATAATACATACTCATGATGCTCCAGTAGATGTGACACAAATTGGGGTAAGAGAAATTGTCCATAATACCTGTAAATTGGGCTCTCATAATATATTGTGATGTCATAACGCGGACACATTATGACATCATAATACATTGTGAAATCATAGTGCATACTAATTATGATGTCATCATATACTGTGACATCATAATACATGCTCATGATACTCCAGTAGATGTGACACAAATTGGGGTAAGAGAAATTGCTCATAATACCTGCAAATTGCGCTCTCATTATATATTGTGATGTCATAATGCGGATACATTATGACGTCATAATACACTGTGACGTCAGAGTGCATACTAATTATGATGTCATCATATACTGTGACATCATAATACAGGCTCATGATGCTCCAGTAGATGTGACACAAATTGGGGTAAGTGAAATTGCTCATAATACCTGCAAATTGCGCTCTCATAATATATTGTGATGTCATAATGCGGATATATTATGACATCAAAATCCATTGTGACGTCATAGTGCATACTAATTATGATGTGATCATATACTGTGATGTCATAATACATGCTCATGATGCTCCAGTAGATGTGACACAAATTGTGGAAGGAGAATTTGCTCATAATACCTGCAAATTGCGCTCTCATAATATGTTGTGATGTCATAATGCGGATATATTATGACGTCATAATACATTGTGACGTCATAGTGCAAACTAATTATGATGTCACCATATACTGTGACGTCATAATACATGCTCATGATGCTCCAGTAGATGTGACACAAATTGGGTTAAGAGAAATTACTCATAATACCTCCAAATTGAGCTCTCATATTATATTGTGATGTCATAATGCGGATACATTATGACGTCATACTATATTGTGACGTCATATTGCATATTAATTATGATGTCATCATATACTGTGACGTCATAATACATGCTCATGATGCTCCAGTAGACGTGACACAAATTGGGGTAAGAGACATTGCTCATAATACATGCAAATGGCGCTCTCATAATATATTGTGATGTCATAATGCGGATAAATTATGACGTCATAATACACTGTGACGTCATACTGCATACTAATTATGCTGTCATCATATACTGTGACATCATAATACATGCTCATGATGCTCCAGTAGATTTGACACAAATTGCGGTAAGAGATATGGGTCATAATACCTGCAAATTGCGGTCTCATCATATATTGGGATGTCATAATGCGGATACATCATGATGTCATAATACATTGTGACGTCATAGTGCATACTAATTATGATGTCATCATATACTCTTACGTCATAATACATGCTCATGATGCTACGGTAGATGTGACACAAATTGGGGTAAGCGAAATTGGTCATAAAACCTGCAAATTGCACTCTCATAATATATTGTGATGTCATAATGCGGATACATTATGACGTCATAATACATTGTGATGTCATAGTGCATACTAATTATGATGTCATCATATACTGTGACGTCATAATACATGCTCATGATGCTCCAGTAGATGTCACACAAATTGGGGTAAGAGAAATTGCTCATAATACCTGCATGTTGCGCTCTCATACTATATTGTGATGTCATAATGCAGATACATTATGATGTCATAATACATTGTGACGTCATATTGCATACTAATTATGATGTCATCATATACGGTGACGCCATAATACATGCTCATGATGCTCCAGTAGATGTGACACAATTTGAGGTAAGAGAAATTGCTCATAATACCTGCATGTTGCGGTCTCATAATATATTGTGATGTCACAATGCGGATACATTATGACGTCATAATATATTGTGACGTCATACTGCATACTAATTATGATGTCATCATATACTGTGACGTCATAATACATGCTCATGATGCTCCAGTAGATGTGACACAAATTGGGGTAAGAGAAATTGGTCATAAAACCTGCAAATTGCGCTCTCATAATATATTGTGATGTCATAATGCGGATACATTTTGACGTCATAATACATTGTGACGTCATAGTGCATACTAATTATGATGTCATCATATACTGTGACGTCATAATACATTCTCATGATGCTCCAGTAGATGTGAAACAAATTGGGGTAAGAGAAATTGCTCATAATACCTGCATGTTGTGCTCTCATAATATATTGCAATGTCATAATGCGGATACAATATGACGTCATAATACATTGTGACGTCATAGTGCACACTAATTATGATGTCATCATATACTGTGACGTCATAATACATGCTCATGATGCTCCAGTAGATGTGACACAAATTGGGGTAAGCGAAATTGGTCATAAAACCTGCAAATTGCGCTCTCATAATATATTGTGATGTCATAATGCGGATACATTATGACGTCATAATACATTGTGACGGCATAGTGCATACTAATTATGATGTCATCATATACTGTGACGTCATAATACATGCTCATGATGCTCCAGTAGATGTGACACAAATTGGGGTAAGAGAAATTGCTCATAATACCTGCATGTTGCGCTCTCATAATATATTGTGATGTCATAATGCGGATACATTATGACGTCATAATACATTGTGACGTCATACTGCATACTAATTATGATGTCATCATATACTGTGACGTCATAATACATGCTCATGATGCTCCAGTAGATGTGACACAAATTGGGGTAAGCGAAATTGCTCATAATAACTGCATGTTGCGCTCTCATAATATATTGTGATGTCATAATGCGGATACATTATGAGGTCACAATACATTGTGACGTCATAGTGCATACTAATTATGATGTCATCATATACTGTGACGTCATAATACATGCTCATGAGGCTCCAGTAGATGTGACACAAATTGGGGTAAGACAAATTGCTCATAATACCTGCAAATTGCGCTCTCATAATATATTGTGATGTCATAATGCGGATACATTATGACGTCATAGCACATTGTGACGTCATAGTGCATACTCATTATGATGTCATCATATACTGTGACGTCATAATACATGCTCATGATGCTCCAGTAGATGTGACACAAATTGGGGTAAGAGAAATTGCTCATAATACCTGCATGTTGCGCTGTCATAATATATTGAGATGTCATAATGCGGATACATTATGACGTCATAATACATTGGGACGTCATACTGCATACTAATTATGATGTCATCATATACTGTGACGTCATAATACATGCTCATGATGCTCCAGTAGATGTGACACAAATTCGGGTAAGAGAAATTGCTCATAACACCTGCATGTTGCGCTCTCATAATATATTGTGATGTCATAATGCGGATACATTGTGACGTCATAATATATTGTGACGTCATACTGCATACTAATTATGATGTCATCATATACTGTGACGTCATAATACATGCTCATGATGCTCCAGTAGATGTGACACAAATTGGGGTAAGAGAAATTGTCCATAATACCTGTAAATTGATCTCTCATTATATATTGTGATGTCATAACCCGGACACATTATGACGTCATAATACATTGTGACGTCATAGTGCATACTAATTATGATGTCATCATATACTGTGACGTCATAATACATGCTCATGATACTCCAGTAGATGTGACACAAATTGGGGTAGGAGAAATTGCTCATAATACCTGCAAATTGCGCTCTCATAATATATTGTGATGTCATAATGAGGATACAATATGACGTCATAATACACTGTGACGTCAGAGTGCATACTAATTATGATGTCATCATATACTGTGACATCATAATACAGGCTCATGATGCTCCAGTAGATGTGACACAAAATGGGGTAAGTGAAATTGCTCACAATACCTGCAAATTGCGCTCTCATAATATATTGTGATGTCATAATGCGGATATATTAAGACATCATAATCCATTGTGACGTCATAGTGCATACTAATTATGATGTCATCATATACTGTGATGTCATAATAAATGCTCATGATGCTCCAGTAGATGTGACACAAATTGGGGAAGGAGAATTTGCTCATAATACCTGCAAATTGCGCTCTCATAATATATTGTGGTGTCATAATGCGTATATATTATGACGTCATAATACATTGTGACGTCATAGTGCAAACTAATTATGATGTCACCAGATACTGTGACGTCATAATACATGCTCATGATGCTCCAGTAGATGTGAAACAAATTGGGTTAAGAGAAATTACTCATAATACCTCCAAATTGAGCTCTCATAATATATTGTGATGTCATAATGCGGATACAATATGACGTCATACTATATTGTGACGTCATATTGCATACTAATTATGATGTCATCATATACTGTGACGTCATAATACATGCTCATGATGCTCCAGTAGACGTGACACAAATTGTGGTAAGAAACATTGCTCATAATACCTTCATGTTGCGCTCTCATTATATAATGTGATGTCATAATGCGGATACATTATGACGTCATAATACATTGTGACGTCATACTGCATACTAATTATGATGTCATCATATACTGTGACGTCATAATACATGCTCTTGATGCTCCAGTAGATGTGACACAAATTGGGGTAATCGAAAATGGTCATAAAACCTGCAAATTGCCCTCTCATAATATATTGTGATGTCATAATGCGGATACATTTTGACGTCATAATACATTGTGACGTCATAGTGCATACTAATTATGATGTCATCATATACTGTGACGTCATAATACATGCTCATGAGGCTCCAGTAGATGTGAAACAAATTGGGGTAAGCGAAATTGCTCATAATACCAGCAAATTGCGCTCTCATAATATATTGTGATGTCATATTGCGGATACATTATGACGTCATAGCACATTGTGACGTCATAGTGCATACTCATTATGATGTCATCATATACTGTGACGTCATAATACATGCTCATGATGCTCCAGTAGATGTGACACAAATTGGGGTAAGAGAAATTGCTCATAATACCTGCATGTTGCGCTGTCATAATATATTGTGATGTCATAATGCGGATACATTATGACGTCATAATACATTGTGACGTCATACTGCATACTAATTATGATGTCATCATATACTGTGACGTCATAATACATGCTCATGACGCTCCAGTAGATGTGACACAAATTCGGGTATGAGAAATTGCTCACAATACCTGCATGTTGCGCTCTCATAATATATTGTGATGTCATAATGAGGATACATTATGACGTCATAATACACTGTGACGTCAGAGTGCATACTAATTATGATGTCATCATATACTGTGACATCATAATACAGGCTCATGATGCTCCAGTAGATGTGACACAAATTGGGGTAAGTGAAATTGCTCATAATACCTGCAAATTGCGCTCTCATAATATATTGTGATGTCATAATGCGGATACATTATGACGTCATAATACATTGTGATGTCATAGTGCATACTAATTATGATGTCATCATATACTGTGACGTCATAATACATGCTCATGATGCTCCAGTAGATGTCACACAAATTGGGGTAAGAGAAATTGCTCATAATACCTGCATGTTGCGCTCTCATACTATATTGTGATGTCATAATGCAGATACATTATGATGTCATAATACATTGTGACGTCATATTGCATACTAATTATGATGTCATCATATACGGTGACGCCATAATACATGCTCATGATGCTCCAGTAGATGTGACACAATTTGAGGTAAGAGAAATTGCTCATAATACCTGCATGTTGCGGTCTCATAATATATTGTGATGTCACAATGCGGATACATTATGACGTCATAATATATTGTGACGTCATACTGCATACTAATTATGATGTCATCATATACTGTGACGTCATAATACATGCTCATGATGCTCCAGTAGATGTGACACAAATTGGGGTAAGAGAAATTGGTCATAAAACCTGCAAATTGCGCTCTCATAATATATTGTGATGTCATAATGCGGATACATTTTGACGTCATAATACATTGTGACGTCATAGTGCATACTAATTATGATGTCATCATATACTGTGACGTCATAATACATTCTCATGATGCTCCAGTAGATGTGAAACAAATTGGGGTAAGAGAAATTGCTCATAATACCTGCATGTTGTGCTCTCATAATATATTGCAATGTCATAATGCGGATACAATATGACGTCATAATACATTGTGACGTCATAGTGCACACTAATTATGATGTCATCATATACTGTGACGTCATAATACATGCTCATGATGCTCCAGTAGATGTGACACAAATTGGGGTAAGCGAAATTGGTCATAAAACCTGCAAATTGCGCTCTCATAATATATTGTGATGTCATAATGCGGATACATTATGACGTCATAATACATTGTGACGGCATAGTGCATACTAATTATGATGTCATCATATACTGTGACGTCATAAAACATGCTCATGATGCTCCAGTAGATGTGACACAAATTGGGGTAAGAGAAATTGCTCATAATACCTGCATGTTGCGCTCTCATAATATATTGTGATGTCATAATGCGGATACATTATGACGTCATAATACATTGTGACGTCATACTGCATACTAATTATGATGTCATCATATACTGTGACGTCATAATACATGCTCATGATGCTCCAGTAGATGTGACACAAATTGGGGTAAGCGAAATTGCTCATAATAACTGCATGTTGCGCTCTCATAATATATTGTGATGTCATAATGCGGATACATTATGAGGTCACAATACATTGTGACGTCATAGTGCATACTAATTATGATGTCATCATATACTGTGACGTCATAATACATGCTCATGAGGCTCCAGTAGATGTGACACAAATTGGGGTAAGACAAATTGCTCATAATACCTGCAAATTGCGCTCTCATAATATATTGTGATGTCATAATGCGGATACATTATGACGTCATAGCACATTGTGACGTCATAGTGCATACTCATTATGATGTCATCATATACTGTGACGTCATAATACATGCTCATGATGCTCCAGTAGATGTGACACAAATTGGGGTAAGAGAAATTGCTCATAATACCTGCATGTTGCGCTGTCATAATATATTGAGATGTCATAATGCGGATACATTATGACGTCATAATACATTGGGACGTCATACTGCATACTAATTATGATGTCATCATATACTGTGACGTCATAATACATGCTCATGATGCTCCAGTAGATGTGACACAAATTCGGGTAAGAGAAATTGCTCATAACACCTGCATGTTGCGCTCTCATAATATATTGTGATGTCATAATGCGGATACATTGTGACGTCATAATATATTGTGACGTCATACTGCATACTAATTATGATGTCATCATATACTGTGACGTCATAATACATGCTCATGATGCTCCAGTAGATGTGACACAAATTGGGGTAAGAGAAATTGTCCATAATACCTGTAAATTGATCTCTCATTATATATTGTGATGTCATAACCCGGACACATTATGACGTCATAATGCATTGTGACGTCATAGTGCATACTAATTATGATGTCATCATATACTGTGACGTCATAATACATGCTCATGATACTCCAGTAGATGTGACACAAATTGGGGTAGGAGAAATTGCTCATAATACCTGCAAATTGCGCTCTCATAATATATTGTGATGTCATAATGAGGATACAATATGACGTCATCATACACTGTGACGTCAGAGTGCATACTAATTATGATGTCATCATATACTGTGACATCATAATACAGGCTCATGATGCTCCAGTAGATGTGACACAAAATGGGGTAAGTGAAATTGCTCACAATACCTGCAAATTGCGCTCTCATAATATATTGTGATGTCATAATGCGGATATATTAAGACATCATAATCCATTGTGACGTCATAGTGCATACTAATTATGATGTCATCATATACTGTGATGTCATAATAAATGCTCATGATGCTCCAGTAGATGTGACACAAATTTGGGAAGGAGAATTTGCTCATAATACCTGCAAATTGCGCTCTCATAATATATTGTGGTGTCATAATGCGGATATATTATGACGTCATAATACATTGTGACGTCATAGTGCAAACTAATTATGATGTCACCAGATACTGTGACGTCATAATACATGCTCATGATGCTCCAGTAGATGTGAAACAAATTGGGTTAAGAGAAATTACTCATAATACCTCCAAATTGAGCTCTCATAATATATTGTGATGTCATAATGCGGATACAATATGACGTCATACTATATTGTGACGTCATATTGCATACTAATTATGATGTCATCATATACTGTGACGTCATAATACATGCTCATGATGCTCCAGTAGACGTGACACAAATTGGGGTAAGAAACATTGCTCATAATACCTTCATGTTGCGCTCTCATTATATAATGTGATGTCATAATGCGGATACATTATGACGTCATAATACATTGTGACGTCATACTGCATACTAATTATGATGTCATCATATACTGTGACGTCATAATACATGCTCTTGATGCTCCAGTAGATGTGACACAAATTGGGGTAAGCGAAATTGGTCATAAAACCTGCAAATTGCGCTCTCATAATATATTGTGATGTCATAATGCGGATACATTTTGACGTCATAATACATTGTGACGTCATAGTGCATACTAATTATGATGTCATCATATACTGTGACGTCATAATACATGCTCATGAGGCTCCAGTAGATGTGACACAAATTGGGGTAAGCGAAATTGCTCATAATACCAGCAAATTGCGCTCTCATAATATATTGTGATGTCATATTGCGGATACATTATGACGTCATAGCACATTGTGACGTCATAGTGCATACTCATTATGATGTCATCATATACTGTGAGGTCATAATACATGCTCATGATGCTCCAGTAGATGTGACACAAATTGGGGTAAGAGAAATTGCTCATAATACCTGCATGTTGCGCTGTCATAATATATTGTGATGTCATAATGCGGATACATTATGACGTCATAAGACATTGTGACGTCATACTGCATACTAATTATGATGTCATCATATACTGTGACGTCATAATACATGCTCATGACGCTCCAGTAGATGTGACACAAATTCGGGTATGAGAAATTGCTCACAATACCTGCATGTTGCGCTCTCATAATATATTATGATGTCATAATGAGGATACATTATGACGTCATAATACACTGTGACGTCAGAGTGCATACTAATTATGATGTCATCATATACTGTGACATCATAATACAGGCTCATGATGCTCCAGTAGATGTGACACAAATTGGGGTAAGTGAAATTGCTCATAATACCTGCAAATTGCGCTCTCATAATATATTGTGATGTCATAATGCGGATACATTATGACGTCATAATACATTGTGATGTCATAGTGCATACTAATTATGATGTCATCATATACTGTGACGTCATAATACATGCTCATGATGCTCCAGTAGATGTGACACAAATTGGGGAAGGAGAATTTGCTCATAATACCTGCAAAATGCGCTCTCATAATATATTGTGATGTCATAATGCGGATATATTATGACGTCATAATACATTGTGACGTCATAGTGCAAACTAATTATGATGTCACCATATACTGTGACGTCATAATACATGCTCATGATGCTCCAGTAGATGTGACACAAATTGGGTTAAGAGAAATTACTCATAATACCTCCAAATTGAGCTCTCATAATATATTGTGATGTCATAATGCGGAAACATTATGACGTCATAATACATTGTGACGTCATACTGCATACTAATTATGATGTCATCATATACTGTGACGTCATAATACATGCTCATGAAGCTCCGGTAGATGTGACACAAATTGGGGTAAGCGAAATTGGTCATAAAAGCTGCAAATTGCGCTCTCATAATATATTGTGATGTCATAATGCGGATACATTATGACGTCATAATACATTGTGACGTGATAGTGCATACTAATTATGATGTCATCATATACTGTGACGTCATAATACATGCTCAAGATGCTCCAGTAGATGTGACACAAATTGGGGTAAGAGAAATTGCTCATAATACCTGTAAATTGCGCTCTCATAATATATTGTGATGTCATAATGCGGATACATTATGACGTCATAATACATTGTGACATCATAGTGCATACTAATTATGATGTCATCATATACTGTGACGTCATAATACATGCTCATGATGCTCCAGTAGATGTGACACAAATTGGGGTAATCGAAAATGGTCATAAAACCTCCAAATTGAGCTCTCATAATATATGTGATGTCATAATGTGGATACATTATGACGTCATAATACATTGTGACGTCAGAGTGCTTACTAATTATGATGTCATCATATACTGTGACGTCATAATACATGCTCATGATGCTATAGTAGATGTGACACAAATTGCGGTAAGCGAAATTGGTCATAATACCTGCATGTTGCGCTCTCATAATATATTGTGATGTCATAATGCGGAGATTTTATGACATCATAATACACTGTGACGTCATACTGCATACTAATTATGATGTCACCGTATACTGTGACGTCATAATACATGCTCATGATGCTCCAGTAGATGTGACACAAATTGGGGTAAGCGAAATTGGTCATAAAACCTGCAAATTGGGCTCTCATAATATATTGTGATGTCATAATGCGGATACATTTTGCATTATGTATACTTACTTACTGCATACTAATTATGATGTCATCATATACTGTGACGTCATAATACATGCTCATTATGCTCCAGTAGATGTGACACAAATTGGGGTGAGCGAAATTGGTCATAAAACCTGCATGTTGCGCTCTCATATTATATTGTGATGTCATAATGCGGATACATTATGACGTCATAATACATTGTGACGTCATAGTGCATGCTAATTATGATGTCATCATATACTGTGACGTCATAATACATGCTCATGATGCTCAGGTATATGTGACACAATTTGAGGTAAGCGAAATTGCTCATAATACGTGCATGTTGCGCTCTCATAATATATTGTGATGTCATAATGCGGATACATTATGACATCATAATACATTGTGACGTCATAGTGCATACTAATTATGATGTCATCATATACTGTGACGTCATAATACATGCTCATGATGCTCCAGTAGATGTAACACAAATTGGGGTAAGAGAAATTGCTCATAATACCTGCATATTGCGCTCTCACAATATATTGTGATGTCATAATGCGGATAGATTATGACGTCATAATACATTGTGACGTCATAGTGCATACTAATTATGATGTCATCATATACTGTGACGTCATAATACATGCTCATGATGCTCCAGTAGATGTGACACAAATTGGGGTAAGAGAAATTGGTCATAAAACCTGCAAATTGCGCTCTCATAATATATTGTGATGTCATAATGCGGATACATTATGACGTCATAATACATTGTGACATCATAGTGCATACTAATTATGATGTCATCATATACTGTGACGTCATAATACATGCTCATGATGCTCCAGTAGATGTGACACAAATTGGGGTAATCGAAAATGGTCATAAAACCTCCAAATTGCGCTCTCATAATATATTGTGATGTCATAATGTGGATACATAATGACGTCATAATACATTGTGACGTCAGAGTGCTTACTAATTATGATGTCATCATATACTGTGACGTCATCATACATGCTCATGATGCTACAGTAGATGTGACACAAATTGCGGTAAGCGAAATTGGTCATAATACCTGCATGTTGCGCTCTCTTAATATATTGTGATGTCATAATGCGGATATTTTATGACATCATAATACACTGTGACGTCATACTGCATACTAATTATGATGTCACCATATACTGTGACGTCATAATACATGCTCATGAAGCTCCAGTAGATGTGACACAAATTGGGTTAAGCGAAATTTGTCATAAAACCTGTAAATTGCGCTCCCATAGTATATTCTGATGTCATAATGCGGATACATTATGCATTATGTATACTTACTTACTGCATACTAATTATGATGTCATCATATACTGTGACGTCATAATACATGCTCATGATGCTCAGGTAGATGTGACACAAATTGAGGTAAGAGAAATTGCTCATAATACCTGCATGTTGCGCTCTCATAATATATTGTGATGTCATAATGCGGATACATTATGACGTCATAATACATTGTGACGCCATAGTGCATACTAATTATGATGTCATCATATACTGTGACGTCATAATACATGCTCATGATGCTCCAGTAGATGTGACACAAATTGGGGTAAGAGAAATTGCTCATAATACCTGCATATTGCGCTCTCACAATATATTGTGATGTCAAAATGCGGATACATTATGACGTCATAATACATTGTGACATCATAGTGCATACTAATTATGATGTCATCATATACTGTGACGTCATAATACATGCTCATGATGCTCCAGTAGATTTGACACAAATTGGGGTAATCAAAAATGGTCATAAAACCTCCAAATTGCGCTCTCATAATATATTGTGATGTCATAATGCGGATACATTATGACGTCATAATACATTGTGACGTCATAGTGCATACTAATTATGATGTCATCATATACTGTGACGTCATAATACATGCTCATGATGCTCCAGTAGATGTGACACAAATTGGGGTAAGAGAAATTGCTCATAATACCTGCATGTTGCGCTCTCATAATATATTGTGATGTCATAATGCGGATACATTATGACGTCATAATACATTGTGACGTCATACTGCATACTAATTATGATGTCATCATATACTGTGACATCATAATACAGGCTCATGATGCTCCAGTAGATGTGACACAAATTGGGGTAAGAGAAATTGCTCATAATACCTGCATGTTGCGCTCTCATAATATGTTGTGATGTCATAATGCAGATATATTATGACGTCATAATATATTGTGACGTCTTATTGCATACTAATTATGATGTCATCATATACTGTGACGTCATAATACATGCTCATGATGCTACAGTAGATGTGACACAAATTGGGGTTAGCGAAATTGGTCATAAAACCTGCATGTCGCGCTCTCATAATATATTGTGATGTCATAATGCGGATACATTATGACGTCATAATACATTGTGACATCATACTGCATGCTAATTATGATGTCATCATATACTGTGACGTCATAATACATGCTCATGATGCTCCAGTAGATGTGACACAAATTGGGGTAAGAGAAATTGCTCATAATACCTGCATGTTGCGCTCTCATAATCTATTGTGATGTCATAATGCGGATACATTATGACGTCATAATACATTGTGACGTCATAGTGCATAGTAATTATGATGTCATCATATACTGTGACGTCATAATACATGCTCATGATGCTCCAGTAGATGTGACACAAATTGGGGTTAGCGAAATTGGTCATAAAACCTGCAAATTGGTCTCACATAATATATAGTGATGTCATAATGCGGATACATTATGACGTCATAATACATTGTGACGTCATACTGCATACTAATTATGATGTCATCATATACTGTGACGTTCATAATACATGCTCATGATGCTCCAGTAGATGTGACACAAATTCGGGTAAGAGAAATTGCTCACAATACCTGCATGTTGCGCTCCCATAATATATTGTGATGTCATAATGCGGATACACTGTGACGTCATAATATATTGTGACGTCATACTGCATACTAATTATGATGTCATCACATACTGTGACATCATAATACATGATCATGATGCTCCAGTAGATGTGACACAAATTGGGGTAAGAGAAATTGTTCATAATACCTGAAAATTGGGCTCTCATAATATATTGTGATGTCATAACGCGGACACATTATGACGTCATAATACATTGTGACGTCATAGTGCATACTAATTATGATGTCATCATATACTGTGACGTCATAATACATGCTCATGATGCTCCAGTACATGTGACACAAATTGGGGTAAGAGAAATTGCTCATAATACCTGCATGTTGCGCTCTCATAATATATTGTGATGTCATAATGCGGATATATTATCACGTCATGATACATTGTGACGTCATAGTGCATACTGATTATGATGTCATCATATACTGTGACGTCATAATACATGTTCATGATGCTCCAGTAGATGTGACACATATTCGGGTAAGCGAAATTGGTCATAAAACCTGCAAATTGCGCTCTCATAATATATTGTGATGTCAAAATGCGGATACACTATGACGTCATAATACATTGTGACGTCATAGTGCATACTAATTATGATGTCATCATATACTGTGACGTCATAATACATGCTCATGATTCTCCAGTAGATGTGACACAAATTGGGGTAAGAGAAATTCCTCATAATACCTGCATGTTGCGCTCTCATAATATATTGTGATGTCATAATGCGGATACATTATGACGTCATAATACATTGTGACGTCAAACTGCATACTAATTATGATGTCATCATATACTGTGACGTCATAATACATGCTCATGATGCCCCAGTAGATGTGACACAAATAGGGGTAAGAGAAATTGGTCATAAAACCTGCAAATTGTGCTCTCATACTATATTGTGATGTCATAATGCGGATACATTATGACGTCATAATATATTGTGACGTCATAGTGCATACTAATTATGATGTCATCATATACTGTGACGTCATAATACATGATCATGATGCTCCAGTAGATGTGACACAAATTGGGGAAGAGAAATTGCTCATAATACCTGCATGTTGCGCTCTCATAATATATTGTGATGTCATAATGCGGACACATTATGACGTCATAATACATTGTGACGTCATAGTGCATACTGATTATGATGTCATCATATACTGTGACGTCATAGTACATGCTCATGATGCTCCAGTAGATGTGACACAAATTCAGGTAAGCGAAATTGGTCATAAAACCTGCAAATTGCGCTCTCATAATATATTGTGATGTCAAAATGCGGATACACTATGATGTCATAATACATTGTGACGTCATAGTGCATACTAATTATGATGTCATCATATACTGTGACGTCATAATACATGCTCATGATGCTCCAGTTGATGTGACACAAATTGGGGTAAGAGAAATTGCTCATAATACCTGCATGTTGCGCTCTCATAATATATTGTGATGTCATAATTCGGATACATTATGACGTCATAATACATTGTGACGTCATACTGCATACTAATTATGATGTCATCATATACTGTGACGTCATAATACATGCTCATGATGCTCCAGTAGATGTGACACAAATTGGGGTAAGAGAAATTGCTCATAATACCTGCATGTTGCGCTCTCATAATATATTGTGATGTCATAATGCGGATATATTATGACGTCATAATACATTGTGTCGTCATAGTGCATACTAATTATGATGTCATCATATACTGTGACGTAATAATAGATGCTCATGATTCTCCAGTAGATGTGACACAAATTGGGGTAAGACAAATTGCTCATAATACCTGCAAATTGCGCTCTCATAATATAATGTGATGTCATAATGCGGATACATTATGACGTCATAATACATTGTGACGTCATACTGCATACTAATTATGATGTCATCATATACTGTGACGTCATAATACATGCTCATGATGCTCCAGTAGATGTGACACAAATTGGGGTAAGAGAAATTGCTCATAATACCTGCATGTTGCGCTCTCATAATATATTGTGTTGTCAAAATGCGGACACATTATGACGTCATAATACATTGTGACATCATAGTGCATACTAATTATGATGTCTTCAAATACTGTGACGTCATAATACATGCTCATGATGCTCCAGTAGATGTGACACAAATTGGGGTAAGCGAAATTGTTCATAAAACCTGAATGTTGCGCTCTCATAATATATTGTGATGTCATAATGCGGATATATTATGACGTCATAATACATTGTGATGTAATACTGCATACTAATTATGATGTCATCATATACTTTGACGTCATAATACATGCTCATGATGCTCCAGTAAATGTGACACAAATTGGGATAAGGGAAATTGCTCATAATACCTGCATGTTGCGCTCTCATAATACATTGTGTTGTCAAAATGCGGACACATTATGACGTCATAATACATTGTGACGTCACAGTGCATACTAATTATGATGTCATCATATACTGTGACGTCATAATACATGCTCATGATGCTCCAGTAGATGTGACACAAATTGGGGTAAGAGAAATTGCTCATAATACCTGCATGTTGGGCTGTCATAATATATTGTGATGTCATAATGTGGATACATTATGACGTCATAATACATTGTGACATCATAGTGCATACTAATTATGATGTCATCATACACTGTGACGTCATAATACATGCTCATGATGCTCCAGTAGATGTGACACAAATTGCGGTAAGAGAAATTGCTCATAATACCTGCATGTTGCGCTCTCATAATATATTGTGATGTCATAATGCGGATATATTATGACATCATAATACATTCTGAAGTCATAGTGCATACTAATTATGATGTCATCATATACTGTGACGTCATAATACATGCTCATGATGCTCCAGTAGATTTGACACAAATTGGGGTAAGAGAAATTGTTCATAAAACCTGTAAATTGGGCTCTCATAATATATTGTGATGTCATAACGCGGACACATTATGACGTCATAATACATTGTGACGTCATACTGCATACTAATTATGATGTCATCATATACTGTGACGTCATAATACATGCTCATGATGCTCCAGTAGATGAGACACAAATTGGGGTAAGCGAAATTGGTCATAATACCTGCATGTTGCGCTCTCATAATATATTGTGATGTCATAATGCGGATACTTTATGACATCATAATACATTGTGACGTCATACTTCATACTAATTATGATGTCATCATATACTGTGACGTCATAATACATGCTCATGCTGCTCCAGTAGATGTGACACAAATTGGGGTAAGCAAAATTGGTCATAAAACCTGCAAATTGCGCTCTCATAATATATTGTGATGTCTTAATGGCGATATATTATGACGTCATAATACATTGTGACATCATAGTGCATACTAATTATGATGTCATCATATACTGTGACGTCATAATACATGCTCATGATGCTCCAGTAGATGTGACAGAAATTGGGGTAAGAGAAATTGCTCATAATACCTGCATGTTGCGCTCTCATAATATATTGTGATGTCAACATGCGGATACATTATGACATCCAAATACATTCTGACGTCATAGTGCATACTAATTATGATGTCATCATATACTGTGACGTCATATTACATGCTCATGATGCTTCAGTAGATGTGATACAAATTGAAGTAAGAGAAATTGCTCATAATACCTGCATGTTGCACTCTCATAATATATTGTGATGTCATAATGCGGATATATTATGACGTCATAATACATTGTGACGTCACAGTGCATACTAATTATGATGTCATCATATACTGTGACGTCATAATACATGCTCATGATGCTCCAGTAGATGTGACACAAATTGGGGTAAGAGAAATTGCTCATAATACCTGCATGTTGCGCTCTCATAATATATTGTGATGTCATAATGCGGATACATTGTGACGTCATAATATATTGTGACGTCATACTGCATACTAATTATGATGTCATCATATACTGCGACGTCATAATACATGCTCATGATGCTCCAGTAGATGTGACACAAATTGGGGTAAGCGAAATCGTTCATAAAACCTGCATGTTGCGCTCTCATAATATATTGTGATGTCATAATGCGGATACATTATGACGTCATAATACATTTTGACGTCATAGTGCATGCTAATTATGATGTCATCATATACTGTGACGTCATAATACATGCTCATGATGCTCCAGTAGATGTGACACAAAATGGGGTAAGAGAAATTGCTCATAATACCTGCATATTGCGCTCTCACAATATATTGTGATGTCATAATGCGGATACATTATGACGTCATAATACATTGTGACGTCATAGTGCATACTAATTATGATGTCATCATATACTGTGACGTCATAATACATGCTCATGATGCTCCAGTAGATGTGACACAAATTGTGGTAATCGAAAATGGTCATAAAACCTCCAAATTGCGCTCTCATAATATATTGTGAAGTCATAATGCGGATACATTATGACTTCATAATACATTGTGACGTCATAGTGCATACTAATTATGATGTCATCATATACTGTGACGTCATAATACATGCTCATGATGCTACAGTAGATGTGACACAAATTGGGGTAAGCGAAATTGGTCATAATACCTGCATGTTGCGCTCTCATAATATATTGTGATGTCATAATGCGGATACTTTATGACATCATAATACATTGTGACATCATAGTGCATACTAATTATGATGTCATCCTATACTGTGACGTCGTAATACATGCTCATGATGCTCCAGTAGATGTGACACAAATTGGGGTAAGCGAAATTGGTCATAAAACATGCAAATTGCGCTCTCATAATATATTGTGACGTCATAATGCGGATACATTATGACGTCATAATACATTGTGACGTCATACTGCCTACTATTTATGATATCATAATATACTGTGACATCATAATACATGCTCGTGATGCTTCAGTAGATGTGACACAAATTGTGGTAAGAGAAATTGGTCATAAAACCTGCAAATTGCTCTCTCATAATATATTGTGATGTCATAATGCGGATACATTATGACGTCATAATACATTGTGAAGTCATAGTGCATACTATTTATGATGTCATCATATACTGTGACGTCATAAAACATGCTCATGATGCTCCAGTAGATGTGACACAAATTGGGGTAAGAGAAATTGCTCATAATACCTGCATGTTGCGCTCTCATAATATATTGTGATGTCATAATGCGGATACATTATTACGTCATAATACATTGTGACGTCATACTGCATACTAATTATGATGTCATCATATCCTGTGACGTCATAATACATGCTCATGATGCTCCAGTAGATGTGACACAAATTGGGGTAAGAGAAATTGCTCATAAAACCTGCAAATTGCCCTCTCATAATATATTGTGATGCCTTAATGCGGATACATTATGACGTCATAATACATTGTGACGTCATACTGCATACTAATTATGATGTCATCATATACTGTGACATCATAATACATGCTCATGATGCTCCAGTAGATGTGACACAAATTGGGGTAAGCGAAATTGGTCATAAAACCTGCAAATTGCGCTCTCATAATATATTGTGATGTCATAATGCGGATACATTATGACGTCATAATACATTGTGACGTCATAGTGCATAGTAATTATGATGTCATCATATACTGTGACGTCATAATACAGGCTCATGATGCTCCAGTAGATGTGACACAAATTGAGGGAAGAGAAATTGCACTTAATACCTGCATGTTGCACTCTCATAATATATTGTGATGTCATAATGCGGATACATTATGATGTCATAATACATTGTGACGTCATATACTGTGACGTCATAATACATGCTCATGATGCTCCAGTAGATGTGACAGAAATTGGGGTAATGAAAAATGGTCATAAAACCTGCAAATTGCGCTCTCATAATATATTGTGATGTCATAATGCGGATACATTATGACATCATAATACATTGTGACGTCATAGTGCATACTAATTATGATGTCATCGTATACTCTGACGTCATAAATCATGCTCATGATGCTCCAGTAGATGTTGCACAAATTGGGGTAAGAGAAATTGCTCATAATACCTGCTTGTTGCGCTCTCATAATATATTGTGATGTCATAATGCGGGTACATTATGACGTCATAATACATTGTGACGTCAGAGTGCTTACTAATTATGATGTCATCATATACTGTGACGTCATAATACATGCTCATGATGCTACAGTAGATGTGACACAAATTGGAGTAAGCGAAATTGGTCATAATACCTGCATGTTGCGCTCTCATAATATATTGTGATGTCATAATGCGGATACATTATAACATCATAATACATTGTGACGTCATACTGCATACTAATTATGATGTCACCATATACTGTGACGTCATAATACATGCTCAGGATGCTCCAGTAGATGTGACACAATTTGGGGTAAGCGAAATTGGTCATAAAACCTGCAAATTGCGCTCTCATAATATATTGTGATGTCATAATGCAGATACATTATGACGTCATAATACATTGTGACGTCTTACTGCATACTAATTATGATGTCATCATATACTGTGACGTCATAATACATGCTCATGATGCTCCAGTAGATGTGACACAAATTGGGGTAAGAGAAATTGCTCATAATACCTGCATGTTGCGCTCTCATAATATATTGTGATGTCATAATGCGGATACATTATGACGTCATAATACATTGTGACGTCATAGTGCATACTAATTATGATGTCATCATATACTGTGACGTCATAATACATGCTCATGATGCTCCAGTAGATGTGACACAAATTGAGGTAAGAGAAATTGCTCATAATACCTGCATTTTGCACTATCATAATATATTGTGATGTCATAAAGTAGATACATTATGACGTCATAATATATTGTGACGTCATACTGCATACTAATTATGATGTCATCATATACTGTGACGTCATAATACATGCTCATGATGCTCCAGTAGGTGTGACACAAATTTGGGTAATCGAAAATTGTCATAAAACCTGCAAATTGCGCTCTCATTATATATTGTGATGTCATAATGCGGATACATTATGACGTCATAATACATTGTGACGTCATATTGCATACTAATTATGATGTCATCATATACTCTGACGTCATAAATCATGCTTATGATGCTCCAGTAGATGTGACACAAATTGGGGTAAGAGAAATTGCTCATAATACCTGCATGTTGCGCTCTCATAATATATTGTGATGTCATAATGCGGGTACATTATGACGTCATAATACATTGTGACGCCATAGTGCATACTGATTATGATGTCATCATATACTGTGACGTCATAATACATGCTCATGATGCTCCAGTAGATGTGACACAAATTGGGGTAAGAGAAATTGGTCATAAAACCTGCAAATTGCGCTCTCATAATATATTGTGATGTCATAATGCGGATACATTATGACGTCATAATACATTGTGACGTCATAGTGCAAACTAATTATGATGTCATCATATACTGTGACGTCATAATACATGCTCATGATGCTCCAGTAGATGTGACACAAATTGGGGTGGGAAAAATTGCTCATAATACCTGCAAGTTGCGCTCTCATAATATATTGTGATGTCATAATGCGGATATTTTATGACATCATAATACACTGTGACGTCATACTGCATACTAATTATGATGTCACCATATACTGTGACGTCATAATACATGCTCATGATGCTCCAGTAGATGTGACACAAATTGGGGTAAGCGAAATTGGTCATAAAACCTGCAAATTGCGCTCTCATAATATATTGTGATGTCATAATGCGGATACATTATGCATTATGTATACTTACTTACTGCATACTAATTATGATGTCATCATATACTGTGACGTCATAATACATGCTCATTATGCTCCAGTAGATGTGACACAAATTGGGGTGAGCGAAATTGGTCATAAAACCTGCATGTTGCGCTCTCATAATATATTGTGATGTCATAATGCGGATACATTATGACGTCATAATACATTGTGACGTCATACTGCATGCTAATTATGATGTCATCATATACTGTGACGTCATAATACATGCTCATGATGCTCAGGTAGATGTGACACAAATTGAGGTAAGAGAAATTGCTCATAATACCTGCATGTTGCGCTCTCATAATATATTGTGATGTCATAATGCGGATACATTATGACGTCATAATACATTGTGACGTCATAGTGCAAACTAATTATGATGTCATCATATACTGTGACGTCATAATACATGCTCATGATGCTCCAGTAGATGTGACACAAATTGGGGTGAGCGAAATTGGTCATAAATCCTGCATGTTGCGCTCTCATAATATATTGTGATGTCATAATGCGGATACATTATGACGTCATAATACATTGTGACGTCATAGTGCATGCTAATTATGATGTCATCATATACTGTGACGTCATAATACATGCTCATGATGCTCCAGTAGATGTGACACAAATTGAGGTAAGAGAAATTGCTCATAATACCTGCATGTTGCGCTCTCATAATATATTGTGATGTCATAATGCGGATACATTATGACGTCATAATACATTGTGACGTCATAGTGCATAGTAATTTTGATGTCATCATATACTGTGACGTCATATTACATGCTCATGATGCTACAGTAGATGTGACACAAATTGGGGTAAGAGAAATTGCTCATAATTCCTGCATATTGCGCTCTCACAATATATTGTGATGTCATAATGCGGATACATTATGACGTCATAATACATTGTGAGGTCATAGTGCATACTAATTATCATGTCATCATATACTGTGACGTCATAATACATGCTCATGATGCTCCAGTAGATGTGACACAAATTGGGGTAATCGAAAATGGTCATAAAACCTCCAAATTGCGCTCTCATAATATAATGTGAAGTCATAATGCGGATACATTATGACGTCATAATACATTGTGACGTCATAGTGCATACTAATTATGATGTCATCATATACTGTGACGTCATAATACATGCTCATGATGCTACAGTAGATGTGACACAAATTGGGGTAAGCGAAATTGGTCATAATACCTGCATGTAGCGCTCTCATAATATATTGTGATGTCATAATGCGGATACCTTATGACATCATAATACATTGTGACGTCATACTGCATACTAATTGTGATGTCATCATATACTGTGACGTCATAATACATGCTCATGATGCTCCAGTAGATGTGACACAAATTGGGGTAAGCGAAATTGGTCATAAAACCTGCAAATTGCGCTCTCATAATATATTGTGATGTCATAATGCGGATACATTATGACGTCATAATACATTGTGACGTCATAGTGCATAGTAATTATGATGTCATCATACACTGTGACGTCATAATACATGCTCATGATGCTCCAGTAGATGTGACACAAATTGAGGTAAGAGAAATTGCTCTTAATACCTGCATGTTGCACTCTCATAATATATTGTGATGTCATAATGCGGATACATTATGATGTCATAATACATTGTGACGTCTTACTGCATGCTAATTATGATGTCATCATATACTGTGACATCATAATACATGCTCATGGTGCTCCAGTAGATGTGACACAAATTGGGGTCAGCGAAAATGGTCATAAAACCTGCAAATTGCGCTCTCATAATATATTGTGATGTCATAACGCGGATACATTATGACGTCATAATATATTGTGACGTCATAGTGCATGATAATTATGATGTCATCGTATACTCTGACGTCATAAATCATGCTCATGATGCTCCAGTAGATGTTGCACAAATTGGGGTAAGAGAAATTGCTCATAATACCTGCATGTTGCGCTCTCATAATATATTGTGATGTCATAATGCGGGTACATTATGACGTCATAATACATTGTGACGTTATACTGCATACTAATTATGATGTCATCATATACTGTGTCATCATAATACATGCTCATGATGCTCCAGTAGATGTGACACAAATTGGGGTAAGAGAAATTGTTCATAATACCTGCATGTTGCGCTCTCGTAATATATTGTTATGTCATAATGCGGATATATTATGACGTCATAATACATTGTGACGTCATAGTGCATACTAATTATGATGTCATCATATACTGTGACGTCATAATACATGCTCATGAGGCTCCAGTAGATGTGACACAAATTGAGGTAAGACAAATTGCTCATAAAACCTGCAAATTGCGCTCTCATAATATATTGTGATGTCATAATGCGGATACAACATGACGTCATAGTATATTGTGACATCATAGTGCATACTAATTATGATGTCATCATTTACTGTGACGTCATAATACATGCTCATGATGCTCCAGTAGATGTGACACAAATTGGGGTAAGAGAAATTGCTCATAATACCTGCATGTTGCGCTCTCATAATATAGTGTGATGTCATAATGCGGATACATTATGACATCATAATACATTGTGACGTCATACTGAATACTAATTATGATGTCATCATATACTGTGACGTCATAATACATGCTCATGATGCTCCAGTAGATGTGACACAAATTGGGGTAAGAGAAATTGTTCATAAATCCTGCAAATTGCGCTCACATAATATATTGTGATGTCATAATGCGGATACATTATGACGTCATAATACATTGTGACGTCATACTGCATACTAATTATGATGTCATCAAATACTGTGACATCATAATACATGCTCATGATGCTCCAGTAGATGTGACACAAATTTGGGTAAGAGAAATTGCTCATAATACCTGCAAGTTGCGCTCTCATAATATATTGTGATGTCATAATGCGGATATTTTATGACATCATAATACACTGTGACGTCATACTGCATACTAATTATGATGTCACCATATACTGTGACGTCATAATACATGCTCATGATGCTCCAGTAGATGTGACACAAATTGCGGTAAGCGAAATTGGTCATAAAACCTGCAAATTGCGCTCTCATAATATATTGTGACGTCATAATGCGGATACATTATGCATTATGTATACTTACTTACTGCATACTAATTATGATGTCATCATATACTGTGACGTCATAATACATGCTCATTATGCTCCAGTAGATGTGACACAAATTGGGGTGAGCGAAATTGGTCATAAAACCTGCATGTTGCGCTCTCATAATATATTGTGATGTCATAATGCGGATACATTATGACGTCATAATACATTGTGAGGTCATACTGCATGCTAATTATGATGTCATCATATACTGTGACGTCATAATACATGCTCATGATGCTCAGGTAGATGTGACACAAATTGAGGTAAGAGAAATTGCTCATAATACCTGCATGTTGCGCTCTCATAATATATTGTGATGTCATAATGCGGATACATTATGACGTCATAATACATTGCGACGTCATAGTGCAAACTAATTATGATGTCATCATATACTGTGACGTCATAATACATGCTCATGATGCTCCAGTAGATGTGACACAAATTGGGGTGAGCGAAATTGGTCATAAATCCTGCATGTTGCGCTCTCATAATATATTGTGATGTCATAATGCGGATACATTATGACGTCATAATACATTGTGACGTCATAGTGCATGCTAATTATGATGTCATCATATACTGTGACGTCATAATACATGCTCATGATGCTCCAGTAGATGTGACACAAATTGAGGTAAGAGAAATTGCTCATAATACCTGCATGTTGCGCTCTCATAATATATTGTGATGTCATAATGCGGATACATTATGACGTCATAATACATTGTGACGTCATAGTGCATAGTAATTATGATGTCATCATATACTGTGACGTCATATTACATGCTCATGATGCTCCAGTAGATGTGACACAAATTGGGGTAAGAGAAATTGCTCATAATTCCTGCATATTGCGCTCTCACAATATATTGTGATGTCATAATGCGGATACATTATGACGTCATAATACATTGTGACGTCATAGTGCATACTAATTATCATGTCATCATATACTGTGACGTCATAATACATGCTCATGATGCTCCAGTAGATGTGACACAAATTGGGGTAATCGAAAATGGTCATAAAACCTCCAAATTGCGCTCTCATAATATAATGTGAAGTCATAATGCGGATACATTATGACGTCATAATACATTGTGACGTCATAGTGCATACTAATTATGATGTCATCATATACTGTGACGTCATAATACATGCTCATGATGCTACAGTAGATGTGACACAAATTGGGGTAAGCGAAATTGGTCATAATACCTGCATGTTGCGCTCTCATAATATATTGTGATGTCATAATGCGGATACCTTATGACATCATAATACATTGTGACGTCATACTGCATACTAATTGTGATGTCATCATATACTGTGACGTCATAATACATGCTCATGATGCTCCAGTAGATGTGACACAAATTGGGGTAAGCGAAATTGGTCATAAAACCTGCAAATTGCGCTCTCATAATATATTGTGATGTCATAATGCGGATACATTATGACGTCATAATACATTGTGACGTCATAGTGCATAGTAATTATGATGTCATCATATACTGTGACGTCATAATACATGCTCATGATGCTCCAGTAGATGTGACACAAATTGAGGTAAGAGAAATTGCTCTTAATACCTGCATGTTGCACTCTCATAATATAGTGTGATGTCATAATGCGGATACATTATGATGTCATAATACATTGTGACGTCTTACTGCATGCTAATTATGATGTCATCATATACTGTGACATCATAATACATGCTCATGGTGCTCCAGTAGATGTGACACAAATTGGGGTCAGCGAAAATGGTCATAAAACCTGCAAATTGCGCTCTCATAATATATTGTGATGTCATAATGCGGATACATTATGACGTCATAATATATTGTGACGTCATAGTGCATGCTAATTATGATGTCATCGTATACTCTGACGTCATAAATCATGCTCATGATGCTCCAGTAGATGTTGCACAAATTGGGGTAAGAGAAATTGCTCATAATACCTGCATGTTGCGCTCTCATAATATATTGTGATGTCATAATGCGGGTACATTATGACGTCATAATACATTGTGACGTCATACTGCATACTAATTATGATGTCATCATATACTGTGACATCATAATACATGCTCATGATGCTCCAGTAGATGTGACACAAATTGGCGTAAGAGAAATTGTTCATAATACCTGCATGTTGCGCTCTCATAATATATTGTTATGTCATAATGCGGATATATTATGACGTCATAATACATTGTGACGTCATAGTGCATACTAATTATGATGTCATCATATACTGTGACGTCATAATACATGCTCATGAGGCTCCAGTAGATGTTACACAAATTGAGGTAAGACATATTGCTCATAAAACCTGCAAATTGCGCTCTCATAATATATTGTGATGTCATAATGCGGATACAACATGACGTCATAGTATATTGTGACATCATAGTGCATACTCATTATGATGTCATCATTTACTGTGACGTCATAATACATGCTCATGATGCTCCAGTAGATGTGACACAAATTGGGGTAAGAGAAATTGCTCATAATACCTGCATGTTGCGCTCTCATAATATAGTGTGATGTCATAATGCGGATACATTATGACATCATAATACATTGTGACGTCATACTGAATACTAATTATGATGTCATCATATACTGTGACGTCATAATACATGCTCATGATGCTCCAGTAGATGTGACACAAATTGGGGTAAGAGAAATTGTTCATAAATCCTGCAAATTGCGCTCACATAATATATTGTGATGTCATAATGCGGATACATTATGACGTCATAATACATTGTGACGTCATAGTGCATACTAATTATGAGGTCATCAAATACTGTGACATCATAATACATGCTCATGATGCTCCAGTAGATGTGACACAAATTTGGGTAAGAGAAATTGCTCATAATACCTGCATGTTGCGCTCTCATAATATAATGTGATGTCATAATTTGGATAAATTGTGACGTCATAATATATTGTGACGTCATACTGCATACTAATTATGATGTCATCATATACTGTGACGTCATAATACATGCTCATGATGCTCCAGTAGATGTGACACAAATTGGGGTAAGAGAAATTGTCCATAATACCTGTAAATTGGGCTCTCATAATATATTGTGATGTCATAACGCGGACACATTATGACGTCATAGTACATTGTGACGTCATAGTGCATACTAATTATGATGTCATCATATACTGTGACGTCATAATACATGCTCATGATACTCCAGTAGATGTGACACAAATTGGGGTAAGAGAAATTGCTCATAATACCTGCAAATTTCGCTCTCATAATATATTGTGATGTCATAATGAGGATACATTATGACGTCATAATACACTGTGACGTCAGAGTGCATACTAATTATGATGTCATCATATACTGTGACATCATAATACAAGCTCGTGATGCTCTAGTAGATGTGACACAAATTGGGGTAAGTGAAATTGCTCATAATACCTGCAAATTGCCCTCTCATAATATATTGTGATGTCTTAATGCGGATATATTATGACATCATAATCCATTGTGATGTCATAGTGCATACTAATTATGATGTCATCATATGCTGTGACGTCATAATACATGCTCATGATGCTCCAGTAGATGTGACACAAATTGGGGTAGGAGAATTTGCTCATAATACCTGCAAATTGCGCTCTCATAATATATTGTGATGTCAAAATGCTGATACATTATGACTTAATAAAACATTGTGACGACATAGTGCATAATAATTATGATGTCACCATATACTGTGACGTCATAATACATGCTCATGATGCTCCAGTAGATGTGACACAAATTGGGGTAAGAGAAATTGCTCATAATACCTGCAAATTGCGCTCTCATAATATACTGTCATGTCATAATGCGGATACATTATGACGTCATAATACATTGTGACGTCATAGTGCATACTAATTATGATGTCATCATATACTGTGACGTCATAATACATGCTCATGATGCTCCAGTAGATGTGACACAAATTGGGGTAAGAGAAATTGCTCATAATACCTGGAAATGGCGCTCTCATAATATATTGTGATGTCATAATGCTGATACATTATGACGTCATAATACATTGTGACGTCATAGTGCATACTAATTATGATGTCAGCATATACTGTGAGGTCATAATACATGCTCATGATGCTCCAGTAGATGTGACACAATTTGGGGTAAGAGAAATTGCTGATAATACCTGCAAATTGCGCTCTCTTAATATTTTGTGATGTCATAATGCAGATACATTATGACGTCATAATACATTGTGACATCGTAGTGCATAATTGTTATGATGTCATCATATGCTGTGACGTCATAATACGTGCTCATGATGCTCCAGTAGATGTGACACAAATTGGGGTAAGAGAAATTGCTCATAATACCTGCAAATTGCTCTCTCATAATATATTGTGATGTCATAATGCGGATATATTATGACGTCATAATACACTGTGACGTCATACTGCATACTAATTATGATGTCATCATATACGATGATGTCATAATACATGCTCATGATGCTAAAGTAGATGTGACTCAAATTGGGGTAAGAGAAATTGCTCATAATGCATGCAAATTGCGCTCTCATGATATATCGTGATGTCATAATGCTGATACATTATGACGTCATAATATATTGTGACGTCATAGAGTATACTAATTATGATATCATCATATACTGTGACGTCAACATACATGCTCATGATGCTTCAGTAGATGTGACACAAATTGTGGTAAGAGAAATTGCTCATATAACCTGCAAATTGCGCTCTCATAATATATTGTGATGTCATAATGCGGATAAATTATGATGTCATAATACATTGTGACGTCATACTGCATACTAATTATGATGTCATCATATACTGTGACGTCATAATACATGCTCATGATGCTCCAGTAGATGTGACACAAATTGGGGTCATCGAAAATGGTCATAAAACCTGCAAATTGCGCTCTCATAATATATTGTGATGTCATAATGCGGATACATTATGACGTCATAATATATTGTGAGGTCATAGTGCATGCTAATTATGATGTCATCGTATACTCTGACGTCATAAATCATGCACATGATGCTCCAGTAGATGTTGCACAAATTGGGGTAAGAGAAATTGCTCAAAATACCTGCATGTTGCGCTCTCATAAAATATTGTTATGTCATAATGCGGATACATTATGACGTCATAATATATTGTGACGTTATAGTGCATACTAATTATGATGTCATCATATACTGTGACGTCATAATACATGCTCATGAGGCTCCAGTAGATGTGACACAAATTGAGGTAAGACAAATTGCTCATAAAACCTGCAAATTGCGCTCTCCTAATATATTGTGATGTCATAATGCGGATACAACATGACGTCATAGTATATTGTGACGTCATAGTGCATACTCATTATGATGTCATCATATACTGTGACGTCATAATAAATGCTCATGATGCTCCAGTAGATGTGACACAAATTTGGGTAAGAGAAATTGCTCATAATACCTGCATGTTGCGCTCTCATAATATATTGTGATGTCATAATTCGGATAAATTGTGACGTCATAATATATTGTGACGTCATACTGCATACTAATTATGATGTCATCATATAATGTGACGTCATAATACATGCTCATGATGCTCCAGTAGATGTGACACAAATTGGGGTAAGAGAAATTGTCCATAATACCTGTAAATTGGGCTCTCATAATATATTGTGATATCATAACGCGGACACATTATGACGTCATAATACATTGTGACGTCATAGTGCATACTAATTATGATGCCATCATATACTGTGACGTCATATTACATGCTCATGATGCTCCAGTAGATGTGACACAAATTGGGGTAAGAGAAATTGCTCATAATTCCTGCATATTGCGCTCTCAGAATATATTGTGATGTCATAATGCGGATACATTATGACGTCATAATACATTGTGACGTCATAGTGCATACTAATTATCATGTCATCATATACTGTGACGTCATAATACATGCTCATGATGCTCCAGTAGATGTGACACAAATTGGGGTAATCGAAAATGGTCATAAAACCTCCAAATTGGGCTCTCATAATATATTGTGAAGTCGTAATGCGGATACATTATGACGTCATAATACATTGTGACGTCATACTGCATACTAATTATGATGTCATCATATACTGTGACGTCATAATACATGCTCAGGATGCTACAGTAGATGTGACACAAATTGGGGTAAGCGAAATTGGTCATAATACCTGCATGTTGCGCTCTCATAATATATTGTGATGTCATAATGCGGATACCTTATGACATCATAATACATTGTGACGTCATACTGCATACTAATTATGATGTCATCATATACTGTGACGTCATAATACATGCTCATGATGCTCCAGTAGATGTGACACAAATTGGGGTAAGCGAAATTGGTCATAAAACCTGCAAATTGCGCTCTCATAATATATTGTGATGTCATAATGCGGATACATTATGACGCCATAATACATTGTGACGTCATACTGCATACTATTTATGATGTCATCATATACTGTGACGTCATAATACATGCTCATGATGCTTCAGTAGATGTGACACAAATTGTGGTAAGAGAAATTGGTCATAAAACCTGCAAATTGCTCTCTCATAATATATTGTGATGTCATAATGCGGATACATTATGACGTCATAATACATTGTGACGTCATAGTGCATGCTAATTATGATGTCATCGTATACTCTGACGTCATAAATCATGCTCATGATGCTCCAGTAGATGTGACACAAATTGGGGTAAGAGAAATTGCTCATAATACCTGCAGGTTGCGCTCTCATAATATATTGTGATGTCATAATGCGGGTACATTATGACGTCATAATACATTGTGACGTCATACTGCATACTAATTATGATGTCATCATATACTGTGACATCATAATACATGCTCAAGATGCTCCAGTAGATGTGACACAAATTGGGGTAAGAGAAATTGTTCATAATACCTGCATGTTGCGCTCTCATAATATATTGTTATGTCATAATGCGGATACATTATGACGTCATAATACATTGTGACGTCATACTGCATACTAATTATGATGTCATCATATACTGTGACGTCATAATACATGCTCATGAGGCTCCAGTAGATGTGACACAAATTGAGGTAAGAGAAATTGCTCATAAAACCTGCAAATTGCGCTCTCATAATATATTGTGACGTCATAATGCGGATACAACATGACGTCATAGTATATTGTGTCATCATAGTGCATACTCATTATGATGTCATCATTTACTGTGACGTCATAATACATGCTCATGATGCTCCAGTAGATGTGACACAAATTGTGTTAAGACAAATTGCTCATAATACCTGCATGTTGTGCTCTCATAATATAGTGTGATGTCATAATGCGGACACATTATGACATCATAATACATTGTGACGTCATACTGCATACTAATTATGATGTCATCATATACTGTGACGTCATAATACATGCTCATGATGCTCCAGTAGATGTGACACAAATTGGGGTAAGAGAAATTGTTCATAAATCCTGCAAATTGCGCTCACATAATATATTGTGATGTCATAATGCGGATACATTATGACGTCATAATACATTGTGACGTCATACTGCATACTAACTATGATGTCATCATATACTGTGACATCATAATACATGCTCATGATGCTCCAGTAGATGTGACACAAATTTGGGTAAGAGAAATTGCTCATAATACCTGCATGTTGCGCTCTCATAATATATGGTGATGTCATAATTCGGATAAATTGTGACGTCATAATATATTGTGACGTCATACTGCATACTAATTATGATGTCATCATATACTGTGACGTCATAATACATGCTCATGATGCTCCAGTAGATGTGACACAAATTGGGGTAAGAGAAATTGTCCATAATACCTGTAAATTGGGCTCTCATAATATATTGTGATGTCATAACGCGGACACATTATGACGTCATAATACATTGTGACGTCATAGTGCATACTAATTATGATGTCAGCATATACTGTGAGGTCATAATACATGCTCATGATGCTCCAGTAGATGTGACACAATTTGGGGTAAGAGAAATTGCTGATAATACCTGCAAATTGCGCTCTCTTAATATTTTGTGATGTCATAATGCAGATACATTATGACGTCATAATACATTGTGACATCGTAGTGCATAATTGTTATGATGTCATCATATGCTGTGACGTCATAATACGTGCTCATGATGCTCCAGTAGATGTGACACAAATTGGGGTAAGAGAAATTGCTCATAATACCTGCAAATTGCACTCTCATAATATATTGTGATGTCATAATGCGGATACATTATGACGTCATAATACACTGTGACGTCATACTGCATACTAATTATGATGTCATCCTATACGATGATGTCATAATACATGCTCATGATGCTAAAGTAGATGTGACTCAAATTGGGGTAAGAGAAATTGCTCATAATGCATGCAAATTGCGCTCTCATGATATATCGTGATGTCATAATGCTGATACATTATGACGTCATAATATAATGTGACGTCATAGAGTATACTAATTATGATGTCATCATATACTGTGACGTCAACATACATGCTCATGATGCTTCAGTAGATGTGACACAAATTGTGGTAAGAGAAATTGCTCATAGTACCTGCAAATTGCGCTCTCATAATATATTGCGATGTCTTAATGCGGATACATTATGACGTCATAATATATTGTGACGTCATACTGCAAATTAATCATGATGTCATCATATACTGTGACGTCATAATACATGCTCATGATGCTCCAGTAGATGTGACACAAATTGGGGTAAGCGAAATTGGTCAAAAAACCTGCAAATTGCGCTCTCATAATATATTGTGATGTCATAATGCGGATACATTATGACGTCATAATACAGTGTGACGTCATAGTGCATACTAATTATGATGTCATCATATACTGTGACGTCATAATACATGCTCATGATGCTCCAGTAGATGTGACACAAATTGGGTTAAGAGACATTGCTCATAATACCTGCATGTTGCGCTCTCATAATATATTGTGACGTCATAATGCGGATACATTATGACGTCATACAACATTGTGACACCATAGTGCATACTAATTATGATGTCATCATATACTGTGACGTCATAATACATGCTCATGATGCTCCAGTAGATGTGACACAAATTGGGGTAAGAGAAATTGCTCATAATACCTGCATGTTGCGCTTTCATAATATATTGTGATGTCATAATGCGGATACATTATGACGTCATAATACATTGTGATGTGATAGTGCATACTAATTATGATGTCATCATATAATGTGACGTCATAATACATGCTCATGATGCTCCAGTAGATGTGACACAAATTGGGGTAAGAGAAATTGCTCATAATACCTGCATGTTGCGCTCTCATAATATATTGTGATGTCATAATGTGCATACATTATGACGTCATAATACATTGTGACATCATAGTGCATACTAATTATGATGTCATCATATACTGTGATATCATAATACATGCTCATGATGCTCCAGTAGATGTGACACAAATTGATGTAAGAGAAATTGCTCATAATACCTGCATGTTGCGCTCTCATAATATATTGTGATGTCATAATGCGGATACATTATGACGTCATAATACATTGTGACGTCATACTGCATAATAATTATGATGACATCATATACTGTGACGTCATAATACATGCTCATGATGCTCCAGCAGATGTGACACAAATTGGGGTAATCGAAAATGGTCATAAAACCTGCAAATTGCGCTCTCATAATATATTGTGATGTCATAATGCGGATACATTTTGAAGTCATAATACATTGTGACGTCATAGTGCATACTAATTATGATGTCATCATATACTGTGACGTCATAATACATGCTCATGATGCTACAGTAGATGTGACACAAATTGGGGTAAGAGAAATTGCTCATAATACCTGCATGTTGTGCTCTCATAATATATTGTAATGTCATAATGCGGATACAATATGACGTCATAATACATTCTGACGTCATAGTGCACACTAATTAAGATGTCATCATATACTGTGACGTCATAATACATGCTCATGATGCTCCAGTAGATGTGAAACAATTTGGGGTAAGCGAAATTGGTCATAAAACCTGCAAATTCCGCTCTCATAATATATTGTGATGTCATAATGCGGATACATTATGACGTCATAATACATTGTGACGTCATACTGCATACTGATTATGATGTCATCATATACTGTGACGTCATAATACATGCTCATGATGCTCCAGTAGATGTGACACAAATTGGGGTAAGCGAAATTGGTCATAAAACCTGCAAATTGCGCTCTCATAATATATTGTGATGTCATAATGCGGATATATTATGACGTCATAATACATTGTGACGTCATAGTGCATACTAATTATGATGTCATCAAATACTGTGACGTCATAATACATGCTCATGATGCTCCAGTAAATGTGACACAAATTGGGGTAAGAGAAATTGCTCATAATACCTGCATGTTGCGCTCTCATAATATACTGTGATTCCATAATGCGGATACATTATGACGTAATAATACATTGTGACAGCATACCGCATGCTAATTATGATGTCATCATATACTGTGACGTCATAATACATGCTCATGATGCTCCAGTAGATGTGACACAAATTCGGGTAAGCGAAATTGGTCATAAAACCTGCAAATTGCGCTCTCATAATATATTGTGATGGGATAATGCGGATACATTTTGACGTCGTAATATATTGTGACGTCATACTGCATACTAATTATGATGTCATCATATACTGTGACGTCACAATACATGCTCAAGATGCTCCAGTAGATGTGACACAAATAGGGGTAAGAGAAATTGTTCATAATACCTGTAAATTGGGCTCTCATAATATATTGTGATGTCATAACGCAGACGCATTATGATGTCATAATACATTGTGACGTCATAGTACATACTAATTATGATGTCATCATATACTGTGACGTCATAATACATGCTCATGATGCTCCAGTAGATGTGACACAAATTGGGGTAAGAGAAATTGCTCATAATACCTGCAAATTGCGCTCTCATAATATATTGTGATGTCATAATGCGGATACATTATGACGTCATAATACATTGTGCCGTCATAGTGCATACTAATTATGATGTCATCATATACTGTGATGTCCTAATACATGCTCATGATGCTACAGAAGATGTGACACAAATTGGGGTAAGCGAAATTGGTCATAAAACCTGCATGTTGCGCTCTCATAATATATTGTGATGTCATAATGCGGATACATTATGACGTCATAATATATTGTGACGTCACAGTGCATACTAATTATGATGTCATCATATAGTGTGACGTCATAATACATGCTCATGATGCTCCAGTAGATGTGACACAAATTGGGGTAATCGAAAATGGTCATAAAACCTCCAAATTGCGCTCTCATAATATATTGTGATGTCATAATGTGGATACATTATGACGTCATAATACATTGTGACGTCATAGTGCATACTAATTATGATGTCATCAAATACTGTGACGTCATAATACATGCTCATGATGCTCCAGTAGATGTGACACAAATTGGGGTAAGAGAAATTGCTCATAATACCTGCATGTTGCGCTCTCATAATATATTGTGATGTCATAATGCGGATACATTATGACGTCATAATACATTGTGACGTCATAGTGCATACTGATTATGATGTCATCATATACTGTGACATCATAATACATGCTCATGATGCTCCAGTAGATGTGACACAAATTGGGGTAAGCGAAATTGGTCATAAAACCTGCAAATTGCGCTCTGATAATATATTGTGATGTCATAATGCGGATACATTATGACGTCATAATACATTGTGACGTCATAGTGCATACTAATTATGATGTCATCATATACTGTGACGTCATAATACATGCTCATGATGCTCCAGTAGATGTGACACAAATTGGGGTAAGAGAAATTGCTCATAATACCTGCAAATTGCGCTCTCATAATATATTGTGATGTCATAATGCGGATACATTATGACGTCATAATACATTGTGACGTCATAGTGCATACTAATTATGATGTCATCATATACTGTGACGTCATAATACATGCTTATGATGCTCCAGTAGATGTGAAACAAATTGGGGTAAGAGAAATTGCTCATCATACCTGCATGTTGCGCTCTCATAATATATTGTGATGTCATAATGCGGATACATTATGACGTCATAATACATTGTGACATCATACTGCATACTAATTATGATGTCATCATATACTGTGATGTCATAATACATGCTCATAATGCTCCAGTAGATGTGACACAATTTGGGGTAAGAGAAATTGTTCATAATACCTGCATGTTGCGCTCTCATAATATATTGTGATGTCATAATGCGGATACATTATGACGTCATAATATATTGTGACGTCATAGTGCATACTAATTATGATGTCATCATATACTGTGACGTCATAATACATGCTCATGATGCTCCAGTAGATGTGACACAAATTGGGGTAAGCGAAATTGCTCATAATACCTGCATGTTGCGCTCTGAAAATATATTGTGATGTCATAATGCGGATACATTATGACGTCATAATACATTGTGACGTCATAGTGCTTACTAATTATGATGTCATCATATACTGTGACGTCATAATACATGCTCATGATGCTACAGTAGATGTGACACAAATTGGGGTAAGCGAAATTGGTCATAATACCTGCATGTTGCGCTCTCATAATATATTGTGATGTCATAATGCGGATACTTTATGACATCATAATACATTGTGACGTCATACTGCATACTAATTATGATGTCATCATATGCTGTGACGTCATAATACATGCTCATGGTACTCCAGTAGATTTGACACAAATTGGGGTAAGCGAAATTGGTCATAAAACCTGCAAATTGCGCTCTCATAATATATTGTGATGTCATAATGCGGATACATTATGACGTCATATTACATTGTGTCGTCATAGTGCATACTAATTATGATGCCATCATATACTGTGACGTCATAATACATGCTCATGATGCTCCAGTAGATGTGACACAAATTGGGGTAAGCGAAATTGCTCATAATACCTGCATGTTGCGCTCTCATAATATATTGTGATGTCATAATGCGGATACATTATGACGTCATAATACATTGTGACGTCACAGTACATACTAATTATGATGTCATCATATACTGTGACGTCATAATACATGCTCATGATGCTCCAGTAGATGTGACACAAATTGGGGTAATTATGACGTCATAATACATTGTGACATCATAGTGCATACTAATTATGATGTCATAAAACCTGCAAATTGCGCTCTCATAATATATTGTGATGTCATAATGCGGCTGCATTATGGCGTCATAATACATTGTGACATCATAGTGCATACTAATTATGATGTCATCATATACTGTGACGTCATAATACATGCTCATGATGCTCCAGTAGATGTGACACAAATTGGGGTAAGAGAAATTGCTCATAATACCTGCATGTTGCGCTCTCATAATATATTGTGATGTCATAAGGCGGATACATTATGACGTCATAATACATTGTGACGTCACAGTGCATACTAATTATGATGTCATCAAATACTGTGACGTCATAATACATGCTCATGATGCTCCAGTATATGTGACACAAATTGGGGTAAGAGAAATTGCTCATAATACCTGCATGTTGCGCTCTCATACTATATTGTGATGTCATAATGCGGATACATTATGACGTCATAATACATTGTGACGTCATACTGCATACTAATTATGATGTCATCATATACTGTGACGTCATAATACATGCTCATGATGCTCCAGTAGATGTGACACAAATTGGGGTAAGAGAAATTGCTCATAATACCTGCAGGTTGCGCTCTCATAATATATTGTGATGTCATAATGCGGATACATTATGACATCATAATACATTGTGACGTCATACTGCATACTAATTATGATGTCATCATATACTGTGACGTCATAATACATGCTCATGATGCTCCAGTAGATGTGACACAAATTGTGGTAAGCGAAATTGGTCATAAAACCTGCAAATTGCGCTCTCATAATATATTGTGATGTCATAATGCGGATACATTATGACGTCATAATACATTGTGACATCATACTGCATACTAATTATGATGTCATCATATACTGTGACGTCATAATACATGCTCATGATGCTCCAGTAGATGTGACACAAATTGGGGTAAGAGAAATTGCTCATAATACCTACAAATTGCGCTCTCATAATATATTGTGATGTCATAATGCGGATATATTATGACGTCATAATACATTGTGACGTCATAGTGCATACTAATTATGATGTCATCATATACTTTGACGTCATAATACATGCTCATGATGCTCCAGGGGATGTGACACAAATTGGGGTAATCGAAAATGGTCATAAAACTTCCAAATTGCGCTCTCATAATATATTGTGATGTCATAATGCGGATACATTATGACGTCATAATACATTGTGACGTCATAGTGCTTACTAATTATGATGTCATCATATACTGTGACGTCATAATACATGCTCATGATGCTACAGTAGATGTGACACAAATTGGGGTAAGCGAAATTGGTCATAATACCTGCATGTGGCGCTCTCATAATATATTGTGATGTCATAATGCGGATACTTTATGACATCATAATACATTGTGACGTCATACTGCATACTAATTATGATGTCATCATATACTGTGACGTCATAATACATGCTCATGATACTCCAGTAGATTTGTCACAAATTGGGGTAAGCGAAATTGGTCATAAAACCTGCAAATTGCGCTCTCATAATATATTGTGATGTCATAATGCGGATACATTATGACGTCATAATACATTGTGACGTCATAGTGCATACTAATTATGATGTCATCATATACTGTGACGTCATAATACATGCTCATGATGCTCCAGTAGATGTGACACAAATTGGGGTAAGCGAAATTGCTCATAATACCTGCATGTTGCGCTCTCATAATATATTGTGATGTCATAATGCGGATACATTATGACGTCATAATACATTGTGACGTCACAGTACATACTAATTATGATGTCATCATATACTGTGACGTCATAATACATGCTCATGATGCTCCAGTAGATGTGACACAAATTGGGGTAATTATGACGTCATAATACATTGTGACATCATAGTGCATACTAATTATGATGTCATAAAACCTGCAAATTGCGCTCTCATAATATATTGTGATGTCATAATGCGGCTACATTATGGCGTCATAATACATTGTGACATCATAGTGCATAATAATTATGATGTCATCATATACTGTGACATCATAATACATGCTCATGATGCTCCAGTAGATGTGACACAAATTGGGGGAAGCGAAATTGCTCATAATACCTGCATGTTGCGCTCTCATAATATATTGTGATGTCATAAGGCGGATACATTATGACGTCATAATACATTGTGACGTCACAGTGCATACTAATTATGATGTCATCAAATACTGTGACGTCATAATACATGCTCATGATGCTCCAGTAGATGTGACACAAATTGGGGTAAGAGAAATTGCTCATAATACCTGCATGTTGCGCTCTCATAATATATTGTGATGTCATAATGCGGATACATTATGACGTCATAATACATTGTGACGTCATACTGCATACTAATTATGATGTCATCATATACTGTGACGTCATAATACATGCTCATGATGCTCCAGTAGATGTGACACAATTTGGGGTAAGAGAAATTGCTCATAATACCTGCAGGTTGCGCTCTCATAATATATTGTGATGTCATAATGCGGATACATTATGACATCATAATATATTGTGACGTCATACTGCATACTAATTATGATGTCATCATATACTGTGACGTCATAATACATGCTCATGATGCTCCAGTAGATGTGACACAAATTGTGGTAAGCGAAATTGGTCATAAAACCTGCAAATTGCGCTCTCATAATATATTGTGATGTCATAATGCGGATACATTATGACGTCATAATACATTGTGACGTCATACTGCATACTAATTATGATGTCATCATATACTGTGACGTCATAATACATGCTCATGATGCTCCAGTAGATGTGACACAAATTGGGGTAAGAGAAATTGCTCATAAAACCTGCAAATTGCGCTCTCATAATATATTGTGATGTCTTAATGCGGATACATTATGACGTCATAATCCATTGTGATGTCATACTGCATACTAATTATGATGTCATCATATACTGTGACGTCATAATACATGCTCATGATGCTCCAGTAGATGTGACACAAATTGGGGTAAGCGAAATTTTTCATAAAACCTGCAAATTGCGCTCTCATAATATATTGTGATGTCATAATGCGGCTACATTATTACGTTATAATACATTGTGACATCATAGTGCATAGTATTTATGATGTCATCATATACTGTGACGTCATAATACATGCTCATGATGCTCCATTAGATGAGACACAAATTGGGGTAAGAGAAATTGCTCATAATACCTGCATGTTGCGCTCTCATATTGTGATATCATAATGCGGATACATTATGACGCCGTAATACATTGTGAGGTCATAGTGCATACTAATTATGATGTCATCATATACTGTGACGTCATAATACATGCTCATGATGCTCCAGTAGATGTGACACAAATTGGGGTAAGAGAAATTGCTCATAATACCTGCATGTTGCGCTCTCATAATATATTGTGATGTCATAATGCGGATACATTATGACGTCATAATACATTGTGATGTCATAGTGCATACTAATTATGATGTCATCATATACTGTGACGTCATAATACATGCTCATGATGCTCCAGTAGATGTGACACAAATTGGGGTAAGGGAAATTGCTCATAAAACCTGCAAATTTCGCTCTCATAATATATTGTGATGTCTTAATGCGGATACATTATGACGTCATAATACATTGTGACGTCATACTGCATACTATTTATGATGTCATCATATACTGTGACGTCATAATACATGCTCATGATGCTCCAGTAGATGTGACACAAATTGGGGTAAGCGAAATTGGTCATAAAACCTGCAAATTGCGCTCTCATAATATATTGTGATGTCATAATGCGGATACATTATGACGTCATAATACATTGTGACATCATAGTGCATACTAAATATGATGTCATCATATACTGTGACGTCATAATACATGCTCATGATGCTCCAGTAGATGTGACACAAATTGGGGTAAGCGAAATTGGTCATAAAACCTGCATGTTGCGCTCTCATAATATATTGTGATGTCATAATGCGGATATATTATGACGTCATAATACATTGTGACGTCGTAGTGCATACTAATTATGATGTCATCATATACTGTGACGTCATAATACATGCTCATGATGCTCCAGTAGATGTGACACAAATTGGGGTAAAAGAAATTGCTCATAATACCTGCATGTTGCGCTCTCATAATATATTGTGATGTCATAATGCGGATACATTATGACGTCATAATACATTGCGACGTCATAGTGCATACTAATTATGATGTCATCATATACTGTGACGTCATAATACATGCTCATGATGCTCCAGTAGATGTGACACAAATTGGGATAAGAGAAATTGCTCATAATACCTGCATGCTGCGCTCTCATAATATATTGTGATGTCATAAGGCGGATACATTATGACGTCATAATACATTGTGACGTCACAGTGCATACTAATTATGATGTCATCAAATACTGTGACGTCATAATATATGCTCATGATGCTCCAGTAGATGTGACACAAATTGGGGTAAGAGAAATTGCTCATAATACCTGCATGTTGCGCTCTCATAATATATTGTGATGTCATAATGCGGATACATTATGACGTCATAATACATTGTGACGTCATACTGGATACTAATTATGATGTCATCATATACTGTGACGTCATAATACATGCTCATGATGCTCCAGTAGATGTGACACAAATTGGGGTAAGAGAAATTGCTCATAATATCTGCATGTTGCGCTCTCATAATATATTGTGATGTCATATTGCGGATACATTATGACATCATAATACATTGTGACGTCATACTGCATACTAATTATGATGTCATCATATACTGTGACGTCATAATACATGCTCATGATGCTCCAGTAGATGTGACACAAATTGTGGTAAGCGAAATTGGTCATAAAACCTGCAAATTGCGCTCTCATAATATATTGTGATGTCATATTGCGGATACATTATGACGTCATAATACATTGTGACGTCATACTGCATACTAATTATGATGTCATCATATACTGTGACGTCATAATACATGCTCATGATGCTCCAGTAGATGTGACACAAATTGGGGTAAGAGAAATTGCTCATAAAACCTGCAAATTGCGCTCTCATAATATATTGTGATGTCTTAATGCGGATACATTATGACGTCATAATCCATTGTGACGTCCTACTGCATACTAATTATGATGTCATCATATACTGTGACGTCATAATACATGCTCATGATGCTCCAGTAGATGTGACACAAATTGGGGTAAGCGAAATTTTTCATAAAACCTGCAAATTGCGCTCTCATAATATATTGTGATGTCATAATGCGGCTACATTATTACGTTATAATACATTGTGACATCATAGTGCATACTATTTATGATGTCATCATATACTGTGACGTCATAATACATGCTCATGATGCTCCATTAGATGTGACAGAAATTGGGTAAGAGAAATTGCTCATAATACCTGCATGTTGCGCTCTCATATTGTGATATCATAATGCGGATACATTATGACGTCATAATACATTGTGAGGTCATAGTGCATACTAATTATGATGTCATCATATACTGTGACGTCATAATACATGCTCATGATGCTCCAGTAGATGTGACAAAAATTGGGGAGAAGAGAAATTGCTCATAATACCTGCATGTTGCGCTCTCATAATATATTGTGATGTCATAATGCGGATACATTATGACGTCATAATACATTGTGATGTCATAGTGCATACTAATTATGATGTCATCATATACTGTGACGTCATAATACATGCTCATGATGCTCCAGTAGATGTGACACAAATTGGGGTAAGAGAAATTGCTCATACAACCTGCAAATTTCGCTCTCATAATATATTGTGATGTCTTAATGCGGATACATTATGACGTCATAATACATTGTGACGTCATACTGCATACTATTTATGATGTCATCATATACTGTGACGTTATAATACATGCTCATGATGCTCCAGTAGATGTGACACAAATTGGGGTAAGCGAAATTGGTCATAAAACCTGCAAATTGCGCTCTCATAATATATTGTGATGCCATAATGCGGATACATTATGACGTCATAATACATTGTGACATCATAGTGCATACTAATTATGATGTCATCATATACTGTGACGTCATAATACATGCTCATGATGCTCCAGTAGATGTGACACAAATTGGGGTAAGCGAAATTGGTCATAAAACCTGCATGTTGCGCTCTCATAATATATTGTGATGTCATAATGCGGATATATTATGACGTCATAATACATTGTGACGTCGTAGTGCATACTAATTATGATGTCATCATATACTGTGACGTCATAATACATGCTCATGATGCTCCAGTAGATGTGACACAAATTGGGGTAAGAGAAATTGCTCATAATACCTGCCTGTTGCGCTCTCATAATATATTGTGATGTCATAATGCAGATACATTATGACGTCATAATACATTGCGACGTCATAGTGCATACTAATTATGATGTCATCATATACTGTGACGTCATAATACATGCTCATGATGCTCCAGTAGATGTGACACAAATTGGGATAAGAGAAATTGCTCATAATACCTGCATGCTGCGCTCTCATAATATATTGTGATGTCATAAGGCGGATACATTATGACGTCATAATACATTGTGACGTCACAGTGCATACTAATTATGATGTCATCAAATACTGTGACGTCATAATACATGCTCATGATGCTCCAGTAGATGTGAAACAAATTGGGGTAAGAGAAATTGGTCATAATACCTGCATGTTGCGCTCTCATAATATATTGTGAATATCATAATGCGGATACATTATGACGTCATAATACATTGTGACGTCATAGTGCATACTAATTATGATGTCATCATATAATGTGACGTCATAATACATGCTCATGATGCTCCAGTAGATGTGACACAAATTGGGGTAAGAGAAATTGTTGAAAATACCTGCATGTTGCGCTCTCATAATATATTGTGACGTCATAATGCGGATACATTATGACATCATAATACATTGTGACGTCATACTGCATACTAATTATGGTGTCATCATATACTGTGATGTCATAATACATGCTCATGATGCTCCAGTAGATGTGACACAAATTGGGGTAAGCGAAATTGGTCATAAAACCTGCAAATTGCGCTCTCATAATATATTGTGATGTCTTAATGCGGCTACATTATGACGTCATAATACATTGTGACATCATAGTGCATACTAATTATGATGTCATCATATACTGTGACGTCATAATACATGCTCATGATGCTCCAGTAGATGTGACACAAATTGCGGTTAGCGAAATTGGTCATAAAACCTGCATGTTGCGCTCTCATAATATATTGTGATGTCATAATGCGGATATATTATGACGTCATAATACATTGTGACGTCATAGTGCATACTAATCATGATGTCATCATATACTGTAACGTCATAATACATGCTCATGATGCTCCAGTAGATGTGACACAAATTGGGGTAAGAGAAATTGCTCATAATACCTGCATGTTGCGCTCTCATAATATATTGTGATGTCATAATGCGGATACATTATGACGTGATAATACATTGTGACGTCATAGTGCATACTAATTATGATGTCATCATATACTGTGACGTCATAATACATGCTCATGATGCTCCAGTAGATGTGACACAAATTGGGATAAGAGAAATTGCTCATAATACCTACATATTGCGCTCTCATAATATATTGTGATGTCATAAGGCGGATACATTATGAGGTCATAATACATTGTGACGTCACAGTGCATACTAATTATGATGTCATCAAATACTGTGACGTCATAATATATGCTCATGATGCTCCAGTAGATGTGACACAAATTGGGGTAAGAGAAATTGCTCATAATACCTGCATGTTGCGCTCTCATAATATATTGTGATGTCATAATGCGGATACATTATGACGTCATAATACATTGTGACGTCATACTGCATACTAATTATGATGTCATCATATACTGTGACATCATAATACATGCTCATGATGCTCCAGTAGATGTGACACAAATTGGGGTAAGAGAAATTGCTCATAATACCTGCAAATTGCGCTCTCATAATATATTGTGATGTCATAATGCGGATACATTATGACATCATAATACATTGTGACGTCATACTGCATACTAATTATGATGTCATCATATACTGTGACGTCATAATACATGCTCATGATGCTCCAGTAGATGTGACACAAATTGTGGTAAGCGAAATTGGTCATAAAACCTGCAAATTGCGCTCTCATAATATATTGTGATGTCATAATGCGGATACATTATGACGCCATAATACATTGTGACGTCATACTGCATACTAATTATGATGTCATCATATACTGTGACGTCATAATACATGATCATGATGCTCCAGTAGATGTGACACAAATTGGGGTAAGAGAAATTGCTCATAAAACCTGCAAATTGCGCTCTCATGATATATTGTGATGTCTTTATGCGGATACATTATGACGTCATAATCCATTGTGACGTCATACTGCATACTAATTATGATGTCATCATATACTGTGACGTCATAATACATGCTCATGATGCTCCAGTAGATGTGACACAAATTGGGGTAAGCGAAATTTTTCATAAAACCTGCAAATTGCGCTCTCATAATATATTGTGATGTCATAATGCGGCTACATTATTACGTTATAATACATTGTGACATCATAGTGCATACTATTTATGATGTCATCATATACTGTGACGTCATAATACATGCTCATGATGCTCCATTAGATGTGACACAAATTGGGTAAGAGAAATTGCTCATAATACCTGCATGTTGCGCTCTCATATTGTGATATCATAATGCGGATACATTATGACGTCATAATACATTGTGAGGTCATAGTGCATACTAATTATGATGTCATCAAATACTGTGACGTCATAATACATGCTCATGATGCTCCAGTAGATGTGACACAAATTGGGGTAAGAGAAATTGCTCATAATACCTGCATGTTGCGCTCTCATAATATATTGTGATGTCATAATGCGGATACATTATGACGTCATAATACATTGTGACGTCATAGTGCATACTAATTATGATGTCATCATATACTGTGACGTCATAATACATGCTCATGATGCTCCAGTAGATGTGACACAAATTGGGATAAGAGAAATTGCTCATAATACCTGCATGTTGCGCTCTCATAATATATTGTGATGTCATAATGCGTATACATTATGACGTCATAATACATTGTGACGTCACAGTGCATACTAATTATGATGTCATCAAATACTGTGACGTCATAATACATGCTCATGATGCTCCAGTAGATGTGACACAAATTGGGGTAAGAGAAATTGCTCATAATACCTGCATGTTGCGCTCTCATAATATATTGTGATGTCATAATGCGGATACATTATGACGTCATAATCCATTGTGACGTCATACTGCATACTAATTATGATGTCATCATATACTGTGACGTCATAATACATGCTCATGATGCTCCAGTAGATGTGACACAAATTGGGGTAAGAGAAATTGCTCATAATACCTGCATGTTGCGCTCTCATAATATATTGTGATGTCATAATGCGGATACATTATGACATCATAATACATTGTGACGTCATACTGCATACTAATTATGATGTCATCATATACTGTGACGTCAAAATACATGCTCATGATGCTCCAGTAGATGTGACACAAATTGTGGTAAGCGAAATTGGTCATAAAACCTGCAAATTGCGCTCTCATAATATATTGTGATGTCATAATGCGGATACATTATGACGCCATAAAACATTGTGACGTCATAGTGCATACTAATTATGATGTCATCATATACTGTGACGTCATAAATCATGCTCATCGTGCTCCAGTAGATGTGACACAAATTGGGGTAAGAGAAATTGCTCATAATACCTGCATGTTGCGCTCTCATAATATATTGTGATGTCATAATGCTGACACATTAAGACTTAATAAAACATTGTGACGTCATAGTGCATAATAATTATGATGTCACCATATACTGTGACGTCATAATACATGCTCATGATGCTCCAGTAGATGTGACACAAATTGTGGTAAGCGAAATTGTTCATAAAACCTGCAAATTGCGCTCTCATAATATATTGTGATGTCATATTGCGGATACATTATGACGTCATAACATTGTGACGTCATACTGCATACTAATTATGATGTCATCATATACTGTGACGTCATAATACATGCTCATGATGCTGCAGTAGATGTGACACAAATTGGGGTAAGAGAAATTGCTCATAAAACCTGCAAATTGCGCTCTCATAATATATTGTGATGTCTTAATGCGGATACATTATGACGTCATAATCCATTGTGACGTCATACTGCATACTAATTATGATGTCATCATATACTGTGACGTCATAATACATGCTCATGATGCTCCAGTAGATGTGACACAAATTGGGGTAAGCGAAATTTTTCATAAAACCTGCAAATTGCGCTCTCATAATATATTGTGATGTCATAATGCGGCTACATTATTACGTTATAATACATTGTGACATCATAGTGCATACTATTTATGATGTCATCATATACTGTGACGTCATAATACATGCTCATGATGCTCCATTAGATGTGACACAAATTGGGTAAGAGAAATTGCTCATAATACCTGCATGTTGCGCTCTCATATTGTGATATCATAATGCGGATACATTATGACGTCATAATACATTGTGATGTCATAGTGCATACTAATTATGATGTCATCATATACTGTGACGTCATAATACATGCTCATGATGCTCCAGTAGATGTGACACAAATTGGGGTAAGAGAAATTGCTCATAATACCTGCATGATGCGCTCTCATAATATATTGTGATGTCATAATGCGGATACATTATGACGTCATAATACATTGTGATGTCATAGTGCATACTAATTATGATGTCATCATATACTGTGACGTCATAATACATGCTCATGATGCTCCAGTAGATGTGACACAAATTGGGGTAAGAGAAATTGCTCATAAAACCTGCAAATTTCGCTCTCATAATATATTGTGATGTCTTAATGCGGATACATTATGACGTCATAATACATTGTGACGTCATACTGCATACTATTTATGATGTCATCATATACTGTGACGTCATAATACATGCTCATGATGCTCCAGTAGATGTGACACAAATTGGCGTAAGCGAAATTGGTCATAAAACCTGCAAATTGCGCTCTCATAATATATTGTGATGTCATAATGCGGATACATTATGACGTCATAATACATTGTGACATCATAGTGCATACTAATTATGATGTCATCATATACTGTGACGTCATAATACAAGCTCATGATGCTCCAGTAGATGTGACACAAATTGGGGTAAGCGAAATTGGTCATAAAACCTGCATGTTGCGCTCTCATAATATATTGTGATGTCATAATGCGGATATATTATGACGTCATAATACATTGTGACGTCGTAGTGCATACTAATTATGATGTCATCATATACTGTGACGTCATAATACATGCTCATGATGCTCCAGTAGATGTGACACAAATTGGGGTAAGAGAAATTGCTCATAATACCTGCATGTTGCGCTCTCATAATATATTGTGATGTCACAATGCGGATACATTATGACGTCATAATACATTGCGACGTCATAGTGCATACTAACTATGATGTCATCATATACTGTGACGTCATAATACATGCTCATGATGCTCCAGTAGATGTGACACAAATTGGGGTAAGAGAAATTGTTGAAAATACCTGCATGTTGCGCTCTCATAATATATTGTGATGTCATAATACGGATACATTATGACATCATAATACATTGTGACGTCATACTGCATACTAATTATGGTGTCATCATATACTGTGATGTCATAATACATGCTCATGATGCTCCAGTAGATGTGACACAAATTGGGGTAAGCGAAATTGGTCATAAAACCTGCAAATTGCGCTCTCATAATATATTGTGATGTCTTAATGCGGATACATTATGACGTCATAATCCATTGTGACGTCATACTGCATACTAATTATGATGTCATCATATACTGTGACGTCATAATACATGCTCATGATGCTCCAGTAGATGTGACACAAATTGGGGTAAGCGAAATTTTTCATAAAACCTGCAAATTGCGCTCTCATAATATATTGTGATGTCATAATGCGGCTACATTATTACGTTATAATACATTGTGACATCATAGTGCATACTATTTATGATGTCATCATATACTGTGACGTCATAATACATGCTCATGATGCTCCATTAGATGTGACACAAATTGGGTAAGAGAAATTGCTCATAATACCTGCATGTTGCGCTCTCATATTGTGATATCATAATGCGGATACATTATGACGTCATAATACATTGTGAGGTCATAGTGCATACTAATTATGATGTCATCATATACTGTGACGTCATAATACATGCTCATGATGCTCCAGTAGATGTGACACAAATTGGGGTAAGAGAAATTGCTCATAATACCTGCATGTTGCGCTCTCATAATATATTGTGATATCATAATGCGGATACATTATGACGTCATAATACATTGTGATGTCATAGTGCATACTAATTATGATGTCATCATATACTGTGACGTCATAATACATGCTCATGATGCTCCAGTAGATGTGACACAAATTGGGGTAAGAGAAATTGCTCATAAAACCTGCAAATTTCGCTCTCATAATATATTGTGATGTCTTAATTCGGATACATTATGACGTCATAATACATTGTGACGTCATACTGCATACTATTTATGATGTCATCATATACTGTGACGTCATAATACATGCTCATGATGCTCCAGTAGATGTGACACAAATTGCGGTAAGAGAAATTGGTCATAAAACCTGCAAATTGCGCTCTCATAATATATTGTGATGTCATAATGCGGATACATTATGACGTCATAATACATTGTGACATCATAGTGCATACTAATTATGATGTCATCATATACTGTGACGTCATAATACATGCTCATGATGCTCCAGTAGATGTGACACAAATTGGGGTAAGCGAAATTGGTCATAAAACCTGCATGTTGCGCTCTCATAATATATTGTGATGTCATAATGCGGATATATTATGACGTCATAATACATTGTGACGTCGTAGTGCATACTAATTATGATGTCATCATATACTGTGACGTCATAATACATGCTCATGATGCTCCAGTAGATGTGACACAAATTGGGGTAAGAGAAATTGCTCATAATACCTGCATGTTGCGCTCTCATAATATATTGTGATGTCATAATGCGGATACATTATGACGTCATAATACATTGTGACGTCATAGTGCATACTAATTATGATGTCATCATATACTGTGACGTCATAATACATGCTCATGATGCTCCAGTAGATGTGACACAAATTGGGATAAGAGAAATTGCTCATAATACCTGCATGTTGCGCTCTCATAATATATTGTGATGTCATAAGGCGGATACATTATGACGTCATAATACATTGTGACGTCACAGTGCATACTAATTATGATGTCATCAAATACTGTGACGTCATAATACATGCTCATGATGCTCCAGTAGATGTGACACAAATTGGGGTAAGAGAAATTGGTCATAATACCTGCATGTTGCGCTCTCATAATATATTGTGAATATCATAATGCGGATACATTATGACGTCATAATACATTGTGACGTCATAGTGCATTCTAATTATGATGTCATCATAAAATGTGACGTCATAATACATGCTCATGATGCTCCAGTAGATGTGACACAGATTGGGGTAAGAGAAATTGTTGAAAATACCTGCATGTTGCGCTCTCATAATATATTGTGATGTCATAATGCGGATACATTATGACATCATAATACATTGTGACGTCATACTGCATACTAATTATGGTGTCATCATATACTGTGATGTCATAATACATGCTCATGATGCTCCAGTAGATGTGACACAAATTGGGGTAAGCGAAATTGGTCATAAAACCTGCAAATTGCGCTCTCATAATATATTGTGATGTCTTAATGCGGCTACATTATGACGTCATAATACATTGTGACATCATAGTGCATACTAATTATGATGTCATCATATACTGTGACGTCATAATACATGCTCATGATGCTCCAGTAGATGTGACACAAATTGCGGTTAGCGAAATTGGTCATAAAACCTGCATGTTGCGCTCTCATAATATATTGTGATGTCATAATGCGGATATATTATGACGTCATAATACATTGTGACGTCATAGTGCATACTAATTATGATGTCATCATATACTGTAACGTCATAATACATGCTCATGATGCTCCAGTAGATGTGACACAAATTGGGGTAAGAGAAATTGCTCATAATACCTGCATGTTGCGCTCTCATAATATATTGTGATGTCATAATGCGGATACATTATGACGTCATAATACATTGTGACGTCATAGTGCATACTAATTATGATGTCATCATATACTGTGACGTCATAATACATGCTCATGATGCTCCAGTAGATGTGACACAAATTGGGATAAGAGAAATTGCTCATAATACCTGCATGTTGCGCTCTCATAATATATTGTGATGTCATAAGGCGGATACATTATGACGTCATAATACATTGTGACGTCACAGTGCATACTAATTATGATGTCATCAAATACTGTGACGTCATAATATATGCTCATGATGCTCCAGTAGATGTGACACAAATTGGGGTAAGAGAAATTGCTCATAATACCTGCATGTTGCGCTCTCATAATATATTGTGATGTCATAATGCGGATACATTATGACGTCATAATACATTGTGACGTCATACTGCATACTAATTATGATGTCATCATATACTGTGACGTCATAATACATGCTCATGATGCTCCAGTAGATGTGACACAAATTGGGGTAAGAGAAATTGCTCATAATACCTGCATGTTGCGCTCTCATAATATATTGTGATGTCATAATGCGGATACATTATGACATCATAATACATTGTGACGTCATACTGCATACTAATTATGATGTCATCATATACTGTGACGTCATAATACATGCTCATGATGCTCCAGTAGATGTGACACAAATTGTGGTAAGCGAAATTGGTCATAAAACCTGCAAATTGCGCTCTCATAATATATTGTGATGTCATATTGCGGATACATTATGACGTCATAATACATTGTGACGTCATACTGCATACTAATTATGATGTCATCATATACTGTGACGTCATAATACATGCTCATGATGCTCCAGTAGATGTGACACAAATTGGGGTAAGAGAAATTGCTCATAAAACCTGCAAATTGCGCTCTCATAATATATTGTGATGTCTTAATGCGGATACATTATGACGTCATAATCCATTGTGACGTCATACTGCATTCTAATTATGATGTCATCATATACTGTGACGTCATAATACATGCTCATGATGCTCCAGTAGATGTGACACAAATTGGGGTAAGCGAAATTGGTCATAAAACCTGCAAATTGCGCTCTCATAATATATTGTGATGTCATAATGCGGGTACATTATTACGTTATAATACATTGTGACATCATAGTGCATACTATTTATGATGTCATCATATACTGTGACGTCATAATACATGCTCATGATGCTCCATTAGATGTGACACAAATTGGGTAAGAGAAATTGCTCATAATACCTGCATGTTGCGCTCTCATATTGTGATATCATAATGCGGATACATTATGACGTCATAATACATTGTGAGGCCATAGTGCATACTAATTATGATGTCATCATATACTGTGACGTCATAATACATGCTCATGATGCTCCAGTAGATGTGACACAAATTGGGGTAAGAGAAATTGCTCATAATACCTGCATGTTGCGCTCTCATAATATATTGTGAGGTCATAATGCAGATACATTATGACGTCATAATACATTGTGATGTCATAGTGCATACTAATTATGATGTCATCATATACTGTGACGTCATAATACATGCTCATGATGCTCCAGTAGATGTGACACAAATTGGGGTAAGAGAAATTGCTCATAAATCCTGCAAATTGCGCTCTCATAATATATTGTGATGTCTTAATGCGGATACATTATGACGTCATAATACATTGTGACGTCATACTGCATACTAATTATGATGTCATCATATACTGTGACGTCATAATACATGCTCATGATGCTCCAGTAGATGTGACACAAATTGGGGTAAGCGAAATTGGTCATAAAACCTGCAAATTGCGCTCTCATAATATATTGTGATGTCATAATGCGGCTACATTATGACGTCACAATACATTGTGACATCATAGTGCATACTAATTATGATGTCATCATATACTGTAACGTCATAATACATGCTCATGATGCTCCAGTAGATGTGACACAAATTGCGGTTAGCGAAATTGGTCATAAAACCTGCATGTTGCGCTCTCATAATATATTGTGATGTCATAATGCGGATATATTATGACGTCATAATACATTGTGACGTCATAGTGCATACTAATTATGATGTCATCATATACTGTAACGTCATAATACATGCTCATGATGCTCCAGTAGATGTGACAGAAATTGGGGTAAGAGAAATTGCTCATAATACCTGCATGTTGCGCTCTCATAATATATTGTGATGTCATAATGCGGATACATTATGACGTCATAATACATTGTGACGTCATAGTGCATACTAATTATGATGTCATCATATACTGTGACGTCATAATACATGCTCATGATGCTCCAGTAGATGTGACACAAATTGGGATAAGAGAAATTGCTCATAATACCTGCATGTTGCGCTCTCATAATATATTGTGATGTCATAAGGCGGATACATTATGACGTCATAATACATTGTGACGTCACAGTGCATACTAATTATGATGTCATCATATACTGTGACGTCATAATACATGCTCATGATGCTCCAGTAGATGTGACACAAATTGGGGTAAGAGAAATTGCTCATAATACCTGCATGTTGCGCTCTCATAATATATTGTGATGTCATAATGCGGATACATTATGACGTCATAATCCATTGTGACGTCATACTGCATACTAATTATGATGTCATCATATACTGTGACGTCATAAATCATGCTCATCGTGCTCCAGTAGATGTGACACAAATTGGGGTAAGAGAAATTGCTCATAATACCTGCATGTTGCGCTCTCAAAATATATTGTGATGTCATAATGCTGACACATTAAGACTTAATAAAACATTGTGACGTCATAGTGCATAATAATTATGATGTCACCATATACTGTGACGTCATAATACATGCTCATGATGCTCCAGTAGATGTGACACAAATTGTGGTAAGCGAAATTGGTCATAAAACCTGCAAATTGCGCTCTCATAATATATTGTGATGTCATATTGCGGATACATTATGACGTCATAATACATTGTGACGTCATACTGCATACTAATTATGATGTCATCATATACTGTGACATCATAATACATGCTCATGATGCTCCAGTAGATGTGACACAAATTGGGGTAAGAGAAATTGCTCATAAAACCTGCAAATTGCGCTCTCATAATATATTGTGATGTCTTAATGCGGATATATTATGACGTCATAATCCATTGTGACGTCATACTGCATACTAATTATGATGTCATCATATACTGTGACGTCATAATACATGCTCATGATGCTCCAGTAGATGTGACACAAATTGGGGTAAGCGAAATTTTTCATAAAACCTGCAAATTGCGCTCTCATAATATATTGTGATGTCATAATGCGGCTACATTATTACGTTATAATACATTGTGACATCATAGTGCATACTATTTATGATGTCATCATATACTGTGACGTCATAATACATGCTCATGATGCTCCATTAGATGTGACACAAATTGGGTAAGAGAAATTGCTCATAATACCTGCATGTTGCGCTCTCATATTGTGATATCATAATGCGGATACATTATGACGTCATAATACATTGTGAGGTCATAGTGCATACTAATTATGATGTCATCATATACTGTGACGTCATAATACATGCTCATGATGCTCCAGTAGATGTGACACAAATTGGGGTAAGAGAAATAGCTCATAATACCTGCATGTTGCGCTCTCATAATATATTGTGATGTCATAATGCGGATACATTATGACGTCATAATACATTGCGACGTCATAGTGCATACTAATTATGATGTCATCATATACTGTGACGTCATAATACATGCTCATGATGCTCCACTAGATGTGACACAAATTGGGATAAGAGAAATTGCTCATAATACCTGCATGTTGCGCTCTCATAATATATTGTGATGTCATAAGGCGGATACATTATGACGTCATAATACATTGTGACGTCACAGTGCATACTAATTATGATGTCATCAAATACTGTGACGTCATAATACATGCTCATGATGCTCCAGTAGATGTGACACAAATTGGGGTAAGAGAAATTGGTCATAATACCTGCATGTTGCGCTCTCATAATATATTGTGAATATCATAATGCGGATACATTATGACGTCATAATACATTGTGACGTCATAGTGCATTCTAATTATGATGTCATCATATAATGTGACGTCATAATACATGCTCATGATGCTCCAGTAGATGTGACACAGATTGGGGTAAGAGAAATTGTTGAAAATACCTGCATGTTGCGCTCTCATAATATATTGTGATGTCATAATGCGGATACATGATGACATCATAATACATTGTGACGTCATACTGCATACTAATTATGGTGTCATCATATACTGTGATGTCATAATACATGCTCATGATGCTCCAGTAGATGTGACACAAATTGGGGTAAGCGAAATTGGTCATAAAACCTGCAAATTGCGCTCTCATAATATATTGTGATGTCTTAATGCGGCTACATTATGACGTCATAATACATTGTGACATCATAGTGCATACTAATTATGATGTCATCATATACTGTGACGTCATAATACATGCTCATGATGCTCCAGTAGATGTGACACAAATTGCGGTTAGCGAAATTGGTCATAAAACCTGCATGTTGCGCTCTCATAATATATTGTGATGTCATAATGCGGATATATTATGACGTCATAATACATTGTGACGTCATAGTGCATACTAATTATGATGTCATCATATACTGTAACGTCATAATACATGCTCATGATGCTCCAGTAGATGTGACACAAATTGGGGTAAGAGAAATTGCTCATAATACCTGCATGTTGCGCTCTCATAATATATTGTGATGTCATAATGCGGATACATTATGACGTCATAATACATTGTGACGTCATAGTGCATACTAATTATGATGTCATCATATACTGTGACGTCATAATACATGCTCATGATGCTCCAGTAGATGTGACACAAATTGGGATAAGAGAAATTGCTCATAATACCTGCATGTTGCGCTCTCATAATATATTGTGATGTCATAAGGCGGATACATTATGACGTCATAATACATTGTGACGTCACAGTGCATACTAATTATGATGTCATCAAATACTGTGACGTCATAATATATGCTCATGATGCTCCAGTAGATGTGACACAAATTGGGGTAAGAGAAATTGCTCATAATACCTGCATGTTGCGCTCTCATAATATATTGTGATGTCATAATGCGGATCCATTGTGACGTCATAATACATTGTGACGTCATACTGCATACTAATTATGATGTCATCATATACTGTGACGTCATAATACATGCTCATGATGCTCCAGTAGATGTGACACAAATTGGGGTAAGAGAAATTGCTCATAATACCTGCATGTTGCGCTCTCATAATATATTGTGATGTCATAATGCGGATACATTATGACATCATAATACATTGTGACGTCATACTGCATACTAATTATGATGTCATCATATACTGTGACGTCATAATACATGCTCATGATGCTCCAGTAGATGTGACACAAATTGTGGTAAGCGAAATTGGTCATAAAACCTGCAAATTGCGCTCTCATAATATATTGTGATGTCATATTGCGGATACATTATGACGTCATAATACATTGTGACGTCATACTGCATACTAATTATGATGTCATCATATACTGTGACGTCATAATACATGCTCATGATGCTCCAGTAGATGTGACACAAATTGGGGTAAGAGAAATTGCTCATAAAACCTGCAAATTGCGCTCTCATAATATATTGTGATGTCTTAATGCGGATACATTATGACGTCATAATCCATTGTGACGTCATACTGCATACTAATTATGATGTCATCATATACTGTGACGTCATAATACATGCTCATGATGCTCCAGTAGATGTGACACAAATTGGGGTAAGCGAAATTGGTCATAAAACCTGCAAATTGCGCTCTCATAATATATTGTGATGTCATAATGCGGGTACATTATTAAGTTATAATACATTGTGACATCATAGTGCATACTATTTATGATGTCATCATATACTGTGACGTCATAATACATGCTCATGATGCTCCATTAGATGTGACACAAATTGGGTAAGAGAAATTGCTCATAATACCTGCATGTTGCGCTCTCATATTGTGATATCATAATGCGGATACATTATGACGTCATAATACATTGTGAGGCCATAGTGCATACTAATTATGATGTCATCATATACTGTGACGTCATAATACATGCTCATGATGCTCCAGTAGATGTGACACAAATTGGGGTAAGAGAAATTGCTCATAATACCTGCATGTTGCGCTCTCATAATATATTGTGATGTCATAATGCGGATACATTATGACGTCATAATACATTGTGATGTCATAGTGCATACTAATTATGATGTCATCATATACTGTGACGTCATAATACATGCTCATGATGCTCCAGTAGATGTGACACAAATTGGGGTAAGAGAAATTGCTCATAAATCCTGCAAATTGCGCTCTCATAATATATTGTGATGTCTTAATGCGGATACATTATGACGTCATAATACATTGTGACGTCATACTGCATACTAATTATGATGTCATCATATACTGTGACGTCATAATACATGCTCATGATGCTCCAGTAGATGTGACACAAATTGGGGTAAGCGAAATTGGTCATAAAACCTGCAAATTGCGCTCTCATAATATATTGTGATGTCATAATGCGGCTACATTATGACGTCACAATACATTGTGACATCATAGTGCATACTAATTATGATGTCATCATATACTGTGACGTCATAATACATGCTCATGATGCTCCAGTAGATGTGACACAAATTGCGGTTAGCGAAATTGGTCATAAAACCTGCATGTTGCGCTCTCATAATATATTGTGATGTCATAATGCGGATATATTATGACGTCATAATACATTGTGACGTCATACTGCATACTAATTATGATGTCATCATATACTGTAACGTCATAATACATGCTCATGATGCTCCAGTAGATGTGACACAAATTGGGGTAAGAGAAATTGCTCATAATACCTGCATGTTGCGCTCTCATAATATATTGTGATGTCATAATGCGGATACATTATGACGTCATTATACATTGTGACGTCATAGTGCATACTAATTATGATGTCATCATATACTGTGACGTCATAATACATGCTCATGATGCTCCAGTAGATGTGACACAAATTGGGATAAGAGAAATTGCTCATAATACCTGCATGTTGCGCTCTCATAATATATTGTGATGTCATAAGGCGGATACATTATGACGTCATAATACATTGTGACGTCACAGTGCATACTAATTATGATGTCATCATATACTGTGACGTCATAATACATGCTCATGATGCTCCAGTAGATGTGACACAAATTGGGGTAAGAGAAATTGCTCATAATACCTGCATGTTGCGCTCTCATAAGATATTGTGATGTCATAATGCGGATACATTATGACGTCATAATCCATTGTGACGTCATACTGCATACTAATTATGATGTCATCATATACTGTGACGTCATAATACATGCTCATGATGCTCCAGTAGATGTGACACAAATTGGGGTAAGAGAAATTGCTCATAATACCTGCATGTTGTGCTCTCATAATATATTGTGATGTCATAATGCGGATACATTATGACATCATAATACATTGTGACGTCATACTGCATACTAATTATGATGTCATCATATACTGTGACGTCAAAATACATGCTCATGATGCTCCAGTAGATGTGACACAAATTGTGGTAAGCGAAATTGGTCATAAAACCTGCAAATTGCACTCTCATAATATATTGTGATGTCATAATGCGGATACATTATGACGCCATAAAACATTGTGACGTCATAGTGCATACTAATTATGATATCATCATATACTGTGACGTCATAAATCATGCTCATCGTGCTCCAGGAGATGTGACACAAATTGGGGTAAGAGAAATTGCTCATAATACCTGCATGTTGCGCTCTCATAATATATTGTGATGTCATAATGCTGACACATTAAGACTTAATAAAACATTGTGACGTCATAGTGCATAATAATTATGATGTCACCATATACTGTGACGTCATAATACATGCTCATGATGCTCCAGTAGATGTGACACAAATTGTGGTAAGCGAAATTGGTCATAAAACCTGCAAATTGCGCTCTCATAATATATTGTGATGTCATATTGCGGATACATTATGACGTCATAATACATTGTGACGTCATACTGCATACTAATTATGATGTCATCATATACTGTGACATCATAATACATGCTCATGATGCTCCAGTAGATGTGACACAAATTGGGGTAAGAGAAATTGCTCATAAAACCTGCAAATTGCGCTCTCATAATATATTGTGATGTCTTAATGCGGATACATTATGACGTCATAATCCATTGTGACGTCATACTGCATACTAATTATGATGTCATCATATACTGTGACGTCATAATACATGCTCATGATGCTCCAGTAGATGTGACACAAATTGGGGTAAGCGAAATTTTTCATAAAACCTGCAAATTGCGCTCTCATAATATATTGTGATGTCATAATGCGGCTACATTATTACGTTATAATACATTGTGACATCATAGTGCATACTATTTATGATGTCATCATATACTGTGACGTCATAATACATGCTCATGATGCTCCATTAGATGTGACAAAAATTGTGTAAGAGAAATTGCTCATAATACCTGCATGTTGCGCTCTCATATTGTGATATCATAATGCGGATACATTATGACGTCATAATACATTGTGAGGTCATAGTGCATACTAATTATGATGTCATCATATACTGTGACGTCATAATACATGCTCATGATGCTCCAGTAGATGTGACACAAATTGGGGTAAGAGAAATTGCTCATAATACCTGCATGTTGCGCTCTCATAATATATTGTGATGTCATAATGCGGATACATAATGACGTCATAATACATTGTGATGTCATAGTGCATACTAATTATGATGTCATCATATACTGTGACGTCATAATACATGCTCATGATGCTCCAGTAGATGTGACACAAATTGGGGTAAGAGAAATTGCTCATAAAACCTGCAAATTTCGCTCTCATAATATATTGTGATGTCTTAATGCGGATACATTATGACGTCATAATACATTGTGACGTCATACTGCATACTATTTATGATGTCATCATATACTGTGACGTCATAATACATGCTCATGATGCTCCAGTAGATGTGACACAAATTGGGGTAAGCGAAATTGGTCATAAAACCTGCATGTTGCGCTCTCATAATATATTGTGATGTCATAATGCGGATATATTATGACGTCATAATACATTGTGACGTCGTAGTGCATACTAATTATGATGTCATCATATACTGTGACGTCATAATACATGCTCATGATGCTCCAGTAGATGTGACACAAATTGGGGTAAGAGAAATTGCTCATAATACCTGCATGTTGCGCTCTCATAACATATTGTGATGTCATAATGCGGATACATTATGACGTCATAATACATTGCGACGTCATAGTGCATACTAATTATGATGTCATCAAATACTGTGACGTCATAATACATGCTCATGATGCTCCAGTAGATGTGACACAAATTGGGGTAAGAGAAATTGGTCATAATACCTGCATGTTGCGCTCTCATAATATATTGTGAATATCATAATGCGGATACATTATGACGTCATAATACATTGTGACGTCATAGTGCATACTAATTATGATGTCATCATATAATGTGACGTCATAATACATGCTCATGATGCTCCATTAGATGTGACACAAATTGGGGTAAGAGAAATTGTTGAAAATACCTGCATGTTGCGCTCTCATAATATATTGTGATGTCATAATGCGGATACATTATGACATCATAATATATTGTGACGTCATACTGCATACTAATTATGGTGTCATCATATACTGTGATGTCATAATACATGCTCATGATGCTCCAGTAGATGTGACACAAATTGGGGTAAGCGAAATTGGTCATAAAACCTGCAAATTGCGCTCTCATAATATATTGTGATGTCTTAATGCGGCTACATTATGACGTCATAATACATTGTGACATCATAGTGCATACTAATTATGATGTCATCATATACTGTGACGTCATAATACATGCTCATGATGCTCCAGTAGATGTGACACAAATTGCGGTTAGCGAAATTGGTCATAAAACGTGCATGTTGCGCTCTCATAATATATTGTGATGTCATAATGCGGATACATTATTACGTCATACAGCATTGTGACGTCATAGTGCATACTAATTATGTCATCGTATACTGTGACGTCATAATACGTGCTCATGATGCTTCAGTACATGTGACACAAATTGGGGTAAGAGAAATTGCTCATAATACCTGCAAATTGCGCTCTCAGAATATATTGTGATGTCATAATGCGGATACATTATGACGTCATAATACATTGTAACGCCATAGTGCATACTAATTATGATGTCATCATATACTGTGACGTCATAATACATGCTCATGATGCTCCAGTAGATGTGACACAAATTGGGGTAAGAGAAATTGCTCATAATACCTGCAAATTGCGCTCTCATAATATATTGTGATGTCATAACGCGGATACTTTATGACGTCATAATACATTGTGACGTCATAGTGCATACTAATTATGATGTCATCATATACTGTGACGTCATAATACATGCTCATGATGCTCCAGTAGATGTGACACAAATTGGGGTAAGAGAAATTGCTCATAATACCTGCACGCTGCGCTCTCATAATATATTGTGATGTCATAATGCGGATACATTATGACGTCATAATACATTGTGACGTCATACTGTATACTAATTATGATGTCATCATATACTGTGACATCATAATACATACTCATGATGCTCCAGTAGATGTGACACAAATTGGATTAAGAGAAATTGCTCATAATACCTGCATGTTGCGCTCTCATAATATATTGTGATGTCATAATGCGGATACATTATGACGTCATAATACATTGTGACGTCATAGTGCATACTGATTATGATGTCATCATATGCTGTCACGTCATAATACATGCTCATGATGCTCCAGTAGATGTGACACAAATTGCGGTAAGCGAAATTGGTCATAAAACCTGCAAATTGCGCTCTCATAATATAATGTGATGTCATAATGCGGATACATTATGACATCATAATACATTGTGATGTCATAGTGCATACTAATTATGATGTCATCATATACTGTGACGTCATAATACATGCTCATGATGCTCCAGTAGATGTGACACAAATTGGGGTAAGAGAAATTGCTCATAATACCTGCATGTTCCGCTCTCATAATATATTGTGGTGTCATAATGCGGATACATTATTACGTCATAATACATTCTGACGTCATAGTGCATACTAATTATGATGTCATCATATACTGTGACGTCATAATACATGCTCATGATGCTCCAGTAGATGTGACACAAATTGGGGTAAGAGAAATTGCTCATAATACCTGCATGTTGCACTCTCATAATATATTGTGATGTCATAATGCGGATACATTATGACGTCAGAATACATTGCGACGTCATACTGCATACTAATTATGATGTCATCATATACTGTGACGTCATAATACATGCTCATGATGCTCCAGTAGATGTGACACAAATTGGGGTAAGAGAAATTGCTCATAAGACCTGCATGTTGCGCTCTCATAATATATTGTGATGTCATAATGCGGATACATTCTGACGTCATAATACATTGTGACGTCATAGTGCATACTGATTATGATGTCATCATATACTGTGACGTCATAATACATGCACATGATGCTCCAGTAGATGTGACACAAATTGGGGTAAGAGAAATTGCTCATAAAACCTGCATGTTGCGCTCTCATAATATATTGTGTCATAATGCGGATACATTATGACGTCATCATATATTGTGACGCCATAGTGCATACTAATTATGATGTCATCATACACTGTGACGTCATAATACATGCTCATGATGCTCCAGTAGATGTGGCACAAATTGGGGTAAGAGAAATTGGTCATAATGCCTGCAAACTGTGCTCTCATAATATGTTGTGATGTCATAATGCGGACACATTATGACGTCATACTGCATTGTGAGGTCATAGTGCATACTAATTATGATGTCATCATATACTGTGATGTCATAATACATGCTCATGATGCTCCAGTAGATGTGACACAAATTGGGGTAAGAGAAATTGCTCATAATACCTGCATGTTGCGCTCTCATAATATATTGTGATGTCATAATGCGGATACATTATGACGTCATAATACATTGTGACATCATAGTGCATACTGATTATGATGTCATCATATACTGTGATGTCATAATACATGCTCATGATGCTCCAGTAGATGTGACACAAATTGCGGTAAGCGAAATTGGTCATAAAACCTGCAAATTGCGCTCTCATAATATATTGTGATGTCATAATGTGGATATATTATGACGTCATAATACATTGTGACGTCATAGTGCATACTAATTATGATGTCATCATATACTGTGACGTCATAATACATGCTCATGATGCTCCAGTAGATGTGACACAAATTGGGATAAGAGAAATTGCTCATAATACCTGCATGTTGCGCTCTCATAATATATTGTGATGTCATAAGGCAGATACATTATGACGTCATAATACATTGTGACGTCACAGTGCATACTAATTATGATATCATCGTATACTGTGACGTCATAATACATGCTCATGATGCTCCAGTAGATGTGACACAAATTGGTGTAAGAGTAATTGCTCATAATACCTGCAAATTGCGCTCTCATAATATATTGTGATGTCATAATGCGGATACATTATGACGTCATAATAAATTGTGACGCCATAGTGCATACTAATTATGATGTCATCATATACTGTGACATCATAATACATGCTAATGATGCTCCAGTAGATGTGACACAAATTGGGGTAAGAGAAATTGCTCATAATACCTGCATGTTGCGCTCTCAGAATATATTGTGATGTCATAATGCGGATACATTATGACGTCATAATACATTGTGACGTCATAGTGCATACTAATTATGATGTCAACATATACTGTGACGTCATAATACATGCTCATGATGCTCCGGTAGATGTGACACAAATTGGGGTAAGAGAAATTGCTCATAATACCTGCATGTTGCGCTATCATAATATATTGTGATGTCATAATGCGGATACATTATGACGTCATAATACATTGTGACGTCATAGTGCATACTGATTATGATGTCATCATATACTGTCACGTCATAATACATGCTCATGATGCTCCAGTAGATGTGACACAAATTGCGGTAAGCGAAATTGGTCATAAAACCTGCAAATTGCGCTCTCATAATATAATGTGATGTCATAATGCGGATACATTATGACGTCATAATACATTGTGACGTCATAGTGCATACTAATTATGATGTCATCATATACTGTGACGTCATAATACATGCTCATGATGCTCCATTAGATGTGACACAAATTGGGGTAAGAGAAATTTCTCATAATACCTGCATGTTGCGCTCTCATAATATATTGTGATGTCATAATGCGGATACATTATGACGTCATAATACATTGTGACGTCATAGTGCATACTAATTATGATGTCATCATATACTGTGATGTCATAATACATGCTCATGATGCTCCAGTAGATGTGACACAAATTGGGGTAAGCGAAATTGGTCATAAAACCTGCATGTTGCCCTCTCATAATATATTGTGTCATAATGCGGATACATTATGACGTCATAATAAATTGTGACGCCATAGTGCATACTAATTATGATGTCATCATATACTGTGACGTCATAATACATGCTCATGATGCTCCAGTAGATGTGACACAAATTGGGGTAAGAGAAATTGGTCATAATGCCTGCAAACTGTGATCTCATAATATGTTGTGATGTCATAATGCGGATACATTATGACGTCATACTGCATTGTGACGACATAATGCTTACTAATTATGATGTCATCATATACTGTGATGTCATAATACATGCTCATGATGCTCCAGTAGATGTGACACAAATTGGGGTAAGAGAAATTGCTCATAATACCTGCATGTTGCGCTCTCATAATATATTGTGATGTCATAATGCGGATACATTATGACGTCATAATACATTGTGACGTCATAGTGCATACTGATTATGATGTCATCATATACTGTGACGTCATAATACATGCTCATGATGCTCCAGTAGATGTGACACAAATTGCGGTAAGCGAAATTGGTCATAAAACCTGCATGTTGCGCTCTCATAATATATTGTGATGTCATTATGCGGATACATTATGACGTCATAATACATTGTGACGTCATAGTGCATGCTAATTATGATGACATCATATACTGTGACGTCATAATACATGCTCATGATGCTCCAGTAGATGTGACACAAATTGGGGTAAGGGAAATTGTTCATAACACCTGTAAATTGGGCTCTCATAATATGTTGTGATGTCATAACGGGGACACATTATGACGTCATAATACATTGTGACGTCATAGTGCATACTAATTATGATGTCATCATATACTGTGACGTCATAATACATGCTCATGATGCTCCAGTAGATGTGACACAAATTGGGGTAAGAGAAATTGCTCATAATACCTGCACGCTGCGCTCTCATAATATATTGTGATGTCATAATGCGGATACATTATGACGTCATAATACATTGTGACGTCATACTGTATACTAATTATGATGTCATCATATACTGTGACATCATAATACATACTCATGATGCTCCAGTAGATGTGACACAAATTGGATTAAGAGAAATTGCTCATAATACCTGCATGTTGCGCTCTCATAATATATTGTGATGTCATAATGCGGATACATTATGACGTCATAATACATTGTGACGTCATAGTGCATACTGATTATGATGTCATCATATTCTGTCACGTCATAATACATGCTCATGATGCTCCAGTAGATGTGACACAAATTGCGGTAAGCGAAATTGGTCATAAAACCTGCAAATTGCGCTCTCATAATATAATGTGATGTCATAATGCGGATACATTATGACGTCATAATACATTGTGATGTCATAGTGCATACTAATTATGATGTCATCATATACTGTGACGTCATAATACATGCTCATGATGCTCCAGTAGATGTGACACAATTTGGGGTAAGAGAAATTGCTCATAATACCTGCATGTTCCGCTCTCATAATATATTGTGGTGTCATAATGCGGATACATTATTACGTCATAATACATTCTGACGTCATAGTGCATACTAATTATGATGTCATCATATACTGTGACGTCATAATACATGCTCATGATGCTCCAGTAGATGTGACACAAATTGGGGTAAGAGAAATTGCTCATAATACCTGCATGTTGCACTCTCATAATATATTGTGAGGTCATAATGCGGATACATTATGACGTCAGAATACATTGTGACGTCATACTGCATACTAATTATGATGTCATCATATACTGTGACGTCATAATACATGCTCATGATGCTCCAGTATATGTGACACAAATTGGGGTAATCGAAAATGGTCATAAAACCTGCAAATTGCGCTCTCATAATATATTGTGATGTCATAAGACGGATACATTATGACGTCATAATACATTGTGACGTCATGGTGCATACTAATTATGATGTCATCATATACTGTGACGTCATAAATCATGCTCATGATGCTCCAGTAGATGTGACACAAATTGGGGTAAGAGAAATTGCTCATAATACCTGCATGTTGCGCTCTCATAATATATTGTGATGTCATAATGCGGATACATTATGACATCATAATACATTGTGACGTGTTAGTGCATACTGATTATGATGTCATCATATACTGTGACGTCATGATACATGCTCATGATGCTCCAGTAGATGTGACACAAATTGCGGTAAGCGAAATTGGTCATAAAACCTGCAAATTGCGCTCTCATAATATATTGTGATGTCATAATGCGGATACATTATGACGTCATAATACATTGTGACGTCATACTGCATACTAATTATGATGTCATCATATACTGTGACGTCATAATACATGCTCATGATTCTCCAGTAGATGTGACACAAATTGGGGTAAGAGAAATTGCTCATAATACCTGCATGTTGCGCTCTCATAATATATTGTGATGTCATAATGCAGAAACATTATGATGTCATAATACATTGTGACGTCATAGTGCATACTAATTATGATGTCATCATATACTGTGACGTCATAATACATGCTCATGATGCTCCAGTAGATGTGACACAAATTGGAGTAAGAGAAATTGCTCATAATACCTGAATGTTGCGCTCTCATAATATATTGTGATGTCGTAATGCGGATACATTATGACGTCATAATACATTGTGACGTCATACTGCATACTAATTATGATGTCATCATATACTGTGATGTCATAATACATGCTCATGATGCTCCAGTAGATGTGACAGAAATTGGGGTAAGAGAAATTGCTCATAATACCTGCATGTTGCGCTCTCATAATATATTGTGATGTCATAATGCGGATACATTATGACGTCATAATAAATTGTGACGCCATAGTGCATACTAATTATGATGTCATCATATACTGTGACGTCATAATACATGCTCATGATGCTCCAGTAGATGTGACACAAATTGGGGTAAGAGAAATTGCTCATAATACCTGCATGTTGCGCTCTCAGAATATATTGTGATGTCATAATGTGGATACATTATGACGTCATAATACATTGTGACGTCATAGTGCATACTAATTATGATGTCAACATATACTGTGACGTCATAATACATGCTCATGATGCTCCGGTAGATGTGACACAAATTGGGGTAAGAGAAATTGCTCATAATACCTGCAAATTGCACTCTCATAATATATTGTGATGTCATAATGCGGATACATTATGACATCATAATACATTGTGACGTCATACTGCATACTAATTATGATGTCATCATATACTGTGACGTCATAATACATGCTCATGATGCTCCAGTAGATGTGACACAAATTGCTGTAAGCGAAATTGGTCATAAAACCTGCAAATTGCGCTCTCATAATATATTGTGATGTCATAATGCCGCTACATTATGACGTCATAATACATTGTGACATCATAGTGCATACTAATTATGATGTCATCATATACTGTGACGTCATAATACATGCTCATGATGCTCCAGTAGATGTGACACAAATTGGGGTAAGCGAAATTGGTCATAAAACCTGCATGTTGCGCTCTCATAATATATTGTGATGTCATAATGCGGATATATTATCACGTCATAATACATTGTGACGTCATAGTACATACTAATTATGATGACATCATATACTGTGACGTCATAATACATGCTCATGATCCTCCAGTAGATGTAACACAAATTGGGGTAAGAGAAATTGCTCATAATACCTGCATGTTGCGCTCTCAGAATATATTGTGATGTCATAATGCGGATACATTATGACGTCATAATACATTGTGATGTCATAGTGCATACTAATTATGATGTCATCAAATACTGTGACGTCATAATACATGCTCATGATTCTCCAGTAGATGTGACACAAATTGGGGTAAGAGAAATTGCTCATAATACCTGCATGTTGCGCTCTCATAATATATTGTGATGTCATAATGCGGATACATTATGACGTCATAATACATTGTGACGTCATACTGCATACTAATTATGATGTCATCATGTACTGTGACGTCATAATACATGCTCATGATGCTCCAGTAGATGTAACACAAATTGGGGTAAGAGATATTGCTCATAATACCTGCATGTTGCGCTCTCATAATATATTGTGATGTCATAATGCGGCTACATTATGACATCATAATACATTGTGATGTCATAGTGCATACTAATTATGATGTCATCATATACTGTGACGTCATAATACATGCTCATGATGCTCCAGTAGATGTGACACAAATTGGGGTAAGAGAAATTGCTCATAATACCTGCATGTTGCGCTCTCATAATATATTGTGATGTCATAATGCGGATACATTATTACGTTATAATACATTCTGACATCATAGTGCATACTAATTATGATGTCATCATATACTGTGACGTCATAATACATGCTCATGATGCTCCAGTAGATGTGACACAAATTGGGGTAAGAGAAATTGCTCATAATACCTACATGTTTCACTCTCATAATATATTGTGATGTCATAATGCGGATACATTATGACGTCATAATATATTGTGACGTCATACTGCATACTAATTATGATGTCATCATATACTGTGACGTGCTAATACATGCTCATGATGCTCCAGTATATGTGACACAAATTGGGGTAATAGAAAATGGTCATAAAACCTGCAAATTGCGCTCTCATAATATATTGTGATGTCATAATGCGGATACATTATGACGTCATAATACATTGTGACGATATAGTGCATACTAATTATGATGTCATCATATACTGTGACGTCATAAATCATGCTCATGATGCTCCAGTAGATGTGACACAAATTGGGGTAAGAGAAATTGCTCATAATACCTGCATGTTGCGCTCTCATAATATATTGTGATGTCATAATGCGGATACATTATGACGTCATAATACATTGTGACGTCATACTGCATACTAATTATGATGCCATCATATACTGTGACGTCATAATACATGCTCATGATGCTTCAGTAGATGTGACACAAATTGGTGTAAGAGAAATTGCTCATAATACCTGCAAATTGCGCTCTCATAATATATTGTGATGTCATAATGCGGATACATTATGACGTCATAATACATTGTGACATCATAGTGCATACTAATTATGATGTCATCATATACTGTGACGTCATAATACATGCTCATGATGCTCCAGTAGATGTGACACAAATTGGGGTAAGCGAAATTGGTCATAAAAACTGCAAATTGCGCTCTCATAATATATTGTGATGTCATAATGCGGATACATTATGACGGCATAATACATTGTGACGTCATAGTGCATACTAATTATGATGTCATCATATACTGTGACGTCATAATACATGCTCATGATGCTCCAGTAGATGTGACACAAATTGGGGTAGAGAAATTGCTCATAAAAGCAGCAAATTGCGCTCTCAGAATATATTGTGATGTCATAATGCGGATACATTATGACGTCATAATACATTGTGACGTCATAGTGCATACTAATTATGATGTCAACATATACTGTGACGTCATAATACATGCTCATGATGCTCCAGTAGATGTGACACAAATTGGGGTAAGAGAAATTGCTCATAATACCTGCAAATTGCACTCTCAGAATATATTGTGATGTCATAATGCGGATACATTATGACGTCATAATAAATTGTGACGCCATAATGAATACTAATTATGATGTCTTCATATACTGTGACGTCATAATACATGTTCATGGTGCTCCAGTAGATGTGACACAAATTGGGGTAAGGGAAGTTGCTCATAATACCTGCAAATTGCACTCTCATTATATATTGTGATGTCATAATTCTGATACATTACGACGTCGTAATACATTGTTACGTCATAGTGCATACTAATTATGATGTCATCATATACTGTGACATCATAATACATGCTCATGATGCTCCAGTAGATGTGACACAAATTGGGTTAGGAGAAATTGCTCATAATACCTGCAAATTGCGCTCTCATAATATATTGTGATGTCATAATGCGGATACATTATGCCGTCATAATACATTGTGACATCATAGTTCATACTAACTATGATGTCAAAATATACTGTGTTGTCATAATACATGCTCATGATGCTCCAGTAGATGTGACACAAATTGGGGTAAGAGAAATTGCTCATAATACCTGCAAATTGTGCTCTCATAATATAGTGTGATGTCATAATGCTGATATATTATGACGTCATAATACATTGTGACGTAATAGTGCATACTAATTATGATGTCACCATATACTGTGAGATCATAATACATGCTCATGATGCTCCAGTAGATGTGACACAAATTGGGGTAAGAGAAATGGGTCATAATACCTGCAAATTGCGATCTCATAATATATTGTGATGTCATAATGCGGATACATTATGACGTCATAATACATTGTGATGTCATAGTGCATATTAATTATGATGTCATCATATACTGTGATGTCATAATACATGCTCATGATGCTCCAGTAGATTTGACACAAATTGGGGTAAGAGAAATTGCTCATAATACCTGCAAATTGCGCTCTCAGAATATATTGTGATGTCATAATGCGGATACATTATGACGTCATAATACATTGTGACGTCATAGTGCATACTAATTATGATGTCAACATATACTGTGATGTCATAATACATGCTCATGATGCTCCAGTAGATGTGAAACAAATTGGGGTAAGAGAAATTGCTCATAATACCTGCAAATTGCACTCTCATAATATATTGTGATGTCATAATGCGGATACATTATGACGTCATAATAAATTGTGACGCCATAGTGCATACTAATTATGATGTCATCATATACTGTGACATCATAGTACAGGCTCATGATGTTCCAGTAGATGTGACACAAATTGGGGTAAGAGAAATTGCTCATAATACCTTCAGGTTGCGCTCTCATAATATATTGTGATGTGATAATGCGGATACTTTATGACGTCATACTGCATTGTGACGTCATAGTGCATGCTAATTATGATGTCATCATATACTGTGACGTCATAATACATGCTCATGATGCTTCAGTAGATGTGACACAAATTGGGGTAAGAGAAATTGCTCATAATACCTGCAAATTGCGCTCTCATAATATATTGTGATGTCATAATGCGGATACTTTATGACGTCATAATACATTGTGACGTCATAGTGCATACTAATTATGATGTCATCATATACTGTGACGTCAAAATACATGCTCATGATGCTCCAGTAGATGTGACCCAAATTGGGGTAAGAGAAATTGCTCATAATACCTGCAAATTGCTCTCTCAGAATATATTGTGATGTCATAATGCAGATACATTATGACGTCATAATACATTGTGACGTCATAGTGCATACTAAATGTGATGTCAACATATACTGTGATGTCATAATACATGCTCATGATGCTCCGGTAGACGTGACACAAATTGGGGTAAGAGAAATTGCTCATAATACCTGCAAAATGCACTCTCATAATATATTGTGATGTCATAATGCGGATACATTATGACGTCATAATAAATTGTGACGCCATAGTGCATACTAATTATCATGTCATCATGTACTTTGACGTCATAATAAACGCTCATGATGATCCAGTAGATGTGACACAAATTGGGGTAAGAGAAATTGCTCATAATGCCTGCAAATTGCGCTCTGATAATATATTGTGATGTCATAATGCGGATACATTATGACGTCATACTGCATTGTGACATCATAGTGCATACTAATTATGATGCCATCATATACTGTGACGTCATAATACATGCTCAGGATGCTTCAGTAGATGTGACACAAATTGGTGTAAGAGAAATTGCTCATAATACCTGCAAATTGCGCTCTCATAATATATTGTGATGTTATAATGCGGATATATTATGACGTCATAATACATTGTGACGTCATAGTGCATACTAATTATGATGTCATCATATACTGTGACGTCATAATACATGCTCATGATGCTCCAGTAGATGTGAAACAAATTGGGGTAGAGAAATTGCTCATAAAAGCTGCAAATTGCGCTCTCAGAATACATTGTGATGTCATAATGCGGATACAGTATGACGTCATAATACATTGTGACGTCATAGTGCATACTAATTATGATGTCATCATATACTGTGACGTCATAATACATGCTGATGATGCTCCAGTAGATGTGACACAAATTGGGTTAAGCGAAATTTCTCATAATACCTGCAAATTACGCTCCCTAAGTATACTGTGATGTCATAACACGGACACATTATGACGTCATAATATATTGTGTCATCATAGTGCATACTAATTATGATGTCATCATAAACTGTGACATCATAATACATGCTCATGATGCTCCAGTAGATGTGACACAAATTGCGGTAAGCGAAATTGGTCATAAAACCTGCAAATTGCGCTCTCATAATATATTGTGATGTCATAATGCGGATACATTATGACGTCATAATACATTGTGACGTCATAGTGCATACTAATTATGATGTCATCATATACTGTGACGTCATAATACATGCTCATGATGCTCCAGTAGATGTGACACAAATTGGGGTAAGAGAAATTGCTCATAAAACCTGCATGTTGCGCTCTCATAATATATTGTGTCATAATGCGGATACATTATGACGTCATAATAAATTGTGACGCCATAGTGCATACTAATTATGATGTCATCATATACTGTGACGTCATAATACATGCTCATGATGCTCCAGTAGATGTGACACAAATTGGGTTAAGCGAAATTGCTCATAATACCTGCAAATTGCGCTCTCATAATACATTGTGATGTCATAATGCGGATACATTATGACGTCATAATACATTGTGATGACATAGTGCATACTAGTTATGGTGTCATCATATGCTGTGACGTCATAATACATGCTGATGATGCTCCAGTAGATGTGATTCAAATTGGGGTAAGCGAAATTGCTCATAATACCTGCAAATTGCGCTCTCATAATATATTGTGATGTGATAATGCAGACACATTATGACGTCATAATACATTGTGACGTTATAGTCCATACTAATTATGATGTCATCATATACTGTGACGTCAAAATACATGCTCAGGATTCTCCAGTAGATGTGACACAAATTGGGGTAAGCGAAATTGCTCATAATACCTGCAAATTGCGCTCTCAAAATATATTGTGATGTCATAATGCAGATACATTATGACGTCATAATACATTGTGACGTCAAAGTACATACTAATTATGATGTCATCATATACTGTGACATCAAAATACATGCTCATGATTCTCCAGTAGATGTGACACAAATTGGGGTAAGAGACATTGCTCATAATACCTGCAAATTGCGCTCTCATAATATTTTGTGATATCATAATGCGGATACATTATGACATCATAATACATTGTGACGTCATAGTGCATACTAGTTATGATGTCATCATATACTGTGACGTCATAATACATGCTCATGATGCTCTAGTAGATGTGACACAAATTGCGGTAAGCGAAATTGGTCATAAAACCTGCAAATTGCGCTCTCATAATATATTGTGATGTCATAATGCGGATACATTATGACGTCATAATACAATGTGACGTCATAGTGCATACTAATTATGATGTCATCATATACTGTGACGTCATAATACATGCTCATGATGCTCCAGTAGATGTGACACAAATTGGGGTAAGAGAAATTGCTCATAAAACCTGCATGTTGCGCTCTCATAATATATTGTGTCATAATGCGGATACATTATGACGTCATAATAAATTGTGACGCCATAGTGCATACTAATTATGATGTCATCATATACTGTGACGTCATAATACATGCTCATGATGCTCCAGTAGATGTGACACAAATTGGGGTAAGAGAAATTGGTCATAATGCCTGCAAACTGTGCTCTCATAATATGTTGTGATGTCATAATGCGAACACATTATGACGTCATACTGCATTGTGACGTCATAGTGCATACTAATTATGATGTCATCATATACTGTGATGTCATAATACATGCTCATGATGCTCCAGTAGATGTGACACAAATTGGGGTAAGAGAAATTGCTCATAATACCTGCATGTTGCGCTCTCATAATATATTGTGATGTCATAATGCGGATACATTATGACGTCATAATACATTGTGACGTCATAGTGCATACTGATTATGTTGTCATCATATACTGTGACGTCATAATACATGCTCATGATGCTCCAGTAGATGTGACACAAATTGCGGTAAGCGAAATTGGTTATAAAACCTGCAAATTGCGCTCTCATAATATATTGTGATGTCATAATGTGGATATATTATGACGTCATAATACATTGTGACGTCATAGTGCATACTAATTATGATGTCATCATATACTGTGATGTCATAATACATGCTCATGATGCTCCAGTAGATGTGACACAAATTGGGATAAGAGAAATTGCTCATAATACCTGCATGTTGCGCTCTCATAATATATTGTGATGTCATAAGGCGGATACATTATGACGTCATAATACATTGTGACGTCACAGTGCATACTAATTATGATGTCATCATATACTGTGACGTCATAATACATGCTCATGATGCTCCAGTAGATGTGACACAAATTGGTGTAAGAGTAATTGCTCATAATACCTGCAAATTGCGCTCTCAGAATATATTGTGATGTCATAATGCGGATACATTATGACGTCATAATAAATTGTGACGCCATAGGGCATACTAATTATGATGTCATCATATACTGTGACATCATAATACATGCTAATGATGCTCCAGTAGATGTGACACAAATTGGGGTAAGAGAAATTGCTCATAATACCTGCATGTTGCGCTCTCAGAATATATTGTGATGTCATAATGCGGATACATTATGGCGTCATAATACATTGTGACGTCATAGTGCATACTAATTATGATGTCAACATATACTGTGACATCATAATACATGCTCATGATGCTCCAGTAGATGTGACACAAATTGGGGTAAGAGAAATTGCTCATAATACCTGCATGTTGCGCTCTCATAATATATTGTGATGTCATAATGCGGATACATTATGACGTCATAATACATTGTGACGTCATAGTGCATACTGATTATGATGTCATCATATACTGTGACGTCATAATACATGCTCATGATGCTCCAGTAGATGTGACACAAATTGGGGTAAGAGAAATTGTTCATAAAACCTGCAAATTGCGCTCTCATAATATAATGTGATGTCATAATGCGGATACATTATGACGTCATAATACATTGTGACGTCATAGTGCATACTAATTATGATATCATCATATATTGTGACGTCATAATACATGCTCATGATGCTCCATTAGATGTGACACAAATTGGGGTAAGAGAAATTTCTCATAATACCTGCATGTTGCGCTCTCATAATATATTGTGATGTCATAATGCGGATACATTATGACGTCATAATACATTGTGACGTCATAGTGCATACTAATTATGATGTCATCATATACTGTGATGTCATAATACATGCTCATGATGCTCCAGTAGATGTGACACAAATTGGGGTAAGCGAAATTGGTCATAAAACCTGCATGTTGCGCTCTCATAATATATTGTGTCATAATGCGGATACATTATGACGTCATAATAAATTGTGACGCCATAGTGCATACTGATTATGATGTCATCATATACTGTGACGTCATAATACATGCTCATGATGCTCCAGTAGATGTGACACAAATTGGGGTAAGAGAAATTGGTCATAATGCCTGCAAACTGTGATCTCATAATATGTTGTGATGTCATAATGCGGATACATTATGACGTCATACTGCATTGTGACGACATAGTGCTTACTAATTATGATGTCATCATATACTGTGATGTCATAATACATGCTCATGATGCTCCAGTAGATGTGACACAAATTGGGGTAAGAGAAATTGCTCATAAAACCTGCATGTTGCGCTCTCATAATATATTGTGATGTCATAATGCGGATATATTATGACGTCATAATACATTGTGACGTCATAGTGCATACTGATTATGATGTCATCATATACTGTGATGTCATAATACATGCTCATGATGCTCCAGTAGATGTGACACAAATTGCGGTAAGCGAAATTGGTCATAAAACCTGCAAATTGCGCTCTCATAATATATTGTGATGTCATTATGCGGATACATTATGACGTCATAATACATTGTGACGTCATAGTGCATGCTAATTATGATGACATCATATACTGTGACGTCATAATACATGCTCATGATGCTCCAGTAGATGTGACACAAATTGGGATAAGAGAAATTGCTCATAATACCTGCATGTTGCGCTCTCATAATATATTGTGATGTCATAAGGCGGATACATTATGACGTCATAATACATTGTGACGTCACAGTGCATACTAATTATGATGTCATCATATACTGTGACGTCATAATACATGCTCATGATGCTCCAGTAGATGTGACACAAGTTGGGGTAAGAGAAATTGCTCATAATACCTGCATGCTGCGCTCTCATAATATATTGTGATGTCATAAAGCGGATACATTATGACGTCATAATACATTGTGACGTCATACTGCATACTAATTATGATGTCATCATATACTGTGACGTCATAATACATACTCATGATGCTCCAGTAGATGTGACACAAATTGGATTAAGAGAAATTGCTCATAATACCTGCATGTTGCGCTCTCATAATATACTGTGATGTCATAATGCGGATACATTATGACATCATAATACATTGTGACATCATACTGCATACTAATTATGATGTCATCATATAATGTGACGTCATAATACATGCTCATGATGCTCCAGTAGATGTGACACAAATTGGGATAAGGGAAATTGTTCATAACACCTGTAAATTGGGCTCTCATAATATATTGTGATGTCATAACGCGGACACATTATGACGTCATAATACATTGTGACGTCATAGTGCATACTAATTATGATGTCATCATATACTGTGACATCATAATACATGCTCATGATGCTCCAGTAGATGTGACACAAATTGGGGTAAGAGAAATTGCTCATAATACCTGCACGCTGCGCTCTCATAATATATTGTGATGTCATAATGCGGATACATTATGACGTCATAATACATTGTGACGTCATACTGTATACTAATTATGATGTCATCATATACTGTGACATCATAATACATACTCATGATGCTCCAGTAGATGTGACACAAATTGGATTAAGAGAAATTGCTCATAATACCTGCATGTTGCGCTCTCATAATATATTGTGATGTCATAATGCGGATACATTATGACGTCATAATACATTGTGAGGTCATAGTGCATACTGATTATGATGTCATCATATACTGTCACGTCATAATACATGCTCATGATGCTCCAGTAGATGTGACACAAATTGCGGTAAGCGAAATTGGTCATAAAACCTCCAAATTGCGCTCTCATAATATAATGTGATGTCATAATGCGGATACATTATGACGTCATAATACATTGTGATGTCATAGTGCATACTAATTATGATGTCATCATATACTGTGACGTCATAATACATGCTCATGATGCTCCAGTAGATGTGACACAAATTGGGGTAAGAGAAATTGCTCATAATACCTGCATGTTCCGCTCTCATAATATATTGTGGTGTCATAATGCGGATACATTATTACGTCATAATACATTCTGACGTCATAGTGCATACTAATTATGATGTCATCATATACTGTGACGTCATAATACATGCTCATGATGCTCCAGTAGATGTGACACAAATTGGGGTAAGAGAAATTGCTCATAATACCTGCATGTTGCACTCTCATAATATATTGTGATGTCATAATGCGGATACATTATGACGTCAGAATACATTGTGACGTCATACTGCATACTAATTATGATGTCATCATATACTGTGACGTCATAATACATGCTCATGATGCTCCAGTAGATGTGACACAAATTGCGGTAAGCGAAATTGGTCATAAAACCTGCAAATTGCGCTCTCATAATATATTGTGATGTCATAATGCGGATACATTATGACGTCATAATACATTGTGACGTCATAGTGCATACTAATTATGATGTCATCATATACTGTGACGTCATAATACATGCTCATGATGCTCCAGTAGATGTGACACAAATTGGGGTAAGAGAAATTGCTCATAATACCTGCATGTTGCGCTCTCATAATATATTGTGATGTCATAATGCAGAAACATTATGATGTCATAATATATTGTGACGTCATAGTGCATACTAATTATGATGTCATCATATACTGTGACGTCATAATACATGCTCATGATGCTCCAGTAGATGTGACACAAATTGGAGTAAGAGAAATTGCTCATAATACCTGCATGTTGCGCTCTCATAATATATTGTGATGTCGTAATGCGGATACATTATGACGTCATAATACATTGTGACGTCATACTGCATACTAATTATGATGTCATCATATACTGTGATGTCATAATACATGCTCATGATGCTCCAGTAGATGTGACACAAATTGCTGTAAGCGAAAATGGTCATAAAACCTGCAAATTGCGCTCTCATAATATATTGTGATGTCATAATGCGGCTACATTATGACGTCATAATACATTGTGACATCATAATGCATACTAATTATGATGTCATCATATACTGTGACGTCATAATACATGCTCATGATGCTCCAGTAGATGTGACACAAATTGGGGTAAGCGAAAATGGTCATAAAACCTGCATGTTGCGCTCTCATAATATATTGTGATGTCATAATGCGGATATATTATCACGTCATAATACATTGTGACGTCATAGTACATACTAATTATGATGACATCATATACTGTGACGTCATAATACATGCTCATGATCCTCCAGTAGATGTGACACAAATTGGGGTAAGAGAAATTGCTCATAATACCTGCATGTTGGGCTCTCATAATATATTGTGATGTCATAATGCGGATACATTATGACGTCATAATACATTGTGATGTCATAGTGCATACTAATTATGATGTCATCAAATACTGTGACGTCATAATACATGTTCATTATTCTCCAGTAGATGTGACACAAATTGGGGTAAGAGAAATTGCTCATAATACCTGCATGTTGCGCTCTCCTAATATATTGTGATGTCATAATGCGGATACATTATGACGTCATAATACATTGTGACGTCATACTGCATACTAATTATGATGTCATCATATACTGTGACGGCATAATACATGCTCATGATGCTCCAGTAGATGTGACACAAATTGGGGTAAGAGAAATTGCTCATAATACCTGCATGTTGCGCTCTCATAATATATTGTGATGTCATAATGCGGCTACATTATGACATCATAATACATTGTGATGTCATAGTGCATACTAATTATGATGTCATCATATACTGCGACGTCATAATACATGCTCATGATGCTCCAGTAGATGTGACACAAATTGGGGTAAGAGAAATTGCTCATAATACCTGCATGTTGCGCTCTCATAATATATTGTGATGTCATAATGCGGATACATTACTACGTTATAATACATTCTGACGTCATAGTGCATACTAATTATGATGTCATCATATACTGTGACGTCATAATACATGCTCATGATGCTCCAGTAGATGTGACACAAATTGGGGTAAGAGAAATTGCTCATAATACCTACATGTTTCACTCTCATAATGTATTGTGATGTCATAATGCGGATACATTATGACGTCAGAATACATTGTGACGTCATACTGCATACTAATTATGATGTCATCATATACTGTGACGTCATAATACATGCTCATGATGCTCCAGTAGATGTGACACAAATTGCGGTAAGCGAAATTGGTCATAAAACCTGCAAATTGCGCTCTCATAATATATTGTGATGTCATAATGCGGATACATTATGACGTCATAATACATTGTGATGTCATAGTGCATACTAATTATGATGTCATCATATACTGTGACGTCATAATACATGCTCATGATGCTCCAGTAGATGTGACACAAATTGGGGTAAGAGAAATTGCTCATAATACCTGCATGTTGCGCTCTCATAATATATTGTGATGTCATAATGCAGAAACATTATGATGTCATAATATATTGTGACGTCATAGTGCATACTAATTATGATGTCATCATATACTGTGACGTCATAATACATGCTCATGATGCTCCAGTAGATGTGACACAAATTGGAGTAAGAGAAATTGCTCATAATACCTGCATGTTGCGCTCTCATAATATATTGTGATGTCGTAATGCGGATACATTATGACGTCATAATACATTGTGACGTCATACTGCATACTAATTATGATGTCATCATATACTGTGATGTCATAATACATGCTCATGATGCTCCAGTAGATGTGACACAAATTGCTGTAAGCGAAAATGGTCATAAAACCTGCAAATTGCGCTCTCATAATATATTGTGATATCATAATGCGGCTACATTATGACGTCATAATACATTGTGACATCATAGTGCATACTAATTATGATGTCATCATATACTGTGACGTCATAATACATGCTCATGATGCTCCAGTAGATGTGACACAAATTGGGGTAAGCGAAAATGGTCATAAAACCTGCATGTTGCGCTCTCATAATATATTGTGATGTCATAATGCGGATATATTATCACGTCATAATACATTGTGACGTCATAGTACATACTAATTATGATGACATCATATACTGTGACGTCATAATACATGCTCATGATCCTCCAGTAGATGTGACACAAATTGGGGTAAGAGAAATTGCTCATAATACCTGCATGTTGGGCTCTCATAATATATTGTGATGTCATAATGCGGATACATTATGACGTCATAATACATTGTGATGTCATAGTGCATACTAATTATGATGTCATCAAATACTGTGACGTCATAATACATGTTCATTATTCTCCAGTAGATGTGACACAAATTGGGGTAAGAGAAATTGCTCATAATACCTGCATGTTGCGCTCTCATAATATATTGTGATGTCATAATGCGGATACATTATGACGTCATAATACATTGTGACGTCATACTGCATACTAATTATGATGTCATCATATACTGTGACGGCATAATACATGCTCATGATGCTCCAGTAGATGTGACACAAATTGGGGTAAGAGAAATTGCTCATAATACCTGCATGTTGCGCTCTCATAATATATTGTGATGTCATAATGCGGCTACATTATGACATCATAATACATTGTGATGTCATAGTGCATACTAATTATGATGTCATCATATACTGCGACGTCATAATACATGCTCATGATGCTCCAGTAGATGTGACACAAATTGGGGTAAGAGAAATTGCTCATAATACCTGCATGTTGCGCTCTCATAATATATTGTGATGTCATAATGCGGATACATTACTACGTTATAATACATTCTGACGTCATAGTGCATACTAATTATGATGTCATCATATACTGTGACGTCATAATACATGCTCATGATGCTCCAGTAGATGTGACACAAATTGGGGTAAGAGAAATTGCTCATAATACCTACATGTTTCACTCTCATAATGTATTGTGATGTCATAATGCGGATACATTATGACGTCATAATATAATGTGACGTCATACTGCAAACTAATTATGATGTCATCATATACTGTGACGTGCTAATACATGCTCATGATGCTCCAGTATATGTGACACAAATTGGGGTAATCGAAAATGGTCATAAAACCTGCAAATTGCGCTCTCATAATATATTGTGATGTCATAATGCGGATACATTATGACGTCATAATACATTGTGACGACATAGTGCATACTAATTATGATGTCATCATATACTGTGACGTCATAAATCATGCTCATGATGCTCCAGTAGATGTGACACAAATTGGGGTAAGAGAAATTGCTCATAATACCTGCATGTTGCGCTCTCATAATATATTGTGATGTCATAATGCGGATATATTATGACGTCATAATACATTGTGACGTCATACTGCATACTAATTATGATGTCATCATATACTGTGACGTCATAATACATGCTCATGATGCTCCAGTAGATGTGACACAAATTGGGGTAAGAGAAATTGCTCATAATACCTGCACGCTGCGCTCTCATAATATATTGTGATGTCATAATGCGGATACATTATGACGTCATAATACATTGTGACGTCATACTGTATACTAATTATGATGTCATCATATACTGTGACATCATAATACATACTCATGATGCTCCAGTAGATGTGACACAAATTGGATTAAGAGAAATTGCTCATAATACCTGTATGTTGCGCTCTCATAATATATTGTGATGTCATAATGCGGATACATTATGACGTCATAATACATTGGGACGTCATAGTGCATACTGATTATGATGTCATCATATACTGTCACGTCATAATACATGCTCATGATGCTCCAGTAGATGTGACACAAATTGCGGTAAGCGAAATTGGTCATAAAACCTGCAAATTGCGCTCTCATAATATAATGTGATGTCATAATGCGGATAAATTATGACGTCATAATACATTGTGATGTCATAGTGCATACTAATTATGATGTCATCATATACTGTGACGTCATAATACATGCTCATGATGCTCCAGTAGATGTGACACAAATTGGGGTAAGAGAAATTGCTCATAATACCTGCATGTTCCGCTCTCATAATATATTGTGGTGTCATAATGCGGATACATTATTACGTCATAATACATTCTGACGTCATATTGCATACTAATTATGATGTCATCATATACTGTGACGTCATAATACATGCTCATGATGCTCCAGTAGATGTGACACAAATTGGGGTAAGAGAAATTGCTCATAATACCTGCATGTTGCACTCTCATAATATATTGTGATGTCATAATGCGGATACATTATGACGTCAGAATACATTGTGACGTCATACTGCATACTAATTATGATGTCATCATATACTGTGACGTCATAATACATGCTCATGATGCTCCAGTAGATGTGACACAAATTGGGGTAAGAGAAATTGCTCATAATACCTGCATGTTGCGCTCTCATAATATATTGTGATGTCATAATGCGGCTACATTATGACATCATAATACATTGTGATGTCATAGTGCATACTAATTATGATGTCATCATATACTGTGACGTCATAATACATGCTCATGATGCTCCAGTAGATGTGACTCAAATTGGGGTAAGAGATATTGCTCATAATACCTGCATGTTGCGCTCTCATAATATATTGTGATGTCATAATGCGGATACATTATTACGTTATAATACATTCTGACGTCATAGTGCATACTAATTATGATGTCATCATATACTGTGACGTCATAATACATGCTCATGATGCTCCAGTAGATGTGACACAAATTGGGGTAAGAGAAATTGCTCATAATACCTACATGTTTCACTCTCATAATGTATTGTGATGTCATAATGCGGATACATTATGACGTCATAATATATTGTGACGTCATACTGCATACTAATTATGATGTCATCATATACTGTGACGTGCTAATACATGCTCATGATGCTCCAGTATATGTGACACAAATTGGGGTAATCGAAAATGGTCATAAAACCTGCAAATTGTGCTCTCATAATATATTGTGATGTCACAATGCGGATACATTATGACGTCATAATACATTGTGACGACATAGTGCATACTAATTATGATGTCATCATATACTGTGACGTCATAAATCATGCTCATGATGCTCCAGTAGATGTGACACAAATTGGGGTAAGAGAAATTGCTCATAATACCTGCATGTTGCGCTCTCATAATATATTGTGATGTCATAATGCGGATATATTATGACGTCATAATACATTGTGACGTCATACTGCATACTAATTATGATGTCATCATATACTGTGACGTCATAATACATGCTCATGATGCTCCAGTAGATGTGACACAAATTGGGGTAAGAGAAATTGCTCATAATACCTGCACGCTGCGCTCTCATAATATATTGTGATGTCATAATGCGGATACATTATGACGTCATAATACATTGTGACGTCATACTGTATACTAATTATGATGTCATCATATACTGTGACATCATAATACATACTCATGATGCTCCAGTAGATGTGACACAAATTGGATTAAGAGAAATTGCTCATAATACCTGCATGTTGCGCTCTCATAATATATTGTGATGTCATAATGCGGATACATTATGACGTCATAATACATTGTGACGTCATAGTGCATACTGATTATGATGTCATCATATACTGTCACGTCATAATACATGCTCATGATGCTCCAGTAGATGTGACACAAATTGCGGTAAGCGAAATTGGTCATAAAACCTGCAAATTGCGCTCTCATAATATAATGTGATGTCATAATGCGGATACATTATGACGTCATAATACATTGTGATGTCATAGTGCATACTAATTATGATGTCATCATATACTGTGACGTCATAATACATGCTCATGATGCTCCAGTAGATGTGACACAAATTGGGGTAAGAGAAATTGCTCATAATACCTGCATGTTCCGCTCTCATAATATATTGTGGTGTCATAATGCGGATACATTATTACGTCATAATACATTCTGACGTCATAGTGCATACTAATTATGATGTCATCATATACTGTGACGTCATAATACATGCTCATGATGCTCCAGTAGATGTGACACAAATTGGGGTAAGAGAAATTGCTCATAATACCTGCATGTTGAACTCTCATAATATATTGTGATGTCATAATGCGGATACATTATGACGTCAGAATACATTGTGACATCATACTGCATACTAATTATGATGTCATCATATACTGTGACGTCATAATACATGCTCATGATGCTCCAGTATATGTGACACAAATTGGGGTAATCGAAAATGGTCATAAAACCTGCAAATTGCGCTCTCATAATATATTGTGATGTCATAATGCGGATACATTATGACATCATAATACATTGTGACGTCATGGTGCATACTAATTATGATGTCATCATATACTGTGACGTCATAAATCATGCTCATGATGCTCCAGTAGATGTGACACAAATTGGGGTAAGAGAAATTTCTTATAATACCTGCATGTTGCGCTCTCATAATATACTGTGATGTCATAATGCGGATACATTATGACGTCATAATACATTGTGACGTCATAGTGCATACTGATTATGATGTCATCATATACTGTGACGTCATAATACATGCTCATGATGCTCCAGTAGATGTGACACAAATTGCGGTAAGCGAAATTGGTCATAAAACCTGCAAATTGCGCTCTCATAATATATTGTGATGTCATAATGCGGATACATTATCACGTCATAATACATTGTGACGTCATAGTGCATACTAATTATGATGTCATCATATACTGTGACGTCATAATACATGCTCATGATGCTCCAGTAGATGTGACACAAATTGGGGTAAGAGAAATTGCTCATAATACCTGCATGTTGCGCTCTCATAATATATTGTGATGTCATAATGCAGAAACATTATGATGTCATAATACATTGTGACGTCATAGTGCATACTAATTATGATGTCATCATATACTGTGACGTCATAATACATGCTCATGATGCTCCAGTAGATGTGACACAAATTGGAGTAAGAGAAATTGCTCATAATACCTGCATGTTGCGCTCTCATAATATATTGTGATGTCGTAATGCGGATACATTATGACGTCATAATACATTGTGACGTCATACTGCATACTAATTATGATGTCATCATATACTGTGATGTCATAATACATGCTCATGATGCTCCAGTAGATGTGACAGAAATTGGGGTAAGAGAAATTGCTCATAATACCTGCATGTTGCGCTCTCATAATATATTGTGATGTCATAATGCGGATACATTATGACGTCATAATAAATTGTGACGCCATAGTGCATACTAATTATGATGTCATCATATACTGTGACGTCATAATACATGCTCATGATGCTCCAGTAGATGTGACACAAATTGGGGTAAGACAAATTGCTCATAATACCTGCAAGTTGCGCTCTCAGAATATATTGTGATGTCATAATGCGGATACATTATGACGTCATAATACATTGTTACATCATAGTGCATACTAATTATGATGTCAACATATACTGTGACGTCATAATACATGCTCATGATGCTCCGGTAGATGTGACACAAATTGGGGTAAGAGAAATTGCTCATAATACCTGCAAATTGCACTCTCATAATATATTGTGATGTCATAATGCGGATACATTATGACGTCATAATACATTGTGACGTCATACTGCATACTAATTATGATGTCATCATATACTGTGACGTCATAATACATGCTCATGATGCTCCAGTAGATGTGACACAAATTGCTGTAAGCGAAAATGATCATAAAACCTGCAAATTGCGCTCTCATAATATATTGTGATGTCATAATGCGGCTACATTATGACGTCATAATACATTGTGACATCATAGTGCATACTAATTATGATGTCATCATATACTGTGACGTCATAATACATGCTCATGATGCTCCAGTAGATGTGACACAAATTGGGGTAAGCGAAAATGGTCATAAAACCTGCATGTTGCGCTCTCATAATATATTGTGATGTCATAATGCGGATATATTATCACGTCATAATACATTGTGACGTCATAGTACATACTAATTATGATGACATCATATACTGTGACGTCATAATACATGCTCATGATCCTCCAGTAGATGTGACACAAATTGGGGTAAGAGAAATTGCTCATAATACCTGCATGTTGCGCTCTCATAATATATTGTGATGTCATAATGCGGATACATTATGACGTCATAATACATTGTGATGTCATAGTGCATACTAATTATGATGTCATCAAATACTGTGACGTCATAATACATGCTCATGATTCTCCAGTAGATGTGACACAAATTGGGGTAAGAGAAATTGCTCATAATACCTGCATGTTGCGCTCTCATAATATATTGTGATGTCATAATGCGGATATATTATGACGTCATAATACATTGTGACGTCATACTGCATACTAATTATGATGTCATCATATACTGTGACGTCATAATACATGCTCATGATGCTCCAGTAGATGTGACACAAATTGGGGTAAGAGAAATTGCTCATAATACCTGCATGTTGCGCTCTCATAATATATTGTGATGTCATAATGCGGCTACATTATGACATCATAATACATTGTGATGTCATAGTGCATACTAATTATGATGTCATCATATACTGTGACGTCATAATACATGCTCATGATGCTCCAGTAGATGTGACACAAATTGGGGTAAGAGAAATTGCTCATAATACCTGCATGTTGCGCTCTCATAATATATTGTGATGTCATAATGCGGATACATTATTAAGTCATAATACATTCTGACGTCATAGTGCATACTAATTATGATGTCATCATATACTGTGACGTCATAATACATGCTCATGATGCTCCAGTAGATGTGACACAAATTGGGGTAAGAGAAATTGCTCATAATACCTGCATGTTGCACTCTCATAATATATTGTGATGTCATAATGCGGATACATTATGACGTCATAATACATTGTGACGTCATACTGCATACTAATTATGATGTCATCATAAACTGTGACGTGATAATACATGCTCATGATGCTCCAGTATATGTGACACAAATTGGGGTAATCGAAATTGGTCATAAAACCTGCAAATTGCGCTCTCATAATATATTGTGATGTCATAATGCGGATACATTATGACGTCATAATACATTGTGACGTCATAGTGCATACTAATTATGATGTCATCATATCCTGTGACATCATAATACATGCTCATGATGCTCCAGTAGATGTGACACAAATTGGGTAAGTGAAATTGCTCATAATACCTGCATGTTGCGCTCTCATAATATATTGTGATGTCATAATGCGGAAACATTATGATGTCATAATACATTGTGACGTCATACTGCATACTAATTATGATGTCATCATATACTGTGACGTCATAATACATGCTCATGATGCTCCGGTAGATGTGACACAAATTGGGGTAAGAGAAATTGCTCATAATACCTGCAATTTGCACTCTCATAATATTTTGTGATGTCATAATGCGGATAAATTATGACGTCATAATAAATTGTGACGCCATAGTGCATACTAATTATCATGTCATCATATACTGTGACGTCATAATACATGCTCATGATGCTCTAGTAGATGTGACACAAATTGGGGTAAGAGAAATTGCTCATAATGCCTGCAAATTGCGCTCTCATAATACATTGTGATGTCATAATGCGGATACATTATGACGTCATACTGCATTGTGACATCATAGTGCATACTAATTATGATGTCATCATATACTCTGACGTCATATTACATGCTCATGATGCTTCAGTAGATGTGACACAAATTGGTGTAAGAGAAATTGCTCATAATACCTGCAAATTGCGCTCTCATAATATATTGTGATGTCATAATGCGGATACATTATGACGTCATAATACATTGTGACGTCATAGTGCATACTAATTATGATGTCATCATATACTGTGACGTCATAATACATGCTCATGATGCTCCATTAGATGTGACACAAATTGGGGTAAGTGAAATTGCTCATAATACCTGCATGTTGCGCTCTCATAATATATTGTGATGTCATAATGCGGATACATTATGACGTCATAATACATTGTGACGTCATAGTGCATACTAATTATGATGTCACCATATACTGTGATGTCATAATACATGCTCATGATGCTCCAGTAGATGTGACACAAATTGGGGTAAGAGAAATTGCTCATAATACCTGCATGTTGCGCTCTCATAATATATTGTGATGTCATAATGCGGATACATTATGACGTCATAATAAATTGTGACGCCATAGTGCATACTAATTATGATGTCATCATATACTGTGACGTCATAATACATGCTCATGATGCTCCAGTAGATGTGACACAAATTGGGGTAAGAGAAATTGCTCATAATACCTGCAAATTGCGCTCTCAGAATATATTGTGATGTCATAATGCGGATACATCATGACGTAATAATACATTGTGACGTCATAGTGCATACTAATTATGATGTCAACATATACTGTGATGTCATAATACATGCTCATGATGCTCCGGTAGATGTGACACAAATTGGGGTAAGAGAAATTGCTCATAATACCTGCAAATTGGACTCTCATAATATATTGTGATGTCATAATGCGGATACGTTATGACGTCATAATACATTGTGACGTCATATTGTATACTAATTATGATGTCATCATATACTGTGACATCATAATACATACTCATGATGCTCCAGTAGATGTGACACAAATTGGATTAAGAGAAATTGCTCATAATACCTGTATGTTGCGCTCTCATAATATATTGTGATGTCATAATGCGGATACATTATGACGTCATAATACATTGGGACGTCATAGTGCATACTGATTATGATGTCCTCATATACTGTCACGTCATAATACATGCTCATGATGCTCCAGTAGATGTGACACAAATTGCGGTAAGCGAAATTGGTCATAAAACCTGCAAATTGCGCTCTCATAATATAATGTGATGTCATAATGCGGATAAATTATGACGTCATAATACATTGTGACGTCATAGTGCATACTAATTATGATGTCATCATATACTGTGACGTCATAATACATGCTCATGATGCTCCAGTAGATGTGACACAAATTGGGGTAAGAGAAATTGCTCATAATACCTGCATGTTGCGCTCTCATAATATATTGTGATGTCATAATGCAGAAACATTATGATGTCATAATACATTGTGACGTCATAGTGCATACTAATTATGATGTCATCATATACTGTGACGTCATAATACATGCTCATGATGCTCCAGTAGATGTGACACAAATTGGAGTAAGAGAAATTGCTCATAATACCTGCATGTTGCGCTCTCATAATATATTGTGATGTCGTAATGCGGATACATTATGACGTCATAATACATTGTGACGTCATACTGCATACTAATTATGATGTCATCATATACTGTGATGTCATAATACATGCTCATGATGCTCCAGTAGATGTGACAGAAATTGGGGTAAGAGAAATTGCTCATAATACCTGCATGTTGCGCTCTCATAATATATTGTGATGTCATAATGCGGATACATTATGACGTCATAATAAATTGTGACGCCATAGTGCATACTAATTATGATGTCATCATATACTGTGACGTCATAATACATGCTCATGATGCTCCAGTAGATGTGACACAAATTGGGGTAAGACAAATTGCTCATAATACCTGCATGTTGCGCTCTCAGAATATATTGTGATGTCATAATGCGGATACATTATGACGTCATAATACATTGTTACATCATAGTGCATACTAATTATGATGTCAACATATACTGTGACGTCATAATACATGCTCATGATGCTCCGGTAGATGTGACACAAATTGGGGTAAGAGAAATTGCTCATAATACCTGCAAATTGCACTCTCATAATATATTGTGATGTCATAATGCGGATACATTATGACGTCATAATACATTGTGACGTCATACTGCATACTAATTATGATGTCATCATATACTGTGACGTCATAATACATGCTCATGATGCTCCAGTAGATGTGACACAAATTGCTGTAAGCGAAAATGGTCATAAAACCTGCAAATTGCGCTCTCATAATATATTGTGATGTCATAATGCGGCTACATTATGACGTCATAATACATTGTGACATCATAGTGCATACTAATTATGATGTCATCATATACTGTGACGTCATAATACATGCTCATGATGCTCCAGTAGATGTGACACAAATTGGGGTAAGCGAAAATGGTCATAAAACCTGCATGTTGCGCTCTCATAATATATTGTGATGTCATAATGCGGATATATTATCACGTCATAATACATTGTGACGTCATAGTACATACTAATTATGATGACATCATATACTGTGACGTCATAATACATGCTCATGATCCTCCAGTAGATGTGACACAAATTGGGGTAAGAGAAATTGCTCATAATACCTGCATGTTGCGCTCTCATAATATATTGTGATGTCATAATGCGGATACATTATGACGTCATAATACATTGTGATGTCATAGTGCATACTAATTATGATGTCATCAAATACTGTGACGTCATAATACATGCTCATGATTCTCCAGTAGATGTGACACAAATTGGGGTAAGAGAAATTGCTCATAATACCTGCATGTTGCGCTCTCATAATATATTGTGATGTCATAATGCGGATATATTATGACGTCATAATACATTGTGACGTCATACTGCATACTAATTATGATGTCATCATATACTGTGACGTCATAATACATGCTCATGATGCTCCAGTAGATGTGACACAAATTGGGGTAAGAGAAATTGCTCATAATACCTGCATGTTGCGCTCTCATAATATATTGTGATGTCATAATGCGGCTACATTATGACATCATAATACATTGTGATGTCATAGTGCATACTAATTATGATGTCATCATATACTGTGACGTCATAATACATGCTCATGATGCTCCAGTAGATGTGACACAAATTGGGGTAAGAGAAATTGCTCATAATACCTGCATGTTGCGCTCTCATAATATATTGTGATGTCATAATGCGGATACATTATTAAGTCATAATACATTCTGACGTCATAGTGCATACTAATTATGATGTCATCATATACTGTGACGTCATAATACATGCTCATGATGCTCCAGTAGATGTGACACAAATTGGGGTAAGAGAAATTGCTCATAATACCTGCATGTTGCACTCTCATAATATATTGTGATGTCATAATGCGGATACATTATGACGTCATAATACATTGTGACGTCATACTGCATACTAATTATGATGTCATCATAAACTGTGACGTGATAATACATGCTCATGATGCTCCAGTATATGTGACACAAATTGGGGTAATCGAAATTGGTCATAAAACCTGCAAATTGCGCTCTCATAATATATTGTGATGTCATAATGCGGATACATTATGACGTCATAATACATTGTGACGTCATAGTGCATACTAATTATGATGTCATCATATCCTGTGACATCATAATACATGCTCATGATGCTCCAGTAGATGTGACACAAATTGGGTAAGTGAAATTGCTCATAATACCTGCATGTTGCGCTCTCATAATATATTGTGATGTCATAATGCGGAAACATTATGATGTCATAATACATTGTGACGTCATACTGCATACTAATTATGATGTCATCATATACTGTGACGTCATAATACATGCTCATGATGCTCCGGTAGATGTGACACAAATTGGGGTAAGAGAAATTGCTCATAATACCTGCAATTTGCACTCTCATAATATTTTGTGATGTCATAATGCGGATAAATTATGACGTCATAATAAATTGTGACGCCATAGTGCATACTAATTATCATGTCATCATATACTGTGACGTCATAATACATGCTCATGATGCTCTAGTAGATGTGACACAAATTGGGGTAAGAGAAATTGCTCATAATGCCTGCAAATTGCGCTCTCATAATACATTGTGATGTCATAATGCGGATACATTATGACGTCATACTGCATTGTGACATCATAGTGCATACTAATTATGATGTCATCATATACTCTGACGTCATATTACATGCTCATGATGCTTCAGTAGATGTGACACAAATTGGTGTAAGAGAAATTGCTCATAATACCTGCAAATTGCGCTCTCATAATATATTGTGATGTCATAATGCGGATACATTATGACGTCATAATACATTGTGACGTCATAGTGCATACTAATTATGATGTCATCATATACTGTGACGTCATAATACATGCTCATGATGCTCCATTAGATGTGACACAAATTGGGGTAAGTGAAATTGCTCATAATACCTGCATGTTGCGCTCTCATAATATATTGTGATGTCATAATGCGGATACATTATGACGTCATAATACATTGTGACGTCATAGTGCATACTAATTATGATGTCACCATATACTGTGATGTCATAATACATGCTCATGATGCTCCAGTAGATGTGACACAAATTGGGGTAAGAGAAATTGCTCATAATACCTGCATGTTGCGCTCTCATAATATATTGTGATGTCATAATGCGGATACATTATGACGTCATAATAAATTGTGACGCCATAGTGCATACTAATTATGATGTCATCATATACTGTGACGTCATAATACATGCTCATGATGCTCCAGTAGATGTGACACAAATTGGGGTAAGAGAAATTGCTCATAATACCTGCAAATTGCGCTCTCAGAATATATTGTGATGTCATAATGCGGATACATCATGATGTAATAATACATTGTGACGTCATAGTGCATACTAATTATGATGTCAACATATACTGTGATGTCATAATACATGCTCATGATGCTCCGGTAGATGTGACACAAATTGGGGTAAGAGAAATTGCTCATAATACCTGCAAATTGGACTCTCATAATATATTGTGATGTCATAATGCGGATACGTTATGACGTCATAATACATTGTGACGTCATATTGTATACTAATTATGATGTCATCATATACTGTGACATCATAATACATACTCATGATGCTCCAGTAGATGTGACACAAATTGGATTAAGAGAAATTGCTCATAATACCTGTATGTTGCGCTCTCATAATATATTGTGATGTCATAATGCGGATACATTATGACGTCATAATACATTGGGACGTCATAGTGCATACTGATTATGATGTCATCATATACTGTCACGTCATAATACATGCTCATGATGCTCCAGTAGATGTGACACAAATTGCGGTAAGCGAAATTGGTCATAAAACCTGCAAATTGCGCTCTCATAATATAATGTGATGTCATAATGCGGATAAATTATGACGTCATAATACATTGTGACGTCATAGTGCATACTAATTATGATGTCATCATATACTGTGACGTCATAATACATGCTCATGATGCTCCAGTAGATGTGACACAAATTGGGGTAAGAGAAATTGCTCATAATACCTGCATGTTCCGCTCTCATAATATATTGTGGTGTCATAATGCGGATACATTATTACGTCATAATACATTCTGACGTCATAGTGCATACTAATTATGATGTCATCATAAACTGTGACGTCATAATACATGCTCATGATGCTCCAGTAGATGTGACACAAATTGGGGTAAGAGAAATTGCTCATAATACCTGCATGTTGCACTCTCATAATATATTGTGATTTCATTATGCGGATACATTATGACGTCAGAATACATTGTGACGTCATACTGCATACTAATTATGATGTCATCATATACTGTGACGTCATAATACATGCTCATGATGCTCCAGTAGATGTGACACAAATTGGGGTAAGAGAAATTGCTCATAATACCTGCATGTTGCGCTCTCATAATATATTGTGATGTCATAATGCGGCTACATTATGACATCATAATACATTGTGATGTCATAGTGCATACTAATTATGATGTCATCATATACTGTGACGTCATAATACATGCTCATGATGCTCCAGTAGATGTGACTCAAATTGGGGTAAGAGATATTGCTCATAATACCTGCATGTTGCGCTCTCATAATATATTGTGATGTCATAATGCGGATACATTATTACGTTATAATACATTCTGACGTCATAGTGCATACTAATTATGATGTCATCATATACTGTGACGTCATAATACATGCTCATGATGCTCCAGTAGATGTGACACAAATTGGGGTAAGAGAAATTGCTCATAATACCTACATGTTTCACTCTCATAATGTATTGTGATGTCATAATGCGGATACATTATGACGTCATAATATATTGTGACGTCATACTGCATACTAATTATGATGTCATCATATACTGTGACGTGCTAATACATGCTCATGATGCTCCAGTATATGTGACACAAATTGGGGTAATCGAAAATGGTCATAAAACCTGCAAATTGCGCTCTCATAATATATTGTGATGTCATAATGCGGATACATTATGACGTCATAATACATTGTGACGACATAGTGCATACTAATTATGATGTCATCATATACTGTGACGTCATAAATCATGCTCATGATGCTCCAGTAGATGTGACACAAATTGGGGTAAGAGAAATTGCTCATAATACCTGCATGTTGCGCTCTCATAATATATTGTGATGTCATAATGCGGATATATTATGACGTCATAATACATTGTGACGTCATACTGCATACTAATTATGATGTCATCATATACTGTGACGTCATAATACATGCTCATGATGCTCCAGTAGATGTGACACAAATTGGGGTAAGAGAAATTGCTCATAATACCTGCACGCTGCGCTCTCATAATATATTGTGATGTCATAATGCGGATACATTATGACGTCATAATACATTGTGACGTCATACTGTATACTAATTATGATGTCATCATATACTGTGACATCATAATACATACTCATGATGCTCCAGTAGATGTGACACAAATTGGATTAAGAGAAATTGCTCATAATACCTGCATGTTGCGCTCTCATAATATATTGTGATGTCATAATGCGGATACATTATGACGTCATAATACATTGTGACGTCATAGTGCATACTGATTATGATGTCATCATATACTGTCACGTCATAATACATGCTCATGATGCTCCAGTAGATGTGACACAAATTGCGGTAAGCGAAATTGGTCATAAAACCTGCAAATTGCGCTCTCATAATATAATGTGATGTCATAATGCGGATACATTATGACGTCATAATACATTGTGATGTCATAGTGCATACTAATTATGATGTCATCATATACTGTGACGTCATAATACATGCTCATGATGCTCCAGTAGATGTGACACAAATTGGGGTAAGAGAAATTGCTCATAATACCTGCATGTTCCGCTCTCATAATATATTGTGGTGTCATAATGCGGATACATTATTACGTCATAATACATTCTGACGTCATAGTGCATACTAATTATGATGTCATCATATACTGTGACGTCATAATACATGCTCATGATGATCCAGTAGATGTGACACAAATTGGGGTAAGAGAAATTGCTCATAATACCTGCATGTTGAACTCTCATAATATATTGTGATGTCATAATGCGGATACATTATGACGTCAGAATACATTGTGACATCATACTGCATACTAATTATGATGTCATCATATACTGTGACGTCATAATACATGCTCATGATGCTCCAGTATATGTGACACAAATTGGGGTAATCGAAAATGGTCATAAAACCTGCAAATTGCGCTCTCATAATATATTGTGATGTCATAATGCGGATACATTATGACATCATAATACATTGTGACGTCATGGTGCATACTAATTATGTTGTCATCATATACTGTGACGTCATAAATCATGCTCATGATGCTCCAGTAGATGTGACACAAATTGGGGTAAGAGAAATTTCTTATAATACCTGCATGTTGCGCTCTCATAATATATTGTGATGTCATAATGCGGATACATTATGACGTCATAATACATTGTGACGTCATAGTGCATACTGATTATGATGTCATCATATACTGTGACGTCATAATACATGCTCATGATGCTCCAGTAGATGTGACACAAATTGCGGTAAGCGAAATTGGTCATAAAACCTGCAAATTGCGCTCTCATAATATATTGTGATGTCATAATGCGGATACATTATGACGTCATAATACATTGTGACGTCATAGTGCATACTAATTATGATGTCATCATATACTGTGACGTCATAATACATGCTCATGATGCTCCAGTAGATGTGACACAAATTGGGGTAAGAGAAATTGCTCATAATACCTGCATGTTGCGCTCTCATAATATATTGTGATGTCATAATGCAGAAACATTATGATGTCATAATACATTGTGACGTCATAGTGCATACTAATTATGATGTCATCATATACTGTGACGTCATAATACATGCTCATGATGCTCCAGTAGATGTGACACAAATTGGAGTAAGAGAAATTGCTCATAATACCTGCATGTTGCGCTCTCATAATATATTGTGATGTCGTAATGCGGATACATTATGACGTCATAATACATTGTGACGTCATACTGCATACTAATTATGATGTCATCATATACTGTGATGTCATAATACATGCTCATGATGCTCCAGTAGATGTGACAGAAATTGGGGTAAGAGAAATTGCTCATAATACCTGCATGTTGCGCTCTCATAATATATTGTGATGTCATAATGCGGATACATTATGACGTCATAATAAATTGTGACGCCATAGTGCATACTAATTATGATGTCATCATATACTGTGACGTCATAATACATGCTCATGATGCTCCAGTAGATGTGACACAAATTGGGGTAAGACAAATTGCTCATAATACCTGCATGTTGCGCTCTCAGAATATATTGTGATGTCATAATGCGGATACATTATGACGTCATAATACATTGTTACATCATAGTGCATACTAATTATGATGTCAACATATACTGTGACGTCATAATACATGCTCATGATGCTCCGGTAGATGTGACACAAATTGGGGTAAGAGAAATTGCTCATAATACCTGCAAATTGCACTCTCATAATATATTGTGATGTCATAATGCGGATACATTATGACGTCATAATACATTGTGACGTCATACTGCATACTAATTATGATGTCATCATATACTGTGACGTCATAATACATGCTCATGATGCTCCAGTAGATGTGACACAAATTGCTGTAAGCGAAAATGGTCATAAAACCTGCAAATTGCGCTCTCATAATATATTGTGATGTCATAATGCGGCTACATTATGACGTCATAATACATTGTGACATCATAGTGCATACTAATTATGATGTCATCATATACTGTGACGTCATAATACATGCTCATGATGCTCCAGTAGATGTGACACAAATTGGGGTAAGCGAAAATGGTCATAAAACCTGCATGTTGCGCTCTCATAATATATTGTGATGTCATAATGCGGATATATTATCACGTCATAATACATTGTGACGTCATAGTACATACTAATTATGATGACATCATATACTGTGACGTCATAATACATGCTCATGATCCTCCAGTAGATGTGACACAAATTGGGGTAAGAGAAATTGCTCATAATACCTGCATGTTGCGCTCTCATAATATATTGTGATGTCATAATGCGGATGCATTATGACGTCATAATACATTGTGATGTCATAGTGCATACTAATTATGATGTCATCAAATACTGTGACGTCATAATACATGCTCATGATTCTCCAGTAGATGTGACACAAATTGGGGTAAGAGAAATTGCTCATAATACCTGCATGTTGCGCTCTCATAATATATTGTGATGTCATAATGCGGATATATTATGACGTCATAATACATTGTGACGTCATACTGCATACTAATTATGATGTCATCATATACTGTGACGTCATAATACATGCTCATGATGCTCCAGTAGATGTGACACAAATTGGGGTAAGAGAAATTCCTCATAATACCTGCATGTTGCGCTCTCATAATATATTGTGATGTCATAATGCGGCTACATTATGACATCATAATACATTGTGATGTCATAGTGCATACTAATTATGATGTCATCATATACTGTGACGTCATAATACATGCTCATGATGCTCCAGTAGATGTGACACAAATTGGGGTAAGAGAAATTGCTCATAATACCTGCATGTTGCGCTCTCATAATATATTGTGATGTCATAATGCGGATACATTATTACGTCATAATACATTCTGACGTCATAGTGCATACTAATTATGATGTCATCATATACTGTGACGTCATAATACATGCTCATGATGCTCCGGTAGATGTGACACAAATTGGGGTAAGAGAAATTGCTCATAATACCTGCATGTTGCACTCTCATAATATATTGTGATGTCATAATGCGGATACATTATGACGTCATAATACATTGTGACGTCATACTGCATACTAATTATGATGTCATCATAAACTGTGACGTGATAATACATGCTCATGATGCTCCAGTATATGTGACACAAATTGGGGTAATCGAAATTGGTCATAAAACCTGCAAATTGCGCTCTCATAATATATTGTGATGTCATAATGCGGATACATTATGACGTCATAATACATTGTGACGTCATAGTGCATACTAATTATGATGTCATCATATACTGTGACATCATAATACATGCTCATGATGCTCCAGTAGATGTGACACAAATTGGGTAAGTGAAATTGCTCATAATACCTGCATGTTGCGCTCTCATAATATATTGTGATGTCATAATGCGGAAACATTATGATGTCATAATACATTGTGACGTCATACTGCATACTAATTATGATGTCATCATATACTGTGACGTCATAATACATGCTCATGATGCTCCGGTAGATGTGACACAAATTGGGGTAAGAGAAATTGCTCATAATACCTGCAATTTGCACTCTCATAATATTTTGTGATGTCATAATGCGGATAAATTATGACGTCATAATAAATTGTGACGCCATAGTGCATACTAATTATCATGTCATCATATACTGTGACGTCATAATACATGCTCATGATGCTCTAGTAGATGTGACACAAATTGGGGTAAGAGAAATTGCTCATAATGCCTGCAAATTGCGCTCTCATAATACATTGTGATGTCATAATGCGGATACATTATGACGTCATACTGCATTGTGACATCATAGTGCATACTAATTATGATGTCATCATATACTCTGACGTCATATTACATGCTCATGATGCTTCAGTAGATGTGACACAAATTGGTGTAAGAGAAATTGCTGATAATACCTGCAAATTGCGCTCTCATAATATATTGTGATGTCATAATGCGGATACATTATGACGTCATAATACATTGTGACGTCATAGTGCATACTAATTATGATGTCATCATATACTGTGACGTCATAATACATGCTCATGATGCTCCATTAGATGTGACACAAATTGGGGTAAGTGAAATTGCTCATAATACCTGCATGTTGCGCTCTCATAATATATTGTGATGTCATAATGCGGATACATTATGACGTCATAATACATTGTGACGTCATAGTGCATACTAATTATAATGTCACCATATACTGTGATGTCATAATACATGCTCATGATGCTCCAGTAGATGTGACACAAATTGGGGTAAGAGAAATTGCTCATAATACCTGCATGTTGCGCTCTCATAATATATTGTGATGTCATAATGCGGATACATTATGACGTCATAATAAATTGTGACGCCATAGTGCATACTAATTATGATGTCATCATATACTGTGACGTCATAATACATGCTCATGATGCTCCAGTAGATGTGACACAAATTGGGGTAAGAGAAATTGCTCATAATACCTGCAAATTGCGCTCTCAGAATATATTGTGATGTCATAATGCGGATACATCATGACGTAATAATACATTGTGACGTCATAGTGCATACTAATTATGATGTCAACATATACTGTGATGTCATAATACATGCTCATGATGCTCCGGTAGATGTGACACAAATTGGGGTAAGAGAAATTGCTCATAATACCTGCAAATTGGACTCTCATAATATAATGTGATGTCATAATGCGGATACATTATGACGTAATAATACATTGTGACGTCATAATGCATACTAATTATGATGTCAACATATACTGTGATGTCATAATACATGCTCATGATGCTCCGGTAGATGTGACACAAATTGGGGTAAGAGAAATTGCTCATAATACCTGCAAATTGGACTCTCATAATATATTGTGATGTCTTAATGCGGATACATTATGACGTCATAATAAATTGTGACGCCATAGTACATACTAATTATCATGTCACCATGTACTTTGACGTCATAATACATGCTCATGATGCTCCAGTAGATGTGACACAAATTGGGGTAAGAGTAATTGCTCATAATGCCTGCAAATTGCGCTCTCATAATATATTGTGATGTCATAATGCGGATACATTATGACGTCATACTGCATTGTGACATCATAGTGCATACTAATTATGATGCCATCATATACTGTGACGTCATAATACATGCTCATGATGCTTCAGTAGATGTGACACAAATTGGTGTAAGAGAAATTGCTCATAATACCTGCAAACTGCGCTCTCATAATATATTGTGATGTCATAATGCGGATACATTATGACGTCATAATACATTGTGACGTCATAGTGCATACTAATTATGATGTCATCATATACTGTGACATCATAATACATGCTCATGATGCTCCAGTAGATGTGACACAAATTGGGGTAAGCGAAATTGGTCATAAAAACTGCAAATTGCGCTCTCATAATATATTGTGATGTCATAATGCGGATACATTATGACGGCATAATACATTGTGACGTCATAGTGCATACTAATTATGATGTCATCATATACTGTGACGTCATAATACATGCTCATGATGCTCCAATAGATGTGACACAAATTGGGGTAGAGAAATTGCTCATAATTCCTGCAAATTGCGCTCTCATAATATATTGTGATGTCATAATGCGGATACATTATGCCGTCATAATACATTGTGACATCATAGTGCATACTAATTATGATGTCATCATATACTGTGACGTCATAATACATGCTCATGATGCTCCAGTAGATGTGACACAAATTGCGGTTAGCGAAATTGCTCATAATACCTGCAAATTGCGCTCTCATTATATATTGTGATGTCATAATTCTGATACATTATGACGTCGTAACACATTGTGACGTCATACTGCATACTAATTATGATGTCATCATATACTGTGACGTCATAATACATGCTCATGATGCTGCAGTAGATATGACACAAATTGGGTTAAGCGAAATTGCTCATAATACCTGCAAATTGCGCTCTCATAATATATTGTGATGTCATAATGCGGATACATTATGACGTCATAATACATTGTGACGACATAGTGCATACTAGTTATGGTGTCATCATATGCTGTGACGTCATAATACATGCTGATGATGCTCCAGTAGATGTGACTCAAATTGGGGTAAGCGAAATTGCTCATAATACCTGCAAATTGCGCTCTCATAATATATTGTGATGTCATTATGACGATACATTATGACGTCATAATACATTGTGACGTCATAGTACATACTAATTATGATGTCATCATATACTGTGACGTCAAAATACACGCTCATGATTCTCCAGTAGATGTGACACAAATTGGGGTAAGCGAAATTGCTCATAATACCTGCAAATTGCGCTCTCAGAATATATTTTGATGTCATAATGCAGACACATTATGACGTCATAATACATTGTGACGTCATAGTACATACTAATTATGATGTCATCATATACTGTGACATCAAAATACATGCTCATGATTCTCCAGTAGATGTGACACGAATTGGGGTAAGAGACATTGCTCATAATACCTGCAAATTGCGCTCTCATAATATTTTGTGATATCATAATGCGGATACATTATGACATCATAATATATTGTGATGTCATAGTGCATACTAGTTATGATGTCATCATATTCTGTGACGTCATAATACATGCTCATGATGCTCCAGTAGATGTGACACAAATTGGGGTAAGAGAAATTGCTCATAATACCTGCAAATTGCGCTCTCATTATATATTGTGATGTCATAATGCGGATAGATTATGACGTCATAATACATTGTGACGTCATACTGCATACTAATTTTGATGTCATCATATACTGTGACGTCATAATACATGCTCATGATGCTCCAGTAGATGTGACACAAATTGGGGTAAGAGAAATTGGTCATAATGCCTGCGAATTGCGCTCTCATAATATATTGTGATGTCATAATGCGTATACATTATGACGTCATACTGCATCGTGACGTCATAGTGCATACTAATTATGATGTCATTATATATTGTGACGTCATAATACATGCTCATGATGCTTCATTAGATGTGACACATATTGGGGTAAGAGAAATTGCTCATAATACCTGCAAATTGCGCTCTCATAATGTATTGTGATGTCAAAATGCGGATACATTATGACGCCATAATACATTGTGACGTCATAGAGCATACTAATTATGATGTCATCATATACTGTGACGTCATAATACATGCTCATGATGCTCCAGTAGATGTGACACAAATTGGGGTAAGGGAAATTGCTCATATTACCTGCAAATTGCGCTCTCATAATATATTGTGATGTCATAATGCGGATATATTTTTACGTCATAATACATTGTGACGTCATAGTGCATACTAATTATGATGTCATCATATACTGTTACGTCATAATACATGCTCTTGATGCTCCAGTAGATGTGACACAAATTGGGGTAAGAGAAATTGCTCATAAAACCTGCAAATTGTGCTCTCATAATATATTGTGATGTCATAATGCGGATACATTATGACGTCATAATACATTGTGACGTCATAGTGCATACTAATTATGATGTCATCATATACTGTGCCATCATAATACATGCTAATGATGCTCCAGTAGATGTGACACAAGTTGGGGTAAGCGAAATTGCTCATAATACCTGCATGTTGCGCTCTCATAATATATTGTGATGTCATAATGCGGATACATTATGACGTCATAATACATTGTGACGACATAGTGCATACTAGTTATGATGTCATCATATGCTGTGACGTCATAATACATGCTCATGATGCTCCAGTAGATGTGACACAAATTGGGGTAAGAGAAATTGCTCATAATGCCTGCAAATTGCGCTCTCATAAAATATTGTGATTTCATAATGCGGATACATTATGACGTCATACTGCATTGTGACATCATAGTGCATACTAATTATGATGTCATCCTATACTGTGACGTCATAAATCATGCTCATGATGCTCCAGTAGATGTGACACAAATTGGGGTAAGAGAAATTGCTCATAATACCTGCATGTTGCGCTCTCATAATGTATTGTGATGTCATAATGCGGATACATTATGACGTCATAATACATTGTGACATCATAGTGCATACTGATTATGATGTCATCATATACTGTGACGTCATAATACATGCTCATGATGCTCCAGTAGATGTGACACAAATTGCGGTAAGCGAAATTGGTCTTAAAACCTGCAAATTGCGCTCTCATAATATATTGTGATGCCATAATGCGGATATATTACGACGTCATAATACATTGTGACATCATAGTGCATACTAATTATGATGTCATCATATATTGTGATGTCATAATACGTGCTCATGATGCTCCAGTAGATGTGACACAAATTGGGGTAGGAGAAATTGCTCATAATACCTGCAAATTGCGCTCTCAAAATATATTGTGATGTCATAATGCAGATACATTATGACGTCATAATATATTGTGACGTCATAGTACATACTAATTATGATGTCATCATATACTGTGACGTCAAAGTACATGCTCATGATTCTCCAGTAGATGTGACACAAATTGGGGTAAGAGACATTGCTCATAATACCTGCAAATTGCGCTCTCATAATATTTTGTGATATCATAATACGGATACATTATGACATCATAATACATTGTGACGTCATAGTGCATACTAGTTATGATGTCATCATATTCTGTGACGTCATAATACATGCTCATGATGCTCCAGTAGATGTGACACAAATTGGGGTAAGAGAAATTGCTCATAATACCTGCAAATTTCGCTCTCATAATATATTGTGATGTCATAATGCGGATAGATTATGACGTCATAATACATTGTGACGTCATACTGCATACTGATTATGATGTCATCATATACTGTGACGTCATAATACATGCTCATGATGCTGCAGTAGATGTGACACAACTTGGGGTAAGAGAAATTGGTCATAATGCCTGCAAATTGCGCTCTCATAATATATTGTGACGTCATAATGCGGATACATTATGACGTCATACTGCATCGTGACGTCATAGTGCATACTAATTATGATGTCATCATATATTGTGACGTCATAATACATGCTCATGATGCTTCATTAGATGTGACACAAATTGGGGTAAGAAAAATTGCTCATAAAACCTGCAAATTGCGCTCTCATAATATATTGTGATGTCAAAATGCGGATACATTATGACGCCATAATACATTGTGACGTCATAGAGCATACTAATTATGATGTCATCATATACTGTGACGTCATAATACATGCTCATCATGCTGCAGTAGATGTGACACAAATTGGGGTAAGAGAAATTGCTCATAATACCTGCAAATTGCGCTCTCATAATATATTGTGATGTCATAATGCGGATACATTATGACGTCATAATACATTGTGATGTCATAGTGCATACTAATTATGATGTCATCATATACTGTGACATCATAATAAATGCTCATGATGCTCCAGTACATGTCACACTAAATGGGGTAAGCAAAATTTGTCATGAAACCTGCAAATTGCGCTTTCATAATATATTGTGATGTCATTATGCGGATACATTATGACGTCATACTACATTGTGACGTCATAGTGCATACTAATTATGATGCCATCATATACTGTGATGTCATAATACATGCTCGTGATGCTCCAGTAGATGTGACACAAATTGGGGTAAGAGAAATTGCTCATAATACCTGCAAATTGCTTTCTCATAATATATTGTGATGTCATAATGCGGATACATTATGACGTCATAATACATTGTGACGTCATACTGCATACTGATTATGATGCCATCATATACTGTGACGTCATAATACATGCTCATGATGCTCCAGTAGATGTGACACAAATTGGGGTAAGAGAAATTGCTCATAATACCTGCAAATTGCGCTCTCATTATATATTGTGATGTCATAATGCGGATACATTATGACGTCATAATACATTGTGACGACATAGTGCAAACTAATTATTATGTCATCATATACTGTGACGTCATAATACATGCTCATGATGCTCCAGTAGATGTGACACATATTGGGCTAAGAGAAATTGGTCATAATATCTGCAAATTGCGCTCTCATAATATATTGTGATGTCATAATGCGGATACATTATGACAACATAATACATTGTGACGTCATAGTGCATACTAATTATGATGTCATCATATACTGTGACGTCATAATACATGCTCATGATGCTCCAGTAGATGTGACACAAATTGGGGTAAGAGAAATTGCTCATAATACATGCAAATTACGCCCTCAAAGTATACTGTGATGTCATAACACGGACACATTATGACGTCATAATATCTTGTGTCGTCATAGTGCATACTAATTATGATGTCATCATATACTGTGACGTCATAATACATGCTCATGATGCTCCAGTAGATGTGACACAAATTGGGGTAAGAGAAGTTGCTCATAATACCTGCAAATTGCGCTCTCATTATATATTGTGATGTCATAATTCTGATACATTATGACGTCGTAATACATTGTGACGTCATAGTGCATACTAATTATGATGCCATCATATACTGTGATGTCATAATACATGCTAATGATGCTCCAGTAGATGTGACAGAAGTTGGGGTAAGCGAAATTGCTCATAATACCTGAAACTTGCGCTCTCATAATATATTGTGATGTCATAATGCGGATACATTATGACGTCATAATACATTGTGACGACATAGTGCATACTAGTTATGATGTCATCATATGCTGTGACGTCATAATACATGCTCATGATGCTCCAGTAGATATGACACAAATTGGGGTAAGAGAAATTGCTCATAATGCCTGCAAATTGCGCTCTCATAAAATATTGTGATTTCATAATGCGGATACATTATGACGTCATACTGCATTGTGACATCATAGTGCCTACTAATTATGATGTCATCATATACTGTGACGTCATAATACATGCTCATGATGCTGCAGTAGATGTGACACAAATTGGGGTAAGAGAAATTGCTCATAATGCCTGCAAATTGCGCTCTCATAATATATTGTGATGTCATAATGCGGATACATTATGACGTCATAATACATTGTGACGTCATAGTGCATACTAATTATGATGTCATCCTATACTGTGACGTCATAAATCATGCTCATGATGCTCCAGTAGATGTGACACAAATTGGGGTAAGAGAAATTGCTCATAATACCTGCATGTTGCGCTCTCATAATGTATTGTGATGTCATAATGCGGATACATTATGACGTCATAATACATTGTGACATCATAGTGCATACTGATTATGATGTCATCATATACTGTGACGTCATAATACATGCTCATGATGCTCCAGTAGATGTGACACAAATTGCGGTAAGCGAAATTGGTCATAAAACCTGCAAATTGCGCTCTCATAATATATTGTGATGTCGTAATGCGGATACATTATGACGTCATAATACATTGTGACGTCATAGTGCATACTAATTATGATGTCATCATATCCTGTGACGTCTTAATACATGCTCATGATGCTCCAGTAGATGTGACACAAATTGGGGTAAGAGAAATTGCTCATAATACCTGCATGTTGCGCTCTCATAATGTATTGTGATGTCATAATGCGGATACATTATGACGTCATACTGCATCGTGACGTCATAGTGCATACTAATTATGATGTCATCATATATTGTGACGTCATAATACATGCTCATGATGCTTCATTAGATGTGACACAAATTGGGGTAAGAAAAATTGCTCGTAAAACCTGCAAATTGCGCTCTCATAATATATTGTGATGTCAAAATGCGGATACATTATGACGCCATAATACATTGTGACGTCATAGAGCATACTAATTATGATGTCATCATATACTGTGACGTCATAATACATGCTCATGATGCTCCAGTAGATGTGACACAAATTGGGGTAAGAGAAATTGCTCATAATACCTGCAAATTGCGCTCTCATAATATATTGTAATGTCATAATGCGGATACATTATAACGTCATAATACATTGTGACGACATAGTGCATACTAGTTATGATGTCATCTTATGCTGTGACGTCATAATACACGCTGATGATGCTCCAGTAGATGTGACTCAAATTGGGGTAAGCGAAATTGCTCTTAATACCTGCAAATTGCGCTCTCATAATATATTGTGATGTCATAATGCAGATACATTATGACGTCATAATACATTGTGACGTCATAGTACATACTAATTATGATGTCATCATATACTGTGACGTCAAAATACATGCTCATGATTCTCCAGTAGATGTGACACAAATTGGGGTAAGCGAAATTGCTCATAATACCTGCAAATTGCGCTCTCATAATATATTGTGATGTCATAATGCAGATACATTATGACGTCATAATATATTGTGACGTCATAGTACATACTAGTTATGATGTCATCATATACTGTGACGTCAAAATACATTCTCATGATTTTCCAGTAGATGTGACACAAATTGGGGTAAGAGACATTGCTCATAATACCTGCAAATTGCGCTCTCATAATATTTTGTGATATCATAATGCGGATACATTATGACATCATAATACATTGTGACGTCGTAGTGCATACTAGTTATGATGTCATCATATTCTGTGACGTCATAATACATGCTCATGATGCTCCAGTAGATGTGACACAAATTGGGGTAAGAGAAATTGCTCATAATACCTGCAAATTGCGCTCTCATAAAATATTGTGATGTCATAATTCGGATAGATTATGACGTCATAATACATTGTGACGTCATACTGCATACTAATTATTATGTCATCATATACTGTGACGTCATAATACATGCTCATGATGATCCAGTAGATGTGACACAAATTGGGGTAAGAGAAATTGGTCATAATGCCTGCAAATTGCGCTCTCATAATATATTGTGACGTCATAATGCGAATACATTATGACGTCATACTGCATCGTGACGTCATAGTGCATACTAATTATGATGTCATCATATATTGTGACGTTATAATATATGCTCATGATGCTTCATTAGATGTGACACAAATTGGGGTAAGATAAATTGCTCATAAAACCTGCAAATTGCGCTCTCATAATATATTGTGATGTCAAAATGCGGATACATTATGACGCCATAATACATTGTGACGTCATAGAGCATACTAATTATGATGTCATCATATACTGTGACGTCATAATACATGCTCATGATGCTCCAGTAGATGTGACACAAATTGGGGTAAGAGAAATTGCTCATAATACCTGCAAATTGCGCTCTCATTATGTATTGCGATGTCATAATGCAGATACATTATGACGTCATAATACATTGTGATGTCATAGTGCATACTAATTATGATGTCATCATATACTGTGACGTCATAATACATGCTCATGATGCTCCAGTACATGTGACACAAATTGGGGTAAGCAAAATTTGTCATGAAACCAGCAAATTGCGCACTCATAATATATTGTGATGTCATTATGCGGATACATTATGACGTCATACTACATTGTGACGTCATAGTGCATACTAATTATGATGTCTTCATATACTGTGACGTCATAATACATGCTCATGATGCTCCAGTAGATGTGACACAAATTGGGGTAAGAGAAATTGCTCATAATACCTGCAAATTGCGCTCTCATAATATATTGTGATGTCATAATGCGGATACATTATGACGTCATAATACATTGTGACGTCATAGTGCATACTAATTATGATGTCATCATATAGTGTGACGTCATAATACATGCTCATGATGCTCCAGTAGATGTGACACAAATTGGGGTAAGCGAAATTGCTCATAATACCTGCAAATTGCGCTCTCGTAATATATTGTGATGTCATAATGCGGATACATTATGACGTCATAATATATTGTGACATCATAGTGCATACTAATTATGATGTCATCATATACTGTGACGTCATAATACATGCTCATGATCCTCCAGTAAATGTGACACAATTGGGGTAAGGGAAATTGCTCATAATACCTGCAAATTGCGCTCTCATAATATATTGTGATGTCATAATGCGGATATATTTTGACGTCATAATACATTGTGACGTCATAGTGCATACTAATTATGATGTCATCATATACTGTGACGTCATAATACATGCTCATGATGCTCCAGTAGATGTGACACAAATTGGGGTAAAAGAAATTGCTCATAAAACCTGCAAATTGTGCTCTCATAATATATTGTGATGTCATAATGCGGATACATTATGACGTCATAATACATTGTGACGTCATAGTGCATACTAATTATGATGTCATCATATACTGTGACGTCATAATACATGCTAATGATGCTCCAGTAGATGTGACACAAGTTGGGGTAAGCGAAATTTCTCATAATACCTGAAACTTGCGCTCTCATAATATATTGTGATGTCATAATGCGGATACATTATGACGTCATAATACATTGTGACGACATAGTGCAAACTAGTTATGATGTCATCATATGCTGTGACGTCATAATACATGCTCATGATGCTCCAGTAGATGTGACACAAATTGGGGTAAGAGAAATTGCTCATAAAACCTGCAAATTGTGCTCTCATAATATATTGTGATGTCATAATGCGGATACATTATGACGTCATAATACATTGTGACGTCATAGTGCATACTAATCATGATGTCATCATATACTGTGACGTCATAGTACATGCTCATGATGCTCCAGTAGATGTGACACAAATTGGGTAAGAGAAATTGCTCATAATACCTGCAAATTGCGCTCTCATAATATATTGTGATGTCATAATGCGGATACATTATGACGTCATAATACATTGTGACGTCATAGTGCATACTAATTATGATGTCATCATATACTGTGCCGTCATAATACATGCTAATGATGCTCCAGTAGATGTGACACAAGTTGGGGTAAGAGAAATTGCTCATAATACCTGCATGTTGCGCTCTCATAATATATTGTGATGTCATAATGCGGATACATTATGACGTCATAATACATTGTGACGACATAGTGCATACTAGTTATGATGTCATCATATGCTGTGACGTCATAATACATGCTCATGATGCTCCAGTAGATGTGACACAAATTGGGGTAAGAGAAATTGCTCATAATGCCTGCAAATTGCGCTCTCATAAAATATTGTGATTTCATAATTCGGATACATTATGACGTCATACTGCATTGTGACATCATAGTGCATACTAATTATGATGTCATCCTATACTGTGACGTCATAAATCATGCTCATGATGCTCCAGTAGATGTGACACAAATTGGGGTAAGAGAAATTGCTCATAATACCTGCATGTTGCGCTCTCATAATGTATTGTGATGTCATAATGCGGATACATTATGACGTCATAATACATTGTGACATCATAGTGCATCCTGATTATGATGTCATCATATACTGTGACGTCATAATACATGCTCATGATGCTCCAGTAGATGTGACACAAATTGCGGTAAGCGAAATTGGTCTTAAAACCTGCAAATTGCGCTCTCATAATATATTGTGATGCCATAATGCGGATATATTACGACGTCATAATACATTGTGACATCATAGTGCATACTAATTATGATGTCATCATATATTGTGATGTCATAATACATGCTCATGATGCTCCAGTAGATGTGACAGAAATTGGGGTTGGAGAAATTGCTCATAATACCTGCAAATTGCGCTCTCAAAATATATTGTGATGTCATAATGCAGATACATTATGACGTCATAATATATTGTGACGTCATAGTACATACTAATTATGATGTCATCATATACTGTGACGTCAAAATACATGCTCATGATTCTCCAGTAGATGTGACACAAATTGGGGTAAGAGACATTGCTCATAATACCTGCAAATTGCGCTCCAATAATATTTTGTGATATCATAATACGGATACATTATGACATCATAATACATTGTGACGTCATAGTGCATACTAGTTATGATGTCATCATATTCTGTGACGTCATAATACATGCTCATGATGCTCCAGTAGATGTGACACAAATTGGGGTAAGAGAAATTGCTCATAATACCTGCAAACTGCGCTCTCATAATATATTGTGAGGTCATAATGCGGATAGATTATGACGTCATAATACATTGTGACGTCATACTGCATACTAATTATGATGTCATCATATACTGTGACGTCATAATACATGCTCATGATGCTGCAGTAGATGTGACACAACTTGGGGTAAGAGAAATTGGTCATAATGTCTGCAAATTGCTCTCTCATAATATATTGTGACGTCATAATGCGGATACATTATGACGTCATACTGCATCGTGACGTCATAGTGCATACTAATTATGATGTCATCATATATTGTGACGTCATAATACATGCTCATGATGCTTCATTAGATGTGACACAAATTGGGGTAAGAAAAATTGCTCATAAAACCTGCAAATTGCGCTCTCATAATATATTGTGATGTCAAAATGCGGATACATTATGACGCCATAATACATTGTGACGTCATAGAGCATACTAATTATGATGTCATCATATACTGTGACGTCATAATACATGCTCATGATGCTGCAGTAGATGTGACACAAATTGGGGTAAGAGAAATTGCTCATAATACCTGCAAATTGCGCTCTCATAATATATTGTGATGTCATAATGCGGATACATTATGACGTCATAATACATTGTGATGTCATAGTGCATACTAATTATGATGTCATCATATACTGTGACGTCATAATACATGCTCATGATGCTCCAGTACATGTCACACTAATTGGGGTAAGCAAAATTTGTCATGAAACCTGCAAATTGCGCTTTCATAATATATTGTGATGACATTATGCGGATACATTATGACGTCATACTACATTGTGAAGTCATAGTGCATACTAATTATGATGCCATCATATACTGTGATGTCATAATACATGCTCGTGATGCTCCAGTAGATGTGACACAAATTGGGGTAAGAGAAATTGCTCATAATACCTGCAAATTGCTTTCTCATAATATATTGTGATGTCATAATGCGGATACATTATGACGTCATAATACATTGTGACGTCATACTGCATACTGATTATGATGCCATCATATACTGTGACGTCATAATACATGCTCATGATGCTCCAGTAGATGTGACACAAATTGGGGTAAGAGAAATTGCTCATAATACCTGCAAATTGCGCTCTCATTATATATTGTGATGTCATAATGCGGATACATTATGACGTCATAATACATTGTGACGACATAGTGCAAACTAATTATTATGTCATCATATACTGTGACGTCATAATACATGCTCATGATGCTCCAGTAGATGTGACACATATTGGGCTAAGAGAAATTGGTCATAATATCTGCAAATTGCGCTCTCATAATATATTGTGATGTCATAATGCGGATACATTCTGACAACATAATACATTGTGACGTCATAGTGCATAGTAATTATGATGTCATCATATACTGTGACGTCATAATACATGCTCATGATGCTCCAGTAGATGTGACACAAATTGGGGTAAGAGAAATTGCTCATAATACATGCAAATTACGCTCTCAAAGTATACTGTGATGTCATAACACGGACACATTATGACGTCATAATATCTTGTGTCGTCATAGTGCATACTAATTATGATGTCATCATATACTGTGACATCATAATACATGCTCATGATGCTCCAGTAGATGTGACACAAATTGGGGTAAGAGAAGTTGCTCATAATACCTGCAAATTGCGCTCTCATTATATATTGTGATGTCATAATTCTGATACATTATGACGTCGTAATACATTGTGACGTCATAGTGCATACTAATTATGATGTCATCATATACTGTGACATCATAATACATGCTCATGATGCTCCAGTAGATGTGACACAAATTGGGTTAAGCGAAATTGCTCATAATACCTGCAAATTGCGCTCTCATAATATATTGTAATGTCATAATGCGGATACATTATGACGTCATAATACATTGTGACGACATAGTGCATACTAGTTATGATGTCATCATATGCTGTGACGTCATAATACACGCTGATGATGCTCCAGTAGATGTGACTCAAATTGGGGTAAGCGAAATTGCTCATAATACCTGCAAATTGCGCTCTCATAATATATTGTGATGTCATAATGCAGATACATTATGACGTCATAATACATTGTGACGTCATAGTACATACTAATTATGATGTCATCATATACTGTGACGTCAAAATACATGCTCATGATTCTCCAGTAGATGTGACACAAATTGGGGTAAGCGAAATTGCTCATAATACCTGCAAATTGCGCTCTCGTAATATATTGTGATGTCATAATGCGGATACATTATGACGTCATAATACATTGTGACGTCATAGTACATACTAATTATGATGTCATCATATACTGTGACGTCAAAATACATTCTCATGATTTTCCAGTAGATGTGACACAAATTGGGGTAAGAGACATTGCTCATAATACCTGCAAATTGCGCTCTCATAATATTTTGTGATATCATAATGCGGATACATTATGACATCATAATACATTGTGACGTCGTAGTGCATACTAGTTATGATGTCATCATATTCTGTGACGTCATAATACATGCTCATGATGCTCCAGTAGATGTGACACAAATTGGGGTAAGAGAAATTGCTCATAATACCTGCAAATTGCGCTCTCATAATATATTGTGATGTCATAATTCGGATAGATTATGACGTCATAATACATTGTGACGTCATACTGCATACTAATTATTATGTCATCATATACTGTGACGACATAATACATGCTCATGATGATCCAGTAGATGTGACACAAATTGGGGTAAGAGAAATTGGTCATAATGCCTGCAAATTGCGCTCTCATAATATATTGTGACGTCATAATGCGGATACATTATGACGTCATACTGCATCGTGACGTCATAGTGCATACTAATTATGATGTCATCATATATTGTGACGTCATAATATATGCTCATGATGCTTCATTAGATGTGACACAAATTGGGGTAAGATAAATTGCTCATAAAACCTGCAAATTGCGCTCTCATAATATATTGTGATGTCAAAATGCGGATACATTATGACGCCATAATACATTGTGACGTCATAGAGCATACTAATTATTATGTCATCATATACTGTGACGTCATAATACATGCTCATGATGCTCCAGTAGATGTGACACAAATTGGGGTAAGAGAAATTGCTCATAATACCTGCAAATTGCGCTCTCATTATGTATTGCGATGTCATAATGCAGATACATTATGACGTCATAATACATTGTGATGTCATAGTGCATACTAATTATGATGTCATCATATACTGTGATGTCATAATACATGCTCATGATGCTCCAGTACATGTGACACAAATTGGGGTAAGCAAAATTTGTCATGAAACCAGCAAATTGCGCTCTCATAATATATTGTGATGTCATTATGCGGATACATTATGACGTCATACTACACTGTGACGTCATAGTGCATACTAATTATGATGTCTTCATATACTGTGACGTCATAATACATGCTCATGATGCTCCAGTAGATGTGACACAAATTGGGGTAAGAGAAATTGCTCATAAAACCTGCAAATTGTGCTCTCATAATATATTGTGATGTCATAATGCGGATACATTATGACGTCATAATATATTGTGACGTCATAGTGCATACTAACTATGATGTCATCATATACTGTGACGTCATAATACATGCTAATGATGCTCCAGTAGATGTGACACAAGTTGGGGTAAGCGAAATTTCTCATAATACCTGAAACTTGCGCTCTCATAATATATTGTGATGTCATAATGCGGATACATTATGACGTCATAATACATTGTGACGTCATAGTGCATACTAATTATGATGTCATCCTATACTGTGACGTCATAAATCATGCTCATGATGCTCCAGTAGATGTGACACAAATTGGGGTAAGAGAAATTGCTCATAATACCTGCATGTTGCGCTCTCATAATGTATTGTGATGTCATAATGCGGATACATTATGACGTCATAATACATTGTGACATCATAGTGCATACTGATTATGATGTCATCATATACTGTGACATCATAATACATGCTCATGATGCTCAAGTAGATGTGACACAAATTGGGGTAAGAGAAATTGCTCATAATACCTGCATGTTGCGCTCTCATAATGTATTGTGATGTCATAATGCGGATACATTATGACGTCATACTGCATCGTGACGTCATAGTGCATACTAATTATGATGTCATTATATATTGTGACGTCATAATACATGCTCATGATGCTTCATTAGATGTGACACAAATTGGGGTAAGAAAAATTGCTCATAAAACCTGCAAATTGCGCTCTCATAATATATTGTGATGTCAAAATGCGGATACATTATGACGCCATAATACATTGTGACGTCATAGAGCATACTAATTATGATGTCATCATATACTGTGACGTCATAATACATGCTCATGATGCTCCAGTAGATGTGACACAAATTGGGGTAAGAGAAATTGCTCATAATACCTGCAAATTGCGCTCTCATAATATATTGTGATGTCATAATACGGATACATTATGACGTCATAATACATTGTGACGTCATAGTGCATACTAATTATGATGTCATCATATACTGTGACGTCATAATACATGCTCATGATGCTCCAGTAGATGTGACACAAATTGGGGTAAGAGAAATTGCTCATAAAACCTGCAAATTGTGCTCTCATAATATATTGTGATGTCATAATGCGGATACATTATGACGTCATAATACATTGTGACGTCATAGTGCATACTAATTATGATGTCATCATATACTGTGACGTCATAATACATGCTAATGATGCTCCAGTAGATGTGACACAAGTTGGGGTAAGCGAAATTTCTCATAATACCTGAAACTTGCGCTCTCATAATATATTGTGATGTCATAATGCGGATACATTATGACGTCATAATACATTGTGACGACATAGTGCATACTAGTTATGATGTCATCATATGCTGTGACGTCATAATACATGCTCATGATGCTCCAGTAGATGTGACACAAATTGGGGTAAGAGAAATTGCTCATAATGCCTGCAAATTGCGCTCTCATAATATATTATGATGTCATAATGCGGATACATTATGACGTCATAATACATTGTGACGTCATAGTGCATACTAATTATGATGTCATCCTATACTGTGACGTCATAAATCATGCTCATGATGCTCCAGTAGATGTGACACAAATTGGGGTAAGAGAAATTGCTCATAATACCTGCATGTTGCGCTCTCATAATGTATTGTGATGTCATAATGCGGATACATTATGACGTCATAATACATTGTGACATCATAGTGCATACTGATTATGATGTCATCATATACTGTGACGTCATAATACATGCTCATGATGCTCAAGTAGATGTGACACAAATTGCGGTAAGCGAAATTGGTCATAAAACCTGCAAATTGCGCTCTCATAATATATTGTGATGTCGTAATGCGGATACATTATGACGTCATAATACATTGTGACGTCATAGTGCATACTAATTATGATGTCATCATATCCTGTGACGTCATAATACATGCTCATGATGCTCCAGTAGATGTGACACAAATTGGGGTAAGAGAAATTGCTCATAATACCTGCATGTTGCGCTCTCATAATGTATTGTGATGTCATAATGCGGATACATTATGACGTCATACTGCATCGTGACGTCATAGTGCATACTAATTATGATGTCATCATATATTGTGACGTCATAATACATGCTCATGATGCTTCATTAGATGTGACACAAATTGGGGTAAGAAAAATTGCTCATAAAACCTGCAAATTGCGCTCTCATAATTTATTGTGATGTCAAAATGCGGATACATTATGACGCCATAATACATTGTGACGTCATAGAGCATACTAATTATGATGTCATCATATACTGTGACGTCATAATACATGCTCATGATGCTCCAGTAGATGTGACACAAATTGGGGTAAGAGAAATTGCTCATAATACCTGCAAATTGCGCTCTCATAATATATTGTGATGTCATAATGCGGATACATTATGACGTCATAATACATTGTGATGTCATAGTGCATACTAATTATGATGTCATCATATACTGTGACGTCATAATACATGCTCATGATGCTCCAGTACATGTCAAACTAATTGGGGTAAGCAAAATTTGTCATGAAACCTGCAAATTGCGCTTTCATAATATATTGTGATGTCATTATGCGGATACATTATGACGTCATACTACATTTTGACGTCATAGTGCATACTAATTATGATGCCATCATATACTGTGATGTCATAATACATGCTCGTGATGCTCCAGTAGATGTGACACAAATTGGGGTAAGAGAAATTGCTCATAATACCTGCAAATTGCGCTCTCATAATATATTGTGATGTCAAAATGCGGATACATTATGACGTCATAATACATTGTGACGACATAGTGCATACTAGTTATGATGTCATCATATGCTTTGACGTCATAATACACGCTGATGATGCTCCAGTAGATGTGACTCAAATTGGGGTAAGCGAAATTGCTCATAATACCTGCAAATTGCGCTCTCATAATATATTGTGATGTCATAATGCAGATACATTATGACGTCATAATACATTGTGACGTCATAGTACATACTATTTATGATGTCATCATATACTGTGACGTCAAAATACATGCTCATGATTCTCCAGTAGATGTGACACAAATTGGGGTAAGCGAAATTGCTCATAATACCTGCAAATTGCGCTCTCATAATATATTGTGATGTCATAATGCAGATACATTATGACGTCATAATACATTGTGACGTCATAGTACATACTAATTATGATGTCATCATATACTGTGACGTCAAAATACATTCTCATGATTTTCCAGTAGATGTGACACAAATTGGAGTAAGAGACATTGCTCATAATACCTGCAAATTGCGCTCTCATAATATTTTGTGATATCATAATGCGGATACATTATGACATCATAATACATTGTGACGTCGTAGTGCATACTAGTTATGATGTCATCATATTCTGTGACGTCATAATACATGCTCATGATGCTCCAGTAGATGTGACACAAATTGGGGTAAGCGAAATTGCTCATAATACCTGCAAATTGCGCTCTCATAATATATTGTGATGTCATAATGCGGATACATTATGACGTCATAATACATTGTGACGACATAGTGCATACTAGTTATGGTGTCATCATATGCTGTGACGTCATAATACATGCTGATGATGCTCCAGTAGATGTGACTCAAATTGGGGTAAGCGAAATTGCTCATAATACCTGCAAATTGCGCTCTCATAATATATTGTGATGTCATAATGACGATACATTATGACGTCATAATATATTGTGACGTCATAGTACATACTAATTATGATGTCATCATATACTGTGACGTCAAAATACACGCTCATGATTCTCCAGTAGATGTGACACAAATTGTGGTAAGCGAAATTGCTCATAATACCTGCAAATTGCGCTCTCAGAATATATTGTGATGTCATAATGCAGACACATTATGACGTAATAATACATTGTGACGTCATAGTACATACTAATTATGATGTCATCATATACTGTGACATCAAAATACATGCTCATGATTCTCCAGTAGATGTGACACGAATTGGGGTAAGAGACATTGCTCATAATACCTGCAAATTGCGCTCTCATAATATTTTGTGATATCATAATGCGGATACATTATGACATCATAATACATTGTGACGTCATAGTGCATACTAGTTATGATGTCATCATATTCTGTGACGTCATAATACATGCTCATGATGCTCCAGTAGATGTGACACAAATTGGGGTAAGAGAAATTGCTCATAATACCTGCAAATTGCGCTCTCATTATGTATTGCGATGTCATAATGCAGATACATTATGACGTCATAATACATTGTGATGTCATAGTGCATACTAATTATGATGTCATCATATACTGTGACGTCATAATACATGCTCATGATGCTCCAGTACATGTGACACAAATTGGGGTAAGCAAAATTTGTCATGAAACCAGCAAATTGCGCTCTCATAATATATTGTGATGTCATTATGCGGATACATTATGACGTCATACTACATTGTGACGTCATAGTGCATACTAATTATGATGTCTTCATATACTGTGACGTCATAATACATGCTCATGATGCTCCAGTAGATGTGACACAAATTGGGGTAAGAGAAATTGCTCATAATACCTGCAAATTGCGCTCTCATAATATATTGTGATGTCATAATGCGGATACATTATGACGTCATAATACATTGTGACGTCATAGTGCATACTAATTATGATGTCATCATATAGTGTGACGTCATAATACATGCTCATGATGCTCCAGTAGATGTGACACAAATTGGGGTAAGCGAAATTGCTCATAATACCTGCATATTGCGCTCTCGTAATATATTGTGATGTCATAATGCGGATACATTATGAGGTCATAATATATTGTGACGTCATAGTGCATACTAATTATGATGTCATCATATACTGTGACGTCATAATACATGCTCATGATCCTCCAGTAAATGTGACACAAATTGGGGTAAGGGAAATTGCTCATAATACCTGCAAATTGCGCTCTCATAATATATTGTGATGTCATAATGCGGATATATTTTGACGTCATAATACATTGTGACGTCATAGTGCATACTAATTATGATGTCATCATATACTGTGACGTCATAATACATGCTCATGATGCTCCAGTAGATGTGACACAAATTGGGGTAAGAGAAATTGCTCATAAAACCTGCAAATTGTGCTCTCATAATATATTGTGATGTCATAATGCGGATACATTATGACGTCATAATATATTGTGACGTCATAGTGCATACTAACTATGATGTCATCATATACTGTGACGTCATAATACATGCTAATGATGCTCCAGTAGATGTGACACAAGTTGGGGTAAGCGAAATTTCTCATAATACCTGAAACTTGCGCTCTCATAATATATTGTGATGTCATAATGCGGATACATTATGACGTCATAATACATTGTGACGACATAGTGCATACTAGTTATGATGTCATCATATGCTGTGACGTCATAATACATGCTCATGATGCTCCAGTAGATGTGACACAAATTGGGGTAAGAGAAATTGCTCATAATGCCTGCAAATTGCGCTCTCATAATATATTGTGATGTCATAATGCGGATACATTATGACGTCATAATACATTGTGACGTCATAGTGCATACTAATTATGATGTCATCCTATACTGTGACGTCATAAATCATGCTCATGATGCTCCAGTAGATGTGACACAAATTGGGGTAAGAGAAATTGCTCATAATACCTGCATGTTGCGCTCTCATAATGTATTGTGATGTCATAATGCGGATACATTATGACGTCATAATACATTGTGACATCATAGTGCATACTGATTATGATGTCATCATATACTGTGACGTCATAATACATGCTCATGATGCTCAAGTAGATGTGACACAAATTGCGGTAAGCGAAATTGGTCATAAAACCTGCAAATTGCGCTCTCATAATATATTGTGATGTCGTAATGCGGATACATTATGACGTCATAATACATTGTGACGTCATAGTGCATACTAATTATGATGTCATCATATCCTGTGACGTCATAATACATGCTCATGATGCTCCAGTAGATGTGACACAAATTGGGGTAAGAGAAATTGCTCATAATACCTGCATGTTGCGCTCTCATAATGTATTGTGATGTCATAATGCGGATACATTATGACGTCATACTGCATCGTGACGTCATAGTGCATACTAATTATGATGTCATCATATATTGTGACGTCATAATACATGCTCATGATGCTTCATTAGATGTGACACAAATTGGGGTAAGAAAAATTGCTCATAAAACCTGCAAATTGCGCTCTCATAATATATTGTGATGTCAAAATGCGGATACATTATGACGCCATAATACATTGTGACGTCATAGAGCATACTAATTATGATGTCATCATATACTGTGACGTCATAATACATGCTCATGATGCTCCAGTAGATGTGATACAAATTGGGGTAAGAGAAATTGCTCATAATACCTGCAAATTGCGCTCTCATAATATATTGTGATGTCATAATGCGGATACATTATGACGTCATAATATATTGTGATGTCATAGTGCATACTAATTATGATGTCATCATATACTGTGACGTCATAATACATGCTCATGATGCTCCAGTACATGTCACACTAATTGGGGTAAGCAAAATTTGTCATGAAACCTGCAAATTGCGCTTTCATAATATATTGTGATGTCATTATGCGGATACATTATGACGTCATACTACATTGTGACGTCATAGTGCATACTAATTATGATGCCATCATATACTGTGATGTCATAATACATGCTCGTGATGCTCCAGTAGATGTGACACAAATTGGGGTAAGAGAAATTGCTCATAATACCTGCAAATTGCGCTCTCATAATATATTGTGATGTCATAATGCGGATACATTATGACGTCATAATACATTGTGACGACATAGTGCATACTAGTTATGATGTCATCATATGCTTTGACGTCATAATACACGCTGATGATGCTCCAGTAGATGTGACTCAAATTGGGGTAAGCGAAATTGCTCATAATACCTGCAAATTGCGCTCTCATAATATATTGTGATGTCATAATGCAGATACATTATGACGTCATAATACATTGTGACGTCATAGTACATACTAATTATGATGTCATCATATACTGTGACGTCAAAATACATGCTCATGATTCTCCAGTAGATGTGACACAAATTGGGGTAAGCGAAATTGCTCATAATACCTGCAAATTGCGCTCTCATAATATATTGTGATGTCATAATGCAGATACATTATGACGTCATAATACATTGTGACGTCATAGTACATACTAATTATGATGTCATCATATACTGTGACGTCAAAATACATTCTCATGATTTTCCAGTAGATGTGACACAAATTGGAGTAAGAGACATTGCTCATAATACCTGCAAATTGCGCTCTCATAATATTTTGTGATATCATAATGCGGATACATTATGACATCATAATACATTGTGACGTCGTAGTGCATACTAGTTATGATGTCATCATATTCTGTGACGTCATAATACATGCTCATGATGCTCCAGTAGATGTGACACAAATTGGGGTAAGCGAAATTGCTCATAATACCTGCAAATTGCGCTCTCATAATATATTGTGATGTCATAATGCGGATACATTATGACGTCATAATACATTGTGACGACATAGTGCATACTAGTTATGGTGTCATCATATGCTGTGACGTCATAATACATGCTGATGATGCTCCAGTAGATGTGACTCAAATTGGGGTAAGCGAAATTGCTCATAATACCTGCAAATTGCGCTCTCATAATATATTGTGATGTCATAATGACGATACATTATGACGTCATAATACATTGTGACGTCATAGTACATACTAATTATGATGTCATCATATACTGTGACGTCAAAATACACGCTCATGATTCTCCAGTAGATGTGACACAAATTGTGGTAAGCGAAATTGCTCATAATACCTGCAAATTGCGCTCTCAGAATATATTGTGATGTCATAATGCAGACACATTATGACGTAATAATACATTGTGACGTCATAGTACATACTAATTATGATGTCATCATATACTGTGACATCAAAATACATGCTCATGATTCTCCAGTAGATGTGACACGAATTGGGGTAAGAGACATTGCTCATAATACCTGCAAATTGCGCTCTCATAATATTTTGTGATATCATAATGCGGATACATTATGACATCATAATACATTGTGACGTCATAGTGCATACTAGTTATGATGTCATCATATTCTGTGACGTCATAATACATGCTCATGATGCTCCAGTAGATGTGACACAAATTGGGGTAAGAGAAATTGCTCATAATACCTGCAAATTGCGCTCTCATAATATATTGTGATGTCATAATGCGGATAGATTATGACGTCATAATACATTGTGACGTCATACTGCATACTAATTTTGATGTCATCATATACTGTGACGTCATAATACATGCTCATGATGCTCCAGTAGATGTGACACAAATTGGGGTAAGAGAAATTGGTCATAATGCCTGCGAATTGCGCTCTCATAATATATTGTGATGTCATAATGCGTATACATTATGACGTCATACTGCATCGTGACGTCATAGTGCATACTAATTATGATGTCATTATATATTGTGACGTCATAATACATGCTCATGATGCTTCATTAGATGTGACACATATTGGGGTAAGAGAAATTGCTCATAATACCTGCAAATTGCGCTCTCATAATATATTGTGATGTCAAAATGCGGATACATTATGACGCCATAATACATTGTGACGTCATAGAGCATACTAATTATGATGTCATCATATACTGTGACGTCATAATACATGCTCATGATGCTCTAGTAGATGTGACACAAATTGGGGTAAGAGAAATTGGTCATAATACCTGCAAATTGCGCTCTCATAATATATTGTGATGTCATAATGCGGATACATTATGACGTCATAATACATTGTGATGTCATAGTGCATACTAATTATGATGTCATCATATACTGTGACGTCATAATACATGCTCATGATGCTCCAGTACATGTGACACAAATTGGGGTAAGCAAAATTTGTCATGAAAACTGCAAATTGCGCTCTCATAATATATTGTGATGTCATTATGCGGATACATTATGACGTCATACTACATTGTGACGTCATAGTGCATACTAATTATGATGTCATCACATACTGTGATGTCATAATACATGCTCGTGATGCTCCAGTAGATGTGACACAAATTGGGGTAAGAGAAATTGCTCATAATACCTGCAAATTGCTTTCTCATAATATATTGTGATGTCATAATGCGGATACATTATGACGTCATAATACATTGTGACGTCATACTGCATACTGATTATGATGCCATCATATACTGTGACGTCATAATACATGCTCATGATGCTCCAGTAGATGTGACACAAATTGGGGTAAAGAAATTGCTCATAATACCTGCAAATTGGGCTCTCATTGTATATTGTGATGTCATAATGCGGATACATTATGACGTCATAATACATTGTGACGTCATAGTGCAAACTAATTATTATATCATCATATACTGTGACGTCATAATACATGCTCATGATGCTCCAGTAGATGTGACACAAATTGGGGTAAGAGAAATTGCTCATAATACCTGCAAATTGCGCTCTCATAATATATTGTGATGTCATAATGCGGATACATTATGACGTCACAATACATTGTGACGTCATAGTGCATACTAATTATAATGTCATCATATACTGTGACATCATAATACATGCTCGTGATGCTCCAGTAGATGTGACACAAATTGGGGTAAGAGAAATTGCTCATAATACCTGCAAATTGCGCTCTCATTGTATATTGTGATGTCATAACGTGGATACATTATGACGTCATAATACATTGTGACGTCATAGTGCATACTAATTATGATGTCATCATATACTGTGACGTCATAATATATGCTCATGATGCTCCAGTAGATGTGACACAAATTGGGGTAAGAGAAGTTGCTCACAATACCTGCAAATTACGCTCCCATAATATATTGTGATGTCATAATGCTGATACATTATGACGTCATAATACATTGTGACATCATAGTGCATACTAATTATGATGTCATCATATACTGTGACGTCATAATACATGCTCATGATGCTCCAGTAGATGTAACACAAGTTGGGGTAAGCGAAATTGCTCATAATACCTGCAAATTGCGCTCTCATAATATATTGTGATGTCATAATGCGGATACATTATGACGTCATAATACATTTTGACGACATAGTGCATACTAATTATGATGTCATCATATACTGTGACGTCATAATACATGCTCATGATGCTCCAGTGGATGTTACACAAATTGGGGTAAGAGAAATTGCTAATAATACCTGAAAATTGAGCTCTCATAATATATTGTGATGTCATAACGCGGATACATTATGACGTCAAAATACATTGTGATGTCATAGTGCATACTAATTATGATGTCCTCATATACTGTGACGTCATAATACATGCTCATGATGCTCCAGTAGATGTGACACAAATTGGGGTAAGAGAAATTGCTCATAATACCTGCAAATTACACTCTCGTAATATATTGTGATGTCATTATGCTGAAACATTATGACGTCATAATACATTGTGACATCATAGTGCATACTAATTATGATGTAATCATATACTGTGACGTCATAATACATGCTCATGATGCTCCAGTAGATGTGACACAAATTGGGGTAAGCGAAATTGCTCATAATACCTGCAAATTGCGCTCTCGTAATATATTGTGATGTCATAAAGCGGATACATTATGACGTCATAATATATTGTGACGTCATAGTGCATACTAATTATGATGTCATCATATACTGTGACGCCATAATACTTGCTCATGATCCTCCAGTAGATGTGACACAAATTGGGGTAAGGGAAATTGCTCATAATACCTGCAAATTGCGCTCTCATAATATATTGTGATGTCATAATGCGGATATATTTTGACGTCTTAATACATTGTGACGTCATAGTGCATACTAATTATGATGTCAACATATACTGTGACGTCATAATACATGCTCTTGATGCTCCAGTAGATGTGACACAAATTGGGGTAAGAGAAATTGCTCATAAAACCTGCAAATTGTGCTCTCATAATATATTGTGATGTCATAATGCGGATACATTATGACGTCATAATACATTGTGACGTCATAGTGCATACTAATTATGATGACATCATATACTGTGACGTCATAGTACATGCTCATGATGCTCCAGTAGATGTGACACAAATTGGGTAAGAGAAATTGCTCATAATACCTGCAAATTGCGCTCTCATAATATATTGTGATGTCATAATGCGGATACATTATGACGTCATAATACATTGTGACGTCATAGTGCATACTAATTATGATGTCATCATATACTGTGCCGTCATAATACATGCTAATGATGCTCCAGTAGATGTGACACAAGTTGGGGTAAGCGAAATTGCTCATAATACCTGCATGTTGCGCTCTCATAATATATTGTGATGTCATAATGCGGATACATTATGACGTCATAATACATTGTGACATCATAGTGCATACTGATTATGATGTCATCATATACTGTGACGTCATAATACATGCTCATGATGCTCCAGTAGATGTGACACAAATTGCGGTAAGCGAAATTGGTCTTAAAACCTGCAAATTGCGCTCTCATAATATATTGTGATGCCATAATGCGGATATATTACGACGTCATAATACATTGTGACATCATAGTGCATACTAATTATGATGTCATCATATATTGCGATGTCATAATACATGCTCATGATGCTCCAGTAGATGTGACACAAATTGGGGTAGGAGAAATTGCTCATAATACCTGCAAATTGTGCTCTCAAAATATATTGTGATGTCATAATGCAGATACATTATGACGTCATAATATATTGTGACGTCATAGTACATACTAATTATGATGTCATCATATACTGTGACGTCAAAATACATGCTCATGATTCTCCAGTAGATGTGACACAAATTGGGGTAAGAGACATTGCTCATAATACCTGCAAATTGCGATCTCATAATATTTTGTGATATCATAATACGGATACATTATGACATCATAATACATTGTGACGTCATAGTGCATACTAGTTATGATGTCATCATATTCTGTGACGTCATAATACATGCTCATGATGCTGCAGTAGATGTGACACAACTTGGGGTAAGAGAAATTGGTCATAATGCCTGCAAATTGCGCTCTCATAATATATTGTGACGTCGTAATGCGGATACATTATGACGTCATACTGCATCGTGACGTCATAGTGCATACTAACTATGATGTCATCATATATTGTGACGTCATAATACATGCTCATGATGCTCCAGTACATGTCACACTAATTGGGGTAAGCAAAATTTGTCATGAAACCTGCAAATTGGGCTTTCATAATATATTGTGATGTCATTATGCGGATACATTATGACGTCATACTACATTGTGACGTCATAGTGCATACTAATTATGATGCCATCATATACTGTGATGTCATAATACATGCTCGTGATGCTCCAGTAGATGTGACACAAATTGGGGTAAGAGAAATTGCTCATAATACCTGCAAATTGCTTTCTCATAATATATTGTGATGTCATAATGCGGATACATTATGACGTCATAATACATTGTGACGTCATACTGCATACTGATTATGATGCCATCATATACTGTGACGTCATAATACATGCTCATGATGCTCCAGTAGATGTGACACAAATTGGGGTAAGAGAAATTGCTCATAATACCTGCAAATTGCGCTCTCATTATATATTGTGATGTCATAATGCGGATACATTATGACGTCATAATACATTGTGACGACATAGTGCAAACTAATTATTATGTCATCATATACTGTGACGTCATAATACATGCTCATGATGCTCCAGTAGATGTGACACATATTGGGCTAAGAGAAATTGGTCATAATATCTGCAAATTGCGCTCTCATAATATATTGTGATGTCATAATGCGGATACATTATGACAACATAATACATTGTGACGTCATAGTGCATACTAATTATGATGTCATCATATACTGTGACGTCATAATACATGCTCATGATGCTCCAGTAGATGTGACACAAATTGGGATAAGAGAAATTGCTCATAATACATGCAAATTACGCTCTCAATGTATACTGTGATGTCATAACACGGACACATTATGACGTCATAATATCTTGTGTCGTCATAGTGCATACTAATTATGATGTCATCATATACTGTGATGTCATAATACATGCTCATGATGCTCCAGTAGATGTGACACAAATTGGGGTAAGAGAAGTTGCTCATAATACCTGCAAATTGCGCTCTCATTATATATTGTGATGTCATAATTCTGATACATTATGACGTCGTAATACATTGTGACGTCATAGTGCATACTAATTATGATGTCATCATATACTGTGACATCATAATACATGCTCATGATGCTCCAGTAGATGTGACACAAATTGGGTTAAGCGAAATTGCTCATAATACCTGCAAATTGCGCTCTCATAATATATTGTGATGTCATAATGCGGATACATTATGACGTCATAATACATTGTGATGACATAGTGCATACTAGTTATGATGTCATCATATGCTGTGACGTCATAATACACGCTGATGATGCTCCAGTAGATGTGACTCAAATTGGGGTAAGCGAAATTGCTCATAATACCTGCAAATTGCGCTCTCATAATATATTGTGATGTCATAATGCAGATACATTATGACGTCATAATATATTGTGACGTCATAGTACATACTAATTATGATGTCATCATATACTGTGACGTCAAAATACATGCTCATGATTCTCCAGTAGATGTGACACAAATTGGGGTAAGCGAAATTGCTCATAATACCTGCAAATTGCGCTCTCATAATATATTGTGATGTCATAATGCAGATACATTATGACGTCATAATACATTGTGACGTCATAGTACATACTAATTATGATGTCATCATATACTGTGACGTCAAAATACATTCTCATGATTTTCCAGTAGATGTGACACAAATTGGGGTAAGAGACATTGCTCATAATACCTGCAAATTGCGCTCTCATAATATTTTGTGATATCATAATGCGGATACATTATGACATCATAATACATTGTGACGTCGTAGTGCATACTAGTTATGATGTCATCATATTCTGTGACGTCATAATACATGCTCATGATGCTCCAGTAGATGTGACACAAATTGGGGTAAGAGAAATTGCTCATAATACCTGCAAATTGCGCTCTCATAATATATTGTGATGTCATAATTCGGATAGATTATGACGTCATAATACATTGTGACGTCATACTGCATACTAATTATGATGTCATCATATACTGTGACGTCATAATACATGCTCATGATGATCCAGTAGATGTGACACAAATTGGGTTAAGAGAAATTGGTCATAATGCCTGCAAATTGCGGTCTCATAATATATTGTGACGTCATAATGCGGATACATTATGACGTCATACTGCATCGTGACGTCATAGTGCATACTAATTATGATGTCATCATATATTGTGACGTCATAATATATGCTCATGATGCTTCATTAGATGTGACACAAATTGGGGTAAGATAAATTGCTCATAAAACCTGCAAATTGCGCTCTCATAATATATTGTGATGTCAAAATGCGGATACATTATGACGCCATAATACATTGTGACGTCATAGACCATACTAATTATGATGTCATCATATACTGTAACGTCATAATACATGCTCATGATGCTCCAGTAGATGTGACACAAATTGGGGTAAGAGAAATTGCTCATAATACCTGCAAATTGCGCTCTCATTATGTATTGCGATGTCATAATGCAGATACATTATGACGTCATAATACATTGTGATGTCATAGTGCATACTAATTATGATGTCATCATATACTGTGACGTCATAATACATGCTCATGATGCTCCAGTACATGTGACACAAATTGGGGTAAGCAAAATTTGTCATGAAACCAGCAAATTGCGCTCTCATAATATATTGTGATGTCATTATGCGGATACATTATGACGTCATACTACATTTTGCCGTCATAGTGCATACTAATTATGATGTCTTCATATACTGTGACGTCATAATACATGCTCATGATGCTCCAGTAGATGTGACACAAATTGGGGTAAGAGAAATTGCTCATAATACCTGCAAATTGCGCTCTCATAATATATTGTGATGTCATAATGCGGATACATTATGACGTCATAATACATTGTGACGTCATAGTGCATACTAATTATGATGTCATCATATAGTGTGACGTCATAATACATGCTCATGATGCTCCAGTAGATGTGACACAAATTGGGGTAAGCGAAATTGCTCATAATACCTGCAAATTGCGCTCTCGTAATATATTGTGATGTCATAATGCGGATACATTATGACGTCATAATATATTGTGACGTCATAGTGCATACTAATTATGATGTCATCATATACTGTGACGTCATAATACATGCTCATGATCCTCCAGTAAATGTGACACAAATTGGGGTAAGGGAAATTGCTCATAATACCTGCAAATTGCGCTCTCATAATATATTGTGATGTAATAATGCGGATATATTTTGACGTCATAATACATTGTGACGTCATAGTGCATACTAATTATGATGTCATCATATACTGTGACGTCATAATACATGCTCATGATGCTCCAGTAGATGTGACACAAATTGGGGTAAGAGAAATTGCTCATAAAACCTGCAAATTGTGCTCTCATAATATATTGTGATGTCATAATGCGGATACATTATGACGTCATAATACATTGTGACGTCATAGTGCATACTAATTATGATGTCATCATATACTGTGACGTCATAATACATGCTAATGATGCTCCAGTAGATGTGACACAAGTTGGGGTAAGCGAAATTTCTCATAATACCTGAAACTTGCGCTCTCATAATATATTGTGATGTCATAATGCGGATACATTATGACGTCATAATACATTGTGACGACATAGTGCATACTAGTTATGATGTCATCATATGCTGTGACGTCATAATACATGCTCATGATGCTCCAGTAGATGTGACACAAATTGGGGTAAGAGAAATTGCTCATAATGCCTGCAAATTGCGCTCTCATAATATATTGTGATGTCATAATGCGGATACATTATGACGTCATAATACATTGTGACGTCATAGTGCATACTAATTATGATGTCATCCTATACTGTGACGTCATAAATCATGCTCATGATGCTCCAGTCGATGTGACACAAATTGGGGTAAGAGAAATTGCTCATAATACCTGCATGTTGCGCTCTCATAATGTATTGTGATGTCATAATGCGGATACATTATGACGTCATAATACATTGTGACATCATAGTGCATACTGATTATGATGTCATCATATACTGTGACGTCATAATACATGCTCATGATGCTCCAGTAGATGTGACACAAATTGCGGTAAGCGAAATTGGTCATAAAACCTGCAAAATGCGCTCTCATAATATATTGTGATGTCGTAATGCGGATACATTATGACGTCATAATACATTGTGACGTCATAGTACATACTAATTATGATGTCATCATATCCTGTGACGTCATAATACATGCTCATGATGCTCCAGTAGATATGACACAAATTGGGGTAAGAGAAATTGCTCATAATACCTGCATGTTGCGCTCTCATAATGTATTGTGATGTCATAATGCGGATGCATTATGACGTCATACTGCATCGTGACGTCATAGTGCATACTAATTATGATGTCATCATATATTGTGACGTCATAATACATGCTCATGATGCTTCATTAGATGTGACACAAATTGGGGTAAGAAAAATTGCTCATAAAACCTGCAAATTGCGCTCTCATAATATATTGTGATGTCAAAATGCGGATACATTATGACGCCATAATACATTGTGACGTAATAGAGCATACTAATTATGATGTCATCATATACTGTGACGTCATAATACATGCTCATGATGCTCCAGTAGATGTGACACAAATTGGGGTAAGAGAAATTGCTCATAATACCTGCAAATTGCGCTCTCATAATATATTGTGATGTCATAATGCGGATACATTATGACGTCATAATACATTGTGATGTCATAGTGCATACTAATTATGATGTCATCATATACTGTGACGTCATAATACATGCTCATGATGCTCCAGTACATGTCACACTAATTGGGGTAAGCAAAATTTGTCATGAAACCTGCAAATTGCGCTTTCATAATATATTGTGATGTCATTATGCGGATACATTATGACGTCATACTACATTGTGACGTCATAGTGCATACTAATTATGATGCCATCATATACTGTGATGTCATAATACATGCTCGTGATGCTCCAGTAGATGTGACACAAATTGGGGTAAGAGAAATTGCTCATAATACCTGCTAATTGCGCTCTCATAATATATTGTGATGTCATAATGCGGATACATTATGACGTCATAATACATTGTGACGACATAGTGCATACTAGTTATGATGTCATCATATGCTTTGACGTCATAATACACGCTGATGATGCTCCAGTAGATGTGACTCAAATTGGGGTAAGCGAAATTGCTCATAATACCTGCAAATTGCGCTCTCATAATATATTGTGATGTCATAATGCAGATACATTATGACGTCATAATACATTGTGACGTCATAGTACATACTAATTATGATGTCATCATATACTGTGACGTCAAAATACATGCTCATGATTCTCCAGTAGATGTGACACAAATTGGGGTAAGCGAAATTGCTCATAATACCTGCAAATTGCGCTCTCATAATATATTGTGATGTCATAATGCAGATACATTATGACGTCATAATACATTGTGACGTCATAGTACATACTAATTATGATGTCATCATATACTGTGACGTGAAAATACATTCTCATGATTTTCCAGTAGATGTGACACAAATTGGAGTAAGAGACATTGCTCATAATACCTGCAAATTGCGCTCTCATAATTTTTTGTGATATCATAATGCGGATACATTATGACATCATAATACATTGTGACGTCGTAGTGCATACTAGTTATGATGTCATCATATTCTGTGACGTCATAATACATGCTCATGATACTCCAGTAGATGTGACACAAATTGGGTTAAGCGAAATTGCTCATAATACCTGCAAATTGCGCTCTCATAATATATTGTGATGTCATAATGCGGATACATTATGACGTCATAATACATTGTGACGACATAGTGCATACTAGTTATGGTGTCATCATATGCTGTGACGTCATAATACATGCTGATGATGCTCCAGTAGATGTGACTCAAATTGGGGTAAGCGAAATTGCTCATAATACCTGCAAATTGCGCTCTCATAATATATTGTGATGTCATAATGACGATACATTATGACGTCATAATACATTGTGACGTCATAGTACATACTAATTATGATGTCATCATATACTGTGACGTCAAAATACACGCTCATGATTCTCCAGTAGATGTGACACAAATTGGGGTAAGCGAAATTGCTCATAATACCTGCAAATTGCGCTCTCAGAATATATTGTGATGTCATAATGCAGACACATTATGACGTCATAATACATTGTGACGTCATAGTACATACTAATTATGATGTCATCATATACTGTGACATCAAAATACATGCTCATGATTCTCCAGTAGATGTGACACGAATTGGGGTAAGAGACATTGCTCATAATACCTGCAAATTGCGCTCTCATAATATTTTGTGATATCATAATGCGGATACATTATGACATCATAATACATTGTGACGTCATAGTGCATACTAGTTATGATGTCATCATATTCTGTGACGTCATAATACATGCTCATGATGCTCCAGTAGATGTGACACAAATTGGGGTAAGAGAAATTGCTCATAATACCTGCAAATTGCGCTCTCATAATATATTGTGATGTCATAATGCGGATAGATTATGACGTCATAATACATTGTGACGTCATACTGCATACTAATTTTGATGTCATCATATACTGTGACGTCATAATACATGCTCATGATGCTCCAGTAGATGTGACACAAATTGGGGTAAGAGAAATTGGTCATAATGCCTGCGAATTGCGCTCTCATAATATATTGTGATGTCATAATGCGTATACATTATGACGTCATACTGCATCGTGACGTCATAGTGCATACTAATTATGATGTCATTATATATTGTGACGTCATAATACATGCTCATGATGCTTCATTAGATGTGACACATATTGGGGTAAGAGAAATTGCTCATAATACCTGCAAATTGCGCTCTCATAATATATTGTGATGTCAAAATGCGGATACATTATGACGCCATAATACATTGTGACGTCATAGAGCATACTAATTATGATGTCATCATATACTGTGACGTCATAATACATGCTCATGATGCTCCAGTAGATGTGACACAAATTGGGGTAAGAGAAATTGGTCATAATACCTGCAAATTGCGCTCTCATAATATATTGTGATGTCATAATGCGGATACATTATGACGTCATAATACATTGTGATGTCATACTGCATACTAATTATGATGTCATCATATACTGTGACGTCATAATACATGCTCATGATGCTCCAGTACATGTGACACAAATTGGGGTAAGCAAAATTTGTCATGAAAACTGCAAATTGCGCTCTCATAATATATTGTGATGTCATTATGCGGATACATTATGACGTCATAATACATTGTGACGTCATAGTGCATACTAATTATGATGTCATCACATACTGTGATGTCATAATACATGCTCGTGATGCTCCAGTAGATGTGACACAAATTGGGGTAAGAGAAATTGCTCATAATACCTGCAAATTGCTTTCTCATAATATATTGTGATGTCATAATGCGGATACATTATGACGTCATAATACATTGTGACGTCATACTGCATACTGATTATGATGCTATCATATACTGTGACGTCATAATACATGCTCATGATGCTCCAGTAGATGTGACACAAATTGGGGTAAAGAAATTGCTCATAATACCTGCAAATTGGGCTCTCATTGTATATTGTGATGTCATAATGCGGATACATTATGACGTCATAATATTTTGTGACGTCATAGTGCAAACTAATTATTATATCATCATATACTGTGACGTCATAATACATGCTCATGATGCTCCAGTAGATGTGACACAAATTGGGGTAAGAGAAATTGCTCATAATACCTGCAAATTGCGCTCTCATAATATATTGTGATGTCATAATGCGGATACATTATGACGTCACAATACATTGTGACGTCATAGTGCATACTAATTATAATGTCATCATATACTGTGACATCATAATACATGCTCGTGATGCTCCAGTAGATGTGACACAAATTGGGGTAAGAGAAATTGCTCATAATACCTGCAAATTGCGCTCTCATTGTATATTGTGATGTCATAACGTGGATACATTATGACGTCATAATACATTGTGACGTCATAGTGCATACTAATTATGATGTCATCATATACTGTGACGTCATAATATATGCTCATGATGCTCCAGTAGATGTGACACAAATTGGGGTAAGAGAAGTTGCTCACAATACCTGCAAATTGCGCTCCCATAATATATTGTGATGTCATAATACTGATACATTATGACGTCATAATACATTGTGACATCATAGTGCATACTAATTATGATGTCATCATATACTGTGACATCATAATACATGCTCATGATGCTCCAGTAGATGTAACACAAGTTGGGGTAAGCGAAATTGCTCATAATACCTGTAAATTGCGCTCTCATAATATATTGTGATGTCATAATGCGGATACATTATGACGTCATAATATATTTTGACGACATACTGCATACTAATTATGATGTCATCATATACTGTGACGTCATAATACATGCTCATGATGCTCCAGTGGATGTTACACAAATTGGGGTAAGAGAAATTGCTAATAATACCTGAAAATTGAGCTCTCATAATATATTGTGATGTCATAACGCGGATACATTATGACGTCAAAATACATTGTGATGTCATAGTGCATACTAATTATGATGTCCTCATATACTGTGACGTCATAATACATGCTCATGATGCTCCAGTAGATGTGACACAAATTGGGGTAAGAGAAATTGCTCATAATACCTGCAAATTACACTCTCGTAATATATTGTGATGTCATTATGCTGAAACATTATGACGTCATAATACATTGTGACATCATAGTGCATACTAATTATGATGTAATCATATACTGTGACGTCATAATACATGCTCATGATGCTCCAGTAGATGTGACACAAATTGGGGTAAGCGAAATTGCTCATAATACCTGCAAATTGCGCTCTCGTAATATATTGTGATGTCATAAAGCGGATACATTATGACGTCATAATATATTGTGACGTCATAGTGCATACTAATTATGATGTCATCATATACTGTGACGTCATAATACATGCTCATGATCCTCCAGTAGATGTGACACAAATTGGGGTAAGGGAAATTGCTCATAATACCTGCAAATTGCGCTCTCATAATATATTGTGATGTCATAATGCGGATATATTTTGACGTCATAATACATTGTGACGTCATAGTGCATACTAATTATGATGTCATCATATACTGTGACGTCATAATACATGCTCTTGATGCTCCAGTAGATGTGACACAAATTGGGGTAAGAGAAATTGCTCATAAAACCTGCAAATTGTGCTCTCATAATATATTGTGATGTCATAATGCGGATACATTATGACGTCATAATACATTGTGACGTCATAGTGCATACTAATTATGATGTCATCATATACTGTGACGTCATAGTACATGCTCATGATGCTCCAGTAGATGTGACACAAATTGGGTAAGAGAAATTGCTCATAATACCTGCAAATTGCGCTCTCATAATATATTGTGATGTCATAATGCGGATACATTATGACGTCATAATACATTGTGACGTCATAGTGCATACTAATTATGATGTCATCATATACTGTGACGTCATAATACATGCTAATGATGCTCCAGTAGATGTGACACAAGTTGGGGTAAGCGAAATTGCTCATAATACCTGCATGTTGCGCTCTCATAATATATTGTGATGTCATAATGCGGATACATTATGACGTCATAATACATTGTGACGACATAGTGCATACTAGTTATGATGTCATCATATGTTGTGACGTCATAATACATGCTCATGATGCTCCAGTAGATGTGACACAAATTGGGGTAAGAGAAATTGCTCATAATGCCTGCAAATTGCGCTCTCATAAAATATTGTGATTTCATAATGCGGATACATTATGACGTCATACTGCATTGTGACATCATAGTGCATACTAATTATGATGTCATCATATACTGTGACGTCATAATACATGCTCATTATGCTGCAGTAGATGTGACACAAATTGGGGTAAGAGAAATTGCTCATAATGCCTGCAAATTGCGCTCTCATAATATATTGTGATGTCATAATGCGGATACATTATGACGTCATAATACATTGTGACGTCATAGTGCATACTGATTATGATGTCATCCTATACTGTGACGTCATAAATCATGCTCATGATGCTCCAGTAGATGTGACACAAATTGGGGTAAGAGAAATTGCTCATAATACCTGCATGTTGCGCTCTCATAATGTATTGTGATGTCATAATGCGGATACATTATGACGTCATAATACATTGTGACATCATAGTGCATACTGATTATGATGTCATCATATACTGTGACGTCATAATACATGCTCATGATGCTCCAGTAGATGTGACACAAATTGCGGTAAGCGAAATTGGTCTTAAAACCTGCAAATTGCGCTCTCATAATATATTGTGATGCCATAATGCGGATATATTACGACGTCATAATACATTGTGACATCATAGTGCATACTAATTATGATGTCATCATATATTGCGATGTCATAATACATGCTCATGATGCTCCAGTAGATGTGACACAAATTGGGGTAGGAGAAATTGCTCATAATACCTGCAAATTGCGCTCTCAAAATATATTGTGATGTCATAATGCAGATACATTATGACGTCATAATATATTGTGACGTCATAGTACATACTAATTATGATGTCATCATATACTGTGACGTCAAAATACATGCTCATGATTCTCCAGTAGATGTGACACAAATTGGGGTAAGAGACATTGCTCATAATACCTGCAAATTGCGATCTCATAATATTTTGTGATATCATAATACGGATACATTATGACATCATAATACATTGTGACGTCATAGTGCATACTAGTTATGATGTCATCATATTCTGTGACGTCATAATACATGCTCATGATGCTGCAGTAGATGTGACACAACTTGGGGTAAGAGAAATTGGTCATAATGCCTGCAAATTGCGCTCTCATAATATATTGTGACGTCATAATGCGGATACATTATGACGTCATACTGCATCGTGACGTCACAGTGCATACTAACTATGATGACATCATATATTGTGACGTCATAATACATGCTCATGATGCTTCATTAGATGTGACACAAATTGGGGTAAGAAAAATTGCTCATAAAACCTGCAAATTGCGCTCTCATAATATATTGTGATGTCAAAATGCGGATACATTATGACGCCATAATACATTGTGACGTCATAGAGCATACTAATTATGATGTCATCATATACTGTGACGTCATAATACATGCTCATGATGCTGCAGTAGATGTGACACAAATTGGGGTAAGAGAAATTGCTCATAGTACCTGCAAATTGCGCTCTCATAATATATTGTGATGTCATAATGCGGATACATTATGACGTCATAATACATTGTGATGTCATAGTGCATACTAATTATGATGTCATCATATACTGTGACGTCATAATACATGCTCATGATGCTCCAGTACATGTCACACTAATTGGGGTAAGCAAAATTTGTCATGAAACCTGCAAATTGCGCTTTCATAATATATTGTGATGTCATTATGCGGATACATTATGACGTCATACTACATTGTGACGTCATAGTGCATACTAATTATGATGCCATCATATACTGTGATGTCATAATACATGCTCGTGATGCTCCAGTAGATGTGACACAAATTGGGGTAAGAGAAATTGCTCATAATACCTGCAAATTGCTTTCTCATAATATATTGTGATGTCATAATGCGGATACATTATGACGTCATAATACATTGTGACGTCATACTGCATACTGATTATGATGCCATCATATACTGTGACGTCATAATACATGCTCATGATGCTCCAGTAGATGTGACACAAATTGGGGTAAGAGAAATTGCTCATAATACCTGCAAATTGCGCTCTCATTATATATTGTGATGTCATAATGCGGATACATTATGACGTCATAATACATTGTGACGACATAGTGCAAACTAATTATTATGTCATCATATACTGTGACGTCATAATACATGCTCATGATGCTCCAGTAGATGTGACACATATTGGGCTAAGAGAAATTGGTCATAATATCTGCAAATTGCGCTCTCATAATATATTGTGATGTCATAATGCGGATACATTATGACAACATAATACATTGTGACGTCATAGTGCATACTAATTATGATGTCATCATATACTGTGACGTCATAATACATGCTCATGATGCTCCAGTAGATGTGACACAAATTGGGGTAAGAGAAATTGCTCATAATACATGCAAATTACGCTCTCAATGTATACTGTGATGTCATAACACGGACACATTATGACGTCATAATATCTTGTGTCGTCATAGTGCATACTAATTATGATGTCATCATATACTGTGATGTCATAATACATGCTCATGATGCTCCAGTAGATGTGACACAAATTGGGGTAAGAGAAGTTGCTCATAATACCTGCAAATTGCGCTCTCATTATATATTGTGATGTCATAATTCTGATACATTATGACGTCGTAATACATTGTGACGTCATAGTGCATACTAATTATGATGTCATCATATACTGTGACATCACAATACATGCTCATGATGCTCCAGTAGATGTGACACAGATTGGGTTAAGCGAAATTGCTCATAATACCTGCAAATTGCGCTCTCATAATATATTGTGATGTCATAATGCGGATACATTATGACGTCATAATACATTGTGATGACATAGTGCATACTAGTTATGATGTCATCATATGCTGTGACGTCATAATACACGCTGATGATGCTCCAGTAGATGTGACTCAAATTGGGGTAAGCGAAATTGCTCATAATACCTGCAAATTGCGCTCTCATAATATATTGTGATGTCATAATGCAGATACATTATGACGTCATAATATATTGTGACGCCATATTACATACTAATTATGATGTCATCATATACTGTGACGTCAAAATACATGCTCATGATTCTCCAGTAGATGTGACACAAATTGGGGTAAGCGAAATTGCTCATAATACCTGCAAATTGCGCTCTCATAATATATTGTGATGTCATAATGCAGATACATTATGACGTCATAATACATTGTGACGTCATAGTACATACTAATTATGATGTCATCATATACTGTGACGTCAAAATACATTCTCATGATTTTCCAGTAGATGTGACACAAATTGGGGTAAGAGACATTGCTCATAATACCTGCAAATTGCGCTCTCATAATATTTTGTGATATCATAATGCGGATACATTATGACATCATAATACATTGTGACGTCGTAGTGCATACTAGTTATGATGTCATCATATTCTGTGACGTCATAATACATGCTCATGATGCTCCAGTAGATGTGACACAAATTGGGGTAAGAGAAATTGCTCATAATACCTGCAAATTGCGCTCTCATAATATATTGTGATGTCATAATTCGGATAGATTATGACGTCATAATACATTGTGACGTCATACTGCATACTAATTATGATGTCATCATATACTGTGACGTCATAATACATGCTCATGATGATCCAGTAGATGTGACACAAATTGGGGTAAGAGAAATTGGTCATAATGCCTGCAAATTGCGCTCTCATAATATATTGTGACGTCATAATGCGGATACATTATGACGTCATACTGCATCGTGACGTCATAGTGCATACTAATTATGATGTCATCATATATTGTGACGTCATAATATATGCTCATGATGCTTCATTAGATGTGACACAAATTGGGGTAAGATAAATTGCTCATAAAACCTGCAAATTGCGCTCTCATAATATATTGTGATGTCAAAATGCGGATACATTATGACGCCATAATACATTGTGACGTCATAGAGCATACTAATTATGATGTCATCATATACTGTGACGTCATAATACATACTCATGATGCTCCAGTAGATGTGACACAAATTGGGGTATGAGAAATTGCTCATAATACCTGCAAATTGCGCTCTCATTATGTATTGCGATGTCATAATGCAGATACATTATGACGTCATAATACATTGTGATGTCATAGTGCATACTAATTATGATGTCATCATATACTGTGACGTCATAATACATGCTCATGATGCTCCAGTACATGTCACACTAATTGGGGTAAGCAAAATTTGTCATGAAACCTGCAAATTGCGTTCTCATAATATATTGTGACGTCATAATGCGGATACATTATGACGTCATACTGCATCGTGACGTCATAGTGCATACTAATTATGATGTCATCATATATTGTGACGTCATAATATATGCTCATGATGCTTCATTAGATGTGACACAAATTGGGGTAAGATAAATTGCTCATAAAACCTGCAAATTGCGCTCTCATAATATATTGTGATGTCAAAATGCGGATACATTATGACGCCATAATACATTGTGACGTCATAGAGCATACTAATTATGATGTCATCATATACTGTGACGTCATAATACATGCTCATGATGCTCCAGTAGATGTGACACAAATTGGGGTATGAGAAATTGCTCATAATACCTGCAAATTGCGCTCTCATTATGTATTGCGATGTCATAATGCAGATACATTATGACGTCATAATACATTGTGACGTCATAGTGCATACTAATTATGATGTCATCATATACTGTGACGTCATAATACATGCTCATGATGCTCCAGTACATGTCACACTAATTGGGGTAAGCAAAATTTGTCATGAAACCTGCAAATTGCGCTTTCATAATATATTGTGATGTCATTATGCGGATACATTATGACGTCATACTACATTGTGACGTCATAGTGCATACTAATTATGATGCCATCATATACTGTGATGTCATAATACATGCTCGTGATGCTCCAGTAGATGTGACACAAATTGGGGTAAGAGAAATTGCTCATAATACCTGCAAATTGCTTTCTCATAATATATTGTGATGTCATAATGCGGATACATTATGACGTCATAATACATTGTGACGTCATACTGCATACTGATTATGATGCCATCATATACTGTGACGTCATAATACATGCTCATGATGCTCCAGTAGATGTGACACAAATTGGGGTAAGAGAAATTGCTCATAATACCTGCAAATTGCGCTCTCATTATATATTGCGATGTCATAATGCGGATACATTATGACGTCATAATACATTGTGACGACATAGTGCAAACTAATTATTATGTCATCATATACTGTGACGTCATAATACATGCTCATGATGCTCCAGTAGATGTGACACATATTGGGCTAAGAGAAATTGTTCATAATATCTGCAAATTGCGCTCTCATAATATATTGTGATGTCATAATGCGGATACATTATGACAACATAATACATTGTGACGTCATAGTGCATACTAATTATGATGTCATCATATACTGTGACATCATAATACATGCTCATGATGCTCCAGTAGATGTGACACAAATTGGGGTAAGAGAAATTGCTCATAATACATGCAAATTACGCTCTCAAAGTATACTGTGATGTCATAACACGGACACATTATGACGTCATAATATCTTCTGTCGTCATAGTGCATACTAATTATGATGTCATCATATACTGTGACGTCATAATACATGCTCATGATGCTCCAGTAGATGTGACACAAATTGGGGTAAGAGAAGTTGCTCGTAATACCTGCAAATTGCGCTCTCATTATATATTGTGATGTCATAATTCTGATACATTATGACGTCGTAATACATTGTGACGTCATAGTGCATACTAATTATGATATCATCATATACTGTGACATCATAATACATGCTCATGATGCTCCAGTAGATGTGACACAAATTGGGTTAAGCGAAATTGCTCATAATACCTGCAAATTGCGCTCTCATAATATATTGTGATGTCATAATGCGGATACATTATGACGTCATAATACATTGTGACGACATAGTGCATACTAGTTATGATGTCATCATATGCTGTGACGTCATAATACACGCTGATGATGCTCCAGTAGATGTGACTCAAATTGGGGTAAGCGAAATTGCTCATAATACCTGCAAATTGCGCTCTCATAATATATTGTGATGTCATAATGCAGATACATTATGACGTCATAATACATTGTGACGTCATAGTACATACTAATTATGATGTCATCATATACTGTGACGTCAAAATACATGCTCATGATTCTCCAGTAGATGTGACACAAATTGGGGTAAGCGAAATTGCTCATAATACCTGCAAATTGCGCTGTCATAATATATTGTGATGTCATAATGCAGATACATTATGACGTCATAATACATTGTGACGTCATAGTACATACTAATTATGATGTCATCATATACTGTGACGTCAAAATACATTCTCATGATTTTCCAGTAGATGTGACACAAATTGGGGTAAGAGAAATTGCTCATAATACCTGCAAATTGCGCTCTCATAATATTTTGTGATATCATAATGCGGATACATTATGACATCATAATACATTGTGACGTCGTAGTGCATACTACTTATGATGTCATCATATTCTGTGACGTCATAATACATGCTCATGATGCTCCAGTAGATGTGACACAAATTGGGGTAAGAGAAATTGCTCATAATACCTGCAAATTGCGCTCTCATAATATATTGTGATGTCATAATTCGGATAGATTATGACGTCATAATACATTGTGACGTCATACTGCATACTAATTATGATGTCATCATATACTGTGACGTCATAATACATGCTCATGATGATCCAGTAGATGTGACACAAATTGGGGTAAGAGAAATTGGTCATAATGCCTGCAAATTGCGCTCTCATAATATATTGTGAGGTCATAATGCGGATACATTATGACGTCATACTGCATCATGACGTCATAGTGCATACTAATTATGATGTCATCATATATTGGGACGTCATAATACATGCTCATGATGCTTCATTAGATGTGACACAAATTGGGGTAAGATAAATTGCTCATAAAACCTGCAAATTGCGCTCTCATAATATATTGTGATGTCAAAATGCGGATACATTATGACGCCATAATATATTGTGACGTCATAGAGCATACTAATTATGATGTCATCATATACTGTGACGTCATAATACATGCTCATGATGCTCCAGTAGATGTGACACAAATTGGGGTAAGAGAAAATGCTCATAATACCTGCAAATTGCGCTCTCATAATATATTGTGATGTCATAATGCGGATACATTATGACGTCATAATACATTGTGATGTCATAGTGCATACTAATTATGATGTCATCATATACTGTGACGTCATAATACATGCTCATGATGCTCCAGTACATGTGACACAAATTGGGGTAAGCAAAATTTGTCATGAAGCCAGCAAAATGCGCTCTCATAATATATTGTGATGTCATTATGCGGATACATTATGACGTCATACTACATTGTGACGTCCTAGTGCATACTAATTATGATGTCATCATATACTGTGACGTCATAATACATGCTCATGATGCTCCAGGAGATGTGACACAAATTGGGGTAAGAGAAATTGCTCATAATACCTGCAAATTGCCCTCTCATAATATATTGGGATGTCATAATGCGGATACATTATGACGTCATAATACATTGTGACGTCATAGTGCATATTAGTTATGATGCCATCTTATACTGTGACGTCATAATACATGCTCATGATGCTCCAGTAGATGTGACACCATTTGGGGTAAGAGAAATTGCTCATAATACCTGCAAATTACACTCTCGTAATATATTGTGATGTCATAATGCTGATACATTATGACGTCATAATACATTGTGATATCATAGTGCATACTAATTATGATGTAATCATATACTGTGACGTCATAATACATGCTCATGATGCTCCAGTAGATGTGACACAAATTGGGGTAAGCGAAATTGCTCATAATACCTGCAAATTGCGCTCTCATAATATATTGTGATGTCATAATGCGGATACATTATGACGTCATAATACATTGTGACATCATCGTGCATACTAATTATGATGTCATCATATACTGTGACGTCATAATACATGCTCATGATGCTCCAGTATATGTGACACAAATTGGGGTAAGAGAAATTGCTCATAATACCTGCAAATTGCGCTCTCAGAATATTTTGTGATGTCATAATGCGGATATATTATGACGTCATAATACATTGTGACGTCATAGTGCATACTAATTATGTTGTCAACATATACTGTGATGTCATAATACATGCTCATGATGCTCTGGTAGATGTGACACAAATTGGGGTAAGAGAAATTGCTCATAATACCTGCAAATTGCACTCTCATATTATAATGTGATGTCATAAGGCGGATACATTATGACGTCATAATAAATTGTGACGCCATAGTGCATACTAATTATGATGTCATCATATACTGTGACGTCATAATACATGCTCATGATGCTCCAGTAGATGTGACACGAATTGGGGTAAGAGAAATTGCTCATAATGCCTGCAAATTGCGCTCTCATAATATATTGTGATGTCATAATGCGGATACATTATGACGCCATAATACATTGTGACGTCATAGTGCATAGTAATTGTGATGTCATCATATACTGTGACATCATAATACATGCTCATGATGCTCCAGTAGATGTGACACAATTTGGGGTAAGAGAAATTGCTCATAATACCTGCAAATTGCGCTCTCAGTATATATTGTGATATCATAATGCGGATACATTATGACATCATAATACATTGTGACGTCATAGTGCATACTAATTATAATGTCATCATATACTGTGATATCATAATACATGCTCATGATGCTCCAGTAGATGTGACACAAATTGGGGTAAGAGAAATTGCTCATAATACCTGCAAATTGCGCTCTCATAATATATTGTGATGTCATAATGCGGATACATTATGACGTCATAATACATTGTGACGTCATAGTGCATACTAATTATGATGTCATCATATAGTGTGACGTCATAATACATGCTCATGATGCTCCAGTAGATGTGACACAAATTGGGGTAAGCGAAATTGCTCATAATACCTGCAAATTGCGCTCTCATAATATATTGTGATGTCATTATGCGGATACATTATGACGTCATAATATATTGTGACGCCATAGTGCATACTAATTATGATGTCATCATATACTGTGACATCATAATACATGCTCATGATCCTCCAGTAGATGTGACACAAATTGAGGTAAGGGAAATTGCTCATAATACCTGCAAATTGCGCTCTCATAATATATTGTGATGTCATAATGCGGATATATTATGACTTCATAATACATTGTGACGTCATAGTGCATACTAATTATGATGTCATCATATACTGTGACGTCATAATACATGCTCATGATGCTCCAGTAGATGTGACACAAATTGGGGTAAGAGAAATTGCTCATAAAACCTGCAAATTGCGCTCTCATAATATATTGTGATGTCATAATGCGGATACATTATGAAGTCATAATACATTGTGACGTCATAGTGCATCCTAATTATGATGTCATCATATACTGTGACGTCATAATACATGCTCATGATGCTCCAGTAGATGTGACACAAATTGGGTAAGAGAAATTGCTCATAATACCTGCAAATTGCGCTCTCATAATATATTGTGATGTCATAATGCGGATACATTATGACGTCATAATACATTGTGACGTCATAGTGCATGCTAATTATGATGTCATCATATAATGTGCCGTCATAATACATGCTCATGATGCTCCAGTAGATGTGACACAAGTTGGGGTAAGCGAAATTGCTCATAATACCTGCAAATTGCGCTCTCATAATATATTGTGATGTCATAATGCGGACACATTATGACGTCATAATACATTGTGACGACATAGTGCATACTAGTTATGATGTCATTATATGCTGTGACGTCATAATACATGCTCATGATGCTCCAGTAAATGTGACACAAATTGGGGTAAGGGAAATTGCTCATAATACCTGCAAATTGCGCTCTCATAATATATTGTGATGTCATAATGCGGATATATTATGACGTCATAATACATTGTAACGTCATAGTGCATACTAATTATGATGTCATCATATACTGTGACGTCATAATACATGCTCATGATTCTCCAATAGATGTGACACAAGTTGGGGTAAGCGAAATTGCTCATAATACCTGCAAATTGCGCTCTCATAATATATTGTGATGTCATAAGGCATATACATTATGACGTCATAATACATTGTGACGACATAGTGCATACTAGTTATGATGTCATCATATGTTGTGACGTCATAATACATGCTGATGATGCTCCAGTAGATGTGACTCAAATTGGGTTAAGCGAAATTTCTCATAATACCTGCAAATTGCGCTCTCATAATATATTGTGATGTCATAATGCAGAAACATTATGACGTCATAATACATTGTGACGTCATAGTGCATACTAATTATGATGTCATCATATACTGTGACGTCAAAATACATGCTCATGATTCTCCAGTAGATGTGACACAAATTGGGGTAAGAGACATTGCTCATAATACCTGCAAATTGCGCTCTCATAATATTTTGTGATATCATAATGCGGATACATTATGACATCATAATACATTGTGACGTCATAGTGCATACTAGTTATGATGTCATCATATTCTGTGACGTCATAATACATGCTCATGATGCTCCAGTAGATGTGACACAAATTGGGGTAAGAGAAATTGCTCATAATACCTGCAAATTGCGCTCACATAATATATTGTGATGACATAATGCGGATAGATTATGACGTCATAATACATTGTGACGTCATACTGCATACTAATTATGATATCATCATATACTGTGACGTCATAATACATGCTCATGATGCTGCAGTAGATGTGACACAAATTGGGGTAAGAGAAATTGCTCATAATGCCTGCAAATTGCGCTCTCATAATATATTGTGATGTCATAATTCGGATACATTATGACGTCATATTACATTGTGACGTCATAGTGCATACTAATTATGATGTCATCCTATACGGTGATGTCATAAATCATGCTCATGATGCTCCAGTAGATGTGACACAAATTGGGGTAAGAGAAATTGCTCATAATACCTGCATGTTGCGCTCTCATAATGTATTGTGATGTCATAATGCGGATACATTATGACGTCATAATACATTGTGACGTCATACTGCATACTGATTATGATGTCATCATATACTGTGACGTCATAATACATGCTCATGATGCTCCATTAGATGTGACACAAATTGCGGTAAGCGAAATTGGTCATAAAACCTGCAAATTGCGCTCTAATAATATATTGTGATGTCATAATGCGGATACATTATGAGGTCATAATACATTGTGACGTCATAGTGCATACTAATTATGATGTCATCATATACTGTGACGTCATAATACATGCTCATGATGCTCCAGTAGATGTGACACAAATTGGGGTAAGAGAAATTGCTCATAATACCTGCATGTTGCGCTCTCATAATATATTGTGATGTCATAATGCGGAAACATTATGACGTCATAATACATTGTGACGTCATACTGCATACTAATTATGATGTCATCATATACTGTGACGTCATAATACATGCTCATGATGCTCCAGTAGATGTGACACAAATTGGGGTAAGAGAAATTGCTCATAAAACCTGCAAATTGTGCTCTCATAATATATTGTGATGTCATAATGCGGATACATTATGACGTCATAATACATTGTGACGTCATAGTGCATCCTAATTATGATGTCATCATATACTGTGACATCATAATACATTCTCATGATGCTCCAGTAGATGTGACACAAATTGGGTAAGAGAAATTGCTCATAATACCTGCAAATTGCGCTCTCATAATATATTGTGATGTCATAATGCGGATACATTATGACGTCATAATATATTGTGACGTCATACTGCATACTAATTATGATGTCATCATATACTGTGACGTAATAACACATACTCATGATCCTCCAGTAGATGTGACACAAATTGGGGTAAGGGAAATTGCTCATACTACCTGCAAATTGTGCTCTCATAATATGTTGTGATGTCATAATGCGGATACATTATGACGTCATAATACATTGTGACGTCATAGTGCATGCTAATTATGATGTCATCATATACTGTGCCGTCATAATACCTGCTCATGATGCTCCAGTAGATGTGACACAAGTTGGGGTAAGCGAAATTGCTCATAATACCTGCAAATTGCGCTCTCATAATATATTGAGATGTCATAATGCGGATACATTATGACGTCATAATACATTGTGACGACATAGTGCATACTAGTTATGATGTCATCATATGCTGTGACGTCATAATACATGCTCATGATGCTCCAGTAAATGTGACACAAATTGGGGTAAGGGAAATTGCTCATAATACCTGCAAGTTGCGCTCTCATAATATATTGTGATGTCATAATGCGGATATATTATGACGTCATAATACATTGTAACGTCATAGTGCATACTAATTATGATGTCATCATATACTGTGACATCATAATACATGCTCATGATTCTCCAATAGATGTGACACAAGTTGGGGTAAGCGAAATTGCTCATAATACCTGCAAATTGCGCTCTCATAATATATTGTGATGTCATAAGGCGGATACATTATGACGTCATAATACATTGTGACGACATAGTGCATACTAGTTATGATGTCATCATATGTTGTGACGTCATAATACATGCTGATGATGCTCCAGTAGATGTGACTCAAATTGGGGTAAGCGAAATTGCTCATAATACCTGCAAATTGCGCTCTCATAATATATTGTGATGTCATAATGCAGAAACATTATGACGTCATAATACATTGTGACGTCATAGTGCATACTAATTATGATGTCATCATATACTGTGACGTCAAAATACATGCTCATGATTCTCCAGTAGATGTGACACAAATTGGGGTAAGAGACATTGCTCATAATACCTGCAAATTGCGCTCTCATAATATATTGTGATGTCATAATGCGGAAACATTATGACGTCATAATACATTGTGACATCATACTGCATACTAATTATGATGTCATCATATACTGTGACGTAATAATACATGCTCATGATGCTCCAGTAGATGTGACACAAATTGGGGTACAGAAATTGCTCATAATACCTGCATGTTGCGCTCTCATAATATATTGTGATGTCATAATGCGGAAACATTATGACGTCATAATACATTGTGACATCATACTGCATACTAATTATGATGTCATCATATACTGTGACGTAATAATACATGCTCATGATGCTCCAGTAGATGTGACACAAATTGGGGTAAGCGAAATTGGTTATAAAACCTGCAAACTGCGCTCACATAATATATTGTGATGTCATAATGCGGATACATTATGACGTCATAATACATTATGACGTCATACTGCATACTAACTTTGATGTCATCATATACTGTGACGTCATAATACATGCTCATGATGCTCCAGTAGATGTGACACAAATTGGGGTAAGAGAAATTGCTCATAATACCTGCATGTTGGGCTCTCATAATATATTGTGATGTCATAATGCGGATACATTGTGACGTCATAATATATTGTGACGTCATACTGCATACGAATTATGATGTCATCATATACTGAGACGTCATAATACATGTTTATGGTGCTCCAGTAGATGTGACACAAATTGGGGTAAGAGAAATTGCTCATAATACCTGCAAATTGCGCTCTCATAATATATTGTGATGTCATAATGAGGATACATTATGATGTCATAATACATTGTGACGTCATAGTGCATACTAATTATGATGTCATCATATACTGTGACGTCATAATACATGCTCATGATGCTCCAGTAGATGTGACACAAATTGGGGTAAGAGAAATTGCTCATAATACCTGCAAATTGCTCTCTCATAATATATTGTGATGTCATAATGCGGATACATTATGACGTCATAATACATTGTGACATCATAGTGTATACTAATTATGATGTCATCATATACTGTGACGTCATAATACATGCTCATGATTCTCCAGTAGATGTGACACAAATTGGGGTAAGCGAAATTGCTCATAATACCTGCAAATTGCGCTCTCATAATATATTGTGATGTCATAATGCAGATACATTATGACGTCATAATACATTGTGACGTCATAGTACATACTAATTATGATGTCATCATATACTGTGACGTCAAAATACATTCTCATGATTTTCCAGTAGATGTGACACAAATTGGGGTAAGAGACATTGCTCATAATACCTGCAAATTGCGCTCTCATAATATTTTGTGATATCATAATGCGGATACATTATGACATCATAATACATTGTGACGTCGTAGTGCATACTAGTTATGATGTCATCATATTCTGTGACGTCATAATACATGCTCATGATGCTCCAGTAGATGTGACACAAATTGGGGTAAGAGAAATTGCTCATAATACCTGCAAATTGCGCTCTCATAATATATTGTGATGTCATAATTCGGATAGATTATGACGTCATAATACATTGTGACGTCATACTGCATACTAATTATGATGTCATCATATACTGTGACGTCATAATACATGCTCATGATGATCCAGTAGATGTGACACAAATTGGGGTAAGAGAAATTGGTCATAATGCCTGCAAATTGCGCTCTCATAATATATTGTGACGTCATAATGCGGATACATTATGACGTCATACTGCATCGTGACGTCATAGTGCATACTAATTATGATGTCATCATATATTGTGACGTCATAATATATGCTCATGATGCTTCATTAGATGTGACACAAATTGGGGTAAGATAAATTGCTCATAAAACCTGCAAATTGCGCTCTCATAATATATTGTGATGTCAAAATGCGGATACATTATGACGCCATAATACATTGTGACGTCATAGAGCATACTAATTATGATGTCATCATATACTGTGACGTCATAATACATACTCATGATGCTCCAGTAGATGTGACACAAATTGGGGTATGAGAAATTGCTCATAATACCTGCAAATTGCGCTCTCATTATGTATTGCGATGTCATAATGCAGATACATTATGACGTCATAATACATTGTGATGTCATAGTGCATACTAATTATGATGTCATCATATACTGTGACGTCATAATACATGCTCATGATGCTCCAGTACATGTCACACTAATTGGGGTAAGCAAAATTTGTCATGAAACCTGCAAATTGCGCTCTCATAATATATTGTGACGTCATAATGCGGATACATTATGACGTCATACTGCATCGTGACGTCATAGTGCATACTAATTATGATGTCATCATATATTGTGACGTCATAATATATGCTCATGATGCTTCATTAGATGTGACACAAATTGGGGTAAGATAAATTGCTCATAAAACCTGCAAATTGCGCTCTCATAATATATTGTGATGTCAAAATGCGGATACATTATGACGCCATAATACATTGTGACGTCATAGAGCATACTAATTATGATGTCATCATATACTGTGACGTCATAATACATGCTCATGATGCTCCAGTAGATGTGACACAAATTGGGGTATGAGAAATTGCTCATAATACCTGCAAATTGCGCTCTCATTATGTATTGCGATGTCATAATGCAGATACATTATGACGTCATAATACATTGCGACGTCATAGTGCATACTAATTATGATGTCATCATATACTGTGACGTCATAATACATGCTCATGATGCTCCAGTACATGTCACACTAATTGGGGTAAGCAAAATTTGTCATGAAACCTGCAAATTGCGCTTTCATAATATATTGTGATGTCATTATGCGGATACATTATGACGTCATACTACATTGTGACGTCATAGTGCATACTAATTATGATGCCATCATATACTGTGATGTCATAATACATGCTCGTGATGCTCCAGTAGATGTGACACAAATTGGGGTAAGAGAAATTGCTCATAATACCTGCAAATTGCTTTCTCATAATATATTGTGATGTCATAATGCGGATACATTATGACGTCATAATACATTGTGACGTCATACTGCATACTGATTATGATGCCATCATATACTGTGACGTCATAATACATGCTCATGATGCTCCAGTAGATGTGACACAAATTGGGGTAAGAGAAATTGCTCATAATACCTGCAAATTGCGCTCTCATTATATATTGCGATGTCATAATGCGGATACATTATGACGTCATAATACATTGTGACGACATAGTGCAAACTAATTATTATGTCATCATATACTGTGACGTCATAATACATGCTCATGATTCTCCAGTAGATGTGACACATATTGGGCTAAGAGAAATTGTTCATAATATCTGCAAATTGCGCTCTCATAATATATTGTGATGTCATAATGCGGATACATTATGACAACATAATACATTGTGACGTCATAGTGCATACTAATTATGATGTCATCATATACTGTGACATCATAATACATGCTCATGATGCTCCAGTAGATGTGACACAAATTGGGGTAAGAGAAATTGCTCATAATACATGCAAATTACGCTCTCAAAGTATACTGTGATGTCATAACACGGACACATTATGACGTCATAATATCTTCTGTCGTCATAGTGCATACTAATTATGATGTCATCATATACTGTGACGTCATAATACATGCTCATGATGCTCCAGTAGATGTGACACAAATTGGGGTAAGAGAAGTTGCTCGTAATACCTGCAAATTGCGCTCTCATTATATATTGTGATGTCATAATTCTGATACATTATGACGTCGTAATACATTGTGACGTCATAGTGCATACTAATTATGATATCATCATATACTGTGACATCATAATACATGCTCATGATGCTCCAGTAGATGTGACACAAATTGGGTTAAGCGAAATTGCTCATAATACCTGCAAATTGCGCTCTCATAATATATTGTGATGTCATAATGCGGATACATTATGACGTCATAATACATTGTGACGACATAGTGCATACTAGTTATGATGTCATCATATGCTGTGACGTCATAATACACGCTGATGATGCTCCAGTAGATGTGACTCAAATTGGGGTAAGCGAAATTGCTCATAATACCTGCAAATTGCGCTCTCATAATATATTGTGATGTCATAATGCAGATACATTATGACGTCATAATACATTGTGACGTCATAGTACATACTAATTATGATGTCATCATATACTGTGACGTCAAAATACATGCTCATGATTCTCCAGTAGATGTGACACAAATTGGGGTAAGCGAAATTGCTCATAATACCTGCAAATTGCGCTCTCATAATATATTGTGATGTCATAATGCAGATACATTATGACGTCATAATACATTGTGACGTCATAGTACATACTAATTATGATGTCATCATATACTGTGACGTCAAAATACATTCTCATGATTTTCCAGTAGATGTGACACAAATTGGGGTAAGAGAAATTGCTCATAATACCTGCAAATTGCGCTCTCATAATATTTTGTGATATCATAATGCGGATACATTATGACATCATAATACATTGTGACGTCGTAGTGCATACTACTTATGATGTCATCATATTCTGTGACGTCATAATACATGCTCATGATGCTCCAGTAGATGTGACACAAATTGGGGTAAGAGAAATTGCTCATAATACCTGCAAATTGCGCTCTCATAATATATTGTGATGTCATAATTCGGATAGATTATGACGTCATAATACATTGTGACGTCATACTGCATACTAATTATGATGTCATCATATACTGTGACGTCATAATACATGCTCATGATGATCCAGTAGATGTGACACAAATTGGGGTAAGAGAAATTGGTCATAATGCCTGCAAATTGCGCTCTCATAATATATTGTGAGGTCATAATGCGGATACATTATGACGTCATACTGCATCATGACGTCATAGTGCATACTAATTATGATGTCATCATATATTGGGACGTCATAATACATGCTCATGATGCTTCATTAGATGTGACACAAATTGGGGTAAGATAAATTGCTCATAAAACCTGCAAATTGCGCTCTCATAATATATTGTGATGTCAAAATGCGGATACATTATGACGCCATAATATATTGTGACGTCATAGAGCATACTAATTATGATGTCATCATATACTGTGACGTCATAATACATGCTCATGATGCTCCAGTAGATGTGACACAAATTGGGGTAAGAGAAAATGCTCATAATACCTGCAAATTGCGCTCTCATAATATATTGTGATGTCATAATGCGGATACATTATGACGTCATAATACATTGTGATGTCATAGTGCATACTAATTATGATGTCATCATATACTGTGACGTCATAATACATGCTCATGATGCTCCAGTACATGTGACACAAATTGGGGTAAGCAAAATTTGTCATGAAGCCAGCAAAATGCGCTCTCATAATATATTGTGATGTCATTATGCGGATACATTATGACGTCATACTACATTGTGACGTCCTAGTGCATACTAATTATGATGTCATCATATACTGTGACGTCATAATACATGCTCATGATGCTCCAGGAGATGTGACACAAATTGGGGTAAGAGAAATTGCTCATAATACCTGCAAATTGCCCTCTCATAATATATTGGGATGTCATAATGCGGATACATTATGACGTCATAATACATTGTGACGTCATAGTGCATATTAGTTATGATGCCATCTTATACTGTGACGTCATAATACATGCTCATGATGCTCCAGTAGATGTGACACCATTTGGGGTAAGAGAAATTGCTCATAATACCTGCAAATTACACTCTCGTAATATATTGTGATGTCATAATGCTGATACATTATGACGTCATAATACATTGTGATATCATAGTGCATACTAATTATGATGTAATCATATACTGTGACGTCATAATACATGCTCATGATGCTCCAGTAGATGTGACACAAATTGGGGTAAGCGAAATTGCTCATAATACCTGCAAATTGCGCTCTCATAATATATTGTGATGTCATAATGCGGATACATTATGACGTCATAATACATTGTGACATCATCGTGCATACTAATTATGATGTCATCATATACTGTGACGTCATAATACATGCTCATGATGCTCCAGTATATGTGACACAAATTGGGGTAAGAGAAATTGCTCATAATACCTGCAAATTGCGCTCTCAGAATATTTTGTGATGTCATAATGCGGATATATTATGACGTCATAATACATTGTGACGTCATAGTGCATACTAATTATGTTGTCAACATATACTGTGATGTCATAATACATGCTCATGATGCTCTGGTAGATGTGACACAAATTGGGGTAAGAGAAATTGCTCATAATACCTGCAAATTGCACTCTCATATTATAATGTGATGTCATAAGGCGGATACATTATGACGTCATAATAAATTGTGACGCCATAGTGCATACTAATTATGATGTCATCATATACTGTGACGTCATAATACATGCTCATGATGCTCCAGTAGATGTGACACGAATTGGGGTAAGAGAAATTGCTCATAATGCCTGCAAATTGCGCTCTCATAATATATTGTGATGTCATAATGCGGATACATTATGACGCCATAATACATTGTGACGTCATAGTGCATAGTAATTGTGATGTCATCATATACTGTGACATCATAATACATGCTCATGATGCTCCAGTAGATGTGACACAATTTGGGGTAAGAGAAATTGCTCATAATACCTGCAAATTGCGCTCTCAGTATATATTGTGATATCATAATGCGGATACATTATGACATCATAATACATTGTGACGTCATAGTGCATACTAATTATGATGTCATCATATACTGTGATATCATAATACATGCTCATGATGCTCCAGTAGATGTGACACAAATTGGGGTAAGAGAAATTGCTCATAATACCTGCAAATTGCGCTCTCATAATATATTGTGATGTCATAATGCGGATACATTATGACGTCATAATACATTGTGACGTCATAGTGCATACTAATTATGATGTCATCATATAGTGTGACGTCATAATACATGCTCATGATGCTCCAGTAGATGTGACACAAATTGGGGTAAGCGAAATTGCTCATAATACCTGCAAATTGCGCTCTCATAATATATTGTGATGTCATTATGCGGATACATTATGACGTCATAATATATTGTGACGCCATAGTGCATACTAATTATGATGTCATCATATACTGTGACATCATAATACATGCTCATGATCCTCCAGTAGATGTGACACAAATTGAGGTAAGGGAAATTGCTCATAATACCTGCAAATTGCGCTCTCATAATATATTGTGATGTCATAATGCGGATATATTATGACTTCATAATACATTGTGACGTCATAGTGCATACTAATTATGATGTCATCATATACTGTGACGTCATAATACATGCTCATGATGCTCCAGTAGATGTGACACAAATTGGGGTAAGAGAAATTGCTCATAAAACCTGCAAATTGCGCTCTCATAATATATTGTGATGTCATAATGCGGATACATTATGAAGTCATAATACATTGTGACGTCATAGTGCATCCTAATTATGATGTCATCATATACTGTGACGTCATAATACATGCTCATGATGCTCCAGTAGATGTGACACAAATTGGGTAAGAGAAATTGCTCATAATACCTGCAAATTGCGCTCTCATAATATATTGTGATGTCATAATGCGGATACATTATGACGTCATAATACATTGTGACGTCATAGTGCATGCTAATTATGATGTCATCATATAATGTGCCGTCATAATACATGCTCATGATGCTCCAGTAGATGTGACACAAGTTGGGGTAAGCGAAATTGCTCATAATACCTGCAAATTGCGCTCTCATAATATATTGTGATGTCATAATGCGGACACATTATGACGTCATAATACATTGTGACGACATAGTGCATACTAGTTATGATGTCATTATATCCTGTGACGTCATAATACATGCTCATGATGCTCCAGTAAATGTGACACAAATTGGGGTAAGGGAAATTGCTCATAATACCTGCAAATTGCGCTCTCATAATATATTGTGATGTCATAATGCGGATATATTATGACGTCATAATACATTGTAACGTCATAGTGCATACTAATTATGATGTCATCATATACTGTGACGTCATAATACATGCTCATGATTCTCCAATAGATGTGACACAAGTTGGGGTAAGCGAAATTGCTCATAATACCTGCAAATTGCGCTCTCATAATATATTGTGATGTCATAAGGCGGATACATTATGACGTCATAATACATTGTGACGACATAGTGCATACTAGTTATGATGTCATCATATGTTGTGACGTCATAATACATGCTGATGATGCTCCAGTAGATGTGACTCAAATTGGGTTAAGCGAAATTTCTCATAATACCTGCAAATTGCGCTCTCATAATATATTGTGATGTCATAATGCAGAAACATTATGACGTCATAATACATTGTGACGTCATAGTGCATACTAATTATGATGTCATCATATACTGTGACGTCAAAATACATGCTCATGATTCTCCAGTAGATGTGACACAAATTGGGGTAAGAGACATTGCTCATAATACATGCAAATTGCGCTCTCATAATATTTTGTGATATCATAATGCGGATACATTATGACATCATAATACATTGTGACGTCATAGTGCATACTAGTTATGATGTCATCATATTCTGTGACGTCATAATACATGCTCATGATGCTCCAGTAGATGTGACACAAATTGGGGTAAGAGAAATTGCTCATAATACCTGCAAATTGCGCTCACATAATATATTGTGATGACATAATGCGGATAGATTATGACGTCATAATACATTGTGACGTCATACTGCATACTAATTATGATATCATCATATACTGTGACGTCATAATACATGCTCATGATGCTGCAGTAGATGTGACACAAATTGGGGTAAGAGAAATTGCTCATAATGCCTGCAAATTGCGCTCTCATAATATATTGTGATGTCATAATTCGGATACATTATGACGTCATATTACATTGTGACGTCATAGTGCATACTAATTATGATGTCATCCTATACGGTGATGTCATAAATCATGCTCATGATGCTCCAGTAGATGTGACACAAATTGGGGTAAGAGAAATTGCTCATAATACCTGCATGTTGCGCTCTCATAATGTATTGTGATGTCATAATGCGGATACATTATGACGTCATAATACATTGTGACGTCATACTGCATACTGATTATGATGTCATCATATACTGTGACGTCATAATACATGCTCATGATGCTCCATTAGATGTGACACAAATTGCGGTAAGCGAAATTGGTCATAAAACCTGCAAATTGCGCTCTCATAATATATTGTGATGTCATAATGCGGATACATTATGAGGTCATAATACATTGTGACGTCATAGTGCATACTAATTATGATGTCATCATATACTGTGACGTCATAATACATGCTCATGATGCTCCAGTAGATGTGACACAAATTGGGGTAAGAGAAATTGCTCATAATACCTGCATGTTGCGCTCTCATTATATATTGTGATGTCATAATGCGGAAACATTATGAGGTCATAATACATTGTGACGTCATACTGCATACTAATTATGATGTCATCATATACTGTGACGTCATAATACATGCTCATGATGCTCCAGTAGATGTGACACAAATTGGGGTAAGAGAAATTGCTCATAAAACCTGCAAATTGCGCTCTCATAATATATTGTGATGACATAATGCGGATACATTATGACGTCATAATACATTGTGACGTCATAGTGCATCCTAATTATGATGTCATCATATACTGTGACATCATAATACATTCTCATGATGCTCCAGTAGATGTGACACAAATTGGGTAAGAGAAATTGCTCATAATACCTGCAAATTGCGCTCTCATAATATATTGTGATGTCATAATGCGGATACATTATGACGTCATAATATATTGTGACGTCATAGTGCATACTAATTATGATGTCATCATATACTGTGACGTAATAACACATACTCATGATCCTCCAGTAGATGTGACACAAATTGGGGTAAGGGAAATTGCTCATACTACCTGCAAATTGTGCTCTCATAATATGTTGTGATGTCATAATGCGGATACATTATGACGTCATAATACATTGTGACGTCATAGTGCATGCTAATTATGATGTCATCATATACTGTGCCGTCATAATACCTGCTCATGATGCTCCAGTAGATGTGACACAAGTTGGGGTAAGCGAAATTGCTCATAATACCTGCAAATTGCGCTCTCATAATATATTGAGATGTCATAATGCGGATACATTATGACGTCATAATACATTGTGACGACATAGTGCATACTAGTTATGATGTCATCATATGCTGTGACGTCATAATACATGCTCATGATGCTCCAGTAAATGTGACACAAATTGGGGTAAGGGAAATTGCTCATAATACCTGCAAGTTGCGCTCTCATAATATATTGTGATGTCATAATGCGGATATATTATGATGTCATAATACATTGTAACGTCATAGTGCATACTAATTATGATGTCATCATATACTGTGACATCATAATACATGCTCATGATTCTCCAATAGATGTGACACAAGTTGGGGTAAGCGAAATTGCTCATAATACCTGCAAATTGCGCTCTCATAATATATTGTGATGTCATAAGGCGGATACATTATGACGTCATAATACATTGTGACGACATAGTGCATACTAGTTATGATGTCATCATATGTTGTGACGTCATAATACATGCTGATGATGCTCCAGTAGATGTGACTCAAATTGGGGTAAGCGAAATTGCTCATAATACCTGCAAATTGCGCTCTCATAATATATTGTGATGTCATAATGCAGAAACATTATGACGTCATAATACATTGTGACGTCATAGTGCATACTAATTATGATGTCATCATATACTGTGACGTCAAAATACATGCTCATGATTCTCCAGTAGATGTGACACAAATTGGGGTAAGAGACATTGCTCATAATACCTGCAAATTGCGCTCTCATAATATTTTGTGATATCATAATGCGGATACATTATGACATCATAATACATTGTGACGTCATAGTGCATACTAGTTATGATGTCATCATATTCTGTGACGTCATAATACATGCTCATGATGCTCCAGTTGATGTGACACAAATTGGGGTAAGCGTAATTGGTCATAAAACCTGCAAATTGCGCTCTCATAATATATTGTGATGTCATAATGCGGATACATTATGAGGTCATAATACATTGTGACGTCATAGTGCATACTAATTATGATGTCATCATATACTGTGACGTCATAATACATGCTCATGATGCTCCAGTAGATGTGACACAAATTGGGGTAGAGAAATTGCTCATAATACCTGCATGTTGCGCTCTCATAATATATTGTGATGTCATAATGCGGAAACATTATGACGTCATAATACATTGTGACATCATACTGCATACTAATTATGATGTCATCATATACTGTGACGTAATAATACATGCTCATGATGCTCCAGTAGATGTGACACAAATTGGGGTAAGCGAAATTGGTTATAAAACCTGCAAACTGCGCTCACATAATATATTGTGATGTCATAATGCGGATACATTATGACGTCATAATACATTATGACGTCATACTGCATACTAACTTTGATGTCATCATATACTGTGACGTCATAATACATGCTCATGATGCTCCAGTAGATGTGACACAAATTGGGGTAAGAGAAATTGCTCATAATACCTGCATGTTGGGCTCTCATAATATATTGTGATGTCATAATGCGGATACATTGTGACGTCATAATATATTGTGACGTCATACTGCATACGAATTATGATGTCATCATATACTGAGACGTCATAATACATGTTTATGGTGCTCCAGTAGATGTGACACAAATTGGGGTAAGAGAAATTGCTCATAATACCTGCAAATTGCGCTCTCATAATATATTGTGATGTCATAATGAGGATACATTATGATGTCATAATACATTGTGACGTCATAGTGCATACTAATTATGATGTCATCATATACTGTGACGTCATAATACATGCTCATGATGCTCCAGTAGATGTGACACAAATTGGGGTAAGAGAAATTGCTCATAATACCTGCAAATTGCTCTCTCATGATATATTGTGATGTCATAATGCGGATACATTATGACGTCATAATACATTGTGACATCATAGTGTATACTAATTATGATGTCATCATATACTGTGACGTCATAATACATGCTCATGATGCTCCAGTAGATATGACACATATTGGGGTAAGAGAAATTGGTCATAATATCTGCAAATTGCGCTCTCATAATATATTGTGATGTCATAATGCGGATACATTATGAGAACATAATACATTGTGACGTCATAGTGCATACTAATTATGATGTCATCATATACTGTGACATCATAATACATGCTGATGATGCTCCAGTAGATGTGACACAAATTGGGGAAAGCGAAATTGCTCATAATACCTGCAAATTACGCTCTCAAAGTATACTGTGATGTCTTAACATGGACACATTATGACGTCATAATATATTGTGTCGTCATAGTGCATACTAATTATGATGTCATCATATACTGTGACGTCATAATACATGCTCATGATGCTCCAGTAGATGTGACACAAATTGGGGTAAGAGAAGTTGCTCATAATACCTGCAAATTGCGCTCTCATTATATATTGTGATGTCATAATTCTGATACATTATGACGTCGTAATACATTGTGACGTCATACTGCATACTAATTATGATGTCATCATATACTGTGACGTCATAATACATGCTCATGATGCTCCAGTAGATGTGACACAAATTGGAGTAAGAGAAATTGCTCATAATTGTTCATACTAGTTATGATGTCATCATATGCTGTGACGTCATAATACATGCTCATGATGCTCCAGTAGATGTGACACAAATTGGAGTAAGAGAAATTGCTCATAATACCTGCATGTTGCGCTCTCATAATATATTGTGATGTCATAATGCGGATACCTTATGACGTCATAATACATTGTGACGTCATACTGCATACTAATTATGATGTCATCATATACTGTGACATCATAATACATGCTCGTGATGCTCCAGTAGACGTGACACAAATTGGGGTAATCGAAAATGGTCATAAAACCTGCAAATTGCGCTCTCATAATATATTGTGATGTCATAATGCGGATACATTATGACGTCATAATACATTGTGACGTCATAGTGCATACTAATTATGATGTCATCATATACTCTGACGTCATAAATCATGCTCATGATGCTTCAGTAGATGTGACACAAATTGGGGTAAGAGAAATTGCTCATAATACCTACATGTTGCGCTCTCATAATATTTTGTGATGTCATAATGCGGATACATTATGACGTCATAATACATTGTGACGTCATAGTGCATACTGATTATGATGTCATCATATACTGTGACATCATAATACATGCTCATGATGCTCCAGTAGATATGACACCAATTGTGGTAAGCGAAATTGGTCATAAATCCTGCAAATTGCGCTCTCATAATATATTGTGATGTCATAAAGCGGATACATTATGACGCCATAATACATTCTGACGTCATAGTGCATACTAATTATGATGTCATCATATACTGTGACGTCATAATACATGCTCATGATGCTCCAGTAGATGTGACACAAATTGGGGTAAGAGAAATTGCTCATAATACCTGCATGTTGCGCTCCCATTATATATTGTGATGTCATAATGCGGAAACATTATGACGTCATAATACATTGTGACTTCATAGTGCATACTAATTATGATGTCATCATATACTGAGACGTCATAATACATGCTCATGATGCTCCAGTAGATGTGACACAAATTGGGGTAAGAGAAATTGCTCATAATGCCTGCAAATTGCGCTCTCATAATATATTGTGATGTCATAATGCGGATACATTATGACGTCATACTGCATTGTGACATCATAGTGCATACTAATTATGATGTCATCATGTACTGTGACGTCATAATACATACTCATGATGCTTCAGTAGATGTGACACAAATTGGTGTAAGAGAAATTGCTCATAATACCTGCAAATTGTGCTCTCATAATATATTGTGATGTCATAATGCGGATACATTATGACGTCATAATACATTGTGACGTCATAGTGCATACTAATTATGATGTCATCATATACTGTGACATCATAATACATGCTCATGATGCTCCAGTAGATGTGACACAAATTGGGGTAAGCGAAATTGGTCATAATACCTGCAAATTGCGCTCTCATAATATATTGTGATGTCATAATGCGGATACATTATGACGTCATAATACATTGTGACGTCATAGTGCATACTAATTATGATGTCATCATATACTGTGACGTCATAATACATGCTCATGATGCTCCAGTAGATGTGACACAAGTTGGGGTAAGCGAAATTGCTCATAATACCTGCAAATTGCGCTCTCATAATATATTGTGATGTCATAAGGCGGATACATTATGACGTCATAATATATTGTGACGACATAGTGCATACTCATTATGATGTCATCATATGCTGTGACGTCATAATACATGCTGATGATGCTCCAGTAGATGTGACTCAAATTGGGGTAAGCGAAATTGCTCATAATACCTGCAAATTGCGCTCTCATAATATATTGTGATGTCATAATGCAGAAACATTATGACGTCATAATACATTGTGACGTCATAGTGCATACTAATTATGATGTCATCATATACTGTGACGTCAAAATACATGCTCATGATTCTCCAGTAGATGTGACACAAATTGGGATAAGAGACATTGCTCATAATACCTGCAAATTTCGCTCTCATAATATTTTGTGATATCATAATGCGGATACATTATGACGTCATAATATATTGTGACGTCATAGGGCATACTAGTTATGATGTCATCATATTCTGTGACATCATAATACATGCTCAAGATGCTCCAGTAGATGTGACACAAATTGGGGTAAGAGAAATTGCTCATAATACCTGGAAATTGCGCTCTCATAATATATTGTGAAGACATAATGCGGATAGATTATGACGTCATAAAGATTGTGACGTCAAACTGCATACTAATTATGATATCATCATATACTGTGACGTCATAATACATGCTCATGATGCTGCAGTAGATGTGACACAAATTGGGGTAAGAGAAATTTTTCATAATGCCTGCAAATTGCGCTCTCATAATACATTGTGATGTCATATTGCGGATACATTATGACGTCATACTGCATCGTGACGTCATATTGCATACTAATTACGATGTCATCGTATACTGTGACGTCATAATACATGCTCATGATGCTCTAGTAGATGTGACACAAATTGTGGTAAGAGAAATTGCTCATAATACCTGCAAATTGCGCTCTCATAATATATTGTGATGTCATAATGCGGATACATTATGACGTCATAATACATTGTGACGTCATAGTGCATACTAATTATGATGTCATCATATACTGTGACGTCATAATACATGCTCATGATGCTCCAGTAGATGTGACACAAATTGGGGTAAGAGAAATTGCTCATAATACCTGCAAATTGCGCTCTCATAATTTATTGTGATGTCATAATGCGGATACATTATGACGTCATAATACATTGTGACGTCATAGTGCATACTAATTATGATGTCAACATATACTGTGATGTCATAATACATGCTCATGATGCTCCAGTAGATGTGACACAAATTGGGGTAAGAGAAATACCTCATAATACCTGCAAATTCCCCTCTCATAATATATTGTGATGTCATAACGCGGATACATTATGACGTCATAATACATTGTGACATCATAGTGCGTACTAATTATGATGTAATCATATTCTGTGTCGTCATAATACATGCTCATGATGCTCCAGTAGATGTGACAGAAATTGGGGTAAGCGAAATTTGTCATAAAACCTGCAAATTGCGCTCTCATAATATATTGTGATGTCATAATGCGGATACATTATGACGTCATAATACATTGTGACGTCATAGTGCATACTAATTATGATGTCATCATATACTGTGACGTCATAATACATGCTCATGATGCTCCAGTAGATGTGACACAAGTTGGGGTAAGCGAAATTGCTCATAATACCTGCAAATTGCGCTCTCATAATATATTGTGATGTCATAAGGCGGATATATTATGACGTCATAATACATTGTGACGTCATACTGCATACTAATTATGATGTCATCATATACTGTGACGTCATAATACATGCTCATGATGCTCCAGTAGATGTGACACAAATTCCGGTAAGAGAAATTGCTCATAATACCTGCATGTTGCGCTCTCATAATATATTGTGATGTCATAATGCGGATACATTGTGACGTCATAATATATTGTGACGTCATACTGCATACTAATTATGATGTCATCATATACTGTGACGTCATAATACATGCTCATGATGCTCCAGTAGATGTGAAACAAATTGGGGTAAGAGAAATTGTTCATAATACCTGTAAATTGGGCTCTCATAATATATTGTGATGTCATAACGCGGGCACATTATAACGTCATAATACATTGTGACGTGATAGTGCATACTAATTATGCTGTCATCATATACTGTGACGTCATAATACATGCTCATGATGCTCCAGTAGATGTGACACAAATTGGGGTAAGCGAAATTGGTCATAAAACCTGCAAATTGCGCTCTCATAATATATTGTGATGTCATAAAGCGGATACATTATGACGTCATAATATATTGTGACGTCATACTGCATACTAATTATGATGTCATCATATACTGTGACGTCATAATACATGCTCATGATGCTCCAGTAGATGTGACACAAATTGGGGTAAGAGAAATTGCTCATAATACCTGCATATTGCGCTCTCATAATATATTGTGATGTCATAATGCGGATACATTATGACGTCATAATACATTGTGACATCGTAGTGCATACTAATTATGATGTCATCATATACTGTGACGTCATAACACATGCTCATGATGCTCCAGTAGATGTGACACAATTTGGGGTAATCGAAAATGGTCATAAAACCTCCAAATTGCGCTCTCATAATATATTGTGATGTCATAATGCGGATACATTATGAGGTCATAATACATTGTTACGTCATAGTGCATACTAATTATGATGTCATCATATACTGTGACGTCATAATACATGCTAATGATGCTACAGTAGATGTGACACAAATTGGGGTAAGCGAAATTTGTCATAAAACCTGCATGTTGCGCTCTCATAATATATTGTGATGTCATAATGCGGATACATTATGACGTCATAATACATTGTGACATCATACTGCATACTAATTATGATGTCATCATATACTGTGACGTCATAATACATGCTCATGATGCTCCAGTAGATGTGACACAAATTGGGGTAAGCGAAATTGGTCATAAAACCTGCAAATTGCACTCTTATAATATATTGTGATGTCATAATGCGGATACATTATGATGTCATAATACATTGTGACGTCATAGTGCATACTAATTATGATGTCATCATATACTGAGATGTCATAATACATGCTCATGATGCTCCAGTAGATGTGACACAAATTGAGGTAATCGAAAATGGTCATAAAACCTCCAAATTGCGCTCTCAAAATATATTGTGATGTCATAATGCGGATACATTATGACGTCATAATACATTGTGACGTCATAGTGCATACTAATTATGATGTCATCATATACTGTGACGTCATAATACATGCTCATGATGCTACAGTAGATGTGACAGAAATTGGGGTAAGCGAAATTGATCATAATACCTGCATGTTGCGCTCTCATAATACATTGTGATGTCATAATGCGGATACTTTATGACATCATAATACATTGTGACGTCATACTGCATACTAATTATGATATCATCATATACTGTGACGTCATAATACATGCTCATGATGCTCCAGTAGATGTGACACAAATTGGGGTGAGAGAAATTGCTCATAGTTCCTGCAAATTGCGCTCTCATAATATATTGTGATGTCATAATGCGGATATATTATGACATCATAATACCTTGTGACGTCATAGTGCATACTAGCTATGATGTCATCATATGTTGTGATGACATAATAGATGCTCATGATGCTCCAGTAGATGTGACACAAATTGGGGTAAGAGAAATTGGTCATAATACCTGCAAATTGCGCTCTCATAATATATTGTGATGTCATAATGCGGATACATTATGACGTCATAATACATTGTAACATCATAGTGTATAATAATTATGATGTCATCATATACTGTGATGTCATAAAATATGCTCATGATGCTCCAGTAGATGTGACAGAAATTGGGGTAAGAGAAATTGCTCATAATACCTGCAAATTGCGCTCTCATAATATATTGTGATGTCAAAATGCGCATACATTATGACGTCATAACACATTGTGAGGTCATAGTGCATAGTAATTATGATGTCATCATATACTGTGACATCATAATACATTGTGACATCATAGTGCATACTGATTATGATGACATCATATACTGTGACGTCATAATACATGCTCATGATGCTCCAGTAGATGTAACACAAATTGGGGTAAGAGAAATTGCTCATAATACCTGCAAACTGCGCTCTCATAATATATTGTGATGTCATAATGCGGACACAATATGACGTCATAATACATTTTGATGTCATCGTGCATACTAATTATGATGTCATCCTTTACGGTGACGTCATAATACATGCTCATGATGCTCCAGCAGATGTGACACAAATTGGGGTAAGACAAAGTGCTCATAATACCTGCAAATTGCGCTCTCACAATATATTGTGATGTCATAATGCGGATACATTATGACGTCATAATATATTGTGACGTCATAGTGCATACTAATTATGATGTCATCACATACTGTGACATCATAATACATTCTCATTATGCTCCAGTAGATGTGACACAAATTGCGGTAAGAGAAATTGCTCATAATACCTGCATGTTTCGCTCTCATAATATATTGTGATGTCATAATGCGGATACATTATGACGTCATAATACATTGTGACGTCATAGTGCATACTGATTATGATATCATCATATACTGTGACGTCATAATACATGCTCATGATGCTACTGTAGATGTGACACAAATTGGGGTAAGCGAAATTGGTCATAAAACCTGCAAATTGCGCTCTCATAATATAATGTGATGTCATAATGTGGATACATTATGACGTCATAATACATTGTGACGTCATAGTGCATACTAATTATGATGTCATCATATACTGTGACGTCATAATACATGCTCATGATGCTCCAGTAGATGTGACACAAATTGGGGTAAGAGAAATTGCTCATAATACCTGCATATTGCGCTCTCATAATATATTGTGATGTCATAATGCGTATACATTATGACGTCATAGTACATTGTGACATCATACTGCATACTAATTATGATGTCATCATATACTGTGACGTCATAATACATGCTCATGATGCTCCAGTAGATGTGACACAAATTGGGGTAAGAGAAATTGCTCATAATACCTGCAAATTGCGCTCTCATAATATATTGTGATGTCATAATGCGAAAACATTATGACGTCATAATACATTGTGACATCATACTGCATACTAATTATGATGTCATCATATACTGTGAGGTCATAATACATGCTCATGATGCTCCATTAGATGTGACACAAATTGGGGTAAGCGAAATTGCTCATAATACCTGCATGTTGCGCTCTCATAATATATTGTGATGTCATAATGCGGATACATTATGACGTCATATTACATTGTGACGTCATACTGCATACTAATTATGATGTCATCATATACTGTGACGTCATAATACATGCTCATGATGCTCCAGTAGATGTGACACAAATTGGGGTAAGCGAAATTGGTCATAAAACCTGCAAATTGCGCTCACATACTATATTGTGATGTCATAATGCGGATATATTATGAGGTCATAATAGATTGTGACGTCATACTGCATACTAATTATGATGTCATCATATACTGTGACGTCATAATACATGCTCATGATGCTCCAGTAGATGTGACACAAATTCGGGTAAGAGAAATTGCTCATAATACCTGCATGTTGCGCTCTCATAATATATTGTGATGTCATAAGGCGGATACATTGTGACGTCATAATATATTGTGACGTCATACTGCATACTAATTATGATGTCATCATATACTGTGACGTCATAATACATGCTCATGTTGCTCCAGTAGATGTGACACAAATTGGGGTAAGAGAAATTGTTCATAATACCTGTAAATTGGGCTCTCATATTACATTGTGATGTCATAACGCGGGCACATTATGACGTCATAATACATTGTGACATCATAGTGCATACTAATCATGATGTCATCATATACTGTGACATCATAATACATGCTCATGATGCTACAGTAGATGTGACACAAACTGGGGTAAGAGAAATTGCTCATAATACCTGCAAATTGCGCTCTCATAATATATTGTGATGTCATATTGAGGATACATTATGTCGTCATAATACACTGTGACGTCATAGTGCATACTAATTATGATGTCATCATATACTGTGACATCATAGTAAATGCTCATGATGCTCCAGTAGATGTGACACAAATTGGGGTAAGCGAAATTGGTCATAAAACCTGCAAATTGCGATCTCATAATATATTGTGATGTCATAATGCGGATACATTATGACGTCATAATACATTGTGACGTCATAGTGCATACTAATTATGATGTCATCATATACTGTGACGTCATAATACATGCTCATGATGCTCCAGTAGATGTGACAGAAATTGGTTTAAGCGAAGTTGGTCATAAAACCTGCATGTTGCGCTCTCAAAATATATTGTGATGCCATAATGCGGATACATTATGACGTCATAATACATTGTGACATCATACTGCATACTAATTATGATGTCATCATATACTGTGACGTCATAATACATGCTCATGATGCTCCAGTAGATGTGACACAAATTGTGGTAAGCGAAATTGGTCATAAATACTGCAAATTGCGCTCTCATAATATATTGTGATGTCATAATGCGGATACATTATGACATCATAATACATTGTGACGTCATAGTGCATACTAATTATGATGTCATCATATACTGTGACGTCATAATACATGCTCATGATGCTCCAGTAGATGTGACACAAATTGCGGTAAGAGAAATTGCTCATAATACCTGCATGTTGCACTCTCATTATATATTGTGATGTCATAATGCGGATACATTATGACGTCATAATACATTATGACGTCATAGTGCATACTGATTATGATGTCATCAAATACTGTGACGTCATAATACATGCTCATGATGCTCCAGTAGATGTGACACAAATTGGGGTAAGCGAAATTTGTCATAAAACCTGCAAATTGCGCTCTCATAATATATTGTGATGTCATAATGTGGATACATTATGACGTCATAATACATTGTGACGTCATAGTGCATACTAATTATGATGTCATCAAATACTGTGACGTCATAATACATGCTCATGATGCTCCAGTAGATGTGACACAAATTGGGGTAAGAGAAATTGCTCATAATACCTGCATGTTGCGCTCTCATAATATATTGTGATGTCATAATGCGGATACATTATGACGTCATAGTACATTGTGACGTCATAGTGCATAGTAATTATGATGTCATCATATACTGTGACGTCATAATACATGCTCATGATGCTCCAGTAGATGTGACACAAATTGGGGTTAGAGAAATTGCTCATAATACCTGCATGTTGCGCTCTCATAATATATTGTGATATCATAATGCGGATACATTATGACGTCATAATACATTGTGACATCATACTGAATACTAATTATGATGTCATCATATACTGTGAGGTCATAATACATGCTCATGATGCTCCATTAGATGTGACACAAATTGGGGTAAGCGAAATTGCTCATAATACCTGCATGTTGCGCTCTCATAATATATTGTGATGTCATAATGAGGATACATTATGACCTCATAATACACTGTGACGTCATAGTGCATACTAATTATGATGTCATCATATACTGTGACATCATAATACATGCTCATGATGCTCCAGTAGATGTGACACAAATTGGGGTAAGCGAAATTGGTCATAAAACCTGCAAATTGCGATCTCATAATATATTGTGATGTCATAATGCGGATACATTATGACATCATAATACATTGTGACGTCATAGTGCATACTAATTATGATGTCATCATATACTGTGACATCATAATACATGCTCATGATGCTACAGTAGATGTGACACAAATTGGGGTAAGCGAAGTTGGTCATAAAACCTGCATGTTGCGCTCTCATAATATATTGTGATGTCATAATGCGGATACATTATGACGTCATAATACATTGTGACATCATAGTGCATACTAATTATGATGACATCATATTCTGTGACGTCATAATACATGCTCATGATGCTCCAGTAGATGTGACACAAATTGGGGTAAGCGAAATTGGTCATAAAACCTGCAAATTGCACTCGAATAATATATTGTGATGTCATAATGCGGATATATTATGACGTCATAATACATTGTGACGTCAGAGTGCATACTAATTATGATGTCATCATATACTGTGACGTCATAATACATGCTCATGATGCTCCAGTAGATGTGACCCAAATTGGGGTAAGAGAAATTGCTCATAATACCTGCATGTTGCGCTCTCATAATATATTGTGATGTCATAATGCGGATACATTATGACGTCATAATACATTGTGACATCATAGTGCATACTAATTATGATGTCATCATATACTGTGATGTCATAATTCATGCTCATGATGCTCCAGTAGATGTGACCCAAATTGGGGTAAGAGAAATTGCTCATAATACCTGCATGTTGCGCTCTCATAATATATTGTGATGTCATAATGCGGATACATTATGACGTCATAATACATTGTGACATCATAGTGCATACTAATTATGATGTCATCATATACTGTGATGTCATAATTCATGCTCATGATGCTCCAGTAGATGTGACACAAATTAGGGTAAGAGAAATTGCTCATAATACCTGCAAATTGCTCTCTCATAATATATTGTGATGTCATAATGCGGATACATTATGACGACATAATACATTGTGACGTCACAGTGCATACTAATTATGATGTCATCATATACTGTGAAGTCATAATACATGCTCATGATGCTCCAGTATATGTGACACAAATTGGGGTAAGAGAAATTGCTCATAATACCTGTAAATTGCGCTCTCATAATATGTTGTGATGTCATAATGCGGATACATTATGACGTCATAATACATTGTGACGTCATCGTGCATACTAATTATGATGTCATCATATACTGGGACGTCATAATACATGCTCATGATGCTCCAGTAGATGTGACACAAATTGGGGTAAGAGAAATGGCTGATAATACCTGCAAATTGCGCTCTCATAATATATTGTGATGTCATAATGCGGATACATTATGACGTCACAATACATTGTGACGTCATAATGCATACTAATTATGATGTCATCATATACTGTGACGTCATAATACATGCTCATGATGCTCCAGTAGATGTGACACAAATTGGGGCAAGAGAAATTTCTCATAATACGGGCAAATGGCGCTCTCATAATATATTGTGATTTCATATTGCTGATACATTATGACGTCATAAAACATTATGATGTCATAGTGCATACTAATTATGATGTCACCATATACTGTGACGTCATAATACATGCTCATGATGCTCCAGTAGATGTGACACAATTTGGGGTAAGAGAAATTGCTCATAATACCTGCAACCTGCGCTCTCACAATATATTGTGATGTCATAACGTGGATACATTATGACGTCATAATATATTGTGACATCATAGTGCATACTAATTATGATGTCATCATATACTGTGACGTCATAATACATGCTCCTGATGCTGCAGTAGATGTGACAGAAATTGGGTTAAGAGAAATTGCTCATAATACCTGCAAATTGCGCTCTCATAATATATTGAGATGTCATATTGCGGATACATTATGACGTCATAATACATTGTGACGTCATAGTGCATACTAATTATGATGTCATCATATACTGTGACGTCATAATACATGCTCATGATGCTCCAGTAGATGTGACACCAATTGGGGTAAGAGAAATTGCTCATAATACCTGCAAATTGCGCTCTCATAATATATTGTGATGTCATAATGCGGATACATTATGACGTCATAATACATTGTGACGTCGTAGTGCATACTAATTATGACGTCATCATATACTGTGACGTCATAATACATGCTCATGATGCTCCAGTAGATGTGACACAAATTGGGATAAGAGAAATTGCTCATAATACCTGCATGTTGCGCTCTCATAATATATTGTGATGTCATAATGCGGATACTTTATGACGACATAATACATTGTGACGTCAGACTGCATACTAATTATGATGTCATCATATACTGTGACGTCATAATACATACTCATGATGCTCCAGTAGATGTGACACAAATTGGGGTAAGAGAAATTGGTCATAAAACCTGCAAATTGCGCTCACATACTATATTGTGATGTCATAATGCGGATATATTATGACGTCATAATACATTGTGACGTCATACTGCATACTAATTATGATGTCATCATATACTGGGACGTCATAATACATGCTCATGATGCTCCAGTAGATGTGACACAAATTCGGGTAAGAGAAATTGCTCATAATACCTGCATGTTGCGCTCTCATAATATATTGTGATGTCATAATGCGGATACATTGTGACGTCATAATATATTGAGACGTCATACTGCATACTAATTATGATGTCATCATAAACTGTGACGTCATAATACATGCTCATGATGCTCCAGTAGATGTGACACAAATTGGGGTAAGAGAAATTGTTCATAATACCTGTAAATTGGGCTCTCATAATATATTGTGATGTCATAACGCGGGCACATTATGACGTCATAATACATTGTGACGTGATAGTGCATACTAATTATGCTGTCATCATATACTGTGACATCATAATACATGCTCATGATGCTCCAGTAGATGTGACACAAATTGGGGTAAGCGAAATTGGTCATAAAACCTGCAAATTGCGCTCTCATAATATATTGTGATGTCATAAAGCGGATACATTATGACGTCATAATATATTGTGACGTCATACTGCATATTAATTATGATGTCATCATATACTGTGACGTCATAATACATGCTCATGATGCTCCAGTAGATGTGACACAAATTGGGGTAAGAGAAGTTGCTCATAATACCTGCATATTGCGCTCTCATAATATATTGTGATGTCATAATGCGGATACATTATGACGTCATAATACATTGTGACGTCATAGTGCATACTAATTATGATGTCATCATATACTGTGACGTCATAATACATGCTCATGATGCTACAGTAGATGTGACACAAATTGGGGTAAGCGAAATTGGTCATAAAACCTGCATGTTGCGCTCTCATTATATATTGTGATGTCATAATGCGGATACATTATGACGTCATAATACATTGTGACATCATACTGCATACTAATTATGATGTCATCATATACTGTGACGTCATAATACATGCTCATGATGCTCCAGTAGATGTGACACAAATTGGGGTAAGCGAAATTGGTCATAAAACCTGTAAATTGCACTCTCATAATATATTGTGATGTCATAATGCGGGTACATTATGACGTCATAATACATTGTGACGTCATACTGCATACTAATTACTATGTCATCATATACTGTGACGTCATAATACATGATCATGATGCTCCAGTAGATGTGACACAAATTGGGGTAAGTGAAATTGGTCATAAAACCTGCAAATTGCGCTCTCATAATGTATTGTAATGTCATAATGCGGATACATTATGACGTCATAATACATTGTGACGTCATAGTGCATACTAATTATGATGTCATCATATACTGTGACGTCATAATACATGCTCATGATGCTCCAGTAGATGTGACACAAATTGGGGTAAGTGAATTTGGTCATAATACCTGCATGTTGCGCTCTCATAATATATTGTGATGTCATAATGCGGACACAATATGACGTCATAATACATTTTGATGTCATCGTGCATACTAATTATGATGTCATCCTTTATGGTGACGTCATAATACATGCTCATGATTCTCCAGCAGATGTGACACAAATTGGGGTAAGACAAAGTGCTCATAATACCTGCAAATTGCGCTCTCACAATATATTGTGATGCCATAATGCGGATACATTATGACGTCATAATACATTGTGACGTCATAGTGCATACTAATTATGATGTCATCATATACTGTGACGTCATAATACATGCTGATGATACTCCAGTATATGTGACACAAATTGGGGTAAGAGAAATTGCTCACAATACCTGCAAATTGCGCTCTCATAATATATTGTGATGTCATAATGCGGAGACATTATGACATCATAATACATTGTGACGTCATAGGGCATACTAATTATGATGTCATCATATACTGTGACATCATAATACATTCTCATGATGCTCCAGTAGATGTGACACAAATTGCGGTAAGAGAAATTGCTCATAATACCTGCATGTTTCGCTCTCATAATATATTGTGATGTCATAATGCGGATACATTATGACGTCATAATACATTGTGACGTCATAGTGCATACTGATTATGATATCATCATATACTGTGACGTCATAATACATGCTCATGATGCTACAGTAGATGTGACACAAATTGGGGTAAGCGAAATTGGTCATAAAACCTGCAAATTGCGCTCTCATAATATAATGTGATGTCATAATGTGGATACATTATGACGTCATAATACATTGTGACGTCATAGTGCATACTAATTATGATGTCATCATATACTGTGACGTCATAATACATGCTCATGTTGCTCCAGTACATGTGACACAAATTGGGGTAAGAGAAATTGCTCATAATACCTGCATATTGCGCTCTCATAATATATTGTGATGTCATAATGCGGATACATTATGACGTCATAGTACATTGTGACGTCATACTGCATACTAATTATGATGTCATCATATACTGTGACGTCATAATACATGCTCATGATGCTCCAGTAGATGTGACACAAATTGGGGTAAGAGAAATTGCTCATAATACCTGCAAATTGCGCTCCCATAATATATTGTGATGTCATAATGCGGATACATTATTACGTCATAATACATTGTGACATCATACTGCATACTAATTATGATGTCGTCATATACTGTGAGGTCATAATACATGCTCATGATGCTCCATTAGATGTGACACAAATTGGGGTAAGCGAAATTGCTCATAATACCTGCATGTTGCGCTCTCATAATATATTGTGATGTCATAATGCGGATACATTATGACGTCATATTACATTGTGACGTCATACTGCATACTAATTATGATGTCATCATATACTGTGACGTCATAATACATGCTCATGATGCTCCAGTAGATGTGACACAAATTGGGGTAAGCGAAATTGGTCATAAAACCTGCAAATTGCGCTCACATACTCTATTGTGATGTCATAATGCGGATATATTATGAGGTCATAATACATTGTGACGTCATACTGCATACTAATTATGATGTCATCATATACTGTGACGTCATAATACATGCTCATGATGCTCCAGTAGATGTGACACAAATTCGGGTAAGAGAAATTGCTCATAATACCTGCATGTTGCGCTCTCATAATATATTGTGATGTCATAATGCGGATACATTGTGACGTCATAATATATTGTGACGTCATACTGCATACTAATTATGATGTCATCATATACTGTGACGTCATAATACATGCTCATGATGCTCCAGTAGATGTGACACAAATTGGGGTAAGAGAAATTGTTCATAATACCTGTAAATTGGGCTCTCATAATACATTGTGATGTCATAACGCGGGCACATTATGACATCATAATACATTGTGACGTCATAGTGCATACTAATCATGATGTCATCATATGCTGTGACGTCATAATACATGCTCATGATGCTCCAGTAGATGTGACACAAATTGGGGTAAGAGAAATTGCTCATAATACCTGCAAATTGCGCTCTCATAATATATTGTGATGTCATATTGAGGATACATTATGTCGTCATAATACACTGTGACGTCATAGTGCATACTAATTATGATGTCATCATATACTGTGACATCATAATACATGCTCATGATGCTCCAGTAGATGTGACACAAATTGGGGTAAGCGAAATTGGTCATAAAACCTGCAAATTGCGATCTCATAATATATTGTGATGTCATAATGCGGATACATTATGACGTCATAATACATTGTGACGTCATAGTGCATACTAATTATGATGTCATCATATACTGTGACGTCATAATACATGCTCATGATGCTGCAGTAGATGTGACACAAATTGGTTTAAGCGAAGTTGGTCATAAAACCTGCATGTTGCGCTCTCATAATATATTGTGATGCCATAATGCGGATACATTATGACGTCATAATACATTGTGACATCATACTGCATACTAATTATGATGTCATCATATACTGTGACGTCATAATACATGCTCATGATGCTCCAGTCGATGTGACACAAATTGTGGTAAGCGAAATTGGTCATAAATCCTGCAAATTGCGCTCTCATAATATATTGTGATGTCATAATGCGGATACATTATGACGTCATAATACATTGTGACGTCATAGTGCATACTAATTATGATGTCATCATATACTGTGACGTCATAATACATGCTCATGATGCTCCAGTAGATGTGACACAAATTGCGGTAAGAGAAATTGCTCATAATACCTGCAAGTTTCGCTCTCATAATATATTGTGATGTCATAATGCGGATACATTATGACGTCATAATACATTGTGACCTCATAGTGCATACTGATTATGATGTCATCAAATACTGTGACGTCACAATACATGCTCATGATGCTCCAGTAGATGTGACACAAATTGTCGTAAGCGAAATTGGTCATAAAACCTGCAAATTGCGCTCTCATAATATATTGTGATGTCATAATGTGGATACATTATGACGTCATAATACATTGTGACGTCATAGTGCATACTAATTATGATGTCATCATATACTGTGACGTCATAATACATGCTCATGATGCTCCAGTAGATGTGACACAAATTGGGGTAAGAGAAATTGCTCATAATACCTGCATGTTGCGCTCTCATAATATATTGTGATGTCATAATGCGGATACATTATGACGTCATAATACATTGTGACATCATACTGCATACTAATTATGATGTCATCATATACTGTGAGGTCATAATACATGCTCATGATGCTCCATTAGATGTGACACAAATTGGGGTAAGCGAAATTGCTCATAATACCTGCATGTTGCGCTCTCATAATATATTGTGATGTCATAATGAGGATACATTATGACCTCATAATACACTGTGACGTCATAGTGCATACTAATTATGATGTTATCATATACTGTGACATCATAATACATGCTCATGATGCTCCAGTAGATGTGACACAAATTGGGGTAAGCGAAATTGGTCATAAAACCTGCAAATTGCGATCTCATAATATATTGTGATGTCATAATGCGGATACATTATGACGTCATAATACATTGTGACGTCATAGTGCATACTAATTATGATGTCATCATATACTGTGACATCATAATACATGCTCATGATGCTACAGTAGATGTGACACAAATTGGGGTAAGCGAAGTTGGTCATAAAACCTGCATGTTGCGCTCTCATAATATATTGTGATGTCATAATGCGGATACATTATGACGTCATAATACATTGTGACATCATACTGCATACTAATTATGATGTCATCATATACTGTTACGTCATAATACATGCTCATGATGCTCCAGTAGATGTGACACAAATTGGGGTAAGCGAAATTGGTCATAAAACCTGCAAATTGCACTCGAATAATATATTGTGATGTCATAATGCGGATATATTATGACGTCATAATACATTGTGACGTCAGAGTGCATACTAATTATGATGTCATCATATACTGTGACGTCATAATACATGCTCATGATGCTCCAGTAGATGTGACCCAAATTGGGGTAAGAGAAATTGCTCATAATACCTGCATGTTGCGCTCTCATAATATATTGTGATGTCATAATGCGGATACATTATGACGTCATAATACATTGTGACATCATAGTGCATACTAATTATGATGTCATCATATACTGTGATGTCATAATTCATGCTCATGATGCTCCAGTAGATGTGACACAAAATAGGGTAAGAGAAATTGCTCATAATACCTGCAAATTGCTCTCTCATAATATATTGTGATGTCATAATGCGGATACATTATGACGTCATAATACATTGTGACGTCATAGTGCATACTAGCTATTATGTCATCATATTCTGTGATGTCATATTACATGCTCATGATGCTCCAGTAGATGTGACACAAATTGGGGTAAGAGAAATTGCTCATAATACCTGCAAATTGCGCTCTCATTATATATTGTGATGTCATAATGCGGATACATTATGACGACATAATACATTGTGACGTCACAGTGCATACTAATTATGATGTCATCATATACTGTGAAGTCATAATACATGCTCATGATGCTCCAGTAGATGTGACACAAATTGGGGTAAGAGAAATTGCTCATACTACCTGCAAATTGCGCTCTCATAATATGTTGTGATGTCATAATGCGGATACATTATGACGTCATAATACATTGCGACGTCATCGTGCATACTAATTATGATGTCATCATATACTGGGACGACATAATACATGGTCATGATGCTCCAGTAGATGTGAAACAAATTGGGGTAAGCGAAATTGCTGATAATACCTGCAAATTGCGCTCTCATAATATATTGTGATGTCATAATGCGGATACATTATGACGTCACAATACATTGTGACGTCATAGTGCATACTAATTATGATGTCATCATATACTGTGACGTCATAATACATGCTCATGATGCTCCAGTAGATGTGACACAAATTGGGGTAAGAGAAATTTCTCATAATACGGGCAAATGGCGCTCTCATAATATATTGTGATGTCATAATGCTGATACATTATGACGTCATAAAACATTATGATGTCATAGTGCATACTAATTATGATGTCACCATATACTGTGACGTCATAATACATGCTCATGATGCTCCAGTAGATGTGACACAATTTGGGGTAAGAGAAATTGCTCATAATACCTGCAAACTGCGCTCTCATAATATATTGTGATGTCATAACGTGGATACATTATGACGTCAAAATATATTGTGACATCATAGTGCATACTAATTATGATGTCATCATATACTGTGACGTCATAATACATGCTCCTGATGCTGCAGTAGATGTGACACAAATTGGGTTAAGAGAAATTGCTCATAATACCTGCAAATTGCGCTCTCATAATATATTGAGATGTCATAATGCGGATACATTATGACGTCATAATACATTGTGACGTCATAGTGCATACTAATTATGATGTCATCATATATGTGACGTCATAATACATGCTCATGATGCTCCAGTAGATGTGACACCAATTGGGGTAAGAGAATTTGCTCATAATACCTGCAAATTGCGCTCTCATAATATATTGTGATGTCATAATGCGGATAGATTATGACGACATAATACATTGTGACGTCATAGTGCATACTAATTATGATGACATCATATACTGTGACGTCATAATACATGCTCATGATACTCCAGTAGATGTGACACAAATTTGGGTAAGAGAAATTGCTCATAATACCTGCATGTTGCGCTCTCGTAATATATTGTGATGTCATAATGAGGATACATTATGACATCATAATACATTGTGACGTCGTAGTGCATACTAATTATGATGTCATCATATACTGTGACGTCATAATACATTCTCATGATGCTCCAGTAGATGTGACACAAATTGGGATAAGAGAAATTGCTCATAATACCTGCATGTTGCGCTCTCATAATATATTGTGATGTCATAATGCGGATACTTTATGACGACATAATACATTGTGACGTCATACTGCATACTAATTATGATTTCATCATATACTGTGACGTCATAATACATGCTCATGATGCTCCAGTAGATGTGACACAAATTATGGTAAGAGAAATTGGTCATAAAACCTGCAAATTGCGCTCACATACTATACTGTGATGTCATAATGCGGATATATTATGACGTCATAATACATTGTGACGTCATACTGCATACTAATTATGATGTCATCATATACTGTGACGTCATAATACATGCTCATGATGCTCCAGTAGATGTGACACAAATTCGGGTAAGAGAAATTGCTCATAATACCTGGATGTTGCGCTCTCATAATATATTGTGATGTCATAATGCGGATACATTGTGACGTCATAATATATTGTGACGTCATACTGCATACTAATTATGATGTCATCATATACTGTGACGTCATAATACATGCTCATGATGCTCCAGTAGATGTGACACAAATTGGGGTAACAGAAATTGTTCATAATACCTGTAAATTGGGCTCTCATAATATATTGTGATGTCATAACGCGGGCACATTATGACGTCATAATACATTGTGACGTGATAGTGCATACTAATTATGCTGTCATCATATACTGTGACGTCATAATACATGCTCATGATGCTCCAGTAGATGTGACACAAATTGGGGTAAGAGAAATTGCTCATAATACCTGCATGTTGCGCTCTCATAATATATTGTGATGTCATAATGTGTATACATTATGACGTCACTATAAATTGTGACGTCACAGTGCATACTCATTATGATGTCATCATATACTGTGACATCATAATACATGCTCATGATGCTCCAGTAGATGTGACACAAATTGGGGTAAGAGAAATTGCTCATAATACCTGCAAATTGCGCTCTCATAATACATTGTGATGTCATAATGCGGATACATTATGACGTCATAATACATTGTGATGTCATACTGCATAGTAATTATGATGTCATCATATACTGTGACGTCATAATACATGCTCATGATGCTCCAGTAGATGTGACACAAATTGGGGTAAGAGAAATTGCTCATAATACCTGCAAATTGCACTCTCATCATACATTGTGATGTCATAATGCGGATACATTATGACGTCATAATATATTGTGACATCATAGTGGATACTAATTATGATGTCATCATATACGGTGACGTCATAATACATGCTCATGATGCTCCAGTAGATGTTACACAAATTGGGGTAAGAGAAATTGCTCATAGTTCCTGCAAATTGCGCTCTCATAATATATTGTGATGTCATAATGCGCATACAATATGACGTCATAATACATTGTGACGTCATAGTGCATACCAATCATGATGTCATCATATACTGTGACATCATAATACATGCTCATGATGCTCCAGTAGATGTGACACAAATTGGGGTAAGAGAAATTGCTCATAATACCTGCAAATTGCGCTCTTATAATATATTGTGATGTCATAATGCGGATATATTATGACGTCATAATACATTGTGACGTGTTACTGCATACTAATTATGATGTCATCATATACTGTGACGTCATAATACATGCTCATGATGCTCCAGTAGATGTGACACAAATTGGGGTAAGAGAAATTGCTCATAATACCTGCAAATTGCACTCTCATCATACATTGTGATGTCATAATGCGGATACATTATGACGTCATAATATATTGTGACATCATAGTGGATACTAATTATGATGTCATCATATACTGTGACGTCATAATGCATGCTCATGATGCTCCAGTAGATGTTACACAAATTGGGGTAAGAGAAATTGCTCATAATACCTGCAAACTGCGCTCTCATAATATATTGTGATGTCATAGTGCGGATACATTATGACATGATAATACCTTGTGACGTCATAGTTCATACTTGCTATAATGTCTTCATATGTTGTGACGTCATAATACATGCTCATGATGCTCCAGTAGATGTGACACAAATTGGGGTAAGCGAAATTGGTCATAATACCTGCATGTTGCGCTCTCATAACATATTGTGATGTCATAATGCGGATACATTATGACGTCATAATAGGTTGTGACGTCATACTGCATACTAATTATGATGTCATCATATACTGTGACGTCATAATATATGCTCATGATGCTCCAGTAGATGTGACACAAATTGGGGTAAGCGAAATTGGTCATAAAACCTGCAAATTGCGATCTCATAATATATTGTGATGTCATAATGCGGATACATTATGACGTCATAATATATTGTGACATCATAGTGCATACTAATTATGATGTCATCATATACTCTGACGTCATAATACATGCTCATGATGCTCCAGTAGATGTGACACAAATTGGGGTAAGAGAAATTGCTCATAATACCTTCATGTTGCGCTCTCATAATATATTGTGATGTCATAATGCGGATACATTATGACGTCATAATACATTGTGACGTCATAGTGCATACTAATTATGATGTCATCACATACTGTGACGTCATAATACATGCTCATGATGCTCCAGTAGATGTGACACTAATTGGGGTATGAGAAATTGCTCATAATACCTGCAAATTGCTCTCTCATTATATATTGTGATGTCATAATGCGGATACACTATGACATCATAATACATTGTGATGTCATAGTTCATACTTATTATGATGTCATCATATACTGTGACGTCATAATGTATGCTCATGATGCTCCAGTAGATGTGACACAAATTGGGGTAAGAGAAATTGCTCATAATACCTGCATGTTGCGCTCTTACAATATATTGTGATGTCATAATGCGGATACATTATGACGTCATAATATATTGTGACGTCATAGTGCATACTAATTATGATGTCATCATAAACTGTGACGTCATAATACATGCTGATGATACTCCAGTATATGTGACACAAATTGGGGTAAGAGAAATTGCTCATAATACCTGCAAATTGCGCTCTCATAATATATTGTGATGTCATAAGGCGGATATATTATGACGTCATAATACATTGTGACGTCATAGTGCATACTAATTATGATGTCATCATATACTATGACGTCATAATACATGCTCATGATGCTACAGTAGATGTGACACAAATTGGGGTAAGCGAAATTGGTCATAATACCTGCATGTTGCGCTCTCATAATATATTGTGATGTCATAATGCGGATAGTTTATGACCTCATAATGCATTGTGAGGTCATAGTGCATAGTAATTATGATGTCATCATATACAGTGACGTCATAATACATGCTCATGATGCTCCAGTAGATGTGACACAAATTGGGGTAAGTGAAATTGCTCATAGTTCCTGCCAATTGCGCTCTCATAATATATTGTGATGTCATAATGCGCATACATTATGACGTCATAATACATTGTGACTTCATAGTGCATACTAATCATGATGTCATCATTTACTGTGACGTCATAATACATGCTCATGATGCTCCAGTAGATGTGACACCAATTGGGGTAAGAGAAATTGCTCATAATACCTGCAATTTGCGCTCTCATAATATATTGTGATGTCATAATGTGTATACATTATGACGTCACAATAAATTGTGACGTCACAGTGCATACTCATTATGATGTCATCATATACTGTGACATCATAATACATGCTCATGATGCTCCAGTAGATGTGACACAAATTGGGGTAAGAGAAATTGCTCACAATACCTGCAAATTGCGCTCTCATAATATATTGTGATGTCATAATGTGGATACATTATGACGTCATAATACATTGTGATGTCATACTGCATAGTAATTATGATGTCATCATATACTGTGACGTCATAATACATGCTCATGAATTTCAAGTAGATGTGACACAAATTGGGGTAAGAGAAATTGCTCATAATACCTGCAAATTGCACTCTCATCATACATTGTGATGTCATAATGCGGATAAATTATGACGTCATAATATATTGTGACATCATAGTGGATAGTAATTATGATGTCATCATATACTGTGACGTCATAATACATGCTCATGATGCTCCAGTAGATGTTACACAAATTGGGGTAAGAGAAATTGCTCATAATACCTGCAAACTGCGCTCTCATAATATATTGTGATGTCATAATGCGGATACATTATGACATCATAATACCTTGTGACGTCATAGTGCATACTTGCTATGATGTCATCATATATTGTGACGTCATAATACATGCTCATGATGCTCCAGTAGATGTGACACAAATTGGGGTAAGAGAAATTGGTCATAATACCTGCAAATTGCGCTCTCATAATATATTGTGATGTCATAATGCGGATATATTATGACGTCATAACACATTGTGAGGTCATAGTGCATAGTAATTATGATGTCATCATATACTGTGACATCATAATACATTGTGACGTCATAGTGCATACTAATTATGATGACTTCATATACTGTGACGTCATAATACATGCTCATGATGCTCCAGTAGATGTAACACAATTTGGGGTAAGAGAAATTGCTCATAATACCTGCAAACTGCGCTCTCATAATATATTGTGATGTCATAATGCGGATACAATATGACATCATAATACATTTTGATGTCATCGTGCATACTAATTATGATGTCATCCTTTACGGTGACGTCATAATACATGCTCATGATGCTCCAGCAGATGTGACACAAATTGGGGTAAGAGAAATTGCTATTAATACCTGCAAATTGCGCACTCATAGTATATTGTGATGTCATAATGCGGATACATTATGAAGTCATAATACATTGTGACGTCTTATTGCATACTAATTATGATGTCATCATATACTGTGACGTCATAATACATGCTCATGATGCTCCAGTAGATGTGACACAAATTGGGGTAAGAGAAATTGATATTAATACCTGCAAATTGCGCTCTCATAATATATTGTGATGTCATAATGCGGATACATTATGACGTCATAATACATTGTGACATCATAGTGCATACTAATTATGATGTCATCATATGCTGTGACGTCATAATATATGTTCATGATGCTCCAGTAGATGTGACACATATTGGGGTAACAGAAATTGCTCATATTACCTCCAGATTGCGCTCTCATAATATATTGTGATGTCATAATACGGATACATTATGACGTCATAATAAATTGTGACGCCATAGTGCATACTAATTATGATGTCATCATATACTGTGACGTCATAATACATGCTCATGATGCTCCAGTAGATGTGACACAAATTAGGGTAAGAGAAATTGCTCATAATACCTTCATGTTGCGCTCTCATAATATATTGTGATGTCATAATGCGGATACATTATGACGTCATAATACATTGTGACGTCATAGTGCATACTAATTATGATGTCATCACATACTGTGATGTCATAATACATGCTCATGATGCTCCAGTAGATGTGACACTAATTGGGGTATGAGAAATTGCTCATAATACCTGCAAATTGCTCTCTCATTATATATTGTGATGTCATAATGCGGATACATTATGACGTCATAATACATTGTGATGTCATAGTTCATACTAATTATGATGTCATCATATACTGTGACGTCATAATGTATGCTCATGATGCTCCAGTAGATGTGACACAAATTGGGGTAAGAGAAATTGCTCATAATACCTGCAAATTGCGCTCTCATAATATATTGTGATGTCATAATGCGGATACATTATGACATCATAATAAATTGTGACATCATAGTGCATACTAATTATGATGTCATCATATACTGTGACGTCATAATTCATGCTCATGATGCTCCAGTAGATATGACACAAATTGGGGTAAGAGAAATTGCTCATAGATCCTGCAAATTGCGCTCTCATAATATATTGTGATGTCATAATGCGCATACATTATGACGTCATAATACATTGTGACGTCATAGTGCATACCAATCATGATGTCATCATATACTGTGACGTCATAATACATGCTCATGATGCTCCAGTAGATGTGACACAAATTGGGGTAAGAGAAATTGCTCATAATACCTGCAAATTGCGCTCTTATAATATATTGTGATGTCATAATGCAGATATATTATGACGTCATAATACATTGTGACGTCTTACTGCATACTAATTATGATGTCATCATATACTGTGACGTCATAATACATGCTCATGATGCTCCAGTAGATGTGACACAAATTGGGGTAAGAGAAATTGCTCATAATACCTGCAAATTGCGCTCTCATAATATATTGTGATGTCATAATGTGTATACATTATGACGTCACAATAAATTGTGACGTCACAGTGCATACTCATTATGATGTCATCATATACTGTGACATCATAATACATGCTCATGATTCTCCAGTAGATGTGACACAAATTGGGGTAAGAGAAATTGCTCATAATACCTGCAAATTGCGCTCTCATCATACATTGTGATGTCATAATGTGGATACATTATGACGTCATAATATATTGTGACATCATAGTGGATACTAATTATGATGTCATCATATACTGTGACGTCATAATGCATGCTCATGATGCTCCAGTAGATGTTACACAAATTGGGGTAAGAGAAATTGCTCATAATACCTGCAAACTGCGCTCTCATAATATATTGTGATGTCATAATGCGGATACATTATGACATCATAATACCTTGTGACGTCATAGTTCATACTTGCTATAATGTCATCATATGTTGTGACGTCATAATACATGCTCATGATGCTCCAGTAGATGTGACACAAATTGGGGTAAGCGAAATTGGTCATAATACCTGCATGTTGCGCTCTCATAATATATTGTGATGTCATAATGCGGATAGTTTATGACATCATAATACATTGTGAGGTCATAGTGCATAGTAATTATGATGTCATCATATACTGTGGCGTCATAATACATGCTCATGATGCTCCAGTAGATGTGACACAAATTGGGGTAAGCTAAATTGGTCATAAAACCTGCAAATTGCGATCTCATAATATATTGTGATGTCATAATGCGGATACATTATGACGTCATAATATATTGTGACATCATAGTGCATACTAATTATGATGTCATCATATACTCTGACGTCATAATACATGCTCATGATGCTCCAGTAGATGTGACACAAATTGCGGTAAGAGAAATTGCTCATAATACCTTCATGTTGCGCTCTCATAATATATTGTGATGTCATAATGCGGATACATTATGACGTCATAATACATTGTGACGTCATAGTGCATACTAATTATGATGTCATCACATACTGTGACGTCATAATACATGCTCATGATGCTCCAGTAGATGTGACACTAATTGGGGTATGAGAAATTGCTCATAATACCTGCAAATTGCTCTCTCATTATATATTGTGATGTCATAATGCGGATACATTATGACATCATAATACATTGTGATGTCATAGTTCATACTTATTATGATGTCATCATATACTGTGACGTCATAATGTATGCTCATGATGCTCCAGTAGATGTGACACAAATTGGGGTAAGAGAAATTGCTCATAATACCTGCATGTTGCGCTCTTACAATATATTGTGATGTCATAATGCGGATACATTATGACGTCATAATATATTGTGACGTCATAGTGCATACTAATTATGATGTCATCATAAACTGTGACGTCATAATACATGCTGATGATATTCCAGTATATGTGACACAAATTGGGGTAAGAGAAATTGCTCATAATACCTGCAAATTGCGCTCTCATAATATATTGTGATGTCATAAGGCGGATACATTATGACGTCATAATACATTGTGACGTCATAGTGCATACTAATTATGATGTCATCATATACTGTGACGTCATAATACATGCTCATTATGCTGCAGTAGATGTGACACAAATTGGGGTAAGAGAAATTGCTCATAATGCCTGCAAATTGCGCTCTCATAATATATTGTGATGTCATAATGCGGATACATTATGACGTCATAATACATTGTGACGTCATAGTGCATACTAATTATGATGTCATCCTATACTGTGACGTCATAAATCATGCTCATGATGCTCCAGTAGATGTGACACAAATTGGGGTAAGCGAAATTGGTCATAATACCTGCATGTTGCGCTCTCATAATATATTGTGATGTCATAATGCGGATAGTTTATGAACTCATAATGCATTGTGAGGTCATAGTGCATAGTAATTATGATGTCATCATATACAGTGACGTCATAATACATGCTCATGATGCTCCAGTAGATGTGACACAAATTGGGGTAAGTGAAATTGGTCACAAAACCTGCAAATTGCCCTCTCATAATATATTGTGATGTCATAATTCGGATACATTATGACGTCATAATACATTGTGACGTCATAGTGCATACTAATTATGATGTCATCATATACTGTGACGTCATAATACATGCTCATGATGCTCCAGTAGATGTGACACAAATTGGGGTAAGCGAAATTGGTCATAGTTCCTGCCAATTGCGCTCTCATAATATATTGTGATGTCATAATGCGCATACATTATGACGTCATAATACATTGTGACTTCATAGTGCATACTAATCATGATGTCATCATTTACTGTGACGTCATAATACATGCTCATGATGCTCCAGTAGATGTGACACCAATTGGGGTAAGAGAAATTGCTCATAATACCTGCAAATTGCGCTCTCATAATATATTGTGATGTCATAATGTGTATACATTATGACGTCACAATAAATTGTGACGTCACAGTGTATACTCATTATGATGTCATCATATACTGTGACATCATAATACATGCTCATGATGCTCCTGTAGATGTGACACAAATTGGGGTAAGAGAAATTGCTCACAATACCTGCAAATTGCGCTCTCATAATATATTGTGATGTCATAATGTGGATACATTATGACGTCATAATACATTGTGATGTCATAGTGCATAGTAATTATGATGTCATCATATACTGTGACGTCATAATACATGCTCATGATGTTCCAGTAGATGTGACACAAATTGGGGTAAGAGAAATTGCTCATAATACCTGCAAATTGCACTCTCATCATACATTGTGATGTCATAATGCGGATACATTATGACGTCATAATATATTGTGACATCATAGTGGATAGTAATTATGATGTCATCATATACTGTGACGTCATAATACATGCTCATGATGCTCCAGTAGATGTTACACAAATTGGGGTAAGAGAAATTGCTCATAATACCTGCAAACTGCGCTCTCATAATATATTGTGATGTCATAATGCGGATACATTATGACATCATAATACCTTGTGACGTCATAGTGCATACTTGCTATGATGTCATCATATATTGTGACGTCATAATACATGCTCATGATGCTCCAGTAGATGTGACACAAATTGGGGTAAGAGAAATTGGTCATAATACCTGCAAATTGCGCTCTCATAATATATTGTGATGTCATAATGCGGATATATTATGACGTCATAACACATTGTGAGGTCATTGTGCATAGTAATTATGATGTCATCATATACTGTGACATCATAATACATTGTGACGTCATAGTGCATACTAAGTATGATGACTTCATATACTGTGACGTCATAATACATGCTCATGATGCTCCAGTAGATGTAACACAATTTGGGGTAAGAGAAATTGCTCATAATACCTGCAAACTGCGCTCTCATAATATATTGTGATGTCATAATGCGGATACAATATGACATCATAATACATTTTGATGTCATCGTGCATACTAATTATGATGTCATCCTTTACGGTGACGTCATAATACATGCTCATGATGCTCCAGCAGATGTGACACAAATTGGGGTAAGAGAAATTGCTATTAATACCTGCAAATTGCGCTCTCATAGTATATTGTGATGTCATAATGCGGATACATTATGACATCATAATAAATTGTGACATCATAGTGCATACTAATTATGATGTCATCACATACTGTGACGTCATAATACATGCTCATGATGCTCCAGTAGAAGTGACACAAATTGGGGTATGAGAAATAGCTCATAATACCTGCAAATTGCTCTCTCATTACATATTGTGATGTCATAATGCGGATACATTATGACGTCATAATACATTGTGATGTCATAGTTCATACTAATTATGATGTCATCATATACTGTGACGTCATAATGTATGCTCATGATGCTCCAGTAGATGTGACACAAATTGGGGTAAGAGAAATTGCTCATAATACCTGCAAATTGCGCTCTCATAATATATTGTGATGTCATAATGCGGATACATTATGACATCATAATAAATTGTGACATCATAGTGCATACTAATTATGATGTCATCATATACTGTGACGTCATAATACATGCTCATGATGCTCCAGTAGATGTTACACAAATTGGGGTAAGAGAAATTGCTCATAGTTCCTGCAAATTGCGCTCTCATAATATATTGTGATGTCATAATGCGCATACATTATGACGTCATAATACATTGTGACATCATAGTGCATACCAATCATGATGTCATCATATACTGTGACGTCATAATACATGCTCATGATGCTAGAGTAGATGTGACACAAATTGGGGTAAGAGAAATTGCTCATAATACCTGCAAATTGCACTCTTATAATATATTGTGATGTCATAATGCGGATATATTATGACGTCATAATACATTGTGACGTCTTACTGCATACTAATTATGATGTCATCATATACTGTGACGTCATAATACATGCTCATGATGCTCCAGTAGATGTGACACAAATTGGGGTAAGAGAAATTGCTCATAATACCTGCAAATTACGCTCTCATAATATATTGTGATGTCATAATGCAGATACAGTATGACGTCATAATACATTGTGACGTCATAGTGCATACTGTTTATGATGTTATCATATACTGTGACGTCATAATGTATGCTCATGATGCTCCAGTAGATGTGACACAAATTGGGGTAAGAGAAATTGGTCATAATACCTGCAAATTGCGCTCTCATAATATATTGTGATGGCGTAATGCGGATACATTATGACGTTATAATACATTGTGACGTCATAGTGCATACAAATTATGATGTCATCATATACTGTGACGTCATAATACATGCTCATGATGCTCCAGTAGATGTGACACAAATTGGGGTAAGAGAAATGGCTCATAATACCTGCATGTTGCGCTCTCATAATATATTGTGATGTCATAATGCGGATACATTATGATGTCTTAATACATTGTGATGTCATAGTGAATATTAATTATGATGTCATCATATACTGTGACATCATAATACATGCTCATGATGCTCCAGTAGATGTGACACAAATTTGGGTAAGCCAAATTTGTCATAAAACCTGCAAATTGCGCTCTCACAATATATTGTGATGTCATAATGCCGATACATTATGACGTCATAATACATTGTGACGTCATAGTGCATACTAATTATGATGTCATCATATACGGTGATGTCATAATACATGCTGATGATACTCCAGTATATGTGACACAAATTGGGGTAAGAGAAATTGCTCATAATACCTGCAAATTGCGCTCTCATAATATATTGTGATGTCATAATGCGGATACATTATGACGTCATAATACATTGTGACATCATAGTGCATACTAATTATGATGTCATCATATACTGTGACGTCATAATACATGCTCATCATGCTCCAGCAGATGTGACACAAATTGGGGTAAGAGAAATTGCTCATAATACCTGCAAATTACGCTCTCATAATATATTGTGATGTCATAATGCAGACACATTATGACGTCATAATACATTGTGACGTCATAGTGCATACTATTTATGATGTTATCATATACTGTGACGTCATAATATATGCTCATGATGCTCCAGTAGATGTGACACAAATTGGGGTAAGAGAAATTGCTCATAATACCTGCAAATTGCGCTCTCATAATATATAGTGATGTCAAAATGCGGATACATTATGACGTCATAACACATTGTGAGGTCATAGTGCATAGTAATTATGATGTCATCATATACTGTGACATCATAATACATTGTGACGTCATAGTGCATACAAATTATGATGACATCATATACTGTGACGTCATAATACATGCTCATGATGCTCCAGTACATGTAACACAAATTGGGGTAAGAGAAATTGCTCATAATACCTGCAAACTGCGCTCTCATAATATATTGTGATGTCATAATGCGGATACAATATGACGTCATAATACATTTTGATGTCATCGTGCATACTAATTATGATGTCATCCTTTACGGTGACGTCATAATACATGCTCATGATGCTCCAGCAGACGTGACACAAATTGGGGTAAGACAAAGTGCTCATAATACCTGCAAATTGCGCTCTCATTATATATTGTGATGTCATAATGCGGATACATTATGACGTCATAATACATTGTGACGTCATAGTGCATACTCATTATGATGTCATCATATACTGTGATGTCATAATACATGCTCATGATGCTCCAGTAGATGTGACACAAATTGGGGTAAGAGAAATTGCTCATAGTTCCTGCAAATTGCGCTCTGATAATAGATTGTGATGTCATAATGCGCATACATTATGACGTCATAATACATTGTGACGTCATAGTGCATAGTAATCATGATGTCATCATATACTGTGACGTCATAATACATGCTCATGATGCTCCAGTAGATGTGACACAAATTGGGGTAAGAGAAATTGCTCATAATACCTGCAAATTGCGCTCTCATAATGTATTTTGACAACACAGTATATTTTGACATCATAATTAGTATGCACTATGATGTCACAATGTATTATGACGGCATAATGTATCCGCATTATGACATCACAATATATTATGAGAGCGCAATTTGCAGGAATTATGAGCAATTTCTCCTAACCCAATTTGTGTCACATCTACTGGAGCACCATGAGCATGTATTATGACGTCACAGTATATGATGACATCATAATTAGTATGCACTATGGCGTCACAATGTATTATGACGTCGTAATGTATCCGCATTATGACATCACAATATATTCTGAGAGCGCAATTTGCAGGTATTATGAGCAATTTCTCTTACCCCAATTTGTGTCACATCTACTGGAGCATCATGAGCATGTATTATGATGTCAAAGTACATGGTGACATGATAATTAGTATGTACTATGGCGTCACAATTTATTACGACGTCATAATGTATCCGCATTATGACATCACAATATATTATGAGAGTGCAATTTGCAGGTATTATGAGCAATTTCTCTTACCCCAATTTGTGTCACATCTACCGGAGCATCATGAGCATGTATTATGACATCACAGTATATGTTGACATCATAATTAGTATGCACTATGACGTCACAATGTATTATTACGTCATGATGTATCCGCATTATGACATCACAATATATTCTGAGAGCGCAATTTGCAGGTATTATGAGCAATTTCTCTTACCCCAATTTGTGTCACATCTACTGGAGCATCATGAGCATGTATTATGACGTCACAGTATATGATGACATCATAATTAGTATGCACTATGCCGTCACAATTTATTATGACGTCATAATGTATCCGCATTATGACACAATATATTATGAGAGCGCAACATGCAGGTATTATGAGCAATTTCTCTTACCCCAATTTGTGTCACATCTACTGGAGCATCATGAGCATGTATTATGACATCACAGTATATGGTGACATCATAATTAGTATGCACTATGACGTCACAATGTATTATGACGTCATAATGTATCCGCATTATGACATCACAATATATTATGAGAGCGCAACATGCAGGTATTATGAGCAATTTCACTTACCCCAATTTGTGTCACATCTAATGGAGCATCATGAGCATGTATTATGACGTCACAGTATATGATGACATCATAATTAGTATGCACTATGACGTCACAATGTATTATGACGTCATAATGTATCCGCATTATGACATCACAATATATTATGAGAGCGCAATTTGCAGGTATTATGAGCAATTTCTCTTACAACAATTTGTGTCAAATCTACTGAAGCATCATGAGCATGTAATATGACGTCAGAGTATATGATGACATCATAATTAGTATGCACTATGATGTCACAATGCAGTATGACGTCATAATGTATCCGCATTATGACATCACAATGTATTATGAGAGCGCAATTTGCAGGCATTATGAGCAATTTCTCTTACCCCAATTTGTGTCACATCTACTAGAGCATCATGAGCATGTATTATGACGTCACAGTATATGATGACATGATAATTAGTATGCACTATGGCGTCACAATTTATTATGACGTCATAATTTATCCGCATTATGACATCACAAAATATTATGAGAGTGCAATTTGCAGGTATTATGAGCAATTTCTCTTACCCCAATTTGTGTCACATCTACCGGAGCATCATGAGCATGTATTATGACGTCACAGTATATGATGACATCATAATTAGTATGCAGTATGACGTCACAATGTATTATGACATCATAATGTTTCCGCATTATGACATCACAATATATTATGAGAGCGCAACATGCAGGTATTATGAGCAATTTCTCTTACCCAATTTGTGTCACATCTACTGGAGCATCATGAGCATGTATTATGACGTCACAGTATATGATGACATCATAATTAGTATGCACTATGACGTCAAAATGTATTATGACGTCATAATGTATCCGCATTATGCCATCACAATATATTATGAGAGCGCAATTTGCAGGTTTTCTGACCAGTTTCGCTTACCGCAATTTGTGTCACATCTACTGGAGCATCATGAGCATGTATTATGACGTCACAGTATATGATGACATCGTAATCAGTATGCACTATGACGTCACAATGTATTATGACGTCATAATGTATCCGCATTATGACATCACAATATATTATGAGAGCGCAACATGCAGGTATTATGAGCAATTTCTCTTACCCCATTTTGTGTCACATCTACTGGAGCATCATGAGCATGATTTATGACGTCACAGTATATGATGACATCATAATTAGTATGCACTATGACGTCACAATGTATTATGACGTCATAATGTATCCGCATTATGACATCACAATATATTATGAGAGCGCAATTTGCAGGTTTTATGACCAATTTCGATTACCCCAATTTGTGTCACATATACTGGAGCATCATGAGCATGTATTATCACGTCACAGTCTATGATGACATCATAATTAGTATGCAGTATGACGTCACAATGTATTATGACGTCATAATGTATCCGCATTATGACATCACAATATATTATGAGAGTGCAACATGCAGGTATTATGAGCAATTTCTCTTACCCCAATTTGTGTCACACCTACTGGAGCATCATGAGCATGTATTATGACGTCACAGTATATGATGACATCATAATTAGTATGCACTATGACGTCACAATGTATTATGACGTCATAATGTATCCGCATTATGACATCACAATATATTATGAGAGTGCAACATGCAGGTATTATGAGCAATTTCTCTTACCCCAATTTGTGTCACATCTACTGGAGCATCATGAGCATGTATTATGACGTCACAGTATATGATGACATCATAATTAGTATGCACTATGACATCACAATGTATTATGATGTCATAATGTAGCCGCATTATGACATCACAATATATTATGAGAGCGCAACATGCAGGTATTATGAGCAATTTCTCTTACCCCAATTTGTGTCACATCTACTGGAGCATCATGAGCATGTATTATGACGTCACAGTATATGATGACATCATAATTAGTATGCAGTATGACGTCACAATGTATTATGACGTCATAATATATCCGCATTATGACATCACAATATATTATGAGAGCGCAACATGCAGGTATTATGAGCAATTTCTCTTACCCCAATTTGTGTCACATCTACTGGAGCATCATGAGCATGATTTATGACGTCACAGTATATGAAGACATCATAATTAGTATGCACTATGTCGTCACAATGTATTATGACGTCATAATGTATCCACATTATGACATCACAATATATTATGAGAGCGCAATTTGCAGGTTTTATGACCATTTTCGATTACCCCAATTTGTGTCACATATACTGGAGCATCATGAGCATGTATTAACACGTCACAGTATATGATGACATCATAATTAGTATGCAGTATGACGTCACAATATATTATGACGTCATAATGTATCCGCATTATGACATCACAATATATTATGAGAGTGAAACATGTAGGTATTATGAGCAATTTCTCTTACCCCAATTTGTGTCACATCTACTGGAGCATCGTGAGCATGTATTATGACGTCACAGTATATGATGACATCATAATTAGTATGCACTATGACGTCAGAATGTATTATAACGTAATAATGTATCCGCATTATGACATCACAATATATTATGAGAGCGCAACATGCAGGTATTATGAGCAATTTCTCTTACCCCAATTTGTGTCACATCTACTGGAGCATCATGAGCATGTATTATGACGTCACAGTATATGATGACATCATAATTAGTATGCAGTATGACGTCACAATGTATTATGACGTCATAATGTATCCGCATTATGACATCACAATATATTATGAGAGCGCAACATGCAGGTATTTTGAGCAATTTCTCTTACCCCAATTTGTGTCACATCTACTGGAGAATCATGAGCATGTATTATGACGTCACAGTATTTGATGACATCATAATTAGTATGCACTATGACATCACAATGTATTATGACGTCATAATGTATCCGCATTATGACATCACAATATATTATGAGAGCGCAACATGCAGGTATTATGAGCAATTTCTCTTACCCCAATTTGTGTCACATCTACTGGAGGATCATGAGCATGTATTATGACGTCACAGTATATGATGTCATCATAATTAGTATGTACTATGACGTCACAATGTATTATGACGTGATAATATATCCGCATTATGACATCACAATATATTATGAGAGCGCAACATGCAGGTTTTATGACCATTTTCGCTTACCCCAATTTGTGTCACATCTACTGGAGCATCATGAGCATGTATTATGACGTCACAGTATATGATGACATCATAATTAGTATGCACTATGATGTCACAATGTATTATGACGTCATAATGTAGCCGCATTATGACATCACAATATATTATGAGAGCGCAATTTGCAGGTTTTATGACCAGTTTCGCTTACAGCAATTTGTGTCACATCTACTGGAGCATCATGAGCATGTATTATGACGTCACAGTATATGATGACATCATAATTAGTATGCAGTATGACGTCACAATGTATTATGACGTCATAATGTATCCGCATTATGACATCACAATATATTATGAGAGTGCAATTTGCAGGTATTATGAGCAATTTCTCTTACCCCAATTTGTGTCACATCTACCGGAGCATCATGAGCATGTATTATGACGTCACAGTATATGTTGACATCATAATTAGTATGCACTATGACGTAACAATGTATTATGACGTCATAATGTATCCGCATTATGACATCACAATATATTCTGAGAGCGCAACATGCAGGTATTATGAGCAATTTCTCTTACCCCAATTTGTGTCACATCTACTGGAGCATCATGAGCATGTATTATGACGTCACAGTATATGATGACATCATAATTAGTATGCACTATGGCCTCACAATTTATTATGACGTCATAATGTATCCGCATTATGACATCACAATATATTATGAGAGCGCAACATGCAGGTATTATGAGCAATTTCTCTTACCCCAATTTCTGTCACATCTACTGGAGCATCATGAGCATGTATTATGACGTCACAGTATATGATGACATCATAATTAGTATGCACTATGACGTCACAATGTATTATGACATCATAATGTTTCTGCATTATGACATCACAATATATTATGAGAGCGCAACATGCAGGTATTATGAACAATTTCTCTTACCCCAATTTGTGTCACATCTACTGGAGCATCATGAGCATGTATTATGACGTCACAGTATATGATGACATCATAATTAGTATGCACTATGACGTCACAATGTATTATGACGTCATAATGTATCCGCATTATGACATCACAATATATTATGAGAGCGCAATTTGCAGGTTTTATGACAAATTTCGCTTACCGCAATTTGTGTCACATCTACTGGAGCATCATGAGCATGTATTATGACGTCACAGTATATGATGACATCATAATCAGTATGCACTATGACGTCACAATGTATTATGACGTCATAATGTATCCGCATTATGACATCACAATATATTATGAGAGCGCAACATGCAGGTATTATGAGAAATTTCTCTTACCCCAATTTGTGTCACATCTAGTGGAGCATCATGAGCATGATTTATGACATCACAGTATATGATGACATAATAATTAGTATGCACCATGACGTCACAATGTATTATGACGTCATAATGTATCCGCATTATGACATCACAATATATTATGAGAGCGCAATTTGCAGGTTTTATGACCATTTTCGATTACCCCAATTTGTGTCACATATACTGGAGCATCATGAGCATGTATTATGACGTCACAGTATATGATGACATCATAATTAGTATGCAGTATGACGTCACAATGTATTCTGACGTCATAATGTATCCGCATTATGACATCACAATATATTATGAGAGTGCAACATGCAGGTATTATGAGCAATTTCTCTTACCCCAATTTGTGTCACATCTACTGGAGCATCATGAGCATGTATTATGACGTCACAGTATATGATGACATCATAATTAGTATGCAGTATGACGTCAGAATGTATTATGACGTAATAATGTATCCGCATTAAGACTCCACAATATATAATGAGAGCGGAACATGCAGGTATTATGAGCAATTTCTCTTACCCCAATTTGTGTCACATCTACTGGAGCATCATGAGCATGTATTATGACGTCACAGTATATGATGACATCATAATTAGTATGCACTATGACATCACAATGTATTATGACGTCATAATGTATCCGCATTATGACATCACATTATATTATGAGAGCGCAATTTGCAGGTTTTATGACCAATTTCGCTTACCGCAATTTGTGTCACATCTACTGGAGCATCATGAGCATGTATTATGACGTGACAGTATATGATGACATCATAATCAGTATGCACTATGACGTCACAATATATTATGACGTCATAATGTATCCGCATTATGACATCACAATATATTATGAGAGCGCAACATGCAAGTATTATGAGCAATTTCTCTTAATCCAATTTGTGTCACATCTACTGGAGCATCATGAGCATGTATTATGACATCACAGTATATGATGACATCATAATTAGTAAGCACTATGTCGTCACAATGCAGTATGACGTCATAATGTATCCGCATTATGACATCACAACATATTATGAGATCACAGTTTGCAGGCATTATGACCAATTTCTTTTACCCCAATTTGTGTCACATCTACGGGAGCATCATGAGCATGTATTATGACGTCACAGTATATGATGACATCATAATTAGTATGCACTATGGCGTCACAATTTATTATGACGTCATAATGTATCCGCATTATGACACAATATATTATGAGAGCGCAACATGCAGGTTTTATGACCAATTTCGCTTACCCCAATTTGTGTCACATCTACTGGAGCATCATGAGCATGTATTATGACATCACAGTATATGATGACATCATAATTAGTATGCACTATGACGTCACAATGTATTATGACGTCATAATGTATCCGCATTATGACATCACAATATATTATGAGAGCGCAACATGCAGGTATTATGAGAAATTTCTCTTACCCCAATTTGTGTCACATCTACCGGAGCATCATGAGCATGTATTATGACGTCACAGTATATGTTGACATCATAATTAGTATGCACTATGACGTCACAATGTATTATGACGTCATAATGTATCCGCATTATGACATCACAATATATTCTGAGAGCGCAACATGCAGGTATTATGAGCAATTTCTCTTACCCCAATTTGTGTCACATCTACTGGAGCATCATTAGCATGTATTATGATGTCACAGTATATGATGACATCATAATTAGTATGCACTATGGCGTCACAATTTATTATGACGTCATAATATATCCGCATTATGACATCACAATATATTATGAGAGCGCAATTTGCAGGTATTATGAGCAATTACTCTTACACCAATTTGTGTCACATCTACTGGAGCATCATGAGCATGTATTATGACGTCACAGTATACGATGACATCATAATTAGTATGCACTGTGACGTCACAATGTATTATGACGTCATAATGTATCCGCCTTATGACATCACAATATATTATGAGAGCGCAACATGCAGGTATTATGAGCAATTTCTCTTATCCCAATTTGTGTCACATCTACTGGAGCATCATGAGCATGTATTATGACATCACAGTATATGATGACATCATAATTAGTATGCACTATGACGTCACAATGTATTATGACGTCATAATATATCCACATTATGACATCACAATATATTATGAGAGCGCAATTTGCAGGTTTTATGACCAATTTCGCTTACCGCAATTTGTGTCACATCTACTGGAGCATCAAGAGCATGTATTATGACGTCACAGTATATGATGACATCATAATCAGTATGCACTATGACGTCACAATGTATTATGACGTCATAATGTATCCGCATTATGACATCACAATATATTATGAGAGCGCAACATGCAGGTCTTATGAGCAATTTCTCTTACCCCAATTTGTGTCACATCTACTGGAGCATCATGAGCATGCATTATGACATCACAGTATATGATGACATCATAATTAGTATGCACTATGACGTCACAATGCAGTATGACGTCATAATGTGTCCGCATTATGACATCACAACATATTATGAGAGCACAGTTTGCAGGCATTATGACCAATTTCTCTTACCCCAATTTGTGTCACATCTACTGGAGCATCATGAGCATGTATTATGACGTCACAGTATATGATGACATCATAATTAGTATGCACTATGGCGTCACAATTTATTATGACGTCATAATGTATCCGCATTATGACACAATATATTATGAGAGCGCAACATGCAGGTTTTATGAACAATTTCTCTTACCCCAATTTGTGTCACATCTACTGGAGCATCATGAGCATGTATTATGACGTCACAGTATATGATGACATCATAATTAGTATGCACTATGACGTCACAATGTATTATGACGTCATAATGTATCCGCATTATGACATCACAATATATTATGAGAGCGCAATTTGCAGGTTTTATGACCAATTTCGCTTACCGCAATTTGTGTCACATCTACTGGAGCATCATGAGCATGTATTATGACGTCACAGTATATGATGACATCATAACTAGTATGCACTATGACGTCACAATGTTTTATGATGTCATAATGTATCCGCATTATGATATCACAAAATATTATGAGAGCGCAATTTGCAGGTATTATGAGCAATGTCTCTTACCCCAATTTATGTCACATCTACTGGAGAATCATGAGCATGTATTTTGATGTCACAGTATATGATGACATCATAATTAGTATGTACTATGACGTCACAATGTATTATGACGTCATAATGTATCTGCATTATGACATCACAATATATTATGGGAGCGCAATTTGCAGGTATTATGAGCAATTTCGCTTACCCCAATTTGAGTCACATCTACTGGAGCATCTTCAGCGTGTATTATGACGTCACACCATATGATGACATCATAACTAGTATGCACTATGTCGTCACAATGTATTATGACGTCATAATGTATCCACATTATGACATCACAATATATTATGAGAGCGCAATTTGCAGGTATTATGAGCAATTTCGCTTAACCCAATTTGTGTCACATCTACTGGAGCATCATGAGCATGTATTATGATGTCACAGTATATGATGATATCATAATTAGTATGCACTATGACGTCACAATATATTATGACGTCATAATGTGCCCGTGTTATGACATCACAGTATACTAAGAGAGCGTAATTTGCAGGTATTATGAGAAATTTCGCTTACCCCAATTTGTGTCACATCTACTGGATCATCATCAGCATGTATTATGACGTCACAGTATATGATGATATCATAAGTAGTATGCACTATGACGTCACAATGTATTATGACGTCATACTGTATCCGCATTATGACATCACAATATATTCTGAGAGCGCAATTTGCAGCTTTTATGAGCAATTTCTCTACCCCAATTTGTTTCACATCTACTGGAGCATCATGAGCATGTATTATGACGTCACAGTATATGATGACATCATAATTAGTATGCACTATGACGTCACAATGTATTATGACGTCATAATGTATCCGCATTATGACATCACAATATATTATGAGAGCGCAATTTGCAGTTTTTATGACCAATTTCGCTTACCCCAATTTGTGTCACATCTACTGGAGCATCATGAGCATGTATTATGACGTCACAGTATATGATGACATCATAATTAGTATGCACTATGATGTCACAATGTATTATGACGTCATAATATATCCGCATTATAACATCACAATATATTATGAGAGCGCAATTTGCAGGTATTATCAGCAATTTCTCTTACACCAATTTGTGTCACATCTACTGAAGCATCCTGAGCATGTATTATGACGTCACAGTATATGTTGGCATCATAATTAGTATGCACTATGATGTCACAATGCAGTATGACGTCATAATGTATCCGCATTATGACATCACAATATAATATCAGAGCGCAATTTGCAGGCATTATGAGCAATTTCTCTTACCCCAATTTGTGTCACATCTACTGGATCATCATGAGCGTTTATTATGACGTCAAAGTACATGATGACATGATAATTAGTATGCACTATGGCGTCACAATTTATTATGACGTCATAATGTATCCGCATTATGACATCACAATATATTATGAGAGTGCAATTTGCAGGTATTATGAGCAATTTCTCTTACCCCAATTTGTGTCACATCTACCGGAGCATCATGAGCATGTATTATGACATCACAGTATATGTTGACATCATAATTAGTATGCACTATGACGTCATAATGTATTATGACGTCATAATGTATCTGCATTATGACATCACAATATATTCTGAGAGAGCAATTTGCAGGTATTATGAGCAATTTCTCTTACCCCAATTTGGGTCACATCTACTGGAGCATCATGAGCATGTATTTTGACGTCACAGTATATGATGACATCATAATTAGTATGCACTATGACGTCACAATGTATTATGACGTCATAAAGTATCCGCATTATGACATCACAATATATTATGAGAGCGCAATTTGCAGGTATTATGAGCAATTTCTCTTACCCCAATTTGTGTCACATCTACTGAAGCATCATGAGCATGTATTATGACGTCACAGTATATGATGACATCATAATTAGCATGCACTATGACGTCACAATGCAGTATGACGTCATAAAGTATCCGCATTATCACATCACAATATATTATGAGAGCGCAAACTGAAGGTATTATGAGCAATTTCTCTTACCCCAATTTGTGTCACATCTACTGGAACATCATGAGCATGTACTATGATGTCACAGTATATGATGACATCATAATTAGTATGCACTATGGCGTCACAATTTATTATGACGTCATAATGTATCCGCATTATGACATCACAATATATTATGAGAGTGCAATTTGCAGGTATTATGAGCAATTTCTCTTACCCCAATTTGTTTCACATCTACTGGAGCATCATGAGCATGTATTATGACATCACAGTATATGTTGACATCATAAGTAGTATGCACTATGACGTCACAATGTATTATGACGTCATAATATATCAGCATTATGACATCACACTATATTATGAGAGCACAATTTGCAGGTATTATGAGCAATTTCTCTTACCCCAATTTGTGTCACATCTACTGGAGCATCATGAGCATGTATTATGACAACACAGTATATTTTGACATCATAATTAGTATGCACTATGATGTCACAATGTATTATGACGGCATAATGTATCCGCATTATGACATCACAATATATTATGAGAGCGCAATTTGCAGGTATTATGAGCAATTTCTCCTAACCCAATTTGTGTCACATCTACTGGAGCATCATGAGCATGTATTATGACGTCACAGTATATGATGACATCATAATTAGTATGCACTATGACGTCACAATGTATTACGACGTCGTAATGTATCAGAATTATGACATCACAATATATAATGAGAGTGCAATTTGCAGGTATTATGAGCAACTTCCCTTACCCCAATTTGTGTCACATCTACTGGAGCACGATGAACATGTATTATGACGTCACAGTATATGATGACATCATAATTAGTATGCACTATGACGTCACAATTTATTATGACGTCATAATGTATCCGCATTATGACATCACAATATATTCTGAGAGTGCAATTTGCAGGTATTATGAGCAATTTCTCTTACCCCAATTTGTGTCACATTTACTGGAGCATCATGAGCATGTATTATGACGTCACAGTATATGTTGACATCATAATTAGTATGCACTATGACGTCACAATGTATTATGACGTCATAATGTATCCGCATTATGACATCACAGTATATTCTGAGAGCGCAATTTGCTGCTTTTATGAACAATTTCTCTACCCCAATTTGTGTCACATCTACTGGAGCATCATGAGCATGTATTATGACGTCACAGTATATGATGACATCATAATTAGTATGCACTATGACGTCACAATGTATTATGCCGTCATAATGTATCCGAATTATGACATCACAATATATTATGAGAGCGCAATTTGCAGTTTTTATGACCAATTTCGCTTACCCCAATTTGTGTCACATCTACTGGAGCATCATGAGCATGTATTATGACGTCACAGTATATGATGACATCATAATTAGTATGCACTATGACGTCACAATGTATTATGACGTCATAATGTATCCGCATTATGACATCACAATATATTATGAGAGCGCAACATGCAGGTATTATGAGCAATTTCACTTACCCCAATTTGTGTCACATCTAATGGAGCATCATGAGCATGTATTATGACGTCACAGTATATGATGACATCATAATTAGTATGCACTATGATGTCACAATGTATTATGACGTCATAATGTATCCGCATTATGACATCACAATATATTATGAGAGCGCAATTTGCAGGTATTATGAGCAATTTCTCTTACACCAATTTGTGTCACATCTACTGAAGCATCATGAGCATGTAATATGACGTCAGAGTATATGATGACATCGTAATTAGTATGCACTATGATGTCACAATGCAGTATGACGTCATAATGTATCCGCATTATGACATCACAATATATTATGAGAGCGCAATTTGCAGGCATTATGAGCAATTTCTCTTACCCCAATTTGTGTCACATCTACTAGAGCATCATGAGCATGTATTATGACGTCACAGTATATGATGACATGATAATTAGTATGCACTATGGCGTCACAATTTATTATGACGTCATAATTTATCCGCATTATGACATCACAAAATATTATGAGAGTGCAATTTGCATGTATTATGAGCAATTTCTCTTGCCCCAATTTGTGTCACATCTACCGGAGCATCATGAGCATGTATTATGACGTCACAGTATATGATGACATCATAATTAGTATGCAGTATGACGTCACAATGTATTATGACATCATAATGTTTCCGCATTATGACATCACAATATATTATGAGAGCGAAACATGCAGGTATTATGAGCAATTTCTCTTACCCAATTTGTGTCACATCTACTGGAGCATCATGAGCATGTATTATGATGTCACAGTATATGATGACATCATAATTAGTATGCACTATGACGTCACAATGTATTATGACGTCATAATGTATCCGCATTATGCCATCACAATATATTATGAGAGCGCAATTTGCAGGTTTTCTGACCAATTTCGCTTACCGCAATTTGTGTCACATCTACTGGAGCATCATGAGCATGTATTATGACGTCACAGTATATGATGACATCATAATCAGTATGCACTATGACGTCACAATGTATTATGACGTCATAATGTATCCGCATTATGACATCACAATATATTATGAGAGTGCAACATGCAGGTATTATGAGCAATTTTTCTTACCCCAATTTGTGTCACATCTACTGTAGCATCATGAGCATGTATTATGACGTCACAGTATATGATGACATCATAATTAGTATGCACTATGACGTCAGACTGTATTATGACGTAATAATGTATCCGCATTATGACATCACAATATATTATGAGAGTGCAACATGCAGGTATTATGAGCAATTTCTCTTACCCCAATTTGTGTCACATCTACTGGAGCATCATGAGCATGTATTATGACGTCACAGTATATGATGACATCATAATTAGTATGCACTATGACATCACAATGTATTATGATGTCATAATGTAGCCGCATTATGACATCACAATATATTATGAGAGCGCAACATGCAGGTATTATGAGCAATTTCGCTTACCCCAATTTGTGTCACATCTACTGGAGCATCATGAGCATGTATTATGACGTCACAGTATATGATGACATCATAATTAGTATGCAGTATGACGTCACAATGTATTATGACGTCATAATATATCCGCATTATGACATCACAATATATTATGAGAGCGCAACATGCAGGTATTATGAGCAATTTCTCTTACCCCAATTTGTGTCACATCTACTGGAGCATCATGAGCATGATTTATGACGTCACAGTATATGATGACATCATAATTAGTATGCACTATATCGTCACAATGTATTATGACGTCATAATGTATCCGCATTATGACATCACAATATATTATGAGAGCGCAATTTGCAGGTTTTATGACCATTTTCGATTACCCCAATTTGTGTCACATATACTGGAGCATCATGAGCATGTATTAGCACGTCACAGTATATGATGACATCATAATTAGTATGCAGTATGACGTCACAATATATTATGACGTCATAATGTATCCGCATTATGACATCACAATATATTATGAGAGTGAAACATGTAGGTATTATGAGCAATTTTTCTTACCCCAATTTGTGTCACATCTACTGGAGCATCATGAGCATGTATTATGACGTCACAGTATATGATGACATCATAATTAGTATGCACTATGATGTCAGAATGTATTATAACGTAATAATGTATCCGCATTATGACATCACAATATATTATGAGAGCGCAACATGCAGGTATTATGAGCAATTTCTCTTACCCCAATTTGTGTCACATCTACTGGAGAATCATGAGCATGTATTATGACGTCACAGTATTTGATGACATCATAATTAGTATGCACTATGACATCACAATGTATTATGACGTCATAATGTATCCGCATTATGACATCACAATATATTATGAGAGCGCAACATGCAGGTATTATGAGCAATTTCTCCTACCCCAATTTGTGTCACATCTACTGGAGGATCATGAGCATGTATTATGACGTCACAGTATATGATGTCATCATAATTAGTATGTACTATGACGTCACAATGTATTATGACGTGATAATATATCCGCATTATGACATCACAATATATTATGAGAGCGCAACATGCAGGTTTTATGACCAATTTCGCTTACCCCAATTTGTGTCACATCTACTGGAGCATCATGAGCATGTATTATGACGTCACAGTATATGATGACATCATAATTAGTATGCACTATGATGTCACAATGTATTATGACGTCATAATGTAGCCGCATTATGACATCACAATATATTATGAGAGCCCAATTTGCAGGTTTTATGACCAATTTCGCTTACAGCAATTTGTGTCACATCTACTGGAGCATCATGAGCATGTATTATGACGTCACAGTATATGATGACATCATAATTAGTATGCAGTATGACATCACAATGTATTATGACGTCATAATGTATCCGCATTACGACATCACAATATATTATGAGAGTGCAATTTGCAGGTATTATGAGCAATTTCTCTTACCCAAATTTGTGTCACATCTACCGGAGCATCATGAGCATGTATTATGACGTCACAGTATATGTTGACATCATAATTAGTATGCACTATGACGTCACAATGTATTATGACGTCATAATGTATCCGCATTATGACATCACAATATATTCTGAGAGCGCAACATGCAGGTATTATGAGCAATTTCTCTTACCCCAATTTGTGTCACATCTACTGGAGCATCATGAGCATGTATTATGACGTCACAGTATATGATGACATCATAATTAGTATGCACTATGACGTCACAATGTATTATGAAGTCATAATGTATCCGCATTATGACATCACAATATATTATGAGAGCGCAACATGCAGGTATTATGAGCAATTTCTCTTACCCCAATTTCTGTCACATCTACTGGAGCATCATGAGCATGTATTATGACATCACAGTATATGATGACATCATAATTAGTGTGCAGTATGACGTCACAATGTATTATGACGTCATAATGTATCCGCATTACGACATCACAATATATTATGAGAGCGCAACATGCAGGTATTATGAGCAATTTCTCTTACTCCAATTTGTGTCACATCTACTGGAGCATCATGAGCATGTATTATGACGTCACAGTATATGATGACATCATAATTAGTATGCACTATGACGTCACAATGTATTATGACATCATAATGTTTCTGCATTATGACATCACAATATATTATGAGAGCGCAACATGCAGGTTTTATGACCATTTTCGATTACCCCAATTTGTGTCACATATACTGGAGCATCATGAGCATGTATTATGACGTCACAGTATATGATGACATCATAATTAGTATGCAGTATGACGTCACAATGTATTCTGACGTCATAATGTATCCGCATTATGACATCACAATATATTATGAGAGTGCAACATGCAGGTATTATGAGCAATTTCTCTTACCCCAATTTGTGTCACATCTACTGGAGCATCATGAGCATGTATTATGACGTCACAGTATATGATGACATCAAAATTAGTATGCACTATGACGTCACAATGCAGTATGACGTCATAATGTGTCCGCATTATGACATCACAACATATTATGAGAGCACAGTTTGCAGGCATTATGACCAATTTCTCTTACCCCAATTTGTGTCACATCTACTGGAGCATCATGAGCATGTATTATGACGTCACAGTATATGATGACATCATAATTAGTATGCACTATGGCGTCACAATTTATTATGACGTCATAATGTATCCGCATTATGACACAATATATTATGAGAGCGCAACATGCAGGTTTTATGAACAATTTCTCTTACCCCAATTTGTGTCACATCTACTGGAGCATCATGAGCATGTATTATGACGTCACAGTATATGATGACATCATAATTAGTATGCACTATGACGTCACAATGTATTATGACGTCATAATGTATCCGCATTATGACATCACAATATATTATGAGAGCGCAATTTGCAGGTTTTATGACCAATTTCGCTTACCGCAATTTGTGTCACATCTACTGGAGCATCATGAGCATGTATTATGACGTCACAGTATATGATGACATCATAACTAGTATGCACTATGACGTCACAATATATTATGATGTCATAATGTATCCGCATTATGATATCACAAAATATTATGAGAGCGCAATTTGCAGGTATTATGAGCAATGTCTCTTACCCCAATTTATGTCACATCTACTGGAGAATCATGAGCATGTATTTTGATGTCACAGTATATGATGACATCATAATTAGTATGTACTATGACGTCACAATGTATTATGACGTCATAATGTATCTGCATTATGACATCACAATATATTATGAGAGCGCAATTTGCAGGTATTATGAGCAATTTCGCTTACCCCAATTTGAGTCACATCTACTGGAGCATCTTCAGCGTGTATTATGACGTCACACAATATGATGACATCATAACTAGTATGCACTATGTCGTCACAATGTATTATGACGTCATAATGTATCCACATTATGACATCACAATATATTATGAGAGCGCAATTTGCAGGTATTATGAGCAATTTCGCTTAACCCAATTTGTGTCACATCTACTGGAGCATCATGAGCATGTATTATGATGTCACAGTATATGATGATATCATAATTAGTATGCACTATGACGTCACAATGTATTACGACGTCATAATGTATCAGAATTATGACATCACAATATATAATGAGAGCGCAATTTGCAGGTATTATGAGCAACTTCTCTTACCCCAATTTGTGTCACATCTACTGGAGCATCATGAGCATGTATTATGACGTCACAGTATATGATGACATCATAATTAGTATGCACTATGACGTCACAATGTATTACGACGTCATAATGTATCATAATTATGACCTCACAATATATAATGAGAGCGCAATTTGCAGGTATTATGAGCAACTTCTCTTACCGCAATTTGTGTCACATCTACTGGAGCATCATGAGCATGTATTATGACGTCACAGTTTATGATGACATCATAATTAGTATGCACTATGATGACACAATATATTATGACGTCATAATGTGCCCGTGTTATGACATCACAGTATACTTAGAGAGCGTAATTTGCAGGTATTATGAGAAATTTCGCTTACCCCAATTTGTGTCACATCTACTGGATCATCATCAGCATGTATTATGACGTCACAGTATATGATGATATCATAATTAGTATGCACTATGACGTCACAATGTATTATGACGTCATACTGTATCCGCATTATGACATCACAATATATTCTGAGAGCGCAATTTGCAGCTTTTATGAGCAATTTCTCTACCCCAATTTGTTTCACGTCTACTGGAGCATCATGAGCATGTATTATGACGTCACAGTATATGATGACATCATAATTAGTATGCACTATGACGTCACAATGTATTATGACGTCATAATGTATCCGCATTATGACATCACAATATATTATGAGAGCGCAATTTGCAGTTTTTATGACCAATTTCGCTTACCCCAATTTGTGTCACATCTACTGGAGCATCATGAGCATGTATTATGACGTCACAGTATATGATGACATCATAATTAGTATGCACTATGACGTCACAATGTATTATGACGTCATAATATATCCGCATTATAACATCACAATATATTATGAGAGCACAATTTGCAGGTATTATCAGCAATTTCTCTTACACCAATTTGTGTCACATCTACTGAAGCATCCTGAGCATGTATTATGACGTCACAGTATATGTTGGCATCATAATTAGTATGCACTATGATGTCACAATGCAGTATGACGTCATAATGTATCCGCATTATGACATCACAATATATTATCAGAGCGCAATTTGCAGGCATTATGAGCAATTTCTCTTACCCCAATTTGTGTCACATCTACTGGATCATCATGAGCGTTTATTATGACGTCAAAGTACATGATGACATGATAATTAGTATGCACTATGGCGTCACAATTTATTATGACGTCATAATGTATCCGCATTATGACATCACAATATATTATGAGAGTGCAATTTGCAGGTATTATGAGCAATTTCTCTTACCCCAATTTGTGTCACATCTACCGGAGCATCATGAGCATGTATTATGACATCACAGTATATGTTGACATCATAATTAGTATGCACTATGACGTCATAATGTATTATGACGTCATAATGTATCTGCATTATGACATCACAATATATTCTGAGAGAGCAATTTGCAGGTATTATGAGCAATTTCTCTTACCCCAATTTGGGTCACATCTACTGGAGCATCATGAGCATGTATTTTGACGTCACAGTATATGATGACATCATAATTAGTATGCACTATGACGTCACAATGTATTATGACGTCATAAAGTATCCGCATTATGACATCACAATATATTATGAGAGCGCAATTTGCAGGTATTATGAGCAATTTCTCTTACCCCAATTTGTGTCACATCTACTGAAGCATCATGAGCATGTATTATGACGTCACAGTATATGATGACATCATAATTAGCATGCACTATGACGTCACAATGCAGTATGACGTCATAAAGTATCCGCATTATCACATCACAATATATTATGAGAGCGCAAACTGAAGGTATTATGAGCAATTTCTCTTACCCCAATTTGTGTCACATCTACTGGAACATCATGAGCATGTACTATGATGTCACAGTATATGATGACATCATAATTAGTATGCACTATGGCGTCACAATTTATTATGACGTCATAATGTATCCGCATTATGACATCACAATATATTATGAGAGTGCAATTTGCAGGTATTATGAGCAATTTCTCTTACCCCAATTTGTTTCACATCTACTGGAGCATCATGAGCATGTATTATGACATCACAGTATATGTTGACATCATAATTAGTATGCACTATGACGTCACAATGTATTATGACGTCATAATATATCAGCATTATGACATCACACTATATTATGAGAGCACAATTTGCAGGTATTATGAGCAATTTCTCTTACCCCAATTTGTGTCACATCTACTGGAGCATCATGAGCATGTATTATGACAACACAGTATATTTTGACATCATAATTAGTATGCACTATGATGTCACAATGTATTATGACGGCATAATGTATCCGCATTATGACATCACAATATATTATGAGAGCGCAATTTGCAGGTATTATGAGCAATTTCTCCTAACCCAATTTGTGTCACATCTACTGGAGCATCATGAGCATGTATTATGACGTCACAGTATATGATGACATCATAATTAGTATGCACTATGACGTCACAATGTATTACGACGTCGTAATGTATCAGAATTATGACATCACAATATATAATGAGAGTGCAATTTGCAGGTATTATGAGCAACTTCCCTTACCCCAATTTGTGTCACATCTACTGGAGCACGATGAACATGTATTATGACGTCACAGTATATGATGACATCATAATTAGTATGCACTATGACGTCACAATTTATTATGACGTCATAATGTATCCGCATTATGACATCACAATATATTCTGAGAGTGCAATTTGCAGGTATTATGAGCAATTTCTCTTACCCCAATTTGTGTCACATTTACTGGAGCATCATGAGCATGTATTATGACGTCACAGTATATGTTGACATCATAATTAGTATGCACTATGACGTCACAATGTATTATGACGTCATAATGTATCCGCATTATGACATCACAATATATTCTGAGAGCGCAATTTGCTGCTTTTATGAACAATTTCTCTACCCCAATTTGTGTCACATCTACTGGAGCATCATGAGCATGTATTATGACGTCACAGTATATGATGACATCATAATTAGTATGCACTATGACGTCACAATGTATTATGCCGTCATAATGTATCCGAATTATGACATCACAATATATTATGAGAGCGCAATTTGCAGTTTTTATGACCAATTTCGCTTACCCCAATTTGTGTCACATCTACTGGAGCATCATGAGCATGTATTATGACGTCACAGTATATGATGACATCATAATTAGTATGCACTATGACGTCACAATGTATTATGACGTCATAATGTATCCGCATTATGACATCACAATATAATATGAGAGCGCAACATGCAGGTATTATGAGCAATTTCACTTACCCCAATTTGTGTCACATCTAATGGAGCATCATGAGCATGTATTATGACGTCACAGTATATGATGACATCATAATTAGTATGCACTATGATGTCACAATGTATTATGACGTCATAATGTATCCGCATTATGACATCACAATATATTATGAGAGCGCAATTTGCAGGTATTATGAGCAATTTCTCTTACACCAATTTGTGTCACATCTACTGAAGCATCATGAGCATGTAATATGACGTCAGAGTATATGATGACATCGTAATTAGTATGCACTATGATGTCACAATGCAGTATGACGTCATAATGTATCCGCATTATGACATCACAATATATTATGAGAGCGCAATTTGCAGGCATTATGAGCAATTTCTCTTACCCCAATTTGTGTCACATCTACTAGAGCATCATGAGCATGTATTATGACGTCACAGTATATGATGACATGATAATTAGTATGCACTATGGCGTCACAATTTATTATGACGTCATAATTTATCCGCATTATGACATCACAAAATATTATGAGAGTGCAATTTGCATGTATTATGAGCAATTTCTCTTGCCCCAATTTGTGTCACATCTACCGGAGCATCATGAGCATGTATTATGACGTCACAGTATATGATGACATCATAATTAGTATGCAGTATGACGTCACAATGTATTATGACATCATAATGTTTCCGCATTATGACATCACAATATATTATGAGAGCGAAACATGCAGGTATTATGAGCAATTTCTCTTACCCAATTTGTGTCACATCTACTGGAGCATCATGAGCATGTATTATGATGTCACAGTATATGATGACATCATAATTAGTATGCACTATGACGTCACAATGTATTATGACGTCATAATGTATCCGCATTATGCCATCACAATATATTATGAGAGCGCAATTTGCAGGTTTTCTGACCAATTTCGCTTACCGCAATTTGTGTCACATCTACTGGAGCATCATGAGCATGTATTATGACGTCACAGTATATGATGACATCATAATCAGTATGCACTATGACGTCACAATGTATTATGACGTCATAATGTATCCGCATTATGACATCACAATATATTATGAGAGTGCAACATGCAGGTATTATGAGCAATTTTTCTTACCCCAATTTGTGTCACATCTACTGTAGCATCATGAGCATGTATTATGACGTCACAGTATATGATGACATCATAATTAGTATGCACTATGACGTCAGACTGTATTATGACGTAATAATGTATCCGCATTATGACATCACAATATATTATGAGAGTGCAACATGCAGGTATTATGAGCAATTTCTCTTACCCCAATTTGTGTCACATCTACTGGAGCATCATGAGCATGTATTATGACGTCACAGTATATGATGACATCATAATTAGTATGCACTATGACATCACAATGTATTATGATGTCATAATGTAGCCGCATTATGACATCACAATATATTATGAGAGCGCAACATGCAGGTATTATGAGCAATTTCGCTTACCCCAATTTGTGTCACATCTACTGGAGCATCATGAGCATGTATTATGACGTCACAGTATATGATGATATCATAATTAGTATGCAGTATGACGTCACAATGTATTATGACGTCATAATATATCCGCATTATGACATCACAATATATTATGAGAGCGCAACATGCAGGTATTATGAGCAATTTCTCTTACCCCAATTTGTGTCACATCTACTGGAGCATCATGAGCATGATTTATGACGTCACAGTATATGATGACATCATAATTAGTATGCACTATATCGTCACAATGTATTATGACGTCATAATGTATCCGCATTATGACATCACAATATATTATGAGAGCGCAATTTGCAGGTTTTATGACCATTTTCGATTACCCCAATTTGTGTCACATATACTGGAGCATCATGAGCATGTATTAGCACGTCACAGTATATGATGACATCATAATTAGTATGCAGTATGACGTCACAATATATTATGACGTCATAATGTATCCGCATTATGACATCACAATATATTATGAGAGTGAAACATGTAGGTATTATGAGCAATTTTTCTTACCCCAATTTGTGTCACATCTACTGGAGCATCATGAGCATGTATTATGACGTCACAGTATATGATGACATCATAATTAGTATGCACTATGATGTCAGAATGTATTATAACGTAATAATGTATCCGCATTATGACATCACAATATATTATGAGAGCGCAACATGCAGGTATTATGAGCAATTTCTCTTACCCCAATTTGTGTCACATCTACTGGAGCATCATGAGGATGTATTATGACGTCACAGTATATGATGACATCATAATTAGTATGCACTATGACATCACAATGTATTATGATGTCATAATGTAGCCGCATTATGACATCACAATACATTATGAGAGCGCAACATGCAGGTATTATGAGCAATTTCTCTTACCCCAATTTGTGTCACATCTACTGGAGCATCATGAGCATGTATTATGACGTCACAGTATATGATGACATCATAATTAGTATGCAGTATGACGTCACAATGTATTATGACGTCGTAATGTATCCGCATTATGACATCACAATATATTATGAGAGCGCAACATGCAGGTATTATGAGCAATTTCTCTTACCCCAATTTGTGTCACATCTACTGGAGAATCATGAGCATGTATTATGACGTCACAGTATTTGATGACATCATAATTAGTATGCACTATGACATCACAATGTATTATGACGTCATAATGTATCCGCATTATGACATCACAATATATTATGAGAGCGCAACATGCAGGTATTATGAGCAATTTCTCCTACCCCAATTTGTGTCACATCTACTGGAGGATCATGAGCATGTATTGTGACGTCACAGTATATGATGTCATCATAATTAGTATGTACTATGACGTCACAATGTATTATGACGTGATAATATATCCGCATTATGACATCACAATATATTATGAGAGCGCAACATGCAGGTTTTATGACCAATTTCGCTTACCCCAATTTGTGTCACATCTACTGGAGCATCATGAGCATGTATTATGACGTCACAGTATATGATGACATCATAATTAGTATGCACTATGATGTCACAATGTATTATGACGTCATAATGTAGCCGCATTATGACATCACAATATATTATGAGAGCGCAATTTGCAGGTTTTATGACCAATTTCGCTTACAGCAATTTGTGTCACATCTACTGGAGCATCATGAGCATGTATTATGACGTCACAGTATATGATGACATCATAATTAGTATGCAGTATGACATCACAATGTATTATGACGTCATAATGTATCCGCATTACGACATCACAATATATTATGAGAGTGCAATTTGCAGGTATTATGAGCAATTTCTCTTACCCCAATTTGTGTCACATCTACCGGAGCATCATGAGCATGTATTATGACGTCACAGTATATGTTGACATCATAATTAGTATGCACTATGACGTCACAATGTATTATGACGTCATAATGTATCCGCATTATGACATCACAATATATTCTGAGAGCGCAACATGCAGGTATTATGAGCAATTTCTCTTACCCCAATTTGTGTCACATCTACTGGAGCATCATGAGCATGTATTATGACGTCACAGTATATGATGACATCATAATTAGTATGCACTATGACGTCACAATGTATTATGAAGTCATAATGTATCCGCATTATGACATCACAATATATTATGAGAGCGCAACATGCAGGTATTATGAGCAATTTCTCTTACCCCAATTTCTGTCACATCTACTGGAGCATCATGAGCATGTATTATGACATCACAGTATATGATGACATCATAATTAGTGTGCAGTATGACGTCACAATGTATTATGACGTCATAATGTATCCGCATTACGACATCACAATATATTATGAGAGCGCAACATGCAGGTATTATGAGCAATTTCTCTTACTCCAATTTGTGTCACATCTACTGGAGCATCATGAGCATGTATTATGACGTCACAGTATATGATGACATCATAATTAGTATGCACTATGACGTCACAATGTATTATGACATCATAATGTTTCTGCATTATAACATCACAATATATTATGAGAGCGCAACATGCAGGTATTATGAGCAATTTCTCTTACCCCAATTTGTGTCACATCTACTGGAGAATCATGAGCATGTATTATGACGTCACAGTATATGGTGACATCATAATTAGTATGCACTATGACGTCACAATGTATTATGACGTCATAATGTATCCGCATTATGACATCACAAAATATTATGAGAGCGCAATTTGCAGGTTTTATGACCAATTTCGCTTACCGCAATTTGTGTCACATCTACTGGAGCATCATGAGCATGTATCATGACGTCACAGTATATGATGACATCATAATCAGTATGCACTATGACGTCACAATGTATTATGACGTCATAATGTATCCGCATTATGACATCACAATGTATTATGAGAGCGCAACATGCAGGTATTATGAGCAATTTCTCTTACCCCAATTTGTGTCACATCTACTGGAGCATCATGAGCATGATTTATGACGTCACAGTATATGATGACATCATAATTAGTATGCACCATGACGTCACAATGTATTATGACGTCATAATGTATCCGTCTTATGACATCACAATATATTATGAGAGCGCAATTTGCAGGTTTTATGACCATTTTCGATTACCCCAATTTGTGTCACATATACTGGAGCATCATGAGCATGTATTATGACGTCACAGTATATGATGACATCATAATTAGTATGCAGTATGACGTCACAATGTATTCTGACGTCATAATGTATCCGCATTATGACATCACAATATATTATGAGAGTGCAACATGCAGGTATTATGAGCAATTTCTCTTACCCCAATTTGTGTCACATCTACTGGAGCATCATGAGCATGTATTATGACGTCACAGTATATGATGACATCAAAATTAGTATGCACTATGACGTCAGAATGTATTATGACGTAATAATGTATCCGCATTACGACACCACAATATATTATGAGAGCGGAACATGCAGGTATTATGAGCAATTTCTCTTACCCCAATTTGTGTCACATCTACTGGAGCATCATGAGCATGTATTATGACGTCACAGTATATGATGACATCATAATTAGTATGCACTATGACGTCACAATGCATTATGACGTCATAATGTATCCGCATTATGACATCACATTATATTATGAGAGCGCAATTTGCAGGTTTTATGACCAATTTCGCTTACCGCAATTTGTGTCACATCTACTGGAGCATCATGAGCATGTATTATGACGTGACAGTATATGATGACGTCATAATCAGTATGCACTATGACGTCACAATGTATTATGACGTCATAATATATCCGCATTATGACATCACAATATATTATGAGAGCGCAACATGCAGGTATTATGAGCAATTTCTCTTAATCCAATTTGTGTCACATCTACTGGAGCATCATGAGTATGTATTATGATGTCACAGTATATGATGACATCATAATTACTATACAGTATGACGTCACAATGTATTATGACGTCATAATGTATCCGCATTATGACATCACAATATATTATGAGAGCGCAGCGTGCAGGTATTATGAGCAATTTCTCTTACCCCAATTTGTGTCACATCTACTGGAGCATCATGAGCATGTATTATGACGTCACAGTATATGATGACATCATATTCAGTATGCACTATGACGTCACAATGTATTATGACGTCATAATGTGTCCGCGTTATGACATCACAATATATTATGAGAGCCCAATTTACAGGTGTTATGAACAATTTCCCTTACCCCAATTTGTGTCACATCTACTGGAGCATCATGAGCATGTATTATGACGTCACAGTATATGATGACATCATAATTAGTATGCAGTATGACGTCACAATGTATTATGATGTCATAATGTATCCGCATTATGACATCACAATATATTATGAGAGCGCAACATGCAGGTATTATGAGCAATTTCTCTTAATCCAATTTGTGTCACATCTACTGGAGCATCATGAGCATGTATTATGACGTCACAGTATATGATGACATCATAATTATTATGCAGTATGACGTCAGAATGTATTATGACGTAATAATGTATCCGCATTATGACACCACAATATATTATGAGAGCGGAACATGCAGGTATTATGAGCAATTTCTCTTACCCCAATTTGTGTCACATCTACTGGAGCATCATGAGCATGTATTATGACGTCACAGTATATGATGACATCATAATTAGTATGCACTATGACATCACAATGTATTATGACGTCATAATGTATCCGCATTATGACATCACATTATATTATGAGAGCGCAATTTGCAGGTTTTATGACCAATTTCGCTTACCGCAATTTGTGTCACATCTACTGGAGCATCATGAGCATGTATTATGACGTGACAGTATATGATGACATCATAATCAGTATGCACTATGACGTCACAATGTATTATGACGTCATAATGTATCCGCATTATGACATCACAATATATTATGAGAGCGCAACATGCAGGTATTATGAGCAATTTCTCTTAATCCAATTTGTGTCACATCTACTGCAGGATCATGAGTATGTATTATGATGTCACAGTATATGATGACATCATAATTAGTATACAGTATGACGTCACAATGTATTATGACGTCATAATGTATCCGCATTATGACATCACAATATATTATGAGAGCGCAGCGTGCAGGTATTATGAGCAATTTCTCTTACCCCAATTTGTGTCACATCTACTGGAGCATCATGAGCATGTATTATGACGTCACAGTATATGATGACATCATAATTAGTATGCACTATGACGTCACAATGTATTATGACGTCATAAAGTATCCGCGTTATGACATCACAATATATTATGAGAGCGCAATTTGCAGGTATTATGAGCAATTTCTCTTACCCCAATTTGTGTCACATCTACTGGAGCATCATGAGCATGTATTATGACGTCACCGTATATGATGACATCATAATTAGTATGCACTATGGCGTCACAATTTATTATGACGTCATAATGTATCCGCATTATGACATCACAATATATTATGAGAGCGCAATTTGCAGGTATTATGAGCAATTTCTCTTACCCCAATTTGTGTCACATCTACCGGAGCATCATGAGCATGTATTATGACATCACAGTATATGTTGACATCATAATTAGTATGCAATATGACGTTACAATGTATTATGACGTCATAATGTATCCGCATTATGACATCACAATATATTCTGAGAGAGCAATTTGCAGGTATTATGAGCAATTTCTCTTACCCCAATTTGTGTCACATCTACTGGAGCATCATGAGCATGTATTATGACGTCACAGTATATGATGACATCATAATCAGTATGCACTATGACGTCACAATGTATTATGACGTCATAATGTGTCCGCGTTATGACATCACAATATATTATGAGAGCCCAATTTACAGGTGTTATGAACAATTTCCCTTACCCCAATTTGTGTCACATCTACTGGAGCATCATGAGCATGTATTATGACGTCACAGTATATGATGACATCATAATTAGTATGCAGTATGACGTCACAATGTATTATGATGTCATAATGTATCCGCATTATGACATCACAATATATTATGAGAGCGCAACATGCAGGTATTATGAGCAATTTCTCTTAATCCAATTTGTGTCACATCTACTGGAGCATCATGAGCATGTATTATGACGTCACAGTATATGATGACATCATAATTATTATGCAGTATGACGTCAGAATGTATTATGACGTAATAATGTATCCGCATTATGACACCACAATATATTATGAGAGCGGAACATGCAGGTATTATGAGCAATTTCTCTTACCCCAATTTGTGTCACATCTACTGGAGCATCATGAGCATGTATTATGACGTCACAGTATATGATGACATCATAATTAGTATGCACTATGACATCACAATGTATTATGACGTCATAATGTATCCGCATTATGACATCACATTATATTATGAGAGCGCAATTTGCAGGTTTTATGACCAATTTCGCTTACCGCAATTTGTGTCACATCTACTGGAGCATCATGAGCATGTATTATGACGTGACAGTATATGATGACATCATAATCAGTATGCACTATGACGTCACAATGTATTATGACGTCATAATGTATCCGCATTATGACATCACAATATATTATGAGAGCGCAACATGCAGGTATTATGAGCAATTTCTCTTAATCCAATTTGTGTCACATCTACTGCAGGATCATGAGTATGTATTATGATGTCACAGTATATGATGACATCATAATTAGTATACAGTATGACGTCACAATGTATTATGACGTCATAATGTATCCGCATTATGACATCACAATATATTATGAGAGCGCAGCGTGCAGGTATTATGAGCAATTTCTCTTACCCCAATTTGTGTCACATCTACTGGAGCATCATGAGCATGTATTATGACGTCACAGTATATGATGACATCATAATTAGTATGCACTATGACGTCACAATGTATTATGACGTCATAAAGTATCCGCGTTATGACATCACAATATATTATGAGAGCGCAATTTGCAGGTATTATGAGCAATTTCTCTTACCCCAATTTGTGTCACATCTACTGGAGCATCATGAGCATGTATTATGACGTCACCGTATATGATGACATCATAATTAGTATGCACTATGGCGTCACAATTTATTATGACGTCATAATGTATCCGCATTATGACATCACAATATATTATGAGAGCACAATTTGCTGGTATTATGAGCAATTTCTCTTACCCCAATTTGTGTCACATCTACCGGAGCATCATGAGCATGTATTATGACATCACAGTATATGTTGACATCATAATTAGTATGCACTATGACGTTACAATGTATTATGACGTCATAATGTATCCGCATTATGACACAATATATTATGAGAGCGCAACATGCAGGTATTATGAGCAATTTCTCTTAACCCAATTTGTGTCACATCTACTGGAGCATCATGAGCATGTATTATGACATCACAGTATTTGATGACATCATAATTAGTATGCACTATGACATCACAATGTATTATGACGTCATAATGTATCCGAATTATGACATCACAATATATTATGAGAGCGCAACATGCAGTTATTATGAGCAATTTCTCTTACCCCAATTTGTGTCACATCTACTGGAGCATCATGAGCATGTATTATGACGTCACAGTATATGATGACATCATAATTAGTATGCACTATGACGCCACAATGTATTATGGCGTGATAATATATCCGCATTATGACATCACAGTATATTATGAGAGCGCAACATGCAGGTTTTATGACCAATTTCGCTTACAGCAATTTGTGTCACATCTACTGGAGCATCATGAGCATGTATTATGACGTCACAGTATATGATGACATCATAATTAGTATGCACTATGATGTCACAATGTATTATGATGTCATAATGTAGCCGCATTATGACATCACAATATATTATGAGAGTGAAATTTGCAGGTATTATGAGCAATTTCTCTTACCCCAATTTGTGTCACATCTACCGTAGCATCATTAGCATGTATTATGACGTCACAGTATATGTTGACATCATAATTAGTATGCACTATGACGTCACAATGTATTATGACATCATAATGTATCCGCATTATGACATCACAATATATTCTGAGAGCGCAACATGCAGGTATTATGAGCAATTTCTCTTACCCCAATTTGTGCCACATCTACTGGATCATCATGAGCATGTATTATGACGTCACAGTATATGATGACTTCATAATTAGTATGCACTATGGCGTCACAATTTATTATGACGTCATAATGTATCCGCATTATGACATCACAATATATTATGAGAGCGCAACATACAGGTATTATGAGCAATTTCTCTTACCCCAATTTTTGTCACATCTACTGGAGCATCATGAGCATGTATTATGACATCACAGTATATGATGACATCATAATTAGTATGCAGTATGACGTCACAATGTATTATGACGTCATAATGTATCCGCATTATGACATCACAATATATTATGAGAGCGCAACATGCAGGTATTATGAGCAATTTCTCTTACCCCAATTTGTGTCACATCTACTGGAGCATCATGAGCATGTACTATGACGTCACAGTATATGATGACATCATAATTAGTATGCAGTATGACGTCACAATGTATTATGACATCATAATGTTTCCGCATTATGACATCACAATATATTATGAGAGCGCAACATGCAGGTATTATGAGCAATTTCTCTTACCCCAATTTGTTTCACATCTACTGGAGCATCATGAGCATGTATTATGACGTCACAGTATATGATGACATCATAATTAGTATGCACTATGACGTCACAATGTATTATGACGTCATAATGTATCCGCATTATGACATCACAATATATTATGAGAGCGCAATTTGCAGGTTTTATGACCAATTTCGCTTACCGCAATTTGTGTCACATCTACTGGAGCATCATGAGCATGTATTATGACGTCACAGTATATGATGACATCATAATCAGTATGCACTATGACGTCACAATGTATTATGACGTCATAATGTATCCGCATTATGACATCACAATATATTATGAGAGCGCAACATGCAGGTATTATGAGCAATTTCTCTTACCCCAATTTGTGTCACATCTACTGGAGCATCATGAGCATGATTTATGACGTCACAGTATATGATGACATCATAATTAGTATGCACTATGACGTCACAATGTATTATGACGTCATAATGTATCCGCATTATGACATCACAATATATTATGAGAGCGCAATTTGCAGGTTTTTTGACCATTTTCGATTACCCCAATTTGTGTCACATATACTGGAGCATCATGAGCATGTATTATGACGTCACAGTATATGATGACATCATAATTAGTATGCAGTATGACGTCACAATGTATTATGACGTCATAATGTATCCGCATTATGACATCACAATATATTATGAGAGTGCAACATGCAGGTATTATGACCAATTTCTCTTACCCCAATTTGTTTCACATCTACTGGAGCATCATGAGCATGTATTATGACGTCACAGTATATGATGACATCATAATTAGTATGCACTATGACGTCACAATGTATTATGACGTATAATGTATCTGCATTATGACATCAAAATATATTTTGAGAGCGCAATTTGCAGTTATTATGAGCAACTTCTCTTACCCCAATTAGTGTCACATCTACTGGAGCATCATGAGCATGTATTATGACGTCACAGTATATGATGACATCATAATTAGTATGCAGTATGACATCACAATTTATTTTGACGTCATAATGTATCCGCCTTATGACATCACAATTTATTATGATAGCGCAATTTCCGGTATTATGAGCAATTTCTCTTACCCCAATTTGTGTCACATCTACCGGAGCATCATGAGCATGTATTATGACATCACAGTATATGATGACATCATAATTAGTATGCACTATGACATCACAATGTATTATGACGTCATAATGTATCTGCATTATGACATCACAAAATATTATGAGAGCGCAATTTGCAGGTATTTTCAGCAATTTCTCTTACCCCAATTTGTGACACATCTACTGGAGAATGATGAGCATGTACTATGACATCACAGTATATGATGACATCATTTTTAGTATGCACTATGACGTCACAATGTATTATGACGTCATAGTGTATCCGCATTATGACATCTCAATATATTATGAGAGCGCAATTTGCAGGTATTATGAGCAATTTCTCTTAGCCCAATTTGTGTCACATCTACTGGAGCATCATGAGCATGTATTATGACGTCACAGTATATGGTGACATCATAATTATTATGCACTATGACGTCACAATGTTTTATTAAGTCTTAATGTGTCAGCATTATGACATCACAATATATTATGAGAGCGCAACATGCAGGTATTATGAGCAATTTCTCTTACCCCAATTTGTGTCACATCTACTGGAGCACGATGAGCATGATTTATGACGTCACAGTATATGATGACATCATAATTAGTATGCACTATGACGTCACAATGTTTTATGGCGTCATAATGTATCCGCATTATGACATCACAATATATTATGAGAGCGCAATTTGCAGGTTTTATGACCAATTTCGCTTACCACAATTTGTGTCACATCTACTGGAGCATCATGAGCATGTATTTTGACGTCACAGTATATGATGACATCATAATTAGTATGCAGTATGACGTCACAATGTATTATGATGTCATAATGTATCCGCATTATGACATCACAATATATTATGAGAGCGCAACATGCAGGTATTATGAGCAATTTCTCTTACCCCAATTTGTGTCACATCTACTGGAGCATCATGAGCATGTATTATGACATCACAGTATATGATGACATCATAATTAGTATGCAGTATGACGTCACAATGGATTATGACGTCATAATGTATCCGCATTATGACATCACAACATATTATGAGAGCACAGTTTGCAGGCATTGTGACCAATTTCTCTTACCCCAATTTGTGTCACATCTACTGGAGCATCATGAGCATGTATTATGACGTCACAGTATATGATGACATCATAATTAGTATGCACTATGGCGTCACAATTTATTATGACGTCATAATGTATCCGCATTATGACACAATATATTATGAGAGCGCAACATGCAGGTTTTATGAGCAATTTCTCTTACCCCAATTTGTGTCACATCTACTGGAGCATCATGAGCATGTATTATGACGTCACAGTATATGATGACATCATAATCAGTATGCACTATGACGTCACAATGTATTATGACGTCATAATGTATCCGCATTATGACATCACAATATATTATGAGAGCGCAACATGCAGGTATTATGAGCAATTTCTCTTACCCCAATTTGTGTCACATCTACTGGAGCATCATGAGCATGATTTATGACGTCACAGTATATGATGACATCATAATTAGTATGCACCATGACGTCACAATGTCTTATGACGTCATAATGTATCCGCATTATGACATCACAATATATTACGAGAGCGCAATTTGCAGGTTTTATGACCATTTTCGATTACCCCAATTTGTGTCACATATACTGGAGCATCATGAGCATGTATTATGACGTCACAGTATATGATGACATCATAATTAGTATGCAGTATGACGTCACAATGTATTCTGACGTCATAATGTATCCGCATTATGACATCACAATATATTATGAGAGTGCAACATGCAGGTATTATGAGCAATTTCTCTTACCCCAATTTGTGTCACATCTACTGGAGCATCATGAGCATGTATTATGACGTCACAGTATATGATGACATCATAATTAGTATGCACTATGACGTCAGAATGTATTATGACGTAATAATGTATCCGCATTATGACACCACAATATATTATGAGAGCGGAACATGCAGGTATTATGAGCAATTTCTCTTACCCCAATTTGTGTCACATCTACTGGAGCATCATGAGCATGTATTATGACATCACAGTACATGATGACATCATAATTAGTATGCACTATGACATCACAATGTATTATGACGTCATAATGTATCCGCATTATGACATCACATTATATTATGAGAGCGCAATTTGCAGGTTTTATGACCAATTTCGCTTACCGCAATTTGTGTCACATCTACTGGAGCATCATGAGCATGTATTATGACGTGACAGTATATGATGACATCATAATCAGTATGCACTATGACGTCACAATGTATTATGACGTCATAATGTATCCGCATTATGACATCACAATATATTATGAGAGCGCAACATGCAGGTATTATGAGCAATTTCTCTTAATCCAATTTGTGTCACATCTACTGGAGCATCATGAGTATGTATTATGATGTCACAGTATATGATGACATCATAATTAGTATACAGTATGACGTCACAATGTATTATGACGTCATAATGTATCCGCATTATGACATCACAATATATCATGAGAGCGCAATTTGCAGGTATTATGAGCAATTTCTCTTACCCCAATTTGTGTCACATCTACTGGAGCATCATGAGCATGTATTATGACGTCACAGTATATGATGACATCATAATTAGTATGCACTATGACGTCACAATGTATTATGACGTCATAAAGTATCCGCGTTATGACATCACAATATATTATGAGAGCGCAATTTGCAGGTATTATGAGCAATTTCTCTTACCCCAATTTGTGTCACATCTACTGGAGCATCATGAGCATGTATTATGACGTCACAGTATATGATGACATCATAATTAGTATGCACTATGGCGTCACAATTTATTATGACGTCATAATGTATCCGCATTATGACATCACAATATATTATGAGAGCGCAATTTGCAGGTATTATGGGCAATTTCTCTTACCCCAATTTGTGTCACATCTACCGGAGCATCATGAGCATGTATTATGACATCACAGTATATGTTGACATCATAATTAGTATGCACTATGACGTTACAATGTATTATGACGTCATAATGTATCCGCATTATGACACAATATATTATGAGAGCGCAACATGCAGGTATTATGAGCAATTTCTCTTACCCCAATTTGTGTCACATCTACTGGAGCATCATGAGCATGTATTATGACGTCACAGTATTTGATGACATCATAATTAGTATGCACTATGACATCACAATGTATTATGACGTCATAATGTATCCGAATTATGACATCACAATATATTATGAGAGCGCAACATGCAGTTATTATGAGCAATTTCTCTTACCCCAATTTGTGTCACATCTACTGGAGCATCATGAGCATGTATTATGACGTCACAGTATATGATGACATCATAATTAGTATGCACTATGACGCCACAATGTATTATGGCGTGATAATATATCCGCATTATGACATCACAATATATTATGAGAGCGCAACATGCAGGTTTTATGACCAATTTCGCTTACAGCAATTTGTGTCACATCTACTGGAGCATCATGAGCATGTATTATGACGTCACAGTATATGATGACATCATAATTAGTATGCACTATGATGTCACAATGCATTATGATGTCATAATGTAGCCGCATTATGACATCACAATATATTATGAGAGTGAAATTTGCAGGTATTATGAGCAATTTCTCTTACCCCAATTTGTGTCACATCTACCGGAGCATCATTAGCATGTATTATGACGTCACAGTATATGTTGACATCATAATTAGTATGCACTATGACGTCACAATGTATTATGACATCATAATGTATCCGCATTATGACATCACAATATATTCTGAGAGCGCAACATGCAGGTATTATGAGCAATTTCTCTTACCCCAATTTGTGTCACATCTACTGGATCATCATGAGCATGTATTATGACGTCACAGTATATGATGACTTCATAATTAGTATGCACTATGGCGTCACAATTTATTATGACGTCATAATGTATCCGCATTATGACATCACAATATATTATGAGAGCGCAACATAGAGGTATTATGAGCAATTTCTCTTACCCCAATTTTTGTCACATCTACTGGAGCATCATGAGCATGTATTATGACATCACAGTATATGATGACATCATAATTAGTATGCAGTATGATGTCACAATGTATTATGACGTCATAATGTATCCGCATTATGACATCACAATATATTATGAGAGCGCAACATGCAGGTATTATGAGCAATTTCTCTTACCCCAATTTGTGTCACATCTACTGGAGCAACATGAGCATGTATTATGACGTCACAGTATATGATGACATCATAATTAGTATGCAGTATGACGTCACAATGTATTATGACATCATAATGTTTCCGCATTATGACATCACAATATATTATGAGAGCGCAACATGCAGGTATTATGAGCAATTTCTCTTACCCCAATTTGTTTCACATCTACTGGAGCATCATGAGCATGTATTATGACGTCACAGTATATGATGACATCATAATTAGTATGCACTATGACGTCACAATGTATTATGACGTCATAATGTATCCGCATTATGACATCACAATATATTATGAGAGCGCAATTTGCAGGTTTTATGACCAATTTCGCTTACCGCAATTTGTGTCACATATACTGGAGCATCATGAGCATGTATTATGACGTCACAGTATATGATGACATCATAATCAGTATGCACTATGACGTCACAATGTATTATGACGTCATAATGTATCCGCATTATGACATCACAATATATTATGAGAGCGCAACATGCAGGTATTTGAGCAATTTCTCTTACCCCAATTTGTGTCACATCTACTGGAGCATCATGAGCATGATTTATGACGTCACAGTATATGATGACATCATAATTAGTATGCACTATGACGTCACAATGTATTATGACGTCATAATGTATCCGCATTATGACATCACAATATATTATGAGAGCGCAATTTGCAGGTTTTATGACCATTTTCGATTACCCCAATTTGTGTCACATATACTGGAGCATCATGAGCATGTATTATGACGTCACAGTATATGATGACATCATAATTAGTATGCAGTATGACGTCACAATGTATTCTGACGTCATAATGTATCCGCATTATGACATCACAATATATTATGAGAGTGCAACATGCAGGTATTATGACCAATTTCTCTTACCCCAATTTGTTTCACATCTACTGGAGCATCATGAGCATGTATTATGACGTCACAGTATATGATGACATCATAATTAGTATGCACTATGACGTCACAATGTATTATGACGTCATAATGTATCTGCATTATGACATCACAATATATTTTGAGAGCGCAATTTACAGTTATTATGAGCAACTTCTCTTACCCCAATTAGTGTCACATCTACTGGAGCATCATGAGCATGTATTATGACGTCACAGTATGTGATGACATCATAATTAGTATGCAGTATGACATCACAATTTATTTTGACGTCATAATGTATCCGCCTTATGACATCACAATTTATTATGATAGCGCAATTTCCGGTATTATGAGCAATTTCTCTTACCGCAATTTGTGTCACATCTACCGGAGCATCATGAGCATGTATTATGACATCACAGTATATGATGACATCATAATTAGTATGCACTATGACGTCACAATGTATTATGACGTCATAATGTATCTGCATTATGACATCACAAAATATTATGAGAGCGCAATTTGCAGGTATTTTCAGCAATTTCTCTTACCCCAATTTGTGACACATCTACTGGAGAATGATGAGCATGTACTATGACATCACAGTATATGATGACATCATTTTTAGTATGCACTATGACGTCACAATGTATTATGACGTCATAGTGTATCCGCATTATGACATCTCAATATATTATGAGAGCGCAATTTGCAGGTATTATGAGCAATTTCTCTTAACCCAATTTGTGTCACATCTACTGGAGCATCATGAGCATGTATTATGACGTCACAGTATATGGTGACATCATAATTATTATGCACTATGACGTCACAATGTTTTATTAAGTCTTAATGTGTCAGCATTATGACATCACAATATATTATGAGAGCGCAACATGCAGGTATTATGAGCAATTTCTCTTACCCCAATTTGTGTCACATCTACTGGAGCACGATGAGCATGATTTATGACGTCACAGTATATGATGACATCATAATTAGTATGCACTATGACGTCACAATGTTTTATGGCGTCATAATGTATCCGCATTATGACATCACAATATATTATGAGAGCGCAATTTGCAGGTTTTATGACCAATTTCGCTTACCACAATTTGTGTCACATCTACTGGAGCATCATGAGCATGTATTTTGATGTCACAGTATATGATGACATCATAATTAGTATGCAGTATGACGTCACAATGTATTATGATGTCATAATGTATCCACATTATGACATCACAATATATTATGAGAGCGCAATATGCAGGTATTATGAGCAATTTCTCTTACCCCAATTTGTGTCACATCTACTGGAGCATCATGAGCATGTATTATGACGTCACAGTATATGATGACATCATAATTAGTATGCAGTATGACGTCACAATGGATTATGACGTCATAATGTATCCGCATTATGATATCACAATATATTATGAGAGCGCAACATGCAGGTATTATGAGCAATTTCTCTTACCCCAATTTGTGTCACATCTACTGGAGCATCATGAGCATGTATTATGACGTCACAGTATTTGATGACATAATAATTAGTATGCACTGTGACGTCACAATGTATTATGACGTCATAATGTATCCGCCTTATGACATCACAATATATTATGAGAGTGCAACATGCAGGTATAATGAGCAATTTCTCTTATCCCAATTTGTGTCACATCTACTGGAGCATCATGAGCATGTATTATGACGTCACAGTATATGATGACATCATATTAGTATGCACTATGACGTCACAATGTATTATGACGTCATAATGTATCCGCATTATGACATCACAATATATTATGAGAGCGCAACATGCAGGTATTATGAGCAATTTCTCTTACCCCAATTTGTGTCACATCTACTGGAGCATCATGAGCATGTATTATGACGTTACAGTATATGATGACATCATAATTAGTATGCACTATGACGTCACAATGTATTATGACGTCATAATATATCCGCATTATGACATCACAATATATTATGAGAGCGCAACATGCAGGTTTTATGACCAATTTCGCTAACCGCAATTTGTGTCACATCTACTGGAGCATCATGAGCATGTATTATGACGTCACAGTATATGATGACATCATAATTAGTATGCACTATGATGTCACAATGTATTGTGACGTCATAATGTAGCCGCATTATGACATCACAATATATTATGAGAGCGCAATTTGCAGGTTTTATGACCAATTTCGCTTACCCCAATTTGTGTCACATCTACTGGAGCATCATGAGCATGTATTATGACGTCACAGTATATGATGACATCATAATTAGTATGCAGTATGACGTCACAATGTATTATGACGTCATAATGTATCCGCATTAAGACATCACAATATATTATGAGAGCGCAATTTGCAGGTTTTATGAGCAATTTCTCTTACCCCAATTTGTGTCACATCTACTGGAGCATCATGAGCATGTATTATGACGTCACAGTATATGATGACATCATAATCAGTATGCACTATGACGTCACAATGTATTATGACGTCATAATGTATCCGCATTATGACATCACAATATATTATGAGAGCGCAACATGCAGGTATTATGAGCAATTTCTCTTACCCCAATTTGTGTCACATCTACTGGAGCATCATGAGCATGATTTATGACGTCACAGTATATGATGACATCATAATTAGTATGCACTATGACGTCACAATGTATTATGACGTCATAATGTATCCGCATTATGACATCACAATATATTATGAGAGCGCAATTTGCAGGTTTTATGACCATTTTCGATTACCCCAATTTGTGTCACATATACTGGAGCATCATGAGCATGTATTATGACGTCACAGTATATGATGACATCATAATTAGTATGCAGTATGACGTCACAATGTATTATGACGTCATAATGTATCCGCATTATGACATCACAATATATTATGAGAGTGCAACATGCAGGTATTATGACCATTTTCTCTTACCCCAATTTGTTTCACATCTACTGGAGCATCATGAGCATGTATTATGACGTCACAGTATATGATGACATCATAATTAGTATGCACTATGACGTCACAATGTATTATGACGTCATAATGTATCTGCATTATGACATCACAATATATTTTGAGAGCGCAATTTACAGTTACTATGAGCAACTTCTCTTACCCCAATTAGTGTCACATCTACTGGAGCATCATGAGCATGTATTATGACATCACAGTATATGATGACATCATAATTAGTATGCAGTATGACATCACAATTTATTTTGACGTCATAATGTATCCGCCTTATGACATCACAATTTATTATGATAGCGCAATTTCCGGTATTATGAGCAATTTCTCTTACCCCAATTTGTGTCACATCTACCGGAGCATCATGAGCATGTATTATGACATCACAGTATATGATGACATCATAATTAGTATGCACTATGACGTCACAATGTATTATGACGTCATAATGTATCTGCATTATGACATCACAAAATATTATGAGAGCGCAATTTGCAGGTATTTTCAGCAATTTCTCTTACCCCAATTTGTGACACATCTACTGGAGAATGATGAGCATGTACTATGACATCACAGTATATGATGACATCATTTTTAGTATGCACTATGACGTCACAATGTATTATGACGTCATAGTGTATCCGCATTATGACATCTCAATATATTATGAGAGCGCAATTTGCAGGTATTATGAGCAATTTCTCTTAACCCAATTTGTGTCACATCTACTGGAGCATCATGAGCATGTATTATGACGTCACAGTATATGGTGACATCATAATTATTATGCACTATGACATCACAATGTTTTATTAAGTCTTAATGTGTCAGCATTATGACATCACAATATATTATGAGAGCGCAACATGCAGGTATTATGAGCAATTTCTCTTACCCCAATTTGTGTCACATCTACTGGAGCACGATGAGCATGATTTATGACGTCACAGTATATGATGACATCATAATTAGTATGCACTATGACGTCACAATGTTTTATGGCGTCATAATGTATCCGCATTATGACATCACAATATATTATGAGAGCGCAATTTGCAGGTTTTATGACCAATTTCGCTTACCACAATTTGTGTCACATCTACTGGAGCATCATGAGCATGTATTTTGACGTCACAGTATATGATGACATCATAATTAGTATGCAGTATGACGTCACAATGTATTATGATGTCATAATGTATCCGCATTATGACATCACAATATATTCTGAGAGCGCAATATGCAGGAATTATGAGCAATTTCTCTTACCCCAATTTGTGTCACATCTACTGGAGCATCATGAGCATGTATTATGACGTCACAGTATATGATGACATCATAATTAGTATGCAGTATGACGTCACAATGGATTATGACGTCATAATGTATCCGCATTATGATATCACAATATATTATGAGAGCGCAACATGCAGGTATTATGAGCAATTTCTCTTACCCCAATTTGTGTCACATCTACTGGAGCATCATGAGCATGTATTATGACGTCACAGTATTTGATGACATAATAATTAGTATGCACTGTGACGTCACAATGTATTATGACGTCATAATGTATCCGCCTTATGACATCACAATATATTATGAGAGCGCAACATGCAGGTATAATGAGCAATTTCTCTTATCCCAATTTGTGTCACATCTACTGGAGCATCATGAGCATGTATTATGACGTCACAGTATATGATGACATCATATTAGTATGCACTATGACGTCACAATGTATTATGACGTCATAATGTATCCGCATTATGACATCACAATATATTATGAGAGCGCAACATGCAGGTATTATGAGCAATTTCTCTTACCCCAATTTGTGTCACATCTACTGGAGCATCATGAGCATGTATTATGACGTTACAGTATATGATGACATCATAATTAGTATACACTATGACGTCACAATGTATTATGACGTCATAATATATCCGCATTATGACATCACAATATATTATGAGAGCGCAACATGCAGGTTTTATGACCAATTTCGCTAACCGCAATTTGTGTCACATCTACTGGAGCATCATGAGCATGTATTATGACGTCACAGTATATGATGACATCATAATTAGTATGCACTATGATGTCACAATGTATTGTGACGTCATAATGTAGCCGCATTATGACATCACAATATATTATGAGAGCGCAATTTGCAGGTTTTATGACCAATTTCGCTTACCCCAATTTGTGTCACATCTACTGGAGCATCATGAGCATGTATTATGACGTCACAGTATATGATGACATCATAATTAGTATGCAGTATGACGTCACAATGTATTATGACGTCATAATGTATCCGCATTAAGACATCACAATATATTATGAGAGCGCAATTTGCAGGTTTTATGAGCAATTTCTCTTACCCCAATTTGTGTCACATCTACTGGAGCATCATGAGCATGTATTATGACGTCACAGTATATGATGACATCATAATCAGTATGCACTATGACGTCACAATGTATTATGACGTCATAATGTATCCGCATTATGACATCACAATATATTATGAGAGCGCAACATGCAGGTATTATGAGCAATTTCTCTTACCCCAATTTGTGTCACATCTACTGGAGCATCATGAGCATGATTTATGACGTCACAGTATATGATGACATCATAATTAGTATGCACTATGACGTCACAATGTATTATGACGTCATAATGTATCCGCATTATGACATCACAATATATTATGAGAGCGCAATTTGCAGGTTTTATGACCATTTTCGATTACCCCAATTTGTGTCACATATACTGGAGCATCATGAGCATGTATTATGACGTCACAGTATATGATGACATCATAATTAGTATGCAGTATGACGTCACAATGTATTATGACGTCATAATGTATCCGCATTATGACATCACAATATATTATGAGAGTGCAACATGCAGGTATTATGACCAATTTCTCTTACCCCAATTTGTTTCACATCTACTGGAGCATCATGAGCATGTATTATGACGTCACAGTATATGATGACATCATAATTAGTATGCACTATGACGTCACAATGTATTATGACGTCATAATGTATCTGCATTATGACATCACAATATATTTTGAGAGCGCAATTTACAGTTATTATGAGCAACTTCTCTTACCCCAATTAGTGTCACATCTACTGGAGCATCATGAGCATGTATTATGACATCACAGTATATGATGACATCATAATTAGTATGCAGTATGACATCACAATTTATTTTGACGTCATAATGTATCCGCCTTATGACATCACAATTTATTATGATAGCGCAATTTCCGGTATTATGAGCAATTTCTCTTACCCCAATTTGTGTCACATCTACCGGAGCATCATGAGCATGTATTATGACATCACAGTATATGATGACATCATAATTAGTATGCACTATGACGTCACAATGTATTATGACGTCATAATGTATCTGCATTATGACATCACAAAATATTATGAGAGCGCAATTTGCAGGTATTTTCAGCAATTTCTCTTACCCCAATTTGTGACACATCTACTGGAGAATGATGAGCATGTACTATGACATCACAGTATATGATGACATCATTTTTAGTATGCACTATGACGTCACAATGTATTATGACGTCATAGTGTATCCGCATTATGACATCTCAATATATTATGAGAGCGCAATTTGCAGGTATTATGAGCAATTTCTCTTAACCCAATTTGTGTCACATCTACTGGAGCATCATGAGCATGTATTATGACGTCACAGTATATGGTGACATCATAATTATTATGCACTATGACATCACAATGTTTTATTAAGTCTTAATGTGTCAGCATTATGACATCACAATATATTATGAGAGCGCAACATGCAGGTATTATGAGCAATTTCTCTTACCCCAATTTGTGTCACATCTACTGGAGCACGATGAGCATGATTTATGACGTCACAGTATATGATGACATCATAATTAGTATGCACTATGACGTCACAATGTTTTATGGCGTCATAATGTATCCGCATTATGACATCACAATATATTATGAGAGCGCAATTTGCAGGTTTTATGACCAATTTCGCTTACCACAATTTGTGTCACATCTACTGGAGCATCATGAGCATGTATTTTGACGTCACAGTATATGATGACATCATAATTAGTATGCAGTATGACGTCACAATGTATTATGATGTCATAATGTATCCGCATTATGACATCACAATATATTATGAGAGCGCAACATGCAGGTATTATGAGCAATTTCTCTTACCCCAATTTGTGTCACATCTACTGGAGCATCATGAGCATGTATTATGACGTCACAGTATATGATGACATCATAATTAGTATGCAGTATGACGTCACAATGGATTATGACGTCATAATGTATCCGCATTATGATATCACAATATATTATGAGAGCGCAACATGCAGGTATTATGAGCAATTTCTCTTACCCCAATTTGTGTCACATCTACTGGAGCATCATGAGCATGTATTATGACGTCACAGTATTTGATGACATAATAATTAGTATGCACTGTGACGTCACAATGTATTATGACGTCATAATGTATCCGCCTTATGACATCACAATATATTATGAGAGCGCAACATGCAGGTATTATGAGCAATTTCTCTTATCCCAATTTGTGTCACATCTACTGGAGCATCATGAGCATGTATTATGACGTCACAGTATATGATGACATCATAATTAGTATGCACTATGACGTCACAATGTATTATGACGTCATAATGTATCCGCATTATGACATCACAATATATTATGAGAGCGCAACATGCAGGTTTTATGACAAATTTCGCTAACCGCAATTTGTGTCACATCTACTGGAGCATCATGAGCATGTATTATGACGTCACAGTATATGATGACATCATAATTAGTATGCACTATGATGTCACAATGTATTGTGACGTCATAATGTAGCCGCATTATGACATCACAATATATTATGAGAGCGCAATTTGCAGGTTTTATGACCAATTTCGCTTACCCCAATTTGTGTCACATCTACTGGAGCATCATGAGCATGTATTATGACGTCACAGTATATGATGACATCATAATTAGTATGCAGTATGACGTCACAATGTATTATGACGTCATAATGTATCCGCATTAAGACATCACAATATATTATGAGAGCGCAATTTACAGGTTTTATGAGCAATTTCTCTTACCCCAATTTGTGTCACATCTACTGGAGCATCATGAGCATGTATTATGACGTCACAGTATATGATGACATCATAATTAGTATGCACTATGACATCACAATGTATTATGACGTCATAATGTATCCGCATTATGACATCACAATATATTATGAGAGCGCAACATGCAGGTATTATGAGCAATTTCTCTTACCCCAATTTGTGTCACATCTACTGGAGCATCATAAGCATGTATTATGACGTCACAGTATATGATGACATCATAATTAGTATGCACTATGACCTCACAATGTATTATGACGTCATAATGTATCCGCATTATGACATCACAATATATTATGAGAGCGCAACATGCAGGTATTATGAGCAATTTCTCTTACCCCAATTTGTGTCACATCTACTGGAGCATCATGAGTATATATTATGACGTCACAGCATTTGATGACATCATAATTAGTATGCACTGTGACGTCACAATGTATTATGACGTCATAATGTATCCGCCTTATGACATCACAATATATTATGTGAGCGCAACATGCAGGTATTATGAGCAATTTCTCTTATCCCAATTTGTGTCACATCTACTGGAGCATCATGAGCATGTATTGTGACGTCACAGTATATGATGACATCATAATTAGTATGCACTATGACGTCACAATGTATTATGACGTCATAATGTATCCGCATTATGACATCACAATATATTATGAGAGCGCAACATGCAGATATTATGAGCAATTTCTCTTACCCCAATTTGTGTCACATCTACTGGAGCATCATGAGCATGTATTATTACGTTACAGTATATGATGACATTATAATTAGTATGCACTATGACGTCACAATGTATTATGACGTCATAATATATCCGCATTATGACATCACAATATATTATGAGAGCGCAACATGCAGGTTTTATGACCAATTTCGCTAACCGCAATTTGTGTCACATCTACTGGAGCATCATGAGCATGTATTATGACGTCACAGTATATGGTGACATCATAATTAGTATACACTATGATGTCACAATGTATTATGACGTCATAATGTAGCCGCATTAAGACATCACAATATATTATGAGAGCGCAATTTGCAGGTTTTATGACCAATTTCGCTTACCCCAATTTGTGTCACATCTACTGGAGCATCATGAGCATGTATTATGACATCACAGTATATGATGACACCATAATTAGTATGCAGTATGACGTCACAATGTATTATGATGTCATAATGTATCCGCATTAGACATCACAATATATTATGAGAGCGCAACATGCAGGTATTTTCAACAATTTCTCTTACCCCAATTTGTGTCAAATCTACTGGAGCATCATGAGCATATATTATGACGTCACAGTATTTGATGACATCATAATTAGTATGCACTGTGATGTCACAATGTATTATGACGTCATAATGTATCCGCCTTATGACATCACAATATATTATGAGAGCGCAACATGCAGGTATTATGAGCAATTTCTCTTATCCCAATTTGTGTCACATCTACTGGAGCATCATGAGCATGTATTGTGACGTCACAGTATATGATGACATCATAATTAGCATGCACTATGACGTCACAATGTATTATGACGTCATAATGTATCCGCATTATGACATCACAATATATTATGAGAGCGCAACATGCAGGTATTATGAGCAATTTCTCTTACCCCAATTTGTGTCACATCTACTGGAGCATCATGAGCATGTATTATGACGTTACAGTATATGATGACATCATAATTAGTATGCACTATGACGTCACAATGTATTATGACGTCATAATATACCCGCATTATGACATCACAATATATTATGAGAGCGCAACATGCAGGTTTTATGACCAATTTCGCTAACCGCAATTTGTGTCACATCTACTGGAGCATCATGAGCATGTATTATGACGTCACAGTTTATGATGACATCATAATTAGTATGCACTATGATGTCACAATGTATTATGACGTCATAATGTAGCCGCATTAAGACATCACAATATATTATGAGAGCGCAATTTGCAGGTTTTATGACCAATTTCGCTTACCCCAATTTGTGTCACATCTACTGGAGCATCATGAGCATGTATTATGACATCACAGTATATGATGACACCATAATTAGTATGCAGTATGACGTCACAATGTATTATGATGTCATAATGTATCCGCATTATGACATCACAATATATTATGAGAGCGCAACATGCAGGTATTTTCAACAATTTCTCTTACCCCAATTTGTGTCACATCTACTGGAGCAACATGAGCATGTATTATGACGTCACATTATATGATGACATCATAATTAGTATGCACTATGACGTCACAATGTATTATGACGTCATAATGTATCCGCATTATGATATTCACAATATATTATGAGAGCACAACATGCAGGTATTATGACCAATTTCTCTTACCCCAATTTGTGTCACATCTACTGGAGCATCATGAGCATGTATTATGACGTCACACTATTTGATGACATCATAATTAGTATGCACTGTGACGTCACAATGTATTATGACGTCATAATGTATCCGCCTTATGACATCACAATATATTATGAGAGCGCAACATGCAGGTATTATGAGCAATTTCTCTTATCCCAATTTGTGTCACATCTACTGGAGCATCATGAGCATGTAATATGACGTCACAGTATATGATGACATCATAATTAGTATGCACTATGATGTCGCAATGTATTATGACGTCATAATGTATCCGCATTATGACATCACAATATATTATGAGAGCGCAACATGCAGGTATTATGAGCAATTTCTCTTACCCCAATTTGTGTCACATCTACTGGAGCATCATGAGCATGTATTATGACGTCACAGTATATGATGACATCATAATTAGTATGCACTACGACGTCACAATGTATTATGACGTCATAATGTATCCGCATTATGACATCACAATATATTATGAGAGCGCAACATGCAGGTTTTATGACCAATTTCGCTTGCCCCAATTTGTGTCACATCTACTGGAGCATCATGAGCATGTATTATGACGTCACAGTATATGATGACATCATAATTAGTATGCACTATGATGTCACAATGTATTATGACGTCATAATGTATCTGCATTATGACATCACAATATATTATGAGAGCGCAATTTGCAGGTTTTATGACCAATTTCGCTTACCCCAATTTGTGTCACATCTACTGGAGCATCATGAGCATGTATTATGACGTCACAGTATATGATGACATCATAAATAGTATGCAGTATGACGTCACAATGTATTATGACGTCATAATGTATCCGCATTAAGACATCACAATATATTATGAGAGCGAAATTTGCAGGTTTTATGAGCTATTTCTCTTACCCCAATTTGTGTCACATCTACTGGAGCATCATGAGCATGTATTATGACGTCACAGTATATGATGGCATCATAGTTAGTATGCACTATGACATCACAATGTATTATGACGTCATAATGTATCCGCATTATGACATCACAATATATTATGAGAGCGCAACATGCAGGTATTATGAGCAATTTCTCTTACCCCAATTTGTGTCACATCTACTGGAGCATCATGAGCATGTATTATGACGTTACAGTATATGATGACATCATAATTAGTATGCACTATGACCTCACAATGTATTATGACGTCATAATGTATCCGCATTATGATATCACAATATGAGAGCGCAACATGCAGGTATTATGAGCAATTTCTCTTACCCAATTTGTGTCACATCTAATGGAGCATCATGAGCATGTATTATGACGTCACAGTATATGATGACATCATAAATAGTATGCACTATGATGTCACAATGAATTATAACGTAATAATGTAGCCGCATTATGACATCACAATATATTATGAGAGCGCAATTTGCAGGTTTTATGAAAAATTTCGCTTACCCCAATTTGTGTCACATCTACTGGAGCATCATGAGCATGTATTATGACGTCACAGTATATGATGACATCATAATTAGTATGCAGTATGACGTCACAATGGATTATGACGTCATAATGTATCCGCATTAAGACATCACAATATATTATGAGAGCGCAATTTGCAGGTTTTATGAGCAATTTCTCTTACCCCAATTTGTGTCACATCTACTGGAGCATCATGAGCATGTATTATGATGTCACAGTATATGATGACATCATAATTAGTATGCACTGTGACGTCACAATGTATTATGACGTCATAATGTATCCGCAATATGACATCACAATATATTATGAGAGCGCAATTTGCAGGTTTTATGAACAATTTCGCTTACCACAATTTGTGTCACATCTACTGGAGCATCATGAGCATGTATTATGACGTCACAGTATATGGTGACATCATAATTATTATGCACTATGACGTCACAATGTTTTATTAAGTCTTAATGTGTCAGCATTATGACATCACAATATATTATGAGAGCGCAACATGCAGGTATTATGAGCAATTTCTCTTACCACAATTTGTGTCACATCTACTGGAGCACGATGAGCATGATTTATGACGTCACAGTATATGATGACATCATAATTAGTATGCACTATGACGTCACAATGTTTTATGGCGTCATAATGTATCCGCATTATGACATCACAATATATTATGAGAGCGCAATTTGCAGGTTTTATGACCAATTTCGCTTACCACAATTTGTGTCACATCTACTGGAGCATCATGAGCATGTATTTTGACGTCACAGTATATGATGACATCATAATTAGTATGCAGTATGACGTCACAATGTATTATTATGTCATAATGTATCCGCATTATGACATCACAATATATTATGAGAGCGCAACATGCAGGTATTATGAGCAATTTCTCTTACCCCAATTTGTGTCACATCTACTGGAGCATCATGAGCATGTATTATGACGTCACAGTATATGATGACATCATAATTAGTATGCAGTATGACGTCACAATGGATTATGACGTCATAATGTATCCGCATTATGACATCACAATATATTATGAGAGCGCAACATGCAGGTATTATGAGCAATTTCTCTTACCCCAATTTGTGTCACATCTACTGGAGCATCATGAGCATGTATTATGACGTCACAGTATTTGATGACATCATAATTAGTATGCACTGTGACGTCACAATGTATTATGACGTCATAATGTATCCGCCTTATGACATCACAATATATTATGAGAGCGCAACATGCAGGTATTATGAGCAATTTCTCTTATCCCAATTTGTGTCACATCTACTGGAGCATCATGAGCATGTATTATGACGTCACAGTATATGATGATATCATAATTAGTATGCACTATGACGTCACAATGTATTATGACGTCATAATGTATCCGCATTATGACATCACAATATATTATGAGAGCGCAACATGCAGGTATTATGAGCAATTTCTCTTACCCCAATTTGTGTCACATCTACTGGAGCATCATGAGCATGTATTATGACGTTACAGTATATGATGACATCATAATTAGTATGCACTATGACGTCACAATGTATTATGACGTCATAATATATCCGCATTATGACATCACAATATATTATGAGAGCACAACATGCAGGTTTTATGACCAATTTCGCTAACCGCAATTTGTGTCACATCTACTGGAGCATCATGAGCATGTATTATGACGTCACAGTATATGATGACATCATAATTAGTATGCACTATGATGTCACAATGTATTGGGACGTCATAATGTAGCCGCATTATGACATCACAATATATTATGAGAGCGCAATTTGCAGGTTTTATGACCAATTTCGCTTACCCCAATTAGTGTCACATCTACTGGAGCATCATGAGCATGTATTATGACGTCACAGTATATGATGATATCATAATTAGTATGCACTATGACGTCACAATGTTTTATGGCGTCATAATGTATCCGCATTATGACATCACAATATATTATGAGAGCGCAATTTGCAGGTTTTATGACCAATTTCGCTTACCACAATTTGTGTCACATCTACTGGAGCATCATGAGCATGTATTTTGACGTCACAGTATATGATGACATCATAATTAGTATGCAGTATGACGTCACAATGTATTATGATGTCATAATGTATCCGCATTATGACATCACAATATATTATGAGAGCGCAACATGCAGGTATTATGAGCAATTTCTCTTACCCCAATTTGTGTCACATCTACTGGAGCATCATGAGCATGTATTATGACGTCACAGTATATGATGACATCATAATTAGTATGCAGTATGACGTCACAATGGATTATGACGTCATAATGTATCCGCATTATGACATCACAATATATTATGAGAGCGCAACATGCAGGTATTATGAGCAATTTCTCTTACCCCAATTTGTGTCACATCTACTGGAGCATCATGAGCATGTATTATGACGTCACAGTATTTGATGACATCATAATTAGTATGCACTGTGACGTCACAATGTATTATGACGTCATAATGTATCCGCCTTATGACATCACAATATATTATGAGAGCGCAACATGCAGGTATTATGAGCAATTTCTCTTATCCCAATTTGTGTCACATCTACTGGAGCATCATGAGCATGTATTATGACGTCACAGTATATGATGACATCATAATTAGTATGCACTATGACGTCACAATGTATTATGACGTCATAATGTATCCGCATTAAGACATCACAATATATTATGAGAGCGCAATTTGCAGGTTTTATGAGCAATTTCTCTTACCCCAATTTGTGTCACATCTACTGGAGCATCATGAGCATGTATTATGACGTCACAGTATATGATGACATCATAATTAGTATGCACTATGACATCACAATGTATTATGACGTCATAATGTATCCGCATTATGACATCACAATATATTATGAGAGCGCAACATGCAGGTATTATGAGCAATTTCTCTTACCCCAATTTGTGTCACATCTACTGGAGCATCATGAGCATGTATTATGACGTCACAGTATATGATGACATCATAATTAGTATGCACTATGACCTCACAATGTATTATGACGTCATAATGTATCCGCATTATGACATCACAATATATTATGAGAGCGCAACATGCAGGTATTATGAGCAATTTCTCTTACCCCAATTTGTGTCACATCTACTGGAGCATCATGAGCATATATTATGACGTCACAGTATTTGATGACATCATAATTAGTATGCACTGTGACGTCACAATGTATTATGACGTCATAATGTATCCGCCTTATGACATCACAATATATTATGAGAGCGCAACATGCAGGTATTATGAGCAATTTCTCTTATCCCAATTTGTGTCACATCTACTGGAGCATCATGAGCATGTATTATGACGTCACAGTATATGATGACATCATAATTAGTATGCACTATGACGGCACAATGTATTATGACGTCATAAAGTATCCGCATTATGACATCACAATATATTATGAGAGCGCAACATGCAGGTATTATGAGCAATTTCTCTTACCCCAATTTGTGTCACATCTACTGGAGCATCATGAGCATGTATTATGACGTTACAGTATATGAGGACATCATAATTAGTATGCACTATGACGTCACAATGTATTATGACGTCATAATATATCCGCATTATGACATCACAATATATTATGAGAGCGCAACATGCAGGTTTTATGACCAATTTCGCTAACCGCAATTTGTGTCACATCTACTGGAGCATCATGAGCATGTATTATGACGTCACAGTATATGATGACATCATAATTAGTATGCACTATGATGTCACAATGTATTATGACGTCATAATGTAGCCGCATTAAGACATCACAATATATTATGAGAGCGCAATTTGCAGGTTTTATGACCAATTTCGCTTACCCCAATTTGTGTCACATCTACTGGAGCATCATGAGCATGTATTATGACATCACAGTATATGATGACACCATAATTAGTATGCAGTATGACGTCACAATGTATTATGATGTCATAATGTATCCGCATTATGACATCACAATATATTATGAGAGCGCAACATGCAGGTATTTTCAACAATTTCTCTTACCCCAATTTGTGTCACATCTACTGGAGCATCATGAGCATATATTATGACGTCACAGTATTTGATGACATCATAATTAGTATGCACTGTGACGTCACAATGTATTATGACGTCATAATGTATCCGCCTTATGACATCACAATATATTATGAGAGCGCAACATGCAGGTATTATGAGCAATTTCTCTTATCCCAATTTGTGTCACATCTACTGGAGCATCATGAGCATGTATTGTGACGTCACAGTATATGATAACATCATAAATAGCATGCACTATGATGTCACAATGTATTATGACGTCATAATGTATCCGCATTATGACATCACAATATATTATGAGAGCGCAACATGCAGGTATTATGAGCAATTTCTCTTACCCCAATTTGTGTCACATCTACTGGAGCATCATGAGCATGTATTATGACGTTACAGTATATGATGACATCATAATTAGTATGCACTATGACGTCACAATGTATTATGACGTCATAATATATCCGCATTATGACATCACAATATATTATGAGAGCGCAACATGCAGGTTTTATGACCAATTTCGCTAACCGCAATTTGTGTCACATCTACTGGAGCATCATGAGCATGTATTATGACGTCACAGTATATGATGACATCATAATTAGTATGCACTATGATGTCACAATGTATTATGACGTCATAATGTAGCCGCATTAAGACATCACAATATATTATGAGAGCGCAATTTGCAGGTTTTATGACCAATTTCGCTTACCCCAATTTGTGTCACATCTACTGGAGCATAATGAGCATGTATTATGACATCACAGTATATGATGACACCATAATTAGTATGCAGTATGACGTCACAATGTATTATGATGTCATAATGTATCCGCATTATGACATCACAATATATTATGAGAGCGCAACATGCAGGTATTTTCAACAATTTCTCTTACCCCAATTTGTGTCACATCTACTGGAGCATCATGAGCATGTATTATGACGTCACATTATATGATGACATCATAATTAGTATGCACTATGACGTCACAATGTATTATGACGTCATAATGTATCCGCATTATGATATTCACAATATATTATGAGAGCGCAACATGCAGGTATTATGACCAATTTCTCTTACCCCAATTTGTGTCACATCTACTGGAGCATCATGAGCATGTATTATGACGTCACAGTATTTGATGACATCATAATTAGTATGCACTGAGACGTCACAATGTATTATGACGTCATAATGTATCCGCCTTATGACATCACAATATATTATGAGAGCGCAACATGCAGGTATTATGAGCAATTTCTCTTATCCCAATTTGTGTCACATCTACTGGAGCATCATGAGCATGTATTATGACGTCACAGTATATGATGACATCATAATTAGTATGCACTATGACGTCGCAATGTATTATGACGTCAGAATGTATCCGCATTATGACATCACAATATATTATGAGAGCGCAACATGCAGGTATTATGAGCAATTTCTCTTACCCCAATTTGTGTCACATCTACTGGAGCATCATGAGCATGCATTATGACGTCACAGTATATGATGACATCATAATTAGTATGCACTACGACGTCACAATGTATTATGACGTCATAATATATCCGCATTATGACATCACAATATATTATGAGAGCACAACATGCAGGTTTTATGACCAATTTCGCTTACCCCAATTTGTGTCACATCTACTGGAGCATCATGAGCATGTATTATGACGTCACAGTATATGATGACATCATAATTAGTATGCACTATGATGTCACAATGTATTATGACGTCATAATGTATCCGCATTATGACATCACAATATATTATGAGAGCGCAATTTGCAGGTTTTATGACCAATTTCGCTTACCCCAATTTGTGTCACATCTACTGGAGCATCATGAGCATGTATTATGACGTCACAGTATATGATGACATCATAAATAGTATGCAGTATGACGTCACAATGTATTATGACGTCATAATGTATCCGCATTATGACATCACAATATATTATGATAGCGCAACATGCAGGTATTATGAGCAATTTCTCTTACCCCAATTTGTGTCACATCTACTGGAGCATCATGAGCATGTATTATGACGTCACAGTATATGATGACATCATAATTAGTATGCACTATGACCTCACAATGTATTATGACGTCATAATGTATCCGCATTATGATATCACAATATGAGAGCGCAACATGCAGGTATTATGAGCAATTTCTCTTACCCAATTTGTGTCACATCTAATGGAGCATCATGAGCATGTATTATGACGTCACAGTATATGATGACATCATAAATAGTATGCACTATGATGTCACAATGTATTTTAACGTAATAATGTAGCCGCATTATGACATCACAATATATTATGAGAGCGCAATTTGCAGGTTTTATGAAAAATTTCGCTTACCCCAATTTGTGTCACATCTACTGGAGGATCATGAGCATGTATTATGACGTCACAGTATATGATGACATCATAATTAGTATGCAGTATGACGTCACAATGGATTATGACGTCATAATGTATCCGCATTAAGACATCACAATATATTATGAGAGCGCAATTTGCAGGTTTTATGAGCAATTTCTCTTACCCCAATTTGTGTCACATCTACTGGAGCATCATGAGCATGTATTATGATGTCACAGTATATGATGACATCATAATTACTTTGCAGTATGACGTCACAATGTATTATGACGTCATAATGTATCCGCAATATGACATCACAATATATTATGGGAGCGCAATTTGCAGGTTTTATGACCAATTTCGCTTACCACAATTTGTGTCACATCTACTGGAGCATCATGAGCATGTATTATGACGTCACAGTATATGGTGACATCATAATTATTATGCACTATGACGTCACAATGTTTTATTAAGTCTTAATGTGTCAGCATTATGACATCACAATATATTATGAGAGCGCAACATGCAGGTATTATGAGCAATTTCTCTTACCCCAATTTGTGTCACATCTACTGGAGCACGATGAGCATGATTTATGATGTCACAGTATATGATGACATCATAATTAGTATGCACTATGACGTCACAATGTTTCATGGCGTCATAATGTATCCGCATTATGACATCACAATATATTATGAGAGCGCAATTTGCAGGTTTTATGACCAATTTCGCTTACCACAATTTGTGTCACATCTACTGGAGCATCAGGAGCATGTATTTTGACGTCACAGTATATGATGACATCATAATTAGTATGCAGTATGACGTCACAATGTATTATGATGTCATAATGTATCCGCATTATGACATCACAATATATTATGAGAGCGCAACATGCAGGTATTATGAGCAATTTCTCTTACCCCAATTTGTGTCACATCTACTGGAGCATCATGAGCATGTATTATGACGTCACAGTATATGATGACATCATAATTAGTATGCAGTATGACGTCACAATGGATTATGACGTCATAATGTATCCGCATTATGACATCACAATATATTATGAGAGCGCAACATGCAGGTATTATGAGCAATTTCTCTTACCCCAATTTGTGTCACATCTACTGGAGCATCATGAGCATGTATTATGACGTCACAGTATTTGATGACATCATAATTAGTATGCACAGTGACGTCACAATGTATTATGACGTCATAATGTATCCGCCTTATGACATCACAATATATTATGAGAGCGCAACATGCAGGTATTATGAGCAATTTCTCTTATCCCAATTTGTGTGACATCTACTGGAGCATCATGAGCATGTATTATGACGTCACAGTATATGATGACATCATAATTAGTATGCACTATGACGTCACAATGTATTATGACGTCATAATGTATCCGCATTATGACATCACAATATATTATGAGAGCGCAACATGCAGGTATTATGAGCAATTTCTCTTACCCCAATTTGTGTCACATCTACTGGAGCATCATGAGCATGTATTATGACGTTACAGTATATGATGACATCATAATTAGTATGCACTATGACGTCACAATGTATTATGACGTCATAATATATCCGCATTATGACATCACAATATATTATGAGAGCGCAACATGCAGGTTTTATGACCAATTTCGCTAACCGCAATTTGTGTCACATCTACTGGAGCATCATGAGCATGTATTATGACGTCACAGTATATGATGACATCATAATTATTATGCACTATGATGTCACAATGTATTGTGACCTCATAATGTAGCCGCATTATGACATCACAATATATTATGAGAGCGCAATTTGCAGGTTTTATGACCAATTTCGCTTACCCCAATTAGTGTCACATCTACTGGAGCATCATGAGCATGTATTATGACGTCACAGTATATGATGACATCATAATTAGTATGCAGTATGACGTCACAATGTATTATGACGTCATAATGTATCCGCATTAAGACATCACAATATATTATGAGAGCGCAATTTGCAGGTTTTATGAGCAATTTCTCTTACCCCAATTTGTGTCACATCTACTGGAGCATCATGAGCATGTATTATGACGTCACAGTATATGATGACATCATAATTAGTATGCACTATGACATCACAATGTATTATGACGTCATAATGTATCCGCATTATGACATCACAATATATTATGAGAGCGCAACATGCAGGTATTATGAGCAATTTCTCTTACCCCAATTTGTGTCACATCTACTGGAGCATCATGAGCATGTATTATGACGTCACAGTATATGATGACATCATAATTAGTATGCACTATGACATCACAATGTATTATGACGTCATAATGTATCCGCATTATGATATCACAATATGAGAGCGCAACATGCAGGTATTATGAGCAATTTCTCTTACCCAATTTGTGTCACATCTAATGGAGAATCATGAGCATGTATTATGACGTCACAGTATATGATGACATCATAAATAGTATGCACTATGATGTCACAATGTATTATAACGTAATAATGTAGCCGCATTATGATATCACAATATATTATGAGAGCGCAATTTGCAGGTTTTATGAAAAATTTCGCTTACCCCAATTTGTGTCACATCTACTGGAGCATCATGAGCATGTATTATGACGTCACAGTATATGATCACATCATAATTAGTATGCAGTATGACGTCACAATGGATTATGACGTCATAATGTATCCGCATTAAGACATCACAATATATTATGAGAGCGCAATTTGCAGGTTTTATGAGCAATTTCTCTTACCCCAATTTGTGTCACATCTACTGGAGCATCATGAGCATGTATTATGACGTCACAGTATATGATGACATCATAATTAGTATGCAGTATGACGTCACAATGGATTATGACGTCATAATGTATCCGCATTAAGACATCACAATATATTATGAGAGCGCAATTTGCAGGTTTTATGAGCAATTTCTCTTACCCCAATTTGTGTCACATCTACTGGAGCATCATGAGCATGTATTATGACGTCACAGTATATGATGACATCATAATTAGTATGCAGTATGACGTCACAATGTATTATGACGTCATAATGTATCCGCAATATGACATCACAATATATTATGAGAGCGCAATTTGCAGGTTTTATGACCAATTTCGCTTACCACAATATGTGTCACATCTACTGGAGCATCATGAGCATGTATTATGACGTCACAGTATATGATGACATCATAATTAGTATGCAGTATGACGTCACAATGTATTATGATGTCATAATGTATCCGCATTATGACATCACAATATATTATGAGAGCGCAACATGCAGGTATTATGAGCAATTTCTCTTACCCCAATTTGTGTCACATCTACTGGAGCATCATGAGCATGTATTATGACGTCACAGTATATGATGACATCATAATTAGTATGCAGTATGACGTCACAATGTATTATGACGTCATAATGTATCCGCATTATGACATCACAATATATTATGAGAGCGCAACATGCAGGTATTATGAGCAATTTCTCTTACCCCAATTTGTGTCACATCTACTGGAGCATCATGAGCATATATTATGACGTCACAGTATTTGATGACATCATAATTAGTATGCACTGTGACGTCACAATGTATTATGACGTCATAATGTATCCACCTTATGACATCACAATATATTATGAGAGCGCAACATGCAGGTTTTATGACCAATTTCGCTAACCGCAATTTGTGTCACATCTACTGGAGCATCATGAGCATGTATTATGACGTCACAGTATATGATGACATCATAATTAGTATGCACTATGATGTCACAATGTATTATGACGTCATAATGTAGCCGCATTAAGACATCACAATATATTATGAGAGCGCAATTTGCAGGTTTTATGACCAATTTCGCTTACCCCAATTTGTGTCACATCTACTGGAGCATCATGAGCATGTATTATGACATCACAGTATATGATGACACCATAATTAGTATGCAGTATGACGTCACAATGTATTATGATGTCATAATGTATCCGCATTATGACATCACAATATATTATGAGAGCGCAACATGCAGGTATTTTCAACAATTTCTCTTACCCCAATTTGTGTCACATCTACTGGAGCATCATGAGCATGTATTATGACGTCACATTATATGATGACATCATAATTAGTATGCACTATGACGTCACAATGTATTATGACGTCATAATGTATCCGCATTATGATATTCACAATATATTATGAGAGCGCAACATGCAGGTATTATGACCAATTTCTCTTACCCCAATTTGTGTCACATCTACTGGAGCATCATGAGCATGTATTATGACGTCACAGTATTTGATGACATCATAATTAGTATGCACTGTGACGTCACAATGTATTATGACGTCATAATGTATCCGCCTTATGACATCACAATATATTATGAGTGCGCAACATGCAGGTATTATGAGCAATTTCTCTTATCCCAATTTGTGTCACATCTACTGGAGCATCATGAGCATGTATTATGACGTCACAGTATATGATGACATCATAATTAGTATGCACTATGACGTCGCAATGTATTATGACGTCATAATGTATCCGCATTATGACATCACAATATATTATGAGAGCGCAACATGCAGGTATTATGAGCAATTTCTCTTACCCCAATTTGTGTCACATCTACTGGAGCATCATGAGCATGTATTATGACGTCACAGTATATGATGACATCATAATTAGTATGCACTACGACGTCACAATGTATTATGACGTAAAAATATATCCGCATTATGACATCACAATATATTATGAGAGCGCAACATGCAGGTTTTATGACCAATTTCGCTTACCCCAATTTGTGTCACATCTACTGGAGCATCATGAGCATGTATTATGACGTCACAGTATATGATGACATCATAATTAGTATGCACTATGATGTCACAATGTATTATGACGTCATAATGTATCCGCATTATGACATCACAATATATTATGAGAGCGCAATTTGCAGGTTTTATGACCAATTTCGCTTACCCCAATTTGTGTCACATCTACTGGAGCATCATGAGCATGTATTATGACGTCACAGTATATGATGACATCATAAATAGTATGCAGTATGACGTCACAATGGATTATGACGTCATAATGTATCCGCATTAAGACATCACAATATATTATGAGAGCGAAATTTGCAGGTTTTATGAGCAATTTCTCTTACCCCAATTTGTGTCACATCTACTGGAGCATCATGAGCATGTATTATGACGTCACAGTATATGATGACATCATAATTAGTATGCACTATGACATCACAATGTATTATGACGTCATAATGTATCCTCATTATGACATCACAATATTTTATGAGAGCGCAACATGCAGGTATTATGAGCAATTTCTCTTACCCCAATTTGTGTCACATCTACTGGAGCATCATGAGCATGTATTATGACGTCACAGTATATGATGACATCATAATTAGTATGCACTATGACCTCACAATGTATTATGACGTCATAATGTATCCGCATTATGATATCACAATATGAGAGCGCAACATGCAGGTATTATGAGCAATTTCTCTTACCCAATTTGTGTCACATGTAATGGAGCATCATGAGCATGTATTATGACGTCACAGTATATGATGACATCATAAATAGTATGCACTATGATGTCACAATGTATTATAACGTAATAATGTAGCCACATTATGACATCACAATATATTATGAGAGCGCAATTTGCAGGTTTTATGAAAAATTTCGCTTACCCCAATATGTGTCACATCTACTGGAGCATCATGAGCATGTATTATGACGTCACAGTATATGATGACATCATAATTAGTATGCAGTATGACGTCACAATGGATTATGACGTCATAATGTATCCGCATTAAGACATCACAATATATTATGAGAGCGCAATTTGCAGGTTTTATGAGCAATTTCTCTTACCCCAATTTGTGTCACATCTACTGGAGCATCATGAGCATGTATTATGACGTCACAGTATATGATGACATCATAATTAGTATGCAGTATGACGTCACAATGTATTATGACGTCATAATGTATCCGCAATATGACATCACAATATATTATGAGAGCGCAATTTGCAGGTTTTACGACCAATTTCGCTTACCACAATTTGTGTCACATCTACTGGAGCATCATGAGCATGTATTATGACGTCACAGTATATGATGACATCATAATTAGTATGCAGTATGACGTCACAATGTATTATGATGTCATAATGTATCCGCATTATGACATCACAATATATTATGGGAGCGCAACATGCAGATATTATGAGCAATTTCTCTTACCCCAATTTGTGTCACATCTACTGGAGCATCATGAGCATGTATTATGACGTCACAGTATATGATGACATCATAATTAGTATGCAGTATGACGTCACAATGTATTATGACGTCATAATGTATCCGCATTATGACATCACAATATATTATGAGAGCGCAACATGCAGGTATTATGAGCAATTTCTCTTACCCCAATTTGTGTCACATCTACTGGAGCATCATGAGCATATATTATGACGTCACAGTATTTGATGACATCATAATTAGTATGCACTGTGACGTCACAATGTATTATGACGTCATAATGTATCCGCCTTATGACATCACAATATATTATGAGAGCGCAACATGCAGGTATTATGAGCAATTTCTCTTACCCCAATTTGTGTCACATCTACTGGAGCATCATGAGCATGTATTATGACGTCACAGTATATGATGACATCATAATTAGTATGCAGTATGGCGTCACAATGTATTATGACATCATAATGTATCCGCATTATGACATCACAATATATTATGAGAGCGCAACATGCAGGTATTATGAGCAATTTCTCTTACCCCAATTTGTGTCACATCTACTGGAGCATAATGAGCATATATTATGACGTCACAGTATTTGATGACATCATAATTAGTATGCACTGTGACGTCACAATGTATTATGACGTCATAATGTATCCGCCTTATGACATCACAATATATTATGAGAGCGCAACATGCAGGTTTTATGACCAATTTCGCTAACCGCAATTTGTGTCACATCTACTGGAGCATCATGAGCATGTATTATGACGTCACAGTATATGATGACATCATAATTAGTATGCACTATGATGTCACAATGTATTATGACGTCATAATGTAGCCGCATTAAGACATCACAATATATTATGAGAGCGCAATTTGCAGGTTTTATGACCAATTTCGCTTACCCCAATTTGTGTCACATCTACTGGAGCATCATGAGCATGTATTATGACATCACAGTATATGATGACACCATAATTAGTATGCAGTATGACGTCACAATGTATTATGATGTCATAATGTATCCGCATTATGACATCACAATATATTATGAGAGCGCAACATGCAGGTATTTTCAACAATTTCTCTTACCCCAATTTGTGTCACATCTACTGGAGCATCATGAGCATGTATTATGACGTCACATTATATGATGACATCATAATTAGTATGCACTATGACGTCACAATGTATTATGACGTCATAATGTATCCGCATTATGATATTCACAATATATTATGAGAGCGCAACATGCAGGTATTATGACCAATTTCTCTTACCCCAATTTGTGTCACATCTACTGGAGCATCATGAGCATGTATTATGACGTCACAGTATTTGATGACATCATAATTAGTATGCACTGTGACGTCACAATGTATTATGACGTCATAATGTATCCGCCTTATGACATCACAATATATTATGAGAGCGCAACATGCAGGTATTATGAGCAATTTCTCTTATCCCAATTTGTGTCACATCTACTGGAGCATCATGAGCATGTATTATGACGTCACAGTATATGATGACATCATAATTAGTATGCACTATGACGTCGCAATGTATTATGACGTCATAATGTATCCGCATTATGACATCACAATATATTATGAGAGCGCAACATGCAGGTATTATGAGCAATTTCTCTTACCCCAATTTGTGTCACATCTACTGGAGCATCATGAGCATGTATTATGACGTCACAGTATATGATGACATCATAATTAGTATGCACTACGACGTCACAATGTATTATGACGTCATAATATATCCGCATTATGACATCACAATATATTATGAGAGCGCAACATGCAGGTTTTATGACCAATTTCGCTTACCCCAATTTGTGTCACATCTACTGGAGCATCATGAGCATGTATTATGACGTCACAGTATATGATGACATCATAATTAGTATGCACTATGATGTCACAATGTATTATGACGTCATAATGTATCCGCATTATGACATCACAATATATTATGAGAGCGCAATTTGCAGGTTTTATGACCAATTTCGCTTACCCCAATTTGTGTCACATCTACTGGAGCATCATGAGCATGTATTATGACGTCACAGTATATGATGACATCATAAATAGTATGCAGTATGACGTCACAATGTATTATGACGTCATAATGTATCCGCATTAAGACATCACAATATATTATGAGAGCGAAATTTGCAGGTTTTATGAGCAATTTCTCTTACCCCAATGTGTGTCACATCTACTGGAGCATCATGAGCATGTATTATGACGTCACAGTATATGATGACATCATAATTAGTATGCACTATGACATCACAATGTATTATGACGTCATAATGTATCCGCATTATGACATCACAATATATTATGAGAGCGCAACATGCAGGTATTATGAGCAATTTCTCTTACCCCAATTTGTGTCACATCTACTGGAGCATCATGAGCATGTATTATGACGTCACAGTATATGATGACATCATAATTAGTATGCACTATGACCTCACAATGTATTATGACGTCATAATGTATCCGCATTATGATATCACAATATGAGAGCGCAACATGCAGGTATTATGAGCAATTTCTCTTACCCAATTTGTGTCACATGTAATGGAGCATCATGAGCATGTATTATGACGTCACAGTATATGATGACAGCATAAATAGTATGCACTATGATGTCACAATGTATTATAACGTAATAATGTAGCCGCATTATGACATCACAATATATTATGAGAGCGCAATTTGCAGGTTTTATGAAAAATTTCGCTTACCCCAATTTGTGTCACATCTACTGGAGCATCATGAGCATGTATTATGACGTCACAGTATATGATGACATCATAATTAGTATGCAGTATGACGTCACAATGGATTATGACGTCATAATGTATCCGCATTAAGACATCACAATATATTATGAGAGCGCAATTTGCAGGTTTTATGAGCAATTTCTCTTACCCCAATTTGTGTCACATCTACTGGAGCATCATGAGCATGTATTATGACGTCACAGTATATGATGACATCATAATTAGTATGCAGTATGACGTCACAATGTATTATGACGTCATAATGTATCCGCAATATGACATCACAATATATTATGAGAGCGCAATTTGCAGGTTTTATGACCAATTTCGCTTACCACAATTTGTGTCACATCTACTGGAGCATCATGAGCATGTATTATGACGTCACAGTATATGATGACATCATAATTAGTATGCAGTATGACGTCACAATGTATTATGATGTCATAATGTATCCGCATTATGACATCACAATATATTATGAGAGCGCAACATGTAGATATTATGAGCAATTTCTCTTACCCCAATTTGTGTCACATCTACTGGAGCATCATGAGCATGTATTATGACGTCACAGTATATGATGACATCATAATTAGTATGCAGTATGACGTCACAATGTATTATGACGTCATAATGTATCCGCATTATGACATCACAATATATTATGAGAGCGCAACATGCAGGTATTATGAGCAATTTCTCTTACCCCAATTTGTGTCACATCTACTGGAGCATCATGAGCATATATTATGACGTCACAGTATTTGATGACATCATAATTAGTATGCACTGTGACGTCACAATGTATTATGACGTCATAATGTATCCGCCTTATGACATCACAATATATTATGAGAGCGCAACATGCAGGTATTATGAGCAATTTCTCTTACCCCAATTTGTGTCACATCTACTGGAGCATCATGAGCATGTATTATGACGTCACAGTATATGATGACATCATAATTAGTATGCAGTATGACGTCACAATGTATTATGACGTCATAATGTATCCGCATTATGACATCACAATATATTATGAGAGCGCAACATGCAGGTATTATGAGCAATTTCTCTTACCCCAATTTGTGTCACATCTACTGGAGCATAATGAGCATATATTATGACGTCACAGTATTTGATGACATCATAATTAGTATGCACTGTGACGTCACAATGTATTATGACGTCATAATGTATCCGCCTTATGACATCACAATATATTATGAGAGCGCAACATGCAGGTTTTATGACCCATTTCGCTAACCGCAATTTGTGTCACATCTACTGGAGCATCATGAGCATGTATTATGACGTCACAGTATATGATGACATCATAATTAGTATGCACTATGATGTCACAATGTATTATGACGTCATAATGTAGCCGAATTAAGACATCACAATATATTATGAGAGCGCAATTTGCAGGTTTTATGACCAATTTCTCTTACCCCAATTTGTGTCACATCTACTGGAGCATCATGAGCATGTATTATGACATCACAGTATATGATGACACCATAATTATTATGCAGTATGACGTCACAATGTATTATGATGTCATAATGTATCCGCATTATGACATCACAATATATTATGAGAGCGCAACATGCAGGTATTTTCAACAATTTCTCTTACCCCAATTTGTGTCACATCTACTGGAGCATCATGAGCATGTATTATGACGTCACATTATATGATGACATCATAATTAGTATGCACTATGACGTCACAATGTATTATGACGTCATAATGTATCCGCATTATGATATTCACAATATATTATGAGAGCGCAACATGCAGGTATTATGACCAATTTCTCTTACCCCAATTTGTGTCACATCTACTGGAGCATCATGAGCATGTATTATGACGTCACAGTATTTGATGACATCATAATTAGTATGCACTGTGACGTCACAATGTATTATGACGTCATAATGTATCCGCCTTATGACATCACAATATATTATGAGAGCGCAACATGCAGGTATTATGAGCAATTTCTCTTATCCCAATTTGTGTCACATCTACTGGAGCATCATGAGCATGTATTATGACGTCACAGTATATGATGACATCATAATTAGTATGCACTATGACGTCGCAATGTATTATGACGTCATAATGTATCCGCATTATGACATCACAATATATTATGAGAGCGCAACATGCAGGTATTATGAGCAATTTCTCTTACCCCAATTTGTGTCACATCTACTGGAGCATCATGAGCATGTATTATGACGTCACAGTATATGATGACATCATAATTAGTATGCACTACGACGTCACAATGTATTATGACGTCATAATATATCCGCATTATGACATCACAATATATTATGAGAGCGCAACATGCAGGTTTTATGACCAATTTCGCTTACCCCAATTTGTGTCACATCTACTGGAGCATCATGAGCATGTATTATGATGTCACAGTATATGATGACATCATAATTAGTATGCACTATGATGTCACAATGTATTATGACGTCATAATGTATCCGCATTATGACATCACAATATATTATGAGAGCGCAATTTGCAGGTTTTATGACCAATTTCGCTTACCCCAATTTGTGTCACATCTACTGGAGCATCATGAGCATGTATTATGACGTCACAGTATATGATGACATCATAAATAGTATGCAGTATGACGTCACAATGTATTATGACGTCATAATGTATCCGCATTAAGACATCACAATATATTATGAGAGCGAAATTTGCAGGTTTTATGAGCAATTTCTCTTACCCCAATTTGTGTCACATTTACTGGAGCATCATGAGCATGTATTATGACGTCACAGTATATGATGACATCATAATTAGTATGCACTATGACATCACAATGTATTATGACGTCATAATGTATCCGCATTATGACATCACAATATATTATGAGAGCGCAACATGCAGGTATTATGAGCAATTTCTCTTACCCCAATTTGTGTCACATCTACTGGAGCATCATGAGCATGTATTATGACGTCACAGTATATGATGACATCATAATTAGTATGCACTATGACCTCACAATGTATTATGACGTCATAATGTATCCGCATTATGATATCACAATATGAGAGCGCAACATGCAGGTATTATGAGCAATTTCTCTTACCCAATTTGTGTCACATGTAATGGAGCATCATGAGCATGTATTATGACGTCACAGTATATGATGACAGCATAAATAGTATGCACTATGATGTCACAATGTATTATAACGTAATAATGTAGCCGCATTATGACATCACAATATATTATGAGAGCGCAATTTGCAGGTTTTATGAAAAATTTCGCTTACCCCAATTTGTGTCACATCTACTGGAGCATCATGAGCATGTATTATGACGTCACAGTATATGATGACATCATAATTAGTATGCAGTATGACGTCACAATGGATTATGACGTCATAATGTATCCGCATTAAGACATCACAATATATTATGAGAGCGCAATTTGCAGGTTTTATGAGCAATTTCTCTTACCCCAATTTGTGTCACATCTACTGGAGCATCATGAGCATGTATTATGACGTCACAGTATATGATGACATCATAATTAGTATGCAGTATGACGTCACAATGTATTATGACGTCATAATGTATCCGCAATATGACATCACAATATATTATGAGAGCGCAATTTGCAGGTTTTATGACCAATTTCGCTTACCACAATTTGTGTCACATCTACTGGAGCATCATGAGCATGTATTATGACGTCACAGTATATGATGACATCATAATTAGTATGCAGTATGACGTCACAATGTATTATGATGTCATAATGTATCCGCATTATGACATCACAATATATTATGAGAGCGCAACATGTAGATATTATGAGCAATTTCTCTTACCCCAATTTGTGTCACATCTACTGGAGCATCATGAGCATGTATTATGACGTCACAGTATATGATGACATCATAATTAGTATGCAGTATGACGTCACAATGTATTATGACGTCATAATGTATCCGCATTATGACATCACAATATATTATGAGAGCGCAACATGCAGGTATTATGAGCAATTTCTCTTACCCCAATTTGTGTCACATCTACTGGAGCATCATGAGCATATATTATGACGTCACAGTATTTGATGACATCATAATTAGTATGCACTGTGACGTCACAATGTATTATGACGTCATAATGTATCCGCCTTATGACATCACAATATATTATGAGAGCGCAACATGCAGGTATTATGAGCAATTTCTCTTACCCCAATTTGTGTCACATCTACTGGAGCATCATGAGCATGTATTATGACGTCACAGTATATGATGACATCATAATTAGTATGCAGTATGACGTCACAATGTATTATGACGTCATAATGTATCCGCATTATGACATCACAATATATTAAGAGAGCGCAACATGCAGGTATTATGAGCAATTTCTCTTACCCCAATTTGTGTCACATCTACTGGAGCATAATGAGCATATATTATGACGTCACAGTATTTGATGACATCATAATTAGTATGCACTGTGACGTCACAATGTATTATGACGTCATAATGTATCCGCCTTATGACATCACAATATATTATGAGAGCGCAACATGCAGGTTTTATGACCCATTTCGCTAACCGCAATTTGTGTCACATCTACTGGAGCATCATGAGCATGTATTATGACGTCACAGTATATGATGACATCATAATTAGTATGCACTATGATGTCACAATGTATTATGACGTCATAATGTAGCCGAATTAAGACATCACAATATATTATGAGAGCGCAATTTGCAGGTTTTATGAACAATTTCTCTTACCCCAATTTGTGTCACATCTACTGGAGCATCATGAGCATGTATTATGACATCACAGTATATGATGACACCATAATTAGTATGCAGTATGACGTCACAATGTATTATGATGTCATAATGTATCCGCATTATGACATCACAATATATTATGAGAGCGCAACATGCAGGTATTTTCAACAATTTCTCTTACCCCAATTTGTGTCACATCTACTGGAGCATCATGAGCATGTATTATGACGTCACATTATATGATGACATCATAATTAGTATGCACTATGACGTCACAATGTATTATGACGTCATAATGTATCCGCATTATGATATTCACAATATATTATGAGAGCGCAACATGCAGGTATTATGACCAATTTCTCTTACCCCAATTTGTGTCACATCTACTGGAGCATCATGAGCATGTATTATGACGTCACAGTATTTGATGACATCATAATTAGTATGCACTGTGACGTCACAATGTATTATGACGTCATAATGTATCCGCCTTATGACATCACAATATATTATGAGAGCGCAACATGCAGGTATTATGAGCAATTTCTCTTATCCCAATTTGTGTCACATCTACTGGAGCATCATGAGCATGTATTATGACGTCACAGTATATGATGACATCATAATTAGTATGCACTATGACGTCGCAATGTATTATGACGTCATAATGTATCCGCATTATGACATCACAATATATTATGAGAGCGCAACATGCAGGTATTATGAGCAATTTCTCTTACCCCAATTTGTGTCACATCTACTGGAGCATCATGAGCATGTATTATGACGTCACAGTATATGATGACATCATAATTAGTATGCACTACGACGTCACAATGTATTATGACGTCATAATATATCCGCATTATGACATCACAATATATTATGAGAGCGCAACATGCAGGTTTTATGACCAATTTCGCTTACCCCAATTTGTGTCACATCTACTGGAGCATCATGAGCATGTATTATGACGTCACAGTATATGATGACATCATAATTAGTATGCACTATGATGTCACAATGTATTATGACGTCATAATGTATCCGCATTATGACATCACAATATATTATGAGAGCGCAATTTGCAGGTTTTATGACCAATTTCGCTTACCCCAATTTGTGTCACATCTACTGGAGCATCATGAGCATGTATTATGACGTCACAGTATATGATGACATCATAAATAGTATGCAGTATGACGTCACAATGTATTATGACGTCATAATGTATCCGCATTAAGACATCACAATATATTATGAGAGCGAAATTTGCAGGTTTTATGAGCAATTTCTCTTACCCCAATTTGTGTCACATCTACTGGAGCATCATGAGCATGTATTATGACGTCACAGTATATGATGACATCATAATTAGTATGCACTATGACATCACAATGTATTATGACGTCATAATGTATCCGCATTATGACATCACAATATATTATGAGAGCGCAACATGCAGGTATTATGAGCAATTTCTCTTACCCCAATTTGTGTCACATCTACTGGAGCATCATGAGCATGTATTATGACGTCACAGTATATGATGACATCATAATTAGTATGCACTATGACCTCACAATGTATTATGACGTCATAATGTATCCGCATTATGATATCACAATATGAGAGCGCAACATGCAGGTATTATGAGCAATTTCTCTTACCCAATTTGTGTCACATGTAATTGAGCATCATGAGCATGTATTATGACGTCACAGTATATGATGACATCATAAATAGTAAGCACTATGATGTCACAATGTATTATAACGTAATAATGTAGCCGCATTATGACATCACAATATATTATGAGAGCGCAATTTGCAGGTTTTATGAAAAATTTCGCTTACCCCAATTTGTGTCACATCTACTGGAGCATCATGAGCATGTATTATGACGTCACAGTATATGATGACATCATAATTAGTATGCAGTATGACGTCACAATGGATTATGACGTCATAATGTATCCGCATTAAGACATCACAATATATTATGAGAGCGCAATTTGCAGGTTTTATGAGCAATTTCTCTTACCCCAATTTGTGTCACATCTACTGGAGCATCATGAGCATGTATTATGACGTCACAGTATATGATGACATCATAATTAGTATGCAGTATGACGTCACAATGTATTATGACGTCATAATGTATCCGCAATATGACATCACAATATATTATGAGAGCGCAATTTGCAGGTTTTATGACCAATTTCGCTTACCACAATTTGTGTCACATCTACTGGAGCATCATGAGCATGTATTATGACGTCACAGTATATGATGACATCATAATTAGTATGCAGTATGACGTCACAATGTATTATGATGTCATAATGTATCCGCATTATGACATCACAATATATTATGAGAGCGCAACATGCAGATATTATGAGCAATTTCTCTTACCCCAATTTGTGTCACATCTACTGGAGCATCATGAGCATGTATTATGACGTCACAGTATATGATGACATCATAATTAGTATGCAGTATGACGTCACAATGTATTATGACGTCATAATGTATCCGCATTATGACATCACAATATATTATGAGAGCGCAACATGCAGGTATTATGAGCAATTTCTCTTACCCCAATTTGTGTCACATCTACTGGAGCATCATGAGCATATATTATGACGTCACAGTATTTGATGACATCATAATTAGTATGCACTGTGACGTCACAATGTATTATGACGTCATAATGTATCCGCCTTATGACATCACAATATATTATGAGAGCGCAACATGCAGGTATTATGAGCAATTTCTCTTATCCCAATTTGTGTCACATCTACTGGAGCATCATGAGCATGTATTGTGACGTCACAGTATATGATGACATCATAATTAGTATGCACTATGACGTCACAATGCATTATGACGTCATAATATATCCGCATTATGACATCACAATATATTATGAGAGCGCAACATGCAGGTTTTATGACCAATTTCGCTAACCGCAATTTGTGTCACATCTACTGGAGCATCATGAGCATGTATTATGACCTCACAGTATATGATGACATCATAATTAGTATGCACTATGATGTCACAATGTATTATGACGTCATAATGTAGCCGCATTAAGACATCACAATATATTATGAGAGCGCAATTTGCAGGTTTTATGACCAATTTCGCTTACCCCAATTTGTGTCACATCTACTGGAGCATCATGAGCATGTATTATGACATCACAGTATATGATGTCACCATAATTAGTATGCAGTATGACGTCACAATGTATTATGATGTCATAATGTATCCGTATTATGACATCACAATATATTATGAGAGCGCAACATGCAGGTATTTTCAACAATTTCTCTTACCCCAATTTGTGTCACATCTACTGGAGCATCATGAGCATGTATTATGACGTCACAGTATATGATGACATCATAATTAGTATGCAGTATGACGTCGCAATCACAATATATTATGAGAGCGCAACATGCAGGTATTATGAGCAATTTCTCTTACCCCAATTTGTGTCACATCTACTGGAGCATCATGAGCATGTATTATGACGTCACAGTATATGATGACATCATAATTAGTATGCACTACGACGTCACAATGTATTATGACGTCATAATATATCCGCATGATGACATCACAATATATTATGAGAGCGCAACATGCAGGTTTTATGACCAATTTCGCTTACCCCAATTTGTGTCACATCTACTGGAGCATCATGAGCATGTATTATGACGTCACAGTATATGATGACATCATAATTAGTATGCACTATGATGTCACAATGTATTATGACGTCATAATGTATCCGCATTATGACATCACAATATATTATGAGAGCGCAATTTGCAGGTTTTATGACCAATTTCGCTTACCCCAATTTGTGTCACATCTACTGGAGCATCATGAGCATGTATTATGACGTCACAGTATATGATGACATCATAAATAGTATGCAGTATGACGTCACAATGTATTATGACGTCATAATGTATCCGCATTAAGACATCACAATATATTATGAGAGCGAAATTTGCAGGTTTTATGAGCAATTTCTCTTACCCCAATTTGTGTCACATCTACTGGAGCATCATGAGCATGTATTATGACGTCACAGTATATGATGACATCATAATTAGTATGCACTATGACATCACAATGTATTATGACGTCATAATGTATCCGCATTATAACATCACAATATATTATGAGAGCGCAACATGCAGGTATTATGAGCAATTTCTCTTACCCCAATTTGTGTCACATCTACTGGAGCATCATGAGCATGTATTATGACGTCACAGTATATGATGACATCATAATTAGTATGCACTATGACCTCACAATGTATTATGACGTCATAATGTATCCGCATTATGATATCACAATATGAGAGCGCAACATGCAGGTATTATGAGCAATTTCTCTTACCCAATTTGTGTCACATCTAATGGAGCATCATGAGCATGTATTATGACGTCACAGTATATGATGACATCATAAATAGTATGCACTATGATGTCACAATGTATTATAACGTAATAATGTAGCCGCATTATGACATCACAATATATTATGAGAGCGCAATTTGCAGGTTTTATGAAAAATTTCGCTTACCCCAATTTGTGTCACATCTACTGGAGCATCATGAGCATGTATTATGACGTCACAGTATATGATGACATCATAATTAGTATGCAGTATGACGTCACAATGGATTATGACGTCATAATGTATCCGCATTAAGACATCACAATATATTATGAGAGCGCAATTTGCAGGTTTTATGAGCAATTTCTCTTACCCCAATTTGTGTCACATCTACTGGAGCATCATGAGCATGTATTATGACGTCACAGTATATGATGACATCATAATTAGTATGCAGTATGACGTCACAATGTATTATGACGTCATAATGTATCCGCAATATGACATCACAATATATTATGAGAGCGCAATTTGCAGGTTTTATGACCAATTTCGCTTACCACAATTTGTGTCACATCTACTGGAGCTTCATGAGCATGTATTATGACGTCACAGTATATGGTGACATCATAATTATTATGCACTATGACGTCACAATGTTTTATTAAGTCTTAATGTGTCAGCATTATGACATCACAATATATTATGAGAGCGCAACATGCAGGTATTATGAGCAATTTCTCTTACCCCAATTTGTGTCACATCTACTGGAGCACGATGAGGATGATTTATGACGTCACAGTATATGATGACATCATAATTAGTATGCACTATGACGTCACAATGTTTTATGGCGTCATAATGTATCCGCATTAGGACATCACAATATATTATGAGAGCGCAATTTTCAGGTTTTATGACCAATTTCGCTTACCACAATTTGTGTCACATCTACTGGAGCATCATGAGCATGTATTTTGACGTCACAGTATATGATGACATCATAATTAGTATGCAGTATGACGTCACAATGTATTATGATGTCATAATGTATCCGCATTATGACATCACAATATATTATGAGAGCGCAACATGCAGGTATTATGAGCAATTTCTCTTACCCCAATTTGTGTCACATCTACTGGAGCATCATGAGCATGTATTATGACGTCACAGTATATGATGACATCATAATTAGTATGCAGTATGACTTCACAATGGATTATGACGTCATAATGTATCCGCATTATGACATCACAATATATTATGAGAGCGCAACATGCAGGTATTATGAGCAATTTCTCTTACCCCAATTTGTGTCACATCTACTGGAGCATCATGAGCATGTATTATGACGTTACAGTATATGATGACATCATAATTAGTATGCACTATGACGTCACAATGTATTATGACGTCATAATATATCCGCATTATGACATCACAATATATTATGAGAGCGCAACATGCAGGTTTTATGACCAATTTCGCTTACCCCAATTTGTGTCACATCTACTGGAGCATCATGAGCATGTATTATGACGTCACAGTATATGACGACATCATAATTAGTATGCACTATGATGTCACAATGTATTATGACGTCATAATGTATCCGCATTATGACATCACAATATATTATGAGAGCGCAATTTGCAGGTTTTATGACCAATTTCGCTTACCCCAAATTGTGTCACATCTACTGGAGCATCATGAGCATGTATTATGACGTCACAGTATATGATGACATCATAAATAGTATGCAGTATGACGTCACAATGTATTATGACGTCATAATGTATCCGCATTAAGACATCACAATATATTATGAGAGCGAAATTTGCAGGTTTTATGAGCAATTTCTCTTACCCCAATTTGTGTCACATCTACTGGAGCATCATGAGCATGTATTATGACGTCACAGTATATGATGACATCATAATTAGTATGCACTATGACCTCACAATGTATTATGACGTCATAATGTATCCGCATTATGACATCACAATATATTATGAGAGCGCAACATGCAGGTATTATGAGCAATTTCTCTTACCCCAATTTGTGTCACATCTACTGGAGCATCATGAGCATGTATTATGACGTCACAGTATATGATGACATCATAAATAGTATGCACTATGACCTCACAATGTATTATAACGTAATAATGTAGCCGCATTATGACATCACAATATATTATGAGAGCGCAATTTGCAGGTTTTATGAAAAATTTCGCTTACCCCAATTTGTGTCACATCTACTGGAGCATCATGAGCATGTATTATGACGTCACAGTATATGATGACATCATAATTAGTATGCAGTATGACGTCACAATGGATTATGACGTCATAATGTATCCGCATTAAGACATCACAATATATTATGAGAGCGCAATTTGCAGGTTTTATGAGCAATTTCTCTTACCCCAATTTGTGTCACATCTACTGGAGCATCATGAGCATGTATTATGACGTCACAGTATATGATGACATCATAATTAGTATGCAGTATGACGTCACAATGTATTATGACGTCATAATGTATCCGCAATATGACATCACAATATATTATGAGAGCGCAATTTGCAGGTTTTATGACCAATTTCGCTTACCACAATTTGTGTCACATCTACTGGAGCATCATGAGCATGTATTATGACGTCACAGTATATGGTGACATCATAATTATTATGCACTATGACGTCACAATGTTTTATTAAGTCTTAATGTGTCAGCATTATGACATCACAATATATTATGAGAGCGCAACATGCAGGTATTATGAGCAATTTCTCTTACCCCAATTTGTGTCACATCTACTGGAGCACGATGAGGATGATTTATGACATCACAGTATATGATGACATCATAATTAGTATGCACTATGACGTCACAATGTTTTATGGCGTCATAATGTATCCGCATTATGACATCACAATATATTATGAGAGCGCAATTTGCAGGTTTTATGACCAATTTCGCTTACCACAATTTGTGTCACATCTACTGGAGCATCATGAGCATGTATTTTGACGTCACAGTATATGATGACATCATAATTAGTATGCAGTATGACGTCACAATGTATTATGATGTCATAATGTATCCGCATTATGACATCACAATATATTATGAGAGCGCAACATGCAGGTATTATGAGCAATTTCTCTTACCCCAATTTGTGTCACATCTACTGGAGCATCATGAGCATGTATTATGACGTCACAGTATATGATGACATCATAATTAGTATGCTGTATGACGTCACAATGGATTATGACGTCATAATGTATCCGCATTATGACATCACAATATATTATGAGAGCGCAACATGCAGGTATTATGAGCAATTTCTCTTACCCCAATTTGTGTCACATCTACTGGAGCATCATGAGCATGTATTATGACGTCACAGTATTTGATGACATCATAATTAGTATGCACTGTGACGTCACAATGTATTATGACGTCATAATGTATCCGCCTTATGACATCACAATATATTATGAGAGCGCAACATGCAGGTATTATGAGCAATTTCTCTTACCCCAATTTGTGTCACATCTACTGGAGCATCATGAGCATGTATTATGACGTCACAGTATATGATGACATCATAGTTAGTATGCACTATGACTTCACAATGTATTATGACGTCATAATGTATCCGCATTATAACATCACAATATATTATGAGAGCGCAACATGCAGGTATTATGAGCAATTTCTCTTACCCCAATTTGTGTCACATCTACTGGAGCATCATGAGCATGTATTATGATGTCACAGTATATGATGACATAATAATTAGTATGCACTATGACCTCACAATGTATTATGACGTCATAATGTATCCGCATTATGATATCACAATATGAGAGCGCAACATGCAGGTATTATGAGCAATTTCTCTTACCCAATTTGTGTCACATCTAATGGAGCATCATGAGCATGTATTATGACGTCACAGTATATGATGACATCATAAATAGTATGCACTATGATGTCACAATGTATTATAACGTAATAATGTAGCCGCATTATGACATCACAATATATTATGAGAGCGCAATTTGCAGGTTTTATGAAAAATTTCGCTTACCCCAATTTGTGTCACATCTACTGGAGCATCATGAGCATGTATTATGACGTCACAGTATATGATGACATCATAATTAGTATGCAGTATGACGTCACAATGGATTATGACGTCATAATGTATCCGCATTAAGACATCACAATATATTATGAGAGCGCAATTTGCAGGTTTTATGAGCAATTTCTCTTACCCCAATTTGTGTCACATCTACTGGAGCATCATGAGCATGTATTATGACGTCACAGTATATGATGACATCATAATTAGTATGCAGTATGACGTCACAATGTATTATGACGTCATAATGTATCCGCAATATGACATCACAATATATTATGAGAGCGCAATTTGCAGGTTTTATGACCAATTTCGCTTACCACAATTTGTGTCACATCTACTGGAGCATCATGAGCATGTATTATGACGTCACAGTATATGGTGACATCATAATTATTATGCACTATGACGTCACAATGTTTTATTAAGTCTTAATGTGTCAGCATTATGACATCACAATATATTATGAGAGCGCAACATGCAGGTATTATGAGCAATTTCTCTTACCCCAATTTGTGTCACATCTACTGGAGCACGATGAGGATGATTTATGACGTCACAGTATATGATGACATCATAATTAGTATGCACTATGACGTCACAATGTTTTATGGCGTCATAATGTATCCGCATTATGACATCACAATATATTATGAGAGCGCAATTTGCAGGTTTTATGACCAATTTCGCTTACCACAATTTGTGTCACATCTACTGGAGCATCATGAGCATGTATTTTGACGTCACAGTATATGATGACATCATAATTAGTATGCAGTATGACGTCACAATGTATTATGATGTCATAATGTATCCGCATTATGACATCACAATATATTATGAGAGCGCAACATGCAGGTATTATGAGCAATTTCTCTTACCCCAATTTGTGTCACATCTACTGGAGCATCATGAGCATGTATTATGACGTCACAGTATATGATGACATCATAATTAGTATGCAGTATGACGTCACAATGGATTATGACGTCATAATGTATCCGCATTATGACATCACAATATATTATGAGAGCGCAACATGCAGGTATTATGAGCAATTTCTCTTACCCCAATTTGTGTCACATCTACTGGAGCATCATGAGCATGTATTATGACGTTACAGTATATGATGACATCATAATTAGTATGCACTATGACGTCACAATGTATTATGACGTCATAATATATCCGCATTATGACATCACAATATATTATGAGAGCGCAACATGCAGGTTTTATGACCAATTTCGCTTACCCCAATTTGTGTCACATCTACTGGAGCATCATGAGCATGTATTATGACGTCACAGTATATGACGACATCATAATTAGTATGCACTATGATGTCACAATGTATTATGACGTCATAATGTATCCGCATTATGACATCACAATATATTATGAGAGCGCAATTTGCAGGTTTTATGACCAATTTCGCTTACCCCAAATTGTGTCACATCTACTGGAGCATCATGAGCATGTATTATGACGTCACAGTATATGATGACATCATAAATAGTATGCAGTATGACGTCACAATGTATTATGACGTAATAATGTATCCGCATTAAGACATCACAATATATTATGAGAGCGAAATTTGCAGGTTTTATGAGCAATTTCTCTTACCCCAATTTGTGTCACATCTACTGGAGCATCATGAGCATGTATTATGACGTCACAGTATATGATGACATCATAATTAGTATGCACTATGACCTCACAATGTATTATGACGTCATAATGTATCCGCATTATGACATCACAATATATTATGAGAGCGCAACATGCAGGTATTATGAGCAATTTCTCTTACCCCAATTTGTGTCACATCTACTGGAGCATCATGAGCATGTATTATGACGTCACAGTATATGATGACATCATAAATAGTATGCACTATGACCTCACAATGTATTATAACGTAATAATGTAGCCGCATTATGACATCACAATATATTATGAGAGCGCAATTTGCAGGTTTTATGAAAAATTTCGCTTACCCCAATTTGTGTCACATCTACTGGAGCATCATGAGCATGTATTATGACGACACAGTATATGATGACATCATAATTCGTATGCAGTATGACGTCACAATGGATTATGACGTCATAATGTATCCGCATTAAGACATCACAATATATTATGAGAGCGCAATTTGCAGGTTTTATGAGCAATTTCTCTTACCCCAATTTGTGTCACATCTACTGGAGCATCATGAGCATGTATTATGACGTCACAGTATATGATGACATCATAATTAGTATGCAGTATGACGTCACAATGTATTATGACGTCATAATGTATCCGCAATATGACATCACAATATATTATGAGAGCGCAATTTGCAGGTTTTATGACCAATTTCGCTTACCACAATTTGTGTCACATCTACTGGAGCATCATGAGCATGTATTATGACGTCACAGTATATGGTGACATCATAATTATTATGCACTATGACGTCACAATGTTTTATTAAGTCTTAATGTGTCAGCATTATGACATCACAATATATTATGAGAGCGCAACATGCAGGTATTATGAGCAATTTCTCTTACCCCAATTTGTGTCACATCTACTGGAGCACGATGAGGATGATTTATGACATCACAGTATATGATGACATCATAATTAGTATGCACTATGACGTCACAATGTTTTATGGCGTCATAATGTATCCGCATTATGACATCACAATATATTATGAGAGCGCAATTTGCAGGTTTTATGACCAATTTCGCTTACCACAATTTGTGTCACATCTACTGGAGCATCATGAGCATGTATTTTGACGTCACAGTATATGATGACATCATAATTAGTATGCAGTATGACGTCACAATGTATTATGATGTCATAATGTATCCGCATTATGACATCACAATATATTATGAGAGCGCAACATGCAGGTATTATGAGCAATTTCTCTTACCCCAATTTGTGTCACATCTACTGGAGCATCATGAGCATGTATTATGACGTCACAGTATATGATGACATCATAATTAGTATGCTGTATGACGTCACAATGGATTATGACGTCATAATGTATCCGCATTATGACATCACAATATATTATGAGAGCGCAACATGCAGGTATTATGAGCAATTTCTCTTACCCCAATTTGTGTCACATCTACTGGAGCATCATGAGCATGTATTATGACGTCACAGTATTTGATGACATCATAATTAGTATGCACTGTGACGTCACAATGTATTATGACGTCATAATGTATCCGCCTTATGACATCACAATATATTATGAGAGCGCAACATGCAGGTATTATGAGCAATTTCTCTTACCCCAATTTGTGTCACATCTACTGGAGCATCATGAGCATGTATTATGACGTCACAGTATATGATGACATCATAATTAGTATGCACTATGACATCACAATGTATTATGACGTCATAATGTATCCGCATTATAACATCACAATATATTATGAGAGCGCAACATGCAGGTATTATGAGCAATTTCTCTTACCCCAATTTGTGTCACATCTACTGGAGCATCATGAGCATGTATTATGACGTCACAGTATATGATGACATCATAATTAGTATGCACTATGACCTCACAATGTATTATGACGTCATAATGTATCCGCATTATGATATCACAATATGAGAGCGCAACATGCAGGTATTATGAGCAATTTCTCTTACCCAATTTGTGTCACATCTAATGGAGCATCATGAGCATGTATTATGACGTCACAGTATATGATGACATCATAAATAGTATGCACTATGATGTCACAATGTATTATAACGTAATAATGTAGCCGCATTATGACATCACAATATATTATGAGAGCGCAATTTGCAGGTTTTATGAAAAATTTCGCTTACCCCAATTTGTGTCACATCTACTGGAGCATCATGAGCATGTATTATGACGTCACAGTATATGATGACATCATAATTAGTATGCAGTATGACGTCACAATGGATTATGACGTCATAATGTATCCGCATTAAGACATCACAATATATTATGAGAGCGCAATTTGCAGGTTTTATGAGCAATTTCTCTTACCCCAATTTGTGTCACATCTACTGGAGCATCATGAGCATGTATTATGACGTCACAGTATATGATGACATCATAATTAGTATGCAGTATGACGTCACAATGTATTATGACGTCATAATGTATCCGCAATATGACATCACAATATATTATGAGAGCGCAATTTGCAGGTTTTATGACCAATTTCGCTTACCACAATTTGTGTCACATCTACTGGAGCATCATGAGCATGTATTATGACGTCACAGTATATGGTGACATCATAATTATTATGCACTATGACGTCACAATGTTTTATTAAGTCTTAATGTGTCAGCATTATGACATCACAATATATTATGAGAGCGCAACATGCAGGTATTATGAGCAATTTCTCTTACCCCAATTTGTGTCACATCTACTGGAGCACGATGAGAATGATTTATGACGTCACAGTATATGATGACATCATAATTAGTATGCACTATGACGTCACAATGTTTTATGGCGTCATAATGTATCCGCATTATGACATCACAATATATTATGAGAGCGCAATTTGCAGGTTTTATGACCAATTTCGCTTACCACAATTTGTGTCACATCTACTGGAGCATCATGAGCATGTATTTTGACGTCACAGTATATGATGACATCATAATTAGTATGCAGTATGACGTCACAATATATTATGATGTCATAATGTATCCGCATTATGACATCACAATATATTATGAGAGCGCAACATGCAGGTATTATGAGCAATTTCTCTTACCCCAATTTGTGTCACATCTACTGGAGCATCATGAGCATGTATTATGACGTCACAGTATATGATGACATCATAATTAGTATGCAGTATGACGTCACAATGGATTATGACGTCATAATGTATCCGGATTATGACATCACAATATATTATGAGAGCGCAACATGCAGGTATTATGAGCAATTTCTCTTACCCCAATTTGTGTCACATCTACTGGAGCATCATGAGCATGTATTATGACGTTACAGTATATGATGACATCATAATTAGTATGCACTATGACGTCACAATGTATTATGACGTCATAATATATCCGCATTATGACATCACAATATATTATGAGAGCGCAACATGCAGGTTTTATGACCAATTTCGCTTACCCCAATTTGTGTCACATCTACTGGAGCATCATGAGCATGTATTATGACGTCACAGTATATGACGACATCATAATTAGTATGCACTATGATGTCACAATGTATTATGACGTCATAATGTATCCGCATTATGACATCACAATATATTATGAGAGCGCAATTTGCAGGTTTTATGACCAATTTCGCTTACCCCAAATTGTGTCACATCTACTGGAGCATCATGAGCATGTATTATGACGTCACAGTATATGATGACATCATAAATAGTATGCAGTATGACGTCACAATGTATTATGACGTAATAATGTATCCGCATTAAGACATCACAATATATTATGAGAGCGAAATTTGCAGGTTTTATGAGCAATTTCTCTTACCCCAATTTGTGTCACATCTACTGGAGCATCATGAGCATGTATTATGACGTCACAGTATATGATGACATCATAATTAGTATGCACTATGACCTCACAATGTATTATGACGTCATAATGTATCCGCATTATGACATCACAATATATTATGAGAGCGCAACATGCAGGTATTATGAGCAATTTCTCTTACCCCAATTTGTGTCACATCTACTGGAGCATCATGAGCATGTATTATGACGTCACAGTATATGATGACATCATAAATAGTATGCACTATGACCTCACAATGTATTATAACGTAATAATGTAGCCGCATTATGACATCACAATATATTATGAGAGCGCAATTTGCAGGTTTTATGAAAAATTTCGCTTACCCCAATTTGTGTCACATCTACTGGAGCATCATGAGCATGTATTATGACGTCACAGTATATGATGACATCATAATTAGTATGCAGTATGACGTCACAATGGATTATGACGTCATAATGTATCCGCATTAAGACATCACAATATATTATGAGAGCGCAATTTGCAGGTTTTATGAGCAATTTCTCTTACCCCAATTTGTGTCACATCTACTGGAGCATCATGAGCATGTATTATGACGTCACAGTATATGATGACATCATAATTATTATGCAGTATGACGTCACAATGTATTATGACGTCATAATGTATCCGCAATATGACATCACAATATATTATGAGAGCGCAATTTGCAGGTTTTATGACCAATTTCGCTTACCACAATTTGTGTCACATCTACTGGAGCATCATGAGCATGTATTATGACGTCACAGTATATGGTGACATCATAATTATTATGCACTATGACGTCACAATGTTTTATTAAGTCTTAATGTGTCAGCATTATGACATCACAATATATTATGAGAGCGCAACATGCAGGTATTATGAGCAATTTCTCTTACCCCAATTTGTGTCACATCTACTGGAGCACGATGAGGATGATTTATGACATCACAGTATATGATGACATCATAATTAGTATGCACTATGACGTCACAATGTTTTATGGCGTCATAATGTATCCGCATTATGACATCACAATATATTATGAGAGCGCAATTTGCAGGTTTTATGACCAATTTCGCTTACCACAATTTGTGTCACATCTACTGGAGCATCATGAGCATGTATTTTGACGTCACAGTATATGATGACATCATAATTAGTATGCAGTATGACGTCACAATGTATTATGATGTCATAATGTATCCGCATTATGACATCACAATATATTATGAGAGCGCAACATGCAGGTATTATGAGCAATTTCTCTTACCCCAATTTGTGTCACATCTACTGGAGCATCATGAGCATGTATTATGACGTCACAGTATATGATGACATCATAATTAGTATGCTGTATGACGTCACAATGGATTATGACGTCATAATGTATCCGCATTATGACATCACAATATATTATGAGAGCGCAACATGCAGGTATTATGAGCAATTTCTCTTACTCCAATTTGTGTCACATCTACTGGAGCATCATGAGCATGTATTATGACGTCACAGTATTTGATGACATCATAATTAGTATGCACTGTGACGTCACAATGTATTATGACGTCATAATGTATCCGCCTTATGACATCACAATATATTATGAGAGCGCAACATGCAGGTATTATGAGCAATTTCTCTTATCCCAATTTGTGTCACATCTACTGGAGCATCATGAGCATGTATTATGACGTCACAGTATATGATGACATCATAATTAGTATGCACTATGGCGTCACAATGTATTATGACGTCATAATGTATCCGCATTATGACATCACAATATATTATGAGAGCGCAACATGCAGGTATTATGAGCAATTTCTCTTACCCCAATTTGTGTCACATCTACTGGAGCATCATGAGCATGTATTATGACGTTACAGTATATGATGACATCATAATTAGTATGCACTATGACGTCACAATGTATTATGACGTCATAATATATCCGCATTATGACATCACAATATATTATGAGAGCGCAACATGCAGGTTTTATGACCAATTTCGCTAACCGCAATTTGTGTCACATCTACTGGAGCATCATGAGCATGTATTATGACGTCACAGTATATGATGACATCATAATTAGTATGCACTATGATGTCACAATGTATTGTGACATCATAATGTAGCCGCATTATGACATCACAATATATTATGAGAGCGCAATTTGCAGGTTTTATGACCAATTTCGCTTACCCCAATTTGTGTCACATCTACTGGAGCATCATGAGCATGTATTATGACGTCACAGTATATGATGACATCATAATTAGTATGCAGTATGACGTCACAATGTATTATGACGTCATAATGTATCCGCATTAAGACATCACAATATATTATGAGAGCGCAATTTGCAGGTTTTATGAGCAATTTCTCTTACCCCAATTTGTGTCACATCTACTGGAGCATCATGAGCATGTATTATGACGTCACAGTATATGATGACATCATAATTAGTATGCACTATGACATCACAATGTATTATGACGTCATAATGTATCCGCATTATGACATCACAATATATTATGAGAGCGCAACATGCAGGTATTATGAGCAATTTCTCTTACCCCAATTTGTGTCACATCTACTGGAGCATCATGAGCATGTATTATGACGTCACAGTATATGATGACATCATAATTAGTATGCACTATGACATCACAATGTATTATGACGTCATAATGTATCCGCATTATGACATCACAATATATTATGAGAGCGCAACATGCAGGTATTATGAGCAATTTCTCTTACCCCAATTTGTGTCACATCTACTGGAGCATCATGAGCATGTATTATGACGTCACAGTATATGATGACATCATAATTAGTATGCACTATGACGTCACAATGTATTATGCCGTCATAATGTGTCCGCGTTATGACATCACAATATATTATGAGAGCCCAATTTACAGGTATTATGAACAATTTCTCTTACCCCTATTTGTGTCACATCTACTGGAGCATCATGAGCATGTATTATGACGTCACAGTATATGATGAAATCATAATTAGTATGCAGTATGACGTCACAATATATTACGACGTCACAATGTATCCGCATTATGACATCACAATATATTATGAGAGCGCAACATGCAGGTATTGTGAGCAATTTCTCTTACCCGAATTTGTGTCACATCTACTGGAGCATCATGAGCATGTATTATGACGTCACAGTATATGATGACATCATAATTAGTATGCACTATGACGTCACAATGTATTATGACGTCAAAATGTATCCACATTATGACATCACAATATATTATGACAGCGCAACATGCAGGTATTATGAGCAATTTCTCTTACCCCAATTTGTTTCAAATCTACTGGAGCATCATGAGCATGTATTATGACGTCACAGTATATGATGACATCATAATGAGTATGCACTATGACGTCACAATGTGCTATGGCGTTATAATGTTTCCGCATTATGACATCACAATATATTATGAGATCGCAATTTGCAGGTATCATGAGCAATTTGTCTTACCCCAATTTGTGTCACATCTACTGGAGCATCATGAGCATGTATTATGACGTCACAGTATATGATGACATCATAATTAGTATGCACTATGACGTCACAATGTATTATGACGTCAAAATGTATCCACATTATGACATCACAATATATTATGAGAGCGCAATTTGCAGGTTTTATGACCAATTTCGCTTACCCGAATTTGTGTCACATTTACTGGAGCATCATGAGCATGTATTATGACGTCACAGTATATGATGACATCATAATTAGCATGCAGTATGTTGTCACAGTGTATTATTACATCATAATGTATCCGCATTATGACATCACAATATATTATGAGAGCGCAACATGCAGGTTTTATGACCAATTTCGCTTACCCCAATTTGTGTCACATCTTCTGTAGCATCATGAGCATGAATTAGGACATCACAGTATATGATGACATCATAATTAGTATGCACTATGACGGCACAATGTATTATGACGTCATAATGTATCCGCATTATGACATCACAATATATTATGAGAGCGCAATTTGCAGGTATTATGAGCAATTTCTCTTGCCCCAATTTGTGTCACATCTACTGGAGCATCATGAGCGTGGATTATGATGTCAGAGTATATGATGACATCATAATTAGTATGCACTATGACGTCACAATGTATTATCACGTCATAATGTGTCCGCGTTATGACATCACAATATATTATGAGAGCGCAATTTGCAGGTTTTATGACCAATTTCGCTTACCCCAATTTGTGTAACATCTACTGGAGCATCATGAGCATGTATTATGACATCACAGTATATGATGACATCATAATTAATATTCAGTATGACGTCACAATGTATTTTGACGTCATAATGTATCCGCATTATGACATCACAATAGATTATGAGAGCGCAACATGCAGGAATTATGAGCAATTTCTCTTACCACAATTTGTGTCACATCTACTGGAGCATCATGAGCATGTATTATGACGTCACAGTATATGATGACATCATAATTAGTATGCACTATGACGTCACAATGTATTATGACGTCATAATGTATCCGCATTATGACATCACAATATATTATGAGAGCGCAATTTGCAGGTTTTATGACCAATTTCGCTTACTCCAATTTGTTTCACACCTACTGGAGCATCATGAGCATGTATTATGATGTTACAGTATATGATGACATCATAATTAGTGTGCACTATGACGACACAATGTACTATGACGTCATATTGTATCCGCATTATGACATTACAATATATTAAGAGAGCACAACATGCAGGTATTATGAGCAATATCTCTTACCCCAATTTGTTTCACATCTACTGGAGCATCATGAGCATGTATTATGACGTCACAGTATATGGTGACATCATAATTAGTATGCAGTATGACGTCACAATGTATTATGACGTCAAAATGTATGCGCATTATGACATCACAATATATTAAGAGAGCGCAATTTGCAGGTTTTATGACCAATTTCACTTACCCGAATTTGTGTCACATCTACTGGAGCATCATGAGCATGTATTATGACGTCACAGTATATGATGACATCATAATTAGCATGCAGTATGTTGTCACAATGTATTATTACGTCATAATGTATCCGCATTATGACATCACAATATATTATGAGAGCGCAACATGCAGGTTTTATGATCAATTTCGCTTACCCCAATTTGTGTCACATCTACTGTAGCATCATGAGCATGTATTATGACATCACAGTATATGATGACATCATAATTAGTATGCACTATGACGTCACAATGTATTATGACGTCATAATGTACCCGCATTATGACATCACAATATATTATGAGAGCGCAACATGCAGGTATTATGAGCAATTTCTCTTACCCCAATTTGTGTCACATCTACTGGAGCATCATAAGCATGATTTATGACGTCAGAGTATATGATGACATCATAATTAGTATGCAATATGACGTCACAATGTATTATGACGTCATAATGTATCCGCATTATGACATCACAATATATAATGAGAGCGCAATTTGCAGGTTTTATGACCATTTTCGATTACCCCAATTTGTGTCACACCTACTGGAGCATCATGAGCATGTATTATGACGTCACAGTATATGATGACATCATAATTAGTATGCAGTATGACGTCACAATGTATTCTGACGTCATAATGTATCCGCATTATGACATCACAATATATTATGAGAGTGCAACATGCAGGTATTATGAGCAATTTCTCTTACCCCAATTTGTGTCACATCTACTGGAGCATCATGAGCATGTATTATGACGTCACAGTATATGATGACATCATAATTAGTATGCACTATGACATCACAATGTATTATGACGTCATAATGTATCCGCATTATGACATCACAATATATTATGAGAGCGGAATTTGCAGGTTTTATGACCATTTTCGATGACCCCAATTTGTGTCACATCTACTGGAGCATCATGAGCATGTATTATGACGTCACAGTATATGATGACATCATAATTAATATGCAGTATGACGTCACAATGTATTATGACATCATAATGTATCCGCATTATGACATCACAATATATTATGAGAGCGCAATTTGCAGGTTATATGAGCAATTTCTCTTACCACAATTTGTGTCACATCTACTGGAGCATCATGAGCATGTATGTTGACGTCACAGTATATGATGATATCATAATTAGTATACTCTATGACGTCACAATATATTATGACGTCATAATGTATCAGCATTATGACATCACGATATATCATGTGAGCGCAATTTGCATGCATTATGAGCAATTTCTCTTACCCCAATTTGAGTCACATCTACTTTAGCATCATGAGCATGTATTATGACATCATCGTATATGATGACATCATAATTAGTATGCAGTATGACGTCACAGTGTATTATGACGTCATAATGTATCCGCATTATGACATCACAATATATTATGAGAGAGCAATTTGCAGGTATTATGAGCAATTTCTCTTACCCCAATTTGTGTCACATCTACTGGAGCATCATGAGCACGTATTATGACGTCACAGCATATGATGACATCATAACAATTATGCACTACGATGTCACAATGTATTATGACGTCATAATGTGTCTGCATTATGACATCACAAAATATTAAGAGAGCGCAATTTGCAGGTATTATCAGCAATTTCTCTTACCCCAAATTGTGTCACATCTACTGGAGCATCATGAGCATGTATTATGACCTCACAGTATATGCTGACATCATAATTAGTATGCACTATGACGTCACAATGTATTATGACGTCATAATGTATCAGCATTATGACATCACAATATATTATGAGAGCGCCATTTCCAGGTATTATGAGCAATTTCTCTAACCCCAATTTGTGTCACATCTACTGGAGCATCATGAGCATGTATTATGACGTCACAGTATATGATGACATCATAATTAGTATGCACTATGACGTCACAATGTATTATGACGTCATAATGTATCCGCATTATGACATTACAGTATATTATGAGAGCGCAATTTGCAAGTATTATGAGCAATTTCTCTTACCCCAATTTGTGTCACATCTACTGAAGCATCATGAGCATGTATTATGACGTCACAGTATATGGTGACATCATAATTATTATGCACTATGTCGTCACAATGTTTTATTAAGTCATAATGTATCAGCATTATGACATCACAATATATTATGAGAGCGCAATTTGCAGGTATTATGAGCAAATTCTCCTACCCCAATTTGTGTCACATCTACTGGAGCATCATGAGCATGTATTATGACGTCACAGTATATGATGACATCATAATTAGTATGCACTATGACGTCACAATGGATTATGATGTCATAATATATCTGCATTAAGACATCACAATATATTATGAGAGGGCAATTTGCAGGTATTATGAGCAATTTCACTTACCCCAATTTGTGTCACATCTACTAGAGCATCACGAGCTTGTATTATGATGTCACAGTATATGATGACATCATAATTAGTATGCACTATGACGTCACAGTGTATTATGACGTCATAATGTATCAGCATTATGACATCACAATATATTATGAGAGCGCCATTTCCAGGTATTATGAGCAATTTCTCTTACCCCAATTTGTGTCACATCTACTGGAGCATCATGAGCATGTATTATGACGTCACAGTATATGATGACATCATAATTAGTATGCACTATGACGTCACAATGTATTATGACGTCATAATGTATCCGCATTATGACATTACAGTATATTATGAGAGCGAAATTTGCAGGTATTATGAGCAATTTCTCTTACCCCAATTTGTGTCACATCTACTGGAGTATCATGAGCATGTATTATGACGTCACAGTATATGATGACATCATAATTAGTATACACTATGACGTCACAATGTATTATGACGTCATAATGTGTCCGCGTTATGACATCACAATATATTATGAGAGCCCAATTTACAGGTATTATGGACAATTTCTCTTACCCCAATTTGTGTCACATCTACTGGAGCATCATGAGCATGTATTATGACGTCACAGTATATGATGACATCATAATTAGTATGCAGTATGACGTCACAATATATTATGACGTCACAATTTATCCGAATTATGACATCACAATATATTATGAGAGCGCAACTTGCAGGTATTATGAGCAATTTCTCTTACCCAAATTTGTGTCACATCTACTGGAGCATCATGAGCATGTATTATGATGTCACAGTATTTGATGACATCATAATTAGTATGCAGTATGACGTCACAATGTATTATGACGTCATAATGTATCCGCATTATGACATCACAATATATTATGTGAGCGCAATTTGCAGGATTTATGAACAATTTCTCTTACCCCAATTTGTGTCACATCTACTGGAGCATCATGAGCATGTATTATGACGTCACAGTATATGATGACATCATAATTAGTATGCAGTATGACGTCACAATGTATTATGATGTCATAATGTATCCGCATTATGACATCACACTATATTATGAGAGCGCAACATGCAGGTATTATGAGCAATTTCTCTTACCCCAATTTGTGTCACATCTACTGGAGCATCATGAGCGTGTATTATGACATCACAGTAAATGATGACATCATAATGAGTATGCACTATGATGTCACAATATACTATGACGTCATGTTGTATCCGCATTATGACATCACAATATATTATGAGAGCGCAATTTGCAGGTTTTATGAGCAATTTGTCTTACCTCAATTTGTGTCACTCTACTGGAGCCTCATGAGCATGTATTATGACGTCACAGTATATGATGACATCATAATTAGTATGCACTATGACGTCACAATGTATTATGACGTCATAATGTATCCGCATTATGACATCACACTATATTATGAGAGCGCAACATGCAGGTATTATGACCAATTTCGCTTACCCCAATTTGTGTCACATCTACTGTAGCATCATGAGCAAGTATTATGACGTCACAGTATATGATGACATCATAATTAGTATGCACTATGACATCACAATGTATTATGACGTCATAATGTATCCGCATTATGACTTCACAATATACTATGAGAGCGCAATTTGGAGGTTTTATGACCATTTTCGATTACCCCAATTTGTGTCACATCTACTGGAGCATCATGAGCATGTATTATGACGTCACAGTATATGATGACATGATAATTAGTATGCACTATGACGTCACAATGTATTATGACGTCATAATGTATCCGCATTATGACATCACAATATATTGTGAGAGCGCAATATGCAGGAATTATGAGCAATTTCTCTTACCCCAATTTGTGTCACATCTACTGGAGCATCATGAGCATGTAATATGACGTCACAGTATATGATGACATCATAATTACTATGCACTATGACGTCACAATGTATTATGATGTCATAATGTATCCGCATTATGACATCACAATATATTATGAGAGCGCAACATGCAGGTATTATGAGCAATTTCTCTTACCTCAATTTGTGTCACATCTACTGGAGCATCATGAGCATGTATTATGACGTCACAGTATATGATGACATCATAGTTAGCATGCACTATGACGTCACAATGTATTATGACGTCATAATGTATCCGCATTATGACATCACAATATATTACGAGAGCGCAACATGCAGGATTTATGACCAATTTCGCTCACCCCAATTTGTGTCACATCTCCTGGAGCATCATGAGCATGTATTATGACGTCACAGTATATGATGACATCATAATTAGTTTGCACTATGACGTCACAATGTATTATGACGTCATAATGTATCCGCATTATGACATCACAATATATTATGAGAGCGCAACATGCAGGTATTATGAGCAATTTCTCTTACCTCAATTTGTGTCACATCTACCTGAGCATCATGAGCATGTATTATGACGTCACAGTATATGATGACATCATAATTAGCATGCAGTATGACGTCACAATGTATTATGACGTCATAATGTATCCGCATTATGACATCACAATATATCATGAGAGCGCAACATGCAGGTTTTATGACCAATTTCGCTCACCCCAATTTGTGTCACATCTACTGGAGCATAATGAGCATGTATTATGACGTCACAGTATATGATGACATCATAATTAGAATGCAGTAAGTAAGTATACATAATGCATAATGTATCCGCATTATGACATCACAATATATTATGAGAGCGCAATTTGCAGGTTTTATGACCAATTTCGCTTACCCCAATTTGTGTCACATCTGCTGGAGCATCATGAGCATGTATTATGACGTCACAGTATATGGTGACATCATAATTAGTATGCAGTATGACGTCACAGTGTATTATGATGTCATAAAATATCCGCATTATGACATCACAATATATTATGAGAGCGCAACTTGCAGGTATTATGAGCAATTTTTCCCACCCCAATTTGTGTCACATCTACTGGAGCATCATGAGCACGTATTATGACGTCACAGTATATGATGACATCATAATTAGTTTGCACTATGACGTCACAATGTATTATGACGTCATAATGTATCCGCATTATGACATCACAATATATTATGAGAGCGCAATTTGCAGGTTTTATGACCAATTTGGCTTACCCCAATTTGTGTCACATCTACTGGAGCATCATGAGCATGTATTATGACGTCACAGTATATGATGACATCATAATCAGTATGCACTATGGCGTCACAATGTATTATGACGTCATAATGTACCCGCATTATGACATCACAATATATTATGAGAGCGCAACATGCAGGTATTATGAGCAATTTCTCTTACCCCAATTTGTGTCACATCTACTGGAGCATCATAAGCATGATTTATGACGTCAGAGTATATGATGACATCATAATTAGTATGCAATATGACGTCACAATGTATTATGACGTCATAATGTATCCGCATTATGACATCACAATATATAATGAGAGCGCAATTTGCAGGTTTTATGACTATTTTCGATTACCCCAATTTGTGTCACACCTACTGGAGCATCATGAGCATGTATTATGACGTCACAGTATATGATGACATCATAATTAGTATGCAGTATGACGTCACAATATATTATGATGTCATAATGTATCTACTTTATGACATCACAATATATTATGAGAGTGCAAAATGCAGGTATTATGAGCAATTTTTCTTACCTCAATTTGTGTCACATCTACTGGAGCATCATGAGCATGTATTATGACGTCACAGTATATGACGTCACAATGTATTATGACATCATAATGTATCCGCATTATGACATCACAATATATTATGAGAGTGCAACATGCAGGTATTAAGTGCAATTTCTCTTACCTCAATTTGTGTCACATCTACTGGAGCATCATGAGCCTGTATTATGACGTCACAGTATATGATGACATCATAATTACTATGCACTATGACGTCACAATGTATTATGACGTCATAATGTATCCGCATTATGACATCACAATATATTATGGGAGCGCAATTTGCAGGTTTTATGACCAATTTCGCTTACCCCAATTTGTGTCACATCTACTGGAGCATCATGAGCATGTATTATGACGTCGCAGTATATGATGACATCATAATTAGTATGCAGTATGACGTCACAATATATTATGACGTCACAATGTATCCGCATTATGACATCACAATATATTATGAGAGCGCAACATGCAGGTATTATGAGCAATTTCTCTTACCCCAATTTGTGTCACATCTACTGGAGCATCATGAACATGTATTATGACGTCACAGTATATGATGACATCATAATTAGTATGCACTGTGACGTCACAATGTATTATGACGTCATAATATATCCGCATTATGACATCACAATATATTATGAGAGTGCAAAATGCAGGTATTATGAGCAATTTCTCTTACCTCAATTTGTATCACATCTACTGAAGCATCATGAGCATGTAATATGACGTCACAGTATATGATGACATCATAATTAGTATGCACTATGACGTCAGAATGTATTAGGATGTCATAATGTATCCGCATTTTGACATCACAATATATTATGAGAGCGCAACATGCAGGTATTATGAGCAATTTCTCTTACCCCAATTTGTGTCACATCTACTGGACCATCATGAGCATGTATTATGACGTCACAGTATATGATGACATCATAATTAGTATGCACTATGATGTCACAATGTATTATGACGTCATAATATATCGCCATTAAGACATCACAATATATTATGAGAGCGCAATTTGCAGGTTTTATGACCAATTTTGCTTACCCCAATTTGTGTCACATCTACTGGAGCAGCATGAGCATGTATTATGACGTCACAGTATATGATGACATCATAATTAGTATGAAGTATGACGTCACAATGTATTATGATGTCATAAAGTATCCGCATTATGACATCACAATATATTATGAGAGCGCAACATGCAGGTATTATGACCAATTTCGCTTACCCCAATTTGTGTCTCATCTACTGGAGCATCATGAGCATGTATTATGACGTCACAGTATATGATGACATCATAATTAGTATGCAGTATGACGTCACAATGTATTATGACGTCATAATGTGTCCGCGTTATGACATCACAATATATTATGAGAGCCCAATTTACAGGTTTTATGAACAATTTCTCTTACCCCAATTTGTGTCAAATCTACTGGAGCATCATGAGCATGTATTATGACGTCACAGTATATGATGACATCATAATTAGTATGCACTGTGACGTCACAATGTATTATGACGTCATAATGTGTCCGCATTTTGACAACACAATATATTATGAGAGCGCAACATGCAGGTATTATAAGCAATTTCTCTTATCCCAATTTGTGTCACATTTACTGGAGCATCATGAGCATGTATTATGACGTCACAGTATATGATGACATCATAATTAGTATGCAGTATTACATCACAATGTATTATGACGTCATAATATATCCGCATTATGACATCACAATATATTATGAGAGCGCAACATTCAGGTTTTATGAACAATTTCGCTTACCCCAATTTGTGTCACATCTACTGGAGCATCATGAGCATGTATTATGACGTCACAGTATTTGATGACATCATAATTAGTATGCACTATGATGTCACAATGTATTATGACGTCATAATATATCCGCATTATGACATCACAATATATTATGAGAGCGCAATTTGCAGGTTTTATGACCAATTTTGCTTACCCCAATTTGTGTCACATCTACTGGAGCATCATGAGCATGTATTATGACGTCACAGTATATGATGACATCATAATTAGTATGCACTGTGACGTCACAATGTATTATGACGTCATAATGTGTCCACATTTTGACAACACAATATATTATGAGAGCGCAACATGCAGGTATTATGAGCAATTTCTCTTACCCCAATTTGTGTCACATCTACTGGAGCATCATGAGCATGTATTATGACGTCACAGTATATGATGACATCATAATTAGTATGCAGTATGACGTCACAATGTATTATGACGTCATAATGTATCCGCATTATGACATCACATTATATTATGAGAGCGCAATTTGCAGGTATTATGAGCAATTTCTCTTACCCCAATTTGTGTCACATCTACTGGAGAATCATGAGCATCTATTATGACGTCACAGTATATGATGACATCATAATTAGTATGCACTATGACGTCACAATGTATTATGACGTCATAATATATCCGCATTATGACATCACAATATATTAAGAGAGCGCAACATGCAGGTATTATGAGCAATTTCTCTTACCACAATTTGTGTCACATCTACTGGAGCATCATGAGCATGTATTATGACGTCACAGTATATGATGACATCATAATTAGTATGCAGTATGACGTCACAATGTATTATGACGTCATAATGTATCCGCATTATGACATCACAATATATTATGAGAGCGCAACATGCAGGTATTATGAGCAATTTCTCTTACCCCAATTTGTGTCACATCTACTGGAGCATCATGAGCATGTATTATGACGTCACAGTATATGATGACATCATAATTAGTATGCACTATGACGTCACAATGTATTATGACGTCATAGTGTATCCGCATTTTGACATCACAATATATTATGAGAGCGCAATTTGCAGGTTTTATGACCAATTTCGCTTACCTGAATTTGTGTCACATCTACTGGAGCATCATGAGCATGTATTATGACGTCACAGTATATGATGACATCATAATCAGTATGCACTATGACGTCACAATGTATTATGACGTCACAATGTATCCGCATTATGACATCACAATATATTATGAGAGCGCAACATGCAGGTATTATGAGCAATTTCTCTTACCCCAATTTGTGTCACATCTACTGGAGCATCATGAGCATGTATTATGACGTCACAGTATATGATGACATCATAATTAGTATGCACTATGATGTCACAATGTATTATGACGTCATAATATATCCGCATTATGACATCACAATATATTATGAGAGCGCAACATGCAGGTATTATGACCAATTTCGCTTACCCCAATTTGTGTCACATCTACTGGAGCATCATGAGCATGTATTATGACGTCACAGTAAATGATGACATCATAATTAGTATGCACTATGACGTCACAATATATTATGACGTCATAATGTATCCGCATTATGACATCACAATATCTTATGAGAGCGGAACATGCAGGTATTATGAGCAATTTCTCTTACCCCAATTTGTGTCACATCTACTGGAGCATCATGAGCATGTATTATGACATCACAGTATATGATGACATCATAATGAGTATGCACTATGATGTCACAATGTGCTATGACGTCATAATGTATCCGCATTATGACATCACAATATATTATGAGAGCGCAATTTGCAGGTATTATGAGCAATTTGTCTTACCACAATTTGTGTCACATCTACTGGAGCCTCATGAGCATGTATTATGACGTCACAGTATATGATGACATCATAATTAGTATGCACTATGACGTCACAATGTATTATGACGTCATAATATATCCGCATTATGACATCACAATATAGTATGAGAGCACAATTTGCAGGTTTTATGACCAATTTCTCTTACCCCTATTTGTGTCACATCTACTGGGGCATCATGAGAATGTATTATGACGTCACAGTATATGATGACATCATAATTAGTATGCAGTATGACGTCACAATGTATTATGACGTCATAATGTATCCGCATTATGACATCACAATATATTATGAGAGCGCAACATGCAGGTATTATGAGCAATTTCTCTTACCCCAATTTGTGTCACATCTACTGGAGCATCATGAGCATGTATTATGACGTCACAGTATATGATGACATCATAATTAGTATGCACTATGACGTCACAATGTATTACGACGTCATAATGTATCCGCATTATGACATTACAGTATATTATGAGAGCGCAATTTGCAGGTATTATGAGCAATTTCTCTTACCCCAATTTGTGTCACATCTACTGGAGCATCATGAGCATGTATTATGACGTCACAGTATATGGTGACATCATAATTATTATGCACTATGACGTCACAGTGTTTTATTAAGTCATAATGTATCAGCATTATGACATCACAATATATTATGAGAGCGCAATTTGCAAGTATTATGAGCAAATTCTCCTACCCCAATTTGTGTCACATCTACTGGAGCATCATGAGCATGTATTATGACGTCACAGTATATGATGACATCATAATTAGTATGCACTATGACGTCACAATGGATTATGATGTCATAATATATCCGCATTATGACATCACAATATATTATGAGAGGGCAATTTGCAGGTATTATGAGCAATTTCACTTACCCCAATTTGTGTCACATCCACTAGAGCATCACGAGCTTGTATTATGATGTCACAGTATATGATGACATCATAATTAGTATGCACTCTGACGTCACAGTGTATTATGACGTCATAATGAATCCTCATTATGACATCACAATATATTATGAGAGCGCAATTTGCAGGTATTATGAGCAATTTCTCTTACCCCAATTTGTGTCACATCTACTGGAGTATCATGAGCATGTATTAAGACGTCACAGTATATGATGACATCAAAATTAGTATGCACTATGACGTCACCATGTATTATGACGTCATAATGTGTCCGCGTTATGACATCACAATATATTATGAGAGCCCAATTTACAGGTATTATGGACAATTTCTCTTACCCCAATTTGTGTCACATCTACTGGAGCATCATGAGCATGTATTATGACGTCACAGTATATGATGACATCATAATTAGTATGCAGTATGACGTCACAATATATTATGACGTCACAATTTATCCGAATTATGACATCACCATATATTATGAGAGCGCAACATGCAGGTATTATGAGCAATTTCTCTTACCCAAATTTGTGTCACATCTACTGGAGCATCATGAGCATGTATTATGATGTCACAGTATATGATGACATCATAATTAGTATGCAGTATGACGTCACAATGTATTATGACGTCATAATGTATCCGCATTATGACATCACAATATATTATGTGAGCGCAATTTGCAGGATTTATGAACAATTTCTCTTACCCCAATTTGTGTCACATCTACTGGAGAATCATGAGCATGTATTATGACGTCACAGTATATGATGACATCATAATTAGTATGCAGTATGACGTCACAATGTATTATGATGTCATAATGTATCCGCATTATGACATCACACTATATTATGAGAGCGCAACATGCAGGTATTATGAGCAATTTGTCTTACCCCAATTTGTGTCACATCTACTGGAGCATCATGAGCATGTATTATGACGTCACAGTAAATGATGACATCATAATGAGTATGCACTATGATGACACAATATACTATGACGTCATGTTGTATCCGCATTATGACATCACAATATATTATGAGAGCGCAATTTGCAGGTTTTATGAGCAATTTGTCTTACCTCAATTTGTGTCACATCTACTGGAGCCTCATGAGCATGTATTATGACGTCACAGTATATGATGACATCAAAATTAGTATGCACTATGACGTCACAATGTATTATGACGTCATAATGTATCCGCATTATGACATAACAATATATTATGAGAGCGCAACATGCAGGTATTATGAACAATTTCTCTTACCCCAATTTGTGTCACATCTACTGGAGCATCATGAGCCTGTATTATGATGTCACAGTATATGATGACATCATAATTAGTATGCAGTATGACGTCACAATGTATTATGACGTCATAATGTACCCGCATTATGACATCACAATATATTATCAGAGCGCAACATGCAGGTATTATGAGCAATTTCTCTTACCCCAATTTGTGCAACATCTACTGGAGCATCATGAGCATGATTTATGACGTCAGAGTATACGATGACATCATAATTAGCATGCACTATGACGTCACAATGTATTATGACGTCATAATGTATCCGCATTATGACATCACAATATATTATGAGAGAGCAATTTGCAGGTTTTATGACCAATTTCTCTTACCACAATTTGTGTCACATCTACTGAAGCATCATGAGCATGTATTATGACGTCACAGTATATGATGACATCATAAATAGTATGCAGTATGACGTCACAATGTATTATGACGTCATAATGTATCCGCATTATGACATCACAATATATTATGAGAGCGCAATTTGCAGGTTTTATGACCAATTTCGCTTACCCCAATTTGTGTCACATCTACTGGAGCATCATGAGCATGTATTATGACGTCACAGTATATGATGACATCATAATTAGTATGCAGTATGACGTCACAATGTATTATGATGTCATAAGGTATCCGCATTATGACATCACAATATATTATGAGAGCGCAACATGCAGGTATTATGACCAATTTCGCTTACCCCAATTTGTGTCACATCTACTGTAGCATCATGAGCATGTATTATGACGTCACAGTATATGATGACATCATAATTAGTATGCAGTATGACGTCACAATGTATTATGACGTCATAATGTATCCGCATTACGACTTCACAATATATTATGAGAGCGCAATTTGGAGGTTTTATGACCATTTTCGATTACCCCAATTTGTGTCACATCTAGTGGAGCATCATGAGCATGTATTATGACGTCACAGTATATGATGACATGATAATTAGTATGCACTATGACGTCACAATGTATTATGACGTCATAATGTATCCGCATTATGACATCACAATATATTCTGAGAGCGCAATATGCAGGAATTATGAGCAATTTCTCTTACCCCAATTTGTGTCACATCTACTGGAGCATCATGAGCATGTAATATGACGTCACAGTATATGATGGCATCATAATTAGTATGCACTATGACGTCACAATGTATTATGACGTCATAATGTGTCCGCGTTATGACATCACAATATATTATGAGAGCCCAATTTACAGGTATTATAGACAATTTCTCTTACCCCAATTTGTGTCACATCTACTGGAGCATCATGAGCATGTATTATGACGTCACATTATATGATGACATCATAATTAGTATGCAGTATGACGTCACAATATATTATGACGTCACAATTTATCCGAATTATGACATCACAATATATTATGAGAGCGCAACATGCAGGTATTATGAGCAATTTCTCTTACCCAAATTTGTGTCACATCTACTGGAGCATCATGAGCATTTATTATGACGTCACAGTATTTGATGACATCATAATTAGTATGCACTATGATGTCACAATGTATTATGACGTCATAATATATCCGCATTATGACATCACAATATATTATGAGAGCGCAATTTGCAGGTTTTATGACCAATTTTGCTTACCCCAATTTGTGTCACATCTACTGGAGCATCATGAGCATGTATTATGACGTCACAGTATATGATGACATCATAATTAGTATGCACTGTGACGTCACAATGTATTATGACGTCATAATATATCCGCATTATGACATCACAATATATTAAGAGAGCGCAACATGCAGGTATTATGAGCAATTTCTCTTATCCCAATTTGTGTCACATCTACTGGAGCATCATGAGCATGTATTATGACGTCACAGTATATGATGACATCATAATTAGTATGCAGTATGACGTCACAATGTATTATGACGTCATAATGTATCCGCATTATGACATCACAATATATTATGAGAGCGCAACATGCAGGTATTATGAGCAATTTCTCTTTCCCCAATTTGTGTCACATCTACTGGAGCATCATGAGCATGGATTATGACGTCACAGTATATGATGACATCATAATTAGTATGCACTATGACGTCACAATGTATTATGACGTCATAGTGTATCCGCATTTTGACATCACAATATATTATGAGAGCGCAATTTGCAGGTTTTATGACCAATTTCGCTTACCTGAATTTGTGTCACATCTACTGGAGCATCATGAGCATGTATTATGACGTCACAGTATATGATGACATCATAATCAGTATGCACTATGATGTCACAATGTATTATGACGTCACAATGTATCCGCATTATGACATCACAATATATTATGAGAGCGCAACATGCAGGTATTATGAGCAATTTCTCTTACCCCAATTTGTGTCACATCTACTGGAGCATCATGAGCATGTATTATGACGTCACAGTATATGATGACATCATAATTAGTATGCACTATGATGTCACAATGTATTATGACGTCATAATATATCCGCATTATGACATCACAATATATTATGAGAGCGCAACATGCAGGTATTATGACCAATTTCGCTTACCCCAATTTGTGTCACATCTACTGTAGCATCATGAGCATGTATTATGACGTCACAGTATATGATGACATCATAATTAGTAAGCACTATGACGTCACAATGTATTATGACGTCATAATGTATCCGCATTATGACATCACAATATATTTTGAGAGCGGAACATGCAGGTTTTATGACCAATTTCGCTCACCCCAATTTGTGTCACATCTACTGTAGCATCATGAGCATGTATTATGACTTCACAGTATATGATGACATCATAATTAGTATGCAGTATGACGTCACAATATATTATGACGTCACAATTTATCCGAATTATGACATCACCATATATTATGAGAGCGCAACATGCAGGTATTATGAGCAATTTCTCTTACCCAAATTTGTGTCACATCTACTGGAGCATCATGAGCATGTATTATGATGTCACAGTATATGATGACATCATAATTAGTATGCAGTATGACGTCACAATGTATTATGACGTCATAATGTATCCGCATTATGACATCACAATATATTATGTGAGCGCAATTTGCAGGATTTATGAACAATTTCTCTTACCCCAATTTGTGTCACATCTACTGGAGCATCATGAGCATGTATTATGACGTCACAGTATATGATGACATCATAATTAGTATGCAGTATGACGTCACAATGTATTATGATGTCATAATGTATCCGCATTATGACATCACACTATATTATGAGAGCGCAACATGCAGGTATTATGAGCAATTTGTCTTACCCCAATTTGTGTCACATCTACTGGAGCATCATGAGCATGTATTATGACGTCACAGTAAATGATGACATCATAATGAGTATGCACTATGATGACACAATATACTATGACGTCATGTTGTATCCGCATTATGACATCACAATATATTATGAGAGCGCAATTTGCAGGTTTTATGAGCAATTTGTCTTACCTCAATTTGTGTCACATCTACTGGAGCCTCATGAGCATGTATTATGACGTCACAGTATATGATGACATCATAATTAGTATGCACTATGACGTCACAATGTATTATGACGTCATAATGTATCCGCATTATGACATAACAATATATTATGAGAGCGCAACATGCAGGTATTATGAACAATTTCTCTTACCCCAATTTGTGTCACATCTACTGGAGCATCATGAGCATGTATTATGATGTCACAGTATATGATGACATCATAATTAGTATGCAGTATGACGTCACAATGTATTATGACGTCATAATGTACCCGCATTATGACATCACAATATATTATGAGAGCGCAACATGCAGGTATTATGAGCAATTTCTCTTACCCCAATTTGTGCAACATCTACTGGAGCATCATGAGCATGATTTATGACGTCAGAGTATACGATGACATCATAATTAGCATGCACTATGACGTCACAATGTATTATGACGTCATAATGTATCCGCATTATGACATCACAATATATTATGAGAGAGCAATTTGCAGGTTTTATGACCAATTTCTCTTACCACAATTTGTGTCACATCTACTGAAGCATCATGAGCATGTATTATGACGTCACAGTATATGATGACATCATAAATAGTATGCAGTATGACGTCACAATGTATTATGACGTCATAATGTATCCGCATTATGACATCACAATATATTATGAGAGCGCAATTTGCAGGTTTTATGACCAATTTCGCTTACCCCAATTTGTGTCACATCTACTGGAGCATCATGAGCATGTATTATGACGTCACAGTATATGATGACATCATAATTAGTATGCAGTATGACGTCACAATGTATTATGATGTCATAAGGTATCCGCATTATGACATCACAATATATTATGAGAGCGCAACATGCAGGTATTATGACCAATTTCGCTTACCCCAATTTGTGTCACATCTACTGTAGCATCATGAGCATGTATTATGACGTCACAGTATATGATGACATCATAATTAGTATGCAGTATGACGTCACAATGTATTATGACGTCATAATGTATCCGCATTACGACTTCACAATATATTATGAGAGCGCAATTTGGAGGTTTTATGACCATTTTCGATTACCCCAATTTGTGTCACATCTACTGGAGCATCATGAGCATGTATTATGACGTCACAGTATATGATGACATGATAATTAGTATGCACTATGACGTCACAATGTATTATGACGTCATAATGTATCCGCATTATGACATCACAATATATTCTGAGAGCGCAATATGCAGGAATTATGAGCAATTTCTCTTACCCCAATTTGTGTCACATCTACTGGAGCATCATGAGCATGTAATATGACGTCACAGTATATGATGACATCATAATTAGTATGCACTATGACGTCACAATGTATTATGACGTCATAATGTGTCCGCGTTATGACATCACAATATATTATGAGAGCCCAATTTACAGGTATTATAGACAATTTCTCTTACCCCAATTTGTGTCACATCTACTGGAGCATCATGAGCATGTATTATGACGTCACATTATATGATGACATCATAATTAGTATGCAGTATGACGTCACAATATATTATGACGTCACAATTTATCCGAATTATGACATCACAATATATTATGAGAGCGCAACATGCAGGTATTATGAGCAATTTCTCTTACCCAAATTTGTGTCACATCTACTGGAGCATCATGAGCATTTATTATGACGTCGCAGTATATGATGACATCATAATGAGTATGCACTATGACGTCACAATATACTATGACGTCATGTTGTGTCCGCATTATGACATCACAATATATTATGAGAGCGCAATTTGCAGGTTTTATGAGCAATTTGTCTTACCTCAATTTGTGTCACATCTACTGGAGCATCATGAGCATGTATTATGACGTCACAGTATATGATGACATCATAATTAGTATGCACTATAACGTCACAATGTATTATGACGTCATAATGTATCCGCATTATGACATAACAATATATTATGAGAGCGCAACATGCAGGTATTTTGAGCAATTTCTCTTACCCCAATTTGTGCAACGTCTACTGGAGCATCATGTGCATGATTTATGACGTCAGAGTATACGATGACATCATAATTAGCATGCACTATGACCTCACAATATATTATGACGTCATAATGTATCCGCATTATGACATCACAATATATTATGAGAGCGCAATTTGCAGGTTTTATGACCATTTTCGATGACCTCAATTTGTGTCACATCTACTGGAGCATCATGAGCATGTATTATGATGTCACAGTATATGATGACATCATAATTAATATGCAGTATGACGTCACAATGTATTATGACATCATAATGTATCCGCATTATGACATCACAATATATTATGAGAGCGCAATTTGCAGGTTATATGAGCAATTTCTCTTACCACAATTTGTGTCACATCTACTGAAGCATCATGAGCATGTATGTTGACGTCACAGTATATGATGATATCATAATTAGTATACTCTATGACGTCACAATATATTATGACATCATAATGTATCAGCATTATGACATCACGATATATCATGAGAGCGCAATTTGCATGCATTATGAGCAATTTCTCTTACCCCAATTTGAGTCACATCTACTTTAGCATCATGAGCATGTATTATGACATCATCGTATATGATGACATCATAATTAGTATGCAGTATGATGTCACAGTGTATTATGACGTCATAATGTATCCGCATTATGACATCACAATATATTATGAGAGAGCAATTTGCAGGTATTATGAGCAATTTCTCTTACCCCAATTTGTGTCACATCTACTGGAGCATCATGAGCACGTATTATGACGTCACAGCATATGATGACATCATAACAATTATGCACTACGATGTCACAATGTATTATGACGTCATAATGTATCTGCATTATGACATCACAAAATATTAAGAGAGCGCAATTTGCAGGTATTATCAGCAATTTCTCTTACCCCAAATTGTGTCACATCTACTGGAGCATCATGAGCATGTATTATGACCTCACAGTATATGCTGACATCATAATTAGTATGCACTATGACGTCAAAATGTATTATGACGTCATAATGTATCAGCATTATGACATCACAATATATTATGAGAGCGCCATTTCCAGGTATTATGAGCAATTTCTCTTACCCCAATTTGTGTCACATCTACTGGAGCATCATGAGCATGTATTATGACGTCACAGTATATGATGACATCATAATTAGTATGCACTATGACGTCACAATGTATTATGACGTCATAATGTATCCGCATTATGACATTACAGTATATTATGAGAGCGCAATTTGCAGGTATTATGAGCAATTTCTCTTACCCCAATTTGTGTCACATCTACTGGAGCATCATGAGCATGTATTATGACGTCACAGTATATGGTGACATCATAATTATTATGCACTATGTCGTCACAATGTTTTATTAAGTCATAATGTATCAGCATTATGACATCACAATATATTATGAGAGCGTAATTTGCAGGTATTATGAGCAAATTCTCCTACCCCAATTTGTGTCACATCTACTGGAGCATCATGAGCATGTATTATGATGTCACAGTATATGATGACATCATAATTAGTATGCACTATGACGTCACAATGGATTATGATGTCATAATATATCCGCATTAAGACATCACAATATATTATTAGAGGGCAATTTGCAGGTATTATGAGCAATTTCACTTACCCCAATTTGTGTCACATCTACTAGAGCATCACGAGCTTGTATTATGATGTCACAGTATATGATGACATCATAATTAGTATGCACTCTGACGTCACAGTGTATTATGACGTCATAATGTATCCTCATTATGACATCACAATATATTATGAGAGTGAAATTTGCAGGTATTATGAGCAATTTCTCTTACCCCAATTTGTGTCACATCTACTGGAGTATCATGAGCATGTATTATGACGTCACAGTATATGATGACATCATAATTAGTATGCACTATGACGTCACAATGTATTATGACGTCATAATGTGTCCGCGTTATGACATCACAATATATTATGAGAGCCCAATTTACAGGTATTATGGACAATTTCTCTTACCCCAATTTGTGTCACATCTACTGGAGCATCATGAGCATGTATTATGACGTCACAGTATATGATGACATCATAATTAGTATGCAGTATGACGTCACAATATATTATGACGTCACAATTTATCCGAATTATGACATCACAATATATTATGAGAGCGCAACTTGCAGGTATTATGAGCAATTTCTCTTACCCAAATTTGTGTCACATCTACTGGAGCATCATGAGCATGTATTATGATGTCACAGTATTTGATGACATCATAATTTGTATGCAGTATGACGTCACAATGTATTATGACGTCATAATGTATCCGCATTATGACATCACAAAATATTATGTGAGCGCAATTTGCAGGATTTATGAACAATTTCTCTTACCCCAATTTGTGTCACATCTACTGGAGCATCATGAGCATGTATTATGACGTCACAGTATATGATGACATCATAATTAGTATGCAGTATGACGTCACAATGTATTATGATGTCATAATGTATCCGCATTATGACATCACAGTATATTATGAGAGCGCAACATGCAGGTATTATGAGCAATTTCTCTTACCCCAATTTGTGTCACATCTACTGGAGCATCATGAGCATGTATTATGACGTCACAGTAAATGATGACATCATAATGAGTATGCACTATGATGTCACAATATACTATGACGTCATGTTGTATCCGCATTATGACATCACAATATATTATGAGAGTGCAATTTGCAGGTTTTATGAGCAATTTGTCTTACCTCAATTTGTGTCACATCTACTGGAGCCTCATGAGCATGTATTATGACGTCACAGTATATGATGACATCATAATTAGTATGCACTATGACGTCACAATGTATTATGACGTCATAATGTATCCGCATTATGACATAACAATATATTATGAGAGCGCAACATGCAGGTATTATGACCAATTTCGCTTACCCCAATTTGTGTCACATCTACTGTAGCATCATGAGCATGTATTATGACGTCACAGTATATGATGACATCATAATTAGTATGCACTATGACGTCCCAATGTATTATGACGTCATAATGTATCCGCATTATGACTTCACAATATATTTTGAGAGCGCAATTTGGAGGTTTTATGACCATTTTCGATTACCCCAATTTGTGTCACATCTACTGGAGCATCATGAGCATGTATTATGACGTCACAGTATATGATGACATGATAATTAGTATGCACTATGACGTCACAATGTATTATGACGTCATAATGTATCCGCATTATGACATCACAATATATTGTGAGAGCGCAATATGCAGGAATTATGAGCAATTTCTCTTACCCCAATTTGTGTCACATCTACTGGAGCATCATGAGCATGTAATATGACGTCACAGTATATGATGACATCATAATTACTATGCACTATGACGTCACAATGTATTATGATGTCGTAATGTATCCGCATTATGACATCAAAATATATTATGAGAGCACAACATGCAGGTATTATGAGCAATTTCTCTTACCTCAATTTGTGTCACATCTACTGGAGCATCATGAGCATGTATTATGACGTCACAGTATATGATGACATCATAATTAGCATGCACTATGACGTCACAATGTATTATGACGTCATAATGTATCCGCATTATGACATCACAATGTATTATGAGAGCGCAACATGCAGGATTTATGACCAATTTCGCTCACCCCAATTTGTGTCACATCTACTGGAGCATCATGAGCATGTATTATGACGTCACAGTATATGATGATATCATAATTAGTTTGCACTATGACGTCACAATGTATTATGACGTCATAATGTATCCGCATTATGACATCACAATATATTATGAGAGCGCAACATGCAGGTATTATGAGCAATTTCTCTTACCTCAATTTGTGTCACATCTACCTGAGCATCATGAGCATGTATTATGACGTCACAGTATATGATGACATCATAATTAGCATGCAGTATGACGTCACAATGTATTATGACGTCATAATGTATCCGCATTATGACATCACAATATATTATGTGAGCGCAATTTGCAGGATTTATGAACAATTTCTCTTACCCCAATTTGTGTCACATCTACTGGAGCATCATGAGCATGTATTATGACGTCACAGTATATGATGACATCATAATTAGTATGCAGTATGACGTCACAATGTATTATGATGTCATAATGTATCCGCATTATGACATCACACTATATTATGAGAGCGCAACATGCAGGTATTATGAGCAATTTCTCTTACCCCAATTTGTGTCACATCTACTGGAGCATCATGAGCATGTATTATGACGTCACAGTAAATGATGACATCATAATGAGTATGCACTATGATGTCACAATATACTATGACGTCATGTTGTATCCGCATTATGACATCACAATATATTATGAGAGCGCAATTTGCAGGTTTTATGAGCAATTTGTCTTACCTCAATTTGTGTCACATCTGCTGGAGCCTCATGAGCATGTATTATGATGTCACAGTATATGATGACATCATAATTAGTATGCACTATGACGTCACAATGTATTATGACGTCATAATGTTTCCGCATTATGACATAACAATATATTATGAGAGCGCAACATGCAGGTATTATGACCAATTTCGCTTACCCCAATTTGTGTCACATCTACTGTAGCATCATGAGCATGTATTATGACGTCACAGTATATGATGACATCATAATTAGTATGCACTATGACGTCACAATGTATTATGACGTCATAATGTATCCGCATTATGACTTCACAATATATTATGAGAGCGCAATTTGGAGGTTTTATGACCATTTTCGATTACCCCAATTTGTGTCACATCTACTGGAGCATCATGAGCATGTATTATGACGTCACAGTATATGATGACATGATAATTAGTATGCACTATGACGTCACAATGTATTATGACGTCATAATGTATCCGCATTATGACATCACAATATATTGTGAGAGCGCAATATGCAGGAATTATGAGCAATTTCTCTTACCCCAATTTGTGTCACATCTACTGGAGCATCATGAGCATGTAATATGACGTCACAGTATATGATGACATCATAATTACTATGCACTATGACGTCACAATGTATTAGGATGTCGTAATGTATCCGCATTATGACATCACAATATATTATGAGAGCGCAACATGCAGGTATTATGAGCAATTTCTCTTACCTCAATTTGTGTCACATCTACTGGAGCATCATGAGCATGTATTATGACGTCACAGTATATGATGACATCATAATTAGCATGCACTATGACGTCACAATGTATTATGACGTCATAATGTATCCGCATTATGACATCACAATGTATTATGAGAGCGCAACATGCAGGATTTATGACCAATTTCGCTCACCCCAATTTGTGTCACATCTACTGGAGCATCATGAGCATGTATCATGACGTCACAGTATATGATGACATCATAATTAGTTTGCACTATGACGTCACAATGTATTATGACGTCATAATGTATCCGCATTATGACATCACAATATATTATGAGAGCGCAACATGCAGGTATTATGAGCAATTTCTCTTACCTCAATTTGTGTCACATCTACCTGAGCATCATGAGCATGTATTATGACGTCACAGTATATGATGACATCATAATTAGCATGCAGTATGACGTCACAATGTATTATGACGTCATAATGTATCCGCATTATGACATCACAATATATTATGAGAGCGCAACATGCAGGTTTTATGACCAATTTCGCTCACCCCAATTTGTGTCACATCTACTGGAGCATAATGAGCATGTATTATGACGTCACAGTATATGATGACATCATAATTAGTATGCAGTAAGTAAGTATACATAATGCATAATGTATCCGCATTATGACATCACAATATATTATGAGAGCGCAATTTGCAGGTTTTATGACCAATTTCGCTTACCCCAATTTGTGTCACATCTACTGGAGCATCATGAGCATGTATTATGACGTCACAGTATATGGTGACATCATAATTAGTATGCAGTATGACGTCACAGTGTATTATGATGTCATAAAATATCCGCATTATGACATCACAATATATTATGAGATCGCAACTTGCAGGTATTATGAGCAATTTTTCTCACCCCAATTTGTGTCACATCTACTGGAGCATCATGAGCACGTATTATGACGTCGCAGTATATGATGACATCATAATTAGTTTGCACTATGACGTCACAATGTATTATGACGTCATAATGTATCCGCATTATGACATCACAATATATTATGAGAGCGCAATTTGCAGGTTTTATGACCAATTTCGCTTACCCCAATTTGTGTCACATCTACTGGAGCATCATGAGCATGTATTATGACGTCACAGTATATGATGACATCATAATCAGTATGCACTATGGCGTCACAGTGTATTATGACGTCATAATGTACCCGCATTATGACATCACAATATATTATGAGAGCGCAACATGCAGGTATTATGAGCAATTTCTCTTACCCCAATTTGTGTCACATCTACTGGAGCATCATAAGCATGATTTATGACGTCAGAGTATATGATGACATCATAATTAGTATGCAATATGACGTCACAATGTATTATGACGTCATAATGTATCCGCATTATGACATCACAATATATAATGAGAGCGCAATTTGCAGGTTTTATGACCATTTTCGATTACCCCAATTTGTGTCACACCTACTGGAGCATCATGAGCATGTATTATGACGTCACAGTATATGATGACATCATAATTAGTATGCAGTATGACGTCACAATATATTATGATGTCATAATGTATCTACTACATGACATCACAAAATATTATGAGAGTGCAAAATGCAGGTATTATGAGCAATTTCTCTTACCTCAATTTGTGTCACATCTACTGGAGCATCATGAGCATGTATTATGACGTCACAGTATATGATGACATCATAATTAGTATGCACTATGACGTCACAATGTATTATGACGTCATAATGTATCTGCATTATGACATCACAATATATTATGAGAGCGCAATTTTCAGGTTTTTTGACCAATTTCGCTTACCCCAAATTGTGTCACATCTACTGGAGCAGCCTGAGCATGTATTATGACGTCACAGTATATGATGACATCATAATTAGTATGCAGTATGACGTCACAATATATTATGATGTCATAATGTATCTACTTTATGACATCACAATATATTATGAGAGCGCAACATGCAGGTATTATGAGCAATTTCTCTTACCCCAATTTGTGCAACATCTACTGGAGCATCATGAGCATGATTTATGACGTCAGAGTATACGATGACATCATAATTAGTATGCACTATGACGTCACAATGTATTATGATGTCATAATGTATCCGCATTAAGACATCACAATATATTATGAGAGCGCAATTTGCAGGTTTTATGACCATTTTTGATTACCCCAATTTGTGTCACATCTACTGGAGCATCATGAGCATGTATTATGACGTCACAGTATATGACGTCACAATGTATTATGACATCATAATGTATCCGCATTATGACATCACAATATATTATGAGAGTGCAACATGCAGGTATTAAGTGCAATTTCTCTTACTTCAATTTGTGTCACATCTACTGGAGCATCATGAGCCTGTATTATGACGTCACAGTATATGATGACATCATAATTACTATGCACTATGACGTCACAATGTATTATGACGTCATAATGTATCCGCATTATGACATCACAATATATTATGAGAGCGCAATTTGCAGGTTTTATGACCAATTTCACTTACCCCAATTTGTGTCATATCTACTGGAGCATCATGAGCATGTATTATGATGTCACAGTATATGATGACATCATAATTAGTATGCAGTATGACGTCACAATGTATTATGACGTCATAATGCATCCGCATTAAGGCATCACAATATATTATGAGAGGGCAATTTGCAGGTTTTATGAGCAATTTCTCTTACCCCAATTTGTGTCACATCTACTGGAGCATCATGAGCATGTATTATGACGTCACAGGATATGATGACATCATAATTAGTATGCAGTATGACGTCACAATGTATTATGACGTAATAATGTATCCGCATTATGACATCACAATATATTATGAGAGCGCAACATGCAGGTATTATGAGCAATTTCTCTTACCCCAATTTGTGTCACATCTACTGGAGCATCATGAGCATGTATTATGACCTCACAGTATATGATGACATCATAAATAGTATGCACTATGACTTCACAATGTATTATGACGTCATAATGTATCCGCATTATGACATCACAATATATTATGAGAGAGCAATTTGCAGGTTTTATGACCAATTTCTCTTACCACAATTTGTGTCACATCTACTGAAGCATCACGAGCATGTATTATGACGTCACAGTATATTATGACATCATAAATAGTAGGCAGTATGACGTCACAATGTATTATGACGTCATAATGTATCCGCATTATGACGTCACAATATATTATGAGAGCGCAATTTGCATGTTTTATGACCAATTTCGCTTACCCCAATTTGTGTCACATCTACTGGAGCATCATGAGCATGTATTACGGCGTCACAGTATAGGATGACATCATAATTAGTATGCACTATGATGTCACAATGTATTATGATGTCATAAAGTATCCGCATTATGACATCACAATATATTATGAGAGCGCAACATGCAGGTATTATGACCAATTTCGCTTACCCCAATTTGTGTCACATCTACTGTAGCATCATGAGCATGTATTATGACGTCACAGTATATGATGACATCATAATTAGTATGCACTATGACGTCACAATATATTATGACGTCATAATGTATCCGCATTATGACTTCACAATATATTGTGAGAGCGCAATATGCAGGTATTATAAGCAATTTCTCTTACCCCATTTTGTGTCACATCTACTGGAGCATCATGAACATGTATTATGACGTCACAGTATATGATGACATCATAATTAGCATGCACTATGACGTCAAAATGTATTATGACGTCATAATGTATCCGCATTATGACATCACAATATATTATGAGAGCGCAACATGCAGGTTTTATGACCAATTTCGCTCACCCCAATTTGTGTCACATCTACTGTAGCATCATGAGCATGTATTATGACGTCACAATATATGATGACATCATAATTAGTATGCACTATGACGTCATAATGTATTATGACGTCATAATGTATCCGCATTATGACATCACAATATATTATGAGAGCGCAACATGCAGGTATTATGAGCAATTTCTCTTACCCCAATTTGTGTCACATCTACTGGAGCATCATGAGCATGTATTACGACATCACAGTATATGATGACATCATAATTAGTATGCACTATGACATCACAATATATTATGAAGTCATAATGTATCCGCATTACGACATCACAATATATTATGAGAGCGCAAGAAGCAGGTATTATGAGCAATTTCTCTTACCCCAAATTGTGTCACATCTGCTGGAGCATCATGAGCATGTATTATGACGTCACAGTATATGATGACATAATAATTAGTATGCACTATGACGTCACAATGTATTATGATGTCATAATGTGTCCGCGTTATGACATCACAATATATTATGAGAGCCCAATTTACAGGTATTATGAACAGTTTCTCTTACCACAATTTGTGTCACATCTACTGGAGCATCATGAGCATGTATTATGACGTCACAGTATATGATGACATCATAATTAGTATGCACTATGACATCACAATGTATTATGACGTCATAATGTATCCGCATTATGACATCACAATATATTATGAGAGCGCAATTTGCAGGTATTATGAGCAATTTCTCTTACCCCAATTTGTGTCACATGTACTGGAGCATCATGAGCATGTATTATGACGTCACAGTATATGATGACATCATAATTAGTATGCACTATGACATCACAATGTATTATGACGTCATAATGTATCCGCATTATGACATCACAATATATTATGAGAGCGCAATTTGCAGGTTTTATGACCAATTTCGCTTACCCCAATTTGTGTCACATCTACTGGAGCATCATGAGCATGTATTATGACGTCACAGTATATGATGACATCATAATCAGTATGCACTATGACATCACAATGTATTATGACGTCATAATGTATCCGCATTATGACATCACAATATATTATGAGAGCGCAACATGCAGGTATTATGAGCAATTTCTGTTACCCCAATTAGTGTCACATTTACTGGAGCATCATGAGCATGATTTATGACGTCAGAGTATATGATGACATCATAATTAGTATGCACTATGACGTCAGAATGTATTATGACGTCATAATGTATCCGCATTATAACATCACAATATATTATGAGAGCGCAATTTGCAGGTATTATGAGCAATTTCTCTTACCCCAATTTGTGTCACATCTACTGGATCATCATGAGCATGTATTACGACGTCACGGTATATGATGACATCATAATTAGTATGCACTATGATGTCACAATGTATTATGAAGTCATAATGTATCCGCATTATGATATCACAATATATTATGGGAGCGCAATATGCAGGTATTATCAGCAATTTCTCTTACCCCAATTTGTGTCACATCTACTGGAGCATCATCAGCATGTATTATGACGTCACAGTATATGATGACATCATAATTAGTATGCACTATGACGTCACAATGTATTATGACGTCATAATGTGTCCGCGTTATGACATCACAATATATTATGAGAGCCCAATTTACAGGTATTATGAACAATTTCTCTTACCCCAATTTGTGTCACATCTACTGGAGCATCATGAGCATGTATTATGACGTCGCAGTATATGATGACATCATAATTAGTATGCAGTATGACGTCACAATATATTATGACGTCACAATGTATCCGCATTATGACATCACAATATATTATGAGAGCGCAACATGCAGGTATTATGAGCAATTTCTCTTACCCCAATTTGTGTCACATCTACTGGAGCACCATGAGCATGTATTATGACGTCACAGTATATGATGACATCATAATTAGTATGCACTGTGATGTCACAATGTATTATGACGTCATAATATATCCGCATTATGACATCACAATATATTATGAGAGCGCAACATGCAGGTTTTATGAAAAATTTCGCTTACCCCAATTTGTGTCACATCTACTGGAGCATCATGAGCATGTATTATGACGTCGCAGTATATGATGACATCATAATTAGTATGCAGTATGACGTCACAATATATTATGACGTCACAATGTATCCGCATTATGACATCACAATATATTATGAGAGCGCAACATGCAGGTATTATGAGCAATTTCTCTTACCCCAATTTGTGTCACATCTACTGGAGCATCATTAACATGTATTATGACGTCACAGTATATGATGACATCATAATTAGTATGCACTGTGACGTCACAATGTATTATGACGTCATAATATATCCTCATTATGACATCACAATATATTATGAGAGTGCAAAATGCAGGTATTATGAGCAATTTCTCTTACCTCAATTTGTATCACATCTACTGAAGCACCATGAGCATGTAATATGACGTCACAGTATATGATGACATCATAATTAGTATGCACTATGACGTCAGAATGTATTAGGATGTCATAATGTATCCGCATTTTGACATCACAATATATTATGAGAGCGCAACATGCAGGTATTATGAGCAATTTCTCTTACCCCAATTTGTGTCACATCTACTGGACCATCATGAGCATGTATTATGACGTCACAGTATATGATGACATCATAATTAGTATGCACTATGATGTCACAATGTATTACGACGTCATAATATATCGCCATTAAGACATCACAATATATTATGAGAGCGCAATTTGCAGGTTTTATGACCAATTTTGCTTACCCCAATTTGTGTCACATCTACTGGAGCAGCATGAGCATGTATTATGACGTCACAGTATATGATGACATCATAATTAGTATGAAGTATGACGTCACAATGTATTATGATGTCATAAAGTATCCGCATTATGACATCACAATATATTATGAGAGCGCAACATGCAGGTATTATGACCAATTTCGCTTACCCCAATTTGTGTCTCATCTACTGGAGCATCATGAGCATGTATTATGACGTCACAGTATATGATGACATCATAATTAGTATGCAGTATGACGTCACAATGTATTATGACGTCATAATGTGTCCACGTTATGACATCACAATATATTATGAGAGCCTAATTTACAGGTTTTATGAACAATTTCTCTTACCCCAATTTGTGTCAAATCTACTGGAGCATCATGAGCATGTATTATGACGTCACAGTATATGATGACATCATAATTAGTATGCACTATGACTTCAGAATGTATTATGATGTCATAATATATCCGCATTATGACATCACAATATATTATGAGAGCGCAACATGCAGGTATTATAAGCAATTTCTCTTACCGCAATTTGTGTCACATCTACTGGAGCATCATGAGCATGTATTATGACGTCACAGTGTATGATGACATCATAATTAGTATGCACTATGACATCACAATGTATTATGACGTCATAATGTATCCGCATTATGACATCACAATATATTATGAGAGCCCAACATGCAGGTATTATGAGCAATTTCTCTTACCTCAATTTGTGTCACATCTACTGGAGCATCATGAGCATGTATTATGACGTCACAGTATATGATGACATCATAATTAGTATGCACTGTGACGTCACAATGTATTATGACGTCATAATGTTTCCGCATTTTGACAACACAATATATTATGAGAGCGCAACATGCAGGTATTATGAGCAATTTCTCTTATCCCAATTTGTGTCACATTTACTGGAGCATCATGAGCATGTATTATGACGTCACAGTATATGATGACATCATAATTAGTATGCAGTATTACATCACAATGTATTATGACGTCATAATATATCCGCATTATGACATCACAATATATTATGAGAGCGCAACATTCAGGTTTTATGAACAATTTCGCTTACCCCAATTTGTGTCACATCTACTGGAGCATCATGAGCATGTATTATGACGTCACAGTATTTGATGACATCATAATTAGTATGCACTATGATGTCACAATGTATTATGACGTCATAATATATCCGCATTATGACATCACAATATATTATGAGAGCGCAATTTGCAGGTTTTATGACCAATTTTGCTTACCCCAATTTGTGTCACATCTACTGGAGCATCATGAGCATGTATTATGACGTCACAGTATATAATGACATCATAATTAGTATGCACTGTGACGTCACAATGTATTATGACGTCATAATGTGTCCGCATTTTGACAACACAATATATTATGAGAGCGCAACATGCAGGTATTATGAGCAATTTCTCTTACCCCAATTTGTGTCACATCTACTGGAGCATCATGAGCATGTATTATGACGTCACAGTATATGATGACATCATAATTAGTATGCAGTATGACGTCACAATGTATTATGACGTCATAATGTATCCGCATTATGACATCACATTATATTATGAGAGCGCAATTTGCAGGTATTATGAGCAATTTGTCTTACCCCAATTTGTGTCACATCTACTGGAGAATCATGAGCATCTATTATGACGTCACAGTATATGATGACATCATAATTAGTATGCACTATGACGTCACAATGTATTATGACGTCATAATATATCCGCATTATGACATCACAATATATTAAGAGAGCGCAACATGCAGGTATTATGAGCAATTTCTCTTACCCCAATTTGTGTCACATCTACTGGAGCATCATGAGCATGTATTATGACGTCACAGTATATGATGACATCATAATTAGTATGCAGTATGACGTCACAATATATTATGACGTCATAATGTATCCGCATTATGACATCACAATATATTATGACAGCGCAACATGCAGGTATTATGAGCAATTTCTCTTACCCCAATTTGTGTCACATCTACTGCAGCATCATGAGCATGTATTATGACGTCACAGTATATGATGACATCATAATTAGTATGCACTATGACGTCACAATGTATTATGACGTCATAGTGTATCCGCATTTTGACATCACAATATATTATGAGAGCGCAATTTGCAGGTTTTATGACCAATTTCGCTTACCTGAATTTGTGTCACATCTACTGGAGCATCATGAGCATGTATTATGACGTCACAGTATATGATGACATCATAATCAGTATGCACTATGACGTCACAATGTATTATGACGTCACAATGTATCCGCATTATGACATCACAATATATTATGAGAGCGCAACATGCAGGTATTATGAGCAGTTTCTCTTACCCCAATTTGTGTCACATCTACTGGAGCATCATGAGCATGTATTATGACGTCACAGTATATGATGACATCATAATTAGTATGCACTATGATGTCACAATGTATTATGACGTCATAATATATCCGCATTATGACATCACAATGTATTATGAGAGCGCAACATGCAGGTATTATGACCAATTTCGCTTACCCCAATTTGTGTCACATCTACTGTAGCATCATGAGCATGTATTATGACGTCACAGTATATGATGACATCATAATTAGTAAGCACTATGACGTCACAATGTATTATGACGTCATAATGTATCCGCATTATGACATCACAATATATTTTGAGAGCGGAACATGCAGGTTTTATGACCAATTTCGCTCACCCCAATTTGTGTCACATCTACTGTAGCATCATGAGCATGTATTATGACGTCACAGTATATGATGACATCATAATTAGTATGCACTATGACGTCACAATATATTATGACGTCATAATGTATCCGCATTATGACATCACAATATCTTATGAGAGCGGAACATGCAGGTATTATGAGCAATTTCTCTTACCCCAATTTGTGTCACATCTACTGGAGCATCATGAGCATGTATTATGACATCACAGTATATGAAAACATCATAATGAGTATGCACTATGATGTCACAATGTGCTATGACGTCATAATGTATCCGCATTATGACATCACAATATATTATGAGAGCGCAATTTGCAGGTATTATGAGCAATTTGTCTTACCACAATTTGTGTCACATCTACTGGAGCCTCATGAGCATGTATTATGACGTCACAGTATATGATGACATCATAATTAGTATGCACTATGACGTCACAATGTATTATGACGTCATAATATATCCGCATTATGACATCACAATATATTATGAGAGCGCAACATGCAGGTATTATGAGCAATTTCTCTTCCCCAATTTGTGTCACATCTACTGGAGCATCATGAGCATGTATTATGACGTCACAGTATATGATGACATCATAATTAGTATGCACTATGACGTCACAATGTATTATGACGTCATAATGTGTCCGCATTATGACATCACAATATCGTATGAGAGCACAATTTGCAGGTTTTATGACCAATTTCTCTTACCCCTATTTGTGTCACATCTACTGGGGCATCATGAGCATGTATTATGACGTCACAGTATATGATGACATCATAATTAGTATGCAGTATGACGTCACAATGTATTATGACGTCATAATGTATCCGCATTATGACATCACAATATATTATGAGAGCGCAACATGCAGGTATTATGAGCAATTTCTCTTACCCCAATTTGTGTCACATCTACTGGAGCATCATGAGCATGTATTATGACGTCACAGTATATGATGACATCATAATTAGTATGCACTATGATGTCACAATGTATTATGACGTCATAGTGTATCCGCATTTTGACATCACAATATATTATGAGAGCGCAATTTGCAGGTTTTATGACCAATTTCGCTTACCCGAATATGTGTCACATCTACTGGAGCATCATGAGCATGTATTATGACGTCACAGTATATGATGACATCATAATCAGTATGCACTATGACGTCACAATGTATTATGACGTCATAATATATCCGCATTATGACATCACAATATATTATGAGAGCGCAACATGCAGGTATTATGAGCAATTTATCTTACCCCAATTTGTGTCACATCTACTGGAGCATCATGAGAATGTATTATGAGGTCACAGTATATGATGACAACATAATTAGTATGCACTATGACGTCACAATGTATTATGACGTCATAATGTGTCCGCGTTATGACATCACAATATATTATGAGAGCCCAATTTTCAGGTATTATGAACAATTTCTCTTACCCCAATTTGTGTCACATCTACTGGAGCATCATGAGCATGTATTATGATGTCACAGTATGTGATGACATCATAATTAGTATGCAGTATGACGTCACAATATATTATGTCGTCACAGTGTATCCGCATTATGACTTCACAATATATTATGGGAGCGCAACATGCAGGTATTGTGAGCAATTTCTCTTACCCGAATTTGTGTCACATCTACTGGAGCATCATGAGCATGTATTATGAACGTCACAGTAGATGATGACATCATAATTACTATGCAGTATGACGTCACAATGTATTATGACGTTATAATGTATCCGCATTATGACATCACTATATATTATGTGAGCGCAATTTGCAGGTTTTATGACCAATTTCGCTAACCCCAATTTGTGTCACATCTACTGGAGCATCATGAGCATGTATTATGACGTCACAGTATATGATGACATCATAATTACTATGCACTATGACGTCACAATGTATTATGACGTCATAGTGTATCCGCATTATGACATCACAATATATTATGAGAGCGGAACATGCAGGTATTATGAGCAATTTCTCTTACCCCAATTTGTGTCACATCTACTGGAGCATCATGAGCATGTATTATGACGTCACAGTATATGATGACATCATAATTAGCATGCAGTATGACGTCACAATGTGCTATGACGTCATAATGTATCCGCAATGTGACATCACAATATATTATGAGAGCGCAATTTGCTGGTATTATGAGCAATTTGTCTTACCCCAATTTGTGTCACATCTACTGGAGCCTCATGAGCATGTATTATGACGTCACAGTATATGATGACATCATAATTCGTATGCACTATGACGTCACAATGTATTATGACGTCAAAATGTATCCGCATTATGACATCACAATATATTATGAGAGCGCAATTTGCAGGTTTTATGACCATTTTCGATTACCCCAATTTGTGTCACATCTACTGGGGCATCAAGAGCATGTATTATGACGTCACAGTATATGATGACATCATAATTAGTATGCAGTATGACGTCACAATGTATTATGACGTCATAATGTATCCGCATTATGACATCACATTATATTATGAGAGCGCAACATGAAGGTATTATGAGCAATGTTTCTTACCCCAATTTGTGTCACGTCCACTGGAGAATCATGAGCATGTATTATGACGTCACAGTATATGATGACATCATAATTAGTATGCAATATGACGTCACAATATAGTATGACGTCATATTGTATCCGCATTATGGCATCACAATACATTATGAGAGCTCAATTTTGAGGTATTATGAGTAATTTCTCTTAACCCAATTTGTGTCACATCTACTGGAGGATCATGAGCATGTATTATGACGTCACAGTATCTGGTGACATCATAATTAGTTTGCACTGTGACGTCACAATGTATTATGACGTCATAATATATCCGCATTATGACACCACAATATATTATGAGAGCGCAATTTGCAGGTATTATGAGCAAATTCTCCTTCCCCAATTTGTGTCACATCTACTGGAGCATCATGAGCATTTATTATGACATCACAATATATGATGACATCATAATTAGTATGCACTATGACGTCACAATGGATTATGATGTCTTAATATATCCGCATTATGACATCACAATATATTATGAGAGCGCAATTTGCAGGTATTGTGAGCAATTTCACTTACCCCATTTTGTGTCACATCTACTGGAGCATCATGAGCCTGTATTATGATGTCACAGTATATGATGACATCATAATTAGTATGCACTCTGACGTCACAGTGTATTATGACGTCATATTGTATCCTCATTATGACATCACAATATATTATGAGAGCGCAATTTGCAGGTATTATGAGCAATTTCTCCTACCCCAATTTGTGTCACATCTACTGGAGTATCATGAGCATGTATTATGACGTCACAGTATATGATGACATCATAATTAGTATGCACTATGACGTCACAATGTATTATGACGTCATAATGTGTCCGCGTTATGACATCACAATATATAATGAGAGATCAATTTACAGGTATTATGGACAATTTCTCTTACCCCAATTTGTGTCACATCTACTGGAGCATCATGAGCATGTATTATGACGTCACAGTATATGATGACATCATAATTAGTATGCAGTATGACGTCACAATATATTATGACGTCACAATGTATCCGCATTATGACATCACAATATATTATGAGAGCGCAACATGCAGGTGTTATGAGAAATTTCTCTTACCCCAATTTGTGTCACATCTACTGGAGCATCATGAGCATGCATTATGATGTCACAGCATATGATGACATCATAATTAGTATGCAGTATGACGTCACAATGTATTATGACGTCATAATGTTTCCGCATTATGACATCACAATATATTATGAGAGCGCAACATGCAGGTATTATGAGCAATTTCTCTTACCCCAATTTGTTTCACATCTACTGGAGCATCATGAGCATGTATTATGACGTCACAGTATATGATGACATCATAATTAGTATGCACTATGACGTCACAATGTATTATGACGTCAAAATGTATCCGCATTATGACATCACAATATATTATCAGAGTGCAACATGCAGGTATTGAGAGCAATTTCTCTTACCCGAATTTCTGTCACATCTACTGGAGCATCATGAGCATGTATTATGACGTCACAGTATATGATGACATCATAATTAGTATGCAGTATGACGTCCCAATGTATTATGACGTCATAATGTATCCGCATTATGACATCTCAATATATTATGACAGCGCAACATGCAGGTATTATGAGCAATTTCTCTTACCCCAATTTGTGTCACATCTACTGGAGCATCATGAGCATGTATTATGACGTCACAGTATATGATGACATCATAATTAGTATGCACTATGACGTCACAATGTATTATGACCTCATAATGTATCCGCATTATGACATCACAATATATTATGAGAGCGCAACATGCAGTTATTATGAGCAATTTCGCTTACCCCAATTTGTGTCACATCTACTGGAGCATCATGAGCATGTATTATGACGTCACAGTATATGATGACATCATAATTAGTATGCAGTATGACGTCACAATGTATTATGACGTCATAATGTATCCGCATTATGACATCACAATATATTATGAGAGCGCAACATGCAGGTATTATGAGCAATTTCTCTTACCCCAATTTGTGTCACATCTACTGGAGCATCATGAGCATGTATTATGACGTCACAGTATATGATGACATCATAATTAGTATGCACTATGCCGTCACAATGTATTATGACGTCATAATGTATCCGCATTATGACATCACAATATATTATGAGAGCGCAATTTGCAGGTTTTATGACCAATTTCGCTTACCCCAATTTGTGTCACATCTACTGGAGCATCATGAGCATGTATTATGACGTCACAGTATATGATGACATCATAATTAGTGTGCACTATGACGTCACAATGTATTATGACGTCATATTGTATCCGCATTATGACATTACAATATATTATGAGAGCACAACATGCAGGTATTATGAGCAATTTCTCTTACCCCAATTTGTTTCACATCTACTGGAGCATCATGAGCATGTATTATGACGTCAGAGTATATGATGACATCATAATTAGTATGCACTATGACGTCACAATGTATTATGACGTCAAAATGTGTCCGCATTATGACATCACAATATATTATGAGAGCGCAATTTGCAGGTTTTATGACCAATTTCTCTTACCCCAATTTGTGTCACATCTACTGGAGCATCATGAGCATGTATTATGACGTCACAGTATATGATGACATCATAATTAGTATGCAATATGACGTCACAATATATTATGACGTCATAATGTATCCGCATTGTGACATCACAATATATTATGAGACCGCAACATGCAGGTATTATGAGCAATTTCTCTTACCTCAAATTGTGTCACATCTACTGGAGCATCATGAGCATGTATTATGGCGTCACCGTATATAATGACATCATAATTAGTATGCAATATGACGTCACAATGTATTATGACGTCATAATGTATCCGCATTATGACATCACAATATAGTATGAGAGCGCAACATGCAGGTATTATGAGCAATTTCTCTTACCCCAATTTGTGTCACATCTACTGGAGCATCATGAGCATGTATTATGACGTCACAGTATATGATGACATCATAATTAGTATGCACTATGACATCACAATGTATTATGACGTCATAATGTATCCGCATTATGACATCACAATATATTATGAGAGCGCAACATGCAGGTATTATGAGCAATTTCTCTTACCCCAATTTGTGTCACATCTACTGGAGCATCATGAGCATGTATTATGACGTCACAGTATATGATGACATCATAATTAGTATGCACTATGATGTCACAATGTATTATGACGTCATAATGTATCCGCATTATGACATCACAATATATTATGAGAGTGCAATTTGCAGGTTTTATGACCAATTTCGCTTACCCGAATTTGTGTCACATCTACTGGAGCATCATGAGCATGTATTATGACGTCACAGTATATGATGACATCATAATTAGCATTCAGTATGATGTCACAATGTATTATGACATCATAGTGTATCCGCATTATGACATCACAATATATTATGAGAGCGCAACATGTAGGTTTTATGACCAATTTCGCTTACCCCAATTTGTGTCACATCTACCGTAGCATCATGAGCATGTATTTTGACGTAAGAGTATATGATGACATCATAATTAGTATGCACTATGACGTCACAATGTATTATGACGTCATGATGTATCCGCATTATGACATCCCAATATATGATGAGACCGCAATTTGCAGGTATTATGACCCATATCTCTTACCGCGATTTGTGTCAAATCTACTGGAGCATCATCAGCATGTATTATGATGTCACAGTATATGATGACAGCATAATTAGTATGCAGTATGACGTCACAGTGTATTATGACGTCATAATGTATCCGCATTATGACATCACAATATATTATGAGAGCGCCATTTGCAGGTATTATGAGCAATGTCTCTTACCCCAATTTGTGTCACGTCTACTGGAGCATCATGAGCATGTATTATGACGTCACAGTATATGATGACATCATAATTAATATGCAATATGACGTCACAATATAGTATGACGTCATAATGTATCCGCATTATGACATCACAATATAATATGAGAGCTCAATTTGGAGGTATTATGAGTAATTTCTCTTAACCCAATTTGTGTCACATCTACTGGAGCATCATGAGCATGTATTATGACGTCACAGTATATGGTGACATCATAATTAGTTTGCACTATGACGTCACAATGTATTATGACGTCATAATATATCCGCATTATGACATCACAATATATTATGAGAGCGCAATTTGCAGGTATTATGAGCAAATTCTCCTTCCACAATTTGTGTCACATCTACTGGAGCATCATGAGCATGTATTATGACATCACAGTATATGATGACATCATAATTAGTATGCACTATGACGTCACAATGGATTATGATGTCATAATATATCCGCATTATGACATCACAATATATTATGAGAGCGCAATTTGCAGGTATTATGAGCAATGTCTCTTACCCCAATTTGTGTCACGTCTACTGGAGCATCATGAGCATGTATTATGACGTCACAGTATATGATGACATCATAATTAGTATGCAGTATGACGTCACAATATATTATGACGTCACAATGTATCCGCATTCTGACATCACAATATATTATGAGAGCGCAACATGCAGGTATTATGAGCAATTTCTCTTACCCGAATTTGTGTCACATCTACTGGAGCATCATGAACATGTATTATGACGTCACAGTATATGATGACATCATAATTAGTATGCAGTATGACGTCACAATGTATTATGACGTCATAATGTATCCGCATTATGACATCACAATATATTATGTGAGCGCAATTTGCAGGTTTTATAAACAATTTCTCTTACCCCAATTTGTGTGACATCTACTGGAGCATCATGAGCATGTATTATGATGTCACAGTATATGATGACATCATAATTAGTATGCAGTATGACGTCACAATGTATTATGATGTCAAAATGTATCCGCTTTATGACATCACAATATATTATGAGATCGCAGCATGCAGGTATTATGAGCTATTTCTCTTACCCCAATTTGTGTCACATCTACTGGAGCATCATGAGCATGTATTATGACGTCACAGTATATGATGACATCATAATGAGTATGCTCTATGACGTCACAATATACTATGACGTCATATTGTATCCACATTATGACATCACAATATATTATGAGAGCGCAATTTGCAGGTATTATGAGCAATTTGTCTTACCTCAATTTGTGTCACATCTACTGGAGCCTCATGAGCATGTATTATGACGTCACAGTATATGATGACGTCATAATTAGTATGCACTATAACGTCACAATGTATTGTGACGTCATAATATATCCTCATTATGACATCACAATATATTATGAGAGCGCAACATGCAGGTATTTTGAGGAATTTCGCTTACCCCAAATTGTGTCACAACTACTGGAGCATCATGAGCATGTATTATGACGTCACAGTATATGATGACATCATAATTAGTATGCACTATGACGTCACAATGTATTATGACGTCATAATATATCCGCATTATGACATCACAATATATTATGAGAGCGCAACATGCAGGTATTATGAGCAATTTCTCTTACCCCAATTTGTGTCACATCTACTGGAGCATCATGAGCATGTATTATGACGTCACAGTATATGATGACATCATAATTAGTATGCAGTATGACGTCACAATGTATTATGACGTCATAATGTATCCGCATTATGACATCACAATATTTTATGAGAGCGCCATTTGCAGGTATTATGAGCAATGTCTCTTACCCCAATTTGTGTCACGTCTACTGGAGCATCATGAGCATGTATTATGACGTCACAGTATATGATGACATCATAATTAATATGCAATATGACGTCACAATATAGTATGACGTCATAATGTAACCGCATTATGACATCACAATATAATATGAGAGCTCAATTTGGAGGTATTATGAGTAATTTCTCTTAACCCAATTTGTGTCACATCTACTGGAGCATCATGAGCATGTATTATGACGTCACAGTAAATGATGACATCATAATTAGTATGCACTATGATGTCACAATGTATTATGACGTCATAATGTATCCGCATTATGACATCACAATATATTATGAGAGCGCAATTTGCAGGTTTTATGACCAATTTCGCTTACCCCAATTTGTGTCACATCTACCGGAGCATCATGAGCATGTATTATGACGTCACAGTATATGATGACATCATAATTAGTATGCAGTATGACGTCACAATGTATTATGACGTCATAATGTTTCCGCATTATGACAACACAATAGATTATGAGAGCTCAATTTGGAGGTATTATGAGTAATTTCTCTTAACCCAATTTGTGTCACATCTACTGGAGCATCATGAGCATGTATTATGACGTCACAGTAGATGTGACACAAATTGGGTAAGAGAAATTCCTCAAAATACCTTCATGTTGCGCTCTCATAATATATTGTGATGTCATAATGCGGATACATTATGACGTCATAATACATTGTGACATCATAGTGCATACTAATTATGATGTCATCATATACTGTGACGTCATAATACATGCTCATGATGCTCCAGTAGATGTGACACAAATTGGGGTAAGAGAAATTGCTCATAATACCTGCATGTTGCGCTCTCATAATATATTGTGATGTCATAATGCGGATACATTATGACGTCATAATACATTGTGACGTCATAGTGCATACTAATTATGATGTCATCATATACTGTGACGTCATAATACATGCTCATGATGCTCCAGTAGATGTGACACAAATTGGGGTAAGCGAAATTGGTCATAAAACCTGCAAATTGCGCTCTCATAATATATTGTGATGTCATAATGCGGATACATTATGACGTCATAATACATTGTGACGTCATAGTGCAAACTAATTATGATGTCACCATATAATGTGACGTCATAATACATGCTCATGATGCTCCAGTAGATGTGACACAAATTGGGTTAAGAGAAATTACTCATAATACCTCCAAATTGCGCTCTCATAATATATTGTGTTGTCATAATGCGGATACATTATGACGTCATACTATATTGTGACGTCATATTGCATACTAATTATGATGTCATCATATACTGTGACGTCATAATACATGCTCATGATGCTCCAGTAGACGTGACACAAATTGGGGTAAATGAAATTGCTCATAATACCTGCAAATGGCGCTCTCATAATATATTGTGATGTCATAATGAGGATACAGTATGACGTCATAATACACTGTGACGTCATACTGCATACTAATTATGCTGTCATCATATACTGTGACGTCATAATACATGCTCATGATGCTCCAGTAGATTTGACACAAATTGGGGTAAGAGATATGGGTCATAATACCTGCAAATTGCGGTCTCATCATATATTGTGATGTCATAATGCGGATACATTATGACATCATAATACATTGTGACGTCATAGTGCATACTAATTATGATGTCATCATATACTCTTACGTCATAATACATGCTCATGATGCTACGGTAGATGTGACACAAATTGGGGTAAGCGAAATTGGTCATAAAACCTGCATGTTGCGCTCTCATAATATATTGTGATGTCATAATGCGGATACACTATGACGTCATAATACATTGTGACATCATACTGCATGCTAATTATGATGTCATCATATACTGTGACGTCATAATACATGCTCATGATGCTCCAGTCGATGTGACACAAATTCGGGTAAGCGAAATTGGTCATAAAACCTGCAACTTGCACTCACATAATATATTGTGATGTCATAATGCGGATACATTATGACGTCATAATACATTGTGACATCATAGTGCATACTAATTATGATGTCATCATATACCGTGACGTCATAATACATGCTCATGATGCTCCAGTAGATGTGACACAAATTGGGGTAAGAGAAATTGCTCATAATACCTGCACGTTGCGCTCTCATAATATATTGTGATGTCATAATGTGGATACATTATGACGTTATAATACATTGTGACGTCATAGTGCATACTAATTATGATGTCATCATATACTGTGACGTCATAATACATGCTCATGATGCTCCAGTAGATGTGACACAAATTGGGGTAAGAGAAATTGCTCATAATACCCGCATGTTGCGCTCTCATACTATATTGTGATGTCATAATGTGGATACATTATGACGTCATAATACATTGTGACATCATAGTGCATACTAATTATGATGTCATCATATACTGTGACGTCATAATACATGCTCATGATGCTCCAGTAGATGTGACACAAACTGCGGTAAGAGAAATTGCTCATAATACCTGCATGTTGCGCTCTCACAATATATTGTGATGTCAAAATGCGGAAACATTATGACGTCATAATTCATTGTGACGTCATACTGCATACTAATTATGATGTCATCATATACTGTGACGTCATAATACATGCTCATGATGCTCCAGTAGATGTGACACAAATTGGGGTAATCGAAAATGGTCATAAAGCCTGCAAATTGCGCTCTCATAATATATTGTGATGTCATAATGCGGATACATTATGACGTCATAATACATTGTGACGTCATAGTGCATACTAATTGTGATGTCATCATATACTCTGACGTCATAAATCATGCTCATGATGCTCCAGTAGATGTGACACAAATTGGGGTAAGAGAAATTGCTCATAATACCTGCATGTTGCGCTCTCATAATATATTGTGATGTCATAATGCGGGTACATTATGACGTCATAATACATTGTGACGCCATAGTGCATACTGATTATGATGTCATCATATACTGTGACGTCATAATACATGCTCATGATGCTTCCAGTAGATGTGACACAAATTGGGGTAAGCGAAATTGGTCATAAAACCTGCAAATTGCGCTCTCATAATATATTGTGATGTCATAATGCGGATACATTATGACGTCATAGTACATTATGACGTCATAGTGCATACTAATTATGATGTCATCATATACTGTGACGTCATAATACATGCTCATGATGCTCCAGTAGATGTGACACAAATTGGGGTAAGAGAAATTGCTCATAATACCAGCATGTTGCGCTCTCATAATATATTGTGATGTCATAATGCGGAAACATTATGACGTCATAATACATTGTGACTTCATACTGCATACTAATTATGATGTCATCATATACTGTGACGTCATAATGCATGCTCGTGATGCTCCAGTAGATGTGACACAAATTGGGGTAAGAGAAATTGCTCATAACACCTGCATGTTGCGCTCTCATAATATATTGTGATGTCATAATGCGGATACATTATGACGTCATAATACATTGTGACGTCACAGTGCATACTAATTATGATGTCATCAAATACTGTGACTTCATAATACATGCTCATGATGCTCCAGTAGATGTGACACAAATTGTGGTAGGAGAATTTGCTCAAAATACCTGCAAATTGCGCTCTCATAATATATTGTGATGTCATAATGCGGATACATTATGACGTCATAATACATTGTGACGTCATAGTGCAAACTAATTATGATGTCACCATATAATGTGACGTCATAATACATGCTCATGATGCTCCAGTAGATGTGACACAAATTGGGTTAAGAGAAATTACTCATAATACCTGCAAATTGCGCTCTCATAATATATTGTGATGTCATAATGCGGATATATTATGACGTCATAATACATTGTGACGTCATAGTGCAAACTAATTATGATGCCACCATATACTATGACGTCATAATACATGCTCATGATTCTCCAGTAGATGTGACACAAATTGGGTTAAGAGAAATTACTCATAATACCTCCAAATTGATCTCTCATATTATATTGTGATGTCATAATGCGGATACGTTATGACGTCATACTATATTGTGACGTCATATTGCATATTAATTATGATGTCATCATATACTGTGACGTCATAATACATGCTCATGATGCTCCAGTAGACGTGACACAAATTGGGGTAAGAGACATTGCTCATAATACCTGCAAATGGCGCTCTCATAATATATTGTGATGTCATAATGCGGATACATTATGACGTCATAATACACTGTGACGTCATACTGCATACTAATTATGCTGTCATCATATACTGTGACATCATAATACATGCTCATGATGCTCCAGTAGATTTGACACAAATTGCGGTAAGAGATATGGGTCATAATAGCTGCAAATTGCGGTCTCATCATGTATTGGGATGTCATAATGCGGATACATCATGACGTCATAATACATTGTGACGTCATAGTGCATACTAATTATGATGTCATCATATACTCTTATGTCATAATACATGCTCATGATGCTACGGTAGATGTGACACAAATTGGGGTAAGCGAAATTGGACATAAAACCTGCATGTTGCGCTCTCATAATATATTGTGATGTCATAATGCGGATACACTATGATGTCATAATACATTGTGACATCATACTGAATGCTAATTATGATGTCATCACATACTGTGACGTCATAATACATGCTCATGATGCTCCAGTAGATGTGACACAAATTCGGGTAAGCGAAATTGGTCATAAAACCTGCAAATTGCACTCTCATAATATATTGTGATGTCATAATGCGGATACATTATGACGTCATAATACATTGTGACGTCATAGTGCATACTAATTATGATGTCATCATATACTCTTACGTCATAATACATGCTCATGATGCTACGGTAGATGTGACACAAATTGGGGTAAGCGAAATTGTTCATAAAACCTGCATGTTGCGCTCTCATAATATATTGTGATGTCATAATGCGGATACACTATGACGTCATATTACATTGTGACATCATACTGCATGCTAATTATGATGTCATCATATACTGTGACGTCATAATACATGCTCATGATGCTCCAGTAAATGTGACACAAATTCGGGTAAGCGAAATTGGTCATAAAACCTGCAAATTGCACTCACATAATATATTGTGATGTCATAATGCGGATACATTATGACATCATAATACATTGTGAGGTCATAGTGCATACTAATTATGATGTCATCATATACTGTGACGCCATAATACATGCTCATGATGCTCCAGTAGATGTGACACAATTTGAGGTAAGAGAAATTGCTCATAATACCTGCATGTTGCGGTCTCATAATATATTGTGATGTCACAATGCGGATACATTATGACGTCATAATATATTGTGACGTCATACTGCATACTAATTATGATGTCATCATATACTGTGACGTCATAATACATGCTCATGATGCTCCAGTAGATGTGACACAAATTGGGGTAAGAGAAATTGGTCATAAAACCTGCAAATTGCGCTCTGATAATATATTGTGATGTCATAATGCGTATACATTTTGACGTCATAATACATTGTGACGTCATAGTGCATACTAATTATGATGTCATCATATACTGTGACGTCATAATACATGCTCATGATGCTCCAGTAGATGTGACACAAATTGGGGTAAGAGAAATTGCTCATAATACCTGCATGTTGTGCTCTCATAATATATTGTAATGTCATAATGCGGATACAATATGACGTCATAATACATTGTGACGTCATAGTGCACACTAATTATGATGTCATCATATACTGTGATGTCATAATACATGCTCATGATGCTCCAGTAGATGTGACACAAATTGGGGTAAGCGAAATTGGTCCTAAAACCTGCAAATTGCGCTCTCATAATATATTGTGATGTCATAATGCGGATACATTATGACGTCATAATACATTGTGACGGCATAGTGCACACTAATTATGATGTCATCATATACTGTGACGTCATAATACATGCTCATGATGCTCCAGTAGATGTGACACAAATTGGGGTAAGAGAAATTGCTCATAATACCTGCACGTTGCGCTCTCATAATATATTGTGATGTCATAATGCGGATACATTATGACGTCATAATACATTGTGACGTCATACTGCATACTAATTACGATGTCATCATATACTGTGACGTCATAATACATGCTCATGATGCTCCAGTAGATGTGACACAAATTGGGGTAAGCGAAATTGGTCATAATAACTGCATGTTGCGCTCTCATAATATATTGTGATGTCATAATGCGGATACATTATGAGGTCATAATACATTGTGACGTCATAGTGCATACTAATTATGATGTCATCATATACTGTTACGTCATAATACATGCTCATGAGGCTCCAGTAGATGTGACACAAATTGGGGTAAGACAAATTGTTCATAATACCTGCATGTTGCGCTCTCATAATATATTGTGATGTCATAATGCGGATACATTATGACGTCATAGCACATTGTGACGTCATAGTGCATACTCATTATGATGTCATCATATACTGTGACGTCATAATACATGCTCATGATGCTCCAGTAGATGTGACACAAATTGGGGTAAGAGAAATTGCTCATAATACCTGCATGTTGCGCTGTCATAATATATTGTGATGTCATAATGCGGATACATTATGACGTCATAATACATTGTGACGTCATACTGCATACTAATTATGATGTCATAATATACTGTGACGTCATAATACATGCTCATGATGCTCCAGTACATGTGACACAAATTCGGGTAAGAGAAATTGCTCTCAATACCTGCATGTTGCGCTCTCATAATATATTGTGATGTCATAATGCGGATACATTTTGACGTCATAATACATTGTGACGTCATAGTGCATACTAATTATGATGTCATCATATACTGTGACGTCATAATACATGCTCATGATGCTCCAGTAGATGTGAAACAAATTGGGGTAAGAGAAATTGCTCATAATACCTGCATGTTGCGCTCTCATAATATATTGTGATGTCATAATGCGGAAACATTATGACGTCATAATACATTGTGACGTCATACTGCATACTAATTATGATGTCATCATATGCTGTGACGTCATAATGCATGCTCATGTTGCTCCAGTAGATGTGACACAAATTGGGGTAAGAGAAATTGCTCATAACACCTGCATGTTGCGCTCTCATAATATATTGTGATGTCATAATGCGGATACATTGTGACGTCATAATATATTGTGACGTCATACTGCATACTAATTATGATGTCATCATATACTGTGACGTCATAATACATGCTCATGATGCTCCAGTAGATGTGACACAAATTGGGGTAAGAGAAATTGTCCATAATACCTGTAAATTGGGCTCTCATTATATATTGTGATGTCATAACGCGGACACATTATGACGTCATAATACATTGTGACGTCATAGTGCATACTAATTATGATGTCATCATATACTGTGACGTCATAATACATGCTCATGATACTCCAGTAGATGTGACACAAATTGGGGTAAGAGAAATTGCTCATAATACCTGCAAATTGCGCTCTCATAATATATTGTGATGTCATAATGAGGATTCAATATGACGTCATAATACACTGTGACGTCAGAGTGCATACTAATTATGATGTCATCATATACTGTGACATCATAATACAGGCTCATGATGCTCCAGTAGATGTGACACAAAATGGGGTAAGTGAAATTGCTCACAATACCTGCAAATTGCGCTCTCATAATATATTGTGATGTCATAATGCGGATATATTATGACATCATAATCCATTGTGACGTCATAGTGCATACTAATTATGATGTCATCATATACTGTGATGTCATAATAAATGCTCATGATGCTCCAGTAGATGTGACACAAATTGGGGAAGGAGAATTTGCTCATAATACGTGCAAATTGCGCTCTCATAGTATATTGTGATGTCATAATGCGGATATATTATGACGTCATAATACATTGTGACGTCATAGTGCAAACTAATTATGATGTCACCATATACTGTGACGTCATAATACATGCTCATGATGCTCAAGTAGATGTGACACAAATTGGGTTAAGAGAAATTACTCATAATACCTCCAAATTGAGCTCTCATAATATATTGTGATGTCATAATGCGGATACAATATGACGTCATACTATATTGTGACGTCATATTGCATACTAATTATGATGTCATCATATACTGTGACGTCATAATACATGCTCATGATGCTCAAGTAGATGTGACACAAATTGGGGTAAGACAAATTGCTCATAATACCAGCAAATTGCGCTCTCATAATATATTGTGATGTCATATTGCGGATACATTATGACGTCATAGCACATTGTGACGTCATAGTGCATACTCATTATGATGTCATCATATACTGTGACGTCATAATACATGCTCATGATGCTCCAGTAGATGTGACACAAATTGGGGTAAGAGAAATTGCTCATAATACCTGCATGTTGCGCTGTCATAATATATTGTGAGGTCATAATGCGGATACATTATGACGTCATAAGACATTGTGACGTCATACTGCATACTAATTATGATGTCATCATATACTGTGACGTCATAATACATGCTCATGACGCTCCAGTAGATGTGACACAAATTCGGGTAAGAGAAATTGCTCACAATACCTGCATGTTGCGCTCTCATAATATATTGTGATGTCATAATGAGGATACATTATGACGTCGTAATACACTGTGACGTCAGAGTGCATACTAATTATGATGTCATCATATACTGTGACGTCATAATACATGCTCATGATGCTCCAGTAGATGTGACACAAATTGGGGTAAGAGAAATTGCTCATAATACCTGCAAATTGCGCTCTCATAATATATTGTGATGTCATAATGCGGATATATTATGACATCATAATCCATTGTGACGTCATAGTGCATACTAATTATGATGTCATCATATACTGTGACGTCATAATACATGCTCATGATGCTCCAGTAGATGTGACACAAATTGGGGTAAGAGAAATTGCTCATAATACCTGCAAAATGCGCTCTCATAATATATTGTGATGTCATAATGCGGATATATTATGACGTCATAATACATTGTGACGTCATGGTGCAAACTAATTATGATGTCACCATATACTGTGACGTCATAATACATGCTCATGATGCTCCAGTAGATGTGACACAAATTGGGTTAAGAGAAATTACTCATAATACCTCCAAATTGAGCTCTCATATTATATTGTGATGTCATAATGCGGATACATTATGACGTCATACTATATTGTGACGTCATATTGCATATTAATTATGATGTCATCATATACTGTGACGTCATAATACATGCTCATGATGCTCCAGTAGACGTGACACAAATTGGGGTAAGAGACATTGCTCATAATACCTGCAAATGGCGCTCTCATAATATATTGTGATGTCATAATGCGGATAAATTATGACGTCATAATACACTGTGACGTCATACTGCATACTAATTATGCTGTCATCATATACTGTGACATCATAATACATGCTCATGATGCTCCAGTAGATTTGACACAAATTGCGGTAAGAGATATGGGTCATAATACCTGCAAATTGCGGTCTCATCATATATTGGGATGTCATAATGCGGATACATGATGATGTCATAATACATTGTGACGTCATAGTGCATACTAATTATGATGTCATCATATACTCTTACGTCATAATACATGCTCATGATGCTACGGTAGATGTGACACAAATTGGGGTAAGCGAAATTGGTCATAAAACCTGCATGTTGCGCTCTCATAATATATTGTGATGTCATAATGCGGATACACTATGATGTCATAATACATTGTGACATCATACTGAATGCTAATTGTGATGTCATCATATACTGTGACGTCATAATACATGCTCATGATGCTCCAGTAGATGTGACACAAATTCGGGTAAGCGAAATTGGTCATAAAACCTGCAAATTGCACTCTCATAATATATTGTGATGTCATAATGCGGATACATTATGACGTCATAATACATTGTGATGTCATAGTGCATACTAATTATGATGTCATCATATACTGTGACGTCATAATACATGCTCATGATGCTCCAGTAGATGTCACACAAATTGGGGTAAGAGAAATTGCTCATAATACCTGCATGTTGCGCTCTCATACTATATTGTGATGTCATAATGCAGATACATTATGATGTCATAATACATTGTGACGTCATATTGCATACTAATTATGATGTCATCATATACGGTGACGCCATAATACATGCTCATGATGCTCCAGTAGATGTGACACAATTTGAGGTAAGAGAAATTGCTCATAATACCTGCATGTTGCGGTCTCATAATATATTGTGATGTCACAATGCGGATACATTATGACGTCATAATATATTGTGACGTCATACTGCATACTAATTATGATGTCATCATATACTGTGACGTCATAATACATGCTCATGATGCTCCAGTAGATGTGACACAAATTGGGGTAAGAGAAATTGGTCATAAAACCTGCAAATTGCGCTCTCATAATATATTGTGATGTCATAATGCGGATACATTTTGACGTCATAATACATTGTGACGTCATAGTGCATACTAATTATGATGTCATCATATACTGTGACGTCATAATACATTCTCATGATGCTCCAGTAGATGTGAAACAAATTGGGGTAAGAGAAATTGCTCATAATACCTGCATGTTGTGCTCTCATAATATATTGCAATGTCATAATGCGGATACAATATGACGTCATAATACATTGTGACGTCATAGTGCACACTAATTATGATGTCATCATATACTGTGACGTCATAATACATGCTCATGATGCTCCAGTAGATGTGACACAAATTGGGGTAAGCGAAATTGGTCATAAAACCTGCAAATTGCGCTCTCATAATATATTGTGATGTCATAATGCGGATACATTATGACGTCATAATACATTGTGACGGCATAGTGCATACTAATTATGATGTCATCATATACTGTGACATCATAATACATGCTCATGATGCTCCAGTAGATGTGACACAAATTGGGGTAAGAGAAATTGCTCATAATACCTGCATGTTGCGCTCTCATAATATATTGTGATGTGATAATGCGGATACAGTATGACGTCATAATACATTGTGACGTCATACTGCATACTAATTATGATGTCATCATATACTGTGACGTCATAATACATGCTCATGATGCTCCAGTAGATGTGACACAAATTGGGGTAAGCGAAATTGCTCATAATAACTGCATGTTGCGCTCTCATAATATATTGTGATGTCATAATGCGGATACATTATGAGGTCACAATACATTGTGACGTCATAGTGCATACTAATTATGATGTCATCATATACTGTGACGTCATAATACATGCTCATGAGGCTCCAGTAGATGTGACACAAATTGGGGTAAGACAAATTGCTCATAATACCTGCAAATTGCGCTCTCATAATATATTGTGATGTCATAATGCGGATACATTATGACGTCATAGCACATTGTGACGTCATAGTGCATACTCATTATGATGTCATCATATACTGTGACGTCATAATACATGCTCATGATGCTCCAGTAGATGTGACACAAATTGGGGTAAGAGAAATTGCTCATAATACCTGCATGTTGCGCTGTCATAATATATTGAGATGTCATAATGCGGATACATTATGACGTCATAATACATTGGGACGTCATACTGCATACTAATTATGATGTCATCATATACTGTGACGTCATAATACATGCTCATGATGCTCCAGTAGATGTGACACAAATTCGGGTAAGAGAAATTGCTCATAACACCTGCATGTTGCGCTCTCATAATATATTGTGATGTCATAATGCGGATACATTGTGACGTCATAATATATTGTGACGTCATACTGCATACTAATTATGATGTCATCATATACTGTGACGTCATAATACATGCTCATGATGCTCCAGTAGATGTGACACAAATTGGGGTAAGAGAAATTGTCCATAATACCTGTAAATTGATCTCTCATTATATATTGTGATGTCATAACCCGGACACATTATGACGTCATAATACATTGTGACGTCATAGTGCATACTAATTATGATGTCATCATATACTGTGACGTCATAATACATGCTCATGATACTCCAGTAGATGTGACACAAATTGGGGTAGGAGAAATTGCTCATAATACCTGCAAATTGCGCTCTCATAATATATTGTGATGTCATAATGAGGATACAATATGACGTCATAATACACTGTGACGTCAGAGTGCATACTAATTATGATGTCATCATATACTGTGACATCATAATACAGGCTCATGATGCTCCAGTAGATGTGACACAAAATGGGGTAAGTGAAATTGCTCACAATACCTGCAAATTGCGCTCTCATAATATATTGTGATGTCATAATGCGGATATATTAAGACATCATAATCCATTGTGACGTCATAGTGCATACTAATTATGATGTCATCATATACTGTGATGTCATAATAAATGCTCATGATGCTCCAGTAGATGTGACACAAATTGGGGAAGGAGAATTTGCTCATAATACCTGCAAATTGCGCTCTCATAATATATTGTGGTGTCATAATGCGTATATATTATGACGTCATAATACATTGTGACGTCATAGTGCAAACTAATTATGATGTCACCAGATACTGTGACGTCATAATACATGCTCATGATGCTCCAGTAGATGTGAAACAAATTGGGTTAAGAGAAATTACTCATAATACCTCCAAATTGAGCTGTCATAATATATTGTGATGTCATAATGCGGATACAATATGACGTCATACTATATTGTGACGTCATATTGCATACTAATTATGATGTCATCATATACTGTGACGTCATAATACATGCTCATGATGCTCCAGTAGACGTGACACAAATTGTGGTAAGAAACATTGCTCATAATACCTTCATGTTGCGCTCTCATTATATAATGTGATGTCATAATGCGGATACATTATGACGTCATAATACATTGTGACGTCATACTGCATACTAATTATGATGTCATCATATACTGTGACGTCATAATACATGCTCTTGATGCTCCAGTAGATGTGACACAAATTGGGGTAATCGAAAATGGTCATAAAACCTGCAAATTGCGCTCTCATAATATATTGTGATGTCATAATGCGGATACATTTTGACGTCATAATACATTGTGACGTCATAGTGCATACTAATTATGATGTCATCATATACTGTGACGTCATAATACATGCTCATGAGGCTCCAGTAGATGTTACACAAATTGGGGTAAGCGAAATTGCTCATAATACCAGCAAATTGCGCTCTCATAATATATTGTGATGTCATATTGCGGATACATTATGACGTCATAGCACATTGTGACGTCATAGTGCATACTCATTATGATGTCATCATATACTGTGACGTCATAATACATGCTCATGATGCTCCAGTAGATGTGACACAAATTGGGGTAAGAGAAATTGCTCATAATACCTGCATGTTGCGCTGTCATAATATATTGTGATGTCATAATGCGGATACATTATGACGTCATAAGACATTGTGACGTCATACTGCATACTAATTATGATGTCATCATATACTGTGACGTCATAATACATGCTCATGACGCTCCAGTAGATGTGACACAAATTCGGGTATGAGAAATTGCTCACAATACCTGCATGTTGCGCTCTCATAATATATTGTGATGTCATAATGAGGATACATTATGACGTCATAATACACTGTGACGTCAGAGTGCATACTAATTATGATGTCATCATATACTGTGACATCATAATACAGGCTCATGATGCTCCAGTAGATGTGACACAAATTGGGGTAAGTGAAATTGCTCATAATACCTGCAAATTGCGCTCTCATAATATATTGTGATGTCATAATGCGGATACATTATGACGTCATAATACATTGTGATGTCATAGTGCATACTAATTATGATGTCATCATATACTGTGACGTCTTAATACATGCTCATGATGCTCCAGTAGATGTGACACAAATTGGGGAAGGAGAATTTGCTCATAATACCTGCAAAATGCGCTCTCATAATATATTGTGATGTCATAATGCGGATATATTATGACGTCATAATACATTGTGACATCATAGTGCAAACTAATTATGATGTCACCATATACTGTGACGTCATAATACATGCTCATGATGCTCCAGTAGATGTGACACAAATTGGGTTAAGAGAAATTACTCATAATACCTCCAAATTGAGCTCTCATAATATATTGTGATGTCATAATGCGGAAACATTATGACGTCATAATACATTGTGACGTCATACTGCATACTAATTATGATGTCATCATATACTGTGACGTCATAATACATGCTCATGAAGCTCCGGTAGATGTGATACAGATTGGGGTAAGCGAAATTGGTCATAAAAGCTGCAAATTGCGCTCTCATAATATATTGTGATGTCATAATGCGGATACATTATGACGTCATAATACATTGTGACGTGATAGTGCATACTAATTATGATGTCATCATATACTGTGACGTCATAATACATGCTCAAGATGCTCCAGTAGATGTGAAACAAATTGGGGTAAGAGAAATTGCTCATAATACCTGCATGTTGTGCTCTCATAATATATTGTAATGTCATAATGCGGATACAATATGACGTCATAATACATTGTGACGTCATAGTGCACACTAATTATGATGTCATCATATACTGTGACGTCATAATACATGCTCATGATGCTCCAGTAGATGTGACACAAATTGGGGTAAGCGAAATTGGTCATAAAACCTGCAAATTGCGCTCTCATAATATATTGTGATGTCATAATGCGGATACATTATGACGTCATAATACATTGTGACGGCATAGTGCATACTAATTATGATGTCATCATATACTGTGACGTCATAATACATGCTCATGATGCTCCAGTAGATGTGACACAAATTGGGGTAAGAGAAATTGCTCATAATACCTGCATGTTGCGCTCTCATAATATATTGTGATGTCATAATGCGGACACATTATGACGTCATAATACATTGTGACGTCATACTGCATACTAATTATGATGTCATCATATACTGTGACGTCATAATACATGCTCATGATGCTCCAGTAGATGTGACACAAATTGGGGTAAGCGAAATTGCTCATAATAACTGCATGTTGCGCTCTCATAATATATTGTGATGTCATAATGCGGATACATTATGAGGTCATAATACATTGTGACGTCATAGTGCATACTAATTATGATGTCATCATATACTGTGACGTCATAATACATGCTCATGAGGCTCCAGTAGATGTGACACAAATTGGGGTAAGACAAATTGCTCATAATACCTGCAAATTGCGCTCTCATAATATATTGTGATGTCATAATGCGGATACATTATGACGTCATAGCACATTGTGACGTGATAGTGCATACTCATTATGATGTCATCATATACTGTGACGTCATAATACATGCTCATGATGCTCCAGTAGATGTGACACAAATTGGGGTAAGAGAAATTGCTCATAATACCTGCATGTTGCGCTGTCATAATATATTGAGATGTCATAATGCGGATACATTATGACGTCATAATACATTGGGACGTCATACTGCATACTAATTATGATGTCATCATATACTGTGACGTCATAATACATGCTCATGATGCTCCAGTAGATGTGACACAAATTCGGGTAAGAGAAATTGCTCATAACACCTGCATGTTGCGCTCTCATAATATATTGTGATGTCATAATGCGGATACATTGTGACGTCATAATATATTGTGACGTCATACTGCATACTAATTATGATGTCATCATATACTGTGATGTCATAATACATGCTCATGATGCTCCGGTAGATGTGACACAAATTGGGGTAAGAGAAATTGCTCATAATACCTGCAAATTGCACTCTCATAATATATTGTGATGTCATAATGCGGATACATTATGACGTCATAATAAATTGTGATGCCATAGTGCATACTAATTATCATGTCATCATATACTGTGACGTCATAATACATGCTCATGATGCTTCAGTAGATGTGACAAAAATTGGGGTAAGAGAAATTGCTCATAATACCTGCAAATTGCGCTCTCATAATATATTGTGATGTCATAATGCGGATACTTTATGACGTCATAATACACTGTGACGTCATAGTGCATACTAATTATGATGTCATCGTATACTGTGACGTCATAATACATGCTCATGATGCTTCAGTAGATGTGACACATATTGGGGTAAGAGAAATTGCTCATAATACCTGCAAATTGCGCTCTCAGAATATATTGTGATGTCATAATTCGGATACATTATGACGTAATAATACATTGTGACGTCATAATGCATACTAATTATGATGTCAACATATACTGTGATGTCATAATACATGCTCATGATGCTCCGGTAGATGTGACACAAATTGGGGTAAGAGAAATTGCTCATAATACCTGCAAATTGGACTCTCATAATATATTGTGATGTCATAATGCGGATACATTATGACGTCATAATAAATTGTGACGCCATAGTACATACTAATTATCATGTCACCATGTACTTTGACGTCATAATACATGCTCATGATGCTCCAGTAGATGTGACACAAATTGGGGTAAGAGAAATTGCTCATAATGCCTGCAAATTGCGCTCTCATAATATATTGTGATGTCATAATGCGGATACATTATGACGTCATACTGCATTGTGACATCATAGTGCATAGTAATTATGATGCCATCATATACTGTGACGTCATAATACATGCTCATGATGCTTCAGTAGATGTGACACAAATTGGTGTAAGAGAAATTGCTCATAATACCTGCAAATTGCGGTCTCATAATATATTGTGATGTCATAATGCGGATACATTATGACGTCATAATACATTGTGACATCATAGTGCATACTAATTATGATGTCATCATATACTGTGACGTCATAATACATGCTCATGATGCTCCAGTAGATGTGACACAAATTGGGGTAAGCGAAATTGGTCATAAAAACTGCAAATTGCGCTCTCATAATATATTGTGATGTCATAATGCGGATACATTATGACGGCATAATACATTGTGACGTCATAGTGCATACTAATTATGATGTCATCATATACTGTGACGTCATAATACATGCTCATGATGCTCCAGTAGATGTGACACAAATTGGGGTAGAGAAATTGCTCATAAAAGCAGCAAATTGCGCTCTCAGAATATATTGTGATGTCATAATGCGGATACATTATGACGTCATAATACATTGTGACGTCATAGTGCATACTAATTATGATGTCAACATATACTGTGACGTCATAATACATGCTCATGATGCTCCAGTAGATGTGACACAAATTGGGGTAAGAGAAATTGCTCATAATACCTGCAAATTGCACTCTCAGAATATATTGTGATGTCATAATGCGGATACATTATGACGTCATAATAAATTGTGACGCCATAATGAATACTAATTATGATGTCTTCATATACTGTGACGTCATAATACATGTTCATGGTGCTCCAGTAGATGTGACACAAATTGGGGTAAGGGAAGTTGCTCATAATACCTGCAAATTGCACTCTCATTATATATTGTGATGTCATAATTCTGATACATTACGACTTCGTAATACATTGTTACGTCATAGTGCATACTAATTATGATGTCATCATATACTGTGACATCATAATACATGCTCATGATGCTCCAGTAGATGTGACACAAATTGGGTTAGGAGAAATTGCTCATAATACCTGCAAATTGCGCTCTCATAATATATTGTGATGTCATAATGCGGATACATTATGCCGTCATAATACATTGTGACATCATAGTTCATACTAACTATGATGTCAAAATATACTGTGTTGTCATAATACATGCTCATGATGCTCCAGTAGATGTGACACAAATTGGGGTAAGAGAAATTGCTCATAATACCTGCAAATTGTGCTCTCATAATATAGTGTGATGTCATAATGCTGATATATTATGACGTCATAATACATTGTGACGTAATAGTGCATACTAATTATGATGTCACCATATACTGTGAGATCATAATACATGCTCATGATGCTCCAGTAGATGTGACACAAATTGGGGTAAGAGAAATGGGTCATAATACCTGCAAATTGCGATCTCATAATATATTGTGATGTCATAATGCGGATACATTATGACGTCATAATACATTGTGATGTCATAGTGCATATTAATTATGATGTCATCATATACTGTGATGTCATAATACATGCTCATGATGCTCCAGTAGATTTGACACAAATTGGGGTAAGAGAAATTGCTCATAATACCTGCAAATTGCGCTCTCAGAATATATTGTGATGTCATAATGCGGATACATTATGACGTCATAATACATTGTGACGTCATAGTGCATACTAATTATGATGTCAACATATACTGTGATGTCATAATACATGCTCATGATGCTCCAGTAGATGTGAAACAAATTGGGGTAAGAGAAATTGCTCATAATACCTGCAAATTGCACTCTCATAATATATTGTGATGTCATAATGCGGATACATTATGACGTCATAATAAATTTTGACGCCATAGTGCATACTAATTATGATGTCATCATATACTGTGACATCATAGTACAGGCTCATGATGTTCCAGTAGATGTGACACAAATTGGGGTAAGAGAAATTGCTCATAATACCTTCAGGTTGCGCTCTCATAATATATTGTGATGTGATAATGCGGATACTTTATGACGTCATACTGCATTGTGACGTCATAGTGCATGCTAATTATGATGTCATCATATACTGTGACGTCATAATACATGCTCATGATGCTTCAGTAGATGTGACACAAATTGGGGTAAGAGAAATTGCTCATAATACCTGCAAATTGCGCTCTCATAATATATTGTGATGTCATAATGCGGATACTTTATGACGTCATAATACATTGTGACGTCATAGTGCATACTAATTATGATGTCATCATATACTGTGACGTCAAAATACATGCTCATGATGCTCCAGTAGATGTGACCCAAATTGGGGTAAGAGAAATTGCTCATAATACCTGCAAATTGCTCTCTCAGAATATATTGTGATGTCATAATGCAGATACATTATGACGTCATAATACATTGTGACGTCATAGTGCATACTAATTATGATGTCAACATATACTGTGATGTCATAATACATGCTCATGATGCTCCGGTAGACGTGACACAAATTGGGGTAAGAGAAATTGCTCATAATACCTGCAAAATGCACTCTCATAATATATTGTGATGTCATAATGCGGATACATTATGACGTCATAATAAATTGTGACGCCATAGTGCATACTAATTATCATGTCATCATGTACTTTGACGTCATAATAAACGCTCATGATGATCCAGTAGATGTGACACAAATTGGGGTAAGAGAAATTGCTCATAATGCCTGCAAATTGCGCTCTGATAATATATTGTGATGTCATAATGCGGATACATTATGACGTCATACTGCATTGTGACATCATAGTGCATACTAATTATGATGCCATCATATACTGTGACGTCATAATACATGCTCAGGATGCTTCAGTAGATGTGACACAAATTGGTGTAAGAGAAATTGCTCATAATACCTGCAAATTGCGCTCTCATAATATATTGTGATGTTATAATGCGGATATATTATGACGTCATAATACATTGTGACGTCATAGTGCATACTAATTATGATGTCATCAAATACTGTGACGTCATAATACATGCTCATGATGCTCCAGTAGATGTGACACAAATTGGGGTAAGCGAAATTGGTCATAAAAACTGCAAATTGCGCTCTCATAATATATTGTGATGTCATAATGCGGATACATTATGACGTCATAATACATTGTGACGTCATAGTGCATACTAATTATGATGTCATCATATACTGTGACGTCATAATACATGCTCATGATGCTCCAGTAGATGTGAAACAAATTGGGGTAGAGAAATTGCTCATAAAAGCTGCAAATTGCGCTCTCAGAATACATTGTGATGTCATAATGCGGATACAGTATGACGTCATAATACATTGTGACGTCATAGTGCATACTAATTATGATGTCATCATATACTGTGACGTCATAATACATGCTGATGATGCTCCAGTGGATGTGACACAAATTGGGTTAAGCGAAATTTCTCATAATACCTGCAAATTACGCTCCCTAAGTATACTGTGATGTCATAACACAGACACATTATGACGTCATAATATATTGTGTCATCATAGTGCATACTAATTATGATGTCATCATAAACTGTGACGTCATAATACATGCTCATGATGCTCCAGTAGATGTGACACAAATTGGGGTAAGAGAAGTTGCTCATAATACCTGCAAATTGTGCTCTCATTATATATTGTGAGGTCATAATTATGATACATTATGACGTCGTAATACATTGTGACGTCATAGTGCATACTAATTATGATGTCATCATATACTGTGACGTCATAATACATGCTCATGATGCTCCAGTAGATGTGACACAAATTGGGTTAAGCGAAATTGCTCATAATACCTGCAAATTGCGCTCTCATAATACATTGTGATGTCATAATGCGGATACATTATGACGTCATAATACATTGTGACGACATAGTGCATACTAGTTATGGTGTCATCATATGCTGTGACGTCATAACACATGCTGATGATGCTCCAGTAGATGTGATTCAAATTGGGGTAAGCGAAATTGCTCATAATACCTGCAAATTGCGCTCTCATAATATATTGTGATGTGATAATGCAGACACATTATGACGTCATAATACATTGTGACGTTATAGTCCATACTAATTATGATGTCATCATATACTGTGACGTCAAAATACATGCTCAGGATTCTCCAGTAGATGTGACACAAATTGGGGTAAGCGAAATTGCTCATAATACCTGCAAATTGCGCTCTCAAAATATATTGTGATGTCATAATGCAGATACATTATGACGTCATAGTACATTGTGACGTCATAGTACATACTAATTATGATGTCATCATATACTGTGACATCAAAATACATGCTCATGATTCTCCAGTAGATGTGACACAAATTGGGGTAAGAGACATTGCTCATAATACCTGCAAATTGCGCTCTCATAATATTTTGTGATATCATAATGCGGATACATTATGACATCATAATACATTGTGACGTCATAGTGCATACTAGTTATGATGTCATCATATACTGTGACGTCATAATACATGCTCATGATGCTCTAGTAGATGTGACACAAATTGCGGTAAGCGAAATTGGTCATAAAACCTGCAAATTGCGCTCTCATAATATATTGTGATGTCATAATGCGGATACATTATGACGTCATAATACATTGTGACGTCATAGTGCATACTAATTATGATGTCATCATATACTGTGACGTCATAATACATGCTCATGATGCTCCAGTAGATGTGACACAAATTGGGGTAAGAGAAATTGCTCATAAAACCTGCATGTTGCGCTCTCATAATATATTGTGTCATAATGCGGATACATTATGACGTCATAATAAATTGTGACGCCATAGTGCATACTAATTATGATGTCATCATATACTGTGACGTCATAATACATGCTCATGATGCTCCAGTAGATGTGACACAAATTGGGGTAAGAGAAATTGGTCATAATGCCTGCAAACTGTGCTCTCATAATATGTTGTGATGTCATATTGCGAACACATTATGACGTCATACTGCATTGTGACGTCATAGTGCATACTAATTATGATGTCATCATATACTGTGATGTCATAATACATGCTCATGATGCTCCAGTAGATGTGACACAAATTGGGGTAAGAGAAATTGCTCATAATACCTGCATGTTGCGCTCTCATAATATATTGTGATGTCATAATGCGGATACATTATGACGTCATAATACATTGTGACGTCATAGTGCATACTGATTATGTTGTCATCATATACTGTGACGTCATAATACATGCTCATGATGCTCCAGTAGATGTGACACAAATTGCGGTAAGCGAAATTGGTCATAAAACCTGCAAATTGCGCTCTCATAATATATTGTGATGTCATAATGTGGATATATTATGACGTCATAATACATTGTGACGTCATAGTGCATACTAATTATGATGTCATCATATACTGTGATGTCATAATACATGCTCATGATGCTCCAGTAGATGTGACACAAATTGGGATAAGAGAAATTGCTCATAATACCTGCATGTTGCGCTCTCATAATATATTGTGATGTCATAAGGCGGATACATTATGACGTCATAATACATTGTGACGTCACAGTGCATACTAATTATGATGTCATCATATACTGTGACGTCATAATACATGCTCATGATGCTCCAGTAGATGTGACACAAATTGGTGTAAGAGTAATTGCTCATAATACCTGCAAATTGCGCTCTCAGAATATATTGTGATGTCATAATGCGGATACATTATGACGTCATAATAAATTGTGACGCCATAGGGCATACTAATTATGATGTCATCATATACTGTGACATCATAATACATGCTAATGATGCTCCAGTAGATGTGACACAAATTGGGGTAAGAGAAATTGCTCATAATACCTGCATGTTGCGCTCTCAGAATATATTGTGATGTCATAATGCGGATACATTATGACGTCATAATACATTGTGACGTCATAGTGCATACTAATTATGATGTCAACATATACTGTGACATCATAATACATGCTCATGATGCTCCAGTAGATGTGACACAAATTGGGGTAAGAGAAATTGCTCATAATACCTGCATGTTGCGCTCTCATAATATATTGTGATGTCATAATGCGGATACATTATGACGTCATAATACATTGTGACGTCATAGTGCATACTGATTATGATGTCATCATATACTGTCACGTCATAATACATGCTCATGATGCTCCAGTAGATGTGACACAAATTGCGGTAAGCGAAATTGTTCATAAAACCTGCAAATTGCGCTCTCATAATATAATGTGATGTCATAATGCGGATACATTATGACGTCATAATACATTGTGACGTCATAGTGCATACTAATTATGATATCGTCATATATTGTGACGTCATAATACATGCTCATGATGCTCCATTAGATGTGACACAAATTGGTGTAAGAGAAATTTCTCATAATACCTGCATGTTGCGCTCTCATAATATATTGTGATGTCATAATGCGGATACATTATGACGTCATAATACATTGTGACGTCATAGTGCATACTAATTATGATGTCATCATATACTGTGATGTCATAATACATGCTCATGATGCTCCAGTAGATGTGACACAAATTGGGGTAAGCGAAATTGGTCATAAAACCTGCATGTTGCGCTCTCATAATATATTGTGTCATAATGCGGATACATTATGACGTCATAATAAATTGTGACGCCATAGTGCATACTAATTATGATGTCATCATATACTGTGACATCATAATACATGCTCATGATGCTCCAGTAGATGTGACACAAATTGGGTTAGGAGAAATTGCTCATAATACCTGCAAATTGCGCTCTCATAATATATTGTGATGTCATAATGCGGATACATTATGCCGTCATAATACATTGTGACATCATAGTTCATACTAACTATGATGTCAAAATATACTGTGTTGTCATAATACATGCTCATGATGCTCCAGTAGATGTGACACAAATTGGGGTAAGAGAAATTGCTCATAATACCTGCAAATTGTGCTCTCATAATATAGTGTGATGTCATAATGCTGATATATTATGACGTCATAATACATTGTGACGTAATAGTGCATACTAATTATGATGTCACCATATACTGTGAGATCATAATACATGCTATTGATGCTCCAGTAGATGTGACACAAATTGGGGTAAGAGAAATGGGTCATAATACCTGCAAATTGCGATCTCATAATATATTTTGATGTCATAATGCGGATACATTATGACGTCATAATACATTGTGATGTCATAGTGCATATTAATTATGATGTCATCATATACTGTGATGTCATAATACATGCTCATGATGCTCCAGTAGATTTGACACAAATTGGGGTAAGAGAAATTGCTCATAATACCTGCAAATTGCGCTCTCAGAATATATTGTGATGTCATAATGCGGATACATTATGACGTCATAATACATTGTGACGTCATAGTGCATACTAATTATGATGTCAACATATACTGTGATGTCATAATACATGCTCATGATGCTCCAGTAGATATGAAACAAATTGGGGTAAGAGAAATTGCTCATAATACCTGCAAATTGCACTCTCATAATATATTGTGATGTCATAATGCGGATACATTATGACGTCATAATAAATTGTGACGCCATAGTGCATACTAATTATGATGTCATCATATACTGTGACATCATAGTACAGGCTCATGATGTTCCAGTAGATGTGACACAAATTGGGGTAAGAGAAATTGCTCATAATACCTTCAGGTTGCGCTCTCATAATATATTGTGATGTGATAATGCGGATACTTTATGACGTCATACTGCATTGTGACGTCATAGTGCATGCTAATTATGATGTCATCATATACTGTGACGTCATAATACATGCTCATGATGCTTCAGTAGATGTGACACAAATTGGGGTAAGAGAAATTGCTCATAATACCTGCAAATTGCGCTCTCATAATATATTGTGATGTCATAATGCGGATACTTTATGACGTCATAATACATTGTGACGTCATAGTGCATACTAATTATGATGTCATCATATACTGTGACGTCAAAATACATGCTCATGATGCTCCAGTAGATGTGACCCAAATTGGGGTAAGAGAAATTGCTCATAATACCTGCAAATTGCTCTCCCAGAATATATTGTGATGTCATAATGCAGATACATTATGACGTCATAATACATTGTGACGTCATAGTGCATACTAATTATGATGTCAACATATACTGTGATGTCATAATATATGCTCATGATGCTCCGGTAGACGTGACACAAATTGGGGTAAGAGAAATTGCTCATAATACCTGCAAAATGCACTCTCATAATATATTGTGATGTCATAATGCGGATACATTATGACGTCATAATAAATTGTGACGCCATAGTGCATACTAATTATCATGTCATCATGTACTTTGACGTCATAATAAACGCTCATGATGATCCAGTAGATGTGACACAAATTGGGGTAAGAGAAATTGCTCATAATGCCTGCAAATTGCGCTCTGATAATATATTGTGATGTCATAATGCGGATACATTATGACGTCATACTGCATTGTGACATCATAGTGCATACTAATTATGATGCCATCATATACTGTGACGTCATAATACATGCTCAGGATGCTTCAGTAGATGTGACACAAATTGGTGTAAGAGAAATTGCTCATAATACCTGCAAATTGCGCTCTCATAATATATTGTGATGTTATAATGCGGATATATTATGACGTCATAATACATTGTGACGTCATAGTGCATACTAATTATGATGTCATCAAATACTGTGACGTCATAATACATGCTCATGATGCTCCAGTAGATGTGACACAAATTGGGGTAAGCGAAATTGGTCATAAAAACTGCAAATTGCGCTCTCATAATATATTGTGATGTCATAATGCGGATACATTATGACGTCATAATACATTGTGACGTCATAGTGCATACTAATTATGATGTCATCATATACTGTGACGTCATAATACATGCTCATGACGCTCCAGTAGATGTGAAACAAATTGGGGTAGAGAAATTGCTCATAAAAGCTGCAAATTGCGCTCTCAGAATACATTGTGATGTCATAATGCGGATACAGTATGACGTCATAATACATTGTGACGTCATAGTGCATACTAATTATGATGTCATCATATACTGTGACGTCATAATACATGCTGATGATGCTCCAGTAGATGTGACACAAATTGGGTTAAGCGAAATTTCTCATAATACCTGCAAATTACGCTCCCTAAGTATACTGTGATGTCATAACACGGACACATTATGACGTCATAATATATTGTGTCATCATAGTGCATACTAATTATGATGTCATCATAAACTGTGACGTCATAATACATGCTCATGATGCTCCAGTAGATGTGACACAAATTGGGGTAAGAGAAGTTGCTCATAATACCTGCAAATTGCGCTCTCATTATATATTGTGAGGTCATAATTATGATACATTATGACGTCGTAATACATTGTGACGTCATAGTGCATACTAATTATGATGTCATCATATACTGTGACGTCATAATACATGCTCATGATGCTCCAGTAGATGTGACACAAATTGGGTTAAGCGAAATTGCTCATAATACCTGCAAATTGCGCTCTCATAATACATTGTGATGTCATAATGCGGATACATTATGACGTCATAATACATTGTGACGACATAGTGCATACTAGTTATGGTGTCATCATATGCTGTGACGTCATAATACATGCTGATGATGCTCCAGTAGATGTGATTCAAATTGGGGTAAGCGAAATTGCTCATAAAACCTGCAAATTGCGCTCTCATAATATATTGTGATGTGATAATGCAGACACATTATGACGTCATAATACATTGTGACGTTATAGTCCATACTAATTATGATGTCATCATATACTGTGACGTCAAAATACATGCTCAGGATTCTCCAGTAGATGTGACACAAATTGGGGTAAGCGAAATTGCTCATAATACCTGCAAATTGCGCTCTCAAAATATATTGTGATGTCATAATGCAGATACATTATGACGTCATAATACATTGTGACGTCATAGTACATACTAATTATGATGTCATCATATACTGTGACATCAAAATACATGCTCATGATTCTCCAGTAGATGTGACACAAATTGGGGTAAGAGACATTGCTCATAATACCTGCAAATTGCGCTCTCATAATATTTTGTGATATCATAATGTGGATACATTATGACATCATAATACATTGTGACGTCATAGTGCATACTAGTTATGATGTCATCATATACTGTGACGTCATAATACATGCTCATGATGCTCTAGTAGATGTGACACAAATTGCGGTAAGCGAAATTGGTCATAAAACCTGCAAATTGCGCTCTCATAATATATTGTGATGTCATAATGCGGATACATTATGACGTCATAATACATTGTGACGTCATAGTGCATACTAATTATGATGTCATCATATACTGTGACGTCATAATACATGCTCATGATGCTCCAGTAGATGTGACACAAATTGGGGTAAGAGAAATTGCTCATAAAACCTGCATGTTGCGCTCTCATAATATATTGTGTCATAATGCGGATACATTATGACGTCATAATAAATTGTGACGCCATAGTGCATACTAATTATGATGTCATCATATACTGTGACGTCATAATACATGCTCATGATGCTCCAGTAGATGTGACACAAATTGGGGTAAGAGAAATTGGTCATAATACCTGCATGTTGCGCTCTCATAATATGTTGTGATGTCATAATGCGAACACATTATGACGTCATACTGCATTGTGACGTCATAGTGCATACTAATTATGATGTCATCATATACTGTGATGTCATAATACATGCTCATGATGCTCCAGTAGATGTGACACAAATTGGGGTAAGAGAAATTGCTCATAATACCTGCATGTTGCGCTCTCATAATATATTGTGATGTCATAATGCGGATACATTATGACGTCATAATACATTGTGACGTCATAGTGCATACTGATTATGTTGTCATCATATACTGTGACGTCATAATACATGCTCATGATGCTCCAGTAGATGTGACACAAATTGCGGTAAGCGAAATTGGTCATAAAACTTGCAAATTGCGCTCTCATAATATATTGTGATGTCATAATGTGGATATATTATGACGTCATAATACATTGTGACGTCATAGTGCATACTAATTATGATGTCATCATATACTGTGATGTCATAATACATGCTCATGATGCTCCAGTAGATGTGACACAAATTGGGATAAGAGAAATTGCTCATAATACCTGCATGTTGCGCTCTCATAATATATTGTGATGTCATAAGGCGGATACATTATGACGTCATAATACATTGTGACGTCACAGTGCATACTAATTATGATGTCATCATATACTGTGACGTCATAATACATGCTCATGATGCTCCAGTAGATGTGACACAAATTGGTGTAAGAGTAATTGCTCATAATACCTGCAAATTGCGCTCTCAGAATATATTGTGATGTCATAATGCGGATACATTATGACGTCATAATAAATTGTGACGCCATAGGGCATACTAATTATGATGTCATCATATACTGTGACATCATAATACATGCTAATGATGCTCCAGTAGATGTGACACAAATTGGGGTAAGAGAAATTGCTCATAATACCTGCATGTTGCGCTCTCAGAATATATTGTGATGTCATAATGCGGATACATTATGACGTCATAATACATTGTGACGTCATAGTGCATACTAATTATGATGTCAACATATACTGTGACATCATAATACATGCTCATGATGCTCCAGTAGATGTGACACAAATTGGGGTAAGAGAAATTGCTCATAATACCTGCATGTTGCGCTCTCATAATATATTGTGATGTCATAATGCGGATACATTATGACGTCATAATACATTGTGACGTCATAGTGCATACTGATTATGATGTCATCATATACTGTCACGTCATAATACATGCTCATGATGCTCCAGTAGATGTGACACAAATTGGGGTAAGAGAAATTGTTCATAAAACCTGCAAATTGCGCTCTCATAATATAATGTGATGTCATAATGCGGATACATTATGACGTCATAATACATTGTGACGTCATAGTGCATACTAATTATGATATCATCATATATTGTGACGTCATAATACATGCTCATGATGCTCCATTAGATGTGACACAAATTGGGGTAAGAGAAATTTCTCATAATACCTGCATGTTGCGCTCTCATAATATATTGTGATGTCATAATGCGGATACATTATGACGTCATAATACATTGTGACGTCATAGTGCATACTAATTATGATGTCATCATATACTGTGATGTCATAATACATGCTCATGATGCTCCAGTAGATGTGACACAAATTGGGGTAAGCGAAATTGGTCATAAAACCTGCATGTTGCGCTCTCATAATATATTGTGTCATAATGCGGATACATTATGACGTCATAATAAATTGTGACGCCATAGTGCATACTAATTATGATGTCATCATATACTGTGACGTCATAATACATGCTCATGATGCTCCAGTAGATGTGACACAAATTGGGGTAAGAGAAATTGGTCATAATGCCTGCAAACTGTGATCTCATAATATGTTGTGATGTCATAATGCGGATACATTATGACGTCATACTGCATTGTGACGACATAGTGCTTACTAATTATGATGTCATCATATACTGTGATGTCATAATACATGTTCATGATGCTCCAGTAGATGTGACACAAATTGGGGTAAGAGAAATTGCTCATAATACCTGCATGTTGCGCTCTCATAATATATTGTGATGTCATAATGCGGATATATTATGACGTCATAATACATTGTGACGTCATAGTGCATACTGATTATGATGTCATCATATACTGTGATGTCATAATACATGCTCATGATGCTCCAGTAGATGTGACACAAATTGCGGTAAGCGAAATTGGTCATAAAACCTGCAAATTGCGCTCTCATAATATATTGTGATGTCATTATGCGGATACATTATGACGTCATAATACATTGTGACGTCATAGTGCATGCTAATTATGATGACATCATATACTGTGACGTCATAATACATGCTCATGATGCTCCAGTAGATGTGACACAAATTGGGATAAGAGAAATTGCTCATAATACCTGCATGTTGCGCTCTCATAATATATTGTGATGTCATAAGGCGGATACATTATGACGTCATAATACATTCTGACGTCATAGTGCATACTAATTATGATGTCATCATATACTGTGACGTCATAATACATGCTCATGATGCTCCAGTAGATGTGACACAAGTTGGGGTAAGAGAAATTGCTCATAATACCTGCATGCTGCGCTCTCATAATATATTGTGATGTCATAAAGCGGAGACATTATGACGTCATAATACATTGTGACGTCATACTGCATACTAATTATGATGTCATCATATACTGTGACGTCATAATACATACTCATGATGCTCCAGTAGATGTGACACAAATTGGATTAAGAGAAATTGCTCATAATACCTGCATGTTGCGCTCTCATAATATATTGTGATGTCATAATGCGGATACATTATGACATCATAATACATTGTGACATCATACTGCATACTAATTATGATGTCATCATATAATGTGACGTCATAATACATGCTCATGATGCTCCAGTAGATGTGACACAAATTGGGGTAAGGGAAATTGTTCATAACACCTGTAAATTGGGCTCTCATAATATATTGTGATGTCATAACGCGGACACATTATGACGTCATAATACATTGTGACGTCATAGTGCATACTAATTATGATGTCATCATATACTGTGACATCATAATACATGCTCATGATGCTCCAGTAGATGTGACACAAATTGGGGTAAGAGAAATTGCTCATAATACCTGCACGCTGCGCTCTCATAATATATTGTGATGTCATAATGCGGATACATTATGACGTCATAATACATTGTGACGTCATACTGTATACTAATTATGATGTCATCATATACTGTGACATCATAATACATACTCATGATGCTCCAGTAGATGTGACACAAATTGGATTAAGAGAAATTGCTCATAATACCTGCATGTTGCGCTCTCATAATATATTGTGATGTCATAATGCGGATACATTATGACGTCATAATACATTGTGACGTCATAGTGCATACTGATTATGATGTCATCATATACTGTCACGTCATAATACATGCTCATGATGCTCCAGTAGATGTGACACAAATTGCGGTAAGCGAAATTGGTCATAAAACCTGCAAATTGCGCTCTCATAATATAATGTGATGTCATAATGCGGATACATTATGACGTCATAATACATTGTGATGTCATAGTGCATACTAATTATGATGTCATCATATACTGTGACGTCATAATACATGCTCATGATGCTCCAGTAGATGTGACACAAATTGGGGTAAGAGAAATTGCTCATAATACCTGCATGTTCCGCTCTCATAATATATTGTGGTGTCATAATGCGGATACATTATTACGTCATAATACATTCTGACGTCATAGTGCATACTAATTATGATGTCATCATATACTGTGACGTCATAATACATGCTCATGATGCTCCAGTAGATGTGACACAAATTGGGGTAAGAGAAATTGCTCATAATACCTGCATGTTGCACTCTCATAATATATTGTGATGTCATAATGCGGATACATTATGACGTCAGAATACATTGTGACGTCATACTGCATACTAATTATGATGTCATCATATACTGTGACGTCATAATACATGCTCATGATGCTCCAGTAGATGTGACACAAATTGCGGTAAGCGAAATTGGTCATAAAACCTGCAAATTGCGCTCTCATAATATATTGTGATGTCATAATGCGGATACATTATGACGTCATAATACATTGTGACGTCATAGTGCATACTAATTATGATGTCATCATATACTGTGACGTCATAATACATGCTCATGATGCTCCAGTAGATGTGACACAAATTGGGGTAAGAGAAATTGCTCATAATACCTGCATGTTGCGCTCTCATAATATATTGTGATGTCATAATGCAGAAACATTATGATGTCATAATATATTGTGACGTCATAGTGCATACTAATTATGATGTCATCATATACTGTGACGTCATAATACATGCTCATGATGCTCCAGTAGATGTGACACAAATTGGAGTAAGAGAAATTGCTCATAATACCTGCATGTTGCGCTCTCATAATATATTGTGATGTCGTAATGCGGATACATTATGACGTCATAATACATTGTGACGTCATACTGCATACTAATTATGATGTCATCATATACTGTGATGTCATAATACATGCTCATGATGCTCCAGTAGATGTGACACAAATTGCTGTAAGCGAAAATGGTCATAAAACCTGCAAATTGCGCTCTCATAATATATTGTGATGTCATAATGCGGCTACATTATGACGTCATAATACATTGTGACATCATAGTGCATACTAATTATGATGTCATCATATACTGTGACGTCATAATACATGCTCATGATGCTCCAGTAGATGTGACACAAATTGGGGTAAGCGAAAATGGTCATAAAACCTGCATGTTGCGCTCTCATAATATATTGTGATGTCATAATGCGGATATATTATCACGTCATAATACATTGTGACGTCATAGTACATACTAATTATGATGACATCATATTCTGTGACGTCATAATACATGCTCATGATCCTCCAGTAGATGTGACACAAATTGGGGTAAGAGAAATTGCTCATAATACCTGCATGTTGGGCTCTCATAATATATTGTGATGTCATAATGCGGATACATTATGACGTCATAATACATTGTGATGTCATAGTGCATACTAATTATGATGTCATCAAATACTGTGACGTCATAATACATGTTCATTATTCTCCAGTAGATGTGACACAAATTGGGGTAAGAGAAATTGCTCATAATACCTGCATGTTGCGCTCTCATAATATATTGTGATGTCATAATGCGGATACATTATGACGTCATAATACATTGTGACGTCATACTGCATACTAATTATGATGTCATCATATACTGTGACGGCATAATACATGCTCATGATGCTCCAGTAGATGTGACACAAATTGGGGTAAGAGAAATTGCTCATAATACCTGCATGTTGCGCTCTCATAATATATTGTGATGTCATAATGCGGCTACATTATGACATCATAATACATTGTGATGTCATAGTGCATACTAATTATGATGTCATCATATACTGCGACGTCATAATACATGCTCATGATGCTCCAGTAGATGTGACACAAATTGGGGTAAGAGAAATTGCTCATAATACCTGCATGTTGCGCTCTCATAATATATTGTGATGTCATAATGCGGATACATTACTACGTTATAATACATTCTGACGTCATAGTGCATACTAATTATGATGTCATCATATACTGTGACGTCATAATACATGCTCATGATGCTCCAGTAGATGTGACACAAATTGGGGTAAGAGAAATTGCTCATAATACCTACATGTTTCACTCTCATAATGTATTGTGATGTCATAATGCGGATACATTATGACGTCATAATATAATGTGACGTCATACTGCAAACTAATTATGATGTCATCATATACTGTGACGTGCTAATACATGCTCATGATGCTCCAGTATATGTGACACAAATTGGGGTAATCGAAAATGGTCATAAAACCTGCAAATTGCGCTCTCATAATATATTGTGATGTCATAATGCGGATACATTATGACGTCATAATACATTGTGACGACATAGTGCATACTAATTATGATGTCATCATATACTGTGACGTCATAAATCATGCTCATGATGCTCCAGTAGATGTGACACAAATTGGGGTAAGAGAAATTGCTCATAATACCTGCATGTTGCGCTCTCATAATATATTGTGATGTCATAATGCGGATATATTATGACGTCATAATACATTGTGACGTCATACTGCATACTAATTATGATGTCATCATATACTGTGACGTCATAATACTTGCTCATGATGCTCCAGTAGATGTGACACAAATTGGGGTAAGAGAAATTGCTCATAATACCTGCACGCTGCGCTCTCATAATATATTGTGATGTCATAATGCGGATACATTATGACGTCATAATACATTGTGACGTCATACTGTATACTAATTATGATGTCATCATATACTGTGACATCATAATACATACTCATGATGCTCCAGTAGATGTGACACAAATTGGATTAAGAGAAATTGCTCATAATACCTGTATGTTGCGCTCTCATAATATATTGTGATGTCATAATGCGGATACATTATGACGTCATAATACATTGGGACGTCATAGTGCATACTGATTATGATGTCATCATATACTGTCACGTCATAATACATGCTCATGATGCTCCAGTAGATGTGACACAAATTGCGGTAAGCGAAATTGGTCATAAAACCTGCAAATTGCGCTCTCATAATATAATGTGATGTCATAATGCGGATACATTATGACGTCATAATACATTGTGATGTCATAGTGCATACTAATTATGATGTCATCATATACTGTGACGTCATAATACATGCTCATGATGCTCCAGTAGATGTGACACAAATTGGGGTAAGAGAAATTGCTCATAATACCTGCATGTTCCGCTCTCATAATATATTGTGGTGTCATAATGCGGATACATTATTACGTCATAATACATTCTGACGTCATAGTGCATACTAATTATGATGTCATCATATACTGTGACGTCATAATACATGCTCATGATGCTCCAGTAAATGTGACACAAATTGGGGTAAGAGAAATTGCTCATAATACCTGCATGTTGCACTCTCATAATATATTGTGATGTCATAATGCGGATACATTATGACGTCAGAATACATTGTGACGTCATACTGCATACTAATTATGATGTCATCATATACTGTGACGTCATAATACATGCTCATGATGCTCCAGTAGATGTGACACAAATTGGGGTAAGAGAAATTGCTCATAATACCTGCGTGTTGCGCTCTCATAATATATTGTGATGTCATAATGCGGCTACATTATGACATCATAATACATTGTGATGTCATAGTGCATACTAATTATGATGTCATCATATACTGTGACGTCATAATACATGCTCATGATGCTCCAGTAGATGTGACTCAAATTGGGGTAAGAGATATTGCTCATAATACCTGCATGTTGCGCTCTCATAATATATTGTGATGTCATAATGCGGATACATTATTACGTTATAATACATTCTGACGTCATAGTGCATACTAATTATGATGTCATCATATACTGTGACGTCATAATACATGCTCATGATGCTCCAGTAGATGTGACACAAATTGGTGTAAGAGAAATTGCTCATAATACCTACATGTTTCACTCTCATAATGTATTGTGATGTCATAATGCGGATACATTATGACGTCATAATATATTGTGACGTCATACTGCATACTAATTATGATGTCATCATATACTGTGACGTGCTAATACATGCTCATGATGCTCCAGTATATGTGACACAAATTGGGGTAATCGAAAATGGTCATAAAACCTGCAAATTGCGCTCTCATAATATATTGTGATGTCATAATGCGGATACATTATGACGTCATAATACATTGTGACGACATAGTGCATACTAATTATGATGTCATCATATACTGTGACGTCATAAATCATGCTCATGATGCTCCAGTAGATGTGACACAAATTGGGGTAAGAGAAATTGCTCATAATACCTGCATGTTGCGCTCTCATAATATATTGTGATGTCATAATGCGGATATATTATGACGTCATAATACATTGTGACGTCATACTGCATACTAATTATGATGTCATCATATACTGTGACGTCATAATACATGCTCATGATGCTCCAGTAGATGTGACACAAATTGGGGTAAGAGAAATTGCTCATAATACCTGCACGCTGCGCTCTCATAATATATTGTGATGTCATAATGCGGATACATTATGACGTCATAATACATTGTGACGTCATACTGTATACTAATTATGATGTCATCATATACTGTGACATCATAATACATACTCATGATGCTCCAGTAGATGTGACACAAATTGGATTAAGAGAAATTGCTCATAATACCTGCATGTTGCGCTCTCATAATATATTGTGATGTCATAATGCGGATACATTATGACGTCATAATACATTGTGACGTCATAGTGCATACTGATTATGATGTCATCATATACTGTCACGTCATAATACATGCTCATGATGCTCCAGTAGATGTGACACAAATTGCGGTAAGCGAAATTGGTCATAAAACCTGCAAATTGCGCTCTCATAATATAATGTGATGTCATAATGCGGATACATTATGACGTCATAATACATTGTGATGTCATAGTGCATACTAATTATGATGTCATCATATACTGTGACGTCATAATACATGCTCATGATGCTCCAGTAGATGTGACACAAATTGGGGTAAGAGAAATTGCTCATAATACCTGCATGTTCCGCTCTCATAATATATTGTGGTGTCATAATGCGGATACATTATTACGTCATAATACATTCTGACGTCATAGTGCATACTAATTATGATGTCATCATATACTGTGACGTCATAATACATGCTCATGATGCTCCAGTAGATGTGACACAAATTGGGGTAAGAGAAATTGCTCATAATACCTGCATGTTGAACTCTCATAATATATTGTGATGTCATAATGCGGATACATTATGACGTCAGAATACATTGTGACATCATACTGCATACTAATTATGATGTCATCATATACTGTGACGTCATAATACATGCTCATGATGCTCCAGTATATGTGACACAAATTGGGGTAATCGAAAATGGTCATAAAACCTGCAAATTGCGCTCTCATAATATATTGTGATGTCATAATGCGGATACATTATGACATCATAATACATTGTGACGTCATGGTGCATACTAATTATGATGTCATCATATACTGTGACGTCATAAATCATGCTCATGATGCTCCAGTAGATGTGACACAAATTGGGGTAAGAGAAATTGCTCATAATACCTGCATGTTGCGCTCTCATAATATATTGTGATGTCATAATGCGGATACATTATGACGTCATAATAAATTGTGACGCCATAGTGCATACTAATTATGATGTCATCATATACTGTGACGTCATAATACATGCTCATGATGCTCCAGTAGATGTGACACAAATTGGGGTAAGACAAATTGCTCATAAAACCTGCATGTTGCGCTCTCAGAATATATTGTGATGTCATAATGCGGATACATTATGACGTCATAATACATTGTTACATCATAGTGCATACTAATTATGATGTCAACATATACTGTGACGTCATAATACATGCTCATGATGCTCCGGTAGATGTGACACAAATTGGGGTAAGAGAAATTGCTCATAATACCTGCAAATTGCACTCTCATAATATATTGTGATGTCATAATGCGGATACATTATGACGTCATAATACATTGTGACGTCATACTGCATACTAATTATGATGTCATCATATACTGTGACGTCATAATACATGCTCATGATGCTCCAGTAGATATGACACAAATTGCTGTAAGCGAAAATGGTCATAAAACCTGCAAATTGCGCTCTCATAATATATTGTGATGTCATAATGCGGCTACATTATGACGTCATAATACATTGTGACATCATAGTGCATACTAATTATGATGTCATCATATACTGTGACGTCATAATACATGCTCATGATGCTCCAGTAGATGTGACACAAATTGGGGTAAGCGAAAATGGTCATAAAACCTGCATGTTGCGCTCTCATAATATATTGTGATGTCATAATGCGGATATATTATCACGTCATAATACATTGTGACGTCATAGTACATACTAATTATGATGACATCATATACTGTGACGTCATAATACATGCTCATGATCCTCCAGTAGATGTGACACAAATTGGGGTAAGAGAAATTGCTCATAATACCTGCATGTTGCGCTATCATAATATATTGTGATGTCATAATGCGGATACATTATGACGTCATAATACATTGTGATGTCATAGTGCATACTAATTATGATGTCATCAAATACTGTGACGTCATAATACATGCTCATGATTCTCCAGTAGATGTGACACAAATTGGGGTAAGAGAAATTGCTCATAATACCTGCATGTTGCGCTCTCATAATATATTGTGATGTCATAATGCGGATATATTATGACGTCATAATACATTGTGACGTCATACTGCATACTAATTATGATGTCATCATATACTGTGACGTCATAATACATGCTCATGATGCTCCAGTAGATGTGACACAAATTGGGGTAAGAGAAATTGCTCATAATACCTGCATGTTGCGCTCTCATAATATATTGTGATGTCATAATGCGGCTACATTATGACATCATAATACATTGTGATGTCATAGTGCATACTAATTATGATGTCATCATATACTGTGACGTCATAATACATGCTCATGATGCTCCAGTAGATGTGACAAAAATTGGGGTAAGAGAAATTGCTCATAATACCTGCATGTTGCGCTCTCATAATATATTGTGATGTCATAATGCGGATACATTATTACGTCATAATACATTCTGACGTCATAGTGCATACTAATTATGATGTCATCATATACTGTGACGTCATAATACATGCTCATGATGCTCCAGTAGATGTGACACAAATTGGGGTAAGAGAAATTGCTCATAATACCTGCATGTTGCACTCTCTTAATATATTGTGATGTCATAATGCGGATACATTATGACGTCATAATACATTGTGACGTCATACTGCATACTAATTATGATGTCATCATAAACTGTGACGTGATAATACATGCTCATGATGCTCCAGTATATGTGACACAAATTGGGGTAATCGAAATTGGTCATAAAACCTGCAAATTGCGCTCTCATAATATATTGTGATGTCATAATGCGGATACATTATGACGTCATAATACATTGTGACGTCATAGTGCATACTAATTATGATGTCATCATATACTGTGACATCATAATACATGCTCATGATGCTCCAGTAGATGTGACACAAATTGGGTAAGTGAAATTGCTCATAATACCTGCATGTTGCGCTCTCATAATATATTGTGATGTCATAATGCGGAAACATTATGATGTCATAATACATTGTGACGTCATACTGCATACTAATTATGATGTCATCATATACTGTGACGTCATAATACATGCTCATGATGCTCCGGTAGATGTGACACAAATTGGGGTAAGAGAAATTGCTCATAATACCTGCAATTTGCACTCTCATAATATTTTGTGATGTCATAATGCGGATAAATTATGACGTCATAATAAATTGTGACGCCATAGTGCATACTAATTATCATGTCATCATATACTGTGACGTCATAATACATGCTCATGATGCTCTAGTAGATGTGACACAAATTGGGGTAAGAGAAATTGCTCATAATGCCTGCAAATTGCGCTCTCATAATACATTGTGATGTCATAATGCGGATACATTATGACGTCATACTGCATTGTGACATCATAGTGCATACTAATTATGATGTCATCATATACTCTGACGTCATATTACATGCTCATGATGCTTCAGTAGATGTGACACAAATTGGTGTAAGAGAAATTGCTCATAATACCTGCAAATTGCGCTCTCATAATATATTGTGATGTCATAATGCGGATACATTATGACGTCATAATACATTGTGACGTCATAGTGCATACTAATTATGATGTCATCATATACTGTGACGTCATAATACATGCTCATGATGCTCCATTAGATGTGACACAAATTGGGGTAAGTGAAATTGCTCATAATACCTGCATGTTGCGCTCTCATAATATATTGTGATGTCATAATGCGGATACATTATGACGTCATAATACATTGTGACGTCATAGTGCATACTAATTATGATGTCACCATATACTGTGATGTCATAATACATGCTCATGATGCTCCAGTAGATGTGACACAAATTGGGGTAAGAGAAATTGCTCATAATACCTGCATGTTGCGCTCTCATAATATATTGTGATGTCATAATGCGGATACATTATGACGTCATAATAAATTGTGACGCCATAGTGCATACTAATTATGATGTCATCATATACTGTGACGTCATAATACATGCTCATGATGCTCCAGTAGATGTGACACAAATTGGGGTAAGAGAAATTGCTCATAATACCTGCAAATTGCGCTCTCAGAATATATTGTGATGTCATAATGCGGATACATCATGACGTAATAATACATTGTGACGTCATAGTGCATACTAATTATGATGTCAACATATACTGTGATGTCATAATACATGCTCATGATGCTCCGGTAGATGTGACACAAATTGGGGTAAGAGAAATTGCTCATAATACCTGCAAATTGGACTCTCTTAATATATTGTGATGTCATAATGCGGATACATTATGACGTCATAATACATTGTGACGTCATATTGTATACTAATTATGATGTCATCATATACTGTGACATCATAATACATACTCATGATGCTCCAGTAGATGTGACACAAATTGGATTAAGAGAAATTGCTCATAATACCTGTATGTTGCGCTCTCATAATATATTGTGATGTCATAATGCGGATACATTATGACGTCATAATACATTGGGACGTCATAGTGCATACTGATTATGATGTCATCATATACTGTCACGTCATAATACATGCTCATGATGCTCCAGTAGATGTGACACAAATTGCGGTAAGCGAAATTGGTCATAAAACCTGCAAATTGCGCTCTCATAATATAATGTGATGTCATAATGCGGATACATTATGACGTCATAATACATTGTGATGTCATAGTGCATACTAATTATGATGTCATCATATACTGTGACGTCATAATACATGCTCATGATGCTCCAGTAGATGTGACACAAATTGGGGTAAGAGAAATTGCTCATAATACCTGCATGTTCCGCTCTCATAATATATTGTGGTGTCATAATGCGGATACATTATTACGTCATAATACATTCTGACGTCATAGTGCATACTAATTATGATGTCATCATATACTGTGACGTCATAATACATGCTCATGATGCTCCAGTAGATGTGACACAAATTGGGGTAAGAGAAATTGCTCATAATACCTGCATGTTGCACTCTCATAATATATTGTGATGTCATAATGCGGATACATTATGACGTCAGAATACATTGTGACGTCATACTGCATACTAATTATGATGTCATCATATACTGTGACGTCATAATACATGCTCATGATGCTCCAGTAGATGTGACACAAATTGGGGTAAGAGAAATTGCTCATAATACCTGCATGTTGCGCTCTCATAATATATTGTGATGTCATAATGCGGCTACATTATGACATCATAATACATTGTGATGTCATAGTGCATACTAATTATGATGTCATCATATACTGTGACGTCATAATACATGCTCATGATGCTCCAGTAGATGTGACTCAAATTGGGGTAAGAGATATTGCTCATAATACCTGCATGTTGCGCTCTCATAATATATTGTGATGTCATAATGCGGATACATTATTGCGTTATAATACATTCTGACGTCATAGTGCATACTAATTATGATGTCATCATATACTGTGACGTCATAATACATGCTCATGATGCTCCAGTAGATGTGACACAAATTGGGGTAAGAGAAATTGCTCATAATACCTACATGTTTCACTCTCATAATGTATTGTGATGTCATAATGCGGATACATTATGACGTCATAATATATTGTGACGTCATACTGCATACTAATTATGATGTCATCATATACTGTGACGTGCTAATACATGCTCATGATGCTCCAGTATATGTGACACAAATTGGGGTAATCGAAAATGGTCATAAAACCTGCAAATTGCGCTCTCATAATATATTGTGATGTCATAATGCGGATACATTATGACGTCATAATACATTGTGACGACATAGTGCATACTAATTATGATGTCATCATATACTGTGACGTCATAAATCATGCTCATGATGCTCCAGTAGATGTGACACAAATTGGGGTAAGAGAAATTGCTCATAATACCTGCATGTTGCGCTCTCATAATATATTGTGATGTCATAATGCGGATATATTATGACGTCATAATACATTGTGACGTCATACTGCATACTAATTATGATGTCATCATATACTGTGACGTCATAATACATGCTCATGATGCTCCAGTAGATGTGACACAAATTGGGGTAAGAGAAATTGCTCATAATACCTGCACGCTGCGCTCTCATAATATATTGTGATGTCATAATGCGGATACATTATGACGTCATAATACATTGTGACGTCATACTGTATACTAATTATGATGTCATCATATACTGTGACATCATAATACATACTCATGATGCTCCAGTAGATGTGACACAAATTGGATTAAGAGAAATTGCTCATAATACCTGCATGTTGCGCTCTCATAATATATTGTGATGTCATAATGCGGATACATTATGACGTCATAATACATTGTGACGTCATAGTGCATACTGATTATGATGTCATCATATACTGTCACGTCATAATACATGCTCATGATGCTCCAGTAGATGTGACACAAATTGCGGTAAGCGAAATTGGTCATAAAACCTGCAAATTGCGCTCTCATAATATAATGTGATGTCATAATGCGGATACATTATGACGTCATAATACATTGTGATGTCATAGTGCATACTAATTATGATGACATCATATACTGTGACGTCATAATACATGCTCATGATGCTCCAGTAGATGTGACACAAATTGGGGTAAGAGAAATTGCTCATAATACCTGCATGTTCCGCTCTCATAATATATTGTGGTGTCATAATGCGAATACATTATTACGTCATAATACATTCTGACGTCATAGTGCATACTAATTATGATGTCATCATATACTGTGACGTCATAATACATGCTCATGATGCTCCAGTAGATGTGACACAAATTGGGGTAAGAGAAATTGCTCATAATACCTGCATGTTGAACTCTCATAATATATTGTGATGTCATAATGCGGATACATTATGACGTCAGAATACATTGTGACATCATACTGCATACTAATTATGATGTCATCATATACTGTGACGTCATAATACATGCTCATGATGCTCCAGTATATGTGACACAAATTGGGGTAATCGAAAATGGTCATAAAACCTGCAAATTGCGCTCTCATAATATATTGTGATGTCATAATGCGGATACATTATGACATCATAATACATTGTGACGTCATGGTGCATACTAATTATGATGTCATCATATACTGTGACGTCATAAATCATGCTCATGATGCTCCAGTAGATGTGACACAAATTGGGGTAAGAGAAATTTCTTATAATACCTGCATGTTGCGCTCTCATAATATATTGTGATGTCATAATGCGGATACATTATGACGTCATAATACATTGTGACGTCATAGTGCATACTGATTATGATGTCATCATATACTGTGACGTCATAATACATGCTCATGATGCTCCAGTAGATGTGACACAAATTGCGGTAAGCGAAATTGGTCATAAAACCTGCAAATTGCGCTCTCATAATATATTGTGATGTCATAATGCGGATACATTATGACGTCATAATACATTGTGACGTCATAGTGCATACTAATTATGATGTCATCATATACTGTGACGTCATAATACATGCTCATGATGCTCCAGTAGATGTGACACAAATTGGGTTAAGAGAAATTGCTCATAATACCTGCATGTTGCGCTCTCATAATATACTGTGATGTCATAATGCAGAAACATTATGATGTCATAATACATTGTGACGTCATAGTGCATACTAATTATGATGTCATCATATACTGTGACGTCATAATACATGCTCATGATGCTCCAGTAGATGTGACACAAATTGGAGTAAGAGAAATTGCTCATAATACCTGCATGTTGCGCTCTCATAATATATTGTGATGTCGTAATGCGGATACATTATGACGTCATAATACATTGTGACGTCATACTGCATACTAATTATGATGTCATCATATACTGTGATGTCATAATACATGCTCATGATGCTCCAGTAGATGTGACAGAAATTGGGGTAAGAGAAATTGCTCATAATACCTGCATGTTGCGCTCTCATAATATATTGTGATGTCATAATGCGGATACATTATGACGTCATAATAAATTGTGACGCCATAGTGCATACTAATTATGATGTCATCATATACTGTGACGTCATAATACATGCTCATGATGCTCCAGTAGATGTGACACAAATTGGGGTAAGACAAATTGCTCATAATACCTGCATGTTGCGCTCTCAGAATATATTGTGATGTCATAATGCGGATACATTATGACGTCATAATACATTGTTACATCATAGTGCATACTAATTATGATGTCAACATATACTGTGACGTCATAATACATGCTCATGATGCTCCGGTAGATGTGACACAAATTGGGGTAAGAGAAATTGCTCATAATACCTGCAAATTGCACTCTCATAATATATTGTGATGTCATAATGCGGATACATTATGACGTCATAATACATTGTGACGTCATACTGCATACTAATTATGATGTCATCATATACTGTGACGTCATAATACATGCTCATGATGCTCCAGTAGATGTGACACAAATTGCTGTAAGCGAAAATGGTCACAAAACCTGCAAATTGCGCTCTCATAATATATTGTGATGTCATAATGCGGCTACATTATGACGTCATAATACATTGTGACATCATAGTGCATACTAATTATGATGTCATCATATACTGTGACGTCATAATACATGCTCATGATGCTCCAGTAGATGTGACACAAATTGGGGTAAGCGAAAATGGTCATAAAACCTGCATGTTGCGCTCTCATAATATATTGTGATGTCATAATGCGGATATATTATCACGTCATAATACATTGTGACGTCATAGTACATACTAATTATGATGACATCATATACTGTGACGTCATAATACATGCTCATGATCCTCCAGTAGATGTGACACAAATTGGGGTAAGAGAAATTGCTCATAATACCTGCATGTTGCGCTCTCATAATATATTGTGATGTCATAATGCGGATACATTATGACGTCATAATACATTGTGATGTCATAGTGCATACTAATTATGATGTCATCAAATACTGTGACGTCATAATACATGCTCATGATTCTCCAGTAGATGTGACACAAATTGGGGTAAGAGAAATTGCTCATAATACCTGCATGTTGCGCTCTCATAATATATTGTGATGTCATAATGCGGATATATTATGACGTCATAATACATTGTGACGTCATACTGCATACTAATTATGATGTCATCATATACTGTGACGTCATAATACATGCTCATGATGCTCCAGTAGATGTGACACAAATTGGGGTAAGAGAAATTGCTCATAATACCTGCATGTTGCGCTCTCATAATATATTGTGATGTCATAATGCGGCTACATTATGACATCATAATACATTGTGATGTCATAGTGCATACTAATTATGATGTCATCATATACTGTGACGTCATAATACATGCTCATGATGCTCCAGTAGATGTGACACAAATTGGGGTAAGAGAAATTGCTCATAATACCTGCATGTTGCGCTCTCATAATATATTGTGATGTCATAATGCGGATACATTATTACGTCATAATACATTCTGACGTCATAGTGCATACTAATTATGATGTCATCATATACTGTGACGTCATAATACATGCTCATGATGCTCCAGTAGATGTGACACAAATTGGGGTAAGAGAAATTGCTCATAATACCTGCATGTTGCACTCTCATAATATATTGTGATGTCATAATGCGGATACATTATGACGTCATAATACATTGTGACGTCATACTGCATACTAATTATGATGTCATCATAAACTGTGACGTGATAATACATGCTCATGATGCTCCAGTATATGTGACACAAATTGGGGTAATCGAAATTGGTCATAAAACCTGCAAATTGCGCTCTCATAATATATTGTGATGTCATAATGCGGATACATTATGACGTCATAATACATTGTGACGTCATAGTGCATACTAATTATGATGTCATCATATACTGTGACATCATAATACATGCTCATGATGCTCCAGTAGATGTGACACAAATTGGGTAAGTGAAATTGCTCATAATACCTGCATGTTGCGCTCTCATAATATATTGTGATGTCATAATGCGGAAACATTATGATGTCATAATACATTGTGACGTCATACTGCATACTAATTATGATGTCATCATATACTGTGACGTCATAATACATGCTCATGATGCTCCGGTAGATGTGACACAAATTGGGGTAAGAGAAATTGCTCATAATACCTGCAATTTGCACTCTCATAATATTTTGTGATGTCATAATGCGGATAAATTATGACGTCATAATAAATTGTGACGCCATAGTGCATACTAATTATCATGTCATCATATACTGTGACGTCATAATACATGCTCATGATGCTCTAGTAGATGTGACACAAATTGGGGTAAGAGAAATTGCTCATAATGCCTGCAAATTGCGCTCTCATAATACATTGTGATGTCATAATGCGGATACATTATGACGTCATACTGCATTGTGACATCATAGTGCATACTAATTATGATGTCATCATATACTCTGACGTCATATTACATGCTCATGATGCTTCAGTAGATGTGACACAAATTGGTGTAAGAGAAATTGCTCATAATACCTGCAAATTGCGCTCTCATAATATATTGTGATGTCATAATGCGGATACATTATGACGTCATAATACATTGTGACGTCATAGTGCATACTAATTATGATGTCATCATATACTGTGACGTCATAATACATGCTCATGATGCTCCATTAGATGTGACACAAATTGGGGTAAGAGAAATTGCTCATAATACCTGCAAATTGCGCTCTCATAATATAATGTGATGTCATAATGCGGATACATTATGACGTCATAATATATTGTGACATCATAGTGCATACTAATTATGATGTCATCATATACTGTGACGTCATAATACATGCTCATGATCCTCCAGTAAATGTGACACAATTGGGGTAAGGGAAATTGCTCATAATACCTGCAAATTGCGCTCTCATAATATATTGTGATGTCATAATGCGGATATATTTTGACGTCATAATACATTGTGACGTCATAGTGCATACTAATTATGATGTCATCATATACTGTGACGTCATAATACATGCTCATGATGCTCCAGTAGATGTGACACAAATTGGGGTAAAAGAAATTGCTCATAAAACCTGCAAATTGTGCTCTCATAATATATTGTGATGTCATAATGCGGATACATTATGACGTCATAATACATTGTGACGTCATAGTGCATACTAATTATGATGTCATCATATACTGTGACGTCATAATACATGCTAATGATGCTCCAGTAGATGTGACACAAGTTGGGGTAAGCGAAATTTCTCATAATACCTGAAACTTGCGCTCTCATAATATATTGTGATGTCATAATGCGGATACATTATGACGTCATAATTCATTGTGACGACATAGTGCAAACTAGTTATGATGTCATCATATGCTGTGACGTCATAATACATGCTCATGATGCTCCAGTAGATGTGACACAAATTGGGGTAAGAGAAATTGCTCATAAAACCTGCAAATTGTGCTCTCATAATATATTGTGATGTCATAATGCGGATACATTATGACGTCATAATACATTGTGACGTCATAGTGCATACTAATTATGATGTCATCATATACTGTGACGTCATAGTACATGCTCATGATGCTCCAGTAGATGTGACACAAATTGGGTAAGAGAAATTGCTCATAATACCTGCAAATTGCGCTCTCATAATATATTGTGATGTCATAATGCGGATACATTATGACGTCATAATACATTGTGACGTCATAGTGCATACTAATTATGATGTCATCATATACTGTGCCGTCATAATACATGCTAATGATGCTCCAGTAGATGTGACACAAGTTGGGGTAAGAGAAATTGCTCATAATACCTGCATGTTGCGCTCTCATAATATATTGTGATGTCATAATGCGGATACATTATGACGTCATAATACATTGTGACGACATAGTGCATACTAGTTATGATGTCTTCATATGCTGTGACGTCATAATACATGCTCATGATGCTCCAGTAGATGTGACACAAATTGGGGTAAGAGAAATTGCTCATAATGCCTGCAAATTGCGCTCTCATAAAATATTGTGATTTCATAATTCGGATACATTATGACGTCATACTGCATTGTGACATCATAGTGCATACTAATTATGATGTCATCCTATACTGTGACGTCATAAATCATGCTCATGATGCTCCAGTAGATGTGACACAAATTGGGGTAAGAGAAATTGCTCATAATACCTGCATGTTGCGCTCTCATAATGTATTGTGATGTCATAATGCGGATACATTATGACGTCATAATACATTGTGACATCATAGTGCATCCTGATTATGATGTCATCATATACTGTGACGTCATAATACATGCTCATGATGCTCCAGTAGATGTGACACAAATTGCGGTAAGCGAAATTGGTCTTAAAACCTGCAAATTGCGCTCTCATAATATATTGTGATGCCATAATGCGGATATATTACGACGTCATAATACATTGTGACATCATAGTGCATACTAATTATGATGTCATCATATATTGTGATGTCATAATACATGCTCATGATGCTCCAGTAGATGTGACAGAAATTGGGGTTGGAGAAATTGCTCATAATACCTGCAAATTGCGCTCTCAAAATATATTGTTATGTCATAATGCAGATACATTATGACGTCATAATATATTGTGACGTCATAGTACATACTAATTATGATGTCATCATATACTGTGATGTCAAAATACATGCTCATGATTCTCCAGTAGATGTGACACAAATTGGGGTAAGAGACATTGCTCATAATACCTGCAAATTGCGCTCTCATAATATTTTGTGATATCATAATACGGATACATTATGACATCATAATACATTGTGACGTCATAGTGCATACTAGTTATGATGTCATCATATTCTGTGACGTCATAATACATGCTCATGATGCTCCAGTAGATGTGACACAAATTGGGGTAAGAGAAATTGCTCATAATACCTGCAAACTGCGCTCTCATAATATATTGTGAGGTCATAATGCGGATAGATTATGACGTCATAATACATTGTGAAGTATAATGCATACTAATTATGATGTCATCATATACTGTGACGTCATAATACATGCTCATGATGCTGCAGTAGATGTGACACAACTTGGGGTAAGAGAAATTGGTCATAATGTCTGCAAATTGCTCTCTCATAATATATTGTGACGTCATAATGCGGATACATTATGACGTCATACTGCATCGTGACGTCATAGTGCATACTAATTATGATGTCATCATATATTGTGACGTCATAATACATGCTCATGATGCTTCATTAGATGTGACACAAATTGGGGTAAGAAAAATTGCTCATAAAACCTGCAAATTGCGCTCCCATAATATATTGTGATGTCAAAATTCGGATACATTATGACGCCATAATACATTGTGACGTCATAGAGCATACTAATTATGATGTCATCATATACTGTGACGTCATAATACATGCTCATGATGCTGCAGTAGATGTGACACAAATTGGGGTAAGAGAAATTGCTCATAATACCTGCAAATTGCGCTCTCATAATATATTGTGATGTCATAATGCGGATACATTATGACGTCATAATACATTGTGATGTCATAGTGCATACTAATTATGATGTCATCATATACTGTGACGTCATAATACATGCTCATGATGCTCCAGTACATGTCACACTAATTGGGGTAAGCAAAATTTGTCATGAAACCTGCAAATTGCGCTTTCATAATATATTGTGATGACATTATGCGGATACATTATGACGTCATACTACATTGTGACGTCATAGTGCATACTAATTATGATGCCATCATATACTGTGATGTCATAATACATGCTCGTGATGCTCCAGTAGATGTGACACAAATTGGGGTAAGAGAAATTGCTCATAATACCTGCAAATTGCTTTCTCATAATATATTGTGATGTCATAATGCGGATACATTATGACGTCATAATACATTGTGACGTCATACTGCATACTGATTATGATGCCATCATATACTGTGACGTCATAATACATGCTCATGATGCTCCAGTAGATGTGACACAAATTGGGGTAAGAGAAATTGCTCATAATACCTGCAAATTGCGCTCTCATTATATATTGTGATGTCATAATGCGGATACATTATGACGTCATAATACATTGTGACGACATAGTGCAAACTAATTATTATGTCATCATATACTGTGACGTCATAATACATGCTCATGATGCTCCAGTAGATGTGACACATATTGGGCTAAGAGAAATTGGTCATAATATCTGCAAATTGCGCTCTCATAATATATTGTGATGTCATAATGCGGATACATTCTGACAACATAATACATTGTGACGTCATAGTGCATAGTAATTATGATGTCATCATATACTGTGACGTCATAATACATGCTCATGATGCTCCAGTAGATGTGACACAAATTGGGGTAAGAGAAATTGCTCATAATACATGCAAATTACGCTCTCAAAGTATACTGTGATGTCATAACACGGACACATTATGACGTCATAATATCTTGTGTCGTCATAGTGCATACTAATTATGATGTCACCATATACTGTGACATCATAATACATGCTCATGATGCTCCAGTAGATGTGACACAAATTGGGGTAAGAGAAGTTGCTCATAATACCTGCAAATTGCGCTCTCATTATATATTGTGATGTCATAATTCTGATACATTATGACGTCGTAATACATTGTGACGTCATAGTGCATACTAATTATGATGTCATCATATACTGTGACATCATAATACATGCTCATGATGCTCCAGTAGATGTGACACAAATTGGGTTAAGCGAAATTGCTCATAATACCTGCAAATTGCGCTCTCATAATATATTGTAATGTCATAATGCGGATACATTATGACGTCATAATACATTGTGACGACATAGTGCATACTAGTTATGATGTCATCATATGCTGTGACGTCATAATACACGCTGATGATGCTCCAGTAGATGTGACTCAAATTGGGGTAAGCGAAATTGCTCATAATACCTGCAAATTGCGCTCTCATAATATATTGTGATGTCATAATGCAGATACATTATGACGTCATAATACATTGTGACGTCATAGTACATACTAATTATGATGTCATCATATACTGTGACGTCAAAATACATGCTCATGATTCTCCAGTAGATGTGACACAAATTGGGGTAAGCGAAATTGCTCATAATACCTGCAAATTGCGCTCTCGTAATATATTGTGATGTCATAATGCGGATACATTATGACGTCATAATACATTGTGACGTCATAGTACATACTAATTATGATGTCATCATATACTGTGACGTCAAAATACATTCTCATGATTTTCCAGTAGATGTGACACAAATTGGGGTAAGAGACATTGCTCATAATACCTGCAAATTGCGCTCTCATAATATTTTGTGATATCATAATGCGGATACATTATGACATCATAATACATTGTGACGTCGTAGTGCATACTAGTTATGATGTCATCATATTCTGTGACGTCATAATACATGCTCATGATGCTCCAGTAGATGTGACACAAATTGGGGTAAGAGAAATTGCTCATAATACCTGCAAATTGCGCTCTCATAATATATTGTGATGTCATAATTCGGATAGATTATGACGTCATAATACATTGTGACGTCATACTGCATACTAATTATTATGTCATCATATACTGTGACGACATAATACATGCTCATGATGATCCAGTAGATGTGACACAAATTGGGGTAAGAGAAATTGGTCATAATGCCTGCAAATTGCGCTCTCATAATATATTGTGACGTCATAATGCGGATACATTATGACGTCATACTGCATCGTGACGTCATAGTGCATACTAATTATGATGTCATCATATATTGTGACGTCATAATATATGCTCATGATGCTTCATTAGATGTGACACAAATTGGGGTAAGATAAATTGCTCATAAAACCTGCAAATTGCGCTCTCATAATATATTGTGATGTCAAAATGCGGATACATTATGACGCCATAATACATTGTGACGTCATAGAGCATACTAATTATGATGTCATCATATACTGTGACGTCATAATACATGCTCATGATGCTCCAGTAGATGTGACACAAATTGGGGTAAGAGAAATTGCTCATAATACCTGCAAATTGCGCTCTCATTATGTATTGCGATGTCATAATGCAGATACATTATGACGTCATAATACATTGTGATGTCATAGTGCATACTAATTATGATGTCATCATATACTGTGACGTCATAATACATGCTCATGATGCTCCAGTACATGTGACACAAATTGGGGTAAGCAAAATTTGTCATGAAACCAGCAAATTGCGCTCTCATAATATATTGTGATGTCATTATGCGGATACATTATGACGTCATACTACATTGTGACGTCATAGTGCATACTAATTATGATGTCTTCATATACTGTGACGTCATAATACATGCTCATGATGCTCCAGTAGATGTGACACAAATTGGGGTAAGAGAAATTGCTCATAAAACCTGCAAATTGTGCTCTCATAATATATTGTGATGTCATAATGCGGATACATTATGACGTCATAATATATTGTGACGTCATAGTGCATACTAACTATGATGTCATCATATACTGTGACGTCATAATACATGCTAATGATGCTCCAGTAGATGTGACACAAGTTGGGGTAAGCGAAATTTCTCATAATACCTGAAACTTGCGCTCTCATAATATATTGTGATGTCATAATGCGGATACATTATGACGTCATAATACATTGTGACGACATAGTGCATACTAGTTATGATGTCATCATATGCTGTGACGTCATAATACATGCTCATGATGCTCCAGTAGATGTGACACAAATTGGTGTAAGAGAAATTGCTCATAATGCCTGCAAATTGCGCTCTCATAATATATTGTGATGTCATAATGCGGATACATTATGACGTCATAATACATTGTGACGTCATAGTGCATACTAATTATGATGTCATCCTATACTGTGACGTCATAAATCATGCTCATGATGCTCCAGTAGATGTGACACAAATTGGGGTAAGAGAAATTGCTCATAATACCTGCATGTTGCGCTCTCATAATGTATTGTGATGTCATAATGCGGATACATTATGACGTCATAATACATTGTGACATCATAGTGCATACTGATTATGATGTCATCATATACTGTGACATCATAATACATGCTCATGATGCTCAAGTAGATGTGACACAAATTGCGGTAAGCGAAATTGGTCATAAAACCTGCAAATTGCGCTCTCATAATATATTGTGATGTCGTAATGCGGATACATTATGACGTCATAATACATTGTGACGTCATAGTGCATACTAATTATGATGTCATCATATCCTGTGACGTCATAATACATGCTCATGATGCTCCAGTAGATGTGACACAAATTGGGGTAAGAGAAATTGCTCATAATACCTGCATGTTGCGCTCTCATAATGTATTGTGATGTCATAATGCGGATACATTATGACGTCATACTGCATCGTGACGTCATAGTGCATACTAATTATGATGTCATCATATATTGTGACGTCATAATACATGCTCATGATGCTTCATTAGATGTGACACAAATTGGGGTAAGAAAAATTGCTCATAAAACCTGCAAATTGCGCTCTCATAATATATTGTGATGTCAAAATGCGGATACATTATGACGCCATAATACATTGTGACGTCATAGAGCATACTAATTATGATGTCATCATATACTGTGACGTCATAATACATGCTCATGATGCTCCAGTAGATGTGACACAAATTGGGGTAAGAGAAATTGCTCATAATACCTGCAAATTGCGCTCTCATAATATATTGTGATGTCATAATGCGGATACATTATGACGTCATAATACATTGTGACGTCATACTGCATACTAATTATGATGTCATCATATACTGTGACGTCATAATACATGCTCATGATGCTCCAGTAGATGTGACACAAATTGGGGTAAGAGAAATTGCTCATAAAACCTGCAAATTGTGCTCTCATAATATATTGTGATGTCATAATGCGGATACATTATGACGTCATAATACATTGTGACGTCATAGTGCATACTAATTATGATGTCATCATATACTGTGACGTCATAATACATGCTAATGATGCTCCAGTAGATGTGACACAAGTTGGGGTAAGCGAAATTTCTCATAATACCTGAAACTTGCGCTCTCATAATATATTGTGATGTCATAATGCGGATACATTATGACGTCATAATACATTGTGACGACATAGTGCATACTAGTTATGATGTCATCATATGCTGTGACGTCATAATACATGCTCATGATGCTCCAGTAGATGTGACACAAATTGGGGTAAGAGAAATTGCTCATAATGCCTGCAAATTGCGCTCTCATAATATATTGTGATGTCATAATGCGGATACATTATGACGTCATAATACATTGTGACGTCATAGTGCATACTAATTATGATGTCATCCTATACTGTGACGTCATAAATCATGCTCATGATGCTCCAGTAGATGTGACACAAATTGGGGTAAGAGAAATTGCTCATAATACCTGCATGTTGCGCTCTCATAATGTATTGTGATGTCATAATGCGGATACATTATGACGTCATAATACATTGTGACATCATAGTGCATACTGATTATGATGTCATCATATACTGTGACGTCATAATACATGCTCATGATGCTCAAGTAGATGTGACACAAATTGCGGTAAGCGAAATTGGTCATAAAACCTGCAAATTGCGCTCTCATAATATATTGTGATGTCGTAATGCGGATACATTATGACGTCATAATACATTGTGACGTCATAGTGCATACTAATTATGATGTCATCATATCCTGTGACGTCATAATACATGCTCATGATGCTCCAGTAGATGTGACACAAATTGGGGTAAGAGAAATTGCTCATAATACCTGCATGTTGCGCTCTCATAATGTATTGTGATGTCATAATGCGGATACATTATGACGTCATACTGCATCGTGACGTCATAGTGCATACTAATTATGATGTCATCATATATTGTGACGTCATAATACATGCTCATGATGCTTCATTAGATGTGACACAAATTAGGGTAAGAATAATTGCTCATAAAACCTGCAAATTGCGCTCTCATAATTTATTGTGATGTCAAAATGCGGATACATTATGACGCCATAATACATTGTGACGTCATAGAGCATACTAATTATGATGTCATCATATACTGTGACGTCATAATACATGCTCATGATGCTCCAGTAGATGTGACACAAATTGGGGTAAGAGGAATTGCTCATAATACCTGCAAATTGCGCTCTCATAATATATTGTGATGTCATAATGCGGATACATTATGACGTCATAATACATTGTGATGTCATAGTGCATACTAATTATGATGTCACCATATACTGTGACGTCATAATACATGCTCATGATGCTCCAGTACATGTCACACTAATTGGGGTAAGCAAAATTTGTCATGAAACCTGCAAATTGCGCTTTCATAATATATTGTGATGTCATTATGCGGATACATTATGACGTCATACTACATTGTGACGTCATAGTGCATACTAATTATGATGCCATCATATACTGTGATGTCATAATACATGCTCGTGATGCTCCAGTAGATGTGACACAAATTGGGGTAAGAGAAATTGCTCATAATACCTGCAAATTGCGCTCTCATAATATATTGTGATGTCATAATGCGGATACATTATGACGTCATAATACATTGTGACGTCATACTGCATACTGATTATGATGCCATCATATACTGTGACGTCATAATACATGCTCATGATGCTCCAGTAGATGTGACACAAATTGGGGTAAGAGAAATTGCTCATAAGACCTGCAAATTGCGCTCTCATTATATATTGTGATGTCATAATGCGGATACATTATGACGTCATAATACATTGTGACGACATAGTGCAAACTAATTATTATGTCATCATATACTGTGACGTCATAATACATGCTCATGATGCTCCAGTAGATGTGACACATATTGGGCTAAGAGAAATTGGTCATAATATCTGCAAATTGCGCTCTCATAATATATTGTGATGTCATAATGCGGATACATTCTGACAACATAATACATTGTGACGTCATAGTGCATAGTAATTATGATGTCATCATATACTGTGACGTCATAATACATGCTCATGATGCTCCAGTAGATGTGACACAAATTGGGGTAAGAGAAATTGCTCATAATACATGCAAATTACGCTCTCAAAGTATACTGTGATGTCATAACACGGTCACATTATGACGTCATAATATCTTGTGTCGTCATAGTGCATACTAATTATGATGTCATCATATACTGTGACATCATAATACATGCTCATGATGCTCCAGTAGATGTGACACAAATTGGGGTAAGAGAAGTTGCTCATAATACCTGCAAATTGCGCTCTCATTTTATATTGTGATGTCATAATTCTGATACATTATGACGTCGTAATACATTGTGACGTCATAGTGCATACTAATTATGATGTCATCATATACTGTGACATCATAATACATGCTCATGATGCTCCAGTAGATGTGACACAAATTGGGTTAAGCGAAATTGCTCATAATACCTGCAAATTGCGCTCTCATAATATATTGTAATGTCATAATGCGGATACATTATGACGTCATAATACATTGTGACGACATAGTGCATACTAGTTATGATGTCATCATATGCTGTGACGTCATAATACACGCTGATGATGCTCCAGTAGATGTGACTCAAATTGGGGTAAGCGAAATTGCTCATAATACCTGCAAATTGCGCTCTCATAATATATTGTGATGTCATAATGCAGACACATTATGACGTCATAATACATTGTGACGTCATAGTACATACTAATTATGATGTCATCATATACTGTGACGTCAAAATACATGCTCATGATTCTCCAGTAGATGTGACACAAATTGGGGTAAGCGAAATTGCTCATAATACCTGCAAATTGCGCTCTCGTAATATATTGTGATGTCATAATGCGGATACATTATGACGTCATAATACATTGTGACGTCATAGTACATACTAATTATGATGTCATCATATACTGTGACGTCAAAATACATTCTCATGATTTTCCAGTAGATGTGACACAAATTGGGGTAAGAGACATTGCTCATAATACCTGCAAATTGCGCTCTCATAATATTTTGTGATATCATAATGCGGATACATTATGACATCATAATACATTGTGACGTCGTAGTGCATACTAGTTATGATGTCATCATATTCTGTGACGTCATAATACATGCTCATGATGCTCCAGTAGATGTGACACAAATTGGGGTAAGAGAAATTGCTCATAATACCTGCAAATTGCGCTCTCATAATATATTGTGATGTCATAATTCGGATAGATTATGACGTCATAATACATTGTGACGTCATACTGCATACTAATTATTATGTCATCATATACTGTGACGACATAATACATGCTCATGATGATCCAGTATATGTGACACAAATTGGGGTAAGAGAAATTGGTCATAATGCCTGCAAATTGCGCTCTCATAATATATTGTGACGTCATAATGCGGATACATTATGACGTCATACTGCATCGTGACGTCATAGTGCATACTAATTATGATGTCATCATATATTGTGACGTCATAATATATGCTCATGATGCTTCATTAGATGTGACACAAATTGGGGTAAGATAAATTGCTCATAAAACCTGCAAATTGCGCTCTCATAATATATTGTGATGTCAAAATGCGGATACATTATGACGCCATAATACATTGTGACGTCATAGAGCATACTAATTATGATGTCATCATATACTGTGACGTCATAATACATGCTCATGATGCTCCAGTAGATGTGACACAAATTGGGGTAAGAGAAATTGCTCATAATACCTGCAAATTGCGCTCTCATTATGTATTGCGATGTCATAATGCAGATACATTATGACGTCATAATACATTGTGATGTCATAGTGCATACTAATTATGATGTCATCATATACTGTGACGTCATAATACATGCTCATGATGCTCCAGTACATGTGACACAAATTGGGGTAAGCAAAATTTGTCATGAAACCAGCAAATTGCGCTCTCATAATATATTGTGATGTCATTATGCGGATACATTATGACGTCATACTACATTGTGACGTCATAGTGCATACTAATTATGATGTCTTCATATACTGTGACGTCATAATACATGCTCATGATGCTCCAGTAGATGTGACACAAATTGGGGTAAGAGAAATTGCTCATAAAACCTGCAAATTGTGCTCTCATAATATATTGTGATGTCATAATGCGGATACATTATGACGTCATAATATATTGTGACGTCATAGTGCATACTAACTATGATGTCATCATATACTGTGACGTCATAATACATGCTAATGATGCTCCAGTAGATGTGACACAAGTTGGGGTAAGCGAAATTTCTCATAATACCTGAAACTTGCGCTCTCATAATATATTGTGATGTCATAATGCGGATACATTATGACGTCATAATACATTGTGACGACATAGTGCATACTAGTTATGATGTCATCATATGCTGTGACGTCATAATACATGCTCATGATGCTCCAGTAGATGTGACACAAATTGGGGTAAGAGAAATTGCTCATAATGCCTGCAAATTGCGCTCTCATAATATATTGTGATGTCATAATGCGGATACATTATGACGTCATAATACATTGTGACGTCATAGTGCATACTAATTATGATGTCATCCTATACTGTGACGTCATAAATCATGCTCATGATGCTCCAGTAGATGTGACACAAATTGGGGTAAGAGAAATTGCTCATAATACCTGCATGTTGCGCTCTCATAATGTATTGTGATGTCATAATGCGGATACATTATGACGTCATAATACATTGTGACATCATAGTGCATACTGATTATGATGTCATCATATACTGTGACATCATAATACATGCTCATGATGCTCAAGTAGATGTGACACAAATTGCGGTAAGCGAAATTGGTCATAAAACCTGCAAATTGCGCTCTCATAATATATTGTGATGTCGTAATGCGGATACATTATGACGTCATAATACATTGTGACGTCATAGTGCATACTAATTATGATGTCATCATATCCTGTGACGTCATAATACATGCTCATGATGCTCCAGTAGATGTGACACAAATTGGGGTAAGAGAAATTGCTCATAATACCTGCATGTTGCGCTCTCATAATGTATTGTGATGTCATAATGCGGATACATTATGACGTCATACTGCATCGTGACGTCATAGTGCATACTAATTATGATGTCATCATATATTGTGACGTCATAATACATGCTCATGATGCTTCATTAGATGTGACACAAATTGGGGTAAGAAAAATTGCTCATAAAACCTGCAAATTGCGCTCTCATAATATATTGTGATGTCAAAATGCGGATACATTATGACGCCATAATACATTGTGACGTCATAGAGCATACTAATTATGATGTCATCATATACTGTGACGTCATAATACATGCTCATGATGCTCCAGTAGATGTGACACAAATTGGGGTAAGAGAAATTGCTCATAATACCTGCAAATTGCGCTCTCATAATATATTGTGATGTCATAATGCGGATACATTATGACGTCATAATACATTGTGACGTCATAGTGCATACTAATTATGATGTCATCATATACTGTGACGTCATAATACATGCTCATGATGCTCCAGTAGATGTGACACAAATTGGGGTAAGAGAAATTGCTCATAAAACCTGCAAATTGTGCTCTCATAATATATTGTGATGTCATAATGCGGATACATTATGACGTCATAATACATTGTGACGTCATAGTGCATACTAATTATGATGTCATCATATACTGTGACGTCATAATACATGCTAATGATGCTCCAGTAGATGTGACACAAGTTGGGGTAAGCGAAATTTCTCATAATACCTGAAACTTGCGCTCTCATAATATATTGTGATGTCATAATGCGGATACATTATGACGTCATAATACATTGTGACGACATAGTGCATACTAGTTATGATGTCATCATATGCTGTGACGTCATAATACATGCTCATGATGCTCCAGTAGATGTGACACAAATTGGGGTAAGAGAAATTGCTCATAATGCCTGCAAATTGCGCTCTCATAATATATTGTGATGTCATAATGCGGATACATTATGACGTCATAATACATTGTGACGTCATAGTGCATACTAATTATGATGTCATCCTATACTGTGACGTCATAAATCATGCTCATGATGCTCCAGTAGATGTGACACAAATTGGGGTAAGAGAAATTGCTCATAATACCTGCATGTTGCGCTCTCATAATGTATTGTGATGTCATAATGCGGATACATTATGACGTCATAATACATTGTGACATCATAGTGCATACTGATTATGATGTCATCATATACTGTGACGTCATAATACATGCTCATGATGCTCAAGTAGATGTGACACAAATTGCGGTAAGCGAAATTGGTCATAAAACCTGCAAATTGCGCTCTCATAATATATTGTGATGTCGTAATGCGGATACATTATGACGTCATAATACATTGTGACGTCATAGTGCATACTAATTATGATGTCATCATATCCTGTGACGTCATAATACATGCTCATGATGCTCCAGTAGATGTGACACAAATTGGGGTAAGAGAAATTGCTCATAATACCTGCATGTTGCGCTCTCATAATGTATTGTGATGTCATAATGCGGATACATTATGACGTCATACTGCATCGTGACGTCATAGTGCATACTAATTATGATGTCATCATATATTGTGACGTCATAATACATGCTCATGATGCTTCATTAGATGTGACACAAATTGGGGTAAGAAAAATTGCTCATAAAACCTGCAAATTGCGCTCTCATAATATATTGTGATGTCAAAATGCGGATACATTATGACGCCATAATACATTGTGACGTCATAGAGCATACTAATTATGATGTCATCATATACTGTGACGTCATAATACATGCTCATGATGCTCCAGTAGATGTGACACAAATTGGGGTAAGAGAAATTGCTCATAATACCTGCAAATTGCGCTCTCATAATATATTGTGATGTCATAATGCGGATACATTATGACGTCATAATACATTGTGACGTCATAGTGCATACTAATTATGATGTCATCATATACTGTGACGTCTTAATACATGCTCATGATGCTCCAGTAGATGTCACACAAATTGGGGTAAGAGAAATTGCTCATAAAACCTGCAAATTGTGCTCTCATAATATATTGTGATGTCATAATGCGGATACATTATGACGTCATAATACATTGTGACGTCATAGTGCATACTAATTATGATGTCATCATATACTGTGACGTCATAATACATGCTAATGATGCTCCAGTAGATGTGACACAAGTTGGGGTAAGCGAAATTTCTCATAATACCTGAAACTTGCGCTCTCATAATATATTGTGATGTCATAATGCGGATACATTATGACGTCATAATACATTGTGACGACATAGTGCATACTAGTTATGATGTCATCATATGCTGTGACGTCATAATACATGCTCATGATGCTCCAGTAGATGTGACACAAATTGGGGTAAGAGAAATTGCTCATAATGCCTGCAAATTGCGCTCTCATAATATATTGTGATGTCATAATGCGGATACATTATGACGTCATAATACATTGTGACGTCATAGTGCATACTAATTATGATGTCATCCTATACTGTGACGTCATAAATCATGCTCATGATGCTCCAGTAGATGTGACACAAATTGGGGTAAGAGAAATTGCTCATAATACCTGCATGTTGCGCTCTCATAATGTATTGTGATGTCATAATGCGGATACATTATGACGTCATAATACATTGTGACATCATAGTGCATACTGATTATGATGTCATCATATACTGTGACGTCATAATACATGCTCATGATGCTCAAGTAGATGTGACACAAATTGCGGTAAGCGAAATTGGTCATAAAACCTGCAAATTGCGCTCTCATAATATATTGTGATGTCGTAATGCGGATACATTATGACGTCATAATACATTGTGACGTCATAGTGCATACTAATTATGATGTCATCATATCCTGTGACGTCATAATACATGCTCATGATGCTCCAGTAGATGTGACACAAATTGGGGTAAGAGAAATTGCTCATAATACCTGCATGTTGCGCTCTCATAATGTATTGTGATGTCATAATGCGGATACATTATGACGTCATACTGCATCGTGACGTCATAGTGCATACTAATTATGATGTCATCATATATTGTGACGTCATAATACATGCTCATGATGCTTCATTAGATGTGACACAAATTGGGGTAAGAAAAATTGCTCATAAAACCTGCAAATTGCGCTCTCATAATTTATTGTGATGTCAAAATGCGGATACATTATGACGCCATAATACATTGTGACGTCATAGAGCATACTAATTATGATGTCATCATATACTGTGACGTCATAATACATGCTCATGATGCTCCAGTAGATGTGACACAAATTGGGGTAAGAGAAATTGCTCATAATACCTGCAAATTGCGCTCTCATAATATATTGTGATGTCATAATGCGGATACATTATGACGTCATAATGCATTGTGACGTCATAGTGCATACTAACTATGATGTCATCATATACTGTGACGTCATAATACATGCTAATGATGCTCCAGTAGATGTGACACAACTTGGGGTAAGCGAAATTTCTCATAATACCTGAAACTTGCGCTCTCATAATATATTGTGATGTCATAATGCGGATACATTATGACGTCATAATACATTGTGACGACATAGTGCATACTAGTTATGATGTCATCATATGCTGTGACGTCATAATACATGCTCATGATGCTCCAGTAAATGTGACACAAATTGGGGTAAGAGAAATTGCTCATAATGCCTGCAAATTGCGCTCTCATAATATATTGTGATGTCATAATGCGGATACATTATGATGTCATAATACATTGTGACGTCATAGTGCATACTAATTATGATGTCATCCTATACTGTGACGTCATAAATCATGCTCATGATGCTCCAGTAGATGTGACACAAATTGGGGTAAGAGAAATTGCTCATAATACCTGCATGTTGCGCTCTCATAATGTATTGTGATGTCATAATGCGGATACATTATGACGTCATAATACATTGTGACATCATAGTGCATACTGATTATGATGTCATCATATACTGTGACGTCATAATACATGCTCATGATGCTCAAGTAGATGTGACACAAATTGCGGTAAGCGAAATTGGTCATAAAACCTGCAAATTGCGCTCTCATAATATATTGTGATGTCGTAATGCGGATACATTATGACGTCATAATACATTGTGACGTCATAGTGCATACTAATTATGATGTCATCATATCCTGTGACGTCATAATACATGCTCATGATGCTCCAGTAGATGTGACACAAATTGGGGTAAGAGAAATTGCTCATAATACCTGCATGTTGCGCTCTCATAATGTATTGTGATGTCATAATGCGGATACATTATGACGTCATACTGCATCGTGACGTCATAGTGCATACTAATTATGATGTCATCATATATTGTGACGTCATAATACATGCTCATGATGCTTCATTAGATGTGACACAAATTGGGGTAAGAAAAATTGCTCATTAAACCTGCAAATTGCGCTCTCATAATATATTGTGATGTCAAAATGCGGATACATTATGACGCCATAATACATTGTGACGTCATAGAGCATACTAATTATGATGTCATCATATACTGTGACGTCATAATACATGCTCATGATGCTCCAGTAGATGTGACACAAATTGGGGTAAGAGAAATTGCTCATAATACCTGCAAATTGCGCTCTCATAATATATTGTGATGTCATAATGCGGATACATTATGACGTCATAATACATTGTGATGTCATAGTGCATACTAATTATGATGTCATCATATACTGTGACGTCATAATACATGCTCATGATGCTCCAGTACATGTCACACTAATTGGGGTAAGCAAAATTTGTCATGAAACCTGCAAATTGCGCTTTCATAATATATTGTGATGTCATTATGCGGATACATTATGACGTCATACTACATTGTGACGTCATAGTGCATACTAATTATGATGCCATCATATACTGTGATGTCATAATACATGCTCGTGATGCTCCAGTAGATGTGACACAAATTGGGGTAAGAGAAATTGCTCATAATACCTGCAAATTGCGCTCTCATAATATATTGTGATGTCATAATGCGGATACATTATGACGTCATAATACATTGTGACGACATAGTGCATACTAGTTATGATGTCATCATATGCTTTGACGTCATAATACACGCTGATGATGCTCCAGTAGATGTGACTCAAATTGGGGTAAGCGAAATTGCTCATAATACCTGCAAATTGCGCTCTCATAATATATTGTGATGTCATAATGCAGATACATTATGACGTCATAATACATTGTGACGTCATAGTACATACTAATTATGATGTCATCATATACTGTGACGTCAAAATACATGCTCATGATTCTCCAGTAGATGTGACACAAATTGGGGTAAGCGAAATTGCTCATAATACCTGCAAATTGCGCTCTCATAATATATTGTGATGTCATAATGCAGATACATTATGACGTCATAATACATTGTGACGTCATAGTACATACTAATTATGATGTCATCATATACTGTGACGTCAAAATACATTCTCATGATTTTCCAGTAGATGTGACACAAATTGGAGTAAGAGACATTGCTCATAATACCTGCAAATTGCGCTCTCATAATATTTTGTGATATCATAATGCGGATACATTATGACATCATAATACATTGTGACGTCGTAGTGCATACTAGTTATGATGTCATCATATTCTGTGACGTCATAATACATGCTCATGATGCTCCAGTAGATGTGACACAAATTGGGGTAAGCGAAATTGCTCATAATACCTGCAAATTGCGCTCTCATAATATATTGTGATGTCATAATGCGGATACATTATGACGTCATAATACATTGTGACGACATAGTGCATACTAGTTATGGTGTCATCATATGCTGTGACGTCATAATACATGCTGATGATGATCCAGTAGATGTGACTCAAATTGGGGTAAGCGAAATTGCTCATAATACCTGCAAATTGCGCTCTCATAATATATTGTGATGTCATAATGACGATACATTATGACGTCATAATACATTGTGACGTCATAGTACATACTAATTATGATGTCATCATATACTGTGACGTCAAAATACACGCTCATGATTCTCCAGTAGATGTGACACAAATTGTGGTAAGCGAAATTGCTCATAATACCTGCAAATTGCGCTCTCAGAATATATTGTGATGTCATAATGCAGACACATTATGACGTAATAATACATTGTGACGTCATAGTACATACTAATTATGATGTCATCATATACTGTGACATCAAAATACATGCTCATGATTCTCCAGTAGATGTGACACGAATTGGGGTAAGAGACATTGCTCATAATACCTGCAAATTGCGCTCTCATAATATTTTGTGATATCATAATGCGGATACATTATGACATCATAATACATTGTGACGTCATAGTGCATACTAGTTATGATGTCATCATATTCTGTGACGTCATAATACATGCTCATGATGCTCCAGTAGATGTGACACAAATTGGGGTAAGAGAAATTGCTCATAATACCTGCAAATTGCGCTCTCATAATATATTGTGATGTCATAATGCGGATAGATTATGACGTCATAATACATTGTGACGTCATACTGCATACTAATTTTGATGTCATCATATACTGTGACGTCATAATACATGCTCATGATGCTCCAGTAGATGTGACACAAATTGGGGTAAGAGAAATTGGTCATAATGCCTGCGAATTGCGCTCTCATAATATATTGTGATGTCATAATGCGTATACATTATGACGTCATACTGCATCGTGACGTCATAGTGCATACTAATTATGATGTCATTATATATTGTGACGTCATAATACATGCTCATGATGCTTCATTAGATGTGACACATATTGGGGTAAGAGAAATTGCTCATAATACCTGCAAATTGCGCTCTCATAATATATTGTGATGTCAAAATGCGGATACATTATGACGCCATAATACATTGTGACGTCATAGAGCATACTAATTATGATGTCATCATATACTGTGACGTCATAATACATGCTCATGATGCTCCAGTAGATGTGACACAAATTGGGGTAAGAGAAATTGGTCATAATACCTGCAAATTGCGCTCTCATAATATATTGTGATGTCATAATGCGGATACATTATGACGTCATAATACATTGTGATGTCATAGTGCATACTAATTATGATGTCATCATATACTGTGACGTCATAATACATGCTCATGATGCTCCAGTACATGTGACACAAATTGGGGTAAGCAAAATTTGTCATGAAAACTGCAAATTGCGCTCTCATAATATATTGTGATGTCATTATGCGGATACATTATGACGTCATACTACATTGTGACGTCATAGTGCATACTAATTATGATGTCATCACATACTGTGATGTCATAATACATGCTCGTGATGCTCCAGTAGATGTGACACAAATTGGGGTAAGAGAAATTGCTCATAATACCTGCAAATTGCTTTCTCATAATATATTGTGATGTCATAATGCGGATACATTATGACGTCATAATACATTGTGACGTCATACTGCATACTGATTATGATGCCATCATATACTGTGACGTCATAATACATGCTCATGATGCTCCAGTAGATGTGACACAAATTGGGGTAAAGAAATTGCTCATAATACCTGCAAATTGGGCTCTCATTGTATATTGTGATGTCATAATGCGGATACATTATGACGTCATAATACATTGTGACGTCATAGTGCAAACTAATTATTATATCATCATATACTGTGACGTCATAATACATGCTCATGATGCTCCAGTAGATGTGACACAAATTGGGGTAAGAGAAATTGCTCATAATACCTGCAAATTGCGCTCTCATAATATATTGTGATGTCATAATGCGGATACATTATGACGTCACAATACATTGTGACGTCATAGTGCATACTAATTATAATGTAATCATATACTGTGACATCATAATACATGCTCGTGATGCTCCAGTAGATGTGACACAAATTGGGGTAAGAGAAATTGCTCATAATACCTGCAAATTGCGCTCTCATTGTATATTGTGATGTCATAACGTGGATACATTATGACGTCATAATACATTGTGACGTCATAGTGCATACTAATTATGATGTCATCATATACTGTGACGTCATAATATATGCTCATGATGCTCCAGTAGATGTGACACAAATTGGGGTAAGAGAAGTTGCTCACAATACCTGCAAATTACGCTCCCATAATATATTGTGATGTCATAATGCTGATACATTATGACGTCATAATACATTGTGACATCATAGTGCATACTAATTATGATGTCATCATATACTGTGACGTCATAATACATGCTCATGATGCTCCAGTAGATGTAACACAAGTTGGGGTAAGCGAAATTGCTCATAATACCTGCAAATTGCGCTCTCATAATATATTGTGATGTCATAATGCGGATACATTATGACGTCATAATACATTTTGACGACACAGTGCATACTAATTATGATGTCATCATATACTGTGACGTCATAATACATGCTCATGATGCTCCAGTGGATGTTACACAAATTGGGGTAAGAGAAATTGCTAATAATACCTGAAAATTGAGCTCTCATAATATATTGTGATGTCATAACGCGGATACATTATGACGTCAAAATACATTGTGATGTCATAGTGCATACTAATTATGATGTCCTCATATACTGTGACGTCATAATACATGCTCATGATGCTCCAGTAGATGTGACACAAATTGGGGTAAGAGAAATTGCTCATAATACCTGCAAATTGCACTCTCGTAATATATTGTGATGTCATTATGCTGAAACATTATGACGTCATAATACATTGTGACATCATAGTGCATACTAATTATGATGTAATCATATACTGTGACGTCATAATACATGCTCATGATGCTCCAGTAGATGTGACACAAATTGGGGTAAGCGAAATTGCTCATAATACCTGCAAATTGCGCTCTCGTAATATATTGTGATGTCATAAAGCGGATACATTATGACGTCATAATATATTGTGACGTCATAGTGCATACTAATTATGATGTCATCATATACTCTGACGTCATAATACATGCTCATGATCCTCCAGTAGATGTGACACAAATTGGGGTAAGGGAAATTGCTCATAATACCTGCAAATTGCGCTCTCATAATATATTGTGATGTCATAATGCGGATATATTTTGACGTCATAATACATTGTGACGTCATAGTGCATACTAATTATGATGTCAACATATACTGTGACGTCATAATACATGCTCTTGATGCTCCAGTAGATGTGACACAAATTGGGGTAAGAGAAATTGCTCATAAAACCTGCAAATTGTGCTCTCATAATATATTGTGATGTCATAATGCGGATACATTATGACGTCATAATACATTGTGACGTCATAGTGCATACTAATTATGATGTCATCATATACTGTGACGTCATAGTACATGCTCATGATGCTCCAGTAGATGTGACACAAATTGGGTAAGAGAAATTGCTCATAATACCTGCAAATTGCGCTCTCATAATATATTGTGATGTCATAATGCGGATACATTATGACGTCATAATACATTGTGACGTCATAGTGCATACTAATTATGATGTCATCATATACTGTGCCGTCATAATACATGCTAATGATGCTCCAGTAGATGTGACACAAGTTGGGGTAAGCGAAATTGCTCATAATACCTGCATGTTGCGCTCTCATAATATATTGTGATGTCATAATGCGGATACATTATGACGTCATAATACATTGTGACATCATAGTGCATACTGATTATGATGTCATCATATACTGTGACGTCATAATACATGCTCATGATGCTCCAGTAGATGTGACACAAATTGCGGTAAGCGAAATTGGTCTTAAAACCTGCAAATTGCGCTCTCATAATATATTGTGATGCCATAATGCGGATATATTACGACGTCATAATACATTGTGACATCATAGTGCATACTAATTATGATGTCATCATATATTGCGATGTCATAATACATGCTCATGATGCTCCAGTAGATGTGACACAAATTGGGGTAGGAGAAATTGCTCATAATACCTGCAAATTGTGCTCTCAAAATATATTGTGATGTCATAATGCAGATACATTATGACGTCATAATATATTGTGACGTCATAGTACATACTAATTATGATGTCATCATATACTGTGACGTCAAAATACATGCTCATGATTCTCCAGTAGATGTGACACAAATTGGGGTAAGAGACATTGCTCATAATACCTGCAAATTGCGATCTCATAATATTTTGTGATATCGTAATACGGATACATTATGACATCATAATACATTGTGACGTCATAGTGCATACTAGTTATGATGTCATCATATTCTGTGACGTCATAATACATGCTCATGATGCTGCAGTAGATGTGACACAACTTGGGGTAAGAGAAATTGGTCATAATGCCTGCAAATTGCGCTCTCATAATATATTGTGACGTCGTAATGCGGATACATTATGACGTCATACTGCATCGTGACGTCATAGTGCATACTAACTATGATGTCATCATATATTGTGACGTCATAATACATGCTCATGATGCTCCAGTACATGTCACACTAATTGGGGTAAGCAAAATTTGTCATGAAACCTGCAAATTGCGCTTTCATAATATATTGTGATGTCATTATGCGGATACATTATGACGTCATACTACATTGTGACGTCATAGTGCATACTAATTATGATGCCATCATATACTGTGATGTCATAATACATGCTCGTGATGCTCCAGTAGATGTGACACAAATTGGGGTAAGAGAAATTGCTCATAATACCTGCAAATTGCTTTCTCATAATATATTGTGATGTCATAATGCGGATACATTATGACGTCATAATACATTGTGACGTCATACTGCATACTGATTATGATGCCATCATATACTGTGACGTCATAATACATGCTCATGATGCTCCAGTAGATGTGACACATATTGGGCTAAGAGAAATTGGTCATAATATCTGCAAATTCCGCTCTCATAATATATTGTGATGTCATAATGCGGATACATTATGACAACATAATACATTGTGACGTCATAGTGCATACTAATTATGATGTCATCATATACTGTGACGTCATAATACATGCTCATGATGCTCCAGTAGATGTGACACAAATTGGGGTAAGAGAAATTGCTCATAATACATGCAAATTACGCTCTCAATGTATACTGTGATGTCATAACACGGACACATTATGACGTCATAATATATTGTGACGTCATAGTGCATACTAATTATGATGTCATCATATACTGTGACGTCATAATACATGCTCATGATCCTCCAGTAAATGTGACACAAATTGGGGTAAGGGAAATTGCTCATAATACCTGCAAATTGCGCTCTCATAATATATTGTGATGTAATAATGCGGATATATTTTGACGTCATAATACATTGTGACGTCATAGTGCATACTAATTATGATGTCATCATATGCTGTGACGTCATAATACATGCTCATGATGCTCCAGTAGATGTGACACAAATTGGGGTAAGAGAAATTGCTCATAAAACCTGCAAATTGTGCTCTCATAATATATTGTGATGTCATAATGCGGATACATTATGACGTCATAATACATTGTGACGTCATAGTGCATACTAATTATGATGTCATCATATACTGTGACGTCATAATACATGCTAATGATGCTCCAGTAGATGTGACACAAGTTGGGGTAAGCGAAATTTCTCATAATACCTGAAACTTGCGCTCTCATAATATATTGTGATGTCATAATGCGGATACATTATGACGTCATAATACATTGTGACGACATAGTGCATACTAGTTATGATGTCATCATATGCTGTGACGTCATAATACATGCTCATGATGCTCCAGTAGATGTGACACAAATTGGGGTAAGAGAAATTGCTCATAATGCCTGCAAATTGCGCTCTCATAATATATTGTGATGTCATAATGCGGATACATTATGACGTCATAATACATTGTGACGTCATAGTGCATACTAATTATGATGTCATCCTATACTGTGACGTCATAAATCATGCTCATGATGCTCCAGTCGATGTGACACAAATTGGGGTAAGAGAAATTGCTCATAATACCTGCATGTTGCGCTCTCATAATGTATTGTGATGTCATAATGCGGATACATTATGACGTCATAATACATTGTGACATCATAGTGCATACTGATTATGATGTCATCATATATTGTGACGTCATAATACATGCTCATGATGCTCCAGTAGATGTGACACAAATTGCGGTAAGCGAAATTGGTCATAAAACCTGCAAATTGCGCTCTCATAATATATTGTGATGTCGTAATGCGGATACATTATGACGTCATAATACATTGTGACGTCATAGTGCATACTAATTATGATGTCATCATATCCTGTGACGTCATAATACATGCTCATGATGCTCCAGTAGATATGACACAAATTGGGGTAAGAGAAATTGCTCATAATACCTGCATGTTGCGCTCTCATAATGTATTGTGATGTCATAATGCGGATACATTATGACGTCATACTGCATCGTGACGTCATAGTGCATACTAATTATGATGTCATCATATATTGTGACGTCATAATACATGCTCATGATGCTTCATTAGATGTGACACAAATTGGGGTAAGAAAAATTGCTCATAAAACCTGCAAATTGCGCTCTCATAATATATTGTGATGTCAAAATGCGGATACATTATGACGCCATAATACATTGTGACGTCATAGAGCATACTAATTATGATGTCATCATATACTGTGACGTCATAATACATGCTCATGATGCTCCAGTAGATGTGACACAAATTGGGGTAAGAGAAATTGCTCATAATACCTGCAAATTGCGCTCTCATAATATATTGTGATGTCATAATGCGGATACATTATGACGTCATAATACATTGTGATGTCATAGTGCATACTAATTATGATGTCATCATATACTGTGACGTCATAATACATGCTCATGATGCTCCAGTACATGTCACACTAATTGGGGTAAGCAAAATTTGTCATGAAACCTGCAAATTGCGCTTTCATAATATATTGTGATGTCATTATGCGGATACATTATGACGTCATACTACATTGTGACGTCATAGTGCATACTAATTATGATGCCATCATATACTGTGATGTCATAATACATGCTCGTGATGCTCCAGTAGATGTGACACAAATTGGGGTAAGAGAAATTGCTCATAATACCTGCAAATTGCGCTCTCATAATATATTGTGATGTCATAATGCGGATACATTATGACGTCATAATACATTGTGACGACATAGTGCATACTAGTTATGATGTCATCATATGCTTTGACGTCATAATACACGCTGATGATGCTCCAGTAGATGTGACTCAAATTGGGGTAAGCGAAATTGCTCATAATACCTGCAAATTGCGCTCTCATAATATATTGTGATGTCATCATGCAGATACATTATGACGTCATAATACATTGTGACGTCATAGTACATACTAATTATGATGTCATCATATACTGTGACGTCAAAATACATGCTCATGATTCTCCAGTAGATGTGACACAAATTGGGGTAAGCGAAATTGCTCATAATACCTGCAAATTGCGCTCTCATAATATATTGTGATGTCATAATGCAGATACATTATGACGTCATAATACATTGTGACGTCATAGTACATACTAATTATGATGTCATCATATACTGTGACGTCAAAATACATTCTCATGATTTTCCAGTAGATGTGACACAAATTGGAGTAAGAGACATTGCTCATAATACCTGCAAATTGCGCTCTCATAATTTTTTGTTATATCATAATGCGGATACATTATGACATCATAATACATTGTGACGTCGTAGTGCATACTAGTTATGATGTCATCATATTCTGTGACGTCATAATACATGCTCATGATGCTCCAGTAGATGTGACACAAATTGGGTTAAGCGAAATTGCTCATAATACCTGCAAATTGCGCTCCCATAATATATTGTGATGTCATAATGCGGATACATTATGACGTCATAATACATTGTGACGACATAGTGCATACTAGTTATGGTGTCATCATATGCTGTGACGTCATAATACATGCTGATGATGCTCCAGTAGATGTGACTCAAATTGGGGTAAGCGAAATTGCTCATAATACCTGCAAATTGCGCTCTCATAATATATTGTGATGTCATAATGACGATACATTATGACGTCATAATACATTGTGACGTCATAGTACATACTAATTATGATGTCATCATATACTGTGACGTCAAAATACACGCTCATGATTCTCCAGTAGATGTGACACAAATTGGGGTAAGCGAAATTGCTCATAATACCTGCAAATTGCGCTCTCATAATATATTGTGATGTCATAATGCGGATAGATTATGACGTCATAATACATTGTGACGTCATACTGCATACTAATTTTGATGTCATCATATACTGTGACGTCATAATACATGCTCATGATGCTCCAGTAGATGTGACACAAATTGGGGTAAGAGAAATTGGTCATAATGCCTGCGAATTGCGCTCTCATAATATATTGTGATGTCATAATGCGTATACATTATGACGTCATACTGCATCGTGACGTCATAGTGCATACTAATTATGATGTCATTATATATTGTGACGTCATAATACATGCTCATGATGCTTCATTAGATGTGACACATATTGGGGTAAGAGAAATTGCTCATAATACCTGCAAATTGCGCTCTCATAATATATTGTGATGTCAAAATGCGGATACATTATGACGCCATAATACATTGTGACGTCATAGAGCATACTAATTATGATGTCATCATATACTGTGACGTCATAATACATGCTCATGATGCTCCAGTAGATGTGACACAAATTGGGGTAAGAGAAATTGGTCATAATACCTGCAAATTGCGCTCTCATAATATATTGTGATGTCATAATGCGGATACATTATGACGTCATAATACATTGTGATGTCATACTGCATACTAATTATGATGTCATCATATACTGTGACGTCATAATACATGCTCATGATGCTCCAGTACATGTGACACAAATTGGGGTAAGCAAAATTTGTCATGAAAACTGCAAATTGCGCTCTCATAATATATTGTGATGTCATTATGCGGATACATTATGACGTCATAATACATTGTGACGTCATAGTGCATACTAATTATGATGTCATCACATACTGTGATGTCATAATACATGCTCGTGATGCTCCAGTAGATGTGACACAAATTGGGGTAAGAGAAATTGCTCATAATACCTGCAAATTGCTTTCTCATAATATATTGTGATGTCATAATGCGGATACATTATGACGTCATAATACATTGTGACGTCATACTGCATACTGATTATGATGCCATCATATACTGTGACGTCATAATACATGCTCATGATGCTCCAGTAGATGTGACACAAATTGGGGTAAAGAAATTGCTCATAATACCTGCAAATTGGGCTCTCATTGTATATTGTGATGTCATAATGCGGATACATTATGACGTCATAATACATTGTGACGTCATAGTGCAAACTAATTATTATATCATCATATACTGTGACGTCATAATACATGCTCATGTTGCTCCAGTAGATGTGACACAAATTGGGGTAAGAGAAATTGCTCATAATACCTGGAAATTGCGCTCTCATAATATATTGTGATGTCATAATGCGGATACATTATGACGTCACAATACATTGTGACGTCATAGTGCATACTAATTATAATGTCATCATATACTGTGACATCATAATACATGCTCGTGATGCTCCAGTAGATGTGACACAAATTGGGGTAAGAGAAATTGCTCATAATACCTGCAAATTGCGCTCTCATTGTATATTGTGATGTCATAACGTGGATACATTATGACGTCATAATACATTGTGACGTCATAGTGCATACTAATTATGATGTCATCATATACTGTGACGTCATAATATATGCTCATGATGCTCCAGTAGATGTGACACAAATTGGGGTAAGAGAAGTTGCTCACAATACCTGCAAATTGCGCTCCCATAATATATTGTGATGTCATAATGCTGATACATTATGACGTCATAATACATTGTGACATCATAGTGCATACTAATTATGATGTCATCATATACTGTGACGTCATAATACATGCTCATGATGCTCCAGTAGATGTAACACAAGTTGGGGTATGCGAAATTGCTCATAATACCTGCAAATTGCGCTCTCATAATATATTGTGATGTCATAATGCGGATACATTATGACGTCATAATATATTTTGACGACATACTGCATACTAATTATGATGTCATCATATACTGTGACGTCATAATACATGCTCATGATGCTCCAGTGGATGTTACACAAATTGGGGTAAGAGAAATTGCTAATAATACCTGAAAATTGAGCTCTCATAATATATTGTAATGTCATAACGCGGATATATTATGACGTCAAAATACATTGTGATGTCATAGTGCATACTAATTATGATGTCCTCATATACTGTGACGTCATAATACATGCTCATGATGCTCCAGTAGATGTGACACAAATTGGGGTAAGAGAAATTGCTCATAATACCTGCAAATTACACTCTCGTAATATATTGTGATGTCATTATGCTGAAACATTATGACGTCATAATACATTGTGACATCATAGTGCATACTAATTATGATGTAATCATATACTGTGACGTCATAATACATGCTCATGATGCTCCAGTAGATGTGACACAAATTGGGGTAAGCGAAATTGCTCATAATACCTGCAAATTGCGCTCTCGTAATATATTGTGATGTCATAAAGCGGATACATTATGACGTCATAATATATTGTGACGTCATAGTGCATACTAATTATGATGTCATCATATACTGTGACGTCATAATACATGCTCATGATCCTCCAGTAGATGTGACACAAATTGGGGTAAGGGAAATTGCTCATAATACCTGCAAATTGCGCTCTCATTATATATTGTGATGTCATAATGCGGATATATTTTGACGTCATAATACATTGTGACGTCATAGTGCATACTAATTATGATGTCATCATATACTGTGACGTCATAATACATGCTCTTGATGCTCCAGTAGATGTGACACAAATTGGGGTAAGAGAAATTGCTCATAAAACCTGCAAATTGTGCTCTCATAATATATTGTGATGTCATAATGCGGATACATTATGACGTCATAATACATTGTGACGTCATAGTGCATACTAATTATGATGTCATCATATACTGTGACGTCATAGTACATGCTCATGATGCTCCAGTAGATGTGACACAAATTGGGTAAGAGAAATTGCTCATAATACCTGCAAATTGCGCTCTCATAATATATTGTGATGTCATAATGCGGATACATTATGACGTCATAATACATTGTGACGTCATAGTGCATACTAATTATGATGTCATCATATACTGTGACGTCATAATACATGCTAATGATGCTCCAGTAGATGTGACACAAGTTGGGGTAAGCGAAATTGCTCATAATACCTGCATGTTGCGCTCTCATAATATATTGTGATGTCATAATGCGGATACATTATGACGTCATAATACATTGTGACGACATAGTGCATACTAGTTATGATGTCATCATATGTTGTGACGTCATAATACATGCTCATGATGCTCCAGTAGATGTGACACAAATTGGGGTAAGAGAAATTGCTCATAATGCCTGCAAATTGCGCTCTCATAAAATATTGTGATTTCATAATGCGGATACATTATGACGTCATACTGCATTGTGACATCATAGTGCATACTAATTATGATGTCATCATATACTGTGACGTCATAATACATGCTCATTATGCTGCAGTAGATGTGACACAAATTGGGGTAAGAGAAATTGCTCATAATGCCTGCAAATTGCGCTCTCATAATATATTGTGATGTCATAATGCGGATACATTATGACGTCATAATACATTGTGACGTCATAGTGCATACTAATTATGATGTCATCCTATACTGTGACGTCATAAATCATGCTCATGATGCTCCAGTAGATGTGACACAAATTGGGGTAAGAGAAATTGCTCATAATACCTGCATGTTGCGCTCTCATAATGTATTGTGATGTCATAATGCGGATACATTATGACGTCATAATACATTGTGACATCATAGTGCATACTGATTATGATGTCATCATATACTGTGACGTCATAATACATGCTCATGATGCTCCAGTAGATGTGACACAAATTGCGGTAAGCGAAATTGGTCTTAAAACCTGCAAATTGCGCTCTCATAATATATTGTGATGCCATAATGCGGATATATTACGACGTCATAATACATTGTGACATCATAGTGCATACTAATTATGATGTCATCATATATTGCGATGTCATAATACATGCTCATGATGCTCCAGTAGATGTGACACAAATTGGGGTCGGAGAAATTGCTCATAATACCTGCAAATTGCGCTCTCAAAATATATTGTGATGTCATAATGCAGATACATTATGACGTCATAATATATTGTGACGTCATAGTACATACTAATTATGATGTCATCATATACTGTGACGTCAAAATACATGCTCATGATTCTGCAGTAGATGTGACACAAATTGGGGTAAGAGACATTGCTCATAATACCTACAAATTGCGATCTCATAATATTTTGTGATATCATAATACGGATACATTATGACATCATAATACATTGTGACGTCATAGTGCATACTAGTTATGATGTCATCATATTCTGTGACGTCATAATACATGCTCATGATGCTGCAGTAGATGTGACACAACTTGGGGTAAGAGAAATTGGTCATAATGCCTGCAAATTGCGCTCTCATAATATATTGTGACGTCATAATGCGGATACATTATGACGTCATACTGCATCGTGACGTCATAGTGCATACTAACTATGATGACATCATATATTGTGACGTCATAATACATGCTCATGATGCTTCATTAGATGTGACACAAATTGGGGTAAGAAAAATTGCTCATAAAACCTGCAAATTGCGCTCTCATAATATATTGTGATGTCAAAATGCGGATACATTATGACGCCATAATACATTGTGACGTCATAGAGCATACTAATTATGATGTCATCATATACTGTGACGTCATAATACATGCTCATGATGCTGCAGTAGATGTGACACAAATTGGGGTAAGAGAAATTGCTCATAGTACCTGCAAATTGCGCTCTCATAATATATTGTGATGTCATAATGCGGATACATTATGACGTCATAATACATTGTGATGTCATAGTGCATACTAATTATGATGTCATCATATACTGTGACGTCATAATACATGCTCATGATGCTCCAGTACATGTCACACTAATTGGGGTAAGCAAAATTTGTCATGAAACCTGCAAATTGCGCTTTCATAATATATTGTGATGTCATTATGCGGATACATTATGACGTCATACTACATTGTGACGTCATAGTGCATACTAATTATGATGCCATCATATACTGTGATGTCATAATACATGCTCGTGATGCTCCAGTAGATGTGACACAAATTGGGGTAAGAGAAATTGCTCATAATACCTGCAAATTGCTTTCTCATAATATATTGTGATGTCATAATGCGGATACATTATGACGTCATAATACATTGTGACGTCATACTGCATACTGATTATGATGCCATCATATACTGTGACGTCATAATACATGCTCATGATGCTCCAGTAGATGTGACACAAATTGGGGTAAGAGAAATTGCTCATAATACCTGCAAATTGCGCTCTCATTATATATTGTGATGTCATAATGCGGATACATTATGACGTCATAATACATTGTGACGACATAGTGCAAACTAATTATTATGTCATCATATACTGTGACGTCATAATACATGCTCATGATGCTCCAGTAGATGTGACACATATTGGGCTAAGAGAAATTGGTCATAATATCTGCAAATTGCGCTCTCATAATATATTGTGATGTCATAATGCGGATACATTATGACAACATAATACATTGTGACGTCATAGTGCATACTAATTATGATGTCATCATATACTGTGACGTCATAATACATGCTCATGATGCTCCAGTAGATGTGACACAAATTGGGGTAAGAGAAATTGCTCATAATACATGCAAATTACGCTCTCAATGTATACTGTGATGTCATAACACGGACACATTATGACGTCATAATATCTTGTGTCGTCATAGTGCATACTAATTATGATGTCATCATATACTGTGATGTCATAATACATGCTCATGATGCTCCAGTAGATGTGACACAAATTGGGGTAAGAGAAGTTGCTCATAATACCTGCAAATTGCGCTCTCATTATATATTGTGATGTCATAATTCTGATACATTATGACGTCGTAATACATTGTGACGTCATAGTGCATACTAATTATGATGTCATCATATACTGTGACATCACAATACATGCTCATGATGCTCCAGTAGATGTGACACAGATTGGGTTAAGCGAAATTGCTCATAATACCTGCAAATTGCGCTCTCATAATATATTGTGATGTCATAATGCGGATACATTATGACGTCATAATACATTGTGATGACATAGTGCATACTAGTTATGATGTCATCATATGCTGTGACGTCATAATACACGCTGATGATGCTCCAGTAGATGTGACTCAAATTGGGGTAAGCGAAATTGCTCATAATACCTGCAAATTGCGCTCTCATAATATATTGTGATGTCATAATGCAGATACATTATGACGTCATAATATATTGTGACGCCATATTACATACTAATTATGATGTCATCATATACTGTGACGTCAAAATACATGCTCATGATTCTCCAGTAGATGTGACACAAATTGGGGTAAGCGAAATTGCTCATAATACCTGCAAATTGCGCTCTCATAATATATTGTGATGTCATAATGCAGATACATTATGACGTCATAATACATTGTGACGTCATAGTACATACTAATTATGATGTCATCATATACTGTGACGTCAAAATACATTCTCATGACTTTCCAGTAGATGTGACACAAATTGGGGTAAGAGACATTGCTCATAATACCTGCAAATTGCGCTCTCATAATATTTTGTGATATCATAATGCGGATACATTATGACATCATAATACATTGTGACGTCGTAGTGCATACTAGTTATGATGTCATCATATTCTGTGACGTCATAATACATGCTCATGATGCTCCAGTAGATGTGACACAAATTGGGGTAAGAGAAATTGCTCATAATACCTGCAAATTGCGCTCTCATAATATATTGTGATGTCATAATTCGGATAGATTATGACGTCATAATACATTGTGACGTCATACTGCATACTAATTATGATGTCATCATATACTGTGACGTCATAATACATGTTCATGATGATCCAGTAGATGTGACACAAATTGGGGTAAGAGAAATTGGTCATAATGCCTGCAAATTGCGCTCTCATAATATATTGTGACGTCATAATGCGGATACATTATGACGTCATACTGCATCGTGACGTCATAGTGCATACTAATTATGATGTCATCATATATTGTGACGTCATAATATATGCTCATGATGCTTCATTAGATGTGACACAAATTCGGGTAAGATAAATTGCTCATAAAACCTGCAAATTGCGCTCTCATAATATATTGTGATGTCAAAATGCGGATACATTATGACGCCATAATACATTGTGACGTCATAGAGCATACTAATTATGATGTCATCATATACTGTGACATCATAATACATACTCATGATGCTCCAGTAGATGTGACACAAATTGGGGTATGAGAAATTGCTCATAATACCTGCAAATTGCGCTCTCATTATGTATTGCGATGTCATAATGCAGATACATTATGACGTCATAATACATTGTGATGTCATAGTGCATACTAATTATGATGTCATCATATACTGTGACGTCATAATACATGCTCATGATGCTCCAGTACATGTCACACTAATTGGGGTAAGCAAAATTTGTCATGAAACCTGCAAATTGCGCTCTCATAATATATTGTGACGTCATAATGCGGATACATTATGACGTCATACTGCATCGTGACGTCATAGTGCATACTAATTATGATGTCATCATATATTGTGACGTCATAATATATGCTCATGATGCTTCATTAGATGTGACACAAATTGGGGTAAGATAAATTGCTCATAAAACCTGCAAATTGCGCTCTCATAATATATTGTGATGTCAAAATGCGGATACATTATGACGCCATAATACATTGTGACGTCATAGAGCATACTAATTATGATGTCATCATATACTGTGACGTCATAATACATGCTCATGATGCTCCAGTAGATGTGACACAAATTGGGGTATGAGAAATTGCTCATAATACCTGCAAATTGCGCTCTCATTATGTATTGCGATGTCATAATGCAGATACATTATGACGTCATAATACATTGTGACGTCATAGTGCATACTAATTATGATGTCATCATATACTGTGACGTCATAATACATGCTCATGATGCTCCAGTACATGTCACACTAATTGGGGTAAGCAAAATTTGTCATGAAACCTGCAAATTGCGCTTTCATAATATATTGTGATGTCATTATGCGGATACATTATGACGTCATACTACATTGTGACGTCATAGTGCATACTAATTATGATGCCATCATATACTGTGATGTCATAATACATGCTCGTGATGCTCCAGTAGATGTGACACAAATTGGGGTTAGAGAAATTGCTCATAATACCTGCAAATTGCTTTCTCATAATATATTGTGATGTCATAATGCGGATACATTATGACGTCATAATACATTGTGACGTCATACTGCATACTGATTATGATGCCATCATATACTGTGACGTCATAATACATGCTCATGATGCTCCAGTAGATGTGACACAAATTGGGGTAAGAGAAATTGCTCATAATACCTGCAAATTGCGCTCTCATTATATATTGCGATGTCATAATGCGGATACATTATGACGTCATAATACATTGTGACGACATAGTGCAAACTAATTATTATGTCATCATATACTGTGACGTCATAATACATGCTCATGATGCTCCAGTAGATGTGACACATATTGGGCTAAGAGAAATTGTTCATAATATCTGCAAATTGCGCTCTCACAATATATTGTGATGTCATAATGCGGATACATTATGACAACATAATACATTGTGACGTCATAGTGCATACTAATTATGATGTCATCATATACTGTGACATCATAATACATGCTCATGATGCTCCAGTAGATGTGACACAAATTGGGGTAAGAGAAATTGCTCATAATACATGCAAATTACGCTCTCAAAGTATACTGTGATGTCATAACACGGACACATTATGACGTCATAATATATTCTGTCGTCATAGTGCATACTAATTATGATGTCATCATATACTGTGACGTCATAATACATGCTCATGATGCTCCAGTAGATGTGACACAAATTGGGGTAAGAGAAGTTGCTCATAATACCTGCAAATTGCGCTCTCATTATATATTGTGATGTCATAATTCTGATACATTATGACGTCGTAATACATTGTGACGTCATAGTGCATACTAATTATGATGTCATCATATACTGTGACATCATAATACATGCTCATGATGCTCCAGTAGATGTGACACAAATTGGGTTAAGCGAAATTGCTCATAATACCTGCAAATTGCGCTCTCATAATATATTGTGATGTCATAATGCGGATACATTATGACGTCATAATACATTGTGACGACATAGTGCATACTAGTTATGGTGTCACCATATGCTGTGACGTCATAATACACGCTGATGATGCTCCAGTAGATGTGACTCAAATTGGGGTAAGCGAAATTGCTCATAATACCTGCAAATTGCGCTCTCATAATATATTGTGATGTCATAATGCAGATACATTATGACGTCATAATATATTGTGACGCCATAGTACATACTAATTATGATGTCATCATATACTGTGACGTCAAAATACATGCTCATGATAATACCTGCAAATTGCGCTCTCATAATATATTGTGATGTCATAATGCAGATACATTATGACGTCATAATACATTGTGACGTCATAGTACATACTAATTATGATGTCATTATATACTGTGACGTCAAAATACATTGTCATGATTTTCCAGTAGATGTGACACAAATTGGGGTAAGAGACATTGCTCATAATACCTGCAAATTGCGCTCTCATAATATTTTGTGATATCATAATGCGGATACATTATGACATCATAATACATTGTGACGTCGTAGTGCATACTAGTTATGATGTCATCATATTCTGTGACGTCATAATACATGCTCATGATGCTCCAGTAGATGTGACACAAATTGGGGTAAGAGAAATTGCTCATAATACCTGCAAATTGCGCTCTCATAATATATTGTGATGTCATAATTCGGATAGATTATGACGTCATAATACATTGTGACGTCATACTGCATACTAATTATGATGTCATCATATACTGTGACGTCATAATACATGCTCATGATGATCCAGTAGATGTGACACAAATTGGGGTAAGAGAAATTGGTCATAATGCCTGCAAATTGCGCTCTCATAATATATTGTGATGTCATAATGCGGATACATTATGACGTCATACTGCATCGTGACGTCATAGTGCATACTAATTATGATGTCATCATATATTGTGACGTCATAATATATGCTCATGATGCTTCATTAGATGTGACACAAATTGGGGTAAGATAAATTGCTCATAAAACCTGCAAATTGCGCTCTCATAATATATTGTGATGTCAAAATGCGGATACATTATGACGCCATAATACATTGTGACGTCATAGAGCATACTAATTATGATGTCATCATATACTGTGACGTCATAATACATACTCATGATGCTCCAGTAGATGTGACACAAATTGGGGTATGAGAAATTGCTCATAATACCTGCAAATTGCGCTCTCATTATGTATTGCGATGTCATAATGCAGATACATTATGACGTCATAATACATTGTGATGTCATAGTGCATACTAATTATGATGTCATCATATACTGTGACGTCATAATACATGCTCATGATGCTCCAGTACATGTCACACTAATTGGGGTAAGCAAAATTTGTCATGAAACCTGCAAATTGCGCTCTCATAATATATTGTGACGTCATAATGCGGATACATTATGACGTCATACTGCATCGTGACGTCATAGTGCATACTAATTATGATGTCATCATATATTGTGACGTCATAATATATGCTCATGATGCTTCATTAGATGTGACACAAATTGGGGTAAGATAAATTGCTCATAAAACCTGCAAATTGCGCTCTCATAATATATTGTGATGTCAAAATGCGGATACATTATGACGCCATAATACATTGTGACGTCATAGAGCATACTAATTATGATGTCATCATATACTGTGACGTCATAATACATGCTCATGATGCTCCAGTAGATGTGACACAAATTGGGGTATGAGAAATTGCTCATAATACCTGCAAATTGCGCTCTCATTATGTATTGCGATGTCATAATGCAGATACATTATGACGTCATAATACATTGTGACGTCATAGTGCATACTAATTATGATGTCATCATATACTGTGACGTCATAATACATGCTCATGATGCTCCAGTACATGTCACACTAATTGGGGTAAGCAAAATTTGTCATGAAACCTGCAAATTGCGCTTTCATAATATATTGTGATGTCATTATGCGGATACATTATGACGTCATACTACATTGTGACGTCATAGTGCATACTAATTATGATGCCATCATATACTGTGATGTCATAATACATGCTCGTGATGCTCCAGTAGATGTGACACAAATTGGGGTAAGAGAAATTGCTCATAATACCTGCAAATTGCTTTCTCATAATATATTGTGATGTCATAATGCGGATACATTATGACGTCATAATACATTGTGACGTCATACTGCATACTGATTATGATGCCATCATATACTGTGACGTCATAATACATGCTCATGATGCTCCAGTAGATGTGACACAAATTGGGGTAAGAGAAATTGCTCATAATACCTGCAAATTGCGCTCTCATTATATATTGCGATGTCATAATGCGGATACATTATGACGTCATAATACATTGTGACGACATAGTGCAAACTAATTATTATGTCATCATATACTGTGACGTCATAATACATGCTCATGATGCTCCAGTAGATGTGACACATATTGGGCTAAGAGAAATTGTTCATAATATCTGCAAATTGCGCTCTCATAATATATTGTGATGTCATAATGCGGATACATTATGACAACATAATACATTGTGACGTCATAGTGCATACTAATTATGATGTCATCATATACTGTGACATCATAATACATGCTCATGATGCTCCAGTAGATGTGACACAAATTGGGGTAAGAGAAATTGCTCATAATACATGCAAATTACGCTCTCAAAGTATACTGTGATGTCATAACACGGACACATTATGACGTCATAATATCTTCTGTCGTCATAGTGCATACTAATTATGATGTCATCATATACTGTGACGTCATAATACATGCTCATGATGCTCCAGTAGATGTGACACAAATTGGGGTAAGAGAAGTTGCTCGTAATACCTGCAAATTGCGCTCTCATTATATATTGTGATGTCATAATTCTGATACATTATGACGTCGTAATACATTGTGACGTCATAGTGCATACTAATTATGATATCATCATATACTGTGACATCATAATACATGCTCATGATGCTCCAGTAGATGTGACACAAATTGGGTTAAGCGAAATTGCTCATAATACTTGCAAATTGCGCTCTCATAATATATTGTGATGTCATAATGCGGATACATTATGACGTCATAATACATTGTGACGACATAGTGCATACTAGTTATGATGTCATCATATGCTGTGACGTCATAATACATGCTGATGATGCTCCAGTAGATGTGACTCAAATTGGGGTAAGCGAAATTGCTCATAATACCTGCAAATTGCGCTCTCATAATATATTGTGATGTCATAATGCAGATACATTATGACGTCATAATACATTGTGACGTCATAGTACATACTAATTATGATGTCATCATATACTGTGACGTCAAAATACATGCTCATGATTCTCCAGTAGATGTGACACAAATTGGGGTAAGCGAAATTGCTCATAATACCTGCAAATTGCGCTCTCATAATATATTGTGATGTCATAATGCAGATACATTATGACGTCATAATACATTGTGACGTCATAGTACATACTAATTATGATGTCATCATATACTGTGACGTCAAAATACATTCTCATGATTTTCCAGTAGATGTGACACAAATTGGGGTAAGAGAAATTGCTCATAATACCTGCAAATTGCGCTCTCATAATATTTTGTGATATCATAATGCGGATACATTATGACATCATAATACATTGTGACGTCGTAGTGCATACTACTTATGATGTCATCATATTCTGTGACGTCATAATACATGCTCATGATGCTCCAGTAGATGTGACACAAATTGGGGTAAGAGAAATTGCTCATAATACCTGCAAATTGCGCTCTCATAATATATTGTGATGTCATAATTCGGATAGATTATGACGTCATAATACATTGTGACGTCATACTGCATACTAATTATGATGTCATCATATACTGTGACGTCATAATACATGCTCATGATGATCCAGTAGATGTGACACAAATTGGGGTAAGAGAAATTGGTCATAATGCCTGCAAATTGCGCTCTCATAATATATTGTGAGGTCATAATGCGGATACATTATGACGTCATACTGCATCATGACGTCATAGTGCATACTAATTATGATGTCATCATATATTGGGACGTCATAATACATGCTCATGATGCTTCATTAGATGTGACACAAATTGGGGTAAGATAAATTGCTCATAAAACCTGCAAATTGCGCTCTCATAATATATTGTGATGTCAAAATGCGGATACATTATGACGCCATAATATATTGTGACGTCATAGAGCATACTAATTATGATGTCATCATATACTGTGACGTCATAATACATGCTCATGATGCTCCAGTAGATGTGACACAAATTGGGGTAAGAGAAATTGCTCATAATACCTGCAAATTGCGCTCTCATAATATATTGTGATGTCATAATGCGGATACATTATGACGTCATAATACATTGTGATGTCATCGTGCATACTAATTATGATGTCATCATATACTGTGACGTCATAATACATGCTCATGATGCTCCAGTACATGTGACACAAATTGGGGTAAGCAAAATTTGTCATGAAGCCAGCAAAATGCGCTCTCATAATATATTGTGATGTCATTATGCGGATACATTATGACGTCATACTACATTGTGACGTCCTAGTGCATACTAATTATGATGTCATCATATACTGTGACGTCATAATACATGCTCATGATGCTCCAGGAGATGTGACACAAATTGGGGTAAGAGAAATTGCTCATAATACCTGCAAATTGCCCTCTCATAATATATTGGGATGTCATAATGCGGATACATTATGACGTCATAATACATTGTGACGTCATAGTGCATATTAGTTATGATGCCATCTTATACTGTGACGTCATAATACATGCTCATGATGCTCCAGTAGATGTGACACCATTTGGGGTAAGAGAAATTGCTCATAATACCTGCAAATTACACTCTCGTAATATATTGTGATGTCATAATGCTGATACATTATGACGTCATAATACATTGTGATATCATAGTGCATACTAATTATGATGTAATCATATACTGTGACGTCATAATACATGCTCATGATGCTCCAGTAGATGTGACACAAATTGGGGTAAGCGAAATTGCTCATAATACCTGCAAATTGCGCTCTCATAATATATTGTGATGTCATAATGCGGATACATTATGACGTCATAATACATTGTGACATCATCGTGCATACTAATTATGATGTCATCATATACTGTGACGTCATAATACATGCTCATGATGCTCCAGTATATGTGACACAAATTGGGGTAAGAGAAATTGCTCATAATACCTGCAAATTGCGCTCTCAGAATATTTTGTGATGTCATAATGCGGATATATTATGACGTCATAATACATTGTGACGTCATAGTGCATACTAATTATGTTGTCAACATATACTGTGATGTCATAATACATGCTCATGATGCTCTGGTAGATGTGACACAAATTGGGGTAAGAGAAATTGCTCATAATACCTGCAAATTGCACTCTCATATTATAATGTGATGTCATAAGGCGGATACATTATGACGTCATAATAAATTGTGACGCCATAGTGCATACTAATTATGATGTCATCATATACTGTGACGTCATAATACATGCTCATGATGCTCCAGTAGATGTGACACGAATTGGGGTAAGAGAAATTGCTCATAATGCCTGCAAATTGCGCTCTCATAATATATTGTGATGTCATAATGCGGATACATTATGACGCCATAATACATTGTGACGTCATAGTGCATAGTAATTGTGATGTCATCATATACTGTGACATCATAATACATGCTCATGATGCTCCAGTAGATGTGACACAATTTGGGGTAAGAGAAATTGCTCATAATACCTGCAAATTGCGCTCTCAGTATATATTGTGATATCATAATGCGGATACATTATGACATCATAATACATTGTGACGTCATAGTGCATACTAATTATGATGTCATCATATACTGTGATATCATAATACATGCTCATGATGCTCCAGTAGATGTGACACAAATTGGGGTAAGAGAAATTGCTCATAATACCTGCAAATTGCGCTCTCATAATATATTGTGATGTCATAATGCGGATACATTATGACGTCATAATACATTGTGACGTCATAGTGCATACTAATTATGATGTCATCATATAGTGTGACGTCATAATACATGCTCATGATGCTCCAGTAGATGTGACACAAATTGGGGTAAGCGAAATTGCTCATAATACCTGCAAATTGCGCTCTCATAATATATTGTGATGTCATTATGCGGATACATTATGACGTCATAATATATTGTGACGCCATAGTGCATACTAATTATGATGTCATCATATACTGTGACATCATAATACATGCTCATGATCCTCCAGTAGATGTGACACAAATTGAGGTAAGGGAAATTGCTCATAATACCTGCAAATTGCGCTCTCATAATATATAGTGATGTCATAATGCGGATATATTATGACTTCATAATACATTGTGACGTCATAGTGCATACTAATTATGATGTCATCATATACTGTGACGTCATAATACATGCTCATGATGCTCCAGTAGATGTGACACAAATTGGGGTAAGAGAAATTGCTCATAAAACCTGCAAATTGCGCTCTCATAATATATTGTGATGTCATAATGCGGATACATTATGAAGTCATAATACATTGTGACGTCATAGTGCATCCTAATTATGATGTCATCATATACTGTGACGTCATAATACATGCTCATGATGCTCCAGTAGATGTGACACAAATTGGGTAAGAGAAATTGCTCATAATACCTGCAAATTGCGCTCTCATAATATATTGTGATGTCATAATGCGGATACATTATGACGTCATAATACATTGTGACGTCATAGTGCATGCTAATTATGATGTCATCATATAATGTGCCGTCATAATACATGCTCATGATGCTCCAGTAGATGTGACACAAGTTGGGGTAAGCGAAATTGCTCATAATACCTGCAAATTGCGCTCTCATAATATATTGTGATGTCATAATGCGGACACATTATGACGTCATAATACATTGTGACGACATAGTGCATACTAGTTATGATGTCATTATATGCTGTGACGTCATAATACATGCTCATGATGCTCCAGTAAATGTGACACAAATTGGGGTAAGGGAAATTGCTCATAATACCTGCAAATTGCGCTCTCATAATATATTGTGATGTCATAATGCGGATATATTATGACGTCATAATACATTGTAACGTCATAGTGCATACTAATTATGATGTCATCATATACTGTGACGTCATAATACATGCTCATGATTCTCCAATAGATGTGACACAAGTTGGGGTAAGCGAAATTGCTCATAATACCTGCAAATTGCGCTCTCATAATATATTGTGATGTCATAAGGCGGATACATTATGACGTCATAATACATTGTGACGACATAGTGCATACTAGTTATGATGTCATCATATGTTGTGACGTCATAATACATGCTGATGATGCTCCAGTAGATGTGACTCAAATTGGGTTAAGCGAAATTTCTCATAATACCTGCAAATTGCGCTCTCATAATATATTGTGATGTCATAATGCAGAAACATTATGACGTCATAATACATTGTGACGTCATAGTGCATACTAATTATGATGTCATCATATACTGTGACGTCAAAATACATGCTCATGATTCTCCAGTAGATGTGACACAAATTGGGGTAAGAGACATTGCTCATAATACCTGCAAATTGCGCTCTCATAATATTTTGTGATATCATAATGCGGATACATTATGACATCATAATACATTGTGACGTCATAGTGCATACTAGTTATGATGTCATCATATTCTGTGACGTCATAATACATGCTCATGATGCTCCAGTAGATGTGACACAAATTGGGGTAAGAGAAATTGCTCATAATACCTGCAAATTGCGCTCACATAATATATTGTGATGACATAATGCGGATAGATTATGACGTCATAATACATTGTGACGTCATACTGCATACTAATTATGATATCATCATATACTGTGACGTCATAATACATGCTCATGATGCTGCAGTAGATGTGACACAAATTGGGGTAAGAGAAATTGCTCATAATGCCTGCAAATTGCGCTCTCATAATATATTGTGATGTCATAATTCGGATACATTATGACGTCATATTACATTGTGACGTCATAGTGCATACTAATTATGATGTCATCCTATACGGTGATGTCATAAATCATGCTCATGATGCTCCAGTAGATGTGACACAAATTGGGGTAAGAGAAATTGCTCATAATACCTGCATGTTGCGCTCTCATAATGTATTGTGATGTCATAATGCGGATACATTATGACGTCATAATACATTGTGACGTCATACTGCATACTGATTATGATGTCATCATATACTGTGACGTCATAATACATGCTCATGATGCTCCATTAGATGTGACACAAATTGCGGTAAGCGAAATTGGTCATAAAACCTGCAAATTGCGCTCTCATAATATATTGTGATGTCATAATGCGGATACATTATGAGGTCATAATACATTGTGACGTCATAGTGCATACTAATTATGATGTCATCATATACTGTGACGTCATAATACATGCTCATGATGCTCCAGTAGATGTGACACAAATTGGGGTAAGAGAAATTGCTCATAATACCTGCATGTTGCGCTCTCATAATATATTGTGATGTCATAATGCGGAAACATTATGACGTCATAATACATTGTGACGTCATACTGCATACTAATTATGATGTCATCATATACTGTGACGTCATAATACATGCTCATGATGCTCCAGTAGATGTGACACAAATTGGGGTAAGAGAAATTGCTCATAAAACCTGCAAATTGCGCTCTCATAATATATTGTGATGTCATAATGCGGATACATTATGACGTCATAATACATTGTGACGTCATAGTGCATCCTAATTATGATGTCATCATATACTGTGACATCATAATACATTCTCATGATGCTCCAGTAGATGTGACACAAATTGGGTAAGAGAAATTGCTCATAATACCTGCAAATTGCGCTCTCATAATATATTGTGATGTCATAATGCGGATACATTATGACGTCATAATATATTGTGACGTCATAGTGCATACTAATTATGATGTCATCATATACTGTGACGTAATAACACATACTCATGATCCTCCAGTAGATGTGACACAAATTGGGGTAAGGGAAATTGCTCATACTACCTGCAAATTGTGCTCTCATAATATGTTGTGATGTCATAATGCGGATACATTATGACGTCATAATACATTGTGACGTCATAGTGCATGCTAATTATGATGTCATCATATACTGTGCCGTCATAATACCTGCTCATGATGCTCCAGTAGATGTGACACAAGTTGGGGTAAGCGAAATTGCTCATAATACCTGCAAATTGCGCTCTCATAATATATTGAGATGTCATAATGCGGATACATTATGACATCATAATACATTGTGACGACATAGTGCATACTAGTTATGATGTCATCATATGCTGTGACGTCATAATACATGCTCATGATGCTCCAGTAAATGTGACACAAATTGGGGTAAGGGAAATTGCTCATAATACCTGCAAGTTGCGCTCTCATAATATATTGTGATGTCATAATGCGGATATATTATGACGTCATAATACATTGTAACGTCATAGTGCATACTAATTATGATGTCATCATATACTGTGACATCATAATACATGCTCATGATTCTCCAATAGATGTGACACAAGTTGGGGTAAGCGAAATTGCTCATAATACCTGCAAATTGCGCTCTCATAATATATTGTGATGTCATAAGGCGGATACATTATGACGTCATAATACATTGTGACGACATAGTGCATACTAGTTATGATGTCATCATATGTTGTGACGTCATAATACATGCTGATGATGCTCCAGTAGATGTGACTCAAATTGGGGTAAGCGAAATTGCTCATAATACCTGCAAATTGCGCTCTCATAATATATTGTGATGTCATAATGCAGAAACATTATGACGTCATAATACATTGTGACGTCATAGTGCATACTAATTATGATGTCATCATATACTGTGACGTCAAAATACATGCTCATGATTCTCCAGTAGATGTGACACAAATTGGGGTAAGAGACATTGCTCATAATACCTGCAAATGGCGCTCTCATAATATTTTGTGATATCATAATGCGGATACATTATGACATCATAATACATTGTGACGTCATAGTGCATACTAGTTATGATGTCATCATATTCTGTGACGTCATAATACATGCTCATGATGCTCCAGTAGATGTGACACAAATTGGGGTAAGCGAAATTGTTCATAAAACCTGCAAATTGCGCTCTCATAATATATTGTGATGTCATAATGCGGATACATTATGAGGTCATAATACATTGTGACGTCATAGTGCATACTAATTATGATGTCATCATATACTGTGACGTCATAATACATGCTCATGATGCTCCAGTAGATGTGACACAAATTGGGGTAGAGAAATTGCTCATAATACCTGCATGTTGCGCTCTCATAATATATTGTGATGTCATAATGCGGAAACATTATGACGTCATAATACATTGTGACATCATACTGCATACTAATTATGATGTCATCATATACTGTGACGTAATAATACATGCTCATGATGCTCCAGTAGATGTGACACAAATTGGGGTAAGCGAAATTGGTTATAAAACCTGCAAACTGCGCTCACATAATATATTGTGATGTCATAATGCGGATACATTATGACGTCATAATACATTATGACGTCATACTGCATACTAATTATGATGTCATCATATACTGTGACGTCATAATACATGCTCATGATGCTCCAGTAGATGTGACACAAATTGGGGTAAGAGAAATTGCTCATAATACCTGCATGTTGGGCTCTCATAATATATTGTGATGTCATAATGCGGATACATTGTGACGTCATAATATATTGTGACGTCATACTGCATACGAATTATGATGTCATCATATACTGAGACGTCATAATACATGTTTATGGTGCTCCAGTAGATGTGACACAAATTGGGGTAAGAGAAATTGCTCATAATACCTGCAAATTGCGCTCTCATAATATATTGTGATGTCATAATGAGGATACATTATGATGTCATAATACATTGTGACGTCATAGTGCATACTAATTATGATGTCATCATATACTGTGACGTCATAATACATGCTCATGATGCTCCAGTAGATGTGACACAAATTGGGGTAAGAGAAATTGCTCATAATACCTGCAAATTGCTCCCTCATAATATATTGTGATGTCATAATGCGGATACATTATGACGTCATAATACATTGTGACATCATAGTGTATACTAATTATGATGTCATCATATACTGTGACGTCATAATACATGCTCATGATGCTCCAGTAGATATGACACATATTGGGGTAAGAGAAATTGGTCATAATATCTGCAAATTGCGCTCTCATAATATATTGTGATGTCATAATGCGGATACATTATGAGAACATAATACATTGTGACGTCATAGTGCATACTAATTATGATGTCATCATATACTGTGACATCATAATACATGCTGATGATGCTCCAGTAGATGTGACACAAATTGGGGAAAGCGAAATTGCTCATAATACCTGCAAATTACGCTCTCAAAGTATACTGTGATGTCTTAACATGGACACATTATGACGTCATAATATATTGTGTCGTCATAGTGCATACTAATTATGATGTCATCATATACTGTGACGTCATAATACATGCTCATGATGCTCCAGTAGATGTGACACAAATTGGGGTAAGAGAAGTTGCTCATAATACCTGCAAATTGCGCTCTCATTATATATTGTGATGTCATAATTCTGATACATTATGACGTCGTAATACATTGTGACGTCATACTGCATACTCATTATGATGTCATCATATACTGTGACGTCATAATACATGCTCATGATGCTCCAGTAGATGTGACACAAATTGGGTTAAGCGAAATTGCTCATAATACCTGCAAATTGAGCTCTCATAATATATTGTGATGTCATAATGCGGATACATTATGACGTCATAATACATTGTGACGTCATAGTACATACTAATTATGATGTCATCATATACTGTGACGTCAAAATACATGCTCATGATTCTCCAGTAGATGTGACACAAATTGGGGTAAGCGAAATTGCTCATAATACCTGCAAATTGCGCTCTCATAATATATTGTGATGTCATAATGCAGATACATTATGACGTCATAATACATTGTGACGTCATAGTACATACTAATTATGATGTCATCATATACTGTGACGTCAAAATACATGCTCATGATTCTCCAGTAGATGTGACACAAATTGGGGTAAGAGACATTGCTCATAATACCTGCAAATTGCACTCTCATAATATTTTGTGATAGCATAATGCGGATACATTATGACATCATAATACATTGTGACGTCATAGTGCATACTAGTTATGATGTCATCATATTCTGTGACGTCATAATACATGCTCATGATGCTCCAGTAGATGTGACACAAATTGGGGTAAGAGAAATTGCTCATAATACCTGCAAATTGCGCTCTCATTATATATTGTGAAGTCATAATGTGGATACATTATGACGTCATAATACATTGTGACGACATAGTTCATACTAGTTATGATGTCATCATATGCTGTGACGTCATAATACATGCTCATGATGCTCCAGTAGATGTGACACAAATTGGAGTAAGAGAAATTGCTCATAATACCTGCATGTTGCGCTCTCATAATATATTGTGATGTCATAATGCGGATACCTTATGACGTCATAATACATTGTGACGTCATACTGCATACTAATTATGATGTCATCATATACTGTGACGTCATAATACATGCTCGTGATGCTCCAGTAGACGTGACACAAATTGGGGTAATCGAAAATGGTCATAAAACCTGCAAATTGCGCTCTCATAATATATTGTGATGTCATAATGCGGATACATTATGACGTCATAATACATTGTGACGTCATAGTGCATACTAATTATGATGTCATCATATACTCTGACGTCATAAATCATGCTCATGATGCTTCAGTAGATGTGACACAAATTGGGGTAAGAGAAATTGCTCATAATACCTACATGTTGCGCTCTCATAATATTTTGTGATGTCATAATGCGGATACATTATGACGTCATAATACATTGTGACGTCATAGTGCATACTGATTATGATGTCATCATATACTGTGACATCATAATACATGCTCATGATGCTCCAGTAGATATGACACCAATTGTGGTAAGCGAAATTGGTCATAAATCCTGCAAATTGCGCTCTCATATTATATTGTGATGTCATAAAGCGGATACATTATGACGCCATAATACATTCTGACGTCATAGTGCATACTAATTATGATGTCATCATATACTGTGACGTCATAATACATGCTCATGATGCTCCAGTAGATGTGACACAAATTGGGGTAAGAGAAATTGCTCATAATACCTGCAAATTGCGCTCTCATAATATATTGTGATGTCATAATGCGGATACATTATGACGTCATAATACATTGTGATGTCATAGTGCATACTAATTATGATGTCATCATATACTGTGACGTCATAATACATGCTCATGATGCTCCAGTACATGTGACACAAATTGGGGTAAGCAAAATTTGTCATGAAGCCAGCAAAATGCGCTCTCATAATATATTGTGATGTCATTATGCGGATACATTATGACGTCATACTACATTGTGACGTCCTAGTGCATACTAATTATGATGTCATCATATACTGTGACGTCATAATACATGCTCATGATGCTCCAGGAGATGTGACACAAATTGGGGTAAGAGAAATTGCTCATAATACCTGCAAATTGCCCTCTCATAATATATTGGGATGTCATAATGCGGATACATTATGACGTCATAATACATTGTGACGTCATAGTGCATATTAGTTATGATGCCATCTTATACTGTGACGTCATAATACATGCTCATGATGCTCCAGTAGATGTGACACCATTTGGGGTAAGAGAAATTGCTCATAATACCTGCAAATTACACTCTCGTAATATATTGTGATGTCATAATGCTGATACATTATGACGTCATAATACATTGTGATATCATAGTGCATACTAATTATGATGTAATCATATACTGTGACGTCATAATACATGCTCATGATGCTCCAGTAGATGTGACACAAATTGGGGTAAGCGAAATTGCTCATAATACCTGCAAATTGCGCTCTCATAATATATTGTGATGTCATAATGCGGATACATTATGACGTCATAATACATTGTGACATCATCGTGCATACTAATTATGATGTCATCATATACTGTGACGTCATAATACATGCTCATGATGCTCCAGTATATGTGACACAAATTGGGGTAAGAGAAATTGCTCATAATACCTGCAAATTGCGCTCTCAGAATATTTTGTGATGTCATAATGCGGATATATTATGACGTCATAATACATTGTGACGTCATAGTGCATACTAATTATGTTGTCAACATATACTGTGATGTCATAATACATGCTCATGATGCTCTGGTAGATGTGACACAAATTGGGGTAAGAGAAATTGCTCATAATACCTGCAAATTGCACTCTCATAATGTGATGTCATAAGGCGGATACATTATGACGTCATAATAAATTGTGACGCCATAGTGCATACTAATTATGATGTCATCATATACTGTGACGTCATAATACATGCTCATGATGCTCCAGTAGATGTGACACGAATTGGGGTAAGAGAAATTGCTCCTAATGCCTGCAAATTGCGCTCTCATAATATATTGTGATGTCATAATGCGGATACATTATGACGCCATAATACATTGTGACGTCATAGTGCATAGTAATTGTGATGTCATCATATACTGTGACATCATAATACATGCTCATGATGCTCCAGTAGATGTGACACAATTTGGGGTAAGAGAAATTGCTCATAATACCTGCAAATTGCGCTCTCAGTATATATTGTGATATCATAATGCGGATACATTATGACATCATAATACATTGTGACGTCATAGTGCATACTAATTATGATGTCATCATATACTGTGATATCATAATACATGCTCATGATGCTCCAGTAGATGTGACACAAATTGGGGTAAGAGAAATTGCTCATAATACCTGCAAATTGCGCTCTCATAATATATTGTGATGTCATAATGCGGATACATTATGACGTCATAATACATTGTGACGTCATAGTGCATACTAATTATGATGTCATCATATAGTGTGACGTCATAATACATGCTCATGATGCTCCACTAGATGTGACACAAATTGGGGTAAGCGAAATTGCTCATAATACCTGCAAATTGCGCTCTCATAATATATTGTGATGTCATTATGCGGATACATTATGACGTCATAATATATTGTGACGCCATAGTGCATACTAATTATGATGTCATCATATACTGTGACATCATAATACATGCTCATGATCCTCCAGTAGATGTGACACAAATTGAGGTAAGGGAAATTGCTCATAATACCTGCAAATTGCGCTCTCATAATATATTGTGATGTCATAATGCGGATATATTATGACTTCATAATACATTGTGACGTCATAGTGCATACTAATTATGATGTCATCATATACTGTGACGTCATAATACATGCTCATGATGCTCCAGTAGATGTGACACAAATTGGGGTAAGAGAAATTGCTCATAAAACCTGCAAATTGCGCTCTCATAATATATTGTGATGTCATAATGCGGATACATTATGAAGTCATAATACATTGTGACGTCATAGTGCATCCTAATTATGATGTCATCATATACTGTGACGTCATAATACATGCTCATGATGCTCCAGTAGATGTGACACAAATTGGGTAAGAGAAATTGCTCATAATACCTGCAAATTGCGCTCTCATAATATATTGTGATGTCATAATGCGGATACATTATGACGTCATAATACATTGTGACGTCATAGTGCATGCTAATTATGATGTCATCATATAATGTGCCGTCATAATACATGCTCATGATGCTCCAGTAGATGTGACACAAGTTGGGGTAAGCGAAATTGCTCATAATACCTGCAAATTGCGCTCTCATAATATATTGTGATGTCATAATGCGGACACATTATGACGTCATAATACATTGTGACGACATAGTGCATACTAGTTATGATGTCATTATATGCTGTGACGTCATAATACATGCTCATGATGCTCCAGTAAATGTGACACAAATTGGGGTAAGGGAAATTGCTCATAATACCTGCAAATTGCGCTCTCATAATATATTGTGATGTCATAATGCGGATATATTATGACGTCATAATACATTGTAACGTCATAGTGCATACTAATTATGATGTCATCATATACTGTGACGTCATAATACATGCTCATGATTCTCCAATAGATGTGACACAAGTTGGGGTAAGCGAAATTGCTCATAATACCTGCAAATTGCGCTCTCATAATATATTGTGATGTCATAAGGCGGATACATTATGACGTCATAATACATTGTGACGACATAGTGCATACTAGTTATGATGTCATCATATGTTGTGACGTCATAATACATGCTGATGATGCTCCAGTAGATGTGACTCAAATTGGGTTAAGCGAAATTTCTCATAATACCTGCAAATTGCGCTCTCATAATATATTGTGATGTCATAATGCAGAAACATTATGACGTCATAATACATTGTGACGTCATAGTGCATACTAATTATGATGTCATCATATACTGTGACGTCAAAATACATGCTCATGATTCTCCAGTAGATGTGACACAAATTGGGGTAAGAGACATTGCTCATAATACCTGCAAATTGCGCTCTAATAATATTTTGTGATATCATAATGCGGATACATTATGACATCATAATACATTGTGACGTCATAGTGCATACTAGTTATGATGTCATCATATTCTGTGACGTCATAATACATGCTCATGATGCTCCAGTAGATGTGACACAAATTGGGGTAAGAGAAATTGCTCATAATACCTGCAAATTGCGCTCACATAATATATTGTGATGACATAATGCGGATAGATTATGACGTCATAATACATTGTGACGTCATACTGCATACTAATTATGATATCATCATATACTGTGACGTCATAATACATGCTCATGATGCTGCAGTAGATGTGACACAAATTGCGGTAAGAGAAATTGCTCATAATGCCTGCAAATTGCGCTCTCATAATATATTGTGATGTCATAATTCGGATACATTATGACGTCATATTACATTGTGACGTCATAGTGCATACTAATTATGATGTCATCCTATACGGTGATGTCATAAATCATGCTCATGATGCTCCAGTAGATGTGACACAAATTGGGGTAAGAGAAATTGCTCATAATACCTGCATGTTGCGCTCTCATAATGTATTGTGATGTCATAATGCGGATACATTATGACGTCATAATACATTGTGACGTCATACTGCATACTGATTATGATGTCATCATATACTGTGACGTCATAATACATGCTCATGATGCTCCATTAGATGTGACACAAATTGCGGTAAGCGAAATTGGTCATAAAACCTGCAAATTGCGCTCTCATAATATATTGTGATGTCATAATGCGGATACATTATGAGGTCATAATACATTGTGACGTAATAGTGCATACTAATTATGATGTCATCATATACTGTGACGTCATAATACATGCTCATGATGCTCCAGTAGATGTGACACAAATTGGGGTAAGAGAAATTGCTCATAATACCTGCATGTTGCGCTCTCATAATATATTGTGATGTCATAATGCGGAAACATTATGACGTCATAATACATTGTGACGTCATACTGCATACTAATTATGATGTCATCATATACTGTGACGTCATAATACATGCTCATGATGCTCCAGTAGATGTGACACAAATTGGGGTAAGAGAAATTGCTCATAAAACCTGCAAATTGCGCTCTCATAATATATTGTGATGTCATAATGCGGATACATTATGACGTCATAATACATTGTGACGTCATAGTGCATCCTAATTATGATGTCATCATATACTGTGACATCATAATACATTCTCATGATGCTCCAGTAGATGTGACACAAATTGGGTAAGAGAAATTGCTCATAATACCTGCAAATTGCGCTCTCATAATATATTGTGATGTCATAATGCGGATACATTATGACGTCATAATATATTGTGACGTCATAGTGCATACTAATTATGATGTCATCATATACTGTGACGTAATAACACATACTCATGATCCTCCAGTAGATGTGACACAAATTGGGGTAAGGGAAATTGCTCATACTACCTGCAAATTGTGCTCTCATAATATGTTGTGATGTCATAATGCGGATACATTATGACGTCATAATACATTGTGACGTCATAGTGCATGCTAATTATGATGTCATCATATACTGTGCCGTCATAATACCTGCTCATGATGCTCCAGTAGATGTGACACAAGTTGGGGTAAGCGAAATTGCTCATAATACCTGCAAATTGCGCTCTCATAATATATTGAGATGTCATAATGCGGATACATTATGACATCATAATACATTGTGACGACATAGTGCATACTAGTTATGATGTCATCATATGCTGTGACGTCATAATACATGCTCATGATGCTCCAGTAAATGTGACACAAATTGGGGTAAGGGAAATTGCTCATAATACCTGCAAGTTGCGCTCTCATAATATATTGTGATGTCATAATGCGGATATATTATGACGTCATAATACATTGTAACGTCATAGTGCATACTAATTATGATGTCATCATATACTGTGACATCATAATACATGCTCATGATTCTCCAATAGATGTGACACAAGTTGGGGTAAGCGAAATTGCTCATAATACCTGCAAATTGCGCTCTCATAATATATTGTGATGTCATAAGGCGGATACATTATGACGTCATAATACATTGTGACGACATAGTGCATACTAGTTATGATGTCATCATATGTTGTGACGTCATAATACATGCTGATGATGCTCCAGTAGATGTGACTCAAATTGGGGTAAGCGAAATTGCTCATAATACCTGCAAATTGCGCTCTCATAATATATTGTGATGTCATAATGCAGAAACATTATGACGTCATAATACATTGTGACGTCATAGTGCATACTAATTATGATGTCATCATATACTGTGACGTCAAAATACATGCTCATGATTCTCCAGTAGATGTGACACAAATTGGGGTAAGAGACATTGCTCATAATACCTGCAAATTGCGCTCTCATAATATTTTGTGATATCATAATGCGGATACATTATGACATCATAATACATTGTGACGTCATAGTGCATACTAGTTATGATGTCATCATATTCTGTGACGTCATAATACATGCTCATGATGCTCCAGTAGATGTGACACAAATTGGGGTAAGCGAAATTGGTCATAAAACCTGCAAATTGCGCTCTCATAATATATTGTGATGTCATAATGCGGATACATTATGAGGTCATAATACATTGTGACGTCATAGTGCATACTAATTATGATGTCATCATATACTGTGACGTCATAATACATGCTCATGATGCTCCAGTAGATGTGACACAAATTGGGGTAGAGAAATTGCTCATAATACCTGCATGTTGCGCTCTCATAATATATTGTGATGCCATAATGCGGAAACATTATGACGTCATAATACATTGTGACATCATACTGCATACTAATTATGATGTCATCATATACTGTGACGTAATAATACATGCTCATGATGCTCCAGTAGATGTGACACAAATTGGGGTAAGCGAAATTGGTTATAAAACCTGCAAACTGCGCTCACATAATATATTGTGATGTCATAATGCGGATACATTATGACGTCATAATACATTATGACGTCATACTGCATACTAATTATGATGTCATCATATACTGTGACGTCATAATACATGCTCATGATGCTCCAGTAGATGTGACACAAATTGGGGTAAGAGAAATTGCTCATAATACCTGCATGTTGGGCTCTCATAATATATTGTGATGTCATAATGCGGATACATTGTGACGTCATAATATATTGTGACGTCATACTGCATACGAATTATGATGTCATCATATACTGAGACGTCATAATACATGTTTATGGTGCTCCAGTAGATGTGACACAAATTGGGGTAAGAGAAATTGCTCATAATACCTGCAAATTGCGCTCTCATAATATATTGTGATGTCATAATGAGGATACATTATGATGTCATAATACATTGTGACGTCATAGTGCATACTAATTATGATGTCATCATATACTGTGACGTCATAATACATGCTCATGATGCTCCAGTAGATGTGACACAAATTGGGGTAAGAGAAATTGCTCATAATACCTGCAAATTGCTCCCTCATAATATATTGTGATGTCATAATGCGGATACATTATGACGTCATAATACATTGTGACATCATAGTGTATACTAATTATGATGTCATCATATACTGTGACGTCATAATACATGCTCATGATGCTCCAGTAGATATGACACATATTGGGGTAAGAGAAATTGGTCATAATATCTGCAAATTGCGCTCTCATAATATATTGTGATGTCATAATGCGGATACATTATGAGAACATAATACATTGTGACGTCATAGTGCATACTAATTATGATGTCATCATATACTGTGACATCATAATACATGCTGATGATGCTCCAGTAGATGTGACACAAATTGGGGAAAGCGAAATTGCTCATAATACCTGCAAATTACGCTCTCAAAGTATACTGTGATGTCTTAACATGGACACATTATGACGTCATAATATATTGTGTCGTCATAGTGCATACTAATTATGATGTCATCATATACTGTGACGTCATAATACATGCTCATGATGCTCCAGTAGATGTGACACAAATTGGGGTAAGAGAAGTTGCTCATAATACCTGCAAATTGCGCTCTCATTATATATTGTGATGTCATAATTCTGATACATTATGACGTCGTAATACATTGTGACGTCATACTGCATACTCATTATGATGTCATCATATACTGTGACGTCATAATACATGCTCATGATGCTCCAGTAGATGTGACACAAATTGGGTTAAGCGAAATTGCTCATAATACCTGCAAATTGAGCTCTCATAATATATTGTGATGTCATAATGCGGATACATTATGACGTCATAATACATTGTGACGTCATAGTACATACTAATTATGATGTCATCATATACTGTGACGTCAAAATACATGCTCATGATTCTCCAGTAGATGTGACACAAATTGGGGTAAGCGAAATTGCTCATAATACCTGCAAATTGCGCTCTCATAATATATTGTGATGTCATAATGCAGATACATTATGACGTCATAATACATTGTGACGTCATAGTACATACTAATTATGATGTCATCATATACTGTGACGTCAAAATACATGCTCATGATTCTCCAGTAGATGTGACACAAATTGGGGTAAGAGACATTGCTCATAATACCTGCAAATTGCACTCTCATAATATTTTGTGATAGCATAATGCGGATACATTATGACATCATAATACATTGTGACGTCATAGTGCATACTAGTTATGATGTCATCATATTCTGTGACGTCATAATACATGCTCATGATGCTCCAGTAGATGTGACACAAATTGGGGTAAGAGAAATTGCTCATAATACCTGCAAATTGCGCTCTCATTATATATTGTGATGTCATAATGTGGATACATTATGACGTCATAATACATTGTGACGACATAGTTCATACTAGTTATGATGTCATCATATGCTGTGACGTCATAATACATGCTCATGATGCTCCAGTAGATGTGACACAAATTGGAGTAAGAGAAATTGCTCATAATACCTGCATGTTGCGCTCTCATAATATATTGTGATGTCATAATGCGGATACCTTATGACGTCATAATACATTGTGACGTCATACTGCATACTAATTATGATGTCATCATATACTGTGACGTCATAATACATGCTCGTGATGCTCCAGTAGACGTGACACAAATTGGGGTAATCGAAAATGGTCATAAAACCTGCAAATTGCGCTCTCATAATATATTGTGATGTCATAATGCGGATACATTATGACGTCATAATACATTGTGACGTCATAGTGCATACTAATTATGATGTCATCATATACTCTGACGTCATAAATCATGCTCATGATGCTTCAGTAGATGTGACACAAATTGGGGTAAGAGAAATTGCTCATAATACCTACATGTTGCGCTCTCATAATATTTTGTGATGTCATAATGCGGATACATTATGACGTCATAATACATTGTGACGTCATAGTGCATACTGATTATGATGTCATCATATACTGTGACATCATAATACATGCTCATGATGCTCCAGTAGATATGACACCAATTGTGGTAAGCGAAATTGGTCATAAATCCTGCAAATTGCGCTCTCATAATATATTGTGATGTCATAAAGCGGATACATTATGACGCCATAATACATTCTGACGTCATAGTGCATACTAATTATGATGTCATCATATACTGTGACGTCATAATACATGCTCATGATGCTCCAGTAGATGTGACACAAATTGGGGTAAGAGAAATTGCTCATAATACCTGCATGTTGCGCTCCCATTATATATTGTGATGTCATAATGCGGAAACATTATGACGTCATAATACATTGTGACTTCATAGTGCATACTAATTATGATGTCATCATATACTGAGACGTCATAATACATGCTCATGATGCTCCAGTAGATGTGACACAAATTGGGGTAAGAGAAATTGCTCATAATGCCTGCAAATTGCGCTCTCATAATATATTGTGATGTCATAATGCGGATACATTATGACGTCATACTGCATTGTGACATCATAGTGCATACTAATTATGATGTCATCATGTACTGTGACGTCATAATACATGCTCATGATGCTCCAGTAGATGTGACACAAATTGGGGTAAGAGAAATTGCTCATAATACCTGCAAATTGCGCTCTCATAATTTATTGTGATGTCATAATGCGGATACATTATGACGTCATAATACATTGTGACGTCATAGTGCATACTAATTATGATGTCAACATATACTGTGATGTCATAATACATGCTCATGATGCTCCAGTAGATGTGACACAAATTGGGGTAAGAGAAATACCTCATAATACCTGCAAATTCCCCTCTCATAATATATTGTGATGTCATAACGCGGATACATTATGACGTCATAATACATTGTGACATCATAGTGCGTACTAATTATGATGTAATCATATTCTGTGTCGTCATAATACATGCTCATGATGCTCCAGTAGATGTGACAGAAATTGGGGTAAGCGAAATTTGTCATAAAACCTGCAAATTGCGCTCTCATAATATATTGTGATGTCATAATGCGGATACATTATGACGTCATAATACATTGTGACGTCATAGTGCATACTAATTATGATGTCATCATATACTGTGACGTCATAATACATGCTCATGATGCTCCAGTAGATGTGACACAAGTTGGGGTAAGCGAAATTGCTCATAATACCTGCAAATTGCGCTCTCATAATATATTGTGATGTCATAAGGCGGATATATTATGACGTCATAATACATTGTGACGTCATACTGCATACTAATTATGATGTCATCATATACTGTGACGTCATAATACATGCTCATGATGCTCCAGTAGATGTGACACAAATTCCGGTAAGAGAAATTGCTCATAATACCTGCATGTTGCGCTCTCATAATATATTGTGATGTCATAATGCGGATACATTGTGACGTCATAATATATTGTGACGTCATACTGCATACTAATTATGATGTCATCATATACTGTGACGTCATAATACATGCTCATGATGCTCCAGTAGATGTGAAACAAATTGGGGTAAGAGAAATTGTTCATAATACCTGTAAATTGGGCTCTCATAATATATTGTGATGTCATAACGCGGGCACATTATGACGTCATAATACATTGTGACGTGATAGTGCATACTAATTATGCTGTCATCATATACTGTGACGTCATAATACATGCTCATGATGCTCCAGTAGATGTGACACAAATTGGGGTAAGCGAAATTGGTCATAAAACCTGCAAATTGCGCTCTCATAATATATTGTGATGTCATAAAGCGGATACATTATGACGTCATAATATATTGTGACGTCATACTGCATACTAATTATGATGTCATCATATACTGTGACGTCATAATACATGCTCATGATGCTCCAGTAGATGTGACACAAATTGGGGTAAGAGAAATTGCTCATAATACCTGCATATTGCGCTCTCATAATATATTGTGATGTCATAATGCGGATACATTATGACGTCATAATACATTGTGACGTCGTAGTGCATACTAATTATGATGTCATCATATACTGTGACGTCATAACACATGCTCATGATGCTCCAGTAGATGTGACACAATTTGGGGTAATCGAAAATGGTCATAAAACCTCCAAATTGCGCTCTCATAATATATTGTGATGTCATAATGCGGATACATTATGAGGTCATAATACATTGTTACGTCATAGTGCATACTAATTATGATGTCATCATATACTGTGACGTCATAATACATGCTAATGATGCTACAGTAGATGTGACACAAATTGGGGTAAGCGAAATTTGTCATAAAACCTGCATGTTGCGCTCTCATAATATATTGTGATGTCATAATGCGGATACATTATGACGTCATAATACATTGTGACATCATACTGCATACTAATTATGATGTCATCATATACTGTGACGTCATAATACATGCTCATGATGCTCCAGTAGATGTGACACAAATTGGGGTAAGCGAAATTGGTCATAAAACCTGCAAATTGCACTCTTATAATATATTGTGATGTCATAATGCGGATACATTATGATGTCTTAATACATTGTGACGTCATAGTGCATACTAATTATGATGTCATCATATACTGAGATGTCATAATACATGCTCATGATGCTCCAGTAGATGTGACACAAATTGAGGTAATCGAAAATGGTCATAAAACCTCCAAATTGCGCTCTCAAAATATATTGTGATGTCATAATGCGGATACATTATGACGTCATAATACATTGTGACGTCATAGTGCATACTAATTATGATGTCATCATATACTGTGACGTCATAATACATGCTCATGATGCTACAGTAGATGTGACAGAAATTGGGGTAAGCGAAATTGATCATAATACCTGCATGTTGCGCTCTCATAATACATTGTGATGTCATAATGCGGATACTTTATGACATCATAATACATTGTGACGTCATACTGCATACTAATTATGATATCATCATATACTGTGACGTCATAATACATGCTCATGATGCTCCAGTAGATGTGACACAAATTGGGGTGAGAGAAATTGCTCATAGTTCCTGCAAATTGCGCTCTCATAATATATTGTGATGTCATAATGCGGATATATTATGACATCATAATACCTTGTGACGTCATAGTGCATACTAGCTATGATGTCATCATATGTTGTGACGACATAATAGATGCTCATGATGCTCCAGTAGATGTGACACAAATTGGGGTAAGAGAAATTGGTCATAATACCTGCAAATTGCGCTCTCATAATATATTGTGATGTCATAATGCGGATACATTATGTCGTCATAATACATTGTAACATCATAGTGTATAATAATTATGATGTCATCATATACTGTGATGTCATAAAACATGCTCATGATGCTCCAGTAGATGTGACAGAAATTGGGGTAAGAGAAATTGCTCATAATACCTGCAAATTGCGCTCTCATAATATATTGTGATGTCAAAATGCGCATACATTATGACGTCATAACACATTGTGAGGTCATAGTGCATAGTAATTATGATGTCATCATATACTGTGACATCATAATACATTGTGACATCATAGTGCATACTGATTATGATGACATCATATACTGTGACGTCATAATACATGCTCATGATGCTCCAGTAGATGTAACACAAATTGGGGTAAGAGAAATTGCTCATAATACCTGCAAACTGCGCTCTCATAATATATTGTGATGTCATAATGCGGACACAATATGACGTCATAATACATTTTGATGTCATCGTGCATACTAATTATGATGTCATCCTTTACGGTGACGTCATAATACATGCTCATGATGCTCCAGCAGATGTGACACAAATTGGGGTAAGACAAAGTGCTCATAATACCTGCAAATTGCGCTCTCACAATATATTGTGATGTCATAATGCGGATACATTATGACGTCATAATATATTGTGACGTCATAGTGCATACTAATTATGATGTCATCACAAACTGTGACATCATAATACATTCTCATTATGCTCCAGTAGATGTGACACAAATTGCGGTAAGAGAAATTGCTCATAATACCTGCATGTTTCGCTCTCATAATATATTGTGATGTCATAATGCGGATACATTATGACGTCATAATACATTGTGACGTCATAGTGCATACTGATTATGATATCATCATATACTGTGACGTCATAATACATGCTCATGATGCTACTGTAGATGTGACACAAATTGGGGTAAGCGAAATTGGTCATAAAACCTGCAAATTGCGCTCTCATAATATAATGTGATGTCATAATGTGGATACATTATGACGTCATAATACATTGTGACGTCATAGTGCATACTAATTATGATGTCATCATATACTGTGACGTCATAATACATGCTCATGATGCTCCAGTAGATGTGACACAAATTGGGGTAAGAGAAATTGCTCATAATACCTGCATATTGCGCTCTCATAATATATTGTGATGTCATAATGCGTATACATTATGACGTCATAGTACATTGTGACATCATACTGCATACTAATTATGATGTCATCATATACTGTGACGTCATAATACATGCTCATGATGCTCCAGTAGATGTGACACAAATTGGGGTAAGAGAAATTGCTCATAATACCTGCAAATTGCGCTCTCATAATATATTGTGATGTCATAATGCGAAAACATTATGACGTCATAATACATTGTGACATCATACTGCATACTAATTATGATGTCATCATATACTGTGAGGTCATAATACATGCTCATGATGCTCCATTAGATGTGACACAAATTGGGGTAAGCGAAATTGCTCATAATACCTGCATGTTGCGCTCTCATAATATATTGTGATGTCATAATGCGGATACATTATGACGTCATATTACATTGTGACGTCATACTGCATACTAATTATGATGTCATCATATACTGTGACGTCATAATACATGCTCATGATGCTCCAGTAGATGTGACACAAATTGGGGTAAGCGAAATTGGTCATAAAACCTGCAAATTGCGCTCACATACTATATTGTGATGTCATAATGCGGATATATTATGAGGTCATAATAGATTGTGACGTCATACTGCATACTAATTATGATGTCATCATATACTGTGACGTCATAATACATGCTCATGATGCTCCAGTAGTTGTGACACAAATTCGGGTAAGAGAAATTGCTCATAATACCTGCATGTTGCGCTCTCATAATATATTGTGATGTCATAAGGCGGATACATTGTGACGTCATAATATATTGTGACGTCATACTGCATACTAATTATGATGTCATCATATACTGTGACGTCATAATACATGCTCATGTTGCTCCAGTAGATGTGACACAAATTGGGGTAAGAGAAATTGTTCATAATACCTGTAAATTGGGCTCTCATATTACATTGTGATGTCATAACGCGGGCACATTATGACGTCATAATACATTGTGACATCATAGTGCATACTAATCATGATGTCATCATATACTGTGACATCATAATACATGCTCATGATGCTACAGTAGATGTGACACAAACTGGGGTAAGAGAAATTGCTCATAATACCTGCAAATTGCCCTCTCATAATATATTGTGATGTCATATTGAGGATACATTATGTCGTCATAATACACTGTGACGTCATAGTGCATACTAATTATGATGTCATCATATACTGTGACATCATAGTAAATGCTCATGATGCTCCAGTAGATGTGACACAAATTGGGGTAAGCGAAATTGGTCATAAAACCTGCAAATTGCGATCTCATAATATATTGTGATGTCATAATGCGGATACATTATGACGTCATAATACATTGTGACGTCATAGTGCATACTAATTATGATGTCATCATATACTGTGACGTCATAATACATGCTCATGATGCTCCAGTAGATGTGACAGAAATTGGTTTAAGCGAAGTTGGTCATAAAACCTGCATGTTGCGCTCTCAAAATATATTGTGATGCCATAATGCGGATACATTATGACGTCATAATACATTGTGACATCATACTGCATACTAATTATGATGTCATCATATACTGTGACGTCATAATACATGCTCATGATGCTCCAGTAGATGTGACACAAATTGTGGTAAGCGAAATTGGTCATAAATACTGCAAATTGCGCTCTCATAATATATTGTGATGTCATAATGCGGATACATTATGACGTCATAATACATTGTGACGTCATAGTGCATACTAATTATGATGTCATCATATACTGTGACGTCATAATACATGCTCATGATGCTCCAGTAGATGTGACACAAATTGCGGTAAGAGAAATTGCTCATAATACCTGCATGTTGCACTCTCATTATATATTGTGATGTCATAATGCGGATACATTATGACGTCATAATACATTATGACGTCATAGTGCATACTGATTATGATGTCATCAAATACTGTGACGTCATAATACATGCTCATGATGCTCCAGTAGATGTGACACAAATTGGGGTAAGCGAAATTGGTCATAAAACCTGCAATTTGCGCTCTCATAATATATTGTGATGTCATAATGTGGATACATTATGACGTCATAATACATTGTGACGTCATAGTGCATACTAATTATGATGTCATCATATACTGTGACGTCATAATACATGCTCATGATGCTCCAGTAGATGTGACACAAATTGGGGTAAGAGAAATTGCTCATAATACCTGCATGTTGCGCTCTCATAATATATTGTGATGTCATAATGCGGATACTTTATGACGTCATAGTACATTGTGACGTCATAGTGCATAGTAATTATGATGTCATCATATACTGTGACGTCATAATACATGCTCATGATGCTCCAGTAGATGTGACACAAATTGGGGTTAGAGAAATTGCTCATAATACCTGCATGTTGCGCTCTCATAATATATTGTGATGTCATAATGCGGATACATTATGACGTCATAATACATTGTGACATCATACTGCATACTAATTATGATGTCATCATATACTGTGAGGTCATAATACATGCTCATGATGCTCCATTAGATGTGACACAAATTGGGGTAAGCGAAATTGCTCATAATACCTGCATGTTGCGCTCTCATAATATATTGTGATGTCATAATGAGGATACATTATGACCTCATAATACACTGTGACGTCATAGTGCATACTAATTATGATGTCATCATATACTGTGACATCATAATACATGCTCATGATGCTCCAGTAGATGTGACACAAATTGGGGTAAGCGAAATTTGTCATAAAACCTGCAAATTGCGATCTCATACTATATTGTGATGTCATAATGCGGATACATTATGACATCATAATACATTGTGACGTCATAGTGCATACTAATTATGATGTCATCATATACTGTGACATCATAATACATGCTCATGATGCTACAGTAGATGTGACACAAATTGGGGTAAGCGAAGTTGGTCATAAAACCTGCATGTTGCGCTCTCATAATATATTGTGATGTCATAATGCGGATACATTATGACGTCATAATACATTGTGACATCATAGTGCATACTAATTATGATGACATCATATTCTGTGACGTCATAATACATGCTCATGATGCTCCAGTAGATGTGACACAAATTGGGGTAAGCGAAATTGGTCATAAAACCTGCAAATTGCACTCGAATAATATATTGTGATGTCATAATGCGGATACATTATGACGTCATAATACATTGTGACGTCAGAGTGCATACTAATTATGATGTCATCATATACTGTGATGTCATAATTCATGCTCATGATGCTCCAGTAGATGTGACACAAATTAGGGTAAGAGAAATTGCTCATAATACCTGCAAATTGCTCTCTCATAATATATTGTGATGTCATAATGCGGATACATTATGACGACATAATACATTGTGACGTCACAGTGCATACTAATTATGATGTCATCATATACTGTGAAGTCATAATACATGCTCATGATGCTCCAGTATATGTGACACAAATTGGGGTAAGAGAAATTGCTCATAATACCTGTAAATTGCGCTCTCATAATATGTTGTGATGTCATAATGCGGATACATTATGACGTCATAATACATTGTGACGTCATCGTGCATACTAATTATGATGTCATCATATACTGGGACGTCATAATACATGCTCATGATGCTCCAGTAGATGTGACACAAATTGGGGTAAGAGAAATGGCTGATAATACCTGCAAATTGCCCTCTCATAATATATTGTGATGTCATAATGCGGATACATTATGACGTCACAATACATTGTGACGTCATAGTGCATACTAATTATGATGTCATCATATACTGTGACGTCATAATACATGCTCATGATGCTCCAGTAGATGTGACACAAATTGGGGCAAGAGAAATTTCTCATAATACGGTCAAATGGCGCTCTCATAATATATTGTGATTTCATAATGCTGATACATTATGACGTCATAAAACATTATGATGTCATAGTGCATACTAATTATGATGTCACCATATACTGTGACGTCATAATACATGCTCATGATGCTCCAGTAGATGTGACACAATTTGGGGTAAGAGAAATTGCTCATAATACCTGCAACCTGCGCTCTCATAATATATTGTGATGTCATAACGTGGATACATTATGACGTCATAATATATTGTGACATCATAGTGCATACTAATTATGATGTCATCATATACTGTGACGTCATAATACATGCTCCTGATGCTGCAGTAGATGTGACACAAATTGGGTTAAGAGAAATTGCTCATAATACCTGCAAATTGCGCTCTCATAATATATTGAGATGTCATATTGCGGATACATTATGACGTCATAATACATTGTGACGTCATAGTGCATACTAATTATGATGTCATCATATACTGTGACGTCATAATACATGCTCATGATGCTCCAGTAGATGTGACACCAATTGGGGTAAGAGAAATTGCTCATAATACCTGCAAATTGCGCTCTCATAATATATTGTGATGTCATAATGCGGATACATTATGACGTCATAATACATTGTGACGTCGTAGTGCATACTAATTATGACGTCATCATATACTGTGACGTCATAATACATGCTCATGATGCTCCAGTAGATGTGACACAAATTGGGATAAGAGAAATTGTTCATAATACCTGTAAATTGGGCTCTCATAATATATTGTGATGTCATAACGCGGGCACATTATGACGTCATAATACATTGTGACGTGATAGTGCATACTAATTATGCTGTCATCATATACTGTGACATCATAATACATGCTCATGATGCTCCAGTAGATGTGACACAAATTGGGGTAAGCGAAATTGGTCATAAAACCTGCATGTTGCGCTCTCATAATATATTGTGATGTCATAAAGCGGATACATTATGACGTCATAATATATTGTGACGTCATACTGCATATTAATTATGATGTCATCATATACTGTGACGTCATAATACATGCTCATGATGCTCCAGTAGATGTGACACAAATTGGGGTAAGAGAAATTGCTCATAATACCTGCATATTGCGCTCTCATAATATATTGTGATGTCATAATGCGGATACATTATGACGTCATAATACATTGTGACATCATAGTGCATACTAATTATGATGTCATCATATACTGTGACGTCATAATACATGCTCATGATGCTACAGTAGATGTGACACAAATTGGGGTAAGCGAAATTGGTCATAAAACCTGCATGTTGCGCTCTCATTATATATTGTGATGTCATAATGCGTATACATTATGACGTCATAATACATTGTGACATCATACTGCATACTAATTATGATGTCATCATATACTGTGACGTCATAATACATGCTCATGATGCTCCAGTAGATGTGACACAAATTGGGGTATGCGAAATTGGTCATAAAACCTGTAAATTGCACTCTCATAATATATTGTGATGTCATAATGCGGATACATTATGACGTCATAATACATTGTGACGTCATACTGCATACTAATTACTATGTCATCATATACTGTGACGTCATAATACATGATCATGATGCTCCAGTAGATGTGACACAAATTGGGGTAAGTGAAATTGGTCATAAAACCTGCAAATTGCGCTCTCATAATGTATTGTAATGTCATAATGCGGATACATTATGACGTCATAATACATTGTGACGTCATAGTGCATACTAATTATGATGTCATCATATACTGTGACGTCATAATACATGCTCATGATGCTCCAGTAGATGTGACACAAATTGGGGTAAGTGAATTTGGTCATAATACCTGCATGTTGCGCTCTCATAATATATTGTGATGTCATAATGCGGACACAATATGACGTCATAATACATTTTGATGTCATCGTGCATACTAATTATGATGTCATCCTTTACGGTGACGTCATAATACATGCTCATGATTCTCCAGCAGATGTGACACAAATTGGGGTAAGACAAAGTGCTCATAATACCTGCAAATTGCGCTCTCACAATATATTGTGATGCCATAATGCGGATACATTATGACGTCATAATACATTGTGACGTCATAGTGCATACTAATTATGATGTCATCATATACTGTGACGTCATAATACATGCTGATGATACTCCAGTATATGTGACACAAATTGGGGTAAGAGAAATTGCTCACAATACCTGCAAATTGCGCTCTCATAATATATTGTGATGTCATAATGCGGACACATTATGACATCATAATACATTGTGACGTCATAGTGCATACTAATTATGATGTCATCATATACTGTGACGTCATAATACATGCTCATGATGCTCCAGTAGATGTGACACAAATTGCGGTAAGAGAAATTGCTCATAATACCTGCATATTGCGCTCTCATAATATATTGTGATGTCATAATGCGGATACATTATGACGTCATAATACATTGTGATGTCATAGTGCATACTAATTATGATGTCATCATATACTGTGACATCATAATACATGCTCATGATTCTCCAATAGATGTGACACAAGTTGGGGTAAGCGAAATTGCTCATAATACCTGCAAATTGCGCTCTCATAATATATTGTGATGTCATAAGGCGGATACATTATGACGTCATAATACATTGTGACGACATAGTGCATACTAGTTATGATGTCATCATATGTTGTGACGTCATAATACATGCTGATGATGCTCCAGTAGATGTGACTCAAATTGGGGTAAGCGAAATTGCTCATAATACCTGCAAATTGCGCTCTCATAATATATTGTGATGTCATAATGCAAAAACATTATGACGTCATAATACATTGTGACGTCATAGTGCATACTAATTATGATGTCATCATATACTGTGACGTCAAAATACATGCTCATGATTCTCCAGTAGATGTGACACAAATTGGGGTAAGAGACATTGCTCATAATACCTGCAAATTGCGCTCTCATAATATTTTGTGATATCATAATGCGGATACATTATGACATCATAATACATTGTGACGTCATAGTGCATACTAGTTATGATGTCATCATATTCTGTGACGTCATAATACATGCTCATGATGCTCCAGTAGATGTGACACAAATTGGGGTAAGCGAAATTGGTCATAAAACCTGCAAATTGCGCTCTCATAATATATTGTGATGTCATAATGCGGATACATTATGAGGTCATAATACATTGTGACGTCATAGTGCATACTAATTATGATGTCATCATTTACTGTGACGTCATAATACATGCTCATGATGCTCCAGTAGATGTGACACAAATTGGGGTAGAGAAATTGCTCATAATACCTGCATGTTGCGCTCTCATAATATATTGTGATGTCATAATGCGGAAACATTATGACGTCATAATACATTGTGACATCATACTGCATACTAATTATGATGTCATCATATACTGTGACGTAATAATACATGCTCATGATGCTCCAGTAGATGTGACACAAATTGGGGTAAGCGAAATTGGTTATAAAACCTGCAAACTGCGCTCACATAATATATTGTGATGTCATAATGCGGATACATTATGACGTCATAATACATTATGACGTCATACTGCATACTAATTATGATGTCATCATATACTGTGACGTCATAATACATGCTCATGATGCTCCAGTAGATGTGACACAAATTGGGGTAAGAGAAATTGCTCATAATACCTGCATGTTGGGCTCTCATAATATATTGTGATGTCATAATGCGGATACATTGTGACGTCATAATATATTGTGACGTCATACTGCATACGAATTATGATGTCATCATATACTGTGACGTCATAATACATGTTTATGGTGCTCCAGTAGATGTGACACAAATTGGGGTAAGAGAAATTGCTCATAATACCTGCAAATTGCGCTCTCATAATATATTGTGATGTCATAATGAGGATACATTATGATGTCATAATACATTGTGACGTCATAGTGCATACTAATTATGATGTCATCATATACTGTGACGTCATAATACATGCTCATGATGCTCCAGTAGATGTGACACAAATTGGGGTAAGAGAAATTGCTCATAATACCTGCAAATTGCTCTCTCATAATATATTGTGATGTCATAATGCGGATACATTATGACGTCATAATACATTGTGACATCATAGTGTATACTAATTATGATGTCATCATATACTGTGACGTCATAATACATGCTCATGATGCTCCAGTAGATATGACACATATTGGGGTAAGAGAAATTGGTCATAATATCTGCAAATTGCGCTCTCATAATATATTGTGATGTCATAATGCGGATACATTATGAGAACATAATACATTGTGACGTCATAGTGCATACTAATTATGATGTCATCATATACTGTGACATCATAATACATGCTGATGATGCTCCAGTAGATGTGACACAAATTGGGGAAAGCGAAATTGCTCATAATACCTGCAAATTACGCTCTCAAAGTATACTGTGATGTCTTAACATGGACACATTATGACGTCATAATATATTGTGTCGTCATAGTGCATACTAATTATGATGTCATCATATACTGTGACGTCATAATACATGCTCATGATGCTCCAGTAGATGTGACACAAATTGGGGTAAGAGAAGTTGCTCATAATACCTGCAAATTGCGCTCTCATTATATATTGTGATGTCATAATTCTGATACATTATGACGTCGTAATACATTGTGACGTCATACTGCATACTAATTATGATGTCATCATATACTGTGACGTCATAATACATGCTCATGATGCTCCAGTAGATGTGACACAAATTGGGTAAAGCGAAATTGCTCATAATACCTGCAAATTGAGCTCTCATAATATATTGTGATGTCATAATGCGGATACATTATGACGTCATAATACATTGTGACGTCATAGTACATACTAATTATGATGTCATCATATACTGTGACGTCAAAATACATGCTCATGATTCTCCAGTAGATGTGACACAAATTGGGGTAAGCGAAATTGCTCATAATACCTGCAAATTGCGCTCTCATAATATATTGTGATGTCATAATGCAGATACATTATGACGTCATAATACATTGTGACGTCATAGTACATACTAATTATGATGTCATCATATACTGTGACGTCAAAATACATGCTCATGATTCTCCAGTAGATGTGACACAAATTGGGGTAAGAGACATTGCTCATAATACCTGCAAATTGCACTCTCATAATATTTTGTGATAGCATAATGCGGATACATTATGACATCATAATACATTGTGACGTCATAGTGCATACTAGTTATGATGTCATCATATTCTGTGACGTCATAATACATGCTCATGATGCTCCAGTAGATGTGACACAAATTGGGGTAAGAGAAATTGCTCATAATACCTGCAAATTGCGCTCTCATTATATATTGTGATGTCATAATGTGGATACATTATGACGTCATAATACATTGTGACGACATCGTTCATACTAGTTATGATGTCATCATATGCTGTGACGTCATAATACATGCTCATGATGCTCCAGTAGATGTGACACAAATTGGAGTAAGAGAAATTGCTCATAATACCTGCATGTTGCGCTCTCATAATATATTGTGATGTCATAATGCGGATACCTTATGACGTCATAATACATTGTGACGTCATACTGCATACTAATTATGATGTCATCATATACTGTGACGTCATAATACATGCTCGTGATGCTCCAGTAGACGTGACACAAATTGGGGTAATCGAAAATGGTCATAAAACCTGCAAATTGCGCTCTCATAATATATTGTGATGTCATAATGCGGATACATTATGACGTCATAATACATTGTGACGTCATAGTGCATACTAATTATGATGTCATCATATACTCTGACGTCATAAATCATGCTCATGATGCTTCAGTAGATGTGACACAAATTGGGGTAAGAGAAATTGCTCATAATACCTACATGTTGCGCTCTCATAATATTTTGTGATGTCATAATGCGGATACATTATGACGTCATAATACATTGTGACGTCATAGTGCATACTGATTATGATGTCATCATATACTGTGACATCATAATACATGCTCATGATGCTCCAGTAGATATGACACCAATTGTGGTAAGCGAAATTGGTCATAAATCCTGCAAATTGCGCTCTCATAATATATTGTGATGTCATAAAGCGGATACATTATGACGCCATAATACATTCTGACGTCATAGTGCATACTAATTATGATGTCATCATATACTGTGACGTCATAATACATGCTCATGATGCTCCAGTAGATGTGACACAAATTGGGGTAAGAGAAATTGCTCATAATACCTGCATGTTGCGCTCCCATTATATATTGTGATGTCATAATGCGGAAACATTATGACGTCATAATACATTGTGACTTCATAGTGCATACTAATTATGATGTCATCATATACTGAGACGTCATAATACATGCTCATGATGCTCCAGTAGATGTGACACAAATTGGGGTAAGAGAAATTGCTCATAATGCCTGCAAATTGCGCTCTCATAATATATTGTGATGTCATAATGCGGATACATTATGACGTCATACTGCATTGTGACATCATAGTGCATACTAATTATGATGTCATCATGTACTGTGACGTCATAATACATACTCATGATGCTTCAGTAGATGTGACACAAATTGGTGTAAGAGAAATTGCTCATAATACCTGCAAATTGTGCTCTCATAATATATTGTGATGTCATAATGCGGATACATTATGACGTCATAATACATTGTGACGTCATAGTGCATACTAATTATGATGTCATCATATACTGTGACATCATAATACATGCTCATGATGCTCCAGTAGATGTGACACAAATTGGGGTAAGCGAAATTGGTCATAATACCTGCAAATTGCGCTCTCATAATATATTGTGATGTCATAATGCGGATACATTATGACGTCATAATACATTGTGACGTCATAGTGCATACTAATTATGATGTCATCATATACTGTGACGTCATAATACATGCTCATGATGCTCCAGTAGATGTGACACAAGTTGGGGTAAGCGAAATTGCTCATAATACCTGCAAATTGCGCTCTCATAATATATTGTGATGTCATAAGGCGGATACATTATGACGTCATAATATATTGTGACGACATAGTGCATACTCATTATGATGTCATCATATGCTGTGACGTCATAATACATGCTGATGATGCTCCAGTAGATGTGACTCAAATTGGGGTAAGCGAAATTGCTCATAATACCTGCAAATTGCGCTCTCATAATATATTGTGATGTCATAATGCAGAAACATTATGACGTCATAATACATTGTGACGTCATAGTGCATACTAATTATGATGTCATCATATACTGTGACGTCAAAATACATGCTCATGATTCTCCAGTAGATGTGACACAAATTGGGATAAGAGACATTGCTCATAATACCTGCAAATTGCGCTCTCATAATATTTTGTGATATCATAATGCGGATACATTATGACGTCATAATACATTGTGACGTCATAGGGCATACTAGTTATGATGTCATCATATTCTGTGACATCATAATACATGCTCAAGATGCTCCAGTAGATGTGACACAAATTGGGGTAAGAGAAATTGCTCATAATACCTGGAAATTGCGCTCTCATAATATATTGTGAAGACATAATGCGGATAGATTATGACGTCATAAAGATTGTGACGTCAAACTGCATACTAATTATGATATCATCATATACTGTGACGTCATAATACATGCTCATGATGCTGCAGTAGATGTGACACAAATTGGGGTAAGAGAAATTTGTCATAATGCCTGCAAATTGCGCTCTCATAATACATTGTGATGTCATATTGCGGATACATTATGACGTCATACTGCATCGTGACGTCATATTGCATACTAATTACGATGTCATCGTATACTGTGACGTCATAATACATGCTCATGATGCTTCAGTAGACGTGACACAAATTGGGGTAAGAGAAATTGCTCATAATACCTGCAAATTGCGCTCTCATAATATATTGTGATGTCATAATGCGGAAACATTATGAAGCCATAATACATTGTGAGTCATAGTGCATACTAATTATGATGTCATCATATACTGTGACGTCATAATACATGCTCATGATGCTCCAGTAGATGTGACACAGATTGGGGTAAGGGAAATTGCTCATAATACCTGCAAATTGCGCTCTCATAATATATTGTGATGTCATAATGCGGATACATTATGACGTCATAATACATTGTGACATCATAGTGCATACTAATTATGATGTCATCATATACTGTGACGTCATAATACATGCTCATGATGTTGCAGTAGATGTGACACAAACTGGGGTAAGCAAAATTTGTCATGAAACCTGCAAATTGCGCTCTCATAATTTATTGTGATGTCATTATGCGGATACATTATGACGTCATACTACATTGTGACGTCATAGTGCATACTAATTATGATGTCATCATATACTGTGATGTCATAATTCATGCTCGTGATGCTCCAGTAGATGTGACACAAATTGGGGTAAGAGAAATTGCTCATAATACCTGCAAATTGCTTTCTCATAATATATTGTGATGTCATAATGCGGATACATTATGACGTCATAATACATTGTGACGTTTAGTGCATACTGATTATGATGCCATCATATTCTGTGACGTCATAATACATGCTCATGATGCTCCAGTAGATGTGACACAAATTGGGGTAAGAGAAATTGCTCATAATACCTGCATGTTGCGCTCTCATAATATATTGTGATGTCATAATGCGGATACATTATGGCGTCATAATACATTCTGACGTCATAGTGCATACTAATTATGATGTCATCATATACTGTGACGTCATAATACATGCTCATGATGCTCCAGTAGATGTGACACAAATTGGGGTAAGAGAAATTGCTCATAATACCTGCATGTTGCGCTCTCATAATATATTGTGATGTCATAATGCGGATACATTATGACGTCATAATACATTGTGACGTCATACTGCATACTAATTATGATGTCATCATATACTGTGACGTCATAATACATGCTCGTGATGCTCCAGTAGACGTGACACAAATTGGGGTAATCGAAAATGGTCATAAAACCTGCAAATTGCGCTCTCATAATATATTGTGATGTCATAATGCGGATACATTATGACGTCATAATACATTGTGACGTCATAGTGCATACTAATTATGATGTCATCATATACTCTGACGTCATAAATCATGTTCATGATGCTCCAGTAGATGTGACACAAATTGGGGTAAGAGAAATTGCTCATAATACCTATAGGTTGCGCTCTCATAATATATTGTGATGTCATGATGCGGATACATTATGACGTCATAATACATTGTGACGTCATAGTGCATACTGATTATGATGTCATCATATACTGTGACGTCATAATACATGCTCATGATGCTCCAGTAGATATGACACCAATTGTGGTAAGCGAAATTGGTCATAAAACCTGCAAATTGCGCTCTCATAATATATTGTGATGTCATAATGCGGATACATTATGACGCCATATTACATTCTGACGTCATAGTGCATACTAATTATGATGTCATCATATACTGTGACGTCATAATACATGCTCATGATGCTCCAGTAGATGTGACACAAATTGGGGTAAGAGAAATTGCTCATAATACCTGCATGTTGCGATCTCATTATATATTGTGATGTCATAATGCGGAAAAAATGACGTCATAATACATTGTGACGTCATCGTGCATACTAATTATGATGTCATCATATACTTTGACGTCGTAATACATGCTCATGATGCTCCAGTAGATGTGACACAAATTGGGGTAATCGAAAATGGTCATAAAACCTCCAAATTGCGCTCTCATAATATATTGTGATGTCATAATGCGGATACATTATGACGTCATAATACATTGTGACTTCATAGTGCATACTAATTATGATGTCATCATATACTGTGACGTCATAATACATGTTCATGATGCTCCAGTAGATGTGACACAAATTGGGGTAAGAGAAATTGCTCATAATACCTTCAAATTGCGCTCTCATAATATATTGTGAAGTCATAATGCGGATACTGTATGACGTCATAATACATTGTAACATCATAGTGCATACTAATTATGATGTCATCATATACTGTGACGTCATAATACATGCTCATGATGCTACAGTAGATGTGACACAAATTGGCGTAAGCAAAATTGGTCATAATACCTGCATGTTGCGCTCTCATAATATATTGTGATGTCATAATGCGGATACTTTATGACATCATAATACATTGTGACGTCATACTGCATACTAATTATGATGTCACCATATACTGTGATGTCATAATACATGCTCATGATGCTCCAGTAGATGTGACACAAATTGGGGTAAGCGAAATTGGTCATAAAACCTGCAAATTGCGCTCTCATAATATATTGTGATGTCATAATGCGTATACATTATGACGTCATAATACATTGTGACGTCATACTGCATACTAATTATGATGTCATCATATACTGTGACATCATAATACATGCTCATTATGCTCCAGTAGATGTGACACAAATTGGGGTAAGAGAAATTGCTCATAATGCCTGCAAATTGCACTCTCGTAATATATTGTGATGTCATAATGCTGATACATTATGACGTCATAATACATTGTGACATCATAGTGCATACTAATTATGATGTAATCATATACTGTGACGTCATAATACATGCTCATGATGCTCTAGTAGATGTGACACAAATTGTGGTAAGAGAAATTGCTCATAATACCTGCAAATTGCGCTCTCATAATATATTGTGATGTCATAATGCGGATACATTATGACGTCATAATACATTGTGACGTCATAGTGCATACTAATTATGATGTCATCATATACTGTGACGTCATAATACATGCTCATGATGCTCCAGTAGATGTGACACAAATTGGGGTAAGAGAAATTGCTCATAATACCTGCAAATTGCGCTCTCATAATTTATTGTGATGTCATAATGCGGATACATTATGACGTCATAATACATTGTGACGTCATAGTGCATACTAATTATGATGTCAACATATACTGTGATGTCATAATACATGCTCATGATGCTCCAGTAGATGTGACACAAATTGGGGTAAGAGAAATACCTCATAATACCTGCAAATTCCCCTCTCATAATATATTGTGATGTCATAACGCGGATACATTATGACGTCATAATACATTGTGACATCATAGTGCGTACTAATTATGATGTAATCATATTCTGTGTCGTCATAATACATGCTCATGATGCTCCAGTAGATGTGACAGAAATTGGGGTAAGCGAAATTTGTCATAAAACCTGCAAATTGCGCTCTCATAATATATTGTGATGTCATAATGCGGATACATTATGACGTCATAATACATTGTGACGTCATAGTGCATACTAATTATGATGTCATCATATACTGTGACGTCATAATACATGCTCATGATGCTCCAGTAGATGTGACACAAGTTGGGGTAAGCGAAATTGCTCATAATACCTGCAAATTGCGCTCTCATAATATATTGTGATGTCATAAGGCGGATATATTATGACGTCATAATACATTGTGACGTCATACTGCATACTAATTATGATGTTATCATATACTGTGACGTCATAATACATGCTCATGATGCTCCAGTAGATGTGACACAAATTCCGGTAAGAGAAATTGCTCATAATACCTGCATGTTGCGCTCTCATAATATATTGTGATGTCATAATGCGGATACATTGTGACGTCATAATATATTGTGACGTCATACTGCATACTAATTATGATGTCATCATATACTGTGACGTCATAATACATGCTCATGATGCTCCAGTAGATGTGAAACAAATTGGGGTAAGAGAAATTGTTCATAATACCTGTAAATTGGGCTCTCATAATATATTGTGATGTCATAACGCGGGCACATTATGACGTCATAATACATTGTGACGTGATAGTGCATACTAATTATGCTGTCATCATATACTGTGACGTCATAATACATGCTCATGATGCTCCAGTAGATGTGACACAAATTGGGGTAAGCGAAATTGGTCATAAAACCTGCAAATTGCGCTCTCATAATATATTGTGATGTCATAAAGCGGATACATTATGACGTCATAATATATTGTGACGTCATACTGCATACTAATTATGATGTCATCCTATACTGTGACGTCATAATACATGCTCATGATCCTCCAGTAGATGTGACACAAATTGGGGTAAGAGAAATTGCTCATAATACCTGCATATTGCGCTCTCATAATATATTGTGATGTCATAATGCGGATACATTATGACGTCATAATACATTGTGACGTCGTAGTGCATACTAATTATGATGTCATCATATACTGTGACGTCATAACACATGCTCATGATGCTCCAGTAGATGTGACACAATTTGGGGTAATCGAAAATGGTCATAAAACCTCCAAATTGCGCTCTCATAATATATTGTGATGTCATAATGCGGATACATTATGAGGTCATAATACATTGTTACGTCATAGTGCATACTAATTATGATGTCATCATATACTGTGACGTCATAATACATGCTAATGATGCTACAGTAGATGTGACACAAATTGGGGTAAGCGAAATTTGTCATAAAACCTGCATGTTGCGCTCTCATAATATATTGTGATGTCATAATGCGGATACATTATGACGTCATAATACATTGTGACATCATACTGCATACTAATTATGATGTCATCATATACTGTGACGTCATAATACATGCTCATGATGCTCCAGTAGATGTGACACAAATTGGGGTAAGCGAAATTGGTCATAAAACCTGCAAATTGCACTCTTATAATATATTGTGATGTCATAATGCGGATACATTATGATGTCATAATACATTGTGACGTCATAGTGCATACTAATTATGATGTCATCATATACTGAGATGTCATAATACATGCTCATGATGCTCCAGTAGATGTGACACAAATTGAGGTAATCGAAAATGGTCATAAAACCTCCAAATTGCGCTCTCAAAATATATTGTGATGTCATAATGCGGATACATTATGACGTCATAATACATTGTGACGTCATAGTGCATACTAATTATGATGTCATCATATACTGTGACGTCATAATACATGCTCATGATGCTACAGTAGATGTGACAGAAATTGGGGTAAGTGAAATTGATCATAATACCTGCATGTTGCGCTCTCATAATACATTGTGATGTCATAATGCGGATACTTTATGACATCATAATACATTGTGACGTCATAGTGCATACTAATTATGATATCATCATATACTGTGACGTCATAATACATGCTCATGATGCTCCAGTAGATGTGACACAAATTGGGGTGAGAGAAATTGCTCATAGTTCCTGCAAATTGCGCTCTCATAATATATTGTGATGTCATAATGCGGATATATTATGACATCATAATACCTTGTGACGTCATAGTGCATACTAGCTATGATGTCATCATATGTTGTGACGACATAATAGATGCTCATGATGCTCCAGTAGATGTGACACAAATTGGGGTAAGAGAAATTGGTCATAATACCTGCAAATTGCGCTCTCATAATATATTGTGATGTCATAATGCGGATACATTATGACGTCATAATACATTGTAACATCATAGTGTATAATAATTATGATGTCATCATATACTGTGATGTCATAAAACATGCTCATGATGCTCCAGTAGATGTGACAGAAATTGGGGTAAGAGAAATTGCTCATAATACCTGCAAATTGCGCTCTCATAATATATTGTGATGTCAAAATGCGCATACATTATGACGTCATAACACATTGTGAGGTCATAGTGCATAGTAATTATGATGTCATCATATACTGTGACATCATAATACATTGTGACATCATAGTGCATACTGATTATGATGACATCATAT